>NW_025963979.1:0-2978750 GCF_023055435.1 Haliotis rufescens
CTTTCCGTTGGCAGAATGTATTACATACAGCATGAAGAGAATCCATACAGAAACAGACTATAGAAGTAGCTACCATCGAAAAACTGAGTGAACATATAAATGGTCTGTTATTATTTGAATTTGTGGTAAAACAATTATGACAAGTACGTGAAAAGATAGTAAATTAAGCGATTTTAAACTTTCAATCACAAACCTACCGTTAATCCCAGTTTGAGAGTAAATTAATTGGAGAGTTCAGCGATATTAAACTTTCAATCACAAACCTACAAACTGCGTACTTTCCGCTGGCAGAGAGTACTGCATACAGTGTGAAGAAAATCCATACAGAAACAGATTATAGAAATTGCTTCCATCGAACTATGAAGTGAACAAATAACCCTTTTGTTATAACTTGTAGTTTAGATAATGGAATAATGAGAAGTACGTGAAAATATAATAATTTAAGCGATTTTAAACTTTCAATCACGAACCTACCATAAATCCCAGTCTGAGATGGGCTTATGTAGCACCGAGCATTAGTAGCTGACTCAGGGGGCTAATTTCTAATGTTAACTTGTTTTAAGGTTTCACAATTATTGGTGTTTGTAGGAGAAGATGTGAGTTTAATTTCCTTAATTTTACATCAAAGCATATAATGTTTTCACAATAAGTTAGTTGCGCCTCTCAATCAGAGGTGCCGTTTTCGCCAGGTGCCGTTTTGCTGAGGTGCCGTTTTTAGCTATAACCCAAGCACCCCACACGCGGCTCTCAACAGAGCAACAGCTTATATAAACCGATGTCTCGCTATACCATTACCGTGGCTCATGTTCCAATATGCACTTGACTGACAGGTGCTCAGGGGTGAGATGGCTTGGGGGCATTATCTAACAGTAACAACACATGTCAGGTACCTCTTGTCATCATCTTGTTAAAACATTTCACCCAATCAGCAAAGAAAACCCCAGTCTTCCAAGCTTGTGTGTTCAAAGAGGATTAGTTGTAAACACAATGAAGATAATTGCCCTCATTTTAGAAAGGATGGAATTATCAGTAATAACAGGTTCGTATAATGCAAAAGGTAATTGATAGTGAGGAAATCTGTTGCAAGAAAAAACAAGACATTTTATAAAAAACAAAACACATGTACTGTAAATAAAACGCAGCAATATCATTTGATACTGATTTAGATGTCAGGAAGTAAAAATGTACATTAAGAAAATGTCATGACAAGTGGATAATATATTTCTAATTGTAGTTTTAATTTGTATCCGCTTCATAAATACTTAAATTATAATTAATTATGGTCTTTATTCACAATCTGATATTTCTCTGGTTCGTTTAGGCTTAAGATTGTCAGTTCGGGCGTTGGTCCCTTTTGAATGGTATCTATCCAGCCTTCCAAACTGACACGGCCAGTTTGTTGCTAGGGTAGGTAACTCTAACGGCCCCCATGTCATTTGCTAGGTGGCGCGCGCGCTCGTTTCCGGCCTCTACGACCGCCATTGTCAACAGGTGAGGACATTTTTTTTTGTGCGAGAGATAGAACTGGACATAATACGTTTTATATAATGCTTTCATTGTTTTCCTATATATATGTTAACAGACAGATATTGTGGGTTACACTTTCAATGGCTTTGATGTTCATACTGATGAATTTTAGGGTTAATTTACCTTTTGAAAAGTAGGTGCATCTCTTGCTGCTGTATGATCACTTGGGCGGGAGTTGGTGGGATTTACAACAATAGAACGTCCTAGTAATTTGTTAAGGGCGTTATACAAACACACTGTAATGAATTTAGGGTCGTGTAAAATGTGTGTTGGGTCGTCAAGGCTTGTCAGCTGGGTGTGAGCCAAGGTAACGGTATAGCGAGACAGCGACAGCACTATAAGTGCAATAATTGATCTGTTGGTAGCAGGCGAATCTGCGCTTGATAAACTGCTTTGTTGTGATTGCAGCATAGTTAGGAAAGCTGAAGTGACTTCCGTTTGAACTGAATTTATAGCTCTGTTACTGTGGTTACTATAGTTTATATTATGGGAATGAGATGAATTTGAATTTGGTACAATCAATGAAGCAGTTGTTCAGCTAAATTTTGTTTTGAGGCTGCAGTAATTTACAGCATTTATATATTTTAATGTTATTGAAGGGTCTGTGTCCCTATGTCACCTGGTGATCATGGAAGACAGGATATATTAACATGATAGTTGGCCAAATTGTCATAAAAAATTAAATATTTGTTTGAATGAATGTGGCAAAATCCTTTCCAGTAACATTGAAAAGCATAATACTTCAGACAGTGAAATATACCAAATGTGAATAAGTTAAGAAAGAAATATGATATATTTCAATATAGATGTTATTCACTTTTACAGTATAAGATAGTTTAGACTGTTCTGTGCAGGGAATATTTGCAGCAGATAATGTGATAAATTTCATCTCCGTGATAATTAGTTCCTTAACATTGATTAAATTTTTGTATGATTGTGGGAGGAGGTTAATTTATGTTTACCGGTCTTTGATAATTTATGTTGAATGTTGCATAAGAACAAAGTATTTGATAGAATGAAACAGAATGAGCAAAAATATATATTAGACATTTGTACATGTGGTCGATTTCAGGTAAGATTTTAATTAGCATTACACCTTGGATAGGGTTGGGTTCATAGCACATAATTTTGAAGTTATATTTTCCTATTTGTGACATTAATGTGAGATCCCATGATTATGTTAGACCATATCTATTTTTTAAAGTGCATAATTTTCACCCCATTGGTTAGCAGTTGTTGATATTACTTCCTTGATGCAGTTTTGGCTTAAAAACCATGTCACTAATAAGTAAGTAGTCTTTAGACATTTCATTAGCATATTTATCCATATTTATGTTTACTGGTCTTTGATAATTTATGTTGAATGTTGCATAAGAACAAAGTATTTGATAGAATGAAACAGAATGAGCAAAAATATATATTAGACATTTGTACATGTGGTCGATTTCAGGTAAGATTTTAATTAGCATTACACCTTGGATAGGGTTGGGTTCATAGCACATAATTTTAAAGTTATATTTTCCTATTTGTGACATTAATGTGAGATCCCATGATTATGTTAGACCATATCTATTTTTTAAAGTGCATAATTTTCACCCCATTGGTTAGCAGTTGTTGATATTACTTCCTTGATGCAGCTTTGGCTTAAAAACCATGTCACTAATAAGTAAGTAGTCTTTAGACATTTCATTAGCATATTTATCCAAACCTGATTACCCATATCAATATATTCAGTTCATATTATCATCAACTGACATAATAACAACAAAAACTGGTTGGGTTGGTTTGCTGCTACAGCTGTGGTTAGGCATTTTTTGTTTGTAATGATGTTGGGAAATATTTTGCGTTGAGACCATCAGTTTGTGACTTGAGCCACTTGTCTAAAGAGACAAATGAAATTCCTGGGTTAGGTCTGGTAGGGTCAGCTTATATTTTTCCCAATTGCAATCTAGCTCTTGGAAAACATACGACATGTTTCTTCAACGTTGAATTTGCATATTTATTTGCATTTACCTGACCACACAGATTACAAAAAGCTTTAATTTTGATCAATCAATTTCTCGATTTTGAAGGGTTGTATGTTCATAAAGTACCATTCAGTATGCTTGTACCAAACTATGGTAATGAAATGAATTAGTTATTTTCTTGAATAATATTAGCCGGACATATTGGTTTTGTTATACATTCTTCACAATTAACATCTATGTTGCAATTTGACTCATTGCTGATGTCATAATATAAATCTGAATTGAAGGCTTACAGTAGAATTCAGTGTACTCAAATATAAATAGCAGCTAATATATTTTTCAATATTTTTTTAAAACTAATATCAAAACACAATCAACACAATAGCTGTCATTGACTCACTGCAATCTAGACTTAGCTAATTCACCTGCAACTTTGAATTTAAAAATTGACAGGAACAGATGAATTGAATGCACACTTAAAATACATAACAGAATTAAATCAAGTAGTTCATTGTCAATATATCAAACATTTCAACATTTAATTATAACTAAAATGTTAGCAATAGTCAAGCTATATGACAAGGACCCATGTTGAGTTTTGAAACCATGTCTTCCACATTACAAGCGAAGGCTTTATCCACTATGCTATCCAACCGCATCTGCATACAGAACCTCATATGCACACTCTCAAATGCACTATAACATGATGAATTTTACAGCTTTTAGCAATATTCCAGCAATATCACAGCGGGGTAGATCAAAAACAGTTTTCACGCATTGGACATGTTGGAATCTAAGTGAGTGAGTATTGTTTAACTCCGCTTTTAGCAATATTCTGGCAATATCACAGCGGGGGAGATCAGAAACCGGTTTCACTCATTGGACCCTTGTGGAGATTCGAACCCATGTCTTCGACACTACAAGCAAACGCTTTAATCACCAGGCTAACTAACCACATATCCACACTCTAAAATACACAATATCAGAATGAAATAAATGTTTACTTTCAAGTGAGTGAGTATTGTTTAACTCCGCTTTTAGCAATATCACAGTGGGGGAGATCAGAAACAGGTTTCACTCATTGGACCCATGTGGAGATTCGAACCCATGTCTTCGACACTACAAGCAAACGCTTTAATCACCAGGCTCACTAACCACATATCCACACTCTAAAATACATAATATCAGAATGAAATACTTTCAAGTGAGTGAGTATTGTTTAACTCCGCTTTTAACAATATTCTGGCAATATCACAGTGGGGGAGATCAGAAACAGGTTTCACTCATTGGACCCATGTTGAGATTCGAACCCATGTCTTTGACACTACAAGCAAACGCTTTAATCACCAGGCTAACTAACCACATATCCACACTCTAAAATACATAATATCAGAATGAAATACTTTCAAGTGAGTGAGTATTGTTTAACTCCGCTTTTAGCAATATTCTAGCAATATCACAGCGGGGGAGAGCAGAAACAGGTTTCACTCATTGGACCCATGTTGAGATTTGAACCCATGTCTTTGATCACCAGGCTAACTAACCACATATCCACACTCTAAAATACACAATATCAGAATGAAATACTTTCAAGTGAGTGAGTATTGTTTAACTCCGCTTTTAGCAATATTCTAGCAATATCACAGCGGGGGAGATCAGAAACAGGTTACACTCATTAGACCCATGTGGAGATTCGAACCCGTGTCTTCGACACTACAAGCAAACACTTTAATCACCAGGCTAACTAAAGTACTCACGGAAATGACAAAAAACAGGTAGTCTGTAGTCTGTATGTCAATTTAGTCTTTTATTTTGAATGTTGAAAGTGATGACAAATTACCTCCTGTAAAGTACATTTTGTATTGTACACTGAGATCAAACTAGCAAATCCAGACTAGTACTTTTTGAGTGGTTTTGTTATTTCGTATTTACAGCGACACTTTGTGTTGATTTTTAAATTGAGAAAAATAGTTTTGTTTCATTTCCGTGAGTTCTTTAACCACATTTCCACACTGTAAATTACACAATATCAAAATGAAATAAATGTTTACTTGCAAGTGAGTAGTGAGTATTGTTTTACACCGCTTTAGCAATATTCCAGCAATATCACAGCGGGGGAGATCAGAAATGGGTTTCACACATTGGACCCATGTTGGGATTCAAACCTTTGACAATACAAGCGAACGCTTTATCTGGGCTAGCCAACAGCATCTCCACACTTTCAAATACACAAGAACAGAATGAAATACTTTCAAGTGTGTGTGTGAGTAAGTATTGTTTTACCCCACTTTAAGCAATATTCCAATAATATTCACCACAGTGGACACCAGAAATGGGCTTCACATATTTTACCTATGGGGGCAATTAACCCCAAGGGTGTATATCGTTGCTCACAGATGTCAATCACTGGACTGTCTGGTGACTGTTATTTACAAGGAGCTGGCTGTGGCACTATTGCGGTCTGTTGTATCATACAATATACAAACAAACAAAAACATAACATCTGAACCAGTATACAAAGATGACATCTCACTGTGACCAGCTGCTCTCCAATTTGGAGCTGTTGAAGAGGACGTGATTTGGACGCAATAATTGATGTAAGTATAGCATGTATATTGTGATATTAGCAACATATTGATTGTGTACTGGCCACATGCATAGCTGCAATATTGTTGAATTGTGTACTGGCCACATGCATAACTGCAATATTGTTGACAATACCAATAACTGGCCAGTTAGTTACTAGCTGTCATTACATGGCTGCAATAGCGCCGAGTGTGTCAATGAAACAATACAGCAACCTGTACCTGAGCAACATGGATTGGACCAGACAATCTGGATTGGACCAATTATTTACATACTGTCATTATATTGCTTCACCATTGCTGAGTGATAAAAACATAAACGAATTGAATCGCCAACACTTATCAT
Source organism: Haliotis rufescens (assembly GCF_023055435.1). Classification (NCBI taxonomy): domain Eukaryota; kingdom Metazoa; phylum Mollusca; class Gastropoda; order Lepetellida; family Haliotidae; genus Haliotis; species Haliotis rufescens. The sequence continues at coordinate 6,426 of NW_025963979.1, forward strand.
GCAAATCACTGGATTGTCTGGTCCATCTGCAGTGTGCTGAGTGGCATTATTGGTAATTTGGAACTCAATTTTTGGAGTCTGTTCAGATTATTTGTAGACTGCCATATATAGCCGCAACATTGCTGTGGCATTAAACATCCATGACCTACCATGCCAGATTTGTCATGCACAACACCAATCACTGGATTGTTTTGTCCAACTTGCAAGCTGCCATAGAGCTGCAACATTGCTGAGTGTGGCATTATTTAGTACATATATATATCTAGTTGAAATCTAGTTATATCTAGTTGAAATATTGCTGAGTATGGCATTGAAAAACAGGATGCTGATGTGAATTGTTGTTCACAATACCAATCACTGAAATGCAGACTGCAATCATATAGCTGCAACATTGCTGAGTGACATCCAAGCATGTGGATTGTCTGGTGCAGTCCAGATTATTTGCAAACTGTCAACATAGAGCTGCAACATTGCTGATTTATGGCATCAAAAAGATGCTGATGTTTTTTCACAATGCCAAACACTGTATTGTCTGGTTCTGTTCAGATTATTTGCAGACTGCCATATATAGCCGCAACATTGCTGTGTAGTATTAAACAGATTGTCATGCACAACACCAATCACTGGATTGTTTTGTCCAACATGCAAACTGCCATAGAGCTGCAACATTGCAACACTATTTAGTTCTTATGAAATAATAAAAAAGAAAAATAAAGGTAGAAAAAGACAATGAGTGTCAATTTCTACATTTTGAATATCTATATGCTACCATCTAGCTGCAATATAGCTGAATTTCATAAGAGCAGGATGCTGGTCCAATTTATATGCAGACTGCCATCATATAGCTGCAACATTGCCGAGTGGCATTAAACAACGATGAATCGTCAAGACTTACCATGCAAGAGGATGTGGATTGTTGTTACTGGATTGTCTGGTCCAATTTATATGCAGACTGCCATCATATAGCTGCAACATTGCTGAGTGTGGCATTATTTAGTTCTTATGAAATAATGAAGGTAGAGAAAACAATGTGTTGTGTCAAATTCTACATTTTAAATATCTATATGCTACCATCTAGCTGCAATATAGCTGAATTTCATAAAAAACATCATATAGCTGCAACATTGCTGAGTGGCATGAATCAACGATGAATCGTCAAGACCTACCAAGCAAGAGGATGTGGATTGTTGTTAACAATACCAATCACTGGATTGTCTATATGCAGACTGCCTTCATATAGCTGCAACATTGCTGAGTGGCATGAAACAACGACGAATCGTCAAGACCTACCATGCAAGAGGATGTGGATTGTTGTTAACAATACCAATCACTGGATTGTCTGGTCCAGTTTATATGCAGACTGCCTTCATATAGCTGCAACATTGCTGAGTGGCATCAAACAACGATGAATCGTCAAGACCTACCATGCAAGAGGATGTGGATTGTTGTTAACATTACTAATCACTGGATTGTCTGGTCCAATATAGCTGCAACATTGCTGAGTGTGGCATTATTTAGTTCTTATGAAATATAAAGGTAGAGAAAACAATGTGTTGTGTCAATTTCTACATTTTGAATATTTATATGCTACCATCTAGCTGCAATATCGCTGAATTATTTGGAGACTGCCATCATATAGCTGCAACATTGCTGAGTGGCATCAAACAACGATGAATCGTCAAGACCTACCATGCAAGAGGATGTGGATTGTTGTTAACAATACCAATCACTGGATTGTCTGGTCCAATTTATATGCAGACTGCCATCATATAGCTGCAACATTGCTGAGAGGCATGAAACAACAAAGAATCGTCAAGACCTACCATGCAAGAGGATGTGGATTGTTGTTAACAATACCAATCACTGGATTGTCTGGTCCAGTTTATATGCAGACTGCCATCATATAGCTGCAACATTGCTGAGAGGCATGAAACAACAAAGAATCGTCAAGACCTACCATGCAAGAGGATGTGGATTGTTGTTAACAATACCAATCACTGGATTGTCTGGTCCAATTTATATGCAGACTGCCATCATATAGCTGCAACATTGCTGATTGACATGAAACAAGATGCAAAAGGATATGGATTGTAGTTAACAATACCAATCACTGGATTGTCTATATGCCGACTGCCTTCATATAGCTGCAACATTGCTGAGTGGCATGAAACAACGATGAATCGTCAAGACCTACCATGCAAGAGGATGTGGATTGTTGTTAACAATACCAATCACTGGATTGTCTGGTCCAATATAGCTGCAACATTGCTGAGTGTGGCATTATTTAGTTCCTATGAAATAAAAAGGTAGAGAAAACAATGTGTTGTGTCAATTTCTACATTTTGAATATTTATATGCTACCATCTAGCTGCAATATCGCTGAATTTCATAAGAACAGGATACTGGTCCTGTCCATATTATCTGGAGACTGCCATCATATAGCTGCAACATTGCTGAGTGGCATGAAACAACGATGAATCGTCAAGACCTATCATGCAAGAGGATGAGGATTGTTGTTAACAATACCAATCACTGGATTGTCTGGTCCAGTTTATATGCAGACTGCCTTCATATAGCTGCAACATTGCTGAGTGGCATTAAACAACAATGAATCGTCAAGACCTACCATGCAAGAGGATCATATAGCTGCAACATTGCTGAGTGCTAACAATGAATTGGATGCTGAATTGATGGAAGATCATTATGTAAGATTGTCACAGTAAAGACTTATGTAAACAGTGTTTTGTCTTTTGTACCATATGGATTGTAGTTAACAATACCAATCACTGGATTGTCTATATGCAGACTGCCTTCATATAGCTGCAACATTGCTGAGTGGCATGAAACAACGATGAATCGTCAAGACCTACCATGCAAGAGGATGTGGATTGTTGTTAACAATACCAATCACTGGATTGTCTGCGTTTGGGTTTAACACCGCTTTTAACAGTATTCAAGTTATATCACGGTGTTGACCCGTGAATATTTTGGGGTAGAATGGGTCTTCAGCAACCCATGCTTGCTGTAAAAGGCAACTATGCTTGTTGTAAAAGGCGACTAACGGGATCGGGTGGTCAGGCTCGCTGACTTGGTTGATGCATGTCATGGATTGTCTCGATTATTTACAGACCACCGTCATATAGCTGGAATATTGCTGAGTGTGGCGTAAAACAACCAACCAACCATCACAGTGCAGGTCACAGACATTTACCACTTCGGTGAAACCCACTAGCACATGTATGATGCTGACGAACTTAAATCATAGGTTTCTGGCATGCCAAGGGATGCAACTCTGCACAGAATCAACTGTTGGACTCTGCACAATCTAAAAACACAATAAAAGAATGAATGCGTCAAGAGAGTGAGAATGACTTTCTGCTGCTTTTCAATATTCCAGGAATAGCAGAGCAGTGCTCAGAATTGGGTACCTCTGTTTTTAATTACAGGCCTTAATTGGGAGTTAAGAACAAACATCAAAGGTCAAACAATCAAATATTCAAATAATTTTGTCCAATTCAAGAAGGTAATAAAACCAATTCTGTACTTGTAATGCATTTGACAAAATAAATGTGAGTATAATTTCTACTGCAACATTGCTCAACACCGTATAATCAAAACAAAAGTCAAATTTAATAATACTCGTAATACATACTTGATCATCAAGTTGAGATAATGGCAAACTCAAACTAAGAGACTAAGTAATTCATTGTTAGTGATAGACATTATTTCCAGCAATCATATATTTTATATTTCATTATTGCAAACACAGAGTCTCCTTTGAATATATTTTATACAATAAATTAAAGTCACATGCTATATATAAGTATTTGTAACTTTGTCAATCATACTGCACACACATAATGTTTGTGATTAGATGACCCTCTAGTAGCTGATCACTCGTCTCTCTTTTTTTCATTACAAGTTTGAGTAGACAGTAAGAATAAGATATATGGATGAACAACTTTATAATATTTAGGAGTGATGCTTTCGTGTAGGTGATAACAGAAGGTGATAACAGTGTTAGAACCCACACGAAAGCATTGCACCTAATTGTAAAAAAAGTAGTTGTTCATCCATATATCTTATCCTCTTTCTTTCTTGTTTATGTTTCAGAGATGCCACGGAAGAACAGCAGGAAGATCCAGGCTATGCAGCAACAGAGGGGGAAGCAGCGACGAACTGAGGAGCATCGCCTCACAAAACTTGATGCCGAGGAGGTCAGCCTCGTTAAAAATTGTGCGCAGGGGGAAGCTAACCTCCGTAACAAATGCACCAACAAAACCAATGAACAGGGGGAAGCTAACCTCCGTAACAAATGCACAAACAAAACCAATGAACAGGGGGAAGCTAACCTCCGTAACAAATGCACGCAGAAACCAAATGAACAGGGGGAAGGTAACCTCCATAACAAATACAATAGAAATATTCATGAAAATGCTCTTGAACAAATTGCAGACCATAAGCTTGAAACTGAAACTATGCCTAGATCAACGCATGTACGTTATAATGACAGCTTCAATGAAAGTACTGATACTGATGCATATATTCATGATACAAATGAGACTGTACATGGTTCTTTCAATCAAGGCCACGCTAGATTTGGAAAACACAGTGGCAAACAGTGTGTAGCAAACAGTGCAATGGCAATGATGTACAATCAAATTAAGGACATTTCCACATGGGACAGCTATGATCTTGACACAGTTCTTTGTAGAGGAAACAAACTTTATGAAGATTCTATAAACCAGAGAAAATCAACTAGTCGAAGTGCATACCTTCTTGTGTCAGACATTTGTCCAACAGTAGACTTCTTTGGCAAAGAATATAGATTTGTGTCTGGCGATTCTCTGACTGGCTTTGTGATGAAAGATACTGAAGAAATTGTTGCTATTCCACAGCAAATGTGTCTCGATGCTGCACTTCAAACAATATTTTCACAACATGATGCTACTTTTATGACATTTGGAGGATCAACATTTGCTGTGATAGAACGAAATAACAAATACCACGTGTTTGATTCCCATTCTCGGAACACTGAAGGATTACAAGTCATTAATGGTACTAGCATACTTATCCAATACCCAAGTCTGCTTCAGGTCTATGAACACTGTTTCAATCTTGCTCGGTCAATGAACTTAAATGCATATTCACAATTTGAAATGACAGGAATGAGTATTACCACTGGTGTAGAGCCACATGACAATCAGTCTGACAATGCAAGTGATACCAATGACAATGATGATGTAGTGCATATTGATGAACTCGAAGACAACTCACAGGATGTAGAGCCACATGACAATCAGTCTGGCAGTGCAAGTGATACAAATGACAATGATGATGTAGTGCATATTGATGAACTCGAAGACAACTCACAGGATGTAGAGCCACATGACAATCAGTCTGACAGTGCGAGTGATACCAATGAGAATGATGATGTAGTACATATTGATGAACTCGAAGACAACTCACAGGATAGTAGTGTGGAAATGTTTGATATTGACACAAATGAGACTGTACATGGTTCTTTCAATCAAGGTCACACTAGATTTGGAAAAAACAGTGGCAAACAGTGTGTAGCTAACAGTGCAATGGCAATGATGTACAATCAAATTAAAGACATTTCCACATGGGACAGCTATGATCTTGACACAGTTCTTTGTAGAGGAAACGAACTTTATGTAGATTCTATAAACCAGAGAAAATCAACAAGTCGAAGTGCATACCTTCTTGTGTCAGATATTTGTCCAACAGTAGACTTCTTTGGCAAAGAATATAGATTTGTGTCTGGCGATTCTCTGACTGGCTTTGTGATGAAAGATACTGAAGAAATTGTTGCTATTCCACAACAAATGTGTCTCGATGCTGCACTTCAAACAATATTTTCACAACATGATGCTACTTTTATGACATTTGGAGGATCAACATTTGCTGTGATAGAACGAAATAACAAATACCACGTGTTTGATTCCCATTCCCGGAACACTGAAGGATTACAAGTCACTAATGGCACTAGCATACTTATCCAATACTCAAGTCTGCTTCAGGTCTATGAACACTGTTTGAATCTTGCTCGGTCAATGAACTTAAATGCATTCTCACAATTTGAAATGACAGGCATGAAAATTAGCACTGATATACAGCCACATGACAATCAGTCTGACAATGCAAGTGATACCAATGACAATGATGATGTAGTGCATATTGCTGATGATGGTAGACTAGATATGATTGAGATTGACCAAAGTGATGATATGGCATGTGAAACAAATGAGAATGATCAAGATGACATGATGCATATTGATGAATGTGACGACAACTCACAAGATGGTAGTTTGAAAGAAACTGGAACTGACCAACATGCAATGCTATTCTGCCCTGTATCATCAAATGTATGTAAACAGTTATGCAAGAAGCTTGATATTCAACACCAATGTGTAGCAAAGTGTCTAGATCATGAGTTTGGTGTAGAAATTGGTGTACCATGCAGATCAGTATCCATTGAAGGTGATGGCAATTGCTTTTTTAGAAGTCTTTCATATGCAATCTCGGGCAAAGAAAACAACCACAGGAAAATCAGACTGGCTATTGTGACACATCTCAAAGAACATGCTCAAAGTTTCCATCACTTCTTAAGACCAGGTTACGAGTCAGTTGAACAGTACATTTCTCAATCCAGAATGTGGTATGTTGGAACATGGGCTACAGAACTTGAAATACTTGCAGCTGCAAATCTACTGGGCACTGACATATGCACATACTCTGATAACAGATGGCTGAGATATTCAAGCAGGCAGTTAAACTCAGACACAGTGAACACAGGAACTGGCATATATCTAAATCATGTTGGTGGATCACATTATGAAGTGGTTGTTTGTGTGAACACAGTAGATGCTTTGAGAAACTCATGCACAGATAAATATTGTCAGAGACATATGAATATCAAAAGAAATGCTGACCAGCTATCTGCAAATTCTTCAGTCTTGAAAAAACAAAAATGTACTGATTCTCAAGAACAGAGCCATGATCAAGCTCAAACTAAAAAACCAAAGGGAAAGATTGCACGAGCAAAAGCTAAAAGAGAATATATGAGAGCCAAAAGAAAATCAGAGAAAGATATGTCAGAAACATTGAATGTGAAACAGAGAAAGGTTGCTAATGAGAAAGAAAAGTACAACACTGACCCTGAATTCAGAAACAGAAAGAAATTGCAAAGCTCAAATAAATACAAAGATGAAGAAGCACACAGGGAATTTGTCAAAATGTACAGTACTAACAAATATGCCACAGTTTCTGAACACAGGGAAACAGTAAAAGCTTACAGCAGTGAGAAATATGCCACAGTTTCTGAACACAGGGAAACAGTAAAAGCTTACAGCAGTGAGAAATATGCCACAGTTTCTGAACACAGGGAAACAGTAAAAGCTTACAGCAGTGAGAAATATGCCAAAGTTTCTGAACACAGGGAAACAGTAAAAGCTTACAGCAGTGAGAAATATGCCACAGATTCAAAACACAGGGACGATGTTAAAACTCACAGCAGTCAGCAATATGCTAAAGATGCAAAGCACAAGGAAGCTCTTAAATATCAGAGTACTGAGAAATATGCTAAAGATGCAAAGCACAGAGAAAATGTAAAAACCAACAGTATTGAGAAATATGCAAATGACACAAAACACAGAGAATCTGTTAAATCAGCAAGCATTGCCAAGTACAAAACTAACGCTGAACACAGAGCTAATTTGAAAGAGAGACAATCTGCCAGAGTTATGCAATTAAAAAAAGAAAGGAATATAATGGAAAATGTTACGAGATCCTTTGCCAAAAACATATCCGAAGGTCCAGAATTTGTGTGCTCAGTGTGCCATCGAAGACTTTTCAAAAAACAAGTTGTACAATGTAAAAGAACAGTATATGAAAGCAAAGGAAGTAATATTGCCACTGTTGCTGAGAGATGCATTACAGAAAATTACCTACACAGGTGCTCAGACAGTTGTGATGACCAATGTTCATTTGTCGATAGTCCAGAAGGCACATTATGGATTTGCTATACTTGTCATAGGAAACTTTTGTCTGGTAAAATGCCTGGAGAAGCTGTTGTTAACAACCTTGAACTGACCCCTGTTCCTATGCAACTACAATGTCTCAATGAACTAGAGCAGCACTTGATTGCCTTGAATATTCCTTTCATGAAAATGATGGCATTACCAAAAGGTGGACAACATGGCGTACATGGACCTGTAGTATGTGTTCCCTCTAACATTCAGAAAAGCACAAGTATGTTACCGAGAAGTGATGTTGATGATCAGATGATTAGAGTGAAACTGAAAAGGAAGATTACTTACAAAGGCCATTATCAATACCAGTTTGTCAACAAGGCTCATGTTAAAAATGCTTTGGAATATCTTCAAACAACTAACAAATGGTACAGTGATGTGAATTTTAATACAGATTGGGTCAATCCCTTGCCAGTTATTGATGAGGAAGATGAAATTATTGATTCTGATACTGAAACATTACCTGAGGTTGAAAAGGATAGCTCAAACACACAAACTAATGAAAATGAAGAGTCTGAGAAAGATCATGGATTACTCATGAATACATGTTTACAACCGCTTGATATTGGCCAAGAAGTTATGGATCAACATTTTGAAAAGATAACTTGTATTGCACCTGCTGAAGAAAATAATCCTGTTCGACTACTGACAGACAAAAGCAATGAAGCAAGGTCATTTCCAGTTCTGTTCCCATCAGGGTCGCCTACATTCCATGATGATCGTGAAGAGAGAATTACAATTGCACGTTATCTACATACACGCCTCATGAATGCTGATAGTAGATTTGCTCGTAACACTGACTACATATTTTATGCACAGTATCTTTCTGAAATTGATCAAGTTATGTCAAATGTTTCCATTGCAATGCGAAAAGGATCACAGTCACATGGTAAAAATGTTACATCTGAAAATCTTACAGATTCTGATTCTCTGAGAGAGATATTAAAATGTGATGAAGGCTACAAGTTCTTGAAACCTATCAGAGGAACTCCACCATACTGGCAGTCTGCTCAGAAAGATTTATTTGCTATGATAAGACAACTCGGCATTCCAACTTGGTTTTGTTCATTTTCATCAGCTGATATGAGATGGCCAGAAATGATTGAAACGATACTCAGAGAATCAGGTGATACACGAAAAGCCACTGAACTTGACTGGTCTGAAAAATGTTCTATACTAAGGAAAAATCCAGTGACAGCAGCACGAATGTTTGACCAAAGATTCCATTGCTTTTTGAAAGAGGTTATCATGTCACCAGCTGAACCAATTGGAAAGATAAAAGATTACTTCTATCGTGTAGAATTTCAGCACCGTGGTTCCCCTCACACTCACTGTCTATTCTGGGTTGAAAATGCTCCAAAGGTTGATGACGATGATGATGAGTCAGTAACATCTTTCGTTGATAAATATGTCACATGTGATATGCCTTCAGTTGAAAATGATGAAGAATTGTTTGATATTGTCAACAGTGTACAAAAACATAGTAAAAGACATTCAAAGTCATGCAAAAAAAATGGCACAAACTGCAGATTCAATTTTCCACGTCCTCCAAGCAATGAAACTTTCATATCACGAGCAGGAGGTCTTGACAATAAACCAAAAGATGTTGTGCCCAAAACTTTGAAACAGTGCTGTGAAGATCTTTTCAATATGAAATTTATGTCCATACCAGATGCTCAAAGAATTTTGAAACTGATTTGGCAAGGATTAACAAATGATGAGCAAACATTTGAGTCAGTTGATGCATTGTTCTCTGCCATTGGTATTTCGCAAGACATATTTCAACTAGCATGTGATACTCTATCCAAAAAGACAAATGTTGTGATGAAACGCAATCCCAATGATGTATGGGTTAATCAGTACAATGCAGATCTGCTCAGATGTTGGAATGCGAACATGGATATTCAGTACATAGTTGATGCCTACTCTTGTGTTGTCTACATCATTTCATATATCTCAAAGGCAGAAAGAGAAATGGGATTACTGTTGAATCATGCACAAACAGAAGCAAATAAGGATAACTCTGATGCAAAATCTGCTCTCAAGAAACTTGGTGCTGTATACTTACACAATAGAGAAGTGAGTGCTCAGGAAGCTGTCTTTCGAGTTTGCAATTTGAGATTGAAGGAAGGATCACGCAAAGTACAGTTCATTCCAACCGTAGACCCTGTCAGAATGAGTTTGCCTCTTAAAACACTGCAGAACAAACGAAAGAGTGGTGAACTAGATGAACATGAAATGTGGATGACAAGCATTGTTGATCGATACAAGAGCAGACCCAAAGGTGACGAGTTTGATAACATGTGTCTTGCAACGTTTTGCTCAGAATACAGAGTGCTACCAAAATCTGAAGTATCAAATGTTTCTGATGACAAACGCCGTAGTCCAGTAGTAACATTGCAAAATGGTCTTGGTCATGTGAAAAAACGTACACGGACTGATGCAGCAGTTATCAGATATGCCAGATTTTCACGTACAAAGAATCCAGAAAAACACTATCACAGTATATTGCAGTTATTCTTGCCATACACATTTGATACACAATTAAAACCACCCGCATTCAATTCATATGAAGATTTCTATGAAACTGGCGCTGTTCAGATTGAGAACTGTCCTTTGGAAACTGTGAAAGAGATTGTTGACAGAAACAAAGCAATGTTTGAAAAGGATGGTGATGTTATTGATGAAGCAGAAGAATTGTTTGACAAAACAGGTCAATTGGAAGATGCTTGGGCTCAAATTTGTCCTGAAACTGAATCTGAAAGAATAGCATGTGAAGGTGAACACACGTGTATGACCGATGACGAAAGTGAAAGTGAAACTCCTAAAAATATGCCTGATTTGCTACTGAAGGATAACACATTATCAAAAACAGAAGTTCTTCAGAGTACAATGTCAAGACAAGAAGCAGAAACTATTCTGAGATCAATGAATGAGGAACAAGCTGAAGTTTTCTATAAAATAAGACAATGGTGTTTGGATAAAAGGAAAGGCAAAAATCCTGATGCATTTAATCTTTTTCTGACTGGTGGAGCTGGTACTGGAAAGAGCCATTTGATCAAAGCAATTTGCTATGAATGTACACGACTGCTAGCACCCATGCAAAATAATCCAGATGATAACTCTGTACTTTTGGTAGCTCCAACCGGTATTGCAGCATTTAACATACATGCTTCCACGATACACAGTGCACTCTCAATTGGAATTGATGCAAAACTGCCATACCAGCCACTTGGTGAGGAAAAGATCAATAGCCTTCGAGCAAAGCTGCAAAGCATTCACATTCTTATCATCGATGAAATTTCAATGGTTGATCACAAGCTGTTATCATACATACATGGTAGACTGAGACAGATCAAACAAACTGCTGATTATTCACCATTTGGAAATGTATCTGTCATTGCTGTTGGAGACTTTTATCAGTTATCACCCGTTAAAGGAACACCATTGCATGTTGCCAAAAATGGATATGACCTGTGGAATGATAATTTTTCTATCGCAGAATTGACAGAGATCATGAGACAAAAGGACCCTGCATTTGCACAACTTCTGAATCGGTTACGAACACGAAAAAAGTCAGACCCTCTAGAAACAAGAGATATACATATGCTCAAACAACAAGAAACTGGTGAAGATGATCCAGAAAGCATTCACATTTTTGCAACAAATGCTCAGGTTGATGAATACAATATTGCTGCTCTTCATTCTAAATGCTCAGATCCAATTTGTATTGACGCTCAAGATTTCTCACGAAATGCAAAAACAGGGAAACTTGAAAAGAGAGAAATACCTCATGGAAAAGTTCATAACTCAGTCTTACAGAAAAGTCTCAATGTTGCAATTGGTGCGCGTGTGATGATCACAAAGAATATTGATACATCAGATGGTCTTGTGAATGGAGTCTTTGGAACTATAAGCCACATATCTTTGACTGATGGTGAAACATTTCCTTCAAAAATACATATCGTGTTTGACAAAATTGATGTTGGTCAGAAATCACGAAGAATGGAAAGCACTGCATCTGAATTAGATCCTAACAGTACTCCTATTAAGCCACAAGAAGAAACTGTTTCAAACAATGGAGGCATTAGACGACAATTTCCACTGAAACTAGCCTGGGCTTGCACCATACACAAAGTACAAGGTATAACTGTTAACAAAGCTGTTGTTTCATTACACAAGGTATTTGCTGCAGGACAAGCTTATGTAGCACTAAGTCGAGTATCTTCTCTTGATGGTCTTATCATTCAGAATTTCAAAGAATCAGTGATATACAGCAGTGCAAAGGTTGAAGCATCAGTGTCTAGTATGCCAAAGTTCATGACAAGAAATCAGAGAATCTATGATGGTCATCCAACATGCAAGCTGATTATGCAAAACATTGAGGGCCTTCAATCACACTTTAAAGATCTGCAGAATGACAAGAGGTTTTTTGAGGCTGATTTCATTTGCTTGACAGAAACATGGTTATCTGATTCACATCCAGCTGATGAACCAAAACTTGATGGATTTACGTTACATCATAAACCCAGATCACAGTGTTATGAATCATCTGAACCAATACTGATGGAATTGAAAAATCAAAGACATGGTGGTGTTGGAGTTTATTCTAGTCAAGTCAAAGCATGTGAATTTACTCAGTTGCCAGTATCTAATTTGGAGTATCTGTGCATGTACGTCATGGAACTACAAGCTCATGTTGTTGTTATCTACAGGCCAAACTCATACACAGTTGAAATTTTCAAAAAGCATATGCTACAACTTGTTCAAGAACTTGATAAACATTCTGGTCGATCCATCATCATGGGTGATTTTAATGAAAATATCTTGTCATCATCTTCAATACAAACTATGATGGAATCAAATGGTTTTACACAGATGGTTTCAGAACCTACTACTGAAGGTGGAACGCTTCTTGACCATGTATATGTGAAAGGACTTGAGAATGTATCTGTTCAGATTCTTCCTACATACTTTGGGTATCATGAAGCTATTGAAATCAAATTATGAATATAGCTGTGAAAATAACAGTGATGAAAAAGAATCTCTACCATGTCATCATTTGAAAAGTGCCTATTTTATCAAATTTGTAAATCTCATTTCAACAAAAGACACTGGCGTGGTATTGCACCTATCTGACTTTAAGCATGAATTAAGACCTGTATTAATCTTTGTGACTTTTATTGTAAAAGCATCTTCTACAAAATATGAATGGACTCTACTTGTATTATCATGAATATGGATCTGAGGCTAACTTCTTATTTTACAAGGAATATAATTGTTGAAAATAACATTGATCCTACTTGATGAAATAATGGGCAATGGATGTCATTTTATAGACTGAAAAGTCACTGATATTTTTAATTTAGTTCATGTCAAGTTATTGCACATGCTCAATTATCTTGTGTATAATTTCATATGTATATGAGGTGCACTGTACATATTATATTATATTGTATACTATTAATGTATATTTCTTTTTCTGTGTATATGTTATTTCTATGTATAGATTTTAGCATGTTTATACTTTAGCTGACCTAAAAGAAATGAAATTCATGTCAGAATTTAGTTCATGTCAAGCTATTTCATATGCTCAATTATTTTGTGTATAATTTCATATGTACATGAGATGCACTGTACATATTATGTATATATATTGAAGTAATATAAACATGTACCTCTGAAAAGTGCTAATTAAATCAATTTGTAAATCTTGTTAAATGAAAGACTCTGAGATACATGTATATGTAAATACTACTAGATGTGTGTGTGTGTGTGTGTGTGAGTGAGTGAGTGTTTGTTTTGTATACTGTTAATATATATTTCTTTTTCTGTGTATATGTTATTTCTATGTATAGATTTTAGCATGTATATACTTTAGCTGACCTAAAAGAAAAGAAATTCATGTCAGAATTTAGATCATGTCAAGCTATTTCACTGCTCAATTATTTTGTGTATAATTTCATATGTACATGAGGTACACTGTACATATTATGTATATATATTGAAGAAATATAATCATGTATATCTGTAAAGTGCTAATTTGTATCAATTTGGTAAATCTTGTTAAATGAAAGACACTGACATATTATTATCATCTGTATTTATAAATAATGACTTTTGTAGCTGTGAAAGCAGGAACTTTACATAAAAGATGCATGATTTGTTCTGACGTCTGAATATCCGGGGTAGAGTAGGTCTTAAGCAACCCATACTTGCCACAAAAGGTGATTATGCTTGTTGTAAGAAGCAACTATCGGGAATCGGATGGTCAGACTCACCGTCTAGGTTGATGCATGTGATCGTTTCACAATTGGGTGGATCGAGGCTCATGATGTCAATCACTGGCTTGTCTGGTCCAGACTCGGATATTTATACACTGTCATCATATAGCTGAAACATTGCTGAATGCTGCGTTAAACAATAAACAAACAAATGAATTGTACTTATCATAATTAGACCTGTATTGATCTTTGTGACTCTTATTGTAAAAGCATCTTCTACAAAATATGAATGGAGTCTACTTGTATTATCATGAATGTGGACCTGAGGCCAATTTCTTATTTTACAAGGAATATAATTGTTGAAAATTAAATTGATTCTACTTGATGAAATGGCCTGTTATTGCACCTATCAGACTTTTATTGTGAAAGTAGCAACTTTCACAAAATATGCCTGAATTGTACAAACCCCTGAAGAAGTGACTACCGGGATCGGGTGGTCAGGCTCGCCAATGGTTGATGCATGTCATCGTTTCACAATTGGGTGGATCGAGGCTCATGATGTCAATCACTGGTTTGTCTGGTCCAGACTCGGTTATTTATAGACTGCCATCATATAGCTGAAACATTGCTGAATGCTGCGTTAAACAATAAACAAACAAATGAATTGTACCTGTATTATCATAATTAGACCTGTATCTTTCTTCGTGACTCTCATTGCGAAAGCATCTTCTACAAAATATGAATAGGCTCTACTTGTATTATCATGAATATGGATTGAAGCCAACTTCTTATATTACGAGGAATAAAATAAAAAAAAATTGAAAATTACATTGATTGTACTTGATAAAATGGTCTGTTATTGTACCCATCTGACTTTTATTGATTGAAAAGTCACTGATATTTTTAATTTAGTTCATGTCAAGCTATTGCATATGCTCAATTATCTTGTGTATAATTTCATATGTACATGAGGTGCACTGTACATATTATGTATATATATTGAAGAAATATAAACATGTATCTGAAAAGGGCTAATTTAAATCAATTTGTAAATCTTGTTAAATGAAAGACTCTGACATACATGTATATGTAAATACTACTAGATGTGTGTGTGGGTGTGTGTGTGTGAGTGAGTGAGTGTGTGTTTTGTATACTGTTAATATATATTTATTTCTTCTGTGTATATGTTATTTCTATGTATAGATTTTAGCATGCATCTACATACTTTAGCTGATCTAAAAGAAAAGAAATTCATGTCAACTTATGGCACTTTCTTAAATTTTTATATGTACTTCATGTCACACATTCTAATATGATAAAAATCAAGACAGATTCATTGCCATAGGTTTGTTTGAATATGTGTAGAATAAAATAACACTTACAGTTTAAAGGTACTGATCAAACTGATGGAGAAATGGTATTTTCCATAATGGTATAGACAAATATTTCATCGCATAATCATGGCCCTTGGTTGTTCATTGTGGACTGACCATTTAATATTCCCTGTGTGCATCATGTACCTGTACACAAGGTATGTCACAATTCACTGATGTATCTATATGTATAAACCTGATGATAGGACACACAATAATCTACCGATGTATCAATTCATGTTTTAACTGTATCCAATATTCAAGAAGTAGTATTTACATTTGCAACAACCTGATATAAGTTGTACTCTGGAAAGAAAGGATGCACTCATGTATTCAGCAACAAGTGGTTTCGTAACTATTTGACAGTAAATCATAAACAGATGCTTCTGATATGGTGAGAAACACAAATTAGGCACTACTATTAGTGGAGATTTCTTATGAAACTGGAATTGATTTTGTCGTGGTTATTTCACACCTCAGGGCCCCTCCACATTGTATTTTCGACGGTGGAGTGGGTCCCATTAAGGGGTGTTGAAGCTATTTTCAAGTCTGAAACACCTCAGGGTCACTCCACATTGTATTTTCGACGGTGGAGTGAATCCCATAAAGGGGTGTTGATGACGATGAAATTAGCACATGTGCTTTACTACAACCTGGTATGTATGTAAAGAAACACCTCAGGGCCCCTCCACATTGTATTTTCGACGGTGGAGTGGGTCCCGTTAAGGGGTGTTGAAGCTATTTTCAAGTCTGAAACACCTCAGGGTCACTCCACATTGTATTTTCGACGGTGGAGTGAATCCCATAAAGGGGTGTTGATGACGATGAAATTAGCACATGTGCTTCACTTCACACCTCAGGGCCCCTCCGCATTGTATTTTCAACGGTGGAGTGGGTCCCATTAAGGGGTGTTGAAGCTATTTTGCAAGTCTGAAACACCTCAGGGTCACTCCACATTGTATTTTCGACGGTGGAGTGAATCCCATAAAGGGGTGTTGATGACGATGAAATTAGCACATGTGCTTTACTACAACCTGGTATGTATGTAAAGAAAAGGGACAAAACATTCCATAAACTTCACTAAAAGCAGTGTTCATTTAATGTTTCTGAGTATACCATAAGCATGTGTTCATGAATCACCATCAAATAGTGATGATATCAGGTGTTTGTGAAAAGGTGATCAATTTTTTTGCCGGAGCAGTTATCAGGCCAGCATGTTGCAAAATGTAAATACCATCCATGTGAATTTTTTATGCAGAATTAAAACATGAATCGATACACCCATGGGTTATTGTGTATTCTAATAACAGGTGTAAACATATACATATACATAGATACAGATACATGACATGACCTTGTGTGGTGTGATCTTGTAAGTCTTATTGCTGTATTGATTTCTTCTTACATGCAAAATGATGAAATGTGACAATTGTCTATTTCAATGTACAACTTGACAATTATTATGTTTGTCTAATGCTGTTCATAGCAATGTTTCTTTGCTCTATGATGTTCTATCCAGAGCAAGTATCATGCTAGTATTTAAATGAAGACCAGGATTTGATCTATGAACATTAATACTCAGTTGTATTATTCTACAAACATGTGGATGTGGATGTGGAAAAACATCACTGATTTTATCACATGCATTGCCACCTGATTGATCTTTACCACCTACCTAGGTTCGAACATGGGGTAAACATTGTGCAAATGTCAATATGTCTTCTGCATATGAGTGTAGATATGTGTTCATGTAGTCCTATCTTGATCATGACAGTTTTTATCTGCCATGCTTTATGATATGTTCAATCTTTTGATATTAGGTTTCTTTCATGCTTTGCTCCTGAGAACACAATACACTTTAAAATTATAAAGGTCATGTCATTTATATACAGATCACCCTTATTTATCTGGAATATAGCTGAGTGTGGCTATACAACAATCCAAGTGTACATGATGTGTTGATGATAACATGAACTACATGTCATTTTGTTGAAACCATTACTTTTGCTTGTTGATTTCCCATGAAATGTAATAAAACTTATGAGCATAATGAATCAGATTAGTTTGTTTTAATTCTGGAATAATTGGATGATACTGTATTGCTCTTGTCCTGAACCAGCACTACATGGCGGTATATCGGATCATGAACATTATAAAAGGTCCTTAGGTATTTGAAATATGTGATGAATTTTAATCAATCACTGTGAAGAAAACATATTTCTTCTTCCCCTTTTAGTTAAATTAATCAAGATGTCTAATGTTACATATCCATGCTACAGGTATGAAAAGGCTACAACCAGGGGCTTTTTTAAAATTACTTCCTAAAAGACTAACACACACTACTTACACATACACGCTCTGCATGTACTAAGTTAACCTATATTTTTGTTGGGAAATTCTGGTTATGTTTTTCAATCATGAGCTTACTCAATAACAACATTCTATTTTCAGTACTATATCAACTTGCTTGAAACATAAACAATATTAATCTCCCTGGGGTTATACCTTAGAATAATGATAATACTTTCATGTCAAGAATGCAAGTAATATACAACCAAGATGAATGCAATTCTTTCAACACATTCATTTTGACGTATTTAAATCAAATACAGTGATATGAACTATTTGGATGTGTTAGCTTTAATGAGAGCAATACTCCCTGATGTTGGGGCTATGAGGCTGCCATCAGTAAGTACATTCAACAATCATAGTCTCTACACAAAAAATAATATCGAAATACCACGAAAATAGGTGACAGAACGAAATTGCCCGCATAATATACATACTACTGCTTGAGTTATCACAAAAAACAGTTAGAAATATCAGAGCACATCAATATTAGGACCCAGATACTATACCTGTACTGAAGAAACCTACCTTTCGAAGTTGGTTCGTTAGTTCAAAACACATTTACACGTCTTCGTAGGGCTTCACCGAGTCATGTGCAGCACAGTCTTGAACAGACCGCTTGCCGCCGGCTTGAAGCTCCTTACAGCGATAGTTTGCGCGCTGAGCTCTGTATTCAATAATGAAGAATGTGGCATACGCTGGGATGGAGCTTGGGCAGAAGCCGGCTAAGGGACGTAACTCCGCTAATAGCAAGCGCTGCGTACCACTGTTTGACAACGGCGCATTGTTATAGTCAGTTTCAGTAGATCTTTCCCACTAGCAGTCTGCAGTACGCTGTAAGATTATACTCCGTTTCTACCGGCGATCTCTACAAGCATATGTTTCAACATTTGTCGAGTCGACATGGTAACGTGATGGTGCGATCTATAGTCCGTTTCATTGGATGTTTCTGAGGAATTCTCTACTGGGGACAGCTGACCTCTCTTTCATTTGCGATAGGATGCGACAGTGTCACCGTGAAGCCACGGCCGAGATTATCACCTTCCAATGCAGACCATATTTTCTTGAGATTAATATTTGTTTTTGTTTCTGATGTGTTTATGACTTAACTATGGATATCTATATATACTCTCTTATAAATTGCACTTAGATAAAATACCTGTCATAATTGTGATACCGCATCTATGAGTGTAAAGAACCGTTTGAATATCACTTTATATTATTCATATAACAGCAGACGCCAACACGCCGATGCGGTCTCATAGTACGTTTCAGCAGACGTATCCTAATAGCAGGCTGCAGTACGCTCTCACATTATAGTCCGTTTCTGCCGGCGTTATCTACATACGAATTGTTTCAACAGTTGCCAAGTGGATATTTGGTTGACAATGTGGGACATATGGAAACCATGCATGGAATTTGTTGATGCATTACAACGTTGATTTGTATATGTAAACACTAAAATGTAATAAGTCTAACAGTTAATGGATTATCTGCTGAACAAGAGATGTTGTAATACATGAATTATGTATCAATTCTCTCTCCGTCGTCTTATAGGCTAAGTGACTACAATTTCGCATGGTAACAGCCAACTCCACTCTACAAATACACACGACATTTGGCCGAAATCGGACCAGTAGTTCCCGAGTTACAGGTGTTTAGAGTTCTGCTGTTTGGCAAGTTTTTGTTATATAAATAAACCTATACCACTGGTCTATCGACAATAATGTAGCGTATAGCGCAAAGAGGACACAGTATTGCTGGTGATTGAAGTGCAGTGAACGGGACTTATTTGTCATTTACTGCTGCTTCTTTCAGTGTCTTTTACTTTAAAAAATGTTTGAAGTGTTCGTAAAATACCCATGTCACCCCCACTAAATGACATTTTCAGAACATGTGAAATAAGAGTTTGATGTATGTAGGATTTGTGATTTGTGACTGCATTTCAATATCGAATTGCACATATAAATACTAAAGATTGCCTAGTCTGCCAGTTATTGAATGATCTGGTTAGGAGCAATATGTTGAAAGATGTTGTTACACATTAATTATGTATCATTTCTCTCTCCGTCGTCTTATTTCCTAAGTGACTACAAATGGGTGTGGTAACAAACATCCCGACTCTACATAAACACACGAAATCTGGTCGAAATCGGACCAACTTTAGCCAAGTTACGGTTGTTTCGAGTTCTGCTATTTGGCAAGTTTAGAGTTCTGCTATTTGGCAAGTTTATGAACCTGGGCCAAAGAGTGCTATTTTCAAAATGCTTTAGCTCCGTTGTCCATGGAGCTACAGACAAACCGTTTGGTGTTCTGGAATCGCCAGGAAAAGGGCTATCAGGTCAATATATCACATACGTATATTTTTTTCGAAGTTGTTAGTATGGTACTTGGAGCCAAAGTGTGGAGAGTTTGGAAGCTTTTGAGCTGTTAGTTTGAGCTGAGCAGATTTTGGGAGTCAAGTACTGAGATATCTGCTAAAAAACAGTGCAAAAACACTTAATCCGACCTGGAGGCCAAACGAAGCAATTTCGCTACATTGGATGTGTAGAGAATTTGTTGGCCATCTGATTGCGCACCAGTTCAAGAATTTTGGATGTCTTTGGAGCTTTCGTGGCGGAGATATTAGCTGTTGAAATCGCGATTTTTAAAGTTGTTTTGAGTTATCTGCCCTTAGTCTTTGAGTCTAGAGTCTTGAGATTTTTGTGGGCATAACTTCAGTAGCTAAGCTATCTTTGTGGAAATTTTGAAGAGATTCTGGTCAGCAGTTTTGGAGGTACGATTGGAACAAAATCGGCCGGAATAATAATAATAATAATAATAAATAATAATAAATCTAACAATAACAATAGGGCTCTTGCCAAGATGGCAGGGAGCCCTAATAAGATTTTATTTTTTTTGCGATTTTGGCACTTTTGACCCCGGGATCGGGTAGCTGGACTAAAACCATTAAAAAAAATTCAAGGTCACCAAGGTCACGGGGTCAAGGTCATTTAGGTGGTCCGTAAAACGAAAATGTACTTTTTGGGGCGAGCTCTCACGCGACTGTTATTGCATGTATGGTGGAAGTGGTTGGTTATTATGCATTACCCCGACCAGTTCTAGCACATGTATAGGTACATTTTGATGATATGCATGTCCGCCGTCCGTCCGCGCGTCTGTCCACCAAAACTCTCTTTTGTCATTTTCTCACGAACTATCTAACTTACAAAGCTGAAACTTTGCAGACATCTTCCCATGGTCTGTATCTAATAGTGCTGTGAATATCAATGCATTCCGTTGTCAAGTTTGGTTTCCATGGCAACCTGACCCAAAAAACCTTAAATCCAAGATGGCGGCCAAACGGCTGGAAATAGCCGTTTTTAGGCCTGCATCGAAAATGATCGCTATCTTATGACGGTGTCACATGCAAAAGATGGTAGCTATTGGAGCAATTTTGGCGGAGATATATGCTGTTTTGTGCCGTTTTTATCACTTTTGGCATTTTCACGGTCTTTAATCCAATATGGACGCTAAATGACGCAACTTTTGACAAACAGCCAAGAACATGAAATGTTCAGCGTCTGATGCTGGTGCATTGTGGTAATTTGTAGCACTTTCTATCAAGAACGTTAGCAGCTACGTAGTTTGCAAAGTAAAAATATGAGAGGCTAGCAAAATCCAATATGGCCGCCACATCACGTGACTTTTGACATAAGAGCAAGAAGAGATCTTGTTCAGCAACCAAAGCAAGACTCAACAGAAGTTGTTCAAGTGCCTTACCTGAAAAGTTTCCAATGCTAGAGCTTGCTAAAGATGTCCTATAAAATGTTTGAAAATACCTTTGAGCCGGAAGTTGCAGTCAATATGGCGGCCATTGAAGACATATCTCAGCATTTCTTCTTTGAAGTTGTTAGTATGGTACTTGGAGCCAAAGTGTGGAGAGTTTGGAAGCTTTTGAGCTGTTAGTTTGAGCTGAGCAGATTTTGGGAGTCAAGTACTGAGATATCTGCTAAAAAACAGTGCAAAAACACTTAATCCGACCTGGAGGCCAAACGAAGCAATTTCGCTACATTGGATGTGTAGAGAATTTGTTGGCCATCTGATTGCGCACCAGTTCAAGAATTTTGGATGTCTTTGGAGCTTTCGTGGCGGAGATATTAGCTGTTGAAATCGCGATTTTTAAAGTTGTTTTGAGTTATCTGCCCTTAGTCTTTGAGTCTAGAGTCTTGAGATTTTTGTGGGCATAACTTCAGTAGCTAAGCTATCTTTGTGGAAATTTTGAAGAGATTCTGGTCAGCAGTTTTGGAGGTACGATTGGAACAAAATCGGCCGGAATAATAATAATAATAATAATAAATAATAATAAATCTAACAATAACAATAGGGCTCTTGCCAAGATGGCAGGGAGCCCTAATAAGATTTTATTTTTTTTGCGATTTTGGCACTTTTGACCCCGGGATCGGGTAGCTGGACTAAAACCATTAAAAAAAATTCAAGGTCACCAAGGTCACGGGGTCAAGGTCATTTAGGTGGTCCGTAAAACGAAAATGTACTTTTTGGGGCGAGCTCTCACGCGACTGTTATTGCATGTATGGTGGAAGTGGTTGGTTATTATGCATTACCCCGACCAGTTCTAGCACATGTATAGGTACATTTTGATGATATGCATGTCCGCCGTCCGTCCGCGCGTCTGTCCACCAAAACTCTCTTTTGTCATTTTCTCACGAACTATCTAACTTACAAAGCTGAAACTTTGCAGACATCTTCCCATGGTCTGTATCTAATAGTGCTGTGAATATCAATGCATTCCGTTGTCAAGTTTGGTTTCCATGGCAACCTGACCCAAAAAACCTTAAATCCAAGATGGCGGCCAAACGGCTGGAAATAGCCGTTTTTAGGCCTGCATCGAAAATGATCGCTATCTTATGACGGTGTCACATGCAAAAGATGGTAGCTATTGGAGCAATTTTGGCGGAGATATATGCTGTTTTGTGCCGTTTTTATCACTTTTGGCATTTTCACGGTCTTTAATCCAATATGGACGCTAAATGACGCAACTTTTGACAAACAGCCAAGAACATGAAATGTTCAGCGTCTGATGCTGGTGCATTGTGGTAATTTGTAGCACTTTCTATCAAGAACGTTAGCAGCTACGTAGTTTGCAAAGTAAAAATATGAGAGGCTAGCAAAATCCAATATGGCCGCCACATCACGTGACTTTTGACATAAGAGCAAGAAGAGATCTTGTTCAGCAACCAAAGCAAGACTCAACAGAAGTTGTTCAAGTGCCTTACCTGAAAAGTTTCCAATGCTAGAGCTTGCTAAAGATGTCCTATAAAATGTTTGAAAATACCTTTGAGCCGGAAGTTGCAGTCAATATGGCGGCCATTGAAGACATATCTCAGCATTTCTTCTTTGAAGTTGTTAGTATGGTACTTGGAGCCAAAGTGTGGAGAGTTTGGAAGCTTTTGAGCTGTTAGTTTGAGCTGAGCAGATTTTGGGAGTCAAGTACTGAGATATCTGCTAAAAAACAGTGCAAAAACACTTAATCCGACCTGGAGGCCAAACGAAGCAATTTCGCTACATTGGATGTGTAGAGAATTTGTTGGCCATCTGATTGCGCACCAGTTCAAGAATTTTGGATGTCTTTGGAGCTTTCGTGGCGGAGATATTAGCTGTTGAAATCGCGATTTTTAAAGTTGTTTTGAGTTATCTGCCCTTAGTCTTTGAGTCTAGAGTCTTGAGATTTTTGTGGGCATAACTTCAGTAGCTAAGCTATCTTTGTGGAAATTTTGAAGAGATTCTGGTCAGCAGTTTTGGAGGTACGATTGGAACAAAATCGGCCGGAATAATAATAATAATAATAATAAATAATAATAAATCTAACAATAACAATAGGGCTCTTGCCAAGATGGCAGGGAGCCCTAATAAGATTTTATTTTTTTTGCGATTTTGGCACTTTTGACCCCGGGATCGGGTAGCTGGACTAAAACCATTAAAAAAAATTCAAGGTCACCAAGGTCACGGGGTCAAGGTCATTTAGGTGGTCCGTAAAACGAAAATGTACTTTTTGGGGCGAGCTCTCACGCGACTGTTATTGCATGTATGGTGGAAGTGGTTGGTTATTATGCATTACCCCGACCAGTTCTAGCACATGTATAGGTACATTTTGATGA
The DNA here is from genome assembly GCF_023055435.1 of Haliotis rufescens. NCBI lineage: Eukaryota > Metazoa > Mollusca > Gastropoda > Lepetellida > Haliotidae > Haliotis > Haliotis rufescens. The sequence goes on from NW_025963979.1 coordinate 30,584, forward strand.
TATGCATGTCCGCCGTCCGTCCGCGCGTCTGTCCACCAAAACTCTCTTTTGTCATTTTCTCACGAACTATCTAACTTACAAAGCTGAAACTTTGCAGACATCTTCCCATGGTCTGTATCTAATAGTGCTGTGAATATCAATGCATTCCGTTGTCAAGTTTGGTTTCCATGGCAACCTGACCCAAAAAACCTTAAATCCAAGATGGCGGCCAAACGGCTGGAAATAGCCGTTTTTAGGCCTGCATCGAAAATGATCGCTATCTTATGACGGTGTCACATGCAAAAGATGGTAGCTATTGGAGCAATTTTGGCGGAGATATATGCTGTTTTGTGCCGTTTTTATCACTTTTGGCATTTTCACGGTCTTTAATCCAATATGGACGCTAAATGACGCAACTTTTGACAAACAGCCAAGAACATGAAATGTTCAGCGTCTGATGCTGGTGCATTGTGGTAATTTGTAGCACTTTCTATCAAGAACGTTAGCAGCTACGTAGTTTGCAAAGTAAAAATATGAGAGGCTAGCAAAATCCAATATGGCCGCCACATCACGTGACTTTTGACATAAGAGCAAGAAGAGATCTTGTTCAGCAACCAAAGCAAGACTCAACAGAAGTTGTTCAAGTGCCTTACCTGAAAAGTTTCCAATGCTAGAGCTTGCTAAAGATGTCCTATAAAATGTTTGAAAATACCTTTGAGCCGGAAGTTGCAGTCAATATGGCGGCCATTGAAGACATATCTCAGCATTTCTTCTTTGAAGTTGTTAGTATGGTACTTGGAGCCAAAGTGTGGAGAGTTTGGAAGCTTTTGAGCTGTTAGTTTGAGCTGAGCAGATTTTGGGAGTCAAGTACTGAGATATCTGCTAAAAAACAGTGCAAAAACACTTAATCCGACCTGGAGGCCAAACGAAGCAATTTCGCTACATTGGATGTGTAGAGAATTTGTTGGCCATCTGATTGCGCACCAGTTCAAGAATTTTGGATGTCTTTGGAGCTTTCGTGGCGGAGATATTAGCTGTTGAAATCGCGATTTTTAAAGTTGTTTTGAGTTATCTGCCCTTAGTCTTTGAGTCTAGAGTCTTGAGATTTTTGTGGGCATAACTTCAGTAGCTAAGCTATCTTTGTGGAAATTTTGAAGAGATTCTGGTCAGCAGTTTTGGAGGTACGATTGGAACAAAATCGGCCGGAATAATAATAATAATAATAATAAATAATAATAAATCTAACAATAACAATAGGGCTCTTGCCAAGATGGCAGGGAGCCCTAATAAATCGAACAATTACAATAGGGCTCTTGCCTTGTAGGCAGGAGCCCTAATAAGAAATCGTTATTTTTGCGATTTTGGCACTTTTGACCCCGGGATCGGGTAGCTGGACTAAAACCATTAAAAAAAATTCAAGGTCAGGGTCACGGGGTCAAGGTCATTTAGGTGGTCCGTAAAACGAAAATGTACTTTTTTTGGCGAGCTCTCACGCGACTGTTATTGCATGTATTGTGGAAGTGGTTGGTAATTATGCATTACCCCGACCAGTTCTAGCATATGTATAGGTAAATTTTGATGATATGCATGTCCGCCGTCCGTCCGCGCGTCTGTCCACCAAAACTCTGTTTTGTCATTTTCTCACGAACTATCTAAGTTACAGAGCTGAAACTTTGCAGACATCTTCCCATGATCTGTATCTAATAGTGCTGTGAATATCAATGCATTCCGTTGTCAAGTTTGGTTTCCATGGCAACCTGACGAAGAAAACCTTAAATCCAAGATGGCGGCCAAACGGCTGGAAATAGCCATTTTGACGGCTGGATCGAAAATGATCGGTATCTCATGACGGTGTCACATGCAAAATAGGGTAGCTATTGGAGCAATTTTGGCGGAGATATATGCTGTTTTGTGCCGTTTTTATCACTTTTGGCATTTTCACGGTCTTTAATCCAATATGGACTCCAAATGACGCAACTATTGACATACAGCTAAGAACATGAAATGTTCAGCGTCTGATGCTGGTGCATTGTGGTAATTTGTAGCACTTTCTATCAAGAACTTTAGCAACTACGTAGTTTGCAAAGTAAAAATATGAGAGGCTAGCAAAATCCAATATGGCCGCCACATCACGTGACTTTTGACATAAGAGCAAGAAGAGATCTTGTTCAGCAACCAAAGCAAGACTCAACAGAAGTTGTTCAAGTGCCTTACCTCATAAGTTCCTAATGCCAGAGCTTCGTAAAGATGTCCTCTCAAAGGTTTGAAAATGACTTTGAGCCGGAAGTTGCAGTCAATATGGCGGCCATTGAAGACATATCTGACGATTTTTTCTTCGAAGTTGTTAGTATGGTACTTGGAGCCAAAGTGTGGAGAGTTTGGAAGCTTTTGAGCTGGTAGTTTGAGCTGAGGAGATTTGGGGAGTCAAGTACTGAGAAATCTGCTAAAAAACAGTGCCAAAACACTTAATCCAATATGGAGGCCAAACGAAGCAATTTGGCTACATTGGATGTGTAGAGATTTTGTTTGGCTTCTGATTCTGGATCTGTTCAGGAATTTTGGAAGTCTTTGGAGCTTTCGTGGCGGAGTTATGAGCTGTTGAAATTGGGATTTTTAGAGTTGTTTTGAGTTATCTGCCCTTAGTCTTGGAGTCTAGAGTCTTGAGATTTTTGTGGTATCTGCTTCAGGACCTGAGCTATCTTTGTGGAAATTTTGAAGAGATTCTGAGCAGTAGTTTTGGAGGTAGGATTGGAACAAAAATCGGCGGAATAATAATAAATAATAATAATAATAATAATAATAATAATAATAATAAATCGAACAATTACAATAGGGCTCTTGCCTTGTAGGCAGGAGCCCTAATAAATCGAACAATTACAATAGGGCTCTTGCCTTGTAGGCAGGGAGCCCTAATAAGAAATCGTTATTTTTGCGATTTTGGCACTTTTGACCCCGGGATCGGGTAGCTGGACTAAAACCATTTAAAAAAATTCAAGGTCACCAAGGTCACGGGGTCAAGGTCATTTAGGTGGTCCGTAAAACGAAAATGTACTTTTTTTGGCGAGCTCTCACGCGGCCGTTATTGCATGTATGGTGGAAGTGATTAGTAATTATGCATTACCCCGACCAGTTCTAGCATATGTATAGGTGAATTTTGATGATATGCATGTCCGCCGTCTGTCCGCGCGTCTGTCCACCAAAACTCTGTTTTGTCATTTTCTCACGAACTATCTAACTTACAAAGCTGAAACTTTGCAGACATCTTCCTATGGTCTGTATATAACAGTTCTGTGAATGTCAATGCATTCCGTTGTCAAGTTTGGTTTCCATGGCAACCTGACGACAAAAAACTTAAATCCAAGATGGCGGCCAAACGGCTGGAAATATCCATTTTTAGGCCTGGATCGAAAATGATCGCTATCTTATGACGGTGTCACATGCAAAATATGGAGGTTATTGGAGCAATTTTGGCGGAGATATATGCTGTTTTGTGCCGTTTTTATCACTTTTGGCATTTTCACGGTCTTTAATCCAATATGGACGCTAAATGACGCAACTTTTGACAAACAGTTAAGAACAGGAAATGTTTAGCGTCTGATGCTGGTGCATTTTGGTAATTTGTAGCACTTTCTATCGAGAACTTTAGCAGCTACGTAGTTTGCAAAGTAAAAATATGAGAAGCTAGCAAAATCCAATATGGCCGCCACATCACGTGACTTTTGACATAAGAGCAAGAAGAGATCTTGTTCAGCAACCAAAGCAAGACTCAACAGAAGTTGTTCAAGTGCCTTACCTGATAAGTTTCCAATACCAGAGCTTGCTAAAGATGTCCTATAAAAAGTTTGAAAATAACTTTCAGCCGGAAGTTGCAGGCAATATGGCGGCCATTGAAGACATATGTGACGATTTTTTCTTTGAAGTTGTTAGTATGGTACTTGGAGCCAAAGTGTGGAGAGTTTGGAAGCTTTTGAGCTGGTAGTTTGAGCTGAGGAGATTTGGGGAGTCAAGTACTGAGAAATCTGCTAAAAAACAGTGCCAAAACACTTAATCCAATATGGAGGCCAAACGAAGCAATTTGGCTACATTGGATGTGTAGAGATTTTGTTTGGCTTCTGATTCTGGATCTGTTCAGGAATTTTGGAAGTCTTTGGAGCTTTCGTGGCGGAGTTATGAGCTGTTGAAATTGGGATTTTTAGAGTTGTTTTGAGTTATCTGCCCTTAGTCTTGGAGTCTAGAGTCTTGAGATTTTTGTGGTATCTGCTTCAGGACCTGAGCTATCTTTGTGGAAATTTTGAAGAGATTCTGAGCAGTAGTTTTGGAGGTAGGATTGGAACAAAAATCGGCGGAATAATAATAAATAATAATAATAATAATAATAATAATAATAATAATAAATCGAACAATTACAATAGGGCTCTTGCCTTGTAGGCAGGAGCCCTAATAAGAAATCGTTATTTTTGCGATTTTGGCACTTTTGACCCCGGGATCGGGTAGCTGGACTAAAACCATTAAAAAAAATTCAAGGTCAGGGTCACGGGGTCAAGGTCATTTAGGTGGTCCGTAAAACGAAAATGTACTTTTTTTGGCGAGCTCTCACGCGACTGTTATTGCATGTATTGTGGAAGTGGTTGGTAATTATGCATTACCCCGACCAGTTCTAGCATATGTATAGGTAAATTTTGATGATATGCATGTCCGCCGTCCGTCCGCGCGTCTGTCCACCAAAACTCTGTTTTGTCATTTTCTCACGAACTATCTAAGTTACAGAGCTGAAACTTTGCAGACATCTTCCCATGATCTGTATCTAATAGTGCTGTGAATATCAATGCATTCCGTTGTCAAGTTTGGTTTCCATGGCAACCTGACGAAGAAAACCTTAAATCCAAGATGGCGGCCAAACGGCTGGAAATAGCCATTTTGACGGCTGGATCGAAAATGATCGGTATCTCATGACGGTGTCACATGCAAAATAGGGTAGCTATTGGAGCAATTTTGGCGGAGATATATGCTGTTTTGTGCCGTTTTTATCACTTTTGGCATTTTCACGGTCTTTAATCCAATATGGACTCCAAATGACGCAACTATTGACATACAGCTAAGAACATGAAATGTTCAGCGTCTGATGCTGGTGCATTGTGGTAATTTGTAGCACTTTCTATCAAGAACTTTAGCAACTACGTAGTTTGCAAAGTAAAAATATGAGAGGCTAGCAAAATCCAATATGGCCGCCACATCACGTGACTTTTGACATAAGAGCAAGAAGAGATCTTGTTCAGCAACCAAAGCAAGACTCAACAGAAGTTGTTCAAGTGCCTTACCTCATAAGTTCCTAATGCCAGAGCTTCGTAAAGATGTCCTCTCAAAGGTTTGAAAATGACTTTGAGCCGGAAGTTGCAGTCAATATGGCGGCCATTGAAGACATATCTGACGATTTTTTCTTCGAAGTTGTTAGTATGGTACTTGGAGCCAAAGTGTGGAGAGTTTGGAAGCTTTTGAGCTGGTAGTTTGAGCTGAGGAGATTTGGGGAGTCAAGTACTGAGAAATCTGCTAAAAAACAGTGCCAAAACACTTAATCCAATATGGAGGCCAAACGAAGCAATTTGGCTACATTGGATGTGTAGAGATTTTGTTTGGCTTCTGATTCTGGATCTGTTCAGGAATTTTGGAAGTCTTTGGAGCTTTCGTGGCGGAGTTATGAGCTGTTGAAATTGGGATTTTTAGAGTTGTTTTGAGTTATCTGCCCTTAGTCTTGGAGTCTAGAGTCTTGAGATTTTTGTGGTATCTGCTTCAGGACCTGAGCTATCTTTGTGGAAATTTTGAAGAGATTCTGAGCAGTAGTTTTGGAGGTAGGATTGGAACAAAAATCGGCGGAATAATAATAAATAATAATAATAATAATAATAATAATAATAATAATAAATCGAACAATTACAATAGGGCTCTTGCCTTGTAGGCAGGAGCCCTAATAAGAAATCGTTATTTTTGCGATTTTGGCACTTTTGACCCCGGGATCGGGTAGCTGGACTAAAACCATTAAAAAAAATTCAAGGTCAGGGTCACGGGGTCAAGGTCATTTAGGTGGTCCGTAAAACGAAAATGTACTTTTTTTGGCGAGCTCTCACGCGACTGTTATTGCATGTATTGTGGAAGTGGTTGGTAATTATGCATTACCCCGACCAGTTCTAGCATATGTATAGGTAAATTTTGATGATATGCATGTCCGCCGTCCGTCCGCGCGTCTGTCCACCAAAACTCTGTTTTGTCATTTTCTCACGAACTATCTAAGTTACAGAGCTGAAACTTTGCAGACATCTTCCCATGATCTGTATCTAATAGTGCTGTGAATATCAATGCATTCCGTTGTCAAGTTTGGTTTCCATGGCAACCTGACGAAGAAAACCTTAAATCCAAGATGGCGGCCAAACGGCTGGAAATAGCCATTTTGACGGCTGGATCGAAAATGATCGGTATCTCATGACGGTGTCACATGCAAAATAGGGTAGCTATTGGAGCAATTTTGGCGGAGATATATGCTGTTTTGTGCCGTTTTTATCACTTTTGGCATTTTCACGGTCTTTAATCCAATATGGACTCCAAATGACGCAACTATTGACATACAGCTAAGAACATGAAATGTTCAGCGTCTGATGCTGGTGCATTGTGGTAATTTGTAGCACTTTCTAGCAAGAACTTTAGCAGCTACGTAGTTTGCAAAGTAAAAATATTAGAGGCTACCAAAATCCAATATGGCCGCCACATCACGTGACTTTTGACATAAGAGCAAGAAGAGATCTTGTTCAGCAACCAAACCAAGACTCAACATAAGTTGTTCAAGTGCCTTACCTCATAAGTTTCCAATGCCAGAGCTAGCTAAAGATGTCCTCTCAAAAGTTTAAAAATAACTTTGAGCCGGAAGTTGGAGTCAATATGGCGGCCATTGAAGACATATCTGAGGATTTTTTCTTTGAAGTTGTTAGTATGGTACTTGGAGCCAAAGTCTGGAGAGTTTGGAAGCTTTTGAGCTGGTAGTTTGAGCTGAGGAGATTTGGGGAGTCAAGTACTGAGAAATCTGCTAAAAAACAGTGCCAAAACACTTAATCCGATCTGGAGGCCAAACGAAGCAATTTCGCTACATTGGATGTGTAGAGATTTTGTTTGGCATCTGATTCCGGATCTGTTCAGGAATTTTGGATGTCTTTGGAGCTTTCGTGGCGGAGTTATGAGCTGTTGAAATTGCGATTTTTAAAGTTGTTTTGAGTTATCTGCCCTTAGTCTTTGAGTCTAGAGTCTTGAGATTTTTGTGGTATCTGCTTCAGGACCTAAGCTATCTTTGTGGAAATTTTGAAGAGATTCTGAGCAGTAGTTTTGGAGTTCGGATTGGAACAAAAATCGGCGGAATAATAATAAATAATAATAATAATAATAATAATAAATCGAACAATTACAATAGGGCTCTTGCCTTGTAGGCAGGGAGCCCTAATAAAGAATAATAAGAATAATAATAAATATAGCTGCAAAGCAGCAATGGCGGGCTCCAAGCTATACTATGCACAAACGTCCATGTTCGAATCCTCAAAGGGTTTCCTTGTACCAAATCCCTCAAATGTAGGCACCACTTGTAGGGTATCGCCGCTACGAAATTGTCGTGTGCCGGGGTGTCCAAGTCTGTTCTTACCCCATTTCCGACCTCGGACATGTTCGAATCCGTTAAAGGTTTGCTGGTACCAATTCCGTAACAAAATAGTCACCGGAAATCGCCACAACGAAATTGGCGTGTTCCTGGGGTGTCCCAAATATTAATCAAATATTACCACCAAAGGTGTTACTTTTAGCATGCAACCAAGAACAAAACAATAAGATGAATATGGCACACTAACTTCATGAACACTTTCAATAGTTTCTGTGGGGAACCTTACAAGATATGATCTTTAAAGTAAAGTTTCGGTGAAAAAAATGATCAAAATCAAAATCCAATAGGTCCGTCGATTTAAAAGATATCTAAAATCGGCTAACAGAGTTTGATGTGCTATGTATGGAGACCATTCTCCGAAAGTGTGAAAACATTTCATGCAATGGATTCAGAGAAGTATGCATTTAAAGACAGGTACCCAAAAGACAATGTGAAAACCTTGAATCCAATATGGCTGCCAAACCACGTGACCAATTACCAAAGTCAAAGAACATCAAATGTCAAGCACCCATAGCAGCAGACACATCTCAAGTTTGAAAGTAATTGGACAAGCGGTTGCAAAGCAATAGGGCTAAATATAGCTTTTAAAATTGCTTATTTTTCAGTTATCTGCCCTTGGTCTTTGGGCCTACGGCCTTGGAATTTGTGTGGTATCTGGTACGTAAGTATCTGGATACACATACAAAATTTGAATGGAATCGAGGCAGTGGTTATTATGCTAGCTCTGGTACAAAAATCGGTGGAAATATAGCTGCAAGCAGCGATGTCGGGCTCCCGCTGGGTAAGAATTGTGGAAGCGGATCCTGTTCTATTCATAGATGTACTTTTGTAAAATTGCACTTTGGTTATACAGAGTACTAAAAACCATTGAAACTGAGTTCTTAATAAAACTAATTGATTACCATTAAGGCATTTTCTCCTGTTGTTATATAAAAGCATTCGGATATGCGGAAGGATATGTGCTATACTGTGCACGACTATAATATGATCTGGATTATCAATAGGATATTTCACCTGTCCGTTTTGACCAAGAAAAAAATTCCCATTTTGGCCCTGTACCTGTTAAGTATGGAAGATACCAGCATGCAGAGGTGTTGGTGACTTGTTATTGTAATATGCAGGAAATGGATGTTGTCATTTGACCCGTGCTCAGGGATGAGATGGCTTAGACCATTATCTAACAGTAACAACACATGTCGGTCACCTCTTGGCATCTCCTTGTTGAAGCAATTCAACCAATCAGCTAAGAAAACCCCAAGTCTTACAAGCGTTTGTGATCAAAGTTTAAAAGAAGATTAGCTGTAAACACAATGGAGATCAATGCACTTAAGTAGGTTGAGAAAGGGACTGGTTTCTAAACCATAATGATATGGGTAAATAATACTCCTTAAAGTTGGCATTATATCTGGGATCTTTCAGGAAAAAATGGAATTATCAAAAATGAACAGGTTCGTATTATTAAAAGCTAATTTGATAGTGCGAAAATCCGTTCCAAGGAAAATAAGGCATTTTATAAAAAGAAAACCAAACATGTTGTACAACGATCCTTTTAGACAGGGAGCAACTGAATGGATCTAGTGTACAAGTACGGGAAATTGTGCACTTTCCACTGGCAGAATGTATTACAAACAGTGTGAAGAGAATCTATACAGAAACAGACTATAGAAGTCGCTACTATTGAAAGGAAGTGAAAATATAAATGGTCTGTTATTACTTGAAATTGTGGTAATACAATTAAGACAAGTACCAGTAAATTAAACGGAGAGTTCAGCGATATTAAACTTTCAATCACAAACGTACAAAATGCGTGCTTTCTGCTGGCAGAAACTACTGAAAACAGCGTGAAGAAAATCCATAATGAAACAGACTATAGAAATCGCTGCTATCCAAATATGAAGTCAACATATAACCCGTCGGTTACTATACTTGGAAGTTGCGGTAATACAATTATGACAAGTACCAGTAAATTAAACGGAGAGTTCAGCGATATTAAATCACAAACGTACAAAATGCGTGCTTTCTGCTAGCAGAGACTACTGAAAACAGCTTCAAGAAAATCCATAATGAAACAGACTATAGAAATCGCTACCGTCAAAACATGAAGTGAACCTGTCTGTTGTAGTAAGAAAATTATGACAAGTACGTTTAAAAGATAGTACATTAATCGGAGAGTTCAGCGATATCAAACTTTCAATCACAAACCTACCGTAAATCCCACAGTCTGAACAGCATTTATGAAGGAGGCAACACTTCGGGCGGGATGTAGGTCATGTTTTGACTGAAGCACCCCACACGCGGCTCTAGGACGACCCCGCTATAGCTGTCTCACCATACCAATACCGTGCACGTGGATCACGTTCGAATATGCAACCGACCGACCGACCCAGCCGCATGGGACTGAGGTACGCTGGCACGCTGTGAGGCCAATACACATGTATGCGCAGTTCTTTGCTTAAGTCTGTTGACAATGTGTATTGTGAATTCGCGCCAATTGATGCAGATATGAGCTTTCACATAACAAATCACACAATGTCGTTATTTACTCCAAGCTACACTGTTTTCTATGCAGAACCGTTGAACATTCGAGCGCAAACGTAAATCTATTTCTATAGTCCGTTTCTGCTTGCGTTATCCATCAGCTGTATAAACACTGTACCTCATTGACCCTGGTAACTGATTTCTGTAGTCCACAGCCGAAAACTATACACAAAGCTCACGTACTGCAGACTGTAGTTTGGTATATAAATAAACCTATACCACTGGTCTATCGACAATCATGTAGCGTATAGCGCAAAGAGGACACAGTATTGCTGTCGATTGAAGTGCAGTGAACGGGACTTATTTGTGATTCTATGGCTGCTTCTTTCAGTGTCTTTTACTTTAAAAAATGTTTGAAGAGTTCGTAAAGCACCCATGTCACCCCCACTAAATGACATTTTCAGAACATGTGAAATAAGAGTTTGATGTATGTAGGATTTGTGATTTGTGACTGCATTTTAATATCGAATTGCACATGTAAATACTAAAGATTGCCTAGTCTGCCAGTTATAAAATTATCTTGTTAGGAGCAATATGTTGAAAGATGTTGTTATACATAAATTATGCATAATTTCTCTCTCCGTTGTCTTAATTCCTAAGTCACTACAATTGGTCGTGGTAGCAGACATCCCCACTCAATATACATATACCAAATCTGGTCGAAATCGGACGAGTAGTTTCGGAGTTACGGGTATTTAGAGTTCAGCTACGGGTAATTAGAGTTGTGCTATTTGGCAAGTTTATGGACCTGGGCCAAAGAGTGCCGTTTTCAACACTCTGTAGTTTCGTTGTCTGTTGAGCTAGAGTCAATCTGTTTGGTGTTCTGGAATCGCCAGGACAAGGGCAATCAGGGCAACATATCACATACGTATATTTTTTGCGAAGTTGTTAGTATGGTACTTGGAGCCAAAGTGTTGAGAGTTTGGAAGCTTTTGAGCTGGTAGTTTGAGCTGAGGAGATTTTGGGAGTCAAGTACTGAGAAATCTGCTAAAAAACAGTGCAAAAACACTTAATCCGACCTGGAGGCCAAACGAAGCAATTTCTCTACATTGGATGTGTAGAGAATTTGTTGGCCATCTGATTGCGCACCAGTTCAAGAATTTTGGATATCTTTGAAGCTTTCGTGGTGGAGATATTAGCTGTTGCAATCGCGATTTTAAAAGTTGTTTTGAGTTATCTGCCCTTAGTCTTTGAGTCTAGAGTCTTGGGATTTTTGTGGTATCTGCTTCAGGACCTAAGCTATCTTTGTGGAAATTTTGAAGAGATTCTGGTCAGCAGTTTTGGAGGTAGGATTGGAACAAAAATCGGCGGAATAATAATAATAATAATAATAATAAACTTAGCAATTACAATAGGGCTCTTGCCAAGATGGCAGGGAGCCCTAATAATAATAATATTAAATCGAACGATAGCACTGGGACTCTTCAGCTTTTCGGCTTGGTGACTCTTAACCAGACTGTCACTTCTTTGTCAGTTGAGCTCCAGTCAAATGGATGAGCGTTCTGAGTTCGTCAGGGTTTATGTCGTATTGCTGAGATAAAGTGCTAAACCTGTTTCCGACCTCGTCCATGTTCGAATCCTCAAATGGTTTACCTGTACCAACGCCGTCAAATGTAATTAACCGCTTGTCAGACATCCCCACGTGTGTCCCAGTGTGTTCTTAACCCATGTTTGACTTCGACCATGTTCGAATCCTCAAATGGTTTGCCTGTACCAACGCCATCAAATGTAATGAACCGCTTGTCAGACATCACCACATGTGTCCCAGCGTGTTCTTAACCCATGTTTGACTTCGACCATGTTCGAATCCTCAAATGGTTTGCCTGTACCAACGCCATCAAATGTAATGAACAGCTTGTCAGACATCACCACATGTGTCCCAGCGTGTTCTTAACCCATGTTTGACTTCGACCATGTTCGAATCCTCAAATGGTTTGCCTGTACCAACGCCGTTAAATGTAATGAACCGCTTGTGAGACATCCCCACATATGTCCCAGTGTGTTCTTAACCCATTTCTGACCTCGAATCCTCATGTTCAAATCCTCAAAGGGTTTGCTTGTACCAACTCCGTCAAAAGATAGTCACCGTTTGCAGGACATCACCACTACGAAATTGGTGTGTGCCAGAGTTAACCAGAGTGTTCTAAACCCATTTACCACCAAGACAATGTTCGAATCCCGATAATCGCCTCTTGAGACAAGCATGAGTTGCTGAAGACCAATTCTAACCCTCATCTTCAAGGGTAGGATACATACCGCAAAAGGCACTTGACGGTCAAAGGGAAATAATCCTGAGTTTTCTGAGCGATGTATTCGGTATTTTGTCAATATAACCACCAGGCGGTGTTACTTTTAGCATGCAACCAAGAACAAAAGATGAGGTACATATGGCACACTAACTTCATGTAAACTTTCAATAGTTTCTGTGGAGAACCTTACAAGATGTGATCTTTATATAAAGGAAAAATTCGGTGAAAGAAATCATCAAAATCAAAATCAAACAGAGCCGTCACTAAGACAGATATCCAAAAACGGCTAACAGAGTTTGGTGTGTTATGTATGGAGACAATTCTGAGAAAGTTTGAAAGCATTTCATGCAGTGGATTCAGAGGAGATAGTATTTGAAGACAGGTACCCAAAAAACCCTGTGAAAACCTTGAATCCAATATGGCAGCAACTAAAAAAGATATCCAAAATCGGCTAACAAAGTTTGATGTGATATGTATGGAGACAGTACTCAGAAAGTTTGGATGCATTTCATGCATTGGATTCAGAGGAGATAGGATTTGAAGACAGGTACCCCCAAAACCCTGTAAAAACTTTGAATCCAATATGGCTGCCAAAGCACGTGACCAATGACCTAGATCGAAGAACAGAAAATGTTAAGCACCTGAAGCAGCAGACATGTGTAAAGTTTGAAAGTAATCGGACAAGCGGTTGCGGAGCAATAAGGCGAAATATATCTTCAAAAAATACTTGTTTTTCAGTTATCTGCCCTTGGCCATTGGGCCTACGGCCTTGGAATTTTTGTGGTATCTGGTACCTAACAACTTGCACCCACACACAAAATTTGAACAAAATCGAGCCAGTGGTTAAACTGCTATCTCTGGAACAAAAAACGGCGGAATAATAAATAATAATAATAATAATAATTAAAGCTGCAAGCAGCAATGGCGGGCTCCAAGTAACACTGTGCCCAAACGTCCATGTTCGAATCCTCAAAGGGTTTCCTTGAACCAAATCCGTCAAATGTAGGCACCACTTGCAGGGTATCGTCGCTAGGAAATTGGCGTGTGCCAGGGGGTCCAGGTCTGTTCTAAAACCATTTCCGACCTCGAACATGTTCGAATCCATAAAGGGTTTGCCTGTGCCAACTCCGTTCAAAAATTGTCACCTAACATCGCTGCTACGAATTGGCGTGTTCCAGGGGTGTCCCAGGGGTGTCCCAAATATTGATCAAATATTACCACGAAGCGGTGTTACTTTTAGCATGCAACCAAGAACAAAAGATGAGGTATACATGTCAGACTAACTTCATGTCAATTTTCAATAGTTTCTGTGGAGAACCTTACAAGATATGATCTTTCAAGTAAAATTTCGGTGAAAAAAATCATCAAAATCAAAATCCAATAGGGCGATGACTAAGAAAGATATCCAAAAAAAGGGCTAACAGAGTTTAATGCATAATGTATGGAGACAATTCTCAGAAAGTTTGGATGCAATTCAGACTGTGGATTCAGAGGAGATAGGATTTGAAGACAGGTACCCAAAAACCCCTGTGAAAACCTTGAATCCAATATGGCTGCCAAACCACGTGACCAATGACCAAAGTCAAAGAACATCAAATGTCAAGCACCCAAAGCAGTAGACACATCTAAAGTTTGAAAGTAATTAGACAAGCGGTTGCGAAGCAATAGGGCAAAATATAGCTTTTAAAATTGCTTATTTTTCAGTTATCTGCCCTTGGTCTTTGGGCCTACGGCCTTGGAATTTGTGTGGTATCTGGTACATAAGTATCTGGATACACATACAAAATTTGAATGGAATCGAGGCAGTGGTTACTATGCTAGCTCTGGTACAAAAATCGGCGGAATAATAATAATATTAAATCGAACGATAGCACTGGGACTCTTCAGCTTTTCGGCTTGGTGACTCTGAACCAGACTGTAACTTCTTTGTCAGTTGAGCTCCAGTCAAATGGATGAGCGTTCTGAGTTCGTCAGGGCCCCGGGTTTATGTCGTATTGCTGAGATAAAGTGCTAAACCTGTTTCCGACCTCGTCCATGTTCGAATCCTCAAATGGTTTGCCTGTACCAACGCCGTCAAATGTAATGAACCGCTTGTCAGACTTCACCACATGTGTCCCAGTGTGTTCTTAACCCATGTTTGACTTCGACCATGTTCGAATCCTCAAATGGTTTGCCTGTACCAACGCTATTAAATGTAATGAACCGCTTGTCAGACATCACCACATGTGTCCCAGTGTGTTCTTAACCCATGTTTGACTTCGACCATGTTCGAATCCTCAAATGGTTTGCCTGTACCAACGCCGTTAAATGTAATGAACCGCTTGTGAGACATCCCCACATATGTCCCAGTGTGTTTTTAACCCATTTCCGACCTCGAATCCTCATATTCGAATCCTCAAATGGTTTGCCTGTACCAACTCCGTCAAAAGATAGTCACCGTTTGCAGGATTTCAACACTAAGAAATTGGTGTGTGTCAGAGTTAACCAGAGTGTTCTAAACCCATTTACCACCCAGACAATGTTCGAATCCCGATAGTCGCCTCTTGAGACAAGCATGGGTTGCTGAAGACCAATTCTAACCATCATCTTCAAGGGTAGTATACATACTGCAAAAGACACTTGACGGTCAAAGGGAAATAATCCTGAGTTTTCCGAGCGATGTTTTCGGTATTTTGTCAATATTACCACCAGGCGGTGTTACTTTTAGCATGCAACCAAGAACAAAAGATGAGGTACATATGGCACACTAACTTCATGTAAACTTTCAATAGTTTCTGTGGAGAACCTTACAAGATGTGATCTTTATATAAAGGAAAAATTCGGTGAAAGAAATCATCAAAATCAAAATCAAACAGAGCCGTCACTAAGACAGATATCCAAAAACGGCTAACAGAGTTTGGTGTGTTATGTATGGAGATAATTCTCAGAAAGTTTGAAAGCATTTCATGCAGTGGATTCAGAGGAGATAGAATTTGAAGACAGGTACCCAAAAGACACTGTGAAAACCCTGAATCCAATATGGCTGCCAAACCATGTGACCAATGACCAAAGTCAAAGAACAAACAATGTCAAGCAGCTCAAGCAGCAGATACATGCAAGTTTTCAAAGTAATCGGATAAGCGGTTGCGGAGCAATAGGGCGAAATACATCTTTTAAAAAATTCTTGTCTTTTAGTTATCTGCCCTTGGCCTTTGGGCCTACGGCCTTGGGTTTTTGGCGGGCACTAGTACCCAACGGTCTTCATACACATACAAAATTTGAACAAAATCAAGCAAGTGGTTTTTTTTCTAGCTCTGGTACAAAATCGGCGGAATAATAATAATATTAAATCAAACGATAACACTGGGGCTCTTCAGCCTTTCGGCTTGGTGACTCTTTAACAGGCTGTAACTTCTTTGTCAGTTGGGCTCCAGTCAAACGGATAAGCGTTCTGCGTTCGTCCGGGCCCCGGGTTCCTGTCGCATTGCTGAGATAAAGTGCTTAACCTGTTTCCGACCACGTCCATGTTCGAAGCCTCAAAGGGTTTCCTTGTACCAAATCCGTCCATCCACTTGTAGGGTATCGCCGCTACGAAATTGTCGTGTGCCGGAGTGTCCAAGTCTGTTCTTACCCCATTTCCGACCTCGGACATGTTCGAATCCATTTAAGGTTTGCTTGTACCAATTCCGTAAAGAAATAGTCACCAGAAATCGCCACAATGAAATTGGCGTGCTCCAGGGGTGTCATTCCCGGTTAGAATAGGTCTTCAGCAACCCATGCTTGCCGTAAAAGGCGACTATGCTTGTCGTAAAAGGCGACTAACGGGATCGGGTGGTCAGGCTTGCTGACTTGGTTGATGCATGTCATCTATCCCAATTGCGTGGATCGATGCTCATGATATCAATCACTGGATTGTCTGGTCCAGACTCGATTATTTACAGACCGCCGTCATATAGCTGGAATATTGCTGAGTGCAGCGTTAAACAACAAACAAACCAAACCAAACCAAACCAAATATTAATCAAATGTTACCACCAAAGGTGTTACTTTTAGCATGCAACCAAGAACAAACAGTAAGATGCATATGGCACACTAACTTCATGAAAACTTTCAATAGTTTCTTTGGAGAACCTTACAAGATATGATCTTCAAAGTAAAGTTTCGGTGGAAAAAATGATCAAAGTCAAAATCCAATAGGTCCGTTGCTATATAAGATATCTAAAATCGGCTAACAGAGTTTGATGTGCTATGTAAAGAGAACATTTTCAGAAAGTTTGAAAACATTTCATGCAAGGGATTCAGAAGAGTATGCATTTAAAAACAGGTACCCAAAAGACACTGTGAAAACCTTGAATCCAATATGGCTGCCAAACCACGTGACCAATGACCAAAGTCAATGAACATAAAATGTCAAGCATCCAAAGCAGCAGACACATCTAAAGTTTGAAAGTAATTGGACAAGCGGTTGCGAAGCAATAGGGCTAAATATAGCTTTAAAAATTGTTTATTTTTCAGTTATCTGCCCTTGGTCTTTGGGCCTACGGCCTTGGAATTTGTGTGGTATCTGGTACATAAGTATCTGGATACACATACAAAATTTGAATGGAATCGAGACAGTGGTTATTATGCTAGCTCTGGTACAAAAATCGGTGGAATAATAATAATATTAAATCTAACGATAGCACTGGGACTCTTCAGCTTTTCGGCTTGGTGACTCTTTAACAGGCTGTAACGTCTTTGTCAGTTGAGCTCCAGTCAAATGGATGAGCGTTCTGAGTTCGTCGGGGCCCCGGGTTGTCGTATTGCTGAGATAAAGTGCTAAACCTGTTTCTGACCTCGTCCATGTTCGAATCCTGATATGGTTTGCCTGTACCAACGCCGTCAAATGTAATGAACCGCTTGTCAGACATCCCCACATGTGTCCCAGTGTGTTCTTAACCCATGTTTGACTTTGACTATGTTCGAATCCGCATATGGTTTGCTTGTACCAACTCATGCAAAAGATAGTCACCGTTTGCAGGACATCACCGCTACGAAATTGGTGTGTGCCAGAGTTAACCAGTGTGTTCTAAACCCATTTACCACCAAGACAATGTTCGAATCCCCATAATTGCTTCTTAATACAAGCATGGGTTGCTGAAGACCAATTCTAACCCTCATCTTCAAGGGTAGTATACATACTGCAAAAGCCACTTGACGGTCAAATGGAAATAACCCTACGTTTTCTGAGCGATGTATTCGGTATTTTGTCAATATTACCACCAAGCGGTGTTACTTTTAGCATGCAACCAAGAACAAAATATGATGTACATATGTCTGACTAACTTCATGTGAACTTTCAATGGTTTCTGTGGAGAACCTTACAAGATATGATCTTTGTATAAAGTAAATATTCGGTGAAAGAAATCATCAAAATCAAAATCCAGTAGCGCCGTCACCAAGAAAGATATCCAAAAACGGCTATGGCTATTTGTTGTGTTCTGTATGGAGACAATTCTCAGAAAGATTGAAAGCATTTCATGCAGTGGATTCAGAGGAGATAGTATTTGAAGAAAGGTACCCAAA
Organism: Haliotis rufescens; assembly: GCF_023055435.1. Taxonomy (NCBI): domain Eukaryota; kingdom Metazoa; phylum Mollusca; class Gastropoda; order Lepetellida; family Haliotidae; genus Haliotis; species Haliotis rufescens. The sequence continues at coordinate 48,584 of NW_025963979.1, forward strand.
AGACCCTGTGAAAACCTTAAATCCAATATGGCAGCAACTAAAAAAGATATCCAAAAACGGCTATGCTAATTTGTTGTGTTCTGTATGGAGACAATTCTCAGAAAGTTTGAAAGCATTTCATGCAGTGGATTCAGAGGAGACAGTATTTGAAGACAGGTACCCAAAAAACCCTGTGAAAACCTTGAATCCAATATGGCGGCCAAACCATGTGACCAATGACCAAAGTCAAAGAACAAACAATGTCAAGGATCTGAAGCAGCAGATACATACAAGGTTTGAAAGTAAACGGACAAACGGTTGTGGAGCAGCAGGGCAAAATATATCGTCCAAAAATACTTGTTTTTCAGTTATCTGCCCTTGTTCTTTGGGCCTACGGCCTTGTGTTTTTGGGGGAATCTAGTACTCAACAGTCTCCATGTACATACAAAATTTGAACAAAATCAGGCCAGTGGTTTTTTTGCTAGCGCTGGTACAAAAATCGGCGGAATAATAAATAATAATAATAAATAAATATAGCTGCAAGCAGCGATGGCGGGCTCCCACTAGTAATTTGAAGCAGCGGATCCTGTTCTCTATTCATAGAAGTACTTTTGCAAAATTGCACTTTGGTTACACAGAGTACTAAAAACCTTTGAAACTGAGTTCTTAATGGCCCTAATCTATTACCATTAATGCATTTTCTCCTGTTGTTAAATAAGTGCATTCCGATATGCGGAAGGATATGTGCTATACTGTGTACGACTATAATATGATCTGGATTATCAATAGGATATTTCCGTTTTGACCAAGAAAAAAAATCCCATTTTGGCTCTGGATCTGTTCAGGATGGAAGATACCAGCATGCAGAGGTGTTGGTGACTTGTTATTGTAATAAGCAGGAAATGGATCTTGTACTTTGACCCGTGCTCAGGGATGAGATGGCTTGGGGCATTATCTAACAGTAACAACACATGTCGGTCACCTCTTGTCATCTCCTTGTTGAAGCAATTCAACAAATCAGCTAAGAAAATCCCAAGTCTTCCAAGCGTATGTGATCAAAGTTTAAAAGAAGATTAGCTGTAAACACAATGGAGATCAATGCATTTAGGTAGGTTGAGAAAGGGACTGATTTCTAAACCATAATGATATGGTTAAATAATACTCCTTAAAGTTGGCATTATATCTGGGATCTTTTAGAAATAAATGGAATTTTCAATAATGAACAGTTTCGCATTATTAAAAGGTAATTTGATAGTGCGGAAATCCGTTCCAAGAAACCATGTGGTGTTACTTTGAAACCAATGATTCAAAGTCATGGTCATTCTTAATTGGCGCCCTATGAAGCTTCAAAAGTGTGGACTTTCTAAAACAGGGCATTTTTCTTGTTGACTTACAAGTAACTACCGGTGTCAGGAAGGATATGTGCAGTACTGTGTATCATTATAATATAGCCTTTATTAACTCTTTCAACACCGTAGGCCGGTTATCCGGCCAAGAAGCATCGAGTCCCCAGACACCGCAGGCCGGTTATCCGGCCAAGCCGTAGTCACGTCAAAATAGTACTATATTTTTATGGACCTACCTGTAATATCATTCATTTATTACATCTATCACATTTCACAATGTCTGAAATACATATTCCATTTCAATTTAACATTTTTTATCGTTAAATTAAAAAATTATTCACTATTTCCCGCGATGTTATTGAAAATAAAATTCTCGGACACACATTTCGACAACGGGTCCACATCGAACACGTCAAAGAGGAAAATAAAGACGTTTTAAACAAATCTTTAAATATATTATACAAAGTAATATATAAAATCAACAAAAATATATCTAAAAATAATCAAACTTACATCTAAGTTATTATTTTCATCTTTTCGTGCGATCGCGTGTAATGTAAGTCAAATGACATCTCGGCTTTCGTCGCCTTGAATTCTCGGATCGGACACGATGTTTAATGCAAAAATATATGCATGAAAAATCTTTGTCACAGCTCGTAACCTAGCACGATACATTCACGAAGTTCCATATTTTTAATATATATCGTGATTTCCTGCTCAAAACGTTCAGAATAACACGATTTAACAAAATTCTTTCGCAAACTTCTGTAATTTATCGAACACGAGCTTGGTATCACAGCTGTAATTTGATTGGCTGCCTTAGGTCACGTGCTCAAAATTGACCAATCACGAAACTTGTAGCAGATTTCAGCAAGAAAGCGTCATTAGAAACCAATTTTAATCCAATGAAATCACTTGTTATAACTACGGAAAAAAAACCAGTCGATGTTACGAGCATGTAGATGAAGGAATAAGCTTTCCAGCGATGTGTCATATGCCATTCTTCGACGAACGTGTTATTCATACGAAACCTCGAAAACGGGGGTATTTCTTCTTGTTACTGAGCGGACAGTCGCTGTTATCGGGAAGTGGGTGATGACAGAGACTATTTATAATTCTTTTTAAAATGATTTTCCAATAACGTAAACAATGAAAATAAAACAGAAATAGGTACGTGGATATTATGAAATCATATATTTGCCGAAAATCGTCAAGTTTTCGCTTCCTTGGTCCTTAATCTGGATGTTAACAACGTGTTAGCGTACATTTTTTATTTACAACGAATTTAATTAAGTTGTAAATGCATTATTTTAAATAATGTGAAAAACATAACTTTCATATTTATGAACCATAGGATCAGACCTTTCAAATGGTGTATAACATGTAGTAGCAAATATATTTTACAAGCAGGTATTTTCTTTGATAAATGTTGGCTTCATCTATCACACAAGAGCCTCTGGGAACTCGGTGTCCTAGCAGTAAACACTTCTGGTTGACTGGTGTTGAAAGAGTTAACTATGTGACATGTAACTGGTCCGTTTTGACTGAGAAAAACAGTCCATTTTGGCACAGGTCCAGTTTGGCATTATTAAGGGTTGTAACTCTATTCGTCCCGTTGGCAACTGGAGCCTTCATTACCCGCCACTACAACAGTTTCAGCATCTGTAGCCGAGTATTATACTGCTCTCCTATCTATTTTACCTGTTATCAGTGCCGGCTGAAAGAATAAGTGTAATAAGAATAAATCTACCGGGAGCTTAATTAGCGCGTCTCGCTATACGCTACCGTGGCTCACGCTGTGCGGTCAATAAACATGCATTCCGCAATTCTGTGTTTGCTTAACTCTATTGACAGTGTGTATTGTGAATTCGCGCCAATGCAGATATGAGCTTCCACGTGCACCACTAACGAACAAAAAATACGATGTTGATATAGATCCATCTGAAAACATTAATGCTCTCCATACATCATGTCGTACACAGTGTCTGGTTCTGTTATGCGTTTTACACACATCTGGATATAGCGTCCATACGTGCTTGTGCGCGAAACTGCGTGCTTCCCGCTGGCAGAGAGTACAACATATAGCGCGAAGAAAATCCATACAGAAACAGACTATAGAAATCGCTACCGTCGAAACATGAAGTGAACCTGTCTGTTGTGGTAAGAAAATTGTGACAAGTACGTTTAAAAGATAGTACATTAATCGGAGAGTTCAGCGATATCAAACTTTCAATCACAAACCTACCGTAAATCCCACAGTCTGAACAGCATTTATGAAGGAGGCAACACTTCGGGCGAGATGTAGGTCATGTTTTGACTGAAGCACCCCACACGCGGCTCTCGGACGACCCCGCGATAGCTGTCTCGCCATGCCATTACCGTGCACGTGGATCACGTTCCAATATGCACCCGACCCAGCCGCATGGGACTGAGGTACGCTGCGACGCTGTGACGCTGTGAGGCCAATAAACATGTATGCGCAGTTCTTTGCTTAACTCTGTTGACGATGTGTATTGTGAATTCGCCACAATTGATGCAGATATGAGCTTTGACATAACAAAACATACGATGTCGATATTTACAACAAGCTACACTGTTTTCTATGCGAGCGCAAACGTAAATGTATTTCTATAGTCCGTTACTGCTTGCGTTCTCCATCAGCTGTTTTAACACTGTATCTCATTGACCCTGATAACTGATTTCTGTGGTCCATAGCCTAAAACTATACACAAAGCTCACGTACTACAGACTGTAGTTTGTTATATAAATAAACCCATACCACTGGTCTATCGACAATAATGTAGCGTATAGCGCAAAGAGGAGACAGTATTGCTGGCGATTGAAGTGCAGTGAACGGGACTTATTTGTCATTTTACGGCTGCTTCTTTCAGTGTCTTTACTTTAAAAAAATGTTTGAAGCGTTCGTAAAGCACCTTTGTCACCCCCACAAAATGACATTTTCAAAACATGTGAAAATAAGAGTTTGATGTATGTAGGATTTGTGATTTGTAACTGCATTTCAATATCGAATTGCACATGTAAATACTAAAGATTGCCTAGTCTGCCAGTTATTGAATGATCTGGTTAGGAGCAAGATGTTGAAAGATGTTGTTATACTTTAATTATGTATCATTTCTCTCTCCGTTGTTTTAATTCCTAAGTCACTACAATTGGTCGTGATAACAGACATCCCCACTCAATATACATATACAAAATCTGGTCGAAATCGGAGGAGTAGTTTTGGAGTTACGGGTATTTAGAGTTCAGCTATTTGGCAAGTTTATGGACCTGGGCCCAAGAGTGCCATTTCCAAAAGGCTGTAGTTTCATTGTCCATTGAGCTACAGACAAACGGTTTGGTGTTCTGGAATCGCAAGGTCAAGTGCTATCAGGAAAATATATCACATTTGACATAAATACATGTTTTCTTTGAAGTTGTTAGTATGGTACTTGGAGCCAAAGTATGGAGAGTTTGGAAGCTTTGGAGCTAGTAGTTTGAGCTGAGGAGATTTTGGGAGTCAAGTACTGAGAAATCTGGTAAAAAACAGTGCAAAAACACTTAATCCGATCTGGAGGCCAAACGAAGCAATTTCGCTACATTGGATGTGTAGAGAATTTGTTGGCCATCTGATTCCGCACTTGTTCAAGAATTTTGGAAGTCTTTGGAGCTTTCGTGGCGGAGATTTTAGCTGTTGAAATTGCGATTTTTAAAGTTGTTTTGAGTTATCTGCACTTAGTCTTTGAGTCTAGAGTCTTTAGATTTTTGTGGATATAACTTCAGTAGCTAAGCTATCTATGTGGAAATTTTCAAGAGATTCTGATCAGCAGTTTTTAAGTTACGATTGGAACAAAAGTCGGCGGAATAATAATAATAATAATAAATAAATCGAACAATAACAATAGGGCTCTTGCCAAGTTGGCAGGGAGCCCTAATAAAGAATAATAATAATAATAAATCGAACAATTACAATAGGGCTCTTGCCAAGTTGGCAGGGAGCCCTAATAAGAAATCGTTATTTTTGCGATTTTGGTGGTTTTGACCCCGGGATGGGGTAGCTGGACTAAAAACATTTAAAAAAATTCAAGGTCACCAAGGTCACAAGGTCAAGGTCATTTAGGTGGTCCGTTAAACGAAAATGAACTTTTTTTGGCGAGCTGTCACGCGACTGTAATTGCATGTATGGTGGAAGTGGTTGATATTTATGCGTAACCCCGACCTGTTCTAGCATATGCAAAGGTAATTTTTGATGAAATGTATGTCCGCCGTCCGTCCGCGCGTCTGTCCACCAAAATCTTGTATTGTCATTTTCTCATGAACTATCTAACTTACAAAGCTGAAACTTTGCAGACATCTTCCCATGGTCTGTATCTAATAGTGCTGTGAATATCAATTCATTCCGATGTCAAATTTGGTTTCCATGGCAACCTGACGTAAAAAAACTTAAATCCAAGATGGCGGCCAAACGGCTGGAAATATCCATTTTGACGGCCGGATCGAAAATGATCGGTATCTTATGACTGTGGCACATGCAAAATATGGTAGCTATTGGAGCAATATTGGCTGAGATATATGCTGTTTTGTGCCGTTTTTATCACTTTTTGCATTTTGACGGTCTTTAATCCAATATGGACGCTAAATGGCGCAACTTTTGACAAACAGCTAAGAACATGAAATGTTCAGCATCTGATGCTGGTGCATTGTGGTAATTTGTAGCACTTTCTATGAAGAACATTAGCAGCTACGTAGTTTGCTAAGTAATTTTATTAGAGGCTACCAAAATCCAATATGGCCACCACATCACGTGACTTTTGACATAAGAGCAAGAAGAGATCTTGTTCAGCAACCAAAGCAAGACTCATCAGAAGTTGTTCAAGTGCCTTACCTGATAAGTTTCCAATGCTAGAGCTTGCTAAAGATGTCCTGTCAAAAGTTTGAAAAAAACCTTTGAGCCGGAAGTTGGAGTCAATATGGCGGCCATTGAAGACATATCTGAGGATTTTTTTTGCGAAGTTGTTAGTATGGTACTTGGAGCCAAAGTATGGAGAGTTTGGAAGCTTTTGAGCTGTTAGTTTGAGCTGAGGAGATTTTGGGAGTCAAGTACTGAGAAATCTGGTAAAAAACAGTGTAAAAACACTTAATCCGATCTGGAGGCCAAGCGAAGCAATTTCGCTACATTGGATTTGTAGAGAATTTGTTGGCCATCTGATTCCGCACCAGTTCAAGAATTTTGGAAGTCTTTGGAGCTTTCGTGGCGGAGATTTTAGCTGTTGAAATTGCTATTTTTAAAGTTGTTTTGAGTTATCTGCCCTTAGTCTTTGAGTCTAGAGTCTTGAGATTTTTGTGGATATAACTTCAGTAGCTAAGCTATCTTTGTGGAAAATTTCAAGAGATTCTGAGCAGTAGTTTTGGAGTTTGGATTGGAACAAAAATCGTCGGAATAATAATAATAATAATAATAATAATAAATCGAACAATTACAATAGGGCTCTTGCCAGGATGGCAGGGAGCCCTAATAAAGAAGAATAATAATAATAAATCGAACAATTACAATAGGGCTCTTGCCAAGTTGGCAGGGAGCCCTAATAAATAGAACGATTACAATAGGGCTTCCAGCCTTTCGGCTTGGAGCCCTAAATATAGATGCAAAGCAGCAATGGCGGGCTCCAAGCTATACTGTGCACAAACGTCCATGTTCGAAGCCTCAAAGGGTTTCCTTGTACCAAATCCGTCAAATGTATCGCCGCTACGAAATTGTCGTGTGCCGGAGTGTCCAGATCTGTTCTTACCCCATTTCCGACCTCGGACATGTTCGAATCCATTTAAGGTTTGCTTGTACCAATTCCGTAAAGAAATAGTCACCGGAAATCGCCACAATGAAATTGGCGTGCTCCAGGGGTGTCATTCCCGGTTAGAATAGGTCTTCAGCAACCCATGCTTGTCGTAAAAGGCGACTAACAGGATCGGGTGGTCAGGCTTGCTGACTTGGTTGATGCATGTCATCTATCCCAATTGTGTGGATCGATGCTCATGATATCAATCACTGGATTGTCTTGTCCAGACTCGATTATTTACAGACTGCCGTCATATAGCTGGAATATTGCTGAGTGCGGCGTTAAACAACAAACAAACCAAACCAAATATTAATCAAATATTACCACCAAAGGTGTTACTTTTAGCATGCAACCAAGAACAAACAATAAATTTGCATATGGCACACTAACTTCATGAAAACTTTCAATAGTTTCTGTGGAGAACCTTACAAGATATGATCTTCAAAGTAAAGTTTCGGTGGAAAAAATGATCAAAATCAAAATCCAATAGGTCCGTCGCTATAAAAGATATATAAATATCGGCTAACAGAGTTTGATGTGCTATGTAAAGAGACCATTCTCAGAAAGTTTGAAAACATTTCATGCAAGGGATTCAGAAGAGTATGCATTTAAAAACAGGTACCCAAAAGACACTGTGAAAACCTTGAATCCAATATGGCTGCCAAACCACGTGACCAATGACCAAAGTCAATGAACATAAAATGTCAAGCATCCAAAGCAGCAGACACATCTAAAGTTTGAAAGTAATTGGACAAGCGGTTGCGAAGCAATAGGGCTAAATATAGCTTTAAAAATTGTTTATTTTTCAGTTATCTGCCCTTGGTCTTTGGGCCTACGGCCTTGGAATTTGTGTGGTATCTGGTACATAAGTATCTGGATACACATACAAAATTTGAATGGAGTCGAGACAGTGGTTATTATGCTAGCTCTGGTACAAAAATCAGCGGAATAATAATAATATTAAATCGAACGATAGCACTGGGACTCTTCAGCTTTTCGGCTTGGTGACTCTTTAACAGGCTGTAACGTCTTTGTCAGTTGAGCTCCAGTCAAATGGATAAGCGTTCTGAGTTTCGTCGGGGCCCCGGGTTTATGTCGTATTGCTGAGATAAAGTGCTAAACCTGTTTCTGACCTCGTCCATGTTCGAATCCTGATATGGTTTGCCTGTACCAACGCCGTCAAATGTAATGAACCGCTTGTCAGACATCCCCACATGTGTCCCAGTGTCTTCTTAACCCATGTTTGACTTCGACCATGTTCGAATCCTCAAATGGTTTGCCTGTACCAACGCCATCAAATGTAATGAACTGCTTGTGAGACATCACCACATATGTCCCAGTGTGTTCTTAACCCATGTTTGACTCTGACCATGTTCGAATCCGCATATGGTTTGGTTGTACCAACTCATGCAAAAGATAGTCACCGTTTGCAGGACATCACCGCTACGAAATTGGTATGTGCCAGAGTTAACCAGTGTGTTCTAAACCCATTTACCACCAAGACAATGTTCGAATCCCGATAATCGCCTCTTAAGACAAGCATGGGTTGCTGAAAACCAATTCTAACCCTCATCTTCAAGGGTAGTATACATACTGCAAAAGCCACTTGACGGTCAAATGGAAATAACCCTACGTTTTCTGAGCGATGTATTCGATATTTTGTCAATATTACCACCAAGCGGTGTTACTTTTAGCATGCAACCAAGAACAAAATATGATGTACATATGTCTGACTAACTTCATGTGAACTTTCAATGGTTTCTGTGGAGAACCTTACAAGATATGATCTTTGTATTTATAAAGTAAATATTCGGTGAAAGAAATCATCAAAATCAAAATCCAGTAGCGCCGTCACCAAGAAAGATATCCAAAAACGGCTATGGCTATTTGTTGTGTTATGTATGGAGACAATTCTCAGAAAGATTGAAAGCATTTCATGCAGTGGATTCAGAGGAGATAGTATTTGAAGACAGGTACCCAAAAAACCCTGTGAAAACCTTAAATCCAATATGGCCGCAACTAAAAAAGATATCCAAAAACGGCTATGCTAATTTGTTGTGTTCTGTATGGAGTCAATTCTCAGAAAGTTTGAAAGCATTTCATGCAGTGGATTCAGAGGAGATAGTATTTGAAGACAGGTACCCAAAAAACCCTGTGAAAACCTTAAATCAAATATGGCGGCCAAACCATGTGACCAATGACCAAAGTCAAAGAACAAACAATGTCAAGGAACTGAAGCAGCAGATACATACAAGGTTTGAAAGTAAACGGACAAACGGTTGTGGAGCAGCAGGGCAAAATATATCGTCCAAAAATACTTGTTTTTCAGTTATCTGCCCTTGTCCTTTGGGCCTATGGCCTTGTGTTTTTGGGGGAATCTAGTACTCAAAGGTCTCCATACACACACAAAATTTGAACAATATCGGGCCAGTGGTTATTTTGCTAGCGCTGGTACAAAAATCGGCGGAATAATAAATAATAATAATAAATAATAAATCGAACGATTACAATAGGGCTTCCAGCCTTTCGGCTTGGAGCCCTAATAAATCGAAAGGATACAATAGGGCTCTACAGCCTTTCGGCTTGGAGCCCTAAATATAGCTGCAAGCAGCAATGGCGGGCTCCCTATCGTAATTTGTAGCAGCGTTCTCCATTCATATAAGTCCTTTGATAAAATCGCACTTTGGTTATACAGAGTACTTAAAACCATTGAAACTGAATTCTTCATGACCCTAATCTATTACCATTAAAGCATTTTCTCCTGTTGTTATATAAGTGCATTCCGATATGCGGAAGGATGTGCACTACTGTGTACGACTATAATATGATCTGGATTATCAATAAGATATTTCACCGGTCCGTTTTGACCAAGAAAAAAATGTCCATTTTGGCTCTGGATTTGTTTAGGATGGATGATACCAGCATGCAGGGGTGTTAGTGACTTGTTGTAATTTGCAGGAAATGGATGTTGACATTTGACACGTGCTAAGGGATGAGATGGCTTGGGACATTATCGAACAGTAACAACACATGTCGGTTACCTTTTGTCATCTTCTTGTTGAAGCAATTCAACCAATCAGCAAAGAAAACCCCAGTCTTCCATGCTTTTATGATCAAAGTTTAAAGAGGATTAGCTATAAACGCAATAGAGATCATTGCACTTAAGTAAGTTAAGAAAGGGCCTGGTTTCTAAATGATAATGATATTGGTAAATAATACTTCCTAAAGTTGGCATTATAAAAAGGTAATTTGATAGTGCGGAAATCTGTTCCAAGAAAAAACAAGGCATTCTATAAAAACAACAAAACATGTTGTACAACAATCCTTTCAGACAGGGAGCAACTGGATGGATCTACCGTGCAAGTATGCGAAACTGTACTTTCTGCTGGCAGAGTGTACAGCGTGACGAGAATCTATACAGGAACAGACCTTTAGAAATTACTACCATTGAAACATGAGGTGAACATATAACCCGTCTTTCCGCTACGCGGTGTCTGCTGAATTCATCGCCCGCCTGTTCAAGTTTTGTTTTCTCGTAAGCTATATGCTTGTCGTAATTCCCTAATACTGAACTCCGAATATGGTGATACACTGACCGTGGAATTATCGTAGTAGGTACCCAAGATTTCTTCGAGTCCGTCCGAGGCCACCTTCGAGGAAGCCTCCAAATTATCTATGTTGTTAACGAGTTCAGTACGCACAGTCCTAAGAGCCTTAGTAGTCTTCGCTGGAAGTTTTTCTCGTCGTGAGTAGTCCACAAAATTTAATTTATTATGAACAAAGTCGATGCCGTGTTTAGCGGCTATCGTAGACAAGGCTAGGGGCTTACGGGTACGAAAATTCATAAGATCAATATCCGGAGCGCCACGCAGTCGCAATACCCCATCACTAGCTACCATAAACTTTGAATATTCACGAGCAGTTGGACTAACATCTTTAATGTCATTGTAATAACCATCAACGGATGATTGTACAAGTTCATCCATAAGATTCATGCCACCAAAGCTGGTTTCATCAGTACCCTCTTCGATTGGATTTGGGTTATCAAAATCATCTAGATTAATATCATCCATTTTTATATTAAACATAGGGTACATATTTTCAATTATAACAATGTCTTCGCAATACGGACACAAGTTAAACCCACAACGTAGACTTCGAGATCCATTAGGGGTCAAAGCAATTCCTCAGTCTGTAACTATAACTAATAACCCGAGTACCATCGATCAGAATCAAACGCTTCTGGTTTGCTTTCCTAATCTCGGCGCACACGATGTGTTAGTTCCGGGAACTGTCCGACTAGCATTTACGATTATTTTGACTTCTACCGATGTTAACAGGCAGCCCGTTCAGAACATAGGTCGTGCTATCGTTAAGAAAATCGCCATTAAAATTAGCGGTAATGAGGTTTTGAGTATCGACGATAGCGATGTATACTATTGTTACATTAGTGGAAGGATACGATCCGAGTAAACCCGACACGCACATATTATATCTCGACGCTAACAATTTGTACGGATGGGCTATGAGTCAACCTTTACCCACGGGTGGTTTTGAGTGGGTTGATGATGTCGATGTGAATAATATCAATGTGAATGATGCGAATAAAGGGTACATACTAGAAGTTGACTTGGAATATCCAAGTTCGTTACATAAAGATCATAACAGTTATCCGCTAGCTCCCGAAAGATAAATGGTTAATAAAGATTGGATGTCGCAATATCCATGCTCCTTGATGGGTAATAGTAGGTTAGCTAACGTAGAAAAACTCGTACCAAATTTGATGGATAAGACAAAATATATAGTTCACTACAGAAATCTCCAGTTGTATCTATCGTTAGGTATGAAACTTAAGAAAATACACAGAGTTCTAAAGTTCGATCAAAGCTCTTGGATGGAGCCCTATATAAGGTTGAACACAGATTTAAGAAAGATAGCTACCAGCGATTTCGAAAAGAATCTGTATAAGCTCATGAATAACTCAGTATTTGGTAAAACTATGGAGAATCTAAGGAAGCGTGTTGATGTTAAATTAGTCAGATCTAATGAGGAAGAAAGACTCAGGAAACTTATAGCCAGTCCGGCTTTTAACAGAAGCAAGATATTCTATAACGACTTAGCCACGTTGCATATGCAGAAGAGTAATATAACATTCAACAGACCGGTGTACGTCGGTATGAGTATTCTCGACTTGTCAAAACACTTAATGTATGACTTTTATTACAACGAACTTTAGAAGCAATACGGTGATAGATGCGAGGTGTTATATACCGACACAGATTCTTTGTTGATGGAAATACAAACTGAGGATGTGTATAAAGATATGGCAGAAAAAATAGATATGTACGACACGAGCGATTACCCAAAAGATAATCCACTGCACAGCATAGTAAATAAAAAGAAGTGATGAATGTGCTGGGACCCCTATAGCGGAGTATGTAGGATTAAGACCTAAGATGTATTCTATAAAGAAGTCCGATAATGGAGAGATAAGAAAAGCTAAGGGTGTTAAGAAGTATGTTGTAAAAAAGCATATCAAACACGAACAGTATAAAGAATCATTATTCAAGGGTAGAACGTTCAAACACGAGATGAACTCTTTAAGAAGTTACAATCATAGGATATATGGATTAAGAATGAACAAGACATCATTATCCCCCTTAGATACAAAGAGATGGATTGATAAGGATGGTGTAACTACCTATGCTTATGGTTATGGTGGTAATACTGTATCATTGGGAACTATGAGCAACTCTTCTCGTACAAATGCCCTACCCGGTCCATCTTGAAGATAATAAAGAATAGGCTCTCCTTCTTTCATAACCAATCGACTAATGTTATATGTCTTAAGGGACCATATGGGATCGGTTGCGCGACGTAGGCCTCCTTCGAGTTCGGTGGGCCTCTCTTTCATCACGCCTGATTTCGACATCGTGCTTTGTTAACAGTGTAGTTACTGATCCCATAAACTCTACTTGAAATAACTTAGGCCATTTTAGTGGTCCGCGTTTATATATGCGGCTCAGTGCATTAGCTACTTCTGTTGAATCTTTCGAGGTTAATGGCTCAGCCTCTTTGTATCGACTAGCCACATCCACTACCGTTAAAGCGTATTGATACGTTTTGCGTTTTACCTTATTGTGGGGAAGAAACAAGAGGTCAGCCTGATGAACTTCGTTCGTTGTAAAAATATCAAACTTCTTCCTCGGTATATAACGCGGTGCCGGTAAATATATTTGCCACATCGCTTGTTTCTTCAACCAATCCTTGGCTACATCTTTAGATACCTTAGCCGCGGTGGCTAATTTTTTTATTGCTCCTACACCTTTCCAATATCCTCGTGGGCTATAGTAAATTTTATTCATTATTAATTAATATTGATATTTCTTTTAAAACGACTTTTGTTGAATCGCATCATCACTTTTATACTAATTGAAGCAATGATTGGCCCCAGGTATTGTTGAGCTGGAGTCAATTTAACTTAATCTCATGACTATCGTTAAATCGCATCATCATTTTCGCATAAAAAATTCCCCCTGTAGTAGCAGTATAGGTATATAAATCTGGCTCCAGTGGAGTTGCGGCAGAACCCCCATTACCTATACTACTTGAGTTATTGTTAGTTGTATATTTTTAGTTGTGCAGTGATAACCCCATATATCATTGTATATCGTGTTTATCTATGCTCACAATAATCTGACAGTTGTGTCCTTTGGTTTTGCTTTCGCCTCACTACATGATATGGAAACAATAAAATGAGTTGTTGAGTCCTGACAAGAATACATATTATCTTACCCCAATGTCGTAATGTGATTGGTTCACATGATTTCTATAAATTACGAAGTATCCCACCTGGGAAGGAAATAAATTTTGGAGTGGGAGAATATATCCCTTACACCCTCCTTTTATTTTGCAAGTCATAATAGCTTCATGATTTAGTTCAAATTTTTGTAAGAATTAAAATCTTTTGGATTTATATTTTGTGTTTATTTTGCAGATATCAATTAGATTTATATATTTTTCCATTAAACATTAAGTTTTGTGTGAACTTATACTCAACAAAAAAAGTTCCTGTGACACCAATATTTTAGTGTATTTTTCAAACAAGTAATGTTTGGTTTTCAATATTGTAGTACATGTATGGAATCAAGTCACAAAAATGCAAGTGCTACAGAAAAGCATGCATTCCATGCAAAAGTTGACTTTTATGGAAGCCCCATGCATTTCACTACCCAAGAATGTGTATAAAAACGTGCGTTAACGGGATTCCATATGCATTGTTTAGTATCATGCTGACAACAACCACTCAGAAAAACAACAAAATTACACAATTATTCAACATTATGAAATGCCATGCCTGTCCGAAAATGAGCGTATGCAAGCCATTGGTATGCTTGAAGCAGGATCGAGTCAACGTGATGTTGCAAGACAATTTAACGTCCACAGAAACACCATTTAGTGTGTATGGCAACATTGGCAACAGACGAATGCAGTCAGAGACCATTCTCGGAGTGGCAGGCCACATAACCAATAATCGACAAGACAACTGGATTCAAACAACACACCTACGAAATCGATTCCAGCCAGCAACAGTGACTGCAAGAAGCATCCCTGGCCTTCGGCGAATATCTTCACAAACCGTACGTTGTCGCCTCACATGTGCAGGGATTGTCGCCATAAGACCTGCCAGATGTCTCATTTTGACAGGAAACGACAGTCAAGCACATGTACAGTGGTGCAGACAGAGTCTACGCTGGACGGCCATGCAGTGGGGACAAGTTCTATTCACTGACGAGTCTCGTTTTCACCTCAGCCACAGCAAGGACGGATTCGAGTGTAACGACGTGGAGGTGAAAGTTACGTCAATCATTGTGTCATGGAAGATGATCGGTTCGGGGGCGGCAGCGTTATGGTATGGGGTGGGATTACAGCAAGACAGACGACCCGTTTGATAGTGGGAGAGGGAAATCTCAATGGACAGCGCTACCGCGACGAGATCATCGGCCCTGTTGTTCTACTGTTTTTGCGTCGTCATGGCCCAGGCATTACCTTTCAGCATGACAACACTTGGCCTCATATTGCTTGACTTGTTCAGGATTCTTTTAAAAAACCCAAAACAACGTGAATGTCAGCTCACTCTCCTGATCTCTCAACAAACGAGCAATGTGGGATGCGATGGATCAGGCCTTAGACGTCAACCATGTGTTCCACAGACACTCCAGAAATTTTGAAACATGCTCCAGCAGATATGGACAGATATCCCAGAGGACGCCTGGTCCATTCCATGAGACGAAGATGTGTTGCTTGCATCACAACCAGAGGTGGACACACAAGCTATTGATTTGCTAAATTGACATTTTGGCATGTTCATGTTTTTTATGAAATCACACATTTTCTGAAGTCAGTATGGCAAATTAAACCATTTGAACACTTACAATGTCTTTTATCTGTTGCAAACCGAAATTGTTTCAGATTTGGTAAAAAACATAACTTTGCATTAAATCTTACTCAATGTCAAAGGAACTTTTGTTGTTCAGTATATGTTGCATGTTTCATTTTTGACAGTTTGTCTCCAAAATTTATGAAAACAAATTTGAGTAGCAAAGCTGACAGCAACTTAGGTGTTTATTTTTTAATGGGACAGTACAATAGTGATTATGTGTGTTTATTAAATCATGCATGAAATAATTTCTGAGAGTGATGGCACACCTTTTTAGTTTATGCTGAATCAATTCTCAAAACAAAACAATAGAGCTCCGAGTGATGTGAACGATACAGGCGCTGCTCAGAGTAGAGGGGTTCAGTCATGTTTTTTATTAGAGGCAAATTGAAGTGAAAGCGAGTGTGTTTTTCTTACGGATGAGTTACAAAATACTAGCAAATGTTTATCAAAGTCTAGATTACAAAAAAGATATGCCTCGGTCGTATGAAGCCGATCACTCTCCTATTGATTGTTCCATGTGGCTAGCCAGGTACCTATGTCACATCTTAAACAGTCCATTCATGTGTTTTTTCGTCTGTTTCTTTTTGGCCATTATCTCCACATTTGGATAAACATATGTCATGTTTAACTTTCATTGACAAAATATGCTCAAATGTGAAAAGCTATTTCCGTTATTGCTGTCACTCATTTTGAACAGTCATTGTTTTGAGTTCTCAAGGTTATCCATCGACAACCTTTAGCGTGTTATTCAACTCTTTTGTATTGTTTGATTTATATCCTTATTGGTTTGTGTCTTTTTGTCTTACCTACTATATTTGCCATTGCAGTAATATTTAAAGCTTGATGGTGGCTTTTTGTCATGGTAAATAGCAGACGTATTGTTGTTCCAATTAGCCATTTTAGCATAAACTGCCCAATAGTTAAGGTATCATAAGGACTAGTAAAAATTTGCCATTTTTAAGGGTTTTTCTACATGTTATCATTATGAGGACTAGCCGAATAAAAATGTTAGTTTCTACTGCTGCATTTTGAATTTACTTCATGGTCACATTTCTTTTTGTGTCTCGTGTTATATATTCTTTGTGTTGCTTGCTACTTCATGTATATGGTTGTACCTATGATTCCTTATTGTTATTGAAGTGGTTTTAAGTTTTCTTTCATAACTTATCCTTTTACCTTCGTGGTTTGGGATTGAGATAAAAGGACACATACACAATCATGCATTGTGTTTACACCACTGCTTCATTGCAGATATATGCCCCATTGTGCTAAGTGCCACAGTAACAAGTCTTGTTGGGACCCCTACCCTTTGTGTCTGGGCTGCACTGATATTTGTTCAAGAGCTACTAAGTGTAGTGCTTGCCTACCCCTCTCTCCCACAGCCTTCACCAAGTACCCGAGAGTGTCACATAAACAACGTACGCAGCAAGTTCGTAAACTCGCCAAAAAGATATCTGACTCCTCAAAGCCTGCCTCTTCTCCTCCAGCCAGAGCAACTCCATTTTCTTTGGGCCGGAAACCCCAAGCTTCTACTCCTCTACGATTGTCATGTCCTGAGAATCTTCTCTCTATGTCAACCAGGCAAGCAACCTCACCTTCTCAGGTGTTGGTATGACACAGGTGCCGACAACTACGCCAACAACTGAGCTCATCTACACATCAATGACCACCCTGGCACTGGCTCAACCTGCCACTGATGACTGTGAGATTGACCTTCCCGCAAGCGTACTACCTGTCATCAGGGCCTCTGACCAGCTACATGGCGTTGCTTGCACCATCACCTCCACGATTCAGACATCCGTCCGTCCAGCAGGCACCTCAACAATATGGACCTCACATGGCTGCACACGAAGCAATCTTTGTTTCAACAGATGCCTCCCCGGCCATACTGAAGGCTCTTCTGACGTCCCCAGTATCTGTTATGCCCTCGGTACCCCTGGCACCCATTGTTCATGGTGGTGCCTCTACTGTCAGATCTACATCTTTACACAGCTTGGCATCGCCTGGATCCTCTGCTCGTCATAGCGCGAGCAAGTCTTCAGGTCTAGACGTCATTCCTGGAGCCTGTCTCTGATCCATCGTCATAACGACTATCACTCAGACTCTTTTGTGGGCTTCTTCATCCTGGCCTATGAGGATTCTTCCCAAGAGAAGGAAACACACCTTGGCCTCAACCAAGTTGCTGACTGGATTGCAGACCGTCTCTCAGCACTTGCTCCGTTTCCAGGCCCCGATCACCTCACTTCTATTCCATGAGATCTGATGCTTAATATATATATATCTGCTGTGGATGAGAACTTTATCAAGCTTTCTGCTTCTCCAGCTTTTAAGGCTCCATGTTATAAGAAGAAGGACTTCCTCATTCATGCGTTTGAAGTAGCGGATGGCGCTCACACCTTGGACGACAACCTTCACTTCCAGGGCCTTCCAGGTCAACTACCACTAGACTTACCTGATGGAACCATTGAGGATGTCAGTATTGTCACAGCCTTTAGCATCCCTGGAACTATTTAACAACAAACTGTGGCTTGTCATGGACAAAGTTAGTCGGGAAAACAAGGACTGCTTCCATTTGACTACCATTAGCCTGGCGACTAGGGCACAGATGCGTCTTGCGGAAGCACCCAGAGGACATCCTCCAAAGAGAAGACAAATTTAAGCTGGACAATATTCTTTTCGTGCAACATCTCATCAGTTTTCCAACATTAGAAAGGATACTAGCCTCCAACAAAGCCAGGGGAGCAGAGGCAAGCCCATTCCAAGAGACAGGGGTGTGCCTAGCAAGAGCATAAGATGCAACCTTGCAGCCACTGAGGGCCATAGGAAGCACAGGAAACGCTTGTTCACAAAGGCAACAAAAGCAGGGTGGCTCGCAACATTTATTGCAGATAGTTATCAGTATCCCCAACTCTCAGCTCCTATACCTTGTAATTGCAGGGCTCACGAGATTCGAGCCTTATTCACAAGCTTAGCTACTTTGAGCTCCATATCTATAGAACAAGTTGTGCCAGCTTGTCAGTTGAGTTCTCAAAACTTGTTTACCAACTTCTATCTACGACCGCTTTTTCTCAGGAGGGGGTTTGGGAGGATGGAGTTTGTAATTCCAGTGAACCTCAAATGTTACAATCTGAGTTAGCCGTTGGATCATTGTGAGACAGGGTAGTTAGATCATAGGTTAACAGCTGGATTCACATTGTAAGATCAGAGAGTGATCTAAAGTTCTTTCCCGCTGGTATATTCTGGATATGATGTTTCAGAGGTAAGTTATTCAAATATATTATCAAATATTAATTATTTTTGTATATAATTCTAAGAATGCTACCTCTGTTACATCAGAATTAGTTCCTCTTTCCTCCCCAAAATATCTGCATCTGTGATGTTTAATTATTGGAAATAAGTAAAGAGCAGTTTCAATACTATTTCTTGAGCAACTACTTATTGGATAGCTGGCAGTGAAGAGGACATCTGTTGAAAATTCTCAAGAGAACAGGCAAAATGCAGGATTATGGATATGATGTAATAGAAGTAGTATTCTTAGAATTATACACAATAATTACTATTGTGTGATGTTTGTGCTTTTTAAGGAAGGATAAGACCTATTGTAAACTAGCCAGAAATATATTTTGCTTTTAACCCTCACTGCTTGACACGTGTTCCCGCGGAATATTTTGTGAGAACTTTCCAAGAAAGCTGGGTATGCTGTGAGGAATGTGATAGGGTGGTCACAATGTTCCTCTCACTGGACTCACTGCTCATATGTGTTGCTTCTTTCACAAAGGTGAAATGTCATGTACCATGCATCGGAAAATGTATTCATGAAAGTTTTGTATTGTATTGTCCAGGTATTAGTATATGTCTAAAACGATGTTAATGTTGAGTCTGCTGTATAAACAGAAACACTTGGATAGATATGCACTCTATCATTTTGAATAATAGATCATTATGTATTTGAAGCTCAGTGAAGAATTTAAATAAGTGTATATAAAAAAACCCTGTCATTTAAAATACATTTTTCTTTTGGTCCAGATCATACATCGTGATATTAAACCTGAAAACATACTGGTCAGTAAATCTGGAGTGGTCAAATTGTGTGACTTTGGTTTTGCACGCACCTTGGCTCAGCCTGGAGAAACCTACACAGATTATGTGGCCACCCGCTGGTACAGAGCTCCAGAACTACTTGTTGGGGACACTAAGTATGGAAGGTACGTACAATTCTAACACTTTACACACAACCACATAGTGTTATTGACAGTAGACTTCACCAATTGTACTTTGAATTTTGCAACACTAAAAGCTTGCTATAACTTTTACCTATATTAACCATTCCATCACAACCGACATATATTGATCAATATTATGTGTGAATCTCTTTTTCAATCCAAGACAACAACAAAGCATAACCTATTATAATAATTAGATTTTGAATATAATGTTTACAATGTTGATATTTTTCGCTAGGTCCATGTATTTATCATTCTTTTTCCTATAATGTCTCATGTAAAATGAGAATGTCATGCATTTGTCATGTGTTTATTTGTGTAATGCACCAGAGTAGTAGGGAACTACTAAAGGGGTTCTGGCTCAGTTCACACATAATTTTATAATGTTCTGGCTTACCCACTTTTCACCCCTTTTGGGGGCTAAAAAAAAGTCCCTTTTTAAAAAATAAATTCAAACATGTCTCATTTAAAAAAAAATCATTTTCAATATACATTTTATCACACACAGTTCTTGAGTTCACATGAATTGTATAATGTTCTTCCTCACCCCATTTCTCTACCCCCGTCTGATACCTGTTTCACGATGCAGTGTGAAAAGACAAAATAATTTGGTATGACAACAAGGTTCTTGAATAAGCTCAGGCTGCTGAATTTCTATAGTCGTGTTGACCTATTATTTCAATGTGTTATATAAGTGAAGGGTTGATCAGTCTTCATCAGAAGTTTGGCATGTTTAGTTTTTGACAGCAGTTTTTGAACTTTATCTTGTTCAGTCATAGTAGGAATAATATCAATTTTTTAACTTATCCTGCATTATTCATTAATGCATTCACTGTAGTGAAGCTGTGATTGATCCTGCTGAGGAAAGAAAAGTGTTGTTCCATTCTGAAGCAGGACAACCCCCCCCGCAATCACAAGCTGCCACGTCATACTAGAAGTGGAAGACGAATGTTGTCTTCATATCACTCATGACAGAGTACAGACGTGCTACTAAATTGATCCTCCAATTTTGCTGTTTCTCACCTTGTGGCTTTCAACCCATATACTGTAAATCTTGAAATTAACGTGTGCATGAATTATATGCAAAAAATGCGAGTGGTCTTTGTTCGCATTATTAAACGTCGCATGTATATCAACAATAAGACATTTTGGATAGCAGAAATACCAACTTAGACATACGCTGAAAACAAACAGCTATGTATTCCACATCACTGTTTATTGAGCAGCACTTGTAACAAGTATATAAACAATGTCATTTAAACACTAATTACATCCTGTGAATTGTCACTGCTGGGGTCAAGGCAAGAGTTCTACTCACTTATGTCAGCACTGATCACAGACAGACGCCACCCACGCAACACGGTGTCTTTGTTCTTTGCGACTGCGTCAAAGGCAGACACGAGCCAGCGCGCATGTATTGTTTTAGCGGAAGTACTCTACTCAGCGCTAATAAGCGGTGCTATTTGGTGTGTGATTAGATTAATGTAATGTTGGATTAAGGTAGGGATTCTCCTGTAAACCTGACAGAGGACATTTTCTGTAGATATAAATCCACTGATGCTTAAGAGGAGGGGGTGTCACATTCATATTGAGTCACATTTTTGGCTCGGGGTCAGCTGTCGCATTCTTTTGGAGACGCATTAATTTCACGATTTACAGTATATAAAGACCTTGGCATCAACTCGCCATATCCACCGACAACATCACAGTGGTCTGGTGCCTGCAGAAATCAGGGGACCACTCATTCACACTCTATGCTCAAACAGACGGTCAGTTTTTTTAACCTGGTGGATCAACTGGGTCTGCGCTTCCTGGTGCCATCACATACCCAGTTGTCGGAATGTGCTGCAAGATGCCCTATCCAGGCCGGGCAGAGTGGCACCCATGGAGTGGAAGCCCCACCCAGAGGCATTGCATCTCATATTTCAGAGCCTAGGTCAACCCAACATCGATCTATTTGCACACACCAAAATTTTCAGATCCGAACGTACATTTCTCCGATTCCTGATCTGCAGGCCTGGGCAGTTGATGATGTACTGAGCATCCCTTGGGAGGGTGTAAGGGTGTACTCGTTTCCACCCCAAGTTCTTCTTCCCAAGGTGATACAAAAGATAAGGGCAACCAGAAACCTTGCTCTGATTTTGATTGTGCCTTGCTGGCTGACGAAAGGGTAGTTTGTGGACCTAAGAAACCTTGCAGGAAGCAAACCACTATCTCTACCAGGGTGGCCCAACCTACTAGTGCATCCACACAGCAGGCGACCACACCCCATGCCAGGCAGGTTTCATCTACACGCCTGGTTCATTCACAAAGAGCCCTAGGCAAGAAAAGCCATTTGGCTATTGGCTATCTAAGGCTATTGCAATGGCACATACACCCTCAACTTGAGGCCTGGATGATGATAAGTGGTGATCATTTGAGACCTATTGTAAAGAAAAGACTCAAGATCCCACTAAAGCTGTGTATCTACTATACTTGTGTACCAAAAGACACTTGAAAGGAAGCACCATTACTACGTATTTGGTAGCTTTAAATTCAGTGTTGGCAGTACTGGAGGATCACAAAATGACAAAGATTCGGGAACTGCAAGCTTTATTACGCTAATTTAGCCTTGAGGAACAGAAGGTCAAATTTCGCCCTCTCCGTCCGAGTCTCCGTCCGAGTCTCATTTTCCAACCTTACCAAGAAGACAATTTTTCTCTTGGCCTAAGCCACAGTGGCAAGAGTGAGAGAGATTCATGCACTTGATATCACTCATGTACACTTTAACGCACGGAACAGTCTACCTCAGGTTATGCTGGGATTTTGTAGCTAAAAACCAATTGCCAGGACAACCCGATAGATCTTTCACTATCCCACATCATGGGAGTGGAAGACGAGGATGAACTATAATTGTGCCCAGTGTGTGCACTACGGGTTCGGAGCACAGCAGGTAACCAACACACGACGCCATGAAAGCAATTGAATCATATCCAGAGCAATCATTACCCTACTTGCGTAGTTTCAAACTCGCTTTTTTGGGTGGTTTTACTGCGTGCACAGAACAGAATGGCACTTTTCTTTCTTCAGCAGGATTACAGATTCACTACTGTCAAAAGGTAAGCAGTGAATGCATAGAGGAGTAATGCAGGATATGTATACAAATATAAAAAATATGGCAATTTGACGTGTCTGCTTCTGAAGATCTTTCAGGACCAAGTTATATTTCTGTGTAAGAACTCAAACACTGTGTCATGTATTTTGACCCGTAAAAGCAAAATAAGAAAGCTTTTGTTGTATTTGCACTATAGCAATCTATTATGAAAAGGGTTGTGTGTCCTTTGAATGTGTCATGAAATAACCATAAGCAATCAGGTAAGGACTCTTTTGGGTCAACTTTGTACATCTCAGGATCCTTAGTCACACAACATCTAGATAGGTATACTTTATTATCGAGTATAGTTGGACATATAATCATAATGTGCTTGAAATATTTATGGTAATGACCTTGTAAAATATTATGGGTAAAGCTGTTTTACCACAGATGATGGCACAATGAGTATCTGTGGTATGATCTCAATAAATTGCTTGCATAAATCGTCCATTGTCTATGTTGAAATGTGCATCTTTTATCACACACAAATAAAATTTTAATTTAGATAATGTCTATGCCTTCTTAGTAATCTATTTGGTTACATCCTTTCTTGCATTCTGCATTCTTCGTCCACTACCATGTAACTGATCAGCATCTGTTGTCCTCATGTCAAGCCACAGCGCACACTTTGAGGTTAGGAATTTGACAAGTGAGATGTCGGCAAGAGCCAGGTCCTTGACAACCATGGAAACCTGGGATGACGTTCTATAGCTGGGAGATTTTTGACCTCACCCCATTGTTGCTGTACCTTCATGCCTTCATGCTTTGACTGTATAACTTGTTGGGCATACCCTCAATGATAACTTCTACTTTGCTTATAATACTTCGCCTTCTCTGGAATATGCTGTATCAGCATGCAAAGGGTCTTTGAACAACAGTTAAATACCCTTCATCAATCTGGTGGGCACATTTAGATTGATGTACCATGGGGTATCAGTTCTGGCCACTTGAATCGTTCTGTGACGCAGTACTTATAGAGTGGTTCAGCCAGTGTACACACTTCGTATTTGTCTTACCAGCTCAGACTCATTATCGATGTTATCGATGGTATACTTTGTTGCAGGGGTCCGGAAAATTTAAAATCCCAATCGGACATTTACATTTATGCCACGCCCCCTTAAAACAGCGTGTTTTAGTACGACTTTTTACACACAAATTACAAGTTGTTACGTATTCATAATATGATGAATTATGAATTGTTTCAATTTAAATTGTTTAATTCACCGGACAATTAATAACAAATAATATCATTTTAGATATATATGGAAAACATACCTTTGTTTTTGTTATAATAACGATCTGTCAACGTTGTGAACGGTCTAATTAATATTCATGAGTCTGAGTGTCAACTCAGTTTATTGCCTATTACAGTGATTGACCGATTGGACTATCATTGTAGGTACGATGTATTTACAGCAATCAAAACAAACAAAGCTTGTCAGTGTAGATAATCTTCATTGTGTTACAACTGCAGACAGAAACTGCTCAGTCCTAACTGTTGATCATGTCCGGTCAAAATTTAAGAATGTCCGGACAATACTTTTTAAAATGTCCGGACAGAAAAATTTTAATGTCCGGTAAGCAATATTTTAAACCGGACATTTGAGATTCCCAATCGGACATGTCCGGCGCATATGACGGTTTCCGGACCCCTGCTTTGTTGCTGTATCATCTTCAGCCTAAAATAACTCTTTAAAAAAGTCAGTGAAAGTGAGTTCCCATTTCGAGCCTATCACCAGATGCAAAGGCATGTGACTCTATTGTGTCTCAAAGTTGAGGGGAATGTGAAAACAGTTACCAAATGCATCCACAAATTTAAAGGCCACATCTTTCAACCAAGTAGAAACTCTTCAGCACCCATATCTTGTGTAGCATTCAGTAGTATAGGTAATGGGGGTTCTGCTGCAACCCCACTGGAGCCAGATTTTATATACCTTTACCGCTACTACAGATGGAATTTTTTATGCAAAAGTGATGATGCGATTCAACGATCGTCATGATATTAAACTAAATTGTAATGAAAATATTCTCTATTATTTTCACTCATACGCATACCATTATTTTGAACAAACTGATATTCAACATTTTTACGAAGTTCTTCGTTCATTTTACTAGGAGACCAGACTATATACTCTTTTTCTAAATTGGAAAGAAACAATTGATGACTGTATTTGGTTGGTTTGACATCACTGATATAATATATACCCTGTGGTAATTCTCGCCATTTTGATTGGCTTGTAATTCTCCATTATTATATACTTATGTAAGCATTCGTCTAAATTATTGTATTTTCCAGCAAAAGGAAACAATCTATTTTTAATCTCCAACCAGTTATTTGGTTTTGGCACGGAATAATTGATGCGCTTGTTGTCTCCCCTGTTCTATGAACTTTTTTTTCTCGTCTTCACTAATACCACTGGTCTGACGATAATTGGATCGAAACTCGTGCTTCATTACGTTGTATTTGGTTAGTTCTGACAAAACTAAACAAAACTCCTCCTCGGATATCTTACAATCAGCCATTGCTGTTGAAATATGGTCCTCAATGCTGTATAACTTTGCTTCGGCGAGTATCTGAATATTATCATGTTTAAATGCTTTCTTTTGCAACTTACGTGAAATAAATTCCATCACTATTCCGGCCAGTCCTGAGACTCCAGCGTCTATTTCCATGCCAAGGACGATAGGCCCGGCGATTATAGTTGATAATAAACCAACCACGGCTACACCGAGTCCCATGCCAGCTGCTACAAGCGCGGTGTCAACTCCGTCCAGAGCATTCACAGCTCTACGATACTTTTTATACAATCCAAGTCTCAACTCCCTCTCCTTTTCTGTTCGATGTTTTATGTTGCTTATTTGATGTAATCGAAATCCATCAACAGTATCCGTCTTTTCAGATGCTTCATCGAGCGCCGGATATAAACCCATAATGTATATTATTATATCATATAATAGTCTTTAATTGGTCTTTCTTCAATGTTTTGAGAGTATACATCAACCTTATTAAATGTATATTATACGGCATAAATATCTTAGTAAGAGAAATGCTATCACCTTTATTAACTTGGACCCCCTCAAGGTTTGTAGCGAGCCCTAGTCCTGTCTGAACAACACTACAACGTTGATGTTCTTGTATCTTAAGCCATTTACTTGATAGACCTGGTAATATTTCGAAGGCATCTTCTGGTGCATCTCCGAACAAGACTTCAATAATAAGTGTAGCACCATTGGGTATATCCTTCAAGTTATTAAATATATCATTGAATTCAGTAACCAAATTTAAACTAACATTTTTTTACTGCCGGATGACTCAATAACATATGACTTTGGTTTTCTGGCAGGGGAGCGACTAACACACCTTTTCGTTTTGATGGGATATAAGCCCTGAGTACGATCCCACTATTTATTATCTTAGTTAAATTATGTGCCTTACCCATCATCACATACTGTGGGGTAATGACGATATTCAATAGCCACTCGATTTTTTCTTCGATCATAGTCCATTTATTATCATCGTTGCGAGTAAGATTGTATGAAGTGTTTTTATTGAGTCTACTAACGTCGACATCACTTAAATCTCCTAGATTAACTGGAAATGCAACTTCTTTCAGCTGGTATACAATTGTAAAGCGTATAACTTGCCATCAATACCGGGTTTACCGAATCCTTCTGTGTCTCTGTGATCGGAAAGCGCAATTGTATTACATTATCTGAGTGTTCCAGGGCCTGATGAATCAACCATTATTTATGATATTGAGTGTTACACTCAAGTATCCTATATGTACAGGTTGATGTTTTACATCTAATACAGAAATTTTGAGGTCTGAAATAATACCCCGCTTTAATTTTTTATATTGTAATGATGAGAAAGTTTCTGTTCTACCGCTATTGTATTTTTCTTCTTTGACTGGAATAGCTCTCAGCAGAGTTGAAGGACTTTCGAGTTGAATATTATCCACTGTCCTGATCTGATCAAGATGGATGCACAACTCTTTATAGGGAACTAAATTGGGTAATTTAATTCCATGCACTATATCGTTGGGTGGTATTATTCGAGTTCTGTCCAATTGTTTCTGCTAAGATCTCGGCAATAAGTAAATTCTCTTCTCCAGCGCTTAATTTCAGCATCCCATTCAACTCATTTTGTGTGGGACTAATTCCATTAGGCTTAAAAATTTCATCATTGAGTGAGCATATGCTGTAATACCCATCAGGTATAACAATGGGAGTGTGATCAATACCTATTTCACCTATTAATAACTTATTATTTTCTCTCACATCACTTATATTGGTCCACCGCGGGTAATACGTTACATCGCACAGAGCGACTTCAAGTTGACCAGCCGAGTTATCGATGGTATGAAGCAGTTGAAAAGACTGACCATTTGTTATTCCTGGGAGTGTAACATACATATTAAATATACAAAGATACTATATCATAACTTAAATATGAAATTAACTTGCATTACTAATCAGTCGATTTTAGTAAGTGCCTCTGGTGCTAATTTTTTGTTAAATTCCCTGATATCTTTGAACACTATGGCACGGCAACTAGTGATAAAATGGTGTACGATTGGTTCCACAATCGGATGCAATTTTGGCAGAACCAGTTAAACTTTGCCATATGGTGTGCCACAACAGGATGTGGTGTATCTCTTTTTGCCCCAGGATTTGAACTACCGTATATGACCGCGGATAAGCCGACCCCGTAGATAAGCCGAGGTGTTAATTTGACCATTGAAATACGAAAGAAAATGATATGACCCGCAGATAAGCCGAATCAGGAATTGAAAGACAAAAAACACTGCGAAGTCGGACTGAAAGACATGTGCCGGTACTCGCAGATATTAAAAAATATAAGATGAAAAACGTTGTAATTATATTGAAAAAGTCATTATTATTTCTAATAAAGATTTAACAAACCAGTCATCCACTTTCATAATGTGGGAAGCTGTTTCTCGTGGGTTTTTTTAATCTCATAATGATCGTTATATGTTGCCATCAACAACCGAGCGCCATTTTGTGAGTCGGTGTATATAGAATTATGAACCCGTGAGAAAATATATCAGCTGGAGCGAAGACTCGCAGTTTGAATTCAGCATCGTAAGCATGGCATTTTCGTTTAAAACTCATGATGAAAACGTCAGTCAGTAAAAATATACAAACTTTTATAACCCCCTTTACACCACTATTGTATGTTAATCCAATTGAATTAAATAAACTATCATACTATGAACACATTGAATGACCATCACTTACTCACAGGCTTTTCCAGTTTATTAAACTAATCTCTCGAAAACAAAGGAATTAAGCCCCTACTCCCAACACGATCGCTAAGCACCCACAACTTGAAAATGTTTGTGTAAACAACCTGACAATACCAATCGGCCCGTTACTATCAATGCTCATTTCCTTGTGTACCGTGTTGCTTTAAAAAACAGGAAGCAATCACAGTGGTCACCGTTTGTGACGTCACAGGAAACAGCTGATCACATGTTTTTGCAAATGGCGAACGGAATAACTCGCCGATGCAGTTGTTTATTTGCCTCTTTCAATAACTGTAGACACTTATTCACTATCAATTTATGAACTTTGCAAAACGTACGTAATAGCTATTGGCGATTTTATCTGGGGATTATATATTATAGCTGTGAATTACATATATTGTTACATGTAAAGATTGTGGAGTTTACGAAGAACGATAAACTTTGAACATTCAATTGAAAACTTATTATCAGAAGTAGTAACATGCATAACATTTTTTTAATAATGACAACATTGGTGTATAATAATAACTTTATTGATAATTTATAACAATAATGGCTCTAGTCGTGGCAACTTTACAAACTTTCGGGAAGTTGTAATCTATCGGACCGTCATTCAGGCGATGTTTCTGACAGATCACGATCATGAAAGTGTATCCCGTGGATAAGCCGACCCCTTTCTACAGAATCTTTTTTCTGGTCCTCAAAATTCGGCTTATACGCGGTCATATACCGTAAATAAGTCTGTTTTATCATTTCAGGTGTACTATCAGATTAGACGTATTCTTAAAGAAATTAGTGCTCCATTACCGCAGGATCGAGCATGGAATTCCACAAATAATCCGTACAATAGGTTCGCATATGAGCGTATTTGTCAGGAATTTAATGTTTCTACGAGTAAAGATTGGCATATTAAAGGACTTAACCATGGTCTAGGTGTTCCGTACAGCGGACAAAAAACTGTTAAAGAAGAAAGCAATGATTTAGTTAAAAAAACTCATCAACCATTCAATCCATTTAAGTTGTTACAGAAAAATAATCTTTTGAAAGAATGCATAATCTTTACCATGGCTGTGAACTTTCTAGTAATGATTGGGGAGGAGATCGTATAAGTTTTAAGAGTGGTTTAGCTTATATTGTTACAAAATTTGTGCAACTAAACGATACCGCAAACGCTTGGAATGAATTTCTTAATAATAAAACAGAAAATAATTTTACTAACCCAGGAGTTGTAAGAGTTAATGAATCAATAAGAACGGGAATAATTGGTTCTGGGACGGCACTCGATGCGCAAAAACAGTTTGGCGCAAACGTAGAGGATACTATTAATTCACCCATTATTCCTTCTTCTATAAAGCGTTATCAAGATGTATTACAGTACGCTCAATCCAAAGTAGACTACGTTTATGCGCCGGGACTATACATGTCTCCGAATAATATGGAACTTAAGATCGGTCAAGTGATAGGCTATAATAATAAAATTGTTATTGCTTCCGATCAACAAAAAACAGGTATAAATTCAGATATTAACACCGAATTCATAACGCAAACAACACAGGCGAAACGGGAATAGTCAAGCCACAGACATCACATGTTTCACAAACATCTACTGACGCACAACCACAAGTGCCACCACATATTGCCGCTAAAAATCAACAACATATCGATGAAAAAACAGCGCTTATAGTAGGTGGAGTCGCGGCTGGTTTACTCATGATTTGGATAAATAGTTCTTAATGAACTGATTTGGATAAATAGCCTTTAGCGGATACGTACAACAGCCCAGCAATTGCTACGATCAGTGCCCACAAGTTTTCACTCAGCCAAGTGGTGGTCTTAGCTAATAAATTCAAGAGCCAGGAAACAATACTCTCTATTATACCTGGAAGTGCAGATGCGGCTTTCCCAGCGAGCTTTCCCAGTGCTTCTCCTATCTCTTTTAAATGCTTTTTTATCCACTCTTTTACATCATTTTTATCAGTAGGTGGTGTGCCACCTCCTGTACCGCCTGTACCACTGGTTAACGCGAGAGTCAAAGTTGATACAATAAATCCCAATGCAGTTAAAATACTGGCAATGGTTATCCCCTGTTCTCTGAACATTGTTTTAATTTTATCGGCCAGTGTAGTATCATCGTTGAGGACTTGATCGATAGTTTCTCGAATTCGAGTTATTTGAGAACGTTGTGCCTTTCTATTACTCGAAACTGCTTCGAGGCGGACCAATCTTTCGTCCTCTAAGTTACGCAATCTTTCAGCAACGCACATCTACTGAATTAACACCCGGCTGTTCAAGTTGTGTTTTCTCATAAGCTATATGCTTGTCGAGTTCGGATAGCTTGACTATATTATTGATGAGTTCTCCCCGCATTGTTTGCATTGCCTTGGAATTATCGTAGTAGGTATCCAAGATTTCTCTGAGTCCGTCCGAGGCCGGCTTCGAGCTTTCTTCCAAATTATTTTTATGTTTGGCACCGAGTTCAGTACGCACAGTCTGAAGAACCTAGTAGTCTTCGCAGAAAGTTTTTCTCGTGAGTGTAGTCTACAAAATAATTCATTACGAACAGTGATGATGCCATATTTACTGGCTATCATAGACAAGGCTAGGGGTTTACGAGTATGAGAATTCATAAGATGAATATCTGGAGAGCCACGCAGTCGCAATATTCCTTTACTATCTATTGTAAACTTTGTATAGTCACAACCAATAGGACTTTCTCTTAAAGGGGAAGTGTACACGCAAAAATCACTTTCTTTCTTTTTTCTAAACAAAACGCAATTTTAGAATTAGTTAGTATCTGTGTTTGAAAATATACACTCATTTTTTTTCACAGTGAAAGTAGGAAGCACACAATAGTGTGAAAGTGATATGCCGTTATGAGGCCTTCGTTTTACGAGCGAAATAGGCCTGAGTTATTCCCCTTAGATTATGACGTAATTGGTGCCAATTCAACTGGGTCCCTGTCTATTCTCAACGCAAAAGATATCAAGGACCAGTTTGCAGTAAAACAACATGGTCTACGACACACTCCGGCGCAGTGGTGACTCAGCATAACACAATTCTGGCTGGCATCTGAGATGCTAGAATCACAAAACTGTACCTACACCACGTGAAGCGGCTCTAACAAAGCATGATGACGTCATAATGTTTATTAATTGGCACCAATGACGTCATATTGCAAGGGACATAAGCCATGGTGTTTTTGTTATGGAAATAGAACACTTGGTAAATGTGAAAAATATAAACCGTTTTAGTGCAAAAAATATGTTAATTAAATGTGATGTTTTTATATTTTTGTCTATGACACTTCTATGTTAACACTTTTAATGTGGAAAAAGTACAAGAAAAAATGGTTCATTTCCGTGTAAACTTGCCCTTTAAGTCATCGTAATAATCATTAACGGTTGATTGCAAAAGTTCATCGTTAAGATTCATAAAGCTGGTTTCATCAGTACTGTCTTCAATTGTACTCGGATTATCACAGTTATCTAGATTAAAATCATCCATTTTTATATTAAACATAAGGTTACATAATTTCAATATAACAATGTCTTCGCAATACGGACGCACGTTAAACCCACAACGTAGACTTCGAGATCCATTAGGGGTCAAAGCAATTCATCAGTCTGTAACTATAACTAATAACCCGAGTACCATAGATCAGAATCAAACACTTCTGGTTTGCTTTCCTAACCTCAGTGCACATGAACTGCCCGACTATCATTTACAATTAGTTTGAATTCTACCGACGCTAGCAGAGAGCTCTCCAGAACATACGTTGTGCGATTGTTAAGAAAATAGCGATTAAAATTAGCAGCAATGAAAGTTTTGAGTATTGACGACAGCGATGTATATTTCTGTTACATGGATCTCTGGAGAACGGTTAAAGAATGGGAAAACTTACAAGATCAAGGTATTTGTAATCAGAACACATTGAGACTGCGTGTTGGTGCTGATAGTGGTGATAGTACCGTCGTAGGAGATAAGGCTGTTGCTGATGCATTAGTTAACCGATTCTATATTCCGCTTGACTAGGTAGTCAAATGCCCTTCTATCAAGCATCCTGAGGCGATAGGTTAGAATACGAACTCACTTTTAATGACTACGGCAGAGTAATCAAAGCCGCTGAAGATGGTAATTATAATAATAAAGTCCATTTCTTCAGCGCCATTTCCATCTACGTAGTCGCTCATAGCGCCTCACACAGGGTCATAGACACATCTAAAGAGATAAGTCTTTAGTTTTGTCTTGAAAGTGTCCAGAGTTGGAGATTGCCTAATTTCCACTGGCAGGGAATTCCAGAGCACAGATGCAGTGTGAGCAAAAGTTCTGTTGCCGAATGCTTTGAGTGAGACCATAAGGACACTAAACTGGAGTTTATGTGCTGATCTGACATCTCGTGATGGCTGGTGTAGGGTAAGAAGTTCACTCAGATAGGAAGGTGCTGTACTATAGTAGCACTGGTATGCAATGCACACAACTTTGTATTCAATCCTAGATCTTATTGGAAGCCAGTATAATGATTTTAATAAAGGAGTGACATGTGCACGCTTATTTCGTCTACATATCAATCTGGCAGCAGCATTCTGCACACGTTGCAGTTTGCTACATAGATCCTGTTTGATAATAATAACCAGACTGTTAGCATAGTCCAACCTGGATAGGATAAGTGATCTCACGAGCTGATGTGCAGCATCGTATGTCAACATGGGTCTTATCTGACTGATATTTCGAATGTGGAAGTAGCAACTTTTGCAGATATTGTTTACTTGACAATCCATGTTCAGGTTTGGGTCAATGATGACTCCGAGGCCTTTGACAGTCAAAGAAAAGGGGATATCAACTCCATCAACAGTCAAGAATGATTCGGATATTGATGCAACAGATCGGCTACTCCCAGTGAGTATGACCTCGGTCTTATCAGGGTTGAGCTTCAGACGATTCTGTGTCATCCATGTCTGGATCGCAGATGTGCACATTTGCAATTCTGCTATCACCTGTGCACTTTCTGAGCTGATTATCATCAGCATAACCATGACGACTAGCTATTCTATTGACAATATCTCACTGGAGTATGATATGATAACAGATCCTGAATTAGCCAGACAAATTCGTAACCAGTATACCGAGGGGTAGGTATTTGTACGATCGCGTGCTTCGACATCGAAAGATCACCAGGAACAAAAGAGATACGACATGGAATATCAATCCAAACAATCAATCTAGATCGTTGAAGGGTATTTTAATGTTGTTCGAGGACCCCTCTGATGCATTTGCAAGAGATACCGAGAAGTTCTACAACCCCAAGATTACAAAAGTAGAATTGACTAACGAGGGCGTGCCTAATCAACTATATAGTCAAGGCATGCGAGCATATCAACAGTGGGATGAGATTAAAAAACTCCCTTCTATAAAACAAAGCCCAGAAGTTAATGCAGTCGTGAATGATCTGTCTCTCGGGGATGTATCGATGGCTGAATTCCTTACCACGAAGTATGCGCTATGGCTCGACATGCGAACCACTGATGATGACCAACTAGACGGCAGTGGGCAGAACATCGCCCATATTTATGAGAATCTCTCAAGAAAGACCCATTCATCGAACAAGCTATAAGCGCATTAAGCTGTGAGTTTTATCATAGATATGGGATGTTCTTAGCTCCGGTAACCACCGCTTTAATAACGGCTAGGTATTGTCAATTTAAACATACGTGCCCACTTACTAATAATGGAGACTCAAGTGACACCACAGATTGTGGAAACACAATCACAACAAGTGAACGAGGAAACACCAGTGATTGCACAACCCAGAGTGACTAAGAATCCTCGAAAAGTCGCAGCTGGTAGGAAGAGTGCGCTAGCGAGGAAGGCAAAACTAATACACATTTCAAATATTGAACATAGTCGTCCTATTAAAACTTGGGCTCCCTATGCACTAGGGGTTGTTGCTATAGCGGCGGTATGGTTGTTTTATAAGACCGGAGAAGAGAAAACGTCACCCCCTATTGTACAATCACAAAAACAAGTTTAATTAGAGTAAAGCCCTCATATAATGTTATGATAACAATGACTACTCCAGTTACAGACGGTAAAATGTTGGTAAACGCAACGTATCATTCAGTGGTGGTCAGCGGCTTGACCATTGGCTATGCCCGTATGGCTAAAATGATTACTAAAGCCACACCACCCAAGTTAGATTTCAATGGTTATGATATCGGTATGATGATTCTTGATATAGGATTGGCAATGGCTACAAAAAATATGCTCATCAAACAAGGGCTTATCCCAGAAGACATAATGAAGTAATTAAACATTTTAATATTTATATTATTGAACATTTGAATATTTTATATTCATATAAAACATTTGAATATGGCAACAATTGCGATGATGGTCGGTGGAGCTATTGTTAATGCTTTAGCTTTTTCGGGGAGTAATTTTTTATTTTCTAGTATGAGAGGAGAGGAGCAGAAAAGACATAATAAAGCATTAGAACAACTCGAAGCAGCCCAGTCACAATGGGCCAGGCGCAGAATGTAGAGATTAGATTGTATTAATGATGAACTGCGTAAAGAGGGGCATTCAATTCAAATGTTTAAGAATGTTGAATCTGCAATGCACGAATACTTCCTTGTTTATGGAAAGAAACTTGACCGAATACTGAGACCAACAATAAGTCAGTTTTATACACCGTCAGAGGCTCAGAAAAACCGCTAGATAGCGTTTATAGTTTTCGGATTGACTGGTGTGTCCATATTTAGCTATGTTCTATTGCGTATCAACCATTAATAATAACCCTGACTACTCAGCTATAAATAGCGATGACTGGCTGTTCAGCTCTGTCGGGCTGACTGTTGTCTATTTTTAGCTACACATACACTACATTTCAAAAGTCACTTCCCCTGTATTGCAAAACTATTTCGCGATATGTTCGTGATAGCGCCGTGAAAGTATCGCGAAAGTGACTCGAAAAGGGCACGATAATACCGCGAAAGAGGCCAGAAAATGGCGCGAGGTTTCGCGGCAAAAGTGCCGCGATAGTGCCGTGAAAGTTGCGCGATAGTGCTGTGAAAGTGGCTGTGATAGTGGCTGTGATAGTGCCTCAAAAGTGGGTAATAGTGCCGCAAAAGTGGTGCCATATTGGTACACTACATGTACACTTCAGAAATGCTGTCGTGTGTTACTTCCCCATATATATCGGATGCGAAGATACATGTACATGTATATTCATTCTAACCTGGAGCTATATTAAGCCTGTTCCTCTTGTTATATTTAGAGAGGTGTAGGTGGTTACGTCCACTAACAGTACAATGCTCTACATGGACATGTTTTTAAAAAGTGTATTTTTTTCGCAAGGATGGAACACCTATTCTATATTAAACAATAAGAAATTAATAGACAAATGTTTATGTTCGCTAATGTGTGTAACTCATTTGTATTCGTTAAGAATAGTCTTCAGAATGGGGAGTCGTGTATGAGAACGTAATTCCTAATGGTGCCTGAATACACTGATTGTGTTTATTTCTAGATTCACCCTGATTTTGGTCCTCGTTTCATCTGATTCATACACACTAAGGATTTGCCTGTAAATGCCTGAAATGCTGAATGTTAACAGCGGCCATCAGTCTCTGTTTCATTTAGCATTCAAGATTAAGGATGAACTACATTTCGGTTTGATGTGCTTATGAAGCTTATACTTCTGATATTGGGGTCTTAGACTGAAAACAGAATAACTTTCCTTAAAACGAAGTAGAAATCAGATGATACACGGATGATACATACATGCAAGGAAGAGAATTTATGGATGACAACTTCTTTAATATATGGAAAACATTGTTTCGGAGTAATATTTACTCCTTCCTCGGGTGAAGGAATAAGTATACACCCCGAAACGTTGTGTTCCCCAAAATATAGATGTTTTCCTAATGTGTTTAACTTCTAAATGCTTTTCAAAGACATCATACATACATGGTTTTAAAATGATAGGTCAAATACTGTGTTGTGTATCTGTTCCTCATAGTGGTAAGTTGTAAGATGAGTTTCTGCTCCTTAATCACTTGGTTTGTGCAAAAGTTGATGCATGTACATACAAATGTCAAGTGTTTGCAATCAGAGCTAGGTATAGTTGTGATTTGATGAATTCTTTATTCTCTAGACATTCGAGAGTAGATCGGACCGAAGCATTAATCACAATGAACAATATACTTAGAATATCTACTCCAATAAAAAGCAACCCACAGTTTATTGTGTAACTTATAGCAAGACAACTCGGATAGTTAATTACATTGTCTACTCACAATGCTAAGCAGGTGCACGAAATAACAGGAAGAGTCATGCGTTATATAACATCACAAACGAGGAGGATGAAATCCACCTTCCAGCAAATTGTATTCATAATGCCTACCAAAGAGACGCTTGTAGGGTAGATTCAGCTGTGCACAGAATGGAATAACAGCGTTAACCAATGGCATTTAAGACGTCTTTACATTTAACAACACATGTAATACTCATGGTTATTAGGACAGAAGCGCAACAGATATGAACAATATCGACAGGTTTGTGCGAGGATCAAGGGTTCCCAGCTATTTGCGACACAAGATAATACTTCTTCGTCAGCAACATCTCATATATCCTGTGATACAAGCGAGATTGTTACAAGAAGATATGTGGAAAGTTTCAATAAAATCACTTCAGATGACCTCCAGAAGATACAAGGAAACCGGTCGTGTTAGTCACTGGGCCAGGAGCGGCAGACCTCGCATCTTGACGGATTCTGACATCAGCTACATAGATGGCGTTATGCATTCAGATGACGAAACGTCCTCTCCCGAGTTACAACGTCTGCTTGAAAGTAAAAAGAGTAAATCTGTTTCAACGGTAACAATTTGTCGTGAACGGAACAGACTCGGCTGGGTTCAGGAACAGACTCGATACTGTCAACTCATTCGCCAACCGAACTGCGTGAAACGTCATGACGTCGAATGATGCATTTGATGATGTCATATTCACAACTGAGTGCAAAGTGAAGCTAGAGTCAACGTTAAAGAAATGTTTTCGAAAGAAAGGGAGTCCACCAAAATTTAAAAGCCGCCCAAAACATCCATATCAAGTACATGTTTGGGCAGGGATTTCACGACGTGGTGCAACAGATATTTGTCTCTTCACGGGAACTATGGACAGCGAGGCTTATCAAGACATTCTAAAGGAGTTCTTAGTGCCTTTCATTCAGGACAAATACCCAGATGGTCATGGACTAATGCAGGACAACGATCCCAAGCATACCAGTAGGAGTACAACACAGTGGCTATCTTTAAACAGGATCCACCATTGGCCAACGCCTCCAGAATCTCCAGATCTCAACCCAATCGAGAAAGCTTGGGCTTCATTGAAATGGCATATTAGACGTCGGGTGAAACCGCGACCAAGGATGAACTTATAAATGGCATTTATGCATTCTGGGCAACGATGGATCCAGGAGCATGCTGCAGACTTATCAGTAATCTCGACACAGTTCTACCAAGGGTGATAGAAGTAGATGGCGCTGCGTCTGGGTTTTGAACGCACTTTTGTATTTCTTATTTTTCAAAGTGCCAGCTGTAAAATGTGTTAGGAATTAATAATGAATGCAATTACGAATACGTCTAAACAACTATGATACCAAACAAAGTGTATTTAACTAGAAGTATTGGTTGTTATTAAATGTTGATCACCACAATGAATATCTTCTGTCTTTATTGTGCCAAGACTAAAGTATATTCTTTTTACACAAAATACTTGGGACCGTATAATAACACATTACAATGGACACTAGTTCATGTATATGATGTGCAGTGTAGCAATCACATGGGTTTTTTTTATTCCGTGTGAATGGAAAAGAATTCCAGTTATCAGGGATCAAATATATTAATGTAGTTTCTGCTATTAGAAATAAAAATAACAACTTTAACAGACGTACAAACATTATATTTTCGTATATCATGCTCAATATAAGAGCTATACATAAAAAATAGTATAGCGACACGCATGTGCCGATACAAAACTAAAGGCTACAAAATACTTTAATATACAAAAAGGTCAGTTTTTATGTACACATTAGCCACTAGGGGTTGACCAATAAGCGACAATGCTGTTTTACGGCTGTTAATGAAAGTTTATTTTCTTATGGACTGTGCTCACTACCGGGCGTTGTTTTGAGATGATCATGTTGATGTTTGCACACGATTCCGCCAAAAGACACTATTACATGAAGTGACGAATAAAACTGATTTCAAAGGATTTATTTTTAACAAGAACTCAATGTACACGGGAATACTGGGAATAACTAACATACTTAAATACACTTAACATGTTACTTGAGAGCATTGTTGCATTTATATATTTAGCATGGAAAATAGCACATGCAAAATCCCGCCCTCCTTTACAGTGGCCGCCCGGTATATTCTAAGGCATTTGCATATTTATCTCTACAGAGGTGGAAATGGACATTGAAAACCAACGTGACGCTACTAATTGAACAATATTGAAAGTTGTTTTCGACTAGACAGGGTTGAAGATAAAGTTAAAGTTGTGAATTATTAACAGCAGATACATAGGATAAGTAACATAACATTTCATTTATATCATTGGTGGAAGTTCAATTCCTTTCATTCGCCGACCCCACACATATCTGTTTACTTGATTGATAGCGTCTACACATTCTTGTTTTTCCTTTGCTTTGTCCTTGGGTGGGAAGGTACTGAATACGACATCAAATATCATGGCCATCTTTGCGATGTGCCTGACTTTATTATCCCGTACACATTTCTTTTATACGTTTCTCGCAGGCTGAAAACAGTTCTATAAAGTTTTTTTGCAAGCTGCTTATGGCTCTGTCCACCTCGCTGCCTTGCTTCTTCTACTACGTCCTGTTGAGAATTCTGTGAGTCCAGGGAGGTTTTAATGTTGATATCGCATATTCTGCATGGCAAATCTGCTACCCGCAGATCCCAAAATCTGCTTTCCATGATGATGTTGGAGTGCGTTGATGTTAAAGACGTGGCGGATGGCATTACAGTGAATGTCGTTGAGAGGGGAGATGATGACAGTGGTGGTGACGACAATGCATTGTTTAAAGGGGAAGTGTACACGCAAAAATCACTTTCTTTCTTTTTCTAAACAAAACGCAATTTTAGAATTAATTAGTATCTGTGTTTGAAAATATACACTCATTTTTTTCACAGTGAAAGTAGGAAGCTCACAATAGTGTGAAAATGATATGCCGTTATGAGGCCTTCGTTTTTCGAGCTAAACAGGCCTGAGTTATCCCCCTTAGATTATGACGTAATTGGTGCCAATTCAACTGGGTCCCTGTCTATTCTCAACGCAAAAGATATCAAGTACCAGTTTGCGGTAAAACAACATGGCCTACGACACACTCCGGCGCAGTGGAGACTCAGCATAACACTATGCTGGCTGACATCTGAGACGCTAGAATCACACACATGTACCTACACCACGTGAAGCGGCTCTAACAAAGCATGATGACGTCATAATGTTTATCAATTGGCACCAATGACGTCATATTGCAAGGGGCATAAGCCATGGTGTTTTTGTTGTGGAAATAGAACACTTGGTAAATGTGAAAAATATAAATCGTTTTAATGCGAAAAATATGTTAATTAATTGTGATATTTTTATATTTTTGTCTATGACACTTCTAGGTTAACACTTTTAATGTGGAAAAAGTACAAGAAAAATAGGTTCATTTCCGTGTGAACTTGCCCTTTAACGGAGACAGGGCAGGTAATGGAAGGACTGATATTGGTGAAGGCGGCGTGGTGTCAGAAACCATCGACTCTACCAACAGTCCTAATTCCTGGATTTCCTTTTTGAGGCTGGCGACTTCAAGTTTCAGTGTAACGATATCTGCGTCACTGGAATGGTCAGACAGTCCTGTTGTTGAGGTAGATACATGGCGTGGTGATCGTGATGTGCATAGGGTCGTTTCAGGCGATGCAAGTGGGGAAGTTCGAGGAGACGATGCATTCGTCGACTGGCCTGATGCCGGTCCTCTTCAAAGAATCAGGAACTATAATGATGTGAAGAAGATTTTGTTAGATCATACAACATACACGGGCAACACAGGTTATAACTTAGCTACCAACTTGCTCATACTGTCTCAGAAGTCTGGTTAATAAGACGAGATAAATTCTTTACTAAAATAATTAGTCCTGACAGTAATGAGAAAGGAAACCTAAATTCACCTCATTCGCAGGATTTGTCCCCTTCTTCGTTCGCTCTTGCTCTTGCTGCATATCCTATGAGATACAAAATTAATATATATTATGAAATGTTTTAGGACATCATTTGCAGAGAAACGAAAAGAGAAAGTGAAAATTCATATATAACAGTTACTAAATATAATCCACACAACCATGCAGTAATGTATACGCTACAAACCTCTCGTTTCCTCTTTCTTATACTGGTCGTGCGAGTACCCTGAAATTAAAAAGATTCGTAATAAAATGCAAAGCTTATCATTGGTGAAAAAACATTGTATGTTAAGTTCGTCTATAAGTTATTGCCATTTTTTCACAGCTGTATAGAATTCACTGTAAGTTATCATTTGTGTCTTTGTTTCATGGGTCCAGTCTGTTCAGGTGTAAACACATGTCAACATCAATTTATGACATATATACAGGCCGCTTTCTGATGTAATTACATACTTGCATATGAAGCTAGATAGTATTGATATTATTGTCAAAGTAAGTCAAATGGATTACATGGACAGATAATGTCTGATCAATGCAATATGTATTAAATTCCAATTGGAACATTGGCATGAAATATTGTTGCTAAGTTGAATAATGCCAATTTAAGATCTACTAGTATTCTATCAGAGCTTCATTGTACCTCCAGATTATTTCATTTATAACAGTTTTCCGTGAGTGACATATTTTCTTATTTTAAATGACATCCTCCCTTTGTATCTCTAAATTAAACAAATGTACGTCTCACATGTACATTTTCACAGTTATTGCTGTGTAATATTTACCATTGTGGAAGGGACAACAACCTCTGGCGGAGACTTGGGGGGAAGTGTCCATGTTGGATCACGGCCTGTATCACTTTCATTCCCGCTCTCACTGAGGTACAGTTGAAAGCTTTCAACCTGAATGAAAGATAGAACAGTATTTTATCAGGTGAAGTTCTTGTCATCGAAAGGTATTGAAAACTAATATAGAACTGTAGGGTGTACGCCGCGGCGTGTATAGCTACCTCTGAACCTGTCTCTTCTGGTGTACACGAAGGTGTGTGTCTGGATTGCTGGTAACCCTGGAAAACTATGTCAAATGTACATAAGCATATACGAAACCAAGGCTACAAATGTGTGTATTGTAGTTTACACAATACTATTTGCAAACAAATTGACATTTCAGTTTAGAATTTGATATAAATATTTTTTTACAAACAAGTTACATTCGTGCTTCTCGACTACCTACAGGTATGAACACAATTGTCATTTAGAAAGTGGTCAAATGTAACAAATGTTATATTTGGGAAACAACACTCTAAGTACAGATTATCCTACTTTTTGGACAGGTATTTTTTACATTATGATGGTATTACAGGAACTGACGTTGTACTAGGAATACAATAATAATCTTGAAATTAAGATAAACCAGACAGAATTGCACAAGATTAACGAGAGCAATCATGCATCTATATACGGTATGCAGAAGGCTACTCTTGTTTTAATAACGATTTAGTACACATGGACATTGTTGGCACTCACTGTTAAGACAATGTCCTCGTACGGAATGCATCGCTTGTTTAACGTGATGATCATTCCTAGGAAAGGGTCATTAACATACACAGATGCATTGAATATCCTCCCATTGACATGATGAAAAAAGCAATCCCCCCCAGTCAATTTACGCAAATCTTCGGATGCCTGTGTTCCCTTTGGTTGACGACGATCAACCAATCGTTCAGGTATGATGGTCCTTGTGAATCCTGAACATTCAAAAGTAAGTTATCTATTGGAGTTATTCTAATAGTATAATAATCGTATGTACGTGTACAAAACGAGTGATTGCTGCCTAAATGTCTACCCAAAAATACAAAATTATAGGTTACAAATATTTTAACGAGACTAAAATATTTGTGTGCTCATACTCACATGTTTCAAATTTTCCACGTAGTGTCATGGTGAAGATTGTAACATAGATGTTAAGAAACGCATTTCCTGCTCATATTTAAAACGATTGCCATGAAGCAAAGAAAAACTTTTGATTTATGTGGCGTAAAATACATTGGTATATGTATTGTTGGTTGGGGATACATTTTAGAGAATACTTGACATGATTTGCTTACCTTTATCTAAACAATGGAGATGGAAATCCCAAACAAGAATCTCCATGATACTAATGAGTGATTCGCCCTGCATTTGTTGTTCTCCAGCAGTCAATCGGCTCAAAACTCTTTGAGACAAAACGTTGATCTGGTCGTAGATTTCAAGGAGCAACACTGCAATTCTCTTTCAGATTAAATCCTCCTTGGGGCACTTATTGCATTTTCCTTGCTCAAGAAAATCTACATGACATAGTTGTAACCATTTTCCTTAATAAAAAATGTTACCACACAAAAAACGGCGCCTCACGCCAGGGGGAGCAACTCTCACCCAAATCACTTTCCTTATGTCATCTGTAATCTGTTGGGGTTTTGTTATATCATACAGCATTCGTCTACAATGCCGGGTCGGGCCGGGTGAGAAGGCTCGAGGGTCCCCGTAGTAAGCACTGCACCCTCTCCTGCACTGTCTTTGGCAGACTTTTCTGCGTTACTTAAGTCGATGATGGAGGAGGTGAAGTCTCGGCTCGGGCAGGAGCTACGGGCTGAGCCTTCCCTGTTGTCGGCGCAGGACGTGGCCTCGAGGCCTTGTGTTATGCCTGGCGTCGGCCGAGGCAGACCACTTGGTCTCGGGGACGATCCGAGACCGGGCTTCGGCTCCGACTAGAGGCCGCTCCCCAGCGGAGGGGTGGCGGGCGCCGGCCCGTGCACTACCGACGCATAATTTTCCCTTGCGGAGCCAGAGGCCTCTTCCAAGGCCGAGGCTTCCACTAGTGGATACCTAGCCCGGAGCCAGGTGGGCTCCCTTGGTCTCGGGGACATTCCGAGACCGAGCTTCGGCTCCAGCTCGAGGTCGCTCCCCAGCGGAGGGGTGGCGGGCACCGGCCCGTGCACTACCGACGCATAATTTTCCCTTGCGGAGCCAGAGGCCTCTTCCAAGGCCGAGGCTTCCACTAGTGGATACCTAGCCCGGAGCCAGGTGGGTTCCCTTGAACCCCAGGCACCTCGGCACCTCGGCACCTCGGCACCGGGACTCGGCTTTGGGCTGGGTGCAGAGTCACGTGCGGGAAAGGATTGTCCAGGTACTGCCTCAGGTGGTTGCCAGAGTCGGAGACCCCCAACTTGACTAAGGTCAAGCAGGGCCGGCGGTTGCCCCTCTTTCCCGCGTGCAGTGCGGAGTTGAAGGCTGCTTACATATGCTTCGAGGAGCAATATCATAATGCATGCCAACAGCTCCGTGTCCGTACACTCCGCGTATCTGTCGGCTGTACAGAGGGAGTTAACGGGAGAGGGGCTGGCCGACTCTTCGGAATTGGCGGCGCAACTAACGGAAGTTCAGTCATCTTGCGCGGGACGCTATTCGTAGCTGTGCCTCGCAGATGATGTGCGCTGTT
This sequence comes from Haliotis rufescens, assembly GCF_023055435.1. Lineage (NCBI taxonomy): Eukaryota > Metazoa > Mollusca > Gastropoda > Lepetellida > Haliotidae > Haliotis > Haliotis rufescens. The sequence continues at coordinate 92,531 of NW_025963979.1, forward strand.
ATGGGCATGCGCAGGCTGTGGATGTTGGTATCTAAATACTCAACACGCCAAGACCTACTTGCTTTGCCGTATAAGATGGGTGCCACCCTCTTCCCAGGGGCTCAGCAGGTGGTCTGAGAGGCCGCTCAATTGTATACTTCCATCAAAGACTCTAAGGCCTTGTTGGAGGTACCAAGCGTTAAAACCGCGTAAGCGGGCCTCTCCACTTGACCCCTCCTACGCTGACGCACCGGGTCAGAAGTCCACACCTGCTTGGAAGCAGCCGCTTCCTTCAGGTAAGGGCGCTGGGAGGAGCAAGAGAGGCAGGGGCCGGGGCAAGGCAGTTGGTCGAGGGCAGCAGACTTTTCGCAGGGCCGGGAACCCATCCGGTTCCCATTAGCGCCCAAAGTGCCCCGGACGGACCCACGGTCGCATGTTATCGAACTGCCGACAGCTGGGGTTCACTGCCTCAAGCCGGATGTCCCCGTAGGCGGCCGACTGGCTTTATTCCTGAAGGAATGGGAGACAGTTACATCACAATCCCCGGACCCCGTCCACTTTAAGGGATGGCCATTTGCCTCGGTGGAAACATCATCCGCCCCCTTCTCCGGGATAAAGCACACTGGTGCCTGCTACCCGAGAGAAGGCGGAATTCCTCCGTGCCGAGGTCGACGCACTTCTTATGAAAGCTGCGATCGAACCGGGTCCCGAGGGACAGGAAAGCGAGGGCTTCTACTCGACTTATTCCCTAGTCACCAAACAGTGATCTCAGCTGTTGAGACAGGAGAATGGCTAACGTCAATAGACCTAAAATACGCCTATCTCTACGTACCCATACACCCCGAGTTTAAGAAATACCTGAGGTTTTCTTTCGACGGGAGGTGTTATCAGTTCAGGGTTCTACCATTCGGGATCTCCACGGCCCCGAGGGTGTTCACCAAGCTGATGTTGATTCCTGCCCAAGTGGCCAGGTCGAAAGGTCGGTTCTGCCATCCGTACCTCGTCGACTGGTTACTAAGAACTCTATCGCAATCCCTGAGTCAGATAGCTACACAAGAAGTGATAGACATTCTGATCACTCCGGGGTGGATAGTCAATCTCAAGAAGTCAGATCTGAGCCCTACTCAGAATCTAGTCTTCCTAGGGGCGAATTTCAACACGGTGAGAGGACGTGTATCTCTGTCACAAGATATCAAGTTCCTTATGCGCAAGTCACACTGCTCGTACACCAGTTACTGGGCAACATGTCGGCGACAGTGGATGTGGTCTGGCGGGCGCGCTTGAGAATGAGTCCCATTCAACAAGCACTCCGTCGACTTTAGGCGAATTCGGAAGATCTCGAGACTGTGCTCGAGACTCTGTAGTGGCTCATTACACACCTTCAGTGGTGGACCAAGGTCAGGAATCTGTCTTGGGGGCTCCCCCTTGACACTCCCATTCCGTCTCTCACAGTTCAAACAGACGCGTCACTCTCCGGCTGGGGAGGTGTTCTGAATGATCACAATTCCTCGGGACTATGGTCCCAGCAGGAGATCAAACTGCATATCAATGTGCTAGAACTGAGAGCGGTCAGGTTGGTGTTCCAACGCTTCCCGGATCTGCTTCGTGGCCAAGTGGTTCGTCTAGAGATGGACAACCAAACGGCGATGAAACGGCCACCCACCGCCCCACATTCCGTCAGCATTTGACATATGGAAAGTGATTTGGACGAGAGTTGCTCCCCCTGGAGTGAGGCGCCGTGGGGGGTGAGGCCCTGTAAGGGTGGTCCTATATCATACAAAAACAAAGTTTTTTGTGTGGTAACATTTTTTATTAAGGAAAATGGATACAACTATATCATGTAGATTTTCTTGAGCAAGGAAAATGCAATAAGTGCCCCAAGGAGGATTTCATCAGAGAATTCATAACCTCTACAGGTTTGTAAGAGTTTTTGTTCGACTGTAGGGCCAAACATCCTGGGTCCGGGTAAACAGTTCCTGCTCTCTCGGTTCCCCCGGATAGTCACTGCACTGAATGTGTCATTGTCCAGCTGACTAAGGAATGACGAAACTTCATCTTCCATGTTGCCTGTAATTGACATATAATATTATAGTGATCCCATTGTCTGGTATGTCACAAATGCCAAAATGCCAGAACAATATTCTCTGAAGTATAAATAGTTAAGTGTTTTCACGCATCTACAGGTTCGTCATGGTCATGACATAACTGATCACCTGTAAGGCTTTCTTTTACACATCATTATTGATTTTATACACCCGTGAAACACACAGCCAGGCGTACTGTGGTACTGGTGGCAAACATTTTTAATACGAGTTTACAGTGCTTCGTTGCCGTTTTCTGACTTTATCTCGTTCGAGCTTGGTATAAATAACATCATTTTCGTGCAAACATTCCTCGAATGAATCTCGATCTTTGCAATGAAACAACGCTACCCATTTGGTTTGCTCCCTGAGATCTTTCAGGACAGAGTTGTATTTTTGAGTAAGTACCCAAACGCTATGTTGAGTATGCCGTCCGGAGAATGCTAAATACGAAAGCATATCTTTCTTTTTTGTGAGTTCTTTACTCGCGCTGCAGTCGTCTATTACGAAAAGAGTTGATTCTCCTTTGTATTTTTCGTGACATACTCGTAAACAGTCTTGTAAACGATCGCCCGAATCGACTCTGTGTACCCCATCGTCATTCATTACCCAATCTCTCGATAAGTATGTTTTATTAACGCTTATAGTCAGACACAGAATAATAATATGTTCGAAAACGTCCCTATAATGACTTTGTAAAATATCTAGAATAAAAGCTGTTTTTCCGCAGCCCGTTTGCCCACATATGATAGTGCAGTGCGGATCTTTAGGTAAAAGATTATTAATAGATTGCTTGCACGAATCTTCCATTCTGTCTATTAAGTTGCGCATCCATAATCACGTACAAATATATGTTTAATTTACCAGCCGTTTCCTGGAGCTTCATTATCTGTATAGTGACACCCTTGCTAGCATTTTCTATTCTCCTCCCACTGCTGTGTAGTTGGTCATCGTCAGTGGTTCGCATGTCGAGCCATAGTGCGTACTTCGTTGTAAGGAATTCACCCATCGATACACTCCCGAGGAGAGATCTTTCACGACCGCGTTAACTTCCGGGCTTCGTTTTATAGAAGGAAGTTTTTTAATCTCATCCAACTGGTGATACGCTAGCATTCCTTGACTATATAGTTGATTAGGAACGCCCTTGATAGTCAATTCTACTTTTGTAATCTTGGGATTGTAGAACTTCTCGGTATTTCTTTTAAACGCATCGGAGGGGTCCTCGAACAACATTAAAATACCCTTCAACGACCTAGTGGGAACATTTAGATTGATATTCCACATCATTTCTATTTTGTTCCTCGTGATCTTTCGATGTCGCAGCACGCGATCGTACAAAATTGCTAAACTTCCGGTATACTGGTTACGAATTTGTCTGGCTAATTCTGGATCTGTTATCATATCATACTCCAGCAAGATATTGTCAATGGAATAGCTAGCATCTTCACAAGCTCTGATTACTCTGCCGTAGTCATTAAAAGTGAGTTCGTATTCTAACCTATCGCCTAGGGATGCTTGATAAAAGGGCATGTGGGAATCTAGTAATTCAAAGTCTAGGGGAATATAGAATCGGTTACCTAATGCATCGGCAACGGCCTGATCTTTTACGGCGGAACCATCACCATTTTCAGCGCCCACGCGCAGTCTCAGTGTGTTCCTATTACAAATACCTTGGTACTGTAAGTTTTCCCGCTCTTTATCAGTTCTCCAGAGATCCATGTAACAATAGTATACATCGCTATCGTCGATACTCAAAACCTCATTACCGCTAATTTTAATGGCGATTTTCTTAACGATAGCACGACCCATGTTCTGAACGGGCTCCCTGCTAACGTCGGTAGAAGTCAAAATAATCGTAAATGCTAGTCGGACAGTTCCCGGAACTAACACATCGTGTGCGCCGAGATTAGGAAAGCGAACCAGAAGCGTTTGATTCTGATCGATGGTACTAGGGTTATTAGTTATAGTTACAGACTGACGAATTGCTTTGACCCCTAATGGATCTCGAAGTCTACGTTGTGGGTTTAACTTGCGTCCGTATTGCGAAGACATTGTTATATTGAAATTATATAACCATATGTTTAATATAAAAATGACTGATCTTGATCTAGATAACCCGAATACAATCAAAGAGGGTACTGATGAAACCAGCTTTGGTGGCATGAATCTTATGGATGAACTTGTACAATCATCCGTTGATGGTTATGACAATGACATTAAAGATGTTAGTCCAATTGCTCGTGAATATTCAAAGTTTATGGTAGATAGTGATGGGGTATTGCGACTGCGTGGCGCTCCGAATATTGATCTTATGAGTTCTCGTACTCGTAAGCCCCTAGCCTTGTCTACGATAGCCGCTAAACACGGCATCGACTTTGTTCGTAATGAATTAAATTTTGTGGACTACTCACGACGAGAAAAACTTCCCGCGAAGACTACTAAGGCTATTAGGACTGTGCGTACTAAACTCGTTAACAACATAGATAATTTGGAGGCTTCCTCGAAGGTGGCCGCGGACGGACTCGGAGAAATCTTGGATACCTACTACGATAATTCCACGTTACAGGTACCATCCTCGGAGTTTAGTATTAGGGAATTACGAGGTCTTGACAAGGCAATGCGAACAATGCGGGGAGAACTCATCAATAATACAGCCAAGATATCCGAAATCGACAAGCATATAGCTTACGAGAAAACAAAACTTGAACAGGCGGAAGATGAGTTCAGTAGACGCCGCGTAGCAGAGAGATTGCATATCTAAGAAGACGAAAGATCGGCCCGCCTCGAAGCTGCTTCGAGTAATAGAAAGGCACTTCGTTCACAAATCAGTCGAATTCGAGAAACTATCGATCAAGTCCTCAACGATGACACTACACTGGCCGATAAAATTAAAACATTGTTCAGAGAACAGGGAATAACAATTGCCAGTATTTTAACTGCGTTGGGGTTTATTATATCGACTTTGACTCTCTTGTTAACCGGTGGTACAGGTGGTAGCGGCGGATCACCGCCTACGTCGGATGGTATAAAAGAGTGGATAAAAAAGCATTTAAAAGCATTAGGGTCAGCACTGGGAAAGCTCGCTGAGAAAGCCGCGGCCGCACTTCCCGGTATAATAGGGAATATTGTTTCCTGGCTCTTGAATTTATTAGCTAAGACCACCACTTGGCTTAGTCAAAACTTGTGGGCACTGATCGTAGCAATTGCAGGGCTGTTGTACGTATCCGCTAAGAACTATTTAACCAAATCAGTTCACTAACCAAATCATGAGTAAACTAGCCGTGACTCCACCTAATACAAGCACTGTTTTTTCATCGATATGTTGTTGATTTTTAGCCACAATATGCGGTGACACTTGTGGTTGTGCGTCAGTAGATGTTTGTGAAACATGTGGTGACTGTGGCTTGACTATTCCCGTTTCGCCTGTGATTGTTTGCGTTATTAATTCGACGTTAATATCTGAATTTATACCTGGTTTTTGTTTATCGGTAGCGATAACAATTTTATAATTATAGCCTATCACTTGACCGATCTTAAGTTCCATATCACTCGGAGACATGTATAGTCCCGGCGCATAAACGTAGTCCACTTTGGATTGAGCGTACTGTAATACATCTTGAAAACGTTTTATAGACGATGGTATGTCAACTGGTGAATTAATGGCGTCCTCCACGTTTTGGAAAAACTGTTTTTGCGCATCGAGCGCCGTCCCTGAACCAATAATGGGCGTTCGTGTTTGCGACTGCGCACCGAGAATTGCCCATACATAAGTTCTTATCGATTCATTAACTCTTACAAATCCTGGGTTAGTAAAATTATTTTCCGTTTTATCATTAAGAATTTCATTCCAAGCGTTTGCGGTATCGTTAATTTGTATAAATTTTGTAACAATATAAATTAAACCACTCTTAAAACTCATAATATCCCCTCTCCAATCGTTACTCGAAAGTTCCCAGCCATGATACCAATGATGGGTTTTTGTAAAATAATCAAACATTCTTGTGTAAAGTTTGCTGGTACGCACCAACATAAATGCATTAAATGGACCTTTTTTATTAACTTCTTTAACTAAATCATCGCTTTCTTCTTTGACGTTTTTTTCCCCTGTGTAAGGAACACCTAGACCATGGTTTGCTCCTTTAATACGCCAATCTTTACTCGTAGAAATATTAAATTCCTGACAAATACGCTCATACGCGAACCTATTGTACGGATTATTTGTGGAATTCCACGCTGGATCCTGCGGTAATGGGGCATTAATTTCTTTAAGTATACGTCTAATCTGATAGTATATGTGAAATGATATAACAGACTTATTTAGTTCAAATCCTGGGGAATAAAGAGATACACTACATCCTGTTGTGGCACACCATATGGCAAAGTTTAACTGGTTCTGCCAAAATTGCATCGGATTGTGAAACCAATCGTGCACCATTTTATCGCTAGTTGCCGTGACTCTGTACTTTTCAAAGATATCAGGGAATTTAACGATAAATTCAGCACCAGAGGCAGTTACTATAATCGATTGATTAGTAATGTATCTTGATTTCATATTTAAGTGATGATATAGTATCATTGTATATTTAATATGTATGTTACACTCCCGGGAATAACAAATGGTCAGTCTATTGAACTGCTTCATACTATCGATAACTTGGATGGACAACTCGAAGTCGCCCTCTGTGACGTAACGTATTACCCGCGGTGGACCAATATAAGTGCTGCGAGAGGTAATAATAAGATGTCTTTAATAATTGTTGACGGGCACATTACTATACCTGATGGGTATTACAGCGTATGCTCACTCAATGATGAAATTTTTAATCCTAATGGAGTTAGTCTCACACAAAATGAGTCGAATGGGACAGTGAATTTAAGCACTGGAGAAAAAGGTGTAATTATTGACGAGAACTTAGCAATTACACTTGGATTTAAACAGCCAGTAGTATTTACACTTGGATTTAAACAGCCAGTAGTATTATCATCCCACGAAACAGTGAATGTAGTTACAGGGGCCTATTTAGGTCCGCCTGATTTAGTTCCCTATAAAGAGTTGTGCATCCATCTTGATCAAATAAGCACGACGGATAATATTCAACTTGAAAGTCCTTCAACTCTGCTCAGATCTGTTCCAGTGAAAAATGAAAAATATAATAGCAGTAGAACGGAATCTTTCTCATCATTACAATATAAAAAATTAAAGCAGGGTATTATTTCAGACCTCAAAATTTCTGTATTAGATGTAAAACACCAACCTGTACATATAGGATACTTAAGTGTAACACTCCATATTACAAATAATGGTTGATGCATCAGGCCCTGGAACGCTCAGAAAATGTAATACAATTGCGCTTTCCGACCTCGGAGACACAGAAGGATTCGATAAACCCGGTACCAATGGTACGTTATACGCTTTACACTTAAACGATAATGTATACAAGCGGAAAGAAGTCACATTCACGGGTAATCTAGAAGATTTAAGCGATGTCGACGTTAGTAGACTCCTTAAAAACACTTCGTACAATCTTACTCACAACGATGATAATAAATGGACTATGGTCGAAGCAAACATCGAGTGGCTATTGAATATCTTCATTACCCCACCGTATGTGATGATGGGTAAGGCACATAATTTAACTAAGATAATAAATAGTGGGATCGTACTCAGGGCTTATATCCCATCAAAACGAAAAAGTGTGTTAGTCTCTCCCCTGCCATAAAACCCAGGTCATATGTTATATAGTCGTCCGGCAATCCAAAATGTTAGTTTAAATTTGGTTACTGAATTCAATGAAATTAAAGTTAACCTGAGTGCAATACCTAATCTTTCTACGCTTATTATTGAAGTCTTGTTCGGAGATGCACCGGTAGATGCCTTCGATATATTACCAGGTCTATCGATTAAATGGCTTAAGAAACACGAGCGTCAGCGTTGCAGTATTATTCATATCGGAGCATCACCCGTTGCAACCCTCGAGGGGGTCCAAATTATTAAAAGTGACAGCATTTCTCTTTCTAAGATATTCTTGCCGTATAATATACATTTGATAAGGTTGAGGTATATTCTCAAAACATTTAAGCAGGACCAATTAAAGACTATTATATGACCGTAATATACACTATGCGCTCGATGAAGCACTTGAAAAGATGGAAACTGTTGATGGATTTCGATTACATCAAATAAACGACATAAAACATCGAATAGAGAAGGATAGGGAGTTGAGACTTGGATTGTATAAAAAGTATCGCAGAGCCGTGAATGCTCTGGACGGAGTTGACACCGCGCTTATAGCAGCTGGCATGGGACTCGGTGTAGCAGGTGTTAGTTTATTATCAACTATAATCGCCGCGCCTATCGTGCTCGGCATGGAAATAGCCGCTGTAGTCTCGGGACTGGCAGGAATAGCGATAAAATTCATTTCTCGTAGGTTGCAAAAGAAAGCATTAAAACACGATAAGATTCGGATACTCGCCGAAGCAAAGTTGAACAGCATTGAGGATCATATTTCGACAGCAATGGCCGATTGTAAGATATCCGAGGATGAGTTTCGTTTAGTGTTGTCAGAACTCACCAAATACAACGTAATGAAGCATGAAATTCGATCAAAATCTCGTAAGACCAGTGGTATTAGCGAAGACGAGAAAAAAAAGTTCATAGAACAGGGGAGGCAACAAGCGCGTCAATTATTCCGTGCCAAAACCAAAGAACTGGTTGGAGATTATAAATAGATTGCTTACTATCGTTAGATCACATTTAGACAAATGCTTACATAAATATATAAAATAATGGAGAATTACAACACAACAATCGAAAAAGCTATTAAATGGAGAGAATTACCACAAGGTTTTTATTATATCAGTGATGTCAAACCAACCAAATACGGTTATCAATTGTTTCTTATCAATTTCCAAGAAGAGTGTAGTTATATAGTCTGGTCTCCTAGAGTAAAATGAACGAAGAACTTAATAAAAATGTTGAATATCGCTTTATTGATAAAAATAATAAAGAATATTTTCATTACCATTTAGGCTCATCTGAAGCAATGATTGGCCCCAGGTATTGGTGAGCTAGAGCCAATTTAACTTAATCTCATGACTATCTTTGAATCACATAGTCATTTTCGCATAAAAAATTCCCTCTGTAGTGGTGGTATAGGTATATAAATCCGGCTCCAGTGGGGTTGCGGCAGAACCATCATTACCTATAAAAAATTTATATCATAGACTCCAGGTGGTGGTGAGCTGGAGTCAATTTAATTTAATCTCATGACTATCGTTGAATCGCATCAGCGTTTACGCATAAAAAATTCCTTCTGTAGTAGCAGTATATATAGGTATATAAATCCGGCTCCAGTGGAGTTGCGGCAGAACCATCATTACCTATACTACTGGCCCCTTTATCAGGTGAATACTGAGTAAGGACATGGGAGTTGCCAATATCAAACATCAAAGCAATAAGTCCCAAGCACTTGGGATTGGGACTTATTGCTTTGATCTTTGTCGATGCGAATTATCTAGCTGGCTTCCATTTGCCCACTGCTATTTCCATTCTTTCACCTATCAGTGCTAATAACCCCCGGCCTCCCGTTTGCCCATTATCCATTACCTATCTATGATAACTTATGTACTGGCTTCCATACTATCAGCACTAATTATATAGAAATGGGTTCCGTCCGTGTGCGTGTGCGTGTGAGTGTATGTGCGCGTGCGCCCGAAATCATGCTGAACTGGTGCCTTTTGCTATTTAGGAATTTTATAAATTTTTATTTTTTACTTTCACATGGCAACAAGTTGGACTTAGGTTCTATAAGGGTGCTGTTCGTTTCCAGAGCGTAACTCAAAAACCGTTAAATAATTTCTTACAAAACTTTGCATGTTTACCAGACACATACTGAACTGGTGCCTTTTGCTATTTAGGAGTTTTATAAATTTTTATTTTTTACGTTTCGATGGCAACAAGTTGGACTTAGGTTCTACAGGGGTGGTGTTCGTTTCCAGAGTGTAACTCAAAAACCGTTAAATAATTTCTTACAAAACTTTGCATGTTTACCAGACACATACTGAACTGGTGCCTTTTGCTATTTAGGAGTTTTATAAATTTTTATTTTTTACGTTTCGATGGCAACAAGTTGGACTTAGGGGTGGTGTTCGTTTCCAGAGTGTAACTCAAAAACCGTTAAATACTTTCTTACAAAACTTTGCATGTCTACCAGGCACATACTGAACTGGTGCCTTTTGATATATAGCACTTTTAGAAATTTTTATTGTTTATGTTTCCATGACAACAAGTTGGATTTAAGTTTTAATATAGGATTGGTTTACTGTTAAATATTTCCTTGCCAAACATTGCATGTCTATATATATAAAGCGCATACTGAACTAGTGCCATTTGATATTAAGGAGTTTTAGAAATGTTTATTTTAGAATTTCCATTGCAGCTATTTTGACATGGGCTAAGAGAAATGTTGGGTCAGTTACCTGGTTTGGGACCATAACGTGTAAAATGGGCAGGGGATATAGATGACTTTGTCAACTATACGCTTGTTACAGTAAAGTGTTGTCTATTGCTAATCACCTATCAGCGCCAATCATCTGTTGGCTTCCCTTGTTAGCTTCCACCCGTTGTCAGTTTCCACCTTTTGTTATCTTATTATACCCCCGATTACGAAGTAAATCGGGGGTATATAGCGTTCCGTTCGTCCGTCCTTCTGTCCGAGCTTTTCTACGGCCCATAACTTTTTAACCATGCACCCTAGCTTCACCAAACTTGCTACACACATTTACCACAATGAGTACTTGTGCCTTTTGCTAGTTTGAAGATTCTGAACTTTTTAATTTTTGCCGTTTCCATGGAAACATTAAGAAACTTAAACTTTTAGGGTGGGTGTTTTGTACGGCCTATATCTTTTTAACTATGCACCCTAGCTTCACCAAACTTTCTACACACATTAACCACAATGAGTGCTTGTGCCTTTTGCTAGTTTGAAGATTCTGAACTTTTTAATTTTTGCCGTTTCCATGGAAACATTAAGAAACTTAAACTTTTAGGGTGGGTGTTTTGTACGGCCTATATCTTTTTAACTATGCACCCTAGCTTCACCAAACTTTCTACACACATTAACCACAATGAGTACTTGTGCCTTTTGCTAGTTTGAAGATTCTGAACTTTTTAATTTTTGCCGTTTCCATGGAAACATTAAGAAACTTAAACTTTTAGGGTGGGTGTTTTGTACGGCCTATATCTTTTTAACTATACACCCTAGCTTCACCAAACTTTCTACACACATTAACCACAATGAGTACTTGTGCCTTTTGCTAGTTTGAAGATTCTGAATTTTTAATTTTTGCCATTTCCATGGACAAATGATGGAAACATTAGAAACTTTAACTTTTAGGGTGGGTATTTTGTACGGCCCATAACTTTTTAACCATGCACCCTAGCTTCACCAAACTTGCTACACACATTTACCACAATGAGTACTTGAGCATTTTGCTAGTTTGAAGATTCTGAATTTTTTTATTTTTGCCGTTTCCATGGAATCATGGTGAAACATAAATTTTGGGTAGAGTTTTTGTACGATCCATGTTTACAATATTATGTATCCTAGCTTCAGCAAACTTGCTACATTAACTGCTATGATTGTTTTTTTTATCTTTTATAACATTCTGAAAGTTTTGTCTTATGCTGTTTTCATGGAAACATGATGGAATTTAGAAATTTTGATGACTGGTTTTGTATAGCTAATATATTTTCAAAAATTGTTTCCACACATGTAGATCATCATATGTATCTGTGCTTTGTAATAGTTTGAATTTATGAATTCTTTACCATATCTGTTAAGGCTAGATGGAAATTATTAATTTATTGATTTTCTTATTTGATATTGTTCCATTTTTTATGTGTTTTTATATCAACAATTTTTGGTCCTTTTGATAATTCTTCTTATGTAACTCCTCAATCAAATTTTTATTCAAAGGTGTTCATGGTGATCTACTTCCTCGTAGTGAACACTGGTAACATGGGAGATTTGTCACAGGAACTCAATCTTAGTTTTTAAAACATTGAAGTTAAAATCAGTTAGAAATATGTAATATTTCATTAATTAACAAACTATTTACTATTTGTTGTTGACCAGCGGGGATAACGGGGGTATGTAAGCTTTGCTCACTTCTTTCTTGTTAATTTTGTTGTCCTTACATGTACATATGTATGCTCTCTGCCTCATGGCATTCATTCACTTGATAAAGGAGTAAGCATGTACTCTGAAATGTTCTGTTCCTCATAATAAAGAAGTTTACATCCATAAATTCTCTGCCTTTCAAAGACCTCACAAACAATGAGGTAATCAAGATGTCCTTTGTGGTTGATGTTGTGATCAAAGCCGAAGTACACACTGGGTAGGTAGATGCCTTGGTCTCTGTTAATTGCTGGTTTCTTTCTCTGGATTTGAGTTAAAGTTTCCTCTTTTTCCAATGTCTGATGTTGGTGTGAAAAATCTTGGTTTGTTGCCAGGTAAAATGGTGGTCAGGATTTGTGATGAGATGTTTTGATATAGCAGATTTCATGTCAGATTTTTCAACAGGGGTCTTGTGTTCTTCAAATTAGAAACACAGCACAATGAAACCCTCCATGAACTCCACAGTAATAAAGACATTCAACAAACTGAACCCCATAAACACACAGGCCCATTACGCCAGAGCCTCTGTCAAAGTTCACAAGAATACTCGTATGGTCTCCAGGGGATCAGTCTTCTACAACACTGCACAACTCTTTGCCAAACTACTAGCACCATTAGGGAAAGAAGGAAAGTTCTACATCGGTGAGCCCGACACCTTTGTCAACAAACTGAAAGAAACTCAGGTCACACACGTTGCATGGTCAGCTACGACTTAGTAGAACTCTTCACCAACATACCACTACACGAAGCCCTCCAAGTCCTACACAGCAAGTTATATTGACACACAATGACCAGTTAGACACATCACTTTCCATCGTCAGCATCATAAATTGACTGCCTCCCGTTTCACCACCTCATTCTTTACTTGGAATGGCAAGATCCATCCACACTCATTACAGAAATTTTCATGACTTGAAGAAGCTGCCTTCACATCATCCTCCTACCAACCTTTATGCTGGTACAGAAAAATAAATGACACATTCATCTTCCTAGACAAAGACCAGGGCCCTGAAGCCCTATTGGATCATCTCAACATTTAACACCCAAGAATCAAGTTCACCATGAAGACAGAAAGACACCACCAATTACCCTTCCTTGATGTACAGCTCAACAACAGTCATGACTAGATCCACAATGCTGTCTACCATAAACCCAAGCACAGACAGACAGTACATTCACTACATGTCCAACCACCATCCACAGATCAAAAACAAGCGATAAATGCCACCCTCACTGGAAAAAGAGGAAACTTCAAGAGAAAGACTTGTTTGGTGTTTTAAGCTGTTGGCAAACAGACTGATAATAGTAGTTTATGGTATATAGGTACAGCTATATTATTTCTTATATGAGATATATTAATATTATGTATGTAGTTTAATGAGTGCAAGGCATTGGTCCAAAGACGAATGATCTGTACACATCAACTACCAAGACTTCTAAGCAGTGGGGTTAGCAGTAACACACTGGGTGGAGATACTACAATTGTCCCAACTCATTGACAGTTAGATAATACACAAGTTTAAGCTAAGCACAGGAATTCAGAACGGAATAGCCAGTGTGTTTTCACAACTGAATCATCCGTCCCCATTGGAGATCTTCAAATGGAGTGTCAGCTGATCCAGATGCCAGAAGTGGACCTGTTACGAATAAGGTTTACATTCAACTTCCAAAGTTCATCTCCCCACTTCTGGACCCACAGCTGTAGGATCATGTTGTGCTCGCCGCTTCGACAGGACTTCTAACTCAAGTGTTGCAAAAGATATCAAACACCAAAAAGACTTCTTCTACCTTTTGTTGTGCCCTTTTGGCCAGCAAGGAGTTGATTCAACATGCTTGTAAACTGTGCAGAGATCCTTCAAGTGTCCCGACTGATGGTTCAATTGGACAGCACATCGGTTGTGTGGTACATCAACTTGTCGACTCACTTCACATTCAAGTTCAATCCAAACACATTCTGGGGATTCAAATGTGATTGCAGATGCACTATTACGACATAATCAACCATCCCCGACAGAGTGACAACTCAATCCCAAAATGGAAGCTGAAAGTGAATCTGTTTACAACCAGATACAAAACTCAACTTCCAAGGTTCGTCTCCCCATACCGGATCCTCAGGCATGGGATCATGATGTGCTAGCCATCTCTTGGGAATTCGAAGGACTGCACACGTATGCTTACCCTCTGTCAGGCATTCTACCTAAGGTACTACTTTAGTTTATTGGTTTACTGTGTTCGTAAACATCACAGTGACGACATCATCGTCTATTGTGATCAGACCTACTGCTTCAGCCACATTCAAGCCAGCTACATCCGTCACTGGGAAAGCTTCATCTGCCTGAATGTAAAGTGATATTCTGGAAGAGTGGCTCGTACTATCACTGTTGTACATTGTACTTTCACAAAGGCTCTTTATGATCATAAGTGGAAGGCCTTCGAGGTTACTGTACGGCTCAGGACATTCAACACCATCTACAGCATCGCCTCAACAGATGGCAGAATACCTTCAGCACTTGAGGTCTGCAAGGAAGCTGAAAGGACCTACACTTACTACTTACTTGGCTGAAATCAACCTGTAGTGTAACTTCAAGCCCTTATTAGATAGTACAGATTAGAGATTAAATAGAGATGCCAAGGCTGCTACATCTTACGTCTGAGGGATGTTAGTAAGTGTAGGGGCAGTCTTGAAGAACTTTCCTGGCCAGACAAGGGATGATTCGCTCTCTCTCGTCTCCAGGGTGAATTGTCAATCATTTCCTCATATCGTTTTGGTGTACTCAATCACAGAGGTTGTGATTGATAGATGTTTCACCTTTTCTGAGGGATGCAAGTGTGGTGCAGTCTTGAACTTTACTGGCCGGACAAGGGATGATTTGCGTCTGCGGGGTGTTTTTTTTAGCTGTGGCTGAACAGGTGTCATGAAGTCAATGTCCTGCGCAAAGACATGGAACATGTGTTACCTGACCTCCTGATAAGTACGTCCTATTAGCGCATTAGAGTTTTTGGAAATTTCACAATAGCTTGAATATTTATCAAGAGAAATGATTCTGCAAAATTATTCATGTGAATGTGAGTAATTGTTACAAATTGAATTGCTAAGGTTAACCTAGAAATTGTGAAATCAGTAAATAACCACACAAGATCAGTGAATAATTTACAAATAACTGTGAACAGGCCTGTAACAAGCTCCTAACAGAGGAGCTCCCAATACACTGGGAAGGTAATGAAGGTGTCAAAGGCTGGGACGGAATTTGGACTACTGTAATGGATCCTGTTTCGTTTACAGATTTGAGTTTTGTATGTATTGTTGATTTGAGATTGCCGGACCAAGTTTTTGTACTGACCGTCACATGGCTGAAGTAAAGTTGGCTCGTATTGAGCTCGAGTTGTGTCATTAATACGAAGGTATTACAACTACCGTATATCAAATGGCCTCAGTCAACTTGCTAGCACATACAATCAACACTGTAACAAAACTGCTGACACATAACAGTAATCATCATTAGGCTAAAAAAAATATTCTTGGTTCTCAGGCACTGCCGCATCATCACAAAGTCCGCCGCACATTTCGATTTTAGTTCCATTTTCAAAGAAAAGAAATCCTTAAATCTTCTTGAACACACGACCCCAAAAGTGAAATGCTTCAATCCTTTAAAACAATGTGATCCAATATAGCATGCAGTTACTACCCTTTTCATGCACACTTCTTTACTGCGCATCTTGCGTGTTCATGATCATGGCGGTAATAGGATCCGGAGTGTGCTTGTTTTGCAGTTTGCAAATTTGGTCAATGAAAACATGAAATTTGCGATAAAACATCACTAGACATATTGATTTACAAATTCAATGGTATCTGTGTACTGTATTCGAGACAATGTTTCATACACAGAGGTTAAGATTTACATATTTATTTGTCTCGTAAAATAATGCTGATTTATATGCCCCGTATATGCGAATCGGATTGAAGCACGTCACCAGTGCGTACACAATCCCTACATTAATCCAATATCATGTTAGTTGCAGCATTACTATATATATTTGTGAAATAAATTAATAACCATAAGCGTAGCACTTTGGTTCAGCTGATCACTATTGCTAGATTTTTTTTCGTATGGAAGAATTTGACTAATCACAGTCGATGGTCCTGTGGCCGCGATTGCGAAAACTTTATGTTGACATATAATAGTCAAACTACAACAAATAAGACTTTCAGCGATTCAATGTATGGCATTTATGATATATATATCCACTCTCTATCCATCAAAGTTTGTTTCAAGGCGTCAATAGCGGTAACATGACCGTAGTTGCTGTAAATAACGGTGAGTTGTGTGATCTTCCGATCACTTCATTTTGCCGAAATGAATTGAAGCTGTATTGAATGAAATGTTGAATAAAATGAATAAAATTTATTACAAACATAAGTCCAGAAATATTATGAATTTTTTTACAACCAGACATTGTAATTACATGATTAATTTGCGTACTTCAGCACAGATTTGCTGACATGGTATTTCCGTTGCTACATGCTCACAGTAATGTGTTTGTGTTGGGGAAAAAAACGTGTATAAGACGACCCCCACCCCTTGAAACTTCCGAACTCTAGTTATGAAAAACTTTCCTAAAACAAAGTGATATAAGGATTTGGATTCTTACTAGTTTGTACACCCCCCCCCAAAAAAAGTCACCCACTCGCACAATATTTTCAAAAGCTATTGCCTGAGAACCAATTCTTCTTTTATTTTCAGCCTTATAGTATTATATTAATATGCATAGTGAAATTTTGGTTAGCAGGCAAAGAAAGTGTTGCTTGAAAAACTGACTTCAGACAAACTTTCTTTCTTGGACTATAATTGCCAAAAGGCTAGTTTCTTAAAGTTCTTTGGGAAAGTTGGACCATGTAATAAATAAATAGTATTCAAACTGTTTTTACTGATGTTTTTCAGGGCTGTGGACATATGGGCAATAGGATGCTTACTGGCAGAAATGCTGACTGGTGAGCCACTTTTCCCAGGGGATTCTGACATTGATCAGCTGTACCATATTGTCAAGTGCTTTGGTAAGTGTGATGAAATGACTGTTCTCAAAGGTAGTTATATACATGTCAACAAAAGCATCATTTGCCATAATGTTTTTGTAACACCTGGACAGAATTTGGTTGTAAACTTTTAAAAAAGTTATTGTTTTTAATCCATAAATATGCATAGCATAATTACTTCGAATGCAATACCTTTAGTGCATCACAACCATAAATCTGTATATAGGCAGAATCACACATAAAATCTTTGGATATTTCAACAGACACTCTCATCACGGCCAGCTGTCTTATCGTTCAAAGGAAAACCGTTCTAGCACAAGGCGGGAAAACATCACTTCTCTCTTTCCTGTGTGTGCTAACATTATAAGGACATTTAGAATGTTCTTTGTTAACTACAGACTTATTACTTTTATTATCTGCTTATTAAGAAAATTCTGGTCAGATTGTGGCTTGGCCCAGCTTCCTACAAACCCTCACCTGAACTGCTTTGAGATGCCACCTTTCTGATCCTATCACGGATGCAGATTTTATAAAATCAATGGACTCAGCTCAAGTTATGATGTCATCCCAATTTGTTCTCCCTCAGAGATATCACCTCCATTCACGAGTTTGAACACTGAAGATGTCTGTTCTTACTCATCCCGTCAGTTCACTGGGATTCTTTTAATAGCAAGGGGGCAGTGGTGTAGCCTAATGGTTGAAGCATTGGCCGAAGACCCAGGTTTGATTCCCCACATGGGTACAATGTGTTAAACCCATTTTCTGGTGTCTCCAGCCATGATATTGCTGGAATATTGCTAATAGCAGCGTAAAACCATACTTACTCACTCATTTTAATGGCAAGCGTCAGTCAGTCTTGGATGAGGTAGGTCGGGATACTTAGGAGCATTTTCAAGTATCTGTGATCAGTTAGTGGTGAAAGCTTACAAGCGACCCAGACAACATAGAGATCCTCCCAAAAGAATGTTTGTGTTTTCAGGACAGTAATCTTTTTGTGCCCCACCCTGGAAGGATAATCCTACTTTTTCAGTTCACTAACGAGAAGAGAGATGATTCCTGTTTCCAGCAATGCCATAAAGGCAGAAGTAAGCAGAGGTGCACGCCAGAATTGACTACTCTCACGTTCCCATTCTGCAACCAACTCTTACAAATTTCAACATAACACCAACTCCGGGACCACTGGGAGGACTTTCCATCAATTATGTCAGAAACTGGAAACTGGTGATGTCAGACCGCTGGTTACTTGAAGTAGTAAGGACAGGATACAAGTTACACTTCCACCATCATTGGTGCAGGCAATCCAGACGTTACCAGTCAAGGGATTGATTCATGCTTTGGAGTGTTCAGATACCACCACAGGATTCTACTACCCAGTTTTTCTGGTTCTGAAGAAGAATACATCAGACATGTGCATGACCACTGACCATAAAGTACTCAACTTGGATTACCAAGTTCATCCACTCAGATTTCAGGTGGAATCAATCAGAAAACTAAGAAACTGTCTCCAGTTAGGAGATTGGCTATCAGCCTGGATTTACAGGAGATGTATCTGTATGTTGCCATCCAATCAAGTTGTCACCATTATCTGTGCTTTGTAGTCAACAGTCACAGATACAAGTTTCTAGTCTTGCCATTCGGAATTTCCATAGCTCTCCATGGCTATTTACGGGGATCATCATCCCTATCATCGGGTAAACACATGTGTATCAAGTAATACTTAATGGACACATAGACAACTTTCTTGCTGTTGATCAGGAACAATTTAGTTTTAACGGAATTCAATCTTTCTGATGAGCTACTATCTTACCTGGAGTTTCTGGTGGATTCAACCAATTCCAAGTAAGCCCCAGAACATACCAAGTTCTGGATCCAAAAGATCTTCACATTGAATGCCCTTTCCATGAGTTGGGAGGTTCTATTTGCCTTCATATTCCCACCTTAGTCTCTCCTAGACAGAGTTCTCAAGAAGGTGGAAGAGACAAACTTTGTCATCATGTTCATTGCTCCGGCTTGACCTATTAGAGCTGGGTATCCCAGAAAATTCCCTCTACTCTTGAGGAGCCTCTCCAACTCTCAATCTTCTGCACAAACCGAGATTGGACATATTGCGTGGCAACCTCCACTATTTCCACCTTATCTTGGCCAAAATGCAAGCACTCTGTTTCTCTAAGTCTCTTGGAAACCTTTATCATCCACCATATACAGTACTAGATGGAGAAAGATCAATCAGTGGCAAAAAGAAGGAGAATTGGGAGATGTGGACATAAACACAATTTCTTGCTTGTCTTAGACAGGACAAGAAATACTGTCATGGTACCATTGAAGATGACAGGTTAGAGCTTGCTTCTGTTCTTCATCTTGATGGGTTTTCTATAGACACTCACCCAGTTCTTAACTGGATTATGAAATCATTCCAGATAGAAGATATCAGAACTGCTCAGACCTTTCCAAAATGGAATTTATCTGTCGTGTTATTGGCATTCATGAAAGCTCCTTATGAACAGATGAATAAAGCTACACTCTAACAGGCGTCAAGGGAAACTGCTTTCTTCCTAGCCTTGGAAACTGCTTTCTGAGCTACACGCTATCGACTCCTCACCCCTCACTCATGATCAGGACTGGAGTAAAATATCACTGACAACTGTACCAGGTTTTATTGCTAAAAACCAAAATACAGCAGCTGGTCCACTTGGGTTATTGGCACTTTTCCATTCCACCTCTGAATAAAGTTGTGGATAATCCTGATAGACTCTTGTGCACGTTAAGAGCTTTTAATTACTATCATTGTAGCCATGGAAGGGCATAGAAGGCAAACGAAATGTTTTTTTCTTATCCTGCAAGCCTTTGTCAGACAAAGACATCACCAAGGCGAGGATTCCAGCATCTACAACCTTTTGAGGTGAGTTAACCTTTTGATCATTAATGATTTCAAGATCATAGGTTAATGGCTGGACAAGCATTAAAAGATCTGATTGTGATCTAAGATTCAACAGAATTGATGCCAGGATATCTCATCAGAGCTGAAGATGTCATCAGAGAACTGGAAGTGATGTCATAGGGAATGGTAAATTATTACTAGAAGTGACGTCGTTATAAAAGTGACGTCACAATAACAGGACATGAAACTATTATTCATGAACATTTACAGATGAATAAGATATGAGCTCTTTGTGTGTTAAGGTTTTAAGGAATTCTGATTTTAAGGAAAAATAACTGACATTGCCAGAGAAAAGTTAGAGCTAATTGTGGAGGATTTCGTCAAATTTGAAAAGAGATTAGTAATGGGTGATGTAACATGGGTCTACCACTATGATCCTGAGTCAAAACGTCAATCCATGGAATGGCACCATTCCACTTCTCCAGCACCAAAGAAATTCAAGTTTTCAAGATCAGTTAAGAAAGTTGTGGCCATTGTATTCTGGGATGCAAAGGGTGTGATCCTTGTCGATTACTTAGAAAGTCAAAAGACAATTACCGATGCCTACAATGCTGATTTGCTTCATCGCCTGAGAGATTCTATGAAAGAACAGTGGCGAAGAATGCTGACTGCTGGAATTCTACTACTTCATGGCAATGCCTCTTCTCACACCTCTCGACTTGCAAAGGTTGATGTGCGACAATGTGGGTTTGAAGAGCTTCCATCCACACCGGACCTGGCATCAAATGATTTCCACCTGTTTCCTAAACTGAAAGAACACCTTCGTAGATGACAGGAAATGACGACGACGATGACCTCAAAGCTGCCGTGTATTGGTTTTTCAGGGTGGCTTCAGAAAACCTCTTCCAGACTGGAATTGAAAAGCTTCACTATCAATATGAGAAGTGTATTCAAAAGCAGGGAGATTATGTTCAAGAATAAAATTGAAAGCACTTTTACAATTGTTGGTTTTGTTTGTTTGACCAGCCCTCGAATGTGTGATTCAGCCTAAATATTAAATTTATGTCTATGATGTAGTATTCTTAGAATTATAGACAAACTGTGAGTACTATATGCTGATTTTTCTTATTTATGTCGAAATCCACGCAAGGGATATATGGTGTATATGCTGGATTACCCTTGGGAATGTTCTTAAAATACTTGTCACAGATATTGAAGGTCAAATTCAGTCTAAAGGTCATATATTCATAAATGTTTAATGTCCAAAGTAACTCAAGAACTGTTTACTGTAGTCATATGAAATATGGTGTATATCACCCTTGGGGTAGTAAAATGATATTGGTAAGGTTTTGAGTGACCTTCATAGAAGATTTATGTCACTTGAATTGTCATTCGTAAGGTAGTTCTGCTTTGTACTGAACCAACCCCCTGTGCTTTATGATAGACAGACAGAGAGATTTTTTTTTTAAGTCTTGCTTTGTAAATATGCATAATTCTTACGAATCCTCTTCCTATATTACATAATTGCCAAATTCCTGTATTTTGGCTGCAATCACACGAAACTAAACTTTCAGATTTTCAACATCCTCTTCAAGTCCTCTTAAAGGGGCACTGATCTAACGCAATTCCCCGGGACTGGTTGTTGCCTTTGTTATTGTTTTTTCCCAGTGAGTACCCGGATGTATAGCAGAAATCTAGACTAGTTCGCGACCTCTGCTGCGCCATTCGTAAGCGCATTAGTCACTTTTATTGGATACCGGTAGTAATAAGAGCGTATGGTCACATTGATCAACAAAATGAAATACAGTTTTCGAGATAATAAAGAAATGTAGGTATCTTTGAGGGTAGCATCGGTAATGGTGACGAAGTTTTGATAAGTCACTTGCTTGGTAATTTTGCGATTTTCGTTTACACTATTTTGACTTGCAACACAAAGTAAATATTTCACCTGAGCATTGCTTTTTTTATAGTGTGTATATTTTTTTACTGTCAAAATGTGTAACATATTTATTAAACGTCTAAATATTCAGTTATTTTACAAAGTGACTGAAAAACATTTCCATCTGTATTATTATGATAACGAATTCCAAACATTTTGATGTTTAATGTCATCACCAAGAGACTGAAAATGTTACGTTGAAAAGTACATTTCTATGTCGTTTGGCTTCTAATCCTACATAATAATCTGTTGTGATGTTTGTAGGCCCTTTTGATCGTCTTAATCAATCTGGACAGATTTTTTTAGTCAAAATGACTGAAATATTTACACATTTTATAAATTACACGCTTACAAAGGAAATGACCTGTGAAAACAACGTCTATCGCGCATTGAAGAATTTCCCAACCAAGACGTAGAGAAACAAGAACGAATCGGTTCAAATGAAGGAAAACAAAATGCAAATACCATAATTACAACCTACCAAATTTATGTGTATAAAGTTTAGGCAGCTTCCTTGTTCGAGGAATGTATCCGTGAATATCCACACAAAGGAATAATATCCCACTCGTCTGCAGCTATACAAAGAAACTTATTCGATGTCACGTGTCTCTGTAACAATCAAATATTCTCAAAGATATATATCGTTTCGGGATATTATAACCCGTGTTCGTTTCTCAACTGATCACTTGGATTGTTTCAGGTGTTTTACATAGGTGTCAATTACTTTATTTTAAGTCTCAAGGGTCGGCTGAGAAAGGCCATGTGACAACTATTTTCATAACGTCCACGGTTCCTAAAAAATCCATTGAGGGATAGATAACAATGATCAATCAATCAATCAACATATTATCAGTTAACCCTTTGAACAAAGTATGTTGTTTTTACATCGGCACTTCACGCCATGATATGAGTGTATTCCCTTTGTTTTAGTAAACCTAGACATGTAAACACTCACTTTTGACATATCCACTGTGCAAGATAACAGTGATTAATCAATCAATGTATTTTTTGTTAATCCTTTGATGACTAGGAACGATCCGTTGATTTACAAAAAAAAGTGAATCAACTGATCATTCATCTCTTGCTGGGCTGCCACGTGCATATTACATAACACACATTTCACCTCACTTCAAACCTGGATTTAGATTGAATAATTACCCCAGACACAATAAATGCCAAATGAGAACCTTTGTCAGGTAATCTAAGTGGCGCTACCACTAATTGTACCTGTAATAAATTCATAAACTTAGCATCAAGTGAATGACGACAAATACACAAGTGTAGGGTTATACGAGAAAACGTGGATGACAACAAGGGAGTAGTAATCGTATTATCGACGCAATCCGAAATCCGAAAATGCTTTCACTGCATGGATACTTTTTTTAATATTAAACTATAACCATCTGGGGTATTTCCAAATGACAACATCCGATGAGCTCCGCCGTTCTTTTTGTCTGTTTGTTTAGGCTGAAGAAATTAATTAACATGCGCCCTTTGTCAAAATCTTTATAGATCACAGTTAACCAATCAGTGTTCAAAAATGGGTAAAACAAATATTGCCTCCAAGTTTATTTAGCTGTCATTGCAGACGGTAGCCCAGTCTCTGGTCACGCTCAGTTGCGTTGCGTATCATCCGGGTACTCACGGGGGAAAAAACAATAACAAAGGCAACAACCAGTCCAGGGAATCGCGTTAGATCAGTGCCACTTTAACTGTCAATTACACAACAATCAGTCGTTCCAGCAATAGCACCAAAATATCCACAGCGCTCTTGTGCGTGAAGGCCCTGTGTGTGCTAGAGTCAACACGTCCTATGTACTGCTCCTCTAGTCACACTATTCTAGTCCATTTC
This sequence comes from Haliotis rufescens, assembly GCF_023055435.1. Classification (NCBI taxonomy): domain Eukaryota; kingdom Metazoa; phylum Mollusca; class Gastropoda; order Lepetellida; family Haliotidae; genus Haliotis; species Haliotis rufescens. The sequence goes on from NW_025963979.1 coordinate 116,470, forward strand.
AGTTAACAAATTATAGCTTCTACTTTAAAAATAGTAGTCTTATTGGGTGTTTATGATATGTGAGTATGAAGTAAGTATATGTATTGGTCAAGATGGCATCATCTCCTTCAGTGTGTCATAAGTGTGGCTGTTTATGATCTAGGGCAAACATCACTAAGCCTGTTGGAAATGCAGGGAAGTCTTATTAAAGTTTTCCAAGTCTCTCACCAAGGCCAAGAGGAAAGACGTGCCAAGAAGAAAGTTGATGACATAATGTCTCAACCTGTCATGTCATCTGCACCACTGCCTAATCAACCGACCACTCTTCACACAACAACGCCTTGGCACCTTCTTCCAAAGTCCCTGTAAATCTTTTGGAGACATTATTTGCTCAACAGAGGGCCGACCTGGCTTCTTTTTTAAAATTTCGTCTTTTAGGCTCTATTGCAGGAGGTAGAACGGCTGAAGAGACTTGATTCACTGAAACTTAGAAGAATGCTCCTGTCAAGAGGGCAAGTGACTTATCAGAGCCACGTCTGTCTACCTTACCAGAACTACATCCACATTGCCTCCGGACAGGGTAATAGAACCCAACCTAGCCCTAAGGAATGCTTGTCCGTCACAATCTCCACACTGTGCTCCCAAACGTCCGGCTATACCAACAGCCGCCTCATGGTTTCCATGTGGGCTGTACGCGCTTCACTGACGGTCAGTCTGCCGTTACTGAAACAGCTCGACCACCGCATGGGCCAGACAGATTATCAGTAATCTACAGGATCGGCCATCCAACTGCATGACTTCCATATGGGGGCTTCGGTTTGTCTACCCATTCACAGATCTTACACACAATTGGATGACAACCACGCACAGGGACTATGTGGATCCACTTGACTACTTTGCTACACACCAGCCGGATAACTCCGGCTCGGGGGTCTCTCGCATCCCCTCTGACCTGACCCAGACAATGAAGACAGCTATTATGAGAATGATAATTTACCCCTGCTTGAATTTGGCCCTCCCTTTTCCTTTGTGTATTTATTGGACTCCATTTCACCTGCCTCCCCGTATGAACCAAGCTATACCCTCTCAAATGCCAGAATATGCGGGTTGCCACGCCCCTGTTATGTCTCACGTTCAACAAACTTTGCCGTGGCCGAGATATGCAAAAGAGATTATTGATCAAGCCTTGGACAATCTACATAACTGCGGCATGATGATAGACTTTTGCTCCCTAATTTTAAGAGAAAGTTATACCTGACACATGACTCACCTGAGAGTCAATAGTTTTGGATGAAAACTTTCTTAAGCTCGTCAAAAATCCAAACATGAAATTATCCATACATGCTAGTCAAGTTAATGATCTGACCAAGAGACCATTCTAGAGACGCTTGCTTCAAGGAACCAGCTAGAAAGAAGTTTATTCCCTCTGGCAAGGAAACCTTTCAACCTTTCCGATGAACAAATCGTTCTCAACACCAACTGAATTCCTTTCATCAGTTTGACTACAAACATCTTGGTTCTAGCAGTAGAGGTTTCAAGTTGGGAGGTCACAGGGACCCAAGATGACTCTTACCCCACTCCCATTTAATAATAAGTGCATTTTTATAATGCGCCAGATTCTATTCACCAAGTGGATGCTCATAGCGCTACACTGTTATTACCCCGGTCGATGGAGTGAGCACTCAATTTCATTCTCAGCTCCCTGAGGAGTATACAACCCAAGCTGCCTGTGAGGCGCTAGAAGGTTAACAGCCACATTATTATCTCATCCTACCGGGTACCCACTCCCTGCTGGCTGAACAGAGGCACATTTCGAACAAAGTCACTTGCCTTAGGAGACACCACATGTGGTACATGTGCTTCAATGTGGGGCAGGACCGAAGCCCTTGAAACTCTCAGGAGTCAAGCTGCTTAACATGGTCACCCATCCAACTACTCTCCGAGACCAACGTTGCTTAACTTCACCTGATTTGTGATCTGTGCGCTGTGCGCTGTGCGCTGTGCGCTGTGCTCATGATTTCCGTCACAACCCCTATCGATTTGGCTATGTCTTCAGATTACGATCTACGACAACCGGCTTTCAACGTAACAGCAACCATGTGGGGAGACATCTGTTGTTTTATGCCATCAACTGGAAACTGATTATGTCCAACCACTTGATCCTAGACGTATCCCGCTACAAGCTACACTCCTGCACCCATCCACTTATTGTGGCTCAAGCCCCAGGGTCGCAGATTTCATCTGGAAGGAGCAAAACCTAAGAGCGGCCGATCTTTGGAACTCGGACTCGCACCCGTTCAGGACCTAGTTTACATTCTTCACAAGTTCATTCTTTGCCCACCGTAAGATCGTTTTGTTTCCATGCTCCTCATGATTGAAGATGCTCTAACCCAGCCAATCCACATGATCAGATGGTGGATGTCCCTCCTCGGAAAGTGAACATCACTCCAGGACCTGACTTACAGAGGAAGGTTACAGTTACTTTCTCTACAAACCTGGATAAAGTAACCTAAGGATCAATCCCTGGACACCCGGGTTTCCTTTAACGAACACCTTTCAACACCTCCCCATTTGCTGGACTTATCGTCACCATATCATGATCACTCACTTGCCTCCAGAACGTCATCTGTTCATGGATGCCTTGGATTCAGGCTGGGGAGCCCACATGGACAATACAGGGGGCATGGACGGGGACGGATAAGGATCTCTAATAAACTGCAGGCAGATGATTCGAGTTGGAAATATCTCCTCATGATTTCCTCAGTCCTGATCGCCTCAATCAACACCACAGTAGTGACGTATATACAGAAAAAGGGAGGCACACCAAGTCCTATTCTCTGATGATAGAGACTTCGCGTATATTCGACTTGGCCGACTCATACAATTGCTGGATAGAAGCGGGACATATTCCAGGAAAATTGAACATCCTCACGGTCAATCTGTCCAAACACGGAACGATTGAAGCTACAGAATGGATGCTCCATCCAGATATTTTCACATGGATCACGCCAATATGGGAAACTCCGCACCTGGATCTGTTTGCAATTTCCCTGAATCATTGGCTACCAGTTTACCAGACCTTAGGGTATTACAGATCGATGCCCTGTCGATGGATTGGACAGATCTCTTCGCTTACACGTTCCCTCCATGGCCTCTCCAAGACAAGGTGATTAAAAAAGTAGAACTCACAGTGTGTACCATCAACAGTCTGTGGTTTCCCAGACTTCCCTACTAATGGAAGATACTTTGCTACTACCTCCCCATCGAGATCTTCTGCGTCAACCAAAGTCAGACCTCTTCTATGAAAATCTTCACAGCCTAAATCTCACTGCCTGGAAGTTATCTTGCAAAGGATGCAAGCCCCCGGATTCTCTGAATCTGCCTCAGAGGCTGTGGCTAAATGGTGGTGAGGGGGCTTAGGATTGTCACCAGCGGCATCAGAAGGTGAACTCACCTGTTCTTCAGAGTTTATCTTGGAAGTATAATGTATCTTTAAAGTTAGAATGTTAACTAAATGATCAGAAGTAATGTCACAACCGGAAGTGACGTTATAACCGGACATGACATCATTTAGACCGGTTATCAGTAGTAAAAGACCGGAAGTGACGTCTTAAAGTGGAAGTGGAAGTCATTTAGATGGGAAGTAACGTCAAAATCGGTAGTGAAAGACTGGAAGTGACATAGAAATTAAACATAATGATAGCCAAGAGACTACAGGGATAATCCTTAAAAGAAATATCAGAAATATAACGGTAGTTCTGGAGAAGGTATCACATATTGACTGATTAATACACTGCACAATTTTCAATCCTTTAGAAGTGATTCAATTGATGTCGACTCTTGGGGATTTGAAGTAGATTTATATGATCCATTCACAGGTTTATAGGAATTGCTGTCAACTATACAGGGAGTGTGTACTTACTAAGAGGCAGAACCGCCTTCCCACTGGTATATTCTGGCAATGATGTTATGGAGGAAGAGGATTCGTAAGAATTATCAAACAATAGTTATAATTGTTCATAATTACAATAATACTACCTCCCACATCCCCAATCATCTGCCTCTAGTTGATGGATGTTGACAACTGTTGGTTGTATAGTTGACAGTGAAGAGGACTAAATTTGAAAATGTAATGTAATGATGTAATAGAGGTAATATTCTTAGAATGATTAACAATGATAACTATTGTTTGATAATTATACATTATTTAGACATAAATACAAATAAGTACAGGCCACACTTTCGAGAACTATCAGAGAATATATTGTTACATGCAGCAGTTTCTAAAAATGAAACTGTATACATGTTGTAGTGTTATCACAGTAATATGACATTAAGTTTTACATTACTTGTAATCAGATGATTGAAACATCTGAAAAAGATTATGTTGTGCAGTTGAGAGAACACTCTTACTTTGGGGCTTTTTTATTTTTGAGTGTTCGTATTTGTTGTAATGATGAGATGATGTTTCTATTTGGTTAAAGCTTACCAGTGCATGCATGGATGACAAGAGAGATGGTATATCACAGAATTGTAGATGAAGAACAATTACTTGCCTCTTACTACCGTATATCGCTGTGTATAAGGCGAGTTTTTCGTACCTAAAATGAGGGGGTTAAGAAGGGGAGTCGTCTTATACACGGAGTCGAAGATCTCACATTTTTTTCCACTGGCGATGTCAACCGGCGTCCGATAGCCAGCCCTGCATTAGACAATAAAACTTTGCATTTCGTCCTAAATAACTGTTCCAATAACTATTTCTATACATAAACATGATTTGCATATCTTTTCCTTGAATATAGTTTAATAATTTCTGCAAATAAAGTTGAAATGACCCTCGCCTCGATCCAGATTGTCAAACCAGCTGACACGGTAAAAAAATCAACATCCGTGAGTAGAGAGCCGGAAGTACCGGTAATCATTTGCATATTGCACATGTGACCTAACATGTGATAACCGGTGAAGCTGAAACCAATTCCCGCTGTTTTTACAGTTGTATTAAGATAAACATATTTTTATTGCATATATAAGGTTTGTGTGCGCACTTGTGATGTGCTTAATTCGAGGTCGCCTTATACACGGAGTATAGGATTTGGGGTTGATTTTGAAGGCGTGTACAGGGGGGTCGTCTTATATGTGGGGTCGCCTTATACACAGCGATATACGGTAATCACTCTTTTATTGCTATGATAGATCTTCAACATTTTGTCCCTTTTTATGCTTCTGTAGGCATAGTCTGTCTTGAATCTGTATTTGGCTTGCTTTGTTTCGAATAGAGCCCTGTCCTTAGTATTGAACCTGTTTAGATAATTGCCATTTAAGGTCCATGCTCCTCCAACCCAAGCAACCAGAAGGTTATGGTATTCTGACTAGACAGTTAAGAAAAGTATCATGTTATGGTGATATTGTAAGCATAAATTACCTGGATTTCCTTATTAATATATCATAATATATCATTGCCTGATGACAAATATGTTTTTTATATAATGTGAATACAACCCATATTCTTACTATGGTCAATTTACCCATTCAATACAACCTCATTAACCTTTAGCCTGCTGAATTGTTTTCACACTTCTAAGTCCTGCCTGCTGGATTAATTTTAGCTTCAGGTGCTGTCAATAGGGTGGATGATTTCAAACGGTTGGTTATTCATTAAACAAGGGACATTTGAACCAATATTTTGCACATTCATACCTGATAGAAAATTACACATTGTCATATAAAAATATCTTGACACTTTCAAATATACAGAGGTTAAGACAAAAGCGAACATAAAATTTGTAAATTTTCTTGAACTTACCTGAATTACGTTATTGAAGTTTGTTTGTGTTTCATGCACGTTTCCAGTTATAGATTCAACTTCTAGCATGATTTTAGAACAATTTCACGGAGCATTTTAAAATTTATTCAATAAATATGAAGACCGCCATGATTACGTATTGATGATAGATTTGTTAATATTTAATTATTTACAGCTGTTCACGGCTTTTAACATTTTTCTATTATAATCATAATAACGATATGATGTTCCATATGTCTCAGCCTTCTGGATGAATTGAAAAGAAATGTCCCTGTATGTACATGATTACCTTTGTCAGATGTATTTTATCCTGTCAGCCACTCTCCAGCCACACCCCAAAACAATACAGGTACTGCTGCAAACCTGCTTTTCCCTTGTATGCAGTCACAGTATCCAACTTCATCAGCTGGTGTGTCACAAGTTCCTCAGTTGGTGTGTATAAAAGTGCCCTTGCCATCATTAAACAAGAATTGCCAAAAACAAAAGAATTTGCAATTTAAAAAAACAAAAACATTTGTCTTTCCTTGAATAATCTTTGATTTAGTGCTTGAAATTTTCAGCACCATATAATTTGAAATTTCACAAGGATTTTTTTTGGATAGACCAACGTCAAACCATCTGACAAGTTAGATAGAATAATAAAAGCCCTCATTTTTCAGGTGTCCATATTTTTCATAATTTTTCTACTTTTAGGACAAAACATAAGCCGTCTACCTGTTTGGTTACAAAAACAAATACTTGTTTTGAAATGTGCAAAGGAATCCTACAGACGAGAATTATTTTTTTATACCAACATTTCACGAAATCCAGATGAAATGTGATTTTGTACCCAGAATACTTTTGTATTAGTTTCAAAGATAAACATTACTTTTAGTGTCAAAGAGTTAATTTATTATCACTTTCCTATCAAAACAATACCATTAAATAAGGGTTTACCAATTTAACTGGCTCTTCTTCTGTGGCACTTAAGGTGTCACCTTCCTATCAAAGCCAAACAATCTATCTTCATTCAAGGACCACGTACAGTTAGTCACTATGAACTTGATGAAATGTTTTATCATAACATTCCGCTCATTGTATGCAATAAACGTGAACAAAATAAATAATTCTATGGATTTAGTTTAGTTTTCTTGGGTACAAAATCAGGAAGAGTTTTGGGTACAATTTTGTTTTGGGTACAAAATCACATTGCCCTACGACATCCATCCAGTTGCCCTGTACCTAGTTTCATCCGTTCTGAAGACTGGTGAGGGGGTATACACTTGAAAACATCCTCAATATTCTAAATTGTCCTTCTTGCAATGACAGACCAATAACAATATTATGTTGTTATTATCATAGCATATCAATATGTTGTATTGCTGCCGTCGGTTTCAGAAAAGAATTCTAAAATCATTAGACTTACAAATTTGATATTACGCACCCACAGCAATCAGGATAAAACATAGGAGTGAAGACTGCTACCCAGGTCAATAAAAAGTAAAGGTGAAGATAAATATTAAATTATGCAATTTCTTTTGAATTGGAATCTATTTTTTAATTTCTTGAAGATAGCTAACAGCTTTTGCATATTTTGTCTCGATGTGTGACGTGGTTATGTGATTCCGGTTTCAGAAATGACCGATAAAATTGCAAGTATTTTGATTATATTTTCGTAATCTGCATTATTTTACTTTTGAATGGTTTACCTAGAATGTATACCATTTCAGATTTTGCGTCATCCACTATGTTTCATTGTTCGAAGTGTTGGTTGACTTCGTTTAACTAAACAAATCGCGAGTAAGGCCACGCCAAAGCATACATGTCACTACACTTCTCAACAGCAATCTCCGAAAGTTTATCACATGAAAACATTTGCAAACTCGATAAAAATGAGATATTTTTTACAAAGATTAATACATCCGTGTAAATAATTCTAGAAAACCAATTTAGATATTATAAAAAGGATTGTAATAGTATCACGGGATCATGATGCATGTGGAGTTGTTTGTTTACCACCATTGCCATGATCGTACAACTTTCATCCATTGATGATGTTACGATTCAGATTGTTTTTGTTTATAATTAATTTTACTGAAAGTTGTTAAAATTTGTTTAACTTATCCCATCTCACACTTTGCAATTCTCCCTTCTTCTTCAATCCTATGTGGGAACGTGCTTGAATCATGTTTCAAGCTTCTGAAAATAAAAATTGCCCCCCAAGCCCCCCTGCATCCCGATGGTTACGTAGAAAAGCTTGGTCAATTATGTGCCTCTCATGCACTGCTTGAACATACCACATGTGCACCTCTACCAATTCATTCTCTTTCTCATCGCCACTGTGTGGCGACGTGTTTGAACATCAAAGAATTGTTTGTCCTTCGCCAAGTTGTCAAGTATCCTAAATAATATGGGAAAAAAGGACAATCAACATCCTGCTCTATGACGGCTCTTCATCGCCATGGTGTGCTGCAACATTCTTCCTTGGATGACCAATTTAAGGCCAAACTTTATCAGCAACCCTGGTCTTCCCGCTCCTTATTTGCTGACATGATACAACAGGTCGCACAGGACGTGCAGTGCGATTCTAGCCTGCAGGTCATGGTGGACCGTGTACGTCTCCAGAAAAGACAATTGGAGGATCAACAGAAAAAGGATCGCCAATATCCCCAATTTGTTTCTGCCCAGCGCGATTAACGTAGCTTATTTCTTCACGGCCTAATCCCTTTCAAGGGCACGGCAGAGGCCGAAGAGGTCAACATGGCTCGAAGCCCTCCTCGGGTTGATCGGTCTCCTTTTCCGGACCCAAGGTTCGACAGGAACTTGACTCCTTTTCAAATCGGCACGACTGGGAACTTCCGCCCCCAGCCGTCCCCTTTAAAGCCACGTCCGTAGGCGGAAGACTCGGGATCTTTGCAAGCAATTGGACCATGCTCGCAGACCCCTTCATGACGCAGCTGCTTCCACAAGGGTATCAATTACCGATGATCTCACCGCCACCTACGACGCTCCTTCCCCATCGAACAACGTATCCGGCCAGGCAGCTACCAACATTGATCGACTGTAGGTATGTTAATAGCAAAAAACGCCATCGGATGTCTCGGTGCACTTCCCGCGACCCCCGGGTTTTATTCCCCCATTTTTTGGGTCCCCAAAAAGGACAGTTTCAAACTACGGCTCATTTTCAACATGAAGACTTTTAACATTACGTACCTCGAAAGCCCACCAAATTTTCGCATGATGTCGATCACGCTCCTTAGTATGCTCATTCATCCCGGCGATTATATGGTCAGTCCTGATATCCAAGACGCTTAACTGCACATTCCCATCCATCGGGAGCAGCGACACTTCCTCCGGTTTGTTTTTCAAGACCACTATTACCAATGGAAGATGCTCCCATTTGGAATTGTTGTTCCCCATGACCAGTGGGTGAAGATTCAACGTCTCGTACCGTAAGTGCTCAAACAGCAGCTTCAACTGCGCCAATGGCAACAACTCCTGGGCCTCCTAACATTGGCGCAGGCGTTCACTGTACGGGGTCGACTTCATTTGCGACCTTTTCAATGTTTTCTTGCGCTCTTTTACAGGATCAACGATTGTCACACACCAATCTCTCTACCGCTCAAGCTCCACCCTCATCTTCAATGGTGGCTGGTCGCGTCGAACGTTTGCGATGGGCCCTCCTTGACGCCATTCATCCTGTCCCTCCATCTCTCCATCTGTTCATCAACGCTTCAATCGTTGGTTGGGGAGCACATTTTCAACATCAGCAAGTAGCAGGGCGGTGGTCTGGCGTAGAACGTTGCCTTCACATCAACAATCTCAAGTTCAAGGCAGCAATTCTCACAATTTCGCATTGGTCAAACCTCTTCTGGTCCTCCTCCCTCATGATCCAGTCCTACAGTGTGGTCCATCAACAGGATGGGATCCACAAAGTCAATGTCCAGACTCTCACTTGCTCCCGAGTTCTTTCGTCTCATCGACTCCCTCAACATACATACAAAACGAACAACAACAACAACAAAAGATCAGTGTCCTGAACCTTTATTCCGCTCACCTCTGCCTTAGGTATCTGTGACGTGGGGTTTTGGTTCGAAGGTCCATTGCTATGGAATATTGTCGATCGTTCCTCTTCTCGTTTTGGTTCCCTTCATACCTCTCGAATGTGTTTGATAACCATGACGAAGCGTTAAAAGAGTTACCAAACCTACCGCACTCTATGGTCCGTGGGAGATAGTTTCTGTGTTTTGTTTGAAGAATCGATGCCCTTCCAGGATTAATTTTAAGTCGTCTGCCCGTTTTGCTTATGCGTTTACAGCTATGCAGTTGTTCTATATGTAAAATGACATACGGGAAAAAACGTTCGGCATGTATACCCGATCTCATGCTGTTTCGTTTGAGTAACATATCGGGATCTTAACACCGGTTGATCTTGTGTGTTTTTCCAGCTCACGAGTTCATGTCCTTTAGACGCAAGACAGTTTTCAAAATTCTAAAACAAATTCAAAATTACACTGTCTTGACCCAGCTTCCTCGTGCATATCTCACGGTTGTAGTCTATGCAGGCTAGGGTATCTGCAGCCCACCATCCAACCGTGGGATAAAATGCAAAGTGTGAGATAGAATAAGTTTAAAAATTTGGAAATTTTAGTATAAATTGTATATTTATATACTTATCCTATCTTACACGCGAAAGGCCCACCCGACTATCCCCGCATCTCATTACTCTAGCCTTATAAAGCTCTACGAAAGAGAATGAATTAGTGGACGTAACCATGGAGATGCAGGGGGGCTATTTTCATTTTCAGAAGCTGAACTTGAGTTCCTTTCATTGGGTAACAAAAGATTATGCAATGTTAACTCGCAATGTTTTCTTTTTGAGGTAAATAAACTACAAAAAGTTTTGATATTTTGCAAGCTGAGCATTTATTCATACCATACATAATTTAAATGACACGTAACACCTCCTTGGAAAATAGTTTGTGCGAGTTATATTTTGGCGTGTGTCGAATGGGTTCAACACTAGCATTGAGACCTTTAAGGGTACACAAATTGCCTCATAGACTTTGTAATTTTATTTTATTTTTTTTCAAAAGTTACAACTGTTAAATATTTTCATACCTGTTTAGCTTGCCAGACTTGAAGGTCCAAGGTCCTTATGGTAAGACAAGTTGGCCATCGTCTCTCTCTCCAGCGGCATTAAAAATAGATATTATAAATAGAGATTTTGTTTGTCATTATTTGGTTGCGAGATTTCTGGAATGAAATTGTGAAAAATCAAGAAGACATTTCTCAGAAACACAATGCCTAGGAGGCTGATTGTTCCATGTGGTATAATATTCCAACCTTTTTTCATATTTATGAAATTTAGCATAGGTGTAGTGAGAAGTGGGGCTAACATAGATAATTCTTACGAAGACATAAAACTCTCTTACTTCAGTGCCAGAAATCCTGTATTTTTGACTGTCATTGCACTATAAGACTTTTAGATATTTCACCAGGGGTCCTCTCAATTGTCAACTATCCCTTATTTTGTGTGAGTTGGGTTTAACACCACCTTGGACAGTATTCCAGTTATATCAGATTAATGTGAGAGGAAAGCCCGAATGCAGGTCTCAGATGTTTATGACTTTGGTGAAACACATGAACATGTGGTTTTGAACATGGACATGGACAACCTCGAGACATATTCGGGGCAAACTGAGATTTGAACTAATGATCATAGGTTTCTGGCATGCAACTCTGCACATTGAATTGTGGTGCCTTAGACAACTGGGCCACCCATTGCCTCAATCCATAATAAGTTTTGCAAGTAATAGTATCTTGCAAGCCATGCCTTTTGCACATGCGCAAGATGAAACCTCACTTCTTTCTTCTGTGTGCAAGCGATAACATCATGAAAAGGGATGACATAATTCTTTATAAATAGAAGAGTTAATAAAAAATTTCATATCCCCAAACATGACCATTCCACTCCATGACTTAGATTTTGTTAACCACCATGCCATAGATGTTGGAGCCTGCATTAATTGGTTTGCAGCATGCGCACCAATGAAGGATTCCTATGATGGATTACGTGCAGAAGCTCTTGTCACAATCTGTACTGATCTGGTTGGTCTTATGCCTGGTCCTTTGGCTCACACCGCAAAGTGGTCTCAGAGCAGACAAGAAAGATTGTAATGAACCAACCCATTTCTGCTCCCCATTTGTTTAATGACACACTGAAAACGGAACTTTAGGTCAGACAGGATACTACGGACTGTTTCCAGCATTCCATGATAAATTTGGCAGCCAGTGCTCAGCTCTGTTTCTTGGGCCTAGAATCCTCAATGGGATTCAAGAAATTTTTCTTTTTGTGGTTCACAAAAGAAGTTTGTTCCATACAAGGAGAATTTCACATCAAGCCAGTAGAGGAGGTTACTGTTTACAGAGACTTGGAATGTTATCAGACAGCCAGAATACAGTCATAGAGGATTACGATTCTGTGTCCCTGTCCGTAAGGAAGGAACACCAACTGAAAGAGGGCACTGCCAATATTGACTATCTGGCACCCGCTACATTTGGGTCGAACCCTATCAACCTTGTCTTGTCCATGGAAATTCAATCTAACCCCATCTCCCGAAGCACTGGGAATGCATTCGAGGAGATTCACCCAAAACTGGAGGCTTATTATGTCAGAACAAGTTGTTCAACATGTTGTTTTCGAAGGATACAAGCTTCATTTCCTTTGGTGACTGGAACTTGTTTCCCTTCCAGTGGGCCATCGATTCCATCTTGAGGGTTTCAAGCTAATAGATGTTTTCCTGTCCATTCAAAAGCTATTGGAAAAAGGGACCATACAGGAACTGGAGAAGAACACCGAACTGGAACACCCCCAAGATGTGCATAATTATACATCTGAAGAATACCTATAATGTCCTCCAAAATAGATGATCAGGACGGGGGATTGGATGATCTGTCTCTATCTCAAGGACATGTACTAACACATGCCTATTCATCCAGGAAATATCTCTGGTTCTCAGTAAGTTGCCTTCATTATGAATTCCATGTATGTCCATTTGACATATTCAAAGCTCCTTGGCACCAATTGTCAGCTTTGCCTACATCCAGCTGGTACAGATCTATCAGGACAAGAACAAGGCAGCAGTGACCTGGCTAGTAAAACTTTGGACTAACACCTTGAGCTTTACTAGCTTGGTCATTGCTTTCCCCCAGTTTTTACTATATCTAACAAAACTAAGGATGAGGGTTTTCTCCCCTACATACATTCTTGGAAGGACTTTGAACAAGGCAATAACACCAGCCAACTCTCAGAACAGCATTGTTGCGACTAGGATTCACTCTTTCAATAATATTCCTGTTGTGGCTTTTGCTCTAAATGAACCTAAACAGCATCTAGATTGGCACAATACTATCTCCCTCTTCCCAAAATCTCTGGAAGCAGCAACACCTGCACAATGCTCCATTCCTTCTCAGCAGCAGCGGCACCAACACAACACTCTGTCCCTTCTCTGTTGCCAACATTCTTTGTAGTAGTCGCACCTACACAAGATTCTGTCCCTTCTCTGTTGCAAACATTCTTTGTAGTAGTCGCACCTAAACAAGATTCTGTCCCTTCTCTATTGCCCACATTCTTTGTAGCAATCGCACCTACACAAGATTCTGTCCCTTCTCTGTTGCCCACATTCTTTGTAGTAGTCGTCCCTACACAAGATTCTGTCCCTTCTCTATTGCCCACATTCTTTGTAATAGTCGCCCCTACACAAGATTCTGTCCCTCTCTTGTCCACATCCCTGATAGCAAACTGCACACATGCAACATTCTGTCCCTTCTCTGTTGCCAACATTCTTTGTAGTAGTCGTACCTACACAAGATTCTGTCCCTTCTCTGTTGCCCACATTCTTTGTAATAGTCGCCCCTACACAAGATTCTGTCCCTTCTCTGTTGCCAACATTCTTTGTAATAGTCGCCCCTACACAAGATTCTGTCCCTTCTCTGTTGCCCACATTCTTTGTAATAGTCGCCCCTACACAAGATTCTGTCCCTTCTCTGTTGCCAACATTCTTTGTAATAGTCGCCCCTACACAAGATTCTGTCCCTTCTCTGTTGCCCACATTCTTTGTAATAGTCGTCCCTACACAAGATTCTGTTGCCCACATTCTTTGTAATAGTCGCCCCTACACAAGATTCTGTCCCTTCTCTGTTGCAAACATTCTTTGTAATAGTCGCCCCTACACAAGATTCTGTCCCTTCTCTGTTGCCAACATTCTTTGTAATAGTCACCCCTACACAAGATTCTGTCCCTTCTCTGTTGCCCACATTCTTTGTATTAGTCGCCCCTACACAAGATTCTGTCCCTATCTTGTCCACATCCCTGATAGCAAACTGCACATATGCAACATTCTGTCCCTTCTCTGTTGCCAAATTTCTTTGTAGTAGTCGTACCTACACAAGATTCTGTCCCTTCTCTGTTGCCAACATTCTTTGTAATAGTCGTCCCTACACAAGATTCTGTTGCCCACATTCTTTGTAATAGTCGCCCCTACACAAGATTCTGTCCCGTCTCCGTTGCCCACATTCTTTGTAGCAATCGCACCTACACAAGATTCTGTCCCTCTCTTGTCCACATCCCTGATAGAAACTGCACATACGCAACACTCTGTCCCTTCTCTGTTGCCCACATTCTTTGTAATAGTCGCACCTACACAAGATTCTGTCCCTTTGTTACCCACATTCTTTGTAATAGTCTCACCTTCACAAGATTTTGTCTCTCTCTTGTCCACATCCCTGATAGCAAACTGCACATATGCAACACTCTGTCCCTTCTCTGTTGCCAACATTCTTTGTAATAGTCGCACCTATACAAGATTATGTCCCTTTGTTGACCACATTCTTTGTAATAGTCGCACCTACCGGACATTTAGATTTTTCTGTCCGGACAATTTAAAAATCAAACAACGCTACCTTCAGGGTGAAGAAGGGGGTGTGCATTATACACGCCATAATGAGTTTTGATGTTTTTTCCTCCAGCGCAAAGACATTACCGTGAGCACGTAACACCGGAAATACCATGTCAACAAATCCATACTGAAGTATTAAAATCATGTAATTACACTGTCAGGCTATAAAAAGTGTTCATTGTATATCTTGACTTATGTTTGTAACTTTTTTCATTAATTTTATTCAAAATTCCTTTAAATATTGTTTTAATTAATTTGGACAAAATCGTGTGTGAAGCTATCGGAAGATCACACAACTCACCGTTATTAACAGCAACCACAGTCAGATTACAGACAGAATGGATACATATATAATAAATGCCGTACTTTGACAAATTTGTTGCAGTTTGATGATTCTATGTCAACACGTAGTCAACACGATCACTTGCGCCGGAGCCTCGACGGTGACTGGTCAAATTGTTCCATGTGAAAAAAATTAACCGGCAACAGCAATCAGCTGCACTGAAGTGCTACGCTTCGGGTTATTATTATTTTAAATACATTTAGTTAAGATAACAAGATATTGAAATATATTATTCCTGATAAAAAAATAGTTTCAGTTTTATCAGAATCCTTTAAAGTTATATCATTGGGTAAATTTTAACCGAATTACCAGTAGATTCCACGAAAACGTGTGAACAGCTGATTGCTGTTTGCGGCTTAGTTTACGAGAAAATACACGAGGTAATGTTAATCCCTGGATGTAAAACAATGCCTTGCAGAACAAAAAATACAAATGTCTGGTGATGTTTTATCTCAAATTTCAAATTTGTGCTGACCAAGTTTCTTTTCACCCGTTTGTTTACCGGAATTCGCTGAAGGGGTGCGGTGTAATTATTTTCTGCACATAATTTTTGAAACACAAAAAAATCCAAAATACTGAATCCGGTGGAGGGGATTGCGCATTAAACTTTGGTGTGCACTTTACTCAAGAAAATACGGTAAATATTATGTTTACTAAATACACACTAATAATGTATTGAATATGTATTTTCTGTGGTGGTCACATTAATGCAGCCATTATGAATGACATATGTCAATTAGAAGTTAGCTGCTCTAACAGAACTGAATTTTGGTTAATGAAGATATGACTTAACAATATATGCAACAGAAAACATGGATCCAAATAGACATTCCTGAGACTGCTTGGTTAAGACACTGTATACTGTGTCATTCATAGGCAAATGCATCTGAATCACTTCCCTAGTAACCGGGAACCTACTCAACACTCAAACCCACATTCATCCGCCTTCCTGGTCTAGTGGTGGATCCTCTGCCTGGAGAGCGGAAGAACAGGGGTTCAATGCCCGGCTGTGTCATACCAAGAGACGTTAAAAGATGGTACTTGTTTTTACTCTGCCTGGTGCATCGTGTTAATTTGTCTGAGTGGGGCATGGTTTCTCAGTGGGCTGGCACTGTCGTCACAAAATGCGCATTCGTCAGGACAAGCAGCCACACACACGTTCATGCACATTGCTATACAACTGCAATAGTCTTGGATGCGACGTTAAATTCATTTCACCTCATGTTGCCCACGTTCTCAGTAGCAGTGGCACCTACACAACATTCCGTCACTCCACTTGTCCACTTTCTTGGTAGCGGCAGCACCTTTAAAGCACCTCATCCCTTCTCTCTTGTTCACAATCTCAGTAGCTGTCGCACCTACACACCAGCACAACCCCATCCCTTCTTTCTTGCTCTTTCCTGTAGGAGACTCACTGCACAACTGTCCTTTCTTGGCTTTTGGACCACAACCCTGATATCGGCTGCATCAAGACCATCATCAGCTCTGGCTCTTCTGGTCCAAAGACGAAAACATGTCTTCTCAGTCAATGCCAAGAAGACTCATCCTCCCTTATGGAACAAAAGCCTCCCATGTGAGGGATTTTACAAATCTGAAATGCATGTTTTGATGAAAGTATTAAGTATTTTTATTTTTGCAACTTGTTTCTAAGTCTTGAACAGCAGATTAGTCCAATTTTTCTCCAGTTAAATGCTTGTTTGAAACATGGATTATTGACGGTAGGCAATTGATATATAGGATTGGCATAAATAATTAAAAGATCAACATGGATCATAACAGTACTTGTAATAAGATAAATATACCAAATAATATTATAAACATACCAAAGATTTTCAAAGCACGGCAGAAAATGCAGAGAAGAAAATTATTACCCACATGATGAAGGTACAGGTGGTAAGATACTAAATTCGTACGTCACATCTGGGTCGTACAAGGTTGACCTTGTTTTAAATCATTTTGATTGGATAACTGTGACTCTTATCACACCGGAACTACTTCTTTCACTCGTAAACAATTATGAAACGTCATTCCCATTCATAACTCTTGATTACTATTACTACTACTACTACTACTACTACGAAGAACTGCAGGAATCTTGTGAAAAAAAGAGACATTTACAATCAATCACAAGCAATTTTAATACATGTCATAATCATAAATGGTGTTTTGTTTGGCTAACTTAAAACATTTTGCAATTGGTAACGAATATACACTCTGATTTGTGAAAATATAATAGGGCTGAAAGTCTATCCAATGATGAAATCAACATGATGTTTGATGCCAATGAATTGGGTCCTCATAATCCAGAATCCAATCTCAACACTATGGTGGAACAACACCAGGAACTTTGGTCTACAAAGTGTCAAACCTCATCACTTGAACAATGAACATCAGACAAAGACACGCACTGACAATGACACATGTAATGGTCTACTACGCCCCAAGATGTCCAGTTTCACTGTACAAAGTGGATGCCAGTTTGCACCCGGCAGATTTTTGTTCACCATATATTCCATTCTGTTTGGCCACAAATTCAAAATTGGAACCTGCCCTAACCATCCTTGTTTTAAACATGGACCAGTTGGAAAAAATAAACTTGGCTCAATTATGAAAAGACTATCCAATTCAGTGGGAATCACTGGAAAACATGTCACAAATCACTCGGCTGGGAAAACAATGATTCAGTCACTCCATGAGATTGGTGTACCCGGCACTGAAATCATGCAGATTTCAGGTCACAAAAAACTTCCAAAGTGTGAACAACTGCAGCAGTATCTCTAGCGTTCAACATCATGAGCTCAGTAACATGATCATTTTCCCTGCTCCTATACATGGAGGAACCATAAACATTAACTTCCTGGATGATCAAAGTGATTCTATGCTCAGAAATGTCAAAGGCTGGAAACGAGCTCCACTGTGCCAAAGGCTGGAAACGAGCTCCACTGTTCAGGAGGCTAATGGTTTGATATACTGGCAATGTGAGTGACCGTCTCTGCAGCATGGTTTCAGCATGGAGATTCAAATGGGAGGCAACGTTTTACTTTTTACTCACTCCAAATTAAAACTATTATTTCCTGACATGCACTTCATTGTCAATTATTCATACACAAACAAAAGGAAGTATTTACAAATGTGTAGATAAGTTAGCATGGCCATTTTACTATTCATGCGCAACTAGAGTTCCAACCAGTTTCCGTTTGGCATGTTCAGTAACGAAAATGCTATTTCAATCCATCAAAGTGTGGGTAATAAATAAAATACTACACTCGTCCTCGTAAGGTACTATTTATTTATTTTTCGGTCAGATACCATAGAAAGTTCCATCATTTAGTAGTTAAGACAATGACAGTTCTGGACCACTTCCTCTGGAGCCAGATTTATATACCTATACCACTACTACAGAGGGAATTTTTTATGCAAAAATGATGATGTGATTCAACGATCGCCATGATTCTTATTAAAAGTATAATCAATATTAATTAATAATGGATAAAATTTACTATAGCCCATGAGAATATTGGAAAGGTATAGGAGCAATACAAAAATTAGACACCGCAGCTAAGGTATCTAAAGATGTGGCCAAGAAACAAGCGATGTGGCAAATATACTTACAGGCATCGCGTTATATCCTGAGGAAGAAGTTTGATATTTCGAATGATGTTCATCAAGCTGACCTCTTGTTTCTTCCCCATGATAAGGTAAGACGCAAAACGTATAAATACGCTTTAACTAAAATGTTGAAATCAGGCGTGGTGAAAAAAAGGCCCACCATAGTCAAGCTATCGTCGAAACATTTAACCGGACATTAGCGGAACGTTTGTTTGGCTATCAGTATGGGATTGAAATGAAATTGGAACTATTAAGATCAAACGAATGTGTGACACGATTATCAGCTGTTGTATCAGAGCTGAAAAATGAAGTAACGAGATTAATCGGGAAGAAACCATCCGATGCGATTAAAATGAAATCTGTGACTTCCGAATCTTCAGCACCGAGGAGAGGCAAAGAACAAAAACTTCCGGATAGAGTAAGCGTAAGATAAACCAACCCGGTGAACTCGAAGGAGGCCAACGTCGTGCAACCGATCCGATTTGGTCCCTTAAGATATATAACATTAGTTGGTTGGTTATGAAAGAAGGAGAGCCTATTCTTTATTATATTAAAGATGGGCCGGGCAGGGCATTTGTACAAGAAGAGTTGCTCATAGTTCCCAACGATACAGTATTACCACCATAACCATAAGCATAGGTAGTTACACCATCCTTATCAATCCATCTCTTTGTATCTAAAGGGGATAATGATGTCTTGTTCATTCTTAATCCATATATCCTATGATTGACACTTCTTAAAGCGTTCATCTTGTGTTTGAATGTTCTACCGTTGAATAATGCTTCTTTATGCTGTTCGTGTTTGATATGCTTTTTTACGAGATACTTCTAAACGCCTTTAGCTTTTCTTATCTCTCCATTATCAGACTTCTTTATAGAATACATCTTAGGTCTTAATCCAACATACTCCGTTATAGGGGTCCCAGCACATTCATCCTTCATCTTACCTAACACCTTTTTATTTACTACGCTGTGCAGTGGATTATCTTTTGGGTAATCGCTCGTGTCGTACATATCTATTTTTTCTGCCATATCTTTATAGACAACCTCGGTTTGTATTTCCATCAACAAAGAATCTGTCTCGGTATATAACACCTCACACCTATCACCGTACTGCTTCTTAAGTTCGTTGTAATAAAAGTCATACATTAAGTGTTTTGACAAGTCAAGAATACTCATACCAACGTACACCGATCTGTTGAATTTTATAATACTTTTCTGCATATGTAGTGCGGCTAAGTGGTTATCAAATATCTTGATTCTGTTAAAAGCCGGACTGGCTATAAGTTTCCTGAGTCTTTCTTCCTCATTAGATCTGACCAATTTAACATCAACAAGCTTCCTTAGATTCTCCATAGTTTTACCAAATACTGAGTTATTCATGAGCTTACATAGGTTCTTTTCGAAATCGCTGGCAGCCATCTTTCTTAAAACTGTTAAAACTGTTTTGATCTTTGTGTAACTATGTTGGATATTCCAAGTCAGCTTCTAGTATGTATCCTTTATCGGAATCTGTGGGGATCGATATCACATCGATATCATTCACATCAATCACATCCATTTACTCATAGCCCATCCATACAAATTGTTAGCGTCGAGATAAAATATGTGCGTATTGGGTTTACTCGGATCATATCCTTCCACTAATTTATTATTAGCCTTAGAATACCTTTTCACTACCATCGATATACCACCTCTTAATCCTTTCTCAACAAACAAGTGCATATCGTAATCGGTGAGTAATTTTAGTTCTACACCGGTCTTCTTTAACAATGTATCCCACGATAGTCCGGGACTGGAAAAGTACCATGCCGGGTCCAAGCCGTATTGTTTTAAACATGTCTTTCTAAATATCTCGAATATATCGGCGAGTAACAGTACATCGGTTTTTAAGTACAGATCGCGATAATCACCTAAATTCTTACAACCTAATTTACCCCTACACCGTCATAAACGGCATCGGTTATTTTAGATTCTGTTAAGTTACTATAGAATGATTTAAGGGGTGGTAATTTAGTTTCGTTGAATCTAGACCAATCATCCATATATTCGTTAGGATATACACCTTTTCTCTACACCAAAGCTGTGTTAACCGATCAGTATATTGATTTGTTATTGCAAAGTCCTCAGGATTGTTTGCATTTGCTAAATTGTCCAGGAGAGATAACAGAAACTGTACGGAGTCTATGAATCTAAGCCCATTACTTTGCTTTATTCTGGCTTTCCCATCCTTGTCCTTATAATGTATAGTTTTAGTCAACGAGAATGCTATGTATTTTTCCATATTATTAGGAATGCACATTAAACCACCGTCGGTCTTTGAGATAGCTTGCATGATGAGATCTGAATCATATCCTCTAAGGTTGTGAAACACAACAGGGATGAGTATTGTTTGAGAATTCATTTTTAGTTTCAAGTTACACTCATTATGCGAGGCTCCCCGATAATTACCCGTGACGTGTCAATGATCTCTTACGGAATCCCCATTGAGTTGTTTATTACAAACATGACAAATCGTTGACTTCTTATAGGCCCTCCAATCATCTCTCGTCATGGGTGGAAACATGGGTTTCTTATGCGATAAATTTTCCCTGATTACCGTATTTTCTTGAGTATATTGCGCACTTTTTTTCGAAAAAACACAGCATTGTAGAAGGGGTTGCGCATTATACACGAATTATGAGTTTGGATGTTTTTTTCCCCCATGGAAAGACATTACCGTGAGCACAAAACACCGGGAATACCATGTCAACAAATCCATACTGAAGTACGCAAAATAATTATGTAATTACACTGTCTGGCTATAAAAAGTGTTCTTTGTATATCTGAACTTATGTTTGTAACTTATGTCATTGATTTTATTCAAAATTCCTTATAATATTGTTTTTATTAATTTCGGCGAAATCGTGTGTTAAGCGATCGGAAGATCGCACAACTCACCGTTATTAACAGCAACCACGGTCAGAATACCGCTATTGACGCCTTGAAACAAACTTTAGTTGACAGAGAATGGATACATATATCATAAATGACATACTTTGACTCGTTTAAAGTCATATTTGTTTTTGTTTGACGATTCTATGTCAACATGAAATTCTCGCGATCACGTGATCATGTGCGCGTGAGCCTTGACGGTGACTGGTCAGACATGTTCCATGTAAAAAATAATACCCGGGAATAGCGATCAGCTGCTTCGCTTAGGGTTATTATTATTTTAAATATGTTTATTAAAGTTTGCATATAATTAAGAAAATAATGGAATATATTATTCCTGATAAATAAAATAGTTTCAGATACAATTGTTGCCGATCCTTGCATTAAAAATCTTATAAAGTTATATCATTGGGTGTGTCTTGACCGAATCACCGGTCGATTCCAAGAAAACGTGTGTACAGCTGATTGCTGTTTCCAGCTTAGTTTACCAGAAAATGCGCAAGGAAATCTTAATCCCTAAATATAAAACAATGCCTAGCAGAACAATAAATACTATTTAAACGTTAAATAAACATGTCTGGTGATTTTTTATCTCCAATTTCGAATTTGTACTGACGAAGTTTCTCAGCACCCGTTCGTTTGCCGAACGGTGTAAAAAATTTCTGCGCATAATATTCAAATTTCTTTTTTTTCCAAAATATTGAACCCGCTAGAGGGGGGTGCGCATTATACATGGGTGCGCACTATACTCAAGAAAATACGGTATTCTCTCTTCATTTTGTAGATATTCTAGGAACTTTTCCACTGCATCGGGACCTCTGTAAATCACGGGAGTGTTTGTTTTCCCATCATACCTTACAACTATATATCCAAACCCACAAGGAATAAGTTCTTGAGTTTTGTATGTAAAACTACATTCAGTATTGTGTTCAGTATTTTCTATAGGTTTGATAAGTGCTTCGAAGTCAGCGTAAATTATGTACGGTACTGGCATTTGATTGCAATAATGTTCAAATTTTAATATATTTTTTCCCTCTTTAGGCATATCAATCCTGATAGCAGTCTGTCCAACACCTCTGCAGTCTTCTTTATGCGCTTCTAATAGATCTTGTCTGCTGTACCCATGCAGGCATCTTTCGCAGAAATATTTCTTTTCCTTATGGGTTGTTTGATCGTATAATAGCCTGCTTAAACTCTTTATCCATGTATAATGATATTTACCATCTTTTTCGATAAGAAATGAATTGATTCTGGGAATATGTTCTGGGACTGAGCTTATCCTGTGTACAACAATTCCTTTAGAAGAATGTCCGAAAACATTTATAGCTAAATTATTTTCATTTTCCATCTTATCAATTTGTGAGATTGGTGTAGGTTCGTCTATACCATCAAAGTTGAGTCTATCATTTGGGGGATAGCTCGAAGTTCTATCCGCATGTTTGTCTGTGGGGAACAATGCAGATCTTATCAGAATTCTTAAACAACCATCACCATTTTACATTAACTATAGCTTTTTTCTTCTTATAATACGGGGGTAAATCTATATAAGATCCACCTTTGAAAGGCATATAATTTGCTGTCTAAATATAAATTATCGATTTTATCCACACCCCAACCCGAACCTCTCTTAGTCCAACGTTCTAAAGTTTCTTGTATCCGTTGACTTGATGCATCTAATGATGCGCTTATAGTATCAGATTCGGTTATAACTTCTTGATTGCTCCGGAAATAAGGTTCGGCGTCATTTTTACTCAAATGACATTTTAACCGTTAGCTGGTATTCTATACTTTTTAAATCATCTAACTCCTCGTTAATTTTGCTCGATATGATGGGCTTAACATCATTAACATCCATGTTGGAATTAATATCCATCTTCCAACCTCTTAGATATTTACCAACACCGTCTGTGGGTACAAATCTTAACTGAACGGGTTCATTATTTTTTTTCATCTGATATTTTGATCAACATCATCCGGTTGATTTATATCAACATTTAGTAAAGCGATCAATTCAGCTTTTCTCATTCAAGAATAAGCTCTCAGCCCACTTTTTTTCGCTTGAGCTTTGAGTTCTCTAAGAGTCTGGGGTTTGTTGTATTGCAAACTGAGTAAATCAATTAATTCAGCTTTTCTCATTCGAGAATAACCATGTAGACCACGTTGTTTTGCCAAAGCCTTCAACTCTCTAACAAAAACCATTGTAATTTAATGGTATATACAAAGCATGTCAAATCTCTAAATGGTTGTTTTTTCATATATCTAAAAACATATTCTCCCCAACCTATTCCTCTCCTTGATGTAATCTCTCTTCCTAGCGTAAATAATATGGTTCCTAATCCTATCAGCGCCATGTTTCTTACATAAACAATAATGACCTTTGACCCCTATCCCACATACAGAACACATATAATTTATATTTCCCTGTCTGATGTAATAGGCATGTATACCACAGTATATACCAACACAACGCCGGTTGCATTGAATTTTTTTCCCCATGAGTGTAAATATACACAGATTCATGGTTATACATCTATCATATCATTTGTCTAAATGCAAATCATATCTCCACTGGTGAGCAGTTGAGTCATAGCTTATGCGTAATTGTGTAGCTGAAAATTGCAACTGCCGACAAACCAAAAACTATAAACGCTATCTCACGGTTTTTCTGAGCCTCTGACGGTGTATAAAACTGAGAGAGTGTTGGTCTCGGTTTTGGGTCAAGTGTCTTTTCATAAACAAGGAAGTATTCGTGCATGGCAGATTCAACATCCTTAAACGTTTGAATTGAATGTCCTCGCTTACGCAGTTCATCATTAATAAAATCTAATCTCAACATCCTCTGTCTGGCCCATTGTGACTGGGCTGCTTCGAGTTGTTCTAATGCTCTATTATGTCTTTTCTGCTCCTCTCCTCTCATACTAGAAAATAACAAATTACTCCCCGAAAAAGCTAGAGTGTTAACAATAGCTCCACCGACCATCATCGCAATTGATGCCATGATGTTTTGAACTGTGTTCAATAATACTATGTTTATAAAATATTCAAATGTTTAATTACTTCATTATGTCTTCTGGGATAAGCCCCTGTTTGATGAGCATATCTTTTGTTGCCATTGCTAGTCCTATATCAAGAACCATCATACCGATATCATAACCATTAAAATCTAGCTTGGGTGGTGTGGCTTTAGTAATCATTTTAGCCATACGAGCATAGCCAATGGCCAGGCCACTGACCACTGACTGAATGATATGTTGCTTTTACCAACATTTTACCATCTGAAACTGGAGTAGTCAGGCTTTCATAACATTACATGCGGGCTGAACTCTAATTGAACCTCCTCTTATTTTTGAACTTGTCGTGTTTTCTCTTCTCCGGTCTTAAAAAACAACTGCGCTGCTATAGCAACAACCCCTAGTATGTAGGGAGCCCAAGTTTTAATCGGGCTATGTCCAGTATTGTAGGCCTTTGCCTTCCTTGCTAGCTCACCCTTCCTACCAGCCGCGACTTTTCGAGGATTCTTAGTCACTCTCACTTGTGGTGCAATCACTTGTGGTGTTTCCACAATCACTTGTGTTTCCTCGTTCGCTTGCGGTATTTCTGTCTCCATTATTAATAAGTGGGCACGTATGTTTAAATTGACAATATCTAGCCGTTTTTAAAGCTGTGGTAAGTGGCGCTAAGAACATTCGTATCTATGATACAACTCACAGCTTACTGCGCTTATGGCGTGTTCGATGAATGGGTCTTTCTTGAGAGATTCGCATAAATACATGCGATTTTCTGCCGGGATAGGAAGAAACGTACTAGCTACAGCTGTGTATAGTTGTAACATAGCCGAACCTATTGTTTTAGTCATGGTAGCTCCCAGTCTAGACTCGTAATGCGTGTACAGTTTTTTTAATTTCTTCGTCGGTCATGTTATCAATTTTTTCAATGGTATTATTTTCCATCAAATATTGGGAACATTTTCCACCGGCTACCAAAGCCGTGAGTCTTTCTCTATGTTTGTCTAAAGATTTATCTACCATAGGTTCTAGCTCATCTTGGAGCAGTTGTTCGATAAGTTCGTTGCATTCCATAATGTAATACCGAAGGAGATATTTAAGTCTAACATAATAAAATATTTCATCTCCAATACAGCCCGAAATAATAAACTGTTGCGAAAGAATGAGTATTTCAAACCACATTATTACATAATAACGGCTAATATTCAATTTATGGTATTTTTACTATATTTCTGCTAAGCAATTTCATAAGCAACTGGTTGATCGGTTTTTAATAAGAGTTTACGGTGCTTCGTTTCCGCTAACAGTTTTCTGACTTTATCCCCTTCGAGCTTGGTAGAAATAACATCATTTTCGCGTAGACATTCCTCAAATGAATCTTGGTCTTTGCAATGAAACAAGGCAACCCCTTTGGTCTGCTCTCTGAGATCTTTCAGGACAGAGTTGTATTTTTGAGTAAGTACCCAAACGCTATGCTCCATATGCCGTCCGGAGAATGCTAAATATGAAAGCATATCTTTCTTTTTGGTAAGTTCTTTACTCGCACTGCAGTCCTCTATTATGAAAAGGGTTGATTCTCCCTTGTATTTTTCGTGACATACTCATAAATAGTCTTGTAAACGATCGCTTGGATCAACTTTGTACACCTTGGGATCATTCATTACCCAATCTCTCGATAGGTATGTTTTATTAATGTCTATAGACGGGCACAGAATAATAATATTGGTGAAAACATCCCGATAATGACTTTGTAAAATATCTAGAATAAAAGCTGTTTTTCCGCAACACGTTTGCCCACAGATGATAGTGCAGTGCGGTTCTTTAGGTAAAAGATTATTAATAGATCGCTTGCACGAATCTTCCATTCTGAATATTAAGTTGCGCGTCCATAATCACGTACAAATATATGTTTAATTTAACAGCCTCTTCGAAGAGCTTCCTTATCTGTATAGTAACACTCTGATTGGCATTTTCTATTCTCCGCCCACTGACGTGTAGTTGGTCATCGTCTGTGGTTCGCATGTCGAGCCATGGTGCATACTTTGTGGTAAGGAATTCACCCATAGATACATCCCCGAGAGATAAAATCTTTCATGACCGCGTTAACTTCTGGGCTTCGTTTTAATCTCATCCCACTGTTGATATGCTCGCATACCTTGACTATATAGTTAATTAGGCACGCCCTCGATAGTCAGTTCTACTTTTGTAATCTTGGGGTTTTAGAACTTCTCGGTATCTCTTGCAAATCCATCAGAGGGGTCCTCGAACAACATTAAAATACCCTTCAACGACTATAGTCAATTCTACTTTTGTAATCTTGGGGTTGTAGAACGCCTCCGTATCTCTTGCAAATGCTTGGGCGGGGTCCTCCAAGAACATTAAAATACCCTTCAACGATCTTGCGGGGACGTTTAGATTGACATTCCACGTTGTATCTCTTTTGTTCATGGCGATCTTTCGGTGTCGAAGCACGCTATCGTACAAAATGTCTAAACTTCCGGTATACTGGTTACGAATTTTTCTGGCTAATTCAGGATCTGTTTTCATATCATACTCCAGTGAGATATTATCAATAGAATAGCTACTATTATCAGAAGCTTTGATTACTCTGCTGTAGTCATTAAAAGTGAGTTTGTATTCTAACCTATCACCTAGGGATGCTTGATAGAAGGCATGTGACTATCTAGTAATTCAAAGTCGAGTGGAATATAGAATCAGTTACCTAATGCATCAGCAACGGCCTTATCTTCGACGATGGTATTATCACCACTATCAGAACCCACACGCAGTCTCAATGTGTTCTGATTACAAATACCTTGGTACTGTAAGTTTTCCCGTTCTTTAACCGTTCTCCAGAGATCCATGTATCAGAAGTATATATCGCTGTAGTCAATACTCAAAACTTCATTACCACTAATTTTAATCGCGATTTTCCTAACAATTGCACGACCTATGTTCTGAACGAGCTCTCTGTTAGCGTTGTCTGAAGTCAAATTAATTGTAAATGATAGTCGGGCAGTTCCTGGAACTAACGCATCGTGAGCGCCGAGATTAGGAAAGCGAACCAGATGTGTTTGATTCTAATCAATGGTATTCGGGTTATTAGTTATAGTTACAGACTGACGAATTGCTTTGACCCCTAATGGATCCCTAAGTCTATGTTGTGGATTTAATTTGCGTCCGTATTGCGAAGACATTGTTTATATTGAAACTATATAACCTTATGTTTAATATAAAAATGGATGATATTAATCTAGCTAACCTTACTGATGAAACCAGCTTTACGAATCTTAACGATGAACTTTTGAAACCAGCCGTTAATGATTATTATGATGCCTTAAAAGAAACTCCTTTTGGTCGTGACTATTCAAAGTTTACGATAGACAGTAATTGAATATTGCGACTGCGTGGCTCTCCGGATATTGATCTTATGAATTCTCGCACTAGTAAGCCCCTAGCCTTGTCTACGATAGCCAGTAAACATGGCATCAACACTGTTCGTAATGAATTAGGTTTTGTAGACTACTCACGAGAAAAACTTTCTGCGAAGACTACTAAGATTCTTCGGGCTGTGTGTACTGAACTCAGTGCCATAGATAAAGATAATTTGGAAGAAAGCTTGGATACGTTCTACGATAATTCCACGTTACAGGTACCACCATCCTTTGAGTATAATATAAGGGAATTACAAGGTCTTGACAAGGCAATGCAAACAATGTGGGGAGAACTCATCAATAATATAGCCAAGCTATCTGAACTCGACAATCATATAGCTTATGAGAAAACAAAACTTGAACAGGCGGGCGATGAATTCATTAGACGCCGCGTAGCGGAAAGATTGCGTAACTTAGATTTACGTTTCCATGGCAACAAGATGGACTTAGGTTCCAAACTCATCTTTTTTTTACAATTCCACCTCGGTTAAAAAAGGTTAGGGTTTGTTTAGATTCAACTATGTCATAAATTCTGCAACAGGGGCGGGGGATATAGCCACGTTTGTGGCAAACTCTTGTATTATCTGGAGACTTGAACGCCAGAACTGGAAAAGAATTGGACTTTATAGAAAATGACAATATTGATCATCTTCCTATAGATGAGAGTTTATTATATATTCTATCTGATAATATCTCTAAAGAAAGATATAATAAGGATGTTAAAGTAAATTCTTATGGTAAACAGTTTCTTGAATTTTGTAAATTATTCAAAATGTTTATTGTAAATGTTTATTGTAGATTATTTGATTTCACCAGCTTCCTGGAAATCATTTTTTGAAGATCTTCTGAATCCTATAGTGCACCAGGACCATGTATTTAACACAGAAATGTCAAATTATCTATCCAATCATAACTGTACAGAATGTAATATTTGTCAAAATAGTGAGGAGTTATCGCAAGAAATTATGGAATCTGAAATCCTTGAAGCCATTGATAAAATTAAGTTGAATAAATCTCCTGGTGTTGATGGTACCCTCGCGTAACCTTGATTCGTGGATATAAGGAAAGTACACCCAAATTGGTGGTTTAAATGTCTGATTTTGTTTTGTATACTCACTGATCATTTAATTCATCTATTAAACTATAAGAAAATGACGAAGATTCCACTCGTGACTGAAAAGTTTGTTTACCGAAGCCATTTGCATTCATCAGCCATTCATGTGCACACAAAATGTGACGTTACCTTGATTCGTGGATAACGTAGTAGGTTATTGTATCGCTATGTACGAGAGCCCAGTACCGTTACTGTGTAATATTTTTTTATGAATTCGAATCTATACCTACCAGCATTTCTGTGTCAGCTGATAACAGTTGAAGAGCATAGTTATTTAACACACAACTCCAAAACGAATCTTGTCAATAAAGTTATGAACACTATTTACAGGTAAGTTTGTGTCCTCTTTCAGTCCTACTCTTCCGATGGTTTGCATGGCAGACCATGGCAAGGGCAATAAAACATGTCATGCGTCCGAAGCACGCGCACTGGACAACAATACTGTTAGTGCACCCAGTGGTTACAGTCATGATACATGCACTGCCCCCATTGTACGAAAAACAGTGATGTGCATTGGGCCAGTTCAGCTGGCTGAAAGTGATGACACACGCAACATGTTTCGTCATCGGATATTGGTGAATCCTCACTGTCACTGCTGTATAGTAGATTAATCGCACCGGATGGGCCCGCTGCTGGCTCGGTGGTACTTGTGTTTCTTTTGAGATTGTTTAGCTGATGTATGTGACTTTGCTGGTCGTTTCTTATTTGGTACTGGCTGTTTAGAAGTTGAACTTTTAACATAGTTTTTAACTTGAATTTCTATCTCTGGTTCAGTTATGGCTTTGCCGCTAACGATCTTGTGGATAGATCTACGTGGTTTTCTTTGCTTCTTCTGAATGACGGGAAGCTGGTCAACAAAGAATTGGGTTTGGTCAAAGTTAGTGACGAGATTTTCCTTCTCAACGTTAGGGTTGGAACGTTGGCTGTGTACGTCGTCTGTAGCTGGTACTTGCTGCGACTTGTCTTCAACGTGTGATGCATGGATAAAAGCAGCTGGTTGGAATGTAGATTTATCAATCATACCTGGCGAAAAGGGATAGATTCCAGACTTTCTGAATGCTGACTGCAAGTGACCAGGCGTTAAAGCAGCAGAATATGCCCTGCAGGCTACGGAGGCGATGTTATATCTGTTGACTGTGGTACCATCAGACTTCAACAGCTTGTGACATTCGGCATTGTAGATTTTTGTAAACGGACCGAAACATCCCACGTCCATTGGCTGCAAAATATGACTTGTGTGAGCCGGGAGTACAAACAACACAATATTGTGATCTGTTGCCCAGTCTATCGGAGACAGAGAAATGTGCGACTTGTGGCCATCTTACAGAAGAAGCAAAGGTCTATTCGGCGTTGCTTGAGATGCATATCGAAGGAAATGCCTGTCCAAGTAATCTTGGAATATAACACCATTTGACCATCCCGATTCAGAAACAGTTCCGTCACTTCCCGCTGTACAGCCTTCAAGCAATTCACTGCGCATTTTAGCACCCGGAAATACAAAGAAAGGTGGAATAAATGTGCCCAGAGCATTTCCACATCCCAAAAGTGTGACGACAGACGATCTCTCCGAAGAAATCTCGTAGGCCACGGAATTTCTTGAGCCAACAATTTTCGGTGTGACATGGGACTGGTTGATTCCTTTCTCGTCTACGTTATAAATTGCTTCTGGTCTTGATTGGAAACCGTATTTGTCCATAATCATCGCAAGTTCATCATAATATTTGTTGATGCATTCCTCTGAACTTGCTTTGGCACGAAGTTCCGTGAGAGACTTGGCTCTTCTAATTTTCAACTCCGGCCATCGCTCCAACAGACCATATAACCACTTGACAGATAATGGATGGGACAGGTCACGTTTTCCTAACTGACAAGCAAAGTAAGACCCTAATTGGACAACCTCTTTCCTGGTATATCCGTATCCGATGGATGCCATGTATGTTACATGGTCAACAAGTCTAGTTTCCTGCTCCGCATCAAAAATTGGAGTTGCACCTGACTTGACAGTGTCAACATTGATCTTGCCTTTTATCCTGTCTCTCAGTGTTTGCTCGGGTACAGAGAAGTTTAATGCCGCTCTATGAACTGCAACTTTATTGTTTTTGACTTCCAAGTAAACATTAGTCAAAGCTGTAGGCGAATAACTTTTGTATCCCTGTCGCGAAGGCGTCGGTGAACCCTATGAAAATGAAAAAAAAGCTATACGAGATGGCCCGAAAATGTTTCCATAGATTTATAATTTTAACAGACGGCAGCTCCTCAAGTCACGTGACTTATGTTTATTGACATATAGACAAGCAGACGACGAGAGATGAGAAGGGTGGTGCTTACGGTATATATTTTATTTGATGTTTTGTAAATATGAAATTTGGTATTAGTGATCTAGGGCTATTTATCTCAGTGTTGGACATTTGGTTTTTCTGTACTTACGTGTAATGCAGCGATTCGGAACATTTTTGTCAGCAAGGCGTGGCAGTGTGTGTACATCAAAAGTACCGCTGTGTGACGTCATACGAGACTTAATTAACGAGATATCACGATAATTACCGCGATCCACGAATCAAGGTTATCCATGAATTTAGGTAACGGTTCTGTATATTGAATAATGGTATTTTCCTTAAAAGTTGGTGTTCCAGATTCATTGTTTCACTTTAAATAAAAGGCGAGGTCAATAACCCCAACAATTTCAGGGGGATTGCTCTCTTAAATGTTATGAGTAAGACATTTGCTAGTCTCTTAAGCAATAGACTACATTTATATGCAGAAACACATGGAAGTTATTGGAGAATATTGGAGGGGAGTGGTAAAAAAAAATAATTGAACTATCGATAATATTTTTCTATTATGATCATTAGTGCAAAAATATATTGCAAAGAAAAAAGGAAAACTGTATTGTTCTTTTAGCAATTTCAAAAAGGCGTTTGCTTTTGTAAATTGACAAATGTTACTTAATAATGGTATCCATGGTAAGATTTACAAAATTGTTGAAAATATGCATGTTAATGTTAAATCCACAGTATTATGCAACCATGGGAAAAAGCTTTCCAAATGTTTTACCTGTCTTAACGGCATTAAACAAGGCTGCATTATGAATCCGATATTATTCATCTCTGTTTATAAAGGAATATATATCCTCTGTCTATGAATGACAGTTTTCGGGATGGGATTTTTATTTCAGAGGAAATGTTGAATATAATAGCATTACTATTTGCAGATGATCTTATTATTGTCCCCGATAAGACTACTCATCTTCACATTAAACAGATTAAATTTCTTCAATAATATTGTGATAAATGGGGTATGGAAGTTAATGTAGATAAAACCAAAATAATTGTTTTTAAAAATGGTGGGCCTTTGTCCCATATGTGAAAAATGGTCATTAAATGATAACCAGTTGAACACTGTAAGTAGTTAAAAGTATTTAGGATTGATGGTCACCCTTTGGTAAATTGAAATGGACAAAAGCTTGTAAAATACTTTCAGAACAGGAAAACAAAGCCCAATTTATAGTAAAATCTGAAATATGAATATCCTTCAATAATGCATTTGAAAAAATTGACGGAAATATAAACCCCTTTTTAATGTATGGTAATGAACTTTGGGTGTTTGCTTATTGAGATAATATTGAATGTAGCCATAGGAAAGTTTGTAAAATTTTGTTTGGAGTAGGATATAGATTTGTAAATGCAGTTGCATATGGTTAATGTAGAAGACTCCCACTGAGTACTATCTATTATCTTAGAGGTATTAAATATTGGATACAGCTAATTATGATGGATAATGATAGATATCCTTTTCAATGTTATCTGATGTTAAGAAAAACTTGTGATAGACACAACCCAAATTGGGCCACCCAGGTGAAAAATTGACTTTATAGATATGGTTTTGGGTATGCCTGGACAGCACAAGGTGTTGGTAACACAGATTCATTTATCCAATTATTTAAGCAAAGAATTAGAGATTGCAACGTCCAAGATTGGCACTCTTCAATGATAACTAACCCCAGTTTGGTATTTTATTCATGTATTAAGCCATCCTTTCAACTTGACAAATGTATAGTAAATATTAACATTTCCAAGTGTAGTATTGCTCTGCTAAAATTTAGGGTCGGTTATAATTTATTGAGCAATCAGAAGTACAGAAGAACCTGGTCTGTTGATGTAGAGAATAAGTTTGTGTGCCCAGAATGTAATGTACTTGAAGATGAAGCGGACATAATTTTCAATTGTCCTCTGTACTCACAGATAAGAAGTAAATATTTTTCAGCATATGAGCATCTTAACACTTTGTTAGTCATGACATAGTAAGCATGTTAAACTCTTATAATGATGAGATGTTCTTTGATATAGCAAAGTACCTTTTTTACATGTTCTGTTTAAGAAAAGAATTGTAGTTTATGATTACAACACATATTGATGTATTGAATGTTAAAAGTGGGGATTACTTATGCAGTCACACCTTATACATGCTGTAAGTTTGTTAGTCACATGACTTTGTCTGTAATATGGGTCTTATGACCTTACACCTCAATAAATCCTTCAATCCTTGAATACTGTCAATTAACTTTAATATACTAATTGTAGTACTTCTCGTGTATAAATCATCTTGCAGTGCAAATATTGTTTTGCATGTTTCAATGTACATACTTAATGAATGAGGAATACTGTGTGCTGTGCTCACTAAAGGTCATGCTTTAATGGGAAATGAGTCACTTGTTATTTTGAACTTAGCAATTTCTGCATTCGCTTTAAAATCTTTGAAATAACAAAGACAGCTAAAAATTGAGTTCATTACATCTGCAAATATGAAGTACTATTGTGGAGTGTGAACTTTGGCAGACAATAATTTCAGGTCATGTTGGAAGGGATATTTATATGCTTACTAACCTTATAGTGCAGGCAGGCAGCTTGGATTGTATGTTCCCCGGGGAGTTGAAAATAAATATGAGTGCACAGTGATCCATGTGGTTTAACATAAAACTGACAAAGGTGGAACCACATGGTGAATTCATTCATAATACTTTTGTCAAGAAATCAGTGATTCCTGCAATTTGGCTGTCATCACACTAAAAAATCTTGAGACCTTCTCTTCATTGCCAGTCGTTCTTCGCCAGTGGTAAGGGAAACCATATCCCATGCTAATGCCTCTGCGCACAACACCTGAAAACATTTCAGAGCAATCTATGCTTCTCAATATTATGGGACACCTTCTAGACCATGGGGGAGCTTGTGTGAGAAAAACAACCACCTTCAGCTATGGTTACACAACAACCTTTCGTAGGGTGAATGCTCGGAAGTCATGGCTTCAACTGGGGTTCACATACTTGCCGGGACAACAGCAGTCAGGCAGGTTACGGTGGCTAATTTCAGTTTGTTGGTAGTAAACAACATGTCACAAGCAGGGAGGCTTCTGGACATGATTCAGACAATACATTGTATGCCAGTAGGGAGGAGAAGTCGGAGCCTGAAGTCTGCCACCTCCTACCAGACTTTCGACTGCCTGCTACAATGAAGTAGTCACCCCACCCCTTTTTGCTACAGAAACCCCTCTCAAATATATTAAGCCTTATCACAAAAAACGTGTGTATGAATACATAGATACATATCGATTCATAGAAAATGGCTGCCAATGGATCACCCCCATATGAACTGTAAAAGATATCTATATTTCCTCTAAAACACGCTGGGTCTCTTATACCAGCCAGGTCCTTAATACACGCCGAGTCAAGGGCTCTCGCGAAATTAACAGACGGCGTAGCGTCAAATAGAGGAAATACGGTAGTTTGATATCGGATGTTTGGGGCGTTCAGGCCGCAACCCTGACTGATTCGATGATGACATTAAAAGATTTAACGAAGGCATATCTTTTGCATACAAATGTAATGTTTATGAAACTGTTATAGAAATGTTCTATGGTGACCAGAATCGGAACAATTTAAGCTATTTCCTCACCAAAACAACCGACAATGAAAGTAAAATATAACATCATAAAAATTGTTTGAAAAAACTTTATTCATGACGACATGTTGTTTACAAACCTTTTTCTGAATGATATTCGTTGCCATCTCCGTCAACCACCACCGTTAGAATTTGGCAGGAGGGGATTTCAAAGTCCATCAGAAAACACTCCCCTTCGAAAGTCCACGAAAACAATGTTCCAACTGAAGTGATAGCTTATCAAACTTGATGAAATTCATTGCAGAACACGCACAATTAAGACAATCATACACGATCCACTATTTCTGGGACACAAATGTCTAAGTTGTGTCACTCTTTGGCTTTGGATCCGTGAAATCTTGAAATTAATTGGTCGCACCATGCAGATTCCTCGTTTCAAAATATCCGGCTCGTCTGCAGCCTAAAAAGCGGCTGTTCAGTCACATTGGTAATCATATGGATGTACCAGCAGGCTCGATCAATCCCAGATAATCTACCTGTTAATGTTGAACCACATCATAGATCGGGGTTGTCATCTTGCTTCATTCTATAACTCGTTACGGAGAATGTAAACACAGATTGTCAGCCATTGACAGCTGTGAGGTGTGAGTAACCGAGATGTAGGTCAAGTTCTGCCACATCCAAGTTCGGGGTGGAGAGGCATTTATTTTGATTTTATTATTGTTTACTGGGGGTAATTGCTAACTAACTAATAACACTTACACATGTTAAATGTATAATAGAATGTTAATTCATAAAGTTTGCTGTAGAAATATATTCGTTCAGCATTTTGAAACCTTTTTTCTATTACCCGTCACCCGTACAATAGAAATGATGGCATGTTCGATTTCCAAGAAATGACCTCTCTCACAAAATTCTGAGAAATGACAGTCAGTCCACAGTGTACAACAGTGTACAACAGTTTGGTAGAAATTAAAACATCTCTCTTTGGACTAAGTTTGGTGTGTAATTTGTCAACTTCTTTTGAAAAACTATGTGTTTTGAACACTTATTATGAACTACTCACAACTATGGTGTTTTTAATCTTGAACTTTAGTAATAATTGTTATATATATAACTACCTGTGACCACTTTTCAGAATGTTCTAAGATTGCGGACCTGTGCACCTGTGTTATTACGCGTTGCAAGAGAGCGCCGTTTTCAAAGCGTTGTTGCCGTCATTGTAGAACGGAGATTCTAAAGCGCTCGGTTCAAAATTATAATAAAGAGGTACCGGTATCTATTCTACAGTGGGACTACATCAAATTTCAAAACACAGATGTGTCTGATTTACAATTAAATGTTACCATTTTGGTTAAATATTGCTTCACAAAGGAAATAAACAATATGCACTGCCCCATGTGATCATTAAAATCTCAGGAATGTCCGTGTAAAAGAACAAATCCCTTGTTAATTGTTTTGGATCCAAATGACAGAATGGGTTTTCTGACTAGACTGACTTTTGATCAGTATACCCCATTTACCAAGTATGAACTGTTACATTGGATTCAGGAAGGCCTCACAGGTTATACGTGTTTCCCCTCAAGCAAAACCTTTTTTCACTTGATTGTTGAATTAATATAATTTAAATCAAATTATTTTTTAGTAATTATCAAAATGAAGATGTTGTTAGGTTGCTTAAATAAGATATGCAATAATTGCTGTAGTGTATAGTCCAATCTTGATATTCATACCCTACTGAATGTTTTAGTTTTGGCTTAAAAAATAAAAGAATACGTTCTCAGACAATGGCTTTTGAAAATATTGTGGGAGCGGGTGGTGTTTATTGTTGTTCAAACTAGGGAAATAATGTGTCAACAGCTGATTGCTATTTCCGACTTATTTTACAAGGCAAATACATATGTAATCTTAATCTCTGCTTATGAAAAATTGTCCGGCATACAGCACACAAATACTATTGACTTAATGATGATGCGAGCGGTGCCTGAGAACCAAGACTATTATTTATTTTTAGCCTTAGACCCCTAGTTTTGATAGTGAAGAAATATTTGATTAAAGTCAAAACGGCTGCAGTGTTTATGCAATCTTATTAGGTGAACCTTTGTAACCTGTGGTGTTCACAGTAAGTGTACATTATGAGATGGCTAATATTTTTAAAGAACTATTTTGGTATGATTTTCATTTGTTAGTGTGTAAAGACGAGACATATGTTTGACTAGAATCCAATAGCTATTCTCACAGGCCTAGCTGCACAAAAGAAACAACATGGAAACAAAAAACAATAATACATAATAATACATATGACAATAGTTTGATTGGTATTTATTATGTATTTTCAGGAAATTTGACTCCCCGACATAAAGAGGTATTCTTACGTAATCCTCTATTTGTTGGCATGAGACTACCAGAAGTTCGAGAAGTAACCCCTCTAGAAAAAAAGTTTAACAGGATTTCCTCACTGTCATTAGACCTGCTGAAGGTAAGTAGTTTTGACTTGTATCCTGTATGAATACAACACTGTTAAACACATGGCAAAGGAGGTATTCAAGGAGTAATATCTTAACTTTGAGACTGCTGAATTCATTTGAAAAATGTCGTGTAGCCAATATTTTTGGTATTTCTTAAATGGCAGATACTTCTGAAAACACCTACATATTTTATGGTATGGTCCATCCATTTACACTGAAATGTTGTTAAGGTGCATAGCAACACAATGTGACACTGATTTGTTCATACAAGACATATTAAGACATTAAGACATGTAAAATAAAATTGATAATGTTAGCTACCTCAATTAAGCAGGCCCATGTAAATGGACCTATCAGAAACATATCATACTTATCTACCTTTATGACCCTGTGAATTTTTTGGGGCACACTGATATGTCATGTCAAGGGTCATGGTCTTCCTCAATGTTGTAACCTTATTGAATAAACAAATTTAAATGTGTTTGCGCCTCAACTCATGAAGGTTGTATTTGTAAGTCAATGAAACTTGGTTATTGTCTTTCTAAGGAGGAGATTGAAAAAGGTTGTGTATAAGGCCCAGGTCATAGTGAATGTCATTTCTGAAATATGTTGTGTCAGCAGAGGAATGGATTCTGGTAGTTGAAGGCGACAGAGTCGGCAATGGTGGTCCTTAGTCCAACACACCACTTCGACCCTAACTTTGCCTAGGCGGACGGTAAAATGGGCCCGATTCTATCAATCGGCTGGTCATGTCATGCCCTGTGCATACAATATTTCGCACAAACTTTTGATACCTAAAAATAAATTTATTCTTAATGTCTATTGTAAATGTATATGAATCTATAAACTTGCTTAGAGCCCAATGCCCAGAAGGCAGTGGCTCATGGGCCAATCTGGTGATGCTGCCCTCCGAATTCCAATTAATTGTCATGGGCCGAACCAGCCTGACCCTTAATTTGGTAGATAGCTATAGCTTTTCATGTCAAATTTGCTGGAGTATAACAACCCTTTATCCTCGGTCTTTGCAGATTGGAAATCGGCTGCAGTATAAGACTGTCCTTGTAGACACTCCATGGTGGGTGAGGAAAAGGGGTGCTGAATCATTTTCCTTTCGACATGGCTTCCCAACACCCTGATTCAAAACGTAGATACATTAAATCTGACAATTCACCTGACAAATACCACCAACCTATTGACTATTGACTATTGGCCAAGTTTTTTGATTATCGAAGCTTGTGACAAAGAACCCATCAAACTAAATCCGTTTGCAATTTCCAAAGGTATCGCTGGTACCTGCGGTGAGGTTACAAATGTCACCAAACTTCGATCCGGTTCTCTCCTTGTGGAATGGGCACGGAGACAGCAATCCATCAATCTTCTCAGTTATATCTAAAACACACAGATCTATTTGATATCCATCAGTACAGTTCTTACAACTCGTTTTCCCCTCCTGGTGATAAAGCTCCAGGAGGTTCTTCTATCCTGGTGAAGCAGAGCATAATCCATAGCCCTGTTCCACTCAACACTACTCTACAAGCTGTTGCTGTCCGTGTTACTTTGAACATAGTGTCCATGATGACCTTTGTGGTAGTGACCATTTTCCAACAATACTTACAACTATTAATCCGTCTGACAAACCACCTTCAACAAGGTGGAACTTTACAAAGGCCGATTGGTCTTTATTCCAAACACTATGTTCTGAAAAACTAAAACCTGACAGTTTCAGAAATGTTCCTGATCCTATACATTATTTTCCAGATATATTAAATGGTATTGGAGACGAAAGCATTCCTAAGTCCTCTGCAAACTCTCATATACGTAAACCATGTTTTGATAATAATCGCAAACAAGCTAGGAAAAATAGAAAGAAAGCCGAGAAATATTTCTGACGACATCCAACTGTCCACAACTTGAATAATGTTAAAAAAAAGGGCGCTAAAGCAAGACGTACCTTTAAACAGAATAAACATCAATCCTGGAGGAACTATGTATCCAAAATCAATTCCTGCACACCCATGTCCAAGGTGTGGAACATGATTCAAAAGAATAACGGCAAAGGATCAAAATCTGGAGTTCCCCATCTCAAAGATGGTAATACGAGGGGTGTTCATTAAAGATTTCCCCTAAACCACTTAGGGGTATCATATTTGGTTGAAATTTCACACGTGTAATGATACATGTATCTATGGGTTATGTCTGAATTTGCAGCACCGAACTATTAATCTTACCACTTTTACAGGTGTTATGATCGAGTAGGGTGTGACAATGAAGCCAGCAGAATACCGAGCAGTGATTAGGTTTTTATATTTGAAAGGTCACACACCAAAAGAAACTTTCAATGAAATGAAAGCAGCTTATGGGGAAGATGCCCCATCATATGACGTTGTTAAACACTGGCATCGCCGGTTCAAGTGTGTTCGGACATCTGTGGAAACAGCTGCCATTCCTGGTCGCCCCCATTCAGCCATTGATGAGGACACTATCCATCAAGTGGAGACCGCCATTTTGGCAGACCGACGTATAACTGTTCGCCAGTTAGCACAAGATGTCAAGATCAGTGTGGGGTCTGTGGAAAAAATCATCCATGACAATTTGAACATGCATAAGGTGTCTGCACGATGGATTCCCAGGTTGCTCACACCTTTCCAAAAGCAGGAACAAGTCAGTTGCTCAAAGGATCTTTTGGACATGTGCCAAAAAAACCAGGCAAACTTTTTTGACAGACTTATCACACAGGATGAAACATGGGTCCTTCACTATGATCCTGAGACTAAAGTTCAGTCGATGCAATGGAAGCATGTGGAGTCACCACCCCCAAAGAAGGCACGTGTCCAACCCTCTGCAGGCAAGGTCATGCTCACGGTGTTTTGGGACCAGCATGGAGTAGTGATGATGGATTTCTTGGCAAAGGGTATCACAATTACAGGAGCTTATTATGCTTCACTGCTGCGGAAATTGCGGGACGCTATCTAGCTTAAGAGGCGTGGCATGCTGACCAAGGGTGTCCGTCTCCTGCAAGACAATGCTCCAGTACACAACTCTCATGTTGCCCAGACAGAAGCGCGGTCCTGTGGCAATGAAATCCTTCCACATCCTCCTTACTCTCCTGACCTTGCACCATCTGACTTCCACCTCTTTCCAACCATGAAGTCATTTTTGAAGGGAAAACGTTTCACAGATGAGGAAACACTGATTTCTGAAGTCAAGTCCTGGTTTGAGACGCTAAATGAGGGCTTTTACAAGCGAGGTCTCCATAGTTGCATAAAACGATGGGAGAAGTGTGTAACTCTTGGTGGTTCCTATGTGGAGAAAGACTAATACCTATACCAAGTTTCATTCCACTAGGTCCATCGGAAGTGGGTCAGGGGAAATCTTTAATGAACACCCCTCGTACACTTTTAACCACTAAATCTGAAATAGCCAACAAACTTGGTGACACTTTGGCAAATCATTCCTCATCATCAAACTATAATCCTCAATTCCGGAGGTTTCAAAAACAGCAGGAAAAAAAACCCAGTAAATTTTAA
Organism: Haliotis rufescens; assembly: GCF_023055435.1. Lineage (NCBI taxonomy): Eukaryota > Metazoa > Mollusca > Gastropoda > Lepetellida > Haliotidae > Haliotis > Haliotis rufescens. Next base: position 157,518 of record NW_025963979.1, read on the forward strand.
CTCTGATAATGGTGAGGACTATAATGAAACATTTTCATTCCATGAATTATTTACTGCCCTAGGGCAGTCTCATGACACTGCAACATCCACTATCAGCTCCTGAAACACTTGCCTGATTCACGTTTAGAAATGTTACTGAATATATTTGATGAAATATGTACAACCGGAAATTTCCCTCCTTCATGGCACAATGCTATATTATTCCTAGTCCAAAGCCTGGACGGGATCACACAGATCCATCCAACTACCGTCCAATATCATTAACAAGCTGTGTCAGTAAAACCATGGAGCTCATGGTCAACAATCGATTAGTCTGCTACCTGGAGACCAATAACCTCCTGAGTGACAAGTCACATCCAGTGTGGTTTCCGAAAAAACAGAAGTACCATTGACTATTTGGTGCGTTTAGAATCGTTTATTAATAAATTCCACATACTGTATCAATCTTTTTTAACCCCCGCCCAACAAAGTTGCCGGGGGATATAGAAACGGGCTCCGTCCGTACGTCCGTCACGTTTCGTTTCCGGAGCATAACTCTTAAACCGTTAAATATATTTTCATCAAATTTTGCAGGTCTGTCAGGTTCATGCTGAACTGGTGCCTTTTGCTATTCAGAAATTTACGAAATGTTTATTTTTTACGTTTCCTTGGCAACAAGATGGACTTAGGTTCTGTGAGGGTAGGGTTTGTTTCCGGAGCATAACTCATAAACCGTTCAATATTTTTTCATCAAACTTTGCAGGTCTGTCAGGTACATGCTGAACTGGTGCCTTTTGCTGTTTAGAAATTTTAGAATTTTTTTTTATTCACGTTTTCATGGCAACAAGATGGACTTAGGTTCTGTGAGGGTGGGGTTTGTTTCTGGAGCATAACTCATAAACCGTTCAATATTTTTTCATCAAACTTTGCAGGTCTGTCAGGTACATGCTGAACTGGTGCCTTTTGCTGTTTAGAAATGTTTATTATTTACGTTTCCATGGCAACAAGATGGACTTAGGTTCTGTAAAGGGTAGGGTTTGTTTCCGGAGCATAACTCATAAACCGTTCAATAATTTTTCATCAAACTTTGCAGGTCTGTCAGGTACATGCTGAACTGGTGCCTTTTGCTATTTAGAAATTTTAGAAATTTATATTTTTCACGTTTCCATGGCAACGAGGATGACTTAGGTTCTGTGAGGGTAGGGTTTGTTTCTGGAGCATAACTCATAAACCGTTCAGTATTTTTTCATCAAACTTTGCAGGTCTGTCAGGTACATGCTGAACTGGTGCCTTTTGCTATTTAGAAATTTACGAAATTTTTATTTTTTATGTTTCCATGGCAACAAGATGGACTTAGGTTCAGTGAGGGTAGGGTTTTCTTCCAGAGCATAACTTATAAACCGTTCAATATTTTTTCATGAAACTGTGCAGGTCTGTCAGGTACATGCTGATCTGGTGCCTATTGCTATTTAGAAATTTTTATTATTTACGTTTTCAATGGCAACAAGATGGACTTAGGTTCTGTGAGGGTAGGGTTTGTTTCCGGAGCATAACTCATAAACCGTTCAATAATTTTTCATCAAACTTTGCAGGTCTGTCAGATACATACTGAACTGGTGCCTTTTACTATTTAGAAATTGACGAAAAAATTTTTTTTTACGTTTCCATGGCAACAAGATGGACTTAAGTTCTGTGAGGGTAGGGTTTGTTTCCGGAGCATAACTCATAAACCGTTCAATATTTTTTCATCAAACTTTGCAGGTCTGTCAGGTACATGCTGAACTGGTGCCTTTTGCTGTTTAGAAATGTTTATTATTTACGTTTCCATGGCAACAAGATGGACTTAGGTTCTGTGAGGGTGGGGTTTGTTTCCGGAGTATAACTCATAAACCGTTCAATAATTTTTCATCAAACTTTGCAGGTCTGTCAGGTACATGCTGATCTGGTGCCTTTTGCTATTTAGAAATTTACGAAAAACAATTTTTTTACGTTTTCATGGCAACAAGATGGACTTAGGTTCTGTGAGGGTAGGGTTTTCTTCCAGAGGATAACTTATAAACCGTTCAATATTTTTTCATCAAACTGTGCAGGTCTGTCAGGTACATGCTGATCTGGTGCCTTTTGCTATTTAGAAATTTTTATTATTTACGTTTCGATGGCAACAAGATGGACTTAGGTTCTGTGAGGGTAGGGTTTGTTTCCGGAAGAAATAACTCATAAACCGTTCAATAATTTTTCATCAAACTTTGCAGGTCTGTCAGGTACATGCTGCACTGGTGCCTTGTACTATTTAGAAATTTCCGAAAAAAATATTTTTTTTACGTTTCCAGGGCAACAAGATGGACTTAAGTTCTGTGAGGGTAGGGTTTGTTTCCGGAGCATAACTCATAAACCGTTCAATATTTTTTCATCAAACTGTGCAGGTCTGTCAGGTACATGCTGAACTGGTGCCTTTTGCTGTTTAGAAATGTTTATTATTTACGTTTCCATGGCAACAAGATGGACTTAGGTTCTGTGAGGGTAGGGTTTGTTTCCGGAGCATAACTCATAAACCGTTCAATAATTTTTCATCAAACTTTGCAGGTCTGTCAGGTACATGCTGAACTGGTGCCTTTTGCTATTTAGAAATTTTAGAAATTTATATTTTTCACGTTCCCATGGCAACAAGGATGACTTAGGTTCTGTGAGGGTAGGGTTTTCTCCCAGAGCATAACTTATAAACCGTTCAATATTTTTTCATGAAACTGTGCAGGTCTGTCAGGTACATGCTGATCTGGTGCCTTTTGCTATTTAGAAATTTTTATTATTTACGTTTTCAATGGCAACAAGATGGACTTAGGTTCTGTGAGGGTAGGGTTTGTTTCCGGAGCATAACTCATAAACCGTTCAATAATTTTTCATCAAACTTTGCAGGTCTGTCAGATACATACTGAACTGGTGCCTTTTACTATTTAGAAATTGACGAAAAAAATTTTTTTTACGTTTCCATGGCAACAAGATGGACTTAGGTTCTGTGAGGGTAGGGTTTTCTTCCAGAGCATAACTTATAAACCGTTCAATATTTTTTCATGAAACTGTGCAGGTCTGTCAGGTACATGCTGATCTGGTGCCTTTTGCTATTTAAAAGTTTTTATTATTTACGTTTCGATGGCAACAAGATGGACTTAGGTTCTGTGAGGGTAGGGTTTGTTTCCGGAGCATAACTCATAAACCGTTCAATAATTTTTCATCAAACTTCGCAGGTCTGTCAGGTACATGCTGAACTGGTGCCTTTTTCTATTTAGAAATTTACGAAAAACAATTTTTTTACGTTTCCATGGCAACAAGATGGACTTAGGTTCTGTGAGGGTAGGGTTTTTCTCCCAGAGGATAACTTATAAACCGTTCAATATTTTTTCATCAAACTGTGCAGGTCTGTCAGGTACATGCTGATCTGGTGCCTTTTGCTATTTAGAAATTTTTATTATTTACGTTTCGATGGCAACAAGATGGACTTAGGTTCTGTGAGGGTAGGGTTTGTTTCCGGAGCATAACTCATAAACCGTTCAATAATTTTTCATCCAACTTTGCAGGTCTGTCTGGTACATGCTGAACTGGTGCCTTTTGCTATTTAGAAATTTACGAAATTTTTATTTTTTACGTTTCCATGGCAACAAGATGGACTTAAGTTCTGTGAGGGTAGGGTTTGTTTCCGGAGCATAACTCATAAACCGTTCAATATTTTTTCATCAAACTTTGCAGGTCTGTCAGGTACATGCTGAACTGGTGCCTTTTGCTGTTTAGAAATGTTTATTATTTATGTTTCCATGGCAACAAGATGGACTTAGGTTCTGTGAGGGTGGGGTTTGTTTCCGGAGTATAACTCATAAACCGTTCAATAATTTTTCATCAAACTTTGCAGGTCTGTCAGGTTCATGCTGAACTGGTGCCTTTTGCTGTTCAGAAATTTACGAAATGTTTATTTTTTACGTTTCCTTGGCAACAAGATGGACTTAGGTTCTGTGAGGGTAGGGTTTGTTTCTGGAGCATAACTCATAAACCGTTCAATATTTTTTCATCAAACTTTGCAGGTCTGTCAGGTACATGCTGAACTGGTGCCTTTTGCTGTTTAGAAATTTTAGAATTTTTTTTTATTCACGTTTCAATGGCAACAAGATGGACTTAGGTTCTGTGAGGGTGGGGTTTGTTTCTGGAGCATAACTCATAAACCGTTCAATATTTTTTCATCAAACTTTGCAGGTCTGTCAGGTACATGCTGAACTGGTGCCTTTTGCTGTTTAGAAATGTTTATTATTTACGTTTCCATGGCAACAAGATGGACTTAGGTTCTGTAAAGGGTAGGGTTTGTTTCCGGAGCATAACTCATAAACCGTTCAATAATTTTTCATCAAACTTTGCAGGTCTGTCAGGTACATGCTGAACTGGTGCCTTTTGCTATTTAGAAATTTTAGAAATTTATATTTTTCACGTTCCCATGGCAACAAGGATGACTTAGATTCTGTGAGGGTAGGGTTTTCTTCCAGAGCATAACTTATAAACCGTTCAATATTTTTTCATGAAACTGTGCAGGTCTGTCAGGTACATGCTGATCTGGTGCCTTTTGCTATTTAGAAATTTTTATTATTTACGTTTTCAATGGCAACAAGATGGACTTAGGTTCTGTGAGGGTAGGGTTTGTTTCCGGAGCATAACTCATAAACCGTTCAATAATTTTTCATCAAACTTTGCAGGTCTGTCAGATACATACTGAACTGGTGCCTTTTACTATTTAGAAATTGACGAAAAAAATTTTTTTTACGTTTCCATGGCAACAAGATGGACTTAAGTTCTGTGAGGGTAGGGTTTTCTTCCAGAGGATAACTTATAAACCGTTCAATATTTTTTCATGAAACTTTGCAGGTCTGTCAGGTACATGCTGATCTGGTGCCTTTTGCTATTTAGAAATTTTTATTATTTACGTTTCGATGGCAACAAGATGGACTTAGGTTCTGTGAGGGTAGGGTTTGTTTCCGGAGCAGAACTCATAAACCGTTCAATATTTTTTCATCAAACTTTGCAGGTCTGTCAGGTACATGCTGAACTGGTGCCTTTTGCTATTTAGAAATTTACGAAAAACAATTTTTTTACGTTTCCATGGCAACAAGATGAACTTAGGTTCTGTGAGGGTAGGGTTTTCTTCCAGAGGATAACTTATAAACCGTTCAATATTTTTTCATCAAACTTTGCAGGTCTGTCAGGTACATGCTGAACTGGTGCCTTTTGCTATTTAGAAATTTACGAAATGTTTATTTTTCACGTTTCCATGGCAACGAGGATGACTTAGGTTCTGTGAGGGTAGGGTTTGTTTCTGGAGCATAACTCATAAACCGTTCAGTATTTTTTCATCAAACTTTGCAGGTCTGTCAGGTACATGCTGAACTGGTGCCTTTTGCTATTTAGAAATTTACGAAATTTTTATTTTTTATGTTTCCATGGCAACAAGATGGACTTAGGTTCTGTGAGAGTAGGGTTTGTTTCCGGAAGAAATAACTCATAAACCGTTCTATAATTTTTCATCAAACTTTGCAGGTCTGTCAGGTACATGCTGCACTGGTGCCTTGTACTATTTAGAAATTTCCGAAAAAAATATTTTTTTTATGTTTCCATGGCAACAAGATGGACTTAAGTTCTGTGAGGGTAGGGTTTGTTTCCGGAGCATAACTCATAAACCGTTCAATATTTTTTCATCAAACTTTGCAGGTCTGTCAGGTACATGCTGATCTGGTGCCTTTTGCTATTTAAAATGTTTTATTATTTACGTTTCCATTGCAACAAGATGAACTTAGGTTCTGTGAGGGTAGGGTTTTCTTCCAGAGGATAACTTATAAACCGTTCAATATTTTTTCATCAAACTGTGCAGGTCTGTCAGGTACATACTGATCTGGTGCCTTTTGCTATTTAGAAATTTTTATTATTTACGTTTCGATGGCAACAAGATGGACTTAGGTTCTGTGAGGGTAGGGTTTGTTTCCGGAGCATAACTCATAAACCGTTCAATAATTTTTCATCCAACTTTGCAGGTCTGTCAGGTACATGCTGAACTGGTGCCTTTTACTATTTAGAAATTTACGAATTTTTTTTTTTTCCGTTTCCATGGCAACAAGATGGACTTAAGTTCTGTGAGGGTAGGGTTTGTTTCCAGAGCATAACTCATAAACCGTTCAATATTTTTTCATCAAACTTTGCAGGTCTGTCAGGTACATGCTGATCTGGTGCCTTTTGCTATTTAGAAATGTTTATTATTTACGTTTCCATGGCAACAAGATGGAATTAGGTTCTGTGAGGGTAGGGTTTGTTTCCGGAGCATAACTCATAAACCGTTCAATAATTTTTCATCCAACTTTGCAGGTCTGTCAGGTACATGCTGAACTGGTGCCTTTTACTATTTAGAAATTTACGAAAAAATTTTTTTTTACGTTTCCATGGCAACAAGATGGTCTTAGGTTCTGTGAGGGTAGGGTTTGTTTCCGGAGCATAACTCATAAACCGTTCAATATTTTGTCATCAGACTTTGCAGATCTGCCAGGTACATGCTGAACTGGTGCCTTTTGTTTTTTAGAAATTTACGAAATTTTTATTTTTGACGTTTCCATTGCAACAAGATGGACTTAGGTTCTGTGAGGTTAGGGTTTGTTTCCAGAGCATAACTCATAAACCGTTCAATATTTTTTCATCAAACTTTGCAGGTCTGTCAGGTACATGCTGATCTGGTGCCTTTTGCTATTTAGAAATTTTTATTATTTACGTTTCATCGCAACAAGATGGACTTAGGTTCTGTGAGGTTAGGGTTTGTTTCCAGAGCATAACTCATAAACCGTTAAATATTTTTTCATCAAACTCAGCATGTCTGTCAGGTACATGTTGAACTGGTGCCTTTTGCTATTTAGAAATTTTAGAAATTTTTATTTTTTACGTTTCCATGGCAACAAGATGGACTTAGGTTCCATGAGGTTCTCATCTCATTATGCAAGCTATCTCAAAGACCGATGGCGGCTTAACGTGCATTCCTAATAATATGGAAAAATATATCTCATTCTTGTTGACTAAAACTATACATTATAAGGACAAGGATGGGAAATCTAGAATAAAGCAAAGTAATTGACTTCGATTCATAGACTCCATACAGTTTCTGTTATCTTCCCTGGACAATTTAGCTAATGCGAACAATCCCGATGACTTTGCAATAACAAATGAATATACTGGTCAGATAACTCGTCATTTGTTGCTGAGAAAAGGTGTATATCCTTACAAATATATGGATGATTGGTCTAGATTTGATGAAACTAAATTACCACCCCTTGAATCATTCTATAGTAACTTAACAGAATCTGAAATAACTGATGCTGATTATGAACATGCTCTGATGGTGTGGGATAAATTAGGTTGTAAGAATTTAGGTGATTATCACGATCTGTACTTAAAAACTGATGTACTGTTACTCGCCGATATATTCGAGATATTTAGAAAGACATGTTTAAATTAATACAGCTTGGACCTGGCTTGGTACTATTCCAGTCCCGGACTATCGTGGGATGCATTGTTGAAGAAGACCGGTGTAGAACTAAAACTACTCACCGATTACGATTTGCACTTGTTTGTTGAGAAAGGATTAAGAGGTGGTATATCGATGACAGTGAAAAGATATTCTAAGGCTAATAATAAATTAGTGGAAGGATATGATCCGAGTAAACCCGATACGCACATATTATATATCGATGCCAACAATTTGTACGGATGGGCTATGAGTCAACCTTTACCCACGGGTGGTTTTGAGTCGGTTGATGTGAATGATAGCGATGTGATATCGATCCCCACAGATTCCGATGCGAATAAAGGGTACATACTAGAAGTTGACTTGGAATATCCAAAAGAATTGCACAAAGACCATAACAGTTATCCGCTAGCTCCCGAAAGATTAATGGTGAATAATGATTAGATGTCGGAATATCAACACTCCTTGATGGGTAATACTAGGTTAGCTAACGTAGAAAAACTCGTACCAAATTTGATGGATAAGACAAAATATATAGTTCACCACAGAAATCTCCAGTTATATCTATCATTAGGCATGAAACTAAAGAAAATACACAGAGTTCTAAAGTTTGATCAAAGCCCTTGGATGGAGCCCTATATAAGGCTGAACACAGATTTAAGAAAGATAGCTACCAGCAATTTCGAAAAGAACCTATATAAGCTCATGAATAACTCAGTATTTGGTAAAACTATGGAGAATCTAAGGAAGCATGTTGATGTTAAATAAGTCAGATCTAATGAGGAAGAAAGACTCAGGAAACTTATAGCCAGTCTGGCTTTTGACAGAAGCAAGATGTTCGATAATGACTTAGCTGCACTAAAGTAATATAAAATTCAACAGACCGGTGTACGTTGGTATGAGTATTCTTGACTTGTCAAAACACTTAATGTATGACTTTTATTACAACGAACTTAAGAAGCAATATGGTGATAGATGTGAGGTGTTATATACCGACACAGATTCTTTGTTGATGGAAATACAAACCGAGGATGTATATAAAGATATGGCAGAAAAAATAGATATGTACGACACGAGTGATTACCCAAAAGATAATCCACTGCACAGCGTAGTAAATAAAAAGGTGTTAGGTAAGATGAAGGATGAATGTGCTGGGACCCCTATAGCGGAGTATGTCGGATTAAGACCTAAGATGTATTCTATAAAGAAGGCCAATAATGGAGAGATAAGAAAAGCTAAGGGTGTTAAGAAGTATGTGGTAAAAAAGCATATCAAACAAAAACAGTATAAAGAAGCATTATTCAATGGTAGAATATTCAAACACGAGATGAACACTTTAAGAAGTGTCAATCACAGGATATATGGATTAAGAATGAACAAGACATCCATTGTCCCCTTAGATACAAAGAGATGGATTGATAAGGATGGTGTAACTACCTATGCTTATGGTTATGGTGGTAATACTGTATCGCTGGGGACTATGAGCAACTCTTCTCGTATAAATGCCCTGCCCGGTCCATCTTTAAGATAATAAAGATTAGGCTCTCCTTCTTTCATATATCTTAAGGGACCAAATCGGATCGGTTGCGCTACATAGGCCTCCTTCGAGTTCACTGGGCTGGTATAAATATCTTACGCTTACTTTATCCGGAAGTTTTTGTTCTTTGCCTCTCCTCGGTGCTGAAGATTCGGAAGTCACAGATTTCATTTTAATCGCATCGGATGGTTTCTTTCCGATTAATCTCGTTACTTCATTATTTAGCTCTGATACAACAGCTGATAATCGTGTCACCCATTCGATTGATCTTAATCTATCTGATTTCATTTAAATCCCATACTGATATCCAAACAAACGTTCCGCTAATGTCCAGTTAAATCTTTCAACGATAGCTGACTACGGTGGGCCTCTTTTTCACCACGCCTGATTTCAACATGGTGCTTTGTTAATAGTTTAGTTACTGATCCCATAAACTCGCGACCGGGATCTACTTGAAATAGCTTGAGCCATTTCAGTGGTCCGCGTTTATATATACGGCTCAGTGCATTAGCTACATCTGTTGAATCTTTCGAGGTTAATGGTTCAGCCTCCTTGTAGCGACTAGCCACATCCACTACAGTTAAAGCGTATTTATATGTTTTGCGTCTTACCTTATCATGGGGAACAAACAATGATGAGCTTCATTCGTTGTAAAAATATCAAACTCCTTCCTCGGTATATAACGCGGTGCCGGTAAGTATATTTGCCACATCACTTGTTTCTTTAGCCAATCCATGGCTACATCTTTAGATACCTTAGCAGCAGTGGCTAATTTTTGTATTACTCCTATACCTTTCCAATATCTTCCTTGACTATAGTAAATTGTATCCATTATTAATTAATATTGATGATTCTTTTAATACAAAGGCCAATACAATCGCATCATCATTTTTTGCATAAAAAATTCCCTCTGTAGTAGCAGTATTGGGTATAAATCTGGCTCCAGTGGAAGTGAGCCAGAACCCCCATCATCTATACTACTGTAGTGGCCTTCATCCAGAAACTGGGAGGAACCAGATCCAGCTCCAGCTCCCTGATGATGGAGACGATATGATTGTTTGCCTTGGCAGACTCCTTCAATTGCCGGATGGGAGTGAGACATATACCCAGGAAAATGAACGTCCTTGCAGACAGCCTTTCTTGCCAGGGGAGAATAGTGGCAACAGAATGGACCTTACATCCCCAGATCTTTGCTTGGACGTGTTGTCTTATTAATGTAGAGCTCTACAAGTACAGGACTTTCTGTTTTAATTTTGTCTTACATTAGACATTTCTTTTCCAAAACCAAAAGCGATGAAATTACATCTAAAGTGCTTATTATTTGGTTATTAAGGTAGCTACAGTTATGGAATTTGTTTTGCTGAATCCGGAATTGACTAGATTAAACCAGAAGTGCTTATGATTGAAGGTAGCTTGAGGCATAGGAGTATATTGTATTGCATTTGATCACATAAGTTCTCAAGGATGAACATTGATAGATATTGGTGAGGAGAGCTGTCACCTTATCTGGTACAGTTAAAATAGTGCATGATCTGTGTTTCTGGTGGAAAAGGTTTGGGACATTCATGAAAAGGCTGGGATTGGGCTTGTTTCTGTTTTAGCTCACCTGTTGTTGCTGCAAATCCTCCATTTTCGCTGTCAGCATCCATAAGCCTTTTACATATTTGACTTCTTCCTTGAAGTGGATTAATGGATTAAGCTAAACATTTGTGTGGATGTTTTTTACTACAAGGTGTTTCAAGTTTGTTCAAGGTATCCAGATAGGAATTTAAATATGGACACCAGGTTGCCATCTTTGATTAAAGACAAGAAATTTTGAATTCTTCTTCTCAAAGGGCCAGAGGGCATATGAATCAGTGTAGCATATTATTATCCTAATAATTAAATTTAACACAGAAAACATGTGTTATGGACAATAGTTTAATAAAAAACATAAATCAAAGCCGACAAATATGACGAGATTGATAAACATTCCAAGCATAGGAATACATCCTGTGACATGACATAAATGAATTAAGCACATCACTTAACACACCCACAAAGTCAGTGAAAAGTAAATCAAACAAAGTTCATAGGACCTGTCAATCAAGGCAAGAGGTTAGAAAAACTGCAGCTATTACGAATCAGAACAAATAGGAAAGGGAGAATATTAGGTGGCTGTTTCAAATGACATGGTCAGGATGCACCAGATTCAAGCATTAGTTTCCTGAGAACTGGAAGACACAATTTGACAAAATGCTCGTTAGAAATTAATCCCAAGGACATGAAACGTGTGGAGCAGGTTTCAAGGTGCCAGTGTTTACTGTGAGTGTGGAAGATGGTGGTATATTCATATGTTAGATACTGAAAAATAACACTACAATGTTACTGGGCCTGATAACTTCAGGTGCGTAGAAACTGAATTCCCCTTGACTATAGTTTCTCCAACATTCTGTAGTGATGAAAGTAGTCCGTTTTGGTGGGCATGGCTTAATTTTTTACATTCAGTGGAAAATGAATGCAAAAACATGTGACCAGTGCAGCTCCTCAGAATGCATGAATTTCAACGAACACAACGAAAATTTAATAATTCAAATATATACTCAACAACGAAAGTTCCTGTGACACCAATATTTCAATATTCAAACAAGTAAAGTTTGGTTTTTAATATTGTAGTACATGTATGGAATCAAATCACAAGAACGCAACTGCTACAGAAAAGCATGCATTCCATGCAAAAGTTGACTTTTATGCAAGCCCCATGCATTTCACTACCCAAGAAGGGGTATTAAAACATGTGCGTTAATGGGATTCCATATGCATTGATTAGCATCGTGCTGACAACAACCACTCAGAAAAACAACAAAATTACGAAATTATTCAACATTACGAAATGCCACGCCTGTCCGAAAATGAGCATCTGCAGCCATTGGTATGCTTGAAGCAGGATCGAGTCAACGTGATGTTGCAAGAGAATTTAACGTCCACAGAAACACCATTTGGTGTTTATGGCAACGTTGGCAACAGACGAATGCAGTCAGAGACCATCCTTGGAATTGGAGGCCACGTGTAACCAGTAATCGACAAAACAACTGGATTCGTACAACACACCTAAGAAATCGATTCCAGCCAGCAACAGTGACTGCAAGAAGCATCCCTGGCCTTCCATGAATATCTTTACAAACCGTACGTTGTCGCCTCAGATGTGCAGGGATTGTCGCCAGAAGACCCGCCAGACGTCCCATTTTTACAGGAAATCACCGTCAAGCACGTCTACAGTTGTACAGACAGCGTCTACGCTGGATGGCCATGCAGTGGGGACAAGTTCTATTCACTGACGAGTCTCGTTTTCACCTCAGCCAAAGCGATAGACAGCTTCCAGTGTACCGACATGGAGGTGAACGTTACGTCAATCATTGTGTCATGGAAGAAGATCGGTTCAGGTTTAGCAGCGGTATGGTATGTGGTGGGATTACAGCAAGACAGAGGACCCGTTTGATAGTGATAGAGAGAGGGAATCTCAATGGACAGTGCTACCGTGACGAGATCATCGGCTGTTTTTGCGTCGTCATGGCCCAGGCATTACCTTTCAACATGACAATGCCAGGCCTCATATTGCTCGACTTGTTCAGGACGCTCTTCAACAAAACATGGTGAATGTCATCCCCTGGCGGGCTCGCTCCCCTGATCTCTCACCAATCGAGCACATGTAGGATAAGATGGATCGGCGCCTTCAACATCAACCACGTGTTCCACAGACACTCCAGGAACTTCAAAACTTGCTCCACCAGTTATGGACAGATATCCCATAGGACTTTGTGCGACGCCTGGTCCATTCCATGAGACGAAGATGTGTTGCTTGCGTCACAACCAGAGGTGGACACACACCCTATTGATTTGTAAATTGACATTTTGGCATGTTCATGTTTTTTTATGAAATCACGCATTTTCTGAAGTCAGTATGGCAAATTAAACCATTTGAACACTTACAGGAGTCTTTTATCTGTTGCAAACCAAAATTGTTTCAGATTTGGTAAAAAACATAACTTTGCATTAAATCTTATTCAATGTCACAGGAACTTTCGTTTTCAGTATAGCTGCCTGTGATCATATTGTCATATTGGTATAGACAAAAAATGATGAGTCATCCATTATAAACATCTTCTCCTCAGACACCACTTGACCAATAAAGGTGAAATGTCACATGCCTAATCCCACCAAATGTGTACAAGTGTAGTTACATAGTGGGGTTGGTCTTTTTTGCATTATTTTTACTTTTAACTTGATTTTATCTTTGCACTTGACCATACTGAAAGCTGAAACTTCTTCATTCAAGTGTTGTTTGTAGTTGGGCTCAACACATGTGTTCCAGGTTTTTTTATAAAATTATTTCAAATTTTGACCTTTATTTCATTTTTGCACATCTCCACATCTTCACCGAAACCACGTAATCATCTTCTCATGCTTGTTCCCATGAACAAGCATATGGTATTTTGTAAGTGGTATATGTGTACAGTAAACTGTGGTTATAACAAACACAACAGGACCACTAATTTTGGTTCGTAATAGCCATAGTTTGTTATAAGCATCTATAGAGCATATATACAACAAATGTCCAAGACTTAGAAATAAGTATATTATAACGGTCAGTTCATTATAAACATAGTTTACTGTAGTTATTGGGGCTCAAAACATGTTTTGTGTTTTTGCAGTATTTCAAATGTTGGCCTCTGCACTTTGACTAAATTTTACCCCTTAAATGCTGAGTATCAGGCAGGGTAACAAGAAGTACATCAAGAAGTCTTTTATCAACTTTTCGTATGGCACAGACAGGGAATAAACCACTGAATTCCTGCTCTTCGGGCAGACACTCAATACACTAGAGGTGGTATATTCTCCTTAGAAGGTGTATGAGGCTAATTAAGAGAGTTGAATTTAACTGGTGTGTATTGCAACAATGTTACACAATGTGCATTCAACAGAAAACTTTTATTAGTTACATTTATGGAACCATTATTTGGCTTGATGTTCTGTGAGTTTTGATTAATGAGATACATGGATTCTTATCTGTTTCAGCAATGTCTCTGTCGAGATCCTGATGACAGGCCAACTTGCTCTGACCTGTTGAAACATGAAATGTTTGTAAAAGAAGGCTTCTCCTCCAAATTCAGCCATGATCTGAAGCAGAAGATCCATCGTGAATATCACGACAATCCCCTGCTGAAAAACCAGAGCACATGGGAGAGCACTATCACAGAGAATATTGATACTACTGGTCGAAATACCAAGAAAAAGAAGAGAAATGAAAATCGGTCCGAGAATAAAGAGCGAGAAACAAAAGCTATAAAGGTAATCTAGTTGGTCCTGTGTATCCACTCTGTCTTCTTGTAAATTACTTGCACACTCTTTCTTTAAAAGAACCCCTGTGCATTTACATTTCAGGAAAATGAAACAATATGCTTTGGAAAATATGTTCAATACCCTTGATCCCCAAAACAGAAAATTCAAGATTCAAACAATACTATCCCAGCGCACACTATGCATTTCTTCCCCCTTCTTTCAATCCTGGTGTGGAAATGTCTCAGAAAAGAGTTTCCAGCTTCAAAAACAGTTACACCCAACTACATCCCATTCATCACCATGGTCACCGCACACAAACAAAGCAATATGCACCATTGCATTCACATGCAAAAGGACCCTAACGGAATGATCACCTGGTGTATCAGGCTTACCCATTCTCTTTCTCATCCCCACAGTGTGGGGACGCCTTTGAGTTTACAGAGAATATATATATATTTTTTCTGCAATCTTCCTCTGACAACTGCAACATATTAAGACAGTATAATGGACTGAGAGAGTCTACACGTACCTACCCTTCGATTCGACATCACCAGTCGGATCAACATCTAATGAAGATTGTTAGGTAGATCGATGTCATCAGGATTCAGATCAATGGCATCACCCTTCAGATCGATGTCAGTCATTTGAATCCAATCGACATTCAGGTCAACCTTTGGATTGACATCAACCGGTAGAACTCATTCGATGTTGGAATCAACACTCGGATCAAGCTCCACTGGCAGAACCTATTTGACATTTGGATCTATATCCATTGGTTGACTCAGTTTGACATTCGGATCCACAACAGTCAGTCGAACCTATTTCAACACTCTGATCAACACCAGTTAGTTGAAACTATTCAACATTCAGATCGACATCATTCAGTCAAAGCTATTCAACACTCGGATCAACACCAGTCAGTCGAACCTATTCGACATTCAGATCGACATCCATCAGTAGAAGCTTATCGACATTCAGACTACCTTTGTGGTCTAGTGGTAGAGCATCCACCTGGGCCCGGGATCATGAAACTAACTTTTTCACACATTTAATTTCACTTTGGATATTAATCAATGTTCAATATGATATCATAAGTAGATATAGGCCACAACATGTATGAACCTTTAATAATATCCTGTTTGTTTGAACAATGTTTACATATGAAATTGATCAGTTTATAGTGTCGTATACGATATTTCTTTATTTTGGACAAGTGATACTAGATGAAATGTAAATGCAACTGCAACATGTATGTATTTCTAGGGAGTGTAATAGTCATAGTCATAGTAAAAAGTTCATATAAACAGTGTCCACGAATAGCTGTATAACATAACTGAAAATATAACTTAAAGAAAATTGATATTATTTTTCGTTAAAATATATGCACACATTTCTAGAAGAATTGTCCTTGTCTTGGAATTTTTTTTATGCCGTTTGATATACAAAACAGTGATATCTAACGATTCGCCAGGTGCGCGCTAGTCACAAACGACTTATGAATTATTTCTCTAGTTTTGCATTATATAATCAATGGGGTTCATCCTTTATCAAATATTGTGACCACAATTAAGATATTAAACTGTTTACTATATTTCTACAAGAATTGTTAAAAGTTTTAAAATATAACCCGTGCCATGTACCCCGTTGGTGGACGATTATCCTTATACGATTATCCTGTTAATTCTATACCAAGAGAGCTTTCTTCGCATCTTTTATGGTATAATTTTGAGACAACATGATGAGAAATAATTACATAATAATGAACAAATACATGTCAAATATTGAATAATAATTTTGTTTGGTTTGAAATAATTTTTTGAGTACTTGATTACGTAAAATTGATGCCAAACAGGTGCGTGTCTTGTCCAATTAAGATACACTGTACATTATCGAATTGTTTATCTATTCAAGACATTATTTACATGGTAAACTTTTATGTTGTGTCGAAAGAGCGTCAAATTCCGTTTTAAACACATGGACTTTTTCCATATCATGAACGAAAATTAGGGGAGATATATATCAATCAAAATACCAGTGTCGTCTTTCTCCGACTTTATCAAAGACAAACAAGCAGCCATGACGTCAAATAGAAGTGTGTCATTTTCTTAGTAATTATTACATTTGATGATACTGCTAGTGATCTAATTAGATAGGTGCAACATTAGTCAAATTACACTTGCACAATCAGGAGAATGTTGGAATCTAAGGACTAATTTATGGTTTACATAGGGCCATCCATTTCGCTATCACTCATTTTTTATGAAGTGTAATTTCATCATTTCTGATGGGTTTTTTATGCCTAAACGTATACAGTTTCAATATTGATATTTGTATCGGAATAGTTTGGTTCCTCGTGAACAAAACACCACGAAAATACACTGTCCTTACCCACAGTTAATTCTCACCAAGTGACCCTAGTTACAATAAACTAGTGCTAAGCATAGCGGAGTTATGCCCCCTTTCCTTTGAACGAGTGTAACCTCTCTGTCGCCTTTTGACTTCATAGCGGTAAATCAGTTTTCGTCATTTACGGCAGGCTATTTTTTGCAATGAATTTATGTCGTTATATAAACTCATATAACTCCATTTGATATATATTTATGTCGTTCAAATGTTATGCAGTATTTTGTTCGCTCACAGTTTCGGTAAAGCTGCTAAATAATTTTTTTTGTCGCACAGTACTTTTATTGGTGTACACTAAAAAGCGGAGAAATTTCCTGTTTTTCGACGCAGAATAAATTCCCAGACAAAACTTAGCAGTGTCTTTTTTTCAAACCGGTTTAATATTTACAGTTAAATTTACACCATCAGATAGGAAATTTAATATTCTACATCACTGCGTAATTTTATAGCCAGAGGTAGATCCAGTGCCGAGTGAGCGCAATTCTCGCACAACCTTCTCTTTTCCGATCTTAGGAAAATGTGCGCCAGAAAAATAACCTCGACATCCAATGATTACGGTAGTGCGATATTACGTGCGCGTATCCCTATGACGACGGTCTTAGACTTAAACTTAGCTAAGATTTTGCTGAGACCGTTTCACGATCCAGTCTTAGACCGAATCTTAGCTAAGCAAAATCTTAAAAACTTAAGACAAAATTTGTGCTTAGCAAAATTTGAGCTAAGAGCACTTTCATGATCCCGGGCCCTGGAGAGCGGAAGGTCCGGGGTTTGACCCCAACGTTATACCAAAAGGCGTTAAAAAGATGGTACTTGTTGTTACCCTGCCTGGTGCTTTGCATTAAGGGGCCACAACAAGGACTTGTTGTCTAGGAGTCATACTATACTATACTGTGTGTCTGAGTGGGTTATTTATGTTAATCTGCTGCATGGCATCTCAGTGGGCTAGCACTATAAATCGGCATCAGTCCGGACCCCCCCCCCCCCACACACACACACATGTTGCTATATAAGTGTAATAATGCCTGACGTTTAACACCCCATTTTACCTCACCTAATCGACATTCGGAACAACATCCATGGGTATAACCTCCTTGATATGTTGATATGAAGAAATGTCAAAGATTCTCGAAAAACATTAACTCTGCATCATGGTAGACCATATTAACTTGTGAGTAAGTGTATTTTTGGTTTCCTATCTCTTTCTTACTTTTTTGTTCTTTCATTCCTTTCTTGTTACAGAATATACCATGTACACAACATACTCTCATACATTAAGTTTACATGCAAAATTATGACAATGCAAGATCAGATAATGGTTGACAATATAATAATAATCAGCACAAACTGCCAAGGCCTGAAAAACAACAAAAAATGAAAGATGTTTTTCAAAATTTGAAAAAGCAAAAAGCAAATATATATTGCCTGCAGGACACCCATTTCACTTAGAACATAGAAAAAAAAATTAAACAAGAATAGGCATCAAAACATTGTATATTTGGTTGTTATAAAAGTAATGCCCAAGGGGTAGCTATCATGTTTGAAGAAAACTTTAAATTTAAAATATTAAAAGAAGTTCATGATAATGAAGTTGGTAATTTTCTTGCTCTTAAAGTGCAATTAAGAGAAAAAACATTTACTTTAATAAACCTGTAAGGTCCAAATACCCACACACCAGCATTCTTAAAAAAAGTAACAGCTATTGTCAATGAGTTTGAGTCAGATCACTGCTCCATCTGTGGAGATTGGAATTTTATCCAAAACCCAGACATTGATTTGTAAAACAATAAAAATGTAAACAACCCAAAAGCCAGAGAAAAAATATTAGATTGAATAGATGAACAATCTTTTTTTTGCCCTTGGAGAGATATGAACCCAGACGAGAGACGATATAGGTGGAGACAAACCAAACCCATAAAACAAGCCAGATTAGATTACTTCTTTTTGTCAAGAGACCTTGAAAAATCAGTAGATAAAGTTGGTGTAGACCTTGCTTATAGATCAGATCACTCTATACACTGGATCTCGTTAAAACTTAATAGTATCAAGGCTATTAGAAATTTAATCTGCTGAGCGACAAAACTTTTGTTGAAAAAACTAAAGAAGTGATTAAAAATACAATATAACAATATGAAACAGGTGTCGATGAACAAGGTAATGACAGATTTAATATAGACCAACTTTTTTTACTAAGGGAGGTGTGAGTGTTGGGTGAGTTGTTTATTTTTTAATTATTATTTTTTAAAATAATTTTTGTTTTGATTATTTGGGGGTTATATTCGGTTAATATAGGTATTTGCCTAGGGCTTTAAAGTTGGATTTGTTATTTTGTGGGTTTAAGAGTGAGTAAACTCGGAGTTTAGTGTGTTTTGGAGTGTTGTTCTGTGAGTCTTGTAGTGTGGGCAGTGGATGAGTGCATGTTCTGTGGTTTCTTTTTAAGTGCAGTGTGGGCATGTGCCTGTTGCGTGTATTTTTAGTGTTTGAAGGTGGCTGTTTAGTTTGGTGCGAGCTGTTTGTAATTTAGTTATGGCACTGTTGTTGTTGTTGTTGTTGCATGATGTGTTTAAGAGGTCGCCTTCTGCCTAAGCAATTTCGGCTGACCTGTCCCTCTTTGGGACTCCTGTGTGTGAGTAGGGTGCACATATCTATTGTGAGTTTGGTGTTCACATAATTTCTGTTTTTGTATTGATATGATTTCTATTTTCTTATATTGATATGATTTCATTTTTATCCTTGGCTGCTCTGTTTATATACGTTCGAGTAGCTGTCCATCTCTCAGAAATAGAGTTAGTTTGGCCTTCGCTATTGCATCTCTTGGCTTTAGGAGATCAGATAGCGGATCTAACTGCAATTCTTGTTTTAACCGAGCCCGAGCTGGGGCATGTTCTTGACATTCAAGTAACACGTGAGCAATGGTTTCAGCCTGATTGCAAGATGAACAAACCTTGTCATAGTGCTTTTTGTGACCGAGTCTGAGGTGTGAGATGGCAATTTCAATTTTCCTTTCATTTGAGTATGAGTTTGGCTTTTGTTGGACCTTGGGTTGAATTTTGTATAGCCATCTGCCGATCTTACTTGCGTAAGTTATGGCACTGACTGACTGAGGTTGAGGATTTTACGTGCGCTTTCCGACTGCAAGTGTATGTCGCACACGGGCCCGCCAGGCCATTTAATGTATTTCCCAAAAAATATGAAGGAAGGGATTTGTGCAACCCAGGAGGGGGGTTTAGGGGTTGCTTATATAGGAGGTTTAAAATTTGGAGATTTGGAATGAATGCCAAGGTGGGGGGGGGAGGAGACTAAGGGAGGTGTGAGTGTTGGGTGAGTTGTTTGGTTTATTTTTTAATTATTTTTTTTTTTATAATTTGTTTTGTTTTGATTATTTGGGGGTTATATTGGGTGAATAAGATCTGTTTTAATTAGGTATTTGCCTTGGGCTTTAAAGTTGGATGTGTTATTTTGTGGGTTTAAGATTTTTTCTAGAGTTAACTCAGAATTTAAGTTTAGTGTGTTTAGGAGTGTTGTTCTGTGTGTCTTGTAGAGTGGGCAGTGGATGAGTGCATGTTCTGTGGTTTCTTTTTGTGTGTAGTGTGGGCATGTGCCTGTTGCATTTTTTTTTAGTGTTTGAAGGTGGCTGTTTAGTTTGGTGCAAGCTGTTTGTAATTATACCAAGTTTCCGTCCGTCCGTCTGTCTGTCCGTCCGAAAACTTTGTCCTCGCGATTTCTCTTAAACTATTCAGTGGATTCATCTCAAACTTAGTACATATAATCTGTGTCATATGAACGGGTGCAGTCAAAAGAAAAATATTGTTTTTATTAATTTTCAATTTTTTTATGAATTTTTCAAACCCTAACGTCCGTCTGAAGACTTTGTCCGCACGATTTCTCTTAAACTATTCAGTGGATTCATCTCAAACTTAGTACATATAATCTGTGTCATATGAAGGGGTGCAGTCAAAAGAAAAATATTGTTTTTATTAATTTTCCATTTTTTAATGAATTTTTCAAACCCTAATGTCCGTCCGAAAACTTTGTCCGCGCGATTTCTCTTAAACTATTCAGTGGATTCATCTCAAACTTAGTACATATAATCTATGTCATATGAAGGGGTGCAGTCAAAAGAAAAAAAATGTTTTTATTAATTTTCCATTTTTTTATGAATTTTTCAAACCCTAAACCTATCCTAGCAATTTAATTTGTAACTACTGACACACTAGGCGGGTCGGGGGTATTAGTGAGCCACGCTCACTTTTGCACTTGTTTAGTTATGGCCCTGTCGATCTTTTTGGATGGGTGAAGAAGAGTTTTTGTATTTTGTTTGCCATTTTTTTTAGATTTTTTGTTTTGTTATGCTTTCAATTTTAAGTTTTAGTGAAAGTTTAGCTGCTTGGTCGGCATGTTCATTACCATAAATTCCTACATGTGCGGGTATCCAAATGAATTCTATCTGTTTGCCTGCTTTAGTTAGTTCATTAGAGCTTTTTAGTATTTGATTTATTAGTTTGGGGCGTTTTTTTGTGTTTTTGGTTTTTAGGGCCTGGAGTCCACTGTGGGAGTCTGTGGAGATGAAGATGTTTTGATGGGTTTTTATTTGTGGGTTTTGAAGGGCTGTTGCAATGCCCAGGAGTTTGGCCGTAAAGATTGATTGATTATTGGGGAGTCAGTAAGATTTTCTTTGTTTTAGAGGTTGAGAGATGTCAACGTGTGCTTTGAGGACAGATCAGAGGATCTGTCTGTGTAAATGTGGCACCAATCTGGCCATTTCTCGTGGATGTATGCTAATGAATTGTTTTTAGCGATGCTTGGATCCGTTTGTTTGTTTAGCGTGGAGGCAAGTGTGGTGTCTATTTTAGGGGTTTGGAGTTTTGTTGTGTAAATGTTGGAAGGTTTGGTGTTTTGTCTTAAATTATTTGGTTTGTGTTCGTTTAGGTAGATTGTTATTCTTTGTGATATGGGGGTTAGTAGTGCGTTTTTGGGGGGCCAGGGCTTGGTTTCTTGGGCTTATGAAGAATGTTTTGGACGAGAGGGTTTGATTTGGCGGCCGTCCAGAAGTTCAGAGATAATTGTTCCCTGCGTAATTCTAATGGGATTTCTCCTGTTAGAGCCTGCAGTGAAGTGCTAGAAGTGCCTTGTTGGGTGCGGGTGATTATTTTTAGGGCTTGGTACTGGTTTGAGTTTAATTTATTGTTTAGTGAATTGTTTAGGTTGTTGTAAATGGCGCTACCGTAGTCTAGTTTAGATCGGATAAGAGCTATGTATAGTGAAAGTAGGGTGTTTTTTTTATGCTCCCCCAGTTGGATCCAGTGAGGCATCAGAGTGTGTTTAGGCCATTACTGCATTTGGTTACGAGGTTTTTTATGTGAGCATCCCAAGTGAGATGCTCATCGAAGATTAGTCATAGGAATTTAGTTTGTTTTTGGAATTCGATGATATTATTGTTAAGTTGTAGTTTTTGAGAGGCAGGTTGCATATTTTTATGTTTAAACACTACACCTGTTGTTTTTTCGGAGTTTAGTGAGAAGCCCCGTTTGTCTGTCCATTGGTGGATTTTATTTAGTGATCTTAAGATTTTGTGCTAATTTAATGCTTTTTGTGCAGATCCAGAGGGCTCCGTCATCTGCAATTTGGATGTGTTTACTTTAGGGGATAGTCCTTCGAAAAGGTCGTTTATCATTATGGTGAAGAGAGTGGGGCTTAGGCTGCTGCCCTGGGGTGTGCGGTTTTCTAGGGGATACTGGTCCGATAGAGTTTGGTCTATACCCACAGTTATTTTGCAGTTAGTTGGGAAGTCTTGGATGTAGTTTATTATTTGTCCTTTGAGTCCTATTTTTTAAAGTTTTTGTATTATCCTGTTATGCCAAACCATATCAAAAGCTTTGGAGAAGTCTAAGAAGATACCTATTGTGTATTGTTTGTTTAGTTGTCCTTTTTTTATGTCCTGTTTTTATGTCCTGCTCTAGTCGGCTAGGTTATCTAGATTAGATTGGCCTGGAGTGAGGCCGCTTTGGTCTGGATTAATTATATTGTGTTGTTATAAGAAGTGTTCCGTAATTTTGACACAAAAAGCTGTATACAGGTCAATGACTTGGACCCAAGAAATGTAATAAGTCAGTGGCAAAAATCAATAAGTCACTTAAACAAAAGATGCCGGATGCAGTAAAATTTCGAAGTTAAATCAGTACCTTTAAAAAATCTGGCATAGCTTCCGCCCCCCTGGCTACCTCCCGGGTCTGGGAGCAATACTGCCATCAACTTCACCCCCCATCCCCCAGACACAAGGACAACTGTCACAAGCGTGCAATGTCTGACCTTTCCCAATGTTGAAATATTATTTTTTTTAAATAACCTTGTACTTACTTACCTTTTGTTGAAAAAAACATTGCAAACATAAGAGATTATTTCAACATAATATATATATCCAGGGTTATGGGTTTTCGGAAGAAACAATCATAGTTTTCTCGCTGATCACATGAACAACTGTAAGTGTACAACTTCTCATTCACTTATTCATAAAGGACAACTTTATCTTAGAATCAAGCCATCACCTGAGTATTTACAAATTTCTGTGTGACACCTATTGTTATAGTGCAAGTATTCATGATTGAAAACGTATGATGTCCGAAAACCTATGATCCGATGATAATAGTATTGTGTCATGAATAATGATAAAGGCATAAATGATGCTGAAAGTTCTGATCGAAAACAGGACAATCCGCGACGGTTGTCCGGAAACACGATATTTTCGGAGTATTTTTTTAAATCTTTGACTAGATCTATATTTTTCGAGGAACCACTGTTATAAAAAACGCGATTTTCAGCGTTTTTGTGGAGATTTCACATTGCTAGATCTAATTATTTATGTATTGAACAAATTTACCTGTCACTAAAGGGACTTCCCGCGCTTCATGTATTTCGATTGCGAAAATGTTATGTTGGCATTTAATAGTCAAATTGCCTCAAATATGACTTTGAATGAGTCAAGGTATGGCATTTATGATCTGTGTATCCATTCTCTTGCAACAAAAGTTTATTTCGAGGCGTCAATTGCGGTAATCTGACCGTGGTTGCTGTAAATAACGGTGAGTTGTGCGATCTACCGATCACTTTGCATACCGAAATTCGCCGAAATTATTATAATTATTGAATGAAATGTTTTATAAAATTTATAAGATATGTTGCAAACATAAGTCCAGATAAACAATGAACACCTTTTTATAACCAGATATTATAATAATAGGATTAAATTGCGTACTTCAGTTCGGATTTGTTGACTGGTATTTCCGGTGTTACGTGATCGCGGTGATCAGCTGATAATGTTTTTGAGGTGGGGGGAAAACATTGTGTCATTGGAAAACTTGAGTTTATTATAAACGTAAGTAAATTTGGGACCATGCTTTACCGCCCGCTATAACCGAGTTAGCGCTATTATTGACGGGCGCAATAGCGAGAGAACACTCACTGTATATGATGCTGAAAGCTCTGATCGAAAACAGGACAAAATGTGTACTGTACATTCTCTCAATTGGCACTAAACTTTATGAGAGCATTTTATTGGGCATTAAAATCGATACCGTAAGTAGGAATAATCCCTACTATTTAATCATGAAATTATGACACGTGTGACGCCTTGCTTAGCATTTCTATCGGTCAAAAGTCCGACAACTTAAACAAACCTTCGGTCAAATAGAAATTTTATCGGTCTATGATCGGTGACCGACGGCCATCTGAAACCCTGGTGTTGAAACCTATTTTTTATCATTGCTTCCATAACTTTGCATAGGTTTGAGGTTAAGGAGATAGGACTGTAAGAGTTGGCCTGGTCAGCCGGTTTATTCGGTTTGGGGATTGGAATGACCAGAGCTTGTTTCCATGTTGTTGGGACCTGGCCGTTTAGGAAGATTAGATTGTAAAGTTTTAATAGTGTCTTGAGGAGTTTTGGGGGTAGGTGTTTGATTACTTGATATGAGGTTAGGTCTAGTCCTGGGGCTGTTCCTTTTTTCCTGTTGTTGTTTACGTGGAGCAGCTTCTCCATTGTGTATGGGTGGTTTATTTCCAGGTTATCGTCTTTTGGTAATTTGGAGAATTTGCTTTCTGCTTTTATCTGATCTTGAAATTTTTGGCTGAAGTTACTATTGCTGCTTACTGCCTAAAAGTGGTTTACTAGGTTGTTAGCTTTTTGAGAGGGGTTTGTTGATTTATTTATGTTGGGATTTTTTTTTCTGACATTTTATGCCCCTAATGGCGTGTATTTTGTGGCAGACCGTTCTGTTGTCTGTATGGTGATTAATTTCCTCGCAGAATTTATTTTCCAGTTTTTGGTTTTGGCTACTTTGACTAAGCTTTGTACTTTGTGGTTTAGTTCATGTGCTATTTTTTGATGTTTGTGGTCACGTTTGGCTTTGTTGAATGCGTTTTTTTCCTAGTTGTTTCTATTTCTTCGTATGGCACTACTTACTTACTGAAGTTAGAGATTTAACGTGTGCTTTCTGACTGTAAGCGTATGTCACACACACCATTTTCTGTAGTTCCGAAATGGGAGAATAAAAGGAAGGTGCAACCCGGGAGGGGGTTTTAGGGATTGCTTATATTTTTATTTTGAGATTTCTGAAATTTGGAATACTAGTTGTGGGTGCTTGGTGGTTGTGTTTGGAGTAGGGGCTTAATTCCTTTGTTTTCGAGAGATTAGTTTAATAAACTGGAGAAGCCTGTGAGTAAGTGATGGTCATTTAATTTGTTCATAGTTTATTTAATTCAATTGGATTAACATACAATGGCGGCAATGTTTGAAGTTAAATTGAAGCAGATTGGTGAGCTACTGCATAGGTGTATAAAAGTTGGAATATTTCTATTGACTGGCATTCTCATCATGAGTTCCAAACGAAAACGCCACGCTTACAATGCTGCATTGAAACTGCGAGTCGTCGCTGTTGCTGGTTTCTATGGATGTGGAAGATGTCATGGCATGAGATGACCTCGATGACTACTACGACGATGCGACTGATGTAGCTGCGTGGGCAATTCTGGCCGTTGAATTTGATGGATTTACCAGGGATGATGTGATGTGAAGCGTAAAAAAATTCTACGCATATATGTTTATGTATAAATGATAATGTATATATGTTTTTATTTAGTTATTTGTACACAAAACAAATAACCAAAAATACAATGATTTGAAACTAAATATTTGACTTGTGTTTTTATTTGTTGGTACATTTTCTCACAGGTTCATAATTATATATACACCGATTCACAAAATGGCGCTTCGTTGTTGATGGCAACAAAAAACTATCATAATGAGATTAAAAAAAGACAAGAGAAACAGCTTCCAACATTATGAAAGTGGATCACTGGTTTGTTAAATCTTTATTAGAAATAATAATGACTTTTTCAATATAATTACAACGTTTTTCATCTTATATTATTGAATATCTGCGAGTACAGGCACAGTCCGGCAGTGTTTTCACATCCTGGTTTGGCTTATCTGCGGGTCATATCATTTTCTTTTGTATTTCAATGGTCAAGTTAACACCTCGGCTTATCTACGGGGTCGGCTTATCCGCGGTCATATATGGTAGGTGCCAAGGTGGGGAGGGGACTAAGCCGTGTGTGGTGTGTGATTGCTGGTTTATGTTGTTTTGGTTTTATGGGTGTATTGTGTGGTTTTAGATACGATTGATTAGACCTGTTTTAATTAGGTATAAGCCCAGGGCTTTGAAGTTTTGTGAGTTATTTTTGGGGTTTAGGATTGATTCTAGAGTGAGTTCCTTGTTTAAGTTTAGAGTGGTTTGTAGTGTTGATCTGTGTGTCTGGTAGTGTGTGTAGTGTATGAGAGCGTGTTCTGGGGTTTCTTGGTGGGTACAGTGTGGGCATTTTCCTGTTGCGTGTCGTTTAGATAATTTTAGTTGATTGTTTAGTTTGGTATGGCCTGTCTGTAGCTTATTTATGATTCTGTTGATCTTTTTAGATGGGTGAGTAGTATAGGTAATGATGGTTCTGGACCACTTCTGGAGACGGATTCATATACCTATACTGCTACTACAGGTGGCATTTTTTATGCCAAAATGATTATGCGATTCAATGATAGTCATGAGTTGTATTAAAGGAAACATCAATATTAATTAATAATGAATAAAATTTACTATAGCCCACGAGGATATTGGAAAGGTGTAAGAGCAAAAAAAAAATTAGCCACCGCGGCTAAGGTATCTAAAGATGTGGCCAAGGATTGGTTAAAGAAACAAGCGATGTGGCAAATATATTTACCGGCACCGCGATATATACCGAGGAAAAAGTTTGATAAAGTTACAACGAATGAAGTTCATCAGGCTGAACTCTTGTTTCTTCCCCACGATAAGGTAAAACGCAAAACGTATAAATACACTTCAACGGTAGTGGATGTGGCTAGTCGATGTGGCTAGGCTGAGCCATTAACCTCGAAAGATTCAACAGAAGTAGCTAATGCACTGAGCCGTATATATAAACGCGGACCGCTAAAATGGCCTAAGCTATTTCAAGTAGATCCCGGTCGCGAGTTTATGGGATCGATTAACTAAACTGTTAACAAAGCACGATGTCGAAATCAGGCGTGGTGAAAGAGAGGCCCACCGTAGTCAAGCTATCGTCAAAAGATTTAACCGGACATTAGCGGAATGTTTGTTTGGCTATCAGTATGGGATCGAAATGAAATCCGAGCGATTGAGATCAACCCTAATGGGTGACACGATTATCAGCTGTTGTATCAGCGCTGAATAATGAAGTTATGAGATTAATAGGGAAGAAACCATCCGATGCTATTAAAATGAAATCTGTGACTTCCGAATCTTCAGCACCGAGGAGAGGCAAAGAACGAAAACTTCCGGATAGAGTAAGTGTAAGATATTTATACCAGCCCGGTGAACTCGAAGGAGGCCTACGTCGCGCAACCGATCCGATTTGGTCTCTTAAGACATATAACATTAGTCGATTGGTTACGAAAGAAGGAGAGCCTATTCTTTATTATCTTCAAGATGGACCGGGTAGGGCATTTGTACGAGAAGAGTTGCTCATAGTTCCCGACGATACGGTATTACCGCCCTAAATAACCATAAGCATAGGTAGTTACACCATCATTATCAATCCATCTCTTTGTATCTAAGGGGGATAATGATGTCTTGTTCATTTTTAATCCATATATCCTATGATTGTAACTTCTTAAAGAGTTCATCTTGTGTTTGAACGTTCTACTGTTGAATAATGATTCTTTATACTGTTCATGTTTGATATGCTTTTTTACCACATACTTTTTAACACCCTTAGCTTTTCTTATCTCTCCATTATCGGACTTCCTTATAGAATACATCTTAGGTCTTAATCCGACATACTCCGCTATAGGGGTCCCAGCACATTCATCCTTCATCTTACCTAACACCTTTTTATTTACTGCGCTGTGCAGTGGATTATCTTTTGGGTAATCGCTCGTGTCGTACATATCTATTTTTTCTGCCATATCTTTATAAACATCCTCGGTTTGTATTTCCATCAACAAAGAATCTGTGTCGGTATATAACACCTCACATCTATCACCGTATTGCTTCTTTAAGTTCGTTGTAATAAAAGTCATACATTAAGTGTTTTGACAAGTCGAGAATACTCATACCGACGTACACCGGTCTGTTGAATTTTATATTTCTCTTCTACATATGCAACGCAGCTAAGTCGTTATCGAATATCTTGCTTCTGTTAATAGCCGGACTCGCTATAAGTTTCCTGAGTCTTTCCTCCTCATTAGATCTGACTAATTTAACATCAACACGCTTCCTTAGATTCTCCATAGTTTTACCAAATACTGAGTTATTCATGAGCTTATATAGCTTCTTTTCGAAATCGCTGGTAGCTATCTTTCTTAAATCTGTGTTCAACCTTATATAGGGCTCCATCCAAGGGCTTTGATCAAACTTTAGAACTCTGTGTATTTTCTTTAGTTTCATACCTAACGATAGATATAACTGGAGATTTCTGTAGTGAACTATATATTTTGTCTTATCCATCAAATTTGGTACGAGTTTTTCTACGTTAGCTAACCTTGTATTACCCATCAAGGAGTGTTGATATTCCGACATCCAATCTTTATTAACCATTAATCTTTCGGGAGCTAGCGGATAACTGTTATGGTCTTTATGTAATGAATTTGGATATTCCAAGTCAACTTCTAGTATGTACCCTTTATTCGCATCATTATTATGGATATCATTCACATCGACCCGCTCAAAACCACCCGTGGGTAAAGGTTGACTCATAGCCCATCCGTACAAATTGTTGGCGTCGAGATATAATATGTGCGTGTCGGGTTTACTCGGATCATATCCTTCCAATAATTTATTATTAGCCTTAGAATACCTTTTCGCTACCATCGATATACCCCCTCTTAATCCTTTCTCAATAAACAAGTGCATATCGTAATCTGTGAGTAGTTTTAGTTCTACGCCGGTCTTCTTCAACAATGCATCCCACGATAGTCCGGGACTGGAATAGTACCATGCCGGGTCCAAGCCGTATTGTTTTAAACATGTCTTTCTAAATATCTCGAATATATATCGGCGAGTAACAGTACATCGGTTTTTAAGTACAGATCGCGATAATCACCTAAATTCTTACAACCTAATTTATCCCACACCGTCAGAGCGTGTTCATAATCGGCATCGGTTATTTTAGATTCTGTTAAGTTACTATAGAATGATTCAAGGGGTGGTAATTTAGTTTCGTCGATCTAGACCAATCATCCATATATTCGTAAGGATATACACCTTTTCTCAGCAACAAATGACGTGTTAACCTATCGGTATATTGATTTGTTATCGCAAAGTCATCGGGATTGTTCGCATTAGCTAAATTGTCCAGGGAAGATAACAGAAACTGTACGGAGTCTGTGAATCTAAGCCCATTACTTTGCTTTATTCTGGCTTTCCCATCCTTGTCCCTATAATGTATAGTTTTAGTCAACGAGAATGATATGTATTTTTCCATATTGTTGGGAATGCACGTTAAACCGCCGTCGGTCTTTGCGATAGCTTGCATGATGAGATGTGAATCGTATCCCCTAAGGTTATGAAACACAACGGGGATGGGTATTGTTTGAGAATTCATTTTTAGTTTCAAGTTACACTCGTTATGCGCGGCTCCCCGATAATTACCTGTGACGTGGCAATGATCTCTTACGGAATCCCCATTCAGGGGTTTATTACAAACATGATAACTAGTTGACTTCTTATAGGCCCTCCAATTATCCCTCGTCATACACATGGGTTTCTTACGCGATAAATTTTCCCTGATTATTCTCTCTTCGTTTTGTAGATATTCTAGGAACTTTCCCGCTGCATCGGGACCTCTGTAAATCACGAGCGGGTTTGTTTTCCCATCATATCTTACAACTATATATCGAAACCCACAAGGAATATGTTCTTGAGTTTTGTACGTATTATTGCGTTCGGTATTTTCTTTGGGTTTGATAAGTGCTTCGAAGTCGGCGTAAATCACGTAAGGTACTGGCATTTGATTACAATAATGTTCAAATTTTAATATATTTTTTCCCTCTTTAGGCATATCGATCCTGATAGCGGTCTGCCCAACACCTCTACAGTCTTCTTTATGCGCTTCTAATAGATCTTGTCTGCTGTGCCCATGTAGGCATCTTTCGCAGAAATATTTCTTTCTAGCATGTATAGTTTGATCGTATAATAGCCTGTTTAAACTCTTTATCCACGTATAATGATATTTTCCATCTCTTTCGATCAGAAATGAATTGATTCTGGGGATATCTTCCGGAGCGGAGCTTATCCTGTGTACAACTATTCCTTTAGAATGTCCGAAAACATTTATAGCTAAATTATCTTGCTTTTCCACCTGATCAATTTGTGATATTGGTGTAGGTTCGTCTATACCATCGAAGTTGAGTCCATCATTTTGGGGATAGCTAGAAGGTCTATTTGCAATTTTAGAATCTACGGGGGACAATGCAGATCTTATCATCATTCTTAAACAGTCATCGGATTTATTTTTTACATTAATTATGGCTTTTTTCTTTTTATAATACGGGGGTAAATCTATATAAGATCCACCTTTGAAGGGCATATAATTTGCTATATCTAAATATATACTATCGATTTTATCCACACCCCAACCAGAACCTCTATTAGTCCAGCGTTCTAAAGTTTCCTGTATCCTCTGAATTGATGTATCTAATGATGCGTTTATAGTATCAGATTCGGTTATAACTTCTTGATTGCTACGGAAATATGGTTCGGTATTTCGGTATATTCGGTTCTATCGTCTGCGTTACTTTTACTCAATGACATTTTTATCGTCAGCTGGTATTTTATACTATGTAAATCATCTAACTCCTCGTTAATTTTGCTCGATATGATGGGCTTAACATCATTAACATCCATGTTGGAATTAATATCCATCTTCCAACCTCTTAGATATTTACCAACGCCGGCGGATGTGGATACAAATTTTAATTCTTGTTGTTGTTGTTTATCATCATCGTCTTGTTGATTATTATCTAGTAAAGCGATCAATTCAGCTCTTCTCATTCGAGAATAACCTCTCAGCCCACTGTTTTTTGCTTGAGCTTTGAGTTCTCTAACAGTCTGGGGTTTGTTGTATTCCAAACCGAGTAAATCAATCAATTCAGCTTTTCTCATTCGAGAATATCCACGTAGACCACGGTGTTTTGCTAAATCCTTCAACTCTCTCACAAAAACCATTGTGGTTTAATGGTATATGCAAAATGATTCATTTGTCTAATTGGTTATTTTTCATATACCGTATTTTCTTGAGTATAGTGCGCACTTTTTTCCCAAAAAACACAGCTGTGTGGAAGGGGGTGCGTATTATACACGAATTATGAGTTTGGATGTTTTTTTCCCCCATGGAAAGACATTACCGTGAGCACGAAACACCGGAAATACCATGTCAACAAATCCATACTGAATTACGCAAAATAATCATGTAATTACACTGTCTGGCTATAAAAAGTGTTATTTGTATATCTGGACTTATGTTTGTAACTTATTTCATTAATTTTATTCAAAATTCCTTTTAATATTGTTTTTATTAATTTCAGCGAAATCGTGTGTGAAGCGATCGGAAGATCGCACAACTCACCGTTATTAACAGCAACCACGGTCAGAATACCGCTATTGACGCCTTGAAACGAACTTTAGTTGACAGAGAATGGATACATATATCATGAATGACATACTTTGACTCGTTAAAAGTCATATTTGTTTTTGTTTGGCGATTCTATGTCAACATGAAATTCTCGCGATCACGCGATCATGTGCGCGTGAGCCTTGACGGTGACTGGTCGGATTGGTTCCATGTAAAAAATAATACCCGGGAATAGCGATCAGCTGCTTCGCTTAGGGTTATTATTATTTTAAATATGTTTAGTAAAGGCTGCATATAATTAAGAAAATAATGGAATATGTTATTCCTGATAAAAAAAATAGTTTCAGATACAATTTTTGCCAATCCTTGCATTAAAAATCATATAAAGTTATATCATTGGGTGTGTCTTGACCGAATCACCGGTCGATTCCAAGAAAACATGTGTACAGCTGATTGCTGTTTCCGGCTTAGTTTACGAGACAATACACAAGGTAATCTTAATCCCTGGATATAAAACAATGCCTAGCAGAACAATAAATACTATTTAATCGGTAAATAAACATGTCTGGTGATTTTTTATCTCAAATTTCGAATTTGTACAGACGAAGTTTCTCATCACCCGTTCGTTTGCCGTACTTCGCTGACAGGGTACGGTGTAATTTTTTTCTGCGCATAATATTCAAATTTCTTTTTTTTCAAAATATTGAACCCGCTAGAGGGGGGTGCGCATTATACACGGGTGCGCACTATACTCAAGAAAATACGGTATCTAAATACGTATTCTCCCCAACCTATTCCTCTCATTGATGTAATCTCTCTTCCTAGCATAAATAATCTGGTTCCTGACCCTATCAGCACCGTGTTTCTTACATAAACAATAACGACCTTTGACCCCTATCCCACATACAGAACATGTATAGTTAATGTTTCCCCACCTGATGTAATAAGAGTGTATACCACAGTAAATACCAACAGAGCGTCGGTTACATTGAATTTTTTTCCCCATGAGTGTAAATCTGCACAGATTCATGGTTATACATGATCTATCATATCATTTGTCTAAATGCAAAGCAAATCACATCTCCACTGGTGAGACATGGCTATTTATAGTTTAGCAGTCATGGTGATTTATTGATTAGCTGTCACTCTAGGTCATGGTTTATGCGTAGTTATTGTGTAGCTGAAAATTGCAACAACTGATAACCCAATTATCACGAATGCTACCTCGCAGTTCTTTTGTTCCTCTGAAGGTGTATAAAACTGACTCATTGTTGGTCTCGGTATTGGGTCAATTTTTTTCCAAAACGAGGAAGTATTCGTGCATGGCAGATTCGACATCCTTAAACGTTTGAATTGAATGTCCCTCCTTTTGCAGTTCTTCATGAATAAAATCTAATCTCTCCATTCTCTGCCACACCCATTGTGACTGAGCTTTTTCGAGTTGTTCTAAAGCTTTATTATGTCTTTTACGCTCCTCTTCAACTTCTTTAGCGTTTGATTCCCTCATACTAGAAAATAAAAAATTACTCCCCGAAAAAGCTAGAGCATTAACAATAGTTCCACCGACCATCATCGCAATTGTTGCCATGTTTATATGAATATAAAATATTCAAATGTTCAATAATATAAAATATTCAAATGTTTAATTACTTCATTATGTCTTCCGGGATAAGCCCTTGTTTGATGAGCATATCTTTCGTTGCCTTTGCTAATCCAATATCCAGAATCATCATACCGATATCATAACCATTAAAATCTAGCTTGGGAGGTGTGGCTTTAGTAATCATTTTAGCCATACGGGCATAGCCAATGGCCAAGCCGGTGACCACCGCTGAATGATACGTTTTGTTTACCAACATTTTACCGTCTGTAACTGGAGTAGTCATGCTTCTTATAGCATTATATGGGGGCTAACCTCTAATTGAACTTGTTGTTGTGTCATCGGGGGTGACGTTTTCTCTTCTCCGGTCTTATAAAAGAACCATACAGCCGCTATAGCAACATCTCCTACTAGTGCCCAAGTTTTAATCGGATCAATATTGGAATTATTCATTAGTTTCGCTTTGCGAGCGAGTCCTCCCATCCTGCCTGCAGAGATTTTTTTTGGGTTTTTCCTCGGGGTTTTAGTATTTTCTCATTCACAATCGCTGGTGGTGGTTCCTCATTCACTCGTTGTGCAGTCAGGGTTATTATTTCCTCGTTCACAATCTGTGGTGTCTGTTGAGTCTTCATTATTATTAAGTGGGCACTTATGTTTAAATTGACAATATCTAGCCGTTATTAAAGCTGTGGTGAGTGGAGCTAAGAACATTC
The DNA here is from genome assembly GCF_023055435.1 of Haliotis rufescens. NCBI lineage: Eukaryota > Metazoa > Mollusca > Gastropoda > Lepetellida > Haliotidae > Haliotis > Haliotis rufescens. The sequence goes on from NW_025963979.1 coordinate 191,747, forward strand.
CGTATCTATGATAAAACTCACAGCTCACTGAGCTTATAGCGTGTTCGATGCATGGGTCTTTCTCGAGAGATTCGCATAAATACATGCGATGTTCTGCCGGGATAGGGAGAAACTTACTAGCTACAACTGTGTATAGTTGTAATATAGCCGAACCTATCGTTTTAGTCATGGTAGCTCCCAGTCTAGACTCGTAACGCGCGTACAGTTTTTTAATTTCTTCGTCCGGTCATGTTATCAATTTTTTTCGATGGTATAATTTTCCCCCAAATATTGGAAACATTTTCCACCAGCTACCAAAGCGGTGAGTCTTTCTCTATGTTTATCTAAAGATTTATCTGTCATAGGTTCTTCTGCATCAGATTCTTTGAGCATTTGTTCGATGAGTTCGTTGCATTCCATAATGTAATACCGAAGGAGATATTTAAGTCTAACATAATATAATATGACATATCCAATACATCCCTTAATAATGAACTGTTACGAAAGAATGATGATTTCAAACCACATTAGGTCATATAAACCGCTAATGTTCAATTTATCGTATTTTTGCTATATTTGCTATAATTTTGCTATATTTTTGCTACATTTGCTATAATTTTGTTTAGCAGTTGCTACATTTTGCTTCAATTTGCTACATTTTTGCCACATTTTGCTACATTTTGCAAAGCAATTGCATAAGCAGCTGGTTGAACGGTTTTTAATACAAGTTTACAATGCTTCGTTGCCGCTAACAGTTTTCTGACTTTATCTCGTTCGAGCTTGGTATAAATAACATCATTTTTGCGTAAACATTCCTCGAATGAATCTCGATCTTTGCAATGAAACAGGGCTACCCATTTGGAGATTAAAAATAGATTGCTTACTATCATTAGATCACATTTAGACAAATGCTTACATAAATATATAATAATGGAGAATTACAACATTTATGTTCATGGACAAAATTATTATATCAGTAATGTCAAACCAACAAATGAAGAACACAAAACATTTATGTTCATAGACAAAATTATCAAATTGAGAGAATTACCACAAGGTATATATTATATCAGTAAACCAAACAAATACGATCATCAATTACCAAGAAGAGTATATAATCTGGCTTACTTGTAAAATAATAGAGAAATTTATATCATAGAAGCATTGATTGACTCAAGGTGGTGGTGAGCTAGAGTCAATTTAACTTAATCTCATGACTATCGTTGAATCGCATAATCATTTTGGCATAAAAATGACACCTGTAGTGGTGGTATAGGTATATAAATCCAGCTCCAGTGGGGTTGCGGCAGAACCATCATTACCTATACTACTCAAGAGGGTGGCGAAAATTATTACCGAGGCACATCATATTTCCACTAAATCTTTATATGATAATAAGTGGAAAGTCTTAAAAGGATATTGTAGTGCCAGTTATATTACAAGCCTGACCACTGCCTCCCCTTAACAAATTGCTGAATATCTACACCATTTACGCACGACAAGGAGACTGAAGGAAACTTACTTATCTAGCAGCCATTAATTCAGTCATTGGAATAGTTCGGGTTCAAATATTTCCAGAGTAACTGAATTGCAAGCTCTCATTCGGTCTTACAAACTGGCTGATCAGTCAGAGGACTATGAACCTTCGAAAGAAAAGGATTTGGAACATGTCACATTATCACAGTGTTTCTACTAGCACTAGCAATGACAGCTCACATCAGTGAAATTAATGCTCATGATGTTGACAGTCCATTTTGAAAGGCAATGTCTTGAGAAAGTCTTTTGCTGGGACAACCAGATCAACTATTCACTAACACTTCACTTGCCTCGATTTTGAATCCAGAGGATCGGGAAGACTTTGCCTTCTGCCCTGTTTCCAAAGTTCAATGTTACGCTGTTGTTCATATTATTGAGCAACGTCCTGTGTGAAGACATATAAGACATGAGTTACCCACTATCAAAATAGTTTTGTTCTAGTTATGCAAAGTGGATTATTTCACTTATAGGAGTGATCACCCATTCACAAGTTCTTGTCTTTACAACATTGAACAATTTTGTCACTGAAGCATAGTTTAATACCAGCTTCCTCATGTACATCTCACGGTTGTAATCTCAAACAGGCAATGGTATCTGCACCTCTCCATCCAACCGTAAGGATAAATTCAAGTGAGATAGGATAAGTTTAAACATTAGAAAATTTGACAATAAATTATGTATGTATATATTTATCCTATCTCACACATTCTATGTCAACTCAACCTTCCCCACATAACAGATACACCATGGCCAGCCTGTATTCTCAAGAAAGAGAATGAGTGAGCAGAACATACCAGGTGATCAGGTCGCTTGGGGTGCAATTGCATGGGAATGCAATGGTGCATGTCGCTTTGTTTGTGTGGTGACCATAGTGATGAATGGGTGTAGTTGGGTGTAACTGTTTCGGAAGCCGGAAACTTTGTTCTGAGACATTTCCACACCAGGATTGAAAGAAGAAGGAAGAAATGCATAGTGTGAGATAGGACAAATATATAAATATACAATTTAATGAAAAAAACTTCAATTCTTGTTCAAACCACACTCTGTACACAGAAAGGGTTTGTTATGTAATAATTTCAAACCATTCTTACATGGCAATAATTCGATAAAATCTTACTTGGAACAATCTTTTCAGGTCAAACCTGTAGCAATAACTTAAAAAGGGATATGATACTGTAACATATGGTATCAAGTTTCAGTTTTAAAAAAGCGCTCAAAATGAGGAAAATACGCAGATCTTGAAGGTCATATTGATGAATTTGTTGTCAGTAATGTTGTGGAGCACAATTATATAATTTAAAGATTCACTGCAAATTACTTTACCATACTTCACAAAACAAAAAGGAAATACACTACAAAAGCATGAAAGATAAGGCTTCTGTATATATCTGCTCTTATGTATGTAGCAGTCAATGTGTAAAATGTGAGTTTGCCAGTTAGACTGGCATGAATTGAGGATCACAGTGAGTCATATTCATATTACGGAATTGATTAAATGTTTTATATGTTCTGCTCATTTGCTGTTGTTTGCAATATGCATGTTAAAATAAATATAATTATATAGGTCTATTGTTTTATTTTCATGGGTACAAAATCACCTGGTATTTTGGGTACCAATTTTAGGGGGGTACTGAATCACTGTTTATGAAAGAACCAAAGATTTTAATTAAATGATTTGATTTTTTTTACATTTTAAAGAAATTATCAGACTGCATGCTACTCGACGTGATGTGCCTATAGTCAACAACGGATGCATCTACCTCAGATGGGCTATTTCGTCTTGATGGACTCTGTTCATCCTCTGAAAACATGTCACTTTCAACATTTGCTGAACTAGTCAAGAGTACTCTTGGTCATTTCGGTGGGAAGTGGAAATACATCTGCGGAACCAGTGATATCTTTGTCAACACTATTGTCTTGGTCATTTAAATGTTCAGATTTTTCACCAATTTTTAAACAGGTGACACGTGGGGACCCTAACATATGTATTTCCCTGGACCTTTCCACTTCTTGTCCCTCATGGAGTAAACCCTATCAACAGTTTGATAGAAACAACCTAACTTCATGTCGTAAGGCCACCTGATTCTTTCAGATGATTCAGCTTCAATGAAGGCTTTCCTTCCCGCATGTAGTGATAGATGTGTTTTGCAAACATTTCACTTGCAGTGGTACCTTCCAAAGCAGGTGGCCTATCAACAAGGGTTGATGGGAGGTTTGGGTGAGATCCAAATACGAGCTGATAAGAACTCCATCCATGCACCATCTGTAACGAGTTCTTCGCATTAATCACCCACACCAGCACAGTTTCTAGATCAAGTTGAGGGTTGTGGTTCATATGTTTTGAGACACAGTCATCAGCCAAAGCATGGTTCCTTTCACAGAGCCTAATTTGCCAAGGGCTAAAGCCAACTGTATTCATTACTTCCACATTAAGGTTTTCCGCCATGTCCTTCTATTCTTCATTAGCGAATTCTCCACCATTGTCAGCTCAAAAATTATTGGGTGTGCCTGATCCTCTCCACAAATAATTTCAAATTTTGATCGATGACGACCCCTGGAGTTTTCTTCCCTATGACAGCAGCCAGACTAAATCTTGTGGCCATGTCTATGAGGTGGAGGAAGAAAACACCAGTCTTCCAAACTTTCATATTCATTGTCACAAATTCTGCAGCAGGAGGGAGAGAAATGACAGGTCTAGTCAGTGTCTTCTTGAATTTCAGACAAAAATCACATTCCTTTGCTACCTGATCAACGAATGCCTGATAAGTATCATCCTTGATCCCAGCATCCTCCAGCAGCATCAAGAGTCATCTACTTGATGGGTTCGCAAACTGTCTATGAAATTTCGAATCTTTTTCTTTTTCTCTTGCTTTGACTGCTTTCTGTGGGAATACAAAACCTCAAAGGTTTGATTCACTGGCATCATGGAATGTAATATTGGGATGCAATAGTGTCCTAAAGAAGTACACTGTAGATTGATTTCCTTTCCAAAAATAAAAGCCTGATCATTTTCGAAGACAAGACCACCTTAACCACTTTCATAGCTTGTTATCCAAGTAGAAGAGGAATATCACTTTGTAACACATCAGTTGTTATTGTACAGTTGACACTTGCTATTTCACCGGGAAAAGTTACTTTGTCAATAGATTTGAGAAATCTTCCACCACGAAACTTGAAGATAGAGTCACTTTTGTTTCACTTGTCTTACTTTGTGTATCTTTATAGCAGTTCATCCAAGCTTCACCTGCCACTGTAGAACTGCATGCACTGTCTAAGACTGCAGAGTTAAACATTCATCAACTAGGTCTTGTACCTCCTCACCTTTATTGCCAGTAAACAACACAAATTCTTCTTGTTTGTCTTGAAACTTTCTCTTTTCCATATTTTCATATGAGTCCAGGCAGTCTTTTGATGAAGTGATAAACAGACTCACAAAACTTGCATGGAAGAGGACGTCCAGCATGTCTAATTGGATTTCGTACTCGCTGGTTGTCATATGGTTCACTTCAGAATCTGCGTCCGTGATTATTTCTTGCCTGTGATCTGCTAGCGCATTGGTCATGTTGGTTGCTACATATACTGGTTCTGTCTTTATCGGAATACTACCCATCCCCTCAGATGACAGCATTGCTTGCTTGACAAAGAATTTCTTCAGGGACATGGCTGTTTGTTTAAACAATGTTGTGTTATTTTTGTAGTTGACACCAGTGAGAACAAACTGTTTGTCCCTTATACTTAAGACAAGCATTTTCAAGTAACTTGAAAGCAAGCACTGATTCTGGAAGGGTCATGTTACATTTCTTTGTTTTACTGTATAACTTTTCAAATTCAGTGGCATATAAGTCCAAAGACTGATCTCTCGATCTCTTGTACCTGTCAAACTCTGTGTAAACATCATATGCTTCTGAAAGTTCATCTTTCTTGAAAATACCATCCATAAAAGTTGACACCAACACCCAGTTCATTGAATACCTTGTAACAGATCAAAATAACACCCTCATTTTCTGGTAATGATAACACTATGGCTGACCCTTGTTTATCTTGCGGGAAGTCTGTCACTGTCTGCCACACTCTGACTTCTTCAACCCTGGTGATAAATACAGGTGGCACTCTGTAATTACCCAACAAGACCATTTTTCTTGTTTGTTTACTCACGCAGTTGCTAATATTCCACAAGCTTATCTGCTGACACTCTCTCCATCGACGCTCTGCTACCATGAAAACTCAGTGAACTCCTTCTGACTTCAATAGTATTTATCTACATCACTTGACATGACGTTACATGGCCATGTGCGCTACAACTACGTCACATACAAAGTTAGTTCCTGCACTTGTGATACCGGTAGTTACGTATCTGTGTTATGTTATGTTATGTTATGTTATGTTATGTTATGTTATGTTATGTTATGTTATGTTATGTTATATGGCAATGTGTTTTGGTGTTAAACAGTCATTGTAACTGTGTTACATTGTTCTGTTCAGATTTGGTAGAGGCTCATTGCATTGTGTTTGGACATTGATCAGTCGTCATGAAGTTACTATATTTAGATATTAGTGGGGTGTGTAAACTTCTCGTCCAGTATACCACGAACGGTGATGATATGTTATAGAAACAAGTGGAACTTTCCAGTATCTGGTTAAACTATATAAGGGGACAAGAGCGTGTTGACGTATCTCTCACGCAATTTCATCACATCGGAACCAGTATGTTAGAGAAACGTGGATCTTTCCGATATCTGGTAAAGGGGTATTCACACGGTACAACTAGTTGTATACAGTTTGTTGCATGTAACACATTGCATCGTGTGAACAGGCAAGTCGGTCCAACTTTTGACATATGCAACTTATTTGATGTGAGTTGTACGAAATAGGATATGCTCTATTTTCATTCGACAAGTTGTATGAACACAGGCAATCAAAACGTGTATGAAAATCATGTGATATTGTGATATCTAGTTGTAAACAAAAACTGTAGCCCTAGTGTAGACCAAAATGAGATTAGGTCCATAAAACGTTTCTAAAACTTAAAATACATCAGACACACAAATACATGAAACAGGTTTGGATTGTGTGGGAAAGTATCCATTGTGTGATACCATTAAGAACTATTTTCGGCAAAGCATATGTACAAAAAAACGATATCGGAAAATAGTGTACAACAAAGATATTGCCATTTTCGCATTTTACCAATTCCCAATTCTAAATGTAATTATTTATTCAAATAATGTATAGCTACATGAGAAGTTCAATTACAAAACTATCGGGGTTCTGGTCTTTGTCCAAATGCCTATGATCAGTCCTAAAAAGACTCAAATAACCCTATATTCGAAACCCACCAGTGGGCCTTCTCGTTTGAAAATGTAAACAAAGCAAACTTCAAGTTTTTCTTAACATGATAATATTTTCTACTATTCCCAGAGATTCTGTCGTCAATATGTTGCATACATTACCTCAGATTATTGTGAATATGCATGGGTCGATAATCGTTTCAAGGATTGAGGAATTAATCATGAGGTATCTGTTTGGAAAAGTCAACAGAAATTGTTCAACGTGATGCCATGGTTGAAGCAAGATCACGCACACTGACGAAGGTATTGGTCTTTATCATAAAATGGGTAGGTTTCTCGGCAGGATAAAGCCAACGGATAAAAACGATATCTGTTGGGGACATATGCAGATAGAGATGCAAATATCAAAGGTCAAGTAGGGACTACTTTCAGTGTTTATAAACAAACATGGCGTCGCCCTTGTCATTCGGTAATCGAGTCAGAATTAACCATCGGGAATCTGGATAAACTACAGGGATAATTACTATCATTATCAAAAGAACAGTCTAATATACTTAAAATCAGTGTCTAACTGTGACGTAGCTAAGGCATTATATAAGTTTTTGCAACTTTGGAGATATAAATTTCCAAACAATTTTGCAAGGGCACTAGGCCTAGCCATGCAGGATCAGTAGCCATATCTGTGCTTGTAGACCTCTGCGGCTTGAAACCTTTTCCACAAATTGAAATAGTTGGATTTGGCCGAAATATGTTTGAATTGTTACCTTTTTTTCGTTTTGTCGCTGTGTGTACATCTGATTGCACTTCTTAACGTTATGACAGGACAGGCCGACTGTCAAAAACGTCTGAACGTGGCCGTGACGTCTCATAGACTAGGGTTAGAGTAGCTTCCCTTTGACAATGGGCATTTACTCTAGCTGACAGACCGGTGGATTGCCGCGAAATGCAAGTATATTCATTGGGGGCTCTCGGTTGTTACCTCGCTTTGGGCATTTTATTTCATAATCTCCCCCAATTCATTTTCACATTCCAATCATAATTCATATCCCTCTTCGCAGGCCGGCTACTGCCCCTGCACACACACAGCTCTTTGTCAGGCCGGCTTGCCCCTACAATCAGCTGCTTCCTCACGGTTGTCCATGCCGGCTTGCCCCTGCAACCAATCTTACAAAACTTATATCATTCATAAGCAACAACCGAGCCAGCTCCCAATTTGTGCCAAGTTTTATAATAAATCGTGTATTTTTACTTCTTGTTTTGTTGTTTCTGCACAAAATGTAAATTTAATATTTTTGTTTGTGCAGAAATAAGTACCACTACCTCCCTGCCTACTCTTACGATTTTATCAGCTATTACCCTTCATTACGTAATATTCCACTAAATATTTCTTTAATTCCCTTTTACTCACTTGCCTTATTCCTTAATTAATCCATCAATGCATAATTACTTTAACATTTTCTATGTTAGATCCAAGCACGGTTTACCTCACATCCCGTCTATTTTTTATACGCTGTTTACTTCCGTTGTCTCACAGCTACATAATGTACCTTCACAATTTTATCGTAATCCTAAATATACTTACGTATTCCATCAACTATTATCTTTTTCTTATATTAATATGTAATCTCAGCATCTATATCTTGTACATTTCTATTAATAATTCGCAGGCACCATTTCTTAAATATTAATTCATGGTGCATCACGGTCTTTATTATTTCCGACATGTTGCGCATGCGTATTCTATGTTCCTTCTCAGTTCTTCGTCCGCCATGTTTCACCAATTTTCTCGGCCCTCCGGCCACCCCATGCTACCTCCTCGGAGTTGTGCCGGCTGTTGCTTAACATTCATACCTCATTCTTTCCTCTTTGGCATTTTATTTCATAATCTCCCCCAATTCATTTTCACATTCCAATCATAATTCATATCCCTCTTCGCAGGCCGGCTACTGCCCCTGCACACACACAGCTCTTTGTCAGGCCGGCTTGCCCCTACAATCAGCTGCTTCCTCACGGTTGTCCAGGCCGGCTTGCCCCTGCAACCAATCTTACAAAACTTATATCATTCATAAGCAACAACCGAGCCAGCTCCCAATTTGTGCCAAGTTTTATAATAAATCGTGTATTTTTACTTCTTGTTTTGTTGTTTCTGCACAAATGTTGTTTTGCGTAAATATTGCTTCGCCACTGTATAAGAAACAGATTTCAGTTGGAACTATATTGGCTACTGTCACTGTCCGACTGACTCATTACTTACCCTGTGACGTAATAAATATTAATAAGCGCATTCCAGGAAAACTCGCAATGTTTAGGTAATGTTTGTTAGAGAGGGAAAGCGATTTTCAAGCACAGAATTCAAGAATGACATTATATGATAAAGAGGTTATCACGCTTGTGTGTTTGGGGATAGTAAATATCCTGTATTAGGAATAAACACTATGTATTTAGGCGAGCTAAATACATAGTGTTTATTCCTAATACAGGATATTTACCATCCCCAAACACACAAGCGTGACACAAGGCGAGCTAAATACATAGTGTTTATTCCTAATACAGGATATTTACCATCCCCAAACACACAAGCGTGATAACCTCTATGTCTTTCCATGTAGTATCAAGGCTATAACACAAACATAAAAAGAAATAGAACGTGTTGATTTCAGTTGACTCATTTATGTGTATATGCGATCCCTGCATAAGGTAAAATCTACTCTAAACATTCCACTCACTGCTATCGTATTTTATAAAGGCAGGTTACCGGAAGTGATGTCATATTAGTGATATCAATATCAACTTCATTGTACATATTTGTTATTTTCTTTGAAGTGCGGGTGAATTAGTACACAACACATTCATTTCATGAAGTAGTTTACTGTTTAAATCTTGAATTATAATTTGAATATCTCTTGAATATCTTTTCACCCAGTTAAATAATGCACTGCTGCAAAATGGATACATGAATGTAGAACTGTTACAAATATTTTCTAAAATGCTACAGAACTTATGAAACTCTTAATAATCAGCTGTTTGTTTGAACATAGAAATTGACATTCATCATGTTATTCTTCCTGGAAGATGCTTTGTGAATGTAACACACTGCAGCATATACATATTTCCCTTTGAGAATCGTGAAATATTCATTATGGCAAAGTTATATAAAAAGGTTAATCAAATAGCCACTTCATGTCTTAAATTAAATGTACATGTATATATGAAGGAAATTTGTCACATAATATTTTTATTAATGTATACACATGTGTAGAAAAAACTGTTTGTTTTACATTTGGATTTTATCGTTTGATTGGCGGAACATTGATGTCTAAAGATTGCATCAGGTGCATGTTAATAAATAGGGGCCGACCATTTGAGATTCATGGGTGGAGGCGGGTCATGGGATGTTGGGGTTTGGGTGTGCGTTGGTGGGTGGGGTGTGAGGTTGTGGAGCTGTTGTATTGGTAGCCCAACATTCTCTTCTTTCAATCGAAATTTTCTATACTATGAATGACTATTCGAGGTAATATACTGTTACTTTTTTGTGGTACCGATTTCAGTGTTTCTTATAAAATGGGATGAAACCTAAAAGTACCTGGTTTCAACTGGCCAAAGGATACTTTCAGGATCATTATAGGTCATTCTTCTATATTATCACAAAATCTGAAATATATTTCTTCAGGTCATTTTGGATGACAATACAGTAAAGTACAGTTATAACGAATTCAAAGGGACTACTAATTTTAGTTTGTTATAACCGTAGTTCGTTATAAGCATATATACAGTATAACAACAGCAAATAGTCGGGACCCAAAAGTAAGTTCGTTATATCTGTCAGTTCGTTATAAGCGTGTTCGTTATAACCGTAGTTTACTGTAGTTCAATATCCCAGAAAAGGAACTGATGTGGTTATCAAAATCGATAGCTGTGTGTGAACTTTGTAGGTACACATAAATAAAAATATACCAGAATGTATTGTCCTGAGCCATAGCATATGCTCATCACGGACATGTCAGATACTGAGTTACAATGGCTTACAGTTAAGCATTGCGGAGTTATGGCCCTTTTTGTCTTTGTACATGTAGACCTCTCCCTCGTGTTTTGATGTCATAGCTGAAACTATTTTTCACCACATAAAACAATTAAAGTATGTTTTCGTTGTGAATGTGTCACGTTATACAAATCATACAATTTTAATATATCTGTCATGATGTTGTTCGGATATACGATTGTATTTTGTTCGCTCACAGTTTACATAAAGCTGTCAAATAAAACAATTCATTGCACTGTACTGTATCTATGTACGATCAAATGTGGCTACAAATTTTAGAGGCTTTTGCGTTGGCAAAACAGAAACTTGAACAACATTTGGCACTTTTTGCTTTTCAAGCCAGTCTTTAATTTTCCACCTTTGGGTTAACTATTCAATAATATACAACTCCGTAAAATTGAAAAGTCAGAGTTTGGCCCAGTACCACGAGACCGCAATTCTCATACAGCGTTGATTTTTCAGAACTATGAATCTGAAAATTAACTCGGCGGCCAGGATTCCAGTGGCAATGTAGCAATTCAGAGATCTTGCGAGATCTAAGTTGTATGCAACTTGCCGCCATATGAATGCCGAGTTGAATACAACTTCAATTCGTACAACTAATTGCATACAAGAAGTTGTTTCAACTAGATGTACCTTGTGAATACCCCTTTAGATTATATAAGGGGACAAGAGGGTGTTTACGTATTCCCTGCCTAGCCCATCTTGGAAGCTTGACCACTGTCACCACTGGGTGAATATATATAATTATCACTGACTTTTGCAAAACACCACTGTATTTTTTTATCCCCTGCCCAGCAAAGTTGGCGGGGGATATAGAAATGGGCTCCGTCGGTCCGTCCGTCCGTCATGTTTCGTTTCCGGAGCATAACTCAGACACCAATCAATATTTTTTCATGAAACTTTGCAGGTCTGTCAAGTACATCCTGAACTGGTGCCATTTGCTATTTAGAAATTTTAGAAATTTTTATATTTTACGCTTTCATGGCAGCAAGATGGACTTAGGTTCCAAACTCTTCTTTTTTTTTACAATTTCCATGACAAGGTTAGGGTTTCTTTAGATTTAATTATGTCATAAATTCTGCAACAGGGGCGGGGGATATAGCCACATTAGTGGCAAACTCTTGTTGTCCCCCGCCGCGTGAAAGCGCTGAGCGGGGGATATAGTATTCACAACCGTCCGTACGTCTGTCCGTACGTCCCACCTGTTTGTTGCCGCGATATCTCAAGAACTAAACGCTGGATTGTCTTCATATTTGGAACTATGGTGTATATACAGACACCGCAGACACCAGTCGGTTTTGGTGACCTTGACCCCATTTTCAAGGTCACAGCAGGCAAATCTGCTTTTGGAGTTGGAAAACGGTGTTGCCGCAATATCTCAAGAACTAATTGCTGGATTGTCTTCATATTTGGTACTATGGTATATATACAGGCGGGTGACATTTCGTCACTTTGTGACAAATACTTGTTTGTATTTGATACTGACCAATGCCATCAGATGATAAAACTGTCATTGAATATTGTACTACCACTCTATTGTGTACTGCCATTGTAATTGCTGTGCAGTAATTTTTGTTGATTTGTAAACCTAGTTAATTTTGTAATACAATTGTTAATTGTATACTGTTTGTTAGTTGTTTGTTGCTTTCACACAAAGGTTTTTTGCGTACAGATTTCTGGGTTAACATATTGTTTCAATTTAGGAAACAACACATACAGTTGTCATAATGTGTTTTAATGTTTTTGTCCCCACCGCAAAGGCATTAGCCTACAGTGAATGTGTAACACTTCATTCTGAAGACGGGGGTTGCACCTAATGCTTTGGTGTGCACTGTCATCAAGAAAGTATGGTACATGTCCAGGTGAGGTATTTTTGGTTACCAGTATTTTATGACAATGCTTTAGTCATAATGATTTTTTGATTTTTGTGCTTATTATACTTGATCTCTGGTAGGAGTCAAAAGATAACAGTGAAGAGAAAGTGAAGAAGAGTGAGAAGATTCATAAGAAAGTTGTTTCACCAGAAACAATCGAGAAAGAGTTACCTTCATCACCAGCAGCAGCAGTGGCGGCAGCTGTTGTGACGACCAGCAAGACTACATTGACCCAAGCACCTACACTCTCTCACATCTCACTGGTAGATGATTGCACAGAGAAAAAGAAGGAGCAGGAAACAGAAGAAAGTGTTGGTAGTAGTCAAGTTCCACTCAGTACAAGTATTCCACCAATCAACCAGACCTTCCAGAATGTCAACACAACACAGTCCATCCCATCTTTTGGCAGGTGAGTTAGTTTTAGTAAACTGAATTAATTAATCTGACATGGTTGGTTGCATATGAGTTTGTCGGATTAACGAGTATGTCGGATAAGCAAAATTAAGTATCATCAACAATTGTGATGAAAAATTGGACAACTACATGATATATACCAATACAAACACGTAATGAAAAGATGAAAAATGAAATATTCATATTGTTATGTTACATTGTTAGCGGAATATGTTTATAGTCCAGGCAATCTAGGCCATTTTTTCACTAAACTTGGAACAAATTGCAGCAGAATTTATTTTACCATAATGCATTTCTACAAGGTCCCGAAAACAACAAACTAAAAGTCCCAAGCAATCCCAGTTTGGGAAATATGTCTAATTTGCATAATCCAATATGGCCACCAATTATCAATATATCTTGCATATGTCAGATGAGGGTCAATGTTTTGATGAAAAAAAGGCATGTGTTGTCTTGCGAAATATCCATGTTATGTTTCTAAAAAGATATTCACAACTCGATTATTTTCGATTATTGACAAATCTGCAAAAATTCAAGATGGCCGCCAATTTCAAGATGGCCGCCAAGTTTCCTAAATGTGTGTTTACACTGTTGAATCGTTTATCTCTAAAACAGTGTGCTGGGACTTATATGCATATAACTTGGCACACTAACTCACTGAAGTATAGTTAACACTTTTAGATAAGAAATTCCGTCACCAGAGCCCCCTGGTGGCCCAACATTCCAAGATGGCCGCCAAGAGTTTGATGGCTAGACATAGAATGTCAAGACACTGTTGGTCTCTGATGACATATTTGAGTGATTTGAACTACTACATTGGGGTAAACAGACCCAAGGATGTATGTAGAATACTCAATCATTTGAATAAATCCAATATGACCACCAACTATCAATATTTATCTCTTAAATGACATGTTTTGGCGAGTTTAGATATCAATGTTGATTGTTATTGTCTGAATCTACTTATTAACATGACAATAAAGGCTATAACAAGTTTCGTTTTCATTCCTGTAAGTACTTGTTGGAAACAAGGATGACCTATATGAGGTCCTCTCAGAATTTACCCCAAACCAGTTGTTTCACAAGAAGTCGATGAGTTATCTCCCTTGTAGTTCATTTGCTGAAATTCAATATAACCACCAAATACCAATATTTGAATATAAATCTGAAACTTCATATCCACTCCGCATTCCGTCACATGATTATGTGATCCATGAACATTATTACGTGATGAACAGTGGAAAAAATGTCACAGTGAATGCTGCAGCTTGTCGTTGCAGGGTCATTATATACATGTACCTCGAAAGTCTCAACAGGTTTGTCATCCCCCAAGAAATCTGGTAACTGTTTATTGGTACAGCTTGTACCATGGTATTCCCTGCACACATCATTGCAAGTGAGACCATATTTCCGACAAGTGCATCTTCGCATGTTACAGTCTTTCTTTGAAATTACAGCAGATAATATCAAGGAGCGCTGAAGATGCTGCAGTCTGATCTGACTGTGTTGATAAGCAACGTCCATCTGTCCTGTGCCATCCCCGCTCAAATGGATTCACATTGGACCCTTTCCACTCCTTTATCAGGTAGTTGACATAGGGGCTGTGGTTTCTTGCGACTGCACAGGTTGCTGGCAGAGTTTATGGCTCTGCATGTGATCAATTATTAGCCACCTTCTCCCAAAAATCGCTTGTATCATAAGCTATGCAGTCCTTCCACCTTATATCCGCCATATAAAGACATATGTTCACCTGCTTCGGTGATGACTTTTTCATCCCCAGTTTCCCTGTTTGGCTGAAATGTTTAGCCTGATGGCAGAACAAGGCATCGTTCATGATTTTCTTCACTGCTAGACCCTTTCCCAAGCCACACAGTCGAGAAGTAGTGCCAAGAATTGCATGTAAAAAGAGCACATGCTCACATACATCACTGCCCAGCAGCCGCTTTGATTGATCATGCACCAAATCCTGTTCCTTCTTGAAGCTTGCTTGGGTTCTGGTGCCAGAAACGTTATGTGCTTCCTTTTCAACATGATGAGGAAGGAGGATAAGCAAATCTGTGTCATCTCCAACCAAGACAGTGTCTGTTTTTCTTGCAGATGTGACAGCGTCTTGTTTTGCCAGCTTCTCCAGTTTGTCACCCAGATAGGCAATAAAATGCTGTTTGATTTTTGCTTTGTTCGAGAATTCCTCCTTCTACGATCGAATGACCATTTCCCCCGTGAAATAATCTGTCTAACCACAACAGGCCCCTGTTCTTCTCATGTGTGTGGCATCTTTCGTTGAAAGCCATGAAGCCATTGGCCATACAAGACAATGTTAGCAGCTTATTTCTGCACAACATATAGATGGTATATACACTGTAGTTCAAATACGTGATATAACGTAGAACATCTTGGTCGGGGTAGCCCATGAAGTATAGCACTACCATCAAGAATGTACTGGACATCTTCATGGCCTAATTTCACTGCAAGTTCGTCAGCTTTGGTCTGCAGTAACGGACCACTAAACGGAATTCGCCGCTGATTGCGTACAGCCAATTGTCAGTGACACTTGACACTGACTGAGATTTCTCAGTTCGCTATATACGTCACTAATAAGTGATAGATGGGCTTGTCGCTGTATCCGTAAGTTCGCTGTAGAGAGTTTGTTATATACGTAAATTTTATATGATATTATATAGGAGATAAATCAGGGATTTTTTAACAGTTTGTTGTATCCGTTTGTTCGCTATATCCGTGTTTGTTATATCAGTGTTCTACTGTACTGTGTTTTGAATGTAGAGCTAGGGTACCTGTAGATTTAACCCTGCTAAATTGAATTTTCAAATGTTAAATTTAGCGCGGTAAATTCTACAGGTAACCTAGCTCTACATTGAAAACACAGTATGTTTATTTCCATTCTACCAAGACTAAATAAAACGCGAACTCTTTGGTGTTAGCAAATATACTGAGTGAAGCGGCATGGGTTGAGTTCAGTGTTTTGAGTGGGTTATCGATCTGAATTACGGCATCACTGAACAAAATATGGTGCTGTATATACTCAAGCAGTTTGTTTACACCGTAATACTTCACTTGAACATATGACAGGCATTGAAAGCATATAAGCACGGCAACTTGGTAAGCTAACATGAGGTGGGCATCCCTTAGGAAGACAAAGCAAGCTTTGTAAGGCTTTCTCTCTACATCGCACGTCACCATTATGACGTCATATCGCTCATTGTGACGCAAAAGATATGACGTCACAGTCGTATATAGAAAAGCGCCAAAATTCCAAGCTCTCTGTTGTCTCCAAAACGTAAATATATTCCCTTTGTTGATTTCTTTCGTGTTTTTCTGCACGAAATGTATTGCCACACATCCTTTGAGTATTGTAGGAACTGCATCTGTACATTTTGTAACCTGTAATTGTAGATATAATTATTTAAATATGCCTACCGACAATGGCCAATCAAGTAAATTCCAAATTCATGGTAGAATTCTTAATCATGCAACCTCTGAAGCTCAACACAAAACAACTGTTACAACTGACTGTATGACTGATTCAAAATACTTTAAAAAGCATAGTCTCGAATTGAAGTTGCCAGTTTGAAATTGGTGCCGCAAAGCTCAAGAAACCTGATCGAGGTCTTAAGACTGATAGAGGTAATCAAAATTGGAAAACTGGATACAACTTTAATGGTAGTTCTGTGGAAGTTTACCACATATTTGTCTACATCCTTGGCAGTATTCCAGGATTGGGCCTTTTGAGGCGATTTTGATTATGTAAACCTTATAATTGTCAATAAATCTTGTGAATTATACCTTAACTCTATTACATCATAGCCATAAATTCCTGTTTATGCTGAGAACCACACAACAAATTTTAATAAATTTACAACAGACGTCCTCTTCACTGCCAACATATCTAATAGTTGTGAGGGAAACTCCATCCCTCGCAAGAGACACCACTGCACATGTGCAAGGCGGGAATCACCTCACTTCTTTCCTGTGTGTCCAGATGACAACAAGGAAAAATGTTTGTTTGATACATCTGTACACGTGATTGCTGTTCCACACTTACAAGCCACACTAGATCATCACAAGCTCCACTAAAGACAAGCAGTGAGCAGTTCTACAAACAGAGAACAAGGGGGTATGGGAAGGCAGATGTCTCTAGTAAGTTATTAGAGAACGTGTTAAGGGATGAGGACTTCATCCCCAAAACAGAGGCCCATCTGTTCAGGTTGTGGGCAACATCAAATCACTGGTGACCCTCATCCTAGGTGCCTATCATGCAAGAAAAGCAATTGCATGCAAACATCAAGGTGCAGTTATTGCAAACCTTTGTCCAAGGAGAAGTTTGAAAAACTTTCTAAGTCATGGCTCAATGACCCTGACTGTAAAAATAACACTAGAGCATCAGCAAAATCTTCATCTGCTTCCTGTAAAAAAGAAAAAGTGATTCATTCCGTTGTGACATCTAAAGAGAATCATGTGGGTGACAAGCGAGTGTCGCGTGGGGACGCCGTCTCTACTTCTGAGGAGAGATCTCGTCGCTCATCCCACTCTCCCAGTATAGTTAAGGAACCGATGTACTTTTCAGGTTTTAACATAACCAGTCACATACATCCAGACGTCTGGAAATGCGGATAATCTTGGAAGAAGTAACTGATCTCCCCTCTATGCCATGTTTCCCCTTTAACTTTAATCAGTTCACAGAAAAAATAACAAATTCCATGTCTGTAATGATTGACAAACATATGCAATCAATGTCTCATGAAATCTCACATTTAAAAGAATCGTCGCACAACACGAGATTCAAAAGAGATCTGAGGCTGAATATGACAGGGCATCCTCACACAGTAGACACTCACGCAGTCAAGATGAATCATTATTAAGAGAACAGTAGGAGAGTCATATGAAGACATCGAGAATCTCATAGATCCCCTCCTTACCATGCACTTCATAGGGTAGATCGTGAATCACAGACATTGCATCGCAGTGAGCACAGAAATACACACCAGTCCCCATCTAGCCACTATGATAGACGAGCTGACAACAAAACTCGTGCAAATCATGATTTCCCAAGTGTGCTCCATCCCATACCGTTACACAGTCCAGTTATACAGGCGGGGAAAGCAAAATAGATGTTACGTCACAATCACACAGTTATAGAACACGTGATTCCCGCTCCGCTCGCCATAGATCAGATGACCAGGAATATTCTACCCCAAGCCATATTTCCTACCCCCAGCGCAGCCTGGGCAGGGGTTGCAGTTCCATCGCTAACACTGGTTCTTCATGCAATGGGGACTCCACTTCGGGGGATAATTACAAACCAAATAATTATTCCAATAAAGACATCATTGCAGAACTTTATAATCTGATGCCGGCCTTAAAACCAGATAGCAAAGATAACCGGCTACCAAACCCTTGTTAGAATGTGCTGGGTATGAAGAACCTGTCAGCAAAGCTGAAGCATTTCATACCCTCCCCTGTCCGTCATACACTGATCACGTCATCAAGAAAATCGAAGTATCCTTGAACTCTTAAGCGCAAAATATCAGACTTGGTATGCCTGCTTTTAATAAAAGTGCTTACAAGACACACACTGCTCCCTTCGCACAACAGCCTAGTATTGATGAAGATTTTTATGATCTTGTTAAGAAACCTAACACCAGGATGCATGTTGACATGGCCAAAATCAGGGACTTCGACGACATCAATAAACAAATGATTAACATCAGTTCATATATTAACTTGGTTGCAGCTGGAATTCGCCACATCATCCCTCCGACCCATCAGAGCGAAGGCCTTCTCTTAGATACCACCATGGAGATGACACGACAGCAGGCCGGGTTTATTCACAGCTCATTGGACCATATGCTGAATATGCAGGAAGATTTTCAATCAGCACAAGTTTGGATATCAGCGCAGTTCCTGCTCATGCAAAGAAATCATCTGCTCCAGAGCCGCTAAGAAGATCCATGCTATCACAACCTATCACAGCTCCACAGATATTCAACACTGAAGTCATTGAAAGAAGCCAGTGCATCATCGACTAGTCAGAAGTTTCAAGACTCCACAATCTCATTGGCATCCAAGATCCAGAAGCGGCCTGCAGATTTCCAGCATCAACAACAGAATCCTTAATCTCATCATGTAAACTCTGGTCGGGATTCTTTTTGAGCCTCGATCTACATGAAAGGACAGATCGTTTCACCCCAAGAATAAGAACTCCAAAGATGATCATCCCACTTCACAAAAGGAAGAGGTAGAGGCAGAGGAGTTTCCGAGGGGGATGCCGCCGAAAATGACTCAACCAGAGCACTACAAATTCCTTCAGACCCAGCCGACATTGCCTGCCCATTGCACAACGATCTAGAACTTCAGAATATCAACGCTACAACCACATTGAATCCTGTCAAACTAGCCTGTCTCATAGACATCGACCCAAGACTGGCCAAGTTTTGCACACACCCTACTCCAGGACCAGTAGGAGGTCGTTTTATGCAGTACACAGACAAAGTGGAAGCCATCACAGACGACTCATGGCTGCTGGAAGTAGTAAGAAAAGGTTACAAACTTCATTTCTTAAAATGCCCAAGACTAGTTATCCATTCTACTAGACCCTGATTCCATATGTCAGGACGAAAGTTTATTGCAGCAGATGTGGCCATACGCAAGTTACATGCAAAAGAAAGCTATCAGCGCCTTATTCTTCAGAAATGCAATGAATCATAGATCTAAAACTCCTAAACAAAGATTACCTGGAAAAACCTCCTCCAGATGGAATCTATCAAGAAGTTGAAGAATGCCTTAAGACAAGCAGATTAGATGATAAGCATAGATCTCCAGGACGCTTATCATCACGTCCCCATCCATCCATGTCATCGTCGATATTTGCGCTTCGCAGTCAACGGTCAGAGATACCAGTTCAGGGAACTTCCATTTCGGCATATCCATCGCCCCATGGTTATTCACCAGGATCACAAATCCCATCATCGGATTCGCCCACCTAAAACACAGGTAACACAGACTTATAGACGATTTCCTATCAGGACAAGTCGCTAATCTAAATACAGTGTGCCTTATTCAGCTTCCTGGTTCATCCTAAAAAAACAGAATTAGTACCCACACATGACATCACTTACATAGGCGCAAGATTTCTACTCAACATGGGCATAGTAGCCCTTCCTGAGGACAGATATACAAGATTAAAAGACATGATATCAAGCGCACTCGACCAGTCCATCAAATCAAGACGCTGGTGGATGTCTTGCCAAGGCACGCTCACCTCCATCCAAGATTTGACCTACAGAGACTACACTTACGGCCCCTGCAAAACTGAATGAACACCACCAAAGACCTAGAGCTAGAAACATTAATTCAATCCCCGCCAGTACGAATCTCAGAACTACATTGGTGGCTGACTCATCAGAACGTCATGCCAGGTATTCCACTCTCATATCTCCCCCCTCTACATCAACTCCACACAGATGCGTCAGGAGAGGGTTGGGGTGCCCATGTGGACGATATAACAGTACAGGGAAAACGGTCCACCAAGAAAAGGAATTACACATCAACTGCCTAGAAATGAGAGTGATATATATAGCTCTAGAAGCATGGCTAGATCGTCTATACCACTCATCAGTAAAGATTGCTACAGACAACTCGACCGTGGTTGCTTACATACAGCATCAGGGGGGCACAAAGTATCAGCCGTTATTGCCTTGGTAGACTCAGTGAGTTGCAGGATTGAAGCAAGACACATACCAGGCAAGTTGAATATCCTAGCAGATTACCTATCCCAGAAAAACAAGATCGTACCCATCGAATGGTCATCACATCCCGAAATATTCAAGTGGATAACCTCCCTATAGGATACTCCAAACTTAGACCTATTCGCCACATGTCTCAACAACAAACTACCAATCTACGTCAGCCCTGTACCAGAACCGCTAGCTCTCAAGGTCTATGGCCAGGGAGGAAATGTTCGCTTACGCATTTCCCCAATGGGCTCTTTTAGACAGTGTTCTGAAGAAAATAGAAGAGGCAGACTGCGTCATGATTCTAATAGCCCCGGCTTGGCCAAACAGGGCTTGGTTTCCAAGGTTACTACCCCTCCCAATGGAAGAACCTCTGAAACTCCCAGTATGTCTCGATTCACTGAGACAAACGTAATCAGACATTTTACTGCCGCCTAGACAATCTCCACCTTCAAGTTATCTCGAATAAGATGCAAGCCACCGGTTACTCTAAATCAGCTGCACAAAGAGTGGCAAGCTCATGGAGACCAGCATCGTCTGCCCTATACAATAACAGATGGGACAAGTTCGTCGATTGAAGAATAAGAAGTTCTTTAGACGTGGAGATAACGATAACTATAGTTGCCCAATTTTTGCTATACCTCAGAAATGACAAGAAATTTCAACATGGCACCATCGCAGGCTATACATCCGCAGGCTATAGATCCGATGACCTATCTGTAGTTACACACCCAG
The DNA here is from genome assembly GCF_023055435.1 of Haliotis rufescens. Taxonomy (NCBI): domain Eukaryota; kingdom Metazoa; phylum Mollusca; class Gastropoda; order Lepetellida; family Haliotidae; genus Haliotis; species Haliotis rufescens. Next base: position 213,363 of record NW_025963979.1, read on the forward strand.
TACTGAATCGACTCATGAAGTCTTTTGCACTGGAAGACATTAAAACACCACGTATATTTCCAAAATGGGATCTATCTATAGTATTGTCAGCATTGAAGAAACCACCTTATGACCCCATAAGTAGAGCGACATGACTATTAGTTTCCAGGAAAACCCGCTTTTCTCATAGCCACAGTCTCCATTGAACAAGTCGTAGCTAGCTGGCATTTGAAGTCCCATAACAAGTTGTCAAACTTTTACTTACGAGACATACAGACCGATCTGGATGGACTATACACACTGGGACCCTTGGTGGCAGCCCAGGTGATAGTCTCCAAGAAGCCTTGCCACCCCTTCTATCGCGAACTTGGGGGGGTGGGGGTGGTGAAGATTTCAGAATACCTGAACACAGGTGATGTCATCACCGGAAGTGACATCATAATATGTCTAACTATCACATTTATGGCTCAATATACAGTGATCCCTCGCTATTGGGCTCTTCAATAAAGCGCTACCTCGGTTACTACGCGCGGTATCGCATGGGTCCCAAAATTTATGTACACTTTTAATACTGAGAGTTTTACACAGCCGTGATTGTATAGTTGTTCGTTGTTCATTTGCACATAACGCTTCTCATTGCATAATCAACCGTTTATCGCTGAATGGAGTTCTAATAATCTGTTTGAAAACATCCGCGGCAAGTCCCGGAAATACGATTGTTCTACTAGTTAACTTTTCACACTATACATCCTTTGATCTTAGAAGCGTATGCATGCAATAAAAGAGAACCACAAGTGAAGTTTATTTTCTTAATTAGTGGGCAATCCAATTTGAGGCGACACTGTCAACTCACATGTAGTTGCTGTCACAACATGGCGGTCATTCCTTTTGATTCGGATCAAGTAACCGTATCAAACCAATTAATCTGGCTTGAATGTGTATCTATATTTGCATGAATGTGTATGAATGCGCGTAGTGCTAGTCAAAACTCTCGTTTTCCGTATTTTAAGCAACATGACAAATCAATGCCACTGAATCACTCTGTACTTGTGTAATGAATTGTGATTGGCTCTTCACTCATAGTGTCTGTAACTACCATTATCGATCGATATTTTCATGTAAGTAGACTACATTCACATTGAATGTGACAGTTAAGGCTTGTAAATAATAACAAACGGCGAAAACATAATGGATATATATTTTTACACTATGAACGGTAAACAACTTGTATCATTGCAATGTGCAAGACAAGGCGAAGATCGTGAGATTGGCCGAGCGCGCTCCCCAGCCTCGGCCTCGGTTAAACGGCTCATCCTCTATAACGCCCACCAATTATTTGGACCCCATTGGTAGCGTTGTAGCGAGGGACCACTGTATATGTATATCATATTAGTAATATAACATCTTCTATGTCCAGCCTTATAGTTTGGCTTTAGACATATTCCAACTACCTAGGGATACTAGATACCAGATCCGACCACTCCCTCTGGTGTATACTGGCTATGATGTAATAGAGGTAAGGTATTCACAAGAATTATCTAACAATAGTTATCATTGTGTATAATTCTAAGAATACTACCTCTATTACATCAGGAATTAATCCCTCTTGCTCCCCAAATATCTGCATCTAGTTGATGAGTGTTATGAGTTGAAAGAAGTGAGGTGAATCCTGCCTTGCGCATGCGCCATGGCGTGGCTTGCGAGGGATAGGGTTTCCCTCACAACTATTAGATATGTTGTCAATGCAGAGGGCGTCTGTTGAAAATTTATTAAAATTTGTAGTGTTGTTCTCAGCATAAACAGGAATTTATGGCTATGATGTAATAGAGGTAGTATTCTTAGAATTATACACAGTGATAACTATTGTTAGATAATTAGTACAATTTGTAAAGGACAATTGGGTACCACGTAACTAATGTAATATTTAGGATAACACTTCCTTAGTAAAGTACAAATTTTAGTACTTTTTTGAACCCATAATCTCAGAGTGAAGCACCAAATCGCCAACACCCAAAGTCAGTGATCTGACCCATTCAGCTACCAAGACTTCCATAAAATGAAAGTCTGACAACTGGTAGTCAAGATCACATACTTTGTGTACCCCTCTAAGTTTAAATGGCATTGTGTATTCATAATTCGGTACCACATTATGCTAGAATGATGGTATAACCCTACTGAGTTGGAATCAGGGTTTGAGGTTCATTTTATTCTTTGCTGAACTGAGGTTATCTCATGGTAATGAACCAAAAGTGGGGTAAAAGTAACTAAACACCATTTCCGAGTTGCACCAGAATGGAGGAATATGTCATCTTCTGAGGATTTATTGAGGTAGCTGTTTGCACAGGACTTTGTTTCTAAGTTGTTCTGCATTGGACTTGTGTTTATTTTCCAAACTGGAAGGGATGTTGTTCAACCGGAAGTGCTAATGACTTTGTTTTTAAGTAGCCGAGGCATATGAGTTTCTATTTCATATATAACGTTGGGCATGTGTTTTCCCAAACCGTAAGTGATGTCAGGAAACAGGAAGTGCTCATTACTTTGTTATTTAGGTAGCTAAAGGTCATAGGACATTTTTGTTTCAAAGTTGTACTGCATTGGATAAATGTTTTCCCAAAGTGGAAGTGATGTTGTTGAACCTGAAGTACTAATAACTTTTTTATTAAGTTGTTTATTAGCACAGTTTTATGTTTTAATTCACTATGTTCAAACAAACATAAAACATTTACTATGACAACAAACTCACTTCACTTATGGGTAATGCCTACCGCTGTTGACAGGCGAGTGGGTTTATTTACAGAATCATACATGTAGCATGCAACTGTAACTCTTTCTGTAACAAAAACATATGTTTTAATATTTTTGGCACATTAAATCTTTACAAAATAATACTGCAATATCCTTGTGTAATATCACGCTTAAACTATTAATTTGAAAAATTACTGCAAAATCTTCTTTTTGAATTTATAAAGATAACTTATCTATCTGGACGCTGGGTCTTCTTGTGTATCCAAATCCATGTCCTGACTTCTGAATCACCTCTCTGTGGGATCACTCACTGAAAGATTGGTTGGTTGGTTTGTTGTTTAACGCTGCGCTCAGCAATATTCCAGCTATATGAAGGCAGTCTAAAATAATCGAGTCTGGACCAGACAATCCAGTGATTAATATCATGAGCATCGATCCACGCAATTGGGACAGATGACATGCATCCACCAAGTCAGCGAGCCTGACCACCCGATCCCATTAGTCGCCTTTTACAACAAGCATAGTCACCTTTTACGGCAAGCATGGGTTGCTGAAGACCTATTCTACCCCAGAATCTTTACGGGTCCTCACAGAAAGAAAGCAATACCCTCCTCCATGCTAAACAGCACTCAATGCCGTGCGGCAATTTTCCATTCTGTTTTACCTGCTATTTGGGAACACTGCATTAACAGGCGGTCCAACACAGACGAGCATTACACCAAAAGTCTGATTACCTTTATATGCATATATTTTAAGAAAGACAAAGACAGCTCGCCTGTGTGACGTTGAGGCCTCGAGTGGTGTTTCATACACCTTGCCCTCTCCTCTGCACCATAAGCAGATGACACCGCCACTTTCACGTGCACAGCCTTTTCCAATTGAATTCGATACCGTATTTAACCGAAAGTAAATACATTTATGTTCTAATTCACTATGTTCAAACGAACATAAAACATTTACTATGACAACATACTCCACTCATGGGTAATGCCTACCGCTGCTCGAATTAAAAGAACGAGTCTATTCAGCAGATGTATTTCAACTATTTACAATCCCAACATTGATGACACACTCAACAGTTCCGATACATTGTCTTTGATATAACCATCTTTGACCTTGTCTGATGCCCAGCGTCTGTGTGGCTTGAAAGTCTGTCTGTAACTCCGGCGTTAGCTGCAGCAGTCCTTCTTTTGGGGCATCTTCAGATTTCCCACGCTCTGGTATACGATAAAGGTTTATTCTCTTTGAGTACATACTTTTGTTCAGATTTACAGAAGGAATGTTGACGAAAAATATATTCATTGGAAGTTTCCGCAATATTTCCAGCAATCAGGTACCTGTTTAGCATATTTACTGGACATAGATCTGAACCTGTAGCAGTGATCAGACCCATCCCTTTAAATGTCAGTTTTACTGTTTTAAAAAAAAATACTCATGAAGCCATCCTTGAATTTAATGCTTGACCGTCTGACAACTTCAGAAAATCTGAAAAAAACAGCAAAAGATAAAAGTGACATTGTTAAAAACCTTAAATCAAGTTTTTTTTAACAAATGTAACAACCAACTTCTTAAACATGTCACAATTAACAGGTTCTTTTTTCTTGACTGGCGTACTACAAGTTCTTAATGCCGCTTCTCTGATGTTCACAGTTAAATTATGTTTACAAGGATCTGGCAGACATGCAAGGTTGCATGCCCAATTAATTCCGTAAATAGTTTCCATGACAGATGGAGTTTTCTTACCTCCCTGAATAAGTGATGTAAGATACAAAGCAACATAAAATGGATAAGCAGGCAAACATGTTATCTCCTTAAATTTTGAACTCCATTGTTTCCATCTATTATATCTACCATACTTATAGACTGTCGCTGGGGCCTTAGACTTGAGAACTAAGTCTGGTATATGTCTGGCTAGTTCAATAAGGTCTGTATGAACTAAATTGTTCTTCAGCTTCCAGATACCGTTGGAGAACCTGTCTGAAACAACAAACACTGATCTCATGGAATAATCCTAACTTCTAATGCGGTACCATCAAATTTGTCAAACAAGGATTTCTTGCTACCGCCTGAAAATGCAATACTTTCATTTAATTGCAAACTATCAGCGATATAATCTTTGAACTTGTCATCATCAAAGAGAGAAGTCCAGAACACAGCTGATTGCCACCTAGGCACTACTAAAGTAATGCTAGCTTTTCTTTGTAGAGCATATCTAATAGCCTTTGTCACCAAATGCACAGGGGGGTCAACCCAGTTGTTATCTTATTGCCATGACTGTGTAAAAGCATCTACTGCTTCTGGGCCAGGGCATCAAGATCTGCACAACTTAACATAAGAATGACTAGCAAATCTAGACTTTGCTTTCTATCCCAACTTGAACCTCTTTGTATTACTGAATACATGCGTCTAGTCAAATGTCTGCAAACATCCCCCAAAACTGGTGAAAGAGAGATAATTCTTCCTGTTAAATTAGCCAGGTTACGTGTTGTGAATTGCGGTAAACCTGCCAAGAATCCTGCACATGTGTTTTTCACATTATCTAATCTCCTAAAAGGAATAGATATCACACCTGTATCAAGATTCCAATTCAGCCCTAGCCATTCAAGGTGTCTGGTGGGTTCCCAGACTGACTTCCTGATCCTGGATAGCCTCAGAGACAAAGTCGCTAGGTTTTACAGCAGAAACGTTGTTCTTACTACAAGACAAGAGAGGCGACTCCACAAAGGGGATAATGTAACCTTCTGTAATACATGTAGTTCTAATGATGAATTCTGGAGCTTCTATTTTCTTCCAAAATGAGATGTGCCTCTTAAGATTTTCCTTACCGGGTAATGTTATGCTTACATGCTCTCGTGTCTGTTCTTTCAGGGTAAATAGGTACAGGTACAAAATTAGTACTTATACCTCTGGTTTCAGGTGTGACTTTGTCTAGGGGTGAAACATCAAGCAACTACTAGGCTGTTTTGACATTGAACGGGAGACCTGTGGCAAATCCATTACTAGTTTTTCTTTGAGGTCTGATCCCCTGAGTAATCACTGCTCCTTGCATGCCTCTGCAGGCTGAAGCCCTTGTGGTGGGTTGACATTACTTGAATGTGATGACCTCTGGGCAACTGCAAGGGCACAGAAGGCTCTCCAGTGCCCAAAGGCTCTGCAAAAGTAGCATTGTTGGTTTGGAAGTGGTGTTTTCCTAGGTTGAAAACAAAAGGGCTTGTTCTGCTTAACCTGAGGGGCCTGTTTAGGTAATTCGCTGTTAGGATTAGGGAAAGTTGCAGAAGGATAAGGACTATGGCCTCTACCACAAGATTTCAAAGAAGTAGGGTGCTTTCTGTGCTGTGCCTTACTTTCTGCTCTCTTGAAACGTCTCTCTTCATGCGAGTTTGAAGCCAACTCATCCCCTTCCAACTCTGAGACGACTGACCAACCGACTGGAGGTCTGTCTGCAAATCTAATATGCTTGTTTCTCTTACTTATGTAAAAGTAGCAAAAATCTCGGAAAATCTAAGGTGGGGAAAATTGTTCAGTTTGGGTATGATCTTAAGGAGGTAAATCAATATAAAATACAACGAAAAAATTTTAAAAACTTGATGTTTCATTTTTTGTTTAACCATATTATGTTAAATATTAAAAGAAAGTTGTTGTCACAAGCAGTCCTGTGTATCTTTAGTTTGTATCTGATCTGCGTAAATGTACAAAAATCGGCCTTTGGAAAAAAAAATGAGGGAAAAACGTATATATCCACATTATATCTATATAGTTTTTGTTTGTCTTAACTAAATTTATTTAATAATATTAACAATTGTTTATTTGTTTGAAAAACCTTCATTTTGAAACATTTCCTTTTTAAAACTTATATGTCAAGTAAAGTTCATCAATAAATGTATACAAATATAAGTTTCCTGACAAGTAGCGCATGGGCGGCCATGTTTACCATGGAGACAGGCTAACAAGGTCATCATCCAGCACTTATATGGCACCATTCTGTCGTTTTCATGTCCAGCAGGTATGTACCACTAAGTAGTTTACAAGATAAACCATCATGGACATCATAAACAAATGGAAGTGCCGTATAAAATTGACTGAATCATGAAATATATCAAGATAAAGAGTCCTCTGTTTGTAAATGTTTCCTGCCAAACTTTTTGAGCTAAGTACTATGTACCTATGTAACCTGGAAACTTGAACCAAAAGATATTTTAATTTTTTTTTAGTAATCTTTTGCATTTGAAATTTTATAACGTACTTTACAATTTACATTTTCTGGTTACTTTAATGATGTTATGTACCTTGTGAAGTGGACTGGGGACATCATGCCGATGATAACATAGCTGAACATTATTTAAAATGGGCCTGGCACCTAAAATGTAATCTTTGTGCAAACACAACAAGCAATGAGATAGAATGCAAAAATATTTAATATACATTATAACAAACACATACATATAATGGTTTTGGCACAAACTTGGGAGCTGACTGATTTTATCACAGACAAGGGCTGACCGAGAGCAAGGTGCTGTCCTGGAGCTGCTATGAGGCTCGGACGGTGATCTGCGGACCGGGGCTGCGACCTGAGCTCTGGTGCTAGCTTATTTACAAGGAGAGGGACGACCGAGAGCTAGGCGAGGGTCCTGGGGCCGCTGCGGCGGCTCGGACAGTGGTCTGCGGACCTCTGTTGCTAGCTTATTTACAAGGAGAGGGACGACCGAGAGCTAGGCGAGGGTCCTGGGGCCGCTGCGGCAGCTCGGACGGTGGTCTGCAGACCGGGGCTGCAACCTGAGCTCTGATTTAGACTTAGGAGAGAAAAGGACACTCTAGATGAGTGGAAATAGCCCAAAGCAAGTGATTGGAAGGGTACCCCCTTACAAGAGTGAGTGCCCCCAAGTTGTGCTAGGTGTGGTAAGGAAGGTGCATTGTGTGCAACAATTTAGAGCGGGATCACAAGATACATAACATCGTACAAAGGAATAGACCAACACAACCTATTCAACGCAGCTGATCGGAGATGTCCCCGTAACTAGGTATTTATGGACAAGTAATTAAAGACAACTGAGCATTCTTAATAACGTCCTCTGGGGTCCGAATATAACGTGTAAAACAGTCTGACTGCCATCTGCCCAGTGTTTTTATGAGGTGATCTTCCATACGAACAGTTGCAGCGGAGGTCGCTGCCCCTATGCAAAAAGAGTGTCCAGAGTATTTAGCTGCGTCAAGGTGTGCATGTTTCATGGTCATCTTAAGCCATTGCAGGAACATGGTACGGGAGATGGCTTTTCCAACACAGTCAACAAACAGAGGATAACTGTCCCTGGAACCATGTGATAGTCTTACTTGTATTAAGCGGTTCAAATTGGCAAAAGGGCAAATGGTAGAGTGGTTGGCAAACGAGGGAATGACCACGCCCTGTCTAAAAATGTCTGTCTTTGAAGCTTTGAGCACCAGAGTACACTTTTCTGTATTATGGTCTATGGTGACATCAGATAGGCTTAAATTGGTATTAGCATCGAAGTCACGAGAACATGTGAACTCGGCACATCGTAGAAAACCAAAGAAGGCAGTGGTGCACATGACCTCCATTACCAGATCATCAAAACATCGTAGGTTATGGGTAAGCGTTTAGGCACACCCTGTTGTTGTAGTTTCTTGTATCCATGAAGTAGGGTTCGAAGCTGATTTAGACCACCAGTAGACATTGAATCGAACACTGTATGCACACCTGCCTTCAGATAGGTAAACCGAATACCCGCAAGATAGGATTTGACAGTGACATACTGTAGTTTTGCCTCACCGAAACAAAAGGCCACATATTGTTGCAGAAGTGCAGAATTACTGGTGGCAGACCCGCTGCTGCCTGTGTAAGGCTTGAGCATGTAGAGTACAGGCTATATCTCAGGGGAAAGGCAACGTATGACTGAAAGCCAGAAGCATAGGTGGTCTTGGTTCTGGCCGCCACTGCAGCATCCCATAGGGTGTCTAGGTGTCTTGCCAGACCCATTTCCACTGTGAGTGTTGTGGACATGGTGTTGCTTGTTGTGCCGCATGTGGAGCAAGTTTCCGAAATCTGGCAATCTGTAACCGAGACAGAGAATCAGCAATTTGGTTTGACACGCCTGGTACATGTTTGGCACATATCACAAAATTGTCAGAGGCTGCTAGTGAGGTAACCATACGCATCAGAGGCATAATGTTTTTGCATTTCGATCTACCCTTGTTGATTATGTTTACTGTTGATTCATTGTCACAATAGAACAAGATTCTTTTCCCTGACCACTGCTTGCCCCATAATACGGCTGCTACTACAATGGGATACAGTTAAAGTAGCGCCATGGATTGACTGTTGTTTTGGCAATGGGCTTGCATAGATAGTGGCCAAGGTGACGAAAACCAAGCACCCTGAAAATAACCTCCAAAACCTAAAGTAGATGCGTCGGTATACAGTTCCATGTCAGAAGCCTGTGTCCTGGAAGAGTCGTGAAAGAAAGAAACACCATTCCACTTCTGGAGAAACACATGCCACATGTGCAGATCAGAACAACATTCACCAGAAATGTTCACTCTATGGTGCAGTTTTTAAACGGATTAAGATAGATCAATGAGGTAAGACACAAAGGATCTTCCTGGCACAACCACTTTGCAGGCCTAGCACAGATGTCCTATCAGAGACAGTAGTTGTTGTTTGGTACACTTTCTCTTGTGACTGAACTCTTGCACTAACTCCGATATTCTAGCCAACTTGTCCAGGGGTAGTCGGGCAGTCATGGTATTCGAATCTAAAATGATACCTATAAATATTCCATCTCACAGGCTGGTCCAACAGTTTTATGTGGGGATAAAGGAACTTGCAACTTGTTGAAAGTGGCTGTTCATGTGTTCATAGTAATAGAAGCTTGGTAGTTGGGTTCATCAATGGTGAGGAAGTCATCCAGCAAGTGTAAAACGAAATGGACCTTGTAATTGTTTGTGAGGATCCGATCTAATTCTTGACGGACAAGGTCTGTTACGGTATCGGGTTCTTTCCAGGCGCTCAGATTGTTTTGCACTCCCAGGTAAAATTGGGCACTGTTGCAACGAGAGGGTGAAAAAACGTGAGTCAGTCCATCACACAAGTATGTGACAAAGGTCTGATCAGGGTGACGCCTTAGTTCCTCTTGTATGATGTTGGTATTGAGTGGTGTCAATTCCTCTGCCAATTGTCACTTGTTGATGCCATGTCCCTTATTGGAAGTAGTGTTGGATTTTTTGCAAACCAGTTTGTTGTGATTCTTCCCGAAACAAGTGGAGCACACATGCAGAAAGTTGCAGCGAATACGCATGCAGCCACTGTCATTAAAATTGTTGCAAACCTCCTGTCCCTGGTACCATATTTTTTGTCGACCATGTGAATTGGTGGAGCTGTTTGCAGTGCTTGTGGAAGTAACATTTTTTTTTCCCAAGCTATGTCGTGGGCTGACTTGTTCGCAGATGTTCGTCAACATGGATGGACATGTCGCGGAGTCATGGCTGATGCTACTGCACAGGTCACATGACCTACAGCGAAGGCCAGAAGTACAAGTGGTATAAATTCTGGTGTCCGGAACGCCCCGGGTGATGTGCGTACCCCTCTCAGCCAGAGCAGTAGTATAGGTAATGGGAGTTCTGGACCACTTCCACTGGAGCCAGATTTATATACCTATACTGCTACTACAGATGGAATTTTTTATGCAAAAAATGATGATGCAATTTAACGATAGTCATGAGATTAAACTAAATTGACTCTAGCTCACCACCACCTGGAGTCAATCAATGCTTCTATGATATAAATTTTTATAGGTAATAGGGGTTCTGGACCACTTCCACTGGAGCCAGATTTATCTATATATACCACCACTACAGGGGGAATTTTTTATGAGTAAATGATGATGCGATTCTACGATCGTCATGAGTCATATTAAAAGAAACATCAATATTAATTAATAATGAATAAAATTTACTATAGCCCACGAGGATATTGGAAAGGTATAGGAGCAATAAAAAAAATTAGCCACCGCGGCTAAGGTATCTAAAGATGTGGCCAAGGATTGGTTAAAGAAACAAGCAATGTGGCAAATATACTTACCAGCCCCGCGTTATATACCGAGGAAGAAGTTTGATATTTTTACAACAAATGAAGTTCATCAGGCTGACCTCTTGTTTCTTCCCCACGATAAGGTAAGACGCAAAACGTATAAATACGCTTTAACGATAGTGGATGTTGCTAGTCGATATAAAGAGGCTGAGCCATTAACCTCGAAAGAATCAACAGAAGTAGCTAATGCACTGAGCCGTATATATAAACGCGGACCACTAAAATGGCCTAAGCTATTTCAAGTAGATCCCAGTTGCGAGTTTATGGGATCGGTAACTAAACTGTTAACAAAGCACGATGTCGAAATCAGGCGTGGTGAAAAAGAGGCCCACCACAGTCAAGCTATAGTTGAAAGATTTAACCGGACATTAGCGGAACGTTTGTTTGGCTATCAGTATGGGATCGAAATGAAATCCGAATGATTGAGATGAACCGAATGGGTGACACGATTATCAGCTGTTGTATCAGCGCTGAATAATGAAGTAACACGATTAATCGGGTAGAAACCATCCGATGCGATTAAAATGAAATCTGTGACTTCCAAATCTTCAGCACCGAGGAGAGGCAAAGAACGAAAACTTCCGGATAGAGTAAGTGTAAGATATTTATACCAGCCCGGTGAACTCGAAGGAGGCCTACGTCGCGCAACGGATCCGATTTGGTCCCTTAACACATATAAAATTAGTGGATTGGTTATGAAAGAAGGAGAGCCTATTCTTTATTATCTTAAAGATGGACCGGGCAGGGCATTTGTACGAGAAGAGTTGTTCATAGTTCCAGATGATACAGTATTACCGCCCTAAATAACCATAAGCATAGGTAGTTACACCATCCTTATCAATCCATCTCTTTGTATCTAAGGGGGATAATGATGTCTTGTTCATTTTTAATCCATATATCCTATGATTGTAACTTCTTAAAGAGTTCATCTTGTGTTTGAACGTTCTACCATTGAATAATGATTCTTTATACCGTTCGTGTTTGATATGCTTTTTTACCACATACTTCTTAACACCCTTAGCTTTTCTTATCTCTCCATTATCGGACTTCTTTATAGAATACATCTTAGGTCTAATCCTACATACTTCGCTATAGGGGTCCCAGCACATTCATCCTTCATCTTACCTAACACCTTTTTATTTACTACGCTGTGCAGTGGATTATCTTTAGGGTAATCGCTTGTGTCGTACATATCTATTTTTTCTGCCATATCTTTATACATAACAACTCACATCTATCGCCGTATTGCTTTTTAAGTTCGTTGTAATAAAAGTCATACATTAAGTGTTTTGACAAGTCGAGAATACTCATACCGACGAACACCGGTCTGTTGAATTTTATATTACTCTTCTGCATATGCACCGCGGCTAAGTCGTCATCGGATATCTTGCTTCTGTTAAAAGCCGGACTGGCTATAAGTTTCCTGAGTCTTTCTTCCTCATTAGATCTGACCAATTTAACATCAACACGCTTCCTTAGATTCTCCATAGTTTTACCAAATACTGAGTTATTCATGAGCTTATATAGATTCTTTTCTAAATCGCTGGTAGCTATCTTTCTTAAATCTGTGTTCAGCCTTATATAGGGCTCCATCCAAGGGCTTTGATCAAACTTTAGACCTCTGTGTATTTTCTTTAGTTTCATACCTAACGATAGATATAACTGGAGATTTCTGTAGTGAACTATATATTTTGTCTTATCCATCAAATTTGGTACGAGTTTTTCTATGTTAGCGAACCTAGTATTACCCATCAAGGAGTGTTGATATTCCGACATTCAATCCTCTGAATTGATGTATCTAATGATGAGTTTATAGTAGCGGATTAGGTTATAACTTCTTGATTGCTTTGGAAATATGGTTCCATATATTCAGTGCTATCGTCTTTGCTACTTTTACTCAATGACATTTTAATCGTCAGCTGGTATTTTATACTATGTAAATCATCTAATTCCTCGTTAATTTTACTTGATATGATGGGCTTAATATCGTTAACATCCAAGTTGGAATTGATATCCATCTTCCAACCTCTTAGATATTTACCAATGCTGGCGGATGTGGATACAAATTTTAATTCTTGTTGTTTTTTGTCAACATCGTCATGTTGTTTTTTCTCAACATCATCTTGTTGTTTATTATCAACATCATTATTATCTAGTAAAGCGATCAATTCAGCTTTTCTCATTCGAGAATAACCCCTCAGCCCACTGTTTTTTGCTTGAGCTTTGAGTTCTCTAACAGTCTAGGGTTTGTTGTATTCCAAACCGAGTAAATCGATCAATTCAATTTTTCTCATTCGAGAATATCCATGTAGACCACGTTGTTTTGCTAAAGCCTTCAACTCTCTCACAAAAACCATTGTGGTTTAATGGTATATGCAAAATGATTCATTTGTCTAATTGGTTATTTTTCATATATCTAAATACATATTCTCCCCAACCTATTCCTCTCATTGATGTAATCTCTCTTCCTAGCGTAAATAATCTGGTTCCTGAACCTATCAGCACCGTGTTTCTTACATAAACAATAACGACCTTTGACCCCTATCCCACATACAGAACATGTATAGTTAATGTTTCCCCACCTGATGTAATAAGAGTGTATACTTCAGTAAATACCAACAGAACGTCGGTTACATTGAGTCTGCTTCCCCATGAGTGTAAATCTGCACAGATTCATGGTTATACATCTATCATATCATTTATCTAAATGCAAATCACATCTCCACTGGTGAGACATGGCTATTTATAGATTAGCAGTCATAGTGACTCCCTCGCCAGCCCTAACTAGGTCATGGTTTATGCGTGGTTATTGTGTAGCTATAAATAGCCACAGCAGTAAACCCAAATATTATGAATATTATCTCTCGGGTTTTTCTGAGCCTCTGATTGGTGTATAAAACTGACTTATTGTTGGTCTCGGCATTGGGTCAAGTTTTTTCCAATAAACGAGGAAGTATTCGTGCATGGCAGATTTGACATCCTTAAACATTTGAATTGAATGTCCCTCCCTACGCAGTTCATCATGAATAAAATCTAATCTCTCCATTCTCCGTCTGGTCCATTGTGACTGGGCTGCTTCAAGTTGTTCTAATGCTTTATTATGTCTTTTCTGCTCAGAACCTCTCATACTAGAAAATAAAAAATTACTCCCCGAAAAAGCTAGAGCATTAACAACAGCTCCACCGACCATCATTGCAATTGATGCCATAGTTATATGAATATAATATATTCAAATGTTTAATTACTTCAGTATGTCTTCCGGGATAAGCCCTTGTTTGATGAGCATATCTTTTGTTGCCATAGCCAATCCAATATAGAGAATGACCATACCGATATCATAACCATTAAAATCTAGCTTGGGAGGTGTGACTTTAGTAATCATTTTAGATATACGGGCATAGCCAATGGCCAAGCCGATGACCACCGCTGAATGATACGTTTTGTTTACCAACATTTTACCGTCTGTAACTGGAGTAGTCATGCTTCTTATAGCATTATATGGGGGCTAACCTCTAATTGAACTTGTTGTGTAATCGGGGGTGACGTTTTCTCTTCTCCGGTCTTATAAAACAACCTTACAGCCGCTATAGCAACAACTCCTACTAGTGCCCAAGTTTTAATCGGACAACTATTTGAATTATGCATTCGTTTCGCTTTCCTCGCAAACCCCCCCTTCCTACCAGCCGCAATTTTTCTGGGATTCTTAGTAACTCTGGCTTGTTTTTGTGTTTGTGGTTGTGGTGCAATCACTGGTATTTCCTCATTCACTATCTGTTGTGTTTGTGTTGCAATCGGGGATATTTCCTCGTACGCAATCTGTTGTGGTGTCACTTGTTGAGTCTCCATTATTATTAAGTGGGCACGTATGTTTAAATTGACAATACCTAGCCGTTATTAAAGCGTTGGTAAGTGGAGCTAAGAACATTCCGTATCTATGATAAAACTCACAGCTTACTGAGCTTATAGCGTGTTCGATGAATGGGTCTTTCTCGAGAGATTCGCATAAATACATGCGATGTTCTGCCGGGATAGGAAGAAACATACTAGCTACGACTGTGTATAGTTGTAACATAGCCGACCCTATTGTTTTAGTCATGGTAGCTCCCAGTCTAGACTCGTAACGCGCGTACAGTTTTTTAATTTCTTCGTCGGTCATGTTATCAATTTTTTCGATGGTATAATTTTCCCCAAAAGTATGGGGAACATTTTCCACCAGGTACCAAAGCCGCGAGTCTTTGTCTATGTTTATCTAAAGATTTATCCAAAGATTTATCTGTCATAGGTTCTTCTGCATGTTGATCAGGTTCTTTGAGCATTTGTTCGATGAGTTCGTCGCATTCCATAATGTAATACCTAAGGAGATATTTAAGTCTAACATAATATAATATGGCATATCCAATACAGCTCGTAATAATAAACTGTTGCAAAGAATGAGGATTTCAAACCACATTATGTCATAATAACCGCTAATGTTTAATTCATCGTATTTTTACTATATTTGCTATAATTTGGCTATCTTTTTGCTATATTTGCTATAATTTTGCCATATTTTTGCCATATTTTGCTAGAATTTTTCTATATTTGCTAGAATTTTGCCATATTTTGCCATATTTTTGCTATATTTTTGCCATATTTTTTTGCTCAACAGTTGCTAATTTTGCTATAATTTTGCTTAGCAATTGCATAAGCAGCCTGGTTGATCAGTTTTTAATACGAGTTTACAGTGCTTCGTTGAAGCTAACAGTTTTCTGACTTTATCTCATTCGAGCTTGGTATAAATAACATCATTTTCGCGTAAACATTCCTCGAATGAATCTCGATCTTTGCAATGAAACAGGGCTACCCATTTGGTCTGCTCTCTGAGATCTTTCAGGACAGAGTTGTATTTTTAAGTAAGTACCCAAACGCTATGCTGAGTATGCCATCCGGAGAATGCTAAATACGAAAGCATATCTTTCTTTTTTGTGAGTTCTTTACTCGCGCTGCAGTCGTCTATTACGAAAAGGGTTGATTCTCCTTTGTATTTTTCGTGACATACTCGTAAACAGTCTTGTAAACGATCGCCCGGATCGACTCTGTGTACCCCGTCGTCATTCATTACCCAGGTATGTTTTATTAACGCTTATAGTCGGACACAGAATAATAATATGATCGAAAACGTCCCTATAATGACTTTGTAAAATATCTAGAATAAAAGCTGTTTTTCCACAGCCGGTTTGCCCCCATCTGATAGCGCAGTGCGGATCTTTAGGTAAAAGATTATTAATAGATTGCTTGCACTAATCTTCCATTCTGTATATTAAGTTGCGCATCCCTAATCACGTACAAATATATGTTTAATTTACCAGCCGTTTCCTGGAGCTTCGTTATCTGTATAGTGACACCCTCGCTAGCATTTTCTATTCTCCTCCCACTGCCGTGTAGTTGGTCATCGTCCGTTGTTCGCATGTCGAGCCATAGCGCGTACTTCGTGGTGAGGTCTTCACCCATCGATACACTCCCGAGAGACAGATCTTTCACGACCGCGATAACTTCCGGGGAACGTTTTATAGAAGGAAGTTTTTTAATCTTATCCCACTGGTGATACGCTAGCATTCCTTGGCTATATAGTTGATTAGGAACGCCCTCGATAGTCAATTCTACTTTTGTAATCTTGGGATTGTAGAACTTCTCGGTATTTCTTTTAAACACATAGGAGAGGTCCTCGAACAACATTAAAATACCCTTCAACGATCTCGTGGGGACGTTTAGACTGATATTCCAAGTAGTAGTATAGGTAATGATGGTTCTGCCGCAACTCCACTGGAGCCGGATTTATATACCTATACTGCTACTACAGGGGGCATTTTTTATGCCAAAATGATTATGCGATTCAATGATAGTCATGATTCGTATTAAAAGAAACATCAATATTAATTAATAATGAATAAAATTTACTATAGCCCACGAGGATATTGGAAAAGTGTAAGAGCAATAAAAAAATTAGCCACCGCGGCTAAGGTATCTAAAGATGTAGCCAAGGATTGGTTAAAGAAACAAGCGATGTGGCAACTATATTTACCGGCACCGCGTTATATACCAGGGAAAAGTTTGATATTTTTACAACAAATGAAGTTCATCAGGCTGACCTCTTGTTTCTTCCCCACGATAAGGTAAAACGCAAAACGTAAATACGCTTTAACGGTAGTGGATGTTGCTAGTCGATACAAAGAGGCTGAGCCATTAACCTCAAAAGAATCAACAGAGGTAGCTAATGCACTGAGCTGCATATATAAACGCGGGCCACTAAAATGGCCTAAGCTATTTCAAGTAGATCCCGGTCGTGAATTTATGGGATCGGTAACTAAACTGTTAACAAAGCACGATGTCGAAATCAGGCGTGGTGAAAGAGAGGCCAACCGCAGTCAAGCTATCGTCGAAAGATTTAACCGGACACTAGCGGAACGTTTGTTTGGCTATCAGTATGGGATAGAAATGAAATCCGAATGATTGAGATGAACCGAATGGGTGACACGATTATCAGCTGTTGCATCAGCGCTGAATAATGAAGTAACGAGATAAATAGGGAAGAAACCATCCGATGCTATTAAAATGAAATCTGTGACTTCCGAATCTTCAGCACCGAGGAGAGGCAAAGAACGATAACTTCCGGATAGAGTAAGTGTAAGATATTTATACCAGCCC
Source organism: Haliotis rufescens (assembly GCF_023055435.1). Classification (NCBI taxonomy): domain Eukaryota; kingdom Metazoa; phylum Mollusca; class Gastropoda; order Lepetellida; family Haliotidae; genus Haliotis; species Haliotis rufescens. The sequence goes on from NW_025963979.1 coordinate 230,872, forward strand.
GGTGAACTCGAAGGAGGCCTATGTCGCGCAACCGATCCCATATGGTCCCTTAAGACATATAACATTAGTCGATTGGTTATGAAAGAAGGAGAGCCTATTCTTTATTATCTTCAAGATGGACCGGGTAGGGCATTTGTACGAGAAGAGTTGTTCATAGTTCCCAACGGTACAGTATTACCACCATAACCATAAGCATAGGTAGTTACACCATCCTTATCAATCCATCTCTTTGTATCTAAGGGGGATAATGATGTCTTGTTCATTCTTAATCCATATATCCTATGATTGTAACTTCTTAAAGAGTTCATCTCGTGTTTGAACCTTCTACCGTATGATATGCTTTTTTACAACGTACTTCTTAACACCCTTAGCTTTTCTTATCTCTCCATTATCGGACTTCTTTATAGAATACATCTTAGGTCTTAATCCTACATACTCCGCTATAGGGGTCCCAGCACATTCATCCTTCATCCTACCTAACACCTTTTTATTTACTACGCTGTGCAGTGGATTATCTTTAGGGTAATCGCTCGTGTCGTACATATCTATTTTTTCTGCCATATCTGTATACACATCCTTGGTTTGTATTTCCATCAACAAAGAATCTGTGTCGGTATATAACACCTCGCATCTATCGCCATATTGCTTCTTAAGTTTGTTGTAATAAAAGTCATACATTAAGTGTTTTGACAAGTCGAGAATACTCATACCGACGTACACCGGTCTGTTGAATTTTATATTACTCTTCTGCATATGCAACGCTGCTAAGTCGTTATCGAATATCTTGCTTCTGTTAAAAGCCGGACTGGCTATAAGTTTCCTGAGTCTTTCTTCCTCATTAGATCTGACTAATTTAACATCAAAACGCTTCCTTAGATTCTCCATAGTTTTACCAAATACTGAGTTATTCATGAGCTTATACAGGTTCTTTTCTAAATCGCTGGTAGCTATCTTTCTTAAATCTGTGTTCAACCTTATATAGGGCTCCATCCAAGGGCTTTGATCGAACTTTAGACCTCTGTGTATTTTCTTAAGTTTCATACCTAACGATAGATACAACTGGAGATTTCTGTAGTGAACTATATATTTTGTTTTATCCATCAAATTTGGTACGAGTTTTTCTACGTTAGCTAACCTAGTATTACCCATCAAGGAGTGTTGATATTCCGACATCCAATCTTTATTAACCATTAATCTTTCGGGAGCTAGCGGATAACTTTTATGATCTTTATGTAACAAACTTGGATATTCCAAGTCAACTTCTAGTATGTACCCTTTATTCGCATCATTCACATTGATATCATTCTCATCGACCCACTCAAAACCACCCGTAGGTAAAGGTTGACTCATAGACCATCCGTACAAATTGTTAGCGTCGAGATATAATATGTGCGTGTCGGGTTTACTAGGATCATATCCTTCCACTAATTTATTATAAGCCTTAGAATACCTTTTCGCTGCCATCGATATACCACCTCTTAATCCTTTCTCAATAAACAAGTGCATATCGTAATCTGTGAGTAGTTTTAGTTCTACGCCGGTCTTCTTCAACAATGCATCCCACGATATTCCGGGACTGGAATAGTACCATGCCAGGTCCAAGCCGTATTGTTTTAAACATGTCTTTCTAAATATCTCGAATATATCGGCGAGTAACAGTACATCGGTTTTTAAGTACAGATCGTGATAATCGCCTAAATTCTTACGCCCTAATTTATCCCAGACCGTCAGAGCGTGTTCATAATCGGCATCTGTTATTTTAGATTCTGTTAAGTTACTATAGGATGATTCGAGGGGTGGTAATTCAGTTTCTTCGAATCTAGACCAATCATCCATATATTCGTTAGTATATACACCTTTTCTCAGCAACAAATGACGAGTTATCTTATCGGTATATTGATTTGTTATCGCAAAGTCATGGGGATTGTTCACATTAGCTAAATTGTCCAGGGAAGATAACAGAAACTGTACGGAGTCTATGAATCTAAGCCCATTACTTTGCTTTATTCTAGATTTCCCATCCTTGTCCCTATAATGTATAGGTTTAGTCAACGAGAACGATATGTATTTTTCCATATTATTAGGAATGCACGTTAAACCACCGTCGGTCTTTGAGATAGCTTGCATGATGAGATGTGAATCGTATCCCCTAAGGTTGGGAAACACAACGGGGATGGGTATTGTTTGAGAATTCATTTTTAGTTTCAAGTTGCACTCGTTATGCGCGGCTCCCCGATAATTACCCGTGACGTGACAATGATCTCTTACGGAATCCCAATCCAGGGGTTTATTACAAACGTGACAACTTGTTGACTTCTTATAGGCCCTCCAATCATCCCTCCTCATACACATGGGTTTCTTACACGATAATTTTTCCCTGATAATTCTCTCTTCATTTTGTAGATATTCTAGGAACTTTCCCGCTGCATCGGGACCTCTGTAAATCACGGGAGTGTTTGTCTTCCCATCATACCTTACAACGATATATCCAAACCCACAAGGAATATGTTCTTGAGTTTTGTACATAAAACTACTATCTTGATTGCTACGGTTGGTATTTTCTATAGGTTTGATAAGCGCTTCGAAGTCGGCGTAAATTACGTACGGTACTGGCATTTGATTACAATAATGTTCAAATTTTAATATATTTTTTCCCTCTTTAGGCATATCGATCCTGATAGCGGTCTGTCCAACACCTCTACAGTCTTCTTTATGCGCTTCTAATAGATCTTGTCTGCTGTATCCATGTAGGCATCTTTCGCAGAAATATTTCTTTCTAGCATGTTTTGTTTGATCGTATAATAGCCTGTTTAAACTCTTTATCCATGTATAATGATATTTTCCATCTTTTTCGATCAAAAATGAATTGATTCTGGGAATATGTTCCGGAGCGGAGCTTATCCTGTGTACAACAATTCCTTTAGAATGTCTGAAAACATTTATAGCTAAATTATTTTGCTTTTCCACCTTATCAATTTGTGATATTGGTGTAGGTTTTGTCTATACCATCGAAGTTGAGTCCATCGTTTTGGGGATAGCTAGAAGGACTATTTGCAATTTTAGAATCTACGGGGAACAATGCAGATCTTATCATCATTCTTAAACAGTCATCAGATTTATTTTTTACGTTAATTATGGCTTTTTTCTTCTTATAATACGGGGGTAAATCTATATAAGATCCACCTTTGAAGGGCATATAATTTGCTATATATAAATATAAACTATCGATTTTATCCACACCCCAACCCGAACCTCTATTAGTCCAACGTTCTAAAGTTTCCTGTATTCTCTGAATTGATGTATATAATGATGCGTTTATAATCGGTTATAACTTCTTGATTGCTACGGAAATATGGTTCGGTATATTCGGTGCTATCGTCTGTGTTACTTTTACTCAATAACATTTTAATCGTCAGCTGGTATTTTATACTATGTAGATCATCTAACTCCTCGTTAATTTTACTCGATATGATGGGCTTAATATCGTTAACATCCATGTTGGAATTAATATCCATCTTCCAACCTCTTAGATATTTACCAACGCCGGCGGATATGGGTACAGATATTAATTCTTGTTGTTGTTGATTATTATCAACATCATCATTATCATCATTATGTTGAATATCAACATCATCATCATAAGGTTGATTATTATCTAGTAAAGCGATCAATTCAGCTCTTCTCATTCGAGAATAACCTCTCAGCCCACTGTTTCTCGCTTGAGGTTTGAGTTCCCTAACAGTCTGGGGTTTGTTGTATTCCAAACCGAGTAAGGTAAACAATTCAGCTTTTCTCATTCGAGAATATCCATGTAGACCACGTTGCTTTGCCATAGCCTTCAACTCTCTCACAAAAACCATTGTGGTTGAATGGTATATGCAAAATGAGACAAATGTCTAATTGGTTGTTTTTCATATATCTAAATACGTATTCTCCCCAACCTATTCCTCTCATTGATGTAATCTCTCTTCCTAGCATAAATAATCTGGTTCCTGACCCTATCAGCACCGTGTTCCTTACATAAACAATAACGACCTTTGACCCCTATCCCACATACAGAACACGTATAGTTTATGTTTCCGCGCCTGATGTAATAATTGTGTAACTAGGTCATGGTTTATGCATAGCCACAGCTGTCACTCTGGTTGTTTATGCGTAGTTATGGTATAGCTGAAAATCAATACAGCAGTCAATCCCAACATGATAAATTTTACTTCGCGGTTCTTTTGTTCCTCTGACGGTGTATAAAACGGACTCATTGTTGGTCTCGGTATTGGGTCGAGTTTTTTCCCATAAACGAGGTAGTATTCGTGCATGGCAGATTCGACATCCTTAAACGTTTGAATTGAATGTCCTTCCTTACGCAGTTCTTCATGAATAAAATCTAATCTCTTCATTCTCTGCCGTGTATATTGTGACTGAGCTGCTTGGAGTTGTTCCATTGCTTCGTTATGTCGTTTACGTTCCTCTTCAACTTCTTTAGCATTTGACTCCCTCATACTAGAAAATAAAAAATTACTCCCCGAAAAAGCTAGTGCATTAAAAACAGCTCCACCGACCATCATCGCAATTGTTGCCATATGTTTAATAATATAAAATATTCAAACGTTTATATGAATATAATATATTGAAATGTTTAATTACTTCATTATGTCTTCCGGGATAAGCCCTTGTTTGATGAGCATATCCTTCGTTGCCATAGCCAATCCAATATCCAGAACCATCATACCTATATCAAATCCATTAAAATCTAGCTTTGGAGGTGTGGCTTTAGTAATCATTTTAGATATACGGGCATAGCCAATGGCCAAGCCGTTGACCACCGCTGAATGATACGTTTTGTTTACCAACATTTTACCGTCTGTAACTGGAGTAGTCATGCTTCTTATAGCATTATATGGGGGCTAACCTCTAATTGAACTTGTTGTTGCATTGGGGGTGACGTTTTCTCTTCTCCGGTCTTATAAAGGAACCTTACAGCCGCTATAGCAACAACTCCTACTAGTGCCCATGTTTTAATCGGATTAAAATGTGAATTATTTATTAATTTCGCTTTCCTCACCAGCCCACCCTTCCTCCCAGCTGCTATTTTCAAAGGATTCTTAGTAACTCTGGCTTGTTTTTTTGTTTGTGGTGCAATCGCTGGTGGTGGTTCCTCATTCACTCGTTGTTCCTCGTTCACTTGTTGTTGCGTTTCCGCAATCTGTTGGGCAGTCTCGTTCACAATCTGTTGTGATGTCACTTGAGTCTCCATTAATTATTTGAACCTCGTTCTTTATATTATTAAGTGGGCACGTATGTTTAAATTGACAATACCTAGCCGTTATTAAAGCCGTGGTGAACGGAGCTAAGAACATTCCGTATCTATGATAAAACTCACAGCTCACTGAGCTTATAGCGTGTTCGATGAATGGGTCTTTCTCGAGAGATTCGCATAAATACATGCGATGTTCTGCGTGGATAGGAAGAAACGTACTAGCTTCAACTGTGTATAGTTGTAACATAGCCGACCCTATCGTTTTAGTCATGGTAGCTCCCATTCTAGACTCGTAACGCGCGTACAGTTTTTTGATTTCTTCGTCGGTCATGTTATCAATTTTTTCGATGGTATAATTTTCTCCAAAATATTGGGAACATTTTCCACCGGCTACCAAAGCCGCGAGTCTTTCTCTATGTTTATCTAAAGATTTATCTGTAACATGTTGATCAGGCTCATCTTTGAGCATTTGTTCAATGAGTTCGTCGCATTCCATAAGTGTTACCTAAGGAGATATTTAAGTCTAACATAATATAATATGGCATATCCAATACATCCCGTAATAATGAACTGTTGCGAAAGAATGATGATTTCGAACCACATTTTATGTCATATTAACCGCTAATGTTCAATTTGCTACAATTTGCAATAATTTTGCTACATTTTGCTATAATTTTGCTACATTTTGCTAAGCAATTGCATAAGCAGCTGGTTGATCAGTTTTTAATACGAGTTTACAGTGCTTCGTTGCCACTAACAGTTTTCTGACTTTATCTCGTTCGAGCTTGGTATGAATAACATCATTTTCGCGTAAACATTCCTTGAATGAATCTCGATCTTTGCAATGAAACAGTGCTACCCATTTGGTCTGCTCTCTGAGATCTTTCAGGACAGAGTTGTATTTTTAAGTAAGTACCCAAACGCTATGCTGAGTATGCCATCCGGAGAATGCTAAATACGAAAGCATATCTTTCTTTTTTGTGAGTTCTTTACTCGCGCTGCAGTCGTCTATTACGAAAAGGGTTGATTCTCCTTTGTATTTTTCGTGACATACTCGTAAACAGTCTTGTAAACGATCGCCCGGATCGACTCTGTGTACCCCGTCGTCATTCATTACCCAATCTCTCGATAGGTATGTTTTATTAACACTTATAGTCGGACACAGAATAATAATATGATCGAAAACGTCCCTATAATGACTTTGTAAAATATCTAGAATAAAAGCTGTTTTTCCACAGCCCATTTGCCCCAATATTATAGCGCAGTGCGGATCTTTAGGTAAAAGATTATTAATAGATTGCTTGCACGAATCTTCCATTCTGTATATTAAGTTGCGCATCCCTAATCACGTACAAATATATGTTTAATTTACCAGCCGTTTCCTGGAGCTTCGTTATCTGTATAGTGACACCCTCGCTAGCATTTTCTATTCTCCTCCCACTGCCGTGTAGTTGGTCATCGTCCGTTGTTCGCATGTCGAGCCATAGCGCGTACTTCGTGGTGAGGTATTCACCCATCGATACACTCCCGAGAGACAGATCTTTCACGACCACGATAACTTCCGGGGAACGTTTTATAGAAGGAAGTTTTTTAATCTCATCCCACTGGTGATACGCTAGCATTCCTTGGCTATATAGTTGATTAGGAACGCCTTTGATAGTAAATTCTACTTTTGTAATCTTGGGATTGTAGAACTTCTCGGTATTTCTTTTAAACGCATCGGAGGGGTCCTCGAACAACATTAAAATACCCTTCAACTACCTCGTGGGGACGTTTAGATTAATATTCCCCATCATATCTTTTTTGTCCCTCGTGATCTTTCGATGTCGCAGCATGCGATCGTACAAAATGGCTAAACTTCCTGTATAATGGTGACAAATTTGTCTGGCTAATTCGGGATCTGTTATCATATCATACTCCAGCGAGATATTGTCAATGGAATAGCTAGCATCTTCACCACCGGTTCTGATTACTCTACCGTAGTCATTAAAAGTGAGTTCGTATTCTAACCTATCGCCTAGGGATGCTTGATTAAAGGGCATGTGGGAATCTAGTAATTCAAAGTCTAGTGGAATATAGAATCGGTTACCTAATGCTTCGGCAACGGCCTTATCTTTTACGACGGTACCATCGCCATTTTCAGCACCTACGCGCAGTCTCGATGTGTTCCGATTACAAATACCTTGGTACTGTAAGTTTTCCCGCTCTTTATCCGTTCTCCAGAGATCCATGTAGCAATAGTATACATCGCTATCGTCGATACTCAAAACCTCATTACCGCTAATTTTAATGGCGATTTTCTTAACGATAGCACGACCTATGTTCTGAACGGGCTCCCTGTTAACGTCGGTAGAAGTCAAAATAATCGTAAATGCTAGTCGGACAGTTCCCGGAACTAACACATCGTGTGCGCCGAGATTAGGAAAGCGAACCAGAAGCGTTTGATTCTGATCGATGGTACTAGGGTTATTAGTTATAGTTACAGACTGACGAATTGCTTTGACCCCTAATGGATCTCGAAGTCTACGTTGTGGGTTTAACTTGTGTCCGTATTGCGAAGACATTGTTATATTGAAATTATGTAACCATATGTTTAATATAAAAATGACTGATTTTGATCTAGATTATTTAGATAACCCGAATCCAATCAAAGAGGGTACTGATGAAACCAGCTTTATGAATCTTAACGATGAACTTTTGAACCCAACCGTAAATGATGAACTTTTGAAACCAGCCGTTGATGATTATTACGATACCTTTAAAGATGATAGTCCTATTGGTCGTGACTATTCAAAGTTTGAGATAGATAGTAAAGGAATATTGCGACTGCGTGGCTCTCCGGATATTGATCTTATGCATTCTCGTACTCGTAAGCCCCTAGCCTTGTCTACGATAGCCGCTAAACACGGTATCAGCACTGTTCGTGATAAATTAGGTTTTGTAGACTACTACCGACGAGAAAAATTTCCCACGAAGACTACTAAGGCTCTTCGGACTGTGCGTGATAAACCTGTTAACAACACAGATAATTTGGAAGCTTCCTCGATGGTGGCCTCGGACGGACTTGGAGAAATCTTAGATACCTATTACGATAATTCCACGTTACAGGTACCATCCTCGGAGTTTAGTATTAGGGAATTATGAGGTCTTGACAAGGCAATGCGAACAATGCGGGGAGAACTCATGAATAATACGGCCAAGATATCCGAAATCGACAAGCATATAGCTTACGAGAAAACAAAACTTGAACAGGCGGGCGATGAGTTCAGTAGACGCGGCGTAGCGGAAAGATTGCGTAACTTAGAAGACAAAAGATCCACCCGCCTCGAAGCAGCTTCCAGTAATAGAAAGGCACTTCGTTCGCAAATCAGTCGAATTCGAGAAACTATCGATCAAGTCCTCAACGCTGACACTACACTGGCCGATAAAATTAAAACATTGTTCAGAGAACAGGGAATAACTTCCTGTATACTGGTTACGCATTTGTCTGGCTTATTCAGGATCTGTTATCATATCATACTCCAGTGAGATATGGTCAATGGAATAGCTAGCATCTTCAGCAGCTCTGATTACTCTGCCGTAGTCATTAAAAGTGAGTTCGTATTCTAACCTATTGCCTAGGGATTACTGATTAGTTATATAAGTTGATTTCATATTTAGGTTATGATATAGTATCATTGTATATTTAATATGTATGTTACACTTCCGGGAATAACAAATGGTCAGTCTATTGAACTGCTTCATACTATCGATAACTCGGATGGTCAACTTGAAGTCGCCCTATGCGATGTAACGTATTACCCGCGGTGGACCAATATAAATGCTGCAAGAGGTAATAATGAGTTATGGATACATATAGACAAGCACATTATACCTGATGGGTATTACAGCGTATGCTCCCTCAATGATGAAATTTTTAAGCCTAATGGAATTAGTCTCACACAAAATGAGTCGAATGGGATGCTGATTTTAAGTGCTGGAGAAAATGGTGTAATTCTTTACGAGAACTTAGCAGACACACTTGGATTTAGAGGAGATAAAACAGTACCACCCAACCAAACACGGCATGGAGATACATTACCCGATTTAGTTCCCAATAAAGAGTTGTGCATCCATCTTGATCAAATAAGCACGACGGATAATATTCAACTCGAAAGTCCTTCAACTCTACTCAGAGCTGTTCCAGTCAAAGATGAAAAATACAATAGCGGTAGAACGGAATCTTTCTCACCATTACAAAAAAAAAAATAAAGCGTGGTATTATTTCAGACCTCAAAATTTCTGTATTAGATGTAAAACATCAACCTGTACATATAGGATACTTGAGTGTAACACTCCATATTATAAATAATGGTTGATTCATCAGGCCCTGGAACACTCAATGTAATACAATTGCGCTTTCCGATCTCTGAGACACAGAAGGATTCGGTAAACCCGGTACTGATACGCTTTACACTTACAAGATAATGTATACAAGCGGTAAGAAGTTACATTTACAGGTAATCTAGGAGATTTAAGCGATGTCGACGTTAGTACACTCCATAAAAACACTTGGTACAATCTTATTCTCAACGGTGATAATAAATGGACTATGGTCGAAGCAAACATCGATTGGCTACTGAATATCGTCATTACCCCACCGTATGTGATGATGGGTAAGGGACATAATTTAACTAAGATAATAAATAGTGGGATTGTACTCGGGGCTTATATCCCACCCAAACGAAAAAGTGGTAGTCTCTCCCCTGCCAGAAAACCCAGGTCATATGTTATATAGTCGTCCGGCATAAAAAAATGTTAGTTTAAATTTGGTTACTGAATTCAATGATATTAAACAGAACTTGAGTGCAATACCTAATATTTCTACGCTTATTATTGAAGTCATGTTCGGAGATGCACCGGAAAATGCCTTCGAAATATTACCAGGTCTATCGATTAAATGGCTAAAGAAATGTCAACGTTGCAGTATTATTCATATTGGAGCATCACCTGTTGCAACTCTTGAGGGGGTCCAAATTATTAAAAGTGACAGCATTTCTCTTACTAAGATATTCATGCCGTATAATATATTTTTGATAAGGTTGATGTATACTCTCAAAACATTTAAGCAAGACCAATTAAAGACTATTATATGATCGTAATATACACTATGAGTTTATATCTGGCGCTCGATGAGGCATCTGAAAAGATGGATACTGTTGATGGATTTCGATTACATCAAATAAATGACATAAAACATCGAATAGAGAAGGAGAGGGAGTTTAGACTTGGATTGTATAAAAAGTATCGCAGAGCCGTGAAAGCTCTCGACGGACACCATGCTTGTGACAGCTGGCATGGGACTCGGTGTAGCCGGTGTTGGTTTATTATCAACTATAATCGCCGCGCCTGTCGTACTTGGCATGGAAATAGTGTCCGGAGTCTCAGGACTGGCAGGAATAGCGATAAAATTCATTTCCTGTAGGTTACAAAAGAAAGCATTAAAACACGATAATATTCAGATACTCACGGAAGCAAAGTAGAACAGCATTGATGGTCATATTTCAACAGCAATGGCTGATTCTAAGATATCCAAGGAGGAGTTTCGTTTAGTTTTGTCAGAACTTACCAAATACAACGTAATGAAGCAGGAGATTCGATCAAAATCTCGTAAGACCAGTGTTATTAGCGAAGACGAGAAAAAAAAGTTTATAGAACAGGGGAGACAACAAGCGTGTCAATTATTCCGTGCCAAAACCAAAGAACTGGTTGGAGATTAAAATAGATTGCTTACTATCATTAGATCACATTTAGAAGAATGCTTACGTAAGTATATAATAATGGAGAATTACAAACCAACAAAGGAAGAACTCGAAAAAGCTATCGAAACATATATGTTCAGGGACAAAATTATCAAATGGAGAGAATTACCACAAGGTATATATTACATCAGTGATATCAAACCAACCAAATACGGTCATCAATTGTTTCTTTCCAATTACCAAGAAGAATATATAGTCTGGTCTCCTAGTAAAATGAACGAAGAACTTAGTAAAAATGTTGAATATCACTTTGTTAAAAATAATGGTATACGTATTAGTAAAAATAATAGAGAATATTTTCATTACAATTTAGTTTAGTCTTATGACTATCGTTTTTGTACTAAAATTTCCCTCAAAGGTATCATTGATTGACTCAAGGTAGTGGTGAGCTAGAGCCAATTTAACTTAAACTTACGACTGTCGTTAAATTGCATCATCATTTTTTGCATAAAAAATTCCATCTGTAGTAGCAGTATAGGTATATAAATCTGGCTCCAGTGGAAGTGGTCCAGAACCCCCATTACCTATACTACTAGAGCTGCCACACGAGCCGCAAATCTCTTGTGGTATTCATAATGTACATATCCTCCATATAAAGTGTGGAGTTCCGCTGCTGTACGTTCATGTTGCCCTAATTGCTCTCTCCTATTTGGCCAAGCTTCACAGAAGATAACCTTGAATACTTTGAAGGCTCTGCTGAATTCGGCAAAGTTCAAATTCCTGGTGGTACGTGGGTCAAGTTTTAACACGTTTTTGCATGAACCTGTCTCTTAGACCTGCATCCCTTCTTGCTTTCCTCCCACATTAAGCTGACACGCCGTGATATAACTGGAATAATGTTAAAAGCGGCGTTAAACCCAACTCACTCACTCACTCACTCTTCAGCAAGTCTATATTCAGTGGATTCTTGACATCGTAACAACAGAGAAGCCAAATTTATATATTTACCTTGGTGTATTTGACGCTTGGTACTTTCATCAACAAAGCTGACATGGGGCACGGAATCTGACAGAACACATTGCGCTGGACTGGTCTGTGATATAGGCCAGGCTATGTTTTCTCCACTGGGAGCTCCAGAGGATAGACGTTGGGTGAGGGATGTCATCATATCCCTCATTTCTCGCATGACTCCCATCAATTCCACATTCGCTGACGATAACTGGTTGCCTGCTGTTGTCACTGTTGCCGGTATGCTAGTAGAACTGTCAGAATTCCCGCTGTTTACATGACTGTACTGGGGAGTAACGTCACAGGAAGGAACAGCATGTACAGACGAGAATGAGGAAACGGGGGAAGAATGTTGAACAGCGCTGGCCCCTCCACTGACCGTGTGGTTCTCATTAAAATTTTCCTTGTACAGTTGTAGGATCGTCTTTCTTCCCCACGATGCAGGCACTGTGATACTTAAGGAGCTCAGCCTCTGTCTCATGTCAGCTGTTGTCTCGTAAGGGACAGCTCTGCCTGTCGATAGTTGTAGCGTAACATAAACACGTACATGAGAATAAATTTTATTATACAATGGACATGCATGTAGTAAGTAGAAAACAAAAAACGTTGAATTTGCACAAACCACAATATTAAATTATCATAGAAAATTACAACAGTTACATTGTTTCTCATACCTGATTGCAAATGTTTCTGAGCTTATAATGTGATATTTGTATTAAGAATTGAACGTGAGTTTGGATGGGTTCATTGAAGTGTGTATGATTGAAAAGCGATGGTTAAACTGTGTGAACCTCCGAGCTTGCAGTTGAAAATGACGTGTATGGAGCAGTTATGGAAAACACCCCGACGCGTGAACCCTCTCATGGCACTAGCAAATTGGGAATATCACCGATTTATGATCATGTTGCATGTGTTTGGATAATCGCAAACCAATTCAGACGATGCGGAATGGACTGGTGGGGATTGAACCGAGTTTTCTGAAACGTGTGTGTTATGTGTTAATTGTCAGCGTGAGGGTGTGTTATATTTGGAGTTAGGGATTTGTCACGTGTGCTGTACTACTTTGCTTAGCTAGTGTTTCTTGTCACCTGAGATAGACCTAGCTACTGTATGACCTGATGCCAGCTTCATTAATGTGCCCCATCACTCCTCATTTGCCGCCGCTTCTCGGCCTAGAATGCACGGAGAAAGTTGTCCAACTCAGAAACCGTAATAGTTGATTTCTAATTCCGTCTATGGATATTTTCTCGTCTCCGATGACCAAACGATAAAACAGGTAGGCAAGTCTTGGGTTTTGTTTTTTTTAAATTTAAGTTTCTTTCCTTACCATTTTATGTTTTATGATTTCTCAAAATCTTAGATTATTTTCCCGATACGATAGTAAATCAGGTTTTAGTTTGATCAGGAGCAGTCGCTTTTTCTCTGTGTCAGCAGGGTACGACATTGTTTTCATTGGTTCTAGATTCCTGTCATTTCCGAAAACAAGACATCAAAGTCAGTATTGCTCAATAAATCAATATCGTTCTCCTCAGTAATTTTACAGAATTAATTTTCTTCACTTGCGTTATTAGTATTGAAAGATAGCCATTCCATATCCAAATCACCGCAAGGACAATCCATTTTGTTTCATGTAGCAGCTAGACGACATCAATCACCAGAACCAAAGCATTTAGTTAGTTATTTATAAGTCAGATGAAATGTTACAAGACCAGGCAAAAATACTAAATTAATTATATTGCTGATAAATGCAGGTATTAAAAAGAAAAGAGAAAAACGAGTCGATCGTAAACACCGATCGAGAATACGGGGAAACCCTGGAAAGTAGTTCAGGCAAAAGTTCACACGATCATTTTCACAAAAAATTGTTCACATAGTGTGAATTTTTTTTGTCCGTTCACATGTGTGAACTCCAAATATCAGATCACGTGACTACCCCTTCAGCAAATCAGCAAGAAAGAAACAGTGTAAACTTCAAAGTATGAAATTATTTTAATATGATCCTACTTCTTGCAGGTTGTGTACTCCATGGATAAGTGTCCTCTCTGTCAAGACAATTTTACAGATGACAAGGAAACTGTTATATTGGGAGAGAGAGGAAGCCGAGGAGTTAACAAAGCTAGTTCTGCTCGCTGTGACTCAGTATACGTTGAGGCAGGTCAAACTGTGCATATTACAATCCAAATTATATTGCAAGCAGCAAAACACCTGAAAAAATAAATTCTCACAATTTGTCAAGAACACGTTCTCAAGAACCTACTTTCTCTTTCAAAACAAACTATTTGTTTTGTGGAAGATCTGCAAAATATTCGAGTAAGAGGAAGATTGTAGATGTGTTTCCTGTGAGAACTAAAGAATTTGGGGACAAGATTATAAGTACATGCTTGACAAGAAAGGACAGTTGGAGTGAGAAAGTATTTTCGAGATTAGAGTTTGCACAAGACCTCCATGCTGTCGAGCTTATACATCATCAAACATGCAGTGTTAACTTTAGGACAAACAAAGATATCCCCCGTCAATTTTCCCATGAAGATGATACACCGAAAGTTAGGAAGACAACATGATTTGAAAAAGAAGGAAGCTTTCTTGAAGACAGCTGAATACCTAGAACAAGTTGATGAACAGATCTCAGTTCAAGATCTCATAATGAAGATGCAAGAGTTTCAAGGTGATACTGATGCCTATGGCTTTACCTACATGAAACAACTACTAGAATATTTTGCTGACAGAGTTTACATAACGGAAATAAATGGGAAACCAAATGTTATCACACTCAGAACAACAGTATCAAAGATATAACAAGAACATTATCAAAAGACAAGAAATGAAGATCCTGATAAGGAAAAGATGAGACTATTACAAACAGCATCTAAACTAATAAAGAATGACGTCAAATCTATGAATGTCAAAACCAACTCATATCCCACACCATACAAGCTATCTAACATTTTGGGCAATGAAGACTATCTTCCCTCATTGTTGAAACTTCTACTACAAACCCTCTTTGTTGGAAAAGGTATCAACTTGAAACTGGCCTCTATTGGACAGGCTATTGCCTAAGCTGTAAGACCATGTCTTCTCAGACCACCACCACCACCCCCCCCCCCCCCCCCCCCCCCCCCCCCAAGTTGGAAGACCACGTCTTCTCCGGGACCCCCCCACCTGCAAATCGGCTTAGCAATACAGCTGCATCATCACTTTGCCTCTAAATATCTGATTGACACCCTTTCAAGTCTTGGATTTTGCAGCTTTTACACCGAGGTAAAGAAGTACGAATACTCTTCTGCTGTGAACCAGGGTATAGACCTACCAAACAGAACATCTGTGCAGATTTGTACAATTTGTTGCTGACAACGTTGATCATAATGTCAGGACATTGGACGGCCGTAACACATTCCATGGGATGGGCATCAAAGCAACCATTACACCAGGAACCAAACACCAACAACCTATTCCAAGAACAGAAGTTGCAGTTGATGATTTAGCTGCAATTGGAAAGATTAGGATTAATTTATGACATTACACCTGTCCTTACCTTTGATCAACCACTGTGGTCGAAGGCTATGATGATTATTCACAGAGAGCCATGTACAAGTGACTTACAGAGCACTGTCCTGAGATTTGGTGGCCTGCACTGAGATTTGGTGGTCTGCACACAGAAATGAGCTTCTTAGGTTGCATTGGCCATTTGATGTCAGGATCCGGACTCTTTGAGCTCCTGGCCATCATCTATGCAACCAATGCAGTAACGCACATCCTTTAAGGAAAGGCAATGGCAAGAGCTCTTAGAGCACATCTCCTTTTAGATGCCAGTGTAAATGCTTTGCTGTTAGCAAAGGTTTTTCAAGCTTCACAAAACAAATCTGAACAGAGGTTGGAAGGACAAGTCCAAGCAAATATGAGAGAACCAATGGAGAAAGTGAAAGGCAACCAGTGGAGGAAGTGACTGAGGAACCAGTGGAGGAAGTGACAGAGGAACACCCAGATTGCTCACCTGACAATGAAGATCTCACCGAAGTATGTACTCTATTTGATGATTTGATTAGAGGAACTATTTCTACTGATCACGTTAGCTCATCCGATGCCTTGTCAAGAGTTGTCGACAGACTTCAAACAATGAAGGACTCCATGAAGAACTTGAGAACAGCAAAAATCTGGATGGAATACATGGAAATGGTGGATATCCAAAGGAGTTTCATTGGAGGTGAAAGGACTGGCAATTGGAATCTCCATCTCAAATCACATATGCTACCATACTGTGTGCTCCTGGGCAGAACCTACAGATGATGGCACAATTTCCGGAAATGCATCCAGAAGTTCACAAGATGTTTGAGGATGGTCACCACGTTGTTCGACGATCTGATCGCTTCTCGGGAGGCCTATCCTCTGATCTAGTTGTCAAACAAGTCCTCATGAGAAGTTTAAAAACAAATGTAGGACTAACAAGAGGAACTGGAATGAACGAGACACAATGTCTTGTTTGGTTGATGTCCATGCCTGCCCGAACACAGATAAACAATGCAATGCAAGAGTTGACTCAGGTTGAAAACAGAAGTAGTGAACAGCATACAGATATGACCATGGCAAGGATTCACAGACATACATCAGATGTGAGAAAACTAGTAGACTACCTCGCTGATCGAGACCCATTTCGAGAACCTGTCATCATAAATATTGCCAGTGGCATCACAGCTAAGAACTCGGTCAACGCAGATGAAGCAAAAATTGTTGGATCGATGATCTTGATTTCATTGTCTGTCAAAAATGTATCTGGCTTTTCTATCAAGAAATCCTATCAAGCTGTGACATTAAATTGCAGACCATCTGTTGAAGATGAGGAAATTGCAGAATCTGTTGACCCTCGACTCTTGCTCCAGAGACTAGTTTCAGCAGCTGGTGATACATCAGACAACTTGAAGGAACATATGAAGTATGAACTGTGTACGTATCCAACTTCTTTGTTCGACTCCACTGTCCTACTGAAGCAAGCTAACAAACCACTTCTCTCTAATGCCATTTGGGAAATGCTTGATGTCAGGAACTCACTTCCAAAAGAAGTTCAGTATGTGCTTTGATGGTGGACCACTGCTGCGGCGTTTACCATGGCCTCGTGGAATCACATAAAATTATGTGTGTGGCATTTACTGCAATTATGTCACCAGTCATTATGGCATGCCAACAATTGTCTTTGATGGCTGCAACAAGAACCCATCAACAAAAGATATACACATCTGAGGAGAAACGGGGGTGTAGTTAGAGCAACTGTAAAGTTTGACCGTGACATAATCATTCAGTCCAAGAAAGAACAATTCCTTGCAAACGCCAAGAACAAACAAAAGATTTCTCAATCTCCTGAGTGACAGAATGAAAGAAACAGGATGCACAACTGTCCATGCAGAAGAAGATGCAGATGTTCTCATTGCAATAACAGCTGTAGAGTGAGTGAGTGAGTATGGTTTTACTATGCTTTTAGCAATATTCCAGCAATATCACGGCGGGGAACACCAGAAATGGGCCTCACACATTGTACCCATGTCGGGAATCGAACCCGGGTCTTCAGCGTGACGAGCGAACGTCTACCCGACCCCCCCAACAGCTGTAGAACAAGTACAGACATCACCAATTGTAGTGATTGGAGAAGATACTGATCTTATTGTTCTGGTATGTTACCATGCAAGAGAAAAATGACATGACATTTTCTTTCATTCTTCACCAAAGTCAAATTCAAGAAAACCAGTGAAGATATGGGACAAAATTTCACAGCATGTGGGTCTATCACCAGGTGCAGCAATGGAAAGCAGTGGATGAAGTTGCAGCAGAAGAATGGGGTTGGAGAGTAATTGATGAACGAATGATTACACAGCTGACAGATATGCCAGCAGCTCCTAAAGAACTACTCACCATAATCAAATGCAACTGTAAAACGAGCATGTGTGGTTCAAACAAATGCAGCTGTAGTAGGCGTCACGGATTGCAGTGTTCTCCACTGTGTGGCGAATGTCGTGGCATGTCTTGTTTGAACTGCCAACAGCCTGAGGTTTTTGAAGATAGTGAACTGTGATTAATACATGTGTATACCTGTAGCTTTACATGTGTGTGCGCTATATTGACAACTTGATGGGCTGTATCGGTCAGCATATGATCGTTTCTTGCTGAATAATTTAAAAAAGAAATTAATTTTGATTTTTTTTCTTTAAAAATACTAGTTAATCGCCATAGTAAAGATGACTGAATTTGAAAATGTTCCCCCACTCAGATTTTTCTAGATCTAGGAGGGCTTGTTTAATATGAATCAACTAAAAACATTTTTGTTGCAATTTGTGGTGGGTCTATCGTTATTTTGACCGGACTACAATTGCAATTGAACTTGTATTGCAACTGATTCCCTTTGAATCTGAACTGTGGAGTGTCAAAGTCTTTTCTAGCTCTTAAAAAGCAGAGAATGACCTCTGCTCAGTTTCATCAATTATTTCACTTTTGGATTTCAACTTACAATCCATTTATTGTTTAAAAAGTTGAAACTTCTCGTACCCTTAAACAGAATCCTGTGCTTTGTTGGGTGAGCTTATGCCATATTGTGGCGTCCGTTCGTTCGTCGACAATTTATTCAAACGACTTCTCCTTCTGAACCTCTAATTGGAAATTGCTGAAATTTGACTAGAAGCATCCCGAGAAGATGGGGATTCAAAATTGTACAAATGGTGGGGCTGGCTCCCCAAGGGGCTGAGGGGCGGGGCCAAATAGGGGTAATTTGGCTTTATTGCTTTAAACGACTTCTTCTCTGGAACTAAGAGATAGATATCAAACCATATTTGGTTGGAAGCATTCTCCGGTGGAGAGGATCCAAGAAGAGAGTAAAACTTGGACACAGTTAAGATCCCCACTGTATAACCGTATGTACAATTGCTGAGTATAATGAGAGGAATGCACATATGCTACCAGGACTGGCCCTTCTGTTCATCTGTCCAGCACTCCCAAAGGAGTTAGAACCTTGACCATAACATGCAAACCGATATTATCCCCACCCTATAATAAACAGATGCATTGTATACATTTGCTTGTTATGAAGTGAATAATACATTTATGCCAATAGGATTCGCCCTGGGGTCCAGCCGTCCAGCCATCCGGTTCAGATCTTTATGATACATTTGTATCTAGAGAAATACATGTTCATGCTGACAGATTTGCAATCCACCCCTTTTCAATGCTGACAGAATCAAAATTAGGAAATATTTGCAGTATTATATACATGTACAATGCAGATGTATATTTTGTCATGATTGCATAAATATCCAGGTGAGCGATACAGGCCCTATGGGCCTCTTGTTTCAAGGTTGTACTGCATTAGGGGATGGAGCTGCTTCTGTTTTTACATGAAATGCAAACACCTTTCTTGTTGACTTTAGTATTTTTTGACATTTGACACAGAAATGTGAAATAGGAAGGAATATATACATATGGGCAACTGATGTTTATCCAAGGTTGAATGATGATAGGTTGATGTTTACACAACAGATAAGGTTAAAGTATTAAGCCTATTGATGTACATCTCAGAATATATAGGATTAGCAAGGCTTGATTTAGTAAAACATTCTCAAAGTAAATGGCAAACCCCATCCACGTGTATGTAACCTTCCTTCTTCACATTTATGAACATCACTTCCTTGATAACGGTTTTAGTAATTGCTCCGTTACATCACAGTCATTGTAATATGGAAGTTGTATATCCACAGAACAATCTCCCTTGTTCATCATACCAACTTCTACATGCCACTTAAAGAGTTACCGATAGTTTGGTATTCCACTGTTGTGCCAAAGAAGTACACAGCTACTGTAACGCGACATTCAGTGGTCAAGGTTTTCTAACTTCTGATGAATGGTGCAAATGTTGCTACAGTTGTAGGCCAATGACTTGAAACATGGCTTGTATCTTGCTGAAAGTGGAATTTTCAAGCCATCACTCTTCGTCAAATGTTTTAAAACAACATCTTTCACTGATCCACATTATTCTTTTTTGTAGAAAAGATGAGCTTATGGCAAAAGCAAACACATGTATCAAACATTGCCTTCTCCTCTGAGCAGTACGTCCTTAAATGAGCTACATTGATTGATATTATAATGAACTACCCCAAGTATATCAGTGCATATAAACACAACCGCTTTTTACCCTTTGCCCCCTTGGGTGTATTTACTCTAGGTGCAAAGAGGGTGCATATAAACAGGGCTTTAATGTTTCCGGCATTTCACTGCCTCTTGGTTTATGTAGCTGAATGGTGTTTCAAACAATGGCTTGCAGAACTCTGATCCAAACTTATCATGAGTTTATATTATGGCAGACCGCCTCCGTGGTCTAGTGGTAGAGCGTCGGCCCAGAGAGCGGAAGGTCCGGGGTTTGATCCCCAGCCGCGTCATACCAAAAGACGTTAAAAGATGGTACTTGTTGTTACCCTGTCTGGCGCTCGGCATTAAGGGGCTAAAACAAGGACTGGTCGGCTCGGAGTCAGTATACTGTGTCTGAGTGGGGCATTCATGTTAAACTGCGGCACAGTATCTCAGTGTGCTAGCACTATAAATCGGCATCAGTCCGGACTAGTACAAGCATCCACACACACACACATACACGTGCATGTACATCACTATATAAGTGCAATAAACTTGGACGCGATGTTAAACCCCATTTCACCTCACCTTATATTATGGCTTGTTGTGCATCTTCCTCTCTAAAACACCTATAAAGCTTAAACTTGGCACATGTTCCCACTAATAATGACAGCTGAGCTTGTTTTCAGGATATTTTGACCTAATTTTCAATTTTAATTAACTGTTTGGTTTTTTTAAAATTTGTACCTTGTTTTGACCTTTGCGCTTGACCATACCCACAAATTTACATGTTTTCCAAACATGACTTTTCTTTGAAATTTCGGCTGATACTCTGTATGGATGATGAGGGTAATGATCGGATACTGAATTGTTTATAATGTCCAGATAAACAATTCATTATTGCCTCAATGGCAGCCTAGGAAAAAGCTATTGTTTTCAGCCATTTTTGTCAAAAAAGTAATGAAATTTTGGTTATATTTAGCTAGTTTTGGGACATAATTCATTTGTTTCCCTCCCTTTTTCCCCAATATTTTGTGGTGTGGTCTCATGAGGAAGATGTATGTATGTGCTAACTGGAAGTACCCTTTTGTTTTGTTATTACTTCTGACATTGGGGTCTGTTTATGGAAACTGGAAGTGATATCTTCAAACGCAAGTAACCTATAGCTTTCTTCCACACAATGGGTGTAGGATGCTATTATGTACACAAAGTGGAAGAACTTGGTTTATAATCCTGATAGAGATGTAGAGCTTTGTGTATATGCCGAAATGTAAACCGGATATGAGTCATCACAGTTCTAAAAATCTTTTCGCAATAATTCTTGCTGCCCATGCCTCTTGTGCTTGTGCAAGGTAGGAAACTCTGTTCTAGTGACAGCAGTGAAAACATTTCTGAGTTAACTTAGCACATGACTTTGTTAGTTATCCTGCTTTAATTAGATCTTCGGTTTAATGAAGATTTGGGTTTTATTATCCTGAGATTCAGCTGAAGAAAAGTATATGTGTTTTTGTTTACCTTAGTTTCACCTTCTTTCATAAAAGCATGTTTGGGATTGAGGATATGCACAGAGGATATGAGATCTTCTCAGTGCTTATCTCTCTTCCTGGAAAGGTACAGGAGGATTTGAAGAAGATAATGATGACTGAGGCACTGTCACGGTGGTTGTGATAGGTCTTGATTATCAGTCCCAGGGAAGATATCCACCAAAGTGTTGATTATTGGGCTTCTACACTACTTGCTCGGTCACCATGCGGCAGATCTGGCAGTCATATCTCTCAACCTCTACTCGCCATGCTCATAAGGACCATCAATGCAGGATCTAGTTGTTCTTCACGATCACCAAACAGCAACCACACAGATACCATACAAATCAGAAGAAGCAGTAGGGAGAGATCTACCAGGACCGGCACTAAGAAGTGTCCAGTCTCAGCTTCAATCACCAGCAGAGAAACTAGTCTTACATCAGATGTCACTTCCAGTTTTGATCACGTCACTTCCAGTTATGACATCACTTTCGGTGATCTTGACATCATTACTGGAAGGGACATCATCAGATCTGGAAGTGATGTCATCAAATCCGTAAATGATGTCATCAGAACCATAAATAGTATTAAAAAACTTCATGATGTGGAAGGATCAATCGGTTTTGAAGCATCTGATGACATCTTAAGTTAACAATAGTTATCACTTTTAATAATTCAAAGAATACTGCCCTTATTACATCAGGAGTATATCCACTCACATCCACAATTTAATGGGCGATCTTTTTCAATTTATCTTCCCTTCACTAACCCGCTAGGTGCGCTGACCCGGACGGTCCAACCTTAAACTGACGGCGCATGTGGTATGCGCGATATGAGCACTACATGTTACTATGACGTCTATAGACAGTTAACTAGTACAACCTTCACCTCTGTCGGCAACGGTCACACTTGTGTGCGGACAGTATATCTTTTCGCCTAAACAATTATTTATTTATTGCCATGTCCGGAAATATATGTTCCTTGATATAATCAGGGATGACCACGACTGATTATATTGTATAGTTAACCACTAGATAGGCGTTCGAAGCGATGCGGTGAAATCAGCTGATCGTTCCTCCCAGGTCGCTTTGTTGACGTTTTGCAATCGGTACTGAAAGTGTTGCCCTTGATGTATGATTATGAAAATTAAGTAGATTTTGTATACGTTCCTATATCTATGTTGTAGCATCGCCGAGCAGGCCACATCATATGCATGCATTTCATTATGTTAAACTGTGAGGCGATACGTTACGCGAAATGTGAAGGTCTCATGCAACGTTGCCCGTAGGCTCAATGTTGTGAATATTGACAGCAACACATGTAAGTATTTGTCAGATATATAACTGAGAGCAATGAGAAATGTTCTCAAGAAATTGTAAGAGTAACAGGCACTGTAAAATTACGTCATCAACTAGATATCATGATACAATCTTCAAAATAAAAGAAATGGAAATCACTGAAATCTGTTTTGATATTTAAGGGTTCAATAGTGCATGTTGTATACAAGGATTTTATGTATATGAATGGTAGCTGTTTGTTGCCAAATACTACCATGATTATATTTCAATATGAACAATGAAAGATATATATTATTTTGGCCTTTTTTTAATTTTACAAAGCAGAAAAAACCCAATTCAGACACAGGGGACCCTATAAATTAGTTAAAATACATATTCAAGAGTATTCGTACCAACTACAATTTTCTAAACTGATGTTTCAAATTCCAACAAACAAATTATTAATGTTTTTCTTTTTTCACTTCACACCAAAAGATATCTGCATTGCACAATGACTCTTATTATTTTATTTAATATCTTGGCACACTTGTGCATGTGTACTAGTATTGGGACTCTGGTATTCTTTCAGGTTTGGAGAATCAATCAATTCATTGTGAAAACATTTTTAATTTCTTACATAAGTTACTTTGATCTTGATAAGATCAAACTAGATCCAAATTAATTTGAGAAGATTAAATTATGCAGTCTATACATTTCCGCCAGTCTGTCTAAAAACCGGTCCTATTTTTAGTCAATAATAAATAAATGAAAATTTAAGAAAAAATATACCTTACCTGAGTGAATCAGTCAATATGCATATTGACTGAAATGTTCAGTCAAAATACATATTGGGCCTGATTATAGACACTGACTGTAAAATATGTAAGTATAATCTGTTATATGCAAAAACAAATAACATAAATAAATCCATTTATCTACATGGAATGACTGTGGGGTTCAATTTCCATTTATTTAACTATCAGAAGATTTGATGATAAACTTTCATATTCATATTTTCATATAAAATTCATATTTGCTATATGATAATAATAACTACAAAATATACTTTAAAATACAGGTGTCTTGAAGTACTGTTGAATGAAAATCAGGATACTTAGATACAGCAGGATAGTGTGTGGGTTTGTATGGGAAATATGTCAACATTAAAAAAAATATAATGTTACTAAAACAAGAAGATAAAACTTGATTTAGATCTATTTATGCATCATACACATTTTGTGGGGTATTCAGTATGATTTGTTGTTTGTTGGGACACATCTCTGTAATTAACTACTATTTTAAGAGCATGAGTATCAGAATTCTGTAAGAAATGATGGATCAATGAATTAACACCTGTGATGACTCAGAGCACTTAATGGTGGGACACATGTTATAAGGGGCAGAATAATATGGGTAAATCTCTTATTTCAAAGTATGATGACTAGTATGCATATTGCAACTGAGTAACAGAGTGCTTAATAGATGCATGGTAGATGTTCATTAGGCCTATTTCTACAAAAATAATATAAATTTAAATATTCAGATGCAACTTTAACTTTGATATAAAAAAAGTAACATTTAAAATCAGTTGTTTTATTATTTTGAACGTTATTTCTTCTCAAAATATTTGTAAAGGCACGGATGTATACTTACTATATAGATCATTGGTAAAGGCCTGTCAAAGATGTCTGTGTGCTGCAAATGTTGGCGTATCACTAATTTTATTAAATTGAAGTTTGTGGTAGTATTTGTTGAGATTTGAATGCATGAATTGTTGTAGGAAATAACACAAAGGCTGATAAATAAAATGAGTTTGCATTATTTCATCGATGCAATATGTTAGCCCAGACTGACAGAATGCCTCGCTGTTTTCTGACGTAGAAAATACTGTGACAATATACCATTTTTCATGACGTTTTCCCCGCTATATTCCAAAGTGACAATTCGTCTTGTAGTTGAAGACTCAACAAATGTTGATAATATAAACTAATAATCACTACAAAATATGTGCTAGTTAAAAATATTCAGTTGTAAACGACCGTTTTTGAACGAAGGTGCAACAGGATAACTTTTTAGCTTGGCTCCGTCTCTACATGTCAGTCGTTGTCGCAGCGCGCATTGATCCGGGAACCAGACCGGAAGCGACAGGTTGGACCGTCGCTTATATCATTTCAAAAGGAGAGTTATCGTCCTTTGGAACAAAAAGATCGCCCATTATCTGCATCTGGAGAGCTGACGTTTGGAAACATAAGATATTTTCCCCCATGCAAGAGGCTTAGGCAGCAGGATACTATTACTTGCACTACTGACTATGCATAGTAGACAGTGAAGAGGACTTCTTTTGAAAGTCTGTTTTTTTATAGTGTGAGCCAAAGGCCAAAGAGTCAAAATACAAGTTTTATGGCAATGATGTAATAGAGGTAGTATTCTCAGAATTATTAACAATGATATCTATTGTTTGATGTATGAACATACTGGAAGAGATGTCTTCAAACCAGAGGAGTGCTCTATTTCTGTTGTTCTGTTGTTTTTCCAAAACATTACTCTTAACACAAGTTAAGCCTTTATAACCTTTGAGGTAAACTCAGGGCTCAAATTGCTTCTAAGATATCTTAACACTGGCCATTATCTATGACAGGAGCAGTGACAAGATTGCAAAGAAACACCAAGGAAATATGACCAAAAAACAGCTGTCAAACCACCACAGTATTACAATCAGTCCACAGCCCCTACAAGCTGAAAAGAGCTGTATGTATGACAAGAACCTTACCTACCATGATCGCAGTAGCAAGAATCGACTTGTGGAGAAGAAGGAGGAGAAAGGAGTCAGTCTGCCAGAGGTGAAAGGTGCTGAAGGTTAGTTTTGGAGTTGGTGGTATAGGAAAAGGTGAATCAAGGATGTTTAACTCCTCATTGATTGCATAATGTTGCATAAAAACCTGTACAGATGAATCTATATTAACATTTGTATTCATTTTCTGTTCAATTATGACACAAGATGTTGTTTACACAAATCTGATGCAATATTTTCAAAACAACTTCCACAGGTACCATATATTGGAAATCTCAAAAGGAAGTATTACATAGTCCCATGTCCTATATGAAAAAGTATTAATCATATGGTTCAAGATAAGCACATATGTAATAATGATTTCATATGCTAGATATAACATTGTTGGACATACCATTTTTGACATAATACAGACATAATTTTAAACATGTGATTCCAAGATTATTTTAAGTAAATGCAGCAGTACTTTAGACAGAAAGGCTGACAAACAAAAAGATGTAGTTTAAAATGCACTAACATCAGCAGTGATGCAACTAAAGCAACATGAAAACAATTTGGAGCCAGAGTGAAGCAATAAAAAGTGATAATGAATGTGTGAGTCGATTTGCTGGCGAACGCAACTGAACGTGACAAGAGACTGTGCTCCCGTCTGCAAGGACAGGGGAAATACACCCTGAGGCAATATCTGTATGCATTTCTGAACACTGATTGGTTACCTGTGGTCTATGAAAATTTCAATATTACAAACAGTGCATGTTGATTAATTTCTTCAACCTAAACAAACAGACAAAATGGGACCTCAACGGATCCAGTTATTAGGAAATACCGGTGATGGTAATAGTTTGATAAAAAACAAGTATCGGGCAAGTACCTCATTGGAAAGCATGTTCAGATTTCCAAATGAGTGGATGATAAGTTGACTGAGATTGATTATGAATCCCATTTTTGTTTTTCATAGCTTGATATTTAATCACGTCATGTAATAATGTCATGTCAAAAGACCTATTATATTAAAAAACAACATATGAGACCGTAATTAAAACCTCATTTTGCAATTGCATGATTATTGTATATTATAAACTATTGTAAACTCAACAAGAAGATAAAGTCATCAATATCCCCCATCCTTTTAAATATGTACATAAATCAAACAATGTATGTGCTATATGCAGTTTTCCTTCACTATTGTGCCCTTCAATTTAGCACTAACTCGGATACAGTGCGCAGAAAAGCATGGTTCCCAATCTTTTCTTACATTTTTAATTAACTCAAGTTTTTCATTGCAAAGAATCACTGTGAGCACATAGTAGGCTACCGGAAATACCTGTCAACAAAACCGAACTGAAGTACACAATTTAATCCTATTATTACACTATCTGGTTATTAAAACATGGTCATTGTATAACTGAAATTATGTTTGTAATATATTTTATTAGTTTTATTCAAAATTTCTTTCAATATTGTTTTCATTATTTCTGGAGAAATTGTGTGTAAAGTAATAATAAAAAGGCCCAACACACCATTATTTATAGCAGCCACGATCAGATTTCCGCTATTGATGCCTTGAAAAGTGAATGGATCTAGATATCACATATGCTGTACTTTGACTTGTTAAAAGTCATACTTGATGTCAAATTTATTATTTTAGTTTGTGCACAAACAACTACTACTTTAGCCGCAGCTTCTCGTGCTTTATGTATCCTACAACGACGTATATTTTATTATGAACTGTCATCACTTGTACATCGTACTCTATTTTTCTGCTATGGATCAGGTTACACTTTACCTATCCCACAATTCAATACTTTGTCGGCAACGCATGCGCAAACCTATGCTTCTGACGTCACTCACTAAAGCCTATTTAACCCTTCACTCACCATCCGCTTGTTCTTGTTTCTCTCAAAGCCATCTTGTTTATGCTTCTTGTAATCGACCTTAATCTCGATGTTATTTTGACATCCATTCCCGTATCGTGTTGCCTATTGTCCTACTCTGGGCCAACATGTCTGCCAGCAGAGGGAAACAACCCCCTTCGTCTAGACGACCTCGTAAAGGCAAAAGTGTCAGCGGCTCACAGATCACAACAAACAAGATGGCGACCTCACACCTCGCTCCAGTCGACCTAGCTGGGCAACCCCCCCGTATTTGACCGCAGCTGACCTGAGAAACTGACTATCACAGCTGGGAATGAAAGTGCCTACATCGTGGACTCGGAAATTCCTCCTGCAGCTTTACAACGAGAACGTGTCAAGCGGCAGATTAATCGAAGTGACCAGTGACACCCATGCTACGACACACGAGGCTCAACACGATAACCTTCATCACCAGCCATCAACAAGTGCAGCTAGCAGTTTACAACCTTCCGTCAACGAATTAGCCCAAGCAGCTAGGACACACATTCAGGTCGACACGGATTCAATTTACGGCAGTAACGACACCTCCCCCGTGCTTTCCGACATGCCTGCCAGATGCCCGGATGTAAACAACATGGCGAACGACAAGTCTCTCCGCGATGAAGTGCGTGAACTGAAAGCACTTATCTACTTGTTGAAAGGGGATTCTACAACAACACATCAGCCAACAACCCTCCAGATGCCACAGGCCGTCCCTTCTGACTCTCTGCCACCGATCAACATCATTCCAGCCCACCTCAAAACAAAAATCGAACAAGGTAAATACGTCAACTTGGCACTATTACTTCAGCAAGATCTCGACATCAGTGAACGTGAAGCAGAGGGACGCGAAGATACTAAGCTAGGAAGGTCTTTGTCACTACCCGACTTCATCATTGCATTCACTGCATACAAGAATGTGTACTGCGAAAACAACCACGAACTACGTGCACAATTGGATGACCACGAACGAACTGTAGTAGGACTGGCGAAACTCTTTCCCGGCAAGACAAATCACTATGATTACCACAAACTGTTTGATGCACGTGTAGCAGCATATGCAGAAAATGGAACGCCTATTAGGTGGGACATGGTGGACAAAAGGATATATACAATGTGTTCCACAGGACAGAGGGCCCGGTCATGTCATTTGTCCCAGAGCATAACCCACACTTCTGAGGGATGCCCAAATCTCATGGACCCCAGGATCAGACGTCCAAGCGGGCAGTTCGACAGGACCTCAACAAGCTACCATCAAGGCAAAGTCGACGCCAGAGGTCACCCTAAAGTGCGCTTCAACGGCAGAGAAGTGTGAAACAATTTTAATGACCAGGGCTGCCAGCGACAAACCTGTTACTTCGAACATGTGTGTGTAATCTGCAAAGACACAAGCCACGGGAAACAGAACTGCAGAGAGAGGAAGAATAAGACCTGACCTACTCCAGATCGGCTGGCTCCCATCTGATAGGTGTTAGGTTAACAGGTCTACTTGGTAGTAATGTAGACCTGTTAACCTAACACCTATCAATGTGATTCATTTAAAATCTGAACTTTCATCTCATCCAAACCAAATTTCCTCCAACAACCTAATCAATGGACTTACACTGGGCTTTGACCCTCTAATCGCTCCTCTGCCAACTACAACTGTCGAGTGTTCTACCAATCTAAGTGCCCGACGAGAGCCCTCAACCATCACAAAACTGGTCAAGTCAGAAGTGGCAAGGGGATACTTGATCGGACCTTTCAACAAGTCACCTTACCCCATCTATCGAGTCAGTCCTCTAGGTTTAGCTGAAGGCAAGTACAGCCGCAAGAAAAGACTAATTTTGGACCTTTCAGCCCCACACGACAAGCCAGATATCCCAAGTGTAAACAAACTAATTGACAAAGACTTGTGCTCCCTGTCCTATGTGACTATTGACAACGCTATATCTCTTATTCTGGAAGAAGGACCGGGGGCCTTGATGTGCAAGGTTGACATTTCTGACGCCTTTAAACAGGTACCCATTGCACCCAAGTTTTGGCCGTTCTTCGGATTCAAGTGGGAAGAAGAGTTCTATTTCTATACACGTTTGGCATTCGGATGCAGATCAAGCCCAAAACTTTTTGACTCCCTCGCAGAAGCAGTACGCTGGATTCTGCATAACAATTATGACGTCAAACATATTCTCCACCTCCTTGACGACTTCCTCACCATTGATGCGCCAACTGCTGATGCACAGAAAACCATGAACACTTTATGTGAACTCTTTAGGCATCTCCAAATACCATTAGCTGAACATAAGTCAGCAGGTCCTGTTCCAGTTATCGAATATCTTGGAATTGTCCTGGACTCGCTTTCAATGACTGCTAAGCTACCACGCGATAAGTTGTCCAGAATTTCAGCAATGGTTGATGAGTTTTCTCGACGGAAAAAGTGTACAAAACGGGAACTGCTTTATATATTGGGGCATCTAAATTATGCATGCAGAGTCATTATCCCTGGTCGTTCCTTCATATCCTACCTGATCGACCTTTCTAAGACAGTGAAGAAACTCCATGATCATGTGTACTTATCCCATGCCTGCCGCCAAGACCTACACATGTGGGCCACCTTCTTGAAAGAATGGAATGGAGTGTCATTCTTCCATGACTGTACTGCCACCGCTAATTGTGACATGGAACTATACACGGATGTGGCCGCTACCATAGGCTTTGGTGGCTATTTCCAAGGATCCTGGTTTGCCGACAATTCGCCTTCAAAACTGTTAGGTGGATTGAGCGTAGAACACAGCCTTGCCTTCCTGGAACTATACCCCATTGTTGTGGCAGCCATTTTGTGGGGACATAGGTGGTCACAAAAACGCGTGCTCTTTAGCTGTGACAATATATCAACAGTTCATATCATTAGGAAAGGCAGATCCAAATGTATTAAGATTGTGGCTTTAATGAGAACACTAACCTGGACTGCTGCTAAGGGTAACTTTGTCATCATCGCACAACATACCCCTGGCGTTCATAACAACATTGCTGATGCGCTCTCTCGTTTGCAGCTCAAGAAATTCCGAAGTCTAGCGCCATCAGCAGAGAAGAATGCCACACCATGCCCTCCCAGTTTACAAGTCATCTGGATTTGAATACCCATCTGAATACCCTGTGGTCCGCCGCCATTACCCCTCGCACCAGACACACCTACGCCACAGGGGTGCAGTGCTACATCAAGTTCATGATCCGTGTGTACCTGTTTTCAATGGAAGCCGACACTCTGTCTCCAGTGCAAGAGACGTATCTGCAGTACTTTCTGGCCCACTGTTTCGGGGTCCTTAAGCTTGCCTATACAACAGTGAAAACATACCTGGCGGGTATTAGGTATACTGACTTGCAAGCCGGATTACCTACAGTGTTTGATTCCCCAGCCTCTGGTGCCTTTGCCCGTATCCAGACATTAATGAGAGGATACAAGAAGTTACAATCTCCCGTCAAGAGTAAGAGGCTTCCCATTACGTATGACATTCTCTGTTGGATCGTCACTCTCCTAAGACAGGGTGTGCTAGGACCTTACAATGACTTGAATATGGAGACTATGTGCACCATTGCCTTCTTTGGATTTTTACGATGTGGCGAGTTTACCTGCTCATCTAGTTTCGATGTCGACACCAACATCTGCGTAAAAGACATCACTTTCGATTCAAATCGTGCCAGGTGCATTTTACGACTCAAAGTGTCTAAGACTGACCCCTTTCGTCAAGGCGTACATATTTCATTGTTCGCTACGAAGAACCTGGTGTGCCCCTTTCGTGGCCTGACACAACTCGTATGGATCAGACGACAGAGTGGGGCACATAACACCGACCCCCTCTTTGTGGACAGCTCCTTTACAGCCATTACCAGGAAAACCTTTCTGAGATGGCTTAGCATTATATTGTGTCGCACCGGTTTTAGTTCCAGTCGGTATTCAGGACACTCTTTCCAGATCGGCGCAGCCACGACGGCAGCTCAAGCTCGTCTAGAGGACCACCTTATCAAGACTCTAGGACGGTGGAGCTCTGACTGTTTTACTCGTTACATCAGAACCCCCTAAGCTACCTTGCGCCAAGCCCAGATCTCCCTATGTACTGTGTGACATGCATAGGCTTTGACCTACGAGGTGACATAGTCTACCATGTCAGTTTGTGTATATATTTAGATGGTCGTGAAGCATCGTCCTCATCTCCCATGTTTAATCATGACCGTTAGTTGTGTGTGCCATTGTTCTTAGTGCCAAATCATCTCAGGACTCTTCTGTATTGTCTATTGGACCCAACTGTGTAGAGCACAGTATATGGACTCCACCATGTGCTAAGTGAGGATATACAGACATTGTGCCGTAAATTCCATACCCCTGGTACTGCCACCCAGTGCTTGCTGTGATACAGGCAATACGACACGTGTACAGAGGACTGATGCAATTAAACTTTGTTATAAGTCATTACATATTATTTTTGCAATTCAGCCATTTTCAATCTATTTCCTTGGGGGCACTCAGTTGCTACACAGCATCTCTTTGGGCGTCTGTAGCCCCCAACTCATACCATATACCTCTCCCTAACCTCCCTTCACGACCTCCAAGGGTACATCTGTACTAATACTGGGATCCACGATCCCAGATTAATCCACAACAATACTCTGGTTGACGACCCACTAACAAGCCAGGATCCACGATCCTCGGGGTACTCTTTCTCTATTCCTATCACTCGGGTTTACGACCCACTAGCACCAGCAACCGAGGTAGCCCCCCATTGTCTCCAATGTAAATAAATTATGATATTATATTCCATTGTTTGTCGTTGTTTGCTGCACAAATAGTAATTTGACCATTATATGTCAACATAACGTTTCCTCATTCAAAATACATGTAGTGCGGGAAGTCCCTAAGGTGACTGGTCAAATTGTTCCATACGTAGAAAATATCCGGCAATTGCAATCAACTGTACCAAAGTGCTACTCTTATGGTTCCAATAATTTTAAATATATATACTAAAAGCTGCAACTAATATAATACAATATTGGAATATATTATTCCTCATAAAATATTATTTCAAATACAGTTTTTCCCAACCACTGCACCAACTTCTTTGAAGTTGTATCATTGGGTAGTTTTTTACGGCTTAGTTTACGAGACAATACACATGGTAATATTAATCTCTGAATGTAAACAATGCCTGGCATAACAGGAAACACAATTTAAATGGTAAATCAACATTTTTAGTGATTTTTTTTTTTATTGCAATTTTCACGTTTGTATTGACCAAGTTTGTTATCAATTGTTTGTTCACCTGAAGGGATACGAGGGAAGGCCCTCTTGTCAACAGTCAACATTGAGACATAAATGCATAGTTTAATTAATGCAAACAAAGACCACTTGCATTTTTATCCCCCGCCGCGCGAAAGCGCGAAGCGGGGGATATAGTATTCATGACCGTCCGTACGTACGTCCGTACGTCCGTACGTCTGTACGTCCGTACGTCCGTCCGTACATCCCACCTGTTTGTTGCCGCGATATCTCAAGAACTAAACACTGGATTGTCTTCATATTTGGAACTATGGTGTATATACAGACTCCGCAGACACCAGTCGGTTTTGGTGACCTTGATCCCATTTTCAAGGTCACAGCAGACAAATCTGCTTTTAGAGTTGGAAAACGGTGTTGCCGCGATATCTCAAGAACTAAACACTGGATTGTCTTCATATTTGGAACTATGGTGTATATACAGACTCCGCAGACACCAGTCGGTTTTGGTGACCTTGATCCCATTTTCAAGGTCACAGCAGACAAATCTGCTTTTAGAGTTGGAAAACGGTGTTGCCGCGATATCTCAAGAACTAAACACTGGATTGTCTTTATATTTGGAACTATGGTGTATATACAGACTCCGCAGACACCAGTCGGTTTTGGTGACCTTGATCCCATTTTAAAGGTCACAGCAGGCAAATCTGCTTTTAGAGTTGGAAAACGGTGTTGCCGCGATATCTCAAGAACTAAACACTGGATTGTCTTTATATTTGGAACTATGGTGTATATACAGACTCCGCAGACACCAGTCGGTTTTGGTGACCTTGATCCCATTTTAAAGGTCACAGCAGGCAAATCTGCTTTTAGAGTTGGAAAACGGTGTTGCCGCGATATCTCAAGAACTAAACACTGGATTGTCTTCATATTTGGAACTATGGTGTATATACAGACACCGCAGACACCAGTCGGTTTTGGTGACCTTGACCCCATTGTCAAGGTCACAGCAGGCAAATCTGCTTTTGGAGTTAGAAAACGGTGTTGCCGCGATATCTCAAGAACTAAACACTGGATTGTCTTCATATTTGGAACTATAGTGTATATACAGACACCGCATACACCTGTCAGATTTGGTGACCTTGACCCCATTTTCAAGGTCACAGCAGGCAAATCTGTTTTTGGAGTTGGAAAACGGTGTTGCCACAATATCTCAAGAACTAATCGCTGGATTGTCTTCATATTTGGTACTATGGTGTACAGGCGGGGGATATTTCGTCACTCTGTGACAAATACTTGTTTGCATTTATTTCACTCTCACATTAATTTCAAGATTGACAGTATCAAGTGCACACTGATCCATTGACCATGATAATGATGGTAGTGCTTATAGCATACATGGCATTCAGTCTGTCAGTCCTTCCTATAGGGATTTCTAAAGTTAGTATGAGACCCTGTGACCTCTGTCATGTGATTTTTCGTCTTCTTCTCTGGAGAATTATCTGTTTGTTCTCCTGCTATGGATTACGGATTTCAGTACTACATAATCCTGATTGAAAATGTCTACAGAAACAGAAATCTATAGCAAGTGCGCAATATGTCAAGCTATGGAGTCAGCTGCCATTGAAATATAAACTGAACAAGTACAAGGGCTGTCTCTACCTACAGATGTCATAAATTATGATAGGTATGTTTTGGGATAGTCAATAATTTAGGCAGTCTAACGATATATCCACTTTTCAATCACAAACATACAGGGCAGTAAATCTGAAATACACCGTTTTTAATCACCTGCAACTCAGACACCAGTGATCTGATTTTGACCAATTTTTGTTCCTGTATGATTGTTGATTGTAATCTCCAATTAGCGCCTCATAGCTCTGAAGACTACGGAGTGAGAAATAAAACATAATTTATGAGGGGTGTTAATTAAAGATTTCCCCTGACCCACTTCCGATGGACCTAGTGGAATGAAACTTGGCATAGGTATTAGTCTTTCTCCACATAGGAACCACCAAGAGTTACACACTTCTCCCATCGTTTTATGCAACTATGGAGACCTCGCTTGTAAAGGCCCTCATTTTGCATCTCAAACCAGGACTTGACTTCAGAAATCAGTGTTTCCTCATCTGTGAAACGTTTTCCCTTCAAAAATGACTTCATGGTTGGAAAGAGGTGGAAGTCAGATGGTGCAAGATCAGGAGAGTAAGGAGGATGTAGAAGGATTTCATAGCCACAGGACTGCGCTTCTGTCTGGGCAACATGAGAGTTGTGTACTGAAGCATTGTCTTGCAGGAGACAGACACCCTTGGTCAGCATGCCACGCCTCTTAAGCTTGATAGCGTCCCGCAATTTCCGCAGCAGTGAACATAATAAGCTCCTGTAATTGTGATAACCTTTGCCAAGAAATCCATCATCACTACTCCGTGCTGGTCCCAAAACACCGTGAGCATGACCTTGCCTGCAGAGGGTTGGACACGTGCCTTCTTTGGGGGTGGTGACTCCACATGCTTCCATTGCATCGACTGAACTTTAGTCTCAGGATCATAGTGATGGACCCATGTTTCATCCTGTGTGATAAGTCTGTCAAAAAAGTTTGCCTGTTTTTTTAGGCACATGTCCAAAAGATCCTTTGAGCAATTGACTCGTTCCTGCTTTTGGAAAGGTGTGAGCAACCTGGGAATCCATCGTGCAGACACCTTATGCATGTTCAAATTATCATGGATGATTTTTTCCACAGACCCCACACTGATCTTGACATCTTGTGCTAACTGACGAACAGTTATACGTTGGTCTGCCAAAATGGCGGTCTCCACTTGATGGATAGTGTCCTCATCAATGGCTGAATGGGGGCGACCAGGAATGGCAGCTGTTTCCACAGATGTCCGACCACACTTGAACTGGCGATGCTAGTGTTTAACGTCATATGATGGGGCATCTTCCCCATAAGTTGCTTTCATTTCATCGAAAGTTTCTTTTGGTGTGCGACCTTTCAAATATTAAAACCTAATCACTGCTCGGTATTCTACTGGCTCCATTGTCACACCCTACTTGATCATAACACCTGCAAAAGTGGTAAGATTAATAGTTCGGTGCTGCAAATTCAGACATAACCCATAGATACATGTATCATTACACATGTGAAATTTCAACCAAATATGATAACTCTAGATCTAAGTGGTTTAATTTAGGGGAAATCTTTAATGAACACCCCTCGTATATAAAACAACATATTTTGTTCCTCACTATTCCTCATATCTTCAATGGTTATGCATAGAACACATTGAAAGTTGGCAATATGTATCAACATTGTTTGTTCAACATTAATTTCGTTGGTGTTAAAAGTAACTCCACTTGGCGGCTATCCTTGATTTTCTGTTGTTATAATAACTCTCATGCAGTAAAGATACTGAAAAAAAATGCCTTACACATGAACGATTAACCCCTGTTCATTGCCTTTCCATCGATGATACAGCCATGAAGAATGTTGTCAGGTAGACCTTCTGCTACAGATAGAGTAGTTCGCGACCTGTGCCAGTCGTAAGCGCATTAGTAGCTTTTATGGGTGGCAATAAGGGCGTATGGTCAAATACAGTTTACGAGATAATAAGGAAATGTAGGTATCTTTGTGGGTAGCATCGGTAATGGTGACAAAGTTTTGATAAGTCACTTGGTTGGTAATTGTGCAATATTCATTGACACTATTTTGACTTGCACCAACACAAAGTAAATATTTCACTTCAGCATTACTCATTTTATTGTGTGTATATTTTTACAGTCAAAATGTGTAAAAAAATTCACTTAGGAAATTTATTAAATGCCTAAATATCCAATTATTTTACAAATTAACAGAAAAATATGTCCATTTGTATTATTATGACAACAAATTCCAAACATTCTTATGTTTAATATCACCACCAAGTGACTGAAAATGTTAGGATTGAAAGCATATTTCTATATTGTTTGGCTTCTAATGCTAGCATAATTAATCTATTGAAAGTCCTTTTTCAACGTCTTAATGATTTTTCGTCACTGTTAAACAAATGGACAGATTTTTCAGTTGATTTGTAAAATGATGATAATATTTAGACATTTTATAAATTGCCTGAGTGAATCACATTTTACACATTGACTGTAACATATACAGGCTTACAAAGGAAAAGACTTGTGAAAACAACGTATATTGAGCATCGAAGAGCTTCTCAATCAAGATGTAGAGGAACATGAATGATTCTGTTTGATGCTACAGAAAAAGAATGAAAACAAAATGCAAATATCATAATTACAACCTACCAAAGTTATATCATAATTTTAGGCAGCTACCTTGTTCGAGGAATGTATCCATGAATATCCACACAAGGAACAATATCCCATACATCTGCAGCTGTACAAAGAAACTTATTTAATGTCACGTGCCTCTGTAACAATCAAATATTTTAAAATATAGCGTTTTGGGATATTATAACCCTTATTCGTTTTTCAACTGATCACTTGGTTTTTTTCAGTTGTTTCATGTAGGTGTCAAGTCTCAAAGGTCAGCTGAGAAAGCCCACGTGACAACTATTTTCATTATGTCCACGGTTCTTAAAAAAATTCATTGAGTTAGATAACAATGAGCTATCAATCAACGTATAATCGGTTAATCCTTTGAACAAAGTATGTTGTTTTTACATTGGCACGTCATGATATGAGTGTATTCCATCTGCTTTAGTGAACCTACACATGTAAACACTTACTTTTGACATATCCACTGTGCAAGATAACAGTGATTAATCAATCAACGTAATCTCTGTTGATCCTTTGATGACTAGGAATGATCCGTTGATTCAAAAAAAAGTCAGACGGCCGAGAAGAAGCCAGAGATGAGTGCCCCTTTAAGTAGTAATGCAGGACATGTATTACAAATGTAAAAAGTATTTTGATTTTACTAATATTTCGAGGTCATAATGTCAGTAGCAGGAATGAGACTATAAGGGTTTATGTAACGCATCATGTTATAAAATGGACAATTCTTTTCAATTTGTCTTCCCTTCACTAACCCGCTAGGTTCACTGACCCGGACGGTCCTACCTTAAACTGACGGTGCATGTGGTGTGCGCACATGTTACTATCACACCTATACACAGTTAACCAGTATAGCCTTCACCTCTATCGGCAACGGATCATATGGACAGTATACCTTTTCACCTAAACAATGATCTATCTATTGTCATGTCCGGAAACATCTCTCTAAGGCAAGAGAGTTAACTGACTTTAAAAGTCCGGTTTCCACCCTTGCCGAACTAGGCTGGAATTCATGGGCCACCAGTGGCTATTATGAGTTATGTCCCTTCTATGCCTCTCCTATGGACCAATCAGATTCCACCTCTCGTATCACTTGCATTTGCTTCAAACATAATAGCGGCGCCCGGTCGATCAATAATCAAGATCTATATTGTGATAGAACGGGTCTTACATACGCGAGTATCTTGATTAAAAACATGAAAAGATTTGGAAAATATCTGTTGACAATGAGTTGGCGGTGGACATGCTTTGCAAATCCTGCTATCGACTGAAATCTGATTGACAGTTTACGAACCGGATTCCGATTTCGTTGAGGATTGTGATTGCACTATGCACAGACTTGTTAGTCCAGCCAAAATGTAACTCCGTAATACCAGCCCAGTTCGGCAAGGGTGGAAACTGGACTTTATTGTCAGGTAATTCCCTTGCCTCGGGGATTCGAAGATGGTCCGGAAATAGATGTTCCGTGATTCAGTGATACATCAGGGATGATCACAACTGCTTATATTGTGTAGTTAACCACTTGATAGCCGTTCGAAGCGAGGCGGTGAGGTCAGCTGATAGTTCATTCCAGGTCGCTTTGTTGACGTTTTGCTATCGGTGCTGAAAGTGATGCCCTTGATGTTAGAATATCATACTTTTAAAAATGAAGTAGATTTTCATTGTATACAAACCCACATCTATGTTTAAGTATCGCAGAGCAAGCTACATCATATGCATGCATTTCAGTAGAGGGGTTAGTTGATGCAGTAAACAAAATTTGAAGTCCTTTTGCTACGTAAAGTTGTTAGTAGCCTAAATGTTGTGAATTTTGACAGCAACACAGTCACGTAATTATTTATCAGGTATACAACTGAGAGAAGTGAAAAAGGTTTTCAAGAAATTGTAAAAGAAACTGGCTCTGGCAAATTATGTCATCAACAAAAATAGATTGACATTTTTAAATTTTCCAAATTAGAAAATTATATTTTTTAAGACACAGATGACCCTATGTATTAGTTTAAATGCATATTGAAAGGTACTTATACCAACTACAATTTTTCATCTTATAAATTAAAACTGTATATTCATACTAATTTTCAATCTCTATAATGATGATTGCATTAACATTGCAGTGTCTACATCCCTTTGCTTTGACAATCATCAGATGATTATAATACAGATAAAGCTGATTCTTAATTTCATTTGGCCTTGCTTTTCTTGTTTCCTCATTCTAAACTGATGTTTCAAATTCCCACATTAACAAATTACTGAAGTTATTCTTTTTTCTCTTCACGCCAACAGATATCTGCATTGTACAATGACTGTTATTATTTTATTTAAAATCTTGGTATACTTGTGCATGTGTACTGGTATTAGATTACACATGCATGACTTTTAGCAGTCATTTTCTGTTACTGTACTGCATGTTATGTCAGTAAAGATTAGTAACATAAAAAAGGTCTCTCTTATGTTTGAAGAACCAATCAATTCATTGTGGAACATTTTTAATTACTTTTATAAGTTACTTTGATCTTCGTAAGATCAAAATATATCCAAGTTAAAATGAGAAGATTAAATTAAGAAGTCTAATTCGTTTCAGTCAATCTATCTAAAATTTAAGTGATTGTCAATGAAATTGACTGGGTTTATAATAACACAAACTGCTTGATCGCATTTGTATTACTGTAGTTTTGTAGTTTTGTCACAGGTACGTACCTAGGATCGTCGTTGGTCTCATGTAATCACAACTTCAGCATTAGTACTGCGTCACATAAAGCAACACAGCTTTATATTTACGAAACCTGTATAGCTTAATATGCAACGTTTTATCTTTTATATTCAACTCATTTGTGTTCTGCACATGATATTTTCCATTAGAAAGCTTATACTCAGTAACATGTGTTTACATTCAGTACTTCCGCTCATGCGCACTGCATGCTATGCAAACAATGACATAACAAAGAATATGTGAAAAATATGTGTTTTTATTATCCCCCGCCCAACGAAGTTGGCGGGGGATATAGAAACGGGCTCTGTCTGTACGTCCGTCTGTCACGTTTCGTTTCCGGAGCATAACTCAGAAACCGTTCAATATTTTTCATGAAACTTTGCAGGTTTGTCAGGTACATGCTGAACTGGTGCCTTTTGCTATTTAGAAATTTTAGAAATTTTTATTTTTTACGTTTCCATGGCAACAAGATGGACTTAGGGTCCAAACTTCTCCTGTGGGAGAATGTTTTGAGGGCCAAATTGGCAATCAGTCCCCAAAGGTATGAATAGAAGGCAAGTATGTAGGCAAACTATGGTGAGAAAGTAATAAAAGATGACATGCAGATGATTGTTCAAAGGGAGGTGGGTGGGTAAACAAATAATTAATGCGTGGGAACTTTCAATATGGCGAATAAAAGACATGCTACCCGAAATGCATTGTGGGTCAATTACCCGAGGCACTGTGGGTATTATGTTCGATAGATTAATTGTTAGTTGATAAAGCATAATGTTAATTATTTCCTACAACATATATATATAGTATATACTACTGTTACGCAGATGCACAATATATATATAGAATGGGCCATATTAATTGTTAATTAGTTAATTAATTAGTTACGCTGTACCTGTGGACTGGGGTAAGATAGCCTCAGAGAGCATGGTAAAGAAAATATACACACAGTGGAGACCTGTGTAAACGCTAAGTAAAAAACCAGCATGGTACACGGAAGTAGTTGTGGATTGAAGAGTTATGGATGTTAAGAATTGAGATAGCCTAAACGAGCTGGTAGGCGATGTCGTTATTGCATTAACTCATAATATAAGTATGTACATTTATGCAAACAATGACATAACAAAGAAAATGTGAAAAATATGTGTTTTTATTAACATATATACAGGATTGGGCAATTAGGAGGACTGACTGCTGCTGACCCTGGGGCGAAGTAGTAACACGCCGGATGTGTCCTAGGGTTACCCTTAGCACGCCGGGTACTTAAGGAATTGGGGGGGGGATGCCAAAACATTTTCTCCTGTGGGAGAATGTTTTTGAGGCCCAAGAGAATGAATGTTAATACTGAATGAATGTCCCCCCAAAAGGGAATACTGAAGTGAGTTATAAAATGCACATAACTCTTTGAGCTGATTCCAGTGTGGAGTATGATGCATCAATATATCGGAGAAAACAGTCCGATTTCCATCATCCGAGAATTCGGATGAGGTGCCACTCTATCCGGGCAGCACTGCAGGATAGAAGCAGCTCCACGACGGAAGCTATGTGTGTTGTACAAGTCACCATTGATACCAATTCTGCAGAGAATACAACGTAGATAACCTAGAAATCTAGTTCTGGTGATATGTTGCCCATCTGAATTGACAAACAGAGGATGTGCTGGCGAAGCACCGTCCTTCCTGCGCACATGTATCCAATATTTCAAGGCAGTATACGGGCAAGTGAGTGTACCTGTACTACAGAGGGTGATCACAACGCCTTTACGAAAAGGATCAGGTTTTGACACTTTCAACGTCACTTTTGCACACGGAACACTGTGATCTAGTGTGATATCAGCCAAGCACATGTTGACAGCTGGATTAAAGCTTGTTGTACAAGTGAATTCACTACATCTCATGAATCCAAAAAAGGCAATAGTACACATAGTTTCCATCATCAGGTCGTTGTAAGGTCCAAAAACTCCTTACCTCAATGTAACATCCATATATATATCCCTGGAATGTCGTACGTTATTGGAAGCCTTGTTAAAGTGGGAAATGATTGCAACTTCTTGTATCCCTTCAGTATAGTTTGAAGTCTACTGGTATGACCGATGATGGATCGGTCGAACACACAATGCATACTGTTGTGTATGTAGCTCTTGTCCGTAGTCTAATTGCTGCCTCCCAAAACATATTTAGACTTGTCGTTAGTCCCAGAGTACTTGGTTGATGGGTGTGCAGGGATGTTGTTCCTTGTCTGCATGTGGTGCGAGCTTCCTGAATCTGTCGACCTGCAACCGTGAGAGAGAGTCAGCAAAACAGTTATTCGCTCTAGGTAGGTGTTGGGCAAGTATAACAAAGTTATGTGTAGCAGCACACCAAGTTAGTCTACGCATGAGTTTAATAATCTTAGTACATTTGGAACGTCCTTTCTGTATAATGTCAACTGTAGAAAGGTTGTCACAATGAAATAGAAAGCGTTTGCACGTCCATTCATGCTGCCATAAGATGGCTGCTATCACAATGGGGTACAATTCAAGGAATGACATAGACAGGCCTGTGGTATGAGTTAAAGGAAGATCAGAGGGCCAAATTTCAGCAAACCATCGTGTTCCATAGATACACCCGAACCCTGCTGCTGATGAGTCAGTGTACAACTGTAGGTGGGCTTGACTGGTAGTATGACAATCGAGGAAGAAGGATACTCCATTCCAGTTAGAAAGAAATAGTTTCCACATTTCTAAGTCTTTCTAACATTACTTGCTAATGTGAATTAAATGATACAGTTACGATACCTTTTTGAAAGTTCGATCAAGTAAGACACAAAGGATCGGCCGGGAATAATCACTTTACAGGCGAAGTTGAGATGTCCTAACAGTGACAACAGATCCCTCTTTTTACATGTTGTCTTTCCCAGGAATGTTTGAATAAATTCACAAATACGCTCTATCTTGTTCTGTGGTAGACATGCTTCCATTTTAACCATGTTCAAGATAATACCCAGGTATTCCAGTTCGTGTACGGGTCCAACAGTTTTATGGTGTGCTTCGATTGAAAATGAGAGATAGACGAGCCATGGTCCTGTCAACACCATAGTCTGGAGTGTCTGTGGTAAGAAAATCATCCAATAACCACAAAATGTTTTTGATGCTATACCTATTCTCAGCTATCCACCCTAGTGCCCGAGAAAGCAAGTTGAATATACATGGGCTGGACCTGCATCCAAAAGCTAGTCGTGTGGAGAAACAGTATTGATTGTTCTTCTCGAAGTCAAAGTATTTCCAAAAGTCAGGGTGAATGGGTATTTGCTTAAAAGTGTCAGATATGTCTATTTTACATAACCACGACCCCGACCACACTGTTTGATTATATCAATAGCCTTATCTATGGTCACATGTGTGAGAGAGCACAAGTCTCTGTCTATTAGCTGATTGATGCTGGGCTCTTCAGAATTGTAGGGGGCTGATAAGTAAATGATAAATCTTTTCTTCTTGCTGTATTTCCCTTCAGCAACCCCAAGGGGGCTCACTCTGAACACCCTGAATGGGGGTGCATCCCAAGGACTGATACAAAGAGATTGGTTACTTCCTTTTGAACAGCTGCTGTAACCATGTCCGGTTGTTTCCTGGCTCTGAAATTGTTTTTACATTCGAATTTGGTCATGGGGACCGGTTCAATGAGCGGATGGAAGCCGTCTTGCAGTCAAGTATTTAAAGTGTTCATGATCACGAACGATCTGTCGGGGTGCCCTTGTAATTCCTTCTGCAAGTGCCTAGTATCTATAGGGATGGACGCTACTAACTAGTCACTTTCTCATCTCTTTACGGAAAGTAGTTTTAGGGCAATCCATTTGGCCATGCCTCGATGGACGGCAGTTGTTGCATTTATGGGAGAAGATGCAGGCGTCCCTTTTGCAACCACTGTCTTTAAATTGTTGCACACTTTGTCTGTGCGAGTCGTGATTGCGTGTATATGGGTGGAATGTTGTATCCTTCTTGCTTGTCAAGAAGCAGAACTCTGACGTGTGTGTGAGACTGTGGCAGATACTACACGCCCGGGTACGTCGTCCTGATGTGACAGTTGTGTATATCCTTGTATCGAGTATGCTCCAATCTATGATGATTCCTTTGGAGGCAAAAGATGCGGCCCTGGTAGCAAACATGTGGTGATATTCATAGAACAGAGAGCCACTATACTGTGAAGCCATATCCACCAAAAGTCGCTTGTACCTGTCCATTTTCGTCTCTGCGGTGTTGATAAGCTTCGCAGAACACAGATTTATGAATCCCAAATGCCTTTATAAATTCCCCTAAAGTAAGGGGGCGCTTGACTCTAATGTCCTCTTTGATGTGTACCTGGTCTAATTCTGCCGAAAACTTGGACATTCTGTACTCACCAGAATCGGTATGAGCTGAAAGCAATTTTGCTAGATTAAAATATTCCCTGCCCTCAATGATTTCCTTGCGGTGTTCGCTTTCTACTGGGTCAATGTAGGGCAGGGTGTCTGACGGTACCAGTTTGGTCTGCATGCCTGGCATCACAATATATACAGAATTGGCCATATCATTTGCCGTGCTAGACACGTGTAGTAACGTCGTACCTGTGGACTGGGGTAAGATAGCCTCAGAGAGCATGGTAATGAAAATATACACACAGTGGAGACCTGTGT
Source organism: Haliotis rufescens (assembly GCF_023055435.1). NCBI lineage: Eukaryota > Metazoa > Mollusca > Gastropoda > Lepetellida > Haliotidae > Haliotis > Haliotis rufescens. The sequence continues at coordinate 275,341 of NW_025963979.1, forward strand.
AAACGCTAAGTAAAAAACCAGCATGGTACACGGAAGTAGTTTCTGGATTGAAGAGTTATGGATGTTAAGAATTGAGATAGCCTATACGAGCCGGTAGGCGATGTCGTTATTGCATAAACTCATTATAAAATTACGTACACTTCCGTTTGAGAAGCAAGCCTTGTTTTAGTTACCCGTGTTCGGTTAAATTCGGTATTTCCGCTCATGTGCAATAGCAATGTTGTCGTTCGCCATGCTGTATGCTTTGTTCAGCCGAGAAAATTATTTGCAATTAATCTAACACCATCGCCATTGTCAAGTGTCGCCGCAACATAAATTTGTATCCATACTAATCATGCCTCCGACTCGCAGGCAGAAACGTAACAGAAGACCTTCAAGCACCATCACAAGGCCTGCTTCGCCTGATGCCAGCAGTTGAGATGATCTTGGCAATAATTCCCACGCAATTGCTCAAGTGCCCGTCATCAGCAACACTTGAATCCGACCCTATTCTGTTTTCCCCAGAGAGACCGGATGACTGCATATATCAGTGACACCCTAGGCATTCGACCACCTCAAGGTCTGACGAGGAGACAATACCAGGAATTGTACTCCAATAACCTGGACAAAGTGGCAGGCAACAGTGGTGACAGTACCCCATCGCAGAGTCCCCAACCTGAGGAATCTGTGTCGAATTAAGGGACCACTACGGACCAGGAACTGTTGTCAACATTGGTGTCCATGGTACAGACGCAGGTAGCGACATTGGCCCAGAAAGTATGTGCCACAATCAGTCAGGCAGAGATCGAACCACAATACATGCCACAAGCGGGACCCTTCACCCTGTATTCCTCAAGATATGCCACAGAAGACCCCTTGGCTTTCAGAGGCAACAGCCCAACACCAGTGAATAACACCACACTCACAAGTATAGCGGATGTGGAGATCGTCTTACCAACTCTACGGAAACAGATCTGGAAGGGTAAGCATATAAATCTGGCATTACTTATGATCCCAGATGAAATGTCTACTTCCGCACATTTGCAGTCAAAGATACACAGATGCTCCTAAAACCACAGGTTGACACCAGGATGACCATGCCATTGACAATTAATATGTTCATTGTGGCCCAATATGTTCATCGTGGCCTTCGGCAGATATAAATGGATTCTGTGCATCTGGTGGCCACAGCGAGACAAGGAGTTGGACAAGTATGAGCATTGCATCCTAGAGATGCATGCCCAGTATGGCAATCAACTTTTCTACCAGTATCATCACAAGTTTTAGGCTAAAGCAGCAGCCTTGCTTGAGCAACAGAACTGGAAAGTGGATTGGAGTAAGGTGGACACAGACCTTTACAGGGTGAAATTCACAGGCCAGCGTGTCAAGGCTTGTCAGCTTTGCCAGGATATAGGTAATATGACAGAATTTTGCTCCCTTGTGGTTGCTAACCATGCCAACAGGTACACCACCAACCAACAACTGCCGGCATCCACCATGGAGTACCTGTATGTTACAATTACAATGCCGATCGTTGGTGCATGCCAGCTGCAAATTCAGGCACATTTGTCTTGCGTGTCACAAGTCACACCCCCAGTTCAAGTGTTACCAGCACAGTGGTTCAGAACAGAATGGAACTCAGGACCATTGTCAGATAGCCAAGTGTGACCAATGACTGCAATGCACTCCATCCCCAATCAACATCGAGGTATTAGCTGAGAAACTGAGTACATGTTACAAAATTCAAGTTGTCAACATGATTTGTTGGAATTTTCTGTCAGCTCAAAACAATCCACAGGTGGTCGTTACCCTTTTGCAGTAAGAACTCGACAAGGGTTTTCTGATAGGAACTTTTTAGCGCAAGCCTTTTCCTTCCTACAGAGTCAACCCAGTTGCCATGGTGGGAGGAAAATATTCAGGAAAGAAGTGGTTGATTTTTGGACCTATCATCACCTCACAATGATGACCAACACCTTAGTCTTAACTCATTAATCAGCAAGGAAGACCCTTCACTACCCTATGTGAAGGTAGATGATGCTATTGGGATTCAAGACTACTGGACCCTATTTGCAGATGCCTTTAAACTCATTCCCATACACCCTTCTATGTGGCATCTTCATGGAATTCAATGGGATGAACACTTCTATTACTACACAAGGGTAGTCTTTGGATCTTGATCCAGCCCCAAACTGTTTGATCAACTGTCCGAATCAATTTGCTGGAGTGCTGAGCATGTGTATAATGTAACCCATATATACTCCACCTGTTGGATGACTTTCTCACAATTGATGATTATTTTAACTCCGCAGCAGGCACAATGCAGAAAATGATGTACGTATTCGCAGACCTAAATGTTCCATTGTCCTTGCATAAAGCAATTGGCCCCACACAGTGCCTAGAGTATTTGAGCATTGTGCTAGACTCATGGAAGCCCATCTCCCAGAATCTAAAGTTGTCAGAATTCTGCAGATAATGGAATCGATGGATGGAAAAAAGAAAATCACTAAATGGAAACTTCTCAGTGTTCTTGGACACCTAAACTTTGCAATGCAAATAATTCACCCAGACCGATCCTTCGTCACCTACTTACTCAAACTAGGCCATTCTGTGCCCTAACTACATCATCATATCTCTCTGACCAAGGAATGTCATGTTGACTTAAACATGTGGAGAACTTTTCTCAGCCAATGGAATTGTAAGTCCTTTTTCTTGAAAGACAGGATTACTGCCCCTCAGTTTCACCTGTTCACGGATGCCGCTGCCTCGGTCGGCTTTGGTGCCTACTTTCAAGGGAAATGGTGTGTAGACAGGTGGCCACAACAGCTGTTCGACGTAGCAGGAGACGACATGTCAATAGCTTTATTGGAACTTTACCCCATTGTCCAATCTCATTAAAATCAGACCTTAGTTCCTTAGATCTGAAGACATCCCATTAGGGGTCACGTCATAACAACCTTTCATCCGACCAATGAGAGCGTCGCTTACCAGATCATGAAAGTGACAGTCGGAATGTGAATACTGACCATACAACCTCGAAAACTTTAACACGGGGTATCCCAAATGATAGTTACAGGCTTAACGACTGAATCCATACAATCTAGACCATTCCAGAATGTTCTTTTGTTTAGGTTTCAAATTTGTAATCGAGAATTTGTCAAAATATGATTCGAAGCGTAGTCGCCAATTTGAAATTAGTGCCGTAAAGCACGAGAAAGTGCCTTCTGATTGGTCATTCTATTGGTCGGTCAAAGTAATGGGATGTCCTCAGATCTTTGTTTAGCAGTAGCGAGAACTAAGGTCTGATTTTAATGAGATTGCCCCATTGTCATGACATCATCATTGTGAGGTCACCTGTGGATTTCAAGGAGCATCTGTTTTGTGTGTGATAATGCTGCAATAGTGTCAATTCTCAATAAGGGTAGATCAAAGATTCCGGTTATCATGCTATTCCTTCGGAAATTAGTGCTTACTGCAGCAACGTACAACTTTGTGTTCAGCGCTGTACATATGCCAGGTCGAGACAATCTTATAGCAGATGCTTTGTCCCATTTCCAGATGCTGAAGTTCCGTCAGTTAGCTCCCAAGACTCAACCACACCACACTCCCTGTCTGCAACTCAAAGACCTAACAATGCCTCTGGTCACAAGCGATCTCCTGGTACCTTGTTGCATTTAGAGACTATCATGCGGTCTGTGAAGAAGACATCTGGTGCCAAAAAACAAATACGCCTTCCAGTTACAACAATGGTGCTACAACAATTAGTACTGACCTTGAATCACGGCATGTTTTCTCAAAACATGGACATCATGCTCAAAGCAGCCTTTTGTACAGCTTTCTTTGCCTTTTTACGTTATGGGGAGTTGACATACAATGAGTTTGATCCTAGATTGAATCTGTCTGTCGCTTCTGTAAAATTTGCAGTGGACTATTCCAAGTTCAAACTAACACTAAAAACATCAAAAACAGACAACTTCCGGAGGGGTGTGACCCTCAGTAAACTCGGTATGCAGTAAAAGGTGTGTTGCCCTGTTTGTGCATGCAGTAAAACATATGTGCTGCCCTGTTTGTGCATGCAGTAATATATATGTTGTGCTTCCCTGTTTGTGCTATGCACAGTCATATATCTCAACGATTAGCGAGCGCTGCTCATCCTCAGGACTCATTATTTGTCATGCTAGATGGTTCAGCTTTTACTAGACTTGTATTTGTTAACTGCCTTAAGTCCACACTCACCACAGCCGGACTGGATCACCAACAGTTCAATGCCCACTCGTTCTGGATTGGGGCTGCCACCTCAGCAGCTCATGTATCCGACCACCTTATCAAAACCATGGGACGGTGGTCCTCAGACTGTTATGTGCGGTACATTTGTACTTCCCATGGGGGTATTCTCAGTTAATACGCAGTTATCTCTGATCATTGTGGCAGTTAAATATCAATAATGTTTCAGGGGATATTTTCCCCCATCATTCATTGTTGTACATATTTATGTTTCTGATGCTCAGAAGCGTGGGTCATATCCTCAACCCCACCCCATGCTGGGGTTAGTAATGACTGACGCTCAGTCAAGCAGCTTCTCATTCCAGTGATGCTCACTCCTGAACATGCGGCACTATTTTCGGCTAGTTGCTCCCAATCTTTGGGCATGTAATTTGTGTCTGTTTTGGGTTGATGCTCAACCACAGGTTTCATTGTTATAGTCACAGTGGTAGTTAGGGGATTCTCATGTTAATACTAACGCCAAAGAAACTAGTCTTGTATGCATGTGCTATGGTATACTGTTATTCTAATAAATAGTTTGTCAGTTATCATGTGGTTTTGAAGTTATTATAAATCAACATATACATTGCCTGAGTGAATCAGACAAAATACACATTCACTGAAATTTTCAGTCATTATACATATTGCAGGATTATAAACTAACATATATAAGTATAATCTGTCATAATAATATATAAATATTAGGTTACTAAAACAAGAAGGTACAATATAATTTACATCTATTTATGTATCATACACATCTTGTGGGATAGTCAGTATGATTTGTTGTTTGTTGTGACAAATTTCTGTAATTTAATTCTATTATAAGAGCATGAGTATCAGAATTCGGTAAGAAATGATGGATCAATGAATTCACACTTGTGATGACTCAATTTAAAGCACTTAACAGTGGGACACATTTTATAAGGGGCAGAACAATATGGGTAAATCTCTTATTTCAAAGTATGATGACTGGTATGTATATTGCAACTGAGTAACCAATGGTATATTTCTAAAAATAAATTTCAGAATAATAATTAAAAAATCAGATGTAACTTTAATTTTGATATAAAAGTAACATTTAAAATCCGTTGTTTTATTGTGAATGTTATTTCATCTTAAACTATTTGCAAAGGCACGGATCTACTAATTTAATAGACCAGTGGTTTACTAGGCCTGTCAAAGGTGTCTGTGTGCTGCAAATGTAGGCGTATCTCCAATTTTATTTCATCAAAGTCCATAAGAGCTATTTGTTAAGATATGAATGTTTAAATGCTTGGAATTATCATGGGAAATAACACAAAGGCTGATAAATAAAATAGGTTTGCATTTCATCAATGCATCGCTGTTGTCTGACGTAGAAAATACAGCGGCAATATACTGTTTTTCATGGCGTTTTTCCCGCTATCGTGACAATTCGTCTTTTAGTTGTAGACTCAACAAATGTTGATATTCTTAACTAATAATCATTACAAAATGTGAGCTAGTAAAAATGTTCAGTTTTAAACGGAAGTTTTTGAATGAAGGTGCAACAGGGTAACGCTTTAGCTTGGCTCCGTCTCTACATGTTACTAGTTGTCGCAGCGCGCGTTGATCTGGGAACCAGACTGGAAACGACAGGCTGGACCGTCGCTTATAACATTTCAAAAGGATTTATTGCCCTTAAGATCGCCCTTTAGCGGGATACAATAGACGTCAGGGGTCATTGAGTGTGAATAACCTCTTCCGAGTGATCTGTCATCTCTATACACAATGTCATTGAATAAGGCCAGCGATGTTGAAAGTTTTGAATATTTGCTTACTAAATATCATCTGTGGCTGCGCATTTATAGAAAGCGCTAGTTTATGAAAGCATTTTTATTTTCAATATATCTTTTATTTCATTTTTTTCAGCAATTCAAGTGGCTAAAATGATCATAAATGGGAACTAATATTCATATATTATTTTTTTGTTTAATTAATTTTCATTATTATGCACAAGGATGCAGTTTATAAGGTATATTATATTGTCGCTGAACACATCCAAATGTGGCCGGTGTTAGGGTAGTTTACCCCAAACTCTATTCTTAGCCCTCGGATCCCCTTTACGATCATTAGGGTCAGGTACCCGTTTAGTAGATATTGTAGATTTATAGCGGCTCCCAATGTTCTTCACGCTAAAACGTTGAGTAAAAAGGATGCAGTGGTTTAGTGTCAAATATTTTGGCTACTAGAAACCGTCCTGGAACATTCACACAAGCCACTTTCACCTGTTACATTTATTCAGTACTGATTCAAAAGCGAACTCACCCTTGTGTCGTCACTAGCCATGCTTATGCATGTTCCTTACTATTATCCACACTATCCATAAGTGTTCCCTACCACTCTTTTCTGTCACAAAATCACCTGACAAATGATTAAATACCATGCCCTTCATGCGTACCAGCGAACTCGACGTCTGACGTCTGACGGCTGGAGCCGTTTTCAGTTCGAGCTACATCGGCTCATTCCTCACCACTCGGTATCTTGTTCCTTTACGGAATGGGATGAGTGTGCCAAATGATATCAGGATCACTCGTAAGTGTCTGTAGACTAAAGTCACGAGACACCATGCCTACACGTAATTTTCATAAGTGTCTGTCACCTATTCAACCCTTTTCGTTCAGTTCCGTAATGGTGTAGGCATGACTAGGTAAATTTGCACTTAGTTTTATAGCGTGGACGTAGCTCAGTTGGTACAGCTTAAAATAACAACTTTTATTATTGAGGGCACATCAGGTGTGTGATACATTCCCTTAAATCTGAATAGACTAGTCCTGTTGTCAACAACTGTCTGACAACTGGTACAAAAGAAAACAAAATATATACAAATCAGTGTTAATTCTTGATTTATTATTGCTTTATACTTTGGAATATATTGCTCAGTTAAAGGAGTTTTACGTTAGATACAAGAAGTATAGTACATAACATACCGTATTCGACTTAATAAGCACCCAGTATATTTTCAAAATTAAAAATAGGGAGCGCTAATTAGAATATAATTTTGGTGAAAAAAACAGAATTGAAAGGTCATAAATTTCGTGATTTGGTGAACTCAGAAAACGACCATTCTCAGTATTTTACCCCTTTAGATACGAGGGGTGTTCATTAAAGATTTCCCCTGACCCACTTAGGGTTATCATATTTGGTTGAAATTTCACATGTGTAATGATACATTGATCTGTGGGTTATGTCTGAATTTGCAGCACCGAACTATTAATCTTACCACTTTTACAGGTGTTATGATCGAGTAGGGTGTGACAATGGAGCCAGTAGAATACCGAGCAGCGATTAGGTTTTTATATTTGAAAGGTCGCACACCAAAAGAAACTTTCGATGAAATGAAAGCAACTTATGGGGAAAATGCCCCATCATATGACGTTGTTAAACACTGGCATCGCCAGTTCAAGTGTGGTCGGACATCTGTGGAAACAGCTGCCATTCCTGGTCGCCCCCATTCAGCCATTGATGAGGACACTATCCATCAAGTGGAGACCGCCATTTTGGCAGACCAACGTATAACTGTTCGTCAGTTAGCACAAGATGTCAAGATCAGTGTAGGGTCTGTGGAAAAAATCATCCATGACAATTTGAACATGCATAAGGTGTCTGCACGATGGATTCCCAGGTTGCTCACACCTTTCCAAAAGCAGGAACGAGTCAATTGCTCAAAGGATCTTTTGGACATGTGCCTAAAAAAACAGGCAAACTTTTTTGACAGAATTATCACACAGGATGAAACATGGGTCCATCACTATGATCCTGAGACTAAAGTTCAGTCGATGCAATGGAAGCATGTGGAGTCACCACCCCCAAAGAAGGCACGTGTCCAACCCTCTGCAGGCAAGGTCATGCTCACGGTGTTTTGGGACCAGCACGGAGTAGTGTTATGGATTTCTTGGCAAAGGTTACCACAATTACAGGAGCTTATTATGCTTCACTGCTGCGGAAATTGCGGGACGCTATCAAGCTTAAGAGGCGTGGCATGCTGACCAAGGGTGTCTGTCTCCTGCAAGACAATGCTCCAGTACACAATTCTCATGTTGCCCAGACAGAAGCGCGGTCCTGTGGCTATGAAATCCTTCTACATCCTCCTTACTCTCCTGACCTTGCACCATCTGACTTCCACCTCTTTCCAACCACCTCTTTCCAACCATGAAGTCATTTTTGAAGGGAAAACGTTTCACAGATGAGGAAACACTGATTTCTGAAGTCAAGTCCTGGTTTGAGATGCAAAATGAGGGCTTTTACAAGTGAGGTCTCCATAGTTGCATAAAATGATGGGAGAAGTGTGTAACTCTTGGTGGTTCCTATGTGGAGAAAGACTAATACCTATGCCAAGTTTCATTCCACTAGGTCCATCGGAAGTGGGTCAGGGGAAATCTTTAATGAACACCCCTCGTATATATGTCTCTTACAAATTATACTACCTGCATGCTTGCACGTATTAACTTATATATATTTGTGATAACGCAACTCTACATTATCGATGAGTAAAAATGATCGTCGACGCCCATTGTTCCAAACAGGAAGTACTGGTAATCAGCAGGTAAAGTTGAAAAATGAAATATAAACATACGCTTTGTGTTTGTGATTTTCAAATATTACCTTATATTACTTACCTTTATTTTTCGGTGATAATGATGATGTATTTAATGTTTATTACCACTTCCTCGTTTCAGCAACTCATTTGTAAAATTAACTTAAACATTCTTTCTCAAAACGTGTTTGTTGTTATGTCGGCTGTGGTGCTGGTGATGACAGGTCACCAGTTCAACAGTCAATATATCCAGCTTGTGAATAATAATACTACAACCACCTACCTGAGATTAATTTATAAACATTTTCTATAGTAAATGTATGCAAATATCCTAAAACTACATCTAGTTTTAATTAATCATCGTTTTCAAAAGTAACATAACTTTGCATAACACCACTGCCAAAGGACAATTTGCATATCATGTGATGCGACTGTGAGGTGCACGATAATATATATTTACGCATCAAAAAGATTGTATCGCTACCTCTCCATATGGCTTTGATGACAGCAAGTGATGTAAACAAACGAAAACTATGCAAATGTAAAAAGTTTTATGCATTTTTAAATATTTTCTTGCTGAATGTTAGCCATGACATATGTTTATCTTGATGTGTAGACTCTTCAAAAGAATGAAACAAGAAAATAATATAATTGTTGCTTTGATGTATGTGGTAAGCAGGTTCTATGAAACGGGTGAACGACAGGGACACGATGTCGCCGAAATTATTACGTAAACATTATTGAATGAATTTTAAATAAATTAATGAAATAGATTACAATCATAAGTCCAGATATACAATGAACAATTAAGTAGTGTAACAATAGGGTTAACTTGTGTAATTCAATTCAGATTTGTTGAAGATGACGGATCATGACAGTCATATTTACGACTAAGGAATATGATTGGTTGATACACGATGGGGTGTGCCCTATGGTTAATGAATGGCTAGACAGAGGTGAATACTTAATCCTGTTAATCCTGTTGGACTGACACTAATCTTGTTGACATATTTACTGGGTGCTTGGAAAGAGATTATGGTATCACTATAGACAAGCTTGTATGGGGGCTAATCCTAATCCTTAATGAGTCTAAATTGAAGTATTTGTTGAATGTTATTCTAATATAGGTGATGACAGATTTACTTAAATAAAATAGTTCAAGATAATCTATAAGACTATGTAGACATATATTTTGTCTTATTGGATATTATGTCTGGGAGATGGGATCTTGATACCTTAGGCTAGTATTTATCTCAAAGCTTTAAATCTATTAAACTATGTAGATATAACTTTTGTCTCATTGAATAGTATGTCTAGGAGATGTGTTCTCGTTTCCTTAGACTAGCATCTATCTAAAAAGCTATGACTGAAACTACTGATATTTTGTATATGCAGTTTACCTTGATTAATGTATTACTTGCTAACTATAATTATATGAAATTTTGTATAAATGTTACACAATGATAACTTATAAAAGCCCTTGCTGTGGATCTAATTATTATATGAGAACTTAGTATAAATGTTATATCATGATACTACACAGTTTATGTTGGGGATACATCAGGAACTGAAAAGGAAAAAATAATAATGGCTCCAGTGTGTTTTTGTCCTGTTTCAGAATATCCTTTAACCTTCATGGTACTTTGGCCATCAGCTGGTTTTGTACACTGCTCACAGTGCTCAGTGCTGCACTCGCGTTTCAAAAACATATACATTGTATCAAAAGTGTACGTTACAACGTTCATATTACTTCACACAGTGTAACCAAACTGTATAACTTGCAACTTGATTTGATTGTCTTTCAGTTGTAGTTGTAGTTGGTTTGTTGTTTAACACGCACTCAGCAATATTCCAGCTATATGACAGCGGTCTGTAAATAATCGAGTCTGGACCAGACAATCCAGTGATTAAAATCATGAGCATCGATCCACGCAATTGGGATCAATGACATGTTTCAACCAAGTCAGCAAGCCTGACCACCCGATCCCGTAAGTCGCCTTTTACGACAAGCATAGTCACCTTTTACGGCAAGCATTGGTTGCTGAAGACCTATTCTACCCTGGAATCTTCACGTGTCTGATTGTCTTTCAAACATTATCTCAAGTCAACACATCCAAAAGATCTATGCTGTGCCTAGCCATTGATAAAAATGCTGGTATTGTAAGATTCCTACTTTTCTACATTAAGTGTAATATGGAAGCACCCGAATGTGACAAGTAAAGTCAAGTAAGCTCCCTTGTTTGAAATCAAAATGTCCAATAATTCATATCGTTGGAAAGTACATACCGTATTCTACGTAATAAGCGCCCAGTGCGCTCTTAAAATTAGAAATAGGGGGCGCTTATTAAAATATTATTTTGGTGAAAGATCTTAAGTTTCCTGGTTTATGCTGACAGCCTAAAATGTTTACATACGACAGATATTTTTATCCAGAATTTAATTGCCCATAATTAAGGGTGCATATAACACGTATTATACACGAATAAATAAATCTTGTGTACATTGATCAATTGGAAGGGGTGCTAATTGGGATTGTTCACTAGCCAATATATTCGCAAATATCGCCGTGGGCGCTTATTAGAGCGGGGCGCTTATTACGTCGAATACGGTATCCTAACGGTGATAGACATAAGACATTTATTTCAAAGTTCACATTCATTGAGAATTCTCTGTAATTTATATGTACCGATAAAAAAAAATCCCAATGACATTATCTGTGTTTTTGACGTAAAAAAAATTGATGGCAGTGGTCGGGATTAGTTCATGCACAGACTGTGTCAAAGATTATGTTACAATACAAATGACCATTTGAGTGTATATCTTGAAGAAGTCCCAGTTATGTCCATGTAGGTTTCAGTATTTGTGCTCTTTCATAACAACTTTGGGGTAATTGACATTTTCAAAGGGAAAAATGTGAAAGATCGCTAAACAGCCCTAACAATACTCAAATTGACATCGCTCAATATTGGACATCAGTATTATTTCTCAATAATTAACAAGATCTATTGAACAAACCTATTTTTGATCACTCGTAACTTGGCGCCGTATGTCATATAAGCATTGCTTCGTTGTGCAGTCACAGAGACTGTTTAGTTATACTTTGTGTGTTATGGTGTGTTGTTAATGGTTTAAATCTTAAAAAAAGCTTGAAACAAGATGTAATTATACTTGAATTTGAAAGCTCAAGAAAGCATAGAGTCGGCTATATTTAATACAAGGAAACAATAACTTGCACAGGTGAAGGAGTCAATATTATTGTTTTTACCTTACAATTATAAGTAATATCTAGATTAAGTGAAAGAGAAAATTACGAAAATATGAATTACTTCAATTAAAGAAGTGTACAATGTTCAATACAGTTCACATGCTCAAAAGTTTGTTTCACAATGACTACTAGAAAACATACATCCTCGTCTCAGCATGTATTTCGTAAATGGTTTTCAGCTATCATGTCTTTCCTTTTTTTCTTTTGGCCTAGCTAAACTACAGCTTGGAGGGAACATACACGATTTAAAATTGTGAAAAAAGAACCATAATTTTGTTTTTACAAATTCTATTTCTTACTAAGGATGCAAAAGTAATTATTACTAAATATGTATGTCACTGATCAAAGTATTTGATAATTTAGATTATGGAGAGTGAAAAAAACAAAATGAAAACTATTTAAAACATCAAAATGAAATCACATTTAGTCTACACTGAAATCATTTTCTCTTTCAGAAATCGATTATCTATATATTGTGTGTAGATCTAATTATTTTTACAAATGTTTTATGTTATAAATTGAACCATGCGAAATTCTAATATATGAGGCTAAAATATTAAAAAGGTTGTTTTTGTTTAATATTGGATCCATTTTGACAGCTTTCTCACTGTAAAACATACGCTACTATATGCATATATGTCAACATACCGAAATTAGAAAACTGCACCAAATATTCTAGCAGTGTTAGTCACTCGGTCTCAACGGTCTCATTCACTCTTCCCATTCGTTATGTACTACTACTTTCTAGTTCAGTCAAAGAGAATATTTTTATTTGGAAACTGAAACCATGTGTAACCATTATACGACCACAACATAAGACAGCTGTTTGACGTGACGTCATCCACGTCACTACAGGTAAGGTGAAATCGTGCACGCCTATCCAGATGACAAATTCCAGGTGGGAAATCACCAACTGTCTGTTAGCCTACACAAATAAAATTGAAGATTGTAACACCATAGAATGAAAACGAATAAAGCATTTACTCATTGCTGACATTTCAGATAACATATCAAATCAGAGTTGAAGACTTACAATAGATTATCATATGTTAATGTTAATCGAGATTACAGTCTACATCAATAATTTGTAAATTTAATATTAATTGGATCTAATATCCATGGCAGAATGTTGGAAATACGAGCTGTCGTGCTATGATAATATGTTCCATTTTCTGAGGAGATTTATAAAGTGTATTTGATGATATATACACATACACAATTGGTTATGAATTATCTTGTACAATCAAAGCATGTACCATGTACATTAGACTCATGGAAAATACTATTTCAGCAAACCAATCATAGCGCCATTATCACAGTTAAAATGAAAGGAAAAACAAATCGTACTTTACAGCACATCGTATCCATAAGCAGTTAACCCAAATGCCAAAAAGGTATTGCTGTAGTCTATTTAGAAGTTATGTTGATGTTTTTAATATTAGTTTTATGTTTGTATCACGCGTACCACCGATAGAAACGTGGGCCGAGTTACACATGTGAAACCCACCTTGACACAATTTGTTTACAATATGGCGGCAACTAACGTTAGATGTTGTGGCCACACTTTTGAAATCTCCTTTTGTGACACAATGTGATACGGTTAGGGAAATTCATTCACACGGTCAGGTAGCTTGAGCAATTACACATGACTGTTAGTCATTTCATATGAACAAAGCAGCAGTTATTTGTCTGAACGAGCGAGCATGTAGGACAACCGGTAGACAAGAAATCGCGGCACAGCTATGATGCGAGCATGCCCTGTCGATCATTTCGGGCATGGCCATTCAATGTTTATGTTTTGTTCATGAACTTCCTACTGGTAAATATATAACCTTAATATTAACGATCATAGCTGTCTTTCCATATCTTAGATTTGAATAAATTCTGGAAATCAAGATCATAAAGAGAAAGACAATGTACACTTTTGTTTTGTCTCTAGCGCTGTGCTAAGTCGTCATGATACACAGTCGAAATTATATGCAACACTTGAACCAAAAACGTCCGTTGCGGACTTAACGTTGGTAGTCTCACACCAGTAACTATAGTTGGAGAAAGTATTTCTTTCTGGCCAGTCTGATAGATTTCTTTTTCAAATTGGCTGTCTGATGTTTTAATAGTTACGTGTACGTGACACTAAAATAATCGCCGTCATTCACATGAAGTTCAACATGGCAGAAAAAGGCTGAGAAGCGAGTTAACCACTTTACTAATCTCACCATATTTTGCAATTCGAACCGCTGTATAAAATATGAGTTACACGATGTTAACGCTGAGATATTTAGGATAATGATGGTTATAATTTTGATTGTGCGCACTCAGTGTTTGACATCTAAATTTACAGTTGAAAAGGTACATTTTCATATGGTCCATATATGGTCCTGTGGCACCAAGAGAGTTACAGCAGCTAGCATATCTAAAACATAGAGAAAGAACATTCATAATAACAATTAAGTCATACATTTCTACATTACTTTTTCAGATATTATCTTGGTTCTCAGAGTGAGTGAGTTTTGTTTTACACCACTTTGAACTGTAGGTCAGTTATATCATGGTGTGTCCGGGGACATGGGTGACCCAGTAGTCTGAGGCGTTGCAATTTGCTGTGCATGATTGTGGGTTTGAATCCAGGTTCGCCCCCGTTATGTTTCTAGGTTTGCCAACACCATTCCATGCTCGTGGGGTTCACCGGCGTGGAAAACGTCTAAGACCTGCATCACTTTGGGCTTTCCTCCTTAATTAAGCTGACAAGTTGTGATATGACTGGAATACTGTTAAAAGCGCCGTTAAACACAACTCACTCACTCATCACTCACTCACTCACTCACTCACTCATGGTGTATCAGAGTAATGAGGGTGGAAAGACTGCTTGGATTTCTGAACTAAACAAATAGCCATGTATTTTTAAAATACATGCCTTCAAAGTATTCTTGTTGGTGTTCAGTCACCAGTATGCATGGTGACATCTGAACACATTGATTATCTGGAGGAAGAAAAATATGAAAAACATAATGTGAATTTGAGGGTTAAATCAACTTGAAAAATCAATGCATCGCAATGAAGAATGAGTTTATTCCACGCAAGAGACAGGAGTCTACACTGTATGTTACTAAAAGAAGTATCACAATACACAGAAAGATAGATGTGAGTGAGCGAGTGAGCTTTGTGTCAACTCAATGAGGGAGGAAAGCCTGAATGGATCCCAGATTTATAATTACCATGAATATTCCAAAATCTGTTGATGTGAAGTTAACTCATGGATCATCTGGAGGAAGTAGAATATTAATAGACAGAAGAACAATGAATTCACCTATAATGAGGAAATATTTCCATTGAGGTGGAGACGTGATGTTTTTAATTTCTAAATGTCCATTATGTATGCACAACATATAACTGATGTTATTAAAATCCAAATAATCTTTTTCAGACGAACAAATTCCATAATAATTAAAGTAATACAGGCAAGTCCCGTTCATCCGACATCGACGGTGGCATATGATTAAGTCGGATTAACGAGTATGTCGGATAAATGAAATTAAGTAGTATCGAAATCAAAAATCTGACAGCTTCACGATAGATAACGATTCAAACACGTAATAAAAAAGTTAAAAAATAAATATTCATATTGTTAAGTTACATTGTTGGTGGAATAAGTTTTCTAATCATGCAACCTCTAAAGTTTAACGAATGAATAAATGAACAACTTCTTTATTACAATTAGTGCGACGTTTCGGTGTAGATCCTAACACCTTTATCAAGCAAGTGATGGATAGTGCTTACTTACTTACTTACTAACTTATATTGGAGATTTTGCGTGCGCTTTCCGACTGCAGCGTATTTTGCACACGGGCCCGGCCAAGCCATTTAATGTGTTTCCGAAAAGGGGAAAAAGTTGTTTGGCAATCCAGTAGGGGTGTTTTAGTGGTTGCTTATATAGAATTTTGGAAATTTTGAAATTTTGAAAAAATGCCAAGAGGGTTTGGGGGACGAACTAAGGGACCTGAGTGTAACAAGATAGGTATATATACACTTATTGACATCTAAGATTATACAGTGACTAGTTGATGGACACAGAGAGGTGATTAAGATAATTGGAAGCCAGTGATTGACTAATGAACACAGAGTAAACAAGCAGAGTAAACAAGCAGACTGATAGAGATGATGGAAGCCACTGGATTAATTGGATGGACAAAGGGATTTAGCAATTAGGTGATGGTAAGCAGGCGGGATGTAATAGCCTTGGTCTCTGTTCATTGCTGGCTGGATCCTTTTGAGGTAGATAGCTTCTAGGAGTTTCCTGATTTTGTAGTCTGATTGGTTGTTGGCCAGGATTTGATGTTGTGGTCGGGGTGGGTTTGGGTGTGGTCGGAGATGGCTGATTTTGAGTCATTTTTTTGTACTGAGGTCTTGTGTTCTTTTATTCTGATGGGTAGGGGCCTGGATGTTTCTCCTACATAGGAGTCACCACAGTCACATTGTATGTGATATACGGCTCCAGCTGGGTCTTCTTTCTTAGATGGAGGGGGCTTGCCATTGGCACTGAGGATGTTCTGGATTGTCCTGCCTCTCTGGAATACTGTATCAATGTTGGCGTGGTGTTTGAGTAGTCTGCGGATCTGGTTCCTATGTAGGGAAGACTGATGACAAACGGGGCTGTCTGTTGTCGTGGAGGCCGCTCCCTAGGGCTGAGGATGCTGTTGATTGTTTGTTCAACTAGGCTGGTAGGGTAATTGTTGAAGTTAGTGAATACACGGCGGAGGTGGTTGAGTTCAGTTTTTAGCTGTTGTGGAGTGGAACAGATGTTGACGGCACGTCGGGCTAAGGTGGCGATAATTCCTCTCTTGATTTGTGGTGGATGGTTAGAGGAATTGTGCAGATACTGGTCCGTATGGGTGGGTTTACGGTAGACACTGGTGTGTAGTTTGTTATCGGGGTCTTTCTGTACTCTTACGTCTAGGAATGGTAGTTGTCTCTCAGCTTCTTCTTCCATAGTGAACTGCATCCTGGGGTGTTGGGCATTCAGGTGGTTGAGGAGGGTCTTGGGGTCATGGTCAGGTTGGAGAATGACAAAAGTGTCGTGGACTTTCCTAAACCAGCAGAGGTGGGGTGATAGGTGATGTATGGAGGGTGGTTTCTTCTAGGTCCGTCATGTAGATTTCTGTGATGATAGGGGACAGCGGGGATCCCATGGGAAGTCCATGTGTCTGTTGGTAGATCTTGTCTTGCCAGGTGAAGTAGGTGGAGGTAATGCAAGAGGTTATAAGTTTGATGATGCTGTCTATAGATAGATGGGTGTCTAGGTCCGGGTATACTGCTTCTATTCTTCTTCTGAGGATGGATAGGGCTTCGTCTCTGGGTACATTTGTGAAGAGATCTACCACATCATAGCTGACGAGTGTGCCTGGCTCGGTGATGGTGCTTATCTTTCTGCAGAATTTTGTGGAGTCAGTGATGAATGATTTGGCTGTTTTCCCCAGGGGGGCAAGAAGGCGGGCTAGGTACTGGGCAGTGTTGTAATGGACAGTGTTTCTTGAGCAGACTAGGAGGCGGGCTTTGACTGGCTGTTTGTGGACCTTGATGGTGGCTCTGGCATAGGCTGGCTTGGGGTGAGGGACAGTCATCTTCTTGTGGAGGGTTGGGCCAATTTCATTCTTTTCTCAGAGCTCTTTCAGCAGGGTTTTATGTTCTCTTTGGAGTCGGGTGGTGGGGTCTTTCTTCAGCTCTTGGTATGTTGTCTGGTCATCTAGGATGTTGCTGGTGATGGCATTGAAGTCACTGGTGTCCATGATGACAGTTGCTCTGCCTTTATCTGCTGGGGCTATGGTGATGGATGGGTCAGCTTTCAAAGTTTTGAGAGTTTTCCTTTCAGTAATGTTTAAGTTATCTTTTTGTGGTTTATTGTTTTCTAAAATGTTTGCGATCTGATGTCTCAAATAGTCAACCAGCCAGCAATGAACAGAGACCAAGGCTATTACATCCCGCCTGCTTACGATCATCTCATTGCTAAATCCCTTTGTCCATCCAATTAATCCAGTGGCTTCCATCATCTCTATCAGTCTGCTTGTTTACTCTGCTTGTTTACTCTGTGTTCATTAGTCATCCACTGGCTTCCAATTATCTTAATCACCTCTCTGTGTCCATCAACTAGTCACTGTATAAACTTAGATGTCAATAAGTGTATATATACCTATGTTGTTTAGCACTATCCAAATTAAACACCAAACACCAAATTAAAAATCTTAGACAAAACTGCAAACAATCAAATATCTTCACCCCTAAACTTAAAATACCCAAAATAGACACAACCGACCCAAACATAGCTAAAACTACCACACTAGCATACATACACGAAAATTGGCCAAATTGGTGTCACATTTACACGGACGGATCCTCAGATCCGACCTCCAAACACACAGGTTTCGGAGTCCATACCACACAACCAACTAAAACCACACAATCCTTCCGACTCCCAAACAACCAATCAATATTCACGGCAGAACTGATGGGCATGGCCTCAGCCCTCCATAATCAAGAATCCAAAAAACACAAAAAAATCCTAATACTTACCGACTCCCTAAGTGGACTGCAAGCCCTCCAAAACAAAAATACCAAAAACCGACCTAAATTAATAAATCAAATACTCAAAAGCTCCAACGACCTAACTAAGGCAGGCAAACAAATAACCTTCTTTTGGATACCCGCCCACGTAGGAATATACGGTAATGAAAACGCCGATAAAGCAGCTGAACTATCCCTCAAAATCCCAGAAATAAGCTTAAACTTACCCATCTCAAAATCAGAAATTAAAAGTGTAAACAAGCAAAAAATCAAAAAAAATGGCATAACCTATATCTAAACTCAAATAGTCAAATCAAAAAAGTGCTCAGCAAACCACTAACCAAACCAAAAATTCTCCATCCATCCAAAAAAATCGACAGAGTAATCACTAAACTCCAAACAGGACACACCAACCTAAATAACCACCTAAAATTTAAAAAAAAACACACTACAGGTAACTGCCCACACTGCAAACAACCAGAAACCCCAGAACACGCACTCATCCACTGCACAGACTACCTAACACATCGAACCGCATTACAAACCACCCTCAATCTAAACAAGGCTCTAACTCTAGAAGCAATACTAAACCCACAAAATAAACTAGAAAACTTCAAGGCCTTAGGCGTATTCTTAATAAAAACGGAACTAATAAAACGCATCTAAAAACACAATAACCTACCAAATCAAAATCACATAAACAAACAAACATCCACCATACCCAGCTCCCTTAGTTCTCCTCCCCAATCCCATCGGCATCTATTCCAAATCTCAAAATTCCCAAAT
The DNA here is from genome assembly GCF_023055435.1 of Haliotis rufescens. NCBI lineage: Eukaryota > Metazoa > Mollusca > Gastropoda > Lepetellida > Haliotidae > Haliotis > Haliotis rufescens. The sequence goes on from NW_025963979.1 coordinate 294,744, forward strand.
TCTATATAAGCAACCCCTAAAACCCCCCTCTTGGGTTGCACAGACCACTTTCGCCCCTTTCGGAAACACATTAAATGGCCTGGCCGGGCCCGTGTGCGAAATACGCATCAGTCGGAAAGCGCACGTTAAATCTCCAAAGTAAGTAAGTAAGTAAGTAAGCACTATCCATCATTTGCTTGATAAAGGTGTTAGGATCTACACCGAAACGTCGCACTAATTGTAATAAAGAAGTTGTTCATCCATAGAAGTCGTCTTACTTCATCACACCAACTTCTAAAAGCCACTCAAAGAAGAAATATATCATCAGTTCATAACTGATTAAAACCATTGTGTAATGTTGTCATGACACAGAGGTCCATTAACCAAATGTTCAGTTAAAAAAGATTTGCATTAAAATTGATTATAGTGTGAATCATGTTATAATATTAACTCTTTGTATGGGTTAAACTTACACTTCAAAATTTTATGGTATGTAGAACTCAAATGAAAGATAATCCTTTATCTGAACTAAAACTCACAAAACAGAAAGCGTGTCAAATAAAGTTTATTGGTGATAACAAAAGTCGGGTAGAACAGAGTAAACAAATTTATGAAGGAAATGGTGACGTTTAGATTTCATATAAATTATTTTTTTAAATGTTTTACTTATCCTGCATTACTCCTTAATGCATTCACTGCTTGCCTTACGACAACTAGAAGGACAGCAACTGCGAAGGTCCTGGGTGAAGAAATGAAATTGTTGTTCTGAAATCCAAATTACTGACCTTCCGTCGCTGTCCTGTGACCTTGATGACACCTAAGGTCATCTTCACATCACTGCTTGTCGCAGCACACCAAGGACGTGTCCCAGCGGAGCTCTCCTTTTGGAATAATTTAGACCTTCAGTTTTCGTCTACAATCCTAAAATTTATCTGTGATGGGTGATGTATTCTTTTCATATTACTTCCACCATGTTGTGTAGTTTTATGTGAATTAATTAGGCGTGGAAAGACTTCTCCTTTTTCCTGCCACATATATGTTGTTTGCCGCCATTTTTGAATTGTGTTACAATCGTTTTCCTGCCAAGGTAGTCAAATTGTTTACAATTTTCGGCTACATATGTATAACGTATTCTTGTGTTCTTAAATACTACTAGCTTTGGCATAACAGTGAGTTGCGTATATATAAATTATTGTATACATTTATGTTTGCCGATAGATTAATATCAAATCTACTGCTCTCTTCCAGTCCCACTTCATCAACAATTCTTTAATTGCATACCTATGTTTGCGTGATTGTACTAATTGTCATGGTAAAAATCTTACCAAGATTATCATCCACGTCAATTGCTTACACACCTATGTGTTCGCCAAAATCTAAAAGTAAATAGCTTTGGTTTACATTGAGTTGTGATATAAAAATATTGTATACACTTTCAACTCGTATTTTTGCCAATAGATTATTGTTCAATTCTACGGCATTCTTCAAGTACCATTTCATCAACAATGGTTTAATTGCGTAACTTATGTTTGCGTGTTGTACATATTGTCGTGGAAAAAAATCGCCCAAAGATCTTTATCCACGTTCCTTGGCATGCACTCGCCAAATTCTTAATGTAATTTTTGTGTAAATCTCTCACCAACGAGTTTTACAATATAAAAGCATGTTACTCACAATCATATTTTGCAGTAATCTTGTTGTGAGACGAGAGGAATGTCACAATCGCGGAATAGCAAAGGACATAGTTCGGTCATTATCACCCAGCCGTTATTATCGGCAGGGTAATATGATGCCCATAACTGTGACTGCAGAAGTACACCCTCCACCGAAATCAACAATACCGGAGGATTTTGTGAGTATCGTACCTGCTCCTATTTTTCAGCCGCCATACACTTCCAGATATGTTAAATCTGTGACGCCGGCGACAGCACCAGCGTCTTAAGTTGCTATGATGGGGGTAGCACAGACGCAAGCCATGGTCCAGTCAATACCTTTGAGCTTTGTGTCTCAGTTACCTGCGCCGAACGCAGCGCCTGACTACTACCCAAGCGCCTCTATTACGCAAGCGACGCACCATCAGCTTAGCGCTGTTCCAACATATCCAGCGCAGCAGATGTACGCTCAGGCGTCAACAATCATCGATGAGCCTTGTCTCATAGACCTGCGCTGAGCGCAGCGTCTGCGTACCAAACAAGGTCTCTACAATGACATCACCCCAAGAGCTTACAGTGTACTCGGTTACGCAACAGGCACATGATCAGCTTAGCGATGTACCAACATCCTTGGCACAAGTGTAAGCGACTACATCTGCGCCTAACGTATACCAACTACCTAATGTGTTTTCTGGTACAGCATACATCGCTGGGCAGTAAGTACAGGAACATCGCCACATGACTCCTTATCCAGGCGGGTCATCAAAGCCTGCTGATAGGGAAGGCACTACGCACCGGAGCAGATCACCGGCTTAGCACAAGTACCTGATTGGGTAGCAGACTATCTCGTGTCAGTAACGCCCTCCCCTGGTAACGGGGTAAATAAGAGGGACACCACGAGGTCATTGGAGGAAGACTTCTCCAAACTCACATTTGTTCCGTCATTTAAGCCACCAACATCGTCAATGTTAGCGGTGGATCAGGATCTATCAGAGGATTGCCCTGTCTGATTAGATCACTTCCAAACTATGGTGATTTTACTACAGCGTCAGATTGACAACAGGACAACTCATCTTGAGACCACTCTGACGGAGATTACCGTTACACCCAGACTATACAGTGTTTCCAACTGAGATTCTGGTTTCAGGAGAGGCTACTACGTCAACCTTGGTCATCTACTCCCCTTTTCAATGAACAGATAGCAGACACGCACGCCACCGGGCTGGCAAGTCAGGCAATTATAAGCCTAGACTTGCATCCCTCAAGAAAGACCAGTATTCCCTTACTAGGAAAGGGCGTGGCAGAGACAAGTCTCAAGGACGATACGTACTCATCGTACTATATCATGGTTTCTGTATACACGTAGAGGTAACCCCACCGTTGACCACAGTTTGATTTGGAAAATCCAACATGGACATACTGTTGGTAAAAAGAGCTGTAGAATTGGTTCACAAACCCAGTCTTTACACCAGGGTTTTATCCTCACATCTGCCTGGTACCCATGAAGGACCCAGACAAGATGAGAATGATACACAATCTCTCCGTGTTCAACGAACGTTACCTGAAGCGTCCACATTATTGCTGCCTCACCATGTTGAGACCTCTCATAATCAACATCAATACATTTGATTCTTGATCAGTCTCGACTATCCATCCCAACTGTAGACTCCTCAGGTCCAGTTCAATGGGGTTCACTACCAATGGGTAGTGTTTCCCATTTGACATGTCGGTGACCATATGGCTATTTACAGGAGTAATGAAGCCAATAACTGCCTATCTACACTTGACGACCACTTGGTTCGAGACAGCTACTATATCTTTTTAACTGGGAGGGATAATCAACGGATCTCCTTCCTATTGGCTTCAGTTCATAGGAGGCCTGTTCCAGACAGACCAGGATCTCCGAGGGACAGATGGCACAAGTTTCTACGGCTATTGTCATCTGCTCTACACCAACCACACACGCTTTGCTAATGGCAAGTGTTGCTAGGGTTAATCACTTAGGCACAGGACTTAACTAGCATGGGCCGCTTACAACTGCGACCAATTCATTTTTTCCTGAACCCTTACATCAAGAGTCAGGATCCACTCAAGGCCATCACTCTACCAGCTAAACTAGGGCTTTACCTCAATTGGTGGTGTTGAATGTCTTCGGAGTCTCTTTATTCGGGTTTTCCCCGAATATACACCTGTTCGTGGTGTGGGGTGTTCACTTACAAGACAAGATAACCTCATGGCTATGGTCCAGCGCTCTGTGAAAGTGGCACATAAACAACTTGGAGTTGGAAACTTTAATTCTGGCCATATCACATTGGCAGAATCAACTACAGTTAGCCCAACTCGCAATATCCACAGACAACAGCACTGCGTTGTGGTGCCTGTGCAATCAGGGAACAACACACTCCCACTCTCTACTTCAACATACATTCAGATTTTTCCATCTAGTGGATCAGCTGCAACTACAGTTCATTGTTCAGCACATCCCCGGATGTCGAAACATTCTGGCCGATACCTTATCACGTCCAGACAGGGTGGCTCCCACCAAGTGGAAATTTCTCATAGAAGCATTCCAGTTACTGCTTCAGAAGTTCAGGCACCCAACATTGACTTCTTTCTTACTTACCTAGACCACCAACTCATGACGTATAGCTCCCCGTTACCGGATCCGCAGACTTGGGCGGTGGACGAGTTCAGTATCCCTTGGGAAGGGCCTAAAGCATACACTTTTCTGCCACCAGTTTTACTTCCCAAGGTGACACAGGGGATCAAAGAGACAAGGTATCTTGTTCTCGCCTTGGTTGCGCCCCTCCCACAGTGGTCCAATCTACTCTTCCACCCTCACAGCAAAGGGTTCGAGGTTTGCAAGGGCCCCCTTCGAGCCCCTCTATGCATCCTCATTTTATGACCCAACCAAGAAAACAATAGTTTCTCTTGGCATTAGCCACGGCGGCACTACATGTGATCGACACCCTGGATCCGTTTTGAGCATGGGACACACGGAGCGGTACTTGTCGGGTTATTCTGGGATTTTATTGCTAAAATCTACTACCAGGCCAACCCGACCGTTCCTTCACCATCCCACCAATATCGACCATTGTGTGAAGGTGAATTTCTTCTGGGCTCGGTGCGAGAATTTTCATTCGTCACTCCAAGACTAGCGGTGGTTCGAGGAAGCGGTTATTTATACCCGTGTTTACTATGTCCACGACCGAAGTTAGTCGCAAACACAATATCTCAATGGTTACGCACAGTAATCCTTCAGGCATACGAGATCGCCAAACGAAATCCGCTGAGAGCAAATTACCATTACGATCTCAGGGCGTTAGCCTTACCATGGCTCAACACGGCAATTGTTTCATTGGAACATTCACAGAAGGATATTTCTGGAGATTCAACATAGGTTTTCGTCAGTCATTATCTTCACGTTGTGGCTCTCGAGGACGTCGAAGGCGTGTGAAGTTTGGCCCTCTGGTTGTAACCCAGCAGGTTACCAACCCCTGACGCAAATAATGAACTCCCCCTTTAAAGAGCCAGTCTACTTCCATGTGCAGTGACTCAGTAGCCGCCAGTGGAAGAATATTAGACAATCTTGTTTGTCAACGATGGCTTTATGACGTAGTAATTAAAGAATTAGCTGATTAGCTATTATTTTCTTTATTATTAAGTGTGTATAGGGAATTTCTCTTTTATTCTTATGTTCAATCTTTTTAATTTTTTAACATTCCTACCGTAATGGCGTTTCACAGTTCTCACAGTTTATCAACCAACTGGTGTCATATTGCAGGGTGTGAATTATTGAGGTTTCTGTATTCTGAAGGTTTACCCACCTCCAAACCGTCCGATGCAGATGCATTAAGGAGTAATGCAGGATAAGTAAAAAAATTAGTAAAATCTAAATATTTTTTAAATTTGTATACTTATCCTGCATTACTACATTTAAGGCCCACCTGTTGCAAGACTTGCCTCCCCACTTTGGCTTCAGAAACCTCAAAAGTATGTTTTCCTAAGAGCTTGGGCGACAGGCAGTGATGTGAAGATGACCTTAGGTGTCATCAAGGTCACAGGACAGCGACCGAAGGTCAGTAATTGGTACTTCAGAACAACAACTTTATTTCTTCACCCAGGACCTTCGCAGTTGCACTGTCCTTCTAGTTGTCTTAAGGTAAGCAGTGAATGCATTAAAGAGTAATGCAAAAGTATACAAGTTTACAAATAAGTATACAAATGTAAGAAATATTTAGATTTTACTAATTATGATAATTTAATATTGTGGTTTGTGTAAATTCAATGTATTTTGTTTCTACTTATTACATGCATGTCCAGTGTATTATAAAAATCTATTCACATGTACGTGTTTATGTTACGCCTACAACTATCCCCCGTAAGGTTTCAAATTCCCCCATATTTACCCATAAGCCCTGTGTCTCTCCATTCCTCTCCCTAAGCTAGAAGGACAACAAGACTCGCTATAATAATTGCGATACCTTTATCATGACCTACTGCCACTTGCAAACACCACCTCCTGCATGTCAGCAAGGGACCTAAAACACCGACAATGGAACCGAAACGGACGTCAAGGAGAACCAGGACAGCTGTTCCTGTCAAAAAATTGTTATCTGCAACAAGTGAAACTTCCGACAACTGTCGCCATGCTGGGTCACAGGTCAGAGCGAGTGCGACAGGTAGAGAACAGTTGACCTGAGACAGAGGCTGCGCTCCTTAGGTATCACAGTGCCTGCATCGTGGGGAGAAAGACGATCTTACAGCTGTACAAGGAGAATTTTAACGAGAACCACACGGTCAGTGGAGGGGTCAGCACTGTTCAACATGCCTCCCCTGATACCTCAGTGTCGTCTGTACATGCTGTTCCTTACTGTGTCGCTACTCCCCAGTACAGCCATGTAAACAGCGGGAAATTCTGACAGTTCTACTAGCATTCCAGCAACACTGACAACAGCAGGCAACCAGTTATTGTCAGCAAATGTGGAATTGATGGGAGCCATGAGAGAAATGAGACATATGATTGCATCCCTTACCCAGCGTCTATCCTCTGGAGCTCCCAGTGGAGAAAACATAGCCTTGCCTATATCACAGACCAGTCCAGCGCAATGTGTTCTGTCAGATTCTGTGCCCCATGTCAGCTTTGTTGATGAAAGTACCAAGCGTCAAATACACCAAGGTAAATATATAAATTTGGCTTCTCTCCTGTTACGATGTCAAGAATCAGGTGATTATATACTTGCTGAAGAGACAGGTTGGTGCAAAAACGGTAAAAACTTGACCCACGTACCCCCAGGAATTTGAACTTTGCTGAATTCAGCAGAGCTTTCAAGATATTCAAGGATATTTTCTGTGAAGATTGGCCAAATAGGAGAGAGCAATTAGGGCAACATGAACGTACAGTGGTGGAACTCCACACTTCATATGGAGGACATGTACATTATGAATACCATAAGAGATTTGTGGCTCGTGTGGCAGCTGTGGCTGAGAGAGGTATGCACATCACCTTGGGCGTTCCGGACACCAGAATTTATACCACTTGTACTTCTGGCCTTCGCTATAGGTCATGTGACCTGTGCAGTAGCATCAGACATGACTCGGCAACATGTCCATCTGTGTTGACGAACACATGCGAACAAGTCAGCCCACAACATACCTTGGGGAAAAAAAAAAATGTTACCTCCACAAGCACTGCAAACAGCTCCACCGATTCACATGGTCGACAGAAAATATGGTACCCGGGACAGGAGATTTGCAACAATTTCAATGACAGTGGCTGCATGCGTATTCGCTGCAACTTTCTGCATGTGTGCTCCACTTGTTTCGGAAAGAATCACAACAAACTGGTTTGCAAAAAATCCAACACTACTTCCAATAAGGGACATGGCATCAACAAGTGACAATTGGCTGAGGAATTGACACCACTCAATACCAACATCATACAAGGGGAACTAAGGCGTCACCCTGATCAGACCTTTGTCACATACTTGTGTGATGGACTGACTCACGGTTTTTCACCTTCTCGTTGCAACAGTGCCCAATTTTACCTCACAGTTGATATGGGTTTGGCAAGACACCTAGACACCCTATGGGATACTGCAGTGGGGGCCAGAACCAAGACCACCTATGCTTCTGGCTTTCAGTCATACGTTGCCTTTCTCCTGAGAAATGGCCTGTACTCTACATGATCAAGCCTTACACAGCCTTACACAGCCTTACACGGTCTGCCACCAGTTAATTCTGCACTTCTGCACCAATATGTGGCCTTTTGTTTCGGTGAGGCAAAACTACAGTATGTCACTGTCAAATCCTATCTTGAGGATATTCGGTTTACCTATCTGAAGGCAGGTGTGCATACAGTGTTTGATTTAGTGTCTACTGGTGGGATAAGTCAGCTACGAACTCTACTTCATGGATACAAGAAACTACAGGTGTGTGCCTAAACACTTACCCATAACCTACGATTTTCTGAAGAAGATTGTATGTACACTACGAAAAGGGGTGCTCAGACCTCTCAATGATCTGGTAATGGAGGTCATGTGTACCACTGCCTACTTTGGTTTTCTACGATGTGCCGAGTTCACATGTTCTCGTGACGTTGATGCTAGTACCAATTTAAGCCTATCTGATGTCACCATAGACCATAATACTGGAAAGTGTACTCTGGTGCTCAAAGCTTCAAAGACAGACATTTTTAGACAGGGTGTGGTCATTCTCTTGTTTGCCAACCACACTACCATTTTCCCTTCTGCCAATTTGAACCACTTGAAACAAGTAAGATTATCACATGGTTCCAGGGACAGTGATCCTCTGTTTGTTGACTGTGTTGGAAAAGCCATTTCACGTACCATGTTCCTGCAATGGCTTAATATGACCATGAAACATGCACACCTTGACGCAGCTAAATACTCTGGACACTCTTTTTGCATTGGGGCAGCGATTTCTGCTGCAACTGTTCGTATGGAAGATCACCTTATAAAGACACTGGGCAGATGGCAGTCAGACTGTTTTACACGCTATATTTACACCCCAGAGGATGTTATTAAGAATGCTCAGTTGTCTTTAATTACTTGTCCATAAATACCTAGTTAGGGTGACATCTACGACCAGCTACGTTGAATCGGTTGTTTTGGTCTATTCATTTGTACGATGTTGATGTATCTTGTGATCCCTCTGTATATTGTTGCACACCATGTACTTTCCTTACCACACCTTTCACAACTTGGGGGCACTCACTCTTGTAAGGGGTACCCTTTCAATCACTTGCTTTGGGCTATTTCCACTCATCTTGGAGTGTCCTTTTCTCCCCCAAGTCTACACCAGAGCTCAGGTTGCAGCCCCGGTCCGCAGACCACCATCCAAGCCGCCGCAGCATCCCCAGGACCCTCACCTAGCTCTCTGTCATTCCCTCTCCTTGTAATAAGCTATCACCAGAGCTCAGGTCACAGCCCCGGTCCGCAGACCACTGTCCAAGCCTCGTAGCGGCTCCAGGACAGCACCTAGCTCTCGGTCAGCCCTTGTCTGTGATAAGAATCAGCTCCCAAATTTGTGCCCAAACCATTATGATGTATGTGTTTTTTATCATGTATATTAAATATTTTACATTCTATCTCATTGCTTGTTGTGTTTGCACAAATCATTTGTGTTCAGTGTTAAAATGAGCTTTAACTTTGTACAAATCTGCAACTTGATGCTGAATTTAAAAAAAAAGACTTGAGACCTCAGCGGTCTGGCTTTTTATGTTCCAGTTATAATGAAGTAAATCTAGTGGGGCAACATCAGGTAGGCGATAAAAGGCCAGAATTGATATGTATTTCATCATGATTAACTTCTTAATGACAAGATATAACAAGTAAATGATTTTTTTAAATAAAAAAGTTCTCTGTTCATAATTTTAGTGTCCTTACAGTACATTTCTTTGCATAGATAACACATAAAATGTTAAAATTGACTCTACTTAAGTGATAAGAAAGAGACCTCTGTATTGTACATTGCTATTTTCATGATATCTGAAACACTTTAATTGAAAAACACTATATTATAATAGTTCCATTCACACACTAATTGTGATTATGATAACATTCTACTTAACCTCAGTAATCATGCAATGTTGCGCAGTGGAATATTAACTATTAACCAAAGTGACAGATGTACGTCCTATTGCGACGACATCTCAAACCAAAGTGACGAAGATGCGTCCCATCGAGCCGAACTATCAAAACAAATTGACAGATGTACGTCCTATCGCGACGACATCTCAAGCCAAAAGTGAAGTTAACTCAAGCAAGTCTGATCTCCCTGGTCCACACGTGCTCGGACAGCCCATGCCATGCTATACTTTTTTCCGCGAAGCAAGATGCGTTTCCGCTATCTGTTCCCTCTTTGGCATGTCTTCAAACCATACCCCCTTCCATGATTGACTTCTGTCAATCATAGATTGAAAACTATTATCCTGAAAGCTAATCAAGACCATTTGTTTCACTCGAAGAAGCCCATTCCAGTGGACATACTTTGTTTGCTGGTCTTTTCACTACTGACTGTCTTGTCTTAATATCAACGACACGAATATGGCCATCTTTTCCTGGATAGACCTTCAATATTCTGCCAAGTTGCCAGTTTCCACGAGGCGTGTCGGGAGATATTACTAAGACAACATCTCCAACTTGTAAATCCCTCTGAGGAGTGTGCCATTTTCTTCTGGCGTTGAGGCTTGGTAGCCATTCTCTCATCCACCAGTGCCAAAAGTGACGAACCAATTCTTAAATTCTTCACCGTTTGCGTGGATTGAATTCTGTTGTGTCAACTGTGTCAGGTGCGAACACGCCACCAATCTGGCCATGTAAGAAGTCTTGTGGATGAGCAGATTGGTACGTCAACGGACGAGAGTTGATAAGAGCCTCTGCTCCAGTGAAAGCTGTCATCAACTCTTCATCTGTGACATCACCGGCACTAAGGATTGAAAAAATGGCACGCTTAGCAGCTTTTATCATGGATTCAAACACCCCTCCAAAATGTGATGCATGAGGAGGATTGAAACGCCATTTGATCCCTTTGTTTGCAAGTGAATGTCTCACTGCATCCTCATCAAGGAGTAGGAACAGCTCCTTCAATTCCTTGACCAAACCAACAAAGCAGTGACAATGAATGGTGCAATGAAACCAAACGGATCAAAAACTTTGGCAACATATCTAAGGAAACCTCTTTTGGAGATTTTGTCATGTGTTATAGGGAAGTTTACCCTAAACGTAAAACAATCATTTGGGCTATCCATAACAAACCAAGAGTTTTCACTGATGGCAAATGCCCTCTGTTGAGATCAACCTCATTTACTCTATCTCCCTCAGGTGTGCCATCTAGTACCTCAAGGTGATTAGACATCCACTTTCTGGCATGCATACTCGCTTTAGCCCATAGGTTTTTCAACTGTTCATAGAGTTCTAGACCCTTTTCCTCATCTTCAACAGAATTCATACTATCATCCATATATGTTGATTTGATGACAATTTCTGCAGCCAGTGGAAATTCTTTGATATGAACTCGTGCATTTTCCTGTGCCACGAACTGGGCCAAGAATGGAGAGGATGTAACTCCAAATACAACCCTACTGAATTCATACACGTCAGGACTTCTAGTCATATCCATTGACCTCCACAAGAATCTATGATAAGGTCGATCACCTGGTGATATACTGATCTGAAGAAACATTTCAGCTATATCACAGATAAGTGCCACTGGGTGTCTTCTGAAGCGGAGTAAGACATCAAACAACTCACTTTGCAACTTTGGTCCTGCATGTATTGCATCATTTAAAGATAGGTCATCATGTTTTGCTGATCGAACACAATACGAATCTTTGTGGTACTCCTATCAGGACGCAAAATGGGAAAGTGAGGAAGATACCATCTTGTTTAACTAAATGACTCATCTTGTGGAACTTTGCGAATGTATCCTTTCGACAAGTACTCAGAGATAATATCATCATAAGCCTTGGTTATTTCTGGATGTTTAGTCAACTTCTTTTCCATACTGTTAAGACGTTTAACAGCCATGGGATAGTTGTCAGTCAGTGAATGAGCATTTTCATTCCAAGGAATACCTATTTCATATCGGCCATCCTAATGAGTGAGTGTTTCATGGGCATACTTTAAAACCTTTTCATCATCAGGCTTCATTTGTGATATTGGGTTTCCTTGATCTATTTCCCAAAACTTGTGCAGTAACTCGGTCAGCTCAACATCGTTGCTGTCTGTGAAGAATGAATTAACAAAGTTACTTTGTTCAAACTTACCTTGATCAGATAAGCGACCTATGCATGTCCAACCTAGTGGGGTACTCTTGCAACTGGATCACCAGGATGCCCAGTCACCTCTCTAAAGGACTGGTGCAACTCCAAATGATCGACACCGATAAGCAATTCAACCCTGCAAGGCTTCGATACTTTTGGGAATGGTATACTTTGTAAATGTGTCCATTTGTTTCTATGCTTTTGCCAGTCAATCGCTTGCAAATTGCCAGTCACAGCATTAGTTGTCATTGCAGACATCTGAATACTAAGATCACCACTGATACTTTCAAGCTTAAATTCTACTGGTTTTGTCTCAAACGATTCTGTGTGACCATTTAAAACATTTACAAAGATCTTCTCTGGCTCACCCTGTAAACCCAACTCAGCTGCAATTTCGGCATTAATGTAAGACTTTGTGGTCACATCATCCAACAAAGCGTTTACTGTAATGCTCCTAGTCCATTTTTTCAATACCACTGGAACAGTGCGAAGAACCATCAAAGTGTTTGACATCGGTGGCATTGTTGCATGAGACGTTTCAGTTTGATCACGTTTTTGAGATTTTGATTTTTCTGCATCGTGACCGAAATTTACCACTGACTCATCAACTTGTGGTTTAGCTTTATCTCTGTTTTTGTAGGTACGGGAAGTCTTGTCAATGAACTCATTCTTTCCAGAGTTTTCATTATGCAATAGTCTGTTGTGGTTCCTTGAACAACCTGATATACCACACAGCCTTTTTTGACGACAGCTGTTACCAAGATGATTTCCCCTAAGACAACGAAAACAAAGCTTCAATCTTTTGGCTTCGTTCCATCTATCAGAAACAAGCATACCTTTGAAAAGTTTATAGTTCCAAATGTCATGCTCTTCAGCACATACACCACAGATACTAACATCACTAACAAATGTGCTAGACATTTTCTGTTTTGCCTGTGATCTCTTACCTGGTGTAGCCAATCCATGTACTGATTCCTTTGCAACAATTTGAAATTCTGATTCTAACATTATCCATTCTCTGAGAGTCTCTACTGACACCTGTCTGTCCCTTTCATACACCCACCCTTGATATTGAGCGACCATAAGTTCAGTCATCTTTTTCAACAAAGTGGCATGAAGCAGGCCATTACCCAACTCCTCTACCCTGTCAGATTCTCTGATGTTTGCGACTGCAACATCCAAAATATCCGCGAATTTCCTGAATCCTGAACATGGCCTTCACGAATTGGCTTGAAATTACTAGTTTCCTCATTTTGGATTGCAATCTGCCACCTCTTCCCCCCAAACTTTCTTTCAAGACGTTCTAGTGCAACATCATAAGCTACTGAGCTGTGGCCTAAAGACTGAATTGATTTCAACGCTTCGCCCAAGAGATATTGGCGTAATTGCAACAACTTGTACTCAGGTGTGGCTGGGGACTGATCAATGCAAGTCATAAAAGCTGCATTCCAACTTTGATATGTTTTTATATCACCTGAGAAAACAGGTATCGACACACGTTTCAGCTGTTTCCACATGTCGTTCCCTATGGCATTTATTATCAGACTTACCTGGGCATTTTGTCCTACCAACATGCAATGCTAGCTCATCCTTTTGACCATGATTTGTGTCCTTCAGAGACCAAATGTTCACGGTCGGCTACTTCAGATTGCTGCGGAGATACAACACTTTGTTGTTTAATTTGGGATCTTTTTGGTATGCTATATAGCCTGCCTAACCTTCTACTGGACACAGAGCTATTTCCTGATCTGTGTGAGATATTCCTTTATAGATTCAAGAGCTAAGTTATTTTCCTCCTCCAAACTATCTTTTTCTTGATCCAACTTCTTAACATTACCATGTTCTTCCAGTTTAACATAAACCTTTGAAAGCTCTATCATAACATCCATTGCTTTCACAAAATGATCATTCATTTGATCGACACCATCCTTACCTCTTTCCCTGATGGTTGATCCTGACTTTCTATCAAAGTAGTAAGCTTATTCCTAGCTTTTGTACAACTAGATTTGGCTGCTGCCTTTTGTTGTTTTAACACACGAACTCGTTCCGCCGTCCCCAAGAGAGATCCAGTTTCCGACATAGCCGCTCTACACTGGCTATCTATTCCAGTTTCAGATATAGTTGGTCTAAACTGTCTATCTAATATCTTAATACAATTCTAATAAAGCTTTTAGTTCAAAGGGAAATGTAACAGAAAACCACGCTCTGCTACCATTGTTGCGCAGTGGAATATTAACTATTAACCAAAGTGACAGATGTAAGTCCTATCGCGACGACGTCTCAAACCAAAGTGACAAACATGCGTCCCCTCGAGCCGAACTATCAAAACAAATTGACAGATGTACGTCCTATCGCGACGACATCTCAAGCCAAAAGTGAAGTTAACTCAAGCAAGTCCGATCTCCTCGCTCTGCACGTGCTCAGACAGCCCATGCAATGCAATAAAAAAATTCGGCAAAGCAAGATGCGTTTCCGCTATCTGTTCCCTCTTTGGCATGTCTTCAAACCATGCAAAATATCTGAAAAGGGGAAAATTAACTGGGGAAAGTTGAGCAACTATTTTTTTATAAAACAGTATTCTGCAGTGTGAAAGTAATTAGATCTATCATTGACTGTCAAAAACTTCTAATCTCATAAAAAAAATCTGTGCTTTTTCCACGTAAAAATCTCTTTTATATGATGCATAAAGTAACATAAAATGGGTAAATGGTGACATCAGACGGAATATAAGAAATTAACACAATGATATTGATTAACAACCTGTCCTCTCTTGCTTGGCTGTTCGCTTGGGGCGTCTGCTATAAGGGGAGGTAACTGTAAACCAATGACTGGCTGAAATGTTCAAGCCTTGTTTTTGGCAATTTGTTGATTAAAAAAAAATACATAAAAATATATTTTAACTTCTTTTAGATCTGTAGTATACTTATTTAACCGTATTATTATTGAGTTTCTTGTTTTTAAGATATTTGACACATGTCTGAAATTTCACTTTCACTCATCAAAAAAATACTCTTGCGAAATACGTCAACCGGGAGGTGTGTCCTTCTAAAAAACAAAAAAACGAGTGGAAATCATCACAGAAATTGGTGTAATTAAGTCCCAGGTATCATGGGATCAATGACCAAAGTTCTGGCTTCATTCTAAAAATAGCTACACCAGCATCCCTAGCAGAGACTGTGTTCACTTATATTAACATATTTCGCCATGGGCACTTATTAGAGCAGGGCGCTTATTATTAAGGATAATTGAGATGATTTCCCAGAGAGTAATTTTGCCCCAAAACTTATTATTCTCATTTTAGCGATTTATGATAGATGGAGCCTTCCAAGTTTCCCATATACCATGAAATTTTGAGTACATTTTCTTAATGATAAAAGATATTTTAAAAAATGCAAATGGACACCTTCTAGAGTTGAGATGTTTTCAAATCCCCATACTTCGCACCTGTACAGAAGAACTGGTATAAGCATACTGTCAAAAAGCCGCGGTTGACATTTAAGTGATAAATTTAACTTTGACGACCCTACTCACTTAATTTGGGATTATAAAAATTGTAAATTTTACAGTAAATGTATATTTATCAATGTTTATCCTATCTCACTGTATGTATCTCATCCTTGTGTGGAAACGTCCCAAAACAAAATTTTCAGCTTCTTAGCCTCATTCGCCCAAACACCCCTTGCATCACCATGGCGACCACCCTGTCAATCAGGTCATGCACCCGGATCTTGTGCAGTTTGTTGTACATGTGCTGATCACTCTTTCTCTTCGCTTCACAGTGGAGATGTACTAATTTTTTGAAAGAATCATTCAACGAATATCTACAGAAATGCCAGAAGAGGGATGTAGGTCGCAGATCAAAATCTAAGGATACAGAGATTCGACCTTCCTCGTCAACAAACCCTAGACGTACAACGAAGGCTAGCGTCCATCCGACTCTGAAATCAGTTGTGAAGCAACCACCCCCAGCCACCATAATTTCTCTTAACAGTCGAGGAGGATGCTGTTGCAGATTGTTTTTTGGACGAGGAGATTCCTGCCAGTTCCTCCCAGTCAACAAGTACTTGTGATCTATCGACTGCTACGTACTCCCAGGCCAAACATACATCGGACACACATATGGTACTGGCGAATAACAAAGACCAGTCTACCGAAATGTCCAACTACAGAGGTTGCAGCTCGACCAGTTGAGCAGCCATAACTCTACTGTGGATCTGTAACCACTGCAACAAATGTTGAATCTACCAGAAGCCTGATTTTGATATCGACCTCCAGACAGGGTAGAAGTAGAGAGCTATCGCGACCAACAAGGCACGATCGACGTCAATCTATGAGTCGTCACCCTTCACCCTTGACATTCACAGGAGAGGTCGACATCGAACCGTGACTCTCAAGATCAAGTCTCCCAAGGTTAACTTTCAAGGGAACACGCTTTCTCTAGGGGTCGATAGCATGATAAATCCTCCAGAAGTCGACAGCCTAAGGTTTGATACTCTAAGGGTCGACATTTAGATCATTAACCTCAACTTTGATCTTCACGAGAACAGACTTCGATATCGAACCAAACCTCCAAGCAGAAGACACTTTGTCAGGAGAACCTTTCCGACTCTACAGATCATCATCATTCTATGGATGGATCCTACGATTATGATCACCGCGATCCATCATTTTCCTCAGACTCGGACCCACAATCTCATCCCTATCAACACTCTTCTCAACATTATGGATACGACAGGGGCATCGACTGGGATCAACATCCATCTCCATCCCAGCGATACCAGTTTATGCGATACTACCTGTACCCAGCACCTGATACGTTTGAGCTGTCACTGACATGCAAGCAGACTTGAGTTTGTTGATTTTAAAGTCTTCAGTATAGGGTCGTACAGTTAACATGAATGTCTTTGGAGAGTATACTGAGATTTGCCTCTTCCAAAATTGTACAGACAGGATTTAAATTCAGCTGATAGATCAAGGAAACTGAACCGTTTTGATTGCACAGCCGGGGTCCCAGCGGTGCAAGTGACCGACTGTTGGTCATATATTCAAAGAGCGGCACTAATTGACTTTTTAAGTTTAGTAGTATAGGTAATAGGGGTTCTGGACAACTTCCACTGGAGCCAGATTCATATACCTATACTGCTACTACAGGTGGCATTTTTTATGCCAAAATGATTATGCGATTCAATGATAGTCATGAGATTAAGTTAAATTGGGTCTAGCTCACCAATACCTGGGGCCAATCATTGCTTCTATTAGTATAAAAATGATGATGCGATTCAACGAAAGTCGTATTAAAAGAAATATCAATATTAATTAATAATGAATAAAATTTACTATAGCCCACGCGGATATTGGAAAGGTGTAGGAGCAATAAAAAAATTAGCCACCTCGGCTAAGGTATCTAAAGATGTGGCCAAGGATTGGTTAAAGAAACAAGCGATGTGGCAAATATATTTACCAGCACCGCGTTATATACCGAGGAAGAAGTTTGAAATTTTTACAACGAATGAAGTTCATCAGGCTGACCTCTTGTTTCTTCCCCACGATAAGGTAAAACGCAAAACGTATAAATACGCTTTAACAGTAGTGGATGTGGCTAGTCGATACAAAGAGGCTGAGCCATTAACTTCGAAGGATTCAACAGAAGTAGCTAATGCACTGAGTCGCATATATAAACGCGGACCACTAAAATGGCCTAAGCTATTTCAAGTAGATCCCGGTCGCGAGTTTATGGGATCGATAACAAAACTGTTAACAAAGCACAATGTCGAAATCAGGCATGGTGAAAGAGAGGCCCACCGCAGTCAAGCTATCGTCGAAAGATTTAACAGGACATTAGCGGAACGTTTGTTTGGCTATCAGTATGGGATCGAAATGAAATCGGAACGATTGAGATCAACTGAATGGGTGACACGATTTTCAGCCGTTGTATCAGCGCTGAATAATGAAGTAACGAGATTAATAGGGAAGAAACCATCCGATGCTATTAAAATGAAATCCGTGACTTCTGAATCTTCAGCACCGAGGAGAGGCAAAGAACGAAAACTTCCGGATAGAGTAAGGGTAAGATATTTATACCAGGCAGGTGAACTCGAAGGAGGCCTACGTCGCGCAACCGATCCCATATGGTCCCTTAAGACGTATAACATTAGTCGATTGGTTTACGAAAGAAGGAGAGCCCATTCTTTATTATCTTCAAGATGGACCGGGTAGGGCATTTGTACGAGAAGAGTTGTTCATAGTTCCCGACGGTACAGTATTACCACCATAACCATAAGCATAGGTAGTTACACCATCATTATCAATCCATCTCTTTGTATCTAAGGGGGATAATGATGTCTTGTTCATTCTTAATCCATATATCCTATGATTGTAACTTCTTAAAGAGTTCATCTCGTGTTTGAAAGTTCTACCGTTGAATAATTATTCTTTATACTGTTCGTGTTTGATGTGCTTTTTTACCACATACAGTGAAGTCTCGTTAATCCGACACTCGTTAATCCGACAATCGGCTTTATCCGACACTAATGATGGGAACCGATTAAATCAGTGCTATTTAGTCCCGTTAATCCGACAATCTCGCACTCCGACTCCGACACACCTCATTTGCAACAAATTACCGAAATCACTCATTAATCAGTCTCGTTAATCCGACACAGTGATCAGCGTACTCCGTGGTCATCTGCCCGCTAGTACACAGCCTGTGTTTTGATGTGAGACGAATCGGCTGGTATCTGCATATTACAACGGCTGCAGAGATAAACTTGCTTAACAATCAACAATTACTGCTTTAAATAAAGAAAACAGGATAATTCACATGCTTAGATTACCTCAATCTTATTATAATCAGATACAAGTTCTCGCTTTCGACGAGGACATCCCATTACAAGTCATGTCAGAACAACCTTTCGCGAACTATGACCTACCAATGAAGTGACCAACAGGAAGTCGACGTTAGCCACTTAGAAAGCAGCTTTCTTAAGCTTTGGGTACCAGTTTCAAAGTTGCGACTTCCATTCCAGACTATGCTTTTTAAAGTATTTTGAATCGGTCATACTGTCCGTAACAGTTGTTTTGTGTTAAACTTTAGAGGTTGCATGATTAGAAAACATATTCCGCTAACAATGTAACATAACAATATGAATATTTATTTTATATTTTTTATTACGTGTTTGAATCCTTATCTATCGTGTAGTTGTCCAATTTTCGATCACGAACGTTGATACTACTAAATTTCGTTTATCCGACATACTCGTTAATCCGACATAATCATATGCAACCATCGATGTCGGATTAACGGGACTTGACTGTACTTCTTAACGCCCTTAGCTTTTCTTATCTCTCCATTATCGGACTTTTTATAGAATACATCTTAGGTCTTAATCCTACATACTCCGCTATAGGGGTCCCAGCACATTCATCCTTTATCTTACCGAATACCTTTTTATTTACTACGCTGTGCAGTGGATTATCTTTTGGGTAATCGCTCGTGTCGTACATATCTATTTTTTCTGCCATATCTTTATACACATCCTCAGTTTGTATTTCCATCAACAAAGAATCTGTGTCGGTATATAACACCTCGCATCTATCGCCGTATTGCTTCTTAAGTTCGTTGTAATAAAAGTCATACATTAAGTGTTTTGACAAGTCGAGAATACTCATACCGACGTACACCGGTCTGTTGAATTTTATATTACTCTTCTGCATATGCAACGCGGCTAAGTCGTTATCGAATATCTTGCTTCTGTTAAAAGCATGACTGGCTATAAGTTTCCTGAGTCTTTCTTCCTCATTAGATCTGACTAAATTTAACATCAACACGCTTCCTTAGATTCTCCATAATTTTACCAAATACTGAGTAGCTACTGGTAGCTATCTTTCTTAAATCTGTGTTCAACCTTATATAGGGCTCCATCCATGAGCTTTGATCGAACTTTAGAACTCTGTGTATTTTCTTAAGTTTCATACCTAACGATAGATATAACTGGAGATTTCTGTAGTGAACTATATATTTTGTTTTATCCATCAAATTTGGTACGAGTTTTTCTACGTTAGCTAACCTACTATTACCCATCAAGGAGCGTTGATATTCTGACATCCAATCTTTATTAACCATTAATCTTTCGGGAGCTAGCGGATAACTGTTATGATCTTTATGTAACGAACTAGGATATTCCAAGTCAACTTCTAGTATGTACCCTTTATTCGCATCATTATTATGGATATTATGGATATCATTCACTACGATATCATCAATCCACTCAAAACCACCCGTGGGTAAAGGTTGACTCATAGCCCATCTGTACAAATTGTTAGCGTCGAGATATAATATGTGCGTGTCGGGTTTACTCGGATCATATCCTTCCACTAATTTATTATTAGCCTTAGAATACCTTTTCGCTGCCATCGTTATACCCCCTCTTAATCCTTTATCAATTAACAAGTGCATTTTGTAATCTGGGAGTAGTTTTAGTTCTACGCCGGTCTTCTTCAACAATGCATCCCACGATAGTACGGGACTGGAATAGTACCATGCCGGGTCCAAGCCGTATTTTTTTTTAAACATGTCTTTCTAAATATCTCGAATATATCGGCGAGTAACAGTACATCCTTTTTTAAGTAGAGATCGTGATAATCGCCTAAATTCTTACAACCTAATTTATCCCAGACCGTCCCAGAGCGTGTTCATAATCGGCATCTGTTATTTTAGATTCTGTTAAGTTACTATAGAATGATTCGAGGGGTGGTAATTTAGTTTTGTCGAATCTAGACCAATCATCCATATATTCGTAAGGATATACCCCTTTTCTCAGCAACAAATGACGAGTTATCTTATCGGTATATTTATTTGTTATTGCAAAGTCATCGGGATTGTTCGCATTAGCTAAATTGTCCAGGGAAGATAACAGAAACTGTACGGAGTCTATGAATCTAAGCCCATTACTTTGCTTTATTCTAGATTTCCCATCCTTGTCCCTATAATGTATAGGTTTAGTCAACAAGAACGATATGTATTTTTCCATATTATTAGGAATGCCCGTTAAACCGCCATCGGTCTTTGAGATAGCTTGCATAATGAGATGTGAATCGTATCCCCTAAGGTTATGAAACACAACGGGGATGGGTATTGTTTGAGAATTCATTTTTAGTTTCAAGTTAAACTCGTTATGAGCGGCCCCCCGATAATTACCCGTAACGTGGCAATGATCTCTTACGGAATCCCCATCCAGGGGTTTATTACAAACATGACAACTCGTTGACTTCTTATAGGCCCTCCAATCATCCCTCCTCATACACATGGGTTTCTTACACGATAATTTTTCCCTGATTATTCTCTCTTCATTTTGTAGATATTCTAGGAACTTTCCCGCTGCATCGGGACCTCTGTAAATCACGGGAGTGTTTGTTTTCTCATCATACCTTACAACTATATATCCAAACCCACAAGGAATATGTTCTTGAGTTTTGTACGTAAAACTACTATCTTGATTATTATGGTTGGTATTTTCTATGGGTTTGATAAGCGCTTCGAAGTCGGCGTAAATTACGTACGGTACTGGCATTTGATTACAATAATGTTCAAATTTTAATATATTTTTTCCCTCTTTAGGCATATCGATCCTGATAGCGGTCTGTCCAACACCTCTACAGTCTTCTTTATGCGCTTCTAATAGATCTTGTCTGCTGTACCCATGTAGGCATCTTTCGCAGAAATATTTCTTTCTAGCATGTTTAGTTTGATCGTATAATAGCCTGTTTAAACTCCTTATCCATGTATAATGATATTTACCATCTTTTTCGATCAGAAATGAATTGATTCTGGGAATATGTTCCGGAGCGGAGCTTATCCTGTGTACAACAATTCCTTTAGAATGTCGGAAAACATTTATAGCTAAATTATTTTGCTTTTCCACCTTATCAATTTGTGATATTGGTGTAGGTTCGTCTATACCATCGAAGTTGAGTCCATCGTTTTGGGGATAGCTAGAAGGTCTATCCGGATGCTTGTCTATGGGGAACAATGCAGATCTTATCATCATTCTTAAACAGTCATCAGATTTATTTTTTACGTTAATTATGGCTTTTTTCTTCTTATAATACGGGGGTAAATCTATATAAGATCCACCTTTGAAGGGCATATAATTTGCTATATATAAATATAAACTATTGATTTTATCCACACCCCAACCCGAACCTCTATTAGTCCAGCGTTCTAAAGTTTCCTGTATCCGCTGAATTGATGTATCTAATGATGCGTTTATAGTATCGGATTCGGTTATAACTTCTTGATTGCTACGGAAATATGGTTCGGTATATTCGGTGCTATCGTCTGTGTTACTTTTACTCAATGACATTTTAATCGTCAGCTGGTATTTTATACTATGTAAATCATCTAACTCCTCGTTAATTTTACTCCATATGATGGGCTTAATATCGTTAACATCCATGTTGGAATTAATATCCATCTTCCAACCTCTTAGATATTTACCAACATCGGAGGATGTGGGTACAAATATTAATTCTTGTTGTTTATTCTCAACATCATTATCAATATCAACATTATTATCATCATCATTATTATCTAGTAAAGCGATCAATTCAGCTCTTTTCATTCTAGAATAACCTCTCAGCCCACTGTTTCTCGCTCGAGCTTTGAGTTCCCTAACAGTCTGGGGTTTGTTGTATTCCAAACCGAGTAAATCAATCAATTCAGCTTTTCTCATTCGAGAATATCCACGTAGGCCACTTTGCTTTGCCATAGCCTTCAACTCTCTCACAAAAACCATTGTGGTTGAATGGTATATGCAAAATGAGACAAATGTCTAATTTCATATATCTAAATACGTATTCTCCCCAACCTATTCCTCTCATTGATGTAATCTCTCTTCCTAGCATAAATAATCTGGTTCCTGACCCTATCAGCACCGTGTTCCTTACATAAACAATAACGACCTTTGACCCCTATCCCACATACAGAACACGTATAGTTTATGTTTCCGCGCCTGATGTAATAATTGTGTATGCCGCAGTAAATTTCAACACAGCGTCGGTTACATAGAGTCGTCTTACCCATGAGTGTAAATATGCAATTATTCATGGTTATACATCTATCATATCATTTGTCTAAATGCAAATCACATCTACACTATTGAGATATTGATTAGGCTATTTATAGATTAGCTAACTAGGTCATGGTTTATGCATAGCCACAGCTGTCACTCTGACTTATGCGTAATTGTATAGCTGAAAATCAATAGAGCAGTCAATCCCATAATCACAAATGTGACCTCGTGGTTCTTTTGTTCCTCTGATGGTGTATAAAACTGACTCATTGTTGGTCTCGGTATTGGGTCTAGTTTTTTCCCATAAACGAGGTAGTATTCGTTCATGGCAGATTCGACATCCTTAAACGTTTGAATTGAATGTCCTTCCTTAAGCAGTTCTTCATGAATAAAGTCTAATCTCTTTATTCTCTGCCGCGTATATTGTGACTGGGCTGCTTGGAGTTGTTCCATTGCTTCGTTATGTCGTTTACATTCCTCTTCAACTTCATACTAGAAAATAAAAAAATACTCCCCGAAAAAGCTAGAGCATTAACAATAGCTCCACCGACCATCATCGCAATTGTTTGTTGATCTGCATCAGATTCTTTGAGCATTTGTTGGATGAGTTCGTCGCATTCCATAATGTAATACCTAAGGAGATATTTAAGTCTAACATAATAAAATATGACATATGCAATACAACCCGTAATAATGAACTGTTGCGAAAGAATGATGATTTCGAACCACATTTTATGTCATATTAACCGCTAATGTTCAATTTGCTACATTTTGCTATATTTTGCTACATTTTGCTACATTTTGCTACATTTTGCTATAATTTTGCTAAGCAATTGCATAAGCAGCTGGTTGATCGGTTTTTAATACGAGTTTACAGTGCTTTGTTGCCGCTAACAGTTTTCTGACTTTATCTCGTTCGGGCTTGGTATAAATGACATCATTTTCGCGTAAACATTCCTCAAATGAATCTCTGTCTTTGCAATGAAACAGGGCTACCCATTTGGTCTGCTCTCTGAGATCTTTCAGGACAGAGTTGTATTTTTGAGTAAGTACCCAAACGCTATGTTGAGTATGCCGTCCGGAGAATGCTAAATACGAAAGCATATCTTTCTTTTTGGTGAGTTCTTTACTCGCACTGCAGTCGTCTATTACGAAAAGGGTTGATTCTCCTTTGTATGTTTCGTGACATTCTCGGAGGCACTCTTGTAAACGATCGCCCGGATCGACTCTGTGTACCCCGTCGTCATTCATTATCCAATCTCTCGATAAGTATGTTTTATTAACGCTTATAGTCGGACACAGAATAATAATATGATCGAAAACGTCCCGATAATGACTTTCTAAAATATCTAGAATAAAAGCTGTTTTTCCACAACCCATTTGCCCGCATATGATAGCGCAGTGCGGATCTTTAGGTAAAAGATTATTAATAGATTGCTTGCACGAATCGCCCATTCTGTATATTAAGTTGCGCATCCATAATCACGTACAAATATATGTTTAATTTACCAGCCGTTTCCTGGAGCTTCGTTATCTGTATGGTGACACCCTCGCTAGCATTTTCTATTCTCCTCCCACTGCCGTGTAGTTGGTCATCGTCTGTTGTTCGCATGTCGAGCCATAGCGCGTATTTCTTGGTGAGGTATTCACCCATCGATACACTCCCGAGGGACAGATCTTTCAGGACCACGATAACTTCCGGTGAACGTTTTATAGAAGGAAGTTTTTTAATCTCATCCCACTGGTGATACGCTAGCATTCCTTGGCTATATAGTTGATTAGGAACGCCCTTGATAGTCAATTCTACTTTTGTAATCTTGGTATTGTAGAACTTCTCGGTATTTCTTTTAAACGCATCAGAGGGGTCCTCGAACAACATTAAAATACCTTTCAACGACCTCGTGGGAACGTTTAGATTGATATTCCACATCGTATC
This sequence comes from Haliotis rufescens, assembly GCF_023055435.1. Taxonomy (NCBI): domain Eukaryota; kingdom Metazoa; phylum Mollusca; class Gastropoda; order Lepetellida; family Haliotidae; genus Haliotis; species Haliotis rufescens. The sequence goes on from NW_025963979.1 coordinate 319,665, forward strand.
ATGGTATCTTTTTTGTCCCTCGTGATCTTTCGATGTCGCAGCAAGCGATCGTACAAAATGGCTAAACTTCCTGTATAATGGTTACGAATTTGTCTGGCTAATTCGGGATCCGTTATCATATCGTACTCCAGAGAGATATTGTCAATGGAATAGCTAGCATCTTCACCACCGGTTCTGATTACTCTACCGTAGTCATTAAAAGTGAGTTCGTATTCTAACCTATCGCCTAGGGATGCTTGATAAAAGGGCATGTGGGAATCTAGTAATTCAAAGTCTAGGGGAATATAGAATCGGTTACCTAATGCGTCGGCAACGGCCTTATCTTTTTCGTTTGTATCAACACCATTTTCAGCACCTACGCGCAGTTTCAATGTGTTCTTATTACAAATACCTTGGTACTGTAAGTTTTCCCGCTCTTTATCCGTTCTCCAGAGATCCATGTAACTATGTAAAGTATACATCGCTATTGTCGATACTCAAAACCTCATTACCGCTAATTTTAATGGCGATTTTCTTTACGATAGCACGACCTATGTTCTGAACGGGCTCCCTGTTAACGTCGGTAGAAGTCAAAATAATCGTAAATGCTAGTCGGACAGTTCCCGGAACTTACACATCGTGTGCATTGAGATTAGGAAAGCGAACCAGAAGCGTTTGATTCTGATCGATGGTACTAGGGTTATTAGTTATAGTTACAGACTGACGAATTGCTTTGACCCCTAATGGATCTCGAAGTCTACGTTGTGGGTTTAACTTGCGTCCGTATTGCGAAGACATTGTTATATTGAAAACATGTACCCTATGTTTAATATAAACATGACTGATTTTGATCTAGATACCTTTGATGACTTTGATAACCAGAATCCAATCGAAGATACTGATGAAACCAGCTTTATGAATTTTAACGATGAACTTTTACAATCAACCGTCAATGATGAACTTTTGAAACTATCCATCAATGTCAATGATTATTACGATACCTTTAAAGATGATAGTCCTATTGTTCGTGACTATTCAAAGTTTACGATAGATAGTAAAGGAATATTGCGACTGCGTGGCAATCCGGATATTGATCTTATGCATTCTCGTACTCGTAAGCCCCTAGCCTTGTCTACGATAGCCGCTAAACACGGTATCAGCACTGTTCGTGATAAATTAGGTTTTGTAGACTACTCATGACTTTCCGTGAAGACTACTAAGGTTCTAGGGACTGTGCGGGAAGAACTCAGTAACACAGATAATTTGGAAGCAGCCTCGATGGTGGCCTCGAACGGACTCGGAGAAATCTTAGATACCTATTACGATAATTCCATGTTACAGGTACCATCCTCGGAGTTTAGTATTAGGGAATTACGAGGTCTTGACAAGGCAATGCGAACAATGCAGGGAGAACTCATGAATAATACGGCCAAGATATCCGAAATCGACAAGCATATAGCTTACGAGAAAGCAAAACTTGAACAGGCGGGCGATGAATTCAGTAGACGCCGCGTAGCGGAAAGATTGCGTAACTTAGAAGACGAAAGATCGGCCCGCATCGAAGCAGCTTCCAGTAATAGAAAGGCACTTCGTTCGCAAATCAGTCGAATTCGAGAAACTATCGATCAAGTCCTCAACGATGACACTACACTGGCCGATAAAATTAAAACATTGTTCAGAGAACAGGGAATAACCATTGCCAGTATTTTAACCGCGTTGGGATTTATTATATCGACTTTGACTCTCGCGTTAACAGGTGGCACAGGTGGTGGTACAGGTGGTAGTACATCGCCTACGTCGGATGGTATAAAAGAGTGGATAAAAAAGCATTTAAAAGCATTAGGTTCAGCACTGGGAAAGCCCGCTGAGAAAGCCGCGGCCGCACTTCCCGGTATAATAGGGAGTATTGTTTCCTGGCTCTTGAATTTATTAGCTAAGACCACCACTTGGCTTAGTCAAAACTTGTGGGCACTGATCATAGCAATTGCAGGGCTGTTGTACGTATACGCTAAGAACTATTTAACCAAATCAGTTCGCTAAGAACTATTTATCCAAATCAGTTCGCTAACCAAATCATGAGTAAACCAGCCGAGACTCCACCTAATACAAGCGCTGTTTTTTCATCGATATGTTGTTGATTTTTAGCCGCAATATATGGTGGCACTTGTGCGTTAGTAGATGGTTGAGCGATAGTTGGTGTTTGAGGCTTGACTATTCCCTTTTCGCTCGTGGTTGTTTGCGATATTAATTCGACGTTAACATCTGAATTAATACCTGGTTTTTGTTGATCAGTAGCGATAACAATTTTATTATTATAGCCTATCACTTGACCGATCTTAAGGTCCATATTACTCGGAGACATGTATAATCCCGGCGCATAAACGAAGTCCACTTTGGATTGAGCGTACTGTAATACATCTTGAAAACGCTTTATAGACGATGGTATGTCAACTGGTGAATTAATGGCGTCCTCTACGTTTGCGACAAACTGTTTTTGCGCATCGAACGCCGTCCCAGTACCGATAATGGACGTTCGTGTTTGCGATTGTGCTCCGAGAATTGCCCATACATAAGTTCTTATCGATTCATTAAATCTTACAAATCCTGGGTTAGTAAAATTATTTTCCGTTTTATCATTAAGAAATTCATTCCAAGTGTCATCGTTCAGTTGTACAAATTTTTTAACAATATAAATAGACCCACTCTTAAAACTCATATTATCCCCTCTCCAATCGTTACTATAAAGTTCCCAGCCTTTATACCAATGACTGGTTTTAATGATCATATATTCTTGTGTAAAGTTTGCTGGTACTCCTCAACTTATTAAAATCAACTGGAAGTTTATTAAGTTTTTTATATACATAATCGCTTTCTTCTTTGACGGTTATTTTTTCCTCTGCGTAAGGAACACCTAGACCATGGTTTGCTCCTTTAATACGCCAATCTTTACTCGTAGAAACATTAAATTCCTGACAAATATGCTCATACGCGGACCTATCATAATTATTATTTGTGGAATTCCACGCTCGATCCTGCGGTAACGGAGCATTAATTTCTTTAAGTATACGTCTAATCTGATAGTACACGTGAAATGATATAACAGACTTATTTAGCATAAATCCTGGGCATTAACAGATACGCCACATCCCGTTGTGGCACACCATACGGCAAAGTTTAACTGATTCTGCCAAAATTGCATCAGATTGTGAAACCAATCGTGCACCATTTTATCGCTAGTTGCCGTGACCCTGTACTTTTCAAAGATATCAGGGAATTTAACGAAAAAATCTGTACCATAGGAATTTACCATAATCGATATATTAGTAATGTGTCTTGATTTCATATTTAAGTTATGATATAGTATCATTGTATATTTAATATGTATGTTACACTCCCGGGAATAACAAATGGTCAGTCTATTGAACTGCTTCATACTATCGATAACTCGGATGGACAACTCGAAGTCGCCCTCTGTGACGTAACGTATTACCCGAGGTGGACCAATATAAGTGCTGCAAGGGGTAATAATAATGAGACAGAAATAAATGGTGAAAAATACATTATACCTGATGGGTATTACAGCGTATGCTCACTCAATGATGAATTTTTTAAGCCTAATGGAGTTAGTCTAACACAAAATAAGTCTAATGGGTTACTGATTTTAAACGCTGGAAAAAAGGATGTAAAGCTTTACATGAACTTAGCATACACACTTGGATGGAGAGGAGAAATAACAGTACTCAAGACATCAGATCAGAGACTCGATTTACCCGAATTAGTTCCCTATAAAGAGTTGTGCATCCATCTTGATCAGATCAGTACGACGGATAATATTCAACAAGAAAGTCCTTCAACTCTACTCAGATGTGTTCCAGTTAAAGATGAAAAATACAATAGTGGTAGAACGGAATCTTTCTCAACATTACAATATAAAAAATTAAAGCGGGGTATTATTTCAGACCTCAAAATTTCTATATTAGATGTAAAACACCAACCTGTACATATAGGATACTTGAGTGTAACACTCCATATTATAAATAATGGTTGATTCCATATTTTAGTTATGATATAGTATCATTGTATATTTGATATGTATGTTACACTCCCGGGAATAACAAATGGTCAGCCTATTCAACTGCTTCATACTATCGATAACTCGGATAGTCAACCTCGAAGTCGCCCTATGCGATGTAACATATTACCCACTGTTGACCAATATAAGTGCTGTGAGGGGTAATAATGAGGTATGGACAAAAGGAGAAGTGCGCATTATACCTGACGGGTATTACAGCGTATACTCACTCAATGATAAAATTTTTAAGCCTAACGGAGCTAGTCTCACACAAAATGAGCCGAACGGGATGCTGAAACTAAGTATTGGAGAAGAAAAAGTAATTCTTGCCCCGAGAACAGCAGACACACTTGGATTTGATTGGCGCATTAAATCAGTAGCAATACCACCCAATAGAACAATACATGGAGATAAATTACCCAATTTAGTTCCTTATAAAGAGTTGTGCATCCATCTAGATCAAATAAGCACGACGGATAATATTCAACTAGAAAGTCCTTCAACTCTGCTCAGAAGTGTTCCAGTGAAAGATGAAAAATACAATAGCGGTAGAACGGAATCTTTCTCTTGATTACAGTATAAAAAAATAAATTTCTGTATTAGATGTAAAACACCAACCTGTACATATAGGATACTTAAGTGTAACACTCCATATTATAAATAATGGTTGATGCATCAGGCCCTGGAACACTCAGACAATGTAATACAATTGCGCTTTCCGATCTCGGAGACACGGAAGGATTCGATAAACCCGGTAACAATGGTAAGTTATACGCTTTACACTTACAAGATAATGTATACAAGCGGTAAGAAGTTACATTCATGGGTAATCTAGAAGATTTAAGCGATGTTGACGTTAGTAGACTCCATAAAAACACTTCGTACAATATTACTCGCAACGGTGAGAATAAATGGACTATGGTCGAAGCAAACATCGAGTGGCTACTGAATATCGTCATTACCCCACCTTATGTGATGATGGGTAAGGGACATAATTTAACTAAGATAATAAATAGTGGTATCGTACTCGCGGCCTATATTCCATCAAAACGAAAAAGTGTGTTAGTCACTCCCCTGCCAGAAAACCCAGGTCATATGTTATATAGTCGTCCGGCCTTAAAAAATGTAAGTTTAAATTTGGTTACAGAATTCGATGATATCAAAGATAACTTGAGTGCAATACCTAATATTTCTACGCTTATTATTGAAGTCTTGTTCGGAGATGTACCGGAAGATGCCTTCGAAATATTACCAGGTCTATCGATTAAATGGCTCAAGAAACACGAGCGTCAACGTTGCAGTATTATTCATATCGGAGCATCACCCGTTGCAACTCTCGAGGGGGTCCAAATTATTAAAAGTGGTAGTATTTCTCTTACTAAGATATTCTTGCCGTATAATATACATTTGATAAGGTTGATGTATACTCTCAAAACATTTAAGCAAGACCAATTAAAGACTATTATATATTCGTAATATACACTATGAGTTTATATCCAGCGCTCGATGAAGCAATTGAAAAGATGGAAACTGTTGATGGATTTCGATTACATCAAATAAGCGACATAAAACATCGAATAGAGAAGGATAGGGAGTTGAGACTTGGATTGTATAAAAAGTATCGCAGAGCCGTGAATGCTCTGGACGGAGTTGACACCGCGCTTGTAGCAGCTGGCATGGGACTCGGTGTAGCCGGTGTCGGTTTACTATCAACTATAATCGCCACGCCTATCGTGCTCGGCATGGAAATAGCCGCTGGAGTCTCGGGACTGGCAGGAATAGCGCTAAAATTCATTTCTCGTAGGTTGCAAAAAAAAGCATTAAAACACGATAGTATTCGGATACTCGCCAAAGCAAAGTTGAACAGCATTGAGGATCATATTTCGACAGCAATGGTCGATTGTAAGATATCCGAGGATGAGTTTCGTTTAGTGCTGTCGGAACTCACCAAATACAACGAAATGAAGCAGGAGATTCGATCAAAGTCTCGTAAGACCAGTGGTATTAGCAAAGACGAGAAAAAAAAGTTCATAGAACAGGGGAGGCAACAAGCGCGTCAATTATTCCGTGCCAAAACCAAAGAACTTGTTGGAGATTAAAAATAGATTGCTTACTATCGTTTGATCACATTTAGACAAATGCTTACATACATATATATAATAATGGAGATCGAAAAAGCTATTAAATGGAGAGAATTACCACAAGGTTTTTATAATATCAGTGATGTCAAACCAACCAAATACGGTTATCAATTGTTTCTTATCAATTTACAAGAAGAGTGTAGTTATATAGTCTGGTCTCCTAGTAAAATGAACGAAGAACTTAATAAAAATGTTGAATATCGCTTTATCGCTAAAAATAATGAAGAATATTTTTATTACCATTTAGGCTCATCTAAAGCAATGATTGGCCCCAGGTATTGGTGAGCTAGAGCCAATTTAACTTAATCTCATGACTATCGTTGAATCGCATAATCATTTTGGCATAAAAAATGCCGCCTGTAGTAGCAGTATAGGTATATAAATCCGGCTCCAGTGGAAGTGGTCCAGAACCCCTATTACCTATACTACTAGTTTTCTTTGGACAAGCGTATGGTTTTGGCAGTAAGTGCTACGGACCCATTTACAGTACTACATCCAATCTCATTAAAATCAGACCTTTGTTCTCGCTATCGCTAAGCAAAGATCTGAGGACATCCCATTAAGGGTCACGTCAGAACGACCTTTCACTTACGAATAGATCTTCCCGTTCAACCTCACTCCAGCCTACTACAACCATCACTGGACACCCTACATTTTTGCGTCTAGTTCATCTCCAGAAGTCCTTAGTTGCAAAAGGGTACTCAAGGCAAGTAGTGAAGACCATCATTGAGGCTCATCGTACTTTGACCAAATCCTTATACGACCAGAAATGGAAAGCCTTCGAGGGATACTGCCGCAGGAGGTCTATCACCTCTCCTACTCAACAGCAAGTTGCAGAATATCTTCAGCATCTTCACTCAACCAGGAACCTAAAGGGTTCAACATTATCTACATATCTAGCAGCTCTAAATTTGGTCATCACTACCACAACGAGCGTGAAGATCGCTTTAGTCCCAGAACTTCAAGCTCTTCTCCTCTCTTATAAACTCACCCACCAGTCATCCAGATTTTGTCTACCCAAATGGGATATATACGCTATCCTCTGACACTTGACGTGAGTAGAATACAAACCGCAGGAAGAGAGAGACTCTCAAAACAGTCTTCCTCCTAGCTTTAGCTGCTGGTGCATTAAGGGTCAGCAAGATACATGTCTTGGATGTCAGCAGTATTTGATTTGAGTAAAACAACCATGGAAAGGTCCATTTGGGTCTGCGATGGGGCACCCAGGGCAACCTGACAGGCTGTTCACCATCCCCACTTTGGTCTCGATTCTACGTCCCGAGGATCACAAGGACATCTCACTATGTCCAGTTGGAGCTGTTTCCTTTTGGTTATGATCTACAATTCTCCGTGCCAACAACTTTGCAGGATTGCCCCAACCTCAGACATCGAATCCTCACGAGATGAGAACTGTTGCTTGCACGATGGCACTGCATAGTAACTGCTCCCTAAGGGCTATCATGGAAAGATGTGTCTGGAAGTCTGATAAAGTCTGCACCTCCCACTACTTACGAGATATCTCCAAGGGTTACATCACCTCGGTTCGCTAGTCCTGACTCTTGACAATTAACAACAGCCCATCAACGCAGATAGGATGCGAGTACCACTCACATGTACAACATGAATAAATAATTGAGAGCCACTCCTTTGTTTATATTGTACTTAATCAGGGTTTCCAGATCGAGGCTTCAGTGGAGAAGCAAAAAACTCATCTGTAGAGACATTTGTCTTCCACTACGAAGTCGCCGTTAGGCGTGGCCATTTCAGCAGTGTTCCAAACCCTTAGCTGCTCACCTCTGCCTTGAGCATGTGAAGTACCAGTATTGGTTTGAAGATCCTCATCTCTATATTGTTAATCGTTTCCTCATATAAGCGAGTTCTATCTTGCGAATGCCAAGCAAATGAGGCCTACGTCATTAGAGCTGTGGGTGAGTTTACTTGTAGAGCTAATTGACTGGAGCCCCCTTCGGGATTGGTTAAAAGTTGTGGTTGAATAGGTTACCATACTTCAAAACTATTTGGTCGTCATAGTACCATGTCCTATGCGAAAACACACAACGCATGTTATACCCAATGGCAATAGTTGTGTCGTAGTAGTGTAAAGGGGTATTCTCATGCATAGCGCAGTGATCCACCCATAAAATCTCGAGTATGTTTTAGAACACGAATGTGTGACAATCTTAGGATTGAAGCATGTTTAGCACCAGCTTCCTCGTGTATATCGCACAGTTATAAGATGAATACAGGCTGGGGTAATCTGCGACCCACCATCCAACCGTGGGATAAATGCATAGAGTGATGTAGGATAAGTTTAAAAATTTGTAAATTTTAGAGTAAATTGTGTATTTATTTTACTTATCCTATCTCACACGAACTGTGCCCACCCATCCATCCCCACATCACAGTTACACAGCCTGTCACCTCCAAGGTAGAGAGTGTCAGGTGATCAGCAAAAGTATGGCAAGCTGCACAAGAGATCCGGGTGCAAGACCTCATTGACAGGGTGGTTGCCATGGTGATGCAAGCAGTGTTTGGGTGAATGAAGCTTAGAAGCTGGAAACTTTGTTTGGGGACGTTTCCACACAAGGATCGGATGAAGAAGGATGAAATGAACAGAGTGAGATAGGATAAGTAATACAAATATACAGTATACTGTAAAAATTACAATTTTTTACTGCTATGGCATTTACTGTTTTGTAGCCAGTTGACTTGAGTGAACTGATTTTGTCACTGAGGCTGATATTTAGTACACGACTGACAGCCCTCTGTTTGTATCATCTCAATAAGATAAAACCTAGGTGATCATGATACACAGTAGCTGGCAATACCCATCATTGAAATTATTACTAAGAATATTATAGAATAACAGACTATGTTGTTCAATCTTATTTGCTCTTGTTTTTTAGTGTTTCCATCAAAATACAGAGACAAGCAAGTGGTGAAAAAGTCCAACGTTGCCACTATCCCTCACATCACCAACTTGGATCCTTTTCCTTCTACTAGCCAGGTAAACTTATTACTGACTGCATGAGTGAGACTTAAATCTCAACTCAACAGTCACTTTTTTAGTAAGACCAATTCTATTGGCTATCAAGGACAGAAAGTCCAAGGAAACTTATAGCATGATGTGTTGTCTGTCATTCGTATCTATTGATATTCAACTTGAATCTTAAACTTCAGAAAAATGTCTAAACCATACCAAATTGACATCATGGAAATAAACACCTTTTAGGTTTATTTTGGTCACCAGGATCCAAGATCCAAGTGGGCTTCAACATTGTTCGGAATATGCCGACTACTTCTTCCAACAAGCTGAAGGGATGTAACAATAGCTGTGACTATAACCTCTTTACTTATGCAGCCCAATTAAGTTATGACCATTTTGGTCACCAATGCCACTTAAACCTATGCTTGGTGACCCAAACTGATCTACTTCTTGTCACTTTGGCCACCGAAAAATAAACATAATTTCTTTGAATACTTTCCTCTATTTCATCATAGCCATAAGTTCCTGTTTGGGCTGAAATCACAAAATATTATTTTCACTGCTCATTTTCACTTCACATTTCTAATAGTTGTGAGGTAGACCATATCCTTCACACTAATACAACTGTGCATGCACAAGATAGGAAAACATCACTTTTATCCTGTGTGTCCAGATGTAAACAATCAAAACAATTTTAATCACATCTAAACACGTGGGTTTTTTTTCACACTGTAACTTCTTGAGATTGTCATAAAGACTAGAGGAGAATTTACAGATTACTGGAGTAAAGGAAGCAGAAACGATCTTGTAAGCAGTTAGTTTAGAAACGTATTGTGGGAGATGGACTCTCCCTTTCCATTGCCATCTGGTGTGTGTTCAGGGTGCAGCATTGATCAACTGATTGGATGCAAAGATGCCAAGCATGTGAAAGAGTATGTGTGCTTCAAGATGTTACACTGCAAACATCTGTCTAAGGAGGCTTGGGGTACCAAACCGAAAAAAACATCAAGGAATACTAGATTTTCAGTGAAAAAAGGTCTACCATACTTACTGCAGCTAAAGATAGGATGAGGTCGGATAAAGTATCTCTTCCTGGAAAGCATTCCTCCACTCAGAAACACTTTGTGATAATTCTGGGATGCAAGGTTCCACCCGCCCCTAGAAGGTGTGATCTCAGAGCCTGTCCCACAGTGCCTGTTCATCTGGTCAGTAAGCACTCATGACAGGAGAAATGTCATTAGTAAGCAGTCACAGCTGTCTCGCAAATTCTCTTCCTCCAGACGGAGTAGAAAATGCTCGTGCAGATGTTGCAAAGCTTAGCAGGGTCTGCGTTGACATACTGTTGCGCAGGACAGCCATCCTTTTGGCGAGAGCCAATACAGGGTGAGGTCAGGGGGGTGCAACTTTGTTACATACCTCCCTCGATACTGATACCCGTGCTTGTGGGTTTCACCAAAGTGGTAAATATCTGAGACCTGCATCACTTCCGTCTTTCCTCCCACATTAAGCTGACACGCTGCGATATAACTGGAAATACTGATAGAAGCGGTGTTAAACCCAACTCACTCACTTACTTCTTCGATACAGAAACTAAGCCTGAGGAACTTTTCAAGCCTAACAACAATTTTTAAAGTTATCATATCTCACACTTTGCATTTCACCCTTCTTCATTGATCCTAGAGTGGAAACTCACCTTGAACCAGCTTTCCAGCTTCTAAAAACACTGCACCCAAACATATCCCAGCTCTAACCAAGGTCACCACTATCACCAATTGCCATTGCAACACATAGACCTCATGCTGTCTGACCATGTGACCTGCCCTGCCCTGCCCTGCCCTGCCCTTCATATCGCTCTAGAATAGAGATAGGGTTTTTTCTGGAGGAGAATAAAACTTACTTCTTGAGTATTTGAGTTTATAAAGTTTTTGTTATGGATAAAAAGAAAAGGAAAGTGTGTGACGTGAGCTGTAGTGACTGTACAGGGCTCTTTTCTTGTTTTACAGATGTAATTTATTGTAGAGTATTGGGTATTGGATAGACCACTTCGCTGAGAGAGGAAGGATCAACAGGATCATCCAGATGGAATACATTGTTTGAGGGTTCGAAAGGATCGTCAAGTGCCTTCTTCTCAAATACGTTTTGGCAGCATCGATCGCAATTGTTGTTCTTCTCATCTGTGGATCTCCAAGCTCTGTTGACAGCTTTCAGCGAAAGTCGTTCACCACAGAGAAGAAAGTGATGTTGCAGGAGATCATCTTCTAGTTCTCGATCTCCTTTGCCAAGGCCTTGTTCGTTGGGTTTTGAACCCACACCTTCAAATCACCAACATGGTTTTGACTGCAGCGATAGCATGCCACACAATGAAGCAGAGACTCTAGGATATCCCGTATTGCCGACAGACAGCATTAACAGTGTTGATCAGTTGGACATGTTGAAGTAGTATCACCAATCATATTTTTTAGGTAAGGAATAAATGGAATGTGGAATCCATTACCTCACCACCTCAGCCGTGATGTTGGATATGAGCTAGCATCTGGATGAGGCCTTCTCTCTTCTCAAGAGAGTATGGGATGGACTCTGGGCTCCTTTGCCACTTCACCTGAAATTGATGCAGATGATCAGACACCCAGAATGAGTCATATGTCAATTGTTTAAGATAAGGAGTTGATGCAGGGTTTTACACGACGCTGATATGCACATCGCAGAAAAAGAATAAACTGTGTCCCGAGGGATGCACAATAATATCCATTGTACCTACATCAAGAGCAGGTATTGATGTCTGTCATTTCATCCATCAATCATGATCACTGTCCACTTGATCATTGATTCATTCCATGGTCTCAAGTAATTATCAAAATGTACAGTACACTACACCATTTCTATACTTTAAGGACCCTCACACTGTCAGCTATTACACTCTAAATTAATTATCAGTGGTCCTCACTTTTGTAAGTCAACGTAAAACCCTGAGTTGATGCATCTAGATATGGCTATTCATCAAACCCTTTAAGTGACTCTATCGGCTGCAGAGGAAATTGCGTTGTCTTTGGCACATGTGACATCAAACGAGGCTCATATTCGGTGGACAATTCTGCTTACACGCAACAAGTTTCTGAGGGACTGATGGATCAATTGTCACATTTCTTTGGTATAAGACATTTCTGCGAGACACAAAGACTACATGGTCGGTCTTACCTCCAAGATGCGTACCTTCATATGCCAATCTATCAGGATCATCAAAGGTATCTTCACTTATTATTCCAGTTGATGCACTATCAGTGGCGGGTTCTCTAATTCGGTTATTCACCCGCATCACAAAATCCATCACTCTAGTTCCTTCACTGCCAGGGGGTTTGTTTTTAAGGCCTTCATCAATGACTGCATTCAAGTTCATGCCATTCCTCGCACATCTTAGAGAATCAACTGCAGTTACACAATCTATGATGACTTGTCAATACTATACAACAGCGCCAGTTCATTGGAGCATTGTTCAACACCCAGGAAGGCAAGATGTTCGTTCCAAGGGACAGGTGGGTTTTGTTACAGAAACAGGTACCATTGGCACTCATACAGTTTCTTGAGGAGAGCATCTGCATAGCTAACGCCATGACAGAGGTTTCCGAGACTGTTTCTGCAGAAAGACCAAGATTCAACTGCCGACATCGTTACAACATCCCCTTCATTGGTGGCTTTGGGAGTCGAACGTCTGTGAAGGAGTCTCCTTGACACTATTCTCACCAACACACGACCTCTTCGTCGACGCCTCGACATGGTGATGGGGAGCACATCTGTTAGATATGAGTTGCCGGGCAATGGACCACAGACAAACAGAAATAAAACACTGAGAGGCGGTACAACTGTACTACTGATGATCCAAAATCATGTGGAACATAAACAAGATGGGATCAATCTGCTTCACTCCAACCTATGACAGTCCAGTTCTTCGAATTGATCGATTTGCTTCAGATTCAAGTTTGAGCCAGACACATCCAGGATTTCAGAATGTGATAGCAGATGCTTAACAGAGTGGAGACTCCATCCCGCAATCTTCCAGAGATCTGCCTTCTATTTGGAAAGTCAGAGGTAGACCTGTTTGCGACCAGGTACAGTGCTCAGCTGCCAAGGTTTAGTGCTCAACTACCAATGTTTGTCTCTCAGATACCAGACCCTGAAGCACGATGCTTCAGCCATATCTTGGGAAGATCTGTATGCATATGAGTACCCACCAATGGGACTGCTAACTCGGTTGCTTCAAAAGATTCCGACTTCAAGAGACTCCAACTGCTTTTGGTTGCGCCCTACTGGCTGGCTAAGAGCTTGTTCACCACGCTCATAAAAAAAGCTGATCGAAGACACTACTTCCACTACAGAAAGATCTACTGCTTCAGCCACACTCAAACCAGCTACAGCCGTTGCCAGAGTCATCTCTACATTTGGCTCATCTTAAGAAATCCTTGATTGCCAAAGGATATTCTTAAAGGGTGGATCGGTTAATTACGGCAGCACAGTATACTTTGACATTGGCTCTCTATGATCATATATCAAAAGTGTTGGAAGGATATTGCAAGGTTTGAGATGTTCAATCCCCTACTAAAGCATTGCAACAGCATATAACTGAATTTCTTCAGCACTTGAGAAGTTGGAGGAAGTTATAAGCATCTACACTTCCAACTTACTTAGCTGCTTTCAACTCTGTGATTGCTACGACCACAGGCAAGTGGGTTTTCATAGTGGCAGAACTGCAATCTTTGCAACGTTTGTGCAAGATGGTTGGCCAAAATCAGACTGCCAGCTTGAATGTCATCAAAAATGTCTTTTTGTTCGCCTTGGCCCCAACGGCTCGCATCAGCTAGATCCACATGCTTGATGTAAACAGGGATTGTTTTGAAAGGAAACGCTTGGTGTGGGCCTAAGATGGGACTTTGTAGCTAAGAATCAACTCCCTGGACAGCCAGACAGATTAATCACTTTACCTCTATCTTCAGTTTTAGACCCAGAGGAAAAGGAAAATCTTTCACTCTTCCAGTTTAGAGCTCTTATGATCTACCTTCAAACATCAAAAGATCATAGACGATCACGAAGCGCCTATTCATTCCCTTGTCGACAGCTTCAGCTATGGAGGAATACAGGACCACAGTGTCATCTTGATTACACATGGTAATCTTCATAGTGACACACCTTCACAGGGTTACCACCTCCAGTGGCATCCAACCTGCATTAGAGAAGGGCAGTGGCTATCATGTAAGGCTGCTTTTGGAGAACCGACATGGTGTTTGCCTCACACTATCTGAGGGACCTCTCAGGTTTTGGACGTCCAGGGTTTGCACCAGTTTGGACTGGGGTTAACAACTGACTGCATTCTGTCAGTGCAGATGAGGAGTCATCCTCACTGATTGATACAAGACAATCAGGCTGGATCGTGTTGTATCGTGTACATAATGAAATAATATTTGTTTGTTTTTGTCAGTTACTGGTGTTCCGCAGACTTGAACATCTGGTGGAGGGATGATATTCGTCTGTAGAGATTAGTCTACAACATCGAAGTCAGCCAAAGGTTCGGCCATTTTGATGGTGTCCTGAACCCTCCACTCACGAACCTCTGTCTGGGAGTATTGTTAATCATTCCTCCTCTCATTTGTGCTTGATCAACCACTGTCATTGTGGTTGATAGCTGTTCTGCCTTACATCTGCATGATGTATGTTGGGGACAGTTTGAAGAACATCACTGCTGTACTGGAGATGAATCGAGGACTGGTTGTTCTCCCTGGCATCTTTTGGCTGAACAGGTTCACCCTTGTTCCATGCTACGTGGCCATTCTTTAGGACAGTGCCTGTACTGTGACCAGTTGTTCCATAAACAAAAAAGCACAGCCAGCTATAACCGACATCACTTTTATTCGGTTGGTGGCATGATAATCATGATTTAGCGGTGATGGTAGAGTGGTAAAAAGGCTGAAAAATACAAATAAAGCCTAATTTAGTCTATTATTATAACTTGAAAGTTACATATCCTTATAATTATTATTTTGGAACAAAACCATCTTTAGCCAATGTTCTTTGATATTTTACGACACTTCACTCACTTCAACTTCGATAAGGCAACAACGAAACTTTGAGAAAACTAAACAAATTTGGCGTTAACAGTATTTTCCATGCTAACAAATATTATGAGGGAACACAAATGATTGTACTTACACTGTGGGGACTGTATAAAACGCGTTGAATTCTGTCATAGCTAAAGAAATAGCAATCAAACACAACATGCTTTTAGCGTGAAAACGCAAATCTTATCTCTCTCGACGGGAGAGCTTCCAAAGGGAAGTAACTCGTGACTGCCCAATACTGAAGCGTCGTACAATACCCATGAGTGACAGAACAGTGCCCTTTGCAAAGACACGTGTGTTACCAGACCTCATGAAAGTTCATCCTGGTAGTACATGGGGGTTTAAGAAATATCCCACACTTGAGTCCTCATCAGGACGGGCCCACATGGTGTGATGATCTAGGACCAGCTTCCTTGTGTACGTCTCATGGTTGAAGTCTATTTCTGGCAAAGGTATCTGCACATCACCTTCAAACCGTGGGATAAATGCAAAGTGTGAGATAGAATATGTTTAAAAATTTGTAAATTTTTACAATAAATTATATATTTATTATTCTTATCCTATCTCATACGTAAAAATCCCACTCAACCATCCCTGCATCACAGTTACATGAGCCTGTAAATGCTCTATGAAGAGAATGAGTTTGCAGGGTAGGTAACGTGGTCAGGCACCATGAGGTCCATGCATTGCAAGGGCAAGTGGTGATAGTGGTGTCCATGGTTACAGTTGGGATGTGTTTGGGTGTGGTGAAGCTGGAAACAGGTTCAAGGTGAGTTTCCACTCAAGGATCAATGAAGAAGGGAGAATGATAAGTATTATAAATATACAATTTATTGTAAAAATTACAATACTGTCAGGGATATAATTCAGGATTGGTTGCATCTTATCCCTGCATCACGGCCAACCAATATATAAGAACAGACAACCAATATATAAGAACAGCCAACCAAGCCATTGAGTGTGTGGCTTAGGAAGAGCCAGTGTCTAAGTCAGAGAAATTCAGCACATTTCCCCATCTGTCGTACACTGACAACATAATTAAAAGGATAGATATGTCACTGAATGCATCCAGAGCCAGCAATGTTGGCTTGGCTTCAATCGATTAGTAGGAACACATACAAGACCCACGATTGTCCTTTTCTGCAGCATCCTGATTACCACAAGCCCGGAAGACCAGATGCTTGTCAAGTTGTCAATGATTGTCAAGTTAAAGGACCTTGAGGCTGTTAACAAACAGATGATGAACATCAGTACCAACATGAACTAATTTGCTGCTGGTTTCATACATGTCATCCCCCTGATCGATCAGCATGCAGGGCAACCCTAGAACAGTTGGGTTTCATCCACAGCTCCTTAGACCATATCCTCAAGATGCAAGAGGTTCTCCACTCAGCTCAGGTATGAATGTTAGCCCAGTTTCTGCTTATGCAGGGAAACCATCTCATGCAGCAGATACGTCAGAACATCCTCGTCCCTATGCTGTCGCAGCCCTTTACAGCTCTACAATTCCTCAATGGTAGAGAACACTCCATCCATGATGACATCATCCGGTTGACTAATCAGAAGTTCCAGAATTCTACAAACAGACTGGATTCAAGGATACAGAAACAGCCAGCCAATTATCTTGATCCTCCCAGGCAAAGACATGTGACATCAGGGCTCTTAGGCCAAATACATCAATAGTGAGCAGACCTTCCCAAAGTGTGGCAGAGGGTGAGGTAGAAGCACCCCTTGTTGTATATTACTCATCTCAAGTTCCTGTCAACTTTGCCTGTGTCACGGACCACGATTGCAGACTAACGGTTTTCAAGACCAAACCAGTTCAGGTCGTCTGATGCAGTATGACGAAAATTTGAAGTCAATATGATCCTGAGACGAAAGTTCAGTCGATGCAATGGAAGCATGTGGAGTCACCACCCCCAAAGAAGGCACGTGTCCAACCCTCTGCAGGCAAGGTCATGCTCACGGTGTTTTGGGACCAGCACGGAGTAGTGATGATGGATTTCTTGGCAAAGGTTACCACAATTACAGGAGCTTATTATGCTTCACTGCTGCGGAAATTGCGGGACGCTTTCAAGCTTAAGAGGCGTGGCATGCTGACCAAGGGTGTCCGTCTCCTGCAAGACAATGCTCCAGTACACAACTCTCATGTTGCCCAGGCAGAAGCGCGGTCCTGTGGCTATGAAATCCTTTTCTCTCTATTGTCACTATTACATCATAGGCATTATGACGCCACAAATACTACTGTTATGCGTCACCTAGGACTACAATGTAAGTTAATGTTTTCATTACGCCTGAAGAGCCGTTGAACGGCCAAAGATCTTGTGTGGATAAGAGTTTTGACAAGCACGAATATCTGGACTCTGTTTTTTCTATATTTAATACCTATACACCTGATGAAGGTGACCTATTGAAGATATTATCAACCTGCATATATTGAGTCAAAATCTGGATTTAGAGAGAATTTGTCATTAAAATTAGGGTAGACTGCAGTATTTGGGTCCTCAAACTACATTTCTTTCAAAGGAAATGGCGACACCCCAACTGGAAAACGACAGATGCTTCCATCATTCAGTCAAATAAACATTGCTGCAAAGTTGTTTGGACAGGAATATAAAGTACATCAGTTCCTTCAGAATCAATTTATGAATCTGCATATAAATGTTTAAAAGATTTCATTAATTAACAACAGTGTACTCCTCGTACTCCAGCATACCTAACTACCAGGACAACCTGCCGATCTTTTTGCGATTTTTAGAACTTAAGTTGGTTGCAAAGCGTAAACAAGCCGTCGGGTCTCGTGAATATTAAAGAAGTTCAAAGAAAACCCATTGATGCCAACATCGTAATAAGAACCTCAGATCTAATCAGTAAATAAACTGGGGAAGCATGTTTTATTGAACTTTTATTGGTTGGTAAAATGGAAATAACTTGATCGAGATCGGTACCCCGTGCAACTGAAATATGCAAACCCTGAACATGATTCCCATTCAATTCTACCGCAAATAATTAAAAATATGTGTATTTTGGGGGATAACTGGTAACTAAAATGTAAAACCATTTACATCAATATTTATGTATTTCTGTTCATTGTCAACTGTATGACGAATTATTCGCGATAATAGATCATTTAGCACGATCAGCTGCTCATTTCATTGACAGGGGGCACGGGTGGCCCTGTCGTCTAAGGTGATGCAATTTGCTGTGCAGAGTTGCGTCCCTTGGGCATGCCAGAAACCTATGATTGTGGGTTCGAATCCGGGTTCGCCCCGATTATGTTTCTAGGTTAGTCAGCACCATACCCGTGCTCGTGGGTTTCACCGAAGTGGTAAACATCTGAGACCTGCATCACTTTCCTCCCACATTGAGCTGACACACCATGATATTTTTAATAAGGATAAGAACGATTTTTGTAGTAATATATATGGTTTATTTACATGGTCACAGTTAACACAGCATGTTGTTGTTTTCTGACATTCTTCTCTCATGCAACACATCGAAAGGCCATTGTGAATAATTGTGATCTGACAGCACCATGTTAGGCCTCTTAAATACAGTTTCAGTTTAAATTGAGTAAACATGGTAAAGGTACTTAAAACTTGAAAGCGTATACTGTTTTCACATTAAGTTAACTGCACCTCCCAATCAGTCGGCGAGTAAATTGGAGTAGGGGTCTAATTTCTTACTTGTTTTATTTCACAATTTCACAATTATTTGTGTTTGTATGAGACGACGTGAGTTTAATTTCTATTATTTTTCTTCAAAGCATGTCATGTTTTCACAATAAGTTGTGTTGCGTATAAGCTAAGTTGGATTATAGTTGTAGTAGAGGCTAATTTCTAATGTAAACTTGTTTTAGCATCTCACAATTATTGGTGTTTGCAAGTTACCATATAAGTTTAATAGCACTTATTTGACCAAGGTAAAAAAAAATAAGGTGCCGTATTCGCCAGGCAATAGTAGCCGTTTTCGCTTGAGTCGAGGTGTCGTTTTCGCCAATCGGTGCCGTTTTGGCCTGGTGCCGTTTTCGCCAATCGGTGCCGTTTTCGCTTTAACCCCCATGATATGACTGGAATACTGTTAAAAGTGGCATTAAACCCAACTCACTCACTCACTCACTCACACTCACTCATTTCATTGACACGCCAGAGATAACAATCTGCTGCTGTCAGATTTCTAGGTCCTCAACAATGTGTGTTTAGATCAGACTTGAGTATTTTCAAGTGATAAGACATGACATACCGTATATTGCTGTGTATAAGGCGACCCCACGTATAAGACGACCCTCCTGTACATGCCTTAAAAATCAACCCAAAATCCTATACTCAGTGTATAGGGCGACCTGGAATGAAGCACATCACAAGTGCGCACACAAACCTTATATATGCAATAAAAATATGTTTATCTTGCATTGTTTTTTTCTACAATGATAGGTAACACCAGCATACGTCGCTATTTTGTGTTTACACGGTGCGACACCAAATTGGTGCCTGTAAAATAAAATTCATTTATGAAGTAATAACATATAAGAGACAATGGTGAGTAATTTAATCGCCAATCAACTATGTTGTAACTAACTAGGCTTATGTTTGCTTCACATTCAGCGTGTTTATTCCACAATCACTTGTACACACCGTCTCCAACACTTGTTAATACAACTGTAAAAACAGCGGGAATTGATTTCAGCTTCACCGGTTATCACATGTTAGGTCACATGTGCAATATGCAAATGCTTACCGGTACTTCCGGCTCTCTACTCACGGATGTTGATTGTTTTGCTGTGTCAGGTGGTTTGACAATCTGCATCGAGGCGAGGGTCATTTCAACTTTATTTGCAGAAATTATCAAACTTTATTCAAGGAAAAGAGATACAAATCATGTTTATGTATAGAAATAGTTATTGGAACAGTTATTTAGGACGAAATGTGAAGTTTTATTGTCTAATGCAGGGCTGGCTATCGGCCTCTGGTTGACATCGCCAGTGGAAAAAAATGTGAGATCTTCGACTCCGTGTATAAGACGACCCCCCTTCTTAACCCCCTCAATTTAGGTACAAAAAACTCGCCTTATACACAGCGATATACGACTTTTGTAAATGGTTTTAAGTCCACTGGCAAAAAAAAAGATATTATTAACATTCAAAAATGATACTTTATAGACATAGTGATTTTGTCAATTTCTCTATATCCGTCTGTAGTGTGTACCGGATTGAAAGAAATGTTGAATTTACATCTTATTAGCAGTGACAGTTCATCATATAGGGGTCAGCCAGTCTGTCCGTCTGTCTGTCCATAATCATTTCCTTTTCCGGGGCAGAACTCAGAACCATTCAGTGTATTTGATTGAAACTTGGCAAATCTGTCAGTCACATACTGAAGTGGTGCCTTTTGATATTTTGGGATTTTTCTAATTTTTACTTTTTAAAAATTTTATGGAAAGAAGTTGGACATAGACTCCATTGGGAATGGGGTTCGTTTCCGGGGCAGAATTCGAAAACCATTCAGTATATTTGATCGAAACTTGAAAGATGTATCAGTCACATGCCGAACTGGTGCCTTTTGCTATTTTGTAATTTAAAAAAAAATTATTTTTGCTATTTAGCAATGTTTCAAAATTTAACAAGTTAGACTTTGCTGAAATGGAGGTAGGTGTCGTTTCTGGAGCAGCACTAAAACACTTTTCAAAAGTGTTGAATCAAACTTGGAACATGTATTATTCAGGGGTTGAAGTGGCTCCTTTTGCTATTTAGGAATTTAGATATGTTTTTTCCTGTTTCCATGGCAAGAAGTTTGACTCTGACCATATCTTAAAAACTAGTAGGTATTCTTCCTTGAAACTATGTACACGTCATAGTGCATTCTTCATCATTCTTCATTAAGTGGACTTAACAGGCAGATAATTTGTTCTTTCGAATTTGTAGGGGCCGGGGGGATTTGTCATCTTCTGATGACTCTTGTTTTAAAGTGAAATTTGTTCTAGGTTCACACTTTTTGCAACAATTAACTCATTTATTTCCTGCAGAAGGCAGTGTGTTTGCCATGTCCTGCAGCCCGAAAATGATGACAGGTAACTGGAAGTTAATAATACTGTAGGCATTTATGATATTTGAATGATAAACTCACATTATTTCAAATTTTATGGACCCATCTGGAAACAAACGTATCGTAGCATATTCTAGACTCTAAATTCAACTTGCTGTTTGGCCACTAGAAACAGTTCAAAATTTGAAAGTTTTTAAACTTATCCTATCTCACTCGGTGCATTCCTCCTTCTTCTTTCGATCCCTTGCGTGGAAACGTCCTTGATCAAAGTTTCCAGCTTCAAAGCTTCATTTGCCCAGCCACCCATGCCTCACCATGACCGCCACCCATGCATCACCATGACCCCCATCCCAGTATATAGGTCATGCACTCAGATCTCGTGCAGCACGCCGTGCTTGATCTGATCCATTGACTGCCTCATCATTCTCTTTCTTTTAGCCTCCCTGTGGAGATTTTCTTTTTTTTGAGAGAGAGAGAATGTTTAGGCCTTTAATTTTCTCAAATTTTATCAACATAACTAGAGCTCTTAATTTGGTCATCGCTACCACAATGAGCATAAAGATCGCTGTAGTCCCCGAAATGCATGCACTGCTCCGCTATAATAAACTTGCCAACCAGTCGTCCAGATTTCGTCCACCCAAACAGGGTTTGAACGTTATATTACGACACCTGACCTCAGCAGAATATGAACCTTTGGCAGAAAAAGACTTTGAACAGATTACACTCAAAACAGTCTTTCTTCTGGCCCTGGTTACTGCTGCATGGGTCAGAAATATACACACCTTGGATGTAAACAGGAGGTGACGATTCGAGGCACAACCATGGAAAGGTCCACCTGGGTCTGCGATGGGATTTTATCGCCAAGAACTTCCTGGTCAACCCGACAGGCTATTCACCATCCCGGCTTTGATTCTACATCCGGAGGATCACGAGGACATATTGCTATGTGCAGTTTGAGCTCTACGCATATACTTCCAAGCCTTATCAACCCTGCGACAATCCCAGAAGGGATAGTTTAACCCCATCTCTCAGATGGTTACTCAGAGGTCTCCCGTACAATGGTCCCCTTTTGGTTACGATCTACAATACTCAGTGCCTACGACTTTACGGGATTACCTCCACCCCAGACATCGAAACCTCATGAGATGAGAGCTGTCACATCTACCATGGCTGTACATAGAAAGTGTTCCCCAGTGCTATCATGGAAGGATGTTTCTGGAAGTCAGACTGCAAAGCAGTATTGGTTTGAAGATCCTCTTATGGATATTGTCGATCTTTTCCTCATCTTGTCTTAGCTATTCAATCCTGCAGTATGATCAATAAAAGAGCTTCGACAAAGTGTAAAATGGGATGCCAAACAAATAATACCTGCGTCAATACAGAGTACGGACAACTTTGTTTGTAATTGACTGGAGACCCCTTCGGAATTGGTTAAAAGTCATGTTTGAATAGTTGCCTAATTCAAAACCATGCAGTCGTCATTGTACGATGTCCTATGCGAAAACACACTAGCGTATGTTACACCAGAAGATATACCACTGTCTCCTAGTAGCGTAAAGGGTTTTTCAACATCACTCTATAACAGTGATTCACCCATAGAAAACACTAGTAAAATCTGCAGACGTGGATGTGTGACAGTCCCAGGATTGAAGCATGTCCCCACCAGCTTCCTCGTGTACATCTCTCGGTTACAGACGAATACAGACTAGGGTAATCTGCAACCAAGCATCCAACCCTGGGATAAATGCATAGAGTGTGATGGGGTAAGTTTTAAAATTTTGTAAACTTTCGTATAATGACTGTATAATATATAGTATGGAAATCTGGCCTACGACAGCTAGCTCGGAACTAGGGATTTTACCTGTTAAAATCTTCGTTGCGGACGACCAATTTTCCGGCAGTGCTCGGCCTCATGCATCTGTCTCGGCTTGCCCTAGCACTTCCAAAGGGAAACCGATTTTCTCCAAATGGAAGTGGGGATCATCTCACTGCACTCCTCCCTGTTTTCTGAGCTCTGGTACATCCGAGGACTGGTGATAGTATACAGCGATAGTATAGAGATCTCCACGAATGGACTATTGCTGTGAGGAGCTTGGTACATGTGTGGCTTAATGATTCCGAGGTCAGTGTATGGAGCTCTCAGGTAGACGGGAAGCATTTTGAAGATGTGCTGCGCAAGGTTCACTTGACAAATTGGTACCAGTCTTTTCATTATAATTTGTTAACTGGTCTCGAGGGGTATATGGTGTGATGTAACCTTGAGTGTGAGCCTATGTACCCCGAGCCGTGACATACAGGGTACATCACACAATATGCCCCAGTGGATCTGTTGACAACGAATTTATCTCACGACATTCATTCATACAGACCCGGAATATATGTCTGAAGTTTCACTGATTAAGATGCTTTAATTCAGCCATTTTGACAGCTAGTAGATGACACAAACAAACTGAGTTACTGCCCTTTTCAAATGCATTCGGATAAACATTGGTTCATTTCAGCTCAACGTTACTTATGTGAGATAAGCAAGTTACCTAAGATGTGTTCCAATTGATTTCTCAACAGGGTACATGAGCAAGCTTCATGGAAAATAATTGCCTGCTCCGTAACCAATCAGAAGCTAGTATTTTAATGCTAGGTGTGATAATAATTTATGACATAGATTGAGTCACTTTTCTTCAGAAACAAAATTTTAATAAATATAGCTGAAGAAAAATAAAGCAGATCTTACATTTTTCATGAGTGGGCAATGGTAAGAGTATTTTTTTATATCAGGACACAAATGTCCACAGTGGGGGCAGGGGAAATTGAGATAAGAAAAGTTTTTATTATTTCAAGTCAGAATGAAATTTCAGGGTGGGCAGGAGATGGGAAACACAGCAAAAACTAAGGAAAGTCCCAGGTGTGCCAAATACTGTTTGTTACACCAAACTCACTCAATGACTCTGTGACTGACTGACTGACTAAATATTTGTGGAAAAAAACTTATTTTTAAACTGTTATTCCTTACGCTTATGCTTTTTCACCCTTTTAAAACTCATGTTCCTGAAAACATCAGGTTAACTACTCAGCCTTTTGGCTATATTTCTTAAGAAAACAAATAGAGAGAGAGCAATTTTGTTTTTGTTTTATTTCTCAGAAAACAACCAATACAAACAATCTTGACACGAATGATAATGTATGTAGTTTGGTCAGGGTAATTAGTTTCAACCATTGTGAACCTTGATGCAAGAACTTTACTCTGAAACTACTGAACCAATATGCTTCAACTTGAAAGGAATGTTTGTCATAATTAGAGTATTAAATTAGCTTCTGTTTGCTTATAATTTGAAAGGTAGCAAAGACATCCCTGATACCTCATCATTTATATTTGTAAGTATTTGAGCTGCACTATATTGCACTATTTTTATATTTGTCAACAATGTTTTGTTTAATTGCTCATGTTTCCTTCTTGTTTATATTGTACAGGACAGTGTCGGTCAGGACCGTGAAAGCAGCTTCCCGAATGTCTGACAGCCACACATTGCGATGCTGGAGCTCCTCTTACACTACACATCAAAACAATCAAGATGCTAATTTGAAATTACAGCTTCATCAGTTTTCCAGGAAAGAATACTACTGGTGTATGAACGAGACTTCACAGACTGCAGCTTTGTGTATTACCAGTATTGGTAACAGAAGATATACCAGTCATGTGACAACACACCATTGGTGTACATGCATATTATCTGAATCTTTGCTCTCTCAATCAGTTTCACACATGAAACCAACAAACTATATGAAGTATCTTCACTAATGGAGCTCAAGTTGTTTGTCAGGAGGACAAAGAAAGTCACATATTATGAGGTTCTGTGAAGATAGCAGATACTTCATGGTCTGTATGGGATGTGTTCAATTATATGTGTGATTATATTTGTTTATGGGTATCTCTTCGATGGGAAATTGGAAACAACCTTGATGATCAGTAGAAAGTTTGGTGTATTGCAGTGGAGTCATTATCTGAAACTTGTTTTTATTCAAACTGCCGTTGTATTTAAAAAAATTGTGTAGCAGTGTGAGTCCACTCAAGGTCTTATTAGTGTTGAATAGTGTGTCAGCATTGATACTTGCAAGACAACATGATATCAGCTAATCATAATGTGTGTACAGGTACTTATCATTTTTTGGGCCACCTGAAATTTCATTTCAAGCGAGCATATGGCATGGTACCTTGTCTGTCTATCGTAAACTTTTATATTTTCGACATCACAAGACATATGAAGCCATCCACAAGACATTAAAGAGCAATGGCAAAAACTAGGTTTTCCCATATGGTTGCCATGGAAACCAAACTTGAATTTCAAAAAAGTGGTTTGAGCATCATTAGGAGAGGCTGTCAGTAGACAGCAGGTCCTGGCAAAGTTTCACCATCCTACAAATTTTGATGTAGGACAAAATAGTGAAACATGTTCAATCAGGCCCAAACTGTCCGCAGACACAGGTCATTATTAGGACCAATTGGACAACTATGTTACTTTCTTCTTGTCTTAATAAAGCCAAAACAGGGACCTATTGACCTAAAATAGGGTGGTTTCATTCTAACAGACTACTGACCCTCAGTCACCTCAACAATGGAAAGACCTTTGCACTTTTAACATGCTCTCAAATATCTTCTCTGATTCAGCTTAACTGATGAGGTGAAATTTAGCATGCAGGTTTATTCTTATGAAGACATCTTGCCTTGTTCAAATCAATGTGTTCTTAAAACAATTTTATTTTGTTAACATTTTATGAAAACTTTATTAATCCAGAAAATTGACAATGTTATGACTATAAGAAGATCAAGTGTGTTGATCAATATGATTTGAACTCAACAGCATTGAAAGAAGACTTCATATCACCAATGTAGTAACAACATTTATTTTCATTTGCCTGGACTCTTTTGCACCATTTTTTCACTATAGTTGTTTGCCACCAAACAAGGTTGAAGTGTCATAAACTTATTTCTTCATCATTCAGGGAAGCGACAGAGCCTTGTGGCTCTATTTCTGGACTTTAGAATAATGACTGGTCACAATAGTTTTATCCTAGGTACAATAATGATTTGTAATTTGTTCGATCTTTGCACTTAAAAAGCATAAAAAGTAATGATGTGGGGTGTTGTTTACTGAATAAATGATAGTGCATAAGAGCAAAGGTGAAGCATATGCCAATGAGATTGCAATTTCTGATCATCACACTAGAAAATCACACACAGCTTTACTGTTGACATAGCTACGATCAACCATACTGAAAGTGTTGATTTCACACTATGTAGGGATTATTATGAAATAAATAAATAACAAGTGATTCCGTGGCATTTGTTTGCCTTACCAAGCATTTTTTGTGTTTGTTTCTAAAAATCTAAAAGAATTAGTCCATACCGTCAAGTGAACTACTTCAACACTTGTTTGGTCGATTGTGTTTGCATAATTGCACTGACTGATTTCACTGATTTCATATCAATGTCTATAGTTTGTTTGTGTTAATGAAACAGTTGTCTGTGAAGTTATTGCTGTTGCCCTATTTATTTATTGGAATTGACATCTTTCTTTTTTTTACGTTTGTGGAGGTATAAACATTAAAAAAACCTGGTGAGTTCACTGTTCAATTCTGAAATATTCATGCTGTTGGTTTGAATCAACAAATTTCTCATATTTTTTGCGTATTCTTCTTGACCTATTTATGATGGCTTTTATTAACTTAGTATTCAAGTATTCAAGAAAAGATCAGGTAGCTTCATAATGACAGTACAGTCATCCCTCAAAATAAACTCTGGCCTCAGGGTTTATGGATGACCCCCTGATTTAAAAACAGACACCCAAAATTATTCCTCTAGACATGATGATTTACCATTTTAATTAAATTTCCTGTTCTGCTAGGCATTGTTTTATATGCAGTTTGACGTAACTTAAAAGAATTTTGAACAGTAGTAATATATTTTAGTATTGTGTGATTTAAGTTGCAATTTTCACTATTTTACATAAAATAATAGTAATTTAAAGAGTAGAACTTTAGTATATAGCTGGATGATTTTTATGTAAGGAATAGTTTGAAGAGTCACCATTTTAGTCCTGCGGTCTTGCTATTTTGATCGCGAAAACAATCTGCTGACATGTATTAGTCAGTCTATAACAAATATGACTTTTAAAACGACTTAATGTATGATGTGTATGATATATATATCCATTCTGTGACAACTTAGAGTCGTTTCAAGATGCCAATAGCGATAATCTGATCGTGGTTACTGTTAATAATGGTGACTTGATGTGATCTGATGATCATTTCACACAATATTTCACCAAAGATACTGAATGAAAATTTAAATAAAATTAATAGATTGCAATGATATATGTCCAGATACGATGAACACCTTTTATTACCAGAAAGTCTGATAAATGGTATAATTGTTAAACGAACGAGGATCAGTGTTTGTTGAAATTTATGGGAGCCATTGATTGCTCTGCGGTTTAAGCGGAACAATGATATTTTGATGGCGTTAGCCTTAGTGAACTGATACTCCTAACAGGCTGATACAGTTAATAAAATTGATAGGTTCTTTATGCAATACTAATCTGATTTGCAAAAGGGACAGCTGTGTAGAAAAGCCATTTAGACTTGATTAATAGTGCCTGAATTTGAAAAATGTGTTTCATGGAATTCTGTGAAAGGATCATCTTGCGAATAACTAGACATTAGGTCCCTTTGAAGCCGACTAGATCTCTATAATTTAAACTGAAGACATTTACCACAATTTATGTAAATTCTTATGAAAGATATCATATGCATTCATATGATTGAGACCTAGGCCTTTTTTGGTGCAACACTTGCATGTTTAAAATGTATGACAACACTTAATCTAAGGCTTTAATGTCTATACACACGCTTCTCTAGTTATCATTGTGCCATGTCTGTCCATAGGTTTATAGCTATTTGGTCTACAACAACTGTCATGCGTTGCTTTGGTAAAGATGAATTGACTTTGGCGTATTTTAATCCATATTTCACAAATCAAATCTCTACTTCTATTTCATCTCTGCCATAAATCCTGTATTTTGGCTTCAGTCACACTAACTAAAATATTCAGATTTTCAACAGACGTCCTCTTCACTGTCAATTACACACAATTAGTTGCTCCCAAGTAGCATCATTACCATCCAAGTTATGACATATGCAATAGTAGGAACCTCACATTTTTCCTGTGTGTGCTAGAGTCAACACCTATTGTATTAGTAGTACGAACTAGCACTTGGTAGTAAGTCACATTACTCTAAGATTAATCTTATAGTTTCTTATAATAACAGACACATAAGTAGATATTAATAGCTGCTTCTGGAGTGACAATCACACGCAGATGAGTATAACTGGGTCTAGGTGTTTGTGAGGTGGTAATGGAGTTTCCCTCTACTCCCGGGTGAAAGACTTGTGGTCGATTCATAATCACTGGAGTTCCTCATGGTAACTGCATAAAGTGCAGAGGGACGACTTGCACGGAGAACAAAAGATGTGCGCAGCGTGCCAACACATCTAAAGAGACCTTCATTAAATAGGCGAGGCTATGACCAAGGCTAAGCGGCGCGAGGCAGCCATGAAGAAGCTGGAGGTCATCACAGCTGAGACATCAACCATCTCCTGCACTCTCCATGAGTCTAATCCAAGAACTTTTTAGTCAACAGCAGGAGATGAGAATATGTTTGAGGCTAGATTCTCAGCCCTAGACGAAGAACTGGAGAATATAAAGAGAGTGCAAACGAGATAGCTTTGGCGAAGATAAGTCTCCCGGTCACAAGACCACATGGGGGACTGCCATCTGTCAATTCAACACACACAGCCATAGGGCCTTCTTCAGCCGACCGTACCGACCAGCCAGCCGTCTAACCAGCCAGGTATCATCCTGCAGGCTTTTCCCTACCATGAGACAATAATGTACAGGCACCGCACGGACTCCATGGGCCAGCTGTCCAGCCAGCCGACCGTTAAGATGCTCTACGGCTACAGCACGGACTCCATGCCGACCGTACAGCAATTGGCTTACCTATGATCTCCATCAACCCGTGGTTCCCAAGCCAGCCACACAGACCCCACAGCATCCCAGCCGACCGTCCTGACGACTATCCAGACAGCTTGCTAGCCAACCGATCAGCCGGGTATAAGCTCTCGAGCTTTTCCCCACCATGATACACGGTCAGCTAAATCTTCGCTTGGGTCCCAGCAGGGTACCGCAAGGCCATACTCCCCAGCTAAGATACACGGACTCCACAACAACCCAGCCGATTGTTCAAGCCGACCGTTAAGACACCATACGTTTACCACATGGACTCCACGGTAAACCTGCCAACCGGCCAGCCAACCAGCCAGCCAGCCTACCATATGATCACCATCAACTGACGGTACTCAAGCCACCTGCACAAAGATTACCATACAGGCTCCGTTATACATGGGCAGCCATCACAAGCCGCACAGACCTTAATCATACTGGAATCCTGGACCCCAGCGGATGATGAACCGCACGGGGAACACATGGAGTGTACGGAATATCATGAATATCCACCCCCTGGGAGCTACCCATGGTCACTGGAGGCAGAAGCGGGGTTTTATGAAAAGATTAATCAGGCGACGACTCACCCCAGCGGGATTATATGGAGGGATATACTTTTGTGGAACTCATCGAGCCGAAAAAGAAGTTTACATTTTTGATTTTGAAGTCCTCAGGGGGAATTTCAGAGGAAATTATTTCGAGTTAGGATTAGAATCAGTAAATAATGGTTTCCAAAAGAGATTACTTTCAATTACACAGGGAGTGACTAACGGCAGATCCCACCAGGTCCCTCTGGTATCCCTTCTGGCAGAGATGTAATAGAGGTAGAGATTTCGTAAGAATTATCGAACAATAGTTATCATTGTTAATAATTCTAAGAATACTACCTCTATTACATCGGAAGTACACCCACCCACCTCCCTAATTCATCTACTTCTAGCAGTTAGATTTGGGGAAAAAGTGAGGTTCCTGACATTGCATACGTCATACCTTGGGTGGTTACGATGCTACTTGGGAACAACTAATTGTGGGTGATTGACAGTGAAAATCTGAATTTTTTTGTTTGTGTGACTGAAGAAAAAATGCAGGATTTATGGCAGAGATGTAATAGAGATAGTATTCTTAGAATTTTTAACAATGTTAACTATTGTTTGATTGTACCTTACCTGCAGCTTCACAGTGCTTTAGCTTCTCTTCCTTATGCAAACAGACAGTACTGGAACGAAGAGACAGTTGAAACAGACTGCAGCCTGTACCTCATATTCGTCTGCCCTGTCCTCTGACGTGTATTGGAACTAAGTTCTACTTACCTTGTATCGTCTTCAATCTTTGACTTCAGGTAGTGTTACCTTCATTTATCCTTTCCCTGCTTGATATATCTGCTTGTTTGCAGTTTATGGCTTGATGGTTCGTTTTTGTTTATTGCTGTGTAACTTTGCACGTTTCGCGCCTTGGTCTCCATTTTAACTTTCGTGACTCATGTTTTCTTCAACAATTGATAAAACTCTCAATTACTTTGTTGATTATGTCTTTCTATTGACATTATTTCTATTTATTAGGCATATTATGTTTTTGGTTTGCTGCCAGTCACTCTTCACACACTGGTTGTGTTTGAGCGCTAGGTTCACCTGTTGTTCCAGTAACATGTTTTACTTTATATTGATTCTGGTCATTACACTGTTAACTTAAGGCCCAAGTCTGGGAAAGATCACCATCAGCTCTGCCCCTACTGCAAGCCTACGTGTTCGTTTGCCAATCAATGCTCTGTTAGTGCTCTCATGTCTCTTATTCGTCGCAAGTAACAACTTGCTCACAGGAAGGAGATGCCTTGTCCTTCTCCATTACTGACCTCTCCTTCCCCGTTGGATCCGGCCCCTCCACCTTCAGATCCGAAGACGCCCATGACAGTTCTTTCTGGTCCTTCCCCCAAATCTACGACATCTGCGCCTCTTGATTTTTTTAATCCTACTGCCATTCCTGGCTTTTGGGAGCATCTCCTTCAGCAGCATACAGACGACTTGCTCTTGCCTCCCGTCTGCTCTGATGTTGCATCATCCCACCGTTCTCCTGGTTCCCGTCGACGTTCTCGTACTACTAACAACATCCCTGATGCTTTTGGCAAGCACCGTCGTCAGCTACCTCTGGGAAAGAGTTGCCATAGTCAGATGTCACCACATTACGCCAAACTGAAGCCAAGTTTCACCAGACCATCGCCAGTGATTGCCGGATTGTCACCAGCTATCATCCGACTGTTGCCAGCTCCATCGGTCGCTGTCCACCTGCCAGCTCCATCGGTCGCTGTCCAGTTGCTAGGCCGCTCCTTCACCTTGTACTGTTCTCACCGACTGTCAACTACTCAACACGCTTTATACTCTGGCGCCCTGGCGTAGTCACCAGGCAGCTCCTTCGCCTCATACCATACTGTACCGTACTGTTCCTCACCGACCGTCACCTACTCAGTGGGCTTCGTCCTCTGGCGTCCTGGCACAGTCACCTATCAGCTCCTTCGCCTCATACCGAACTGTACCGTAATGTTCCTCACCGACCATCACCAACTCAGCGTGTTTCGTCCTCTGGCGTCCTGGCACAGTCACCCATCAGCTCCTTCGCCTCATACCGAACTGTACCGTACTGTTCCTCACCGACCGTCTCCAACTCAGTGCGCTTCGTCCTCTGGCGTCCTGGCACAGTCACCAGTCAGCTCCTTCGCCTCATACCATACTGTACTGTACTGTTCCTCACCGACCATCACCTACTTCGCTGCTATCGCTGCTCTTTCAACCACTTGATCTACACCAGTGGCAGGGCCTTCTCGGCCTGTTGACTTCAGTTCAGGATCTTCCGTCTACGGGTTGTATTCAACTGCATCCCATTCAGTGGTTTCTCCTTCCATTTCTACCTGTCGGGTACCCTTCTTCCTCTGGCAAGGGAATTACGCCCATTCTTGTAGTGGTAGCTAGTCCCATCAAACGTCTTGACTGGTTCCTCTATGACAAGCTTCAAAGCCACCCACCATCTCTTCATGGATGCGTCTCTACAAGGATGGGGCACCCAACTTCTCCAGGAAACCGCTTCCGGTCTTTGGACATTGGCGGAGCACGCATGGCATATCAACAATCTGGAGTTGGAGGCAGTCATACGGGCGATTCGTCATTGGCAACAGCTGTGTCCTTGTAGTGTAGGACAACTCCACAGTGGTGTACAAAACCAACAAACAGGGATAGATCCGTGCCCTGTCTTCTTTGCTGGCCCTCCATGCTAATGTCTCCGTCCAGACCATCATGGAGGAGTGCTTTTGGTCCTCTACATCTGTCTTTGCCAGCCGTTATCTTCACAAACTTTCTGTCAAAGGGTACTCATAGCTTTGGTCCACATGTCCTGGCCCAGCAGCTGGCCAATCCCGGATGCCATTTCTGAGGAACATGGTAGGAGTAGGAGTAGGGGCCAAGGGGGATAACTTGTAGATGCCGAGGCACAGGCTGTAGTCTGTTTCAACTTCTCTTCATTCCAGGAATGTCTGTTTGTATAAGGTAGGGAAGTTAAAGCACTGTGTAGCATCAGGTAAGTATAAAAACATTGCATATAATCAGAAATGCTTAGTTTTTGCTTGCATCCAGGTCTAAATGTCCTACCAGAATTAGATCCTGTTATGAGGCAGACATGACACAACAGAAGTACTGATACACATAACATCAAATATGCTTGAGGCATGAATCTTTTGTGTGAAGTTTTAAGTTCTAACATACTAACCATTTTGCTGACCATTGATATTACAAGTACTTTGTATCATAACTGTTTTATATTTGGTAAAATTAAGCTGTATTTTAGATTCAAGATGGAACGTGTATTGAACAGTTGTGTTGCTCCAGTTACACATATTCTGTGTTTCCTTCTGGTAACATTCATGGTTTCCTTTCCATAACTTCAACTTCAAGGCTTCTTGAATCAGATTTGGTTTTGGGTTGTCCCTCTTCTGAGACAGGTAATGTTGAATAAAAAGACTCCCTTGGTTGAATGTCACTTTGGTTACAGATGATGTATTGTTTTTAGGTGGAGTACAAATATCGTGATGAACTTGAAGTTTGCATTGTTAATATTTAAACTATGGTCATGTATGAAAGTGGCGGTGGGATACCCTTGTGGTTTAGCGTTTGCTCATCACACCGAAGACCCAGATTTGATTCCCCACATTGGTACAACGTGTGAAACCAGTTTCCGGTGTCCCCTGCCACGATATTGCTGGAATATTGCTATAGTGATGTGTGGATTGCTGCAGATGTTGTCGCAAAGTGTCATATTTTTTATCATTGTGTACAGCAACTAAACTTTCTACATCGGTCTGTTTCCAGACTGTACAGTATGTTAGTTTGTAGTTTAACGCCACACTCAGCAATATTCCAGCTATATGACGGTGGTCTGTAAATAGTCGAGCCTGGACCAGACAATCAAGTGATTGACATCATGAGCATCGATCCACGCAAATGGGATATGATAACATGCATCAACCAAGTCAGCGAGCCTGACCACCCGATCCCCTCGGTCGCCTCTTATGACAAGCATAGTCCCCTTTTACGGCAAGCATGGGTTGCTGAAGACCTATTCTAATCCGGAACTTCACGGGTTGACTGTACAGTAAACATGTTGCTCAACTTGTATATACTTAATAAATCAAAACAATTTTTCCTGTTGCTCAGAATTGACATGGTAATTATTGGTTGACTGTTACCCAGGTGACAAAATGCTGTAGGTTGAGGTTACCTGAGCCAAGTGCCAAGTGACACTGCTATGTTGTTCTGCATGTGAAGATGTTACATGAGATGTCAACCTAGGCTCCTTTACACCACACAACTTTTTTCATTCTGGTCCAAAATGGCATTGAAAAACAAATTTAGATAGACACGTTCATTACCTTTTATTGTGCAAACATAAAAACAAAAGGAAGAGCCTTGTGAACTGATTAGCTAAAAGTAGACACTTCAAATTATGCTTAGGATAGATCGTGGAAAGACGAAAAGGAATATCATGACACACACGGAAGAAACCAACTACTTGTCGGAGAGCAAAGATGTATGATTCCATAGTTTTCCAAAGCACCTTTTTAGGTTTGTTTGTTACTCATGTGACAGTGTTTTGGAATGACAGTATTTTAGAATTTTTGAATGCCATTGCATGATCTAGATTTATGTTCATCAGTTTGGCCCATGCTTGTTAATCTTTAATATAAAATTTGATGTTGTAAGCATGATAAGAATAAGATGTATTGAAAAAGAAACAGGTCATCCTTGGTTATTCTCTTCCCTAAATAAAGTCCCTTTAGTGTGTTCCTTATCATCAATGAAAAAAAGCATTCCTAATCTCACATCAGTAAGTCATAGTTCACCTTCATCAATGTCTGGGTGACAAGCATTTAATAAGTAAACAAAACTAATCATTTGTCTTATGATTTTATCAGAAGGTATTTTCTGAGGTTGATTAGTGCAAGGGTGATATATTGTAAGTTTGTTTGTGTGTTGGAATCTTTGGCAAATATAAAATATATACTTGTAAGTGTTTTCTTGGTATTATATTGAATCTATCAAAGTAAAGCACTTTTGTCACATTGATATGTGTTTGGTTTGAACATAATATTTATGTTTGTGCAATGTTTGAACTGTTACTCATGTTTGCTTCAGTTGTGGTTTATGTTGGCATTAAATAGATCTGTAATCAGCCATCCACAGAATGTCAAATATACCATTCAGTATTATGGAAATGGTCTCATATATTTTTACCATTAAAGTACACCCTATATGTAATTGTTCTGTCTTCTCTTCAACTGGCCAAAGGCCAGAATAGCCTGTGTGCCTCAAAGATCGATCAACAGTTTTCCTTGGCCAAAGTGCTCTTCTTCCAAAGAGAAATATGTATTGACTAAGGGGTTTAATTAGGAGATAAACATATTGTATTTTCAATTAAGAGGTTTTGATGATGGATTTGATACCTGTTAATTTCATTCGAAACCCAAAGTCAAACTGTCTGTGCTCCATCCATTTTCCGTTTCCAGGAGGAGAACTCTAAAACCATTAAATATTTCTTGCTGAAACTAGCTATTCAGATCAGTCTTGTGGTGAACTCGTGCCTTTTGTTGATTTCAGTTGCATATTATTTCTAACTTGTTTTACATGATGACAAGTTGGGCAGTGCTCATTTCCGGAGCAAAACTCTAGATGAAACTTGTTATATACAGATCATGATCAGTCTAGTGGTGAACTGATGCCTTTTGATGGTTTGGGATATTTAAGAATACTGAACAGCATTACTGTTTTCTTCACTGGATATGAGATGTAGGCAAATAAGGCAGCTAGACACTTTGTCAAATCAATTGTTGAAACTAATTCCTCTGCAGAGAATATATATTTGTATATAAGCGTGAGTTATTATTATTCCTTTTACATTTTACTATCTGTTTGTCCTTTAGATAATTATTAAATTGCCTGTCACAATAATTTGTATGGTGTCTTACAGCTGAGTCATGTGGCTTTATTTGCCCAAACTCTATCAAGGACATGTTGAACAACGCCATCCAATGGCAGTGAGCTAAAAGTGGGGAAAAGTCGCAAAACTCCATTTCCGAATTACACCAGATCAAGGGGATATGTCTTCTTGATAACTCTTGTTTCGAATCTATGTTCAAAACCGCTCAGTCGAAAAGTATGTTTATCGCCATTCTACCATGACAAGTTAAAGGAAACTTCATCTTAAAAGAGTAATGTGGCATCTCTCGAGTCTAATACTTGTAATCAATGTGCTTCAACATTGAAATGGACCTGTGAAGATCTGGGGTAGAATAGGTCTTCAGCAACCCATGCTTGTCGTAAAAGGCAACTAACAGGATTGGGTGTTCAGGCTCGCTGACTTTGCTGATACATGTCATCGTATCTCAATTGTGCGGATCGATGCTCATAATGTCAATCACTGGATTGTCTGTCTTTACAGACCACCATCATATAGCTGGAATATTGCTGAGTGCGGCTTAGTAGTATAGGTAATAGGGGTTCTGGCTCACTTCCACTGGAGCCAGATTTATATACCTATACCACCACTAATGGGGGGAATTTTTTATGTCAAAATGATGATGCGATTCAACGATCGCATGATGATCAAGTTAAATTGGCTCTAGCTCACCACTACCTTGAGCCAGTCAATGATACCATTAGTACAAAAACTATGATGAGACTAAACTAAATTGTAATGATAATATTCTCTATTATTTTTACTCATACGCACACCTTTTTTTTTAACGAAGTGATATTCAACATTTTTACTAAGTTCTTTGCTCATTTTACTAGGAGACCAAACTATATACTCTTCTTGGTAATTGGAAAGAAACAATTGATGACCATATTTGGTTGGTTTGACCAGGGGTCCGGAAACCGTCATATGCGCCGGACATGTCCGATTGGGAATCTCAAATGTCCGTTTTAAAATATTGCTTACCGGACATTTTAAAAAGTATTGTCCGGACATTCTTAAATTTTGACCGGACATGATCAACAGTTAGGACTGAGCAGTTTCTGTCTGCAGTTGCAACACAATGAAGATTAACTACACTGACAAGCCTTGTTTGTTTTGATTGCTGTAAATACATCGAACCTACATGATAGTCCAATCTATCAATCACTGTAATAGGCAATAAACTGAGTTGACACTGATTAATCGAGGATTAATTACTGAAAACATCTTGTGAATTTGAGTGAAAGGTGTTTACAACTGGACATTAATACCTTGCATCATCGATGTACCTCATTATCCTCACAATGCTACGATACGAAACCTCAGACAAGAAGCGAAAGCGTGACGACAGCCAGTCGACCGAATCTGCCAAACCCTCAAAGTCTGGATGATCATTTTGTAAGTCGTGGCTAACGACTTTCACTTGGTTGACATACAATGAGGATTTGCAGATTTTATTGTTTTCAGTAGCTAGTCGTATCTTGATTGACCGCCATTTTGCTTTCTCGGACGATCGATATCCAATTTTTTTATGGTCAATAATTAAGTACAGATGAAAAAAGTATTCAAATAACTATTGCTATCAACGATATTTTAGTATTTGTGATTAAATTATCTGTTTTGTTTTTAAAAAAATCTTTAGTTTAAAAAAAAACTTTTCCCGTGAGGTCACGTGATAACCAAATATGGGATAATAGTCTCGATCCAAATGTTACAACGCGTACCCTTGAGCAGACTCATGAATATAACTCATGAATATTAATTAGACCGTTCACTACGTTACCAGATCGTTATTATAACAGAAACAAACGTATTTTTTCCATGTAAATCCAAAATGATATTATTTGTTATTAATTGTCCGGTGAATTAAACAATTTAAATTGAAACAATTCATAATTCATCATATTATGAATACGTAAACTTGTAATGTGTGAAAAGTCGTTCTAAAATACGCTATTTGAAGGGGGCGTGGCCTAAATGCAAATGTCCGATTGGGATTTTAAATTTTCCGGACCCCTGGGTTTGACATCCATTTGATAATTTTGTCCCTGAGCATAAATGCTTCGTTAGCTTTTTCGAGTTCTTTGCTGGTTTGTAATTCTCCATTATTATATACTTATGTAAGCAATCGTCTAAATGAATGTATGATTTTATGCGGTGCGATCTAATGATAGTAAGCAATCTATTTTTAATCTCGAACCAGTTCTTTGGTTTTGGCACGGAAAAATTGACGTGCTTGTTGTCTCCCCTGTTCTATGAACTTTTTTTTCTCATCTTCGCTAATACCACTGGTCTTACGAGAATTTGATCGAATCTCCTGCTTCATTGCGTTATATTTGGTGAGTTCTGACAGCACTAAACGAAACTCCTCCTCGGTTATCTTACAATCGACCATTGCTGTTGAAATATGATCCTCAATGCTGTTCAACTTTGCTTCGGCGAGTATCCGAATATTATCATGTTTTAATGCTTTTTTTTGCAACTTAAGAGAAATGAATTTTATCGCTATTCCTGTCAGTCCTGAGACTCCAGCGGCTATTTCCATGCCAAGTACGATAGGCGCGGCGATTATAGTTGATAATAAACCAACACCGGCTACACCGAGTCCCATGCCAGCTGTTACAAGCGCGGTGTCAACTCCATCGAGAGCATTCACGGCTCTGCGATACTTTTTATACAGTCCGGATGCTGTCACTTTTAATAATTTGGACCCCCTCAAAGGTTGCAACAGGTGATGCTTCCATATAAATAATACTGCAACGTTGACGCTCGTGTTTCTTGAGCCATTTAATTGATAGACCTGGTAATATTTCGAAGGCATCTGCCGGTGCATCCCCAAACAAGACTTCAATAATAAGCGTAGAAAGATTCGGTATAGCCTTCAAGTTCTGTTTTATATCATTGAATTCAGTAATCAAATTTAAACATTTTTTACTGCCGGGCGACTCAATAACATATGA
Organism: Haliotis rufescens; assembly: GCF_023055435.1. Taxonomy (NCBI): domain Eukaryota; kingdom Metazoa; phylum Mollusca; class Gastropoda; order Lepetellida; family Haliotidae; genus Haliotis; species Haliotis rufescens. The sequence goes on from NW_025963979.1 coordinate 358,496, forward strand.
CCTGGGTTTTCTGGCAGGGGAGAAACTTACACGCTTTTCTGTTTTGATGGGATATAAGCCCCGAGTACGATCCCACTATTCATTATCTTGGTTAATTGATGTCCCTTACCCATCATCACATATGGTGGGGTAATGACAATATTCAGTAGCCACTCGATTTTGGCTTCGATCATAGTCCATTTATTATCATCGTTGTGGGTAAGATTGTACGAAGTGTTTTTATGGAGTCTACTAACGTCGACATCACTTAAATCTCCTAGATTACCTGTGAATGTAACTTCTTTCCGCTTGTATACATTATCTTGTAAGTGTAAAGCGTATAACTTGCCATCAGCGCCGGGTTTACCGAATCCTTCTGTGTCTCCTTGATCGGAAAGCGCAATTGTATTACATTGTCTGAGCATTCCAGGGCCTGATGAATCAACCATTATTTATAATATGGAGTGTTACACTCAAGTATCCTATATGCACAGGTTGATGTTTTACATCTAATACAGACATTTTGAGATCTGAAATAATACCCCGCTTTAATTTTTTATATTGTAATGATGAGAAAGATTCCGTTCTACAGCTATTGTATTTTTCTTCTTTGACTGGAATAGCTCTCAGCAGAGTAGAAGGACTTTCAGGTTGAATATTATCCGTCGTACTGATCTGATCAAGATGGATGCACAACTCTTTATAGGGAACTAAATCAGGCAATTTATATCCATGCTGTGTTTTGTTGGGGTGTATTAACATTCTTTCTACTCCGTTAATAAATCCAAGTGTTTCTGCTATGCACCGGTGAAGAATTATAATATTTTCTCCAGCGCTTATAATCAGCATCCCATTTGACTCATTTTTTGTGAGACTAGATCCCAAAGGCTTAAAAAATTCATCATTGAGTGAACATACACTGTAATACCCATCAGGTATAATGTGAGAGTCATCCTCATTACCTAGACTATCTATTTGTATCCTATTATTATTTCTCGCAGCACTTATATTGGCCCACCGCGGGTAATACGTTACATCGCAGACAGCGACTTCAAGTTGTCCAGCTGAGTTATCGATAGTATGAAGCAGTTCAATAGACTGACCATTTGTTATTCCCGGGAGTGTGACATACATATTAAATATACAATGATACTATATCATAACTTAAATATGAAATCAACTTACATTACGAATCAGTCGATTTTATTAAGTGCATCTGATGCTAAGTTTTTCGTTGAATTCCCTGATATCTTTGAAAAGTACAGGGTCACGGCAACTAGCAATAAAATGCTGCACGATTGGTTACACAATCCAATGCAATTTTGGCAGAACCAGTTAAACTTTACCATATGGTGTGCCACTACAGGATGTGGTGTATCTCTTAATGCCCCAGGATTTGAACTAAATAAGTCTGTTTTATTATTTCACGTGTCCTATCAGATTAGACATATTCTTAAAGAAATTAGTGCCCCATTACCACAGGATCGCGCATGGAATTCCACAAATAATCCATACGATAGGTTCGCGTATGAACATATTTGTAAGGAATTTGGTATTTCCAGGGGAACAGATTGGCATATTAAAGGAGCTAGCTATGGTCTAGGTGTTCCATACAGTAGACAAAAAACTGTTAAAGAAGAAAATGATGTTTTAGCTAAAGAAATGGTAAAAAAACCCAGTAGATCCACTTAGGTGGTCGCATAGAAGCAAACTTTATGTAAGATTACATAATATTTTCTTAAAAACTCATAGTTGGTATCACAACTTGCAACTTTTTAATAATGATTGGATTGGGTAATTCTCGGTGCACAATCGAAAACACGAACGTCCATTATCGGTTCTTGGACGGCGTTCGATGCGCAAAAACAGTTTGTCGCAAACGTGGAGGACGCCATTAATTCACCAGTTGACATACCATCGTCTATAAAGCGTTTTCAAGATGCATTACAGTACGCTCAATCCAAAGTGGACTACGTTTATGCACCGGGACTATACATGTCTCCGAGTAATATGGAACTTAAGATCGGTCAAGTGATAGGCTATAATAATAAAATTGTTATTGCTTCCGATCATCAAAAACCAGGTATAAATTCAGATATTAATACCGAATTAATAACGCAAACAAACACAGGCGAAACGGGAATAGTCAAGCCACAGATATCTACTAACACTCAACCATCTACTGACGCACAGTCACAAGTGTCACCACATATTGCAGCTAAAAATCAACAACATATCGATTAAAAAACAGCGCTTGTAGTAGGTGGAGTCGCGGTTGGTTTACTCATGATTTGGTTAAATAGTTCTTAATGAACTGATTTGAATAAATAGTTCTTAATGGATACATACAACAGTCCGGCAATTGCTACGATCAGTGCCCACAAGTTTTGACTAAGCCAAGTGGTGGTCTTAGCTAATAAATTCAAGAGCCAGGAAACAACACTCCCTGTTACACTGGGAAGTGCAGATGCGGCTTTCCCAGTGAGCTTTTCCAGTGCTGAACCTAATGCTTTCAAATGCTTTTTTATCCACTCTTTTACACCATTTGTATCAGTAGGTGGTGTGGGGGGTCCGCTGCCACCTGTTAACGTGAGAGTCAAAGTCGATATAATAAATCCCAATGCTGTTAAAATACTGGCAATGGTTATCCCCTGTTCTCTGAACAATGTTTTAATTTTATCGGCCAGTGTAGTATCATTGTTGAGGACTTGATCGATAGTTTCTCGAATTCGACTGATTTGTGAACGAAGTGCCTTTCTATTACTGGAAGCCGCTTCGAGGCAGGCCGATCTTTCGTCTTCTAAGTTACGCAATCTTTCTGCAATGCAGTGTCTACTGAATTCATCACCCGCCTGTTCAAGTTTTGTTTTCTCATAAGCTATATGCTTGTCGATTTCGGATATATTGGCTATATTATTGATGAGTTCTCCCCGCATTGTTCACATTGCCTTGTCAAGACCTCGTATTTCCCTGATATTGAACTCTGAATATGGTGATACACTGACCGTGGAATTATCGTAGTAGGTATCCAAGATTTCTCCGAGCTGTCCGAGGCCAACTTCGAGCTTTCTTCCAAATTATCTATGTTACTGAGTTCAGTACGCACAGTCCAAAGAACCTTAGTAGTCTTCACGGAAAGTTTTTCTCGTGAGTAGTCCACAAAACCTAATTCATCACGAACAAATTTGATGCCGTGTTTAGCAGCTATCGTAGATAAGGCTAGGGTCTTACGAGTACGAGAATTCATAAGATCAATATCTGGAGCGCCACGCAGTCGCAATATTCCTTTACTATCTTTTCCATCTATCATAAACTGTGAATAGTCACGAACAACAGGACTAACATCTTTAAAGGCATCGTAATAATCATTAACGATTGATTGTAAAAGTTCATCAATAAGATTCATGCCACCAAAGCTGGTTTCATCAGTACCCTCTTTCGATTGTACTAGGGTTATCAAAGTTATCTAGATTAAAATCATCCATTTTTATATTAAACATAAGGTTACATAATTTCAATGTAACAATGTCTTCGGAATACGGACGCAAGTTAAACCCACAACGTAGACTTTGAGATCCATTAGGGGTCAAAGCAATTTGTCAGTCTGTAACTATAACTAATAACCCGAGTACCATTGATCAGAATCAAACACTTCTGGTTTGATTTCCTAATCTCGGCGCACACGATGTGTTAGTTCCGGGAACTGTCCGACTAGCATTTAGAATTAGTTTGAATTCTACAGATGCTAACAGGGAGCCCGTTCAGAACATAGGTCGTGCTATCTTTAAGAAAATAGCGATTATAATTAGCGGTGATGAGGTTTTGAGTATTGATGATAGCGATGTATATTTCTGTTACATGGATCTCTGGAGAACGGATAAAGAGCGGGAAAATTTACAGTACCAAGGTATTAGAAATCGGAACACATTGAGACTGCGTGTGGGTGCTGATAATGGTGATAATATCGTCATAAAAGATCTCGCTGTTGCCGGCGCATTAGGTAACCGATTCTATATTCGGCTAGACTTTGAATTACTAGATAGTCACATGCCCTTTTATCAAGCATCCCTAGGCGATAGGTTAGAATACGAACTCACTTTTAATGACTATGGTAGAGTAATCAGAGCTACTTAAGATGCTAGCTATTCCATTGACAATATCTCACTGGAGTATGATATGATAACAGATCCTGAATTAGCCAGACAAATTCGTAACCAGTATACCGGAAGTTTAGCTATTTTGTACGATCGCGTGCTTTGACACCGAAAGATCATAAGGAGCAAAAAGGATACGACTCTGTCCTGAAAGATCTCAGAGAGCAGACCAAATGGGTAGCCCTGTTTCATTGCAAAGACCAAGATTCATTTGTGGAATGTCTACGCGAAAATTATGTTATTTATACTCAAAAAACCTTAGACCCGAGAACGTCCAGTTCATTTGTGGCAAAAATTACAGACACTGAAAATTGTTGTTTAGGCCCGCACAAAAGGCGGACAAATTTATTACAAGGTATATACGCCTAAGCGTACAATTCATCAATCCGAAATTGTATGAAATAAGCCACAAAGGTGGGGGAAACAACGCCACAATAGTGGAACACTATGCCCCCACCCGACGACGGTCTCGGGACGAGTTTTAGAAACGTATCAATAAAATTTAAAGCAGCTTCCTCCTCCCTAATTCTATGCACGAAATATGATATATGCAATCTGCATTGATTGAGTATCTTTGATACAAACACACAAACATAGCACAGCGTTCCAGGTCCATAGGAAGTGTTATGTATTGACCGGTTGGTCCGAGTCTCTTTCTTCACTTCCACCTGGGGATTCGTCTTCATTAACGTCTGTTGCCTGCAAAAGTAAATCCTGGTGGCAGTATCTCTTATCTAGCTTATCATAAAATATTTTGTTTCATGACGTACTAATAGTCTATATAGGCCTACATTTCGTAAACAATGTAATCTAAAACAGTTGTAGTTAATTATTGGTGCGGACCAATACTTGAGATAGCCCGCACGAAATGGAAATCGTAAAAGATTCCTTGATGGAACATGAAATTATTAACATTAATCATAATTAGAATTAAATAATGAAACTCATTGAGCAAATTGCCTGACCCTGAGGCATAGTGCCTGCTCATGCTCATTATTATAAGGGTAAGGTATAAAATGCAACCATACAACACTCAACTCTACTATGTAATTCATAAAGGCCCCTAGTTGGGACGTGTAAATATTTACATGTAGCTACTAATTGAACAAACTCGCCTGACCATGAAGCATAGTGTCTGCCCATGCGAAACACCACACTCCCTGTCTTGGCATAATGAACCATAACAAGTTAACACACATTATAATATAGTAAGTGATACATTGAACAACAGACTCTACTCTGTATGAGTAGATCAATAGTAATCGCATTTTCCCTACATTTAAGTGATAAATAAAACTCTAGATTGCCAAACTTCTAATTGGTCCTATTCAGCAAATAGGCTCTTTTTCCGCTGAGCTACGCTACCGACAACAACCCTTATTCTCTACAGCTGAACAGGAATGTATGCTTTAAATGCATCTGAATTCCACCGGCCCCTTTGCCGAATTTTTGCGTCCGACCAGCCTTTCTTTGCTGCCGAGCATGCTGCACCTATACGGAAACTGTGTCCTTTGTATCTAGTAGAATCTAACCTTAAGAAGTTAAATACAACTCTGAGTGCCTCGTTAAAGGAGGATCTTGCTACCGGTTTAAAGCATCTGTCACAAAACAGAGGGCCTGGGAAGAGAGACCTTTGTCGTAGGTAACGTTTGAGCGCAGCAACTGGACATAGGGTACTGTCTAACTTGTCTAGTGTGACGATCTTGCTAGCTTTACCGCTGTTGTGTTTATACATCGATATATTAAGATAGGCCGCGGAGCTGGAAAGTGAAACGTCCTGCACCTGCAAGGCCGCTTCCTCATCCGAACTACGCACCGTCAGTTCACCAATCCAAAAAAATCCGTGAAAGGCAACTAAAAACATTGTCTCATAAAGTAGTCTGATTGAAGGGTTGGAAAACACCACAGGTAATGAGTCAATCATCCTGCCCAGTATGTCCTCTGTGATTGGTAGACGCTGGTCTACTGAAGAGTTTAGACACTTAGCCCCATGTAACAACTTCTGAACTTGAAAAGAATTTGATTTGTCCTCTAAACCGCGAATTTTATGAATGTAACCTAACGCTGAAATGTAGGTCCTCATTGTTGAAGGTGCTAACTTTAAATGGAACATATACGCCAAAAATAGTGCCCAGTTAGGTGTTGCTATCGGTAGCGCCGGCGAAATACCTAGACAATCCCGGGAGAATTCATTGTACAATTCCCACGCTCTGGTATAAGTAGCCTGACTATTCTTACATAGAGCTGCCCCTAATAAAGTATCTAAGTGAATAGATAATTCTCGGGTTGTAGGGGCGGAGGAATCCGCGTTTCCTGCTTGTCTGCCCATGGTGCCTGACTGACAAATTTTGATATCTGTAAACGAGAAAGTAGGTCTGCCGACTTATTATGTCTTCCCGGTATGTGTTCCGCTCTGAAAATTATATCCCGTTTCAAACACGAAAGAACAAGGTCCCTCACCAAGGACATCAACTTGACTTCTTTAGACGTTTGCTTATTGATAACGGACACTAAAGCTATGTTGTCTGTATGAAACAGAATACATTTTCCTCTTAGCTCTTCAGCCCAAAATCTAACTGCCAACACAATGGGGAAAAACTCTAAGACAGCTATGTTAAACAACTTCCAACAGCCTGGCCAAACTCCATACGCCCGTTTGCTTCTAAAAACAATTCCATACCCTAACGACGCTGCAGCGTCGGTAAAGAGATGAAGCGCACTATTCGACAACCACGCCTGTTTCCGCAATACGGATATCCCGTTATACTGACCAAGAAATTGCAGCCACGATTTAAGATCCTCCCGAGCTTGCTTATTTAACCGTATCCGATGATGGGGTCTCTGGGTCCCGACAGTTAAATCATACAATCTCCTAAGAAAAGCCCTACCTGGTACCACAACTTTACAAGTGAAATTAAGGTAGCCTAATAAGGATGGCAGCTCACTAAGTCTAACCTTCTTCTTGCACATATCAGCGGTCAAGCTTCTAGCCTTAACTAATTTGTCTGAAGGTAACCTGGCTTCCATGGCAATAGTATCTATTTCGATTCCTAGAAACTGGAGACAGTTGGCAGGCCCTACTGTTTTTTCAGGCGCAAAAGGAATCCCAATATCTCCGCATATGTTTAAAAATGCTTCAAGTTCTCCCCGACACTTGCCCCTGCCCTGAGAAATAATGAGGAAGTCGTCTAAAATATGCAGCATGTGTCCTATCCCGAGTTTGTTAATTGCAATCCAGTTCAACGCAGTGCTAAACGTCTCGAAAATTTTGCATGCTGACGAACAACCCATTGGCAAGCACTTATCGAAATAATATTCTCCTTTCCAGGTGAAACCAAGTAGGTGATAATTGTGAGGGTGAATAGGTACAATTCTGAAAGCTGATTCAATGTCGCACTTCGCCATATAAGACCCTAAGCCCATCCTAACAATAATGTCAATTGCTTCATCTAAGGAAGCATAATGTACATTGCTCGCCTTTTCAGGTATACCATCGTTGACAGAGTTACCGTAAGGATAAGAAAGGTGATGGATCATTCTAAATTGACCTGGGACTTTTTGGGAGATATATGAAAATCCTTTTGTGGAAACTGTTTATAGGGGCCTGATATCCTACCTAGTCTTAATTCTTTGCTTATTTTGTTTTGGACCACGTCTATGTTATCTGAAGCACTTTTTCAGTTGTGACAATCTCCTGATTTTAAATTACCCTCGTATCCAATGCGAAACCCAAACTTGAAACCCTCTAATGGATAATCAGTGATTTCTCTATCATAACCTTCAAGCCAATGTTCTAGCTTATGCACGTTTATAGGGGTTGGGAGGTTGGTTTGCTCGGTTTGGTCTACCAAATTCTTTCCTCTGCCCACATTTACTGTAGCCATGGTCACCCCCGCATTGGGGACAATAGTGACTGTATCTACAAGGTTTGGCATTGCATTCCCGTCCGAGATGAAAGCTGAAGCAGAAACCGCTTGGGATGGCAGATTTGGCAGACCCTGATGTCTTTGCCTTAAATGGCTTTTGGTTTGAGGGACGAAAATTCTGCAAATTTGAAGTAATTGCACCAAACCATAATTCCCAGTGTACTGTTCCCCAATCCAAATTGTTTTCTGACCTCAACTTTTAAGTTAAGTTGCTAAAATGAGACCGGGCAAAACACGTCTGGAGCGGGTGGCTATCCAGGCGGAGATGCGCGTTAATCAGAAAGCTGACGTGGATGACGCTAACGTGGATGACGTCACCGTTACGTCATATCTTTTAAGTGACGTATTGATTCCCGCCATGAGGTGTAACCGGGCAGCGCGCATGAAGCGCAACTGGGTTTTTTCCCATAAAACAATTTTTTGAAAATTTTTGCATTTATACCAAGTCCAAGCGAGATAAAGTCAGAAAACTGTTAGCTTCAACGAAGCACTGTAAACTCATATTAAAAACCGATCAACCAGCTTAGCAAAAATATAGCAAAAGTAGCAAAATTATAGCAAATATAGCAACTGCTAAGCAAAATTATAGCAAAAATAGCAACTACTAAGCAAAAAAACCATAGCACAAATAGCAAAATTATAGCAAAAAATACGATAAATTGAACATTAGTGGTTGTTATGTAATAATGTGGTTTGAAATCCTCATTCTTTCTCAACAGTTTATTATTTCGGGTTGTATTGGATATGCAATATTTTATTATGTTAGACTTAAATATCTCCTTAGGTATTACATTATGGAATGCGAAGAACTCATCGAACAAAATGCTCAAAGAACCTGATCAACATACAGAAGAACATACAGATAAATCTTTAGATAAACATAAAGAAAGACTCGCTGCTTTGGTAGCCGGTGGAAAATGTTCCCAATATTTGGGGGAAAATTATACAACTGAAAAAATTGATAACATGACCGATGAAGAAATTAAAAAACTGTGTGCACGTTACGAGTCTAGACTGGTAGCTACCATGACTAAAACAATAGGTTCGGCTATGTTACAACTATTCACAGTCGTAGCTAGTACGTTTCTTCCTATCCCGGTAGAACATCGCATGTATTTATGCGAATCTCTCGAGAAAGACCCATTCATCGAACACGCTAAAAGCTCAGTAAGCTGTGAGTTTTATCATAGATATGGAATGTTCTTAGCTCCACTCACCACAGCTTAATAACGGCTAGGTATTGTCAATTTAAACATACGTGCCCACTTGATAATAATGGAGAGTCAATCACAACAGATTGCGGAAATGCAACAAGTACAAACCCCGATTCTATCACAACAAGTGAATGAGGAAATACCACAACAAGTGAATGAGGAAATACCACAACAAGTGAATGAGGAAATACCAGCGATTGCACAGTCACCACAACAAGTCAGAGTGACTAAGAATCCTCGAAAAGTCGCAGCTGGTAGGAAGGGTGGGTTGGCGAGGAAGGCGAAACGACATACTGAACATAGTTGTCTGATTAAAACTTGGGCTCCCTATGTACTAGGAGTTGTTGCTATAACGGTGGTGTGGTTATTTTTTAAGACCGGAGAAGAGAAAACGTCACAAGTTCAAAAATTAGATGAGGTTCAAATAGAGGTAAGCCCCCATATAATGTTATAATGACTACTCCAGTTACAGACGGTAAAATGTTGTTAAACGCAACGTATCATTCAGCAGTGGTTACCAGCTTGGCCATTGGTTATTCCCGTATTGCTAAAATGATTACTAAAGCCACACCACCCAAGCTAGATTTTAATGGTTGTGATATCGGTATGATGATTCTTGATATTGGATTGGCAATGACTACAAAAGATATGCTCATCAAACAAGGACTTATCCCAGAAGACATAATAACATTTGAATATTTTATATTATTGAACAATTGAATATTTTATATTCATATAATATGGCATCAATTGCGATGATGGTCGGTGGAGCTATTGTTAATGCTCTAGCTTTTACGGGGATTATTTTTTTTTTTCTCTATGAGGGAATCAAACGCTAAAGAAGTTGAAGAGGAGCGTAAACGACATAATAAAGCAGTAGAACAACTTGAAGCAGCCCAGTCACAATGGGCCAGGCGCAGAATGGAGAGATTAGATTTTATTAATGAAGAACTGCGTAAAGAGGGATATTCAATTCAAACATTTAAGGATGTTGAATCTGCTATGCACGAATACTTCCTTGTTTACGGGAAGAAACTTGATCCAATACAGAGACCAACACTCTCTCAGTTTTATACACCGTCAGAGGCTCAGAAAGACCGCGAGATAGCGTTTATAGTGTTGGGTTATCAGTCATTGCTATTTTTAGCTACACAATAACTACACATAAAGGTATATTTATCACAATGGCAAGAGGCACATCAAGATGTAAATTCATACGCATGGGCCAATCACAAATTTGTGGAAAAAGCTGTATGACTGATTTTGGTGGAATCCATTCCATTGCAATTAGAAAAGCGCATATTAATTATTCCTGTTCTGTATGTGGGATTGGGGTCAAAGGTAGTTGCTGTTTATGTAAGTGTCACGGTGCTGACAAGAAATGGTTTCAAATTATTTATGAGAGGAAAAAGGCTTACCGAAATGAGATAAAAAGATTGGGTAGAATTCAAACCAATTAGAGATTAGTCCACATGTAGTTATATATCACAATGACTTATGTTGTCAGCTCGCTGAAAGCTTTGGCAAAGCAACGTTGTCTACGTGGATATTCTCGAATGAGAAAAGCTGAATTGATCGATTTACTCGGTTTGGAATACAACAAACCCCAGACTGTTAGAGAACTCAAAGCTCAAGCAAAAAACAGTGGGCTGAGAGGTTATTCTCGAATGAGAAAAGCTGTATTGATCGCTATACTAGATAATAATGAATCAGTTGGCGATGTTGATAAAAATAAACCAGTTGTTGATAATAATGAGTTAAAATTTGTACCCACAGCCGGCATTGGTAAATATCTAAGAGGTTGGAAGATGGATATTAATTCCAACATGGATGTTAATGATGTTAAGCCCATCGTATCGAGCAAAATTAACGAGGAATTAGATGATTTAAATAGTATGAAATACCAGCTGACGGTTAAAATGTCATTGAGTAAAAGTAACGCAGATGATAGCACTGAATATATGGAACCATATTTCCAAAGCAATCAAGAAGTTATAACCGAATCCGATACTATAAGCACATCATTAGATACATCAATTCAGAGGATACAGGAAACTTTAGAATGCTGGACTAATAGAGGTTTGGGTTGGGGTGTGGATAAAATCGATAGTTTATATCTAGATATAGCAAATTATATGCCTTTCAAAGGTGGATCTTGTATAGATTTACCCTCGGATTATAAAAAAACAACCCATAATTAATGTAAAAAATAAAAGAATGACTGTTTCAGAATGATGATAAGATCTGCATTGTTCCCCCTAGACAAACATCTGGATAGACCTTCTAGCTATCCCCAAAAATGATGGACTCAACCTTGATGGTATAGACGAACCTACACCAATCTCACAAATTGATAGGGCGGAAAAGGAAAATAATTTAGCTATAAATGTTTTTGGACATTCTTCTAAAGGAGTTTTTGTACACAGGATAAGCTCCGCTCCGGAACAAATTCCCAGAATCAATTCATTTCTGATCGAAAAAGATGGTAAATATCATTATACCGTATTTTCTTGAGTATAGTGCGCACTTTTTTTCGAAAAAACACAGCTGTGTAGAAGGGGTTGCGCATTATACACGAATTATGAGTTTGGATGTTTTTTTCCCCCATGGAAAGACATTACCGTGAGCACGAAACACCGGGAATACCATGTCAAAAAATCTGTACTGAAGTACGCAAAATAATTATGTAATTACACTGTCTGGCTATAAAAAGTGTTCTTTCTATATCTGGACTTATGTTTGTAACTTATTTCATTGATTTTATTCAAAATTCCTTATAATATTGTTTTTATTAATTTCGGCGAAATCGTGTGTGAAGTGATCTGATCGGAAGATCGCACAACTCACCGTTATTAACAGCAACCACGGTCAGAATACCGCTATTGATGCCTTGAAAAAAACTTTAGTTGACAGAGAATGGATACATATATCATAAATGACATACTTTGACTCGTTAAAAGTCATATTTGTTTTTGTTTGACGATTCTATGTCAACATGAAATTCTCGCGATCACGTGATCACGTGCGCGTGAGCCTTGACGGTGACTGGTGAGACATGTTCCATGTAAAAAATAATACCCGGGAATAGCGATCAGCTGCTTCGCTTAGGGTTATTATTATTTTAAATATGTTTAGTAAAGGTTGCATATAATTAAGAACATAATGGAATATATTATTCCTGATAAATAAAATAGTTTCAGATCCAATTGTTGCCGATCCTTGCATTAAAAATCTTATAAAGTGATATCATTGGGTGTGTCTTGACCGAATCACCGGTCGATTCCAAGAAAACGTGTGTACAGCTGATTGCTGTTTCCAGCTTAGTTTACGAGAAAATACGCAAGGTAATCTTAATCCCTAAATATAAAACAATGCCTAGCAGAACAATAAATACTATTTAAACGATAAATAAACATGTCTGGTGATTTTTTATCTCCAATTTCGAATTTGTACTGACGAAGTTTCTCAGCACCCGTTCGTTTGCCGGACTTCACTGAAAGGGTACGGTGTAAAAAAATTCTGCTCATAATATTCAAATTTCTTTTTTTTCCAAAATATTGAACCCGCTGGAGGGGGGTGCGCATTATACATGGGTGCGTACTATAATCAAGAAAATACGGTACGTGGATAAAGAGTTTAAACAGGCTATTATACAATCAAACAAAATATAAGGGAAAGAAATATTTCTGCGAAAGATGCCTGCATGGGTACAGCAGACAAGATCTATTAGAAGCGATCAGGATCGATATGCCTAAAGAGGGAAAAAATATATTAAAATTTGAACATTATTGTAATCAAATGCCAGTACCGTACGTAATTTACGCCGACTTCGAAGCGCTTATCAAACCTATAGAGGCCACAGAACACAGCAATCAAGATAGTTTTACGTACAAAACTCAAGAACATATTCCTTGTGGGTTTGGATATATAGTTGTAAGGTATGATGGGAAAACAAACCCACCCGTGACTTATAGAGGTCCCGATGCAGCAAGAAAGTTCCTAGAATATCTACAAAACGAGGAGAAAATAATCAGGGAAAATTTATCGCGTAAGAAACCCATGTGTATGACGAGGGATGATTGGAGGGCCTATAAGAAGTCAACTAGTTGTCATGTTTGTAATAAACCCCTGGATGGGGATTCTGTAAGAGATCATTGACATGTAACGGGTACTTATCGAGGAGCTGCACATAACGAGTGTAATTTGAAACTAAAAATGAATTCTCAAACAATACCCATCCCTGTTGTGTTTCATAACCTTAGAGGATATGATTCTCATCTCAATATGCAAGCTATTTCAAAGACTGACGGCGGCTTAACGTGCATTCCTAACAATATGGAAAAATACATATCATTCTTGTTGACTAAAACTAAACATTATAGGGACAAGGATGGGAAAGCTAGAATAAAGCAAAGTCATGGGCTTAGATTCATAGACTCCGTACAGTTTCTGTTATCTTCCCTGGACAATTTAGCTAATGCGAACAATCCCGATGACTTTGCAATAACAAATCAATATACTGATCGGTTAACTCATCATTTGTTGCTGAGAAAAGGTGTACATCCTTACGAATATATGGATGATTGGTCTAGATTCGAAGAAACTAAATTACCACCTCTTGAATCATTCTATAGTAACTTAACAGAATCTAAAATAACCGATGTCGATTATGAACACGCTCTGACAGTGTGGGATAAATTAGGTTGTAATAATTTAGGCGATTATCACGATCTGTACTTAAAAACCGATGTAATGTTACTCGCCGATATATTGGAGATATTTAGAAAGACATGTTTAAAACAATACGGCTTGGCTCGGCATGGTACTATTCCAGTCCCGGACTATCGTGGGATGCATTGTTAAAGAAGACCGGTGTAGAACTAAAACTACTCACCGATTACGATATGCACTTGTTTATTGAGAAAGGATTAAGAGGTGGTATATCGATGGCTGCTAAAAGGTATTCTAAGGCTAATAATAAATTAGTGGAAGGATATGATCCGAATAAATCCGACACCCACATACGGATGGGCTATGAGTCAACCTTTACCCACGGGTGGTTTTGAGTGGGTCGATGTGAATGATATCGAAGTGAATAATATCCATGAGGTCGATGTGAATAAAGGGTACATACTAGAAGTTGACTTGGAATATCCAAATTCATTACATAAAGACCATAACAGTTATCCTCTAGCTCCCGAAAGATTAATGGTGAATAAAGATTGGATGTCGAAATATCAACACTCCTTGATGGGTAATACTAAGTTAGCTAATGTAGAAAAACTTGTACCAAATTTGATGGATAAGACAAAATATATAGTTCACTATAGAAATCTCCAGTTATATCTATCATTAGGTATGAAACTAAAGAAAATACACAGAGTTCTAAAGTTTGATCAAAGCCCTTGGATGGAGCCCTATATAAGACTGAACACAGATTTAAGAAAGATGGCTATCAGCGATTTCAAAAAGAATCTATATACCGGTAAGCTCATGAATAACTCAGTATTTGGTAAAACTATGGAGAATCTGAGGAAGCGTGTTGATGTTAAATTAGTTCGGTCTAATGAGGAAGAAAGACTCAGGAAAGTTATAGCCAGTCCGGCTTTTAACAGAAGCAAGATATTTGATAACGACTTAGCCGCGTTGCATATGCAGAAGAGTAATATAAAATTGAACAGACCGGTGTACGTTGGTATGAGTATTCTCGACTTGTCAAAACACTTAATGTATGACTTTTATTACAACAAACTTAAGAAGCAATACGGCGATAGATGCGAGGTGTTATATACCGACACAGATTCTTTGTTGATGGAAATACAAACCGAGGATGTATATAAAGATATGACAGAAAAATTAGATATGTACGACACGAGCGATTACCCAAAAGATAATCCACTGCACAGCATAGTAATTAAAAAGGTGTTAGGTAAGATGAAGGATGAATGTGCTGGGACCCCTATAGCAGAGTATGTCGGATTAAGACCTAAGATGTATTCTATAAAGAAGTCCGATAATGGAGAGATAAGAAAAGCTAAAGGCGTTAAGAAGTATGTGGTAAAAAAGCATATCAAACACGAACAGTATAAAGAATTATTATTCAATCATAGAACGTTCAAACACGAGATGAACTCTTTAAGAAGTTACAATCACAGGATATATGGATTAAGAATGAACAAGACATCATTATCCCCCTTATATACAAAGAGATGGATTGATAAGGATGGTGTAACTACCTACGCTTATGGTTATGGTGGTAATACTGTATCATTGGGAACTATGAGCAACTCTTCTCGTACAAATGCCCTGCCCGGTCCATCTTTAAGATAATAAAGAATAGGCTCTCCTTCTTTCATAACCAACCGACTTATGTTGTATATCTTAAGGGACCAAATCGGATCGGTTGCGCGACGTAGGCCTCCTTCGAGTTCACCGGGCTGGTATAAATATCTTATGCTTACTCTATCCGGAAGTTTTTGTTCTTTGCCTCTCCTCAGTGCTGAAGATTCAGAAGTCACAGATTTCATTTTAATCGCATGGGATGGTTTCTTCCCGATTAATCTTGTTACTTCATTATTCAGCGCTGAAACAACAGCTGATAATCGTGTCACCCATTGGGTTGATCTTAATCGTTCAGATTTCATTTCGATCCCATACTGATAGCCAAACAAACGTTCCGCTAATGTCCGGTTAAATCTTTCGACGATAGCTTGACTACGGTGGGCCTCTTTTTCACCATGCATGATTTCGACATCGTGCTTTGTTAACAGTTTAGTTATTGATCCCATAAACTCGCGACCAGGATCTACTTGAAATAGCTTAGGCCATTTTAGTGGTCTGCGTTTATATATGCGACTCAGTGCATTAGCTACTTCTGTTGAATCTATCGAGGTTAATGGCTCAGCCTCTTTGTATCGACTAGCAACATCCACTACGGTTAAAGCTTATTGATACGTTTTGCGTCTTACCTTATCATGGGGAAGAAACAAGAGGTCACTTCATTCGTTGTAAAAATATCAAACTTCTTCCTCGGTATATAACGCGGTGCTGGTAAGTATATTTGCCACATCGCTTGTTTCTTAAACCAATCCTTGGCCACATCTTTAGATACCTTAGCCGCGGTGGCTAATTTTTGTATTGCTCCTATACCTTTCCAATATCCTCGTGGGCTATAGTAAATTTTATCCATTATTAATTAATATTGATGTTTTTTTAATACGAATCATGACGATCGTTGAATCGCATCAGCGTTTACACATAAAAAATTCCATCTGTAGTAGTGGTATAGGTATATAAATCTGGCTCCAGTGGAAGTGAGCCAGAACCCCTATTACCTATACTACTGGCTTTAAACATCAAACAAACAACATTGAAATGACATTGACTTTTGGTTGGATCTGAAAGTCGTGCTTCAACATTTAAATGATATTTTAATTTGAAAGTTGTGTTGATGTTAAAATGTTGGCATTGAATCAACATGACACATCATTGTTGAAACAATGTTGTGCTTCAATTAAAATACACAACACAGGGCAAGTAAAATAATGAAAGTTTATTTGGCAATAATTAAAGTGGTGTTAACAGGCAAGGTATCAGCAGTACATGAAGTAAATATACATGGAAGATTGAAATACATAGGTTATAAAGTAGGGCAATGCTGGTTTATATAAGGCAAGAATAGAAGGGGAAAATTATTATGTTTATGTATTAGTTTGTTTGTTGTTTAAAGCCGCACTCAGCAATATTCCAGCTTTATGATGGCGGACTGTATTAGTAGTCAAAATGTAATTATTAGGTAGCCACAACCCTATCGAAGCTCTGACCAGAAAAGCCATGGGGCGGAATATCAGCTAGTGTTAACACCTGAGCCTGATAAGATACAATAGTGGTATAAAGGGGGGTATAAAAGATGGTATAATTTTACTGACTGACATTCTCACCATGAGTTTGAAACGAAAACGCCATGCTTACGATGCTGCGATTCAAACTGTGAGTCGTCACTCTAGCTGAGATATTTTCTAACGGGTTCATATATTGTTGAATATCTGCGAGTACCGGCACGTCTTGCGCTCCAACTTTGCGGTGTTTTTGCCTTTCACTTCCAGTTTCGGATCATCTTGCAGGTCATATCATATTCTTTCATATTTCAATGGTCAAGTTAATACCTTGGCTTATCTACGGGGTCGGCTTATCTGCGGAGACATAATTGGGAGTGGGTAACTGATTGCAACATACCCTGTTATGGGAGGGCGAAGAGGGGAGACACAGGAGAAGCTTGGACCTTTTGGAGCATAAGTTTAAATGCTGTTACAGGGTATTGGGTGAATGTGCCAGGGCAAGTAGGGGAACAGAGTAATTAGAGAAGCTGAACTAGTTGGTTTTGGAATACACGTACTTTCAACGGACCAGCAGCCCGAAATAAGTGATCAAAATGTGGTGAAATGGCAAGTGCCTGCTTAGGATGGTGGAAGAGTGTCTTTCCAGTGCCACCAAAAGTGAAATTTAAGATAAAAAAGGCAGAGGGAAGTCAAGTCTTGGTATAGCTGCCACAGTTTTACCGCATTGAGGTAGTTACGCATAGAAGTCACAGAAATGAATGAGCGATTCAGAAACTGAATATACATACACAAAATCTGTGGCGATGCTAGTGCAGCCACAAGTATAAACATAACATGAGGTAAGTTCTCCACCGAGTCCTTAGGTTAATGTGTGTACCCATGGCAAAGGCTGGTTGTTGGGAACAGCTAGCGTCTTCCCGCAATTGCTGGAACTGCCCTGAATCGCCAGAAAGATTGTAAGGTAAACAACTCAGTAGCCACAATAGGCCTGACCTCAATTGGGTTATAAACACTAAAGACACTGAGAAATTTCTGCTTGCTATCACTCATGATGCTCCATGGGTACAGGATGTCCACTGCTGTATTAGTAACTCCAGGAATATGCACAACCCTAAGCTCACACGGTCACAGCAGCGACACGCTAACTCACACAAACAATCCAGAAGAACACTGTATCTAATTCTACCTGAATTGATTAACAACACAGCTACAGTAAGTCTTTAACCAAACTATGTAAGCGCCCACAACCCACAACCACTGCCAAACACGAGCACAACTATGGAAAAGCCAAGGATCAATATTGATGATTAAAATATCATTGAATACCAGCACATGCCACCAATGAACGTCTTTCCAGAAGTCACTGTTGAGGTGTACGTCTCTGGCTCCACGTAAGCAGAGGGGCAAAGGCGACCTGGTGCCATGCACTTACTCACGATGACTGGGTAACCTATGAGCTTGTGTAGTTCTCCTTGAACGATCTCCTTGTTTACTCCATGTCTATCTCTATGCCTAAGAATGTCATGATGGTTGCTTCAGCCTGCTGTAGCACTGTCTGTAATGTCACAAATGCTTCAGTGGCACTTCTGCACCACCAAAGGCGACGTCCCCTGTTGACATATGAAAGCAGCAGAGTGAAGTCCAAAGGGTTGATGAAGTATTTTCCCTTCCATGTGTATCCCAACAGGTGAAGATCCCCTGGTTGATTGGATTTGTCGGTAGGCGTGGCTTATGTCACGTTTAAGCAGCAAACTGCCAACACCTTTTGTGTGAACAATGTCCAAAAGTGAGTCAACTGTAGTGTAAGTCAAGTTAATATCTCTGGCTAGGTACTGTGATTTGTCAATTCCATCGTTCACTGAGGTCCATGGTGTCCAACTAAGGTCAAGTATCACCCTCCGTTTCTTTCCATCATCCTTGTCAAATATATCAAGGGAACAAGTTTATTCATTAGTGGGTTATATTTGAACGGTCCCTATGTTGCACCAAGTGCTACTGTATTTTAAAGGAAACCCCCCTTGGTGTGTTCTATTATGATATAACATTTAAACTAAGTTTTCCTATAATAATTAGATCCACATCAAGTGCTTTTATAAATTATCATAGTGTTATATTTATACAACATTTCATATAATTATAGTTCAGCAAGTAATACATATCATCAAGTAAAATGCATATACAAAATATCAGTAATTTCAGTCATAGCTTTGTAGATAGATGCTAGCCTAAGGTATCAAGATCCCATCTCCCAGACATAATATCTAATACGACAAAAGATATTTCTCCATAGTCTTATAGATTATCTTGAACTATTTTATTTAAGTAAATCTGTCATCACCTATATTAGAATAACATTCAGCAATTACTTCAATATAGACTCATTAAGGATTAGGATTAGCCCCCATACAAGCTCGTCTATAGTGTCACCATAGTCTCTTTCAAAGAACACAGTAAATATGTCAACAAGATTAGTGCCAGTCCAGCGGAATTAACAGGATTAAGTATTCCCCTCTGTCTAGCCATTCGTTAACCGTAAGGCACACCCCATCGTGTATTAACCAATCATATTCCTTTTTATTGTTCTAAGTTTTGTTAAATACATACAGAAGCAAAATGTTAAGCAGAAGGGGTTTGACGCTCATACCAAGCAGATCTCTCCCACAGCGCAGAGGGTTGTACCGACTCTCTGTGGCACCCTCAGCTATTTTCTAAGATATTGTAAATTGTTCATTGTTAATCGTTCTTGTGAATAAAATTGTGATTAGTCTCCGGTGACTCCGGCTCTTTGCTGACTAATTCCCCCCAGAAAACCAGCACGTCATTTGGAAGGTTTTGTTCATCTGAACAGAACCATAATAATTTTGGGGAGAATCATCGATTACGGAACCACAGAGCCCAGGAACTAACTACAACCAGCTACAAGAACACATTGGAGGACATGTTCAACCGTGATCATCTGATGGAATAACAAGCAAGCTGCATCCACCTCTGACCTCAACACCTGATTAAAGACAACCAACTCCTCCAAAGACACCAACAAAGGAAGAAAAAGTCTTCAAATATTGTAAGTACAGCATTACATTGTTGATTACTTGTCTTTCTTTAATTTAGTATGGTACATACTAATATACTAGCCACATAAAGAAACTGTGCACGGAGAAAATATATTCTGGATGGAAATACAACACAGCAAGAACAAAATGATGCAGACGCTGTAGCAGCTGAATGATCGGACCATAAGAAAATGTCAACGGGACCTGAACAACATCTGTTACGATGACGTCAGAAGATCAAAATGGAGTAGGGGGTCATACGACAAAGTCACAAAGTCAATAACGGGTATGACCACCCTGTGCGTGAATCACAGCAGTGCATCGGCGACGCATGGAGTCCACCAAATGGGCATGGAAGGCCTGGGGAATGGCCTGCCATATCATCCTCAAATCCTGTGCCAAGTCACGGACGTTATCTGGAGGATGTGGAAGACGACGCAGACGGCGCTCCATTTCATCCCACACATGCTCTATTGGGGAGAGATCAGGAGAAACTGCAGCCCATGGCAGTAACATGACATTGTTATGGTGAAGGAAATCCATTGCGACAGGAGCGTTGTCCTGTTGAAATGTCAATCCCGGGCCATGACGTTGCAGGAAAGGAATGACCACAGGCCTCAGAATCTGATCTCTGTAGCCAACACCGGTGAGATTGCCCTGAACAACCACCAAAGGGGTTCGGTGCCGTGCTGTTATCCCACCCCAAATCATCACAGAGCCACCTCCAAAACGATTCCTCTCCACAATACAGTTGCGTGCATAACGTTCTCCCAAACGCCGGTAGACACGTTGGCGCCCGTCACTGTGGGAAATGTTGAACCTCGATTCATCTGTAAAGACAACATTTCTCCACCATATTCAAGGTTGGCGAACATGATTTCGACACCATCTTAGACGGTTGACTCGATGACGGTGTGTCAGGATGGGACGTATGACAGTGTTGGGATGGATACAGCGCAGTCCAGGAATTGTCTGGGACGTCGTTACTGCCGTTTGGAACATGTGTCGGAGATGTGTAACTCGAATCCATCTGTCCTGTCTTGGCGTCGTTACTCGGGGACATCCTGAACGTGGGTGGTCGGCAACGTCATTTGTGTTCTGATAACGCCTCATCAATGCCGATATCGTGTTACGATGGCATTGCAAATGTGTTGCCACCTGTTGTTGCCTCATTCCCGCTCGGCTCCTCATTCCAATGGCTTCATGACGCTGTGCAGCTGTCAATCTTGGCATGATTTGCTTGTGATATGCTTGTGTCTGCGCCTGAGAAGTTTTGAATTTTTGAATGACCACAGATCATGCTTTCCAAAGTGACAGCCAATTTTGAGTTGCACATGCTGTGTACAGCTGCACAGGATGCACGTGCAGTAACACATTGCACGTCCATAGGCCCCCATCAATGACGTCATATCGCATGGCACGTGCATGAGCATTTGAATGTCTCCAATAATTGCTGTGTTCAAACCTATATTTCATATATGGACGGTGTGCCCTTATATCTATATTTTCTCCATGCACAGTTTCTTAATGTGGCTAGTATAGTTGTCATGGCAAATATGGAGTCTGGAATGGAAAGTAACTTTGAAAGTGAAATTCCAACAGTGTCTTTAGTAATGCCCCTTGCCAAAAGTGTAATTCAGGCAAAATTTGGCACAAAAACAACAAATTGTTCAGTAGATACAGGGGCATCCATTTGTTGTATTTCGTCTGCTTTTCTTAGCACAACTTCTGAAAACCTTACTCTTGGAAGCTCACCCTTTCCACCCTTTTCCAAAGGTGTTGGCTGCGAATTGCATAAAGTGTTAGGTTCATTTGTGTTAGATTTTGTCATTGAGGATCAGGAATTTTCTCAAAGATTCTATGTTCTGCCTACACTACCAGAGGCAGTGATACTAGGTGAGAACTTCCTTGATGACAATGATGCAGTCTTAGATTATAGCTGTCATTCCTTGAAACTTAACAACAGCACCTCAGATAGGCAATATATCAATTTCATAGCCAATTCAGTGCAAGAGATTTGTGGATTAGCAAAAACAATAGATCAGATTTACATCCCCCCTCAGAGTGAAATTCATTTCAAGGTTAGACTGTCAGAGACCAAAGAGGATTCCCTCGTCCTCATTGAACCCATTGCTTCCCTCACTGCTCATTCTGAAGTAGCAGGTGATAGAACTCTTTCTAAAGCAAAAAGCAAAACGGCTACATTTAGGCTTATGAATCCTTCCCACGAAGAAAAGGTTCTAGACAAGGGTACAGTTGTAGGAAAATTTAGTTACATGGACAAAGACTCTGTTTATGAAATAGACTCTGACCAACCATTCATAAGTACCGTTAACACTGACAATGAGAAGAGAGACAATAACACCAGGGACTATGTTAAAATTGCACAAGAATTAGGATTTGATTTGACCAATACACAACTGACACCAGACCAACGACACAGACTACTTAGATTTTTGGGACAAAATAGAGACATGTTTTCAACGAGTCTTGCAGATTTAGGAAAGACTGACATGCACCAACATATCATTGACACTGGCAACCACCCACCCGTTAAGTGTAGACCATATCGCCAATCTCCTCATCTCCAAAAAGTCACTGAAGAACTTGTAGATGATTTTCTGAAGTATGATTTGATCGAGGAGTCCACTTCTCTGTATTCAGCTCCCATTATCCTAATCAGAAACGTGAGGGCTCATATGGATTTGTTTGTGACTACAGAAAGTTGAATTCTGTCACTTTACCAATGTCATGGCCTCTTCCTGTTTTTGATGATGTTGTTGATCACATCGCCAATGCACAAGCTAAGATCTTCTCAACTTTAGACCTTGCTAATGGCTTCTTCCAAGTGCCACTACATGAAGATTCAAAGGATAAAACTGCTTTTGTCACCAATCAAGGCCTTTATCAATTCAAACGTTTGCCCCAAGGTTTGACAAATTTTCCACTTTGTTATCAACAGCTCATGAGAAAATTGCTTTTTAAGGTTGCACTGATTTACATTGATGATTTGATAATTTACAGCAAAAACTTTGAGGAGCATCTCCAAAATTGACACTAAAGCCATCCAAATGCAATTTTGCAAAGGACAAAGTTTCTTTTCTGGGTCATATTTTATTATGTGGAGGTGTTTAAGTTGATGACAAAAAGATTGAAGCAATTAGAACCTTTCCGGTGCCCAAATCACAAAAAGCAGATTCGCTCCTTCTTAGGTCAAACTTCTACAGGAAGTATGTGAAACATTATGCTCACATAGTGCTTCCACTGAATGCTTTGCTAAAGAAGCATTCAGAGTAAGAAGTAGGAAAGAAACCAAAGTTCCAATGGACACTTGAGTGTGATCAGGCATTCAATACACTCAAATATGCTATGAGTAATACACTTGTTCTGGCTTATCCAAATTTTGACAAAGGATTTCTTCTCGCAACTGATGCCAGTGATATGAGCATAGGTTTTGTTTTTGAGTCAAAAAGATGAGAAAAATAATGAACATCCAATAGCTTTTGGTGGTAGAGCTCTTCATGACAGCGAAAAGAATTGGAGCATTACAGAAAAGGAACGCTTAGCCCTAGTTGAAGAAATTAGATCATTTCGTCCATACCTTGCAAATTCCAAATTCACAGTCTACACTTATCATATGGCATTGAAATGGCTGAAATCCATCAAGGATGCCACAGGTAGGTTAGGGTGATAGTCTTTGGAACTTTCTACCTACACTTTTGACATTGTTCACCGCAGCGGCAAAGCTAATGGATATGACGATGCTCTCTCACGTAGGGAATATGAGGAAAATATTAATTGTAATGATCAGACAGAAGAAGATGCTGAGAAAACAGTCTTCTCAGTAACTTCAACTCAGCAAAGCAAATCAACTAGCAGTACCACAATCTTGCCAAACACACATTCATCCACACAGGTCACACAGACAACTCAGACTGAGGATATTTGCACACCTATTGTCAATCACTTAGAATCAGACACACAAACAACAGATTGGTCAGTCACCTTTGAATATGAAGCGGATTATCAGTCAGTACCAGTTAATGTTGTTGCAGCATTACATGCTACAAATGCTGATGTTACTCAAGAGACATTGGTTGAAGTAAGTATAAAAGAACATCCAAATTTACGTCATCTACAAAGGATTTGTCCAGATTTCATCCAAATCTTTGACTACAAAGAGGATGATGTCCTTCCACAAAAATAACCATGAATACCATACACACTATATTGAAAGTGTTCATCCCCACCTCATACAGCGCTGGAAGGATCTCTCCCGGTGGTTCTATGAGCCTGAAGATTATCATCAGGATGATCCGGCTCAAATACCAATCTAAAAATCCAAAAGGGATTTTTTTCACATAAAGACAATGGAAACATCAATACATTTAGATACCGAGCTACAAAAACGTCCCACACACCCAGTATCCCATACTAGGATCAACTCCCTATATACCTCTGCAAACACCAAATGAACATATTCTTGTACAAAATACAAAATCTGAATAAACGGTGCAAATCACTAAACAGCTATTAGCTGTATATAGTAGTATAGGTAATGATGGTTCTGGCTCACTTCCACTGGAGCCCTATTTATATACCTATACTGCAACTACAGAGGGAATTTTTTTATGCCAAAATGATGATGCGATTCAACGATAGTCATGAGATTAAGTTAAATTGGCTCCAGCTCACCACCACCTGGAGTCTATGATACAAATTTTTATAGGTAATGATGGTTCTAGCTCACTTCCACTGGAGCCGGATTTATATACCTATACTGCTACTACAGGTGACATTTTTTATGCCAAAATGATTAAGCGATTCAACGATAGTCATGAGTCGTATTAAAAGAAACATCAATATTAATAAAAATGGATAAAATTTACAATAGCCCACGAGGATATTGGAAAGGTGTAGGAGCAATAAAAAAATTAGCCACCGCGGCTAAGGTATCTAAAGATGTGGCCAAGGCTTGGTTAAAGAAACAAGCGATGTGGCAAATATACTTACCGGCACCGCGTTATATACCGAGGAAGAAATTTGATATTTTTTCGACGAATCAAGTTCATCAGGCTGACCTCTTGTTTCTTCCCCACGATAAGGTAAAACGCAAAACGTATAAATACGCTTTAACCGTTGTGGATGTGGCTAGTACATACAAAGAGGCTGAGCCATTAACCTCGAAAGAATCAACAGAAGTAGATAATGCACTGAGTTGCATATATAAACGCGGACCACTAAAATGGCCTAAGCTATTTCAAGTAGATCCCGGTCGCGAGTTTATGGGATCAATAACAAAACTGTTAACAAAGCACAATGTCGAAATCGTCCGTGGTGAAAGAGAGGCCCACCGCAGTCAAGCTATCGTCGAAAGATTTAACAGGACATTAGCGGAACGTTTGTTTGGCTATCAGTATGGGATCGAAATGAAATCCGAACGATTGAGATCAACCGAATTGGTGACACGATTATCAGCCGTTGTATCAGCGCTGAATAATGAAGTAACGAGATTAATAGGGAAGAAACCATCCGATGCTATTAAAATGAAATCCGTGACTTCCGAATCTTCAGCACCGAGGAGAGGCAAAGAACAAAAACACTTCCGGATAGAGTAAGGGTAAGATATTTATACCAGCCCGGTGAACTCGAAGGAGGCCTACGTCGCGCAACCGATCCCATATGGTCCCTTAAGACGTATAACATTAGTCGATAGGTTACGAAAGAAGGAGAACCTATTCTTTATTATCTTCAAGATGGACTGGGTAGGGTATTTGTACGAGAAGAGTTGTTCATAGTTCCCGACGGTACGGTATTACCACCATAACCATAAGCATAGGTAGTAACACCATCATTATCAATCCATCTCTTTGTATCTAAGGGGGATAATGATGTCTTGTTCATTCTTAATCCATATATCCTATGATTGTAATTTCTTAAAGAGTTCATCTCGTGTTTGAACGTTCTACCGTTGAATAATGATTCTTTATACTGTTCGTGTTTGATATGCTTTTTTACAAAATACTTCTTAACGCCCTTAGCTTTTCTTATCTCTCCATTATCGGACTTCTTTATAGAATACATCTTAGGTCTTAATCCAACATACTCCGCTATAGGGGTCCCAGCACATTCATCCTTCATCTTACCTAACACCTTTTTATTTACTACACTGTGCAGTGGATTATCTTTAGGTTAATCACTCGTGTCGTACATATCTATTTTTTCTGCCACATCTTTATACACATCCTCGGTTTGTATTTCCATCAATAAAGAATCTGTGTCAGTATATAACACCTCGCATCTATCGCCGTATTGCTTCTTAAGTTCGTTGTAATAAAAGTCATACATTAAGTGTTTTGACAAGTCGAGAATACTCATACTGACGTACACCGGTCTGTTGAATTTTATATTACTCTTCTGCATATGCACCACGGCTAAGTCGTTATCGAATATCTTGCTTCTGTTAAAAGCCGGACTGGCTATAAGTTTCCTGAGTCTTTCTTCCTCATTTGATCTGACTAATTTAACATCAACACGCTTCCTTAGATTCTCCATAGTTTTACCAAATACTGAGTTATTCATGAGCTTATACAGATTCTTTTCGAAATTGCTGGTAGCTATCTTTCTTAAATCTGTGTTCAACCTTATATAGGGCTCCATCCAAGGGCTTTGATCGAACTTTAGAACTCTGTGTATTTTCTTTAGTTTCATACCTAATGATAGATACAACTGGAGATGTCTGTAGTGAACTATATATTTTGTCTTATCCATCAAATTTGGTACGAGTTTTTCTACGTTAGCTAACCTACTATTACCCATCAAGGAGTGTTGATATTCCGACATCCAGTCTTTATTAACCATTAATCTTTCGGGAGCTAGCGGATAACTGTTATGGTCTTTATGTAAGGAATTTGGATATTCCAAGTCAACTTCTAGCATGTACCCTTTATTCTCATCATTATTATGGATATTAATAACATTGATATTATCGATATCATTGACCCACTCAAAACCACCCGTGGGTAAAGGTTGACTCATAGCCCATCCGTACAAATTGTTAGCGTCGAGATATAATATGTGCGTGTCGGGTTTACTCAGATCGTATCCTTCCACTAATTTATTATTAGCCTTAGAATACCTTTTCGCTGCCATCGATATACCACCTCTTAATCCTTTCTCAATAAACAAGTGCATATCGTAATCTGTGAGTAGTTTTAGTTCTACGCCGGTCTTCTTCAACAATGCATCCCACGATAGTCCGGGACTGGAAGAGTACCATGCCGGGTCCAAGCCGTATTGTTTTAAACATGTCTTTCTAAATATCTCCAATATATCGGCGAGTAACATTACATCGGTTTTTAAGTACAGATCGTGATAATCGCCTAAATTCTTACAACCTAATTTATCCCAGACCGTCAGAGCGTGTTCATAATCGGCATCTGTTATTCTAGATTCTGTTAAGTTACTATAGAATGATTCGAGGGGTGGTAATTCAGTTTCTTCGAATCTAGACCAATCATCCATATATTCGTAAGGATATACACCTTTTCTCAGCAACAAATGACGAGTTATCTTATCAGTATATTTATTTGTTATCGCAAAGTCATCGGGATTGTTCGCATTAGCTAAATTGTCCAGGGAAGATAACAGAAACTGTACGGAGTCTATGAATCTAAGCCCATTACTTTGCTTTATTCTAGCTTTCCCATCCTTGTCCCTATAATGTATAGTTTTAGTCAACAAGAATGATATGTATTTTTCCATATTATTAGGAATGCATGTTAAACCGCCATCGGTCTTTGAGATAGCTTGCATAATGAGATGAGAATCGTATGCCCTAAGGTTATGAAACACAACGGGGATGGGTATTGTTTGAGAATTCATTTTTAGTTTCAAGTTACACTCGTTATGAGCGGCTCCCCGATAATTACCTGTGACGTGACAATGATCTCTTACAGAATCCCCATCCAGGGGTTTATTACAAACATGACAACTCGTTGACTTCTTATGGGCCCTCCAATCATCCCTCGTCATACGCATGGGTTTCTTACACGATAAATTTTCCCTGATTATTCTCTCTTCATTTTGTAGATATTCTAGGAACTTTCCCGCTGCATCGGGACCTCTGTAAATCACGGGCGGGTTTATTTTCCCATCATACCTTACAACTATATATCCAAACCCACAAGGAATATGTTCTTGAGTTTTGTACGTAAAACTACTATCTTGATTATTATGGTTGGTATTTTCTATGGGTTTGATAAGCGCTTTGAAGTCGGCGTAAATTACGTACGGTACTGGCATTTGATTACAATAATGTTCAAATTTTAATATATTTTTTCCCTCTTTAGGCATATTGATCCTGATAGCGGTCTGTCCAACACCTCTACAGTCTTCTTTATGCGCTTCTAATAGATCTTGTCTGCTGTACCCATGCAGGCATCTTTCGCAGAAATATTTCTTTCTAGCATGTTTGGTTTGATCGTATAATAGCCTGTTTAAACTCTTTATACATGTATAATGATATTTTCTATCTTTTTCGATCAGAAATGAATTGATTCTGGGAATATGTTCTGGAGCGGAGCTTATCCTGTGTACAACAATTCCTTTAGAATGTCTGAAAACATTTATAGCTAAATTATTTTGCTTTTCCACCTTATCAATTTGCGATATTGGTGTAGGTTCGTCTATACCATCGAAGTTGAGTCCATCGTTTTGGGGATAGCTAGAAGGTCTATCTGGATTTTTGTCTACGGGGAACAATGCAGATTTTATCATCATTCTTAAACAGTCATCGCATTTATTTTTTACGTTAATTATGGCTTTTTTCTTCTTATAATACGGGGGTAAATCTATATAAGATCCACCTTTGAAGGGCATATAATTTGCTATATCTAAATATAAACTATCGGTTTTATCCACACCCCAACCAGAACCTCTATTAGTCCAGCGTTCTAAAGTTTCCTGTATTCTCTGAATTGATGTATCTAATGATGAGTTTATAGTATCGGATTCTGTTATAACTTCTTGATTGCTACGGAAATATGGTTCGGTATATTCGGTGCTATCATCTGCGCTACTTTTACTCAATGACATTTTAATCGTCAGCTGGTATTTTATACTATGTAAATCATCTAACTCCTCGTTAATTTTACTCCATATGATGGGCTTAATATCGTTAACATCCATGTTGGAATTAATATCCATCTTCCAACCTCTTAGATATTTACCAACACCGGCGGATGTGGGTACAAATATTAATTCTTGTTGTTGATTATTATCAATATCATCATCATTATCATTAGGTTGAACATCATTATTATCTAGTAAAGCGATCAATTCAGCTCTTCTCATTCGAGAATAACCTCTCAGCCCACTGTTTCTCGCTCGAACTTTGAGTTCTCTAACAGTCTGGGGTTTGTTGTATTCCAAACCGAGTAAGGTAATCAATTCAGCTTTTCTCATTCGAGAATATCCACGTAGACCACTTTGCTTTGCCATAGCTTTTAACTCTCTGACAAAAACTATTGTGGTTGAATGGTATATGCAAAATGAGACAAATGTCTAATTGGTTGTTTTCATATATCTAAATACGTATTCTCCCCAACCTATTCCTCTCATTGATGTAATCTCTCTTCCTAGCATAAATAATCTGGTTCCTGACCCTATCAGCACCGGGTTTCTTACATAAACAATAACGACCTTTGACCCCTATCCCGCATTCAGAACACGTATAGTTTATGTTTCCGCGCCTGATGTAATAATTGTGTATACCGCAGTAAATATCAACACAGCGTCGATTACATAGAGTCGTCTTCCCCATGAGTGTAAATTTGCAATTATTCATGGTTATACATCTATCATATCATTTGTCTAAATGCAATGTTCATACATCTATCATATCATTTGTCTAAATGCAAATCACAGCTACACTGGTGAGATATTGATTAGGCTATTTATAGATTAGCTGTCACTCTGACTCTCCTAACTAGCCACAGCTGTCACTGCGTATTCATGGTATAGCTGAAAATCAATACAGCAGATAACCCAATAATAACAAATGCGACCTCGCGGTCTTTCTGAGCCTCTGACGGTGTCTAAAACTGACTCATTGTTGGTATCGGTATTGGGTCTAGTTTTTTCCCAAAAACGATGTAGTATTCGTGCATGGCAGATTCGACATCCTTAAACGTTTGAATTGAATGTCCTTCCTTACGCAGTTGTTCATGAATAAAGTCTAATCTCTTCATTCTCTGCTGCGTATATTGTAACTGGGCTGCTTGGTATTGTTCTAAAGCTTCGTTATGTCGTTTACGCTCCTCTTCAACTTCTTTAGCGTTTGATTCCCTCATACTGGAAAATAAATAATTACTCCCCGAAAAAGCTAGAGCATTAACAACAGCTCCACCGACCATCATCGCAATTGTTGCCATAGTATATGAATATAAAATATTCAAATGTTTAATTACTTCATTATGTCTTCCGGGATAAGTCCTTGTTTGATGAGCATGTCCTTCGTTGCCAGTGCTAATCCAATATCCAGAATCATCATTGGTATGTGAAAACTATTAAAATCTAGCTTGGGAAGTGTGGCTTTAGTAATCATTTTAGCCATACGAGCATAGCCAATGGCCAAGCCGGTGACCACCGCTGAATGATACGTCGCGTTTACCAACATTTTACCGTCTGTAACTGGAGGAGTCATGCTTCTTATAGCATTATATGAGGACTAACCTCTAATTGAACTTGTTGTTGCATCGGGGGTGACGTTTTCTCTTCTTCGGTCTTATAAAAGAACCATACAGCCGCTATACCAGCAACTCCTACTAGTGCCCATGTTTTAATCGGATAAATATTTGAATTATTTATTAATATCGCTTTGCGCGCCACCCCACCCTTTCTTCCTGCGGCTATTTTTGGGGGGTTCTTTGTCACTCTGGGTTGTTTTTTTGTTTTCTCATTCACATGTGGTGCATTCACATGTTGTATTTTCTCATTCACTGGTAGTGCATTCACATCCTCATTCACTTGTTGTTCCTCGTTCACTTGTTGTTGTGTGTTCACAATCTGTGGTGTCACCTGTTGTGATTGTGTTTCCGCAATCTGTTGAGTCTCCATTATTATTAAGTGGGCATGTATGTTTAAATTGACAATACCTAGCCGTTATTAAAGCTGTGGTGAACGAAGCTAAGAACATTCCGAATCTATGATAAAACTCACAGCTCACTGACCTTTTAGCATGTTCGATGAATGGGTCTTTCTCGAGAGATTCGCATAAATACATGCGATGTTCTGCCGGGATAGGGAGAAACGTACTAGCTACGACTGTGTATAGTTGGAATATAGCCGACCCTATCGTTTTAGTCATGGTAGCTCCCAGTCTAGACTCGTAACGAGCGTACAGTTTTTTAATCTCTTCGTCGGTCATGTTATCAATTTTTTCGATGGTATAATTTTCCCCAAAATATTGGGAACATTTTCCACCGGCTACCAAAGCCGCGAGTCTTTCTCTATGTTTATCTAAAGATTTATCTACATTTTGATCTGCATCAGATTCTTTGAGCATTTGTTCGATGAGTTCGTCGCATTCCCATAATGCAATACCTAAGGAGATATTTAAGTCTAACATAATATAATATGACATATCCAATACATCCCGTAATAATGAACTTTTGCGAAAGAATGATGATTTCGAACCACATTTTATGTAATATTAACCGCTAATGTTCAATTTGCTACATTTTGCTACATTTTGCTACATTTTTGCTATAATTTTGCTACATTTTGCTACATTTTGCTACATTTTGCTAAGCAATTGCATAAGCAGCTGGTTGATCGGTTTTTAATACGAGTTTACAGTGCTTCGTTGCTGCTAACACTTTTCTGACTTTATCTTGTTCAATCTTGGTATAAATGACGTCATTTTCGCGTAAACATTCCTCGAATGAATCTCGGTCTTTGCAATGAAACAGGGCTACCCATTTGGTCTGCTCTCTGAGATCTTTCAGGACAGAGTTGTATTTTTGAGTAAGTACCCAAACGCTATGCTGAGTATGCCGTCCGGAGAATGCTAAATACGAAAGCATATCTTTCTTTTTGGTGAGTTCTTTACTCGCGCTGCAATCGTCTATTACGAAAAGGGTTGATTCTCCTTTGTATTTTTCGTGACATACTCGGAGGCAGTCTAGTAAACGATCGCCCGGATCGACTCTGTGTACCCAGTCGTCATTCATTACCCAATCTCTCGATAGGTATGTTTTATTAACGCTTATAGTCGGGCACAGAATAATAATATGATCGAAAACGTCCCGATAATGACTTTGTAAAATATCTGGAATAAAAGCTGTTTATCTTTAGGTAAAAGATTATCAATAGATTGCTAGCACGAATCGCCCATTCTGTATATTAAGTTGCGCATCCCTAATCACGTACAAATATATGTTTAATTTACCAGCCGTTTCCTGGAGCTTCATTATCTGTATGGTGACACCCTCGCTAGCATTTTCTATTCTCCTCCCACTGCCGTGTAGTTGGTCATCATCCGTTGTTCGCATGTCTAGCCATAGCGCGACCGCCTCCGTGGTCTTGTGGTAGAGCGTCCGCCCGGAGAGCGGAAGGTCCAGGGTTCGATCCCGGGCCGCGTCATACAAAAAGACGTTAAAAGATTGTACTTGTTGTTACCCTGTCTGGCGCTCGGCATTAAGGGGCTAAAACAAGGACTAGTCGGCTCGGAGTCAGTATACTGTGTCTGAGTGGGGTATTCATGTTAAACTGCGGCATGGTATCTCAGTGAGCTAGCACTATAAATCGGCATCAGTCCGGACTAGTACAAGCAGCCACACACACAAATACACGTGCACGCACGTCGCTATATAAGTGCAATAATCTTGGACGCGACGTTAAACCCAATTTCACCTCACCTCACCTAGCCATAGCGCGTACTTCGTGGTGAGGTATTCACCCATCGATACACTCCCGAGAGACAGATCTTTCACGACCGCGTTAACTTCCGGGGAACGTTTTATAGAAGGAAGTTTTTTAATCTCATCCCACTGGTGATACGCTAGCATTCCTTGGCTATATAGTTGATTAGGAACGCCTTTGATAGTCAATTCTACTTTTGTAATCTTGGGATTGTAGAACTTCTCGGTATTTCTTTTAAACGCATCGGAGGGGTCCTCGAACAACATTAAAATACCCTTCAGCGACCTCGTGGGGACGTTTAGATTGATATTCCACATCGTATCTTTTTTGTCCCTCGTGATCTTTCGATGTCGCAGCACGCGATCGTACAAAATGGCTAAACTTCCCGAATAATGGTTACGAATTTGTCTGGCTAATTCGGGATCCGTTATCATATCGTACTCCAGCGAGATATTGTCAATGGAATAGCTAGCATCTTCAGCAGCTCTGATTACTCTGCCGTAGTCATTAAAAGTGAGTTCGTATTCCAACCTATCGCCTAGGGATGCTTGATTAAAGGGCATGTGGGAATCTAGTAATGTAAAGTCTAGGGGAACATAGAATCGGTTACCTAATGCGTCGGCAACGGCCTTATCTTTTTCGTTTGTATCAACACCATTTTCATCACCTACGCGCAGTCTCAATGTGTTCTGATTACAAATACCTTGGTACTGTAAGTTTTCCCGCTCTTTATCCGTTCTCCAGAGATCCATGTAGCAATAGTATACATCGCTATCGTCGATACTCAAAACCTCATTACCGCTAATTTAATTGGCGATTTTCTTAACGATAGCTCGACCTATGTTCTGAACGGGCTCCCTGTTAACGTCGGTAGAAGTCAAACTAATCGTAAATGCTAGTCGGACAGTTCCCGGAACTAACACATCGTGTGCGCCGAGATTAGGAAAGTGAACCATAAGAACTATTTATCCAAATCAGTTCATTAACCAAATCATGAGTAAACCAGCCGCGACTCCACCAACTACAAGCGCTGTTTTTTCATCGATATGTTGTTGATTTTTAGCCTCAATATGCGTTGGCACTTGTGCGTTAGTAGATGGTTGTGAAACATGTGGTGTTTGGGGCTTGACTATTCCCTTTTGGCCCGTGATCGTTTGCGTTATTAATTCGACGTTCATATCTGAATTTATACCTGTTTTTTTTTTATCGGTAGCGATAACAATTTTATTATTATAACCTATCACTTGACCGATCTTAAGTTCCATATTACTCGGAGACATGTATAGTCCCGGTGCATAAACGTAGTCCACTTTGGATTGAGCGTACTGTAATGCATCTTGAAAACGCTTTATAGACGATGGTATGTCAACTGGTGAATTAATGGCGTCCTCCACGTTTGCGACAAACTGTTTTTGCGCATCGAACGCCGTCCCAGAACCGATAATGGACGTTCGTGTTTGCGATTGTGCTCCGAGAATTGCCCACACATAAGTTCTTATCGATTCATTAACTCTTTCAAATCCTGGGTTAGTAAAATTATTTTCCGTTTTATCATTAAGAAATTCATTCCAAACGTCTGTTGTATCGTTTGGATGCACAAACTTTGTTATAATATAAGGAATGCCACTCTCAAAGTTCATACGATCTGCTCTAAACTGTTTACTCGAGAGAGCAAAGCCTGAAGGGATCACACCCTCTTTAATTAAATAATCGCTTTTATCTTTAATAGTTCTTTGTCCATTGTACGGAATACCTAGACCATGGCTAGGTCCTTTAATGCGCCAATCTTTACTCGTAGAAACATTAAATTCATTACAAATACGTTCGAAGGCCCTCTTATTATAATGATTATTTGCGTGATTCCATGCTGGATCCAGCGGTAATGGAGCACTAATTTCTTTAAGTATACGTCTAATCTGATAGTACACGTGAAATAATATAACAGACTTATATAGTTTAAATCCTGGGGCATTAACAGATATGCCACATCCCGTTGTGGCACACCATACGGCAAAGTTTAACTGATTCTGCCAAAATTGCATCGGACGGTTAAACCAATCGTCCACCATTGTATCGTTAGTTGCCGTGAAACTGTATTTTTCAAAGATATCGTGGAATTTAACGGTAAACTCAGCACCGGAGGCAGTTACTATAATCGACTGATTAGTAATGTAAGTTGATTTCATATTTAAGTTATGATATAGTATCATTGTATATTTAATATGTATGTTACACTCCCTGGAATAACAAATGGTCAGTCTATTGAACTGCTTCATACTATCGATAACTCGGATGGACAACTCAAAGTCGCCCTATGCGATGTAACGTATTACCCACTGTGGACCAATATAAGTGCTGCGAGGGGTAATAATAAGATATTGATATCAAGTGAAAAAAACCTCATTATTATACCTGATGGGTATTACAGCGTACGCTCACTCAATGATGAATTTTTTAAGCCAAATGGAGCTAGTCTCACACAAAATGAATCTAATGGGATGTTGAAATTCGAACATGGAGAAAAAGGAGTAACTTTTTACAAGGACTTAGCAGTTACATTTGGATTTGCACGGTTAGCAGTATTAATACCAAAAAAAATAGTGCCCGATTCAGTTCTGCCCGATTTAGTTCCCTATAAAGAGTTGTGCATCCATCTTGATCAAATAAGCACGACGGATAATATTCAACTCGAAAGTCCTTCAACTCTACTCAGATCTGTTCCAGTGAAAGATGAAAAATATAATAGTGGTAGAATGGAATCTTTCTCAACATTACAATATAAAAAATTGAAGCGGGGTATTATTTCAGACCTCAAAATTTCTATATTAGATGTAAAACATCAACCTGTACATATAGGATACTTAAGTGTAACACTCCATATTATAAATAATGGTTAATTCCATATTTAAGTTATGATATAGTATCATTGTATATTTAATATGTATGTTACACTCCCTGGAATAACAAATGGTCAGTCTATTGAACTGCTTCGTACTATCGATAACTCGGATGGACAACTCAAAGTAGCTATCTGTGATGTAACGTATTACCCACGGTGGACCAATATAAATGCTGCGAGAGGTAATAATAAGTTATGGATATTAGATGAACAAAATATTATTGAAAAATTCATTATTATACCTGATGGGTATTACAGCGTATGCTCACTCAATGATGAAATTTTTAAGCCTAATGGAATTAGTCTAACACAAAATGAGTCGAATGGAATGTTGAAATTCGACACTGGAGAAAAATGTGTACGGATTGCAGGGAACTTATCAGCTACACTTGGATTTCCATGCGGAATTTTAGCAATATTCAAGGCAACATTTGATGGAGAGACATTGTCCGATTTAGTTCCCTATAAAGAGTTGTGTATTCATCTTGATCAAATCAGTACGACAAATAATATTCAACTAGAAAGTCCTTCAACTCTACTCAGATCTGTTCCAGTGAAAAATGAAAAATATAATAGCGGCAGAACGGAATCTTTCTCGTCATTACAATATAAAAAATTGAAGCGTGGTATTATTTCAGACCTCAAAATTTCTGTATTAGATGTAAAACACCAACCTGTACATATAGGATACTTAAGTGTAACACTCCATATTATAAATAATGGTTGATGCATCAGGCCCTGGAACACTAAGACAATGTAATACAATTGCGCTTTCCGATCTCGGAGACACAGAAGGATTTGATAAACCCGGTTACAATGGTAAGTTATACGCTTTACACTTACACGATAATGTATACAAGGGGAAAGAAGTCACATTCACGGGTAATCTAGAAGATTAGACGTTAGTAGACTCATTAAAAACACTTCATACAATATTATTCTCAACGGCGAGAATAAATGGACTATGGTCGAAGTAAACATCGAGTGGCTACTGAATATCGTCATTACCCCACCGTATGTGATGATGGGTAAGGGACATAATTTAACTAAGATAATAAATAGTGGCATCGTACTCGCGGCTTATATCCCGTCAAAACGAAAAAGTGTGTTAGTCACTCCCCTGCCAGAAAACCCAGGTCATATGTTATATAGTCGTCCGGCCTTAAAAAATATTACTTTAAATTTAGTTACTGAATTCAATGATATCAAAGATAACTTGAGTGCAATACCTAATATTTCCACGCTTATTATTGAAGTCTTGTTCGGAGATGTACCGGTAGATGCCTTCGAAATATTACCAGGTCTATCGATTAAATTGCTCAAGAAACACGAACGTCAACGTTGCAGTATTATTCATATCGGAGCATCGCCCGTTGCAACCCTCGAAGGGGTTCAAATTATTAAAAGTGGTAGTATTTCTCTTTCTAAGATATTCTTGCCATATAATATACATTTGATAAGATTGATGTATACTCTCAAAACATTTAAGCAAGACCAATTAAAGACTATTATATGATCGTAATATACACTATCGAGTTTATATCCAGCGCTCGATGAAGCATTTGAAAAGATGGATACTGTTGATGGATTTCGATTACATCAAATAAGCGACATAAAACATCGAATAGAGAAGGATAGGGAGTTGAGACTTGGATTGTATAAAAAGTATCGCAGAGCCGTGAATGCTCTGGACGGAGTTGACACCGCTCTTGTAGTATCTGGCATGGGACTCGGTGTAGCGGGTATCGGTTTACTATCAACTATAATCGCCGCGCCTATCATGCTCGGCATGGAAATAACCGCTGGAGTCTCGGGACTGGCAGGAATAGCGATAAAATTCATTTTTCATAGGTTGCAAAAGAAAGCATTAAAACACGATAATATTCGGATACTCACCAAAGCAAATTGAACAGCATTGAGGATCATATTTCAACAGCAATGGCCGATTGTAAGATATCCGAGGATGAGGTCCGTTTAGTGTTGTCGGAACTCACCAAATACAACGAAATGAAGCAGGAGATTCGATCAAAATCTCATAAGACCAGTGGTATTAGCGAGGACGAGAAAAAAAAGTTCATAGAACAGGGGAGGCAACAAGCGCATCAATTATTCCGTGCCAAAACCAAAGAACTGGTTGGAGATTAAAAATATCGTTTGATCACATTTAGACAAATGCTTACATACATATATATAATAATGGAGATCGAAAAAGCTATTAAATGGAGAGAATTACCACAAGGTTTTTATTATATCAGTGATGTCAAACCAACCAAATATGGTTATCAATTGTTTCTTATCAATTTACAAAAAGAGTGTAGTTATATAGTCTGGTCTCCTAGTAAAATGAACGAAGAACTTAATAAAAATGTTGAATATCGCTTTATCGATAAAAATAATGAAGAATATTTTTATTACCATTTAGGCTCATCTAAAGCAATGATTGGCCCCAAGTATTGGTGAGCTAGAGCCAATTTAACTTAATCTCATGACTATCGTTGAATCGCATCATCATTTTGGCATAAAGAATTCCCTCTGTAGTAGCAGTATAGGTATATAAATACGGCTCCAGTGGAAGTGAGCCAGAACCATCATTACCTATACTACTGTATATTGTTATGTTTACTTGTGTCCAGTCCTTTCGCTTTGGGTTACCTAATTTCACCAGTTGTGAATGTCACAACACGGAGTAATAACACAACCCAAATATGGATTAAGAATATATTTATTAAATAAAATTAAGAATTATGTTGGTAATGATGTATCCAACGCACCCACACCCATTCAGCTACCTTCCACTATCACCCTTTACACTCTTCACATCCTTCACACACACTTCACATACTTCAAACACTTCACAGACTTCACACACACTTCACATCCTTCAACCCTTCTTACACATACACTAATTTTGCACTAATAATCTATCTCTAAATCTCTATTACTACATCAATATATCATCGCATCAATGACAAAACATCAATGCATCAATACATCACATCAAAATCAGAACACATTAATACATCTCAACATCAACACCTCAATACATTAACATCTTAAAGGCATTAATTCTTCTAACACTTCAATACATGCATGTCAACATTGCATGTCTCTCATTATGTACACAATATGTACAAAGTCATTTGCCACGCCTCCTTCCACGTTGGTTGGTTGGTTTGTTGTTTAACGCCGCACTCAGCAATATTCCAGCTATATCACGACAGTCGAGTCTGGACCAGACAATCCAGTGATTGATATCATGAGCATCGATCCACGCGGTTGCATTATACACAGAACATTGTGTCGAGCCTCACACAGGTCTCATTCTATCAAGATGTAAACATTTCATGTACTTCATGGCCATCTGTCGCCCTGGGGTCAGGCTTCATAAAATGAATGTCCCTGCCTCCTCATCCTTCATACAGGTGCCCCACTGGGCAACAAACGTTTACACGTAAGTATATATACAAGTGACCATTCACCTTACATCGAGTATTACATACTCCGAATGCTACACACATAGTTATTCACCATACAAATGAACATGGGAGCATGCTCAGAATAACTATACACTGTTATTCAACATACATCAAGCCTGTACAATACTCAGAATAACTAAAAAAAGCATAGGGTTATTCAACATACATTGAGCAAGTACAACTTAGAATAACCAATGTCAATATCAAAAGTAAATATACCTGATGATATTATTATGGTGGTTGTTTTCAACATAACGACGACTGCCAAATCAAGACTGTGTGTGAGGTCTCAAAATATGTATTGACGTAATTCACGATGAAAAGACATGTTCCTACACCTGTTTACTTTTCTATCATTACATATATAGATATAGATGAGTCCTTATTCACTAGAGTGCCCACTTTGATACCTATGAATTTCAAACAGTTGTAAATTTAATTCCAAAGAGAGTATCTGCAAAATCTGAACTACATTGGATACATCATGAATTTTGGAGATAGTAAACATATTTTGAGCTTTTTAAACAATGTATATAAATTAAATAAAAGAATTTTTAAATTAAAACAAGTGTGTTTTCTGAGTTCTGTTTGTTACATGTCTGTGCATACCTCCAATCTGTAGGCTGTATTCCACATTCAGTTCAATATTAATGTACGATTTTAACAGAATGTAACAGGTACCTTTGTACTTTAACAGATTTCAATAAAAAAAAAATTGAAAAAAAAAAAAAATTAATACAAATGTACAATTAATTTGACAAGTGTCGGACGTAACAATGTCTGTCCTCGATGGGTGGTGAACAAAAACATCATTTTGTAACGAATTGTGAAACCACAGAAAGTTACTTCGGAAGCAGAATGAAAGTTGGTGATCAATGTATGTTAAACCTAAACATGAAATCAAAACAGGTTTGCAACCACAGAAAATAAATGCAAATCATAAACGTCTATAGAAAACTCTGTCCCACTGTTACGGGCGAATTGTCGATCATAATTTAACTTTTCTGATCGCTACACGTCATCTGGTTTATATTCCGTCATCGGATTTGCCAAGTTCCGGTTGGTTTCCACATGATACGAATTACATGATTGCCGAAATTTGGTCAGCAGCAGAGATGGCGCCAAAGAAGAAGGATGCTTCCACGTCTGTCTCGGTAAGTGTAAATGTTACAGGCGACCCAATGTTACGGGCGAACATTGAATTAGTCGATTTATATACGATAGTTCAAGTTTTCACCAGTTCGGCCACAAGTACTTTAGAAAAGTAATTCAAACACACAATTAAACACGACTACTAGAGTTTGCTTCGCACTATGAATAAGAACAAGCTTTGCGCAAAGCCTCGCATAGAAAAAGTTGGACAGACTTACTTCGTTCGGGCATAACATTGAGACAGACATTTTATTGTCGGTCGTAACAAGTGGACATATTATCTGACGGTCGGACAAACTGGTAGACAGACGACTTCGGTCGGGCAAAATAGTATATATTTTTATGGACCTACCTGTAATATCATTCATTTATTTAATCTATCACATTTGACAATGTCGGAAATACGTATTCCTTTTCAATTTATCATTTTACATCGATAAATTAAAAAAGTATTCACTATTTTCCGTGATGTTATTGAAAATAAAATTATCGCACAACGGGTCCACATCGAACATGTCAAAGAGCAAAATATAGACGTTTTAAACAAATCTTTAAATATATTATACAAAGTAATAAATAAAATCAACAAAAATATATATAAAAGTAATCAAACTTACATAGATGGGTTATTATTTCCATATATTCGTGTATCGCGTGTAATGCAAGTCAAATGACATCTCGGCTTTCATCGCCTTGAATTCTCGGCTCGGACACAATGTTTAATGCCATAATATATGCATGAAAAATCTTTGTCACAGCTCATAACCTAGCACGATGCATTCACGAAGTTCCGTATTTTTAATATATATCATGATTTCCTGCTTAAAACGTTCAGAATAATACGATTTAACGAAAATCTTTCGTCAACTTCTGAAAATTACCAAACACGAACTTGTTATCACAGCTGTAATTTGATTGGCTGCCTTAGGTCACGTGCTCAAATTTGGCTAATCGCGAACCTTGTAGCAGATTTCGGCAAGAAAGCCTCATAAGAAACCAATTTTATTCCAATGACATCGATTGTTATAACTACGGAACAAAAACCAGACCATGTTACGAGCGTGTAGATGGAGGAATAAGCTTTCCAGCGATGTGTCATATGCCATTCTTCAACGAACGTGTTATTCATACGAAGTCTCGAAAACGGGGGTATTTCTTCATGTTACTGAGCGGACAGCCGCTGTTATCGGGAAATGGGTGATGACAGAAACTATTTATAATTCTTTTTAAAATGATTTTCCAATTACGTAAACAATGAAAATAAAACAGAAATGGGTAAGTGGATTTTATGAAATCTTATATTTGCCGAAAATCGTCAAGT
The DNA here is from genome assembly GCF_023055435.1 of Haliotis rufescens. Lineage (NCBI taxonomy): Eukaryota > Metazoa > Mollusca > Gastropoda > Lepetellida > Haliotidae > Haliotis > Haliotis rufescens. The sequence continues at coordinate 400,432 of NW_025963979.1, forward strand.
TTTCGCTTCCTTGGTCCTTAATCTGGATGTTAACTATGTGTTAGCTTACATTTTATTTATTTACAACAAACTTATGCATTATTTTAAATAATGTGAAAAACATAACTTTCATATTTATAAAATATAGGATTATAGGATCAGACCTTTCAATTGATGTATAACATGTAGCAGCAAATATATTTTACAAGCAGATATCTTCTTTGATGAATGTTGGCTTCATCTATCACACAAGAGTCTCTGGGAACTTGTGAGTGAGTGAGTGAGTTGGGTTTAACGCCGCTTTTAACAGTATTCCAGTTATATCGTGTCCCAGCAGTAAACACTTCTGGTTGACTGGTGTTGAAAGAGTTAATTGACTCATTTATATCTTGGAGCTACTTTAATCTTCCATGGGGCTATGTAAAACATGTTAAACATTTACATACAAGGGTTAAAACAATAAATGACATGAAAAAATGTGAACATGAATTTAGGTTAGGATGGATGACTTTTTGTAAATTAAAACCTGAGAACTGTACTGTTTCAAAGAAAATTATACCTCCATATAAAAATTACTCATTCAAAACTATATTATAGTTTTTTTAATTTGAATGCTGACATTTTTCAAAGTAGGGCCGAACAAAATTAATTGTGCGTTTCCTAGATTAGGATTTTAAGTGTGTAGGTCTACATCAAGCTTAATAAAAGTTAGTTTAAATTAAAAAAATAATGATAAAAAAATTCCCTATTCCTTAATCCTGGGAACATTTCATAAAAAATCAAAATATCTCCCCCCTCCCCTTTTCAGTTTTTTTAGCTTGGCGTAACAGAATATAAGTGTTGTCCTAGTTTGTTTATGAATAAAATATAGATCTATATGTTTATTGACAGTGCATTTTGCTTTATTGTAAATTAATGAATGTACTTATTGGTCTCATTAGAATGGTGAGAGGTGTAGGCGATGGGAGGCAGCTGAAAAAAGGTGACCAAGACTACATCGAACAGGAACGAAAGCGAAAAGCTGATTATAGGGGTCGGATGAATCCTGAACAAGTTGACAGGTAACAAACTTCAGAATTAACTTTGTGTTTTCCAATATAAAAACAAGATGGAGTTACTCCAAGTCAACAAGGGAAATATATATAGTCCGATATGTAGTAGATTAATAGATGGGTCCATTTCTCTGTTTATCAGTATGATCACATTGGACTCAACAATATACTTTTGGTTTTTAACAAAATGGAAACTCACATCCTCCAAAGGGAAGTAATTATACACAATATCATTACAAAATCTCATTTATGCTTAATAAATTAATCTTAAAAATAAAATACCACCTGGATATTAAACAAAACTTCAAATTTATATTTACTATATGGATGTGCTTCACTTTGGTAAAAGCATGGTAAATTACAATTATTACTTGTCTTGATACTTCCTAGATCACAATTAAATTCAGTTATACAGTCTATATTTTGCTTATTAGAACCACTGTGGCAAAGTGGTTAAGTCTAGAACTCAAAATCCACAGGAAATTTGGGTCTGGGTTCAAATGAAAAGTTGGCCGAGTTTGTGGCAGCCCCATCTAAAATTAACCTGGTTGTTCATGGGGCAATATTTACATTTTCAGTCTTCTGTCTTCAGTCTGCTTTCGTGAATCCTTCAATAAAATTAAACTGTGCAGCTTGCTTATGAAATCATGTTGAAGTGGCAAATACATATTATATATTATAATTTTGATTTCAACAGGTGGATGATTGGCCATGGGTGACTTTTTTCACTAAAGTGAAACAAAGATGGCTGGCAAAGGACATCCACCACACTGTCATGTTCGAAGACATCAGAATAGCAATTGATTGGACATTATTTGAGGTAGGACATTTAATAGAACTTTATATAACTCAAAATATTGCATCATATTTCTGACTGTTGTACTGAAAGAATTCAAGTTTTTGGTCATGAATATAATGTTGTTTAAAGGGACAGTCCCCGAAAACACTGTTTTTATGGTTAGATATGTTAGCATGTGCTGTGCATTGGAGCTGTACAACAATTTCAACAATAATCTTCATCTGCACATAGATAATAACAAAATAGCAAATTAGATTCACTATGAATGGACCGATTTTCACCAAACTTTACCATGTGTTGCACAAGTGTATCTTGCAAAAGTGAAGTGTAGCATACTAAAGTAGGTCACCTTACCTATATATTATTGACTTATTATCTTTCGATGAGGGACTATGAATTGCCTTGCCTTGTATGTTAATGTTCTTCAATTTTTAACATTTTATTGGTGATGCAATTATATATATCTTGTTGATACAGGAGATGACTAACGCCCTGTCCACCTTTAGAATGGACTACGAGATCAAGAACCAAGAGGACACCAATAACCAGTTTCTGAATAAACATAAAAAGGAGTATGGCAAAACTGATATTGGTCATTGAGATAAACAATATTCAAGATACAGGATAGCTAATGTTTAATTGCACAGTGGAAGACTTTCAAAGTTAAATTAAATTAAATTAATTTTTCTAAAATGATTTTTCATGTGGATACAAAATAGCAGCAATTGTACAGCTTTGCCTAGGAATAATTTATTGTGTCGCAGTTTTTTCCTGATTAAGTCTTGCGATAATACTTTGAATTCATCAACAATTTGAAGTGGTTTGTAAAATATTCAGTACAATGAATAATTGTCAAACAGTTACTGAATATATAAATTATAAAGGGTTATTCCTAAATGAATGTTTGAGAGGGCTGGGATGTACATTTAAAAATATTTAATGAGTGGTGGGGATATCAAGATTCCACAATCTGTTATTTTTAATATACAACTTGCATACAGCATTATAGTTTTAAAATTTGATGGGCGTGTGGGGTCCCTGAGTCTTAGAAAATATCTTCCTGCCCTGCCCACATTAATTTCTGGAAAACCCCAAACCACATTCCAGGCTGTTGGGAATCTTGTCTACCGATAAACAATTGTACTTGGAATGAAATTATGTATTAATACAGTAATGGAATGTGTTATCACTATATATTACAACTTCATTACAATGTAATTACCCTGGTGTGTTAATTAGTAACTTAATGTCAAAATAATATCTAGAAACAAAAGAATTTTCTTCTAGAACATATTTCGGGCATACCATGAGGCACAAGCATTTTTTTTTACAAAGTAGACACATTTATAGTTGGTTGTAAAGAAGACATAATTGCATGATACTTCATGAATTTTTATGCTAAATTAGATATGATTGATATGCATATGATTTAATTCAGAAATAATGAACAGCTGTTATTTTCCGGCGATGGGACAGCCTTATTGGGTTGTTTATATTGAAAAATATTCCATGGTTATAGACCAGTTAGAAATTATTTTGAGATACATCGTCATCACCATTGTAGAATTTGTGACTTGTCACACAGTATGATTTGGAATATGAAATAAAAGTGGTTTGCAGACTGTATTTTATCCTGTTTTGCTTTGTATGTCCTTTGTTCGTCCTGACATCACAAATGTCTGTCCTTTGTTCGTCCCGACATCACAAATGTCTGTCCTTTGTTCGTCCCGACACAAAACCCTGATTTTTATTTGTCTTGTGCTGCTTAAATAGTTGTAATTAACCTTTAATTGTTTGATTATATCTTAATGTACTTGTAATGTTTCATTCCATACTTCAGGGAACATTTAATTTTTCTTGTAAATTGCTATTTTAAAGCATCATGTCTGTCTCCGTTTGTCCCAACACTTTTTGATTTTTTTTTAACCTTGAAAGAGTTTCAAGACATTGATATATTCACATGTATTAATCCCATTTTGGGTGGCAAGTTGTACCCACTACCCGAAATGCAAATGAATTAAAACAGATTTATATGAAGAAAACTTAGGTTTTGTCTGTCCTCGTTCGTCCCAACATGTCTGCGTACCATCAGTTTTTTCATGTCAAAATTAAACAAACTGAGCCAGATATTATCTTCCCATGTCCAAAGATGAAAAAAAGAATGTTTAAACTTGTCAAAAATGCCGCCACCTTGTCTTTTCATAAATATCTAAATACTGACTCCAATGTAACACTTCAATGGGCATAAAAGTGAATAAGGACTCAGATATATATAAGCTGTACAGATAATACATACATTATCAAGCTACAAGAATATAAGCATAAACAATATTCAAATAAAATGTAACTGACGCCACAAAACCAAAACCGTCTAACCAAGGTTAGAATTCTCGTTGACTGCGCTGAATTTCAGTTCAGTCTTTTTAAATACCCATTCAATCACACAGCTCATACAACAAAAGACGTTCACTCCTGACCCAAGCAATCTTACATTACACCTCTAATGCTCACAGCTTACATACAGTCCAACCACACTCTAACACATACAATCAAACCAACTTCAGAGAAATATATACACTGTGATCTTGACATTACCTCCCTTCCATGATAACTGTTGACTGAACAGTTACAAAACAGTTGAAAGATCACATGGAATTTTGACTGATATACTAAACCACTTAAGGTGGACGGCTCAGAAGGTCTGCCCCAACATTCTCAACACCTCTAACTGCCCGTATGAAAAATCTGTACGTCTGCAAAGCTAAGGCCCACCTCATAACTTGCCCGTTTGCAAACTTAGGCTTCGTCATCCACACAAGTCGTTGATGATCTGTCTCCAGGAAAAACTCCCTTCCATACAAAAATCTACTCAACTTTTGTATACTCCACATAATGGCCAAACACTCCTTTTCAATGGTTGAATATGCCTTTTCCCTGTCAAGTAATTTTCTGCTGACATACATAATGGGAAACTTCTCACCACTCTGTTCCTGCAGAAGGACTGCTCCAATACCTACGTCTGAGGCGTCTGTCCTCAGTAGAAAAGGCTTGTCCAAATCAGGTAAATGTAGTATAGGTGCACTGGCCATCAGATCCTTGAGAGTTTTAAATGACTTTTCATGACTCTCTGTCCACTCAACTATATTGGACTTAACTTTCTTGGTTAAATCGGTGAGGGGTGACGTAATAGCTGAAAAATTGGGGATAAATCGGCGATAATACCCAGTTAGACCAATCAAAGCTCTTACCTGTTTCTTTGTGGTCGGCCTCGACAGTTCTAGGATTTTGTCTAATTTTTTCCTGTCTGGAGAAATCTTACCTTCACCGACAGTATGGCCTAAAAACTGCAGTGTATGGTACCCAATTACCACTTTGGAGGGTCGAGCTGTGAGATGGTACTGCCGTAACTGACTGAAAACAGCTCTTAAGCTGTCCATATGTTCAGACCATTCCTCTGTCCCCTCTAAAATATCGTCAATGTAGCTATCAACATGAGCTATGCTTTACTTGCTTCTTCCATGGGAATCTGCCAATAAGCCTTGCTTATGTCAATTTTAGAATAGAACTTACATTTGCTAAGATGAGTGAATAAACTTTCTGTCAAAGTTATTGGCTCTGAGTCAAAAACTGTGATCTTGTTAATCCGACGGAAGTCCACACAAAATCGATAAGTCGAGTCCGGTTTCTTGACTAACACAATTGGGGAAGCATAAGGGGAATCAGATGGTTCAATTACCCCTAAGTCCAACATTGACTGTACCTCTGATGCAACCACCTCTCTCATGTGATGAGGTAACGGATAAGGACGAGACCTAACAGGATCAGAACTGGTTAACCTGATCTTGTACTCCATGAAATTAGTCCTGCCTGGTAAATCAGTAAGTACATCTGCATACTCTTCCAACAATGCTCTTACTTCCACCTGCTGTACACTTGTCAAGTCTGAGGATATATCAACATCTAGATACGTCTCCTTAGCTTCTAAATTGGGTGAAGAAATCTCAGGCATATCAAACTCATGTTTGACCTCAACTGTTGCCTCAGGCACATCGATCAACCCTGTACATACATACTGCGGAAGACTGACTCTTACATCACAGTTAACAGTACTACCTACTGTCTCCCTTTGCACATATTCCTTCAGCAGATTCGCATGATAAGTCTTTTACTTATCCCCAACTCTGACGCGATAATTCCCTATACCAAACTTCTCCTCTATAACAAATGGACCTTTCCACTGTAACAGCAACTTGTTCTGATTGGTAGGCAACAACACTAACACCTTATCACCTGGCTTCATCTGTCTAACCTTTGTCTTCACATTATAGTACTTTCTATACCTGTCTGATGCCTTCTTTAGTGTTTGATGTGCTACCTCTATCATCTCCTCCAATCTGTTCTATAAATCCAGCACATACTGATAAGTAGTCCTAGGCTCTTCATTTTGGATATCCTTGGTCCATAATTCTCTTAAAACCTGAACTGGACCTCTCACCTTCCTACCATACAGTAAGTCAAATGGAGCAAATCCCAAACTTTCCTGAGGGACCTCACGATAAGCAAATAACAGGCCTGGTAAGTAACGATCCCAGTCTTGGGGTTGCTCTGCACTCAACCGCTTCAGCATGGTTTTCAAGGTGCCATTAAACCTTTCAACGAGTCCATTGCACATTGGATGATACGGAGTTGTGGTAAGCTGTTTAAGTGATAGTAACCTACTTATTTCTTTCATAACAGCAGTCGTGAACTGTCAACCCATATCTGACAGCATCTCCTTTGGAACACCGACCCTGCTAAAAATGCCTCAGCAACTTACTCTGTTTCTATCCTTGGAAGAGCCACTGCCTCAGGGTACCTTGTAGCATAATCTACCACTGTGAGGATGTGTCTGTTACCCCTTTCAGTTACTGGATACAAAGGACCAATCAAGTCTACAGCTATTCTTTCAAATGGTATAGAAATCAAAGGCATCTCTCCTTACGGGACTCTTTCAACCTTGCCCTTCGGGATTGTCCGTTGACACACGTCACATGATAAACAATGACGCCTCACATCGCCCTGAACTCCAGGCCAATAGAACTGAGAAGTAACTCTATCCAGTGTTCTCTTTACTCCCATATGACCAGCCATCAATGACTCATGACACACCTTCATGACCTTAACTGTAAAGGTACTACAGCCTGAATAACGGGATCTTCCTTGCCAACATATTTGCGATAAAGCATACCCTCATCAGCAAAATACTTTGACACACCTTTAGCTGTTTGTCTTTCTGTCCCTTCTTCTATCAACCTCCTGACCTTCTCCAAACTACTGTCATTCCTCTGCTTCTCCATCAACTCTGACCTGCTAAGTGACATACCAACAGATTTCAAAGTTTTCATAGGCCTCATTCCTTCTACTCCCTTCCGTCTTGGCCTCCTAGTCTGTACAGCTGCTACAAACTCTCCTCCATCAACATCAACTTCCTCCACCATCGGCAATGGATCATCAGAAGCCCTAGCACCTGGAATTTTCCCTAAGAATACATCAAATAGGGGTGTCTCCATACATGCTGCCCTAACAGTACCTCTATAGAATGGAGAATCAATCGTAACCCAAGCAACTGGAACAATAGTAGCTCTGCCGTCAGCCATGACACACTTCTGACACTCATATGTCAAACAATCTTTATTTACAAGAGAGTTTCTGACAATGACGCCACTACAACCAGTGTCTCTCAAGACATTCACCTTTTGCCCACACAACTTCCCTGGACAAATTGGCATAGTACCACACATACCACACATTGTACCTGATGTCATCTCTGCTTCACCCTCAATTGGACTTCCTGCAACATCCCCACTGTTCCTCATTTTACCATGAGAGTTTGACTCGCAATCTGCTCCTCCAGGACCAATGTCCACGTCTATCCCCTTGGCAAATGTACTGACTGCTTCTTCAATCATTACACTGGCTATGCCCACCTTACCTTTTTCCTTAGACTTGACTGCATTGCATGACGTAGATATGTGACCTAATTCCCCACAGCTATAGCAACATCATTGCTTAATAGGAACAAACCCCTTCAACTCCTTCTTTTCTCCTGTTTGTGATCTGTTTTGACTACTCAAGCCCTTATCTCTATACTTATTGTTATGTGCAAGAGTTCTCATATATCGCGCGTAACATTGTCCTGTTTTCGTTCATTGTTTATCTTCAGTTATAGGCACTATTCCAAGTTAATTTGTGTATAACATTTGTGTTTACGTGAGTAACAATTTAATAGACGTAGGGATTATGTTTATTTGCCGTAAATTACCTTAAGTTTGTATTTCGATGACGGACTGCACAGAGCGACATGCCAGGCTACCGGGGCGCGCCATTTTGGGATCATGACGTCATTGATATTTGTGTTCCCTCGGTTACCTTACAATTATTGCATAAAGTGTCGTATTTTAATTTCCTTTACTTCAGTCAGTTTCTTCATTGATTATATTAGTCGTATGCTTTGTGTTATAAAATAATATCTAAGTTAATATTAGTTCAGTGACCAGCTGTGACGTCACGTTTTGTTTACCGTTAGAGACGATCAGCTGGTTGTGACGTCATTTGCTGTTTTTTACGGTTAGATGAGTGAGTTGGAGAGGAGGACTGAACGGAGTCGGTCGCATGAGATTGTAAGTATGTATTAACACGCTGCCACCAATTCATATTTGGCGCTGTTGGAGATTATACATTGTGTATGTATTAAGTAGAATAATATATATATATAAATATTTATTAATATAGTTTGAGTGGTGAATTCATGTAAATAAATTACAGTTGTATTGTTGAACAAAGATATCTTGTTCTGTGGTTATTTGGAAAAGGCTAACTGTGACATCATGTATAAATAAGCGAACACCCCAGATCCGTCACACTTATCATTACCTGATAGGAGAGACTTATTAGGTTTTCCTGAAATGGTACCACGAGCCTCCACAAAATGCTCTGCCAACTTAGCCATCTCGTCTGCAGTTTTTGGCTTCCTCTCCTTTAAGAAAATACTAAGATTCGGTCCAACAGTATTCAAAATCTGTTCCCTCAACAATAAATCCCTAACCCCTGCATATGTCTTTGCTGTCCCACTCAACTCAATCCACCTGGTAAAGTAATTTCCAATCCTAACTATGAACTGGGTAAAGGTCTCACCTGTCTCTGTTTTTGAAGTTCTGAATTTCTGGTTAAATCCTTCTTCTGTCATTTCATATCTTTTCAACAAAGCCTCCTTTACCTGATTGTACTCTTCTGCCTGATCTGGGTCAAGCCGGGAATATACTTCTAATGCCTTACCTTTTAGCAAAGTACTGACTTTGACTGAGCTTTAGCTATTTGCTCAAACCGTTGCAAATAAGCATCTAAGTTGTCCTTCTGATCTTCAAAAGGTGGCATCTTAGGCATCTTCGTTACGCCCACTTGCTTAGTTCCACTCTCTACATCTGGCTTACCTTTCTCTATCTTAGTCTTCGCAAGCTCCATATATAACCTAGCCTTTTCCAATTCCATAATCTTCTCTTTTTCCAGCCTAACCTTTTCTAGCTCTGCATCTCTCATCTTCTCCTCATTATCAAATTTAGCTATTTAGGTTAGCTCTATAACCTTATCTTTCTCCAACTTAGCTATTTCCAACTCTATAGCCTTCTCTTCCTTCTCTATCCTTCTCATCTCCCGATTATGCTCCCGCATATCTCTCTCTAAATTCGCTACCTCTCTAGCTCGCTCTATAGCCACCTGATCCTGAACAAACTTCTGCAGATTTTCCCGGTGTATCCTAACTCCTTCCCTAATGTACAAATCTTATCCAAATCCATGATAAGCAGACTACACCAGAAGCTAGCAATAACCACCCCAAGTAAACCAATGAAACCCTTCATCAAAGGTATTTGGGTCAAAGGGACTTGACACACCTCAGCAAATCAACAGATTAAATACAGTCACTTGAGGGCACTATGAAATAGCTGGGAAACATCCTACTAGGCCACATACCCTATCTACGCCTATCGGTTATTCTAGGCAGTTTCAGATAATCAAGCCAAAATCCAACCTATCACTCCATGTATGACAAAAAAATCTTTTATCCCACCGCTGCCACCAAAAATGTCACAACACGGAGTAATAACACAACCCAAATATGGATTAAGAATATATTTATTAAATAAAATTAAGAATTATGTTGGTAATGATGTATCCAACGCACTCACACCCATTCAGCTACCTTCCAGTATCACCCTTCACACTCTTCACATCCTTCACATCCTTCACACACACTTCACATACTTCAAACACTTCACAGGCTTCCTACACACTTCACACACTTCACATCCTTCACAGACTTCACACAAACCCTCTGTCCCTCTAACATACACTTTCCAAATAGTTAAGGTTAACCCTTCTTACACGTACACTAATTTTGCACTAATAATCTATCTCTAAATCTCTATTACTACATCAATATATCATCGCATCAATGACAAAACATCAATGCATCAATACATCACATCAAAATCAGAACACATTAATACATCTCAACATCAACACCTCAATACATTAACATCTTAAAGGCATTAATTCTTCTAACACTTCAATACATGCATGTCAACAATTAATACTCTGTCATTATGTACACAATATGTACAAAGTCATTTGCCACGCCCCCTTCCACGTGATTGCATTATACACTGAACATTGTGTCGAGCCTCACACAGGTCTCATTCTATCCAGATGTAAACATTTCATGTACTTCATGGCCATCTCTCGCCCTGGGGTCAGGCTTCATAAAATGAATGTCCCTGCCTCCTCATCCTTCGTTTAGGTGCCCCTCTGGGTCCCCGGACACTTTACAACAAACGTTTACACATAAGTATATATACAAGTGACCATTCACCTTACATCGAGTATTACATACTCCAAATGGTACACAACTAGTTATTCACCATACAAATGAACATGGGAGCATGCTTAGAATAACTATACACTGTTATTCAACATACATCGATCCACGCGGTTGCATTATACACTGAACATTGTGTCGAGCCTCACACAGGTCTCATTCTATCAAGATGTAAACATTTCATGTACTTCATGGCCATCTGTCGCCCTGGGGTCAGGCTTCATAAAATGAATGTCCCTGCCTCCTCATCCTTCATACAGGTGCCCCACTGGGCAACAAACGTTTACACGTAAGTATATATACAAGTGACCATTCACCTTACATCGAGTATTACATACTCCGAATGCTACACACATAGTTATTCACCATACAAATGAACATGGGAGCATGCTCAGAATAACTATACACTGTTATTCAACATACATCAAGCCTGTACAATACTCAGAATAACTAAAAAAAGCATAGGGTTATTCAACATACATTGAGCAAGTACAACTTAGAATAACCAATGTCAATATCAAAAGTAAATATACCTGATGATATTATTATGGTGGTTGTTTTCAACATAACGACGACTGCCAAATCAAGACTGTGTGTGAGGTCTCAAAATATGTATTGACGTAATTCACGATGAAAAGACATGTTGATCTTGACAGTGAACAAATGGCATCAGCCTGATCATCTGAGTTATTTGTGTCACAACAAATTTTGAGCATTGATCTGATCAACCAATCTCAAAAGCGAAGTGAAATGAACTACACTGTACTGAAACGAACCAAAATAAAGCGAACCATACCGAATCGAAACGAGCCAAACCGAAACAAACCGTACCGCACATTGAAACGAACCACACCGCACTGAAACGCCCCGTGGCAATCAGCCTCCAGGAAACATTTCTAAGGGATGATTATTCGTTTAACTTGTATGATGCAGTAGTATAGGTAATGGTGATTCTGTCTGTGATAAATCTCAGATTTATATACCTATACCACCACTACAGAGGGATTTTTTTATGTCAAAATGATGATGCGATTCAACGATCATCATGAGTCGAAAGTTAAATTGGCTCTAGCTCACCACTACCTGGAGCCAATAAATGATACCATAGAGGGAATTTTTTGTACAAAAACGATGATGAGACTTAACTAAATTGTAATGAAAAAAACAAAGTGATATTCAACATTTTTACTAAGTTCTTCGTTCATTTTACTAGGAGACCAGACTATATACTCTTCTTGGTAATTGGAAAGAAACAATTGATGACCGTATTTGGTTGGTTTGAAATCACTGATATAATATATACCTTGTGGTCATTCTCTCCATTTGATAATTTTGTCCCTGAGCATAAATGCTTCGATAGCTTTTTCAAGTTCTTCCTTTGTTGGTTTGTAATTCTCCATTATTATATACTTATGTAAGCATTCGTTTAAATGTGATCCAATGATAGTAAGCAATCTATTTTTAATGTCCAACAAGTTCTTTGGTTTTGGCACGGAATAATTGATGCGCTTGTTGTCTCCCCTGTTCTATGAACTTTTTTTCTCATCTTCATTAATACCACTGGTCTTACGAGAATTTGGTCGAATTTCCTGCTTCATTGCGTTGTAATTGGTGAGTTCTGACAAAACTAAACGAAACTCCTCCTCGGATATCTTACAATCAGCCATTGCTGTTGAAATATGGTCCTCAATGCTGTTCAACTTTGCTTCGGCGAGTATCCAAATATTATCATGTTTTAATGCTTTCTTTTGCAACTTACGAGAAATGAATTTTATTGCTATTCCTGCCAGTCCAGAGACTCCGGAGGCTATTTCCATGCCAAGTACAATAGGCGCGGCGATTATAGTTGATAATAAACCAACCACGGCTACACCGAGTCCCATGCCAGCCGTTACAAGTGCAGTGTTAACTCCGTCGAGAGCATTCACAGCTCTGCGATACTTTTTATAAATTCCAAGTCTCAACTCCCTCTCCTTTTCTTTTCGATGTTTTATGTTGCTTATTTGATGTAATCGAAATCCATCAACAGTATCCATCTTTTCAGATGCTTCATCGCGCCCCTGATATAAACCCATAATATATATTATTATATCATATAATAGTCTTTAATTGGTCTTGCTTCAATGTTTTGAGAGTATACATCAACCTTATTAAATGTATATTATACGGCATAAATATCTTAGTAAGAGAAATGCTGTCACTTTTAATAATTTGGACCCCCTCAAGGGTTGCAACGGGTGATGCTCCCATATAAATAATACTGCAACGTTGACATTGGTGTTTCTTGAGCCATTGAATTGATAGACCTGGTAATATTTCGAAGGCATCTTCTGGTGCATCTCCAAACAAGACTTCAATAATAAATGTAGAAAGATTAGGTATTGCACTCAAGTTATCTTTAATATCATTGAATTCAATAACCAAATTTAAACTAACGTTTTTTACTGCCAGACGACTAAATAACACATGACCTGGGTTTTCTGGCAGGGGAGAGACTAACACACTTTTTGAGGGGATATAAGCCGCGAGTATATGATCCCACTATTTATTATCTTAGTTAATTGATGTCCCTTACCCATCATCACATATAGTGGGGTTATGATGATATTCAATAGCCACTCGATTTTTTCTTCGATCATGTTCCATTTATTATCATCGTTGCGAGTAAGATTGTACGAAGTGTTTTTATTGAGTCCACTAACGTCGACATCACTTATATCTCCTAGATTACCTGTGAATGTAATTTCTTTCCGCTTGTATACATTATCGTTTAAGTGTAAAGCGTATAACTTAATAAATAACCTTACAAAAAAAAAACCCAGAAAAGATGTATCCGAGACCGCCCCGAGACCGCCCCGAGACCGTCCCGATGCATCTTTTGTTGGATTTTAGCCAATTTTTATGGTCTCGGCTAGCCGAGACTTTGCGTAGACCCATCGAAGACTATTCTGGGGAATAATCAAGTACTTCCCCACAAAGGCATTAACATACCGAAGACGTTTCTAGTGCATCTCCACTAGCAGGGGATGTCTTAGGAGATCTCTTAAGATGTCTCCGATACGTCTTCGCTTGCGAAGACCTTCAAAACAACTTTGCAAAGACTATTCGGAGACTTCCTCAGAAGGGCCATAAAGTAGCTGAAGGTTTGCAAAGATGTATCAGTGCATCCTCGCTAGCGAAGACCCCACAAAGACTTCGTGAGGACTATTCGGAGACTTCCTCATAAGGCAATAAAATAGCTGACTGTTTGCAAGGATGTATTGAGTGCATTCTCACTAACGAAGACCCCACAAAAACATTTGTGGGGACTTTTCGGAGACTTCTTTACAAACAAACAAAATTGAAAAGATACTGTGGAGTCTTCTTTGCTTGTGGAAATCTTTGAAAGAACTTTGCAAAGACTATTCAGAGACTTCCTCACAAGGCAACTTGATAACCGGTTTGCAATGATGATGTGAATGCATCCTCACCAGCCAAAACTATATGAAGACTTTTGTAAGTGTATATCTTTCAAAGACTTCCTTTCAATTGATACAGATCAATACATTGAGCTTTAGTCAAGATCTCGGAAAACTAGGTCCCTTGCTTGGAAGAGATGACATGATCATTATTATTTATTTTGAATTTTCTTTAAGGATAATACTAAAGCTCTTTATCTAAAACATTCACATGCAATGAATTAGAAATCCTATATATGTCGGCAAGGACATTAATAATTAAATACCCAACACAATTAATGCTTCGAGGTATATTTCTATTAAATACAGTTAAAACAAATGCAGGAATTATCAGTATGCAATAATCAGAAAAAAGAAAGAAATGTACAATATATTCATAAATTCCAATCAGAAAGTAACAGTGTCCGTGTGCCATATAACAGTCTCCTCAGAAAAAGGTATATAAGAAAAGGCAACATAAAGTAATATTACTTGTAGACATAGTGGCTGATTTGTGGCTCAAGATATACATGACAGGGATCGAAATTAAATTTATTTCAAGTTTGCCAATGGGCACAATTATGCCAAATTAAGTGTGCCATTACATTTTTAGGGGTGCCAGGAAATACATGATTGGCTGTTTTAATGGTTATAATCATAATTCAAATACAAGTCAAGTGACTGTCATAGTGTTTATTCAAGTTAAATTATACTTAGAATGAATGATCAATCAGAAAATTCAAACACATCACTCAAGTTACTCATTGTCTTTGTACCTTAGTATAAGTACTGCAATACCAGTTATAATAGTCTCAGGATTTATGAGCTTCTGTTCACAACTGGTATATTTTAATTGTAGCTGTTCTGTGTCCATTGGGTGTGGTCCCTTGTGAACTGGTATATTTTAATTGTAGCTATTCTGTGTCCATTGGCTGTGGTCCCTCTTCATCCCCCCCCCCCCCCCCAAAATGAAAGTTATGTTTATCGCATTATTTAAATGATGCATATACAACTAAATTAAGTGTGTTGTAAATAAAAATAATCCAAGCTAACACATTCATAACGTCCAGATTAAGGACAGAGGAAACAAAAATTTGACGATTTTCAGAACTTAGATCTACCAAAGACGTATATATACGTCCGTGGATCTACCTATTTATTGTTGTTGTTGTTTTTCATATTTATTGTTTACGTAGATCTAGACTCTTAATCGGAAAATTATTTTCAAAAGAATTATTAATAATATCTGTCATCATTTTCCCGATGACAGTGGCTGTCCACTCTGTAGCATGAAGAAATATCTCCGTTTTCGAAGCTTCGCATGAATAACACGTACCATGTGCCACACCATTATCTTCAACGTTTATTTTGTCATCTACACGACAGTCAACTCGCCTTGAGTATTTACATTACTATAACATGCTATTTTATTGGTTTCTGGTGACGCTTTCATGCCGAAATCTGCTATAAGATTCGTGATTGGTCAAATTGAGCACGTGACCTAATACAACCAATTACAGCAACGGTACTCGTGTATATCAGACTTTGACGAAAGTTTTTTGGTAAATCGTGTTGTTCTGAACGTTTTAAGCAGGAAATCGCGATCTATATTAAAAATATGAAACTTCGTGGATGTATCGTGCCAGGTTACGAGCTGAGACAAAGATTTTTCTTGCATATATTTGGCATTAAACATTGTGGAGAAATCGAGGCGATAAAAGCCGCGATGCCATTTGACTCGCATCACACGCGATCGCACGAAAAGATGGAAATGATAACTTATATCTAAGTTTGACAACTTTTAGACAGATAAATAATTTTGTTGATTTCATTTATTACTTTGTAAAATATATCTAAAGATTTGATTGACACGTTTTCATTTTGCTCTTTGACTTGTTCGATGTGGACCCATTGTCAAAGTGTGTGTCGGAGAATTCTATTTTCAATAACATTGCGGGAAATAGATCTAGTGAATAATATTTTGATCTATGGATAAAAAATAATAATTTGAAAGAGAAGCAAAAACTGAAAAAGAGAGTCACCAAACCTTCATCGAGATAGAATCTACGCCGACTCTGAGTTCAGCAAGGATGACAACGTATATGTTCCTGAACAAACGGTAGGTACACTTTAGATCTGTTTGTGTTACATAAATATATTTTTAAAATATAGCCCTCTATATTGTCTCCATAACAATTATGCTAAATAAATCCACCGAAACGACCCCCGATCCAAACCAATTCTCACTTAGATATTGAACTTAGTTTTAGCATTCGCTGAAAGAGAAATCTTTTTTCAAGCTCCATTTATAAATCGTAAATTTATGTTCTAATTTGGAACCTCAAACTGAAATAAGTCAGTTAGAAACTTCAATATTAGACCCTTTACTCATCTAATTTTGGACTATTTATGAGAAATAATAAGCGCAGATGTAATTTTGTAATATTGCGCAGGCATTTCAGATTTCATGTTTCGATCACATCGTGGTTCTCCGTAAAATTTATGGAGAGCACCGATGTGGGACTGAGATAAAAAGTATTTCTTCAAAACAAATTATGTATCACTGAAATGTGAAATATGATCGCAGACTGTAGTTATAAGTTTACAAAATTATTGAATTAATAGATAACAAATTATATATTTGTATTATGTTAAACTCTATTTATCTTAAGTTGTATTTGAAATTAAAACTTAGTTTTTTTTACAAACAAATGTCCATTGTTGTATGGTAATTAGTACGGAAATCGCCGCCATTTTGTAACCTGCTGTTTTATAACGAGGATGTTGCTTGATATTTTTTTAAGAACTCGTAAGTAAGGGAAACTCATGTTTTGTAACGTTTGTTTGAAATAGATGTATGTTCCCAGTAAATGTTGTGGTCTTATCGTTTTCCCCGTCGACATGCTCCATCGCCATCGCGGTATAGATCCTGAATTACGTTTTGGACTGGCACCAGGTTGTTGAAATTTTGGCAAAGTTGCCAGTGTCAACTTTGTTTTGTGACCAGCAATACCCGCCTTTTACATTTAGGTTATTAATGAATGCAACTTGATTTTTCAGCCCCCTTCCTTGTGGTGATTTTTTAAGACAAAAAATGAACGATACTTCATAGGAAGAGGTGTACTCCTGCTGATGTGCCTGTTTCATGAGAAGGGATCGAGGAAAAGAAGCCAGTTGCTGCCTGGTGGCCAGCAACTTGGTGTTTTTACGATGCTACCGACACCGATGTGGTACTCGAAGGTCAGTATCTTTGTTAAGTGTCAGGTAAATTTCATTTCAGGTTAATGGAACTGTAACTAAATAAATTATGAAACTAACTGGTACTTACAAAGTGCACACACAGACTTGTAAGGTAAAGGTTTAATTTTTATAATTTAATATCAGAATCATAGTAAGGAATCAATAGGTTTTACAATCTAAATATCCTTCCTGTGTTTAACTTTTGAGCCAATATGAGTACTTGTAAATGTCAAAACCATTTTTTACATTTTTCTAGAACACAATGACATTTGAATGTGTAATGCTTTGGTCAACTTACATGGACATATCAATATTAAGTGAATATCTAATCACAAGATGTTAACTAATTGACATCATTTAAAATCTAGTTTTGGTACAAGTGGTAAGTTTAGTAACTTTCAAGTCATCATACGTTTGGACTGGAACCATTTCACCTGAGTGCAATTTTAATGCTCTTATCTTGTTTTCAATTTATTTTTACTGTATCATGAATTATGAAGCTTTGATTTATCATCCATTGTAACATGTTATTTTTTTCATCAGTTCTGAAACCGGCAAAGAAAAAACAACTGGAACTTTGTGGTGAGCAAGAAGATCTGCACACTTAGGAATGCCTTCAAGTGAATGAGCCATGGTTTGTTTCTTTGACCATAACATCAGTAATTTTGTAGCCCCCCAAAAGTAATTTTTGTAATAGTTTTTAATGAGTCTCCTTGACATCTGGGGACGGTCGGGTAGCCTAGTGGTTAAAGCGTTCGCTCGTCACGCCGAAGACCCGGGTTCGATTCCCGACATGGGTACAATGTGTGAACCTCATATCTGGTGTCCCCCGCCGTGATATTGCTGGAATATTGCTAAAAGCGGCGTAAAACCATACTCACTCACTCACTCCTTGACGTCTGACATAAAGTAATTAGTTTATGGCACTGATTGGGGCTGTCCGGTAGCCTAGTGGTTAAAGATGGTTCGTCACGCCAAAGACCCGGGTTCAATTCCCGACATGGGTACATTGTGTGAAGCCCATTTCTGGTGTCCCCCGCCGTGATATTGCTGGAACATTGCGCAAAAGCGGCGTAAAACCATACTCACTCACTCATTATGTCACTGATATACAATAACATTTGATCCCATTTCAGCCTCTTGAAGGACAGCTTCCATGACGACTCCTGCCAGGACGAGGATGACTTCCACTTTCATATGATGACTTCCACTTTCATATGATGGCTACCATATAATGATATCTTCTGTTGATGATGTCCACCTCTGGCTACTTGTTATTGCTGTTATTACTCCAAATAAAGAGAATACTATACAACTTCGTTATCTCATTTTTGACAGTACAGGTTTGACAAGGATGTTTCACAGACACTTCTGGGATGCTGTTGAAAGACTAGATTATGATGTAAGCACATCTTTTGTATTACTGAAAATGATGGAAAGGTAAAATGTCTCTGAAACATCTTTGTTATGGAGACTTCCTTAGAACTTTGCCGGGATGGTTCAAAGCATGTTAAATTACCCATGACAGGTTTGTGAAGACACTTCAGAGACTTCCTTGCAAGTGTTGCGGGGATGCTTCAGAAGCATCTTTGATTGCATAACACAAGTTTGTGGGGACTTATCAGGGACTTGCTCAGAAGGTTTCCCGGGATGGTTCAAAGCATATTTAATTACCCCTGATAGGTTAGCGAAGATGCTTCGGAGACTTCCTTGCAAGTTTTGCTGGGATGCTTCAGAAACACCTTTGATTACCTAATAATAGTTTGTGGAGACTATTCGGGGACTTCCTAAGAAGGTTTCCCGGGATGGTTCAAAGCATATTTAATTACCCCTGATAGGTTTGCGAAGATGCTTCGGAGACTTCCTTGCAAGTTTTGCTGGGATGCTTCAGAAACATCTTGATTACCTAATAATAGTTTGTGGAGACTATTTGGGGACTTACTCAGAAGGTTTCCCAGGATGGTTCAAAGCATATTTAATTACCCCTGATAGGTTTGCGAAGATGCTTCGGAGACTTCCTTGCAAGTTTTGCTGGGATGCTTCAGAAACATCTTTGATTACCTAATAATAGTTTGTGGAGACTATTCGGGGACTTCCTTAGAAGGTTTCCCGGGATGGTTCAAAGCATATTTAATTACCCCTGATAGGTTTGAGAAGACGCTTCGGAGACTTCCTTGCAAGTGTTGTGGGGATGCATTAGAAACATCTTTGATTATGTCACACACGTTTGTGGAGAATAATCAGGGACTTCCTAAGTGGGTTTGCCGAGATGGTTCAAAGCATATTTAATTAGCCATATAAGGTTAATTCTGAGGAAGTATTGGAGACTACTTCAGTAGGTACTGTAAGGAAGTCTTGGATACTTCTCAGCAAGCTGCAAGTTGGAGTAGTTTGCCGAGATGGTGTGGAGACATTTGCCGGGAATATCTAGAGACTTCCTTAAGACCCTGCGGAGAAGGTAAAAATGTGCCTTGCGGGGAATGATTAAAGCGGTCTCGGATGCATCTTTTCTGGCCTTTTTTTTTTGTAAGGGAATTACCATCGATACCGGGTTTACCGAATCCTTCTGTGTCTCCGAGATCGGAAAGCACAATTGTATTACATTGTCTGAGTGATCAATACCTAATTCACCTATTAAAAACCAATTATTTCTTCTTGCAGCACTTATATTGGTCCACCGCGGGTACTATGTAACATCACATAGAGCGACTTCAAGTTGATAGTATGAAGCAGTTGAATAGACTGTGACCATTTGTTATTCCCGGGAGTGTAACATACATATTAAATATACAAAGATACTATATCATAACTTAAATATGAAATCAACTTAGATTACTAATCAGTCGATTTAAGTAAGTGCCTCTGGTGCAATTTTTTTGTTGAATTCCCTGATATCTTTGAAAATATAGGGTCACGGCAACTAGCGATAAAATGGTGCACGATTGGTTTCACAATCCAATGCAATTTTGGCAGAACCAGTTAAACTTTGCCATATGGTGTGCCACAACAGGATGTGGTTTATCTCTTTATGCCCCAAGATTTGAACTTAATAAGTCTGTTTCATCATTTCACGTCTACTATCAAATGAGACGTATACTTAAAGAAATTAGTGCCCCATTACCGCAGGATCGAGCATGGAATGTGTTCAATAGATTCGCGTATGAGCATGTTTGTCAGGAATTTAATATTTCTACAAGTAAAGATTGGCGTATTAAAGGACTTAACCATGGTCTAGGTGTTCCGTACAGCGGAAAAAGAAATGTTGAAGAAGAAAGCGATCATTTACCATTCGATCCATTTAAGTTGTTACAGAAAAACAATCTTTTTATAAGATTGCATAATCTTAATCATGCCAGGGAACTTTCGAGTAACGATTGGACAGGAGATGATGTGAACGAAGTGCCTTTCTATTTCTGGAAGCCGCTTCGAGGCGGGCCGATCTTTCGTCTTCTAAGTTACGCAATCTTTCTGCAACGCAGCGTCTACTGAATTCATCACCCGCCTGTTCAAATTTTGTTTTCTCATAAGCTATATGCTTGTCAGTTCGGATAGCTTGGCTATATTATTGATGAGTTCTCCCCGCATTGTTTGCATTGCCTTGTCAAGGCATCGTAATTCTCCAATACTGAACTCCGAGGATGGTACCTGTAACATGGAATTATCGTAGTAAATATCCAAGATTTCTCCGAGTCCATCCGAGGCCAGCTTTGAGCTTTCTTCCAAATTATCTTTATCTATGTTACCGAGTTCAGTACGCACAGACTGAAGAACCTTAGTATTCTTCACAGAAAGTTTTTCTCGTGAGTAGTCTACAAAACCTAATGCATCACGAACAGTGTTGATGCCATGTTGATGCCAGCGGCTATCGTAGACAAGACTAGGGGCTTACGAGTACGAGAATTCATAAGATCAATATCCGGAGAGCCACTGTCTATCGTAAACTTTGAAGAGTCCCGACCTGTTGGGCTTTCTTTTAAGTAATAATCATTTACTGTTGATTGTAAAAGTTCATCATTAAGATTCATAAAGCTGGTTTCATCAGTACCGTCTTTGATTGTACTCGGATTATCAAAGTCATCTAGATTAAAATCATCCGTTTTATATTAAACATAAGGTTACATAATTTCAATATAACAATGTCTTCGCAAAACGGATGCAAGTTAAA
The DNA here is from genome assembly GCF_023055435.1 of Haliotis rufescens. Classification (NCBI taxonomy): domain Eukaryota; kingdom Metazoa; phylum Mollusca; class Gastropoda; order Lepetellida; family Haliotidae; genus Haliotis; species Haliotis rufescens. The sequence goes on from NW_025963979.1 coordinate 422,015, forward strand.
TCCACAACGTAGACTTCGAGATCCATTAGGGGTCAAAGCATAGTCTGTAACTATAACTAATAACCCGAGTACCATTGATCAGAATCAAACACTTCTGGTTGGCTTTCCTAATGTCGGCGCACATGATGTGTTAGTTCCGGGAACTGCCCGACTATCATTTACAATTAGATTGAATTCTACCGACGCTAGCAGAGAGCTCATTCAGAACATAGGTCGTGCGATTGTTAAGAAAATCATGATTAAAATTAGCGGCAATGAAGTGTTGAGTATTGACGACAGCGATGTATATTTCTGTTACATGGATCTCTGGAGAACGGCTAAAGAACGGGAAAACTTACAATACCTAGGTATTTGTAATCAGAACACATTGAGACTGCGTGTAGGTGCTGATAGGGGCAATAATATCGTCATAGGAGATAAGGCTGTTGCTGATGCATTAGTTACCCGATTCTATATTCTGCTAGACTTTGAATTACTAGATAGTCACATGCCCTTCTATCAAGCATCCCTAGGCGATAGGTTAGAATACGACCTCACTTTTAATGACTACAGCCAAGTAATCAAAGACGCTGAAGATGGTACTAGCTATTCTATTAACAATATCTCACTGGAGTATGATATGATATCAGAACCTGAATTAGCCAGACAAAATCGTAACCAGTATACCGAAAGTTTAGCCATTTTGTACGATCGCATGCTTTGACACCGAAAGATCACCAGGAACAAAAGAGATACGACGTGGAATATCAATCTAAACGTTCCCGCTAGATCGTTGAAGGGTATTTTAATGTTGTTCGAGGACCAATCTGATGCATTTGCAAGAGATACCGCGAAGTTCTACAACCCCAAGATTACAAAAGTAGAATTGACTATTGAGGGCATGCCTAATCAACTATATAGTCAAGGCATGCAAGCATATCAACAGTGGGATGAGATTAAAAAACTCGCTTCTATAAAATGAAGCCCAGAAGATATCGCGGTCGTGAAAGATCTGTCTCTCGGGGATGTGTCGATGGTTGATTTCCTTACCACGAAGTATGCGCTATGGCTCGACATGCGAACCAACAATGACCGGACAATGACCAACTACACGGCAGTGGGCGGAGAATAGAAAATGCTAGCGAGGGTGTTATTATACAGATAACGAAGCTCCAGGAAGCAGCTCGCAAATTAAACTTATATCTGTACGTGATTATGGACGTGCAACTTAATATACAGAATGGAAGATTTGTGCAAGCGATCTATTAATAATCTTTTACCTAAAGAACCATCTGCTGGCAAACGGGTTGTGGAAAAACAGCTTTTATTCTAGATATTTTACAAAGTCACTATCGGGATGTTTTTGACCATATTATTATTCTATGCCCGACTATAAACGTTAATAAAACATACTTATCCCGCGATATGCCAAGGAGAGGCACGGGCCACCGAGCCGTGGATGCCCGTGCCTATATTAAATACGGAAGATGAGATTGGGTTAAATGGCTGAGGGTGTGCAGGTACCAGTGGGCTACTAAGCTGCTAATTGTGTATACCAAAATGCTACCGTGCCATGGCCACTAGCGTGGCCAACGGCGATTCGCAGCTAGCGCTGCTGGCCTAAAACTGCTACCGCTGTCCGGCCCCCACGGTAGCATATTTAAACGCTACCATTGCTTGGCAACTCCCACGCTGCCAAAAGCAGCGCCCGCTGCTGGCCTAAGTCAGACTACCGCTGCCTGGCCCCAGGTAGCCGGCCAAAGCAGATCCCACTGCCTGGCCCCATTAGCAAAACCATTGTGCAACTACCGCCGCGGACCCAACTGTCAGCTACTGCTTGACAAGACGACTTCCGCCGCTGGGCCCATATACATGGCAATTGTTTGCCCCAACGTATGTTATTTTATGATTCCCCGGCTGAAAAGTCGGGAAAGACAAGGTTCCCACTGAGAAGCAGGTAACCCCGGAAAGGTTCCCGCTGAAAAGCAGGTAGCCTCAAGCACGAGTATTAATTTGGAAGCAAGTTAATATGTTACTAGCAGTGTAGCCCACAAGAACCTCGCCACAAAGCACCAGAGTGCTACCCCACACCCACGGCCACGCGATACACAGAGATAGCATTGTTGCCCCGCTTGCCTATGTACTGAAAAGAAACACTAACCTGTGGAGATAATATCCTTACTGGCGCAAAACAAGCGCCAGGGCATGCAATAAATTGTCCGTAAACACACACAATCGTTTGTCACTGAGGTGGACGCCCTCCCAGGCGTACCATGTCTTGTCTGATGCCAGGATCTGGGGATGTGGCACCATTGTACCGCCGAGCTCTTTGACTCGGTTGGCCAGTCGGCGGTTGATATTCTTCCGCATCCCCTCGATCTTTAGTGGATCCCTGGCATCGTGCCAGTAGCGCCTGGGCAGAATTGAGGATACGATGATCTTGGTGTCAGGAAGCTGGAGTTGTATCTGAAGGATTGATGCCACCATGTCAAGGTAGAGTTGGCTGCCCTTGACCGAGCACAGGTCGTTGGAGCCCAGGTGAATGATGAGGGCTCTGGGGCTGCGCCGTGTCGCCTTGACCTGTGCATCCAGAATAGTGTCCAGCTCCTTCCACCTCATCCCCCCTCGTGCCAGCCATAGCATCCTCGGTTGGTTCGGACTGGTGCCCTTCAGGAGCAAGTACTGCCGTGCCCTGGCCATGTAGCTGGATCCCACCATCCAAACTGTAAACAATAAGAAGTGTAGTAAGTACCATGAAAGACTATTTGAATTAATGTAAGCATTGTAGCAATCTGATTTCCACCTGCTGATTGTTGTATGAGGTGTTCGGGCACCCTGTTCATGGCTGCTGATGTGACTGCCCCAATGCGGAAGGGGTGCAAAGAATAGCAAGCCATGTTTATGTTGCTGTGTGCTAAGGCCTTTTTTAGGAGTGCCTGGAATTGGTACCTTGTAACGGGGGAATGGTCGAAATGAACGAATGCATGTTGTGGGCCGGAGGGGCGCGCCTCCAGGTAGTGCTTGATGGCGACTACCGGACATAGTGGATTACCTGGTATCGATGACATTGTAACTGTTGTCCCCATCCTGTACTGATCAGACTTCGAGTGTGGTAAATGGATTGAAAGCTGCTGGGGGTTGCCCGAGAAGCTTAAATTCTGGATGGCGCAACCTGTTTTTGAGGGTCCAGTTTGGACCAGTTCGCTAACCCTAAAGAAACCAAAGAAGGCTGTGCAGTAGACTGCCTTGAACAGCCTGGCTTCATATGCTGATGAGCATACGTGAGGCAGATTGTTGGTTACTACCTGCAGCAGTGTCTGGTGTCTGGTCGGCCCGCTGATTTGTGTAAGCCTGTTAAAATCTTGCCTACCAGGAAATGTACAGTCGGTGAGCCCGTGGAATTTGTGGTGTGAAGACAGCGCTGCAATGTAAGTCTTGACTGTGTTAGGGGAGTGGTGAGTGACTAACAGATAAGCAATAAAGTTAACGACCTGATCCAGCGGGACTGGCCACACCTCTTGTAGCTGGTGTGTGGACCGGAACTGGTGCAAGGCATTGATGCCTGTTTGGTAAGTGGCCCATGTATTTGTAGACAGAGATTGTTGTAGGAGTCTGCCGACTTCCTGCCTCAGATCAGCCATATGTTGCATGGGATAGGTGTGGGGTTCTGGTCCGTGGCTGGTGCTGCCTCTCGGAAGCGTTTGAGCTGAAACCTCGAGAGAGCATCGGCAATAGTGTTAGCAATGGAACATACATACTTTGCCTTAAACATAATATTATATCGGAGGCACTGCAGGATTAGGCGATTGAGTAGGCTCATCACTCTGGGGGCCTTGGTCGACTGCTTGTTGATTATTGCTACGACGGCTTGGTTGTCGCAGTGAAAGAGGACCTTTTTGTTTGCGAGTTGCTTGCCCCAGAGTTGGATGGCCAGTGTGTTGGGGAACAGCTCCAGGAGCGTCAAGTCCCGTGTAGTTCCATCCATCACCCACTGGGTTGGCCATGCGCCGTTAAACCATTTGCCCTGCATGTAGGCCCCAAAGCCGGCACCACCCGCTGCGTCTGAAAACAGCTGGAGGAAATCGCTGTCTACCCATAGTTGGTCCCGAAACACTGAAATGCCGTTATAACTCGTAAGAAATGTTAACCACATTTGTAGGTCTTCCTTGACCCAGCTGGTAATCCTAATGTGGTGAAATGGTTGCTTACCTTTGCTAAGCAGGTCGATTAGCCTTCGGCTGAATGCCCTTGCCATTGGTATAGCCCTGCACATAAAGTTAAGCTTGCCTATGAGGGACTGAAGGGCCCTTTTTGGGACCTTGATGTTACCTGTTGACAGGATGTCTTGGATTTCCCTTGTCGCCTCCTTGATCTTGGACTCTGGGATTCTGATCTGCATTGCAATGGTGTCGATGTCCAGCCCTAGGAATGTCAGTTTGGTCGTGGGGCCCACCGTCTTGTCGTGCGCAATAGGGACCCCAAGCTGTTCTAGTGTATTCACGCATCCGTTGAGGTTGTCTGAGCAGTGGCTGGTGCCTGCTGTGCCCCCCGTTAGGAAGTCATCCAGGTAATGCATGATCTGACACGTTGGAAGATGTGATTGCATGCACCATTGCAAGAAGGTACTAAACGTTTCAAATATGGCGCAAGATATGGAGCAGCCAAATGGTAAGCATTTATTGAAATAGAACTCACCTTCGAATCTGATGCCTAGTAGCTCGAAATCGGATGGGTGGACTGGTATAATTCTAAAGGCTGACTGAATTTCGAATTTTGCTAGTAGTGCTCCCTTTCCCAGTTGTTGAACCATATGAGTAGCTTCATCAAATCTGGCATACACAACGGAGCAGGCCTCTGTGTCTATGAAGTCATTTATAGATTTACCCGTGGGATAGGATAGATGGTGAATTAGACGGAATTCCTCCGCATGCTTACCCAGATGCTGACCATAGCCTGGCTGCTTCTTGGGCACCAGGCCTATTGGGGATACTTGGAGGTTGTCTAGGGGGGTGTCCTTGAAGGGGCCCGCCATCCTGCGAAGTTCGACTTCCTTTTGTAGTTTTTGTTTCACGTAGCCTGCCGTGTCTTGGTGCGTGGCTGATCGCGAGTTTCGTGCCAGGCGACCCGTGCTTCCCTGGAACTCGAGCTTAAAGCCAAAGCTAAAACCTACCCATAAATAATTTGCATCTCTGTAATTGACCCTAGCATATTGGCGTAACCAGGGTGCCATTTCATTGAGATCCACGGGGGAAGGGGCCATTGAATTTACCTGCCTTGACGGCTGGTTTTCTGTTAGGGAAGGGCTGATTGGGCTTGTATGGGGTCGGTTGGACCCCATTCCCTCGAAAGCAGGTCCTAGAGCTGTGGGAATGTTTGCCACACTTACCGCATTTGTGAGTGTACTTACAGTTGACCCTGCTACAGCCAAATTTATTGAAATCCCAGCATACCTGACTGGCGATGTCCCCCTGTACGCGTGTCATTGCGCCCCGTCCGCCTGATTCTGGTTGTCGTACCGGCTGTGTGACCATGTACTTCAGCCACAACTCCCCGTTGATGTTGTCCCAGCGTCGTGAGGGGTCCCTTGACATTCTGTGGCGGAATTGTTGGTCATAGGTTGACCAGGCATCCCCCCCTGAATCGAAGTGCCTCCGTTCTTATGGTTTCCATGTAGGACAGCAACCCCTGGGTTGTGCGGACCTCGGAGTGCCTACTAACATAGATATACATGAAAATGTGGAAAGCTGAAGTCCAGCTTGCCAGGGACAGGCGCTTTGGTTGCTGCTTTATTGGTTTAAAAATTATCTTACCTGAGGAGTCATACGCCATGGCAATCGTACCGTCCTCGTGACTTCCCTCGGTGTTTGGTAGGATTGTGCCGAGGTCGACAAACTCGCCACGCCAGATTTTTTCCCTCACCTGTTGTTTGACGTGTGCGTCTATTCCATCCGCACGGAAGGATAGGGAATCCCCGTATCCTGCATTGTGATTGGCTGGCCAAGCCGCGTCACCATCGGCCTCGTTGTGAGCATCGGGGATTCTCCCTATGTTGGGCGAAATGGCGGGAGAACTAAAACCAAGCCTTACCTGTTGGTTTGCGCTAACCGGGCCGGGCGCTGAATGTTCCAGCAACTGGAGTATTTTTTCCAGTTGCTCGTTTACCTGGGTAGCCGAGTTGGCAGCCTGCGCGGCATTTACAAGCTGCGCCGGTTACACGTTAATTCTGTTGCCACCGTAATTGGCAGACTCACCATCAGCTGTTGCCCCCTGCATGATGTGTACTCCCGGGGTTTGTCTTCTGGTTGTCCTGGCCTGCTTTGCTCCCCTCACCAGCTTGTGGTTGACGGCTGCTCTTCTCTTGGGAGGCTTCACGAAAGGTCGAAGTGGTGAGTTCGTATTCCACAAGCGTAAAATGTCCCGAGGATGAAGTTCGGGAGTAGAACGGAATAAATGCGATACGGCGAGTGCTGAAATAGGTAGTATTCAAAGCCTAATCGGCGAAACGGTCGAGACTGGTTACAAAGGAAACATACAAAGCGAAAGCGATTAGATACAGTCACACATGTGTGTACTTGAAGAAGGACTGTCCGCGAATGATGGACTGTAACAAAAGGCGGGATGATGCTTGCGCGGGATTATTCCCCGGGCACAGTGCAGAGTGGTGACCCGGGGGTGATTGAGTTACGAGGGGTGATTGGGTTACAGACGTAATTAGCCAATGGTTTGGATACGCGCAATAAAGTCATTTAGTAGTTAGTACTAAATGTAACTATCGAGAGATTGGGTAATGAATGATCCCGGGGTGCACAGAGTTGATCCGGGAGATCGTTTACAAGACTGTTTATGAGCATGTCACGAAAAATACAAAGTAGAATCAACCCTTTTGATAATAGACGATTGCAGTGCGAGTAAAGAACTTACCAAAAAGAAAGATATGATTTCATATTAAGCATTCTCCGGTCGGTATACTCAGCATAGCGTTTGGGTACTTCTCAAAATTACAACTCTGTCCTGAAAGATCTCAGAGAGCAGACCAAATGGGTAGCCCTGTTTCATTGCAAAGACCGAGATTCATTATACCGAATGAGATAACGTCAGAAAACAAAGCATTGTAAACTCATATTAAAAACAGATCAACTAGCAAATGTAGCAACTGCTAAGCAAAAATAGCAGCTGCTAAGCAAAATTAGAGCAACTGGTAAGGAAAAATATAGCAAATATGGCAAAAATATAGCAAAAATATAGCAAAAATAGCCACTGCTAAGCAAAATTATAGGCAACTGCTAAGCAAAAATAAAGCAAATTTTGGCAAATATAGCAAAAATATAGCAAAAATGTAGCAAAAATATAGCAAAAATACGATAAATTGAACATTTGCGGTTATTATGTAATAATGTGGTTTGAAATCCTCATTCTTTCGCAACAGTTTATTATTTCGAGCTGTATTGGATGTGCCATATTCCATTATGTTAGACTTAAATATTATCTTAGGTATTACATTATGGAATGCGATGAACTCATCGAACAAAAGCTCAAAGAACCTGATCAACATGCAGAAATAGTTACAGATAAACATAGAGAAAGACTCGCTGCTTTGGTAGCTGGTGGGAAATGTTCCCAATATTTGGGGGAAAATTATACCATTGAAAGAAATTGATAACATGACTGATGAAGAAATTAAAAAACTGTACGAGTGTTACGAGTCTAGACTGGAAGCTACCATGACTAAAACAATAGGTTCGGCTATGTTGCAACTATACACAGTCGTAGCTAGTATGTTTCTTCCTATCCCGGCAGAACATCGCCCGTATTTAGGCGAATATCTCGAGAAAGACCCATTCATCGAACACGCTATAGGTGCAGTAAGCTGTGAGTTTTATCATAGATACGGAATGTTCTTAGCTCTGGTAACCACCGCTTTAATAACGGCTAGGTATTGTCACTTACTAATAATGGAGACTGAAGTGACACCACAGATTGTGGAGACACAACAACAAGTTCAAACCCAGATTGTATCACAGATTGTGGAAACACAATCACACAAAGTGAACGAGGAAATAACCCCGATTGTGAGTGAATGAGGAAATACTAGCGATTGCGAAATCACAAGCCAGAGTGACTAAGAATCCTTTGAAAATTGCAGCTGGGAGGAAGGGTGCGCTAGCGAGGAAGGCAAAACTAATACATAATTCAAATATTGAACATAGTCGTCCGATTAAAACTTGGGCTCCCTATGCACTAGTAGTTGTTGCTATAGCAGTGGTATGGTTGTTTTATAAGACCGGAGAAGAGAAAACGTCACCAGCGATTACACAACAACAAGTTCAATTAGAGGTAAGCCTTCATATAATGTTATAATGACTACTCCAGTTACAGACGGTAAAATGTTGGTAAACGCAACATATCATTCAGCGGTGGTCAGCGGCTTGACCATTGGCTATGCCCGTATGGCTAAAATGATTACTAAAGCCACACCACCCAAGCTAGATTTTAATGGTTATGATATCGGTATGATGATTCTTGATATTGGATTCGCAATGGCAACAAAAGTAATGCTCATCAAACAAGGGCTTATCCCAGAAGACATAATGAAGTAATTAAACATTTTAATATTTATATTATTGAACATTTGAATATTTTATACTCATATAGTATGGCATCAATTGCGATGATGGTCGGTGGAGCTGTTGTTAATGCTCTAGCTTTTTCGGGGAGTGATTATTTATTTTTTAGTATGAGAGGAGAGGAGCAGAAAAGACATAATAAAGCATTAGAACAACTGAAAGCAGCCCAGTCACAATGGGCCAGGCGCAGAATATTAAGATTAGATTTTATTAATGATGAACTGCGTAAGCAAGGACATTCAATTCAAATGTTTAAGGATGTTGAATCTGCCATGTACGAATACTTCCTTGTTTATGGAAAGAAACTTGACCCAATACAGAGACCAACAATAAGTCAGTTTTATACACCGTCAGAGGCTCAGAAAAACCGAGAGATAAAATTTATAGCTTTGGGATTGTCCACCTTGGCTATTTTTAGCTATGTTCTATTGCATATCAACCATTAATAATAACCCTGACTGCTAATCTCTCAATAGCGCTGACTGGTTGTTCAGCTATGACTGTTGTCTATTTTTAGCTACACATAAGCTATGAGCTATGTTGCGATGACAGCTATGACTCACCACTGGAGATGTGATTTACCTTTTAGAAAAATGATATGATATGTGTGTAACCATGAATCTGTGCAGATGTACACTCATGGGGAAATCGATTCAATTTCAGAAGCCATGTGTGGGTGTTTACTGTGGGACTCATTCTTATTATTTCAGACAGGGATATAAAAATTACATTTGTTCTGTATGAGGGATTGGGGTCAAAGGTAGTTACTGTTTATGTAAGAGTCACGGTGCTGATAGGGTCAGGAAGCAGATTATTTACGCCAGGAAGAGAGATTACATCAATGAAAGGAATAGGTTGGGGAGAATATGTATTTATATATGAGTGAGTAAGTGAGTTGGGTTTAACGCCGCTTTTAACAGTATTCCAGTTTAATCGCGCCGTGTCAGCTTAATGTGGGAGGAAAGCCCGAAGTGATGCAGGTATGACAAACCTAGAAACATAATTGGGGCGAACCGGGATTCGAACCCACAATCATAGGTTTCTGGCGTGCCCAAGGTACGTATTTATATATGAAAAACAACCATTTAGACATTTGAATCATTTTGTATATACCATTAAATCACAATGGTTTTTGTCAGAGAGTTGAAGGCTTTGGCAAAACAACGTGGTCTACATGGGTATTCTAGAATGAGAAAAGCTGAATTGATCGATTTACTCGGTTTGGAATACAACAAACCCCAGACTGTTAGAGAACTCAAAGCTCAAGCGAAAAAAAGTGGGCTGAGAGGTTATTCTCGAATGAGAAAAGCTGAATTGATCGCTTACTAGATAATAATCAACCTGATGATAAAAATAAACCCACTGTTGTTGATAATAATGAGTTAAAATTTGTACCCACAGCCGCCGTTGGTAAACATCTAAGAGGTTGGAAGATGGATATTAATTCCAACATGGATGTTAATGATGTTAAGCCCATCGTATCGAGCAAAATTAATGAGGAGTTAGATGATTTAAATAGTATAAAATACCAGCTAACGGTTAAAATGTCATTGAGTAAAAGTAACGCAGACGATAGCACTGAATATATGGAACCTTATTCCTGGAGCAATCAAGAAGTTATAACCGAATCTATAAGCACATCATTAGATCATTAGATACATCAATTCAGAGGATACAAGAAACTTTAGAACGCTGGACTAATAGAGGTTCGGGTTGGGGTGTGGATAAAGTCGATAGTTTATATTTAGATATAAGAAATTATATGCCTTTCAAAGGTGGATCTTATATAGATTTACCCCCGTATTATAAAAAGAAAATAGCCATAATTAATGTAAAAAATGAAGGCGATGACTGTTTCAGAATGATGATAAGATCTGTGTTGTTCCCCGTAGACAAAAATCCGGATAGGTCTTCTAGCTATCCCCAAAACGATGGACTTAACCTTGATGGTATAGACGAACCTACACCAATCTCCCAAATTGATAAGGCGGAAAAGCAAAATATATTAGCTATAAATGTTTTCAGACGTTCCTCTAAAGGAATTGTTGTACACAGGATAAGCCCCGATCCGGAACATATTCCCAGAATCAATTCATTTCTGATCGAAAAAGATGGTAAATATCATTATACGTGGATAAAGAGTTTAAACAGGCTATTATATGATCAAACAAAACATGCTAGAAAGAAATATTTCTGTGAAATGTCATGGTGACTGATTTACGACACCCATTGTCTAAAGAACATTTAATTGCAAAGGCTCATTACCCTGGAGCCATGACATCTATATGCCTTGAAACATTTAATTGCTGTTATTTATTAGATGCTAATCCTATTTGTTAATCCCCATTTTTGTGTACATCGACCGTCTGCCATCCTGAACAGGATGTGCAAGTATGTCACTGATGATTTACTGTTTACATTTATATTTATTACTTACTAAATGTCAGGTGACCTTGGCTTTATAAGCCTTGGTCCAGAGAGAAAAGAGAGAAAGAGAGAAGGGGTTTGACTCTCTTACCAAGCAGACCTCTCTCCCACAGCCCAGAGTGTTGTACCGACTCTCTGTGGCACCCTCAGTTATTATCTAAGTATATTGTAAATTGTTAATTGTTCTTGTAAATAAAATTGTGATTAGTCTCCTGTGACTCTGGCTCTTTGCTGACTAATTCCCCAAGAAAACCAGCACGTCATTTGGAAGGTATTGTTCACCCAGAACAGTTCCATGATAATTTGGCGGAGAATCATCGTTTTCGGAACCACAGAGTCCAGGAACTAACTACGACTAGCTACAAGAACCCATTGGAGGACATGTCCAACTGTGATCATCTGATGGAATAACAAGCAAGCTACATCAACCTCTGACCTCAACACTGGATTAAAGACAACCAACTCCTCCAAAGACACCAACAAAGGAAGAAAAAGTCTTCAAATATTGTAAGTAATACATTGTTGAATACTTGTCATCCTTCAATTTAGTACGGTACATACTAATAGGTGTCATGGCAAATATGGAGTCTGGTATGGAAAGTAACTTTGAAAGTGAAATTCCAACAGTGTCTTTAGTTACGCCCCTTGCCAAAAGTGTAATTCAGGCAAAATTTGGCACAAAAACAACAAATTGTTTAGTAGATACAGGGGCATCCATTTGTTGTATTTCGTCTGCTTTTCTGAGCACAGCTTTTGAAAACCTTACTCTTGGAAACTCACCCTTTCCACAGGTAAAAGGTGTTGGCAGCGAATTGCATAAAGTGTTAGGTTCAGTTGTGTTAGATTTTGTCATTGAGGATCAGGAATTTTCTCAAAGATTCTATGTACTGCCTACACTGCCGAAGGCAGTGATACTAGGTGAGAACTTCCTTGATGACAATGATGCAGTCTTAGATTATAGCTGTCATTCCTTGATACTCAACAACAGCACCTCAGATAGGCAATATATCAATTTCATAGCCAATTCAGTGCATGAGATTAGTGGATTAGCAAAAACAATAGATCAGATTTACATCCCCCCTCAGAGTGAAATTCATTTCAAGGTCAGACTATCAGAGACCAAAGAGGATTCCCTCATCCTCATTGAACCCATTGCTTCCCTCACTGCTCATTCTGAAGTAGCAGGCGGTAGAACTCTTTCTAAATCAAAAAAGCAAGACTGCTACATTTAGGCTTATGAATCCCTCCCAAGAAGAAAAGGTTCTTGACAAGGGTACAGTTGTAGGCAAATTTAGTTACATTGACAAAGACTCTGTTTTTGAAATCGGCTCTGACCAACCATTCATCAGTACCGTTAACACCGACAATGAGAAGAGAGACAATGACACCAGGGATTATGTCAAAATTGCACAGGAGTTAGGATTTGATTTGACCAATACACAACTGACTCCAGACCAACGACACAGACTACTCAGATTTTTGGGACAAAATAGAAACATGTTTTCAACAAGTCTTGCAGATTTAGGTAAGACTGACCTGCACCAACATATCATTGACACTGGCAACCACCCACCCGTTAAGAGTAGACCATATCGTCAATCTCCTCATCTCCAAAAAGTCACTGAAGAACTTATAGATGATTTTCTGAAGTATGATTTGATCGAGTTATCTACTTCTATGCATTCAGCTCCAATTATCCTAGTCAAGAAACGCGATGGCTCATATAGATTTGTTTGTGACTACAGAAAATTGAATTCTGTCACTTTACCAATGTCTTGGCCTCTTCCTGTTTTTGATGATGTTGTTGATAACATCGCCAATGCACATGCTAAGATCTTCTCAACTTTAGACCTTGCTAATGGCTTCTTCCAAGTGCCATTACATGAAGATTCAAAGCATAAAACTGCTTTCGTCACCCATCAAGGTCTTTATCAATTCAAACGATTGCCCCAAGGCTTGACAAATTCTCCACTTTGTTTTCAACAGCTCATGAGCAAAGTGCTACGAAAATTGCTTTTTACGGTTGCGCTGATCTACATTGATGATTTGATAATTTACAGCAAAAACTTTGAAGAGCATCTCCAACATTTGGAGCAAGTATTTTACTATCTGAAACAGGCAAAATTAACACTAAAGCCATCCAAATGCAATTTTGCATCGGACAAAGTTTCTTTTCTGGGTCATGTTTTATCATGTGGAGGTGTTCAAGTTGATGACAAAAAAATTGAAGCAATTAGAACCTTTCCAGTGCCCAAGTCACAAAAGCAGATTCGCTCCTTCTTAGGTCTCACAAACTTCTACAGGAAGTATGTGAAAAATTACGCTCACATAGCCCTTCCACTGAATGCCTTGCTAAAGAAGCATTCGGAGGCAGAACTAGGAAAGAAACCAAAGTTCCAATGGTCACTTGAGTGTGATCAGGCATTCAACACACTCAAACATGCTATGAGTAATACACCTGTTCTGGCGTATCCAAATTTTGACAAAGAATTTCTTCTTGCAACTGATGCCAGTGATATGAGCATAGGTTTTGTTTTGAGTCAAAAAGACGAGAAGAATAATGAACATCCAATAGCTTTTGGTGGTAGAGCTCTTCATGGCAGCGAAAAGAACTGGAGCATTACAGAAAAGGAAGGCTTAGCTCTAGTTGAAGCCATTAGATCCTTTTGTCCATACCTTGCAAATTCCAAATTCACAGTCTACACTGATCATATAGCATTGAAGTGGCTGAAATCCATCAAGGATGCCACAGGCAGGTTAGGACGATGGTCTTTGGAACTTTCTACCTACACTTTTGACATTGTTCACCGCAGCGGCAAAGCCAATGGGAATGCCGATGCTCTCTCACGTAGGGAATATGAGGAAAATAACTTCAACTCAGCTAAGCAAATCAACTAGCAATACAATCTTGCCAAACACCCATTCATCCACACAGGTCACACAGACAACTCAGACTGAGGATATTTGAACACCTATTGTCAATCACTTAGGATCAGACACACAGACAACACATTGGTCAGTCACCTTTGAATATGAAGAGGATTATCAGTCAGTACCAGTTAATGTTGTTGCAGCCTTACATGCTACAAATGCTGATGTTACCCAAGACACATTGGTTGAAGTAAGTATAAAAGAACATCCAAATTTACGTCACCTACAAAGGATTTGTCCAGATTTCATCCAAATCTTTGACTACAAAGAGGATGATGTCCTTCCACAAAATGAAAAGGATCGTCAAAAGATTCTTATCGAAGCCAATACTTTTGAAATTGATGAAGGCATCCTATACCGATTCGTTCCACAAAGACAGAAAGGCCACGCAGACAAGTTCATTAAACAGCTGGCAGTCCCAAGAACCCTCAGAAATCAAGTCCTGCAATCCTATCATGACTCAGAGTTTGGCGGTTGCCACCATGGGAAAGAAAGGATGCACAACACCATGAGACCTAAGTACTACTGGCCCAAAATGTACAGCGATATTGCTACTTATGTCCAGACATGTGAGGTATGTCAACAGACCAAGAGGCACTACCATGGCAAGAAGGCACCACTTCGTCCACTACCTGTAGAAGAGGTCTTCACCCGATGGCACGTTGACATTCTCGGTCCCCTGCCAACAACACCAGATAAGTACAAATACATTTTGGTCATCACAGATGCATCATCTAGATGGTGTGAAGCCTTTCCACTTCGGACCCAAGAAGCCAAAGAAGTAGCAGATGTTCTCGTCAGAGAAATATTTTGTCGGTATGGCGCTCCAAGGACCTTAATTTCAGACAGAGGTCAGAACTTCATGTCCAAACTTATCAAAGCAATTTGTGAACTTTTGGCAATTAAATTTACCCATACCAGCCCATACCATCCTCAAACAAACAGCTGTGTAGAAAGGCTCAACTCTTACATCAATCAATCACTAAGAGCCTATTGTAACAAGTCTCAAAATGATTGGCCCCGTTTCATTCCTGGCATCATGATGGCCTATCGAATGGCTCCAAATTCATCAACTCAAAAATCCCCATATGTTATGCTTTTCGGCCGAGAAATGAGAGCTCCACAAGATGTAGCATTAATTCCAAAAGAAAATTTAGGCCACAATAACAAAAGTTATCTTTCCAATTTGCTTGAGGAGCTTGAAATCACTAGAACAATCGCAGCTGAAAACACTGCTCGGGCTAAGGAGGTGTATTCAGAACAATATAACAGAAAGGCTAAAGAACCAGAATTCGCCCCAGGTCAAAGAGTTTGGCTTTACTGTCAAAAAGATGAAAAAGGCCTTTCCAACAAATTAACCAAAAAGTGGTATGGTAGCTATTATATCACCCATACAGGTCCAAATTATACCTACAAACTACGCCGAAGTTCTGACGACAAAATACACAAACCACTGGTCCATGCCAACCGTCTGAAGCCATATTTTGATCCTGCTGATCGTCCACAGTATCCTCCAGAACCATACCTCAATAACCCCAGTGACATAGATTCAGGAGTCATGGATGACAACGAGGAACCAGTCAATGATACTCATCTTGACAGCAACAATTCCCCACCAACAAGTTCAACTTACCAGGCTACTGATCAATCACCTCCACAACAGAAAGGTAAGAAGGTCAATTCCAAAACAAAGGCAGGTACTTCCAGCAACAAGAGTCCGAAGCAAAAGACCCCAACAAAGAAGAAAATCCCTGCTTCAAGTACAACAGAAAAACCTACCAGTCCCACGGCAACAATGAAGGAAAATCATGCCACACCAGGTCCTAGTGCTCCAACCAAGGTAAATGAAAAGGTAAACAAAGGGAAAAGAGAAAAAGAGAGAAGGAGAAAGAAAGGTCTTACCCTTAGCCTAGCTAGGGTTAGGCGGGGTGCTCCGGGGCACCTAGACAACAACCACTACCACTATGTGCTGACCTGGCACATAGTGTCTTTTGTATGTATATATCTACATGTATAAAGTAAAACTGTATATACCGCAAGCCATCGTCTCCAAGTTGTCACTTCTTACTGAGAACCATACGTCGGCCTCTTGCATATACGAGTGTGCAAATTATTCATTAATCAACGTCAGACCACACTCGTTGATAATTTGGTGGAGCTATCGGGTATGACAGACTTCTTAGTCTGTCCTTTCCTGTACCTCTTTGCAGCATGGCCTATGGTTCACAAAACTGTAGGAAGTGACAGTCTCTTATTAAAAGGATATACTACCTTCCTGGGGGCCAATCACCAAGAACGAAGAAATGGCCTTTAACAAGAACCTCTCCGATCAAGAACAAGTTCTCCGATCCCAAACCTTCCCTGCTCGAATATCTTAGCAACACTGCTAAGACTTCCCCTTCAAGATGTCGTTCCTGCACATGACCTAAGAAAAGAAGTATACACGCCTATCCCACAGAGAACCGACCACAGCCATCTTCATGCAGACCCTGCACAATACAGAAACCGCCTCACGGGCACCTACAAGATGGACACTGTGTACAAGATATCTCATTGGGACTTACTAATTTGTGTTTATACTTACATGGACTCAATCAAGGATATATATTGTGTGACTGTTGAATAGTGCAACCAGGTATGTTTAATCAAAGCCAGTATTATTAATGCCAAAATGTGTCTTTCAAAATTCAGTTTTGTATATGTGCAATATACTCCAAATTACATCTTTAGTCAAGCTAGATCTTTGAAGTTATTGTGTAGGGAATCTTTGAAATGTCTCCAGGCCACGCCAGACATATAGTTGCAGCTAGGGCCCAGACAAACCTAAGCTGTAGGGTTATCGAGTCACACCTTAAAGCTCGACTCGTAATTTCAAAAATCTAAACGACAAAATTTGTCATTTGTTACAAGTAATTAATGTGCACAGTTTGGTACAAAATTGAATGTATTGTCTAGGACTTTGAATTCAGATTAGGGATATTCTTGGGTGAGCCACCCCTACACATATGTTTATTGTATGTCAGTATTAAGTAATTAACAGCACAGCAGTATTCAGCATTTCAGAGTTTTGATGTCGGAATTAAGGATTTTTTTTCTTGGGCATCGCACCCACAATATCTGGGAAAGCTCCGTCAAAGACACGGGAAGAGCACACATTGTACTTAAAAGGGCAATAGTACCCACAAGTACCGTTTGAGTCACGCGGTAAAGCTGGACTCCTGGTTTCAAATTTCTTTATGCGAAATATTTGCTGAGATGTTTAATTTGTACTTTTTATGACATTACTCATTATCATTATTCGGTACTGAGTCGCACCGCCAAGCCAGACTCCTGAATTCAAAGAACCTTCAGTGATATATTTTTTGAATCTGTGCAAAGCAGTAATTACCTTGTAGTGAAATTGCACATTATAAAGATCACTTGGTTAGTTTCTAACTGGCACTAAATCAAATTGGCTAGATGATCACTTTCATACCGTCATTGCATAGATATATTTGTTGCATAAGGATTTCTTATAACTGATTTTGATCACATTTGCATGGTTGTTTTCGTTGGTGAAAAAAACTCACACATATCAATTTGGACTCATATAAGCTTGGGGTCCAAGCTTCACGTAACGGAGGGAAGTTGTCATGGTGACTGATTTACGACACCCATTGTCTAAAGAACATTTAATTGCAAAGGCTCATTACCATGGAGCCATGACATCTATATGCCTTGAAACATTTAATTGCTGTTATTTATTAGATGCTAATCCTATTTGTTAATCCCCATTTTTGTGTAAATCGACCATCTGCCATCCTGAACAGGATGTGCAAGTATGTCACTGATGATTTACTGTTTACATTTATATTTATTACTTACTAAATGTCAGGTGACCTTGGCTTTATAAGCCTTGGTCCAGAGAGAAAAGAGAGAAAGAGAGAAGGGGTTTGACTCTCTTACCAAGCAGACCTCTCTCCCACAGCCCAGAGTGTTGTACCGACTCTCTGTGGCACCCTCAGTTATTATCTAAGTATATTGTAAATTGTTAATTGTTCTTGTAAATAAAATTGTGATTAGTCTCCTGTGACTCTGGCTCTTTGCTGACTAATTCCCCAAGAAAACCAGCACGTCATTTGGAAGGTATTGTTCACCCAGAACAGTTCCATGATAGAAAGATGACTGCATGGGTACAGCAGACAAGATCTATTAGAAGCACATAAAGAAGACTGCAGAGGTGTTGGACAGAATGCTATCAGGATCGATATGCCTAAAGAGGGAAAAAATATATTAAAATTTGAACATTATTGTAATCAAATACCAATACCGTACGTAATTTACGCTGACTTCGAAGCGCTAATCAAACCTATAGAAAATACGAACACAATACTGATAGTAGTTTACGTACAAAACTCAAGAACATATTCCTTGTGGGTTTGGATATATAGTTGTAAGGTATGATGGGAAAACAAACCCGCTCGTGATTTACAGAGGTCCTGATGCAGCGGGAAAGTTCCTAGAATATCTACAAAACAAAGAGAGAACAATGAGGGAAAATTTATCGCGTAAGAAACCCATGTGTATGACGAGGGATGATTGGAGGGCCTATAAGAAGTCAATGAGTTGTCATGTTTGTAATAAACCCCTGAATGGCGATTCCGTAAGAGATCATTGCCACGTCACGGGTAATTATCGGGAAGCCACGTATAACGAGGGTAACTTGAAACTAAAAATGAATTCTCAAACAATACCCATCCCCGTTGTGTTTCATAACCTTAGAGGATATGATTCTCATCTCATTATGCAAACTATCTCAAAGACTGACGGCGGCTTAACGTGCATTCCTAACAATATGGAAAAATACATATCATTCTCGTTGACTAAAACTATACATTATACGGACAAGGATGGGAAAGCTAGAATAAAGCAAAGTAATGTACTTAGATTCATAGACTCCATACAGTTTCTGTTATCTTCCCATGACAATTTAGCTAAAGCGAACAATCCCGATGATTTTGCAATAACAAATCAATATACCGATCGGATAACACGTCATTTGTTGCTGAGAAAAGGTGTATATCCTTACGAATATATGGATGATTGGTCTAGATTCGACGAAACTAGATTAACACCCCTTGAATCATTCTATAGTAACTTAACAGAACCTAAAATTACCGATGTCGATTATGAACATGCTCTGACAGTGTGGGATAAATTAGGTTGTAATAATTTAGGCGATTATCACGATATGTACTTAAAAACCGATGTACTGTTACTCGCCGATATATTCAAGATATTTAGAAAGACATGTTTAAAACAATACGGCTGGGACCAGGCATGGTACTATTCCAGTCCCGGACTATTGTGGGATGCATTGTTGAAGAAGGCCAGTGTAGAACTAAAACTACTCACCGATTACAATATGCACTTGTTTATTGAGAAAGGATTAAGAGGTGGTATATCGATGGCTGCGAAAAGGTATTCTAAGGCTAATAATAAATAAGTGGAAGGATATGATCCGAGTAAACCCGATACGTACATATTATATCTCAACGCCAACAATTTGTATGGATGGGCTTGAGTCAACCTTTACCCACGGGTGGTTTTGAGTGGGTCAATGTAAATGATATCGATGTGAATGATATCCCCTCAGATTCCGATAAAGGGTACATACTAGAAGTTGAATTGGAAGATCCAAAAGAGTTGCACAAAGACCATAACAGTTGTCCGCTAGCTCCAGAAAGATTAATGGTTAATAAAGATTGGATGTCGGAATATCAACAGCCCTTGATGGGTAATACTTGGTTAGCTAACGTAGAAAAACTCATACCAAATTTGATGGATAAGAAATCTCAAGTTATATCTATCGTTAGGTATGAAACTAAAGGAGTTCTAAAGTTTGATCAAAGCCCTTGGATGGAGCCCTATATAAGGCTGAACACAGATTTAAGAAAGATAGCTACCAGCGATTTAGAAAAGAATCTATATAAGCTCATGAATAACTCAGTATTTGGTAAAACTATGGAGAATCTTAGGAAGCGTGTTGATGTTAAATTGGTCAGATCTAATGAGGAAGAAAGACTCAGGAAACTTATAGCCAGTCTGGCTTTTAAAAGAAGCAAGATATTTGATAACGACTTAGCCGCACTACATATGCAGAAGAGTAATATAAAATTCAACAGACCGGTGTATGTTGGTATGAATATTCTTGAATTGTCAAAACACTTAATGTATGACTTTTATTACAACGAACTTAAGAAGCAATACGGCAATAGATGTGAGGTGTTATATACCGACACAGATTCTTTGTTGATGGAAATACAAACCGAGGATGGTTATAAAGACATGGCAGAAAAAATAGATATGTACGAAATGAGCGATTACCCAAAAGATAATCCACTGCACAGCATAGTAAATAAAAAGGTGTTAGGTAAGATGAAGGATGAATGTGCTGGGACCCCTATTGCGGAGTATGTCGGATTAAGAAAAGCTAAGGGTGTTAAGAAGTATGTGGTAAAAAAGCATATCAAACGGGACCGGATAAAGAAGCATTATTCTATGGTAGAACATTCAAACACGAGATGAACACTTTAAGAAGTGTCAATCACAGGATATATGGATTAAGAATGAACAAGACATGGTTATCCCCCTTAGATACAAAGAGATGGATTGATAAGGATGGTGTAACTACCTATGCTTATGGTTATGGGGGTAATACTGTATCATTGGGAACTATGAGCAACTCTTCTCATACAAATCCCCTGCCCGGTCCATCTTTAAGATAATAAAGAATAGGCTCTCCTTCTTTCATAACCAACCGACTAATGTTATATATCTTAAGGGACCAAATCGGATCGGTTGATCGACGTAGGCCTCCTTCGAGTTCACCGGGCTGGTATAAATATCTTACGCTTACTCTATCCGAAAGTTTTCGTTCTTTGCCTCTCCTCGGTGCTGAAGATTCGGAAGTCACGGATTTCATTTTTATCAAATTCGGATGTTTTTTTCCCAATTAATCTCGTTACTTCATTATTCAGCGCTGATACAACAGCTGATAATCGTGTCACCCATTTGGTTGATCTTAATCATTTCATTTCAATCCCATACTCATAGCCAAACAAACGGTCCCCTAATGTCCGGTTAAATCTTTCAACGATAGCTTGACTACGATTGGCCTCTTTTTCACCATGCCTGATTTCGACATTGTGCTTTGTTAACAGTTTAGTAACTGATCCCATAAACTCATGGCCAGGATCTACTTGAAATAGCTTAGGCCATTTTAGTGGTCCGCGTTTATATATGCGGTTCAGTGCATTATCTACTTCTGTTGAATCTTTCGAGGTTAATGGCTCAGCCTCTTTGTATTGACTAGCCACATCCACTACGGTTAAAGCGTATTTATACATTTTGCGTCTTACCTTATCATGGGGAAGAAACAAGAGGTCAGCCTGATGAACTTCATTCGTTGTAAAAATATCAAACTTCTTCCTCGGTATATAACGTGGTGCCGATAAGTATATTTGCCACATCGCTTGTTTCTTTAACCAATCCTTGGCCACATCTTTAGATACCTTAGCTGCAGTGGCTAATTTTTTTATTGCTCCTATACCTTTACAATATCCTCGTGGGCTATAGTAAATTTTATCCATTATTAATTAATATTGATGTTTCTTTTAATACGAATCATGACGATCATTGATGCGCATCATCATTTTGACATAAAAAATTCCCTCTGTAGTGGTGGTATAGGTATATAAATCTGACTCCATTGAAAGTGAGCCAGAATCACCATTACCTATACTACTGATGCCTATAGTTCCTTTGCAAAGATTACCAACGGTAAGGCCTCTGGTGGCACAAATATACTTATTAAACAGGGAGCATTACATAGCCCCATTGTAATAAATATTAATTGAAAAGCTGTTGCAGTATGACTAACTTTACTTGTTGCAATAACTCTTTATATATACCTCCATCATACGCTCTTCAAATCAGGGATCTGGATAATCTCATTGACCAGCTTCCGAAGCCGTTTATTATAGTGGGTGACATAAATGGCCACAACCCCTTATGGGGTTTATCTACACATAATGACAAGGGAAAAGTACTTGAAGACATTCTTGATAAGCATAGTTTATGTCTGCTTAATGATGGAAGTAACACCTACCTCCACCCGGCAACAGGTCATACTCAGCATTAGATTTGTCCATTTCTGACCCATCACTTTTTAATGAATTTTCGTGGTCAGTTCATGGTGATTTGTGCGGCAGTGATCACTTTCCTACCGTGCTTAAAGCTATATCTCCCTTTGTGGATAGTTCCATTTACAAATGGCAATTTTCCAAGGCTGATTGGCTGTCTTTTAGTTCTTTGTGCTGTACTAAATTGAAAGTTGATCACTTTATAAATGACAATGATCAAATCAAACTGTTTTCAGAAACATAACTCAACATTGCCACTGAAACAATCTCTAAAACCTCAACAATGCCACGTGTTAGTACACCATGGTACAATGAAGATTGCAAAAAAGCTAGAAAGACCAGGAAGAAGGCTGAAAGAGTTTTTAATAAACATCCGACTCAAGATAATTTAAAACACTTAAGGGTATCAAGTGCAAAAGCTCATTTTGCAAAACAGACGAAGCAGCTCGAGGCATTTTGTTTCCAAACTGACTACACATACACCACTTAATAAAGTATGGAATATGGTTCGAAGGATAAAAGGTAAAGGGTCCACTAGCAGTGTTCAACACTTAACAGCTGATGCTGAGACATTCACTTAAAAAAAAGGCATCGCTAATAAGCTGGCAGAGACAATTCATAAAAGTTCATCGTCTGCCAACTATGATCCTAAATTTCAAAGGTATCAAAATCAAATTGATTTAGAGAAGGCATACGATACAACATGGAAATAGGCATCTTAAAAGATTTCCATAATATGGGTCTTCATGGCCGTATGCCTGATTTTATCACACGTTTTTTAGAAGATATAAAATTTAAAGTTCGGGTGGGCTCCACATTATCTGAGATATATGATCAGGAAATAGGGGTCCCTCAGGGCAGTATTTTATCAGTGACACTATTTTGCATAAAAATCAACAGTCTTGCTTAAGTCTTAAATGAAAATATTGATGGTTTGTTATTTGTTGATGATTTTAATATATCATGCCGTGGTGTCAATATGAATACCATTGAAAGACAGTAACAACTCTGTCTAAATAAAATACATAAATCGTCTCAAGAAAACAGTTTTAAGATTTCGAAAACTATTTGTCCATTTTTGCAACAAACAGAAGGTACATAACGATCCAGAATTGACTTTAAATAATATTCCCATCAAAGTGGTCAAAGAAACAAGGTTTTTGGGTATTACGTTTGATCATAAATTATCTTTTATACCTCATATTAAATATCTGAAGGCTAGATGTTTGAAAGCTCTTGAATTCTTAAAGTGGTATCAAATGCTAAATGGGGTGCAGATAGAAACACACTTTTGCACATCTATAGAACCTTGATAAGATCCAAACTTGACTATGGTTGTTTCATTTACGTTTCAGCCCGTAAATCATATATCCAAGAACTCGACACCATTCACCATCAAAGACTTCTGTTGTGCCTTGGAGCATTTAGGACATCGCCCATTGATAGTTTGTATGTGGAGGCAAATGAACTCTGTCTTAATTTGAGACGCATAAAACTGGCATTACAATATGTCACTAAACTTCGCTTCAATCCATCTAATCCTACCTTTAACCATGTATTCTTTCCTCCGTATAAGCATTTCTATGACAGAAAACTAAACTCAATTCCACCACTTGGCATTCGCATGCAATCCCATGTCAAGGATGCTCAATAAAATCTTTCTGCTCTTGCCGAATATAAAGTACCAGCAATGCCACAGTGGAAATCTATACAACCTGAAGTTAATTTAGGAAATCTGAAACTCATCAATTATTTTATCAATAAGAATTTCATTAACTGAAAAACAACTACCCATCTCATACCAGTATTTACACAGATGGGTCAAAAGATGATAAGAAGGTATCAGCTGCAGCTGTTACTAACAGCTGTAATATGTCAATATGACTAACTGATGGAAGCTAGTAGTATAGGTAATGATGGTTCTGGCTCACTTCCACTTGAGCCAGATTCATATACCTATACCACCACTACAGGGGGAATTTTTTATGTCAAAATGCTGATGTGATTCAGCGATCGTCATGAGATTAAACTAAATTGTAATGAAAATATTCTCTATTATTTTTACTCATACGTATACCATTATTTTGAACAAAGTGATATTCAACATTTTTACTAAGTTCTTCGTTCATTTTACTAGGAGACCAGACTATATACTCTTCTTGGTAATTGGAAAGAAACAATTGATGACCGTATTTGGTTGGTTTGATATCACTGATATAATATATACCTTGTGGTCATTCTCTCCATTTGATAATTTTGTCCCTGAGCATAAATGCTTCGATAGCTTTTTCGAGTTCTTCCTTTGTTGGTTTGTAATTCTCCATTATTATATACTTATGTAAGTATTCGTTTAAATGAATGTATGATTTTTTATGCTGTACGATCTAATGAAAGGAAGCAATCTATTTTTAATCTCCAACAAGTTCTTTGGTTTTGGCACAGAATAATTGATGCGCTTGTTGTCTCCCCTGTTCTATGAATTTTGTTTTCTCGTCTTCGCTAATACCACTGGTCTTACGAGAATTTGATCGAATCTCCTGCTTCATTACATTGTATTTGGTGAGTTCTGACAAAACTAAACGAAACTCCTCCTCAGATATCTTACAATCAGCCATTGCTGTTGAAATATGATCCTCAATGCTGTTCAACTTTGCTTCGGCGAGTATCCGAATATTATCATGTTTTAATGCTTTCTTTTGCAACTTACGAGAAATGAATTTAATCGCTATTCCTGCCGGTCCAGAGACTCCGGCTGCTATTTCCATGCCAAGTACGATAGGCACGGCGATTATAGTTGATAATAAACCAACACCGGCTACACCGAGTCCCATGCCAGTCGTTACAAGTGCAGTGTCAACTCTGTCGAGAGCATTCAGGGCTCTGCGATACTTTTTATACAATCCAAGTCTCAACTCCCTCTCCTTCTCTATTCGAGGCTTTATGTGACTTATTTGATGTAATCGAAATCCATCAACAGTATCCATCTTTTCAGATGTATAACATATAAGAGTCTTTAATTGGTCTTGCTTCAATGTTTTGAGAGATTTATCATGGTGTAACATTTATACTAAGTTATCCTATAATAATTAGATCCACATCAAGTGCTTTTATGAGTTACCATGGTGTAATATTTATAAATCATTTCATATAATAGTTTAGCAAGTAATACTTATCATCAGGTAAAATGCATATATAAAATATCAGTAGTTTCAGTTATAGCTTTTTAGACAGATGCTAGCCTAAGGTAATGGGAGCGCATCTCCTAGACATACTATTCAATAAAACAAGAGTTATGTCTACATAGTTTAATTGATTTGAAGCTTTTAGATAAATACTAGCCTAAGGTATCAAGATCCCAGACAAAAGATATGTCTACATAGTCTTATAGATTACCTTGAACTATTTTATTTAAGTAAATCTGTCATCACCTATATTAGAATAACATTCAGCAATTACTTCAATTTAGACTCATTAAGGATTAGCCCCCATACAAGCTCGTCTATAGTGCATTAATGATTAGCCCCCAAACAAGCTCGTCTATAGTGCATTAAGGATTAGCCCCAACGCAAGCTCGTCTATAGTGACAGCATAATCTCTTTCAAAGCATCCAGTAAATATGTCAACAAGATTAGTGCCAGTCAAACAGGATTAACAGGATTAAGTATTCCCCTCTGTCTAGCCATTCATTTAGCATAGGGCACAACCAATCATGTATCAACCAATCATATTCCTTTTTATTGTTCAACTTTTTGTTAAATACATACTGTAGCAACATGATTGGGCAGAGAAGGGGTTTGTCACTCTAACCAAGCAGATCTCTCTCCCACAGCCCAGAGGGTTGTACCAACTCTCTGTGGCACCCTCAGCTATTTTTCTAAGATATTGTAACTTGCTCATTGTTAATTGTTCTTGTTAATAAAATTGTGATTAGTCTCCTGTGACTCCGGCTCTTTGCTGACTAATTCCCCAAGAAAACCAGCACGCCATTTGGGCGGTTTTGTTCACCCATAACAGTCCATGATAGTATACATCAACCTTATTAAATGTATATTATACGGCATAAATATCTTAGTAAGAGAAATGCTGTCACCTTTAATAATTTGGACCCCCTCAAGGGTTGCAACGGGTGATACTCCCATATAAATAATACTGCAACGTTGACGTTGGTGTTTCTTGAGCCATTGAATTGATAGACCTGGTAATATTTCAAAGGCATCTACCGGTGCATCTCCAAACAAGACTTCAATGACAAGTGTAGAAAGATCAGGTATTGCACTCAAGTTATCTTTAATATCATTGAATTCAGTAACCAAATTTAAACTTACATTTTTTTATGCCGGACGACTAAATAATATATGATCTGGGTTTTCTGGCAGGGGAGAGACTAACACGCTTTTTCGTTTTGATGGAATATAAGCCCCGAGTACGATCCCACTATTGATTATCTTAGTTAAAATATGTGCCTTACCCGTCATCATATATGGTGGTGTAATGATGATATTCAATAGCCAATCGATTTTTGCTTCGATCATAGTCCATTTATTATCATTGTTGCGAGTAAGATTGTACGAAGTGTTTTTATTGAGTCTACTAACGTCGACATCGCTTAAATCTCCTAGATTACCTGTGAATGTAACTTCTTTCCGCTTGTATACATTATCTTGTAAGTGTAAAGCGTATAACTTGCCATCGGTACTGGGTCTACCGAATCCTTCTGTGTCTCCGAGATCGGAAAGCTCAATTGTATTACATTGTCTGAGTGTTCCAGGGCCTGATGAATCAACCATTATTTATAATATGGAGTGTTACACTCAAGTATCCTATATGTTCAGTTTAATCTCATGACGGTCGCTGAATCACATCAGCATTTTTACATCTAATACAGAAATTTTGAGGTCTGAAATAATACCCCACTTAAATTTTTTGTATTGTAATGATGAGAAAGATTCCGGCTTACAAATCCAAACGTATTTGCCATGTTCCTTTCAAGTAATATTTGCTCTCTCTTTCGCTTAAAATCAGCATCAGCATCCCATTCGACTCATTTTGTGTGAGACTAGCTCCCAAAGGCTTAAAAATTTCATCATTGAGTGAGCATACACTGTAATACCCATCAGATATAACAATGCGAATGTTATCCCCATCATCTAAGTAAATTAGTACTAACTCATTATTTGTGCAGAAACAACAAAACAAGAAGTAAAAATACACGATTTATTATAAAACTTGGCACAAATTGGGAGCTGGCTCGGTTGTTGCTTATGAATGATATAAGTTTTGTAAGATTGGTTGCAGGGGCAAGCCGGCATGGACAACCGTGAGGAAGCAGCTGATTGTAGGGGCAAGCCGGCCTGACAAAGAGCTGTGTGTGTGCAGGGGCAGTAGCCGGCCTGCGAAGAGGGATATGAATTATGATTGGAATGTGAAAATGAATTGGGGGAGATTATGAAATAAAATGCCAAAGAGGAAAGAATGAGGTATGAATGTTAAGCAACAGCCGGCACAACTCCGAGGAGGTAGCATGGGGTGGCCGGAGGGCTGAGAAAATTGGTGAAACATGGCGGACAAAAAACTGAGAAGGAACATAGAATACGCATGCGCAACATGTCGGAAATAATAAAGACCGTGATGCACCATGAATTAATATTTAAGAAATGGTGCCTGCGAATTATTAATAGAAATGTACAAGATATAGATGCTGAGATTACATATTAATATAAGAAAAAGATAATAGTTGATGGAATACGTAAGTATATTTAGGATTACGATAAAATTGTGAAGGTACATTATGTAGCTGTGAGACAACGGAAGTAAACAGCGTATAAAAAATAGACGGGATGTGAGGTAAACCGTGCTTGGATCTAACATAGAAAATGTTAAAGTAATTATGCATTGATGGATTAATTTAGGAATAAGGCAAGTGAGTAAAAGGGAATTAAAGAAATATTTAGTGGAATAATATTACGTAATGAAGGGTAATAGCTGATAAAATCGTAAGAGTAGGCAGGGAGGTAGTGGTACTTATTTCTGCACAAACAAAAATATTAAATTTACATTTTGTGCAGAAACAACAAAACAAGAAGTAAAAATACACGATTTATTATAAAACTTGGCACAAATTGGGAGCTGGCTCGGTTGTTGCTCATGAATGATATAAGTTTTGTAAGATTGGTTGCAGGGGCAAGCCAGCCTGGACAACCGTGAGGAAGCAGCTGATTGTAGGGGCAAGCCGGCCTGACAAAGAGCTGTGTGTGTGCAGGGGCAGTAGCCGGCCTGCGAAGAGGGATATGAATTATGATTGGAATGTGAAAATGAATTGGGGGAGATTATGAAATAAAATGCCCAAAGCGAGGTAACAACCGAGAGCCCCCAATGAATATAAGGTGAAAAGTAGAATAAAGATATACATGATATGGTGGTTTAGGACCATTGATACAACGATAATACTGAGGTAAACTAAACTAATGATTGTCACTGCGACACACGAAAGCCAGGTGTAGCTGAGAGTCTAGGGAAGTGTCCCTCTCGTAGTGTCAAGATCGAGCCATGGATGAGTGAGCTCGTCGGATGTCATCTTCAGGGGTACGGATATACCTGGTGAAGCATTCTGAAGACCATCGACCTAAGGTCTTGATCATGTGATCCTGAATATTGATTTGGGCTGCTGTAGTGGCAGCTCCTAAAAGAATGGCCTGAGTACAACGAGGGGTTCAGGCCGATTCTGCACAGCACTATGTTAAGCCAGGACAGGAAAGCAGATCTAGTCACAGGAAGACCAGCTCTATCGGTAAACATTGCATCACAAGGCTTCGCACCACACTGAAGCCGCGCAAACATAAGTAACCTCATACTTGAGAAAGGGCAGCATGATCCTGAAGTAGCGAATACATTCACCGTGACTCCTTGGCGAAACGGGTCTGTTTTAGAGGTTTTAAGGTTAACAGAGCACTTAGCTTGACTAGGGTGAAGAACTACATCTTTAATACACACATTGACTTCTGGGTCGAAAGACTTTGCACAGGTGAACTCCCCGCACCGCAGGAAGCCAAAAAATGCTAGAGAACACATAGCTTCCATGACAAGGTCGTCATGGGCACCAAACACTCCATTCCTTAATGCCGCAACAATGCATGTCAAGATGTTGTAGGTGATAGGTAGACGTTTCTTAGTGCTTGAAATATGCAGCTTCTTGTATCCTCGAAGTAAGGTCTGTAATCTACTCATACTAGGTGCAGTAGGGTGATCAAGGCAGGTATCAATACCTGCTCGAAGGTAGACGAAACGGATACCTGCTAGATAGTTCTTGACTGTAGCACATTGGAGATGCAGGACGCTGAAGCAGTAGGCAATGAAATACTGTAGCAGTATCTCGCTTATAACTGGCAGCTGGTGATGGTTGCGTAGAGGATGGCACAGTTGATATCTGATGAGGAAATTAAGGTAGCTCTGATAACCAGTAGAGTAGGTAGTCACGGTGCGCGGGGCGAGGGAAGCTGTCCACATGTTGACTAACTGCTGGTTCAGTACCATGTCACGGCTGAGCTGTCTGGGCACGGCGTGGCGCTGGGGGCTGCATGAGGGGCTAGCTGGCGGAACCTGTGGAACTGGAAGCGTGAGAGAGCATCAGCAAGTTCATTATGCACTCCCTGTACATGCTTGGCTAAGATGACATAGTTATGAGTGGCAGATAACCAAGTGAGTTTACGCATTAATGCCATGACGTGCTTACAACGAGCTCTGCCTTTCTTAATGATATGAACGACAGCGAGATTGTCACAGCGAAACAAGATCTTTCGTCTAAACCAATGTTTTCCCCACACAAAAGCTGCTACCCCAATGGCATAGAGTTCCAAGAACGCGGTACTCTTCATCAGAGTAGAGTTTGATCTGATCTCTGGGGGCCAAGTATCGGCGAACCACTCTCCTTTGAAAAAAACACCAAAGCCTGTAGATGTAGCTGCGTCAGTGAATAGTTCGATGTCGTAGGAATCAGTGATTCGGGTATCGTGGAAAAAGGACACTCCGTTCCATTGAAGAAGAAACTCTCTCCACATGCACAGATCTACTCGGCATTCCTTGGACAACGAAACGTGGTGATGTAGTTTGCTGACTGTCGTGGATAAGCTGATTAGATAAGAGACAAAAGCTCTACCAGGAGGTATCACTCTGCCTGCGTAATTGAGGTGGCCAAGCAGGGAGAGTAGCTCCCGCTTCGTACACTTTTTCTTGTGCATGAAGGTTTCAATGACGCTGATAATCCGCAGCACTTTGTCTTGGGGTAGATGAGCAGACATAGTAGTGGAATCCAATATGATGCCTAGATACTCTAATCTTGTTGTAGGACCCACGGTCTTCTTGGCTGATAGAGGAATGTTGAGCAGCTGGAAAACATAACGTAGGTCTGTCATGGTTTTATCCGCTGGGTAGTTGGCAGAATCAACTGTCAAAAAATCGTCCAGGAGGTGGAGAATATTCTCAACATGGTAATTGTGTTGGAGAATCCAGCAGAGGGCTTGAGACAGGTTGTCGAAAATTTTGGGGCTTGACCTGCATCCGAAAGCCAAACGTTTGTAGAAATAGTAACTACCGCGCCATTTGAATCCGAAGTAAGGCCAAAAGTCTTTCTGAATAGGGACCTGTTTAAAAGCGTCTCTAATATCGGCCTTACACTTGAGCGCATTTGGTCCTAATTGCATAATAATACGGATAGCATTGTCTATAGTCACATAAGATAGAGAACATGTGTCCTTGTCAATTAATTCATTGATGCTATGATTGCTGTCGTTGTGTGGAGCGGACAAATCGAGAATCAAACGCTGTTTGCCAGAGTATTTCCCCACTGCCAGACCGAGTGGATTAATACGACAAACTTTGAAGGGAGGTAGGTGAAAAGGTCCACATACATACTCGTTATCAACCTCTATTTGAACTGCTGTATCCACGGCTTGTGGATTTCTCCTGGCAGTAAGAATATTCGCACATTCTAAAGTCACAGTTGGTGCTGCAGTAATCATGGGATTGAATCCGAATGTAAATCCTTGAATAACGTAGTTTGCGAAATCACGATCTGGATGTGCTTCGAGTTCATGTGTTAGGACACTAACATTCACTGGAGGGCTATCCACCAAGTCTTGTCATTGATCAGATTTGCGTTTATTCTGCCGGCAGACGGATTTACCGTGAGAGGTAGCTTGGCAGGTCAGGCAAGTATGTGCAAAATTACACCGTTCCCTGGTGCACCCGAGTTCATTGAAGTTATTGCATACTTCTCTGTTAGCATGGAACACGCGTGTGCGACCTTTCGAATCTTGTTCTCTGCTGGTTCGGGACTGATAGTGGATTCGATCGCCAGGGAACTTGACTGGCTTGAAGGAGAAGGGAGCATTAGGACATTCTGCTTTGATGTGATCTATGCTGTCACACCCGGAACACACTTTCCTCTTCAAATGGGCACAACAGGCATTAAAAATGTTAGTATCAGGTTTTGACCAATCTATTGGTTTTCCAATAGCTGCATAAGCTGCCACTCTCATGGCAAATCGCTTGTGGTACTCATAGTATCCGTCTGCTTCGTATTGGGCCGCGAGGTCTAACACATATTCCTCGTGAGATTCCATTTGTGCTTTCTTTTGAACATCTTGGCCACAGTAGATGTTTCGATACGTTCGGAATGCTTTAGTGAATTCCCGAGGAGACAAGGGTCTAGTCAGTTTAGGAGCTGTTTCTCCCTTACCGTCCCCGAAGTCGTGAACAGTGGTCAAGAGCAATGCCAGATTGACATATTTACCTGCCCGGATCTTTGTCACAAGTTGCTCAGGGACCAGATTAATTGGTGGGAGGGAATCTGATGACACCTCTGCCATAGTGTGTCCAACCTGAGGAAATAGATGTGGTCCTGGAAAAGTTGTATCTTGGGAACGTTGGTAGATGCCAATCTGAGACAAATCTTGACATGCAGGCGACGTCGCTGGAGGACCCTGGGCCGTGTGAGTTGGAGAGGCTATGTTGCCTGAAGCCTGTTGTTGTGCTGGAGATGACCGATTCTGTGCCAAGGTGTAGACAAGGTCTGTTAGTTCCTTCAACTGATTTTGGAGGGACGTGATGGTGGGTCCATTGCCAACATGATGATCCATGTCTAAATTAGCCTGGGAGGCAACCAGGTCTGGGTCTGCTAGTGGGTTGTCTGGTGCCCTACTAACAGTGGCAGCAGGTGTGGGCCGTGACCTCCCAGTAGTCAACCGCGTTGGAGATTCGCTGGATTCAACTGTATTCTTGTGGGGATTCTCAGTGTATAGTTGCAACAGCATCTTCCGTCCCCAAGCTTTTGGAAGTTTGAACCCCATGTCTTCTAGACGTTGACGCAAGCCTTCGGTCGTAAGGTAAGGGATCTGTCTTCTAGCCTGACGTGACCGTGAGGCGCTAGTCGATGTTTCTGTTTCGTCCGTTTCTGACAATGTACGTCGCCGTGTGCTAACTCGTGCGGGTCGCCGATTAGCCATTATGGATATGTGACTGTATATGGGCACGTACGATGCGGTTTGGGACTAATAGATGAAAGTTACGTACGCAATTGCCCGAGAAAATTGGTGAAACATGGCGGACGAAGAACTGAGAAGGAACATAGAATACGCATGCGCAACATGTCGGAAATAATAAAGACCGTGATGCACCATGAATTAATATTTAAGAAATGGTGCCTGCGAATTATTAATAGAAATGTACAAGATATAGATGCTGAGATTACATATTAATATAAGAAAAAGATAATAGTTGATGGAATACGTAAGTATATTTAGGATTACGATAAAATTGTGAAGGTACATTATGTAGCTGTGAGACAACGGAAGTAAACAGCGTATAAAAAATAGACGGGATGTGAGGTAAACCGTGCTTGGATCTAACATAGAAAATGTTAAAGTAATTATGCATTGATGGATTAATTTAGGAATAAGGCAAGTGAGTAAAAGGGAATTAAAGAAATATTTAGGGGAATAATATTACGTAATGAAGGGTAATAGCTGATAAAATCGTAAGAGTAGGCAGGGAGGTAGTGGTACTTATTTCTGCACAAACAAAAATATTAAATTTACATTTATTTCTCAAAGTATTTATATTGGTCCACCGTGGGTAATACTTTACATCCCATAGAGCGACTTCAAGTTGACCGTCCGAGGTATCCATAGTATGAAGCAGTTCAATAGACTGACCATTTGTTATTCCCGGGAGTGTGACATACATATTAAATATACAGTGATACTATATCATAACTTAAATATGAAATCAACTTACATTACTAATCAGTCGATTTTAGTAAGTGCCTCTGGTGCTATTTTTTTTGTTAAATTCCCTGATATCTTTGAAAAGTACAGGGTCACGGCAACCAGCGATAAAATGGTGCACGATTGGTTTCCCAATCCGATGCAATTTTGGCAGAACCAGTTAAACTTTGCCATATGGTGTGCCACAACAGGATGTGGTGTATCTCTTTATGCCCGAGGATTTGTACAACTGAACGATACTGCAAACGCTTGGAATGAATTTCTTAATGATAAAACAGAAAATGGATTTACTAACCTAGGAGTTGTAAGAGTTAATGAGTCAATAAGAACTTATGTATGGGCAATTCTTGGTGCACAATCGCAAAAACGAACGGGAATAATCAGTTCTGGGACGGCGCTCGATGCACAAAAACAGTTTGCCGCAAACGTGGAGAATGCTTTTAATTCACCAGTTGACATACCATCTTCTATAAAGCGTTATAAAGATGTATTACAGTACGCTCAATCCAAAGTAGTCTATGTTTATGCATCGGGACTAAACATGTCTCCGTGTAATATCGAACTTAAGATCGCTCAAGTGATCGGTTATAATAATAAAATTGTTATTGCTTCCGATCAGAAAAAAACAGGTATAAATTCAGATATTAATACCGAACCACAATGCACCACAACCACAAGTGCCACCACATGTTGCAGCTAAAAATCAACAACATATCAATGAAAAAACAGCGCTTATTGTAGGTGGAGTCACGGCTGGTTTAACTCATGATTTGGTTAAATAGTTCTTAATGATCTGATTTGGTTAAATAGTTCTTAATGAACTGCTTTGGATAAATAGTTCTTAGCGGATACGTACAACAGCCCTGCAATTGCTATGATCAGTGCCCACAAGTTTTGACTAAACCAAGTAGTGGTCTTAGCTAATAAATTCAAGAGCCAGGAAACTATACTCCCTATTATACTGGGAAGTGCAGACGCGGCTTTCCCAGTGAGCCTTCCCAGTGCTGAACCTAATGCTTTTAAATGCTTTTTTATCCACTCTTTTACACCATTTGTATCAGTAGGTGGTGTGGGGGTCCGCTGCCACCTGTTAACGTGAGAGTCAAAGTCGATATAATAAATCCCAATGCGGTTTAAATACTGGCAATGGTTATCCCCTGTTCTCTGAACAATGTTTTAATTTTATCAGTCAGTAGTAGTATCATCGTTGAGGACTTGATCGATAGTTTCTCGAATTCGACTGATTTGTGAATGAAGTCCTTTCTATTACTGGAAGCCGCTTCGAGGCGGGCCGATCTTTCGTCTTCTAAGTTACGCAATCTTTCTGCAACGCGACGTCTACTGAATTCATCTCCCGCCTGTTCAAGTTTTGTTTTCTCATAAGCTATATGCTTGTCAGTTCGGATAGCTTGGCTATATTATTGATGAGTTCTCCCCACATTGTTTCCATTGCCTTGTCAAGGACTCGTAATTCCCCAATACTGAACTCAGGGGATGGTACACTGGGAGTGGAATTATCGTAGTAGGTATCCAAGATTTCTCCAAGTCCGTCCTAGGCCAGCTTCTTGCTTTCTTCCAAATTATCTATGTTACCGAGTTCAGTACACACAGTCCGAAGAACCTTAGTAGTTTTCGCAGAAAGTTTTTCTCGTGAGTAGTCTACAAAACCTAATTCATTACGAACAATGTTGATGCCATGTTTACTGGCTATCGTAGACAAAGCTAGGGGCTTACGAGTACGAGAATTCATAAGATCAATATCTGGAGAGCCACTCAGTCACAATATTCCTTTAGTTTCAAAAGTTCATCGTTAAGATTCGTAAAGCTGGTTTCATCAGTACCGTCTTCGATTGTACTAGTATCAGTTAGGTTATCTAGATTAAAATCATCCATTTTTATATTGAACATAAGGTTACATAATTTCAATATAACAATGTCTTCGCAATACGGACGCAAGTTAAATCCACAACGTAGACTTCGGGATCCATTAGGGGTCAAAGCAAGTCAGTCTGTAACTATAACTAATAACCCGAGTACCATTGATCAGAATCAAACACTTCGGGTTGGCTTTCCTAATGTCGGCGCACATGATGTGTTAGTTCCAGGAACTGCCCGACTATCATTTACAATTAGTTTGAATTCTGCCGACGCTAGCAGAGAGCTCATTCAGAACATAGGTCGTGCGATTGTTAAGAAAATCATGATTAAAATTAGCGGTAATGAAGTTTTGAGTATTGACGACAGCGATGTATATATCTGTTACATGGATCTCTGGAGAACAGCTAAAGAACGGGAAAACTTACAATACCTAGGTATTTGTAATCAGAACACATTGAGACTGCGTGTGGGTGCTGATAGTGGTGATAATACCGTCGTAGGAAATAAGGCTGTTGCTGATGCATTAGGTAACCGATTCTATATTCTGCTAGACTTTGAATTACTAGATAGTCACATGCCCTTCTATCAAGCATCCCTAGGCGATAGGTTAGAATACGAACTCACTTTTAATGACTACAGCAGAGTAATCAAAGCTACTGAAGATCCTAGTAGCTATTCTATTGAAAATATCTCACTGGAGTATCATATGATATCAGATCCTGAATTAGCCAGACAAATTCGTAACCAGTATATCGGAATTTTAGCCATTTTGTACGATCGCATGCTTCAACACCGAAAGATCACCAGGAACAAAAGAGATACGACGTGGAATATCAATCTAAACGTCCCAGCGAGATCGTTGAAGGGTATTTTAATGTTGTTCGAGGACCCCTCGGAAGTATTTGCAAGAGATACCAAGAGGTTCTACAATCCCAAGAAGATTACAAAAGTAGAATTGACTATTGAGGGCGTGCCTAATCAACTATATAGTCAAGGCATGCAAGCATATCAACAGTGGGATGAGATTAAAAAACTTCCTTCTATAAAACGAAGAGCAGAAGTTAACGCGGTCGTGAAAGATCTGTCTCTCGGGGATGTATCGATGGCTGAATTCCTTACCACGAAGTGTGCGCTGTGGTTCGACATGTGAACAACGGATACTGACCAACTACACAGCAGTTGGCAGAGAATAGAAAATGCTAGCGAGGGTGTCACTATACAGATAATGAAGCTCCAGGAAGCGGCTGGTAAATTAAACATATATTTGTATGTGATTATGGATGCGCAACTTAATATACAGAATGGACGATTCGTGCAAGCGATCTATTGATAATCTTTTACCTAAAGAACCGCACTGCGCTATTATCTGAGGGAAAACGTGTTGTGGAAAAACAGCTTTTATTTTAGATATTTTACAAAGTCATTATTTTCGACCATATTATTATTTTGTGTCCGACTATAAGCGTTAATAAAACATACCTATCGAGAGATTGGGTAATGAATGATCCCAAGGTGTACAAAGTTGATCTTGGCGATCGTTTACAAGACTGTTTACGAGTATGTCTCGAAAAATACAAAGGAGAATCAACCCTTTTCATAATAGACAACTGCAATGCAAGTAAAGAACTTACCAAAAAGAAAGATATGCTTTCATATTTAACATTCTCCGGAAGACATACTCAGCAAAGCGTTTGGGTACTTACTCAAAAATACAACTCTGTCCTGAAAGATCTCAGAGAGTAGACCAAATGGGTAGCCCTGTTTCATTGCAAAGACCGAGATTCATTTGAGTAATGTCTACGCGAAAATGATGTTATTTATACCAAGCCCGAACGAGCTAAAGTCAGAAAACTGTTAGCAGAAACGAAGCATTGTAAACTCGTATTAAAATCCGATCAACCAGCTGCTTATGCAATTGCTAAGCAAAAATAGCAAAATTATAGCAAAAAAGCAACTGCTAAGCAAATTTATAGCAACTGCTAAGCAAAAATATAGCAAATATAGCAAAAATATAGGAAAAATATAGCAAAAATACCAAATATAACAAAAATATAGCAAAAATAAGATAAATTGAACATTAGCGGTTATTATGTAATAATGTGGTTTGAAATCCTCATTCTCTCTACATCAGTTTATTATTTCGGGCTGTATTGGATATGCCATATTTTATTATGTTAGACTTAAATATCTCCTTAGGTATTACATTATGGAATGCGACAAACTCATCGAACAAATGCTCAAAGAACCAGATCAACATGCAGAAGAACATACAGATAAATCTTTAGATAAACATAGAGAAAGACTCGCTGCTTTGGTAGCCGGTGGAAAATGTTCCCAATATTTTGGGGAAAATTATACCACCGACAAAATTGATAACATGACCGATGAAGAAATTAAAAAACTGTACGCGCGTTACGAGTCTAGACTGGGAGCTACCATGACTAAAACGATAGGTTCGGCTATATTACAACTATACACAGTCGTAGCTAGTACGTTTCTTCCTATCCCGGCAGAACATCGCATGTATCTATGCGAATCTCTCGAGAAAGACCAATTCATTGAACACGCTATCAGCGCTTTAAGCTGTGAGTTTTATCATAGATACGGAATGTTCTTAGCGCCGGTGACCACAGCTTTAATAACGGCTAGGTATTGTCAATTTAAACATACGTGCCCACTTAATAATAATGGAGACTCAAGTGACACCACAGATTGTGGAGACGCAACAACAAATGAACGAGGAAATAACCCCGACTGCACAATCACAACAGATTGTGGAAACACAATCACAACAAGTGAATGAGGAAATACCAGCGATTGCAAAATCACAAGCCAGAGTAACTAAGAATCCTTTGAAAATCTCAGCTGGTAGGAAGGGTGGGCTAGCGAGGAAGGCTAGAAAACTAATGCATAATTCAAATATTGAACATAGTCGTCCGATTAAAACTTGGGCTCCCTATGCACTAGGTGTTGTTGCTATTGTTATAAGGTTAAAAATGCATCTCAAAAACATTAGAAAATGATAACGAATAAAACCATTATAGCTGCAATGAGGAGTTGCATTAGATATAGTTTGTGACAGAACTTTTAGTTTGAAAGGAATCAATAGATAAAAGACATTTCACATTTATCACAAGTGTATTCTGGACATTTCATAATTATCATTGGATTGGTTGCTGGCTATCGTCCATTAGTTAATGAAACAAATAGAGAGTTTCAGGGTATATTTCATTTGGAGCTTCCGGATGCGTGTCACAAAATCAATAGAGAGATGAGCAATATGGCACGTAGGCTTCTGTATTTTTCCGATTACGACACACATGAGTTCATGGTCAAATCTAACTTTTAACGAATCAAAATGAGGTATTGTGACATGTGACAAGGACAGGCCAGGCTCGAACACTATAAAATGATACCTTCAACATTAGGAGAGGAGAGCGCGGTTTGCAATCCATCGAGTCGAATCCCGATCGTTCTAAGTTTCCCCCAGCTAGTGACGAGTCTGGCCAGTGTGATCCTGTCATGTACTGATAGATGGGTGGAGAGTAAGTAAAACTATGTGAGTATAAAACTGGTGTTGCGTTTCTTTATTATGCGTGTGTGAATGCTGATAGAGACAACTTGGAGTAAGTGTCGTTAGACCAATCACTCCTTGACGGAGCCGAGCCACGGCGGTCAAGGCGAGTGGCAATGTCATGGCGTAATTGACCTCAAGGACCAGGAACGGCAATACATTTAGTAACTGTATTAGGGTCGCTCTGGACGCCCGAAAGCAGTTACGACACTATAGCGGTGGTATGGTTATTTTATAAGACCGGAGAAGAGAAAACGTCACCCCCGATTACACAACAACAACAAGTTCAATTAGAGGTTAGCCCCCATATAATGTTATAAAAAGCATGACTACTCCAGTTACAGATGGTAAAATGTTGGTAAACGCAATGTATCATTCAGCGGTGGTCAGCGGCTTGGCCATTGGCTATGTCCGTATAGCTAAAATGATTACTAAAGCCACACCACCCAAGCTAGATTTTAATGGTTATGATATCGGTATGATGATTCTTGATATTGGATTAGCAATGGCTACAAAAGATATGCTCATCAAACAAGGGCTTTTCCCAGAAGACATAATGAAGTAATTAAACATTTGAATATTTTATATTATTGAACATGGCAACAATTGCGATGATGGTTGGTGGAGCTATTGTTAATGCTCTAGCTTTTTCGGGGAGTAATTATTTATTTTCTACTCTGAGGGAATCAAACGCTAAAGAAGTTGAAGAGGAGCATAAACGACATAATAAAGCATTTGAACAACTCAAAGCAGCCCAGTCACAATGGACCAGAAATAGGATATTAAGATTAGATTTTATTAATAAAGAACTACGTAAGCAAGGACATTCAATTCAAACGTTTAAGGATGTTGAATCTGCCATGCACGAATTCTTCCTTGTTTATGGAAAGAAACTTGACCAAATACAGAGACCAACAATAAGTCAGTTTTATACACCATCAGAGGAACAAAAAAACAGAGAGTTAGCATTTATAATGTTTTGGTTATCAGTCATTGTAATTTTCAGTTATACAATAACTACACATAAACCATGACCTAGTCAGGGTGAGTCTTATCAACCACTATGACCTGTAAACACACTATGTCACCCTCACTGCTAATCTATAAATAACCCTGACTGCTAATCTATAAATAACCCTAACTGCTAATCTATAAATAGCGATGACAGCTATGACTCACCAGTGGAGATGTGATTTACCTTTTAGACAAATGATATGATAGATGTATAACCATGAATCTGTGCAGATATACACTCATGGGGAAATCGATTCAAAGTCAGAAGCCATCTGTCGGTGTTTACTGTGGAACCCACTCTTATTCCATCAGACAGGGTTTTAAAAATGACGTTTGTTCTGTATGTGGGATTGGGGTCAAAGGTAGTTGCTGTTTATGTAAGAGTCACAGTGCTAATAAGGTCAGGAAGCAGATTATTTACGCTAGGAAGAGAGATTACATCAATGAGAGGAATAGGTTGGGGAGAATACGTGTTTATTTATGAAAAACAACCATTTAGACATTTGAATCATTTTGTATATACCATTAAATCACAATGGTTTTTGTCAGAGAGTTGAAGGCTTTGGCAAAACAATGTGGTCTACATGGATATTCTCGAATGAGAAAAGCTGAATTGATCGATTTGCTCGGTTTGGAATACAACAAACCCCAGACTGTTAGAGAACTCAAAGCTCAAGAAAAAAACAGAGGGCTGAGAGGTTATTATATCGAGAGGTTATCGATATAATAAATCCCAATGCGGTTTAAATACTGGCAATGGTTATCCCCCGTTCTCTGAACAATGTTTTAATTTTATCAGTCAGTAGTAGTATCATCGTTGAGGACTTGATCGATAGTTTCTCGAATTCGACTGATTTGTGAATGAAGTCCTTTCTATTACTGGAAGCCGCTTCGAGGCGGGCCGATCTTTCGTCTTCTAAGTTACGCAATCTTTCTGCAACGCGACGTCTACTGAATTCATCTCCCGCCTGTTCAAGTTTTGTTTTCTCATAAGCTATATGCTTGTCAGTTCGGATAGCTTGGCTATATTATTGATGAGTTCTCCCCACATTGTTTCCATTGCCTTGTCAAGGACTCGTAATTCCCCAATACTGAACTCAGGGGATGGTACACTGGGAGTGGAATTATCGTAGTAGGTATCCAAGATTTCTCCAAGTCCGTCCTAGGCCAGCTTCTTGCTTTCTTCCAAATTATCTATGTTACCGAGTTCAGTACACACAGTCCGAAGAACCTTAGTAGTTTTCGCAGAAAGTTTTTCTCGTGAGTAGTCTACAAAACCTAATTCATTACGAACAATGTTGATGCCATGTTTACTGGCTATCGTAGACAAAGCTAGGGGCTTACGAGTACGAGAATTCATAAGATCAATATCTGGAGAGCCACTCAGTCACAATATTCCTTTAGTTTCAAAAGTTCATCGTTAAGATTCGTAAAGCTGGTTTCATCAGTACCGTCTTCGATTGTACTAGTATCAGTTAGGTTATCTAGATTAAAATCATCCATTTTTATATTGAACATAAGGTTACATAATTTCAATATAACAATGTCTTCGCAATACGGACGCAAGTTAAATCCACAACGTAGACTTCGGGATCCATTAGGGGTCAAAGCAAGTCAGTCTGTAACTATAACTAATAACCCGAGTACCATTGATCAGAATCAAACACTTCGGGTTGGCTTTCCTAATGTCGGCGCACATGATGTGTTAGTTCCAGGAACTGCCCGACTATCATTTACAATTAGTTTGAATTCTGCCGACGCTAGCAGAGAGCTCATTCAGAACATAGGTCGTGCGATTGTTAAGAAAATCATGATTAAAATTAGCGGTAATGAAGTTTTGAGTATTGACGACAGCGATGTATATTTCTGTTACATGGATCTCTGGAGAACAGCTAAAGAACGGGAAAACTTACAATACCTAGGTATTTGTAATCAGAACACATTGAGACTGCGTGTTGGTGCTGATAGTGGTGATAATACCGTCGTAGGAAATAAGGCTGTTGCTGATGCATTAGGTAACCGATTCTATATTCTGCTAGACTTTGAATTACTAGATAGTCACATGCCCTTCTATCAAGCATCCCTAGGCGATAGGTTAGAATACGAACTCACTTTTAATGACTACAGCAGAGTAATCAAAGCTACTGAAGATCCTAGTAGCTATTCTATTGAAAATATCTCACTGGAGTATCATATGATATCAGATCCTGAATTAGCCAGACAAATTCGTAACCAGTATATCGGAATTTTAGCCATTTTGTACGATCGCATGCTTCAACACCGAAAGATCACCAGGAACAAAAGAGATACGACGTGGAATATCAATCTAAACGTCCCAGCGAGATCGTTGAAGGGTATTTTAATGTTGTTCGAGGACCCCTCGGAAGTATTTGCAAGAGATACCAAGAGGTTCTACAATCCCAAGAAGATTACAAAAGTAGAATTGACTATTGAGGGCGTGCCTAATCAACTATATAGTCAAGGCATGCAAGCATATCAACAGTGGGATGAGATTAAAAAACTTCCTTCTATAAAACGAAGAGCAGAAGTTAACGCGGTCGTGAAAGATCTGTCTCTCGGGGATGTATCGATGGCTGAATTCCTTACCACGAAGTGTGCGCTGTGGTTCGACATGTGAACAACGGATACTGACCAACTACACAGCAGTTGGCAGAGAATAGAAAATGCTAGCGAGGGTGTCACTATACAGATAATGAAGCTCCAGGAAGCGGCTGGTAAATTAAACATATATTTGTATGTGATTATGGATGCGCAACTTAATATACAGAATGGACGATTCGTGCAAGCGATCTATTGATAATCTTTTACCTAAAGAACCGCACTGCGCTATTATCTGAGGGAAAACGTGTTGTGGAAAAACAGCTTTTATTTTAGATATTTTACAAAGTCATTATTTTCGACCATATTATTATTTTGTGTCCGACTATAAGCGTTAATAAAACATACCTATCGAGAGATTGGGTAATGAATGATCCCAAGGTGTACAAAGTTGATCTTGGCGATCGTTTACAAGACTGTTTACGAGTATGTCTCGAAAAATACAAAGGAGAATCAACCCTTTTCATAATA
Source organism: Haliotis rufescens (assembly GCF_023055435.1). NCBI lineage: Eukaryota > Metazoa > Mollusca > Gastropoda > Lepetellida > Haliotidae > Haliotis > Haliotis rufescens. The sequence goes on from NW_025963979.1 coordinate 464,994, forward strand.
GACAACTGCAATGCAAGTAAAGAACTTACCAAAAAGAAAGATATGCTTTCATATTTAACATTCTCCGGAAGACATACTCAGCAAAGCGTTTGGGTACTTACTCAAAAATACAACTCTGTCCTGAAAGATCTCAGAGAGTAGACCAAATGGGTAGCCCTGTTTCATTGCAAAGACCGAGATTCATTTGAGTAATGTCTACGCGAAAATGATGTTATTTATACCAAGCCCGAACGAGATAAAGTCAGAAAACTGTTAGCAGAAACGAAGCATTGTAAACTCGTATTAAAATCCGATCAACCAGCTGCTTATGCAATTGCTAAGCAAAAATAGCAAAATTATAGCAAAAAAGCAACTGCTAAGCAAATTTATAGCAACTGCTAAGCAAAAATATAGCAAATATAGCAAAAATATAGGAAAAATATAGCAAAAATACCAAATATAACAAAAATATAGCAAAAATAAGATAAATTGAACATTAGCGGTTATTATGTAATAATGTGGTTTGAAATCCTCATTCTCTCTACATCAGTTTATTATTTCGGGCTGTATTGGATATGCCATATTTTATTATGTTAGACTTAAATATCTCCTTAGGTATTACATTATGGAATGCGACAAACTCATCGAACAAATGCTCAAAGAACCAGATCAACATGCAGAAGAACATACAGATAAATCTTTAGATAAACATAGAGAAAGACTCGCTGCTTTGGTAGCCGGTGGAAAATGTTCCCAATATTTTGGGGAAAATTATACCACCGACAAAATTGATAACATGACCGATGAAGAAATTAAAAAACTGTACGCGCGTTACGAGTCTAGACTGGGAGCTACCATGACTAAAACGATAGGTTCGGCTATATTACAACTATACACAGTCGTAGCTAGTACGTTTCTTCCTATCCCGGCAGAACATCGCATGTATCTATGCGAATCTCTCGAGAAAGACCAATTCATTGAACACGCTATCAGCGCTTTAAGCTGTGAGTTTTATCATAGATACGGAATGTTCTTAGCGCCGGTGACCACAGCTTTAATAACGGCTAGGTATTGTCAATTTAAACATACGTGCCCACTTAATAATAATGGAGACTCAAGTGACACCACAGATTGTGGAGACGCAACAACAAATGAACGAGGAAATAACCCCGACTGCACAATCACAACAGATTGTGGAAACACAATCACAACAAGTGAATGAGGAAATACCAGCGATTGCGAAATCACAAGCCAGAGTAACTAAGAATCCTTTGAAAATCTCAGCTGGTAGGAAGGGTGGGCTAGCGAGGAAGGCTAGAAAACTAATGCATAATTCAAATATTGAACATAGTCGTCCGATTAAAACTTGGGCTCCCTATGCACTAGGTGTTGTTGCTATTGTTATAAGGTTAAAAATGCATCTCAAAAACATTAGAAAATGATAACGAATAAAACCATTATAGCTGCAATGAGGAGTTGCATTAGATATAGTTTGTGACAGAACTTTTAGTTTGAAAGGAATCAATAGATAAAAGACATTTCACATTTATCACAAGTGTATTCTGGACATTTCATAATTATCATTGGATTGGTTGCTGGCTATCGTCCATTAGTTAATGAAACAAATAGAGAGTTTCAGGGTATATTTCATTTGGAGCTTCCGGATGCGTGTCACAAAATCAATAGAGAGATGAGCAATATGGCACGTAGGCTTCTGTATTTTTCCGATTACGACACACATGAGTTCATGGTCAAATCTAACTTTTAACGAATCAAAATGAGGTATTGTGACATGTGACAAGGACAGGCCAGGCTCGAACACTATAAAATGATACCTTCAACATTAGGAGAGGAGAGCGCGGTTTGCAATCCATCGAGTCGAATCCCGATCGTTCTAAGTTTCCCCCAGCTAGTGACGAGTCTGGCCAGTGTGATCCTGTCATGTACTGATAGATGGGTGGAGAGTAAGTAAAACTATGTGAGTATAAAACTGGTGTTGCGTTTCTTTATTATGCGTGTGTGAATGCTGATAGAGACAACTTGGAGTAAGTGTCGTTAGACCAATCACTCCTTGACGGAGCCGAGCCACGGCGGTCAAGGCGAGTGGCAATGTCATGGCGTAATTGACCTCAAGGACCAGGAACGGCAATACATTTAGTAACTGTATTAGGGTCGCTCTGGACGCCCGAAAGCAGTTACGACACTATAGCGGTGGTATGGTTATTTTATAAGACCGGAGAAGAGAAAACGTCACCCCCGATTACACAACAACAACAAGTTCAATTAGAGGTTAGCCCCCATATAATGTTATAAAAAGCATGACTACTCCAGTTACAGATGGTAAAATGTTGGTAAACGCAATGTATCATTCAGCGGTGGTCAGCGGCTTGGCCATTGGCTATGTCCGTATAGCTAAAATGATTACTAAAGCCACACCACCCAAGCTAGATTTTAATGGTTATGATATCGGTATGATGATTCTTGATATTGGATTAGCAATGGCTACAAAAGATATGCTCATCAAACAAGGGCTTTTCCCAGAAGACATAATGAAGTAATTAAACATTTGAATATTTTATATTATTGAACATGGCAACAATTGCGATGATGGTTGGTGGAGCTATTGTTAATGCTCTAGCTTTTTCGGGGAGTAATTATTTATTTTCTACTCTGAGGGAATCAAACGCTAAAGAAGTTGAAGAGGAGCATAAACGACATAATAAAGCATTTGAACAACTCAAAGCAGCCCAGTCACAATGGACCAGAAATAGGATATTAAGATTAGATTTTATTAATAAAGAACTACGTAAGCAAGGACATTCAATTCAAACGTTTAAGGATGTTGAATCTGCCATGCACGAATTCTTCCTTGTTTATGGAAAGAAACTTGACCAAATACAGAGACCAACAATAAGTCAGTTTTATACACCATCAGAGGAACAAAAAAACAGAGAGTTAGCATTTATAATGTTTTGGTTATCAGTCATTGTAATTTTCAGTTATACAATAACTACACATAAACCATGACCTAGTCAGGGTGAGTCTTATCAACCACTATGACCTGTAAACACACTATGTCACCCTCACTGCTAATCTATAAATAACCCTGACTGCTAATCTATAAATAACCCTAACTGCTAATCTATAAATAGCGATGACAGCTATGACTCACCAGTGGAGATGTGATTTACCTTTTAGACAAATGATATGATAGATGTATAACCATGAATCTGTGCAGATATACACTCATGGGGAAATCGATTCAAAGTCAGAAGCCATCTGTCGGTGTTTACTGTGGAACCCACTCTTATTCCATCAGACAGGGTTTTAAAAATGACGTTTGTTCTGTATGTGGGATTGGGGTCAAAGGTAGTTGCTGTTTATGTAAGAGTCACAGTGCTAATAAGGTCAGGAAGCAGATTATTTACGCTAGGAAGAGAGATTACATCAATGAGAGGAATAGGTTGGGGAGAATACGTGTTTATTTATGAAAAACAACCATTTAGACATTTGAATCATTTTGTATATACCATTAAATCACAATGGTTTTTGTCAGAGAGTTGAAGGCTTTGGCAAAACAATGTGGTCTACATGGATATTCTCGAATGAGAAAAGCTGAATTGATCGATTTGCTCGGTTTGGAATACAACAAACCCCAGACTGTTAGAGAACTCAAAGCTCAAGAAAAAAACAGAGGGCTGAGAGGTTATTCTCAAATGAGAAAAGCTGAATTGATCGCTTTACTAGATAATAATAAATCAGTCGATGTTGATAAAAATAAACCCACTGTTGTTGATAATAATGAGTTAAAATTTGTACCCACAGCTGGCGTTGGTAAATATCTAAGAGGTTGGAAGGTGGATATTAATTCTAACATGGATGTTAATAATGTTAAGCCCATCGTATCGAGCAAAATTAACGAGGAGTTAGATGATTTAAATAGTATAAAATACTCAGCTGACAGTTAAAATGTCATTGAGTAAAAGTAACGCAGACGATAGCACTGAATATATGGAACCTTATTTCTGGAGCAATCAAGAAGATATAACCGAATCCGATACTATAAGCACATCATTAGATACATCAATTCAGAGGATACAAGAATCTTTAGAACGTTGGACTAATAGAGGTTCGGGTTGGGTTGTGGATAAAATAAATAGTTTTTATTTAGATATAGCAAATTATATGCCTTTCAAAGGTGGATCTTATATAGATTTACCCCAATATTATAAAAAGAAAAAAGCCATAATTAATGTAAAAAATAAAGGCGATTACTGTTTCAGAATGATGATAAGATCTGCATTGTTCCCCCCTAGACAAAAATCCGGATAGACCTTCTAGCTATCCCCAAAATGATGGACTAAATATCGATGGTATAGACAAACCTACACCAATCTCCCAAACTGATAAGGCGGAAAAGCAAAATAACTTAGCTATAAATGTTTTCGGACGTTCCTCTAAAGGAATTGTTGTACACAGGATAAGCCCCAATCCGGAACATATTCCCGGAATCAATTCATTTCTGATAAAAAAAAGATGGTAAATATCATTATACGTGGATAAAGAGTTTAAACAGGCTATTATATGATCAAACAAAACATGCTAGAAAGAAATATTTCTGTGAAAGATGACTGCATGGGTACAGCAGACAAGATCTATTAGAAGCACATAAAGAAGACTGCAGAGGTGTTGGACAGAATGCTATCAGGATCGATATGCCTAAAGAGGGAAAAAATATATTAAAATTTGAAAATTATTGTAATCAAATGCCAGTACCGTACGTAATTTACGCTGACTTCGAAGCGCTAATCAAACCTTTAGAAAATACTGAACACAATACTGATAGTAGTTTACGTACAAAACTCAAGAACATATTCCTTGTGGGTTTGGATATATAGTTGTAAGGTATGATGGGAAAACAAACCCACCCGTGATTTACAGAGGTCCTGATGCAGCGGGAAAGTTCCTTGAATATCTACAAAACAAAGAGAGAACAATGAGGGAAAATTTATCGCGTAAGAAACCCATGTGTATGACGAGGGATGATTGGAGGGCCTATAAGAAGTCAAGGAGTTGTCATGTTTGTAATAAACCCCTGAATGGGGAGATCATTGCCACATCTTGGGTAATTAGCGGGGAGCCGCGCATAACAAGTGTAAGTTGAAACTAAAAATGAATTCTCAAACAATACCCATCCCCGTAGATTTTCATAACCTTAGAGGATATGATTAACATCTCATCATGCAAACTATCTCAAACACCTACAGCGGTTTAATGTGTATTCCTAACAATATGAAAAAATATATATCATTCTCACTGACTAAAACTATACATTATAGGGACAAGGATGGGAAATCTAGAATAAAGCAAAGTAATGGGCTTAGATTCGTAGACTTCGTACAGTTTCTGTTATCTTCCCTGGACAATTTAGCTAATGCGAACAATCCCGATGACTTTGCAATAACAAATATACTAATCGGTTAACTCGTCATTTGTTGCTGAGAAAAGGTGTATATCCTTACGATTATATGGATGATTGGTCTAGATTCGACGAAACTAAATTACCACCCCTTGAATCATTCTATAGTAACTTAACAGAATCTAAAATAACCGATGCCGATTATGAACACGCTCTGACGGTGTAGGATAAATTAGGTTGTAAGAATTTAGGCGATTATCACGATCTGTACTTAAAAACCTATATACTGTAACCTCGCTGATATATTAGGGATATTTAGAAAGACATGTTTAAAACAATATGGCTTGGACCCAGCATGGTACTATTCCAGTCCCAGGCTATCGTGGGATGCATTGTTGAAGAAGACCGGTGTAGAACTAAAACTACTCACCGATTACAATATGCACTTGTTTATTTAGAAAGGAATAAGAGGTGGTATATCGATGGTAGCGAAAAGGTATTCTAAGGCTAATAATAAATAAGTGGAAGGATATGATCCGAGTGAACCCGACACGCACATTTCATATCTCAACGCCAATAATTTGTATGGATGGGCTATGAGTCAACCTTTACCCACAGGTGGTTTTGAGTGGGTCGATGATATCGATGTGAATGATATCTCCTCAGATTCCAATAAAGGGTACATACTAGAAGTTGACTTGGAATATCCAAATTTGTTACATAAAGATCATAACAGTTATCCACTAGCTCCCGAAAGATTAATGGTGAATAAAGATTGGATGTCGGAATATCAACACTCCTTGATGGGTAATACAAGGTTAGCTAACATAGAAAAACTCGTACCAAATTTGATGGATAAGACAAAATATATAGTTCACTACAGAAATCTCCAGTTATATCTATCTTTAGGTATGAAACTAAAGAAAATACACAGAGTTCTAAATTTTGATCAAAGCCCTTGGATGGAGCCCTATATAAGGTTGAACACAGATTTAAGAAAGATAGCTACCAGCGATTTTGAAAAGAACCTATATAAGCTCATGAATAACTCAGTATTTGGTAAAACTATGGAGAATCTAAGGAAGCGTGTTGATGTTAAATTAGTCAGATCTAATGAGAAAGAAAGACTCAGGAAACTTATAGCCAGTCCGGCTTTTAACAGAAGCAAGATATTTGATAACGATTAAGCTGCATTGCATATGCAGAAGAGTAATATAAAATTCAACAGACCAGTGTACGTCGGTATGAGTATTCGTGACTTGTCAAAACACTTAATGTATGGCTTTTATTACAACGAACTTAAGAAGCAATACGGTGATAGATGCGAGGTGTTATATACCAACACAGATTCTTTGTTGATGGAAATACAAACCGAGGATGTGTATAAAGATATGGCAGAAAAAATAGATATGTACGACACGAGCGATTACCTAAAAGATAATCCACTGCACAGTGTAGTAAATAAAAAGGTGTTAGGTAAGATGAAGGATGAATGTGCTGGGACCCCTTTTGCGGAGATGGGTTGCGAGACATAGGCCTCCTTCAAGTTCACCGGGCTGGTATAAATATCTTACACTTACTCTATCCGGAAGTTTTTGTTCTTTGCCTCTCCTCGGTGCTGAAGATTCGGAAGTGACAGATTTCTTTTTTATCGCATCGGATGGTTTCTTCCCGATTAATCTCGTTACTTCATTATTCAGCGCTGCTACAACAGCTGATAATCGTGTCACCCATTCGGTTGATCTCAATTGTTCTGATTTCACTTCGATCCCATACTGATAGCCAAACAAACGGTCCCCTAATGTCCGGTTAAATCTTTCAACGATAGCTTGACTACGATGGGCCTCTTTTTCACCACGCCTGATTTCGACATCGTGCTTTGTTAACAGTTTAGTAACTGATCCCATAAACTCGCAACCAGGATCTACTTGAAATAGCTTGGTCCATTTTAGTGGTCCGTGTTTATATATGCGGCTCAGTGCATTAGCTACTTCTGTTGAATCTTTCGAGGTTAATGGCTCAGCCTCTTTGTATCGACTAGCCACATACACTACGGTTAAAGCGTATTTATACGTTTTGCGTCTTACCTTATCATGGGGAAGAAACAAGAGGTCAGCCTGATGAACTTCATTCGTTGTAAAAATATCAAACTTCCTCCTTGGTATATAACGCGGTGCCGGTAAGTATATTTGCCACATCGCTTGTTTCTTTAACCAATCCTTGGCCACATCTTTAGAAACCTTAGCCGCAGTGGCTAATTTTTGTATTGCTCCTATACCTTTACAATATCCTCATGGGCTATAGTAAATTTTATCCATTATTAATTAATATTGATGTTTCTTTTAATACGAATCATGACGATCATTGATGCGCATCATCATTTTGACATAAAAAAATCCCCCTGTAGTGGTGGTATAGGTATATAAATCTGGCTCTGGTGGAGGTGAGCCAGAACCATCATTACCTATACTACTAAGCTCGATTTTTACAGCAAAAGCTCAGGCTATACTTTTAGCTTTGCAACATATTGAAAAGTCTACTAAAACCAGTTTTATCATATTTTCGGATAGTTTGTCCTGTCTACAGGCAATCAAAAACTGAAAAGTGGATCATCCATTTTTAGCTGAAATTTTAAGGTGTCATCAGTTTATCCGTAGCTAGAAAAGATATAATTTTTTGTTGGCTGCCCAGTCATGTTGGCATCAGTGGCAACTGTAAAGCAGATTATTTGGCAAAAGCCACTCTTAATAAACCAACTTCAAACACAAACCTCCCATATTCTGATCTAAAACCTTCCATCAGACAATATGTGAAGGATCACTGGCAAAAAACTTGGAATACCAAGACTCTGAACAAACTTCATGCTATCAAACCACTGATTGGAGGTCACGCATGTTCTGGTTTATATCATCATCATGAAGTTGTTTTACAGCGTTCATTCATTTTATTGAAGGGTGAAGATCCACCTTTTGTATCCCCTGTCTCAGGGTCCTCAATAGTCCAATTACTATCAAGCACATTTTGCTTGATTGTGTTGATTTTTCACTCATCAGACAACGCTTTTATGATAATGTTCATACCTTATCTGAATTTTTTAACACAGTTTCTAATCACTTGATTTTAGCATATATAAAAGAAATCAAACTGTATGATAAAATATAGATTCTTATCTGAACAATCAGTTTTTACCCTTGAATGTGATATTGACTGAGGTTTTAGTGATTTTCAGCATCACTTTTATCATGTTTGATTTAATATGGTCAGATTAGACATTTTCTCGCTGCGAATAGCTGCAAGATTGCTGATGCAGCGTTAAGCAAAAATGACTCACTCACTCACCCAGTACTGAAACGAGCCAAACTGAAGTGAACCGTATTGCGAATTGAAATGAACTGAATTAACTGAACCAAAGAGAACTGTACCAAATTGAACCGAAACTAACCGAAGCGAAAAAAACTGAATTGAAATAAAGAAAACCTAACTTTGATGAACCAATACAAAGAAAAGGCAAACCACAAAGTTACGAAAACTAACAAATTATTCAAAAAAGGATTTACATATGTTCTAACACTTTACTTTTTGTATACCTCATTAGTGTAATTAATCAATGCAATTGTTATATGCTCATGCACATATATGTATATATATGATGTATCTAATGATTGTATCAAAAATAGGAACTTATTATTGATCCATGATATACATAGTGTAATTTGCCGCTCATACATTCTGTAATAATTATGTAATAATTATGTACTGATTTTTACATCATAGTTACCATATTTGTTTTATTTTTCTAATTATTACATACACAATGATTAAATATGAATTTTTAAATATGATATATTATTTTGAACATGCTAACTCTCTTTACTTTCTCTCCATGTAAAACCTCTATAACGGATAATGGACACAACCAACTATCCTAAATCTCAAACCCGGAGGCACTCGTGAAGAGCAACCTCCACGTAGTGAGTGCTGGGTAACGCTAATAGCTCTTCCCCCGTGTGGAACCGGGGTAGAATATGTCCACAGCGCCCCATTGCTGGTCGTATGAGGCGACTAAATTGGGCAACCCATTTGCCGTGGGTTGCGCCCCTGTGTCGGCGGAGGACGGGAGTCTGTTGCTTGAGGGCACTGGAGCCAGGAACAGTGTTCCTTTTGCCCAACACACCACTTTGACCCTAACTTCACCTAGATGGGTGGTAGAATGGGCCCGATTCTATCAATCGCCTGGTCACGCCATCCCCTGTGTTTGGAAAACATTCATGTCAAAATTATTTTGCATTTTGTGAATGCTGGAATTGAATGTTATTTATGAAAATGTTATAATATAGATTTTGCCTAGAGCCCTATGCCAGAAGGCGGAGGCTCATGGGCCAATCTGGTATTGTGGACCTCCAAATTCAATATGTATCCATTTTCTTGTCATGGGCAGAACCAGCCTGGCATTTAATCTGGTATACAAATATTGCTATTTGTGTCATATTCGCTGGCGTATAATAGCCCTGTATCCCTGGGCCTAGATTTTCGAAACTATCGTAGCCCTAAAATTATCGTAAATTTGTCTTAAGGAAATCGTAGGCTATCGTAGCATATTTTCGAAACTATCGTAGCGCAATCGCCTCTAAGATATCTTAGGTTTGTCGTAAATCTAAGATAGCCCTATACCTGTCGTAAGTTTATTTTATCTTCATCCAAGATGGCGGCATTTTTTTTATAGATATTTTGCCAAACAATTAGTCTGCTTTACGTTCAAACATTGACATTTCATTTTGTAAAACTGAGTGATTCAAATTGACACTTTGAAAACACGAAGAACGCATCAAGGATTTCACGTCAAAAATGTTCTTTAAATATCAAATTAGATTTCAGCGATACACATAACTGTGGAGTCGATAGCTTCCATTATTTTTCTATCCGAGTCCATGCTGAAGAAGTGTGAAACAACATACCTTTTCAATAATTTGGGAAGGATAAAAACGGAAGGTGTCGACAGGCTACAGTAATGACCGTGACCTTATTGATAGTTTAGGGGGGAGCTAATCTTAGTTCAAACTCTAGTTGAGAGTGGTTTCCCTTTGTATTCGCCCGGGACACCTTGCTCAATGGTACAGTTTTCATAAAGCGCAGAGTTCCGCTGTTATATTTTCTGAGTCGCATTTGTGTCAATGCTTTAGTCTTTATTTTCGCATTTTATAAAATTATATCAATCTATATGTGTAAAAACAACCATAAAGGTTTCGCATAAGTTTTTACATCTAAAATCGTGTGGGACGGGTGGTTTTAAATTTTTGAATTTTAACTATACAGTGTAGTATTTATTGACTTAACAAGGAAATACATGTGATCAAATATTTGTATACAATATCTAATATTTCTCTTGCAAAAGTAATTGTAATTTGTTTCGTTTAAATTCAATACCTACGTTATCTATATCCTCTTGAAAGACAAATATTTGATAAAAAGTGATTAAAAACTGTCTGTTTAACAATTGCATTCTTTAAAAACAGGTGATTAACGGCATATAGATGTATTCCATTATAAATATAACAATTTACTGAAATTTTGACAGCAAAAGTTAAGCACAGATTTTTGTATCGACAAATCAAATAAAAAATGGGTTCCCATGCTCGTTCTGGTTCTCGTCAAAATGTAGCATAGATTGCACATTGTCCAAAATTCACTTTCAAATATATGTTCGTAGAAACAAAGTTTACTGAATGAAATTTACTGATCAACATAAAATACACATTTTCAACACAATAATCTTTGCATTCAATAAACCGGTTTTAAAATATTTTGATGTTTTTAATATTTAAGTCTACATCTTCCTGTTTTATGTTTAAAATATATATATATATACTTGAGACCATTCAAACAATAAAATCGTTGTCACGTTTAGGGTCAACAGACAAATACTAGTAAACGATCCTCAGCAATGCTGTCAGACAAGCCAAACATCATTGAACTCCGTTCTGGAATAGATTTGACACATTACAAAGTATTTCGCTCCTTAGTCAGATTTAAATGAAATCAGACAAATCAGTTTATTAACTCTACTTAATTTAAAAGGATAGAAAATGACTACATTTTATGTATGTTTACATTAACTTGTGGCGTGTTCCATGAGACAACATAACTTGGCAATTCCAAAATTATCTCTCTTTGCGAACGAAAATTAGTGTCACTTTTAAATTTTGAAAGAATTATGGATCTAGATAGATAAAAAATAATTTCATCATCTGAATACTTATAGCTTTATATTGTATTTAAGTCCTTGGTTAATTCGTGAAATATATTGGATACATAAATAACAAAACAAACTTAACAAGCTTAGATTGTCATAAAATCTTGCTTGTGGGTGCGCTGCTTCCTGAACAATTTTTGTTTTGAGTGTTTCCACGTATAATGTTGGTGTTTACACTACTATAAACTTGACTTTTGACATAAACACAAACATATACAGTATACATCACTTAACATCAGACTTGAACACGCATGTTAAATACTGAACGCATATGCTGTTCGATCAAAGGTCTCGTCGTTGTCATTCAGAATAACCCTTACTTTCGTCCTTGACTTTGTACGCGATGTGTTTATATCATAAAGTTCTGCACGGTCACGAGAGGACCATTTGAAGGGAAAATAGTGAAGTATCTTTTGGCACATTATTTCTATTCTAATAACTAAAGTGTGGTAAGACTATACTTATTGATTATAACATTTTTTGGCTTTGAAAAATGCTATTGCATGGCACACGAATGCTTTTTGTGTTCGGTTAGTCATGGCATCTTTTATCATAAGGATAACACGTCTACATGTAGGACATATGTAGGATTGTACAGAATTTCACTCAAATATGTGCGTGTTAAACAATGTGACATGACAATGTGATCATGAATTCCGTGTCATTTATCTATGTTGTTGTTATTGTCAGCAGCTGGGAAATCCCCGTGACGTCATTGGGAAACACCTGCTTTTTCGATCTCTAACACAAATGAGTTCTCTGTCAGAGTTACGATAAGTATCGTAGCTCTGAACGATCTGCGACAGGTTTACGATAGTTTCGAAAATCTATCTTATCTTAACCTTAAGATGTCTTATCTTTGAACGTAAGTTGTTAAGATTTATCTTAGCTAAGATCGTTTCGAAAATCTAGGCCCTGGTGTTTGCATCCTGGAGACCCGATGCAGTTTAACACTGTCCTTGTTGACACTCCATGGTGGGTGGTTAGCAGGGCTGCTGAATCATTTTCTTTCACCATGGCTCAAAATCATTCCGATTCTAAACGAAGACATTTAGATACAAGTTCGTCTGATGAGAATGATACACATGTTGATTCCTGGGCTCGATTCCTTGTGATCGAAGCTGCAGATCATGAACCAATGAAATTGAACCCCTTCGCTATATGCAAAGCTGTTCATGGCTATTGTGGGGAGGTTAAAAACGTGACAGGTTTATGCACACACACACACACACACACACACACACACACACACACACTCCATGCCATGCCACCACACACACACACACACTACACACACACTCACTCCACGCCACGCCACACCACACACAATCCACACACAATCCACACACACACCACACCACACCACACCACACCACACTTACTCCACGCAACGCCACGCCACGCCACACCACACACAATCCACACACACACCACACCACACCACACACAGGCACACACCACCACACACACACACCACCCACACTCACTACACACACACACACAGAAACACAACACCACACACTCACACCACAACACACACACACAGGCACACACCACCACACACACACACCACCACACACTCACACCACACCACACACAGGCACACACCACCACACACACACCACCAACACTCACCCCACACACACACAGACACTTAACACCACACACACACACCACCACACACTCACACCACCACACACTCACACCACGACACACACACACACACACAGGCACACACACACAGGCACACACCACCACACACACACACCACCACACACTCACACCACCACACACTCACACCACACCACACACACACACAGGCACACACCACCACACACGACACCATTTGCCGCTCATACATTCTGGGTGCTGGGTAACGCTAATAGCTCTTCCCCCGTGTGGAACCGGGGTAGAATATGTCCACAGCGCCCCATTGCTGGTCGTATGAGGCGACTAAATTGGGCAACCCATTTGCCGTGGGTTGCGCCCCCTGTGTCGGCGGAGGACGGGAGTCTGGTGGTTGAGGGCACTGGAGCCAGGAACAGTGTTCCTTTTGCCCAACACACCACTTTGACCCTAACTTCACCTAGATGGGTGGTAGAATGGGCCCGATTCTATCAATCGCCTGGTCACGCCATGCCCTGTGTATGGAAAACATTCATGTCAAAATTATTTTGCATTTTGTGAATGCTGGAATTGAATGTTATTTATGAAAATGTATTAATATAGATTTTGCCTAGAGCCCTATGCCAGAAGGCGGCGGCTCATGGGCCAATCTGGTATTGTGGACCTCCAAATTCAATATGTATCCATTTTCTTGTCATGGGCAGAACCAGCCTGGCATTTAATTTGGTATACAAATATTGCTATTTGTGTCATATTCGCTGGCGTATAATAGCCCTGTATCCCTGGTGTTTGCATCCTGGAGACCCGATGCAGTTTAACACTGTCCTTGTTGACACTCCATGGTGGGTGGTTAGCAGGGCTGCTGAATCATTTTCAAAATGGCTCAAAATCATTCCGATTCTAAACAAAGAAATTTAGATACAAGTTCGTCTGATGAGAATGATACACATGTTGATTCCTGGGCTCGATTCCTTGTGATCGAAGCTGCAGATCATGAACCAATGGCTATTGTGGGGAGGTTAAAAACGTGACAGGATTACGCAGTGGATCTCTTTTGGTAGAATGTGTGAGAAAGCAGCAATCTATCAATTTGTTATCAATCACTCAGTTTGCTAATGTGAAGGTTGCTCTTTCTGCACACCGGACTCTGAACTCCTGCCGTGGCATTGTACGTGACAGGACACTTTCACTGTCAGATATGTCAGAAGCTGAAATTGTTTCAGAACTTCAACAGCAAGAAGTTCAGTCAGTAGTAGATGATATTGTGGAAGTATCCCACTGCCCACGGGCAGTGCTTCAATTGTCTGTCTATTGTCCATGAACAATGCTGTCAATTGTCCATGAACAATGCTGTCGATTGTCTATGAACAATGCTGTCTATTGTTCTATTGTATCCATAAACAATGCTGTCAATACAGTCTATTGATCCAATGACTTCCGAATAAGGAAGTGTAGGAATCAATCATCCAATCAATCAAATAAATATTGAATAAACTATAAGTAACATTCAATTGTAGATATATGGTGTTATAGATCAGAAAGGGTAAGTGTAGTAATGACTTCCGTATAAGGAGTGTTACTATATGTCTTTGTTACACGAACACGTGTGGAATGTCGATGAAGACAGTTGAAGCAACCTCGTACTGGACAATGAGTGGTGTGAGATGCATCATTCCAATGACAATAGCTATAATAGTCTCTCAACTGAGCCGAGTGGGTCCCGACCCCTTCCCCTCACGTCTGTTAATACGAGGTGTGACATTTCTATGTTCTACGTTAATCCTATTCATGCAGCTCAAATATTATTTAAATAAATATGAAATTATTTCAAAGTAAAATAATTAGGTATAGAAGGATTATTGGGGATATATTATTATTACCACACATCCTATTTTACTAGAAAATCTGACGTGACCCCTTTAAGCTAGAACAAGGGATAGTAATGACTTCCATATATGGAAGTACTACTACTACTAGAACAGGTCAGTTGATTCACACACCTCCGTGTTTTGTATTCTGAGTGAGTGGCATGGTGTCTGCGTGTGTGTGTGTGTGTGTGTGTGTGTGTGTGTGTGTTTGTGTGTCGTGGTGTCTGTGTCAAATGGCCTATCGACCATCACATATGTATGATTCACTGTACAAAACTATCTTTCAGAGATGACAGAACCCATACATGTCAATTCTGTGTGTATTTCCAGATTTACAAAGTGGACAAAGTACAGGGATAGTTACATGTCATAGTCTGATGTGAAAGATTGCAAGTGTCATCAGGCAGAGAGGGATTTTTGTCCTGGAGGTCCATATTTGGCTGCACTCCTCATATACAACACAAGGTGTTTCTTTAGTGTTGAGCTTTTGGTGTCAGTGGGATGACGCTGTTTCGGTTCAGTGGTGTGCAATTTCTTGGTGTATGTTTACACTATGTGAACAAGTCCTGTTTTCTGGTTGTAACTCGGCGTTGTCATTGAGGTTTATATGTAATCGCTGAGGTGTCAAAAGAGTCATGTTCCCACACTTTGTGTGACTGAAGATGTATAACAACGACAAGAGAGCACTACAGCAGTTCATCAGAGTTGTCTCCATTTCTTCCAGTGGTGGTTTGGGTTCTTCCTGTTACGTTCAGCCTTTATTCTAGCCTTTACTCGTTTGATTGGAGCTTCCATCTGAGACAGTATTTTTGTTTGTAGCTTGGGTTTAGCCTGTCGAGAGGCTTTTGTCTTGACATTTATCTTATTGATTGATTTGGATTTGGTGCCTTTTCTTTTCCTTACCAATGGAGGAACGCCCCTTCCTGTGAATAGGTCACCCGATAAAAAAAGATAAAGGTAAAGATATCCACTGAACGTCTCTGATTTTTCCTATTCGTCTTCATGTTTTCTTACAGTGATGGCCGACCAGCAGCAATGCTTGAATGTAAATGAAACTTGCAAGAAGCATCCCTTCTGTTTATTCTGTTGATGACAGAGACAAGAGGGAAGTTGCTCTTGGTTTCACTAAAGGCTTCATTCACAACAACGATTGGTACGTGCCATACTGTAAAAGGGCACCTTTTACACAAGACACACACACATACACACAAGACACAGAGAGATACATACACACACACACCACATACACACACACCACTCACATCAGCAAGCTGAAGACATCAACGCCTGTATGAAGGAGTGTGTATTAAATAAGTGTTGCAGCTGTTTCATAGGACAGATGACAATTCTTACTCATGATGACTGTGAGGGTATCTTGCAAGGAATGTGGTAAAACATTGTCCAGAAAGGATGTTCTGTTCAGACACAAGAGGCTTATTCACAGCGGGAAAGATGTGAATAGTCTGCCCATAAGGCAGATAACACTATCAGAATCTCGTAGGACATCATCTACACCGTAGCTACCGCCGCCACCATTGTCTTCATCCCTTCGAAGATGACGAGTACTTTGATGCCAGTAACCAGAACATGATGGTGTTGGATGATTTTTTATCTGAGGTCAAGAATGACAAGCGGACTTCCCGCCTGTTTACTCAAACCTCACACCACAAAAATGTCATTATCTTCCAGTTATAGCTAAACCTGTTCCCGGGAGGCAAGGAATCACGTGACATTGCTTTGAATGCCCATAACGTGACACTTTTCAATTCACCCGTGGATAGACAGCAGGTGAAATGTTTTCGTAGAAGAATTTTTCCCGAAGACATCGGTAAATTTATGACTTTATGAAAAGGCTGTTGAAACGACTTATGGACATTTGACAGTAGATCATAAACCTGACACGAGTGAGAAGAACAGATTGCATGTCAATATATTGACAACCATCCATCATGACTCTGAGTGTAGTTCACAACAGCAGGAGTTAAAAGGGAGCTCTCCATCAACAGAGCAGCAAATGGTCCAAGAACTTCCATCCAAGCAGTACACACTGGAAGAAAGATCTTCTGTAGGAGAAACATCTTACGATCTTGACGAGGAGACAGCATCCACTTCCAGTGAGGACTCGGGACCTTTCACCATGGCCACTGCTTGCGCTGACTGTGGCATCTTGATAGATAACATGCATGGTTTACAGAAACATATCAATACATGGTGCCCCGAAAATGAATTTAAGCCTAAGAGAAAACGTGCATGATACGATGATGATGGTATTGACGCAGAAAGGGGGTGGTGATGTTAATACTAAATCTAAATGGCATGACCTCGAGGCCAACGAGTGGCAAAATGTGGGTTTACAGCGTATATAGAATAGGGTGCATGACAGGAGCCTACACGACATGAAGCTCAAGAAAAAAAACTACAGGCAACAAGGAAAATCGGAGGAATGGCTCGAAAGAAAACTACATACTGTGTGGAAAAATGATTTGGCAAACACGTTGAACTGTGTCATTGAGTTTACCCGCTATTTTGTAGAGGCACCCTCGTTCCAACCCATCCTAAACAGCTTGAAGAAAATGGATCCGAGCACTGAACAAACGGTCATCAAAGACAACATCAAACACACACACACACACACAGGCACACACTACCACACACACACACACACACACACACACACACACACACACACACACACACACACACACACCACCCACACTCACCCAACACACACACAGAGACACAACACCACACACACACACCACCACACACACACACCACAACACACACACACACACACACACAGAGGCACACACCACCACACACTCACACCACCACACACCACACCACACCGAACCACACCACACCACACCACACCACACCACACCACACCACACCACACCACACACACACTCACACCACACAACACCACACCACACACCACACACACTCACTCCACACACACACACACATACACACACTACACACACACACACACCACCACACACTCACACCACACCACACGGACATTTGAGATTCCCAATCGGACATGTCCGGCGCATATGACGGTTTCCGGACCCCTGCTCACACCACACCACACCACACCACACCACACCACATACACACACACACACTCACACTCACACCACACCACACCACACCACACCACACCACACACACACACACACACAACACCACACACACACACACACACACACACACACACACACACACACACCACCACCACCACACACACACCACCCACACTCACTCCACACACACAGACACACAACACCACACACACACACCACCACACACTCACACCACCACACACTCAGACAGACAGACAGACAGACAGACAGACACACACACACACACACACTACACACACACTCACTCCATGCCATGACACACACGCACACACACACACACACACACACACACACACTCCACGCCACGCCACTTCACAAACAATCCACACACACACACCACACCACACCACACCACACCACACCACACACAGGCACACACAACCACACACACACACCACCCACACTCACTCCACACACACACACAGACACAGAACACCACACACACACACCACCACACACTCACACCACACCACACACACACACACAGGCACACCACACCACACCACACCACACCACACACCACCACACACACACACCACCCACACTCACTCCACACACACACAGACACACACAACCACCACACACTCACACCACACCACACACACACACACAGGCACACACCACCACACACACACACACCACCACACACTCACACCACACCACACACACACACACACACACCATACCACACCACAACACACCACACACAGACACACACCACCACACACACTCACTCCACACCACACACACACTACACACACACTACACACACACTTACTCCATGCCATGCCCCGCCCCGCCATGCCACGCAACGTCACGCCACACCACACACAATCCACACACACACCACACCACACCACACCACACACACACAGGCACACACAACCACACACACACACCACCCACACTCACTCCACACACACACAGACACACACCACCACACACACACACCACCACACACTCACACCATCACACACTCACACCATCACACACACACACACACGGTGTGAGTCACACCACACCACACACACACACACACACACACACACACACACCACACCACACCACACTTACCACACCACACCACACCACACACAGACACACAATACCACACACACACACACAAACACACACACACACACACACCACCACCACCACACACATGCACCACACACCACATGCACCACATACACACACACACACACTCACTCCACACCACACCGCACCACACCACACCACACAACACACACATTCAGACGTCACGTCAGATTTTCTAGTAAAATAGGATGGTTCGCAGTGGAAGACTAAACTAAACTAAACATGAACTTACCTTGCAATCAACTAAACGTGAAATCCCCTTGTAATCAACTAAACGTGAAATCCCCTTATAATGTAATGAACAATGAAAATGTGATAAGATCAAATGAAATGGATTTGAAACTTAAAGTGAAGTTGCCGTATGGTAACAATGTAAATGGGTAACTCTCTCAACTATTTCTATTCTATTCTATTCTATTTCTGTAATATTCTAATTCACTATTTGCTAACTTAGAGAGAGATATCCATTTACTCCTTGTCCATATGAATGCCAGAAGACAACTGAAATAAACTGTTTCTAGAGCATGCACATTTTGTGCTCATCCAGCAAGAAGCACGTGCTGCATGCCAACTTTAACGCTTTCCGCGAAGCTGTTGTGTACCAATGAGTCAACCACTGTGTCCAGGAACATGAGACTTGTTCCCGGACACTTGTTCCCGGACAATTGTTCCCGGACGCTTCAGAACATGCCCCCTTCCATGATAGACCCCTGTCTATCATCTATTTGGAACAATACTTCATCAATACCATGCAGTTGATAAACTACAAAAATACCCAACTTATTTACAACAATGACTAGTCCATGAAACCTGCAGCACTATTTACAACCTTGAACAAATAGTTCTTGTCAGTCTCGATATTCGAGAGGA
Source organism: Haliotis rufescens (assembly GCF_023055435.1). Lineage (NCBI taxonomy): Eukaryota > Metazoa > Mollusca > Gastropoda > Lepetellida > Haliotidae > Haliotis > Haliotis rufescens. The sequence continues at coordinate 485,253 of NW_025963979.1, forward strand.
CAGATCTTTGTAACTGGTTGAGTCAATCTCGACCCTCCAACTTTAACATCTACAACTCTAACATGGCCATCTTGGCCTGGGTAAGTTTTCAATATCCTTCCCATTGGCCAAGTTCCTCTTGGATTATCTTGTGATACGACAATCACCACATCATCAACTTGGAAGTCTCTTGATGACGTGACCCACTTTTTTCGGACATTCAACGTTGGAAGCCACTCTCTCATCCATCTCCTCCAGATATGCCTGATGAGTTCCTGGATCCTCCGCCAACGCTTCTGGGGAGAAAAGGAAGTGGAATCTATTTCTGGAGCGAAGTCTCCACCAAGCTGCCCATGTAGAAAGTGGTTTGGTGTGAGCGGAACATACTCCTGTGTGTGGGCACTCTGATATGTGAGTGGTCTTGAATTCAACAGAGCTTCGGCCCCAGTAAAAGCAGTCATCAGTTCTTCATCGGTGACATCACTTGAGCTCAGGACAGCATAAATAGCCCGTTTAGCTGACTTGACCATCGATTCGAATACTCCTCCGAAGTGAGGAGCATTTGGAGGATTAAATCTCCATACAATGCCTCTGTTTGCCAATTTCGATTTTGTGATGTCAGAATCTAATGAAGTCACCAGCTCTTTAAGCTCTTTCACAGCTCCAACGAAATTCGTCCCGATGTCCGATATGATCTCTTTGGGCATTCCCCTTCTGTGTGCCATGCGGAAGAGAGCATTCAAGAACGAATTTGTGTCTAGTCCGAAAGCGATCTCTAAATGTACAGCACGTGTAGCTAGGCATGTGAACAGACACAGGTAACGCTTTTGACGGCTTTTACCTCGACCCTGTACAGTAAGAAATGGACCAGCGTAATCTACCCCCGCTTGAACAAATGCTCTCATTGAACAAACTACTCTCACCTTTGGAAGATTGCCCATGAGTTGTTGTGCTGGCTTTGCTTTTTGTTTTTTGCACCAAGAACATGCATTTTCCCATTCACGAATTTCCTCCCTTGAGGATATTATCCAGAACTTGGAAGACAATGAAGCTAATGTGGTATTTGTTCCCATGTGGTGACACATTTCATGATGATGTTTAACTATCAACTTTGTCACCGGGCTTTTTCTGGGAAGAATAATAGGAAACCTTGCTTCCCAGGACAGGACTTCTGCAAACCTCAGTCTGCCATTTAATCTCATCACCCCTGTTTCATCCAGAAAAGGCTGTAATCCTATGAGTTTACTCTTAGGTGGTATTCTGCTGTCATGGTACAGTGCCCAATACTCTTTAGGAAATGCTTCCTTTTGATCTTCTGAAATTAGTTTTCTTTCAGCTCCTTCAATCTCTTCTAGGTCCAGTTCTTCTTTCCTTCTCATATCCTTTTTTGTCCGACAGTTACTGAGAAACCTGTAGACCCATGCAAAGACTCTGCACAGTCTTTTCCAGTCGGAAAACCTACATGGATCCAAACGCCATGTCTGATCAACATCTTGCACCATCATTGTCACTTTCATATTTGATCCAGTTTTCCTTTCCAGCTCAACTTTCTGGAAAGCATGTATCTGTTTTGGCCATTGGCTTACATCAAGTTTTAAAAACTCAGGACCTTGTAGCCATGCTTTTGTACCAAGTGTTTCAGGTTTACAACCTTTTGTAAGTATGTCAGCTGTATTCAACTTAGTTGGCACATGCATCCATTGGCTGGGTTTTGTCACTTCTTGTATAAAACCAACCCGATTGGCCACAAATGGCTTAAAGCTTCTACTGTGGCTTTTTATCCACCACAACACGTTCATGCTATCAGACCAGATCCTAGCATCATCAGGTGACAATTCTAGGCCTTTTGCAATAGCAAGCAGAAGTTTCACCCCAAGAACCGCTGCCATTAACTCTAGTCGTGGGACACTGATAGACTTCAGTGGAGCAACATGACTTTTTGCAGCTACAAGTTGACTCGCTGTCCTGTGTTCATTAACACTCACCAGATAAATGACTGCACCAAAAGCATCTTGTGATGCATCTACAAACACATGTAGGCTTGGATTGGCTATTTCAGTTCTAAATTCAATCCATCTTGGGAAATGATGTGATGGCCATCACGAAGAATATATAAATATTAATGTGTCTTTATTATAAAATATGTAAGTTATGACAGCTTGTAAAAATTAGAAATATTTCCTAAATATTTCCCTGTTGTATTTTTGATGGTTATATGACAGTGCACGAATTATATCATAATTATCCTGTAAACTGTAATTAGTTTTGCAGGTATATATCAGTATACTTTTGCCAACCTCGTTTTCACGTAATTCAATGTTTTGAATCCCGTTTTGGTAAGAAATCTATCAGAGGATCATAGCATGCTTTTATAGAGCTTCATCGCACACCGTTATCTCGTAAAAATAATCATATGTCCATGCCATCATGTTACGCATATTGTTTAGGATGTGCCAGTACCTCATAAGCATCGATGTCAACAACGTGCCTGTCAAAACGATCTTGTTTACTTGTTTCAAGAGTTTTGCATTGACCGTAACTTTTGAAGAATTCATCGTTCTAAGCACACAGTTACGCAAATTAACCATCAGATACAGTTTAATCATACCTTTGTTCTTCAACAAACAGATCACAATCACTTGGCAGCTTGATATTTATCCATATTTGTGTGAATTTGTGATCAGGGCTGAGCTACGTGTTTCGCCGACGCCCGCCATTTTAACTTTGTGACAGCTAGCCTAGGTCGCGATGAAGTTACTGAATTTGGCTAATGCTTAGCATTTGCATTATAAAGTTTATTTAATCTAATGAACTATGTCCAGAGGAACCCAGAATCGTATTTGATGATATGTCAAGACGTGTATTAAAGTTACTGTTAATTCTGACATCAGGAACTATGTAATCTTCGCTGATGTATTCATGCGCAGTATTTAGCGTCACTATTTATGAACATGTTTCTCATAAATATGACATCCAGTGCTTCTGTCAAAGCATACCAGTGGCCAATTTGTGTTATTAAACGTCTTATGCATCAGATAAATTCCAATTGCCTCCTGACATTTGTAATCTTCCTCTTTGAATTGTCCATCGTAATTCCCAGTCGATGTTGCTTGTTGTTATTACGTCCTCTCGGCAGGCAGCAAGGACGTAGCTTCGACGTAGCAGGACGTAATTGTTTATCTTGTGATATTGGAAGGCAATTAGTGAATCAATTAGACAGAATTCATTGATTGGTATAAATACTCATTTTTATACCAAATTACCTCCTGAGATGGTTTGCCTTCCTCTTTATTTCAGTGATTTTACATTGTGAAAGTAGATCCCTCAAAGGAATAAGGACGTAAAGAGACGTAATTTCTCGTAATTTGATTGGTCAATAACAGACATGTGACCATTTTCTCACACCTATAAATACGATGAGATCCATTCTGGGTCATTCTGACTTTGGCAGTCTAAAGGTCAGTTTCAATCAAAGGGCAGATAGTTCCCCTTGTCCTTATGTAATCATTTCTATAAATAGACTGCATTTTTGAACACAGACACAAATTGCTATCTGAGTAACTGTAAAGTCATCCATATATATATATTAATAGCAGTAAACTACCATTATAGTTACAGGCAATAATTATTTTGCCCTGACACTGGTCCTTACAAATAAACCTTAAAGCTCAGAGGGATCTACTTATTTGGAAGCATTGTGTTGTCCATATAAGGCATTGTTATACCCACATGAATAAAAACTAATTATTCATTGGAAAGAAGTGTTTTGACTCTCAGTTACATCCAGACTTCGAGGTTTATCAGAAGTTCGGGTCCGGGCCGCTACAATATAAAGACTTCAAATCTGCCAATTCCCTATATCATTGCAAGAACTTTTCCTCTAAATCAGGATGCAGACTGTCATCCCAACCTACACCAGACACCCAAATGTGTTGCAATATTATCTTTGCCCGAATGGTGAATGGAGCTAACAGTCCCAAAGGATCAAATATCTTAGCAATCTCCCTCAAGAAAGCTCTTTTTGACATTTTAAAGTGATCATTTTGGATGTTGTAGCAGAATTGAAACCTATCACTCTCTGCATTCCAGAGCAACCCAAGAGCTTTCACTGATGGCAGTTCAGTCATCTGAATATTAATTTCAGATAGTCTTTCTGCAACTGGAATACATTCAAGGACCTTCAATGAATTGGAGACCCACTTCCTGGCGTGCATTCCAGCTGTAGTCCACAGTTCATTCACCTGATCATAAAGCTCTATAGCTTTTTCCTCGGTTTCTACCGAATCCATTGTGTCATCCATGTATGTTGATTTAGCAACTGTGTCTGCAGCCAAAGGAAGATGATTTTTGCATGCCTTAGCATGTTCCTGTGTAATATACTGTGCCAGAAATGGTGAACAATTCATTCCGAAGACTACCCGTGAAAATTCATATACATCAGGTTCTTCGTCCAGGTTCATTGATCTCCATAGAAATCTGAAGTACGGTTGATCAGCTTCAGTAATCTTTATTTGCAAGTACATTTCTGCAATGTCGCATATGATTGCGATTGGATGTTTTCTAAATCTTAGCAATATTTCAACAAGATCATTCTGCATTTTCGGACCTTGGTGAACAACATCATTTAAGGACACCCCATCACTTTTTGCTGATGCATCGAAAACCATCCTTACCTTCGTTGTATTTCGTTCAGGCCGGACCACTGGAAAATGAGGTAAGTACCAACATTTTTTGTTAACTTCTTTTTCAGGAACTTTTGTGATGTATCCTTTTTTCAGATACTGTGATATCACGTCTCCATATGCTGTCTGAATTGTAACATCTTTGGATAACCTTTTCTCAATTTGTTTCAGACGTTTGAAAGCACTATCATAATTACTTTCAGGAAGCTTTGACTTATCCTTCCATGGAACACCAACCGTGTACCTCTCTGAATCATAGGTAAGTGATTCTTTTACAGCATCCACCGCCAGTTCCTCATCTCGTGTCATAAAGGGCGTGTACCCTGAAATGGTTTCAACCTCCCAGAACCTATTTACTAATGACTCAAGCTCTATTTCGTTGCTTGTTGTGTGTGAATCATGAGCAAAGAATGAACCAGTCACATGTGCAGTATGTATTTCTGATTCGTGTACTTTACCAACACACGTCCACCCCAATGGTGTTAGCCTTGCTATAGGATCACCAGGATGACCACAAACATCTTTGAGAGAACAATGGAGTTCCAAATAGTCCATTCCAATCAATATGTCCACAATTGGTCTAGAACTCAATTTTGGAAAATCAATGTTACGCAAGTGACTCCAATCATTTGCATGTTTGTTCCAGTCAATCACTTTCATCATCCCTGTGACCTTTGTTGTAGTCAATGCTGATATGTTCATGTTGACCGATCCATCAACACTTTCTAATCCCACTTCAACAGCCATGCTATTAAAGGTTTCCTGCTTGCTGTTGAGAACATTCACAGATACGGTCTGGCTTTGACCATGCACACCTAACTCTGATGCTACGTCTTCATTGATATAGGTTTGTGTGCTGGCGTCATCCAGGAGAGCATTGACCTGTATTTTGCGAGTTCCATTTTTCAGTATAACAGGAATTGTCCTGAGCGAAGAAAAGGAATATTCCTTTCTCGTGGTAGACATTGTTGTCTGTTTGTACTCATTCCGAGCTTCTTCAGATTTGTTGCTTGTATTCACAGTGTCCTTTGTCCGTGAGTTTACCCAATCACTATCATGAAGTAATCTATTGTGTGTCGACCGACATCCCTCAATACCACATGGCACATTTGTGGAACATAATTTCACAACATGACGGATTCCTAAACACCGAAAGCAAAGCTTCAGTTCTTTTGCTTTGACCCATCGTTTCTGGATATCTAAAGCTTTGAAGCTTTTACAGTTTACTATCTGATGACCCTTTTCGTGACAGAAGTGACAGATCTGTACCTGTTTCCTGCCAAAGAAAGATCCTGACTTTTGATTGGACTTATGTTCCCTATCATTGGGCCTTTCAACGATACCCAGTTTCACCTCAGATGCTACGGTTTGAAATTCGGATTCTTTTAGAACCCATTCTCTTAATGTCTCAACCGATTCCTGACGTTGTAGTTCAAACAGCCATCTTTGGTAATTTGTTATCATTGACCCGGTCATTTTCCTCAACAATTGGGAGTACAGACACCCGTCACCCAATTCCTCATTTTTGTCAGCTTCTCTAAGACTGACAACAGTAATGTCTAAAAGTTCGGCATAATTCTCTAAGTCCTTGGCGTTGCCAGGACGAATGGGTCTGAAGTTATAAACTTCCTCCATTTTTAAAGCAATCTGCCTTCTTTTACCTCCATACTTTCTCTCCAGCCGTTCTAAAGCTACATCATAAGCTGCAGCAGTGTGACCTAGCCTTGAAATGAGATTAAAAGCCTCTCCTGCAACATATTGCTTTAGTTGTAACAGCTTATACTCATTAGTGGCATTAGCTCTGTCCACGCATGCCATGAAAGCAGCTTTCCAACTCTCGTAGTCTTTAATGTTGCCATGAAACACAGGAATTGAAACCCGTTTCATCTTGCTCCACATATCAGCACCAATTTTATCACTATGCGATGTCTTATTTCTTTCAATGAAAGATTTCATTTTGTGGTCATAGTTGCTATCTATCCGGTCATATTGCACATGTAATTTCCCCCGTTCTATTTCAGGAGAAGCAGGTGCTTCCATTTCTATTCTTATTCTACTCATATCTATTTCTGGTGCAACTGACTCAACCATGACCAACATTCTGATGAACAGAAGGAACACATTGTTCTTCTTGAAGCTCTGCGACTTTAAGTTTCACAGGCATGTGTTTCTTTATGTTAACTGGGCGAAATATCCTCGACATTACTGACCTTATACCAGAAGACGAGCTATCATCTGACCTGCTGCTCAAATGCAATCTTGCATTGTGTATTGCATCATCGCTATATTCTAAGACTTCATCTATTTCCTTACATGTTTTCTTGGCATTCTCGTAATCTCCATGTTGGTCGTATGCCTTGGACAGGACATACAATAAGTCAACAGCTTTAGCCTGAAGTGAACTCACCTTATCTATCTCATCCCTCACTGCTTTCCTTGTGGGGAGATCCTCCTGGTCTATCAAACTCAGCATCTGATTCTGAGCCTTTGTCAATGCAGACTTTGCTGCCGTCTTTTGTTTCTTAAGCTGAGCTATTTTTAACTCCAGCTTATCTACATCACTAATACTTGTAGCCTTTTCAGGATTTATTATCCCACCTTCAGACTTTGCTATATCAGACATGCTTGTTGCTTTGCCAGCCATTGTGAACAACCAAGCATCAAACTACACCTGAAAATCTATCCTATTTTTGAATGACGTACGTTGACCCTAAAAACTATCAACACCAGTCACTATAACTAACTAACTAGCCCATATTCAGAGCAACCACGCTCTGCTACCAATGGTTCGCAGTGGAAGACTAAACTAAACTAAACATGAACTTACCTTGCAATCAACTAAACGTGAAATCCCCTTGTAATCAACTAAACGTGAAATCCCCTTATAATGTAATGAACAATGAAAATGTGATAAGATCAAATGAAATGGATTTGAAACTTAAAGTGAAGTTGCCGTATGGTAACAATGTAAATGGGTAACTCTCTCAACTATTTCTATTCTATTCTATTCTATTTCTGTAATATTCTAATTCACTATTTGCTAACTTAGAGAGAGATATCCATTTACTCCTTGTCCATATGAATGCCAGAAGACAACTGAAATAAACTGTTTCTAGAGCATGCGCATTTTGCGCTCATCCAGCAAGAAGCACGTGCTGCATGCCAACTTTAACGCTTTCCGAGAAGCTGTTGTGTACCAATGAGTCAACCACTGTGTCCGGGAACATGAGACTTGTTCCCGGACACTTGTTCCCGGACAATTGTTCCCGGACGCTTCAGAACATAGGATGTGTGGTAATAATAATATATCCCCAATAATCCTTCTATACCTAATTATTTCAACACTTTGAAATAATTTCATATTTATTTAAATAATATTTGAGCTCCATGAATAGGATTAACGTAGAACATAGAAATGTCACACCTCGTATTAACAGACGTGAGGGGAAGGGGTCGGGACCCACTCGGCTCAGTTGAGAGACTATTATAGCTATTGTCATTGGAATGATGCATCTCACACCACTCATTGTCCAGTACGAGGTTGCTTCAACTGTCTTCATCGACATTCCACACGTGTTCGTGTAACAAAGACATATAGTAACACTCCTTATACGGAAGTCATTACTACACTTACCCTTTCTGATCTATAACACCATATATCTCCAATTGAACGTTACTTATAGTTTATTCAATATTTATTTGATTGATTGGATGGTTGATCTGTATGATTAAATGGTTGATGTGCATTATATGCATGATTAAATGATTTCAAATGCATTATCTCTGCACTATATGCATGTTTGAATGATTGATTCCTACACTTCCTTATTCGGAAGTCATTGGATCAATAGACTGTATTGACAGCATTGTTTATGGATACAATAGAACAACAATAGACAGCATTGTTCATAGACAATAGACAGCATTGTTCATGGACAATTGACAGCATTGTTCATGGGCAATAGACAGACAAAAGAAGCACTGCCCGTGGGCAGTGGGATACTTCCACACTATCATCTACTGTCAATCAAGCGTTTCACACGAAAGGATAAAAAATCAAATATTGATAACACGAATACATATCTGTTTACCTTTGACCGTCCAACGGTTCCGAACTCTATTAAAGCTGGTTATGTCAACATCGGAGTGTAGGTGTATGTCCCCAATCCACTCCGATGCTATAAGTGTCAAAAGTTTGGACATGGTTCGAAAACTTGTACACGCTCTATCATTTGTAATCGTTGTGGTGGCAACCATCACAGTACCGACTGTAGTCTAGATTTAAAGTGTATCAACTGTGAAGGCGAACACATGGCCTCTTCCAGATCCTGCCCCATGTATCAAACGGAAACACAAATTCTGAAACTAAAATGTGAAAAAAACATATCTTTTGCAGATGCTAGGAAGCTTGGCAATCAGTCAAGATCCCCTTCAACTCTAAACTACTCTGCTGCTGTGGCAAAGCCTGTTAAAACCACTTCATCTGTTCAGTGTCAAACCAATTTGACATGGGTCACTTCTCTTCAGCCAGTTGAAACTGCGTCTATCGCAAATATATCTGACAGTCAATCTGCATCACCACCCGATAGTGTTCAGGCAGACTCAGACTTAGTCTCAGACTCATCCTGAAGAACCAGTTGTTTTTGACCGAAAATTATCCAACAAACAAAGAAAAAGGTTAAACAGAAATCAGACAACCAGTACCCTGTCTCCTTCAGAAGCATCTCTCCACAACTCCTTCAGTGCTTTAGACATGGAGGTGACTCCATCGTCAGACAGTAGCGGTAGGACTTCTTCTTCCTCACATTCACGTGAGAGATCACCCATTGAGCCACCCTAACTCAATCATCACATTTAATACAATGGAACTGGCAAATAATTATAATGATTTACAACTTTTAATTCAGGATTTCAAACCATCGGCGATATGTCTACAAGAAACAGAGTACAAAGACAGGGGCGGTCGGGTAGCCTGGTGGTTAAAGCGTTGGCTCGTCACGCCGAAGACCCGCGTTCGATTCCAGACATGGGTACAATGTGTGAAGCCCATTTCTAGTGTCCCCCGCCGTGATATGGCTGGAATATTGCTAAAAGCGGCGTAAAACCATACTCACTCACTCACTATTACAAAGACACTGATAAATTCGATATAAGAGGTTATACCTCCAACAATGTCTTTTCACCTCCAGGTGCAAAAGCCACTGGAGGTTCTTCAATATTCATGAAAAACGGCGTTATCCACAGCCCTGTTCATCTTGCTACTCCTATTCAAGCTGTTGCCGTCCGTGTAACCTTACACATAGTTTTTACTTTGTGTTCATTCTATATTCCACCATCTTCTTCCCTTCGACAGTCTGAACTTCAAGCTCTTTATGATCAACTCCCCAAGCCCTGTATTATTATGGGTGGTTTAAATGGGCACAATCCACTCTGGGGTAGTGTTCAGACAAATAAAAAGGGTAAACTTTTGGAAGATTTCATTTCGAACAACGACTTGTGTATCAATAATGATGGTTCAAAACACATATCTACATCCCAGTACAGGTACCTACTCTGCTCTGGATTTATCACTCACTCACTCTGATTTATTATACGAATTTGAAAGGTCCGTCCACGAAGACCTCTGTGGCAGTGATCATTTCCCAACCATTTTAAAACCTTACTTTCACATGTTCCTCCTTCAACAAGATGGAACTTTACTAAGGTCAACTGGCCTTTATTTGAAATGCTTGCATCCAATAAATTAACACCTGATCTGTTTCTTGACGCTGACCCTGTACAATTATTTTCTGATGAATTAAACAAAATCGCTGATGAATGTATTCCTAAGTCCTCTACAAATCCACACATCCGTAAACCATGATTTAACAATGACTGCAAACAGGCTAGGAAGGCACGGAAAAAGGCTAAAGCCAGGCGTACGTTTGAACAAAATAAACCCCAATCTTGGCAACATTATGTCCAAGGTATGGAACATGATACAGAAAATTAAAGGTAAGGAGTAGTATAGGTAATGATGGTTCTGGCTCACTTCCACTGGAGCCAGATTTATTACCTATACTACCACTGCAGAGGGAATTTTTTATGCGTAAATGATGATGCGATTCAATGATAGTCATGAGATTAAGTTAAATTGACTCCAGCTCACCACCACCTGGAGTCTATGATACAAATTTTTTATAGGTAATGATGGTTCTGGCTCACTTCCACTGGAGCCGGGTTTATATACCTATACTGCTACTACAGGTGGCATTTTTTATGCCAAAATGACTATGCGATTTATGCAACTATGCGCTTGTTGCCTTCCCTGTTCTATGAACTTTTTTTTCTCGTCTTCGCTAATACCACTGGTCCTGCTTCATTCATTGTATTTGGTGAGTTCTGACAGCACTAAACGAAACTCATCTTCGGATATCTTATAGGGCATTGCTGTCGAAATATGATCCTCAATGCTGTTCAACTTTGCTTCGTCGAGTATCCGAATACTATCGTGTTTTAATGCTTTCTTTTGCAACCTACGAGAAATGAATTTTATCGCTATTCCTGCCAGTCTCCAGCGGTTATTTCCATGCCAAGCACGATAGGCGCGGCGATTATAGTTGATAGTAAACCGATACCCGCTACACCGAGTCCCATGCCAGATACTACAAGAGCGGTGTCAACTCCGTCCAGAGCATTCACGGCTCTGCGATACTTTTTATACAATCCAAGTCTCAACTCCCTATCCTTCTCTATTCGATGTTTTATGTCGCTTATTTGATGTAATCGAAATCCATCAACAGTTTCCATCTTTTCAAATGCTTCATCGAGCGCTGGATATAAACTCATAGTGTATATTACGATCATATAATAGTCTTTAATTGGTCTTGCTTAAATGTTTTGAGACTATACATCAATCTTATCAAATGTATATTATACGGCAAGAATATCTTAGAAAGAGAAATACTACCACTTTTAATAATTTGAACCCCTTCGAGGGTTGCAAAGGGAGATGCTCCGATATGAATAATACTTCAACGTTGACGCTCGTGTTTCTTGAGCCATTTAATCGATAGACCTGGTAATATTTCGAAGGCATCTACCGGTACATCTCCGAACAAGACTTCAATAATAAGCGTAGAAAGATTAGGTATTGCACTCAAGTTATCTTTGATATCTTCGAATTCAGTAATCAAATTTAAAGTAACATTTTTTAAGGCCGGACGACTATATAACATATGACCTGGGATTTGTGGCAGGGGGGTAACTAACACACCTTTTCGTTTTGATGGGATATAAGCTGCGAGTATGATGCCACTATTTATTATCTTAGTTAAATTATGTCCCTTACCCATCATCACATAAGGTGGGGTAATGACGATATTCAGTAGCCACTCGATGTTTGATTCGATCATAGTCCATTTATTATCGTCGTTGCGAGTAATATTGTACGAAGTGTTTTTAATGAGTCTACTAACGTCGACATCGCTTAAATCTTCTAGATTACCCGTGAATGTGACTTCTTTCCGCTTGTATACACTATCGTGTAAGTGTAAAGCGTATAACTTACCATTGTAACCGGGTTTATCAAATCCTTCTGTGTCTCCGAGATCTGAAAGCTCAATTGTATTACATTGTCTGAGTGTTCCAGGGCCTGATGCATCAACCATTATTTATAATATGGAGTGTTACACTTAAGTATCCTATATGTACAGGTTGATGTTTTACATCTAATACAGAAATTTTGAGGTCTGAAATAATACCACGCTTCAATTTTTATATTGTAATAACGAGAAAGATTCCGTTCTACCGCTATTGTATTTTTCATTTTTCACTGGAACACTTTTGAGCAGAGTTAAAGGACTTTCTAGTTGAATATTATCCGTCGTGCTTATTTGATCAAGAGTGATGAACAACTCTTTATAGGGAACTAAATCGGGTAATGTATCTCCATGTTTTGTTCCATTGGGTTTTATTATGTTCATAGATTCATAGTCGAGTGTAAATCCAAATTTAGGTGATAAGTTGTCGGGAATAATTACACTTTTTTCTCCAGCGACTAATTTCAGCATCCCATTCGACTCATTTTGTGTGAGACTCATTCCATTAGGCTTAAAAATTTCATCATTGAGTGAGCATACACTGTAATACCCATCAGGTATAATAATGAATTTTTCAATAATATTTTGTTCACTTGATAAATACATACTATTATTATCTTTTGCAGCATTTATATTGGTCCACCGCGGGTAATACGTTACATCGCATAGTGCTACTTCGAGTTGTCCATCCGAGTTATCGATAGTTTGAAGCAGTTCAATAGACTGACCATTTGTTATTCCAGGGAGTGTAACATACATATTAAATATACAATGATACTATATCATAACTTAAATATGAAATCAACTTACATTACTAATCAATCGATTATAATAACTGCCTCCGGTGCTGAGTTTACCGTTAAATTCCACGATATCTTTGAAAAATACACTTTCACGGCAACTAACGATACAATGGTGGACGATTGGTTTAACCGTCCGATGCAATTTTGGCAGAATCAGTTAAACTTTGCCGTATGGTGTGCCACAATGGGATGTGGCGTATCTGTTAATGCCCCAGGATTTAAACTATATAAGTCTGTTATATTATTTCATGTGTACTATCAGATTAGACGTATACTTAAAGAAATTAGTGCTCCATTACCGCTTGATCCAGCATGGAATCACGCAAATAATCATTATAATAAGAGGGCCTTCGAACGTATTTGTAATGAATTTAATGTTTCTACGAGTAAAGATTGGCGCATAAAAGGACCTAGCCATGGTCTAGGTATTCCGTACAATGGACAAAGAACTATTAAAGATAAAAGCGATTATTTAATTAAAGAGGGTGTGATCCCTTCAGGCTTTGCTCTCTCGAGTAAACAGTTTAGAGCAGATCGTATGAACTTTGAGAGTGGCATTCCTTATATTATAACAAAGTTTGTGCATCCAAACGATACAACAGACGCTTGGAATGAATTTGTAAATGATAAAACGGAAAATAATTTTACTAACCCAGGATTTGAAAGAGTTAATGAATTGATAAGAACTTATGTGTGGGCAATTCTCGGAGCACAATCGCAAACACGAACGCCCATTATCGGTACTGGGACGGCGTTCGATGCACAAAAAGAGTTTGTCGCAAACGTGGAGGACGCCATTAATTCACCAGTTGACATACCATCGTCTATAAAGCGTTTTCAAGATGCATTACAGTACGCTCAATCCAAAGTGGACTACGTTTATGTGCCGGGACTATACATGTCTCCAATTAATATGGAACTTAAGATCGGTCAAGTTATAGGCTATAATAATAAAATTGTTATCGCTACCGATCAACAAAAACCAGGTATAAATTCAGATATGAATGTCGAATTAATAACGCAAACGATCACGGGCGAAAAGGGAATAGTCAAGCCACAAACACCACATGTTTCACAAACATCTACTGACGCACAAGTGTCACCGCATATTGCGGCTAAAAATCAACAACATATCGATGAAAAAACAGCGCTTGTAGTGGGTGGAGTCTCATTTGGTTTACTCATGATTTGGTTAGCGAACTGATTTGGATAAATAGTTCTTAGTGAATACATACAACAGCCCGGCAATTGCTACGATCAGACCCCATAAGTTTTGACTAAGCCAAGTGGTGGTCTTAGCTAATAAATTCAATAGCCAGGAAACAGTACTCCCTATTATACCGGGAAGTGCGGCCGCGGCTTTCTCAGCGAGCTTTCCCAGTGCTGAACCTAATGCTTTTAAATGCTTTTTTATCCACTCTTTTATCCCGTTTTTATCGTTAGGCGGTGTACCACCACCTGTGCTGCCACCTGTTAACGAGAGAGTCAAAGTCGATATAATAAATCCCAACGCGGTTAAAATACTGGCAATTGTTATTCCCTGTTCTCTGAACAATGTTTTAATTCTATCGGCCAGTGTAGTGTCATCGTTGAGGACTCGATCGATAGTTTCTCGAATTCTACTGATTTGTGAATGAAGTGCCTCTCTATTAGTGGAAGCAGCCTCGAGGTGGGCCGATCTTTCGTCTTCTAAGTCACGTATTCTTTCCGCTACGCGGCGTCTACTGAATTCATCGCCCACCTGTTCAAGTTTTGTTTTCTCGTAAACTATATGCTTATCGATTTCGGATATCTTAGCCATATTATTCATGAGTTCTCCCCGCATTGTTCACATTGCCTTGTCAAGACCTCGTAATTCCCTAATACTGAACTCCGATATCTGTAACGTGGAATTATCGTAATAGGTATCTAAGATTTCTTCGAGTCCGTCCGAGGCCACCTTCGAGGAAGCCTCCAAATCATCTGTATTACCGAGTTCAGTACGCACAGTCCTAAGAACCTTAGTAGTCTTCGCGGAAAGTCGTCGGTAGTCGACAAAACCTAATTCATCACGAACAGTGCCGATGCCGTGTTTAGCAACTATCGTAGACAAGGCTAGGGGCTTACGAGTACGAGAATGCATAAGATCAATATCTGGAGCGCCACGCAGTCGCAATATTCCTTTACTATCTAGCTCAAACTTTGAATATTCACGAACAATAGGACTATCATCTTTAAAGGAATCGTAATAATCATTGACGGTTGATTGTAAAAGTTCATCGTTAAGACTACTATACCTGGTTTCATCAGTACCCTCTTCGTTTCGATTCGGATCATCAAAGGTACTTAGATCAAAGTCATTAATATCAAAATCAGTCATTTTTATATTAAACATAGGGTACATGTTTTCAATATAACAATGTCTTCGCAATACAGCAGAAGTTAAACCCACAACGTAGACTTCGAGATCCATTGGGGGTCAAAGCAATTCGTCAGTCTGTAACTATAACTAATAACCCTAGTACCCCCATCGATCAGAATCAAACGCTTCTGGTTTGCTTTCCTAATCTCGGCGCACACGATGTGTTAGTTCCGGGAACTGTCCGACTAGCATTTACGGTTAGTTTGACTTCTACCAACGTTAACAGGGAGCCCGTTCAGAACATAGGTCGTGCTATCGTTAAGAAAATCGCTATTAAAATTAGCGGTAATGAGGTTTTGAGTATCGACGATAGCGATGTATACTATTGCTACATGGATCTCTGGAGAACGGATAAAGAGTGGGAAAACAAACAGTACCAAGGTATTTGTAATAAGAACACATTGAGACTGCGCGTAGGTGCTGAAAATGGTGTTGTTACCAACGAAAAAGATAAGGCCGTTGCCGACGCATTAGGTAACAGATTCTATATTCCCCTAGACTTTGAATTACTAGATTCCCACATGCCCTTTTATCAAGCATCCCTAGGCGATAGGTTAGAATACGAACTCACTTTTAATGACTACGGCAGAGTAATCAGAGCTGCTGAAGATGCTAGCTATTCCACTGACAATATCTCGCTGGAGTATGATATGATAACGGATCCCGAATTAGCCAGACAAATTCGTAACCAGTATACGGGAAGTTTAGCCATTTTGTACGATCGCGTGCTTCGACATCGAAAGATCACGAGGGACAAAAAAGATACGATGTGGAATATCAATCTAAACGTCCCCACGAGGTCGCTGAAGGGTATTTTAATGTTGTTCGAGGACCCCTCCGATGCGTTTAAAAGAAATACCGAGAAGTTCTACAATCCCAAGATTAAAAAAGTAGAATTGACTATCGAGGGCGTTCCTAATCAACTATATAGCCAAGGAATGCTAGCGTATCACCAGTGGGATGAGATTAAAAAACTTCCTTCTCTAAAACGTTCCCCGGAAGTTAACGCGGTCGTGAAAGATCTGTCTCTCGGGAGTGTATCGATGGTTGAATACCTCACCACGAAGCACGCGCTATGGCTAGACATGCGAACAACGGATGATGACCAACTACACGGCAGTGGGAGGAGAATAGAAAATGCTAGCGAGGGTGCCACCATACAGATAACGAAGCTCCAGGAAGCAGCTGGTAAATTAAACATATATTTGTACGTGATTATGGATGCGCAACTTAATATACAGAATGGGAGATTCGTGCAAGCAATCTATTGATAATCTTTTACCTAAAGATCCGCACTGCGGTATCATATGCGGGCAAATGGGCTGCGGAAAAACAGCTTTTATTCTAGATATTTTAGAAAGTCATTATCGGGACGTTTTCGATCATATTATTATTCTGTGTCCGACTATAAGCGTTAATAAAACATACAACATACTTATCGAGAGATTGGGTAATGAATGACGACTGGGTACACAGAGTCGATCCGGGCGATCGTTTACAAGACTGTCTCCGAGTATGTCACGAAAAATACAAAGGAGAATCAACCCTTTTCGTAATAGACGACTGCAGCGCGAGTAAAGAACTCACAAAAAAGAAAGATATGCTTTCATATTTAGCATTCCCCGGTCGGCATACTCAGCATAGCGTTTGGGTACTTACTCAAAAATACAACTCTGTCCTAAAAGATCTCAGAGAGCAGACCAAATGGGTAGCACTGTTTCATTGCAAAGACCGAGATTCATTCGAGGAATGTTTACGTGAAAATGATGTCATTTATACCAAGATTGAACGAGACAAAGTCAGAAAAGTGTTAGCAGCAACGAAGCGCTGTAAACTCGTATTAAAAACCGATCAACCAGCTGCTTATGCAATTGCTTAGAAAAATGTAGCAAAATTATAGCAAAATATAGCAAAATGTAGCAAAAATGTAGCAAATTGAACATTAGCGGTTAATATTACATAAAATGTGGTTCGAAATCATCATTCTTTCACAACAGTGTATTGGATATGTCATATTATATTATGTTAGACTTAAATATCTCCTTAGGTATTACATTATGGAATGCGACGAACTCATCGAACAAATTTTCAAAGAATCTGATGCAGATCAACATGTAGATAAATCTTTAGATAAACATAGAGAAAGACTCGCGGCTTTGGTAGCCGGTGGAAAATGTTCCCAATATTTCGGGGAAAATTATACCAGGGTCGTCTATATTACAACTATACACAGTCGTAGCTAGTACGTTTCTCCCTATCCCGGCAGAACATCGCATGTATTTATGCGAATCTCTCGAGAAAGACCCATTCATCGAACACGCTATAAGCGCAGTGAGCTGTGAGTTTTATCATAGATTCGGAATGTTCTTAGCTCCGTTCACCACAGCTTTAATAACGGCTAGGTATTGTCAATTTAAACATACGTGCCCACTTAATAATATAAAGAACGAAGTTCAAATAAATAATGGAGACTCAACAGGTGACACCACAACAGATTGTGAACGAGGAACAACAGATTGCGGAAACGCAACAACAACAAGTGAACGAGGAACAACAGATTGAGGAACAACAAGTGAATGCACCACAAACACAAAAACAACCCAGAGTTACTAAGAACCCAAAAAAAGTAGCTGCAGGAAGGAAGGGTGGGCTGGCGCGCAAAGCGAAATTAATAAATAATTCAAATATTAATCTGATTAAAACATGGGCACTAGTAGGAGTTGCTGGTATAGCGGCTGTATGGTTATTTTATAAGACCGGAGAAGAGAAAATGTCACCCCTGCCGCAACAACAAGTTCAATTAGAGGTTAGTCCTCATATAATGCTATAAGAAGCATGACTACTCCAGTTACAGACGGTAAAATGTTGGTACTAAAGCCACACCTCCCAAGCTAGATTTTAATGGATTTGATATAGGTATGATGGTTCTGGATATTGGATTAGCAATGGCAACGAAGGATATGCTCATCAAACAAGGGCTTATCCCGGAAGACATAATGAAGTAATTAAACATTTGAATATTTTATATTCATATACTATGGCAACAATTGCGATGATGGTTGGTGGAGCTGTTGTTAATGCTCTAGCTTTTTCGGGGAGTAATTTTTTATTTTCTAGTATGAGGGAATCAAACGCTAAAGAAGTTGAAGAGGAACGTAAAAGACATAACAAAGCTTTAGAACAATACCAAGCAGCCCAGTTACGCAGCAGAGAATGAAGAGATTAGACTTTATTCATGAAAAACTGCTTAAGGAAGGACATTCAATTCAAACGTTTAAGGATGTCGAATATGCCATGCACGAATACTACCTCGTTTTTGGGAAAAAACTAGACCCAATACCGATACCAACAATGAGTCAGTTTTAGACACCGTCAGAGGCTCAGAAAGACCGCGAGGTCACATTTGTGATTATGGGGTTATCTGCTCTATTGATTTTCAGCTATACAATAGCTACTCATAAATAACCACAGCTGAGGCTATGCATAAACCATGACCTAGTTATAGCGATCTATAAATAGCCTAATCAATATCTCGCCTAGTGTAGATGTGATTTGCATTTAGACAAATAATATGATCGATGTATATACCATGAATAATTGCAAATTTACACTCATGGGGAAGACGACTCTATGTAATCGACGCTGTGTTGATATTTACTGCGGTATACACAATTATTACATCAGGCGCGGACACATAAACTATACGTGTTCTGAATGCGGGATAGGGGTCAAAGGTCGTTATTGTTTATGTAAGAAACCCGGTGCTGATAGGGTCAGGAATCAGATTATTTACGCTAGGAAGAGAGATTACATCAATGAGAGGAATAGGTTGGGGAGAATACATATTTAGATATATGAAAACAACCAATTAGACATTTGTCTCATTTGGCATATACCATTCAACCACAATGGTTTTTGTCAGAGAATTAAAAGCTATGGCAAAGCAAAGTGGCCTACGTGGATATTCTCTTATGAGAAAAGCTGAATTGATTACCTTACTCGGTTTGGAATACAACAAACCCCAGACTGTTAGAGAACTCAAAGTTCGAGCAAGAAACAGTGGGCTGAGAGGTTATTCTCGAATGAGAAGAGCTGAATTGAACACTTTACTAGATAATAATCAACCTAATGATGATGATGATGATGATGATATTGATAATGATGTTGAGAATCAACAACAAGAATTAATATTTGTACCCACATCCGCCGGCGTTGGTAAATATCTAAGAGGTTGGAAGATGGATATTAATTCCAACATGGATGTTAACGATATTAAGCCCATCATATCGAGTAAAATTAACGAGGAATTAGATGATTTACATAGTATAAAATACCAGCTGACGATTAAAATGACATTGAGTAAAAGTAACACAGACGATAGCGCCGAATATACCGAACCATATTTCCGTAGCAATCAAGAAGTTATAACCGAATCCGATACTATAAACTCATCATTAGATACATCAATTCAGAGAATACAGGAAACTTTAGAACGCTGGACTAATAGAGGTTTGGGTTGGGGTGTGGATAAAATCGATAGTTTATATTTAGATATAGCAAATTATATGCCCTTCAAAGGTGGTTCTTATATAGATTTACCCCCGTATTATAAGAAAAAAAAAGCCATAATTAATGTAAAAAATAAATGCGATGACTGTTTAAGAATGATGATAAAATCTGCATTGTTCCCCGTAGACAAAAATCCGGATAGACCTTCTAGATATCCCCAAAACGATGGACTCAACTTCGATGGTATAGACGAACCTACACCAATATCACAAATTGATAAGGTGGAAAAGCAAAATAATTTAGCTATAAATGTTTTCGGACATTCTAAAGGAATTGTTGTACACAGGATAAGCTCCGCTCCGGAACATATTCCCAGAATCAATTCATTTCTGATCGAAAAAGATGGAAAATATCATTATACGTGGATAAAGAGTTTAAACAGGCTGCTATACGATCAAACCAAACATGCTAGAAAGAAATATTTCTGCGAAAGATGCCTACATGGGTACAGCAGACAAGATCTATTAGAAGCGCATAAAGAAGACTGTAGAGGTGTTGGACAGAATGCTATCAGGATCGATATGCCTAAAGAGGGAAAAAATATATTAAAATTTGAACATTATTGTAATCAAATGCCAGTACCGTACGTAATTTACGCCAACTTCGAAGCGCTTATCAAACCCATAGAAAATACCAACCATAATAATCAAGATAGTAGTTTTACGTACAAAACTCAAGAACATATTCCTTGTGGGTTTGGATATATAGTAGTAAGGTATGATGGGAAAACAAAAACTCCCGTGATGTATAGAGGTCCCGATGCAGCAGGAAAGTTCCTAGAATATCTACAAAACGAAGAGAGAATAATCAGGGAAAATGTATCGTGTAAGAAACCCATGCGTATGACGAGGGATGATTGGAGGGCTCAAGTGACCTAAGACCTAAGACCTAAGATGTATTCTATAAAAAAGTCCGATAATGGAGAGATAAGAAAAGCCAAGGGCGTTAAGAAGTATGTTGTAAAAAAGCATATCAAACACGAACAGTAAAAAGAATCATTATTCAATGGTAGAACGTTCAAACACAAAATGAACTCTTTAAGAAGTTACAATCATAGCATATATGGATTAAGAATGAACAAGACATCATTATCCCCCTTAGATACAAAGAGATGGATTGATAATGATGGTGTAACTACCTATGCTTATGGTTATGGTGGTAATACCGTACCGTCGGGAACTATGAACAACTCTTCTCGTACAAATGCCCTACCCGGTCCATCTTAAAGATAATAAAGAATAGGCTCTCCTTCTTTCGTAACCAATCGACTAATGTTATACGTCTTAAGGGACCATATGGGATCGGTTGCCCGACGTAGGCCTCCTTCGAGTTCACCGGCCTGGTATAAATATCTTACCCTTACTCTGTCCGGAAGTTTTCGTTCTTTGCCTCTCCTCGGTGCTGAAGATTCGGAAGTCACGGATTTCATTTTAATAGCATCGGATGGTTTCTTCCCTATTAATCTCGTCACTTCATTATTCAGCGCTGATACAATGGCTGATAATCGTGTCACCCATTCGGTTGATCTCAATCGCTGGGATTTCATTTCGATCCCATACTGATAGCCAAACAAACGTTCCGCTAATGTCCTGTTAAATCTTTCGACGATAGCTTGACTGCGGTGGGCCTCTCTTTCACCACGGACGATTTCGACATCGTGCTTTGTTAACAGTTTAGTTACCGATCCCATAAACTCGCGACCGGGATCTACTTGAAATAGCTTAGGCCATTTTAGCGGTCCGCGTTTATATATGCGACTCAGTGCATTAGCTACTTCTGTTGAATCTTTCGAGGTTAATGGTTCAGCCTCTTTGAATCGACTAGCCACATCCACTACTGTTAAAGCGTATTTATACGTTTTGCGTTTTACCTTATCGTGGGGAAGAAACAAGAGGTCAGCCTGATGAACTTCATTCGTCGTAAAAATATCAAACTTCTTCCTCGGTACATAACGCGGTGCCGGTAAATATATTTGCCACAACGCTTGTTTCTTTAACCAATCCTTGGCCACATCTTTAGATACCTTAGCCGCGGTGGCTAATTTTTTTATTGCTCCTACACCTTTCCAATATCCTCGTGGGCTATAGTAAATTTTATCCATTATTAATTAATAGTGATGTTTCGTTTAATACAACTCATGACTATCGTTGAATCGCATAGTCATTTTGGCATAAAAAATTCCATCTGTAGTAGCAGTATAGGTAATAAATCTGGCTCCAGTGGAAGTGAGCCAGAACCATCATTACCTATACTACTTAAGGTTTCTAAATGTAGCATCCACAATCTTAAGAATGAGAATGAACTATTAACAAATAAATCGGATATTGCAAATAAACTAGGTGAAACGTTAGCTGAACATTCTTCTTCCTCAAATTATGCCCCTCAATTCCAAAAATGTTATAAATATCTTACCCTTACTCTGTCCGGAAGTTTTCGTTCTTTGCCTCTGCTCGGTGCTGAAGATTCGGAAGTCACGGATTTCATTTTAATAGCATCGGATGGTTTCTTCCCTATTAATCTCGTCACTTCATTATTCAGCGCTGATACAACGGCTGATAATCGTGTCACCCATTCGGTTGATCTCAATCGCTGGGATTTCATTTCGATCCCATACTGATAGCCAAACAAACGTTCCGCTAATGTCCTGTTAAATCTTTCGACGATAGCTTGACTGCGGTGGGCCTCTCTTTCACCACGGACGATTTCGACATCGTGCTTTGTTAACAGTTTAGTTACCGATCCCATAAACTCGCGACCGGGATCTTCTTGAAATAGCTTAGGCCATTTTAGCGGTCCGCGTTTATATATGCGACTCAGTGCATTAGCTACTTCTGTTGAACTTTCGAGGTTAATGGTTCAGCCTCTTTGTATCGACTAGCCACATCCACTACTGTTAAAGCGTATTTATACGTTTTGCGTTTTACCTTATCGTGGGGAAGAAACAAGAGGTCAGCCTGATGAACTTCATTCGTCGTAAAAATATCAAACTTCTTCCTCGGTACATAACGCGGTGCCGGTAAATATATTTGCAACAACGCTTGTTTCTTTAACCAATCCCTGGCCACATCTTTAGATACCTTAGCCGCGGTGGCCAATTCTTTTATTGCTCCTACACCTTTCCAATATCCTCGTGGGCTATAGTAAATTTTATCCATTATTAATTAATATTGATGTTTCGTTTAATACAACTCATGACTATCGTTGAATCGCATAGTCATTTTGGCATAAAAAATTCCATCTGTAGTAGCAGTATAGGTATATGAATCCGGCTCCAGTGGAAGTGAGCCAGAACCATCATTACCTAAGGAATTTTGTTAGCGATTAGACATTTATTTCAAAACACATTTTGTTCTCGGAAAAGTGAATCTGGACAATTTAATTGATTTCTAAATCTTAAGATCATTCTTTTGGTTCCACTATTTGTCTGCAGCAAGTTACCTGTTTTTACATCCCAAGGCCTGCCACATCCAGAATATTTATTAATTTGTTGGTCCCTTCTAACATAAATTGGTTTTCTGGGCGTTTTCTTAATTCATAAATTGTTATGTTATCTTAACCCCAAGGGGTGATCAGTTTTCATTCTTGCCAAGGAAATTCATATTTGATAAGCTATTTGTTTTCTTTCAAAACCCTGGCTTTGTATCATAGACTCCAGGTGGTGGTGAGCTGGAGTCAATTTAACTTAATCTTATGACTATCATTGAATCGCATAATCATTTACGCATAAAATATCCCCCCTGTAGTAGCAGTATAGGTAATAAATCTGGCTCCAGTGGAAGTGAGCCAGAACCATCATTACCTATACTACTTAAGGTTTCTAAATGTAGCATCCACCATCTTAAGAATGAGAATGAACTATTAACAAATAAATCGGATATTGCAAATAAACTAGGTGAAACGTTAGATGAACATTCTTCTTCCTCAAATTATGCCCCTCAATTCCAAAAAATTCAAAAACAGCAGGAAAAGAAAACTATAAATTTTAAATAAGATAATGGGGAAGATTATAACGAAATATTTTCAATCCATCAACTTCATACTGCTCTTGGACAAGCTCATGATACTGCTACAGGAGCTGATAATATACACTATCAACTCCTGAAGCACTTACCAGAACTGTGTTTAGAAACCCTTTTGTTAATTTTTGCTGATATATGGACATCAGGTAAGTTTCCTTCTTCATGGCGTGATGCCATAGTTGTACCCATACCGAAACCTGGACGGGATCACAGTGATCCCTAAAATTATAGACCCATTTCATTTACCTGTTGCGTTTGCAAAACCATGGAACGCATGGTCAACAATAGATAACATGGTACTTGGAATCTAATAATGTAATTACAAATATTCAGTGTGGCTTCCGAAAGAATCGAAGTACTGTCAGAATCATTTGTCAAAAATGCAATCATTAATAACCAGCATGCCGTGTCTATCTTTTTCGATTTAGAAAAATCGTATGACACAACTGGAAACACAGGGTTTTAAAGGATTTACATGATTTTGGATTGAGAGGACGTTTGCCTCAAGTCATATCCAAGTTTTTAACTAACAGACAATTTCAGGTCAGCGTGGGTTCTACCCTGTCTAATCATTATAGGCACTCGTGAAGAGCAACCTCCACGTGGTGAGTGCTGGGTAACGCTAATAGCTCTTCCCCCGTGTGGAACCGGGGCAGAATATGTCCACAGCACCCCATTGCTGGTCATAAAAGGCGACCGAATTGGGCAACCCATTTGCCGTGGGTTGCGCCCCTGTGTCGGCAGAGGACTGGAGTCTGGTGGTTGAGGGCACTGGAGCCAGGAACAGTGTTCCTTTTGCCCAACGCACCACTTTGACCCTAACTTCATCTAGACGGGTGGTAGAATGGGCCCGCTTTTATCAATTTGCTGGTCACGCCATGCCCTGTGCATGGTATATTTCGATTTAGAATATATCCTTATATTCAACATAGATATTTTGGAAAACATAAGATTTTGAATACCTTATAAATCTGCCTAGAGTCCTATACCAGAAGGCGGTGGCTCATTGGCCAATCTGGCATCAATGACCTCTGGGTACTATTTGTTATCAGGTATCTGTCTAGGGCGGAACCAGCCAGACTTTTAACCCTGTTTGACAATTTTAGCTACCTGTGTCAATTTTGCTGGAGTAAAGCACCCCTGTAGCCACCAAAATTTGCTCACGCTGCAGTAAACATCATGATGGCACTGATTGCACTGATAACATCAGGTGTGCCAACTGCGGCAGTGACCACATGTCCTCTTTCAAATCATGTCCCGCTTTTATAAAACAAACAAAAGGTCTAAAACTAAAGTACACTAATGATCATCTCCTTTGCTGATGCAAAGAAATTGGTTGATCAAGAATCTAATACTTCCCCTCCTACTCTGACCTATTCTGCTGCAGTCTCCTCTTCTCCACTCAAAGTGGATACTGGGTGCTAAACTGGATTTCTGACGAACAGACCATCTTGTATGAAGTTCATACAGACAAATCCACAAAATCATCAGCAGCTTCACAAA
The DNA here is from genome assembly GCF_023055435.1 of Haliotis rufescens. Lineage (NCBI taxonomy): Eukaryota > Metazoa > Mollusca > Gastropoda > Lepetellida > Haliotidae > Haliotis > Haliotis rufescens. The sequence continues at coordinate 510,789 of NW_025963979.1, forward strand.
CTGAACTGTTCAACGACCCTATTCCAGACCTTATTCCTGAACCTAAACACATTGTAAACCTGTTCCTGATATGAAACCAAATGTATCCACGACAAGAAAAGAAAAAGAAAAGAAAAAGGAATCCAAGGCCCTCAAACATATTGAGGTGCCTTCACCTTTAACAGTCCCACTAGAGGTTCATAACCCTTTTGAACCTCTAGCTGTGGAGGTCACTCTACCGCTGCCGTTTCAGCAGAGAGGACCTTCACCCCCCTCGCGATCTCCAATTGAACCCCCATGAGTTGTTCTCCCACTTTGATACAATGGAATTGTAGAGGACTTCGGACCAATTTTAATGATCTTCAGCTCTTAATTCAACACTTCAAACCATCTGCACCTTCCTAAAAATTATTGATGACTTTGATTTAAGACAGTACGATTCTTACCATTGCTTTTCCGACCCGGGTCATAAAGCAACTGGATTACCTTCTGTTATGGTGAGGTAGGGCATCATTCACAGTCCTGTTCCCCTCAATACCCTGCTTCAGGCTGTTGCAGTACGTGTGACATTAAATATTGTTTTTACTTTATGTTCTTTGTATTTCCTACCATCGTACTCTCTCCGACAGTCTGATCTTCAGGCACTGTATGACCAGCTCCCCAAACCATGTGTCATCATTGGAGATTTGAATGGTCATAACCCACTTTGGGGTAGTAATGATACCAATAACAAAGGATAATTACTAGAGGATTTTTTCTTAACTAACGATGTATGCATTTTTAATGATGGTTCTCCTACGTATCTACATCCGGCAACTGGAACTTACTCTTGTCTTGACTTGTCAGTTGTAGATTCTCCTTTACTTGATGAATTTGAATGGTCAGTCCATGATGACCTCCATGGAAGTGACCATTTCCCTACCATTTTAAAATCTGTTACACCATCTGATGTTCCTCCATCATAACGATGGAATTTTACTAAGGCAAACTCGGCTTTATATGAAGTCCTTTGCACAAACCAACTAAATCCTAATGTTTTTATTGATGCTACTGATTCTATAAAGCTTTTCTCTGATAATCTTAATAAAATAGCTGATGATTGTATTCCGAAGTCCTCCTCAAATCCTCACATTCGTAAGCAATGATTGCAAACTAGCTATGAAGGCAAGGAAAAAAGCTGAACACTATTTCCGTCGCCATCCTATGGTCCACAATTTGAATAAGTTTAAAATATTAAATGCTAAAGCACGGCGTACATTTAGGCAAAATAAACGACAGTCTTGGCAAAATTATATCTCCAAGATAAATTCACGTACACCGATGTCTAAGGTATGGATCATGATTCGGAAAATTAAAGGTAAGGGTTCTAAATCTAGTATCCACCACCTTAAAAATGGGAATGAATTATTAACCGACACTTCTGATATTGCCAATACACTTGGCGAAACTCTGGCTCAACATTCTTCCTCCTCTAACTATGCCCCTAAATTCCAAAAATATCAAAAGCAGCAAGAAAAGAAACCTATAAATTTTATTCAGATAATGGGGAAGATTACAATGAAATATTTTCCATCCATGACCTCAATACTGCTCTTGGGCAGACTTATGATATTGCTGCAGGGTCTGATAACATAGATTATCAACTCTTAAAACATTTACCGCAATCATGTTTAGAAACCCTTTTTTTTAACAATATTTGATAAAATTTGGACGTCAGGAGAATTTCCTTCTTCATGGCGAGAAACTATAATTGTTCCAATACCAAAACCTGGATGGGATCATACCGATCCATCAAATTATAGACCAATTTCATTGACTAGTTGCGTTTGCAAAACCATGGAACGCATGGTCAATAATAGACTGACATGGTACTTGGAATCCAATAATTTAATTACAAATATTCAATGTTGTTTTCGTAAAAATCGCAGTACCATTGACCATTTAGTTCGGTTGGAGTCATTCGTTAAGAATGCAATAATAAACAAGCAACATGCAGTGTCTATATTTTTCGATCTAGAAAAAGCATATGATACTGCATTGAAACACAGTATTTTAAAAGATTTACATGACTTTGGATTGCAAGGCCGTTTGCCTCAATTTATATCCGGGTTTTTAGCTGACAGGCAATTTCAAGTCGGCGTCGGTTCAACCCTGTCTGATCATTATAATCAGGATCAGGGTGTCCCACAAGGCAGTATTTTGTCTCTCACTTTGTTTAGTATTAAAAAAAAAGTCTTTCAAAGGTTTTAAATGATTCAATTGATAGATCACTTTTTGTGGATGATTTTAACAAATCGTGTCGTGGTATCGAAAGACAATTACAGCTGTGTCTAAATAAGATAAATAAATGGTCGTTAGAAAATGGTTTTAAATTTTCGAAATCCAAAACAAACTGTCTACACTTTTGTAGAAAAAAAACAAACCCCATAAAGACCCTGATTTAGTTTTAGATAACACTCCGATTAAAGTTGTAAAGCAGGCTAAGTTCTTGGGTATTATTTTTGACCACCATTTAACCTTTTTACAACATATAAAATATTTGAATGAATTGCGGAACACATATAACACATTCAAATCTATATTTACGGAAGGGTCCAAGGATGGTGACGCGGTTGCTAGCGCCACCGTCGTTGGATCCAGGATTATGTCTTCACGACCCGATAATAGTTCTATTTTTACAGCCGAATCCCATGCCATTTTAACAGCTCTAAAATATATTGGTAAGCAAACTAAGCATAAGCAATTTATATTATTTTCGGACTCCCTCTCGTGTCTTCAGGCTATTAAAAATACATCATGTAAGCATCCACATTTAATTGAAATTATTGAATTATATAATCAACTTGCTACTAGCCAATATGACATCGTTTTTTGTTGGTTACCCAGCCATGTTGGAATCATTGGTAACACAATGGCCGATGCTGCTGCCAAGGCAGCACTCAACAAATCTGTGACACCACTTCTTATTCCATACAGTGATTATAAACCTGTGATTAGATCTTACATCCGTGATCTAATGCAAAAGAAGTGGGACACTCAAGTAGGTATAAATAAATTACATGAAATTAAACCAACTATTGGCTACACCTACTTGGGTTATCAGTCCAGATTTGAAGAGGTCATAATGCGTCAATGTCGTATTGGCTATAGCAGATATACTCATGAATATATTTTGAAAGGTGAGGATCCTCCATTTTGTATCCCTTGTGATGAGAGAATTACGGTCAAGCATGTCCTGCTTGACTGTGTTGATTTTTCCATCACAAGGGATAAATATTTCAAGGTTACATCTATGAAGGATCTTTTTAATATCATTTCTCATTTAGTTATTGTTTTTCAAAAGAAATTGAATTATTCCATAAATTTTTATTAATATGTTGTGTATATAATATAGTGTTTTTTATAATTGGCAGAATAAATGTGATAACTGAGATTGTTAGTGGCTGTATCCTCGAAGGGGGTTGAAGTAGTGTAAAATTATTGTCCCCTGGAGAGGGTATGTAAGACCACGTCATCCAAAGTAGATTTATTCTTACCACATCATTTAACCGAAGAATATATGTTGTTTTAATACGGCTAAATGTGTTCATAATCGCCAACACCTGAAGGGATGATGTAAATCCTGCTGGGGCCCATGCAGGTAGCAAAAGCATTGTAAGTTCCCATGGTCACCAGTATGGTGATCTACCTTCAGTTGTTGGAGATCAATAGCCTGTTTTTATAATATTTTTGTTATTTATCGTAATATCCATTTTATGATTCAATACTAGTTTTAAATATTTCTATGTGATATGTCTAGTTATTTTACTGCCCGTCGTTGGTAGGATTTTATACGTTTCAAAGTATTTATAATCTTTAATCTTGATAGTCATGATATGGCTGAAATATTGCCGATGTGCCTTAAAACTTCACTCACTCACTCACTCACTCACTCACTCACTCACTCACTCTGATCAATATTAGTATAAAAATAAATAGTCTTTCAAAGGTTTTATGTGATTCAGTAGATGGATCACTTTTCGTGGATGATTTTAATGTTTCTTGTGGTGGAAAAAATATGCACACAATTGAGAGGCAGTTACAAATATGTCTCAATGGCTCCTGAGGCTTTGCCTTGGAGCCTTTAGGACATCTCCAATTCACAGTCTGTATGTAGAAGCGCATGAACCTTCTGTTAAACAACGCTGTCTGAAATTATCTTTACAATACGTCACTAAATTATATTCTAATCAGTCAAATCCAGCTTTTAATTGCGTCTTTAATCCTCGATACCAAGATATTTACAATAGAAAATCATTTCTTGTTCCACCACTCGGAATCAGAATCCAGTCTGCCATGTTTGCTTCAAATATTAAACTGCAACATATTGCTCCCTCTCAGCTGTTTTCATCACCTCCTTGGCAAATGGTAAGGCCAGAGGTCGATCTCACATTATCCAAATTAAAAATATCTGAAACAAATCAACTAGTTTATCAACAACAATATAATGAATTAAGGAACACATATGATACTTACAAATCCATATTTACAGATGGATCAAAGGATGGTGACGCTGTTGCCAGCGCCACTGTCATTGGATCCAGAACCATATCATCTAGATTACCGAATGACAGTTCCATTTTTACAGCAGAATCACAGGCAATATTAACTGCTCTCAAATATATAATTACTCAATCTAAATATAAACGGTTCATTATCTTTTCTGATTTACTTTCCTGTCTTCAGGCAATTACGAATATATCTTGTCAACATCCACTTTTAATGAAATTATAGAACTACATAATGATCTTGCTACTGGCCAGTACCACATCGTCTTTTGTTGGTTACCCAGCCATGTTGGTATCACTGGTAACACAATGGCCGATGCTGCTGCTAAAGCAGCACTCACCAAATCTGTGACACCACTTCTCATCCCATATAGTGATTATAAACCTATAATTAGATCTTACATCCCTGATCTGATGCAAAGGAAGTGGGACACTCAAGTAGGTATCAATAAATTACATGAAATTAAACCAAATATCGGTTACTATACTTGAGTTGCCAGTCCAGATTTGAAGAGGTCATTTTACGACGATGTCGTATTGGCCATAGTAGATATACTCACGAATATTTGTTGAAAGGTGAAGATCCTCCATTTTGTATCCCTTGTGATGAGAGAATCACGGTCAAGCATGTCCTGCTTGATTGTGTTGATTTTTCTATCACAAGGGATAAATATTTCAAGGTTTCATCTCTAAGGGATCTTTTTACTATGATTAGTTCTCATTTAATTATTGACTATTTAAAAGAAATAGAATTGTACCATAAGTTTTGTTACTATGTTTTGTATAAATAAATAACTTTTCAGAATTGGTAGAATTAAATTATATCGGAGATTGTTAGTGGCAGTATCCTCGAAGGGGGTTAAAGTACTGTAGAATTATTGTCCCCCTGAGAGGATATCATAAGTCCCTGTCATTCAAAGAATATTACTTCTACTACGTTTTTAAACGTAGAATATTTGTCATTGTAATTGTGGCTAAAACTCACTACAATCGCCAACAACTGAAGGGATGGTGTAAATCCTGCTGGGGTCCATGCAGGTAGCAAAGGCACTGTAAGTCCCCATGGTTCCTGGTATGGTGGCCTAACTTTAGTTGTTGGTGATCAATAGCCTGTTTTTATAATGTGTCGTCTGTCAAAATCCAATCTTTTTATAGTTCTAAAACTAGTTTTAAAGTTATTATCTGTGATATATTGCTAGTTGTTGTACTGTCCTTTGACGACAGTTTTTTTAATATATGCTATAACTTGTTCAAGTCACGATATGGCTGAAATAATGCCGATGTGACTTTAAATATTAACTCACTCATTCACTCTTGTCTTCAGGCTATTAAAAACAATTCGTGTCAGCGTCCAATTTTACTCGACATCATAGTACTACATAATTACCTTGCTACTGGCCATTACGACATCGTCTTTTGTTGGTTACCCAGCCATGTTGGAATTGTTGGTAATACAACGGCTGACGATGCTGCAAAAGCAGCACTCGACAAATCTGTGATAGTACTTCTTATACCATACAGTGATTATAAACCTGTCGGCACTCGTGAAGAGCAACCTACCCGTGGTGAGTGCTGGGTGACGCTAATGGCTCTTCCCCCGTGTGGACCCGGGGTAGAATGTGTCTACAGAACCCCATTGCTGGTCGTATGGGGTGACTAAATTGGGCAACCCGTTTGCCGTGGGTTGCGCCCCTGTGTCGGTGGAGGACTGGAGTCTGGTGGTTGAGGGCATTGGAGCCAGGAACAGAGTTCGTTTTGCCCAACACACCACTTTGACCCTTTCTTCACCTAGACGGGTGGTAGAATGGGCCCAATTCTATCAATCGGCTGGTCACGCCATGCCCTGAGCATGGAAACCATTCATGTGAAACTTATTTTGACTTATTTCACAATTCATGAATGTTCATGGAACTTATGTTATATGAATTGCCTAGAGTCATATGCCAGACGGCTGTTGTTATGGGCCGAACTAGCCTGACATCTATTCTTTTAGTTTACATAGCTTTTCATGTCTTTATTTCTGGAGTATAACATCCCTGCAGCCCTGGTGTTGCGGGCTGGCTTCTGCTGCAACATCGTTCATGTTGACACTCGATGGCGGGTGGGGAGCAGGGATGCCGAATCAATATTATTTCCATCATGGCTCTTAACAACTCTTCTGGTTCGTCAAAAGCCCAACAAACGTCGTCATGTTGATCTTATATCATCTGATGAAGATATCTATCCTGATGCTTCAAATTCCTGGCCCAGGTTTATAGTAGTAGATTCTGTTGACGGTTTACCGTTAAAGTTAAATACCTTTGCCATATCCAAGGACATACAAAGTGCTTGCGGAGACGTAAAAAATGTCACCCGTCTTCGGTCTGGTTCCATTCTTGTGGCATGTACAAGGAGGCAACAATCTATCAACCTGCTGGGTCTCCAGCAGTTTGTCAATACTCTGGTTGTTGTCTCAGAGCACAGGACACTGAATTCAAGCGGAGGAAGTGTACGGGACCGAGTTCATTGCCTGACGGACATGAGTGAGGAGGAAATTGTCGTCACGATATGGCTGAAATATTGCCGATGTGACTTTAAATATTAACTCACTCAAACCAGGATGTGGAACTATCTCAATGCCTCCTACATCACCATCAACCACCAGTACAGAGTGCCAAGACAAGCCAGCTCCACATCCAGATTCCCTGATAACAGCCGAACTTTAAAACTATGTTTTTGTATACCATAGAGACACTATTATGTTTGTTACTTACTATACTACCAGTTTAATTTAATACATTGTCCATCTAAGCCATAATTATTTTATTTTACACTCTTGGGGTCCAAACCTTTTCAGACGGAGGGGAAGTTATCATGATATAACATTTATACTAAGTTTTCATATAATAATTAGATCCACAACAAGTGCTTTTATGAGTTATCATGGTGTAACATTAAAACAACATTTCATATAATTATAGTTTAGCACATAATACAATCATCAGGTAAAATGCATATACAAATTATCAGTAGTTTCAGTTATAGCTTTTTAGATAGATGCTAGTCTAAGGTAACGAGAACACATCTCCTAGATATACTATTCAATAAGACAAAAGTTATGTCTACATAGTTTAATAGATTTAAAGCTTTTAGATACATACTAGCCTAAGGTATCAAGATCCCATCTCCCAGACATAATATCCAATAAGACAAAAGATATGTCTACATAGTCTTATAGACTGCCTTGAACTATTTTATTTAAGTAAATCTGTCATCATCTATATTAGAATTACATTCAGCAATTACTTCAATTTAGACTCATTGAGGATAAAACCCCATACAAGCTCGTCTGTAGCGATACCATAATCTCTTTCCAAGCACCCAGTAAATATGTCAACAAGATTAGTGTCAGTCCAACAGGATTAACAGGATTAAGTATTCCCCTCTGTCTAGCCATTCATCAACCATAAGACTCACCCATCGTGTATCAATCAATCATATTCCTTTTTATTGTTCGAAGTTTTGTTAAATACATACAGAAGCAAAATGTTAAGCAGAAGGGTTTGACGCTCATACCAAGCAGACCTCTCTCCCACAGCCCAGAGGGTTGTACCGACTCTCTGTGACACCCTCGGCTATATTCTAAGATATTGTAAATTGTTCATTGTTAATTGTTCTTGTAAATAAAATTGTGATTAGTTTCCTGTGACTCCGGCCCTTTGCTAACTAATCCTCGAAGAAAAACAGCACGCCATTTGGATCCGAACAGAACCATAATAATTATATAAAAATTTAGTATAAATGTTATATCATGCTAAAACTATAGGTACTCTTCCTTGAAAATATGCACACACAAAGATCAGGCTGTCAACTGGTGGCGTTTGCTATTTAGGGATGTTTTGAATTCATATTTTTGTCTGTTTGGTTTTGACATAGAATCACAGTTCCTTGGTATTGTTTTGATATTTCAGTAACTACTCTTGTATACAAAGAAACAGATTAGACAGAACAATCTCTCATCAAGTCGGACATAAAGAAACAGTCAGATGATTTGTTCTTTTTCATTTGTGGATGCATCACTATTATTTATAATGCATGTGGGGATCCACCATCATCCCCAATAATCAGTACTATTCATAATGCCTATCTTGATCCCCAATAAAACATTCATTTCTACTTATAATGCCTATGGAATTCATCTTCAACCTCAATAAAACATAATTACTGTTTATAAAGCCTTTCTGATCTGTCTTCAGACCAATAAAACATCACTACTATTTATAATGCCTTTGGGATCTATCTTCAGCCCAATAAAAATCACTACTATTAATAATGCCTATGGGGCCAATCTTCATCCTTAATAAAACGTCACTACTGTATATAATGCCTAGATGGGACCTATATTCACTTCTATTTATGTTGCCTATGGGTTTTTTATTCAGCCCAAGAAAACATTTCTGGTGAGAATATTCAGCAACCAAAGCTTATCGTAAGAGGCGACTATATAGAGTTATCGTAAAAGACGACTAGCAGGATCCCAATGGTTTAGATACATACATGTTCATGGTGTTAATCACTGGCGTGTCTGGCCCAAACTCGATTATTTACAAACCACCGTTATGCAGATTGAATATTGCTGAGTGCGCGGGAAAACAAGTAAACATCATACTGAACTTAAAAGGTTCCATAAGTCTTCCTTCAGACTGAGGTTTATGGTCCTTTTCGATCGGCGCTACAACATACAGCACCTCAGCAACAGTGTTGTTATGACGTACTAGAGTGACAAAAAATGAAGAACAATTTACTTTAATAAACATTTTAAAATTTATTAATTTTTTAATATATTCAGCGCAAAGAAAGGTGGCAATCAAAGACATTAAATGTTCTCCAGTAACATTCTGGCCTAAGAAATACTCAGTCTTTCGACTCAACTCTGTTATATACAGTTCGCTTTGTTCATTTCACAGGGATTCATTGATATGATCGTTTGCTTATTTAACAAAGAAGTTACAAGTCGTTTCGGTATATTGACTGCCCCGCAATCAATGGAGTGCCGGCATACGCTGTGTGCTGTCACAACTCGGCAGAAGTCCGATGCACTTCCGTGTTCATGGGAGATGCACTGCGTACGAAACAAGTGTCATATGTGGTCACATAGGCTCCGCCCACTCATGGATTTGTAGACTAAGGCCACTGTCATGTAGGTTTAGGGCACAACAGACATCATCAAGTTGCGAGCGCGTGTTCGAATTCCAGAAATGACGGCATGAAGAACAATGTTGTGTCGTATAATAAACCACGCTTAGTTCTTCATTGTCTTTTGCGATTTATCGCGCAGCTATCTTGTGTTTCTGCATATAAACGAATGCCCAGCAGAACATAAAATACATTTTAAATCCTCAATTACCATATGTGATAATTGATCTGAATTAGCCCATTTATATTGATCAAGTTTGTTATCACCTGTTCGATCGTTTACCTGAACTCTCTGAAGGGATACTATGTATTTTTTTATTGTACACAATATGATGTTGACCGATAGCTTCACCTTTTCAATTCGTACATGCATTAAAACAAACAACAACAAAACACATGTCAGTTTGGCATGCAGCTGCTATTTAGTGGGGAACGGGCAGAACGGCCTCAAAAGGTAAAGTCAAAACGGCCAAAAAAAAGTCATAACGCGCACACATAAAATAAAGAAGACAAACTCAAGTATTGTGTCACATTGCTTGTATCTTCTTACTGGTTTGTACCATTCCTTTTGATGAAAAGATTTGAAAGCGTTTTGTCTTTAACCTGAACAGAAATATATATTCAATGTTAACATGGTTAATGTAACCATATAAAATAACCAGAGACTAATTTGGTGACTAATTAAATACACAACCTTCTCAGCAGTTAATCCTAGCTCTCACCTGCACTGATGTTAGCTTCCAGCATGGTAATGGGGAGTTGATCCATGACTGAACGTTAAAAACAACATCTAACATCTATACTCTGTACACATCCTGCTCACATTGAATATTCATTTATTATTATCATGGACATTTTGACTTTTGTTGTTGTGGCAGTCATGGCATTTTTGTAATGGCCGTTTTGACTATGGGTTTGGGGTGATTTTGACTTTTCTATGGCCGTTTTGAGATGAGGCCGTTTGGGCCACAACCTATTTATTGTATACCTTTTTTATGATATACCACTTCTCATTCTGGCCCGTGAATATCCGGGGTAGAATAGGTCTTCAGCAACCCGACTATCGTAAGAGGGGGCGACTATACAGGATCGGGTGGTGATCGGCACTGACTTCCCATTGCGTGGATCGATGCTCATGATGTCAACCACTGGGTTGTCTGGTCCAGACTCGATTATTTACAGACCGGCCGTCAAACAAAATCTAAACTTCAACAAACTTTGTTTAGCGGTAGCGAGAACTAAGATCTGATTTTAATAAGATTGCATTCTTCGATACTCCGGTAACTGCGCCTCGCGCAGCGCAGCGAGAATAGCACCGAACACAAGTCAACCAGTCGATATTATAGTCTATCATTAGCAAATTTTTAATCCAACCAACCCCCTAAATATCAAATGGTCCACCCCTAAATATGATATTCAGCCTTACATAATGAATGGTCAAACATTTGCTATAACAAAATCTATTCGAGGAAAATAGTAATATGGTAATCACGAATAAGATCGATTTCGTATTCTGTTCGTGAAAAATTATGTGCTCATTTTGTTCCTGGACATTGCGAATGTTCGAGCAAATACAACCAAGGGTAGATAACTCTTTCGTTTCCGCTGTCTAAGACATTGAAAAACTTGTTGATTGATGGCGATGGTGATTGACAGTTGTGATCATAGATCTCACTGCTAAGTTTTCTTTCGGAAAGGTTTGATAAAAGGCGTTGGATAATGATATCTGAACAGAATCAGGAGAAGCTTGCTTGGTGATTTATCAACGACAATAGACTTGTAAGTTGAATAGATTATTTACGCAAGTCGATGTTCGTGCCGTGGAATTCGCCAAAATTCACTGGATTTCATGGGGACCTTCAAATTCTGTATAACAGAAGACATTACCTACATGTTTTTAATCGACATCCAAACTGCAGTTTACTAGACACAACTCATGGCGCTATTTGTCTCTTCTGAGGCTCACGCTTCATTACTCGTTACTCATTACATTTAAAAATGCTTGATCTGCCCTTGGACAAAACAATTTGGGGAACTCTGATTGAATTGAGTGTCTCCTGTGGATGATCTCTTCCTTTGTTCACATGTCACGGACATCTATCCTATTGATGCTACTAATAAACCCACATGCAACAGCGTCAATATTTGAAAAATAGGGCGATAAAGCTCAGAATAAGCAGAATAATGACCCCACTTGCATTTGTATGGTTTAATATGATTGAACCTTGAAATTGATATCAATGTGATCCATCAACAGCGAAAATTGGACATCAACATTGAAAAAGTACTCGAAAATAGTTCCATCTTGGCATTCAACAATGTCATCAGTGACCTCCGTCAGAGCCATATTTCAGCGAACCTGTAGTTTGTATCTACGTTGGTAATTAAGCATCACATTTACTACGAAAGCATTTGATTGAACACGTTTGTTTTAGTGGGGCTCATTGATCGAAGGGAAACAAAGCTGTCATGGGGACAGACAGGAAATCTTGACCCATTTTCCATGTAGAGAGATATGAGCACTTTTGTACAGCATGAATAGTTGACATGTCATTAATTGACATTAATAAACATACATTATTACTTGCCCGTGAAGAGATCACCCGTTTAATAGACATACAGCTGTATTACACATTGTGTAATACCAAAACGCATGCTTATGTACTCTCAGAACAGTTTCACGAACAAATATTGAAAGCTCTCAACATCCCTTGGCTTATTCAACGACACTGCGTGTGGAGTTGATAGATCTCTGAGAGGAGCCTATGCCCACTCGATGACCCCAGCAACCTTGTTGCTAGGCTGACGTCACATGGCATTGTTTCGCCGATGTATCTTGCAACAAATTCCACAAATTACGTCATCGGGTATTGTGACGTTATTGTAAACTTGGAGATGCCAGGCCCGTTCCATAAGGCGATCATATTGTAGTGCAATGGCAGTCGTAAGTCTAAGTTAAAGTATGTGAGTTGCGATAGTCTTAGCCCTATGATAATATTGTGAATTCTAAGGTGGACCGTTGTATGGTATTAAATTCATACGTTTCAACTTTTGACGTGTTTGAAGTATTATTCTGTTAAACTCAATAGGACTATGCCGTGGATCGTGTAGGTGTCAGTCTATTCATACTCAACAGTATAATTCAAAAAACGTTATAAATGGCAAGTAATAAATAAAATACTAAACGAGCTCCCGTGTAATACCAATTTTATGAAACTCGTGAATAGTTGTGGTATCTGAATCGCTTTTGCTCGTCAGATACCACAACTATTCACTCATTTCATAAAATTGGTATTACACGGGAGCTTGTTTATATTCTATATGTATGCTAAGCACAAGGGAGGTAACTCTCATAGAAAAGTATGTTTCATGGTAATATAATTAAAAGTGCACATAACGTAATTTTAACAATATCTGCATGTCTCCACTGATCTGGTTCATTATGAAATAATATTTCAACAATGTAACTGTTACTTACAGAATTTTATATGCCATTCTGTCCAGCGATTCTTGATTCTGAATGTACCACCTGAAAATTACAATTTGTTTCCCCTTCTGGCTTACGTATGTGTGCTTTGTGACAGTATAGGTACTTGCATCAATAGGTAGGTATGCTACAAAATTTATTTGTGCCATGTTGATCCTCTGCATCAATGTTAGAATGTGTTTAAACTGTTACTGAAATGAACAGAAAGGGTTGAAGTGATGACAAATACACACAAAGGAAGGTTATGGGTAGCCACGTTGTTACCTGACTTCAGTCAAAGGTCACTCAGTACCGGCAGTAGAAACTAACAGTTTTAGTCAACTGGTCCTTATAATGATAACATATCGCAAAACCCTTAAAAAGGGCAAATTTCTACTTGTCCTTAGGATGCCTAAACTATTGGACAGTTTGGAAAGGACTATAGGACTAGTGCCAATTTCTAACACTGCTTACAAATAATGATTGAAAAATGAAAAAGATAAATGGTGGCGCTTTTTAGTGGGGGGTGGCCATCTTGTTTTTGCAAACCCTTACTGGTTTATTTACTCCCTCATAGACATTTTACACTGTGTGTGTTCTGTGTGTATTATGTTTTCGAGCCCTTAAGCAATACCTCTTATTATGTGCTTAATAATACCAATACAATAAAATTTAGTCTTACCTCAGAGAACATTTATTATCCACAGCCACGAATTAGGGTGGGGGATATGGGAACAGAGTTTGTCCGTCAATTTGTTCGCATCTCAAAGGGGACCAATTTTCTCAAAAAGTCAGAAAAATGAAATTTTACACACTGATGTTACTGGTCATAATCTGAAATGAGTTCGAAAATTTATGGCTATTGCTCTGTGCTTTTCAACTTAGTGCATGCTGCGTGAAATGGGGACAAATTTTCTCAAAAACTACTGACGTTGCGTGGATGAAGATTGCATGCTTATCTAAGAGATACCCTGTCAAAACAGACTTTGAAAATTGGTCCTTAAAATAGCTTATCTAAGAGTTACTTATCAAGACTGAGTTTTTTTTAAACAGAGAAGAGGCCTTTTGTATGTATTAATTTCAGATTGAATAATTTCATCTGATGACATTAAATGACCCAAGTGTCTATCACTTCTTAAGGCCCTAAAGGACTCTTTTTTTGTAGATTACGTTCACTACTTATACCATATGAACAAACAAAATTCTTATGTTGCCAAAGGTGGTGGATAGTGATAACGCTGTTTTCTTGTTTCTGTAAACACTTGGATGGTCAAATGAACATGTATTTTTAATTTTGAAGTGATAATGCCTCGCGAAGCAAGAGTTGATCAGGCGCCATCTTGTTACCATCACATGATTTAGAGCTCATTCTCTTTCTAATTGCCACGCTGTGGGGACGTGCTAATAGTTTGGGACTTCCTGATTTTTCTTGCGCAATTACGTGCAGAATTTTCAAGTTCCTTTCAGTGTTTTTTCTCACGATCACACCATAGATCATCAGGACTTGCAGAAGAGTCTGTCGCCGTCTGATCCTCATGACAACTGTTGTGATTGTTGGGGGCGCTGTAGCACAAGCTCTCATTGTGCTCAGTGCATAGATTTGCCAGACAAATCTTTCAATGTCTACCTGACAAAAATGTTGTAGTAGTGAGCAGGATCGATGTGAAGAATCTTCTGAGAAAACGACAAAGTCAAAGAAAACACCCTCCAAAAAGATGTAGAAATCTTCCATGACATCAAAGAGCAGCACTGTTTCATGCCCTCCGAACTCCGTACGAGGGTGTTTCTGACAGACGACTTCTCGAACGTGACTGCTCAACCAGGTTCAGCGAACCACCTCCTGACCACTTCGGCAGACCTACCTTCGGGTATGGTTGTCTGTAAAGTGCCATAAATATCTCAGATCCCTCAGAACCTATTTCTTCTACATCAACCTAGGTCACCTTGCTTTCAATGAACCCTTGACAACTTGAAGATGATGGCATCAGAGCATATTACCATAACTGTACCTCACATAGATCCCTCGATAGGAGTTTCATTAATACATGTGATCAAGTCGGCAGACCATCGTTCATCAGGTACACCTCGCTGTTCCCAATCTCCTACTCATCATTCATGTCATGACAGGTCTTCTCTAGATCACTCATCTGCCTTGTTGACCTTATATTCTGATGATGGTTCTCATGAAGATTGGCAATCCTCTAATCAGGTTCGATTGTCGAAACGGCATTACTTGGGAAAGCTGTCCCCTACAGAGCTTGCTTTGGATTCATCTCAACATGCTTCGGAGGTTTGGCGAACCAAGGATCTGGATCAGCATTCCAAGGTTTGGCGAACCTCCCTTACTCGGCATACTTCAAAGAGTCATGAATTTTCATTGGCCCAACGCACCTCTCTGGTTTGTCAAACATCTAGGGGTCGCAAACTTCATTGGATCTGCACGCATCAAGCACACATCCTTCGCTCAGTGATCACTAAAGGATCAGCAAAACTCATGGGTTGTCCAACCTCAAGGGACCCCTAAGGTCGTTGAACCTCCACTTTTTGAGACTCATCTGAAGGTAGCTTGGTTCTCTGCTCATCTATCCTCATGCAGAGAAACTTCAGAATCTTTTCGCTTTGATTCTGATGATGGACATTATGAACTCATTGGGTATAGCTTCTCAGTTGGTTTCTTCCTCTTCCAGTTATCCAGACTCTCACTTACAGGGTTGATCATGCTCCTACGACTATCATCATCAGCTCCTTGACTTATCTTTGAACCTGGCTTTGTATCCTGCTTACTCCCATATAACTCACAATTGAGATCATTTTCCTCAGTTCATGGACGCCCTTTCCTCTTGGCAAGGATACTTTCATGATCCCACCTAACCTGACTATGTTCTCAACCAAGCCTTACTCACAGAGACAACCCTCGCTGTTCTGCTACTGTTATGAGATGTCCCACGCCTAAAGGAACGCCCGACATTTTTGCCCCTTTACATAATCCAGGTTCTCCTTCTCTCCCTCCGGTTTGTTGTACCCCTGTTATGACTGCACCAAAGTCCATGGCGACTTTACAGCATTTTACATCGTCGCTTCCTACTTCATGAAATTCTTCCGATGTAACAACACAGCTTCAGTTGCTTTTACAAACAATAACATCAGCCTGTCTTCCCCATACTGCCCAACCATGGACATTATGGCTCCTACTCCAGACCCGCATCTTATCATGACTTCGACAGCTACTTCGACTTCACTTTCTGAACCAGTACAGGATGAAGATCTTCTCGGTCACCATACTTCACATTGCTCTTCCTCCGGTAGCTTTGATACAGCAGATCTGGCTACACTTCTGATCTGGGTTGCAGATAAGCTCCAGCTCCAGAAGAGTACTTCCACTGAAGACACATTGTTGTCCTTCGTTGTACCTTCAGCTATGTCACTGAATATTACGCTCCCTCCAAGACTGGCCCAGACAGACCAGTGGTGATAGCGTCATACTTGGACAAGGCTTTCGGTTCTTTCTGTTGACTATGAGATTGTTTACAGTCTCTTCGTTTCGTATTGACTGAGACGGTTCTCATGGAATTGCCACTTTGGCCCATGAACTGGATGGAGATATTGCCACTTTCGCACCGAGACATTTTTACTCTTGCTCTTCAGTAGATGACAGGGATCAAGTTCATCCGCCATTCTTTCTACAACTGAAGCTCTCTACTTGGTAATGGATCATGCATCCTCTCCAGAAGAAGCTTGTATTCGGGGTGCAAGTGTCTGATTCAGGACAAGATGACGGGCATCCTAGATTTCTTAGCCCTTCATGCAGGATTTGTCACCACTTTGCGACATTGTGGGGTCCTGCAACATTGTTCTAGGGAGAAACCATTTTAGAACTTACTCCAGTTATTAGCGTTGACGATTCCCTCTTTATTGCAGGACATATCCAAGACATAGATCATTGTCAGGAACTGCACGTGGCAGAGCGGTGGTCTTGCGAAGAAATCAGCTTCACATCAACAACCTAGATGATCTTGGCGGTGTCACATTGGGTGACACTCCTTTGCTCATCCAGTCTGATGATCCAGTCTGACAACCTATCCTTAGTTCGGTACATAAACAAGATGTGCTTCACCAAGTTGCCTACTGTCCCGACTCCTTGTCCCTATTTGATAAACCATCTCCCACAGAATGGTGTCTACATCTTTTGATTTTCAGGTGGATCTGCCAGTTATTTCCATGCCCAGACGTCGATCTCTTTGCAACTCGTTTCAGCACTCAGCTATCCATCTTCCCGAGGCAAGTCAAGTGAGTTAACTGACTTTAAAAGTCCAGTTTTCACCCTTGCCGAACTAGGCTGGAATTCCTGGGCTCGATAGTAGCGCCACAAGTGGCTATTACGAGTAATGTCCCTTCTCTGCCTCTCCTATGGACCAATCAAATTCCACCTCTCATATCACTTGCATTTGTTTCAAAGAAAATGGCGGCGCCCAGTCAAGACAGTCTGATCGATAATCAAGATCAATATTGTGATAAAACGGGTCCTACATCGCGAAGTGCATCAAATCACTTGACCACCTTGATTAAAAACTTGGAAAGATTTGGAAAATATCTGTTGACAACGAGGTGGCGGTGCACATGCTGTGCAAATCCCGCAATCGACCGAAATCTGCATGACAGTTTATGAACCGGATTTTGATTTTGGTGCACGATTTTGATTGGACTATGCATAGACTCGTTAGTCCAGCCAAAATGTAACTCCATAATACCAGCCTAGTTCGGCAAGGGTGGAAACTGAACTTTTATAGTCAGTTAACTCTCTTGCCTCGGGAAGCAGCTATCCTGCTTTGTATCTCCCATTCCTAACCCGCAGGCTTGGGATCACGGCGTGTTTGCAATATCGTAGGAAGGGCTACACGCATCTACACATGTACACCTTTCCCCCAACTACCTCATACTTCATCATCTCAATTCAGCTGATTACTAACCGCTTGCCAAGAAAGAGTTTGAGCACACCACGCTGAAATCTATTTTCTTCACTGCTCTCGCGATGGCTGCTCTAGTGTGTGAGATTCATGCATTAGATGTCAACAGCGTTCATTTCGAACATACTTTGCATGGCAAAGTGTTCCTGGGTTTGAGATGGGATTTCATCATCAAACATCAACTTCCCGGACAACCTGATGGGTTATTAGCTCACCGTCAATCAACAATTTTTTCAAACGACTTCTTCTGAACCACTTTCAAAATTTGACTGGAAGCATCCCTAGGTGGTGGGGATTCAAGGGGCTGAGGGGCGGGGCCAAATAGGGGTAATTTGGCAATATTGCTTTAAATGACTTCTTCTCTGGAACTAAAAGATAGA
Source organism: Haliotis rufescens (assembly GCF_023055435.1). NCBI lineage: Eukaryota > Metazoa > Mollusca > Gastropoda > Lepetellida > Haliotidae > Haliotis > Haliotis rufescens. The sequence goes on from NW_025963979.1 coordinate 529,300, forward strand.
TATCAACCATATTTGGTTGGAAACATCTCGAGGTGGTGGGGATTCAAAATTGTATAAATGGTGGGGCTGATGCCCCAAGGGGATGAGGGGCAGGGCCAAATAGGGGTAATTTGGCTATATTGCTTGAAGCAACTCCTTCTCTGGAACTAAGAGATAGATATCAGCCATATTTGGTTGGAAGCATTCTCCGGTGGTGAGAATTCAAAATTGTACAAATGGAGGGGCTGACCGCCCAAGGGGCTGAGGAGAGGGGTCAAATAGGAGTACAGTCAAGTCTCATTAATCCAACACTCGTTAATCCGACAATTGGCTTCATTCGACACAAATGATGGGATCCGATTTAATCAGTGCTGTTTAGACCAGTTAATCCGACAGTCTCGCACTCTGACTCTGACACACCTAATTTGCAACGAATTGCTGAAATCACTCATTAATCAGTCTCGTTAATCCGACACAATGATCAGTGTACTCCGTGGTCATCTGCCTGCGAGTACACACCCCCGTGTTTTGATGCGAGATGAGTCGGCGAGTAGCTGCATATTTCAACGGCTGCAGTGGTTAAACTTTAGTGGTTGCATGATTAGAAAACATATTCCGCTGACAATGTAACACAACAATATGAATATTTCATTTTTCATTTTCCTACGTGTTCGTATCGTTATCTATCGTGTAGTTGTCCAATTTTCGATCACGAACGTTTATACTAACCTAATTTCGTTTATCTGACATACTCGTTAATCATACATAATCATATGCAACCAACAATGTCGGATTAACGGGACTTGACTGTAATTTGCTGTTATTGTTTTAAACAACTTCTTCTCTGGAACTAAGAGATAGATATCAGCCATATATGGTTGGAAGCATTCTCTGGTGGTGAGAATTCAAAATTGTACAAATGGAAGGGCTGATCAGACCCCAAGGGGTTGAGGGGTGGTGCCCCAAAGAGTTTATAACTTGGACACAGTTAAGATCCCCACCATTTAACCATATGTACAATTGAGAGTATGAGAGGCATGCACATAAACGGTTCAGATGTTTATGCTACATTTGTATCTAGAGAAATACATGTTCATGCTGTCAGATTTGCCATCCACCCATTTTAAATGCTGACAGTCAAAATTACGAAATATTTGCAATTTTATGTAATTGTACAATGCAAATATATATTTTTCAACTTTTTAAAATGGTAATCCTCATCAAACTTATTGTATTTATGGTATTATAATTGTGACTTAATCCATTTCAGATGAACATGTTTCTCATGTGATGACATCATAATTTGTTCAAATCATTAGGATTTTAGTGTTTTTGTGTGAAACAATTGGAAAATTTGTATGGCATTAGAAAACTTTGTTTAAGGTAAATGTAACTGTTGTGTATTGTGACAATGTTCTGCTATAGTACATATATTCTTGCAGGTTAGGAATTATTGTGTATTTAAAACATTTTTAATTTTTTTTCAATTGATGTATTATTTGTTACGTATATGTCTCTGTAGCCAGGGAACTACAGAGCTAAACATGAGAAAACAAAAACCATGTAGAACTTCAAATCAAGATACAAGTTTTTTTATAGTTTTCTTACACAACAACACGAAGACGGCATTCACTCTCCATTTACACATTTTAGATCAGGACTAATTCATTACATTATAATGTAAAGTGTTATAACAACTCTAATAAAGTAGTGATAAGTATGTGTCCTTATTCGAAAAAACCATGATACATTACCCATTTGGTATAAAACTCATTAAAACCATTTTTACTAAAATGAATAGTCTTTTTAATATAGTATTTTATGCACAAAACATAATTGGTCCTTTTTTATGTTACCTTTATATAAGAAATATTTTGCTGAGATGATGAAGAGATCAAACACAGCATCAGTCATAACATCCTTTTTGCTATAAAAAATTATTACTTCTAATGTAAGATTAAGCTTATGAATGTGATTACATCCTCCTGACAACCAGCCTTAGTTGTCATCAAGGTCACAGGACACAGCGGTGGGGGTCAGTAAAAGTGGGACTTTAGAACAACAACTTTATTTCTTCACCCAGGACCATCGCTGTTGCGCTGTCCTTCTAGTTGTCGTAAGGTAAGCAGTGAAATGCATTAAGGAGTAATGCAGGACAAGTATACAAATGTAAAAAATATTTAGATTTTACTAAGTTGTTAAAATCCTGTGGATTATCCTGCATTGAAACCACCTCAGTTTTGTTTCCTGCCTTGATTTAAAGGCATTGGAGAAAATACAATGCCAATCAAGATCAGATAAGAACTCAGCTTGCCACTTTGACTTGGCTATACAATTACCTTTAGATGAGCATAGAGTATATTCAGCATAATAATATGCTATTGAACCCCCTCTTTACAGAACTAAGCAGTTAGTTCAAATGAGAGTTATCCACACTTTGCCCAGTTTTATCTTTTGAAATTGCGACTCTTTTCAAATATGATCTAATAGAATTTATTACACCATAATACTGTAAGAATGAGGTTTTCAGGTGATACATACTGTTAAAATCATCCAGAGATAAGTAATCTCCATTTTCACTGACATCAAATATCTGGGTAACCATGGTAACAAATTTCTTAAACCATGATTCATTAAAAAACTGCTTTCTTGTTTACTTTGATATTAATATTATGAAAAAATATGCTCAGAAAAAATTTTAATCTTCGAAATTTTCTGTTTTCCTCTTTTTTAAAAGTCATAGAAGGCATTGAAGCACTCCCTCCAGGGTTATTCAGGTCCTTAAAGCTCTGCACGCTAACGTCGAACCCATTCTACAGAGGTGTCACTTCCCGTGCCTCTGATGTCGAACCCATTCGACAGGCAAATAGTATAACGACACCCCAAAATAAAACTCGCCATATCTATTTACCAACAAGGCTTTGCGTAACATTTAACTTACGTATGACATGCATAAATGCTCAGCTTGCTCAATATTAAAACGTTCAGTAGTTTTTTTACCTCAAAAAGAAAATATCGCAAGTTAAAAAAGTTTCAGCCAAACTTCTCGTCACACAACTACTAGAACCGGCCATTGTTGACTTTTGGCACTTCACATTGAGCGGCATGCACTCCGATATTTTCTTAATTTTATCATTTTTCATATTCGAACATAATTTTTGTTTGCTGACGAAGGGAAAACACTCATGTTCCTTAATTTCTAAAAATTAGCAACTTTCGGTGTAACTAATTGTGAACAAAAACAATCTGAATCTTAACATCATCGATTTGGATGGAACTTGTACGATCATGGCAACGGCGGTAAACAAACAACTCCACATGCATCGTGATCCCGTTATACTATTATAACCATTCAATTACATCTAACTTAAGTTTCTATAATTAGTAACATGGATGTATATGTCTATGTAAAAAAATCTCATTTTTATCGAATTTGCAAATTATTTTGTTTGATAAACTTTTTGACATTGACCTGTTGTTGACAAGCCGACCAATGTAAGAAATATGTTTGGGCGTGGCCTAACTTGCGATTTGTTTATTTGAACAAAGTCAACAAACACTGCGAATAATTAAAAATATGAATACCAAACATTCTTATGTTTAATATCATCACCAAGTGACTGAAAATGTTAGGATTGAAAGCACATTTCTATATTGTTTGGCTTCTATATAAATTGCCTGAGTAACATTGACTGTAACATTTACACGCTTACAAAGGAAAAGACTTGTGAAAACAACGTTTATTGCGCATCGAAGCGCTTCTCAACCAAGACGTAGAGGAACAAGAATGATTCTGTTCGATGCTACAGAAAAAGAATGAAAACAAAATGCAAATATCTTAATTACAACCTACCAAAATTATATCATAATTTTAGGCAGCTACCTTGTTCGAGGAATGTATTTGTGAATATCCACATAAAGGAACAATATCCCATACATCTGCAGCTGTACAAGGAAACTTATTCGATGTCACATGTCTCTGTAACAATCAAATATTTTAAAATATATATAGCCTTTTGGAATATTGTATCCAGTGTTTGTTTCTCAACTGATCACTTGGTTTGTTTCAGTTGTTTCACATAGGTGTCAAGTCTCAGAGGTCAGGTGAGAAAGCCTACGTGACAACTATTTTCATTATGTCCACGGTACTTAAAAAATTCCATTGAGTTAGATAACAATGAGCAATCAATCAACGTATAATCAGTTAATCCTTTGAACAAAGTATGTTGTGTTTACATCGGCACTTGGTGCCATGGTATGAGTGTATTCCGTCTGCTTTAGTAAACCTACACTTGTAAACACTTACTTTTGACATATCCACTGTGCAAGATACCAGCGATTAATCAATCAACGTAATCTCTGTTGATCCTTTGATGGCTAGGAATGATCCGTTGATTTATAAAGAAGTAAATCAACTGATCATTCATCTCTTGCTGGGCTGCCAGGTGCATAATACATAACACACATTTCACCTCACTTCAAATCTGGATTTAGATTCGATAATTATCCCAGACACAAGAAATGCCAAATGGGATCCTTTATCAGGTAGTCTGAGTGGTGCTGCCACTAATTATACCTGTAATAAATTCATTAACTGAGCATCAGTTGAATTACAACAAATACACAAGTGTAGGGTTTTCCCAAATAACATGGATGAAAACAAGGGAGTAGTAATCGTGCAGGGATACTTTTTTTATTATTAAACTATAACCACCAAGGGTATTTCCTTATAACGACATCTGATGAGTTTCCACCGTTCTTTTCGTCTGTTTGTTTAGGCTGAAGAAATTAATTAACATGTGCCTTTGTCGAAATCTTCATAGATCACGGGTAACCAATCAGTGTTAAAAAATGCCTAAAACAAATATTGCCTCCAAGTTTATTTAGCTGTCCTTGCAGACGGTAGCCCAGTCTCTTTCACGTTTAGTTGCATTAGCAACCAAATCGGCAGCAAGTGAGCCCCAGCGGGAGTGTCAGACGGCCGAGAAGAAGCCAGAGATTAGTGCCCCTCTAAATATTCTCTTGAGAAATCAACATCCATGTTGATTAAACTGCTTATATTTAGAGCAACTGGTAATTAGACTAGATTTCCACTTAGGATCATTAAGAGCAGGTTTTCTCATCCATGTTACCTTCAAAGCTTTCACGTAAATATATTATTAATCATACCCAGTCTACCTTCCAGAATGGTTTTACGTAATATTTCTCTTTTTATCCTGTCTGGTTTCTGATTCCACACAAAATTGAACAACATCTTGTTTAATTCTTTGAGAAAGGCTTCGGGAGGATTTAGAAGAGTTAAGTATAGGTTAGACCACAAGGACCCAGTATCTAACCATTTCAATGATTAGACACTGGGGTCTGAGTGGTCTAACATTTTTAAACCATGTCCAGCATTTATGGCACCTAAAATGCTTAAAAAGCATTGTTTTGTTAAGGTATTTTGAAAAATATTCAGGAACTCTATGCTCAACTTTGAGAACTCTGTGTGAGTCGGCCCTGCGTGAAGCACATGAAATCTGTCCCCCGAGTCTTTCGCATAGGCATCTCACACTTTGCTGATTTGAGTTATGAAATGCATGCCCCGGGGTAAGTATACCACTCATTTTGGACGAACTCGAGAACCTTTATCAATCACCTAAATGTTACTTGACCATGCTGATGGGCCTATTATGAGCAAACATAGCCCTGATCAAGATAATAGTAATTTCGTTGAACGAAAAGCTACAAAATCACAAGTACTGTACAAATACTAGAATGCATAGAGTAACATACTCTATGAAAATTGCATAAAACACATTTCGCAGTTTATAAACGGATAAGCAATTAGTCCTAATGTAAGTAAATATTTAGTTGTTAATATCATACAAGACTACATTAGTTAGCCTTCAGTGCGGACTTTGCGGGTTCAAACCTGCTGGCGACAATTGTTTTTTATGAAATTGTTCTATCATCAAGATAAATGATAGGGGAATAAAGAAACTCTGTCATTGCCAAGTGGTGTTTAACTGACAATTCAGTTAGTTAGACCACGGTGAAAGACAAGGAGCCATGGTTTAAAAACAGATAGTTAAGTTTGGAAATTAATTAATGACTTGATCGGGGCAGTCTTTCCAATTGGGGTTAGAATTTGGTTTATTCATTTATTCATTATTTGTTTATTTGTTGCACTATTTCTGAAACATTTGTGCTGAACTTGAAGCCAATCCATAGCTCTTGAGATTTGTCACAATTGATTTTTAAACCAGAAATTCATTTACGATTTCATCAGCATCTGCTGTACACCAGACGCTTGTGTGACCATCTACACCTTCCATGTCGACAGGTACGATGTCAGTAAGTTTTTTATGCTGCTTCTGTTACGGATATCATCTCAGGGTTCGGTCTCTCGGCGTCTTTTCGACCAAGCACTCATAGAGAGTGAGGCCTATGCACTGCACCAGAAGCCGCTCATCAGTACACGGATCAAATTGCCATAGTTCCAAGGCTTCTGAAGGTGCATCGGACGAGGATTCGGATTCCCACCCACCTCAGTTTGGCCCAGATGCTGGATTGAATGGTAAACTGACTCACAAGCGGTATGTCCATCACCCAGGCTAGGGTTTGACAAGGACACCATTTGATCCCACCCTATGGTGATATCACCATATTCTGCACTCAAGGATATGGGTTAGGCGTTAGATTAAAAAATTATTCAAGTTGTCACTAAGATGCCCAAGAGTTAGAAAGATGACTTTCCTATTCGTGCCTTAGAAGTGAAGTGGCTGTCCAGATGTGTATCTGGGTTTAGGTACCACTAGAGGATGACTGGCTCATCCAAGCAGACGATACTTAACATCCTAGATGTTAGGTTGATCTTCATTGATGCCGAGGTCAGACACTCACTTAATCTTTGGTTTTGTCATACAACAAGACCTGATTTTGACCAAAGCCAGTCTTCTAAACCACTTACAGGCTGTGGTAAACTTTTCTGCATACAACAGAGGTCTGATTTTTCCTCTACCTTCGGCAGCGCCTGGCCTCATGCTGAGTGATCTATAAATTTCCTGCCAATTCTCCCATGTAGCAATGTACGCTCAAAGTTGGGTAAACAATTCAATGGAGAGGCGTTAGCAGGTTAGTACTCTCGTTGAATTTGTTTTAGGTAGCGTCGCGTAGATATGAGCTGTACCGAACTGTACAGGTTGGCTGGCATGCTTACTGGTACATAATGCTGCAACCTTTTGGTCAGACACCTGTCGCTGTGTATCAATTTGACCTAGTCACTATCTTCAGACTGCTGGATTCAACATGTGCAATATCGAGGCGAGGTACGAGGCACCTCCCTTCTTTGCCACCTTAAGAATGGGAGTGCCTATACAACTACCAGGGGATGGAAATGATCACCTTACTTTGTACGGGAGCACTTATGCAGCGTCGTACCTTGGTGATTGGTTGAGGAGCGCTTTTATTTAGTCTACATGGGAGCTGGTACTGGTTCGCTTACAAACACTATTTTTCATATCTTGTCCAGACAAGACACAACTAGAAGATTTTTCAACTTTTACAAACAACAGTCTGCTACCCACTTTTCACCAGCCACTTACACTCTTGTCAGTGGCAACTGTTGCTGGGCTTGCATAGATCAGACACCAAGACCCGTATGCAGCCATCACACTACTGTCTCACCTGAGGACATATCTCAACTGGTGGACGATAGAGTCGAACGTCATAGGAGGCGTCTCCTTAAAAGGGGTAGTACCAAATTTACACCCGTTCGTTGCAGGAGTGGGGTGCTCATTTACAGAGCCAGACACCCTCAGGGCTGTGGTCCGGCACACAACAGCCTTTGCACATAGGCAATCTAGAGTTTGGAAGCGCTCATTCTGGCCTTCTCACATTGCCAGGAGCAGCTACAGTACATCCTGGACAACGCCCTATCCCAGCCAGACGTGGTTGCTCCCACGGAGTGGAAACTTCACTCAGGGGCATTCCAACTGGTGCTTCACCACATTAAGCAACCAAACATTGACCTGTTTTCGACTCACCAGAACCACAAACTTATGACGTATGTCTCCCTGCTTGAATTTACAAATCAATAGCGTGTGTGTCCACCTCTGGTTGCGATGCAAGCAACACATCTTCATCTCATGGAATGGACCAGGCGTCGCACAAAGTCCTGTGGGATATCTGTCTATATCTGGTGGAGCATGATTCGAAGTTCCTGGAGTGTCTGTGGAACACATGGTTGACGTCGAAGGCGCCGATCCATCTTATCCCACATGTGCTCGATTGGTGAGAGATCAGGGGAGCGAGCCGGCCAGGGGATGACATTCACGTTGTTTTGTTGAAGAGAATCCTGAACAAGTCGAGCAATATGAGGCCGGGCATTGTCATGTTGAAAGGTAATGCCTGGGCCATGACGACACAAAAATGGTAGAACAACAGGGCCAAAGATCTCGTCGCTAAGCACTGTCCATTGAGATTTCCCTCTACCATACCATGCTGTAATCCCACCCCATACCATAACGCTGCCGTCCCCGAACCGATCTTCTTCCATGAAACAATGATTGACGTAACATTCACCTCAACGTCGGTACACTCGAATCCGTCCAACGCTGTGGCTGAGGGGAAAACGAGCCTCGTCAGTAAATAGAACTTGTCCCCGCTGCATGGCCGTCCAGCATAGACGCTGTGTGCACCACTGTAGACGTGCTTGACGGTGGTTTCCTGTCAAAATGGGACATCTGGCGGGTCTTCTGGCGACAATCTGAGGCGATGACGTACGGTTTGTGAAGATATTCGTCGAAAGCCAGGGATGCTTCTTGCAGTCACTTATGCTGGCTAGAATCGATTTCATAGGTGTGTTGTTCGAATCCAGTTGTCTTTTCGATTATGGGTTAGGCGTGACCTGCCACTCCGAGGATCATCTCTGACTGCATTCATCTGTTGCCTACGTTGCCATAAACACCAAATGGTGTTTCTGTGGACGCTAAATTGTCTTGCAACATCACGTTGACTCAATCCTGCTTCAAGCATACCAATGGCTCGCAGACGCTCATTTTCGGACAGGCGTGGCATTTCGTAATGTTGAATAATTGCGTAATTTTGTTGTTTTTCTGAGTGGTTGTCAGCACGATGCTAAACAATGCATATGGAATCCCGTTAACGCACATGTTTTAATACCCCTTCTTGGGTTGTGAAATGCATGGGGCTTGCATAAAACTTTTGCATGGAATGCATGCTTTTCTGTAGCAGTTGCGTTTTTGTGACTTGATTCCATACATGTACTACAATATTGAAAACCAAACTTTACTTGTTTGAAAAATACACTAAAATATTGGTGTCACAGGAACTTTTGTTGTTGAGTATATTTGGTTGTGTATAATTCAGTGTTGGCTGTTCCAGTAATTCTCAAAATGACCAAGGTCCCTAAATGACAGGCCCTATCATGCTCTTTCAGACTTGAGGGTCACAAGGCAAATTACCATCCTCTGGAGTTGGATTTGAATGTGCTACTTTAAGCTTTGCGCAGGATGCCCATCCTCATTTTATGACCTCACCAAGAAAATAATGTTTCTCTTAACTTTAGCCACTGCGGCGCGAGTGAGTGAGTGAGTTACATGTACTTGACATCACCCATGTCCGTTTTGAGCATGGTATGCAGGGAGCGGTACACCTTGGGTTGTGCTGGGATTTCATTGCGAAAAATCAACTTCTAGGCCAACCTAATCGTTCCGTCACCATCCCACCAATCGTGACGATTGTGGGGCTCGAAGATGAGGGTGAACTCCTCTGGTTCCTGGTATGCGCACTACAAGCTGTCATTCCCCGCTCCCAGACTAGGCGTGGCTTGTGGATCTGTTATTTATTCCAGTATCCTGTGTGTCCATGACCATAGTTAGTCTCAACACCATATCTCTGTGGTTAACGCAGTCATCCAGCAGGCTTACAAGAACGCTTACCATGATCCGCCGACAGCAAACAACCCTCATAAGATAAGAGCGGTAGCCTCAACCATGGCCCTACAGAGCTATTGTTCTTTTAGAACAATCATGGAAGGATGTTTTCGGAGGTCAGACACAGTTTTCGCCAGCCATTATATTCGCAATGTGGCATACAAAGATGTTAAAGGCGTTCATAGTTTTGGCCGCCTGGTAGTAGGTACCCAGCAGGTAACCAACCCCCAACGCAAATAATGAACTCATCCTGTCTGGAACCAGTTTTCCCTTCCCACGCAGTACTGTTTACGACACGCCTGGTATGAGGAATTTTTCAAGCTTTATATCAGCTTTGGCTCGGTAACACAGTATGTAAAGATGTTAGCTCACGCTAATCTTCTGTTTTGCAAGTTTGTGTACACAGACTTATCCTCAATTCTCATGTTCCGTCTGTAAATAACATTGAGCCAGACCTACCTATGCTTTTTTCACCTACGGTTACTTGACAATTTTGTCCTTTCAAGGGTTTCGTTTATTGAGGTTTTTGACACCTGAAGCTGTAGCCTCCTCCATACCATCTGATACAGATGCATTAAGGATGTAGGATAGTAATGTAGGATAAGTAAAAGATTTAGTAAAATCTAAATATTATTTACATTTGTATACTTATTGCGCATTACTTCGTCAAAGGGCTGCCTCCCCACTTTCGCTTCAGAAATCTTTTTATTTTATAGCTCTGGGGACGAGCAGTAATATGATTTGATGTGACGTTACATCCAGTCACAGGACTGCGGCGATTGTCATGCAAAAAGCAGATTTGAGATGGAAACAGCTTTTTCTTGTTCCATTCCTAGGCGCTGTCTCTTTTGCCTTAAGGTAAGCAGTAAATGCATTAAGGAGTAATACAGGATAAGTATACAAATGTAAAACATATTTAGATTTATGAATATTAACACATATATCTAATGTAGGTTCCTTCCATTTTCTTTTTCCACAAGTTTTCCTGCTCTTTCCTCTTTAAATCCAAATCTTTAAAATTTTTAGAACTTGCTATTTTCGTTTCCAATCTTCAATTTGTTTGATTAGTTCTATTTCATTTTTAGAAAACATTTTCTTTATATATGATGAATAGGAAATTGTTTTCCCTCTTATTTCCATTAACAGAGTTTCCAAAAACAACTGGTCATTAATTATACACTGAATATCATTTAGAGATATTTTACCAATATTATCAAAAATATATACAAAGGCTGCATACTGGTACTTGACATTTAAAATTATTACAGCAGAGACGTATTCTGTATCTTTCAGAAGTGAAGAGTTAAATTTCCAATATGAACTTCTTTCCTGCTCATTAATAGCGATATTAATAGGAGAATGATCTGTTCTGCAGCCAGAATTAATGCTAGAAGATTGCACCCAAGGGTACAGTGACTCAGATACAAGAACAAAAATCCAGACGAGCCTGCTTGAGTGGAGTCTCCTCCATATAAACTTCAAAGAATCAGGGTTATGATCCTCCATACATCAATTAAATTCAGTTCACCAATCACCTTGAAAACCTGTTCACGGACAAGAGGATTATTTACATCAACATAGTTACAAGTGTTCATTGTTAAAAGACAAAGCATCTTTGAGAAGAGATAAATAAAATTCTGGACAATAGGAATTGGGGCAAAATACACTAAGGTTATCCTCCTATCCCAAATTGTAACATCAACAATGAGTGAAATCCCATTATTACCTCTCAATATATGATGAATTTTGTATGTAAACTTATTATGTATCAAAATAGCATCACCCCTAGACTAGCTGTTATTGCAATTGAATACACAGTCAAAGCTCCACTCTGATCTTAAAAATATAATTCAATCTTCTTGTCAAAGTGAGTATCCTGGAGAAAACGATTGGCTATCGAAAGTGACTCCTCGGAGGGTGTCTTCATCCCTTGCTATGACGACACCCCCATGGACGGCAGGTCCCACCTGGGTTTCAACCAAGTCGCAGACTGGCTGGCAGACAGATTGGAGGCAATCGCTCCCTCGCCCGGCCTAGAGGTCGATAGCAAGACAGCCATCCGTGGAAACCCAGATTCAGGGCTATACTGCAGGACTTATCGGAGGACAACCCCCATAGGATTGACCATCTAACTACGGTTGTATCCTACCTCCAAAAACAAGTGGAACAGATGTGCTCTCACATGCGGGCTGCTCTGATAGAACTCTAGATTCACTAGACGCCTTGGGTACCTTGCCTTGTCGAGTCAGGAGAGACCTTTTGCGTCAACCTTGGTCCGGCTCTGACCTCTTTAAGAGACAGATATCCAAGACACACTCCCGGGTCTCAGCCTTCGCCCGTGATGAGAATTCTCTCAAGGCCCTGGCCAGGGTGTCACAGCCAGCCTTTGCTAAGGCGTCCTAGTCAGGCTCCTACCAGCCACGACGCAACACCCTTCAGACTCCACCGCAACCTCTCGGGGCAGAGGCAAGGGGAAAGGCGAATACCAGTCCCACAATTATTTTCATGAGAATTCGTTGCTATACAAATACCAATCAGGATTCCAAGCTGGTCACTTGACCGTCCACCAACTGGTGGAATTATATAATCAAGTGTGTAAAGCAGTTGATAACAAAGAGTTCTATTGTATGGTATTCTGCGATATTTCTAAAGGGTTTGATAGAGTATGGCACAGTGGGCTTATATATAAATTGTCATGTTATGGTATAAACGATGAATTACTAGAGTGGCTGGCTGATTATGTAGCAGCTCGGAAACAATCTGTGTTTTAAAATGGAACATTGTCTGACACTGAAGAGTTAAAAGCTGGTGTGCCACAGGGATCGGTACTAGGCCCTTTCTTGTTCCTTGTGTACATCAATGATATTACTGACAGATTGAACTGTGCAACAAGATTATTTGCCGATGACACATCCCTGGGGATATCATCTAATAACATTGAACATATAGAAACTACTATGAATAGCAATTTAAACAAAATTAATGAATGGGCTCAAGACTGGTTAATTCTATATAATCCGAGCATAATAATAAAATCAAGTCTCGTTTCCACAAAAAAGCTGCAGAGAACTTTGAAATTATTTTTGGATAATCAAAACATTGAAAATATTAAAACACACAAACACCTGGGTGTTATATTGTCGTCATCAGGCAAGTGGTCATGTCATATTGATTCAATTATTAAAATAACATCAAAGATGATTCATTCAATGAGAAAGCTTAAGTATATGCTCTGTCGTAGTGTGTTGAATAAGATTTATGTAATGTTTATTAGACCACATTTTGAATATGCATGTGAAGTTTGGGACGGTTGTACCAAGGAGCAGAGTGACAGATTAGAAAAACTCCAACTGGAAGCAGCAAGAATTGTAACTGGTTAACCAACCTATACTTCCATCAAAAAAATTAATTTTGAAACTTCCTGGGAGCCCTATCAGAGCGCAGGAGAAAATGTAAATTGTGTTTATTCTATAAAATGTATAACAATATGACACCTTCATACCTTAAAGATCTTGTATCTCACTCCGCCGGGACAAACCTTAGAACCGCTCACAATATAACTATGCCTCTATTACGAACTAAGTTATCTGAATCCTCGTTTATACCATCAGCGATCAAATTGTGGAATACATTACCTATTCAGCAAAGGAATATTGAAACATTCCCCCGATTTAAATCCAGTTTAAGAACAGATAGTCCTACAGTTCCATCATATTTCTCGTATGGTTTAAGGAAAATTAACATAATACATACAAAATTAAGATATGATGACAGTGAATTAAAAAATGACTTATTTAGAATAGGTTTAAACGAGGATCCAAAATGCTGATGTGGCAGCCCATGTGAAAATTCATATCATTTTTTCATTGAATGTCCTTTATTTAAATCACATAGAAACGAATTGATACACTCACTATTGTTAATTGTGAAAGATACTTGTGATGTAAATATTGACCTGATGCTAGTTGGAAATGCAAGTTTACCTAATCATGTGAACAAAAGCATTTTTAGGAATGTACATACATATAAAAAGAAAACAAAAAGGTTTGAGTGAGCAGTGTGAATGTACATACGTTTCTCTATCTCTTTCCTTTCCTTTCTGTCATTTGATTTATTAACTGTAAATAAGCATACATGTAAATTTATGGGAGAGGGCGTTCTAAGTTGTGATAACTTGTGCCCGATCCTTTTCATGAGAATAAAATATGTTTAAACTAAACCAGTCCCACCGCGGCCACCCAAAGGGAGGTAACGCCGACCTCATGGACCACAAGTGAATTGCCAGACAGGCACGACTGGGACCTCCCACCCCCAGCCGTCCAAGTTGTCAACACCCCAGTGGGAGACTGAGTCGCCTCTGGCAATATTGGGAGATCCTGGGGGACCCATATGTCACCATCATCATCCGACACGGGTCGTCCCCCATAGTGGACACATATACCCAACAGCAGCTACTGAGCCGGAACATCACGGCGCTGCTAGACAAGAAAGCCATAGAGGTTGTACACGCCCCAGCCATAACACCGGGCTTCTACTCACCTGTCTTCCTGGTCCCCAAGACCCAAGAAGGACTCCGACAAACACAGGATGATCCACAACCTCGCCGCTGTCAACAAACGCTACCTGGCGCGTCCACCTTATTTCAGGATAAAGGTCAGGCTACTGCGATCCTAAATCCAGGCACAGGAGGCGCTCATCAGCCTGGATACCGAGGACGCCTACCTACATGTCCCTATACATCCCGACGACCGGAAATTCCTCCGCTTCATCTTCATGGGAGTCCATTATCAATGGGTGGTCCTCTCATTTGGAATTTCTTAAGCCCCGTGGCTATTCACACGGCTTACCAAGCCGATAGCCTCGTACCTCCATTGCCGGGACATTCAGTTCGAGACGTACATAGACGACTGCCTACTGGACCATCGGGACACTATCACTCTACTCCGCCACAGGGACTTCACCCTCCGGCTCCTACACCAGCTGGGTGGGAAGATCAACCTCAGGAAGTCAAGAGTTGACACCCTCCAATCGCCTTCAGTTCATTGGGGGCCTCTTCTAGACAGACCTCGATCTCATCTCTGTACCCAGACTCCAGCTTTCCACCTACCACACACTCTGCGCCAATGGCAAGTACTCCTGGTATTAACCTCAGCGCAGGACTTGACCTTCAGGAAGGCTCCAACAGCACCCAGTTCAGATGTTCCTGGCTCGCTACATCAGGCGCCAGGACCCCTCTGTATCCATCGTCCTCCCGGATCATCTCAAGTAGCATTTCCGATGTTGGACGGTGGAATCGAATGTCTTAGGTGGCGTCACCTTGACAGGGCTTATGACCTCTCTGCGCCTATTCATAGACGCGTCCCTGCAGGGATAGGTGGCACACCTAGAGGGACAGGTCACCTCGGGGCTGTGGTCTGCCGATCAGCACCTATGGCATATCAACAACCTCAAACTGGAAGCGCTTATCTTGGCCATCGCTCACTGGAAGCAGGCCCTCAGACACGCCTGGGTCTCCATTTCGATGGACAACATCACTGTCGTATGGTGCCTTCGGAACCAAGGAATGACTCATTCGACTTCGCTCCTTCAACAGACGTTCCGATTGTTTCTCCTGGTGGATCATCTGGGGATTCAGTTCCAGGTTCAACACATCCCGGGCTGCCGAAACATCCTAGTGGATGCTCTATCTCGACCAGGCAAAGTGGCTCCCACAGAGTGGAAACTTCACCTTGACTCCTTCACTCTTGTTTGTTGAGACCACGGTCTCCCCAACATAGACCTATTCTCCACCAGCCAGAACTACCAGATCCAAACCTACATATCGCTGGTCACGGATCCACTGGCTTGGGCAGTCGATGCTTTCGACACTGAACCTCGATCTGACTTTGGTCGCGCCCTGGTGGCCAGCGAGGGCTTGGTTCGTTCACCTCAGAGAGCTGTCCAACGCCAACCCACTGCCACTCCCAGTTTAGCCAAATCTGCTGATCCACCCTCACAGCAGACAGGAGCAGACAGGTTATATCTTTAGTCTGGTCCATTAACAGAGTGCACTGAACGCCAAAGGCTACTTGGCCAGAGCGGCTAGGGCCATCACGATGGCACATCGCCCAACTATCAGGAGCCTGATGGCAATCCTTCAAGCGCTTTTGCAGGGGCAAGCAACAAGACCCCACATCTGCATCGCCTTAATTCCTGGCCGAGTTCATGCTCCATCTGCGTCACAAGCGTAAGCTCAAGGGCAGTACCACCTACCTTCTGGCAAGATTGACGCATGACATAAATCACGGCTCTGCTCCGCTCATTCAGACTGGAAGACCAAAAGGCGAAGTTCCGTCCCCCAGCTTGGGACTTGAACGTCATTCTCACCTCGCTGAGAGACGCGCCTTTCGAGCCACTCGAAACGTCGTCATTCTACAATCTGACGAAAAAAGATGGTCTTCCTACTGGCGCTCGCCACAGCAGCCCGTGTCAGTGAGCTACACGCCCTGGATGTCACACGGGTCCACTTTGAGCAGGGAGCACACGGAGTCGTGCATCTGGGCCTGTGATTGGGGTTCATCGAATGTTGGCGCGGAAGACGAACTAGAGGTACGTCTATGTCCGGTTAGAGCGCATCCAACGTTCCAAGGAACGCCATGACAACGACGACGCCTCTTCGTACCGGTTTCTGACCTCGCGAGCGGAAGTCAGCTGCAACACGATCGCCCTGGCTATGAGCCATCATCCTCCAGGCCTACCAGGCTGCGGGATTGGACCCCCCACGCTCCAACAACCTGCATAAGATCCGGGCGGTCGCCTCCACCATGGCGCTACACAGCAACTGCTCTCTACGTGCCATCATGGAGGGATGTTTCTGGCGATCCAACACAGTCTTTGCCAGTCACTACCTGCAAGACGCACATTGGAGGATGTGCAAGGCACGCACAGCTTTGGTCTGTTAGTAGTGGCCCAGCAGGTCCCCTGGCATAAGCCCTGAACTAGAAGGTTCATGCCTCATTTGCATACGGCTCGGTGCTCCAATCTCGACCTAACTGAGCGTTATTGTCAGGCTGCCAGTACTAGGACACAACGCATACCTGACTCTTCCCTTCCATGTAATGGTCATCCAGGCCGACCACAGCCGAGGACGGGCTGAGGGAATTGGAGGTTCCCATACATGGAGTGGTCACCCGAAGCCGACCACACAGCCAGGGATTGGCTAGGGAACAGAGTCTGGAAATAAAGATGAAAGTCCACATCTGAAGGTATGCCCTCCTCCGGTTCCGTCTGATAAAGATGCATTAAGGAGCGATGCAGGATAAGTAAAAAATCTAGTAAAATCCTAGATATTTTTTATATTTGTATACTTATCCTGCATTACTGCGTCTAAGGGGACCCACCCATCGCAGATCTACCTCCCCACGATGCCTTCCGATGTGTCGGACTCCAGAGTAATGTGAGGATCCGTGATGTCACTTCCTTTGGTCACATGGGAGCTGCGTGATCGGTTGGAGCAACTTCTTCAGGCAAAGACCTTCACACAGCTCTTTTCTCTGTCAAGAACAAGCAATAATATGCATTAAGGAGTAATGCAGGATAAGTACACAAATATAAAAAATATCTAGGATTTTACTTGTATTTCTGTCCTCAGTTTTTATGTAGAAGCTGTTTGAATATGCTGACAGCAACTTTTGACTTTGAACTGTAGTCATTTCACTACATATCCAGTTGAGCTACAGTGCTGTGTCATAATTTTTCTGATGAAAAATACTCAATGATTATTGTGTACAGACATCTTCTCAATTGCATTACCTTCTTTAGGATGGGACCCTGATTTGAAAAGATTTTTAGTCAAAGGTCATGGTCAGTGTTAAGGTTTTTGTAGAACATGGTTATATCACTATGAGTTTATGAAGCATGGTTACCTTAACAGGCATGGAACTTATATTTACATGTATCTTCAGAAATCCAAGCACATAAAATGTCAAGTGTGTTTATCATGTTCTGTCATATGTCAAGGACACCTTGGAGGGAAGTGGCAAGAGCAGTTGAATAATTTTCTCTTTTGAATATGCTTCTCTTTAAGCAAGTACTTGCAAACACCTCTGGTTTGAAAAATGTTTTCCATGATTTGATACTTGGAGATAATCCCCCTACTTTGTTAACAAATATAATATGTTGCACAGAATTAATGTATGCATTGGTTGACAGTTTTACACTTTACCATTCATTCTCAAATCTGATAACAAACAACTTATGGTGATTCTAGTCATGTTAAAAACCAAAAAGACTGTTGCTTAGAAAATGGAAGAGCGGCTGCCTGAAGAGCGAAAGATCAAGGGTTCGACATAAAAAAAATGGTACTTGTTGTTACTGTGCCTGGCACACTGCATTAAGGGACTAAAGCAAGGACTGGTGGGAGCGTATTCATGTTAACCTGAGGCATGGTATTGTGGGCTAGCACTATATAATTAAACCTGACTGGCGCACGCACATGCACTAGCACGTACGCATGCACACACACGTTGCTATGTATAAAGTGTAATAATCTTGAATGCGATGCTAAACCCCGATATGAAATATGACTTATTTTTATGACTTTCTTTTGTCAGCATATACAACAAAATATTAGGTTGATCAAAACAGGTATGACAAAATGTTACGAGAAAAAACCCATTGTATCCAAGTGATGGGTTGTCTTTTTTTCATAATGTCTAGTTTGGCAAGCCCTCACCCTCAAATGTGATGTCAGTGAAAAAAGTTGAGCTTCTGTTCCATGGTACTTAGGTTAATAGTGCAGAGGAACATTTTTCCTCATTGTTTAATGTAAAGGGTCATTTCTTGTTTCTTCATTTTCATTTCTGTACATCATATCCATTTGCATTTTCTTCAGGTACCTGTTTGACATCCAGAGGGACTTTTAAAAGGGGAAGTAAGTCTGCTGGGCACATGACTGCCCTGTTGGAGGCAGAATCTGAACAAGTGCACGTCATGGATGGTGCAGTCAGGCCAAAGATCCTGGCAACAGGTCGAGACCGCCCAGCATTTAGACATCCCCAGCATACGCAGAAGGCATTTGAGTCACTCAATCAGATGCGCAAGTATGATGTTCTTTCAATATGCCTGTAGTACACAGCAAATGTAGCGGATGGGTGTGGGGGTAGCTTAGTGGTTGAGGCATTCACTCATTTCTGGTGTCCCCTGCCTTGGAATACTGCTAAATCAGTGTAAAACTATACTCTCACTCACTCATAGCAAAGGTGGATCATAAAAAATGTCAAATGGTGCGTCCACTTATCAGTCGGAAACTGGTTCAGACTTGTTTGTAAGTTTCCAACATATCAACACCTCTATTATCTTGGACTATGCTATTTGTAAGATTGATTATTGGCTTACATGCTTGTCAGTAAAAATATTTTCAGAAGCGCTTAACCATTATGCAGACACATTTTAAAATGTAATGAAGTTTGGTATATTGCAGTTTTTAGGTCTTGATTTGACCCGGCACTTTGACCATGCACATACATTCTCTCAAAATCCTGAAATATTGCCTCAATCTTTCTTCGAATAATGATATCATAGAGTGTTCTAGTCCATGAAGTATTATGGCTACTTTTTTTTGCTGAAGATAACTAAACATATTAATGAACATTTAAAACATCTCATTCTCAAGAACCACGAAAAAACTAAAAGAATGTGTGAATAATGATAAAGCCTGTGAAGTAGTTTAAAGTTTGTTTAAGCACAGGAATCTGAAGTTCTAATACATATTGAATGAAGGAACCAAAGCTATTCATAGTTGACGATACAGTCTTGAATTATAGAAATGGGCTCCAGCCAGCTGGCATGTTTTGTTTCCAATCTCATTAAAATCAGATCTAAGTTCTCGCTGCCGCTAATCAAAGATCTGAGGACATCCAATTACGGGTCACGTCAGAACAACCTTTTGCAAACTTTGACCGACCCCTGAATTGACTAACAAGAAGTTGACATCAGCCAATTAGAAAGCAGCTTTCTCGAGCTTTATGGCACTCGTTTCAACCCGGTGACTTCCATTTCAGACAATGCTTGAAAAATAAGTTGACACAGTTCTCGATTATAATTTTGAAAACTGAAAAAACGAACATTCCAGAATGTCTAATATATGGTTGAGATTGTATGGCAGTGTTTCCCATTGGTTTCGTTTCCAAAGCATAACTCAAAAGAGTTGAGTATTTCCCCATGAAGCTTTGTACACACAATAGGCATGCATTGAACTGATGCCTCTTGCTATTCAGGGATTTACTAATTTTCCCTTATCTTGACACATACATAATTTGTTCATACTTTCTCTTCCCGAAGTCGTGTGGAAACCTTTTTTGCAGTGATCCGAGTGACCAAAAAGTAACTCACCCAAGCGCAGCCCTGACATGGGTATACGTACCAGAACCCTGTTACCAACCGTCTGACTCATCTCTTTCTAATTTTCTCCAAAAACTAGCTGGAGGCCTCTTGCTGGTGCTCTTACAATCCAAGCCATCCTTCA
This sequence comes from Haliotis rufescens, assembly GCF_023055435.1. Taxonomy (NCBI): domain Eukaryota; kingdom Metazoa; phylum Mollusca; class Gastropoda; order Lepetellida; family Haliotidae; genus Haliotis; species Haliotis rufescens. Next base: position 549,721 of record NW_025963979.1, read on the forward strand.
TTATTCTGGCCTTTCTGATTTAATTTGTGGTTGGGATTATATTCTTTAGACCTTTCTCTATCATTTTCAATGAATAATTTTCAAAATTGACATTCGTCCTGCCACAGAATTTCTCTGTCTTCGTCCTCCTACGGCTTCACACACTTACTTGGTTGCCAGTGTTACGAACAGCTTCTTTTGGCTATGCAGCAGCCTATGTTGACAGTGTCTTCATTCGTCATGCTGATTCCACAGCACCTAACCCCAATGCTTCTTACCTCCTTCAAGAGGAGGATGTTTTTGAGCCCGACTACGAGGAAGAGTCTCCTCAAGTTGAAGAATTCCCATCCACCTTTGAGGATCATGAGTTTTTGGCATGGGTAGCTGATGGGTTACCAATTTCATCCCCCTGCAGAGATACTCCTACGAGGGAGACCTGCTGCATAAAGGGGACGATAGTGACACCTAATTCTAGAGGCACCTTTCCTTACGAACATCCTCAGAAAGGGTTACAGACCACCTCTCAATCTGCCGAAATTTCAATATCTAAAGGCACTCCAGGTTGAAAGAGGTGATTGGCAGTCAGGTTTTTATTCACCAATCTTCTAAGTCCCCTAAAAGAACTTGTTTAATCTACAACATGAGCCAGACAAATTCAGAATGATCCACCTTCCTCAACTAACACAAATGATAATGCAGAACGATTACTTGGGAAGCATTGACCCTTCAAGATGCTTACCTTCACACCACAATCCACTCTGCCTCCAGGAAATATCTGTGCTTCCTTTACAAAGGCCAAAATTATTAATGGAAACTCCTACCCATTGGAATTTCAGCAGTGCTATGGTGGTTTACATGAGTGACCACACCAATCATGGCCTTTCTTCACAAGGGGATCTGTTGCGCTTTTAATCTTGATGACCTGATTTCAAGCTCATCAACAAGCTGAGCTGCTCAGGCTTCAACTGACACTTACTAATATAACCACAGGTAAAAACATGTAGAGAATTAAACACTATCATAGTGACGACAAGGAATGGTATTTAAAAGTGTATGTATAAATATATATATATTTATCATTTAACTAAAGCATTTATCCATGACATAAGCATATGACATAGAAACATGTATGTCATACCCCAATGACATAAGTATGCAAATTAGACAACCGAAAGTGGGACTTTTTCGCTGGTGCACATGAGCAGGTGTTTGCAACATGGATACCTTTGATGTTGGAGACAATGTTTTAATAGATCAAAGGGGAAGTGCTACAGTGATATCTGTGTTGACAAATGGATATTACAGGTTACAGGTTGATAGTACTGTGACTGTGATGAAGGCCGATTATCAAAACTTCCCTGTGGCCAATATTTCATCATCGAAATGCCATCATCGTGCACAGCGAAGCAGATGACAAACACAAAGCCAAAAGATGCCCAAGGTAGATTTGTGGCTGTTGAGGACAGCATGATCGATGGTGTGATCCTAGACAATCAAAACAAAAACACAGATAAGAAAACTTTGTATGATTTGAAACTGTTTGATAACCTTCTAAAAGTCAAAAATGAAATTCGCCAAATGCATGAAATCCTCCCAAATGAACTAGACACACTTCTCTGCAAGTTTTTCATTAGTGTTCGAAAAATTGGGAAAATTATGAACCAAACAGTCTCACAGGTTTTCAGAGCAGCAACGAGAGATTACTAAAACGAAGGGGGTATGGCTATTCACTCACGTCATCTTTGGAATTTTCACGATCGCGGGAAGTATTAAAGGGGAGAAAAATTGAACTAAAGAAAGAAGGGCGTGGCAATTTACCAAGGAGAGCCGACCCAATTGATGATGAAGAGATCGAGTCCCTGTGGCAGTCCGGAACCATTGGAATCAGTTATCCAATGAGCATAATAAACAGTCCATGGCTCTACAACACAATCCATTTCGGGTTTAGAGGTGTCAGTGATCAGTACAACATGTGTTGGGGGGGGACATCACCTTGCATGTTGATGGAGACGATCACAATTATCTTGAACTCTCAATGAGTCAAGAAAATTAAGGTCCAGTGGTGAGAATCCTCGTGATTGTTGCGACGGAAGGTTCAAAATGTGGTCCATTGTTGCTGATCCCTCTCAGTGCCTTGAGCAGGTGTATAAGTTGTATGCCTCCATGCGTCCACTCGACTTCTGTCTAGATGACATTCCCTTTTACATCGGCACACACACTTTAGGCATGCCTAAACTTGGCGATCACTGGTTTATCCGCTATCGTATTGGGAAAAACAAACTTTCCTCTCTCATAAAAAAACATGTGCGATGCTGCCAGTCTCCAAGCATCGAAACGACTCACAACTCACTCTGCGTGCAAACACCTGGTGCAAAAGTTGAATGACAATAATGCTCCGCCAAATCAAATAATGCAGATAACTGGCCACAAAAACATCCATTCTGTGAACAATTACTGCCATATTAATCCTAACCAGCACAAGCAAATATCCAACATCATTTCTCGATACACTCTACATCTGTGACATCCCAGCTTGTTGATGAAACTCCCGTCATGCAGAGCGGCCCCTTGCGTAATGTCCAAATTGACAGTAGATAACACAGTCAGAAGTCTCAAATAATAAGTATTGCTGGTTGTGTCAACACTATGTTTGCTGGCAACATTACTGGTGGAAACATAACAATTAATCTCGTTAAACCTCCAAGCCCAGTCCCAGTCAAAAGATGCCGGATTGTCATTGAAAGTCATAGTGACATCAACTTATGAATGAATCCTCTATCTTGAACTTTGTAAAATTTAATATTTTTTACTTATCCTGCAATACTCTTTAATGCAGTTCCTGCTTACCTTATGACAAAAAGAGACAGCGATTGTCCTGGGTGAAAGAGAAAAAGCTATTTCTTAACTTATCCCTCCACAACAGCATCCAATATTCCTTCTTGCTTCAATCATATAACAGTGTAGAACATTGTGAAAACAACCCTCACCGGGACAAACCCTCCAACCACCTCGCACACAGCATGCTCCTGCACTTATCAGTTTTTCCTTTGTTTGCTTCCACTCAACATTTATGATTGGATTTGTTCTTCATTTCAGTTTGGGTTGTATATCTCCCTATGTACATTTATCTACGGGTTCCTAGCCATTCCCTCTCAGTAAATATCAAGTAAACGGCTACTTACCTTCCGCTAACATTTCTTTCCCCACCATTGTTAACATACCGGTAACTTTCGGCTTGTGAAGGCTCTGTTGTGGAGGGATAGGTTAACAAATATAGGGAAATAAGATTATCCCCCCTATTGATATACTTATCCTGACACAACAGGTCATGACTGCCTGCCCGTCCGTCCCCTCAATGTTGGATCCACTTGTCACCTACCTATCTTGGAAAAAGTGATTAGTAGTGAAAGAGCATGCTGGGAGCAAGGTGGTTGGAGGGTGTGTTCCAATGAGGATTGTTTTCACAATGTAATATGATCGAAGCAAGAAGAAATATTGCATGCTGTTGCTGAGGGAAAAGTATATCAATAAGGGGAATACTCTGATTCCCTATGTTTCCATTTCAAGTCCTGCTATTTGTAGGACCATCGCTGCTGTCATGTGACCTTGATGTTATGTCACATCAAACCATATTACCTATTGTCGACCAAGAAGGACGTGTCTCGCTTGGCTCTCCACTTTTTTTTGTTTAATTTGGTGATTAGCATTTGCTACTACACTAAATTTATGGCTGCGATGGGTGATGTATTCCTTTCATATTACTTTCACTTGTTTGTGTATTAATATGCGGGTGTTTTCCATTAAAAAGACTCAGTCTTTTTTCCTGCAACGTGGCTCGTTGTTTAGGCCATTTTGAATTTGCGTTACATTTATTTTCCTCCGCCCGAGGAAGGCAAGTTTGTTTGCAATTCTCAGCTAGGTATTAACATAATTAAATACCTGTAGCCTTTGGGTTATATAGAGTTTTTGTGTGTTGATATAAAATACACTTGAATAAACTCATAACAATGTTTGCCGTTCGCACCGTGTGTGTTGTCTTCGGCATGCTCAAGTCCATTTCAAATACAACTGCTATATTTGCGTAACATATGCTTTATGCGGTGAACAAATTGTCGTGGAAAAAAATCTTCTGAAGATCCTCATCCACGTTGCTTGGACTGTAGCTCAAGTTTACACTCCAACTTTCAAATCTAATTTTTGTTCACCTCTCTCTCCATTGCGTTTTTCCATATATAGAAAGGTCACTCACAAACGTATATTACAGCAACCTGCGCAAACAAGAGACACCGCATTCACTCCCTTATACAACAGACATTCAGGGCCTAGATTTTCGAAACTATCTTTGCTAAGATAAATCTAAACAACTTACGTTCAAAGATAAGATATCTTAAGGTTAAGATTAGATAGATTTTCAAAAATAATGTAAACCTGTCGCAGATAGTTCAGAGTTACGATACCTATCGTAACTCTGACAGAGAACTCATTTGTGTTAGATATTGAAAAAGCAGGTGTTTCCCAATGACGTCGCTCGTTTTCCCAGCTGCTGACAATAACAACAACATATATAAGTGACAGGGAATTCATGATCACATTGTCAGGTCACATTGTTTAACATGCACATATTTGAGTGAAATTCTGTACAATCCTACATGTAGACGTTTTGTTCTTATGATAAATGATGCCATGACTACCCGAACACAAATAGCATTCGTGTGCCATGCAATAGCATTTTTCAAAACCAATAAATGTTATAATCAATAAGTGTAGTGTTACCACACTTTAGCTATTAGAATTGAAATAATGTGCGAAAAGATACTTTACTATTTTCCCTTCAAATGGTCCTCTTGTGAGCGCGCAGAACTGTATGATATAAACACATCGCGTACAAAGTCAAGGACGAAAGTAAGGGACGTTATTCTAAATGACAATGAAACCTTTGATCGAACTGCATATGCGTTCAGCATTTAACATGCGTGTTCAAGTCTGATGTTAAGTGATGTATACTGTATATGTTTGTGTTTATGTCAAAAGTCAAGTTTATATTAGTGTAAACACCAACATTATATGTGGAAACACTCAAAACAAAAATTGTTCAGGAAGCAGCGCACCCACAAGCAAGTTTTTATAACAATCTAAGCCTGTTAAGTTTGTTTTGTTATTTATGTATCCAATATATTTCACGAATTAACCAAGTACTTAAAAACAATATCAAGCTATTAGTATTGAGATGATGAAATTATTTTTTTTATCTATCTAGATCCATAATTATTTTCAAAATTTAAAAATGACACTAATTTTCGTTCGCAAAGAAAGTAATTTAGGAATTGTCAAGTTATGTTGTCTCATGGAACACGCCACAAGTTAACGTGAACATACATATAATGTAGTCATTTTCTATCCTTTTAAATTAAGTAGAGCTGATAAACTGATTTGTCTGATTTCATTTAAATCTGGCTGAGGAGCGAAATACTTTGTAATGTGTCAAATCTATTCCAGAACGGAGTTCAATGATGTTTGGCTTGTCTGACAGAATTGCTGAGGAACATTTACTAGTATTTGTCCGTTGACCCTATACGTTACAACGATTTTATTGTCTGAATTGTCTCAAGTATATCTATATTTTTTTTAAACATAAAACGGGAAGATGTAGACTTAAATATTAAAAAGACCAAAATATTTTAAAACCAGTTTATTGAATGCAAAGATTATTGTGTTGAAAATGTGTATTTTATATTGATCAGTAAATTTCATTCAATAAGCTTTTTTTCTGCGAACATATATTGGAAAGTGAATTTTAGACAATGTGCAAACTATGCTACATTTCGACGAGAACCAGAACGACAAGGGAACCCATTTATTTATTTGATTTGTCGATACGAAAAGCTGTGCTTAACTTTTGCTGTCAAAATTTCAGTAAATTGTTATATTTAATGGAATACATCTATATGCCGTTAATCACCTGTTTTTAAAGAATGCAGTTGTTCATTAGACAGTTTTTAATTATCAATTATTTGTCTTTCAAGAGGATATAGATAACATAGGTATTGAATTTAAAACGAAACAAATTACAATTACTTTTGCAAGAAAAATATTAGATATTGTATACAAATATTTGATCACATGTATTTCCTTGTTAAGTCAATAAATACTACACTGTATAGTTAAAATTCAATTATTAAAACCACCCGTCCCACACGATTTTTAGATGTAAAAACTTATGCGAAACCTTCATGGTTTTTTTTACATATGTAGATTGATATAATTTTATAAAATGCGAAAATAAAGACTAAAGCATTGACACAAATGCGATCCAGAAAATATAACAGCGGAACTCTGTGCTTTATGAAAACTGTAACATTGAGCAAGGTGTCCCGGGCGAATACAAGGGGAAACCACTCTCAACTAGAGTTTGAACTAAGACTAGCTCCTCCTGAGTTATCAATAAGGTCACGGTTATTACTGTAGCCTGCCGACACCTTCCGTTTTTATACTTCCCAAATTATCGAAAAGGTATGTTGTTTCACACTTCTTCAGCATGGACTTGGATAGAAATATATTGTAAGCTATCAACTCCACAGTTATGTGGATCGCTGTCGCGATTAAGAACATTTTTGGTGTAAAATCCTTGATGCGTTCTTCGTGTTTTTGGAAGTGTCAATTTGAATCACTCAGTTTTACAAAATGAAATGTCAATGTTTAAACGTAAAGCAGACTAATTGTTTGGCAAAATATCTATGGAAAAGTATGCCGCCATCTTGGATGAAGATAAAATAAACTTATGACAGGTATGGGGCTATCTTAGATTTATGACAATCTTAAGATATCTTTGGGCTATGATCGTTTCGAAAATCTAGGCCCAGGTTCTTTCATCTTGTGGATCATCTGGGACCTAAATTCATAGTCCTGCACATCCCCAGGTGTCGGTACATCCTGGCCATTGCCCTATCCCGGCCAGACAGAGTGACTCCCATGGAGTGGAAATTTCACTCAGGGGCATTCCAACTGGTGCTCCAGGCAACCAAACATTGACCTGCTTGTGACTCACCAGAACCACCTACTTTTGATGTATGTCTCCATGCTCCCGGATCTTGGGCGGTAGATGCATTCAGCATCCCCTGGGAAGGGCTAAAAGTGTACGTTTATTTCGCCCCCTGTATTACTTCCCAGGTTGATACTAAAGATCAAAAAGCATTGCTCCGACTTTGGTCGTGCCTTGGTGGCCGACAAGGAGGTGGTTCATGGACCTCAAAAACCTTGAGAGAAGACGATTCACTCCCCCTCCCAGAGTGGTCAAACCTACTCACCGCAAACTACCTCACCCAACACCTGGCAGATTTCATCTGCACTCTTGGTTTGTCTTAAAAAAGGCGTTAAGTGCAAAGGGCTATTCAGCGCGGGCAGCTAAGGCTATTGCTTTCCTCGCGATCGTGGTCAGACAAATGCCATCTGGCGTCAGGACTCTACTTCACACCAGGGGTACTTGGAGCAACACAGAGAAAGCAGAAATCATCCCTATGATTATGACAACCGCAATGAATTACATGAGAACTGTTTTCAACCGCAAAATAATAGTTTGATGATACGTCCTTCTTGGTGAATACAGATATCATAGATTGGATAGTGGACAGATTGCCTATCGGGTCTCCTGGACCCGATGCAGACCTGTCTATGTCCTATGAAGTGGACCTTACTCTGCCACCACACACGTCAGTATTAGTGCTTTTGCAGGCTCTGTATAAGGACTTTGCATCCTTAGGTTCCTGTTCTACCTTCAAGACTCCCTCTTTTTGATTGTCTTCACTGTATGGATAACACTTTCCAGATGCAACAGGTAGATGTGTGTGCTGTGGAACTGAGAGTTACCCTGATCTCTACTACCCATTTCTGGGATTGCGACGGCGAACTCCAATATTACCAAGGACCTTGAGTCGGACACGCCAGCTCCAGTGGAACGTCTTCAGTCGGTCATTGATTGGCAGGCCGCCCAGATCAACGAGTTACTTCATCACCAGCGCCAAGCACTGACTTCCATCATGCTGATGAGATGCCAAGCCTTTATTGCGGCTTTCTGCTGGGATTCAAGATTCAACAATTGGCTGATCCATCAACCTTTGTCCACTCCTCTTCTGTTTAACGACCAACTCGTTCACATTTCCAAGGAGTCTGATGATAAAACTCATAAATTGCCACCAGGAAGAAGTCTTCAGGCTATTCAGTGTCATGTCACTACTTAACCTGGTACCTACCAACCCCAGGGGGCATCCCACCTACACTGTTTGTCACGAAGGGGTAGGGACATTAACCAACCTCATTGTGGGAAAGATCATCTTTCCCAGGGACCGTAAATGAAGCCCAAACAGGGAACTCCCTTCCCCAGTCATCATCCCATATCCATTTCCAGTAGGACAGCTACATCATCAGAATGACTGTGTCCTCCATTGACTCAAGATCTTTTTCTTCAACTGGGCTGGCTGATAAAATAGAAGTCAGAATTGACTCCCAACACAGGCATTGATCTTCATCAATGCTCACTTCGACACAGCAGCACGCCTTAATAGGTCCACTGCATCTGAAAGATTGCCATGTCCTTCGAGGTCTCTTGATATTGGCACAGGGCTTGATGCTATTGGGTCGCAAATAGTTATGGCCATTTAAATGTTTCCCGAGCCCTAATTCAGATGCGATGACAATTTCCTGATTGTCCTCCATCTGACACTTCACCGGCTTCTCCGTCTTAGGCGGAGTCTCTTTGATAGACTTCATTCCGAATCATCATCTGTTCATGGATGTCTCCAGGGGTGGGGAGTGCACATGGGCACATTGGGCACATGCACAGCCATCTGACACATGAAGTTCAAAGCTGTCATTTTACAATATTGCAGTATTACAATATACTGCAATACAACATTATTGCAGGAAGCTCAACTCCTCATTGCGACTGACAACTCCACAGTAGTCTGGTACATCCAGAATCAGGGCTTCACTCCTGCACTTTCCAGCTGTATCGCCTTCTCGACAGTCTTCTGGCGAAGTCAGAGTCTGCCACAATCCTGTTTTTTGGCAAAATGCTAGCAGACACCTTGTCAAGATCAGACAAGTCGTCATCCACAGAGTGGATGCTTCACCCTGACACCTTTGACCTGATCAGACAGCGTCTTGGCAACCCAAACATAGATCTATTCACAACCAGCCTCAGTCACCGGTTACAGATCTACATATCCCCTGTTCTGGATTCCCAGGCTTGGCCTAAGGACGTCCTATTGATCTCTTGGGAAGGTATTCATGCTTATACCTTTCTGCCTCCCATAATATTACCAGCAGTAAAGCAGAAGATCTCTGTAATGACATGCCTCATTCTGATTTTGGTCGCTCACTTTTGGATGGCCAGAACTTGGTCCCCAGGCCTTGTGCGTCTCTCCGAGAACCAACTGCTACAAATTACCAGATTGGCCATGAGTACTCCTACGTCCCCACATTTGCCATCCCCAACTAAGTCCCAGAGTCTTGAACTCCACAGTTCATCACCAACTTGCTTGTGTACTTGAATCGAACCCGTCACCTGAAGGGTGAACTATTGCTACTTAACTTGCGTCAGTTAGTTCTGTCTTAGCTGTCCCTCGTGATATGAAAATTTCATGCATACCCAAACTCAAGCTGATATTAAAGGCCAACAAACTTGAAGACCAAAAGCAGATGTTTCGGCCACCAGCATGGGACCTTAACATTGTATTACATCACCCTCGCCAGACACCTTACATACCATTGGCATCAGCGTCACCAGAGTGTGAAACCAGGAAGCTGATTTTTACAGCTGCGCGCTGTGAGCTACACACCCTTGACATGACTAAGACATGTTTGATCATTCTTGTCATGGTGCAGTACATCTGTGCATCTACTGGGATTTTATTGCAAAAATGCAACTTCCTGGTCAACGAGGTCTTCATTTCAGTGTCCCAACATTATCATCTGTTGTGAGGTTTGGTGGGGTAGTGTAGTGGTTAAGCCTTTGATGAAAGACCCGGGTTCCATTCTCCACATGGGTACAATTTGTGAAGCCCATTTCTGGTGTCCCACCACATTCTGATATTGCTGGAATATTGCTAAAAGCAGTGTAAAACCATACTCACTTACTCACTATTGGGGGATCCGAAGACAAAGCAGAATTGCTACTATGTCCAGTTAGAGCTTTACGGCACTACCTCACTCGAACGAGGATGTCTCGTCGTATGAGAAAGCTGCTCTTTATTCCGACTTCACTGCTAATCAGAAGTATCTAAAATCATCATCACCTCCTGACTCCTATCAGGGATTCTACAGGCGTATTCAGCAGCAAATCTAGCTCCTCCTCTAGCAGTTACCCCCACGAAATCAGAGCACTTCCATCTACAATGGCACCGCATGGTAACTGCTCCTTGGCGTCGATAATGGAGGGGCACTTTTGGAAATCTAACACAGTCTTTGCAAATCACTACCTGCAACTACCTGCAACTATCTGCAAGACCTGTCAAAAGAGGATGTAGAAAGGCGTTCACAGTTTTTGGCCTTTGGTGGTATCACGGCTTATCGCCAACCCAATTCGTCACTGACAGTGTACCACCAGGCACTATCCCTGCGTTTTCCCCAACCTCGGATACTTTTGACATTAATACTGGGGAGTGACAGTCAAGGTGAGTCATACATCTTTCCTTCTTCTGTATTATAACACAGGCATATGCTTTCAAATTTGTTCTAATGATGAAGATATGTAATGGAGTTTCCCCTGATAGACCAAGTTATTCCATTTCCAGCCACGACCCTTGGATGCAAGTGATGTCATATCACCAAATCACGATGTTCATCACAGATGCACCAGCCATTGAAGGTTTGCCCACCATCCTCCTGTGGGAATAAAAATTGCATTCTATGTAATACAGGATAACATAAAAATTTATCAATATCTGATATATTGATATTTATATACTTATCCTGCATTACATCGGTAATGTTCCCTCCCGCTATGCTTCCACACTGCAGAAGGCTTATTTGTTATGTACTTGATTCACTCAACAAAAGATTGTAGTGTGCAGCTTGGATCATATGATGTCTGGTGGTAGGTGTGTTTGGGCAAATTGTTTTTAACAGGTGTTCTCTCTGAGAGATCTCTGTTAGGATTACGTTTCGGTTCCACAGCAAGGGATTGCCTTATATGTAATGCAGGATAAGTATATAGATATCAACTATATTAGATATAATTAATTTTGATTGTCTGGGGAAATGACAAGTTGACTCTTAAACCTTTCAATATTTCTTGATTAAACTTTGTAAGCATATCATACGTGATTCCCCCAGACCAACTAAATGAATCAGGTGATCAAAATTGGTGACTTTGATTGTGTTACATTGATTGTGTTACATTGTACCATGATAGAGTGGGCGGTTGTTCATTTTGCAGAATTTGTTAAAATACAAGCGCAGCATCATGAGTCAATTCAGGAATTGTGTGGCAGTTTTGTTTGGGGATCATCATTTTGAGTTTTGATAATATCATATGTAACATTGCTATGAAATGAAAAGGTCTGTCTTCTGAACAGTACCATTACAAATTCACATCCTTGGAAGATATTGAAAGCATTTGAAGAATAGAATGAATCCTTGGCTTCAGACGTCAATCTATGTCATATATTTAAACGGGCAGGGATATCAATGACTTCTTGTTGTCTTTCCAACTTCTACATTAAACCCAATCCATACCTCCTATGTGTTTTTATTGCACAGTATTTTAGCTATTGATGCTTGTATATAATTCCTTTGAATACCCTACCTCTATTACATCATTGCCATAAATTCCTGTTTGGGCGGTCAATCAAGCTATAATTTTATCTTAATTTTCAACAGACATCTTCTTCACTGCCAATCTATCTCTATAGTTGTGAGGTAAATCCTATCCCTGGCATGAAGCGCAACTGCGCATGTGCAAAGCAGGAACACATCACTTCTTTCCTGTGTGTCCAGATGTAAACAAGCAGAAAAATTTGCTGATCACATCTGAACATGGGTAACAATCTCACTATACATCTTCAAGTTTGATTACTACAACATCCTACAGTAGGCTTCACTTCACATGGACTCTCCCTCTTTACCACCGCTATGACTCTGCATTGGATGTGGCATCAACCAAATTTTCGGAGACCCACACCCCAAATATCAAGCATGCAGAAAAAGCACATGCTCCCCCAAATCTAGATGTAGTTATCAGTTTATTGCAAGGACTTATCGATAACAAAATTAGAACATTTGTACAAGGCATGGGGTAGGACCAGTAGCGGCGTTAAACACTCACTCACTCACTCACTCACTCACTCACTCACTCACTCACTCACTCACTCACTCACTCACACTCACACTCACTCACTCACTCACTCACTCACTCACTCAGCCTATAGGTTCAGCCCTAGCCATTATAATGCTTTGTCAGTTATTGCTTCCGCTGCTGAGGACATGTTTACACCAAATAACTACTCAGTCAGAGACATTATTCAGGAACTATATCATCTCATGCCCCCAACAACCCTCCAAGGAGGAGTCCATCTCTAAGCCCAGGATGGATTCAGCAGGTAACGAGGAACCTAAGATGAAGTCCGATACGTTCCATAGTCTGCCTTACCCTTCCTATACAGATGATGTCATCAACAAGATAAACCCATCCATAAATGTTTCCGGAGCAGGCTATATTAGACTCAGTCTCCCGCCTAATAGCAGGAGTGCTTATAAGACGCATGACTCCCCTCTTCCTGGTTGGCTGGTTATTGATGATGACTGCCAGTAATTGGTTAAGAGGCCTTCGTCAAAGATGAGTGTGGACTCGGCCAGGTTCAAGGATCTTGATCAGGTCAACAAACAGGCTCTAAATATCAGACACGTCATCCCACCCTCAAGCGGAGTTGTCCCCGGACACCACTGTTGACATGAACATTGAACAGGTCGGGTTCATCCACAGCTCCTGGATCATAATTTTAAAATGCAAGAGGACCTCCGGGCTACTCAGACTTGGATGTCCGCATAGATTCTGCTGATGCAACGACAATATCTTGTTAAAAAAATACATCGTCCGATCTCGGAAACTCTTTGCTGGAAAATGTTGTCCTAGACCATCACAGCCCCGACTATGTTTTATGGAAGATTACATTTTGTCATAGACAAGATTGCCCATCTACAACTAAGAAGTTCCAGAACTCGACCATCAGTTCAGCCAGCAACCTACAGAAACGCCCCGCCGAACATATAAAGCCCACCATAGCTCCCAAGGGAAGACAAGATTTCTCAGGTCCTAATTTTTTGTGTGGCCATTTCAGTCAACGAGGATCTTCACATTCCAACAATAGCACAAACGAGCAAACATTCCAACAGTGTAACAGAGGTATAGGTAGCGGTTCCTCTAGAGGTGATCCCGACATAAGTGACGCTGTACCATCCTTCCCAAGATCTCCTGATCCTGTCGACCTAAACGGTATTCAGAACTACGCCCCTCCTCTGTCTGGTCGGTGGTCCAATTCGCTGAACATTGGAAGCAGATCATGGACGACTCCTGGCTCCTCAAGGTGATAGAAAAAGGCTGCAAGTTGCATTTCCAACATAAGTCTCATCAGTCATCCTGTAGGTTACACACAACCAAATGTTTTCCCATAGACTTCTATAGTAACGTTATGATTTTTTTAAAAATAACTAAGCATTCAACAGCTATTACCTGTACGTGTGTGCACAGTTTGGCCTTAGAGCAGCAATAAAAAAAATAAAAATGACTAGCTTAGCCAGCTCCTTTTCCGAGTACCGGAAGCTAAACACACCACCCCCAGTTTCGCACCAAATGTCACCTACTTGAAAATAGCTGTGGTCACATTCAGCATAAGTCATCATGTTGAAAAAGACAGTACTAAATATAGAAAAACATGGTCAGTTTTAATAACTGGATGGATGTACATTTGAAAGACATAAAAATCTTACAGAATATCCTCCAATCACAGCCTGCAGATATCTCTCGATCTGCACTGAAGGCTCCCTACGAAAACCGCACTCTCCAAACTGGTACTGATTTGGTGTAGTAGAACCTGTAGACAAATCAGAATATATTTGCACTTGTCAAATCTGTGATTTATATATTGTATATATATGTAGCTTCTCAGAAAAAAAATGGAAATTGGATTAAACTTCACTACTTGTTCCTATCCAGCATGTCTATATGGCACCAGAATACATAGTTTTGATGCACAGAAAGAGTTGTGAGAGTTTAATGATGTACACTTCATCAATGTTTTACAAAAGGTATTTCTGTATTAATAAAGAAGTTTTTACCTTCATGCACTGACCATGGAAGTTCATTTATATTTCATAAAAGATGGTGGCCAGGGGTCAATTCTATAAATGATTGAGGCTGCATAGATCATATCACCCTAAAATATTTTTTCGACTAAAAAAATTGAACAAATCTTTAAACCTCAAAACCAGTTACAATACATATTTAAAATTGAGTAGTGGTCTGTTGTTTGCCTTCCTTTGCTGACATCATCAGAACATAGCAGAGTCTGCTACATTCATGGAATATGGTTTTGAGACTCATGACATGATGCGATTGATATTGTTTGAGATTGCTCGAACTTACACCATCCATTGTTTATATAATTAAACACTCAAATGGCTGTCAGCATTTGGTAAATCATCTATGGAGGGGCTATCACAAATGTTTGTGCTTTCATATACTCCAAAAATCAAAAGTATAATCCTCTATGATATAGGCTGATGACATAAGTACACATGGAAAGGAATCAGAAAAAAATCTCAAAATTGGACAGAGAGCATGGAATTCAGGCCAACAATAAGCAAGGGACACATTAAGCAGCTTTAAAGTCATCATATATGTAAGGCTGGATAATGAACTTTACCAGAAAATAGGAAGTAAAGGGGTGCATTGTTAACAGCAATCTCAAACACTGACCAGTGAACCATACCGCCTATTAAAGCCGAGAAATTGAAATGGACCCTCAAGTAGAAAAAAAGCTTTTTGAAACCACAACATGGAAGGAAATTACACTTAACTCTATTGATTTATTTAGTTAAGACTTTAAAATACTCACAGGACATCAAACATTCTTACTGTTTAATATTTCAAGGTGGCTAAACTTGCTTATTTCAGTTATTTGCCAGTTTCAATGAAACAAAGTTAAAATTCCATATAATTTTGAAAATGTACAGCTTATCCTGACATAAATGTAATTCTTTTTATTCACAATTAACAGTGTCATGCAATACCAGCTTAAAATAGTGTTTCTCTCCAATAATTTATGGGTTTATAGGGGAATGAAAGATACAATGCATTTTACTAAACAGGGGAGATAATTTAGTTTTGTCGAACACTATCACATTCTTTACAGATGATTTCAGAACCATAATGTTACATTCCAAAAGAGCCAGTGGATATTATTTTCATCTAAGCAGGTTCTGGGACTGGTGTATAGCCCTTACTTCATGTTTGCAAACTAAAAAACTGCACAGTGAGGCATTAAGGGAGCACTGTCAGAAATGTCTAGTGCATGAGGGTGATCTTATTATGGCACTTGATAGTGAGCAACAGAGGGGCCTCAAGTGGACTGGGGTTCTTAAATGTACTTACTGTACCTACATGTCCAAGTTCCACAACTTCTACAAGGTAATAAAGCGCAGCGAGGCAAAACAAGGGTTGTCGATCACACACTGCCAACACCGGACTTCGGATCAGCTTCTCCAAATGCCAAATGCGATGTCGAAACTCCTACTTCTTCTGCATGAGTGCACATATACCTCCCCAGTCAACATCAAGCATGTGAAAAGCTGAAAAAAGTGTTCAGACAATATCAAATGGCAAACCAGTTTGGATATAACAGCCAGGAGTCAGTTCTTGAGGGGACAAAATAATTATTTGAAAGTTATATGAGTGAAAAATAAGTCTGTTTTAAGAAACTTAATAGAAAAATAGCATCATTCATTCACACAAGAGCACCTAACAGAAAGACATATTGGTATGCTACATTGTTTACTATAAATAAGGGGATGTTTGACATATTCTGCTGTCAGCAGTGCACATGCTTCATATTCAAGATAACGGCATCGCGTAACTTGACTGGCAAGCGATTCACACAAGGCAGAAATTGTTGTGGCAGTGGTGACTTTATCCTAATTTGTTGTCAAATTCATCAGTTTCAACAAATTCAGAAGGCAGGAGGAGGGTTTGTTGGACAGAGGTACCCTGGAGGGTTCGTGCTGAGTTCGACCACAATACGAAGCAACATTACTTTCCAGCCCATCCAAATGCTCCATTCAACCCAAAATGTCCCCAACTTCACTGTCATTATTTTTAAATTTGCCTCCATGGTGTATCCATGGTGAAATATAAACAAAAAAGCATGTAAAGTATGAATTACTGAAATGTGCACTCACCCTACAGGTTACACACAACCAAATGTTTTCCCATAGACTTCTATAGTAACGTTATGATTTTTTTTAAAATAACTAAGCATTCAACAGCTATTACCTGTACGTGTGTGCACAGTTTGGCCTTAGAGCAGCAATAAAAAAAATAAAAATGACTAGCTTAGCCAGCTCCTTTTCCGAGTACCGGAAGCTAAACACACCACCCCCAGTTTCGCACCAAATGTCACCTACTTGAAAATAGCTGTGGTCACATTCAGCATAAGTCATCATGTTGAAAAAGACAGTACTAAATATAGAAAAACATGGTCAGTTTTAATAACTGGATGGATGTACATTTGAAAGACATAAAAATCTTACAGAATATCCTCCAATCACAGCCTGCAGATATCTCTCGATCTGCACTGAAGGCTCCCTACGAAAACCGCACTCTCCAAACTGGTACTGATTTGGTGTAGTAGAACCTGTAAGACCCTTGTTCCATCTAAGAGGAGCAAAGTTAGAACAACCCAATTTAGCCATCCACAAGCTTTTAAAGAAGAGGGCCATCACAGCACTAAAGGAATCAGACACCACCGAAGGTTTTTACTCTCCAGTCTTCCTAGTTCCAAAGAAAAACTCTTCAGAAATATCCATGATCATAGACCTAAAGGTACCTAACAAGAAATATTTGATAAAACCACCAAGGAAATTGGATGGTTAGCAAAGACCTACAAGACGCTTTTCTTCACGTTGCCATCCTCCAAATTACCAGCACTACTTAAGATTTGTAAAGGGCAAAGATATCAATTCAACATTAAGGCTACACGGTTACATCGACGATGTCCTGTCTGCCGATAAAGACAATTTTCAGATGAAGACAAACGTCATATTCCTCGTTCAGTTGCTCACTTATCTGGGGTTTCTGGTTCATCCCACTATATCCAGATTCCAACTCAACAAGGGTATTCTTAACCCCCAGAAGAGAGGTCGTCAAGAGCAAGAGTCACGATATCAAAAACACTTAGCAAGCTCACAAGATCTCGTCATTGGTGGATGTCATGCCTAGGCACACTAATATCCCTTCAGGATCTAACTCTCAGAGGCAGACTACAGTTACGCCCCTTACAGAATTGGATGAATTATACCAGAGAACTAGATCTAGATGATAAACTGACTAGTGGGGGCTTCACCAGTAGATAGGTTGCTAATGGAAGCAATAGTAATTGTTACTTGTTTCGCACGGCTTGCACTCATCAGACTGATTGCTTAGGGGCGTGTGCGTCCTTAAATACCTAAATAAACCGGCGAGGTCGTTAATTCCATGATGTGTAAGCCTGTCATTGGTTATTATGACGGATAAGCGGTGTGTTATTGTAGTGACACGCCGTTAGTGGGTCGCCAGTAGTGTGGCGTAATATGTAGTCGCCGGTTTTGGCAATTTACTAGTGCCTCTGCGAATAGGTGGTCGCCGGTGGTTGTATATGGCTTTGTGACTGTTTGATGCATTTATAGACCGGTGGGTCGCTGGTTTGAGTATGCTTGTCGTACCAAATTGTTGTTTTGGTCGCCGGTGTTATTACTGGATATATCAAGGTGGCCTGGGTAGGTCGCCGGTGGCGGTAGTTAGTGGTCGCCGGTTTGTGAAAAGTGACTGGCGGCTCGCCGGTTTTATCAGACGCCTATTTGGTTGTAAGGGTCGTTAGTAGAACACTGACTTGTTCTAGGTGACACAATTATTTTTAGCAAAGCTATTTTAGGCAAGGATGCAAAATTGTATCATTGGTGAACATAATTGATTTTTGTTGTTCAACCTTGTATCATGGTATGTTGTAAGTGTCATACTGGACATAAGGAAAATGAGAGAGTGGAATAAAAGGTGAAATAAACACGTTTTGTGTTTTTATTATTTGACAAAAGAGATGGAATTGTACAAATAATGAGTCCAGAGTTGGGTGAGAAGGACATCGGTGGGGCACACTAGGTGAATCTCAAACGGGCTGTTGAGTGTGCCAGTCACTGGTAGCTGGAACCGACAAGGTCAGTAGCATGCTGGTATTGATAATGTCTGTATGGGTGGCTCTGGGTCGGAGTTCCCTGAATTCTTCCAAAATGGTATCTAGTTCGGCGGCGATGTTACCGGCTTGGCTTTTTTAGGTGTTCCCGGTTCTGTTGGGGGAACATCTTCCAGGGTTCCGTGTCCAGGTCGCCTCCTGCAATGACATAATTGTCCCATTTAGTGAATGGTGGCACTGGGATCCAAGGAAATGGAAAACGATGGATAGTGGTGTAGGATTTTGCACTCACGTTACTGTTATGGCAGGACTGTCCTCCGGACTTCTTGATTAGATAGTCGCCCTTTGTGTAATTGGCCTCCAGGTAAGGTCAATGTATACGTTTAACGTGTGCCCTTGCACGTCGGGCCTTTTGAAGGATTTAGTGCAGATTGTGCACTTGATACGGATGGAAGAGTGGGGGGCGCTGAAATGGCGGGGCAAACTATCCCTCCGGGTATAGTTTTTCCCACATGCAGCACAAGAGTGTAAGTCTGACATCTTAATAGGCTGATTGTTTACAGACGATAGACTGTTATCGTCATGACATGATGACGTCACGTAGCCGGGTTATGTTGGTGTGATTGTGACGTCACAATGCGTTATTGGCATTGTTGTGTGCCGGCGTGTGCTGGAATTGTCGACTAAGAATGGGGCTGATTTATCAGAAAGTAAAACAGCAAGTTGACCAAAAGGGGGAATAATCAGCCAACCATTCTGTCATTGAGACCGTGCGGGTGGAATGTTTTTAGCTCAAATATCCACCTCAGTTCGAGTGATCTCCTCTTAACTGTGGTGTCAGTGGACTCAGGGTTTTCCTTGAGCTGTGCTATGATGTTATATCTAACATCTTTGGTGCTGTGATCATCACTATTGAAGTGATTGGCTACAGGTTTGTCTCTCTTGTAGCTGATGTTTGCAAAGTGTTCTTTCAGTCTGGTCTGAAATTCTCTTTTGGATTCCCCGACGTATTGTTTCTTGCATTTGTTGCAAGTAAGCAAGTAAACTATGTTTTTACTTGTACATTCAAACTTGTGGGTTTTGAATGTTTTACCTAATGTCAAGCTGCGGAACGTATGTGTTTTGCTTAAGGAATTTCAAATTTTGCATCCTTCTCTTTTCCAACTCTCATTTACGAAGTTGACTACCTTGCCGCTAATTTGCGGTTTGGTGGGTGGATAGTTTAATACTGTCCTGACTAGGTAATCCTTGATTGTAGGATTCCTTCTGTAGGCCGAGACATGGGGAATTGAGAAACAACTTTTGCAAGTGTCAGAACCGGTGAGTAGATGCCACCGGTTTCTGATGATCCTGTTGAGCTCCATGTTCAATGGATTGTAATCGCTAATGAGCACCTGTTTCCTGATTGGAGCAGGTTTGGGTTTGGTTGCTAAGAGTGATTCTCTTTTGCAAGCGTCTGCCTGGGATATGAGTACACAAAAAGAACTTTTAGAACGCCAGCTTGCTTCAGTCAACGAATCAGTGAAACTCTTGGAAGATAAAATCATCTCCAGAGCGGACCAAAACTCTCAAAACATCATCAACACTGCTTGTCAAGCAGTCAAAGATAGAGAGCACAAATCCACACATGAAAAATTCAACACCAGATTTGTGAGCCTACAACAGGCGGCAATCAAATCTGACCCCTTCGCCGCCAAACTATACGTGCAAGGGACCCAGACCCAGAAACGGGCCAAATCTACCAAATATCGCCGCTCGAGACAACCATCACGTGATCGAGCTCGTGGACCACGCAGACCACGACAGAACTTTAGCCCCGACAGGGGCAACCAAGGAAACAATTCTCGTGACCTCAAACGGGCCTTAGAGTTGTTATCTAAACACCTCAACTTTAACAACAACAGTTTGTGCAATAAACTTTCTGACCTGAATCTGAACAACAATTCAGATAATTAAACTGGTGAATCTTATCAGGACAACTTTGTTATCAATCTTTCCAATTATGACCTTGATCAATCCGAATTAGAGGTTCTAAACAAGGGACTCACATTTAGCCCCACACCCAGGTTTACTGACAAAAGTAAAACCTTTTCTGACCTGAAACAATTTTTCAGAAAATTACGTCTCACACACTTTTTCCATGATTCTTCCATTGATGGTACTTCACACCCGCTCCAAAATACACTGGTTCGCAAATTCGGTCCCCAAAGCACTTGGACCCCTAGACCTTATACTGACCCAACACTTGAGTTGTTTATCAAAGCAGTCTCCAATGACTTTTTCAAACTTGGTAATATAAAATGCAGACGCCAAAACATTACCGGCACGCAAAGAACTGCACTAAAACAGCTCAAATTTAATAGTGAAATCATTATTAAAAAAGCTGATAAAGGTTCGGCAGTAGTAATACAGAACACTACTGATTACATCAGAGGCAGAAAGACAGCTCTCTGACACTTAGTTCTATGTCAAATCAGACCATGATCTCACAGAAAGATTTTCTGAAATTGTTGCCAAGGAACTAACCAATCTGTTCCTTAAAGAAGAACTATCACACAAATGCTTTACGGGACTCTTACCGCAAAACACAGAAGCAGGTAGATTTTACCTGCTCCCCAAAATACACAAATGTTTATTTCCAGGAAAAATACCGGGCCGTCCCATCATCAGTGGGAATGGCACACCTACTGAAAATATCAGTAGCTTTGTAGACGAACACATCAAAGCATTTGTCAGCAAATATCCCAGTTACCTCAGGGATACAACACACTTCATACAGAGTTTAGAATCACTTAATCTCCCAGACAACCAGATATCATGTTGGTTACTATGGATGTTACCTCGCTGTACACTAACATACCAAACGGCGAAGGTCTCAGAGCCGTTGCACAAGCCATTCGTAAGTTTAAACCAGATTGGCAACTCTCGTCCACCGGTTTACTCTCTCTCTTAAAAATTGTCTTACACAAAAACAATTTTGTGTTCAATAACCAACATTATCTACAAGTTGGAGGCACAGCTATGGGGACGAAAGTCGCCCTGTCCTACACCAACATTTTTATGGGAGAATTGGAAACTCAACTCCTATCTGGGTACCATGATAAGCCGGACTTTTACGCCCGATTTATTGACGACATTTTCATGATTTGGACACTAGGAGAAACCCGCCTAGCTGCATTTATTAACTTTCTTAATAATGCACACCATTCCATTAAATTCACCGCAGAATTTTCCAGGAACAAAGTGGCCTTCTTGGACACGTGGGTCTCTTTCAACCAAAAGGAATGCAAACTGCAGTTCACTTTATACAACAAACCCACGGACACACACTCCTATCTGCTGTACACGTCTTGTCACCCCAGTCATATAAAAATGAAAGGGCCATTCAGCCAATTCCTGAGACTCAGGAGAATCTGCTCTTCTGAATCAGATTATGACACACACAGTAGAAATCTCATTAACTACTACCTCAAAAGGGGCTACCCGAAAAAGACACTACATCAAAACAAATCCCGGGCAGATGCGTGCAAAAGAGAATCACTCTTAGCAACCAAACCCAAACCTGCTCCAATCAGGAAACAGGTGCTCATTAGCGATTACAATCCATTGAACATGGAGCTCAACAGGATCATCAGAAACTGGTGGCATCTACTCACCGGTTCTGACACTTGCAAAAGTTGTTTCTCAATTCCCCATGTCTCGGCCTACAGAAGGAATCCTACAATCAAGGATTACCTAGTCAGGACAGTATTAAACTATCCACCCACCAAACCGCAAATTAGCGGCAAGGTAGTCAACTTCGTAAATGAGAGTTGGAAAAGAGAAGGATGCAAAATTTGAAATTCCTTATGCAAAACACATACGTTCCGCAGCTCGACATTAGGTAAAACATTCAAAACCCACAAGTTTGAATGTACAAGTAAAAACATAGTTTACTTGCTTACTTGCAACAAATGCAAGAAACAATACGTCGGGGAATCCAAAAGAGAATTTCAGACCAGACTGAAGAACACTTTGCAAACATCAGCTACAAGAGAGACAAACCTGTAGCCAATCACTTCAATAGTGATGATCACAGCACCAAAGATGTTAGATATAACAACATAGCACAGCTCAAGGAAAACCCTGAGTCCACTGACACCACAGTTAAGAGAAGATCACTCGAACTGAGGTGGATATTTGAGCTAAAAACGTTCCACCCGCACGGTCTCAATGACAGAATGGTTGGCTGATTATTCCCCCTTTTGGTCAACTTGCTGTAGATCTAGATGAGTTAAAACAACCTCCACCAGATCAGGTGTCAGAGCTAAATTGGTGGCTACTTCGTCAATACGTCATGCCAGGCACACGACTCAGATTTCCCGCTCCAGTCATCATGTTTGCACAGACGCGTCAGGCGAAGGATGGGGAGCACGTCACAAAACAGGGAATATAGTCGCCCCTAGACAAGACGTTACATATCAACTGTCTGGAAATAAGAGCTATCTACCAAGCAATCCTAGCTTGACTTCTCCATTCATCAGTCCTGATTGCCACAGACAATACAACATGGTCTACATACAGCATCAAGGGGGCACAAGGTCTCCACTTTTGTTGAAGGAGGTTATGCGTTGGTAGACTCAGTGAGTTCCAAGAAAGTTAAACATCCTGGGAGATTGCCTATCCCGCAGGAACAAGATCGTGCCCACAAAATGGTCACTTCATCCAGAGATAATCAAGTGGATAACATCAATCTGGGATACTCGACATCTTGATCTCTTTGCAATCTGCCTCAACAACAAGCTACCGGTCTACGTCAGCCCTGGACCGGACCCTCTAGCCCTGCAGGTTGATGCCCTGTCCATGAGTTGGGAGAGTTATTCCATATCAGTTGCACAGACAGTGGCAAGCTCTTGGAGACCAGCATCCACTGCCATCTTTAACAACAGATGGAACAAGTTTGTCAAGTGGAGAACTGGAAGAGGCCTATTAGACTCAGACATTACACTGCCTATAGTTGCTGATTTTCTATTACATCTCAGAAACTATAAGAACTTCAGACATGGCACCATTGAAGGCTACTGATCAGAGAAAACGGTTATTTATATACCTGGAAGCCTTCATGAGAAAAGGATATCACCAAGGCTACTGTGGCAGGATGGCTCAAATCCACTATCTCAGACAGCTATTGCAGAGCACAATTCTCCACGCCAACATGGGGAAGTTGCAGAGCTCACAAAATCACACAATTCCCAGGCTATATAACTCTACAAGGTTAGTTACCCCCCCCCCCCCCCCCTTGAACAGTCTGCTAAGTACATTAAGGTCATGTCATGGGTAACAGGGAATCAGAGATTGTTGGGAAATAAGTAACATAAGGTTTTCTACTTGAAAGCCATGGATGTACTGATCTCCAGACACTGTTGTCAAAGGGAGACTCAAGGAACAGAATAACGGTTAAACCATTTATATGTATTACTAATGGGAAGTCATATAAAGTCTCGTTGGTTTCACCAAAGTGGTAAACGTCTGAGACCTGCATCACTTCGGGCTTTCCTCCCACATTAAGCTGACACACCGTGATATAACTGGAACACTGTTAAAAGCGGCGTTAAACCCACCTCACTCACTCACTCACTCACTCATATAAAGTCATATAGAAAATGACAACATATCTATAATACACCTAAAAGGAGATAAGGTTTCAATTATGTTGCCTCAAAGAGGATTCATGTATCATTACAGGAAGTATGTCAAGAAAAACCTTAGAAGCAGCGGTAATGTCAGTAAGTATCGATAACCGGAAGTGACATAAGGAAGGTCAGAGGAAGTGACATCAGAACCACTATAACGTCAGTTTACAACATCAAAACCGCTAGCGTCCCTACAAGTAGACGTCATACAGCCTTTTTCCAGGGAATCTAGATTACAAGGCAATTACCTCCTGTCTCCTTCCCATTTATATTTATACATATATATTTCCCCTTCAACTGCTATCTGGGGATACTAGATGCCAGATCCCACCGGTCCCTCTGGTGTATTTTGGCAATGATGTAATAGAACTAGGGTATTTATTCAAAGGAATTATCAAACAATAGTTAACATTGTGTAT
This sequence comes from Haliotis rufescens, assembly GCF_023055435.1. NCBI lineage: Eukaryota > Metazoa > Mollusca > Gastropoda > Lepetellida > Haliotidae > Haliotis > Haliotis rufescens. The sequence continues at coordinate 574,222 of NW_025963979.1, forward strand.
ACTTCTAAGAATACTTCCTCTATTACATCAGGAATTAGTCCCTCCCACCTCCCCAAATAATCTGCATCTAGTGTATGAGGATCATGGGTGAAAGAAGTGATGTGTTCTCGTCTCGTTGAAAATTTAAATAAATTTATAGTGTGATAGACAGCCCAAACAGAAATTTATAACAATGATGTAATAGAGGTAGTATTCTTAGAATTATACACAATGATAACTATTGTTTGATTTTTCACCTTGTCAAAGAATTGGTTATGCTCATCAGCTTTCACCTTTTTGGTATAATCAAAATTAGATAGTTCATGACACATGTTTCTGGTGATGATGTGGGTGCTTCTGTTCTGTTTTTGAATGTGATGCAAATAGCTTTTTTGTTTTAGAATGGCACTAATCCTTTGTTTTTTACCATAAATTTATAGAAAACTTAAACAATGATTGATTTTTATTAAACTAACTAAAATGAGTTGACTTTGTTTCAGACATGGACTGTTATGTGACATAGTGCTTGTCGTGGACTCAGTGGAGATTCCATCTCACAAAGCCATCTTGTCTTCCTGCAGTCAATATTTCTATGCTATGTTCACTGGAGAAATGGCAGAAGCAAAAGCAAATCGCATCACTCTTCAGGAAATAGATGCAAAAGCATTATCACTTCTCATTGAGTTTGTCTACACATCAGAAATCCATGTGACTGAAGATAATGTACAGGTACGTTCTGTCACACAAGCCAGTTTCATTGCTTCCTTGTGATTCCATTTGCCCTGTTGTCTCTATATGAACTGATTATCTGTGTACGATAACTTTGGATGTTTATGATAGTGATATTATAGTATAATGTACTTAACGAAAATCATTAATTATTTCTTGACACAACATACTGCAGTTTCCAACTTCATTTCGATCATATAACATAGAACCAAAATGTGCCACTTCCACACCCAGGGCACCTGTGGCTCTTGGTTACACATCAGAGTTATCTGTCCTTGCCCTTGTCCTTGTTATATCCTTCAACAGTGGGTTTATCATACGTTCTAGGTGAATGAAACTTCAGTTTGGTCTTCCTTGGAATTTCTTTCTTTTTTGCATTATTCATTATGTGAACGATAAACTGATTTTCCCATAAAAGAAATTCTGTCAGCGTGACGTGTTGTTTCGTCACAATTGTCGGTAAAGGCTTGCTTGATCCATAATGTGATGTTTACATATGCTTACATAAATGTATAATTTTTTAACTCCTGCATTACTCATTAATGCATTTACAGCTTACATTTGACAGAAACGAAGCTGTGAGGGGTCAAGCTGAAGAGATGCAGGACTCAAGCGCAGCACCCACGTGACGCCAGAAGTGATGATGTCACGCAACTTAACATAATTTTTACTTGCATTACTCCTTAATGCATTTACCTTTTACCTTACAACAAAAGAAACAGCTCTTTGCAATGGAAAAAAAGCTGTTTCTATCTCAAGCCTGCTTTTTGCAGGACCATCAGTGCTTTCATGTGACTAGTTGTGACGTCACATTAAATTATATTACTCCTCGTCGTCGACAGAGAAAGTTTACCTCTGACCAAGGAAGTCAAGTTTGTTTTCAATTCTCGACTAGGTATTAACATGCTTATGTATATTTAAATATCCATAGCCTTTGGCAATATAAAGAGTTTTTCGTGTGTTTGTATTTTATACACTTTGAGAAACTCCTAAAATCTTTGGTGATTGCAACTGTGTGTTTACCATCGGTATGCCGAAGTCTACTTCAAGTACAACTTCTAATTTTGTGTGACACATGCTTGCGCGGTGTACAATTTGCAGTGGTAAAAAATCTTTCCAAATTTCCGTAATTTTTGTTCACCTCTCTCTCCGCCGAGTTTCTCTTATTGACAGGTCACATCAGTGCTAGGTCAGCTTAGCACTGCATCGCCTGCCTACTCTGTAGCGCAACAGATGTATGTGCATCCTCCAGCACCATACCTGCAGAATAGTTGGTTGCAGAACTGCAATCCATGGCACATATGTACCAGGTGCCGGCGCCAAGTACCAACCTCCAGCATCAGCTACACATTTCGTCACACAGTTCACTCTCACCAGGTGCTTCTTTAAAGCACTCTGCTATAGTAAGAACTACGCACTGCAGTAGAAGTCACTCACCTACGAGGAGAGCGCATCACCACCATTCGGATTTGAGAGATGTATCAGGCGGGGAGGATGGGGATTCCTCTGTAGAATAATCCATGCCTTCGCGGTAGCGGCCCAGGCTCACACTTTGGATGAGGATGATTGGCTCTTCGAGACCAACCATGCTCAAAGTCCCAGGCACCAGATTTGCTTTCATTGAAACTGAAATCAGGCTTTATGAGGAACCATCTTCAAGCAGCCCTAGCAGAGATCACTGTTACACACAGGCTTGGTTGCTTAGTGTTCTCCATGTGGGATTCAGAGTTTAAATGCCGGCTCCTCAATCTGCCATGGTCAGCTAGTGTTCTGTTCAATGACCAAGTCACAGAAACGCACGCTCAGGTCTCCAATTACGCAGGGGGTGAGACCTCGCTCAAGGCATTGGAGCATGTGTCTCAGAGCTTTTCCTGCAGGCAGGTCAAGCAATTACAAGCCACGACGCTTGTCTCTCAAGGAGCAGGACCAGGATTTATTTTGTGGTAAAGGGCATGGTAGGGGCAACCCACAAGGCTCCGATATGTCCCACTGTGGAAAATTCCGAGGCAGGGTGGGGGATAAGAGGGGGAAACACTGAAGCGTTGGACAGTCACGACTGGGAGCTCCCACTCCCAGTCGTCCCAATTGTCGACACCCCTGTAGATCGTAGGACTCTTCTGGCAGAACTGGGCCTTACTGAAGGACGTTTTCATACTCAACGTACGTACACAAATAATCAAACCAATAACTGACTTTCTACACCTGAGGAACATCTGGTTCGAGTCGTACATAGACTGCTGTCTCCTGAGCCATCCGAACATGTTCACCCTGGTACGCTAACGGGATTTCACCAGGCGTCTGTAATTTAAATTGGGATGGATCGTAGTTAACTCCTTTGTGCGGGTTCCAGTTCATAGGGGGCCTGTTCCAGACAGATCAGTGCCGAGTGCCCATCTTCCTTGGACCAAAGAAGGACTCCAACAAGATGAGAATGATTCACAATCTCTCTGTTCAATGAGCGCTACCTGGAGCGTCCGCCATACTTCCACTTAACTCCCTTGACACTGCTCAGGACCAGAATCAATGCTTATGATTCCCTGATCAGCCTCGACCTTCAGGACTCTTATTTGCATGCCCCTATCCATCCCAGTGACCAGAAGTTCCTCAGAATTCAGTTCAGTGGTGTCAACTACCAATGGTCAGTACTTCAATTTGGTATTTCAGTGGCCCTGTGGTTATTTACCCGTCTCACGAAGCCACTAACTGCCTACCTACACCTGAGGGACTTCTATTTCGAGTCGTACATAGACAACTGTCTGCTGAACCATCTGGACGTGGCGACCCTGATCCTACACAGGGATTACACCAGGCGACTGCTACATCAACTGGAATGGATGGAGAATGAGACAAAGTCGGAACTTTCCTTCTTATTGTCGCCAGTTCTTAGGAGGCCTATGAGCTCCTTACAGTACCATGGGACAGATGGATCAAGATACTGCACCATCTGTCTTCTGTTCTCCACAACCCCTCACACTTCAAGTGATCCTGGGATTACTCACGTCAGCCCAGGATTTGACGAGCAGACGTCACCTACACCTGCATCCGATCAAGCAGTTCCTGGCGCCTTAGTAAGATATTAAGGCCCTTGAGTATCCATCTCTCTACCACCTTACTTCAGGTGAGTCAACTCACCTGGTGGACGGAAGAGTCTGACGTCTTAGGAGGTATCTCCTTTACAGAGTTATCCTCAACGTCACACCTATTCGTAGATGCCTCACTACATGTTATGGGTGCTCATCTTGAGGACAAGACACGGTAGCTCCAAAGGAATGGAAGCATCATCCCCAAGGCGTTTCATCTCATGTGTCGGCACCTTAGTCAACTACAAGATCTCAACTTATGTTTCTCTGATTCCATTCCCACAGGCTTGGGTGGTGGATGCATTCAGTATCCCTTTGAGAGCGGCTAAGAGCATACGCTTTTCCACCCCCTGTACTTCAAGGCATCCAAGAGCCTCGCACCTTGGTGGCCAGCAAGAGGGTGGTTCATAGACCTCAGAAGTCTTGCAGGAAGCAATCCACAAGCTCTGCCGTGGTGTCCCAACCTACTCATCCATCTGCACAGCAGGTTACCACACCAAACACCAAGCAGGTTTCATCTGCATGCCTGGCTCATCTTGAGAGAGCGCTAGGTGCTATGGTGCACAGACCTTTGACCCTAGACCTTTATAATGATAAGTGGCAATCCTACGAAACACTTTGTAAAGGAAAGGATCGAGACACCACTTCAGCGTCTCCTCAATTCCTGGCTGAATGTATCCTTTATCTGCATAATAAGTGACAACTAAAAGGCAGAACCATTACTACTTATTTGGTTACTCTCGCTTTGAAAGTGTTAGGCACAGAGCTGTTAATCTCATGGATGTAATTGCCAGGAATCACCTACCGGGACAGCCTGACCAGTCATTCTCCATCCCACCTTTATCATCGATTGTGGGAGCCGAAGATGAGGAGAAATTCTTATTGTGCCCTATGCATGCTCTGCGAGTTTACATCCATCGCTGTTTACAAGACACTGTGTGGTGCTCGGAAACACCTGTTTATTCCCATCTTCCAGACCTCCATGACTGAAATCAGCCACAACATCATAGTGTGGTTGCGCACCATCATCCTTCAGGTTTATGAGATTGCCAACCTTGATCCATCAGGAGCTAACATTCCTCATGAGATGCGGACAGGTGCCTCTGCGATGGCTCTACACAGTAAGTGCTCTATTAGAGCTATCATGGAAGGATGTTTTTGGAGGTCCGACAGTCCTCGCAAGCCACTATATGAAGAACGTGTCCATGGAAGATGTCCGTGAAAAGCAGTAATGTGTAGTTGCATGACATCATTGCTTCCTGGGTAACGTGGGTACTGAGCATGGGTAAATTCTTAGTGATCTGTGGTATTGTGTCTTTGTTGACAAATCTTCACTATCTCACAGAAGAGCCTATATTTTGTGACTTTCTACCATTAGAAGGACACTTCTGCAATACCTTGTCAATCAAAGGCTGTCAACCCATTAGACCCTATGTTCCTCAAGCCTAATGGTGCAGCTGAAGATTAGAAAATTTTCATCCACTAGCTTAAACATTTGTTGCATGTGACCAGGTATTTCTATTTTGGGCATGTATTACCCAAAAATAATTTATCAGGCTATATTTCACAGTTGAATTTGTTGGGCAATATACCTTCAGTTAGCAGTGCCAATCAGGGTATTGGTTGTCCGCTACACTGTCATCTGTTGCTAGTTTATATTTGTCAGGGTATTAGTTGTCGGCTACACTGTCATCTGTTGCTAGTTTATATTTGTCAGGGTATTAGTTGTCGGCTACACTGTCAGCTGTAGCTAGTATACATTTGTCAGGGTATTGGTTGTCGGCTACACTGTCATCTGTAGCTAGTATATATTTAGCAGGGTATTGGTTGTCAGCTACACTGTCATCTGTAGCTAGTATATATTTGTCAGGGTATTGGTTGTCGGCTACACTGTCATCTGAAGCTAGTATATATTTGTCAGGGTATTGGTTGTCGGCTACACTGTCAGCTGTAGCTAGTATACATTTGTCAGGGTATTGGTTGTCGGCTACACTGTTCCCTGTAACTAGTATGTATTTGTCAGGGTATTGGTTGTCGGCTACACTGTCAGCTGTAGCTAGTGTATACTTGTCAGGGTATTGGTTGTCGGCTACACTGTCATCTGTTGCTAGTTTATATTTGTCATGGTATTGGTTGTCGGCTACACTATCCACTGCAGCTAGTATATATTTGTCAGGGTATTGGTTGTCGGCTACACTGTCATCTGTAGCTAGTATACATTTGTCAGGGTATTGGTTGTCGGCTACACTGTTCCCTGTAGCTAGTATGTATTTGTCAGGGTATTGGTTGTCGGCTACACTGTCATCTGTTGCTAGTTTATATTTGTCAGGGTATTAGTTGTCGGCTACACTGTCAGCTGTAGCTAGTATACATTTGTCAGGGTATTGGTTGTCGCCTACACTGTCATCTGTAGCTAGTATATATTTGTCAGGGTATTGGTTGTCGGCTACACTGTCATCTGTAGCTAGTATATATTTGTCAGGGTATTGGTTGACGGCTACACTGTCCGCTGTAGCTAGTTTATATTTGTCAGTGTATTGGTTGTCGGGTACACTGTCATCTGTAGCTAGAGTATATTTGTCAGGGTATTGGTTGTCGGCTCCACTGTCATCTGTAGCTAGTGTATATCTGTTGGGGTATTGGTTGTCGCCTACACTGTCATCTGTAGCTAGTGTATATCTGTTGGGGTATTGGTTGTCAGCTACACTGTCATCTGTAGCTAGTTAATATCTGTCATGGTATTGGTTGTCAGCTACACTGTCTGCTGTAGCTAGTGTATATCTGTTGGGGTATTGGTTGTCGCCTACACTGTCATCTGTAGCTAGTGTATATCTGTTGGGGTATTGGTTGTCAGCTACACTGTCATCTGTAGCTAGTTAATATCTGTCATGGTATTGGTTGTCAGCTACACTGTCTGCTGTAGCTAGTGTATATCTGTTGGGGTATTGGTTGTCGCCTACACTGTCTGCTGTAGCTAGTGTATATCTGTTGGGGTATTGGTTGTCGCCTACACTGTCATCTGAAGCTAGTGTATATCTGTCAGGGTATTGGTTGTCAGCTACACTGACTTCTGTAGCTAGTTAATATCAGCTGGGTATTGGTTGTCAGCTACACTGTCATCTGTAGCTAGTTAATATCTGTCGGGGTATTGGTTGTCAGCTACACTGACTTCTGTAGCTAGTTAATATCAGCTGGGTATTGGTTGTCAGCTACACTGTCATCTGTAGCTAGTTAATATCTGTCAGGGTATTGGTTGTCAGCTACACTGTCATCTGTAGCTAGTTAATATCTGTTGGGGTATTGGTTGTCAGCTACACTGTCATCTGTAGCTAGTTAATATCTGTCATGGTATTGGTTGTCAGCTACACTGTCTGCTGTAGCTGCTTGTGTCGTTATTTGATGAACAGAAGGTAGATCATTTACATCAGGCTGCACAGTAGAAGATGATTTATTAAGATCCTAATGAGGGTTATTTCAGGCAGTGTGGTTACTCTTCCAGAAATGGTCTGGATACTTTCAGGTCAGGTCAGGAAAGGGAATCTATCTCAGCTGAGATGGGTTCCTGTCCTAGCAAGTTGGGTAGTCAATTCCCAAAGAAATCAAATATTCACATTACAACCCTTTTACTTTACTAAGAGGAAACAGGGGCACTCAAGTCATTTACAGAAGTGTATCAGAAACTCAGATGTTTTATTTATGGGTATTGGGGGAGTTACTGGTGTGCCACTCCATTTTGATGAAATTGCAGGTATATTTCCTACTCGTGCTGTAATTCGATATTTGGCAAACAAGATTTTCCAAGAGGGAATACAGTATTTGAATACAGTTGGAATATTTAAGGATTTTTTAATTTTTTTTTAAAAATGGAAATGAAACCGAAACATGCGGTGAACTTAATTATGATGCGGGCAGTGCCTGAGAACCAAGACTATTATTTTTGTTTAGCCTAATACTGATCCTATTTAAGGCTCTGACCCTTTACTCTCTCAAACAGGATAACAATCCTCAAATCCAACTACTTGCTTGATGAGCACTTTTATTCCAAAGAGGCTGTTACTACTTAGAGGATAGTGTTTTGTTTAGAAAATTAGAACCTTTCTGCTGAAGATGAGGTTCCACAGAAATTACGTAAACATGTGATGAGATTGTCCCATGATACTCCTATTGCTGGTCAGTTAAGTGTTAACAAAACTTGTATTACAATTTCAGGTCATTTCTTCTGGCCAAGCTTTTATCAGGATGTGTACAAGGTTTTGTCATGTGTGTTGTATTGTGTAGGTAAACCTAATAAAATAATTCCTCCTTCCCCTTTGAGCCTTTACCAGCATTATTATTGACTGTGTTGGTCCCTCACTTGAAACAAAGTCTGGTAATCAGTATTTGTTGACAATCATGTATGCTGTAACCAATCTGTTAAGAAAATTACTGCGCTGGTAATCATTAACCCTTAAACTAAAAATTAACATGAAAATTAAATCATATATTTAATGTTGGAATTCTCTAAGAAAATGGCAACAGGAAAATGACACATTCTTCCATCATTCAGTCAAGTAAACATTGCTGCAAAGTTGTTTTGGATAGGAATATAAGGTACATTGGTTCCTTCAGAATCGATCTATGAATCTATGAAATCTATAAATTTTTCACTGATTGATAACAGCATACTTCTTGAATAACTACGAAGACACTCGCCGATCATTTTGTGAAAAACCTCATTGATGCCTACATTGTAATAATAACCTCAGATCTAATCAGTAATTGTACTGAGGAACATGTTTTATTGAACTTAAGAACTTTTGTCGGTAGGAAAAATGGAAACAACTTGAACAAGATCGGTACCCACTGTAACTGAAATATGCACCCTGAACGGGACTGCCGACTGTAGACGTATCCAATTCTACCAGGAATAATTAAAAATATGTGTATTTTAGAGGATGATTGGCAACTGAAAGGTAATACCATTTATGGTTAATATTTCTGTATTTCTGTTCATTGTTGACTATAACCCTCTTGGTGCCACGGGACCATATATGGTCCCTCACTTTTCACACCCTCATAGTGCCATGGGACCATATATAGTCCAGAGAAAACGTCCCTTTTCAACAGTGAATTAAGTGCGCGTGAATTAAGTGCGCAATCTCAAAATCACAACCATCATCATCTCAGCTTTAACATCATGTAACTCATATTTTATACAGTGCTACGAATTGCGAAATATGGTGAGATTATTAAAGTGGTTACCGCCTTTCTCTACCATGTTGAACTTCATGCGAATCAAAATTTGCATGCGTTTTGAAAGTCTACCCGTGACTGTTTGATTCTTGACTTCTGGTAGGATTTAAGAGACCAAAGGATTAAGTTTTAGTAACTTTGGTGTTGTAGATCACTGTTTTTAATGGAACATGATTTTTTCATTTATGTAATAAGTTTATGAGTATTTCGTCAAATTGTTAAAAAAATCATGCTATTGAATCTATAAATGTATCATTAAAGCGAACATTCCAAAAATATCCCAAATTTAATGTGAAACTAATACTGAAAATAGCATGCATGTTATTTCTGAAAACATTTGTTGCACCTATTTTCGCGCACCTGTTGTGGAGGGTGATCATGCAGATCAACGATACCTATAAGTCCTGGGCGTATTGCACGGTACACAATTTATTGTAGTGAAAGCAAAATCATCAGCATGTACAGTTGCATGAATCATATCCCTTTATGTTTAACGTAACATCAAATGAGGATCCTCATATATCAACAAAAGTTGAAATAAAAGATACTCAGAAACTTGCATGTTGATACATGTACTCCCGTTTCAGGGTCAGGGGGCATACAAGGTCAAACAGATTTAATAACATGCCAATTATATCGTTAAAGTCACATTGTTCTTTTATTTTGGTGGTAATAGCTGATACTATGTAGTGATTTGTGTTTATTCTGGGTGTGACAGGCGCAATATTTTATGCTGAGGTTGGGTAAAGCGTGCCATGGTTGATTTTCATACGTCTGCTAGCATTACGACATGGGATTTAGATGTTTTGATTATGAAAATTATTCTACCAAAATATTTGAATTCAGGATTGGAGAAAATATTTTTAAGTTTGTTATTGCATCCTGCAATTTTTATAACATGACGTTGTAATAAGCCTAATATTCTCATTTCAGCAAATGACATGACAAGGTATCCTCCCACAGGCCATTTGTCATACAGCTTATAACAACATGACAACCTCAAATTTTTTTTTTTTATTTTGTCTAATGTTTGCTTAATAGATTTACTGACATGGTTCATGATTTATCATTGCACTGTTGTTTGCCCATAAAACAGATTTCATCTCAGTTAAATTAAAGGTATCAGAGATATAGTTATTGAAATCAGTTAGCACAAATTTCACGATTTAAACAGGTTTCAAATATGAGCGCATTCCACATTCATTCACATAATTCAAGAAAGTTCAAGAAAATTTACAAATTTTATGTTCGCTTTCGTCTTAACCTCTGTTTGTTTGAAAATATCAGGATATTATTTTATAATAATGTGTATTTCCTATCAGGAATAAATTGGTATTCATTTGTCCCATGTTTATTGAACCCTTGACTGTTTGAAATCACCCACTCTCTTTCCAACACCTTATGCTAAACTCAATCCAGCAGGCAGGGGTAAGAAGTGTGAAAACAGGCTAAAGGTTTAGGCTTTGATCAAGTTTTTCATCATGGTTGACTTGTAGCAGGTTAGGGTAGTGCAAATCTCACAAGTAAGACCAACGCCTGCTGGGGGTGAGTTGTGACCAAGAAGCCAGAAGTTTATTTTCAATACAAATATTCACCCTGGAACATAATTGAACAAATAATAAATAGATAGTTATACACATTAAAACATTGCACTTATCACCGTTATTGATACAATAATTGGGGGGCACGGGTGGCCCAGTCGTCTAAGGCGCCGCGATTCTCTGTGCAGAGTTGCGTCCCTTGGGAACGCCAGAAACCTATGATTGTTGGTTCGATCCAGGTTCGCCCCGATTATGTTTCTAGGTTTGTCAGCACCATACCCGTGCTCGTGGGTTTCACCGAAATGGTAAACGTCTGAGACCTGCATCACTTCGGGCTTTCCTCCCACAATAAGCTGACACGCCGCGATATAACTGGAATACTGTTCAAAGCGGCGTTAAACCCAACTCACTCACTCACTGATATAATAATTAAAATGCATTCACCACATTATTATATGATGTTTTCCATATTACTTCAACTGCATCAATGCACTTTTATATACAAGATGTATATTATACATACATGAAATATAAACAATGAATAACTAAATTACTATGCCTACCGAATGTATGGCACTCAGGTGATAGTAGGCCAAATCACTTGTCACTCAGATCCATCTAAAAATAACATACACATGTCATTCTAACTTAAATATAAATATCATAAAATAATATACATAGTAATCTACTGCCATATTTATTCAATCTAAACCCACTACAAACATAATCTCAAATAGAATGTCATAGATAAACCTACATAAATATACACATTTCCTGTGCTGTAATATGCTTATAATTATACACAACACACATTTCTCATGGCAAACAATATGGCGGACACAAATACTTATATCTGTCGCCTTTATCATAAGAAAATATTATAGTACATTACATCAGAGAATCATAAACATGAATGCTGTGTTAATTATCGTTACTGTACTTATGACATAAATTACATTCATACACTCAAATCACACAAGTATATCTACACTATAATGTTACATTATACATGCTGTACTAAACAAATATTACATCCTACATAATGTTTATAATCTAGTATTAAAACTAACCTTTGGAGATGTATAGTGAAGATGAAGCTGTGAAAGTCCTTGTCACAATACGTGTCAAAATATGAGTCTCATGTCGTGACTGTCCAGAGAAAGCTGTATATAGTAGACTGACTTAGTGCTTGTGTTAGTATAGAAGCTTGCCCTCTAAAAGCAAGACAAAAGAATACTCTCAACCCTCACAATAAACAAAAGAACTTACCAGCCCAAGTTCAGCTTGGAGCAATCAGGCTGGAAACTTGTACCGTACATGATCTAATAAAATACACAAATTACACTGTCTAAAACCAATACCATATATATACAGATAAACTATAGAAATGACACTGCCACACACTTCCCCCCTTCGACAAATGACGTCCTCATCATCATAGCTTTCCTGAATACCAGATTCACAAGAGCTTCTGATGCCTGGTCACATCTGCTTGCTACGACTCTTGTGGCTATGAGTGAACTAAGGTAATCTGCTCTTGATTTCCAGTCTGGCTTTGGTGTTGTTGTCGTCGCCATGACAAACTTCCCACTCATCTGCCAGTGCGGTTTCATCCTTTCTCTTTGTGACCTGCTAAGTGGTGGGGTAGGTAGCATCCTCCTCCTAGGTGTGTCATCAGGTGTGGTCACTGTTGGTGGTGGCTCAGGAGTGTCTGCTTCAGTCTGCACATCCTCTTGTGCAGAAGCATCTACATCCTCCAGCAACAAGTCGACAGATGGTATGGGCGGTCCAGGAGCTTCGGCTTCAATCTGCACATTCTCCTGTGCAGAAGCATCGACATCTTCTTGCAACAAGTCGACAGGTGGTATGGGCGGTCCAGGAGCTTCAGTTTCAATCTGCACATTCTCCTGTGCAGAAACCACGACATCATCTGGAGTACCCACAGTCACATCCACGTCATCTCTGGCTCTCTGTAGGTCATCTAACCTGTGATCCTCATCCTTTTCAATAACATTGAGGGAAATAGTGAATAATTTTTAATCTATCGATAAAAAATGATAAATTGAAATGGAATACGTATTTCATATGTTGTGAAATGGGATAAATTTAATAAATGAATGATATGACAGGTAGTTTCATAAAATTATATCACCTCTATTTTGATGTGACTACGGCTTGGCCGGCCTGTGGTGTCTGGGGACTCAATGCTTCTCGGCTAGTGTACCAGCCTAAGGTGTTGAAAGAGTACATTGACTCTTCAAGCCAACTTTCTTGAAACCTATTTTTCTTTTGACAGAGTTTTGGCGATGCCATTTTGACCTTAGTCATTGACATTGACAAAATACTGTTAACAACGTCTGCATGTGGCATATGTTTCTATTTCAGCTTTTGTTAACCAATCAGCAATGCCATTATGGACACAACATAGAAGAAGGGGGGTGGGCGGGTGGGTGGTGGTTGCGTCCTATTTACTTTTCAGTGCATATTTTTGTATATGAGACACCGTAAACGCAAACACTGTAGAGGCTCTACATATGGTTTCTGTTGGAGGTATGTCCACCACTGCGGGTAGCATGCCATCTTCCATTACTGGAACATTCCGACCATCGCACAGACTCTGATGGACATGGGGACTTCACAGACTTCACGAAAGTATCCGGTTTCTGCCACCATTATCAGTAGAGACTTTAAGCTTGCCGTCAGCAATCAGAGTTGGTTTATTGACAGCCAACCTACCTGTCAAGATACTGTTAACTGCACGACGACAGCGCCACATGCTTATGTCATTGCAGAGTTTTGGTCACCGATTGATATTGAATTGGAAGAGGACCAGACGGATCCCACGACACCCTTACCGACACCACTCATCACCATGCCTCTCTACTGGGCCTCACCTTTTAGTTGTACATTGGGGAAGAGTATTATATAGAATTGGATTATTCTCTACGACAGGATTATGAACCTGGCCATTCCTTTGCAGAATTATTTGAGCAATTAAATCTCCTCATGCCAGTTTTGCAACCCCAGACTAATTATCACAGATGCTTGAATACACTGGTTGCCATGCTCCAGCTCCATGATCCTGTGTTCACCATATATTTCCATGGCTGAGTTGCTCATCTCAAGTTCTGAACCAGGCCTCTGACTCTCTTCATAAGCTGAAACCTGAAGACCATCTTCCCTTGCCTCAATAAAACAGCATTTATGACTGTCCTCTCCCAGAGTTTTAAATCCTTGATGATGATTTCTTCAAACTTGTTGGTACGCCCAACACTAAAGTTACCTTGCCCTCAGCACATTAAGGATCCCTCCGCGACAAATATGCATGCTGGTGTCTTCGCAACGTCATCCCATGGCACTGGAACTCTTACCACTTACCACTGTCAGAACGTCCAAGTCGTGATGATCCATAGCCTTCTTGACACCATTACGACCAGTACACAATCTGAAATTCAAGCTGATGTTCACTCTGTTCTACTGACTGTTCTGTTTTGTTCCCTCTCATGTAAGCGATCAATGCTTTAAGATCCCACACTTGGAGTCCACACATTCCGCTCCCACAACTGATCATACGAAGGATGATAGCTCGAGTGTTCCCGATTACCATGCGGGACGCTCCTGATCGTCACTCTCAAGATCGAAGGCACAAGATGATGGGGGGATCGACGATCTGTTTCTGATGACAAGGATTGGCGCTCCCGCTCCCAGGATCGACATTCAGGATCGGGCAACCGCTCTCACTCTCTCACTCTATGATCGGCTGATAATGATCACTCACACCATTCCAATGTTCCGCGCTTCCCTGGATGACAAACATCCCGGGTCTACCCTCATGATTCGCAGTCCTGGTCTACTTCTGATGCATGCACCTCGGGTCCCTTGCACTCCTTGCCCACCTGATCGGTTATTTATGATTACCCCGCTTTCATTGATCTTGAGATGGAATCCTTGCTATGGAATATTGTCAATCATTCTTCTTCTTGCCTTGGTTCACTTCATGCACTCAAATGTGTTTTATTACCTTGACAATTCATCTAGCCTGATAGCTCTGCGAAAGAGAATGGTTTGGCAGAGGTACACACGTGGTTAGCTCGAGCAAGCTAACCGTGCACGGAGCACGTAATAGACCCAGTTGTTGGTCGTAACCATGGAGATGCTGGGGTGTGTTTGGGTGAATGTTTTTGTTTCAGAAGCTTGAGGATCGAAGAAGAAGATGTGCAAAGTGTGAGACAACCAATGGCAACAAAGAAAACTACAAGAGGACATACAGGAGACACCAGACACCAATGAACTGTCATAGCGACTGATTTACGACACCCATGTCTGAAGAACATTTAATTGCAAAGCCTCATTACCCTGGAGCCATGACATCTATATGCCTTGAAACACTTAATTGCTGTTATTTATAAGATGCTAATCGCCATTTTTGTATACATCGACCGTCTGCCATCCTGCTGATGAATTACTGTTTACATTTATATTTATTACTTACTAAATGTCAGGTGACCTTGGCTATATAAGCCTTGGTCGAGAGAGATTGAAAAAAAAGAAAGAAAGAAAGGTCTTACCCTTAGCCTAGCTAGGGTTAGGCTAGGTGCTCCGGGGCACCTAGACAACAACCTCTACCACTATGTGCTGACCTGGCACATAGTGTCTTTTGTATGTATATATCTACATGTATAGAGTAAAACTGTATGTACCGCAAGCCATCAACTCCAAGTTGTCATTTCCTACTGAAAGCCATACGTCGGCCCCTTGCATATATGAGTATGCAAATTATTCATTAATCAATGTCGGATCACACGAGTTGTTAGAACCGTGACCAAGAAAGCTATCTGCATTGGTGCTTGGGACTTGTCTGTGCTAATTACCCAGCTGGTTTCCATTTGTCCATTGCTAATTACCTATCATCGCTATTTAACTGTTGGCTTCCCTTGTTATGTTTCCACTGTTGTTATCTTGTTACTTTTGTTGTTCTTACATGTACATATATTTGCTCTCTGCTTCCTTGCATTCATTCAGATGATGAAGGAGTAAACACATACTCCACAATGTTGTGTTCCTCATAATAAAGAAATGGACATCCAAAAATTCTCTCCCTTCAGTTTTTTTCTTTTTATGTTTATGTTCACTGCTGCCAGCTATCTAGGTTACCAGATGTCAGATCCTTGTATTCTGGCTTTGATGTGATGAATTAGGATATTCAAAGAAGTTATCAAACAATAGTTATCTTTGTGTATAATTCTAAGAATACAAACTCTATTACATCAGGAGTAATCCATCTCATCTACCCGTCCCAATGTATCTAGGATGTTGGTTATTTTATGAAGTGAGGTTTTCCTGCCTTCAGCAGGTGCATTAGAGCAGTTCCTGTACTGTTTCCCACGTATTGACTTATTAGACAGCTGGCAGTGAAGAGCACATCTGTTGAAAAATCATTAGATTTTATCTTGTGAGGACATCAAAATGCAGGAATATGGATATGATGTAGGTGACATTTTTTTTATTACTTGGTTTACAGATGTGCCGCTCCTTCAAAGTCCAAATGTTGAAAAAAAAAAGAATAATTCACTCCATTTTTTTATTACGACCGATCTTTACTGTAAAAAATGCCTAAAATGTTCAAACAAAAAACGATTTCATTTGCTTTGCGAGTGTAAACCAAAGGGAAGTCGCTCTGATATTCTCGCTGGGATCCATCAAAGCTTGTCAATGCAATGCAAAGTGGTGACCAGTTAAACTCTTTCAACACTGTTGGCCGGTACACCGGTCAAGAAGCCACAAGTAACCAGAAAAGGCAGGCAGGTAGACCGGCCAAGTCACGTAAAAATAGTATATAATTTTATCAACCTACCTGTCATATCATTCATTTATTAAATCTATCACATTTCGCAATGTCTGAAATACATATTCCATTTCAATTTATCAATAGATTAAAATATTATTCAATTATTTCCCGCAATGTTATTGAAAATAAAATTCTCAGACACACACTTCGACAACGGGTCCTCATCAAACATGTCAGACAGCAAAATAAAGACGTTTCAAGCAAATCTTTAAATATATTATACAAAGTAATAAATAAAATCAACAAAAATATATATAATGGTTGCCAAACTGACATCTAAGTTATTATTCCATCTTTTTGTGCAATTGCGCGTAATTTAAGTCAAATGACATCTGGGCTTTCGTCGCCTCTATTTCCTGGCTCGTACATGATGTTTAAAGCCAAAATATATGCATAAAAATCTTTGTCACAGCTAGTAACCTAGCACTATACATCCATGAAATTCCATATTTTTAATCTAGATCGCGATTTCCTGCTTAAAATGTTTGGAATAACATGATTTAACCAAAACCTTTCGTCAAAATCTTAAAATTATCATACACGAGGACGGTACTGTTGCTGTAATTTTATTTGTTGTCAACATGTGTTCGACTCGATACAGAAATCAATAATTATACACTTATCTTGCTGAACATCATCTTTAAATCCTTGTTGTATCGCAGCCATTTGAAAGTCGTTAACCACGACTTACAAAAGGATCTACCAGACTTGGGGGGGCTTAGCAGATACACCTGACTGATCTGAATCAGACTGGCTGTCTTCTAACTTGCGTTTCTTGTCAGAGGTGATGTATTGCAACATTGTGAATTATGATATTGCTGACTGCATGGTTCAAGGTATTTATTGCCAAGTCTTGACAAGCTTCACTCAATTGACACAAAATTAACTCATTTTAATTAATCCTTGAGCTACGACTCCAATCAGTGTCACTTACCTGTGTTGTTTGATGTTGACCGATAGCGTCCATTCACCTTTGCAAGTAGTGTACACACTAATTAACAACAAAAACACGTGTCAGTCTGGTTGCAGCTCTTTATTTTGAGTTCTTTGTAATGATATACGGTCTCAGGTTGTCATGTCCGGCTAATACTTTTTTCGAAAATGTCTGTTGGCAAATTTTAAAATGTCTGGTTGGCCCTATTTCAAATCGGACATTTTGCAGTCACAGTCGGGCAAGTCCGGGGCACAGACCGGTTTCCGGATCCCTGCTTAGGTCACATGCTTAAATTTGACCAATCACGAACCTTGTAGTAGATTTCGACAAGAAAGCGTCACGTGAAACTAATTTTTTAATGACACGGCTAAGAAAAGACTCTGTATCATCATTATGTCAGTGAAACAATATAAGTTATTTTTATGGATACTAACATGGCAGCCTTCGACGTTCGTATTATTCATACAAAGCTTCGAAAATAGAGGTCTTTCCTCATGTTAGTGAGCGGAAAGCCACTATTATCGGGAAATGGATACTATTTGTAATTCTTTTTAAAATAATTTTCCGATTACATGAACAATGAAATTAAAAAAGAAATGGGCCAGTGGATTTTATAAAATCTTTTATTTGCCGAAAATCGTTAATGTGTCGCTTCCTTGGTTCTTAACCTGGACGTTATGAATGTGTTAGCTTACATTATTATAGATTATTAGATTTCCCTCTACCACTATCAAACGGGTCCTCTGTCTTGCTGTAATCCCACCCCATACCATAACGCTACCGCCCCCGAACCGATCTTCTTCCATGACACAAGGGGCGGTCGGGTAGCCTAAAGGTTAAAGCGTTCGCTCGTCACACCGAAGACCCGGGTTCGATTCCCGACATGGGTACAATGTGTAAAGCCCATTTCTTGTGTCCCCCACCGCGATATTGTTGGAATATTGCTCAAAGCGGCGTAAAACCATACTCACTCACTCACTCCCTCCATGAAACAATTATTGACGTAACGTTAGCTCGACGTCGGTACACTCGAATCCGTCCATCGCTGTGACTGAGGTGAAGACAAGACTCGTCAGTGAATAGAACTTGTCCCCACTGCATGGCCGTCCAACATAGACGCTGTCTGCACCAATGTAGACTTGCTTGACAGTGGTTTCCTGTCAAAATGGGGCGTCTGGCGGGTCTTCTGGCGACAATCCCTGCGCATCTGAGGCGACAACGTACGGTTTATGAATATATTTGTCGAAGGCCAGGGATGCTTCTTGCAGTCACTGTTGCTGGCTGGAATTGATTTCTTAGGTGTGTTGTACGAAATCCAGTTGTCTTGTTGATTATTAGTTAAGCGTGGCCTGCCACTCCGAGGATGGTTTCTGACTGCTTTCGTCTGTTGCCAATGTTGCCAAAAACACCAAATGGTGTTTCTGTGGACGTTAAATTGTCTTGCAACATCACGTTGACTCGATCCTGCTTCAAGCATGCCAATGGCTCGCAGATGCTCATTTTCGGACAGGCATGGCATTTCGTAATGTTGAATAATTGCGTAATTTGGTTGTTTTTCTGAGTGGTTGTTGTCAGCATGATGCTAAACAATGCATATGAAATCCCGTTAACGCACATGTTTTTATACCCATTCTTGGGTAGTGAAATGCATGGGGCTTGCATAAAAGTCAACTTATGCATGGAATGCATGCTTTTCTGTAGCAGTTGCGTTTTTGTGACTTGATTCCATACATGTACTACAATATTGAAAACCAAACTTTACTTGTTTGAAAAATACACTAAAATATTGGTGTCACAGGAACTTTTGTTGTTGAGTATAGTATTTGCATTGGTGAGGTTTCTCATTTTGTACTGATCTGATGGCCCCATTCACAATTCAAATTCAGGGTGTGGGCAATTTTTTCTGTATCTTGCATGATAGTCTGTATAATTTGTAGTTCCTATTCTACACATGCAGGCCAGGAATTTGGCTAATCTCTCTACCGCTGCACCTCCCTTTGTGTGAAGTGACAATTACCACATTTCAAAACATCATAGTTTCTGAAGCTACTTTTCCAATTATTGTTGTTGAACATCAATTTAACTCCTGACTGGGTACAGGGTATTCAAAGGCATATGCCAGATTAGATTTATAGATATTTTTAGATATTTTGCTGTTCATTAGTGTCATTTGAAGGCAAACAGAAGACAGTTTTCTAGTCATCGTGGTCTTGTGGATAGAGCTTCTGCCTGGAGAATGAAAGGTCAATGGTTCCATCCCCAGCCATATCATACATTAAGAGATGGTACCTTTTTTCCCCCGCCTGGCAAGAATTGTGCAGTGAGGCTCATAATATCTTGTTTATCTTGTCCGCTGGGATACATCAACATTCACTCACTCATTCCTCCCAAGGTGTACACCGCTGTGATGTTTTCAGACTCTACTGCCAGCTGCCAACATCCTACAGATGACCGAAGTGCGGGAAGCCTGCTGTGAGTTCCTGCAGGCACAGCTGCATCCCTCCAACTCACTAGGCATACGTGACTTTGCCGATCTACATGCCTGCACTGATCTCAATAACTATGCTCAGACCTATACAGAGCAACATTTCACGTGAGTACAACACACTCATAAGTGCCCTCATAGGCTTATGGAGAACATTGATATGTTCCTTTCATCCGCCTATTGATGATTATGATGCACCTTTTAGAAAGGACTGATTAATGTGTTTATTTTTTTCTTTGCTGCTGCTGTCAAACGTCTTACTCTGTGACTTTCTCACTATATCTGTCAGAACCTTCACTATTTTACTTGTGTGTAATCATTTAGATCATATGGATACCAAAAACAGTATCTTACGAAAGCTGAATGAAAACAGTCGTTGCTCCTGTTGCTCAATTTTAACAGCTTAGTGTTCTTGGCTGAACATGAGCAAGTAAAAAGTGTACCACCCTCGAGCGGTCTCAGGTATTTCTGAACAGCTAACACAAGATGAGTTCTGGCATTTGAATTATTTACATTATCAGCATATTTCTACCCTTTGCCTATGTTGGCTCAGATGAACAACCTTGACATGCTATTGCGAACACTGAGCTTGTTGGGCAGTTCTAAAAAACCCTGGAATGCTATTCTGAACACTAGAAGAGCTTTATGAATGTTTGTAGCTGAAGTTTCATTGCTATACCATGATACCATTTGTTTCTTTGTACTCTTCGAAAAGAAAGGCAACCAGACGTTCTGACCTAGTCTGTTACAGGTACATGGTATAGTATTAAACTGAATGAATGTGATGTGCCAGAGGTATATGAAATTCTGATTAAAGTATTGATCTGCCTTACACCCCGTCACTGTATATATTAACTACAGGAGTGAAATACCATCTTGCACCTTGCTACCATCCATCATGTCATAATTCTTTTGAATACCTTACCTCTATTACAACATTCATCAATCCCATATTTTGACTGTCCTCACACTAAAATCATTTTGATTAACAGATGCCCTCTTCACTGTCAGCCATTCCCTATTAGTCTTTAGGAAAATCTTAGGGGCAGGAAAATGTCACCGCTGTCCTGTGCGTGCAAACAACACTGGATTTTTTTTCAGAGAGTTAAACTCAAGTTATGTTTATTTTCACACCATAATTTGTATGGTTCTCCAAGTTAAACAGACACTTATTTGTAGTCCTTATCTGCTTTTTTCTGAATAGAGGATAATCACGTAAGTAGATTGTATTGTTGAGCTTATTGTGGAGTTCGACTCCAATAGGATCTTATGTCTACCCAAATGTGGATGTCAGTTCACCTTCCCTTCCTCAGAGGCGTCATTTCCTCATCCTGGTTCGCTCTCAGATATCTGAGCTTGTCAAGAAAGCTGATGGCTCTCAGCCACTCACATCGCCAGAATTCTTCAACAAAGTACTCCACACGGTATTAGACGAAGTTCGTTGGGAAACAGAAGAAAGATTCCAGGTTTCCACTGTCAGTATGGAAGTGAAAGCTCTTTTCAAGCCCTGTCTTGGAAGGAAATCATCACTCCCCTACTTTGCTGACAACAGAGATGGCTCCAATTATCAACAACACCATAGGTGGAAGAGGTACTGGACTTCAACATTATGCCACAGTATAAAAAGAATAGGAAGTTTATTACGACCAAGCGCTGGTTACTCGAGGTTGTGTACAAGTTGCAATTCCACCAACGTCTAGCTCTTGTATCCCAGCCTTTTGGCTGTCGGTTTCATCTGATAGGACCCAAGTTGGCGGCTGTGGCTGCCTTTCCTCCAACGTTTATGGATTATCTCACTCGGTGGTTTTGTTGTGCAAATGTCAATGAGGCATTCCCCTGCCTTTCCCTGCACCTGAACACCATGTGTTCATGTAACTCTCCAATGCTTGTAGACTATCATACAGAAGATGTGGGATTCCAGCTACGCCAGTTCTGTGGCTACCTTAGTTTCACGTTCTTGGATACCTTCTTTCTTCACTGTCTGCAGATAGAAAAAGTTCTGCTAGTGGCACAGAAGATGAGGATGGGATATGGTACCTGTAACGGTTCCCATGCTGGCAGATTGTCTTCTCCACCTTTGACAAGATAACAATGTCCGCCACAGCACTATTGAGGGATACAGTTCTGCCCTAACATAATTTCTTTGCCTTCAACACACATTCCCTAAATACATTTAATCAGTTGTACTGCTGGTTCTTTTGGGAGATCATTTTAAACCTTTACCCTCTTCAAAGGACCAAATGTCACGCCGAAGACACAGGTTCGATTCCTGACATGGGTACAATGTGTGAAGCCCATTTCTGGTGTCCCTTGCCGTGATATTGCTGGAATATTGCTAAAAGCGGTGTAAAACCATACTCATCATCATTATCAAAGGACCAAAAGTTTGTCTTAGCTATGGCCACAGCATAAAGAGCATTGGAAATTTGTGCCATTGATATTTCCAGCCTCACACAGTCATGCACTGGATTAGACTTTCTCTGCATATAACACAATGCCTAGCCGAACAGGAAATAAAATTTAATCAGTAAATCATCATGTCTAGTGATGTTTCATCTCAAATTTCAAATTTGTATTGACTAAGTTTAATGTTTTTTACCGTGTGTATTGTATCATAACTAAGCACTGTCATATAGCTGGAATATTGCTGAGTGCGGCATTAAACAGCAAGCAAACAAGTCACAACTAAGCCAGAAGCAGCAATCACTGTAGACATGTTAAAAATCCCCCCCTTATATGACTTTAAAGAATTTTGATACAATTTATCTGAAACTATTATTTTATCAGGTATAATATATTCCAATATCAGGTAATTTTAGTTGCAGCTTTACTATATATTTTTAAAATAAACTAATAACCATAAGCATAGCACTATATATATATATATATATATATATATATATATATATATATATATATATATATCCATTCTCTGTCCACTGGAAGGCGTCAATAGTGTTAACCTGACCGTGGTTGCTGTAAATAACGGTGAGTTGTGCAGTCTACCGATCATCACTTCACACACGGTTTCGCTGAGATGAATGTAAACAATATTGAAATAAATTTTGAACAAAATTTATAAAATAGATTACAAACACAAGTCCAGATATACATTAAACACTTTTTATAACCAGAAAGTGTAATTACATGATTAATTTGCATACTTCAGTACAGATTCTAGGAACGAAAAATATGGTATCCCACACCCAAATATGTTGGCAGAGGATATAGAAACGGGCTCCATCCATCCGCCCATCTATCACGTTTCATTTCTGGAGCAGAATTCGAAAACCATAAGAGATATCTATAAAAAACTTGGTGCACACATTCACCAAAATGTGTAGTTGTGCCTTTTGTTATTCAGATTTCCCAATCCAAATATGTGGTGGTTGGTTTCTCTCGTCTCACGGGGCCAAATCTAGGTGTGGACTGTCTGGACTGTGAGAAGTTTGTGTTTTACCTTACCTGACGCTACACAGTGCTTTAGCTTCCCTACCTTATAAAAACAGACAGTACTGGAACAAAGAGACAGTTTAAGCAGACTACAGCCCGTGCCTCGGCATCCAAATCCCCCTTGGCTCCTACTCCTCATATTCTTCTCTGTCTGCCCTACGGACAGACGTGTACAGGAACAGAGTTCAACTTACCTAGTTAATTATCTTAAAATTTTGTTTTTAGGTGGGGTTACTTCCATATTTCCTTTCTATGCTGGATATATCTGCTTGTTTGTGGTTTATAGCTTGTAATTCGATTTTTATTCGTGACTGCGTAACTTTGCTCATTTTGCGCCTTGGTCGCCATTTCAACTCCGTGCATCTCGTGTTTACGAGGTTGCGTGTTAATGTCCCTTTTTTGCTATAGTTTTCTTAAGCTATTGGTGAATCTCTCATTTATTTTGTTGATTATGGCTTTCTATTGACAAAATTCCTATTAATTAGGCGTATTATGTTTTTGAATTGCTTCAAGTCGCGCTTCACACTGTGTTGTGGTTTGTGTGTTTGTGCGCTTTGTTCACATATTGTCCAGTAACATGTTTTGCTTCATATGTGATTCTGCTCGTTACACTTATGCGCTATTTACCTTTTTTGCAGAATGTATTCTATGCCTTTTGCTTTAAGTAAAGGGCCCAAGTCGAGGGAAAGCCCACATCATCTTTGCCCCTGCTGCAAGCCTGCGTGCTCATTTGATCATTGCTACTCTGTTTGCGCTCTCATGCAACAATTACAGACTTTAATTATTACAGAAAGGCTCTTCTTCGTTGCCAGAAATAACTTGCTTATAGGAGGAAGATGCCTGGTACTTCGCCGCCACCAACGTCTCCCTCTCTGTCGAATCCGGCCCCTGCGCCTTCGGATCAGACTCAGCGACGATGGTTCCTTCGGGTGCTCCTCCCCAATCTAGGCCATCTGCGCCGCTTGATTTTATGAATTCTATGGCCTTTCGTGCCTTTTGGGAGTAATCCTTCAGCATCGTCCAGACGACCTTCTTTGACTCCTGTCAGCTCGCTCCCGCCAGTCGCAATCAACAACAGTTTCGTCTCCTTGGTAACATGAAATGTCTCCTTTCATCACAGCTCTCTCAGCAGCGAAAGTCATATGTTTGGAAGAGAACTAGTCTGAAGCGGAAGTCCGCTTCTTTTCGGTCCTAACGCCAGTCCAAGTTGAGACCTACAAGCCCCCCAGCTGAGGACGCTTTTTCGGCGGGGACCGGCGCTGGGAGTGACTTTCTTCGGACGCCCAACAACTGGCAACTCCTTGTACTCCTTCAACATTGTCCAGACGACCTTTTTCACTCCCGTCAGCTCGCTCCCGCCAGTCGCAGGGTCGGAGTTCCCGTGCCTCGTGAGATATGTCTTCCTGCCGTTCTTCTGGATACTCCTGACGACTCTACTGCTGCCTTTTTCAAGCGCCGTCGTCAGTTATTGCCGGCAAAGGTCGCCAGTTATCTCCGGATCATACTCAGGTGTCACCGGATCGTCCTCAGGCCTCACCGGATCGTCACCAGCCGGCGCCGGACCGTCGCCTTGTTTCATCGCTATGGATCACCAGCTATCACCGAATCGTTGTCAGCTATCGCCAGGCCGTCGGCAGCGCTCGCTATTATGGCCAGGACGCTTTTCCGGCAGGGACCAGCGCCGGGAGTGACTTTCTTTGGACGCCCGACAACTGGCAACTCCCTCCGCCAGTTGTCTCTGTTCATCCATCTCCAGGAGGAGGGAGACTTCAGACCTACTGGAGGAATTGGCAGCTGCTCCAGGATCCGTTTGTTACCCGGATCCTCCGCAACGGTTACCGCCTGCAGTTCCGTGCTGTTCCTCCTCTGACTACTACCGCCTTTGAACCCCCATATCGGCCTCACGATGTGCCGGATCTTCAGGCCAATATCCATCTACTGATCGCCAAGAATGCAGTAGATCTCCAGGACACCGATTCCATGTCTCCAGGGTTTTATTCTCCAGTCTTCCTGGTGCCCAAGAAGGGTTCATCCAAACTTTGAATGATCCACAATCTAGCGCTATTCAACCTCCATTATCTTGCTCCTCCGCCACATTTCCTGATGATCCTCATCCGGTCTCCGATGGACTACCTCATCAGTCTGGATCTCCAGGATGCCTACCTGCACGTTCCCATTCAGGCAACACATCGTCGTTTCCTCTGCTTCATCTTCCGGGGCCAGCACTTTCAGTGGAAAATGCTCCTATTTGGCATTTCCACGGCTCCGTGGTTATTCACATGTATAACCCATCCCATCGTTGCGTTCCTTCACCGCAGGGGGATTCGTTTCGGAGCCTACCTCGATGACTGCATCCTCGGTCACGGTGTCGATCAAACCTTGATTCTTCAGCGCGATTTCACCCTTTGCCTCCTCCGTCGGTTGGGTTGGATCATAAATATGTAGAAATCGGATCTGACTCTCTCTCGCCATCTCACCTTCATAGAAGGTCTCTTTCTGACAGACCTCTCCTTGATACAAGTTCCTCCGGATCGGTTCAAGGCGATCCAATCCGGGTCCGGAGAGCCCTCTCTCAACCTCTCAATCTCCGCCAGTGGCAGAGCCTTCTCGGGCTGTTGTCCTCAGCTCAGGATCTGCGACCCCTTCAGCGGTTTCTGCTGCCATTTCTGCGTTCAGATCTGTCGGGTCCCCTTCTTCCTCTGCCAAGGGACTTACATCCGTTCCTGGAGTGGTGGCTAGTCCCATCAAATGTCTTGAGTGGTTCCTCTATGACAAGCCCTGAGGCCACTCACTATCTCTTCGTGGACGCATCTCTACAAGGATGGGGCGCCCACCTTCTCCAGGAAACCGCTTCCGATCTTTGGACTCCTTCGGAACGTGCGTGGCACATCAACAATCTGGGGTTGGAGGCAGTCGTTCGGGCGATTCGTCATTGGCGTCAGATCCTCTGCAACAGCTGTCTCATGGTCGCCTCGGACAACTCAACGGTGGTGTATTACATCAACAGGCAAGGGTCGACTCTATCTGCTTCTCTCCTTGAGCAGACCTTTCGGCTGTTTCATCTGGCTGACAGTCTCCCTCTTCTGAAACGAGCCCGTCACATTCCAGGTTGTCTTACGTCTTAGCCGAGTCCCTGTCAAGACCCGATCGTCCGTCCCCCACAGAGTGGATGCTCCACCCGGAAACCTTCTGGTTCCTGTGCGCTCGCCTGGGGACTCCCAACGTGGATCTCTTCGCAACGGTGTGCAACCACCAATTGCCAGTGTACGTGTCTCCTGTCCCGGACCCAGCTGCTTGGGAGGTAGACGGCCTCGCTCTATCCTGGGTCGGCCTAAGCGTGTATGCTTTTCCGCCCCCAGTTCTTCCCCCCCAGGTCATTCAGAAGGCGGCCTAGACCTGTCCTCTGGATCTGATTTTGGTCGAACCTTACTGGCCGTACATAAATTTGGTTTTCCAAGCTCCTTCAGCTCACGGGAGAACCCGTGTTGCGTCTCCCGATGAGGCAAAATCTGCTGCTCAATCCTCACACCGGACAACCGCATCCAGACCCCGACGGTTACAGTCTGCACGTTGACGTGTCTCCAGAAGTCACTGATCCCTCAAGGTTTTTCAGCTCCTGCTGCGGCGGCTGTTTCCAGAGCTCATCGTCCCTCCACTTGCTCCCTATATGATGACAAGTGGCGGTCGTTCCAGGCCTTCTGCTTGTGCAGGCACATCGTTCCAGTGGAGGCTACGGTTCCTTCGCCAATCCCGTCACCTGGCTGGTTCCACGATTGCAACCTATCTTGCTGTGCTCAATTCTGTCCTCAAGATTGCTAGAGGTTCCAGCCTATCATCAGCCCCGGCCCTTTTTGCCATGGTCCGAGGTTTTCCACTGGAGGACCAGACTAAGAAATTCCGCCCCCCAGCTTGGGATCTCAATGTTGTTTTGCAGGATTTAAGCCGGGCTCCGTAAGATCTCACCTTGAAGACTTGCTTTCTCCTGGCCCTTGCAACAGCTGCCAGGGTTAGCGAGCTTCATGCCCTTCATGTGACCCGTGTCAGGTTCGACCAGCGTCCTCAAGGTTTAGTTCACTTTGGCCTTTGTTGGGACTTTATCGCCAAAAACCAACTGCCCGGCCAACCCGATCGGCAGTTTCATATCCCATCTCTTTCGGAGATCGTTGGCCTGGATGATGACCTGGAACTTGCCCTCTGCCCAGTTCGGGCCCTCCGACGTTTATCTTCAGGTGTCTCGGCAACATCGAAAGTAGCGCCAGAGGCTGTTCATCCCTCTTTCCAGCCGTTGCTCTGCAGAGGTTCTCGTAATACAGTCTCCCTTTGGCTTCATTCTGCTATTCTGAGGCTTATCGTCATGCTGACTTACAACCACCAACAGCCTCCAGTCCACGTGAGATCCGTGCCCTGTCTTCTTCGCTGGCCCTCCATGCTAATGTCTCCGTCCGATCCATCATGGAGGGGTGCTTCTGGTCATCTACTACTGTCTTCGCCAGCCATTATCTTCGCAACATTTCGGTGGAGGACGTCGAGGGTACGCATAGCTTTGGTCCACTTGTCCTGGCCCAACAGCTGACCAACCCAAAACGCCATTGACCGTGCCGATTCCGAGGAATGTGGCTGTCTGTGGCCCGTGGCCGCGCTGACACCTATTGCCAAGGTAGGACCATCCCTTGTGCTGTTCCTCTTGGGTTGCTGGGTACTGTTATGTCGGTACCTAGTAAAGTTTTGGTCCCATTTTTCCTCCTCTTTTTGACCCTGAAACGGAATACCTTGCTTTTACCCTCTGTCAAGCATTGTTCTCTCTACCATCAGACACCATTCTGTTCCGAGAGGGCTTGACCTGCATCTTATCCCCTTGCCTGCCGTTCGAGGAGCCGCTACCTTGCTGTCGCCTGCTGGGTTTCCTGCCGGACGGTTTAGTTGTGCTTCTTCAGTGTGCCTGGCGCTTCTCACGGTAAGCCCGCCTTCCATCAGTCGAATAAAGAACTGTAACTTCAGGTAGATAAAACATGAGCATTTCTGATTAAATGCAATGTTTTATACTTACCTGACGCTACACCTATAGGCCCACCCGGACTCCGTCCTCCTCCGCCGCCTTACTGTGCACTCTACGTCTGATGTCATCCAGTGAAGAATATTAGGAGTTGGGGCCAAGGGGGATAACTTGTGGATGCATAGGCACAGGCTGTAGTCTGCTTAAACTATCTCTTCGTTCCAGTACTTTCTGTTTGTATAAGGTAGCACTGTGTAGCTTCAGGTAAGTATAAAAACATTGCATTTAATCAAAAATGCTCATTTTTGAATGGGGTCCATGATTTACAGATAACAGCTTCAACCTCCACCCTTTTCGTAAGAAAAAGGAGATTGATTGGTTAAGATGGAAACCTTATACGATGGCTCAGACTTCTCTGTTAACGCTGTAGACTTTGTGCAAACGAAGTTATCTACACTGGTCACACGTCCTGTCCCATCTGAGGCTCCCGTCTATCTCGTAGGACAAATTGAAAATAAAGGAGATGAAGGAGATTGATCTACTTGATCTGATGAATTGTTTTATATCCGTGGCAGATGGCCGTTGGTGGAGCCACCTGATCGAAGTAATATGGAGCTGATTTTTCAAACAGCCTATTTTGTTGTGAAGGAAGAGGCACGTTTAGGTTTTAGGTTGTAGGATCAAAGTCCAGAAGGAAATAAATATACTAATATCATTAATATACAAATTCATGTAGTTTTGTTTTGAGGTGTAACTGCAATGTAATTTCTGCAATGCTACATAGATGCCCCAAATATACTCTGGCTACATACAGTTTACCATGAACAATGCATAGCATGAGTTTGCCTCTGGTTTTGCAGGTGATGCTCACACTTTTTAGCTCATATTGTCCTTGAATGTGGCGCTATGTATCCAAACTTGTCTTTGATGACTAATTTCTCAAGACCTGGTTTCAATGTATATTATATAAGTATACTAGCCACATAAAGAAACTGTGCACGGAGAAAATATATTCTGGATTGAAATACAACACAGCAAGAACAAAGTCAATAACGGGTATGACCACCCTGTGCGTGAATCACAGCAGTGCATCGGCGACGCATGGAGTCCACCAAATGGGCATGGAAGGCCTGGGGAATGGCCTGCCATATCCTCCTCAAATCCTGTGCCAAGTCACGGACGTTATCTGGAGGATGTGGAAGACGACGCAGACGGCGCTCCATTTCATCCCACACATGCTCTATTGGGGAGAGATCTGGAGAAACTGCAGGCCATGGCAGTAACATGACATTGTTATGGTGAAGGAAATCCATTGCGACCCTAGCCGTGTGAGGACGAGCGTTGTCCTGTTGAAATGTCAATCCCGGGCCATGACGTTGCAGGAAAGGAATGACCACAGGCCTCAGAATCTGATCTCTGTAGCCAACACCGGTGAATTTGCCCCAAACAACCACCAAAGGGGTTTGGTGCCGTGCTGTTATCCCACCCCAAATCATCACAGAGCCACCTCCAAAACGATTCCTCTCCACAATACAGTTGCGTGCATAACGTTCTCCCAAACGCCGGTAGACACGTTGTCGCCCATCACTGTGGGAAATGTTGAACCTCGATTCATCTGTAAAGACAACATTTCTCCACCTTATTCGAGGTTGGCGAACATGATTTCGACACCATCTTAGACGGTTGACTCGATGATGGTGTGTCAGGATGGGACGTATGGCAGGGTGTCGTGGTCGAATCCCGTACTGACGTAAACGATTCCTGACAGTGTTGGGATGGATACGGCACAGTCCAGGAATTGTCTGGGACGTCGTTACTGCCGTTTGGAACCTGTGTCGGAGATGTGTAACTCGAATCCATCTGTCTTGTCTTGGCGTCGTTACTCGGGGACGTCCTGAACGTGGGTGGTCGGCAACGTCATTTGTGTTCTGATAACGCCTCACCAATGCCGATATCGTGTTACGATGGCATTGGAAATGTGTTGCCACCTGTTGTTGCCTCATTCCCGCTCGGATCATTCCAATGACGCTGTGCAGCTGTCAATCTTGGCATGATTTGCTTGTGATATGCTTGTGTCTGCGCCTGAGAAGTTTTGAATTTTTGAATGACCACAGATCATGCTTTCCAAAATGACAGCGAATTTTGAGTTGCACATGCTGTGTACAGCTGCACAGGGTGCACGTGCAGTAACACATTGCACGTCCATAGGCCCCCATCAATGACGTCATATCGCATGGCACGTGCATGAGCATTTGAATGTCTCCAATAATTGCTGTGTTCAAACCTATATTTCATATATGGACGGTGTGCCCTTATATCTATATTTTCTCCATGCACAGTTTCTTAATGTGGCTAGTATATATACCTTTATTACTTGCCCGTGAAGAGATCACCCGTTTAATAAACATACAGCTGTATTACACATTGTGTAATACCAAAACGCGTGCTTATGTACTCTCGAAACACGTTTCACGAACAAATATTGAAAGCTCTCAACATCCTTTGGCTTATTCAACGACATTGCTTGTGGAGTTGATAGATCACTGAGAGGAGCTTATGCACACTTGATGACCCCAGCAACCGTGTTGCTAGGCTGATGTCACATGGCATTGTTTCGCCGATGGATCTTGCAACAAAATTCCACAAATTGCGTCATCGGTTATTGTGACGTTATTGTAAACTTTGAGGTGCAAGGCCCGTTCCACAAGGCGATCGAAACGACAGTCGTTAGTCTGTAAAAGTAAGTGAGTTGCGATAGTCTTAGCCCTACGATAATTTTGTGAATTCTAAAGGTGGACCGTTGTATGGTATTAAATTCATACGTTTCAACTTTTGACGTGTTTGAAGTATTATTCTGTTAAACTCAATTGGACTATGCCGTGGATCGTGTAAGTGTAAGCCTATCATACTCAACAGTATAATTCTAAAAACGTTATAAATGGCAAGTAATAAATAAAATACTAAACTCGCTCCCGTGTAAAACCAATTTTATGAAACTCGTGAATAGTTGTGGTGTCTGACTCGCTTTCGCTCGTCAGATACCACAACTATTCACTCATTTCATAAAATTGGTATTACACGGGAGCTCATTTAGTATTCTATATGTATTAGATAGAAGGCAAGAAGTTTAAAGAAATGGTAAAACAATAAGACATAATATTCCTTTTGATAAGAGATATATTTTTAACTTATCCTGCATTACATAATACACATTACTCTGATTTGCGAAGTCCTAACTGGAAATAAATGACGATCTGGTAGCGTCTTCAATACTCTTTTGCCCAACATGACCTCCTTCACATCTGAAAACATGACCCTATATGTCATTATTCTCTTCTTCACTACCAATGAAGGACAGAGACGATCACTTTCTGATTTCAGAAGAATCTATCCCTTGATTCATGTGTTTCAAACAGTTTGAGTTCGTTAGGTGTCTTATCCATCATATATATCTAAGCAGACTAGAGTATTCAACTTCCATGCCTCTAACTCGGCTCATGGTGTTTCGTGTTGGCCACCTTTTTATCCCAAGTTGCCATTTGGTGGGAGACCCATGTTTAATGTGAATGTTTTTGCTTTTGTTGCCGGTTTCCTTCATAATTGTCATTTAATTTAACTTATCTGCCTTGTGCAATATGTTTTTGCTCACTCAAAATGTTTTCACTGTGACGTCACATTACAGTACAAATGTCTAGACATGAGTGGGCTTTTGAAATGTTTATGGGGTTTACCTTAAATTCCCATGTAACAGATGTTTGCTGCCAAGTGTTATCTCTATAAAGGCAAGAAATCGGCAAAGGACCCTCACCAACTATGTCCGGATTGCCAGACTCAGTGTCTCCCATTCCACAAGTGTCCCGTATGCATCTCTCTTTCCGCCGCAGACGTCCTTACCTACCTCAGAGTAGTTAACAAAAGGAAACAACAACAGGTTTGTTGCAGGATGTCTGACCTCCTCTGCTGCTTCATCACCACATAATGATACGATGATCAAGCCCAAACCTGAGACTTCTACCAAGTTGGATTAGCAGTCTGCGCTTCCAGCAGTGGCGCTTCCAGTGACACCTCAAGTAGTGGTGCCTCCTAATTCCAGTGCCCCTTCCGAATGGGCGCTTGATCTCATTAGACAATTCCATACCCTGTCTGCAGAGTTAGCGTCAGGTATGCCTATGAGACGCAGCCACTCCCCTTCTAGGTGCAGCCGCTCCACCGTCAGGCACTCGCATGGATCCCTTAGGTCAATGCCTCATAGCGCCTCCATCTCAAGGCAGAGGTCAGTTATGCTTTCCTGGGCACAGCGTAGGGGGGGGGGGAGTCACCTTCTTCTTCCCATCGCTCGAGGAAGTCAGGGTCCTCTATTCTAGAGAGTGAACCTTCATTGTCGACCCCCAGAAGTCGTGCCACATGGAGGGTGGATGCCTGGAGGCCATTACTCTGCCTCCGGACGCATTCATCCAAGAGGCATTGGTTGGCCTAGACAAGGATTTCTTGGCATTAGACAGTCATTCCACTTCCTTCAGACCAACTAAGCAGGCCACGAAGCAATCGGTACATGGCCAAGTTTACATGGAAAATGTACCATCCCTGGACATGGACTTCCATAGTTGGATCCTTCAAGATCACCAATACCCATATCTCATCCCATTATGGGGAATAATGGAAGACACTTCCCCACCTGTCGGCTTTGGCGTCATTCTTTGCAGCGATGTTGATTAACCAACCACGGACATTGTCAATTCTATTTAACCATGCCATAGCTTCAGTAGCTCAGCAAGTAGAGATAATTGAGGACAGACTAGCCATACTTTCTATCCACAGGGCGATGAAAAACAATTTCAGCGCCCATCCAGGAGCCTACCAGCCACGCCGGGATTTCAGGACTAAGGAAAGATGTGACAAGGATTCCTTGCGTGGTCATGGTGTCTACCCCAGAAGTGCATCAAATCACGTTTGATTAGAAACACGAAAAGATTTGAAAAATATCTGTTGACAACAAGTTGGTGGTGCACATGCTTTGCAAATCCTGCAATCGACCGAAATCTGCACGACAGTTTACTAACCGGATTTTGATTTCGGTGCATGATTTTGATTGGACTATGCATAGACTTATTAGTACAGCCAAAATGTAACTCCATAATACCAGCCTAGTTCGGCAAGGGTGGAAACTGGACTTTTATAGTCAGTTAGCTAACTTGCCTCGGGAAGATGCAAGGTGAGCTGCCCTGGCCGTAGCCCAGGCCCATAGACCATTCACCACTATGACAAATGATCTTCCTTTCTGTTGGCAAAAAGACGTGACCCCAAAAGATGCAACGGAGCATTTTGTAGCAGACAACTTGCTCCACCTGAGAGTAAAGAAACATCTCAAGGGTACCATAGCTACGGTATCAACACCATCTGTGCTGTTGCTCAAGACAAGAAGCTGTCAACAATACCAGAGTTGATGGCTGTTACAGAAGTTTCAGACTGGAGGATCAGAACTTGAAGTTCCGTCTCCAGCATGGGACTTGAACGTCATACTAAGCACCTCATACAGCGTCCCAATGAACCCCTCAACATGGCCTACTTTCAGAAGACCATCTTCCTGCTAGCTTTAGTTACAGCATCTAGTGTAAGAAAGCTCCACGCTTGAGATGTCACTCGAGTACAGTGAATAATGCCCCCGAGGTTCATCTTGGTTTGTGCTGGGATTTTTTGCCACGGAAACTGTTCCATACAATGCATTTTCCAGAGGTGTTTCTGGAGCTCTTCCACTGTCTTCACGAGCCATTACCTTCAGGATGTGTCCATGGAAGACATGGATAGCGTGCATAGTTTTGGGCCGTTGGTGGCACTGCAATGCAGCCTACCCCCATGCGTCCATTGTCAGACCATTTCCAGGTTTGAGGAGGGGAGGTTTCATTTCCCGTTTCACGTTTACTGGGTCACCATTACAGCACAATTCTGGGACTCGTTTATCCATTGATTAACCAAGGTCTCCTTAAGAGAACCGAAAGTTATGTCTGGCTGTTCACTTGTGCTGCTGTTGCAGATGTTCGCTGCAGAAGGGTAGCAGAGACTAACCACCTCAGGCAAGCCTAACCTACAGGACCACTCTACGAGATGCCATGACACGTTACAGCTATCACCACCACCTACCGTCAGATTAAGTGCAATATGTAATGCAGGATAAGTTAAAAATATTACATGATCAGAGTATTATTTTATATACTTATCCTGCATTACCCGAGGGCCCTCCTGTGACGGACATCTTCCTCCCCGCTGTGCCATCAGTCCTGAGGGAAGTATGCAAAGACATGTAGGGGCTGTCATGGAGGTCATGTTTGGCAAAAGAGTACTGTAGACACTACAGTTAGGAGGACTTAGTTAGTAAGAGCAAGGTGCAATATGTAATGCAAGATAAGTGTATAAAAGAGTCATAATACTCTGATTATTTAATATTCTCTGAAGCTCATATTTTGCATATTTCCACGAAAAATGCATTTATTTTGTGCGTGGTAGCATATATGTAAAAGTCTGATTTTTTTGTAGCGAGGTGGTGCACTATGATGAGTTTCTGTCTCTGTCGGAGAACCAGGTAGCCCGACTCATCTCCAGTGACAGACTTACTGTCACATCAGAAGAACAGGTAATGGGACAAGCATTATATGCAGCATGCATCAAATATGTTTGTAATAAAGTATTCACAATGTAATTTGAAAATTCATATCCTCCCATGAAAGTTCCTGGTTAGAATAAATCCACATATTTTACATAAATGTCCACTCAAAAGTGGACTGGTCTCAACACAATCTCAGACATGGCTTATTGTATGTACTCCAATAGAGCGCATTATGCAATCAGCCATTGACTTGGTTATTTATGACAGCAGAACTTTATATGGATGGGATATTGCTGACTGTGGCATATTAAACAATATTCCCCACACTAGTGTGTATCAACAAAGTGACCAGCTGTCTTGTCCCTTGAATATCATTGGCATCAAGGAGATGTTGTTCAGGTGTTTGAGGATGTCGTGTGATGTAGGGCTGAAATGGGTATCATAGTCACTACTGAAATAGTACTCCAGTCTGTGCAAGCAAGTCACATCTGAGCTACTTATGGGGATATTGGGGCATGCTCCCCTGGAAAATATCCACATTGTTTTGCACTATTTACCCTTGTATTTGTCCTTTGAAATTAACATATCTTTGTAATCTACCAAATACATATACACCTCAACGATTCTTAAATATACTACTCAAAGTTTGCTAAGGATATAAGATAATTATCTAACAAATAAAGATTAAAATATCCCAGTACACAATGATTGGGTAACCCCTAAAGGACCTTAATTTCATGATGAACAGACAGAGGCATTTAGTCATATGGGCATGATGTGCACAAGGTGCTTGGTAAACTGTGTTTGGACGTATCATGACACATTATCAGAGAGCACAATGACATTTGCTCCTGAGGATTGCAACAACTGCCCCCTTAGCATCAAAGATATCGATTGACAATGGAAGAATTAGGCAGATGCATAGGTATGTTTGAAACTGGGTCAACACCTCACATTGCAGATGTCTTTGGTGAAAGCCAAAGTGTGGACATCTTGGTGTGGAATCGAAACCAGACGTATTAAGACAACTGGACAGGCCATGACTGGGCTTCATCCTCATGGACAATTATGCATGACCTCATTGTGCCAGGGGCATTGATGCCTACTTACAGCACGAGACCATTGTCCACATGGAGTGACCAGCCCGGTCACCAGAATCAAAAACATTTAGAATGATCACCCTCTTATGAAGCCCTGTCCTTCCAGCAACTTACAGGAACTCAGCAGTGCTCTTGCTGTGGAAAATAAGAGTGGAAAATCTTCCCTTGGCAACCATCCAGACACTTGGTCATAACAGACTTTTGTTCATTGTGTTACGATATGTAATATTCATCTTGTGCATCACGACCCCAAATATGTCAATGGGACATCACGTCACTTCATGTACGGACTTCCGGAGTAAACCAACTTCAAGCAGACGCCTCCTGTGATCTTTAAGTTATGAATCATCTCGAATACAACAAAACGCATTACGAAACATGGTGTCAGAAGTGGTGACAACTCACTCTCGTCACTAAATGAATTTTATTACTCCCAACTCAAGTGAGTTTGAGTGAACTAACTTTATTTGACCTGCAAACTCGATCGTGTTAAACCCACGTGCGTTGCTTGACTTGCTGCATTGCATAACTCAAAAATAACTTTCTACAAAGTGAACAAAAGCTGAAACTAATTTTCATTCTGAAGATTGATGTTTATTATACGCAACAACTTGATTGTGATATAATTTGCACTTGAAAACTCTCTCTATGAACTCCATATCACAAAATTAAAAAAGTATGGAAGTCTATGTGGTGCCATAACTCAATTTCGCAAGAAATCTACTGAAGTGCTGATGGTGAAAATTTTCTATGGAAGCCTCAAAGGGATATTATTTGAAGTTTCATTGTTTATGGCAATTTGAACTTTTAAACAGCAAAAAAGTAATTTTGAAGCAGTTTTATGAACTTTTAAGAAGAAAATAAAAAAATTATGACAACTTTTATCATCACTATGGCTGAAGAGCAAGCACAACCTGTTACTCAAGCTACATTTCAAGGCAATATTCCCCCACCTCCAAGACTTGAATTAAAGGGAAATCTTGCACAAAACTGGAAAAGATGGTGACAAATCTGGGACTCTTTTGAAGTTATGGCCAGAATTGATGTAAATGACCATAAATACAGACTTGCTTCATTCATAACCTACATAGGTCCAGAAACTCTTGATATCTATAATGGCTTACCTTATGAGTCTGAGGAGGACAAAGAGAACATTGATACAGTGTTAACTCTCATGAAAAGGCACTGTCTAGGTGAAACTAACTTCATATATGAAAGATACATCTTCAACCAAAGATCACAAATGGAAGGTGAATCTGTAGATACCTACACAAACACTCTCAGAACATTGGCTGCATCTTGTGATTTCAAAATGTTACATGATGAACTCATCAGAGACCGAATTGTGTGTGGTCTGAGAGATAATGCAACACGTAGAAAACTATTGCAAGAACCTAAGCTGACTTTGAAGAGATGTATAGATATATGCAGTGCAACTGAATCAACCATGGCTCAAGTAAAAGCAATGTCAAGTGCCCAAGAGGATATCCATGCTGTTTGCAAGAAATCTAAAACTCCATCCAGACGTCAACCCCCAGACAAAAGTAAACATAGTAAGCCTGTAAATGACTCACAACAGAAAACTATCATTAGTCAGTTGGCCAGGGGTGAAAAACAAGATTTTCGTTCCCACCTTTTCCTGTATACCTTAAACCTTTTCTATTGCATAAAGGAGGTATCTGTACACAGTTTTCATTGGGTAGTAAGCTTGCAAGTGTGTGCGTGAATTTTCAGAGGGTCAAAATTGCATAAATTGAATTCCAAATGCATAATTTGACAAAATTGGCTGTAACATTTTTATTAAGTCATTAAACTATCCAAATTATGTCTTTGATTATAGGTAATGTGTTCAGTTATCTGAATTTGGCAAACATTTTGTTTCATTTAACTGTTATTCTAATTCTCAGTGGAAACATTGGTAAAAATCATGTTTTTTTACTTCATTTTCAAATTTTGTGAGTAGGTAAAACACTAATTCCATTGAATTGTGACAATAAAACCACTGTAACTGGTATTAAAATCTGCCTGAACCATTGTACTATCTTATACAAAAAACAAAATGAAAATATATTACATAGGGGCTGAGATATTGTATACAATGTTACCCCACCCCCCAAAAACCAATTTTGACGAAAATTGCTTATTGAGATATGGTGGTAGATGATGTTGCTGTAGTGAATGAGTGGGATAATTGCAACAAAGCTTAAAAACACCAAAATAGTAAACTCATAAAGAAAAATGATGTTTTAAGTTTTTCTGTGAGCATTTATGGTGGCCATCTTGAATTTCAAGATGGCCGCCATTTTCACCTGTTTTCAAAATCAAGATCTAATATAGTTCTTAAACATGGTCATGTAATATATCATATGAAAGCTTGTATACAATATCTCAGCCCCTATGTAATATATTTTCATTTTGTTTTTTGTATAGGATAGTACAATGGTTCAGGCAGATTTTAATACCCAGTTATAGTGGTTTTATTGTCACAATTCAATGGAATTAGTGTTTTACCTGCTCACAAGATTTGAAAATGAAGTAAAAAAACATGGTTTTTACCAATGTTTCCACTGAGAATTAGAATAACAATTAAATGAAACAAAATGTTTGCCAAATTCAGATAACCGAACACATTACCTGTAATCAAAGACATAATTTGGATAGTTTAATGACTTAATAGAAATGTTACAGCCAATTTTGTCAAATTATGCATTTGAATTTCAATTAATGCAATTTTGACCCTCTGAAAATTCATGCACACACTTGCAAGTTTACTACCCAATGAAAACTGTGTACAGATACCTCCTTTATGCAATAGAAAAGGTTTAAGGTATACAGGAAAATGTGGGAACGAAAACTAAACTAAGCCTCTTTTCCGCTGGTGGCCAACTGACTACATGTGGAACTGTAAGTATTGTTGTAAACGTCACCCACCTCAACGAGAGCAATGCCCAGCATATGGTGTCAAATGCAGTAACTGTGGTAGATTTTCACACTATGCCTCCATGTGCAAGAGTAAGAAGAAACATTCTTCCCGAGTACACAGAGTCGATGATGATTGTGATGAATCTGATATTGATCCTACAGAGGAACTGATGACTAAAGATACCTGTAAAGAATCTGACAACTGTGTTGTAGGACAATACCCTACTTAAGTCTTCACAACACTTGAAGTGAACTCTCAATCAGTACGATTTCAGGTAGATTGCGGGGCTACTTGTAATGTTATCTCTAAAAAGTATCTCC
Organism: Haliotis rufescens; assembly: GCF_023055435.1. Classification (NCBI taxonomy): domain Eukaryota; kingdom Metazoa; phylum Mollusca; class Gastropoda; order Lepetellida; family Haliotidae; genus Haliotis; species Haliotis rufescens. The sequence goes on from NW_025963979.1 coordinate 613,440, forward strand.
CAGAGGACACTGACATGCAGGAAACGTCGGTTAACCTGAAGATGTACAATGGGTCCAAGCTTACTACAATGGGAACTGCTAATCTCCAGTTAAGCAATCCCCAAAACTCTAAAAAGTATCATGGCAAGTTTGTTGTGATTGCTGAGGACAGAACACCACTGATTGGATCCCGTTCTGCTCAACAAATGAACTTTATCAAAGTGCTCCATGAAAATATTCTTGAAGTTTCTGAAGAGAAACCTACGTCGGAGAAAGTCACATCCTCAACTGGTCTTACAAAAGAGGACATACTGAAGACTTACCCAGACATCTTTAGCGATGACCTTGGAACTTTTGAAGGAACTCAAAAGCTAGAAATTGATCCAAGTATAACGCCTGTCAAACAGGCACTCAGGAGAATTCCACATTCTCGAACGTCTAGAAAAACGTGGTGTAATTACTCCAGTTGATACACCTACAGACTGGGTCTCTAGTCTCTTTATCGTTAAGAAGCCCTCAGGACGTCTACGCCTATGCATAGATCCTTAACCTCTCAATAAAGCTCTCAAAAGATGTCACTATCCATTGCCTGTAATGGAAGATATACTGCCAGATATTGCAGAAGCCAAGGTGTTCTCTAAATGTGATTTGAAAGATGGTTTCTGGCATATCGTACTTGATGAGGACTCTAGTTATCTCACAACCTTTGGAACGCCGTTTGGACGCTATCGGTGGCTCAGACTTCCTTTTGGTGTTTCCCCTGCACCAGAGATATTCCAGCAGAGAATCGATCAGCTTCTCCAAGATCTGCATGGAGTATTCAGGATAGCAGATGATATATTGATCATTGGTGAAGGCTCTACCAAGGAAGAAGGAATAGCAAACCATGACAAACGGTTTGTGCAATTCATGCTACGATGCCGAGAGAAAGGTATTCGACTCAGACAAACTTGATCTGAAAAGGTCAGAAGTCTCTTACATTGGTCATCTTCTAACAGATCATGGACTCAAACCTGACCCTAGAAAAGTGAAAGCAATCCTTCAAATGCCTACACCTACAGATGTTCAAGGTGTCCAACGTGTGATCGGGATGGTTACATATCTATCCAAGTTCCTCAGAGACTTGTAAGATCTGTGTGAACCCATACGACAAATTGACAAAGAAAGGAATTCTTTGGAATTTCGACTCTATCAAGCAAGCTGTCACTCAAGCGCCTGTTCTCAAGTACTTCAACAGTCATGAAGAAGTCTCTCTTCAAAGTGACGCATCAGAAACAGGACTTGGAGCTACTCTACTTCAAGGTGGACAACCAGTAGCATACGCTAGCAGAGCTCTTACTCCCACAGAAAGAAACTATGCTCAAATTGAGAAAGGGCTCCTGAGCATCCTGTTCGGATTCACTAGATTCCACCAGTATCTCTATGGACGCTAAGTACAAGTCGAAAGTGACCATAAGCCCTTAGAGACTATACACAAGAAACCTCTGGTCACAGCTCCCAAGCGTCTTCAACGCATGCTTCTCGCCTTGCAGAAGTATGACTATACCATCACATACAAGAAAGGCAAGGGAATGTATCTTGCTGACACCCTGTCTCGCGCATACATGACAGAGACAGAAGAAGCTGTGCATGTGGAGATGGAAACAGAACAAATCCACATGTTAGACTACCTGCCTGTGTCTAATGAAAGACTCACTGAAATCCAACGTTCAACCGCTCTGGATGAAACTCTTCAGGTTGTAGCCAAGATGGTACAAGTAGGATGGCCTGAGACAAAGAGTGACATACCTAATCTTGCAAAACCATATTTCCAGGGATTTGTGAGGGATGAACTTAGTGTTCAAGATGGAATTCTGTTTCGTGGAAACAGATGTGTTGTTCCAATAGCATTACGATCTGACATTCTCAAACGTCTACATAATGCTCACACTGGCATAGAATCAACCAGGCGAAGGGCCCGTGAATGTGTTTATTGGCCTAACATGAATGCTGAAATCAAAGACTTCATATCCAAATGTGAAGTGTGCCAGATCTATGATTCCAAGCAGGCCAAGGAACCTCTGATTCCTTATGACACTCCAGACAGACCCTGGTCAAAGTTAGGTATTGAGTTGTTCAACTGTAATCAGAAAGACTATTTAATCCTAGTTGACTACTTCAGTGACTTCTTTGAAGTAGATATGATCACTGACACAACAGGAAAACAAGTGATCCAGAAACTCAAAAGTCATTTGGCTAGACACGGAATACCGGATACCATAATCTCATACAATGGTCCACCGTTCAATTCTCAGGACTTTGCTGATCTCGCCAACAAGTATGAGTTTACTAACATAACCAGCTCATCAGCCTTCCCACAGTCGAATGGTATAGTCGAGTCTGCAGTAAAGTCAGCCAAGAGACTAATCAAGAAATGCTCAAAAGCAGGTTCTGACCCTTATCTAGCCTTGTTAGACATCCGCAACACACCAACTGAAGGAATGTCTACATCCCCTGCACAGCGCCTGTTCAATCGCCGCACCAAGACTCTACTACCTACGACCAAACAGTTACTCGAACCAGCTGTTTGTCCAACAGTCAAATCTGAAAAGAGGAAGAAAGTAGAGAGTCAAGTGAAGTATTTCAACAGACATGCAAAAGACAAGATCTGTTGCCATTGTATGAAGGCCACCAAGTGCGCATTCAACCACTCAGACTAGGTGATCATGAATGGAAAAAAGGCACAGTAAACAAACAAGTTAACATCAGATCATATGAAGTTAACCTTGATGATGGTCAAACACTAAGGAGAAATAGCCGTCACTTGAGACCAGTACCATTTACACCTCATGAACCAGAACCAGCGTCTCAACATGCTCAAGCACCAGCAATTATACAAGCACCAGAGCCAGTTACAGACCAGCCACTGAAACAACCGTCTCCCAAGAAAGTTAAACAGTCACAGCCACAGCCATCAGTGACAACAACAAGAAGTAACAACAACTCATCACCGAGAATCACGAGAAGTGGTAGAGTTTCAAGACCACCTGCACACTTGAAAGACTTTAACATGAAAGTGTGAACATGACTTTAATTTTGTGTATCTATTAAGTGCTGGGTGCACATCAATTTAATTTCATGGACTTTAATCTTATTTACATGCATATGTTTCTTTATTTCAACAGTGACTTTAATATGAACAGTGACTTTAATGTGAATAGTGTCACACTCCCTATTATCTCATTGACTTTAATTGTTTTCTAAAAAAAAGGGAGATGTTACGATATGTAATGTTCATCTTGTGCATCACGTCCCCAAATATGTCAATGGGACATCACGTCACTTCATGTAAGGACTTCCGGAGTAAACCAACTTCAAGCAGACGCCTCCTGTGATCTTTAAGTTATGAATCATCTCGAATACAACAAAACGCATAACGAAATACATTGTACAATAGCGTCTTTGGCTTTTTCAACAGATCACACAATTTGATATATACCTTTTAAAGTGGAGATTCTTAGCAAACTTTGAGTAGTATATTTTGTATATATTATACAAAGCAACAGTTCAGGAAACATAATGGACAGAGAAAAGTGTCAACTGTCATTAATAGTAGTGATTGAGGCTGAATAGAATCTTCTTGCAGTCTGTTAAAAAGTAAACAATAGTGTATTTTATAGAAACACCATATCTTCGACACACATGAGAACAGCTCTTCATATTAAATCTTCATATTTCCACCTGGAGAGTGGCATTGCTCGCAAGTTGTGATGAGTTAGATGAATTATTCTTATGATAGTCTCCTTTTCGATTTAGCAAAAGTATTTAGTCATTCTATCAAGTGAAACTGATAATATTAGAAATTATCATTTTTTTAGACACCTTTGTTTTGTTTGAAATGTCAAATATTAGGAATTATGTGTTTTAAGCCACCAAATATATTTTATTTTGTGTTTAAAATATTGTTGCATGCGCTTGATATGAGGAGAATGTTTGTTAATAAAGAAATTGAAATATATTCAAGTCAGCCATTAGAATCTACTTTTTGGTAAAGACAAGCAAAGTTCGAATAACAGTTCGAATAATTGCAATAGAGTTGAAACGGTTGTTGCCCACTTGAAAGGGAGATAATTGAACTGAACAAGGAAGATAACTCTTAATATTCAAGTGTTAATTTGTTAACCATTTTAGCCCTACATTTGTGTCAATGTCTTGTTTCAGGTGTTTGAGGCTGTTATGTCGTGGGTACAGCATGACTTAGGGTCAAGGCAGGGTCTGGTTGAGCAGTTGCTTGAGCATGTGCGTCTGCCTCTCATGACCCAGGAATATTTAGTGCAAAGGGTGGAGGAGGAGCCACTGGTCAAGACCAACAGTAGATGCAAGGACTTCCTCATCGAGGCTATGAAATATCATCTGCTGAAAAGTGACCAAAAGATCATGTTCAAAACTCCACGAACACAGCCAAGGAATCCTATTGGATTGCCAAAGGTATATTATCAGTGTTTGTGGGAGATCATTACAATAATTAAGTCATGATACATCTATATGCACATCTGTTTCAACATTTAAATGGCAGTTTCGAATAAGGTGAAACTCTCCATGTATAACTGACATTGAAAGGAAGTTTGTTCGGGTTGGCAAGATAACCTTCCAATATCTTCTATGTGGGATGACAATTAGCATCACAGTTTGTTCACAGTTTGTTTGAAATTGGTTTCATTAATCACAAAAAAGCTAACTTTAATGATGAAATGATATTGTATCTGTGACCATTAAAGTGACAAAGGGAAATAAAGTTGATTTTACAGTGTACATTGTCTTTCCTTTCAGGTGTTACTTGTGATTGGGGGCCAGGCTCCTAAGGCAATTCGCAGTGTTGAGTGCTATGACTTTCAGGATGACCGATGGTTTCAGTTGGCTGAGATGCCCACGAGGAGATGTCGTTGTGGTGAGTGGATAAGCTCTCATGAATGCAACATCAGTGCTAACTGAATGTAGATTACATTTGTTGAAAACATGACAACATACTGCAATTTTCTTCTTTCACTTCGATGCTATAATACAGAACCCAAATCGTGACTGTCTATGTTTGCACACTCTCCACCAGGACACCGAGTTACCTTCCCTGATGCCCCCAGTTTCCTTCTCATTTCATAGGCTACATCGCAGTTCATTGGTGACTACCTGTTGTAGCAACCTGTTGTAGCAACAATATGGGTACAACAAGGAGCTGTGAGGGGATACCAATGGTACATGTGCAGCATCCATCAACTGTATTGGTAGATTCCTGATCATGGTAGATCAGCAGATTTGCCTAGATAATGATAGTTAATTTAGATTTTGACCAAGTTCTCAACGGTTCCACTCACCATTTTTCTGTTCTGTTTCTCACTCTCTGTATTAGTCATGATAAACAAAAAGAAAAATTTGAAACATTGATCAACAATTTTACGTTTCCAACACTTTCCATGATTCTTAGAAAATGAAATGAATATAGTTGTGGAAATAGGTAAATGTGCCTCATATGAAGTGGAGTAAATGTTATAGTATTGAAAATAACAACATAATATATGCTCTTTTGTTCAATGTTTTATCAAACTGTGGTACAAATTATATTGGGGAAACTGGTATGCAACTACAAGACTGCATCACTATACACAGACAGACAATTCGAGATTCAAATGTATGTTGAACGTTGATGAATGCAGGAGTGGCCATTTTACTTTGTTTCTGTTTTATATATTGTTTCACAATAATAAATATTTACAAGTGGAAAAAGAACAGATCTTCATTAAGCTTTTTAGAGGCGGTCGGGTAGCCTGGTGGTTAAAGTGTTCGCTCGTCACGCCGAAGACCCGGGCTCGATTCCCGACATGGGTACAATGTGTGAAGCCCATTTCTGGTGTCCCCCGCCGTGATATTGCTGGAATATTGCTAAAAGCGGTGTAAAACCATACTCACTCACTCATTAAGCTTTTGAAACCTAAACTTAATTCAAAAGTATAATTTTTAAAACTGTCCTATGTAGTTCACTTCATATTTGTGCACTCACATTGTTTTTATGCCTCACACTATTGTGACTAACTATGATGTCAAGGGCATTATAATGCCAGAAACGTAATGTTGGCTGTCACCTATGACGTTTTTCGTCTCCTTCTATTGTCAATAACTGTTACGTCAGAGACATGATGTCAGAAACATAATGTTTGCTGTCACCTTTGACTACGTTCTACCTCTCCTTCTATCGTCACAAACTGTTACGTCAAAAGCATTATGACATCACAAATACTACTGTTGTGGGTCGCCTATGACTATGCTGAAGTTTTCATTACACCTGAAGAGCCGTTGTGTGGTGAAAGATCTTGTGTGCGTAAAGGAGTTATGACAAGCAGAAATATTTGGACTCTGTTTCAGGGGTCCGGAAAATTAAATCCCAATCGGACATTTGCATTTAGGCCACGCCCCCTTCAAATAGCGTATTTTAGTACGACTTTCACACATTACAAGTTTACGTATTCATAATATGATGAATTATGAATTATTTCAATTTAAATTGTTTAATTCACCGGACAATTAATAACAAATAATATCATTTTAGATTTACATGGAAAACATACGTTTGTTTCTGTTATAATAACGATCTGTTAACGTAGTGAACGGTCAAATTAATATTCATGAGTTATATTCATGAGTCTGCTCAAGTGTCACACTCCGTCGCAGTGGTGACTCAGCATAACACCACTGCCACAGGCTAATTTGCATATCACGTGACCGGACTTTTCACTTGTTTGTAAACAAACGCGCTTTTTCAGAAATCAGAATTAAACGGACTAATGCAAGTATTTGGGGGCGCTTTACATATTGTTTTGCATAACTATATAGATATGCTACTACAACTGCGACAGTGAGTTGCATGACAATATATATTTATGCATCAAAGTGACCGTGTCGCTAGCTCTCCGTTGGGCTTCGATGACAGCACGTGGAGCCGTACAACCAATATAAACATAGGATAACTACGCAAAAACAAGTAGATTTTTACGTATTTGCATACTTTCTCAATGAAAGTTAACCATTCTTTGACATTTGTTTATGAAAATGTGTAGACTTGGCAAACGTGAAACGGATGAAAAGCATATGCAATATCTTGAATGGACTGTGAAAGATGTGACGAATCGTCACATGGCGCTGGCCTGTGGCAGAGGTACTATGCTAGCTGGCTGCCGGCCGCATGGAACTCTGGGTAGGAGAGTGCTCAAGTGTACGCGTTGTAACATTTGGATCGAGACTATTATCCCATATTTGGTTATCACGTGACCTCACGGGAAAAGTTTTTTTTTAAACTAAAGATTTTTTTAAAAACAAGACATAATTTAATCACAAATACTAAAATATCGTTGATAGCAATAGTTATTTGAATACGTTTTTCATCTGTACTTAATTATTGACCATAAAAAATTGGATATCGATCGTCCGAGAAAGCAAAATGGCGGTCAATCAAGATTCAATATACGACTAGCTACTGAAAACAATAAAATCTGCAAATCCTCATTGTATGTCAACCAAGTGAAAGTCGTTAGCCACGACTTACAAAATGATCGTCCAGACTTTGAGGGTTTGGCAGATCTGCTCGACTGATCTGCATCGGTCGACTGGCTGTCGTCACGCTTTCGCTTCTTGTCTGAGGTTACGTATCGTAGCATTGTGAGGATAATGAGGTACATCGATGATGCAAGGTATGAATGTACAGTTGTAAACACCTTTCAATCAAATTAACAAGATGTTCTCAGTAATTAATCCTCGATTAATCGGTGTCAACTCAGTTTATTGCCTATTACAGTGATTGACCGATTGGACTATCATGTACCTGTACGATGTATTTACAGCAATCAAAACAAACAAAGCTTGTCAGTGTAGTTAATCTTCATTGTGTTGCAACTGCAGACAGAAACTGCTCAGTCCTAACTGTTGATCATGTCCGGTCAAAATTTAAGAATGTCCGGACAATACTTTTTAAAATGTCCGGTAAGCAATATTTTAAAACGGACATTTGAGATTCCCAATCGGACATGTCCGGCGCATATGACGGTTTCCGGACCCCTGCTCTGTTTTTGTGTATTTAATGCTTATGTTTATACACCTGAAGAAATCTAATTTAAAAAAATATCATTTCTTTAGTGGTACATATTGTTTCTTTCTTTGAGTTATCTCCCTTAACGCTGGAAAATCCTGCCCTCTGCGCATGTGTAATTCCTTAAACTTCATGCGGAATTCACAGAATTAACTACACACTGGAATAAACCTAAAATAGACACGAGGAAACGATCTATTACTCTGACCTCTTCTGATTCATCAGTCTTGACCAATTCAGCAAAGATGAAATCTAAGAAAAATATGGAAGAATAACAGCCTAATTTGAATGAATTTCCTCATTTGTTATCATCTATGTTTACAAATTTCAAATCGGAAATTACACAGGACATAGCCCAGTTAGATGAGAGAGTAGAGCAAGCAATCATTACGCAAGCCAAGTTTACTGAACAAAAATTTGATCAATTGGATTCCAAGCTAGCTATAGCTTATAAAACAAAGGGACAGGTTACTGTATGTGGGTTGCCTTCTAAAGAGCCTGGGACCCTGGATCTGTCTGATAGGCCTCTGGTGAGTTCTGACAGATATGTTCCACTTATCTCCCAGGTAGTAGTATAGGTAAGGAGGGTTCTGCCGCAACCCCACTGGAGCCAGATTTATATACCTATACTGCTACTACAGATGAATTTTTTTTATGCAAAAATGATGATGCGATTCAACTATCGTCATGAGATTAAACTGAATTGTAATGAAAATATTCTCTATTATTTTTACTCCTACGCATACCATTATTTTGAACAAAGTGATATTCAACATTTTTACTAAGTTCTTCTTTCATTTTACTAGGAGACCAGACTATATACTCTTTTTCAAAATTGGAAAGAAACAATTGATGACCGCATTTGGTTGGTTTGACATCACTGATATAATATATACACTGTTGTAATTCTTGCCATTTGATCATTTTGTCCTGGAGCATAAATGCTTCGATAGCTTTTTCGAGTTCTTCCTTTGTTGGTTTGCAATTCTCCATTATTATACACTTATGTAAGCATTCGTCTAAATTTTTGTAGTGTGATCCAATGTGATCAAGCAATCTATTTTTAATCTCCAACCAGTTCTTTGGTTTTGGCATGGAATAATTGATGCGCTTGTTGTCTCCCCTGTTCTATGAACTTTTTTTCTCGTCTTCGCTAATACCACTGGTCTCCTGCTTCATTGCGTTGTATTTGGTTAGTTCTGACAACACTAAACGAAACTACTCCTCGGATATCTTACAGTCAGCCATTGCTGTTGAAATATGGTCCTCAATGCTGTTCAACTTTTCTTCGGCGAGTATCCAAATATTATCATGTTTTAATGCTTTTTTTTGCAACTTACGAGAAATAAATTTTATCGCTATTCCTGCCAGTCCTGAGACTCCGGCGGCTATTTCCATGCCAAGTACGATAGGCGCGGCGATTATAGTTGATAATAAACCAACACCGGCTGTTACAAGCGCAGTGTCAACTCCCTCAAGAGCATTCATGGCTCTGCGATACTTTTTATAAATTCCAAGTCTCAACTCCCTCTCTTTCTCTATTCGATGTTTTATGTTGCTTATTTGATGTAATCGAAATCCATCAACAGTATCCATCTTTTCAGATGCTTCATTGAGCGACGGATATAAACTCATAGTTTATATCTTTATATCATATAATAGTCTTTAATTGGTCTTGCTTCAATGTTTTGAGTGTATCAACCTTATTAAATGTATATTATACGGCATAAATATCTTAGTAAGAGAAATGCTATCACCTTTAATAATTTGGACTCCCTCAAGGGTTGCAACGGGTGATGCTCCTACATAAAAAATACTGCAACGTCGACGCTCGTGTTGCTTCAGCCATTTAATTGATAGACCTGGTAATATTTTGAAGGCATCTACCGGTACATCCCCAACCAAGACTTCAATAATAATTGTAGAAAGATCAGGTATGGCATTCAAGTTCTGTTTTATATCATTGAATTCAGTAACCAAATTTAAACTAACATTTTTTTATGCCGGACGACTCCATAACATATGACCTTGGTTTTCTGGCAGGGGAGAGACTAACACACTTTTCCTTTTTGATGGGATATAAGCCCCGAGTACGATCCCACTATTTATTATCTTAGTTAAATTATGTGCCTTACCCATCATCACATACGGTGGGGTAATGAAGATATTCAGTAGCCACTCGAATTTTTCTTCGACCATAGTCCATTTATTATCATCGTTGCGAGTAAGATTGTATGAAGTGTTTTTATGGAGTCTACTAACGTCGACATCACTTAAATCTCCTAGATTTCCTGTGAATGTAACTTCTTTCCGCTTGTATACATTGTCTTGTAAGTGTAAAGCATATTACTTGCCATCAATACCGTGTTTACAGAATCCTTCTGTGTCTCCGAGATCGGAAAGCGCAATTGTATTACATTGTCTAAGGTTATGCGTTCCAGGGCCTAATGAATCAACCATTATTAATAAAATGGAGTGTTACACTCAAGTATCCTATATGTACAGGTTGGTATTTTACATCTAATACCGAAATTTTGAGGTCAGAAAAAATACCCTGCTTTAATTTTTTATATTGTAATGATGAGAAAGATTCCGTTCTACCGCTATTGTATTTTTCACTTTGACTGGATTAGCTCTCAACAGAGTAGAAGGACTTTCGAGTTGAATATTATCCGTTTGTACTGATCTGATCAAGATGGATGCACAACTCTTTATAGGGAACTAAATCGGGTAATTTAACTCCATGAACTGTTTCGTTGGGTTGCATTTGTATTCCTCCGTTTCTATTAAGTCCAAGTGTAACTGATAAGCCCCATTCAATATCTACACCCTTTTCTCCAGCGATTAAAATCAGCATCCCATTCGACTCATTTTGTGTGAGACTAATTCCATTAGGCTTAAACATTTCATCATTGAGTGAGCATACGCTGTAATACCCATCAGATATAATGATGGGTTTGAATAAATCATCAATTACGAATAACCTATTATTATATCTCGCAGCACTTATATTAGTCCACCGCAGGTAATACGTTACATCGCAGATAGCGACTTCAAGTTGCCCAGCCGAGTTATCAATGGTATGAAGCAGTTGAATAGACTGGTCATTTGTTATTCCGGAGAGTGTAACATATACATATTAAATATACAAAGATACTACCGTATTCGATGTAATAAGCGCCCTGCTCTAATAAGCGCCCACGGCGATATTTGCTAATATATTGGCTAGTGAACAATCCTAATTAACATCCCTTCACATTGATCATTGTACACAAGACTTATTTAATCGTGTATAATACACACCCGCGTGTTATGTGCATCCTTAATTATGGGCAATTAAATTCTGGAAAATATATCTGTGGCGTATAATATGCACAGATCTTTCTTCTGTATCATTTCAGGCTGTCAGCATAAACCACGAAATTTACGATCTTTCAACTCTCTTTTTTTTCTCACCAAACTTATACTCTAATAAGAGCCCCCAATTTCTAATTTTGAGAGCGCCCTGGGCGCTTATTACATCAAATAGGGTATATCATAACTTTATTTCCATGCACTATATCGTTGGGTGGTATTATTCCCGTTCTGCCTTCAAATCCAAGTGTTTCTGCTAAGCGATGGACAAGAAGTAATTTCTCTTCTCCAGCGCTTAAATTCAGCATCCCATTAGACTCATTTTGTTTGAGACTAATTCCATTAGGCTTAAAAATTTCATCATTGAGTGAGCATACGCTGTAATACCCATCAGGTATAACAATGCTAGTGTGATCTATACTTTATTAAACTATTAAAAACCAATTATTTTCTCCCGCAGCATTTATAATGGTCCACTGCGGGTAATACATTACATCGCATAGAGAGACTTCAAGTTGTCCATCTAAGTTATCGATAGTATGAAGCAGTTGAATAGACTGACCATTTGTTATTCCTGGGAGTTTAACATACATATTAAATATACAAAGATACTATATCATAACTTAAATATGAAATCAACTTACATTACTAATCAGTCGATTTTAGTAAGTGCCTCAGGTGCTAATCTTTTTGTTAAATTCCCTGATATCTTTGAAAAATACAGGGTCACGGCAACTAGCGATAAAATGGTGCACAATCCAATGCAATTTTGGCAGAACCAGTTAAACTTTGCCATATGGTGTGCAACAACAGGATGTGGTGTATCTCTTTATGCTCCAGGATTTGAACTGAATAAGTCTGTTTTATCATTTCACGTGTACTATCAGATTAGACGTATTCTTAAAGAAATTAGTGCTCCATTACCGCAGGATCGAGCATGGAATTCCACAAATAATCCATACGATAAGCGGGCCTTCGACCGTATTTGTAATGAATTTAATGTTTCTACGAGTAAAGATTGGCGTATTAAAGGAATTAACCATGGTCTAGGTGTTCCTTAAACAGGGAAAATAACCGTCAAAGAAGAAAGCGATGATTTATTTAAAGAAGTTAACAAAGGTCCGATTAATGCGTTTAAGTTGTTGCATACGAGCAAACTTTACATAAGAATGTATGATTATTTTCTAAAAACCAATCATTGGTATAAAGACTGGGAACTTTCGAGTAATGATTGGAGAGGAGATATTATGAGTTTTAAGAGTGGTTTAATTTATATTGTTACAAAATTTGTACAACTGAACGATACCGCAAATGCTTGGAATGAATTTCTTAATGATAAAACGGAAAATAATTTTGCTAACCCAGGAGTTGAAAGAGTTAATGAATCAATAAGAACTTCTGTATGGGCAATTCTTGGTGCACAATCGCAAACACGAACGGAAATAATTGGTTCTGGGACGGCGCTCGATGCACAAAAACAGTTTGTCGCAAACGTAGAGGATGCTATTAATTCACCAGTTGATATACCATCTTCTATAAAGCGTTATCAAGATGTATTACAGTATGCTCAATCCAAAGTAGACTACGTTTATGCGCGGGACTATATATTTTTCTGAGTAATATGGAACTTAAGATCGGTCAAGTGATATAATAATATAATTGTTATTGCTTCCGATCAACAAAAACCAGGTATAAATTCAGATATTAATACCGAATTAATAACGCAAACAAACACAGGCGAAACGGGAGTAGTCAAGCCACAGACACCACATGTTTCACAACCGCAACAACCACAAGTGCCACCACATATTGCCGCTAAAAATCAACAACATATCGATGAAAAAACAGCACTTATAGTAGGTGGAGTCGCAGCTAGTTTACTCATGATTTGGATAAATAGTTCTTAATGAACTGATTTGGATAAATAGTCTTTAGCGGATACGTACAACAGCCTGGCAATTGCTACGATCAGTGCCCACAAGTTTTTACTAAGCCAAGTGGTGGTCTTTGCTAATAAATTCAAGAGCCAGGAAACAATACTCCCTATTATACTGGGAAGTGCAGATGTGGTTTTCACAGCGAGCTTTCCCAGTGCTTCTCCTAATGCTTTTAAATGCTTTTTTATCCACTCTTTTACGCCATTTGTATCAGTAGGTGGTGTGCCACCTCCTGTACCGCCTGTACCACCAGTTAACGCGAGAGTCAAAGTCGATATAATAAATCCCAATGCTGTTAAAATACTGGCAATGGTTATCCCCTGTTCTCTGAACAATGTTTTAATTTTTATCGGCCAGTGTAGTATCATCGTTGAGGATTTGATCGATAGTTTCTCGAATTCGACTGATTTGTGAACGAAGTGCCTTCCTATTACTGGAAGCCGCTTCGAGGCAACCGATCTTTCGTCTTCTAAGTTAACGCAATCTTTTTAGCAATGCAGCGTCTACTGAATTCATCATGTTTTCTCATAAGCTATATGCATGTCGAAGGTGGATAGCTTGGCTATATTATTGATGAGTTCTCCCCGCATTGTTTGCATAGCCTTGTCAAGACCTCGTAATTCCCTAATACTGTACTCCGAGTATGGTGATACCTGTAATGTGGAATTATTGTAATAAGTATCCAAGATTTCTCCGAGTTCGTCTGAGGCCAGCTTCGAGCTTTCTTCCAAATTATCTTTATAGTACCGAGTTCAGCATGCACGGTCTTAAGAACCTTAGTATACTTCGTGGAAAGTTTTTCTCTTAAGTAGTCTACAAAACCTAATTCATTACAAACAGTGTTGATGCCATGTTTACTGGCTATTGTAGACAAGGCTAGGGGCTTACAAGTACGAGAATTCATAAGATCAATATCCGGAGAGCCCCGCAGTCGCAATATTCATTTACTATCTATCGTAAACTTTGAAAAGTCACGACCAATAGGGCTATCTTTTAAGGCATCGTAATAATCTGGCTCACTTCCACTGGAGCCAGATTCATATACCTATACTGCCACTACAGAGGGAATTTTTATGTCAAAACACTGATGTGATTCAAGACGGTGTCTTTTCCTTTTTTGCCCTCCCCCCCCCCCCCCCCCGATTTCGGCACCCCCTACAATATTTTTTCCACTAGAGCAATAGGATGTGCACAAAGCATACAACTGTGCCCAACGAATTCCCAATTGAACATTTGTGCCCAACCATAGTATAGAACAAAAAATGGAAGAAGGGAAATATACAACTATGGAGAGCATGGGCATACGCGCAGAAATGTCTGTGTTCCAACATATACTAGTGGAGAATGCATACGAAGACAACTTGCAGATATATCCAAGGTAGACTATTTGGAAGGAAATCTGGGTAGAACCTTTGGAGGGCCTACCAACATTTGTAGACGATATGTATGTATTTGGCTATCTAGAAGAAAATGATATAGTATCTCTACGGGGATCTGCATCTTGCACAACTGGAGAAAATGGATCTGCAAAATGTATACTACAATAAATACAAATAGCCACACAGAAAGTATACGGATGTTGCGTGCATGCTACTATTGCTAATACAAATTCCTATATAGCAGGCTGTGGAAGCAAAATACGCGAAGAAAAAATGGATGGAAAGATTTTCCAACGAAGAACCAAAAGGTATATTTGTATGCAAAATAGTTGTCTCTGAGTTGTCTCTAGAGGAAACACAAAAAGGGATGGATGCACTACACACGCAACTATATTCCTTCGGATACACGATATATTTCATAGACTATACTAGAGACTTTTCTGATGAACTAGATAGGAAAAAACTAGTGGAATACCTACAAAGCGAGGGATACTTTCTACAAGGTATACAATACGATTGTTGAGAAAGAGAAGGAACAATTCTAGACAATACAGCGTCTGTAGGAGAACATGTATGTACTTGGGTATACAATAGGAACAATAGAACATTTTCCGCAAAGATATACAACAAAGTTGTTTCCAATTTCGAAGCTTGGGACGTTCGGAATCCAATAGGAGCACATCTTTGCGAATTTGCCCAAATAGACACCTACGAAAAACATTTTTGCATCCAGATGTACAGAAAAGAGGTTGTTCTCGAATAGAAGTATCTGTGTATGCACCAGACGAAGACATAGGACCTTGGGTTGTAGACGAAATTCTAGAGTTGGTATCCCCAAAGAAGAACCACTATATCTTGTACAACCACCAGAAGCCAATGAAGAAACTTGGCAAAGAAATTGGATAGATGTTGTATAGTCGCCTCTAGACCTCTTGGGAAGATATTTGCAGCATGGTATGCACACACAAAAACTAGGAGAATAGCAGGGATACATATACATCCGAAAAAAGAGACAGTAGAAGATCCAAAGAAATGGGAAAGAGCAGTAGAATTTGCATTTGGAGACTTTGGGTTTCGCGCTTGTCCAATATTTTGTATAGACATCCTATCTTCTACAAACGAAGGTGTAGAGTTTGGTCCACTTCGATGCTATACAAAAGCAAAGGATACCAAAACTATTCTTGCGCCATCCAAACAACCAACAAAAATATCCAAGGCAGATACAAACCCTTCCATGCTTCTCCCAAGCACAGAATACATAGAATGGATATTCCGGAAAAACAAATCCCAGAGAATAGGAAAAGGAGTTTCCCAGTTCCAAGCAATAGAAATGGACACCAAAAGACAAATATCCACTCTTTCCAGATCCAATAGAGAACAAAGATTGCAAGACATAGAAGACTGGTTGGATAGCAATCTATGGAAAGAAAATATTGCAAAAATACACGAACAAAGAATACAAAAAGAAAAGGAGGAAAGGAAAAAGAGAGAACAAGAAATAGAAGAAATACAAAAAACATACAAGAATATAGAAGAATATAGAATTGCATCTACAGATACTAAAAATATTGTAGAACAAAATTTGGGAAGGTGGTGTAGAAAGATGTCCGAATTTTCTGGAAAAACTATTTCTATACTCGGATGGAAAAGAGAAGTGTAGCTAGGCATATGCAATATATCGAAAATGTAGACAATTCCAGAGAACTTGTATATTGTTTTCCCGCTATTTGGCAAACAAAAAGACTGCGAAAGATACTAGAATTGTTAGAACCAGTTGCACAACACACAAAACGAGACAAAAATGGAATGACAATGTATTGGATCCCAATGGTAGGAGACGAATTGTCTTTGCGCTAGAAGAAACAAAAACATTCTACAACAACGAGAACAAAAAGATAGAATACAATCCACTAGTTGTAGAAAAAACACCAAACCAAGAAATATACTAGCCACATAAAGAAACTGTGCACAGAGAAAATATAGATATAAGGGCACACCGTCCATATTTGAAATATGCAAATATTGGAGTCATTCAAACGCTCATGCACGTGCCATGCGATATGACGTCATTGATGGGGGCCTATGGACGTGCAATGTGTTACTGCACGTGCATCCTGTGCAGCTGTACACAGCATGTGCAACTCAAAATTCCCTGTCACTTTGGAAAGCATGATCTGTGGTCATTCAAAAATTCAAATCTTCTCAGGCGCAGACACAAGCATATCGCAAGCAAATCATGCCAAGATTGACAGCTGCACAGCGTCATGAAGCCATTGAAATGATCCGAGCGGGAATGAGGCAACAACATTTCCAATGCCATCGTAACACGATATCGGCATTGGTGAGGCGTTATCAGAACACAAATGACATTGCGGACCACCCACCTTCAGGACGTTCCCGAGTAACGACGCCAAGACAGGACAGATGGATTCGAGTTACACATCTCTGACACAGGTTCCAAACGGCAGTAACAACGTCCCAGACAATTCCTGGACTGCGCCTTATCCATCCCAACACTGTCAGGAATCGTTTACGTCAGTACGGGATTCGACCACGACGCCCTGCCATACGTCCCATCCTGACACACCGAGTCGAGTCAACCGTCTAAGATGGTGTCGAAATCATGTTCGCCAACCTTGAATATGGTGGAGAAATGTTGTCTTTACAGATGAATCGAGGTTCAACATTTCCCACAGTGACGGGCGCCAATGTGTCTACCGGCGTTTGGGAGAACGTTATGCACGCAACTGTATTGTGGAGAGGAATCGTTTTGGAGGAGGCTCTGTGATGATTTGGGGTGGGATAACAGCACGGCACCGAACCCCTTTGATGGTTGTTCAGGGCAATCTCACCGGTGTTGGCTACAGAGATCAGATTCTGAGGCCTGTGGTCATTCCTTTCCTGCAACGTCATGGCCCGGGATTGACATTTCAACAGGACAACGCTCGTCCTCACACGGCTAGGGTCGCAATGGATTTCCTTCACCATAACAATGTCATGTTACTGCCATGGCCTGCAATTTCTCCAGATCTCTCCCCAATAGAGCATGTGTGGGATGAAATAGAGCGCCGTCTGCGTCGTCTTCCACATCCTCCAGATAACTTCCGTGACTTGGCACAGGATTTGAGGAGGATATGGCAGGCCATTCCCCAGGCCTTCCATGCCCATTTGGTGGACTCCATGCGTCGCCGATGCACTGCTGCGATTCAGGCACAGGGTGGTCATACCCGTTATTGACTACTCCTTTTGATCTTCTGACGTCATTGTAACAGATGTTGTTCAGGTCGCGTTGACTTTTTCTTATGGTCCGATCATTCAGCTGCTACAGCGTCTGCATCATTTTGTTCTTGCTGTGTTGTATTTCAATCCAGAATATATTTTCTCTGTGCACAGTTTCTTTATGTGGCTAGTATACTTGCAGCAAATACAAAGATAGACAAATTCGAAGAAGAAGTGGAAGATTCTTCCATGCAATATATAGAAAAAGCACCAGCAGTGAAAGAATGCACAAAAGCATTTGATATGGAAGGAGAATATAGATGTAGAAAATTTGCCAAAAGTATATTTGGAGGTTTGGAAAGGACTATTCTGCTTCTACAAACAACAGATGGATCGGAAATTCCAGTATATGGAACATTTTTGCAAGAAGAAGTTGCAAAATTGGATCCCTATGATACATATACAGCACCAATACTATGCAAAATAGGAAGAGAAAAGAGAACAATACATAGGAAGAAAGATAGATTGGTATCTATATCCGCAAAACACTAGTACGCAAACATACCACAAGGCAAAACAAGTCTAGAATGCCCTCTTTTATTTGTAGCAATATACAACTTTCCTCCATATTTTTCCCTACCCCAAACTTTCTCTTCCTCTCCTTCTCCAAGGTATCCATCTATTTCCCATCCCCCTTCTCCACAAGGATGCTTTCTATTTTTCTCTATGTATTCTTTTGCAGTATATACATGTTTGGCATTTCCAAAATCGTATTTCTTCCAATCTTCTACACGAAATCTTCTCGGCATACCATTTTCTTGGAAATATTCCATTGTTGTTTCTATTCTATACTTTATAGCAAATATCCAAATGGAAAATCTATAGCTGTATATATCCGAGTATAGAAATAGTTTTTCCAGAAAATTCGGACATCTTTCTACACCACCTTCCCAAATTTTGTTCTACAATATTTTTAGTATCTGTAGATGCAATTCTATATTCTTCTATATTCTTGTATGTTTTTTGTATTTCTTCTATTTCTTGTTCTCTCTTTTTCCTTTCCTCCTTTTCTTTTTGTATTCTTTGTTCGTGTATTTTTGCAATATTTTCTTTCCATAGATTGCTATCCAACCAGTCTTCTATGTCTTGCAATCTTTGTTCTCTATTGGATCTGGAAAGAGTGGATATTTGTCTTTTGGTGTCCATTTCTATTGCTTGGAACTGGGAAACTCCTTTTCCTATTCTCTGGGATTTGTTTTTCCGGAATATCCATTCTATGTATTCTGTGCTTGGGAGAAGCATGGAAGGGTTTGTATCTGCCTTGGATATTTTTGTTGGTTGTTTGGATGGCGCAAGAATAGTTTTGGTATCCTTTGCTTTTGTATAGCATCGAAGTGGACCAAAGTCTACACCTTCGTTTGTAGAAGATAGGATGTCTATACAAAATATTGGACAAGCGCGAAACCCAAAGTCTCCAAATGCAAATTCTACTGCTCTTTCCCATTTCTTTGGATCTTCTACTGTCTCTTTTTTCGGATGTATATGTATCCCTGCTATTCTTCTAGTTTTTGTGTGTGCATACCATGCTGCAAATATCTTCCCAAGAGGTCTAGAGGCGACTATACAACATCTATCCAATTTCTTTGCCAAGTTTCTTCATTGGTTTTCTGGTGGTTGTACAAGAAATAGTGGTTCTTCTTTGGGGGATACCAACTCTAGAATTTCGTCTACAACCCAAGGTCCTATGTCTTCGTCTGGTGCATACACAGATACTTCTATTCGAGAACAACCTCTTTTCTGTACATCTGGATGCAAAAATGTTTTTCGTAGGTGTCTATTTGGGCAAATTCGCAAAGATGTGCTCCTATTGGATTCCGAACGTCCCAAGCTTCGAAATTGGAAACAACTTTGTTGTATATCTTTGCGGAAAATGTTCTATTGTTCCTATTGTATACCCAAGTACATACATGTTCTCCTACAGACGCTGTATTGTCTAGAATTGTTCCTTCTCTTTCTCAACAATCGTATTGTATACCTTGTAGAAAGTATCCCTCGCTTTGTAGGTATTCCACTAGTTTTTTCCTATCTAGTTCATCAGAAAAGTCTCTAGTATAGTCTATGAAATATATCGTGTATCCGAAGGAATATAGTTGCGTGTGTAGTGCATCCATCCCTTTTTGTGTTTCCTCTAGAGACAACTCAGAGACAACTATTTTGCATACAAATATACCTTTTGGTTCTTCGTTGGAAAATCTTTCCATCCATTTTTTCTTCGCTTTGTATTCTGTTTGTTTTTGTATTTGTTGTATTGTGTCTCATATTTTGCTTCCGGAGCCTCCTATATAGGAAAATGTATTTACAATAGTAGCATGCACTCGACATCCATTTTTTTCTTTCTGTGTGGCTATTTGTATTTCTTGTAGTATACGTTTTGCAGATCCATTTTCTCCAGTTGTGCAAGACACAGATCCCCATAGAGATACTATATCGTTTTCTTCTAGATAGCCAAATACATACATATCCTCTACAATCTGGTAGCAAGTTGTCTTCGTATGCATTCTCCACTAGTATATGTTGGAACACAGACATTTCTGCGCGTATGCCCATGCTCTCCATAGTTGTATATTTCACTTTTTCCATTTTTGTTCTATACTGTAGTTGGGCACAAATATTCAATTGGAAATTCTTTGGACACGGTTGTATGCTTTGTGCACATCCTATTGCTCTAGTGGAAAAAATATTGTAGGGGGTGCCGAAATCAGGGGTGTCAAAGAAGAAAAAGACGCCCTCTTGAATCACATCAGTGTTTTGACATTAAAAATTCCCTTTGTGCAGAAACAAAACATGATGTAGGTAAAAATATGTTTATTTACAACATCTTTGGAGAATTGAGGGGGCTACTTCGGTTGCCGGAGGGTCGCCAACCCCGGGTATGTTAGAGGTGAAGGATAACCTGTAGGTCGTGGACCCGCGGTTAGAAGGCAAAGGGAAGTAACCTGTAGGTCGTGGACCCGTGGTTAGGACGGCGAGGACCTAATGGTGGGATTAGTTGCCCTGGGGTCATGGACCCGGACATCCCTATGGACGGTTCCTGGTGTAAGATCGGGAAGCCCATGTAGATAGTGTCCTGCCGCCGTATGAATTCGGGGCTAGTCAGCTCATTTTGTGCTTCCGTACTGGCGATTAAAAGCACTGAATGAGCTGAAGGCCCAAAGGAGGTTGGCAACCGAGAGCCCCCAATGAATAGTAGGGATATATATGTAAGATGTAAGGAGAAAAAACGTAAAAAATGTGAAAGTTACCAACATTTAGTGGCAGTGATGCATGTTACACCTAAGCATGCTTGAACTAAACGCCGTTGGTTACTAAATGACAATGGTATGGCATCCTTGACCTAAATAAGGCAGTACATGTGAACCAGGACAGGAGTCTTCACACTGAGTACATTGTAACCACAGTCACTGGCTCCATGCGAAGTTCCGTGATAGCATCGAATCACAGTTAAAACCAAGTGTCAAAGTCAGAATGCACATTTGGACACGGCACAGTATGTGGCAGTAGTCACGTGCACGGCATGGCTACTATCTGAGTCTGTAGTTCCTCCAGCACCACTATTACACAAGAGTACAGTTTGTGTTGCATTGTACGAGGTACAATACGATTGAGTTGCGCACCACGGAGTCACAGATTGCATCATAAATAGCACAAGTCACACTGCACTGGAGTCACGAGCCTGAACGTCACATAAGATGGGGTAAGTTACTATGCAGATTGCACTCTGTTGGTTAAACATTATACGTTACACAAGGAGATCTGTGCTTGTCTCAAGGTATCTTCCAGGGTTCGAATGTACCTGGTGAAGCAGTCTGAACTCCACCTTCCCAGGGTTTTGATGAGATGGTCCTCCATTCTCACTTGTGCAGCCGTGGTAGCTGCGCCAATCCTGAATGAATGTCCTGAATAAGATTTGGAGCTCAAGCCTATCCGACACAAGTTAATGTTGAGCCATCTTAGAAATGTAGTCCTCGTACTAGCATGGAAACAGCTGTCCAGGAAGAGGGGATCGTGGGCCTGAGCCCCGCACTTGCGTCTTATGAGGATCAGTTGTGAGAGGCTTCGAACCAGACAAGCTGGCTTGTTTGTGGCAAACAGGGAGATGGCCACTCCTAGTCGGAAAGGGTCAGTTTTTGAAGTTTTCAATGTGAGGATACATCTGTTTCTGTTATGATCGCAGATGACATCTTGGGCACATAAATTGACATCTGCATCAAAACTGTCTGAACAGGTGAACTCGCCACACCTGAGGAAGCCGAAGAAGGCAACGGTACACATAGTAATCATGATAAAGGTATTAAAAGGACCCAGAACGCCGTTCTTGAGCAGAGTGATAATTTGACACAGAATATTGTAAGTGATGGGTAGTCTCTTGCTTTTTGGTGGGACTTGTAGTTTCTTGTATCCACGCAGAAGAGTTTGAATACGTGCGTTGGCGCCCGAGTTGGTAGAGTCGAAGAGTGTTGGTATTCCTGCTTGTAGGTAAGTATATCTGATGCACGCCAGGTAAGTTTTAACAGTAGTATAGGATAGCTTGAGCTTGCCGAAGCAGTGGGCGAGGAAAAACTGAACGTAGCTTTCGTGTAGCGGTGGGAGTCCTGGACATGTCCTAGAGAGCAAATTCACACTAATCATGAAGTTGGTGTAGCACTGAACACCGGTAGCATAGGTATCCTTTGTCCGCGGGGCAAGGGCTGCTGACCATAATGTGTCCAGGTGCCTTGTCAATTCCACATGATTTGAGAGGCTGGAGGGCACTGTATGGGTTCGATCTGGGCTGCCGGGGCTAGGGAGCGGAACAGGTCCAGCTGTGAACGAGAAAGAGCATCAGCTAAAGTATTGTGCGCCCCAGGGATGTGCTTAGCTAATACTATGAAATTGCCTTTAGCTGCCGTCCATGTTAGGGTACGCATAAGAGACATGACTTTTCGGCATTTAGATCTCCCTTTGCGAATGATGTGTACGGTGGCTTGGTTGTCGCAATAGAATAATACTCTTAACCGAGTCCAACTATGTCCCCAAAGTACAGATGCTATTAATTCTTTATTCATGTACATGTGTAGGCCAGCGGCCCATGGTACAATATTTGGTCCATCATTAACATTTATAGGCTTAGTGTTTGGAGTCTAACATTCATAGCATGGTATATAAAAGTTGCAACATTTCTAATTACAGTTTCATTGTTTACCGCCATAAGCATATTGAATTTAGCAAGAGTAGGATGTACAAAATACTTCTGTGGTAAATACTGAAGACGAAGTTCATCATAAGCGTTACAAATTAATAAAAAATTATATTCATTCTCGACATATCTTTGGTTGCAACTATTGCACAATCTCTGCTCTCGTGGAGTATTAACGTATCTACCAGTCTCAATATGGAGAGTATGGGAGCTACAGCGAAACTGTGCTAGTGCAACACGAAATTTGTTGATAGTGATAGCAGACAAATACAACTCTAGACTGAATGAATTTTTGAAAAGTGTATAATGGAACATTTTAGAACTATTTGCTAAAGACCAATGCCAGTCCTGTTCGTAAGCAAATTTTAACCGATCTTCACATTCGGAAATAAATGATTCGGGGCAAATAACATATTGGTTCTCCCATATATATCCAAATCCAAGGCTGTATTAAAGAGTTTTGACTTTTGTAGCCCAATTAGTTTTACCATGTGTGGCTAGCTGAAATAACATATCATAACTTTTCTTAGGATATCGTGAATTTGGTAGGGACATAAGTTTACACCAATATTTTATACAGCGTTTATACGCAGAAATGTACAGTGGGTATCTTCCACACTCTCCTCGCACAACATGATTGGGAGTAGACGTTTTAACACCTAGCAGACGTTTACAAGCAAGTACATGGATACTTTCTATTTCTTTGCAGTTTTCAAAACTCCATATTTCAGCCCCATATAACATAATTGGAGCAATTTTAGTATCGAATACTTTAAAAAATAGTTTCAGTGGAATAGGTTTAAGTGATGAAAGGGATTTTAGAACCGAGAACAATACCTGTTTGGCTGTAATGAAGCATTGTAAGTATGTTTCGACCATGATAAATTCTTTGAAAATACAACTCCCAAATATTTGTACGATGATACACATTCCAACTGACAACCAGTGAAATACCATTTCTCAGATCTAGAAAGTACACCACCATTCTTAAAAACTACTATTTTCGACTTATCAAGATTTACCTTTAGGGAATAATTCTGGCAATAGTGTTCGAGTACATCGATGCGTTTTTGGAGGCCATATACAGTATCTGATATAAGAATTACATCATCAGCAAAGAGTAGCAGGAATAGTTGAATTATGTCTGGATGGAGCTGGATTCCGGGTTCACAGTTAGCCTCAATTTCAACAGCTAGATCATTGATAAACAATGAAAACAAAAACGGGCTCAGTACACAGCCTTGACGGACACCCAAGTCACAATCGAATACATCTGAGAAGTTATTGTTAAACTTTACACAGGAACGTACAGTCGTATATATGGATTGTATACATTTAAACATTTTAGGTGACACACCACTGTTATTCAAAACTATCCATCGTTTTGATCTGTTTATAGAGTCGAACGCTTTGGAGAAGTCTACAAATAAAGCATATAGTTTACCTCGCTTCTTCCCCAGATAACGCTGTATAACTGACTGTAAAATAAACATATTATCAATTGTGGAATAGCCACAACGAAATCCTGCTTGCGACTCCACAACTTTATCATAGGCATCACACCAAGACTGCAACCTTCTATTTAGAACAGAAATATATAACTTGCTAAAAATACTTAATACTACACCAATCTCACAAATTGATAGGCGGAAAAGCAAAATAATTTAGCTATAAATGTTTTACGGACATTCTCATAAAGGAATTGTACACAAGATAAGCTCCGCCCCAGAACATATTCCCAGAATCAATTCATTTCTGATCGAAAAAGGTGGTAAATATCATTATACATGGATAAAGAGTTTAAGCAGACTATTATACGATCAAACAACCCATAAGGAAAAGAAACATTTCTGTGAAAGATGCCTGCATGGGTACTGCAGACAAGATCTATAAGAAGCGCATAAAGAAGACTGTAGAGGTGTTGGACAGACTGCTATCAGGATTGATATGCCTAAAGAGGGAAAAAATATATTAAAATTTGAACATTATTGTAGTCAAATGCCAGTACCGTGACTTCGAAGCACTTATCAAACCTATAGAAAATACTGACTGAAGCAATCAAGATAGTTTTACTTACAAAACTAAAGAACATATTCCTTGTTGGTTTGGATATATAGTTGTAAGGTATGATGGGAAAACAAACCCGCCCGTGATTTACAGAGGTCCCGCTGCAGCAGGAAAGTTCCTAGAATATCTACAAAACGAAGAGAGAATAATCAGGGGAAATTTATCGCGTAAGATCCCTACGTGTATGACGAGTGATGATTGGAGGCCCTATAGGAAGTCAACGAGTTGTCATATTTGTAATAAACCCCTGAATCGGGATTCCGTAAGAGATCATTGCCACGTCACGGGTAATTATCGGGGAGCTGCGCATAACGAGTGTTGAAACTAAAAATGAATTCTCAAACAATACCCATTCCCGTTGTGTTTCACAACCTTAGAGGATACGATTCACATCTCATCATGCAAGCTATCTCAAAGACCGACGGCGGCTTAACGTGCATTCCTAATAATATGGAAAAATACATATCATTCTCGTTGACTAAAACTATACATTTTATGGACAAGGATGGGAAAGCTAGAACAAATCAAAGTAATCGACTTAGATTCATAGACTCTGTACAGTTTCTGTTATATTCCCTGGATAATTTAGCTAATGCGAACAATCCCGATGACTTTGCAATAACAAATCAATATACCGATCGGTTAACTCGTCATTTGTTGCTGAGAAAAGGTGTATATCCTTACGATTATATGGATGATTGGTCTAGATTCGACGAAACTAAATTACCACCCCTTGAATCATTCTATAGTAACTTAACAGAATCTAAAATAACCGATGCCAATTATGAACACGCTCTGACGGTCTTGGATAAATTAGGTTGTAAGAATTTGGGTGATTATCACGATCTGTACTTAAAAACTGATGTACTGTTACTCGGCGATATATTCGAGATATTTAGAAAGACATGTTTAAAACAATACGGCTTGGACCCGGCATGGTACTTTTCCAGTCCCGGAGTATTGTGGGATGCATTGTTGAAGAAGACTGGTGTAGAACTAAAATTACTCACAGATTACGATATGCACTTGTTTATCATGTTTATTGAGAAAGGATTAAGAGGTGGTATATCGATGATAGCGAAAAGGTATTCTAAGGCTAATAATAAATTAGTGGAAGGATATGATCCGAGTAAATCCGACACACACATATTATATCTCGACGCCAACAATTTGTACGGATGGGCTATGAGTCAACCTTTACCCACGGGTGGTTTTGAGTGGGTTGATTTGAATGATATTGATGTGAATGATATCCCCACAGATTCAGATAAAGGGTACATACTAGAAGTTGACTTGGAATATCCAACAGAGTTACATAAAGACCTTAACAGTTATCCGCTAGCTCCCGAATTAGTCAGGTCTCATGAGGAAGAAAGACTCAGGAAACTTATAGCCAGTCCGGCTTGTAACAGAAGGAAGATATTTGATAACGACTTAGCCGCACTCCATATGCATAAAAGTAATATAAAATTCAACAGACCGGTGTACGTTGGTATGAGTATTCTTGACTTGTCAAAACACTTAATGTATGACTTTTATTACGAACGAACTTAAGAAGCAAAACGGCGATAGATGTGAGGTGTTATATACCGACACAGATTCTTTGTTGATGGATATACAAACCAAGGATGTGTATATAGATATGGCAGAAGAAATAGATATGTACGACACGAGCGATTACCCAAAAGATAATCCACTGCACAGTGTAGTAAATAAAAAGGTATTAGGTAAGATGAAGGATGAATGTGCTGGCACCCCTATTGCTGAGTATGTCGGATTAAGACCTAAGATGTATTCTATAAAGAAGTCTGATAATGGGGAGATAAGAAAAGCTAAGGGCGTTAAGAAGTATGTAGTAAAAAAGCATATCAAACACGAACAGTATAAAGAAGCATTATTCAATGGTAGAACATTCAAACACGAGATGAACTCTTTAAGAAGTTACAATCACAGGATATATGGATTAAGAATGAACAAGACATCATTATCTCCCTTAGATACAAATAGATGGATTGATAAGGATGGTGTATCCACCTATGCTTATGGTTACTTAGGGTGGTAATATTGTATCATTGGGAACTATGAGCAACTCTTCTCTTACAAATGCCCTGCCCGGTCCATCTTTAAGATAATAAAGAATAGGCTCTCCTTCTTTCATAACCAACCGACTAATGTTATATATCTTAAGAGACCAAATCGGATCTGTTGCGCGACGTTGGCCTCCTTCAAGTTCACCGGGCTGGTGTAAATATCTTACGCTTACTCAATCCAGAAGTTTTTGTTCTTTGCCTCTCCTCGGTGCTGAAGATTCAGAAGTCACAGATTTCATTTTAATCGCATCGGATGGTTTCTTCCCGATTAATCTCGTTACTTCATTATTCAGCGCTGATACAACAGCTGATAATCATGTCACCCATTCGGTTGATCATAATCGATCCGATTTCATTTCGATCCCATACTGATAGCCAAACAAACGTTCCGGTTAAATCCTTCAACAATAGCAACGATAGCTTGACTACAGTGGGCCCCTTTTTCACCACGCCTGATTTCGACATCGTGCTTTGTTAACAGTTTAGAAACTGATCCCATAAACTTGCGACCAGGATCTACTTGAAATATATATGCGGCTCAGTGCATTAGCTACTTCTGTTGAATCTTTCAAGGTTATTGGCTCAGCCTGTTTGTATAGACTGGCCACATCCACTACGGTTAAAGCGTATTTATACATTCTATATTCTAATAAGAGCCCCTATTTCTAATTTTTAGAGCGCCCTGGGCGCTTATTATTTTTACGAACGGGAGAACTGGGATTCTGAGGAGCTATGGGACCAGTTATGGTTCTGCATGAAGGACGAAGCGAGCGAATACTTTGCTTTGTGCATTGAGCGAGATCCCGATTTCCAATTTGAGGATCTCATAAAGAAGTTTCAATGCTGGTATGATCGCCAAGAAATTCCAGAAAAGGTGCAGGTAAAATTGAACACAATGTGCCAACAACCAGATGAGTCCCTGGAGAACTCATTGCATTTGACAGATTGCCAGAAGACTATTTTGAGCGACAAGTCATCATGAGGTTCTGTCTTGGATGTGAACAGAAGGAGGCAGGTCAGTACGCAGCCAATCTACATACATAAAAGGGTAACATTTCAAGAGGAACAGAGTTCCAGTGAGAAGGAGTTTAACTCCAATGGGGTGGGTGGAAAGGCCAAAGTCCTATCCCGCACTGGAGTGAAGGCCAGCTGGAAACTGCAATCAGGGCGCCACGGCTAGGTCTCTCAAATTCCTTTAAAGGTGCCCGCGAGGAAGTCACTACTCACGGCAATGATCCTAGCAGACCACAGAATGCTGTGACTTGTGACATCTTCAAACATCCATGTCCTGAAGTTACAATCAATGCAGTGCATCATGGAACAGTTTTTACCATCCCGCTATTGGTCCAGGACACAAAGGCAGAGGCAATAATTGATACCGCAGCAGAGGTGACCATTATCTCTAACAAATTATTCAAAAAGCTAAAACATAAGCCAGCGAAGGACCATGATGTCACCTTATGCACTGCTGGACGAGAATTGAAGATGCAGGGTTTTCTCACCAAACCCGTCACATTGCAGGTCCAAGACAAGCATTTCCAAATGCCTGTATAGGAGATGAGATCATCCTGGGCTTTGACTTATTGCTGAAAATAGTGCAGAAATTGAAGGAAAAATCATATCATTAGTATAAATGGAACAACAGTGGACATGGTTTTAAGGGATTCAGGTAAACCAGTTAATGTATGTCGCATCATGAGAACCCGGCGTACGTTACTACCACACCATTCGGTAACCAGGACACCTTGTTACATGGAGCAAAGTTTACAAACCTACATCTCCGAACCAACTCCAGAATTGGCCGACATTACATCACCACAAATTCTTCATTCACAGGGAAATAAGCCAGTCATTTGCTTCCTTAACACTACAGCTCACCACATTACAGTAAAGAAGGGTCAAATTGTTAGGGAAGCATCAGAGGTGGATATCAGGGAAGTCGCTCTGGAGGAAGGAGAAGACAGGAACAAACAAGACATCGATCTAGGGACAGAACAACCAGGTCAAATAGGTCATGTAAAATAACCAGATCATCTCAGGGACCTCTATTCACGTTCATGCAAGCATTTGCCACAGGACGATCAGTCACAGGACGATCAGTCACAGGACGATCAGTCACGATTAGTGCACCTACTCAAAGATTTTAAGGATGCCTTCGCAAAGGATGATCTGGCTTTGGGGGAGTTTACCACATTTGAACACAGGATTGACACAACAGATGCTAAACCAGTCAGACAACGCAGGAGGGTACCCCACTAGGATTTGAAAATGAAGAAGAAGCACCCTTGAAAAAAATGTTGGAAGCCAACATTATTCAGCCTTCTATGTCCGAATGGGCTTCAATTCCAGTTCTCATTCGCAAGTCTGATGTTGGGTTTCGTTGGTGCATTGATTACCGATGTCTGAATGAAGTTACACTCAAAGACGTGTTCCCTTTGCATTTGATTGAAGATTGTATTGACGCGCTATCAGGCAGTGAGTGTTTCTCCAAACTTGATCCTTATTTAGCACATTGGCAAGTCAAGATTTGTAAAGAGGACCAGAAAAAGACAGCATCCATAACAAAGTATGGAGACTGAAACTGAAACCTAGAAAATGTGAGCTGGAATTTTTAGGCAGGGTGGTCAGCAAGGATGGGCTAGAAGTACACCCAGGTACCCTGGAATGTGTTCATAACTGTGCCGTCCCCACCTGCACAAAGGAAGTTGAGCGATTCCTAGGATTTGCCAACTATCACAGAGGATTTATCAAGAATTACGTGAAGCTGGCATGTCCCTTGTATGACTTCACAGGAAGGAAACCCTTTATCTGGGAAGAAAAACAATATCAGTCCTTAAAAGCTGCCCTTACGTCAACACCAGTGTTAGCACTGCCCAACAAGAAAGACCACTTTATCTTGGATACAGATGCTTCAGACTTGGCCATTGGAGGGGAACTGATACAAGTGCAAGATGGTTAAGAGAGAGTAATTAGTTACGGCAGTTTCAGTCTCACACCGGAACAGGGAAGGTACTGCACCAGGTGCAAGGAGTTGCTTGCAGTGATACGGTTTATCCGACAGTACCTGTTCTGAAGACATGTTTGTTCATTAAAAATGTGCTCCATAATGCACCCGGAGCCTATAGATCACGCTTCATGTGCAGTCATGTTAGTTTTAAATAAAGAATCTGTTCTCCAAAACGCGAGAGATGCATAACGACCAACTTATGGCTGTGACCGCATGTGAAATGTGAGGGTTGTGAACAAATATAAGGCAGTAGCGCGCATCAATTGGTTGGTTTGTGAGAGTTTGTTAGAGAGCTGGTTAGTTAGATGGTTAGAGAGATGGTTAGAGAGATGGTTAGAGAGATGGCGTTAGACAGTGTTAAGAGTCTCGTAAGAGTAACCAACACATAAGCATACAGTAACTGTTAGAATTAGCATTAGTTCTAGATATTTAGTTCCTTTCATTTGAGGTTAATTCATCTATCCTTCACATAATAACAGGTAATCAAGTTTAGTTCCTTATGGATCTTCATAGTGTTTAATAGGTTATCACGTTTAGTTCCTTGTTTCATTTAAAAAAGGTAAGTCAAACAAATTTAAGATTAGTTTTCTTTAAATTAAACCACGCTAAAAAATATTCAGTTCCACTGCACAAAAGTACCGCCATTATTTGTTGCATAGGCCGTTCACAGTAAGAACATACAACAGCAGTCTCACCTGGCTACTAGGGTTCAGATCAGCGGAAGGACAGCTCGCCCGTTGGCTTGACGAATTAAGTCAGTACAACATGACAGTACTCAATAGACCTGGGGCCAAGCACTTCAAAGCAGATGGATTGTCACAGATTCCCGAGAAGGATAATTGCCATTATTATCATGGAGCAGCTGCAAATATTGCAAGAGAGCACACAAAAATGGGGGAGCCTTCCAGGAAGAAGTTGATTATTCCATACCCTTGTCAAGGAGAAACATCACTCGAGCCAAGGTGAGACAACTCTTGTTGGATTCCACTTCCAGACAAGCAACATTTTCAACAGAGGGGAACGTTCTAGGTACATCAAGTACATACTTTACCCAAGATCTACAGACATGTTTGGAGAGCTGTCCAAAGCCCGAAGTTAGTGTTCAGTGCCTAGTAATGGTGAATGACACACAAACAGGAAATCTTGAATTATTTCCAGAGCCCAGGGAGGTACAAGTTCAGAAGGTCACCATTAATGCAGAGAAGGATACCACTCCAATGTTTGGATATTCTCTGGACAAGTTACAGCAGCTCCAAAGAAAGGACAAACAACTAACCTTTCTGCATCAATGGTTGGATGATAAAACATTTCAATCTGAACAAGAAATATTTCACGTCGTTCTTCTAATGGACAGGTAGAACGGTATAACAGGACATTACTCCAGATGTTACGCTGTCATGTAGGGAAGTCACAAGCAGGATGGGATGAGTACCAGGAGCAATACAGTCATCTGTAAACCGACAGACAGGATATTCAGCCAACAAGTTGATGCTAGGAAGAGAGGTGAATGTACCAGCTGATCTGATGTTTGGATCCCCAATTAAACATTTATCCAACTCCCTGCCAGAGTATGTGAATTCCTTACAGAACGCAATACAGGAGACACACGAGATGGCCAGGTCTAATCTCCAAACAGCATTACAAAAAATGAAGAGGGATTATGACTTGAAAACTAATGAAAGTACGTACATCCTGATCGTCTCCAACTTAGACAGTTTGGCAAGTACCTGGAAAGTAGGTCTTTGAAGGACACCCTAAAGCCAGGATCCCAGCAACACCCAGATCGACCATTTCAGCTGGTTAGGGTGGTGTCTGTACATTGTGACCTGCGCACATATCCAAAGGTCACAGGCCAGGACACATGGATTCACCACGCTATTGGTCTGCATCCTAAGATCAAAGAGAAGACCTGCCACCTCCTGAAACAGCCTCAAGTCGTTGCCCTAGGGGAGATTGGTATCGACCAGTCCAAAGGATAAAGAATCTTTATAAGCTCATGAATAACTCAGTATTTGGTAAAACTATGGAGAATCTGAGGAACTTGTTCAAGTTAAATTGGTCAGATCTAATGAGGAAGAAAGACTCAGGAAACTTATAGCCAGTTCGGCTTTTAACAGAAGTAAGATATTTGAAAACGACTTAGCCGCACTACATATGCAGAAGAGAAATATAAAATTCAACAGACTGGTGTATGTTGGTATGAGTATTCTTGACTTGTCAAAACACTTAATGTATGACTTTTATTACAACGAACACAAGAAGCAATACAGCGATAGATGCGAGGTGTTCTATACCGATACTGATTCTTTGTTGATGGATATACAAATCGAGGATGTGTATATAGATATTGCAGAAAAAAAAGGTATGTATGATACCAGCGATTACCCAAAAGATAATCCACTGCACAGCGGGGTAAATAAAAAGGTATTAGGTAAAATGAAGGATGAATGTGCTGGAACTCCTATTGCGGAGTATGTTGGATTAAGACCTAAGATGTATGCTATAAAGAAGGCCGATGATGGGGAAGATAAGTGTAATAGGCGCCCTCTTAAGCCTGTAGAAAGGCGCCCAGTGACAGTTGAATTATAGATATATTGGACAAAAGGTCAGATGTTATACTACGGTATTTTGCGTTGTGTTCTCTTCTCCCTGGGCAGTATTCTTATGTCTCTATCTTCTAGGAGGCTCCTGACCGGGTTATCAATTCTAGTTAGAAAGAAAACACAA
Source organism: Haliotis rufescens (assembly GCF_023055435.1). Classification (NCBI taxonomy): domain Eukaryota; kingdom Metazoa; phylum Mollusca; class Gastropoda; order Lepetellida; family Haliotidae; genus Haliotis; species Haliotis rufescens. Next base: position 646,545 of record NW_025963979.1, read on the forward strand.
AGAATGGAGTTAGGTTTAAAGTTTATATAACAAAACAAAAGAACAGGGGCAAAATCCTAACCTTTTCTATTCCCTATGTAATTTTCCCCCTCCCTACCTACTTAAACCTATTCAACCGTATAACTTAAACTTGTACTGATAACCACCCGTCTAACTTAACTCCCAAAAGTAAAACGTCTATAAACAAACCATTCAATCACTACTCTACTTTTCCACCACCCATACATCTTAATCTATCACCTCAATGAAAGCCCTAAAATAATCATGAATGATCCTGATTCAGGACGCAGGAGTCGACCGTGCTTACCAGATACTGGTGAGTGACGACTGACGATTCCCTACCCAGGGTAGGCTTATAAAGCCAACACGCGGACCATGTGACCAGGAAAACGGACACAACCGATGAACACGCTCCTTACATCTCGGCTCTCTCAATCATGGCTTCCGCCTAGCCGAGCATGCAAGAAGCGTGCCATCGTCAGGTCTTCCCAGCCACTACGCCCGCGTGGGCATAAGCCATTACGCGAGGACTACAAAGATAGGTACTACGTCAGCCGTTCAACTCACCCTTAAACTAACCCACCCATGACGTTCTTAAATATATATATTTACCCACGATAACCCCCGGTCGACAACATTCCCCCCCCCTTAAGTAAAAAAGTTCCCCTTTTTTGCCACCTTCAAAAATACCAAAAACAAGAACAAAACAATTCTAGATAAATCAACAATTGTAAATATATAGAAAAACCTGTGGATTATATCAAAAAAATAAAAATAAATAACCGGATTTAGGCACAAAAATGTGAAAAATGCGTTTTCTGCTTCTCAATCACTGGAGAATCTTGCCAGCACTTCTTGGTCTTCAATGTCTTGTGCCTCTCATCTCAGGCGTCGTTTTGGCTGAGCCGACCGTACTTGAGCAGCCTCCTCACGTTGTGCTCTTCTAGGCCCTGAGACAGGGTCTCTCCTTGGCAATAGACAGTCCCCTGGATCTTGGAACTGGCGGTTCCTTCTCTGTCCCAGAGTATGACTGTCATACGAAAGAACTTTTTCCTCTCCTTCCTGCACCTGAGACAATACTGCACCTATACCGAACGCGCTAGCATCTGTATCAAGCACATATAGTCCTTCTTCTTGAGGGAAAGCAAGTACTGGAGCAGTTACGAGACATTGCTTCAACTGATCAAACGCCTTCTCACAATCCTTAGTCCATTGAAATGGTATACCCTTTCGAGTGAGCTGCACCATAGGAGAAGCGATATCCGAGAAGTTAGGTACAAACTGCCTGTAGTAACCTACAAGACCTAAGAAACTGCGAATATCTGACCGGGTCTCTGGTCTAGGCCAACTTTTGACGGCTTCTACCTTTTCTGGACTACATCTAAGACCATTGGCTGAGACTATGTGTCCTAGAAAAGCAACTTCAGGTTACAATAGTGTACACTTTTTAGGTTTGAGTTTCAAATTAGCTTGTCTAAACTGAATGAAAACTAACCTAAGATTGTTTAAAGCGGCCTGAAAATCTGACCCAAAAACGATGACATCGTCCAGGTAACACAGACACTTTTTCCACTTTAATTTTCCCAGTACCCTGTCCATCAACCTCTCGAAAGTAGCTGGAGCGTTAGTGAGTCCAAACGACATGACATTGAACTGATGGAGTCCAACATGAGTAGCGAAAGCAGTTTTATGCTTATCTTTCGGATCCATTTTGACTTGCCAATATCCGCTAGCTAAGTCCAGGGTACTAAACCAATGACAACCACCTAACGTTTCAAGTGTTTCATCTATTTGGGGAAGAGGATAGGCATCCCGTAGAGTGACGTCATTCAATTTTCTAAAATCAATACAGAACCTGCAGGATCCATCTTTTTTGGTTACTAGACAAACAGGAGCAGACCAAGGACTACTACTAAGCTCTATAATGTTCTGTTGCAACATCTTGTCAATTTCCTCCTCTACTAACTGTTTCTTAGTTAAAGGAACCCTCCTAGCAGGTAATTTGATAGGGGTTGCTCCACTAGTATTGATGGTATGCCTAATCTCATCTGTCTGCCCCAACAAACCATCTTCACTCACGAAAACATCCTGAAATTCTCCCACTAAATCAGAAACAGACTGTTTTTGGCTTTCTGAAAGATCAGTGGAACAGCGATCAACCAGTGACTGCAAGGGACTGGGTAAGTCCTGGCCTTCAGCATTAGCGGTAACAACATCCTCACACGCAATCAATTGCTCTACCATGCCAACTGTACCCATTACGGATGAACTATCTATGGTTACCCTCTTGCTATTCATATTCAGCACTGAAATGACTACTACATCCTGGTCAGGTTGGACTAGACTCCTAGCCACAAAAACTCCTTTGTTTCTCCAATAATTGTTTGGCTCAACCAAACCCGAATCAGCACCAAATGAACCGTCAACAGTACATTTGATTAATTTCTCAGAATTCTCAGGAACAGTAACCTTATCAATAGTTCTGACCCGTGCACAATTGCTTGTGTTCAATTTGTACAACTTGAGCCTACCTCTAGATGTAGACAGTGTCTTTCGTCTCACATATACCTCACCATCATAATCCTCCAGGAAATCCATGCCAAGAATACTACCCATAGTACCCAAATCTGCAACCACAAACTCTTGTTGAAACTGCACGTTTCCAACACAAAACTCAAAACAAGCAGAACCATGAACAACTATAGGTGTACCGTTGGCCGTAAAGAAATCTTTATGCACTTCCTTTTGCTTATCATCCTGTAAACCCAGTTTAAGGACATCACCTTGTGAGATAATCGAGACTGGAGACCCAGTATCCAACAACAGTCTGGAGGTAACCCCTTTCATCAGAACATCTATATACAAACATTTCTGAGGCTTCAAAGAACGCAAAACAACTTTCTCCCGTGGACTAGACATACCAGTCCGTGTTGACGAAGATGACATCTCCGGTTTCCCTACACCTGATGCTGACAAAGATAACCTCTCCCCTAACTCAACACCATGGAGTGAAGATTGCTTCACCAAGGGATCTACACTATTCCCTACCAACTTAGGTAAATCTACTTGCACTCCAATATCAACAGTTAAAATAGTTTTGTCTTTCACATCAGGTGAAGATAACTTCACCGGAACTACATCTTCACGTGGCCTACCCATCTGTCCAACATTGGCTGAAATCCCGGCCTCTATCGCAGCCGCATCTAGTTTCCCGATTCAGGTTTATTGGTAACAGACTGATCTGGTAAACCCAGCTTTGATAAGTAAGGACACCTATCACGAAAATGTCCTGGTTGATTGCAGACATAGCAGGTATTGGGCCTACCACTACGTAAGCTACGTTTGAAACTTTCCAGACGATCATCGATCAACTTGGCAACTGCCTCAAGTGTCACCCCGGTACTACCAACTGGTTGAAAAGTTTGATGGATTCCTGCTACTCTGTCTAAGGTTTCAGGTTTCTTTCTCCTGCTACCATCGACAGCTTCAAACTCCATGGCGTATGAAACAGCATTTTCGAGTGTTTGGGGATGTACAAAAGTGACATGTTTCCTCATGTCAAAGCTATGCAGGCCAGTTAAGAACTGATCAATTAAATGTACCTCTAGTGATGAATAAGTGCTGGTAGGGTAAGCTAAATTTGCTAATCTCCGGAGCTGATACCCATAATCCGAAACTGTTTCGTCATGACCTTGTCGACGATTTCGGAATTCACTTCTATAGGCAACATTACGTTCTACTGGGTTGAAATGCTGACTCAATGCATTTTGACCGCCTGATAACTATTGAGTTGTCCTAACGTAAGAGTACTCAAAAGTTTTTGTGCTGCGCCTCTCAAACACATACTAAGTTGTTGAGCCTTTTCATACTCGGTCCACCCATTCCATGAAGCAACTTGTTCAAAATGAACAATATAATCTTGCCAATCACATGACGTCCCGTCAAATTTGTCAGGTCTAACTTCCCGATGAGAAACCCTAGTCTTCTCAAATTCCGACAAAACAGTGCCCGCTGTATTTAATGACCTTGCACTATCACAACCTCTGGGTCTCGGAAAATCAACCCTTGACCTATCCTGTGACATTCCTGGTGTACTGAAATGAACAGAACGGCCACCCGTCATGATGCCGTCTGGAAAAGAGTGACCCAACAACGGATAATCAGCGTTCCGATGTGCAGGTGCGTTATAGCTTGACCCCAAATATGTATCCCTACCAGCTTGCCCACTCCTTAAATCGACACCATCTCCTACAAACGGTAGTAGTGTGTACGGTGTAGAGGTAGGATACATATTTTCCTGAGGGGGTGGTAACTCACTTGTCAAATCGATAAGTGGTTCCTGTGCATTAACACCGGCACTATCAAGAAAATGATCATCATCGGCCTCAGACAGAACTGACAAATTTAAACCTAAACCTTCAGTCATATTTTCACTTGAATTTTAACTTTACAGAAACAGACTATAACTAGAAATTGAAAAATATAACCCGATCCTGGTCTTGGCACCAAATCTGTAATAGGCGCCCTTTTAAGCCTGTAGAAAGGCGCCCAGTGACAGTAGAATTATAGATATATTGGACAAAAGGTCAGATGTTATACTACGGTATTTTGCGTTGTGTTCTCTTCTCCCTGGGCAGTATTCTTATGTCTCTATCTTCTAGGAGGCTCCTGACCGGGTTATCAATTCTAGTTAGAAAGAAAACACAAAGAATGGAGTTAGGTTTAAAGTTTATTTAACAAAACAAAAGAACAGGGGCAAAATCCTAACCTTTTCTATTCCCTACGTAATTTTCCCCCTTCCCTACCTACTTAAACCTATTCAACCGTATAACTTAAACTTGTACTATTAACCACCCGTCTAACTTAACTCCCAAAAGTAAAACGTCTATAAACAAACCTATTCAATCACTACTCTACTTTTCCCCCACTCATACATCTTAATCTATCACCTCAATGAAAGCCCTAAAATAATCATGAATGATCCTGATTCAGGACGCAGGAGTCGACCGTGCTTACCAGATACTGGTGAGTGACGACTGACGATTCCCTACCCAGGGTAGGCTTATAAAGCCAACACGCGGACCATGTGACCAGGAAAACGGACACAACCAATGAACACGCTCCTTACATCTCGGCTCTCTCAATCATGGCTTCCGCCTAGCCGAGCATGCAAGAAGCGTGCCATCGTCAGGTCTTCCCACTACACGAGGACTACAAAGAAAGGTACTACGTCAGCTGTTCAACTCACCCTTAAACTAACCCACCCATGACGTTCTTAAATATATATATTTACCCACAATAACCCCCGGTCGACTACATTCCCCCCCCCTTAAGTAAAAAAGTTCCCCTTTTTTGCCACCTTCAAAAATACCAAAAACAAGAACAAAACAATTCTAGATAAATCAACAATTGTAAATATATAGAAAAACCTGTGGATTATATCAAAAAAATAAAATAAATAACCGGATTTAGGCACAAAAATGTGAAAAATGCGTTTTCTGCTTCTCAATCACTGGAGAATCTTGCCAGCACTTCTTGGTCTTCAATGTCTTGTGCCTCTCGGCTCAGGCGCTGTTTTGGCTGAGCCGACCGTACTTGAGCAGCCTCCTCACGTTGTGCTCTTCTAGGCCCTGAGACAGGGTCTCTCCTTGGCAATAGACAGTCCCCTGGATCTTGGAACTGGCGGTTCCTTCTCTGCACAATGGAGATTATCCCTGGAAGGGAATGAGTCTGTGCTTGTTTCAAGGCCTCCGATTTCCGCTGGAAGATCCTCCGGCAGGTGGAGCACTCCCTCAAGTTATAGTGAGGGCGGTGTGCCTGGACCCAATGGTCCACCATCTGCCGGTATTTGGTGAAGTTTTTACTCTTGCATCCCTCTACTGCACATGTCATTCCTTCCTCTGGCCAGATAGGCCGTTCTCTTTCGGTAAACTCCGACATTTCTGCCTCAGTGACTTTAATTTGTAGTTCCATCTGAAAGCAGAACTTGAAAAGCAGATCTATTCCCAGCGAAAAAAAATATAAGTTTGCCCATCCGGAACCCCCTCAAGAAAAAAACCCCAAACAATCCAAAACAACGACAAACAACACAATCAAACAACATTGGAACTATCTACATATCACTGAATACCAACCCCCTCCCACCTAACTTGGACTAAACCTTATCCGCGGTTTGTTAGTCCTCCCCGCACGAGTTCTCACAGCTTCTGGAGATCCTACTCCCCCCTCTGAAAAGGATCCCTCTGTGTCCGCAAATGTGAGATCTTGGACCTCCGCAGCTGCGGGGTCTTCCTCTGGTTGATTCAACCAATTCCTGGGAAATGGAGAACCCTCAAATGGTTTTAGTTGATCAACATGTACGCTGATAACTGGCTTCCCCGGACTCCTCTGGATTCAATATGTTGTAGGGGACAGCTGACCTACTACCAAATAGGGCCCATCCCATCCTAACCCTAACTTCTGATTGGCTTTAGGCGGATACCATCGCCAAACAAAGGAGCCTCCTTCATAAGATCTAACCTTCAACTTGTGGTCATAGTTTCTCTTTTGTAATTGAGCAGCTCTACCTAGCTGGTCATTTGCAAACTGAAATATGCCTTGTGTGGGAAGCTGAGGAGGGTCCTATGGAGGCAGGGACCCCACTGGAAATGCCATCGCCAGCTATGGAGCAGGTTTTGGATGTCCACGTCTTGGATGAGGGCGTCTCAGAGTTTGATGGTCAGTCCCTTGTGGATCCCATCTCACCTCAGGCCATCAACTCTCACTGCCATCCTGATCGTCTCAACTTTAGACAGTTTGGCAAGTACCTGGAAAGTAGGTCTTTGAAGGACACCCTAAAGCCAGGATCCCAGCAACACCCAGATCGACCATTTCGGCTGGTTAGGGTGGTGTCCGTACATTGTGAACTGCGCACATATCCAAAGGTCACAGGCCAGGACACATGGATTCACCACGCTATTGGTCTGCATCCTAAGATCAAAGAGAAGACCTGCCACCTCCTGAAACAGCCTCAAGTCGTTGCTCTAGGGGAGATCGGTATCGACCAGTCCAAGGGATGAAGAATCTTTATAAGCTCATGAATAACTCAGTATTTGGTAAAACTATGGAGAATCTGAGGAACTTGTTCATGTTAAATTGGTCAGATCTAATGAGGAAGAAAGACTCAGGAAACTTATAGCCAGTCCGGCTTTTAACAGAAGTAAGATATTTGAAAACGACTTAGCCGCACTACATATGCAGAAGAGAAATATAAAATTCAACAGACTGGTGTATGTTGGTATGAGTATTCTTGACTTGTCAAAACACTTAATGTATGACTTTTATTACAACGAACACAAGAAGCAATACAGCGATAGATGCGAGGTGTTCTATACCGATACTGATTCTTTGTTGATGGATATACAAATCGAGGATGTGTATATAGATATTGCAGAAAAAATAGATATGTATGATACCAGCGATTACCCAAAAGATAATCCACTGCACAGCGGGGTAAATAAAAAGGTATTAGGTAAAATGAAGGATGAATGTGCTGGAACTCCTATTGCGGAGTATGTTGGATTAAGACCTAAGATGTATGCTATAAAGAAGGCCGATAATGGGAAGATAAGAAAAGTTAAAGTATGAAGTATGTTGTGAAAAAGCATATCAAACACGAACAGTAACAGAAGCATGATTCAATGCATGGTTTTTGCATAAAGAATTACCTAAAAATTTATATCATTTACAGCATATAGCTTAGGTGGTTGTGAGCCAGAACCCTTTTCATTACAATTCAGCTTAATCTCATGACGATCATTGAATCGTATCATTGTTTTTGCATAAAAAAATACCCCTGTAGTATAGGTATTGGGGTATAAAGCTGGCTCCTCGTGAAGTGAGCTAGAACCCCCATTGCCTATACTACTAGAAGTTTTGGCAACGCTGTTTTTAAATCGATGAATTTCTGCAACATGGTAGCCGCACCATTCCCTAACTGCGATTGTCTATGCTGTGTCACACATGGTTGACAAAAGAAGTGTGAACATACATATTCGGCGTCATCTGGTTTCACAATGAAATATCGCTGTGACGCTGATTCACTAATCCCAAGAATCGGCACAGAAATTGTCAAAGTTTCAGTTGCACTTGCAAGGGCAGGAAGGGAGGCGCCATCTTGTTGATTCAAGTTGACAATCAGAATTATGTCATCTTAAATTGGAACTTTCTCCACGGTAAAGTCACCAATGTCATAATCGAAATGACCAAAGGTTCCCTGACCATCTTGAACAACTCTCCGTCCAATTAAGCGTCACATGAAAATGTTTTGTTGCTCATATTGAAGACAAGCGAACTTGTTCTTGACAGTTGGAAACTCACATCGGGCGTGGTTGCTTGGAGATCGCGTGGTCAGAATGGGGAAAACAAAAAGTTTTAGAAAGTAAAAATAGAAATCCGCAGTGCAATCCACAAGAACCATGTACAGGATGCTTTTTAATAATAGTATTCATGAAAACATTTCTTTTCTAAAAATGCATATTAATTTATTAATTAATCCCAAGGTCGTAACGCTGATCACGTGGTGGGTATTTGGAAGGATTTTTTGTGATGACGCCGTGAATGAGGCTGTGTGTATTACATTGTTGAAATCAACTGAACAGGAAGATTGTTGAGGCATTGACAGCTGTTCGTAGTGGATGGAGAAAAAATGCATCTGAGAGAAACATTGTTGCTTTGCGCTTCGAGACCAAACATGTGTTCATGCCGAAGTAGTTAACAAGATCAAGATCATTTATATGATCAATTATTGATCTCTTGTTAGTTGGGGCTTGAGGGGAGAAACACATACAAAAAATATTGATTGCCTTATGCAAATGACACTTGGCATGGTTATCAACAGGGAATCGGGGTCCGGCATGGGGCCCACCAAGTTTCACAGATTGAATGACTTTGGCATGAGGAGCTTTTGGACAAGTGTGACTTTGCAAAAACACATTGCTATTGGGCAATGAAAACATGTGACAGAAACAAAAAAATAATACTTTCATCACTTATTTGTGACCATTACCAGGGTTTTTTACACGATTGTTGTCATCCAGATTCCAGATGAAAGCAAGAGGAACACAACCAAAAAACCAGTTGAAATCACCGATTGAGGTATATATTGTGAGAAATGCTATTCATAAACTGCAGATATACCATACACCACAGGATTACGATTGGTGCCATGATACATATTATGTTTTTTTGTTCAACTACACTGTTCCTTCTTAGTAATCCCATACCCATCAATCACTGTACATCAACCCTATCTCTTGTATAAACTTGTTTATCATAACTACCTATCAATCAGTGTACATCGACCTTATCTGTTAAATAAACATCTATCTATTGTTATGTATATATATCATGCTCATACCTAGTTTGTACATCATTTGCTTGATAACGGTGTTAGAATCTACATCGAAACGTCGCCCAATTGTAATAAAGAAGTTGCTCATCCATAACAATTTTGTCTTAGTTACCATTCCAACTTCTAAATGCCACTCAAAGAAGGAACTACACTGTTCTTATTCATCACAACAAACACATTTTGTTCTCGTGTTGGACTGTGTTGGATAAATCATTTTATGAAGGTGTGAAGACAACATGGTAGGTAGGTTTTGAAACCCAAGAACTACGTGTTTGTTGAAAAGTCTTGGAATCGTTTGATGGATATTTATGACCATTAAAACTTAAGTCCTTGTTGTCAAACGGCCCACGTGGGTGGGTGTTTACATGACATCACCAGTTTACGCATTAACTAATGAAATTTGTGTGTTATCATGATGTCGTGGTGACCTGTCAGATCACTCGTATAAGCTCTGCCTACTAGAGTGCGGTAGTCAGTACCGCAGATGGGGCTTTATCACGATTGCCAGACAGACGCGTTTGGAAAGAGTGAAGAATTTAGATGCCTTCCTTCATCTATGTGTAAGTGTGCAGAAGCATTAAATCACAAAGAATATAAAACTCAAATGTTGCTTACACAAGAAATGAGCAATGCGCTGTCTTCTGATTGAAAACACAGAATTGGAAATCAATAACATCCAACCAGTGGATTTTCAACCTTGTGAGAATGGGTTATCATCTTCAATGGATGTCTCCACCTCCACTGACCATTCATCCTGTAGACAACAGATTTTTCTTGAAGGAACCCAAGCTGTCATCGGCCATGTAATCAGCTATTACATAAGCCGCCATTTTGGAACTGGATTTTACGGACACCTCTCAAGGGTTATATTCTCCAATATTCCTTGTTCCCAAAAAGGATTAGCCAGAAATAAGAATGATAACATACCTAAATTTGTTGAAACAAAGCTACCTCCCTTGTCCTCCACACTTCACCATGGAATCAGTTCAAAATTTAAGGAAATGTTTCAAAATCGGGGATCATTTCATAAGTGTACACATATCAGAGACGCTTATTTACACATTCCCATACATCTGAAATCACAAAGGTTCCTTCGTTTCGCTATCAACAGACTTCATTTAAGTTCCTGGTTCTACCGTTCGGAATAGCGATGCCTCCTTGGTTATTCACCATCTTGACAAGACTGATTCTGGCATACATCAGACTTCATGGGTATATCGACAATTTCATAGCAGCAGACGTCATTACTATAGTACTAGCTCATCTCGGGTTCTTAGACCATCCGACAAAGTCAGAGCTTACCCCTCAAGTGATCAAATACATAGGAGCAATCTTCAACTCTATCACAGGAATTGTATCTCCACCATGGACCAGGTTCCTGGAAATAAAAGACAAATTAGAACACCTTCTGAATCAAACCTCAAGTTCAATCAGATCATGGAAATCCCTGTTAGGGTTGCTAACGTCCATTCAGGACTGGACAGCGAGGGGAAGATTGAATGTCCGACACAGCCAGTATTGGTTAAAGCAATTCAAGAATTTTAATCTTGATCAAACAGTTTCAATTTCAGAGGCAGTAAGAATAAAAGTTCTATGGTCGATCGACCCGGATAATGTGCTTACGGGAAACCCCTTTGCATATCCAACATACAATCGCAACCTTTATACGGATGCCTCAATGGAAGGATGGGGTGCTCACATGGAAGGCCTTATAGATCAAGGTTTTTGGTCTCTGGAGGGAAACGTCTTCACATCTATCAGTTAGAAATGAGAGCTCTACATTCTTGGAGACATTGAATCGTCCATTCAGCTGTCCTCATTGCAGGGAGGAACAAAATCCTGTTCTCTGATGGAGGAAACCAGGAAATTATATCAAACGACAGACAGCTTACAGTGCAGAATCCAAGCTCATCATATTCCGGGAAATTTAACATTCTGGCAGACAATGTTTCCAGAAAGAACAAATTAGTCGTCACAGAATGGACTGTGCATCCGTTGCCCTTTCAACTTATCAGTCAGGTTTGGGAATTACCGATGGTGGACTTATTCGTGACCCGCCTCAAGAAGAGACAACCCACCAGTCAGTCCAGTGCTGGATCCAGAAGCTTGGGTTGTAGAAGCTTTATCGATATCATGGGACAGAGTCCTGGATATGCTTACCCGCCAGTCATCCTAATTCCAGAAGTTCTCAGGAAAATTCAACATCATCTTTGCACTATATTCCTAGTAGCTCCAGCTTGGACAGCCAAAATCTTGGTTTCCGATTCTTTTGGTGGATCTGCCACTACAACCACCTTGGAAGCACTTGGAAGCATCTTCTGTGTCAACCCAAATCGGACCGTTTTCACAACAGTGTGGAAAATCTCAATCTTCACGTTTGGAAATTATCAAACGATCTCTCTCTCAGGATGGATTTTCAGAAGAAGTATGACACGCAATTTCTAAATCCTTTAGGTTTTCCACTTCTGCACTCTACTATTCTGAGTGGAAGTGATTCCAACTCTGGATCTATACTCAACAACAAAAGTTCCTGTGACACCAATATTTTAGTGTATTTTTCAAACAAGTAAAGTTTGATATTCAATATTGTGGCACATGTATGGAATCAAGTCACAAAAACGCAACTGCTACAGAAAAGCATGCATTCCATGCAAAAGTTGACTTTTATGCAAGCCCCATGCATTTCACTATCCAAGAATGAGTATAAAAACATGTGCGTTAAAGGGATTCCATATGCATTGTTTAGTATCATGCTGACAACAACCACTCAGAAAAACAACCAAATTACGCAATTATTCAACATTACGAAATGCCACACCTGTCCGAAAATGAGCGTCTGGGGGCCATTGGTATGCTTGAAGCAGGATCGAGTCAACGTGATGTTTCAAGACAATTTAACGTCCACAGAAACACCATTTAGTGTTTATGGCCCCGTTGGCAACAGACGAATGCAGTCGGAGACTATCATCGAACTGGCAGGCCACGCGTAACAAATAATCGACAAGACAACTGGATTCGAACAACACACCTAAGAAATCGATTCCAGCCAGCAACAGTGACTGCAAGAAGCATCCCTGGTCTTCAAGGAATATCTACACAAACAGTACGTCGTCGCCTCAGATGTGCAGGGATTGTCACCAGAAGACCCGCAGACGTCAAATTTTGACAGGAAACCACCGTCAAGCATATCTACAGTGGTGCAGACAGCCATGCAGTGGGGACAAGTTCTATTCACTGACGAGTCTCGTTTTCACCTCAACCACAGCGATGGACAGATTCGAGTGTACTGATGTCGAGGTGAACGTTACGTCAATCATGGAAGAAGATCGGTTCGGGGGCAGCAGCGTTATGGTATGGGGTGGGATTACAGCAAGACAGAGGACCGTTTTGATAGTGGTAGAGGGAAATCTCAATGGACAGCGCTACTGCGACGAGATCATCAGCCCTGTTGTTCTACCATTTTAGCGTCGTCATGGCCCAGGCATTACCTTTCAACATGACAACGCCCGGCCTCATATTGCTCGACTTGTTCAGGATTCTCTTCAACAAAACAACATGAATGTCATCCACTGGCCGGCTCGCTCCCCTGATCTGTCACCAATCGAACACATGGGGAATGAGATGGATCGGCGCCTTCAATGTCAACCACGTGTTCCACAGTAATTCCAAGTACTCCATGAGACGAAGATGTGTTACTTGTATTGCAACCAGAGGTGGACACACACGCTATTGATTTGTAAATTGACATTTTGGCATGTTCATGTTCTTAATGAACACTTGAACACTTACAGGAGTCTTTTATCTGTTGCAAACCGAAATTGTTTCAAAGTTGGTAAAAAACATAGTTTTGTCACAGGAACTTTTGTTGTTCAGTACAGTAAAGCTCTCAAAAGATTTTTACATTCTTTTCAGATTAAGGACATATCTCATTACTCCAATATTTCCAAAGTAAGATTTATGTGTGGTTTTGTTAGCCCTCACTAAACCACCTTATGAGCTGACACAAGATACTCATATTACTTTCTTGTCACATAGAACAGCCTTCTTGTTATCTATGGCTACAGCTTCCAGAGTCTCAGAATTACATGCCTTGGATCATACACCTCTCACTCATGACAAAGGTTGGACTTCCATCTTTATCAGCCAAGTTCCCTAGAGCAGACAAACAGAGGCTGTTATGTCCTGTAAGGGTTTTGAGGTGGTATCTTCATAGAACAACATAGAACTTTAGGAAAACTAGAAGTCGTTGGTTGATACCTTGTCCTAAAACTTTAGATTCCAAAATCACTAAACCTACTATTGCTGTATGGCTCAGGAAGATAATTCTTCAGGCTTGTGTTTCATCTGAATTGAAATTGACATCTTCCAAATCAAGTCCTCATGAAATTAGAGCTCTAGCAACATCCTTGGCGGCCTGGATAACAGTATCAGTGGAACAAGTAGTGGCATCTTGTCAGTGGAAGGACAGTTCCACTTTTACCAGATTCAGACTTCTTTGTAAGGAATTTACAGTCTTGGTCCAGTGGTAGATGCTCAATCCATTAAAAACTGTGTGTGTGTGTCTGTGTGTGTATGTGAGTGTCTGTGTCTGTTTCTCTCTGTGTGTGTGTGTGTGTGTGTGTGTGTGTGTGATAACAGGAAAATATTAAGTCACATACCATGGACACATCTGTTTTAAGACCTCTGTAGGTTTGTTTATGTATAGGTTAGAGCACGAGGACCCACAGCACATCGTGGTTTAATCAACCATTTCAATGATTGGACAGTGGGGTCCGAGAGATCTAACATACTTAAACCATGTCCAACATTTATAGCACCTAAACTGCTTAAAAAACATTTTTTTGTTAAAGGTATTTTGAAAGAAACTTTAAGCTCAACTGTGAGAACACTGTTTGAGTCGGCCCTCCATGAAGCAGTGAAATCTGTCCCCCGAGCCTTTTGCATTTTGCACTTCTCACTTTGCCGATTTGTGTTATGAAATGCATGTCTTGGGGCAAGTATACCATTCATTTTGGACCAACCGACCACCTTTATCAATCACCTAATTGTTATTTGCCCATGCTGATTGGCCTATTATGAGCAAACATAGCCCTGATCAAGATAATTGTAATTTCTGTTCTAACTGTTTGTTTCGTTGAACAAAAAGCTACCAAATCAAGTTCTGAACAAATACTAGAATGCATAGAGTAACATACTGTCTAAAAAAACATCTTTTGCAGTTCATAAATGGATAAGCAATTAGTCCTGATGTAACTAAATATTTAGTTGTTAATGTCCCACAGTTTTTCATGAAATTACTCTATCATCAAGATAAATGATAGGGAAAAAAAGAAGTTCTGTCATTGCCAAGTGGTGTTTAACTAACAATTCAGTTAGTTAGACCACAGTCCAAGACAAAGAAGCCATGGTTTAAGTCTAGGTAAGCCTAAATATGTGAAGAATATCAGTGGTATGTGGCTTGTAGACTCTGTTGACAAGACACCCATGTTTTCGGAGGTTCTCTGGCAGCAATCACTTCAACTCTATCCTGGAGACCCTCGAGACTGCCAACCATGTTACATCTTCATTGAGCACACCACCTAATCAGTCTTCAGTCCCCATGCCTAACTCAGACTCTATCAGGAATTGTGCAGTTACCCTTCAGTGCAATCTCCCAAAGAGCTTCTTCCCACCAATGTTGTGACCAGAACAAGTGAACAGTCCACTTTTCACACTCATTCATTTTATTATGGTTCTGTTCGGATGAACAAAACCTTCCAAATGGCGTGCTGGTTTTCTTGGGGGAATTAGTCAGCAAAGAGCCGGAGTCCCAGGAGACTAATCAAAATTTTATTTACAAGAACATTTAACAATATCTTAGAATATAGCTGAGGGTGCCACAGAGAGTCGGTACAACCTTCTGGGCTGTGGGAGAGAGATCTGCTTGGTTTGAGCGTCAAACCCCTTCTGCTTAACATTTTGCTTCTGTATGTATTTAACAAAAATTAGAACAATTAAAATTAATATGATTGGTTGATACACGATGGGGTGTGCCCTATGGTTAATGAATGGCTAGACAGAGAGGAATACTTAATCCTGTTAATCTTGCTGGACTGGCACTAACCTTGTTGACATATTTACTGGGTGCTTGGAAAGAGATTATGGTGTCACTATAGCTTGTATGGGGGCTAATCCTTAATGAGTCTAAATATAAGTAATTGCTGAATGTTCTAATATAGGTGATGACAGATTTACTTAAATAAAATAGTTCAAGGCAATCTATAAGACTATGTAGACATATCTTTTGTCTGGGAGATGGGGTCTTGATACCTTAGGCTAGCTTTTATCTAAAAGCTTCAAATCTATTAAACTATGTAGACATAACTCTTGTCTTATTGAATAGTATGTCTTGGAGATGCGCTCCCGTTACCTTAGGCTAGCATCTATCTAAAAAGCTATAACTGAAACTACTGATATTTTATATTCTGAGTCAAATTAAAAACTTCACATTTTTAAAAGTAATGCCATATATGATATATAACGGACAAATGTATTAGAGAAGGTAATTTTTAATCATTAATGTCCAAAGAAGGATTTTAATTAACGGTGGTAACCATAATTTGTTCCAAGCACCGGTAGTAACAGTTTAGATCATAAGTCCCAAGAACGAGAATCTGATGGCACACAAGTTCAGTAGCATGTATGGCCACCATGTGCGTTGACAACTGCCACACAATGCCTCCGCATGGACCTTGTGATGCTTGTGAAGACATAATTGGGAAGACGACGCCATTGTTGCTGCAAAATGGTGCCAAGATCTTGCAAATTCTGTGGTTGGTTCTGGAGAGTGCATCCCAGACGTGTTCGATGGGATTGAGGTTGGGAGACCTTGACGGCCAGTCCATGACGTTGACTCCCGTAGTCTGAAGGAAATTCCTTGTCAAAATTGCTTTGTGGGGTCTGGCATTGTCGTGTTGGAAGATCAAACCGGGTCATGTGCTGCCATAAAAGGCAGAAGTTCTGGTGCCAGTACCTGGTCGCAGTAAGCAGCAGCGTTGAGGTTGCCACGGATGACAAGAAGCCTGGAATGTGCATTGCCACAGAAAGCACCCCACACCATGACACTTCCACCTCGAAATCTGTCAACTTCCTGTACACAACACTGGGCGTAACGTTCATGACGGCGCCTCCACACCCTCGCCCTACCATCAGCAAATCGAAGATTAAATTGGGATTCATCACTAGAGACGACTTGATTACAATTCCTCTGAGTCCACCGTAAGTGTCACTGTGCCCACAATTGACGTTGACGTCTGTGTCATTGAGTCAGAATCGGCCAGCAGTATGGCTGTCGTGCTTGAAGGTGAGCAGTTCTCAGACGGTTTCAAGAGTTTGCGCACTCAGTCTACCCCTAAACAGTTCATTTCTGGTTGATGTAGTCGTCAAAAATCGGTTACGGAGGTGACGTAAGACAATCTGACGATCCTCTGCATGTGACGTCACACGTGGTCGACCTGGCCCAGGGTGATCAGCGGTGGTACCCGTTTGCTGTAGACGCGTCTGTAAATCATAAACAGTCTGTCGACTACAACCCATCGTCCTTGCGACTTCAGCTACGGACGTTCCCGTTTGCAACATGCCGATGGCACGTTCACTTTGCACATTTGAAAGTCGTGGCATGACAATTGGCCGTAAAGACTTTTGTTTTCTTTTTTTGTTAATGACTGCTAACAAGTATGGCTGAAAACATGTGCAGTATTATGGCCACGTGACCAGTTGCACGTGAAAAAA
This sequence comes from Haliotis rufescens, assembly GCF_023055435.1. Lineage (NCBI taxonomy): Eukaryota > Metazoa > Mollusca > Gastropoda > Lepetellida > Haliotidae > Haliotis > Haliotis rufescens. The sequence continues at coordinate 663,706 of NW_025963979.1, forward strand.
CACTTTTGCCACTATAATGCTGTGCACATGATTTTGATCGATTCACCTGGACAAAAACAGGTGTTATCTGAAGACAATACGTGGCCATTACTGTTTAAATACACAATAAGGGCCCACAATGATAACTGGTCAAAATGTTAAAATTTTAGGATTATGAAGTTTTTAATTTGGTTCAGTATATATGAATTTTACCTGATGATAAGTATTACTTGCTAAACTATAATTATATGAAATGTAGTATAAATATTACACCATGATAACTCATAAAAGCACTTGATGTGGATCTAATTATTATAGGAAAACTTAGTATAAATGTTATATCATGATAATTCTACCATTTGGCTTCATTCACTGATTTGGCAATGTGGTTCAGTCAGTCAATATCCTCAATTGTAAGTCAATTATATTGTCCGTTTGGTCAGATTGAATCCTTTTTCGTGATTATGCCATGGGCCAAGTAGAACAAACAAAAGCTTTACCCTCTGCAAGCCAGTAAGTGAGTCCAAATGAGTTGGGACAACACCAATCCTATTTCGGAAAAGAAATGTCTCTTGTATCCCCATCAGCTGATGAATGTCAAGCAGCTCAAGGGTCACTTGATAGCACAGTATATTAATTGGAAGGTCAATGTCCCAGCTGGTGCCTCTGCAGGAAGAGTCCATTGATGCAGACAGTGGATGCTCAAAATGAGTGTGGTCTGTGTGTGCTAAGTGAACCGCTTTTGTATTTCCAATCTCCAATGACAGATGTTCTATTGGATACAGAAACCTTTTATGGCCATTTACCTTTTTTACTTTTTTTAATTGAAATATCAAGATGTTAAGTATAAATTTCAAGATACTAAGATGAAAATTCAAGATACATTCTAAGTTAAAATTTCAAGATAATGATCTTAAAATTTCAAGATACTAAATTGAAATTTTTAGATTATTACTTGAAATTTCAACTTAATATCTTGAAATTTCATCTTAGTATCTTGAAATTTCAACTTAGTATCTTGAAATTTTAACGAAATAATTACATGAAACTAGAAAAATTCATCAAAAGAAAAAGAACCCTTTTATTTTGGAAACACAATGATTTGATACATAAATAAAGTCAGCCTTAGTCAATAACATTAAATTTTCAAACTAAGTTGTGTTGGTTGGAGTAGACCTTGACTTTCTACATTCATAGACATTCCTGTTTTTTAGGTGTAGCTGTTCTCAACAGTCAGGTGTATGCAGTGGGGGGTTTTAATGGATCTCTTCGTGTACGGACAGTTGATGTGTATGACCCAGTGAAAGACACATGGACATCATGCCCTAGCATGGAGGCACGTCGCAGCACACTTGGGGTTGCTGTGCTCAATGGCTATATCTATGCTGTTGGAGGATTTGATGGCTCAACAGGTATACATAATGTGTGCTACAATCTAATGAGTTTATGAACCTTGGATTGGATCCTGGAAATATTGTGGAATTTTTTCTCTGTGTATGAATACTTTTTCTTAAAATGTTTCTACCTTTACTGACCCTGAGACTGTTTGTCATAACTATTGTTGTCAAGGGAGCAAGAAAATAGCATACTCAGCTTCAGAAATGTTTCAACATCCATCAGATTTACAGTCGAAACAAATAGAAACCAGCAGATTGCAACCAAACTATGAACTGTCTATTCAGTATGGGATGTGACAGTATATGAGTTTGGGTAAGGTTTGTATTACCGTATTCGACGTAATAAGGGCCCCGCTCTAATAAGCGCCCACGGCGATATTTGCTGATGTATTGGCTAGTGAACAATCCCAATTAGCACCCCTTCCGATTGATCAATGTACACAAGACTTATTTATTCGTGTTTAATACACACTCGTGTGTTATATGCCCCCTTAATTATGGGCAATTAAATTCTGGAAAAATATATCTGTCGTATATAAACATGTCAGCCTGTCACCATAAACCACGAAATTTATCTTTCAACTCTTTCAACTGTTTTTTTTTCACCAAAATAATATTCTAATAAGATTCCCCTATTTCAAATTTTGAGTGCGCCCTGGGCGTTTATTACGTTGAATACAGTATAACACTACAAGGTGGCAGTATAAGTTGTAGCATGATCACGAGGGGCACATGGGGTTTTATGACCCAATTGTGGTATAAAACCTAATGTGGGACACATAAAACCCCATGTACCCCGAGTGATTCAGCTACAAAACATTTATCTCACTGACATGATTTAATGTGATATTGTAAAAGAATTAACAGAAATTAAAAATTGATAGAAAATAGCTGTTTGATTGAGCTGAGGTTAACTTGTGCTATGACACGTGTCTTCCATTGACTTGAAAAAAGCGTGCGGCTTTATTTTGTCTCTCAGAAATGCACGTGCAGCCTGTACCACTCAGGGCGTGTTATGAGAGATTTATTCCCCTGCTGAAAAATCTATTACCCTCCAAGGCAGGCTACACAGTATTTTATCAAGATCACGTTGACCAATCAGATTTCATAATTCTGACATGGAGGTATGATAATATACCTTACTCCATGTTGTATGATTTTTACTGAAATGTTAAAGCCTAAAAGGAGAGATGTAATTGATGATAGAATGACAAGTTCCCATAGAATGGTGTAACGTTAGTTTTCTTATCTTTGCAGGTTTAGATAGTGCTGAATATTTTGATCCGGGTACTGGAGAGTGGCGAATGATTTCACCAATGAGCACACGGCGTAGCAGCGTTGGAGTGGGAGTAGTGGGAGGTGAGTGAGACATCTTCAATAGTCACCATCAAGACTCCAGAAAGATAGAAGAGACTGTTACATCAATGATAATAATAATACATTATTATGAGAGAAGGTGAGTGGAAGGTGTATTTTCTTTTAACTTATCCTGCATTACTCCTTAATGCATTTACTGCTTACTTTTGACTGAGAACGAAGCTGTGATTGGTCTAGTTGAAGAGAAAAAGTTGTTCCATTTACAGAAGCCATGCTCCAATCATCAGCTGCCACGGATACCAGAAGTAGGGATGTTACGGATCTCCATATTACTGTTAGTCACCAGACAGACAAGTTGTGCTTCTAAACTGGTCCCCAGCTTATTGCTGTTTTGGCTGTACCCGTGGTCTTCAAGCTTTCAAACAACCAAGTCTATCTCTCCCTGTGACAGGTGGTACCCGGGTTTGACGTTTATATGCAACAAAATTTATTACAAGTGAAGGTGATAGTTTGTCACATTTTTTCACTTATTGTTGTTCCATTCCACTATCTTGAATTTGCTAACGTGTCACAGTTTTCGTGACACACATTCTTTGTTTCAGTGCAGACTTCCCTGGTAATTTCTGCCCAACCTTCTGCTTCAGGTTGGGTGTCATCCATGCCTATGAGGACCTCCGACGTCCTGCAGTCGCCTCACATGACCCAAGCTCAAAGCGCTATGGCTATGTCTACACCAGCCTCTACGGCCCAAGTGCAGCCAACAACTGTAGTTGCCTATGCCTCTACTAGACCTGTGCCATCAAGCATCACTACCTTGATGGAGTCGGCGGCTCAATTCACAATGTTTTGCCTTTTACTCAGGCCATGTTTCAGCAATCACATGCACCTCTCCCTTGTTCAAACGCCAGCACCTACCTACACCTCTAGCACCTGTAGTGCCTCTGGCATCGCCTGCTAAACAGACTTTGGTGACTGTCTCATCCCCCTTTACATCTATGGCTGCAACCAGGGTGGGCTTGGGTACCCGATCCTCATCACGGATCACATCTCGGGGTTCATTATCTCCCAGTATGTCTTCCAGACCATCCGTCAAGGTCCAAGCGACATTCCAGGAGCCGCTCTCCTGTCCGCTGCTAAGAGGACTATTTATCGGACTCCTTTGAAGTGTCATTTGCTGAGTCTTTCGATAACTCCTTAGAGAGGGATGCGCACCTCGGCCTTGCTCAGATGCCAGATTGGCTGGCAGACTGCTTATCAGCGGTAGCGCCTTCTGCTGGCTCAGTTCAAGAGGGATACTATATGGTCTCACCCTACTTCCATCCAACCTGATCACATTCTGAAGGATATGGTCAGGTCGTTTGATGAGGATTTCTCTCCCTCACTCCAGCGTTCAAGGCACCAAAATTCAAAAGGGATGATTTTCCCATAGACACCTTTGGGGTGGCAAACCATGATCACAACTTGGATCTCCATAGGATGTGTGAAGCCAATCCCTGACAGCTGCTTCGCTTTCATAGAGACGGATATGAGACAGTCCCTCAAACCCGTTGAGCCTCATCATCTCAGGCCATGGATCAAGATCTTACCAAGACCAAAGCCAACAGGATTGATCACTTCCAGACAGTAGTGGGTTTTCAACAGAGGCAGATTGTCCACATGCACAATCACTTCAAGGCGGCCTTAGCTGAGATCACCGCCACCCGTCATCTAGGGTATCTGGCCTTGTCCAATTGGGATTGTCAGCCGTGGTCAGCTTCAACACTTTTCAATGGCCAAATCACTGACACGCAAACCAAGGTATAGCTTGAAGCGAGACAATGTTCAAGTCTCTGGACCATGTATCCCAGAACTTTGGCCAGGCAAGGACCAGACTACTGATCAATTTTCCTTTCATGGCAAAGGACAAGGTAAGGGCAGAGGCCAAGGCTCCTATCAATCTCACAGGGGAATTCCCAGGTTAGGAGCAGGGACCCAAGGGTGAAACATTGACGCAGTGGACAATCACAATTGGGATCTCCCACCACCAGTCATCCCAATACAGTGTTCCCTCACTATTGCCATCTTCGATATAGCACTCACTCGGTTATAGCGCACTGTAAACGATGGCTCCCAAAATTTACTAACATTTTTAATAAACTCAAGTTTTCCAATGACACAATGTTTTCCCCTCTCTCAGTAAACATTATCAGCTGATCACCGCGATCACTTAACACCACAAATACCAGTCAACAAATCTGAATTGAAGTTTAATCCTATTATTGTAATATCTGGTTTAAAAAAAAATGTTCATTGTTTATCTGGACTAATGTTTGCAATATATTTATTATATTCAAAATTTCATTCAATAATTATGATAATGTTTACAATATTATAATCGTCTGCAAAGTGGTCGGTAGATGGCACAACTCACCTTTATTTACAGCAACCATGGTTAGATTACCGCTGTTGATGCCTTGAAACGAGGAGAATGGATACACATATCATAAATGCCTTACCATGACTCGCTAAAAGTCATATTTTAGGCAGTTTGACTATTAAATGTCAACATAACGTTTTCTCAATCGAAATACATGTAGCACGGGAAGTCCCTAGGGTGACTGGTCAAATTGTTCCATATGTAAAAATATCCTGCATACCCGTCGGTTTTATATCATATTGACCAAGTTTGTTATACCTGTTTATTCACCTGAATTCATTGAAGGGATACAATGGGTTTTTTTTAAAGCACATATTAATACTCGATAAATCTTTTTTTACACTATGTAATATAAATAACTTCTATCCTAATCTTTTTTTATCCCCCGCCGCGCGAAAGCGCGAAGCGGGGGATATAGTATTCACGACCGTCCGTACGTCCGTCCGTCCGTACGTCCCACCTGTTTGTTGCCGCGATATCTCAAGAACTAAACACTGGATTGTCTTCATATTTGGAACTATGGTGTATATACAGACTCCGCAGACACCAGTCGGTTTTGGTGACCTTGATCCCATTTTCAAGGTCACAGCAGACAAATCTGCTTTTAGAGTTGGAAAACGGTGTTGCCGCGATATCTCAAGAACTAAACACTGGATTGTCTTCATATTTGGAACTATGGTGTATATACAGACTCCGCAGACACCAGTCGGTTTTGGTGACCTTGATCCCATTTTCAAGGTCACAGAAGACAAATCTGCTTTTAGAGTTGGAAAACGGTGTTGCCGCGATATCTCAAGAACTAAACCTCTCGATTGTCTTCATATTTGGAACTATGGTGTATATACAGACACCGCAGACACCAGTCGGTTTTGGTGACCTTGACCCCATTTTCAAGGTCACAGCAGGCAAATCTGCTTTTGGAGTTAGAAAACGGTGTTGCCGCGATATCTCAAGAACTAATCGCTGGCTTGTCTTCATATTTGGAACTATAGTGTATATACAGACACTGCATACACCTGTCAGATTTGGTGACCTTGACCCCATTTTCAAGGTCACAGCAGGCAAATCTGTTTTTGGAGTTGGAAAACGGTGTTGCCACAATATCTCAAGAACTAATCGCTGGATTGTCTTCATATTTGGTACTATGGTGTATATGGCGGGGGATATTTCGTCACTCTGTGACAAATACTTGTTAAACTCTGAAACGTGCAACGTAGATCGTGTTAGGTAGGCAGAGCATGTATACTGTTTTGTTGGTCATCTACCACCTACGACTTAAGCTTCGTTAAACTGCTGATCATATATAACGCTCATCTGTTATTTGGACCCCGAAGGTAGCGTTGTAGCGAGGGATCACTGTAGTTGACACAAATGTAGGTGGGAGACTAGGCCTGTTTTGGAGAAATTGGATTGGTATGGCAGACCCTTATGCTCTCAACATCATAAGGTACAGGTAATGCCTCAACTTGTTGGCAGACCCACCGTTGACAAAGGCACCCATTCTCTGGCTCTACCCCAGGAACAGCTTGATCAGCCATTGGGTTCCAACATAAAACCCTGTTGGAGAAGAGGGCCATATGTGCAGAAACAGCCTTAACTCCAGGATTCTACTCTTCCATCTTCCATCTTCCATCTACCAAAGAGGGATTCCAACAAAATGCACTTTATTCACAACAGTGCATCCTCTGTGTTTCCATCTCACAGCCTTGAGACTGCTCAGGGGCAGCATCAATGCTCATGATTCTCTGATCAGATTCAACTTGCAGGATGCTTACCTGCATGTTCCTATCCACCCCAACAACTGGCGGTTCCTCAGGTACCAGTTCAATGGTATCCACTATCAATAGGCGTCCCTACCATTTCAGTGGCCCTATTGTTTTTTACCCGCCTTACCACCTGAGGAGCATCCAGTTTGAATGACATAGACGATTGCATACTGAATCATCCAGATGCGGTGACCTTAACCCGTCACTTAGATTTCACTAGGCGCCTATTATATCGATTGGGTTGGATAGTGGACGAGGCAAATTCAGAATTCATTCCCTCCTTCTGACTCCAGTTCAAAGGAGGCCTTTTCCAGACAGATCTGGACCTCCTAACAGTGCCAAGGGACAGATGGATTTATATCCTACACCATCTGTCTCCTGCCTTTCAGCAGCCCATAACAGTTCACCAGTGGCAAGTGCTACTGGGACTGCTCACATCAGCACAGGACCATTGTCAAACGTATTCATAGAAGCAAAGTTGGTGTGCGCATCTATAGGACCAGATGGCGCCAGGGCTGTGAGCCGGCGCACAGTGCATGTGGTACATGAACAACCTTGAGTTGGAGGAGCTCAGACTGGCTATCTCACATTAGCAGGAGCACCTCCGAAACACCACCTCTGAAACGCCCAACTCGCCATCTCCACTGACAACATCACAGTGGTATGGTGCCTGCTTATAAACCTATCATGGTGTTGTAACTATCTCCCAGACGACCTTTCTTTTGTAGTAAGGCCACTCAGCAGGTTTTACAATTGCTCCTCAGGTTTTACAATTGCTCCCCAGGTTTTACAATTGCAATTGTAAAACCTGGGAAGCAATTTTTAGCAACTTCATCATCTGACAAAGGGTCACCAAAACGGAAACAAAAGTCATCCTCATCTTTTTCTGCAGAATTTTCATCAATTAACTTACTTTGAGTAAGGAAAATATCGTCATCGTCAGACATCCTCTCTTGTGAACAGTCAACAACACAATGCCATGTGGTACGACGCACGCGGTTCTTTCTGCACGTACAGCCCTCTTCTGCACATGCAGTCCGCGCAGCGGCCCGCGATAACAACTGTTAGCGTAAAGCGTGTCTCGTTATACCTTGCTCATTTGCGACCCGTATACCTCGTAAATATAAGCTCCAAAAAAGACATAGATTAATGGATAGCGGTTTATAAGTTGGACAAACCATTCCTTCGGTGTCATGGTTTCTCCATTACATAATCAGGGGACACTCACTCTCCTCTCAAACTGACATTCAGCGGATCAACATGGTCTGCGCTTCCTGGTCCATCACATACATTGCCTTGACATGTGCTCAAATGTTGTGGTAACCTCAATACCAGATGAACAGGCGGCACTATCCAATTTTTGCCTGCAGATCAACTCGAATTTTTGTCCTCAGATCAACTCATAGAAAAGCATCCACTAATTATAAATACATTCCAATGTCTGGAATAAAATCTGGCAACTTCGTTATAATATGAGACAAATATATCTGTAACATATATAGACCCCACATACTCTACTTTAGCTTATCCACGTACGTTCAAGGAAATGTTGTTCTCAACAACAAGAGTTTCAACTACTTATCCTATCTCACACTATGCATTTCTTCCTTTTCCTTCGATCCTGGTGTGAAAACGATCCTAGAACATGTTTCCAACTTAAAAAACACCTCACCCAAACCCATCCAAGCCATAATCAAGGTTACCATCACTATCAGTGGTCTGAACACCACATGAATCCCGTGCTTTCTGAACTTGTGACGTTCCCAGCTAACACATTCTCCTTCTTAGCGCTGTTGTGTGGAGAGTTTTTGAGTCACTCAGCTTATTATCGGCTAAACATGAATGGCAAGAAACGGAAAGTGTGTGATAAGTGCAGGAGAATGTTTTCTGCTCATGATCCACATTCATTGTTGCGATTGTCGAAACCGCTGTACAGAGTCGGACAGATGCAGTAAATGCAAAGACTTATCAGAAGTTGAATTTACTAGCTACAAGCGGAAGTGTGACAGACAAGATAGTGACAGTCATAAATCTCAGACAAACATGTGCCATTGTCTGCAAAGAAGACAAAGAGGACAAGTTCAGGTTCCTCTAAGTCTAAGAAATTGGGATATTCATCAAGTTCTGCCTGCATTCTTGTTGGGCGAGGGATCATACTCCTTTCTAACTGTCGATCTTACAAGAGATTTGTTGTGCATGCCGAGATCAATAGTGGTTTGTTGACAAGACCACTTCGGTTACATCTTCAGAGGATCATCGGCAGGTTTGTCAGGGGGATTGGTCCCAACTGTTTACAGCTCTTACTTCATCTGAATTCCCTTGGAGGGTCAGACAAGAGTCATGAGACATTCTTGCTGATCGGCAGAGAGCCTTCGATCGTTATATCGTCACATTCGTTAAACTGGGTGGATCGATGGAGGTAACATACTCAGGATTGATATAAGGATTGATGAACCCCTCTATGATCATCAGAGCTAGAGGATCGGAGAAGGTTCGACAGCCAGGATCGGGTCCGGTGAACTTCACACTGATCAATGAACCTTGTGGATTGGGGAAGCTTCGATATGGGATCGGCGAAGTCCACATTGCTCAACGAACCTTAAGGAAGGCTATGAAAAGGTAGTCAGATATTGAGGGCATGATCGGGAGAAGATAAACCTAGACCTTGTGCACACCAATGGGGTTTGAAGGACAACACAGGGAGACCACCCTTGATTCACCCATCTCACCCACTGAAAGAGTGCATAGGTGGATATGGTAGTCTGGATTGCTGACATGTTATGTCTTCAAAGAGAACTCTCTGAGGAAGACTTCCTCTTTTGCTTTTTATGTCAAGACAGAATAAGGACTTACCCCCAAAGAAGGTCATGTTAGACTTGAGTAGGAACTTGGATAAGGCTTTTTCTCTGCTTAAGAGAGTCAAGGATTGACTTAAGACACCTAAATTTAATCTCCAGGATTGCAGCACTGACGAGATGGAATCCATCACCACCACAACTACAACTACCTCAGTAAATGAGGATCATGTGTTTTTGCGTCCGGACACATCAATTTGGCGTATGCTCCCAATGATCTCTACGATCCTTTCAGCGACAGAGGCGATTTTCTTACACACCTGTGGGTGAGAAACCCTTTTGAGATAACTGGTATCAAACATATGTGTGAGATTGAATTCCAGGGCCATTTTGGCTACTCCATGGTGATGACACACGGCCAGATTATGACGGACTTAATTCCTTATCGTAAGTCATTGATAAGTTACTTGTTCTTCAGTCGAATGTTCACCTACGTCTGTGTTGAAACGTGATGGTTTTAGAGTGGACATATATGTCCCTCCTCATCAACCCTCACTTCAGAGTAAAATAAAATTCAAAATACATCAGGCAGACATCATTTCACATTTTCGAATTCTGTTGTTTTTGTTTTTCTGTGAAATCATCCACTGTCATTTAAGGCAAAGCAAAATTACTGAAAGTGACCTCTGAAAATTAGGTACATCGTAAATCTCACTATTTTTGATACATTACTAAATCTAAATACTAATTATTTTCTGTATGTTTAGAAATATACATGTGAAACATCACCGATAAGCCTGGAATCATAGTGGAATGTTTTGGAAAATATGCAAACACGAATGCTGAAGTTTACTTTTCGCCATATTGGATATAGTGTTTACAAAATCACATTTCATGTATGCAGGTTAATATATATTTCGAACTCAACTGTGATAATACATCCTTGAATTCCTCATACATAAACGTGCATGTTAGATTCAAATGACAAATGTTGCCACCAGTGCAAATTATCTAAATGAAATCAAGCGAAATAAATTAGGTGTGTAAACAAACGCTGTGCTCGGCAAACTGTACTTTTTTTAAATGTAAACACTGTAGCATTCTCTCCTACTTTGAGAGATCCATTTGTCTAATTGTTGCATATATTGGTTCACATGTTTGAGAATATTCTTGGGAAGAGCATTGTAGCACGAATTATGGAATAATAAGTATATAGACATTACAATGATTAGGTAAATTCAACAGAAATCGTAAAAGTTTCTGTCCCCTGTGATGCCATGACTGACACAAAATCACACTCAACTGCTATAATAGTTGTCTGCATTTCCCAACTTATTCTGTTTGTTACATTGGAAAACATAAAAACAAATAATGATACGCAGATTGACAAATTGTTTCTGATTACTTAGTGTTGGAAACAAGAGTAGAGACACTGACTATAAAAGACCGTACAAAATTCATCAGTTCATTACAAATTTTCTGACGTGAACGGAGATCGAAAAATGCCAAGATAAACTGCAGCTGACCGAAATATTGCCATTGGACGTTTGGAAGCAGGGGAGTCCCAGTCTGCCGTTGCAAGACACTTCAACGTTCACCAAAGTACCATATCTCGACTATGGGATCGATATACCCGCACTAATTCGACTCAAGATCATCCCAGAAGTGGAAGACCAAGAGTGACCCACGAAAAAATCTGATGACTTATGCAATCTGTGCCAAGGAGGTGTCGAGCAGTGACGGCTGCAAGAGGTGGTGTGACCAGGTACTGACCATGACGCCCCCTTGTGGCTGCACATGTGCAATGACTGAACTGAATTAATGCTGTCAAAGACGACAATGCTTTTGTCGATCACTGTGTCTAATTTCATTTGATTGTGTTCACACATATTCTGTGTAGATACTTTTACTTCCGCTTAATAAATATCCTTATTTTTTAACTCTGCGTATCTTTTTTTGAAGAGTGTATGTCAACATATGCTTTTGCAATGGAAATAACTTGAGTGCTCAAAAACTTAACGGTGACTGGTCAAATTGTTCCCAAAGTAAAAAGTATCCGACAATAATCCAAAATGCTACCACATAACCCTGGCTATGGTTATTACTATTTCAAATATATTGATAGTAACACATGCAATTAAAAATACCTGATAAAAGTATATATTATTCTGGTGAAGTAATAGTTTAAGATACTATTTTCTTTGATCATTGCATCAAAATTCTTTTCCATTGTATTATTGGGTATGTTTTAACTGACTGGTACAATGTGAGTGAGTGAGTTAAAATTTAACCTTGCATCTGCATTATTTCAGCCATATAGCGACAGGTACAAAAAACCCTAAGCTACCTGCTTAGTTCATGAGACAAATACACATAGTAATCTTTATCTCGGCATATAATATAATGCCTAGAAATACAATTGAAATGATAAATCATCATGTTTAGTGATGTTTAATCACAAATTTCACATTTGCATTGACAGAGTTTGTTGTTGGTTGACCTGAAGCAATACGATGTAACAAGCAGAAAAATAATTTGATGAAAATGTAACCCTTTCTACAGAATCTTTTTTTGGTCCTCAAAATTCAGCTGAGTCATTTTTGGTAGTTCCATTAAGCAAGTGTTGTTGGCATGGTATAGAGACTTTGTAATTGTGACATTACCTAAATTTCCAATTGGTAATATTGTTGCATGTGACTGGATGATGTTGAAGGTCAAGGTCACTCTGTGCAGTAGATGTCCCATAAAGCAAGTGTACGCAATTGCATTGAAAAGTGGAATTTGATTAATCTTGATAAACATAATCTCTAAGAAGTTCAAGGCTGTGATTGAAGGTCAAGGTCATTAAACTGGAAGTCATAGAAGGTGAGGTGAAATGGGTTTTAATTGGGCGTGTGTGAGGTCAACTGATGGTTGTAGATAAATGTATCCCCAGTATTTAAGCAGAAAATATTTCATTGGCAATAACTTTTGTGGATGTCTTTGTTGACATTTTAGACCATTGACTACAGTGCTGTGGAACCTTTCTATAGCCATTTTTGATTTCCAACAGAGTAGCCTTGAACAAACTACAACACAAGGTGACAATTTCACCCACCAAGTTTCAGGGCTCTGGGCCTAGATTTTTTAAATGGTCTTAGCCCTAAAATTATCTCAAAGTAATCGTAGGGAATTTTTAGACTGGCATAGCATAATTTCAAAACAATCTTAGCCCTAAGATTTCGTAAGAATGTCGTAAATCTAAGATAGCTGCATACCTGTCGTAAGTTTATTTTATTTTCATCAAAGAAGGCAGCATACTTTGCCCTGGATATTTTTCAAAAATCTGCTTTACGTTCAAACATTGACATTTCATTTTGTTAAACTGTAATTCAAGTTGACATTTCGAAAAAACACAAAAAATGCATCAGAGATTTTGTGTCAGAAATAAATCAGGATAAAAATGAAAGGTGTCGGCAGGCTGTAGTAATGACCGTGACCTTATTGATAACTCGGGGCAGCTAATCTTAGTCCATACTCTAGTTTAGAGGTGTTTTTGCCCATCAAAATGCCATTTTATCTTCTGGATCACATCTGTGTCAATGCTTTATTTTCGCATTTCATAAAATTATATCAGTCAACATTAATGATGAAGTGCAAAATCATAAGCGCTTCTCATAAAGATTTTACGTTTAAAATCTTGTTGGACAAGCAGTTTTAACCATTGAATTTATTGATTTAACAAGGAAATAAATATGATAAGATAACTGTATAATATATTTGTATAAAGAGTATAATTCTTACGAAACTTCTACCTCTATTACATCTCTGCCATAAGTCCTGTATTTTGTCTTCAGTCACATAACCTAAAATTTTCAGAACCATCCCATTCTAAACAGACAAATGAGATCCTTTCTACTAGAAGATGTTCAAACACCTCGTATCTTCCCCAAGTGGAATCTATCTGTGGTACTATCGGTATTGTTAACAGAACCCTACTCGAAAAAAACCCAGGAAAGCGTCTTTTCTCCTAGCCATGGCAACATCAACAAGAGTTTCAGAAGTGCATGCCTTAGACTATTCTAATCTCACCCATGATCAACATTGGACCTCAGTAGCTCTAAAATCCAATAGGGGCGGTCGGGTAGCCTAGTGGTTAAAGCATTTGCTTGTCACGCCGAAGACCCGGGTTTGATTCCCGACATGGGTACAATGTGTGAAGCCCATTTCTGGTGTCCCCCGCCGTGATATTGCTGGAATATTGCTAAAAGCGGCGTAAAACCATATTCACTCACACACTCACTAAAATCCAATACCAGCAGCATCAGAGCACCCTTGAATATTCTGTCTATTAGGTTTAGGATGGATTAGAAGTACCTTGAATATCAATTGTCTCCATTAGTCCGGAAGGACGTCAGCACTGGAAATAGCAGAACAGGGTTCACCTTATCAGGAAATGACGTCTTTGGGTAGAAATAGATGTAGAGAGACGTCATTACCTAGAAAAGGGGAAGTGACATACTGGAGTGAGTGAGTGAGTTGGGTTTAACGCTGCTTTTTTAACATTATTCCAGTTATATCACGGCATGTCCGCTTAATATGGGAGGAAAGCCCGAAGTGATGCAGGTCTCAGACGTTTACCACTTTGGTGAAACCCACGAGCACGGGTATGGTGCTGACAAACCTAGAAACATAATTGGGGCGAACTGGGATTCGAACCCACAATCATAGGTTTCTGGGGTGCCCAAGGGACGCAACTCTGCACAGCGAATTGCCTTAGACAACTGGGCCACCTGTGCCCCCTGACATACCGGAAGTGACGTCATAACCGAAAGTGATGTCAGAACCGGAAGTGATGTCAGAACCGGTATTAAGGTCACAAAATCCAAGTTTTACAAGAAATGACATCATTAAGCAGAAATATGTTATAATAATTATCATTATCACGATCAAGATCAGCAAATATAACAGTAATTTTAGTGCAGATATCACATATGTGACTGGTTCTTGACACATTTCTTATTTTCAAGTCCTCAAGGGTAATTTCAGAGGAAATTATCTCAAGTTAGGATTAGAATCAGTAAATAATGGTTTCCAGAGGAGGATTACAGTCAATTACACAGGGAGCTATTAGAGGCAGATGCCACTGTAGTCCTATATCAAACTATAAAGGTGAGGTGAGCTAATAATTTAAATTTCAGAAACTGTTCAAATAATCTATTCTCAAGAACCTGAAGACTCAAAAAGCTTCAGTTTTTTATATTTTGCTCAGAATCTGTTAAAACAAATTTGCTGAAACTAGTGTAAGGTTGTACTGTTATAAAATCAACAAAATAAGTAAGTTGCTTGTTTTTTGTTACAGTTTGATGAAATGTAGACTTGACTTACATTTATTAATTAGTCTTCAATATTTATGCAAATATGTTTCGATATCAGGAAAGTTTAATGAGTGGGGGTCTTTGTTCACATTTTATACTGCTGCAGCAACATAACACTATTTTCCAGGTTTGCTGTATGCTGTAGGAGGTTATGATGGAGCCTCCCGTCAGTGTCTCAGTTCTGTGGAGTGCTACAACCCGCTGACTGATACATGGATGCACGTTGCTGAGATGTCATGTCGCCGCAGTGGAGCAGGTGAGCACTTGAAGGAAATTTGACATATTTGCAATAGTTATCCACTGTTAAAACTGATGTTATTATTATCTCCTGCCATGAAGCAGGATGGGGATATAGCAATGGGTGTGTATTTCTTCACTTATCAACTGGTCAACTGCTTTCTTTCATGTTTCTGGAATTTATACTTTTATTTATATTTTTCCATTCCATCCAGTCAAATTGAAATCTCCAGTGTATCCAATGATAACCAGTGCTCCCAATGACCTCTAAAAGTACTTGTCAGCTACAATAGCAATACGTTTTTTCCATTTGTCATAGCGACTGATTTACGACTACCATTGTCTGAAGTACATTTGACTCCAAAGGCTAATTACCCTGTAGCCATGTCTCCATAACTTAATTGTCATTACGTTTTAGGCGCTAATCCCCGTTGTTAATCCTCACCACCATTCATTGTATATTGACTGTCAGCCAACCTGGGCTGCTATATCACTTCCCGTTAATTACTGTTATTTATAGTATGACATTTATTGCCTTAATTGTTCATCCCCTGAATGTTGTTGTCTTTCCATTGTTGTTCATAACCATATATGTGCTACCATTACACAGTTACTACGGTGTTAGTAAAGCTTGGTATTCCGAGCATTTGTGTAAGGACGACCTCGAGCAGGATGTGCCGCTCGTAGGAAACGTCCTGAGGTTGAGCTGGAGCTCCACTCACCTCATGTATGCCTGAGCTGGAAGGTCCGCTCATCACTGTGTTTGTGTTGTCAGAGCAGATATACCCCTCATTGTGCAATTGTTGTTTATTGTTGACATCTTGTGCATAAAGCGTTCCGGGACAGTGATGTCAATTTTGTCCTTGATTCCCCCCAAGAGCTAATTCCCCGTCAGCATGCGCGTTGACACCTGGTGTTAGAATCCGGCTGGAGTAACTCTTGAGTTTACTCCCAATCCACTAACCTCTCTATATGCCTACCATCCTGAAGAACAATCATCAACTCAAGCCATGAAGAATAAAGAAACAAGATTGAAGAAAACAACAAGAATCTCTCTGATGCCAACTTTCCTGATGAAATTTCCCATTCAAGATTTTGTTCATACACAGGACAAAAGAAGTATACACGGCTATCCCACAGCCATCATCGTGGAGACCCTGCACAATATAGAAGTTGCCTCACAGGCACCTACAACATGGACACTGTGTACAAGATATCTCATTGGGACTAACTAATTTGTGTTTACTTACGTGGACTCAATCAAGGATATATATTGTGTGACTTTTGAATAGTGCAACCAGGTATGTTTAATCAAAGCCAGTATATTATTGCCAAAATGTGTCTTTCCAAAATTCAGTTTTGTATATGTGCAATATACTCCAATTTTACATCTTTAGTCACGCTAGATCTTTGAAGTTATTGTGTAGGGAATCTTTGAAATGTCTCCAGGCCACTCGTGACATATAGTTACAGCTAGGGCCCATACAAACCTAAGCTGTAGGGTTATCAAGTCACACCTTAAAGTTAGACTCGTAATTTCAAAAATCTAAACGACACAATTTGTCATTTGTTACAAGTTATTAATGTGCACAATTTGGTCAAACATTGAATGTATTGTCTAGGACTTTGAATTCAGATTAGGGATATTCTTGGGTAAGCCACCCCCACACATATGTTTATTGTATGTCAGTATTAAGTAATTAACAGCACAGCAGTATTCAGCATTTCAGAGTTTTAAGGATTATTATTTTCCTTGGGCATAGCACTCACAATATATGGGCAAGCTCCATTAAAGACATGGGAAGAGCACACATTGTACTCAAAAAGGCAAACGTACCCACAAGTACCGTGTTAGACTACTGGTTTCAAATTTCTTTATGCGTAATATTTGCTGAGATGTTTCATTTGTACTTTTTTATGACATTACTCATTATCATTATTAGCTACTGAGTCGCACCACCAAGCCAGACTCCTGAATTCAAAGAACCTTCAGTGATATATTTATTGAATCTGTGCAAAGTGGTAATTACCTTGTAGTGAAATTGCACATAACAAAGATCACTTTCAAACTGGCACTAAATCAAATTGGCAAGATGATGACTTTCATTGCATAGATATATTTGTTGCACAAGGATTTCAACGAAATCATGAATTCACATTTGCATGGTTGTTTTCGTTGGTGAAAAAGTTCAACATACGCGTTGACACATTTATTAATAATGTGTCAATGACTCAGATGAACAAGTCAAAGATGGCTTCTGTTGCCAGGGGCTTGCATCTTGCACTCAGTAGAGCATATGTGTCATAGAGTAACAGCTTAAAACAATAAGCCACTCCCCGTGATTTCCACTTAAGCATAATAACTGCTCCCTAAGCAGGGAGTTCTGGGAACCTCGGTCTGCCTGCTTCCACCATGAATGTAAACACTCAAGAAGAGTAAATGTGCATCTTGACTATCCCTCTAATACCTGGTTGTCTTGTTGATGATATGACTGTATGTAGTCTGGGGTTACCACATATATTGGCGACTAGGTCAATTTAGTGAGTTTGTCATGCCGGCGAGTTGTAACAACGATCTTGGTCAGACCACGTGCGTTCGCTCGGTATTCAAAACAACATGGCTACCTTTGGCAAAATAGATGAATATGATTCTCAGACTGATGACTGGAATGAATATGTCGAGAGACTTGGACAATATTTCGCAGCAAACGAAATTACAGATCAGGGTAGGAAGCGTGCTATTCTATTGAGTGTGATTGGTGCGAAGTCATACAAGTTAATACGGAACTTGTCTTCGCCACAGAAACCTGGCGATCATTCTTATGATGCTTTAGTACAGCTGATGAAGTCACATTTACACCCGAAACCCACTTTTATGATGGAAAGGAGGAGGTACAATATGCGTGATAGACAGCCTAATGAAACTGTATCAGCATATGTGGCTGAGTTACGTCGTTTGGCATCGACGTGTGAATATACTGATTTAGAGACTCAGTTAAGGGATCGTCTTGTGTGTGGTATCAACAATGAAGCAATGCAAAAAAGACTGTTAACTGAGAAAACATTGGACTTTGCTAAGGCATACCCCTTGTGTTTAGGAATGGAAATGGCTGCAAAGGAAGTGCATGATATTAAGGGGGGAGATCAGGTGCCAAAGCCAGTGCACAAGATTAGAGAGGATAACAGGAGAAATAATGCAGGCAGGAAGTGTGATCGCTGTGGGGGCTCAAATCATGTCAATGGTCAGTGCTATTACAAAAACACTGTGTGTAACAACTGTAATAAGGTTGGTCATATCCAGCGTGCTTGTCGCTCTCGCAGCGCCATGAATGATAGTTCTTCAGGTCGTGGTCACAGCCATGGTCGTGGTCGCGACAGGGGCCGTGGTCATGGTCGTGGTAACCATAACAACAACAACAGATCTTCCACTAATCATGCTAATCGTATTGACGATGTATCTTAGGAAGACGAGAACAATGAATATAGACTTTTCAAGGTAGAAACTTGACATGCTCAAAACGGATTGAGTGGTAAGCGACACAGAGTGGAGCCCAATCTCATTGAAGTGTTAGTTAACGGGAAAAAGCTAACTATGGAGATAGACACTGGCGCAGCAACTTCCATGATCAGTTCAAGTACTTTCCATTCAGTGTGGAAGGATGGTGATGATAGGCCCAAGTTAAGTGAGACCATGCCTATTCTTCGGTCCTACAACCAAGAGAGAATACTGATAGTAGACAGACATTCAAGTAAATTATGGAAATCAGTCGGCTACTCTTCCGCTGACGGTTGTGGAAGGTGATGGTGAGAACTTGCTTGGCAGAGATTGGCTTCAGACTAGATTGGGGAAAAAAATTTAATGTGAGAAATGAAGGATTACAAGACATTTTGAACTCTTATTCTGATGTGTTCCAAGATGATATAGGGGAATTCAAGGATCAAAAGGTCACTATTGAGATCACCTCAAATGTGCCAAGATTTTATAATCACAGGAATGTTGCTTACGCTCTTAGTCAGAAAGTTGACGATGAACTTGAACGCCTTGAAAAACAGGGTATTATCAAGCCAGTGCAGTATTCTGATTGGGCTGCTCCAATCGTACCAGTGGTTAAATCCAATGGGAACATACGAATTTGCGGAGACTACAAATTAACTGTCAACAAGGTTGCTTGTACTAATGTTTACCCCATTCCACGGATCGAAGATCTGTTCCCATCCTTGTCTGGTGGAAAGACTTTCACGAAACTTGATTTTAGTCCAGCCTACCAACAGTTAACCCTTGACGAGGAGTCGCAAAAGCTCACGACTATAAACACTCATCGTGGCCTCTATCAGTACCAGCGCTTAACCTATGGCATATCGGCAGCTCCAGCTGTATTCCAGCGAAAAATGGAGTGCTTGCTCAAAGACATTCCCTATGTCTGTGTTTACTTAGATGATATTCTTGTCACCGGGGCCTCTGAACAGGAACATTTGGAAAACATGAAGGAAGTCCTATCCAGACTTAGCAAGGCTGGTCTCAGATTGAATGCACAGAAGTGCAAAATTCATGGTCGGCTTAGTAGAGTATTTAGGTCACAAAATAGATGCGCAGGGTTTGCATCCCCTTGACGAAAAGCTGAAGGCTATAGTGTCGGCTCCAGCTCCACGCAATGTTGCTGAACTTAAATCCTTCCTTGGACTTGTGCAGTATTATCGGCGTTTCTTGCCTAATCTCGCCACTACCTTGGCGCCCTTGTATCGGCTTCTCAGGAAAGAAGTTACATGGTCATTGGAAGCTCAACAGGAAAAAGCTTTCAACATGGTGAAAGGACATTTGTCTTCTTGTGTTCTCTTGACGCATTATCATCCCCATAAGAAACTTGTATTGGCGTGTGATGCATCTCCCTATGGGGTAGGTGCCGTCCTCTCACATCAGTCTGATGGTGGTGTAGAGAAACCAACAGCATTCGCATCCAGGTCCCTGTCACAAGCAGAAAAGAATTACTCTCAATTGGATCGTGAAGCTCTAGCAATTATCTTTGGAACTAAGAAGTTCCATCAGTATATCTACGGGCATTCCTTTACTCTGTTGTCAGATCACAAACCCCTCGAGAGCATCTTCAGTCGGGACAAGGGCATTTCACAGATGGCATCGAGCAGAATTCAACGTTGGGCATTAACCCTCTCTGCATATAACTATACAATTGAGTACAGAAAAGGTACCTCCCTTTGCGAATGCCGACTGCATGAGTCGTCTCCCCTTACCATACACACCACCAAATCCACCTCTACCAGGGGCCTCAATCCTCTTACTGGAAGCAATGGATGCTTCTCCTGTGAAATCATGGCAAATTAAACAATGGACAGACAGAGATCCAACCCTTTCCAGAGTGAGAAATTTCCTTCTTTCTGTATGGCCAAGCATAAATCAAGAGGAGTCTTTCAGTCCTTTTGTGAAGGGGAAACATTAATTGAGCGTACTTGATGGCTGTGTTTTGTGGGACAATCGTATTGTTGTGCCGCCACAGGGTCAAGAGATTGTTGTGAACATGTTGCATGAAGCTCATCCAGGTATCTCACACATGAAGTCTGTAGCGCGTGGATTCCTATGGTGGCCAAAGATGGATGATGAATTGGAACTTAAGGTGAAAATCTGTTCTGTGTGTCAACAGTCTCTTCCAGTACAAGCCGAGGCTTCGCTTCACTTTTGGGAATGGCCTGAACATCCATGGAGTCGCTTGCATTTAGACTATGCCGGACCCTTCCTGGGTAAAATGTTCCTTGTGTGTATTGACGCACATTCCAAATGGTTGGAAGTGTTTCCAGTGAACAGTGCCACATCCACTGCTACAATTGATTGTTTGTTTGTTTGTTTGTTGTTTAACGCCGCACTCATCAATATTCCAGCTATATGACGGCGGTCTGTAAATAATCGAGTCTGGATCAGACAATCCAGTGATTGATATCATGGACATCGATCCACGCAATTGGGATCGATGACATGCATCAACCAAGCCAGCGAGCCTGACCACCCGATCCTGTTAGTCGCCTTTTCAACAAGCATAGTCGCCTTTTACGGCAAACATGAGTTGCTGAATGCCTATTCTACCCCGCAATCTTCACGGGTCTGCAATTGATTGTCTCAGACATATGTTTGCAACTCATGGACTGCCGGACCAAGTGGTCACTGACAATGTTTTACAAGTGAGGAATTCTCTGTCGTTATGAAACGTAATGGCATCACACATACATGTGTCGCACCGTATCACCCTGCCTCCAATGGGTTAGCAGAACGAGCTGTACAAACCTTTAAATCTGGCATTAAACGCATGACAGAGGGCACATTGGACACAAAACTTGCACGTTTTTTGTTCAGATACAGACTTACCCCGCAGACTACAACGGGGTTATCTCGAAGAAGACCAAAGACTCATCTCAATCTTCTTCATCCAAATATGAGCCGTAAAGTTAGGAACAAACTGTTGTGTATGCAAAAGTCAGTACATGATGCACATGCAAAGGGCCGTCACTTGCAAGTTGGAGGTCTTGTGTATGTTTTAAACTTTCGTCCTGGTGACAAATGGTTGTCAGGAATCATAACAGAGAGAGCCGGTCCAGTGTCGTTCCATGTTCGTCTTGACAATGGTGGTGTTGTCAAGTGCCATATTGATCACCTGCGTTTGCGCCATGTTCTGACGCATGAAAGCCAACATGATAAAACAGTTCCATCAACGCATGAACAATCAGTTCTACCAGAACTACCCGACAAGTTACCTATATTGCCTGAACTTGGCAACATTCCAGTACTTCCGGGTACCCCTCAAATGCATGATGAAGTTACTTCTACAAGGCCCGAGCAAAAGCAGGTCTTACCAGAGACACTATCTCCTACTCAGTCAGATTCTTGTGGTGCGCACGAATTTCGTCGTTCTTCCAGAATCCGGAAGGCGCCGGATAGACTTAATCTAAAGATTGCTGCTGAGTTATGAACTGTAATGAGAATGTGATGTATTTCACACTATTTGTCACCTAAGTGAACCATCAGTGATTGATAGTTTTGGATCTGGTTATTGGTTCCCTTATTCAGACAAAAGCATGTGCATATACAGTTATCTTTAATCATTAATGCAAGTGCATATTCAGTTAAAGTGTTCCAGTTATTGTGTGACATGAGAGACTCTAAATAACATCTGGAACAATATTGGTTAATTTTCATTTAATATGTTCCAATGAAGATGTGTGAAGAGACACTTTAATGACATCTTCTGGAGCAATTGTCAGTTCTTTCAACATGTGTAGATTCATTATGGTAGTTTATGTTTAAAGTGCAACAAAACTATGGGGGAGGAGTGTCATAGAGTAACAGTTTAAAACAATAAGCCACTCCACGTGATTTCCACTTAAGCATAATAACTGCTCCCTTAGCAGGGAATTCTGGGAACCTCGGTCTGTCTGCTTCCGCCATGAATGTAAACACTCAGGAAGAGTAAATGTGCATCTTGACTATCCCTCTAATACCGGGTTGTCTTGTTGATGATATGACATGTAGTCTGGGGTTACCACAATATGTTTCATGGAGGATAGGGATATTGCATGGATATTTTGTTCAGGAGAATGTGCAACGTAAAAAAAATAATTTTGGTGGCCAAAAAACAACACAAGGCATGACATTCCGATTTATTTAATGGCTGCCCTGTCCTGTGGTCCGTCATTGGTCATTGGTCATTCGTCTAATGTTTTCACACTTTCAGCTACAAATGTTGCTTGTTTCTCTGCCATCTGTCATGATGTTATTGGCATCCATCTTCCCAAGAAGTTCAACCAATAAAGTTAAACCAAAAGCTGACACAAAATCATTTTAGAAATAGAATAGTTGCCTGTACACACCTTCAAACAAATAACCTTAAAAGCACACAAAACTAAGGGATCCCTTACAGTCATAATATACCTGCATATAAGAAAACAACATTTGGACTCCAATATCATGGCAGCACAGTTACCAAGACAAACTGGCAATGATACCTGGAATACTGCCTACTTTCTGTACACAACAAGTGATTTATTAATGAGATGCTAGGGAACTTAAATTTGGCTTGCAGGGTCATGACTTGTTGGTTTTGTATTGTATTGGTCTAAAGATGTGACCCAGGGCCCTATTCCACAAAGCGACCGTAGCGCTAAGATGAATGTAACTCTCATACTTTAACATAGATTTCCGACAGTCTTAGCGCTAAGAACGCTTTGTGGAATGGGCCCCTGTTTATCAATCATGAAGAAATGGCATAAGCCAGAAGGGAATTGAATCTCTAAGAGGCAATATCTCAGGGGATTGCAGATAGTTTGATGACGCTATCATGGAACTGTTCTGGGTGAACAATACCTTCCAAATGACGTGCTGGTTTTCTTAGGGAATTAGTCAGCAAAGAGCCAGAGTCACAGGAGACTAATCACAATTTTATTTACAAGAACAATTAACAATTTACAATATACTTAGATAATAACTGAGGGTGCCACAGAGAGTCGGTACACACTCTGGGCTGTGGGAGAGAGGTCTGCTTGGTAAGAGAGTCAAACCCCTTCTCTGCCTAAAACCTTACTTACTTACTTACTTACTTTGGAGATTTAACGTGCGCTTTCCGACTGATGCGTATTTCGCACACGGGCCCGGCCAGGCCATTTAATGTGTTTCCGAAAGGGGCGAAAGTGGTGTGTGCAACCCAAGAGGGGGCTTTAGGGGTTGCTTATATAGAATTTGGGAATTTTGAGTTTTGGAATAGATGCCGATGGGGTAGGGGAGGAGAACTAAGGGAGCTGGGTATGGTGGATTTTTGTGTGTTTATGTAATTTTGATTTGGTGGATTATAGTGTTTTTAGATGCGTTTTATTAGTTCCGTTTTGATTAAGAATACGCCTAAGGCCTTGAAGTTTTCTAGTTTATTTTGTGGGTTTAGTATTGCTTCTAGAGTGAGAGCCTGGTTTAGATTGAGGGTGGTTTGTAATGCGGTTCGATGTGTTAGGTAGTGTGTGCAGTAGATGAGTGCGTGTTCTGGGGTTTCTAGTTGTTTGCAGTGTGGGCAGTTACCTGTAGTATGTTTTTTTATTTTTTTTAGGTGGTTATTTAGGTTGGTGTGTCCTGTTTGGAGTTTAGTGATTACTCTGTCGATTTTTTTTGATGGATGGTGAATTTTTGGTTTGGTTAGTGGTTTGCTGAGTACTTTTTTGATTTGGCTATTTGAGTTTAGATATAGGTTATGCCATTTTTTGGTGATTTTTTGCTTATTTACACTTTTAATTTCTGATTTTGAGATGGGTAAGTTTAAGCTTATTTCTGGGATTTTGAGGGATAGTTTAGCTGCCTTATCGGCGTTTTCATTACCGTATATTCCTACGTGGGCGGGTATCCACAAGAAAGTTATTTGTTTGCCTGCGTTAGTTAGGTCGTTGGAGCTTTTAAGTATTAGATTTATTAATTTAGGTCGGTTTTTGGTATTTTTGTTTTGGAGGGCTTGCAGTCCACTTAGGGAGTCGGTAAGTATTAGGATTTTATTGTGGTTTTTGGATTCTTGACTATGGAGGGCTGAGGCCATGCCCATTAGTTCTGCCGTGAATATTGATTGGTTGTTTGGGAGTCGGAAGGATTGTGTAGTTTTAGTTGGTTGTGTGGTATGGACTCCGAAACCTGTGTGTTTGGAGGTCGGATCTGAAGATCCGTCCGTGTAAATGTGACACCAATTTGGCCAATTTTCGTGTATGTATGCTAGTGTGGTGGTTTTAGCTATGTTTGGGTCGGTTTGTTTATTTATTTGGCTAGCTAGTGTTGTGTCTATTTTGGGTATTTTAAGTTTAGGGGTGAAGATATTTGATTGTTTGCAGTTTTGTTTAAGATTTTTAATTTGGTGTTCATTTAGGTAGTTTGTTATTCTTTGGGATATTGGGGTAAGTAAGGGGTGTTTACGAGCTAGAGCTTGGTTTTTGGGGCTGATATTCTGGTTTATTAGGTTTTGGATCAGAGGGTTTGATTGGGATGCGGCCCAGAAATTTAAGCTTAGCTGTTCCCTGCGTAGACTTAGTGGCATTTCTCCTGTTAAGGCCTGAAGTGAAGTGTAGGAGGTGCCATGTTGGGTGCGTGTAATTAGTTTGAGAGCCTGATATTGTATTGAGTCAAGTTTTTTAGATAGAGAGTTGTTTAGGGTGTTGTATATGGTGCAGCCGTAGTCTAGTTTTGATCTAATTAGTGATATGTAGAGTGAGAGGAGGGTATCTTTGGAGGCTCCCCAGTTTGAGCCAGTGAGGCATCTTAGGGTGTTTAGGTCTTTACTGCATTTAGTTGTTAGGTTTTGGATGTGAGCATCCCATGTGAGATGTTGATCGAAAATAAGTCCTAAGAATTTGGTTTGTTTTTGAAATTTGATTGTTTGGTTGTTTAGCTGGAGGATTGGGGAGGCGGGTTTCATGTTTTTATGTTTGAATACTATTCCTGTTGTTTTTTCTGAGTTAAGGGAGAAGCCCCATTTGTCAGCCCATTGTTGTATTTTATTAAGAGATTTTTGGAGTAAATTTTGGGCCATATTAATACTTTTTGTGCGGATCCAGAGGGCTCCATCATCCGCGAATTTGGATGTGTTTACTTTAGGGGATAGGCCCTCGAAGAGATCGTTTATCATTATATTAAAGAGTGTGGGGCTGAGGATACTGCCCTGGGGAGTGCCATTTTCTAGGGGACACTGGTCCGATAGAGTATGGTCTATCCCCACTGTTATTTTACGTTCGTTTAGAAAGTCCTGAATGTAGTTTATTATTTGTCCTTTTAGTCCTATTTTTTTAAGCTTTTGTATTAGCCCGTTGTGCCAAACCATGTCGAATGCTTTGGAGAAATCCAGAAAGATGCCTGTTGTGTATTGTTTGTGTTGAGTTGTCCTGTCTTTATGTCCTGTTCTAGTCGGGCGAGATTATCTAAGGTTGAGCGGCCAGGAGTGAAACCGCTTTGATCTGTGTTTATGATGTTATTTTGAGTTAAGTAGTGTTGTAGTCTATTTTTGGCCATAGATTCCATTACTTTACATAGGTTTGAGGTTAGGGATATTGGTCTATAAGAATTTGCCTGGTTAGTTGGTTTATCGGGTTTAGGGATAGGGATGACTAGTGCCTGTTTCCAGGGAGTTGGTACCTGTCCGAATTGATAGATTAGGTTATATAGCTTAAGTAGTGCCTGGAGTAGGTTGGGGGGAATTTTTTTGATTATTTGGTAGGATGTTAGGTCTAGTCCTGGGGCAGTTCCCTTTTTCCTATTTTGGAGTACGTACTGGAGTTCTTCCATTGAGTAAGGTTGGTTTATTTCGAGGTTATCATTATTTGGTTCTTTAGTAGGTTTGGCTTCTGCTTTAAGTTTTTGTTGGAATTTTTCGCTGAAGTTATTGTTGCTGCTTATGGCCGAGAAGTGGTTTGCTAGGTTATTTGCCTTTTCGGTAGGGTTGGTTGAATTGTTTATGTTGGGTGTTTTTTTGTGATGTTTTAAGCCTCTAATGGCGTGGATTTTTCGCCAGACTGTTCTGGCATCTGTGCGATTATTTACTCCTTCACAAAATAATTTCCAATCTTTGGTTTTAGCTATTTTGACTAGTTTTTGGACCTTGTGGTTTAGTTCGTGAGCTACCGTTATATGGTTATGGTCGCGTTTGGCTCTATTGAAGGCTGTTTTACGTTTGCGTCTAGTTTGTTCTATTTCCTCGTTCCACCATGGTACCGAGGGTTTGCCTATGTTATTTGTTTTATAAGGTATTGATGCTTTGGCTGCGTTAATTATGTAGTCTGTTAGGTTTTTGCAGTAGATTTCTGGGTCCTTATTTTCTAGTTTGGTTAGGTTGGCTTGGTTGCAGATATCCTGAAATTTGTCCCAGTTAGCTTGGTTATAGTTGAATTTTGGTTCTAGGTTTTCTGTTTGGGTAGGAACGTTTGTATTGCCTATGGTAATGTTTATAGGGAAGTGGTCACTACCTAGTGGGGCGTCGTGAACTTCCCATTGAGTACTTTGGGCCAGATCTGGGGTGCATATGGTTAGGTTGATAGCCGACATTTTATGGTTTTTCTTATCGTATCTAGTTGGTTGGTTATTGTTTAGGAGTACAAGGTTATTTGTTTCTATCCATTCAGAGATTAGTTTGCCATGATTATCTATTTTTTCATCTATGCTCCAGGTGGGGTGGTGAGCGTTAAAGTCTCCTAGGAATATAGTT
Organism: Haliotis rufescens; assembly: GCF_023055435.1. NCBI lineage: Eukaryota > Metazoa > Mollusca > Gastropoda > Lepetellida > Haliotidae > Haliotis > Haliotis rufescens. The sequence goes on from NW_025963979.1 coordinate 691,185, forward strand.
GATTTATTGCTTATTTGCAGTAATTTGTTTAGGTCCTCAGCTTGAATTTTTTGTTCTGCCCAGTGGTATACGTTAATGATGTTTATTTTTTGGTTTTTGGGAGTTATTTGGATGCCGTTTGCTTCTAGGTTTGGTGTGTTTATTTTGATTTCTTCATAGTTAATGTCTTCTCTGATTAGTATTATTAATCCTCCTGCGGCTCTAGCGGTTTTAGGTTTGGCTCGGTCTGTTCTAACTGAGTTGTAGTTTGGTAGAGTAAATTTAGATTTTTTTGAGAATTTGGTTTCTTGGATACAGGCAATGTGCGGACCCTTATCTTGTTTAAATTTTGCTTTTAGTTCGTGGCCGTGGGAATTTAGTCCATTGGCATTCCACTGAAATATGTTTAGGCCTTCCATTATTTGGGCTTTTAGTGTTTGGAGGTTAGGTTTTGATTTAGGCTAGGGGTTTTTACTTGGTTGAGGTAGGGCTAACTAATTCGAGGCCTATGCTGAAGAATTCGTAGAGGCCTATGCTGAAGAATTCGTAGGTAAGGGTTGTCAGTTTAAGCTTATTTGCTACGGTATAGAAAGCTTTAGTGCTAGCGTTTGGGTTTATTTCCTTTAGCATGTATGCGAGAAGGATGGTTAAGTTGTTTAGTTTGTTGTTTGACATTTGCTGAGGCCTGTGTTTAAAGGTTTTGGTTTTTTGGGGGGTTGAGAGAGTTATTTCGTTTATGTCTTCCTCGGTTGTGCATTCATATTCTTCTGTGTTGTTAAGTTTAGTTTCCTCACATTCCATGGGGGTGGTTTGCGTGCGTGCTTGTGTTTGTGGTAGTGGTCTGGATGTGGTTTCCTTACTGTCTAGGTTTTCGGGTTGTGATTGCTTGGGATCGGTTGTTGTTGCCATAGCGGCTGTGGTTTGTATGGTGCCGGGTTGGGTTGTGGTGGGCGTATTGTTGCTTGTTTTGCGTGCAGGTGTGGATGTTGTGAATGTGCTAGTGGAGGGTTGTGGGATGGACGTGTGGTGGATGTGTGTTTTGGGTGCTGGATGTACTCTTTGCAGGATGCCATCCCATGCCGAGTTTAAGTGTGGGGTGTTGTTTGGTTGTGGTGTGGGTAGCAGAGGTTGTTTTGTATGCTGTGGTTGTCTTTTTGTTTGGAGTTTGGCCGTGTCGATATTGATGTGTTTGTTGGCCTGTTGTGTGAGGGTGTGTCTATGAGGGCAGTGGTTGGATAGTGAGGAATGTTGTATGCTTTTACAGTGTATGCACCAGGGTGTGCATGTCCCTGGGCAGTCAGTTTGGGCGCATTTCCTGCATTTAGTTTTTTGGAATTTACATTGATTGGCTGTGTGGTTGTATTGGAGACAGTTAGAGCATTGTTTAACTTGTTTTATGTATGGTTTGACTTCTAATTTAGTGGTTGCTCCGAAGGAGATAAATTTAGGTGCTTCAGGATATTTAGCTGATTTTTGGAAATTGATTATGACTATTGGTGTGTTTGAGATTTTACCGTTTCTATTTGAAGTTATTCTTGGGGTGCTAGTTATTTTAGGTTGGGGGTACATATCTTGGTTATCGTTAGCGTCTTGTGCGTACATGTCTAAGTCTTCGTTGTTTTCTTTAGGATTTACTCTGATTACGCCCCTAGTGAATAGCTGCCAGTTTGGGGTTTGATGAGTTACTGTGTATTGGAAGATTTGGGTGATTTTTTTGGCTGCGTTTAGGGAGTCCTGGTCTGGGAAAATTATTTGGAAACCTTTGTTAGCCTCTTTAATTTTGTCGAAGTGAATTTTGTGCTGTTTGAACCAGATTCCTACTTTATTGGCTGTGAGACATTTAGAAAGGACGTTTATGGGGCCTGTAGCGCAAAAGTAAAGGGCAAATGTGGTGATGATGGATGCGGGCGACATGTTTGGTGGTGGTTGTGTGTTGGAACTGTCCAGCTTCCTTTTTTTGGTGTTTGTTGTGGGGATCGGCGATACGGCTGTTTTGGTGGGTGAAGCTACTGGTGATTTGGAGCCGAAACCGTCAGGTATGAGTGGGATGGATGTCCTCCCGGAAGTGTTGTGGGCTTCCGAAGGTGTGGGTGATTCTGTTTGGTGGATGTCTGCCTGGGTAGTGTTGCGGGAGTCGGACATGTTTTGCGGCTAGTGGGGCCTAAAACCTGCCTACAGTATGTATTTAACTAAAATTTAAACAATAAAATGGAATGTGATTGGTTGATACACGATTGGTTGTGTCCTAAGCTAAATGGATGGCTAGACAGAGGGGAATACTAAATCCTGTTTATCCTGTTGGACTGGCACTAATCTTGTTGACATATTCACTGGATGCTTTGAAAGAGATTATTGTGTCACTATAGATGAGCTTGTGTGGGGGCTAATCCTTAATGCCCTATAGATGAGCTTGTGTGGGGGCTAATCCTTAATGCCCTATAGATGAGCTTGTATGGGGGCTAATCCTTAATGAGTCTTAATTGAAGTAATGTTATTCTAATATACCCCGGTAGGTGATGACATAAATAAATATCCTTTGTCTGGGAGATGGGATCTTGATACCTTAGGCTAGCATTTATCTAAAAGCTTCAAATCAATTAAACTATGTAGACGTAACTCTTGTCTTATTGAATAGCATGTCTAGAAGACGCGCTCCCATTACCTTAGGCTAGCAACCATCTAAAAAAGCTTTATCTGAAACTACTGATATTTTATATATGCATTTTACCTAATGATAATTATTACTTGCTAAACTATAATTATATGAAATGATGTATAAATATTACACCATGATAACTCATAAAAGCACTTGATGTAGATCTAATTATTATAAGATAACTTAGTATAAATGTTATCCCATGATAACGCTCAGGTTTATGGAAGTCAGACAAAGCCATTCTATTCCTGTCAGCTTTGAATTATTATGTGACATTTTGTTGTCAACAGGTGTGGGATCAGTGGTTGCAAACCTGACATGGCTGGCAAATGTGTTAATCAATAAGCTGAGACCTTGTGCTGATGTAACCCAAACTTCCTTTTATCTTATCTTAGATACAATAGAAACTTCTTGATGTTTTGTAAAAATAGTATCTGACAACAAGTGTGGTATTACTATTATAGATTATTATACCCCTGTTTACGAAGTAAATCAGCGGTATATAGCGTTCCGTCCGTCCGTCCTTCCGTCCGTCTGTCCTTCCATCCGAGCTTTTGTACGGCCCATAACTTTTTAACCATGCACCCTAGCTTCACCAAACTTGCTACACACATTTACCACAATGAGTACTTGTGCCTTTTGCTAGTTTGAAGATTCTGAACTTTTTAATTTTTGCCGTTTAAAACATTAAGAAACTCAAACTTTTAGGGTGGGTGTTTTGTACGGCCTATATCTTTTTAACTATGCACCCTAGCTTCACCAAACTTACTACACACATTAACCACAATGAGTACTTGTGCCTTTTGCTAGTTTGAAGATTCTGAATTTTTTAATTTTTGCCGTTTCCATGGACACATTAAGAAACTTAAACTTTTAGGGTGGGTGTTTTGTATGGCCCATATCTTTTTAACTATGCACCCTAGCTTCATCAAGCTTGCTACACACATTAACCACAATGAGTACTTGTGCCTTTTGCTAGTTTGAAGATTCTGAATTTTTTTATTTTTGCTGTTTCTAGGAATCATGGTGAAACATAAATTTTGGGTAGAGTTTTTGTACGATCCATGTTTACAATATTATGTATCCTAACTTCAGCAAACTTGCTACATTAACCACTATGATTGTTTTTTATCTTTTATAAGATTCTGAAAGTTTTCTCTTTTGCTGTTTTCATGGAAACATGATGGAATTTAGAAATTTTGATGACTGGTTTTGTATAGCTAATATATTTTCCAAAATTGTTTCCACGCATGTAGATCATCATAAGTATCTGTGCTTTGTGATAGTTTGAATTAATGAATTCTTTACCATATCTGTTAAGGCTAGATTGAAATTATTAATTTATTGATTTTCTTATATGATATTGTTCCATTTTTTATGTGTTTTTATATCAACAACTTTTGGTCCTTTTGATAATTCTTCTTATGTAACACCTCAATCAAATTTTTATTCAAAGGTGTTCATGGTGATCTACTTCCTCGTAGTGAACACTGGTAACATGGGAGATTTGGGGGGGGCAATTGTCACTGGAACTCAAACTTAGTTTTTAAAACATTGAAGTTAAAATCAGTTAGAAATATGTAATATTTCTTTAATTAACAAACTATTTACTATTTGTTGTTGACCAGAGGGGATAATGGGGGTATGTGAGCTTTGCTCACTTCTTTCTTGTTATTATTGTTGTGGTACAAGATTTATATCATCACAATATGGCTGAAATATTGCCGATGTGACGTTAAACTTCAACTCACTCACTCACTACAAGATTTATGACACTGAATGGATAGAGGTATTTAGTTTATTATTAAAAAATAACTATTGTTTGACATATTGTAATATTTTAATATTCAATGCAGAACCAGTTTTGGTTTGATCTGTTAAATAAACAAAAAGTGTCATAATTTAAATATGTCTTTAATGTGGGTAATTATTAAAATAGGACACTTGTTAGTTAGATACCATTTTTTACAAAATGTTATGAAGTATCTACTGAGACTGAGTGTAGTTACTTTGTTCATAGAACGCCTCCATGATCTTGTGGTAGCACGGAAGGTCTGGGGTTCGATTACCGGCTGCATCATACCAAAAGACATTAAAAGACGGTACTTGTTGTTACCCTGCCCGGAGCTCAACATTGAGCGGCTAAAACAAGGACTGGTCAGCTCAGAGTCGGTATGCTGTGTCTTTGTCGGGTATTCATGTTTAACTGCGGCATAGTATCTCAGTGGGCTAGCACTATAATATTGGCAGCAGTCCAGACAAAGACATACATAGATAGGATGGGAAGCCTGCAGCGATGGCCTTTGGCGATGTGCGCAGCGCAAGCAGGCCAAGTAGATCGACAGCACATGTGAAAGACCCCCTGTCATGAGGACAGAGTGGTCGTCCTTTGGCCATCTAGCACTTGCGCAGTGACTAGTTTAACAACTTCCTAGTTACCCAAACTTCCAGATAATAGTGCGTGTCAGAATTTAACTCCACGAGAACGTCACATGTGCATGTCACATGTTCCGCAGGTGTATTGTCGATTTTATCATGTATGTAATAAAAACATGACCGTTATATATGTATACTATGTGTTTGTCAGCCATTCTTATTTCAATTATGCTGCGAACACGGTGTCAGAATATTTGTATTTGTTGATTTATCGAAAATGTTGGGTGAATGGAAGGAGTAATAATTAGATATCAGCTCTGATTCATGGTCTGAGGAGGAAAGTGAGTCTTCCAAACGACCTTAAAGAGAGATGAATACCACAGAGAAACCTACACCAAAGACGGAACGGCTACCAGTGTCCTTTCTGCTTGAAACAGTATTTGTCTGTATCAGGGTTCAGGGGTCATGTTGTCAACATGAACAAACCATGTGATCTAAAAGGTGAGAGTACCAATGCATATTTTCAGTATATGTTTTCTGTTTTGCTTAACATCTCCTGAACATGTGTGATAAGCGAGTGCGTGCGTGCGTGCGCATGTACGCGTGTGGGTGTGTGTGATGAAAAACAGTATTTACTTTAAAAAAATTCATAAAAATAAGGACACATGACAACATTCTCACAGTTTTATTATGCTCAAAATTAGGGCCACAATAAATTAATTTACAGTTTATCATCTAAATATTTTCAAAAATAAGGGAGTTTTTATTGAAAATATTGTTTTTTTCTGAAAATTCTTGTTAAAATGTTAATATTAGGACTAAAATTAAAATATATTTAGGCGAGATGGGAGATGAATAATTGAGGGGATGAGAATTTCATTTTAATTTTATTTTGGCCTAATTAAAAATATCAATAGTTTTTATACAACAATAATGTATATTCATAAAAGTGTTGTGTAATAATAATACATTCTTACTTCCTAAGTAAATAAATATATATATATATAATACACACAAGTAGAAATTGTTCATAAGAAATAAAATATTTTGTTTTAGTTTGCAATATATGCATTATATATTGAATAACACATTTCATTTCCTACTGGGGAACTAAGGGTTATTTTTAATACAATAGTTTCTAAGAAATCGAAATTACTATGTGTTTCAACAGCTTTATCTTGTGATGTGCATTTTGATTTACATCACTTATATGATCGTAATAGTCTGGACGTTAACTTTATACATGAACAAACAGATCATTTAATATTTGGCTGGAACACTTATCATTGTTTTTAAAAGTTCATGTTACAGTTCATGCTTAAGAGTTCTTTTGCACAAGTCTACTTCTGTTCTCAACACATGTATTTTCAGTGGCTGGACTAAAGCAACATTAATGTAAATGATTTTGTTTCAGCTAGTCAACACAAGCTGTCAGACACACAGAAAGCTGATGTTGCTGCTACACCTACCTGCGCCCAGGACATCACAAAGACGTCAAGTGACATCACAACCTTTACAGACAATTCATTCCAACAACTGCTTGAGTCTGCGGTGTTAGAAGTTTTTAATAACCCTAATCACAACTCCACCAAATCTAAGTCCGGAGGTACCATAGTTGATATCACCAAAACAGTGGTGTCCTCACCTGACACGATGTAGGAATTAGGAACTGTAATTAAGCCACTATTCCTTGGATACACTGGCAGTTTTGGGCAAGACAAACTCTTTCCCTGCAGACAAGGAACTCATGTGGAGTAAACTTCATGCAATGAGGACCACTTTTGCACTTTGTGCCAGCTTACGCGTGATTTTGAAAGTTTCTACGGAGACAAACATGCGTGTCCATTTCTATATTTAGTGTCTCCTTGATGACCTCTTCAGATGTGCCATTACCAACAATAAGTTCATTATTTACAGACCAAGTCAACTCAGTACTATTCTACATACCTGGATATTTGATTTATGCCATGGAGAAAAATTCAATGAAGAATGGAAGTACCGCCTCTGTGTCAATTCTTAAAAACCTCTGTGCCTCATCTACGCAGAAGTCTCCCAATTTTGTTTCAAAGTTCGAAATATGGACTGTGAACATAAACCATGGTGGACTGAAGTCTGTGCTATTAACTTTTTCTTTCTCGCCAGAAGAATAGAGACAATATGCAGACTGGCAGTTAGTTTAAAGGATCTGAACGCTGATGCACTTGCAAAGATGGCACTGAAAGAGGCAATAATGCAAGACCTCCGAGTTTCCAGTGCCTCCGAGGATAAAGTTGAAACCTCTATCTTGGAGAACATTGTGGATCTATTTCTAAGACTCAGTGGAAGAGCTGTTGCAAAACATGTGCAAAAACAATCCCAGAAGGAAAATGAAAAATCAAATTTGAGGGAAAGAAGTCCCAGTCGTTTGAGGAAACGATTGAAAACTTACAATAATTTGTAGCTGCAATGATAAAAGTTATCCCCTTATGTGTATTGCTTGTGATTCCTTATTATCAACACCTGGATATACCGTTGATACTAAAGTATTTTAATCTGGTATGTTAATTGTAACATATTTTGAGTCGCACAAAGCATTTATTATACATACTTGCTTCCTAGAACCTTAGACTGACTGTAAAACATGAAGCAAGAAAGTTTGAAAATTACAACTTTCAACAAGTTGTTTTCTTCATTTATTTTGGATTTTCTATTATTACATCTGCTGTGTCCTGTAGTCACGATAACTCAGTTTAGCTTTTTCTGTTTCAACAGTAAACACTGAACTATTTTGCTTATGGAAATATTATTCATTTGGTTTTAGAAAATCAGGACTAGTCAGGACTGATGCCAATTTATAGTGCTAGCTCACTGAGATACCATGTTGCAGTTTAACATGAATACCCCACTCAGACACAGTATACTGATTATACAGTCACCAGTCCTTGTTTAAGCCTCTTAATGCCAAGTGCCAGACAGGGTAACAACAAGTACCATCTGTTAACGTCTTTTGGTATGACACTCTACCACTAGACCACGGAGGCGGTCTGATTGGATCAGGAGCACTTGCACCTGTTTAAGGCAATATTTCCAAAAAGCGAAGACAGGGACCACTTGGTGTTGACAGTACCCCACTTGCCATAAGGTGAAGATAATAATATTGTGAACATGTGACTGTTGTATAGTTGTACAGTGTTGTATAGTGAACACGGTGATGATAAAAAACAGTGAATTGTAAAACATGTGATTCAGTGTAAACTGTGCGTGTACATTGTATGTGCACTATGTGCACTGTTTAGTAGAAACAAATGGATTTACCTCTCCACGAAACTAGTAAAATCCTAGATATTTTTTATATTTGTATACTTATCCTGCATTACTCCTTAATGCATATTACTGCTTGTTTCTTGACAGAGAAAAGAGCTGTGTGAGGGTCTTTGCTTGAAGAAGTTGCTCCAACTAGCTGAGAAGCCAGCCCATCACGCAGCTCCCACGTAACCAAGGGAAGTGACGTCACGGATCCTCACATTACTCCTGATTTTTTCCTGTAACATAAAACTGATTCAAACCCTCACGTGTTTGGTATCTGAGTTAATGTTGTTTTGTCTTTGTGTTGTGCCTACGGTTTGTATTTTGTACATTCTATGTTTGATAAACATGTGCATAACGTTATTAGACACTTACTGGCGTTTTCTCAAAAGAAAACATAAGGCCAGGTGTCTTGTTGCTCCAGGTAGCCATCTTAAATATTTTGCGTAGCCAGCAGTTTGTGAACTGGTTTGCGTTCTATATTCTTTTGCTTGGTACTCCTCGATTGGCGTATCTTCGCAGGTATTGTTTGTTTTGTTGTATGTTGTCTTACGTTTGTCGTAATATTTGTTTCATAAACCCACACAGTGGGATAAACAAATTATAGCATACATAATCGGGCAGGGACGTATTGTGATTTTACACTGCTTAGTTGCAGATATCATGCCCTCCTCCTCAAAGTGCCGGCATAATATGTCGGCGTGGGATCCCCACCCCCTGTGCCTTAATTGTACATCTTAATGCCTCCAGGGTCACCGATGTTTACTGCTTTCACCCACAGCTTTCAGACAGTACCTCCGTGTGTGTAAAAAACACAGAACACAGCAGGCCAGGAAACAACTCGACCAGACGCCTGTCGCTGTACATCAATGACTCAATCCCGAGTCTCAGCCTCCTCCCAGAGACGAGACAGCTCTCAAGACCATGGCTAGGGTGTCACAGCCAGCCTTCGCTGAGGCGTCCCAGTCTGGCTCAAACCAGCCGCGACGCAACACCCTCTAGCCCCAGTGGTGTGGCACCACCTCAACCTCTCGGGGTAGAGGAAAAGGCGGGGCATCGGGCGCATAACAGTCCCGCCGTGGCCACTCCAACGGAGGTAACGCCGACCGCAGGGACTTCCAGTGAATAGCCAGACAAGCATGACTGGGACTTCCACCCCCAGCCGTCCAAGTTGTGGACACTCCAGTATGTGGGAGACTGGGTCGTTGCTGCCAGAATTGTGAGATCCTGGGGGACCCATCTATCACCAACATCATCCGACATGGGAACAAGCTGGCGCTTATAGGTGACCCACCAGTCACGTCGTTGCCCATAGCCACCTATCCCCCTACTCAACAAACGCTACCTGGCGCGTCCACCTTATTCAGGATGACCAATCGCTCACTGGAAGCAGGCCCTCAGACACGCCCTCCTCTCCATCTCGATGGACAACATCACTGTCGTATGGTGCCTTCGGAACCAAGGAACTCACTCGATTTCGCTCCTTCAACAGACGTTCCGATTGTTTCACCTAGTGGATCATCTGGGGATTCAGTTCCACGTCCACCACATCCCGGGCTGCCGAAACATCCTAGCGGATGCCCTCTGTCTCGGCCAGACAAAGTGGCTCCAACAGAGTGGAAACTTCACCCAGATGCCTTCGCTCTTGTTTGTCGAGACCATGGTCTCCCCAACATAGACCTATTCGCCACCAGCCAGAACTACCAGATCCACGACCTACATATCTCCGGTGCCGATCCACTGGCTTGGGCAGTCGACACTTTCAGTGTCCCCAGAGAAGGACTAAAAGCGTACGCTTTTCCGCCACCTGTACTCCTTCCCAAAGTCGTCCCGAAGATCAGATCGACACGGAACCTCAATCTGACTTTGGTCATGCCCTGGTGGCCAGCGAGGGCTTGGTTCGTCGACCTCAGAGAGCTGTCCTACGTCAACCCACTGCCACACACAGATTGGCCAAATCTGCTGATCCACCCTCACAGCAGACAGCCACACCCAGGACCAGACAGGTTATGTCTTCACATCTGGTCCATTTACAGAGAGCACTGAAAGCCAAAGGCTACTCGGCCAAAGCGGCTAGGGCCATCACGATGGCACATGGCCCAACCATCAGGTGCCTCTATGATGATAAGTGGCAATCCTTCGAGAGCTTTTGCAGGGGCAAGCACCTAGACCCCACATCTGCATCGCCCCAATTCCTGGCTGAGTTCATGCTCCATCTGTGTCACAAGTGTAAGCTCAAGGGCAGTACCATCATGACCTACCTTGTGGCGCTCAACTCCGTCCTGGCAGTTACGGAGATCGGTGCATGACGTAAATCCCGGAATTACAGGCTCTGCTCCGCTCATTCTGGCTGGAAGACCAAAAGGCGAAATCTCGTACACCAGCTTGGGGCTTGAACGTCATTCTCACCTTGCCGAGCCACTCGAAACGTCGTCATTCTACAACCTGACGAAAAGCAGCCCTTGTCAGTGAGCTACACGCCCTAGACGTCACACTGGTCCGCTTTGAGCAGAGTGCACACGGAGCCGTGCATCTGGGCCTGTGCTGGGACTTCATTGCAAAGAATCAGCTCCCAGGCCAGCCCGATAGATCGTTCCTCATCCCCCCTCTTTCATCGATTGTGGGCGCGGAAGATGAACTAGAACTCCGTCTATGTCCGGTTAGAGTGCTTCGTTGCTACATCCGACGATCCAAGGAACGCGGTAGACAACGATGATGCCTCTTCGTACCGGTATCTGTGACCTTGCGAGCGGAAGTCAGCCGCAACACGATCGCCCTCTGGCTACGAGCCATCATCCTCCAGGCCTACGAGGCAGCGGGATTGGACCCCCCACGCTCCAACAACCCATATGAGATCCTGGTGGTCGCCTCCACCATGGCGCTACACAGCAATGCGCAATCATGGAGGGATGTTTCTGGCGATCCAACACAGTCTTCGCCAGTCACTACCTGCGAGATGTCGCATTGGAGGATGTGCAAGGCACGCACAGCAAGTCATTGACCACGCCTCCAAATCCAGAGCCGGCCTTTCGACCTCCCCTGGCGTAAGCCCTGGACTAGAAGGTTCATGCCTCATTTGCATACGGCTCGGTGCTCCAGTCTCGACCTAGCCGAGCGTTATTGTCAGGCTGCGCAGTACCAGGACACAACGCATACCTGACTCTTCCCTTCCATGTAATGATCATCCAGGCCGACCACAGCCGAAGACGGGCTGACGGAAACGGAGTTTCCTATACATGGAGTGGTCACCCGATGCCGACCACACAGCCGAGGACGGGCTAGGGAACAGAGTCTGGAAATAACAGATGAAAGTCCACATCTGAAGGTATGCCCACCTCCGGTTCCGTCCGATAAAGATGCATTAAGGAGTAATGCAGGATAAGTAAAAAATCTAGTAAAATCCTAGATATTTTTTATATTTGTATACTTATGCTGCATTACTGCGTCTAAAGGGACCCGCCCATCGCAGATCTACCTCCCCACGATGCCTTCCGATGTTTCGGACTACAGAGTAATGTGAGGATCCGTGACGTCACTTCCCTTGGTCACGTGGGAGCTGCGTGATAGGGCTGGCCTCTCAGCTAGTTGGAGCAACTTCTTCAAGCAAAGACCCTCACACAGCTCTTTTCTCTGTCAAGAAACAAGCAGTAATATGCATTAAGAAGTAATGCAGGATAAGTATACAAATATAAAAAATATCTAGGATTTTACTAGTTTCGTGGAGAGGTAAATCCATTTGTTCCTACTAAACAGTGCACATACAATGTACACGCACAGTTTACACTGAATCACATGTTTTACAATTCACTGTTTTTTATCATCACCGTGTTCACTATACAACACTGTACAACAGTCACATTTCACAATATTATTATCCCCCGCCGCGCGAAAGCGCGAAGCGGGGGATATAGTATTCACGACCGTCCGTCCGTCCGTCCGTCCGTCGGTCCGTCCGTACATCCCACCTGTTTGTTGCCGCGATATCTCAAGAACTAAACACTGGATTGTCTTCATATTTGGAACTATGGTGTATATACAGACTCCGCAGACACCAGTCGGTTTTGGTGACCTTGACCCCATTTTCAAGGTCACAGCAGGCATATCTGCTTTTGGAGTTGGAAAACGGTGTTGCCGCGATATCTCAAGAACTAAACACTGGATTGTCTTCATATTTGGAACTATGGTGTATATACAGACTCCGCAGACACCAGTCAGTTTTGGTGACCTTGATCCCATTTTCAAGGTCACAGCAGACAAATCTGCTTTTAGAGTTGGAAAACGGTGTTGCCGCGATATCTCAAGAACTAAACACTGGATTGTCTTCATATTTGGAACTATGGTGTATATACAGACTCCGCAGACACCAGTCGGTTTTGGTGACCTTGACCCCATTGTCAAGGTCACAGCAGGCAAATCTGCTTTTAGAGTTAGAAAACGGTGTTGCCGCGATATCTCAAGAACTAATCGCTGGATTGTCTTCATATTTGGAACTATAGTGTATATACAGACACCGCATACACCTGTCAGATTTGGTGACCTTGACCCCATTTTCAAGGTCACAGCAGGCAAATCTGTTTTTGGAGTTGGAAAACGGTGTTGCCACAATATCTCAAGAACTAATCGCTGGATTGTCTTCATATTTGGTACTATGGTGTACAGGCGGGGGATATTTTGTCACTCTGTGACAAATACTTGTTATCTTTACCTTATGGCAAGTGGGGTACTGTCAACACCAAGTGGTCCCTGTCTTCGCTTTTTGGAAATATTGCCTTAAACAGGTGCAAGTGCTCCTGATCCAATCAGACCGCCTCCGTGGTCTAGTGGTAGAGTGTCATACCAAAAGACGTTAACAGATGGTACTTGTTGTTACCCTGTCTGGCACTTGGCATTAAGAGGCTAAAACAAGGACTGGTGACTGTATAATCAGTATACTGTGTCTGAGTGGGGTATTCATGTTAAACTGCAACATGGTATCTCAGTGAGCTAGCACTATAAATTGGCATCAGTCCTGACTAGTACAAGCAGCCACACACACACGTGTATGCACGTCGCTATATAAGTGCAATAATCTTGAACGTGACGTTAAACCCAATTTCACCTCACCTCACCTCGCCTCACCCCATCTCACCTGATGCAATCACCCAAAGTTGAGACAATGTGTTCCTGACTGTAGGGTTGTTGTTTGATCCACTTTTCTGGCGATAATGAGCAAAATGTTCTTCCAGGGGATCTTGGTTAAATCTATTTGTCAATATAAAACTTGCTCCTTCTGTCAAAAGAAATTTTGTACATTCTACAATAGAATACCCATTAAATGTTTGTTGACTCAGCATCATCTCTCTGCGTTGCCCTCTTGTATATGGTCCTGCCCTAGTCACTATGACTGTTTCCCAATCATTGAAATATTGCAAGATTTCATGAGTCAGATATTGAATTCTCAGGTCTTCTCGTGTCCTATATGCCTCTAGATCAGGGTTCTCTTGTGTTTTGCCTCCTCCAAATTTCTAGTGTTCAGACAGTTGAAGAAACATTCATCAGCCGAATAAATTAGACAGTTTCTGTCCCATAAAGATCTTCAAGAGCATCCGCAACTGTCTTACTGAGCACTTGTGCAGCTAGGTTCACTTTCATATTTGCAAATGATGATACATGTACGTGATGTAGGGAAAATAACTCAGTTTTCAGTAAATCCAAGATATCCGATATGAAAAACAGTTTTCTGTTGGGAAACGAATATGGGTTCAAAATCCAAAAGGTATTTTGTAAATTTTCATCATGATGTAGTTCGAAGAACTTTTGGGGGGGCATCGCCCTGTCACATGTTATAAACAATGGTTTTAACAGGCATTCAATCATCAATGTTCTCACATATAAATGGATATAAAGTAGCTGCAGTCACTTCCTCTCATCCTAACAACAAGAATGGATTTCGTCAGTCTAGGGTCACTGTCACTAAGGAGATTTTCCATATGACTGATGTTGTTCTCACTTTTTTCCAGTTCCACATAGCCAACTAACTTTCTGTCTTTCAGTCTTTCTGAAACTTTAATTTTGTCTTAAAGGATCCTGACATAAGATATCCATTCTTCCTCATACATTCCACAGTTCTCTGCCTGTTCTATTAGATGCTCGGTAAAAGCCATATTTACTTCACAAGACATGCGAGTACCGGTAGTCAAACAACGTACGTGAACATGGAAGGGCAATGAACCCAGAATCTTTGGCCACATCTTAAGCTTTTTTACTTTTGTTTGCAAATATAAACAACACTTGACCATCATAGGGTGCCACCTCATTGCCGATTTGTTTTTAGAGTTTTGCATACTTAAGTTGTTGATCCCAGAACAGCCTCTGTGTACAATTTTAGTCGGGATAACTTGTCTCGACATCACTTGTGTATTTATCAACGAGCTCGTTTTCACTGCAGCTTAACACATGTCCTTTTATCTTGATGACATCAAGCACCGTCTTTTAAGTTGATCAAGTCCCACCTGAATTGATTGCTTCTCAGTTTTTTAACATGTCAATCTTCCTAACCAAATGGACTCTGTTCATTAAACTATGCAGTGCTTTCTACAAAAAAAAGTAGTTAGTTTGGGCCTTTTGATGGAAGCCTTCTTCAGCTGATTATTTCTGTATAAGTCACAGTGTTTGCATCTCCTCTTTGATAGACCCAGTAGACAGCACTTGGTTGACCGTATTGTTGACTCATACTGAATGTCACCTCTCATAGCATCAGTATCTTCCCGGTAGGCAATAGCACTGATACAACTTGCACTCTTGTTGAATACCAACACCTGAAGGCACCATAGATACATATTGAGCCTCATACTTTCCCATGCAAATGTCCCAGTTTTGACTGTAACTTCTGAATGTCTTTCACAGAATTATATATGTGTGGAAGACCGGTCCAAAAATCATGATCAGAGCCTACCTTCTTGCCATTCACATACAATGTTGGTTGTCACAACTGATTGATGATCAAGTTGAGTTTCATTGCCTGGCTAGGTTCATGATCACAAGGTTGAACATATCTCAATACATGTGCAAATAAAAACAACCATTTTTATCCTAGAATCTAGGATACAAATGGTTGTTTTTATTTGCACGTTTTGATGGCAAATTTGACATGAAACAAAGAAAACTTTTCGTCAGTAAGAAGTAACATAAATGGAAAAATTATTGAAATCATTATTTCTTGAAAAATTGGTTCGGTAGTTCTTTTTTGAAATGGTGATAAAAACCTGTAATAATTATGGAAGATTTCACTACATTATAAATCAAACCCAAAAGGTCTTGATATTTGTGAGTGAAAATCTAGAAATAAAGACATATTTTATATGATACAAATATGCCTACATTTAAAAACATTAATTGACTTTTTTCATCCTCTGCTTCATAAATTAGTGCACGAATAGGACATTATTTACAATTTTGCTGACTGCGTGTCCACCATCTTGGTTTTGAAGTCGGCACCACAAGTTATGACTGGCTCTACTTCTAAGGGGAATATTGCCAAGGACAATAGTTAAATCACAAAAACAAGTCATTGGTAGCTTTCTTGCACATTCTAAGTAATGATAATTCTTAACTTTAGTTCATGAAATGCTACGTAAGTGCTGCATTCTGTAAAAATCCAAACACAATGTCTTCGCTCTGTTGTCTAGCGATCATGAATTACCTGAGATGACTTGCATGCACACAGCTGCTCGATGAACCCCTGCTGTGGCAATTAGTGCATCTAACATCAGAGAAGACTTTCAGAGAAGGCTGCTTATCCAATGTATATACGTCTTGGGTCCGTACAGGATCCCACCGCATGCTTGCTTTGTTTGTTTCATTGTTTGTTAAATGCTCTGCAACAGTCCAGCTATATGACGGCAGTCCAGACAATCCAGTAATGGACATCATCATCAATGATCCATGCAATACAAATACGATTACCTGCAATCAACCAAAACACTTAGCCTGACCACCCAAATCATTTAATCACCGACAAGCATTGTGCAACATTATTGGTTTTCAATAAACCTTGTCAATAATCAGCAAAGCTTTGAAAGTAACATGTGTTCTGTTCCATTTCTTTGATGTAGGTGTTGGAGTGGTAGATGGCTTGCTGTATGCTGTAGGAGGTCATGACGGTCCTCTTGTAAGGAAGAGTGTTGAAGTTTATGACCCTGAGAACAACATGTGGAAGCAAGTGGGGGACATGCATCTGTGCAGGAGAAATGCAGGTGCGTTTGTTTTGACACCCAGCACAGTGCAAGATAAACTCCATTCAGTAGGATAGGGCACTACACTCAATACTGTTCAGCGCTTTGACAAATTCCAAGCCTTTATTTTGTTTGAAAATAGTGCTCACCTGGATATGTCTTCAAGTGTGTAAAATGTCAATAGTTTAAAAAAACAAAGACTGACACCATTGCTATCCAAATATTTTCTGCATCAATACTAATAACTGACACTAAAATATAACAAACTGAATAAAATATGATATCATCATGAGGAGAAACAAACATGCCAACGTCACCTCTCTCAGTCTGGCAATTTCAGATGAGAAGTTTACAGAGGAAATATGCATTTTGAGAGAAATTAAGAGGATGTTCAAACAAGGTCAATATCTAAAATATTGCTTAAAAGAAGCCATGTCTGCACCACTCCACAGTAAGAAACACCATACATTAGTCTTGCAAATACCCTACCTCTATTACATCACAACCATAAAACCTGTGATTTGGCTGTCATTACACTAGAAAATCTTCTGATTTTCAACAGAAGTCATCACCATTGTCAACTATCCATAAACACTTGTGCAAGAAATTGTATCTTGCTTCCCACACTCCATGCACATGTGCAAGGAGGGAAAAACTACTCTTCTTTCTTTCCCTTTCCTCCCCCCCCTCCCCCCAAAGTCATCTTGGCCTTCTCTCATTTTTTCTCCATCAAGTGTATTTTCTTCTTATCCTGCGTTACTCCTTAATGCATTTACTGCTTGTTCTTGACAGAGAGAAAGAGCTGTGTGAAGGTCTTGCTTGAAGAAGTTGTATCAACTAGCTGAGAGGCCAACCCTATCAAACAGCTCCCACGTGACCAAGGGAAGTGACGTCACGGATCCTCACATTACTTTTGTCACTTGAATAGTGAAGACCTGTTTTTTTATCTGCTCATAAAACTTGTTGAAACCCTCACATGTTTTGCTTCTTTGAGTTGATAGTCTTGTGCTTGTGTTGTGCTTACGCTTATATCTTCATACATTCTATATGTTTAAGCATTGCATAAATGTTTTGACACCTGTTGGTGTTCTTCTCCTGTTTGTGTCTTGCTGTTTCAAGTAGCCATCTTGAATATTTTACGTGGCCACGCAGTCTAGACTGAAAGTGGTTCACCTGCTGTATTTTTTGTTGCTTAGTACCTCATCATTGTCATACTATTGCAATTGTATTGTTTGTAAATGTGTGTTGTTTTATGTTCCTCGTAAACTTGTTTACATAAAACCACAAAGCTTGGAAAACAAATTATGGCATACATAATCGGATGGGGATGCATTGTGATTTTACTCTGCTTCATTGCAGATAACGAGCCATCTTGTAATAAGTTGGCGTGGGATCCCAACTTACTGTGCTTAAATTTTTACATCACCATGCCTCCAGTCTTCCAGATGTAAAGACTGTCTCCCACTTTCCCCCACAGCTTTCAGACAATACCTCCGAGTGTCCAAGAAACGCAAGCGTAGGATGTCGGACACTTCCGAGACTTCCCCCACCAGACGGGTGGCCTCTACAGCCTCCTCGGAGAGGGAATCCCCCAGCCTCTACAGCGGCCATGTTGTCATCCTGATTGGTTAACATGTCTCCTCAGAGTACTTTGACGACCACCAGCACATCAGTCTACTCGGGGGTGGCCACCACCATGAGGCCTGGCATGGCTTAGACTTACCAGATGGTGCCTATACAGTCCAACATACAGACGCCCTCAGGCTACGGCTACCAATAGGAGTAGTATAGGTAATGATGGTTCTGGACCACTTCCACTGGAGCCGGATTCATATACCTATACTGCTACTACAGGTGGCATTTTTTATGCCAAAATGATTATGTGATTTAACGATAGTCATGAGATTGGCTCTAGCTCACCAATACCTGGGGCCAATCATTGCTTCTATTAGTATAAAAATGATGATGCGATTCAACGAAAGTCGTTTTAAAAGAAATATCAATATTAATTAATAATGAATAAAATTTACTATAGCCCACGAGGATATTGGAAAGGTGTAGGAGCAATAAAAAAATTAGCCACCGCGGCTAAGGTATCTAAAGATGTGGCCAAGGATTGGTTAAAGAAACAAGCGATGTGGCAGATATATTTACCGGCACCGCGTTATATACCGAGGAAGAAGTTTGATATTTTTACAACGAATGAAGTTCATCAGGCTGACCTCTTGTTTCTTCCCCACGATAAGGTAAAACGCAAAACGTATAAATACGCTTTAACGGTAGTGGATGTGGCTAGTCGATACAAAGAGGCTGAGCCATTAACCTCGAAAGAATCAACAGAGGTAGCTAATGCACTGAGTCGCATATATACTACCCATCAAAAGTTAAGACTCACCAGTGTAAATGTAGCCACTCACTATACTCAACTGTTTCAAACCAGATAATGCCAAATATTCTAAACTTTTTACAGGTACTGTTAACACATGAACTGTTGTGGCGTAAAACCAAATCTGTAACGGTGAAAAGATTAGAGTTTTTCGTTCATTAATTGATAAAACTCTGTGAAATGTCGCACATTTTTAAACAAAATTCGCACCAAAACGCAGGTGTTCACATGCACGATAATGCACGTGTCTTAGCAGCAATTTGACGCGGGATACTCATGCAATTCATCTTTATAAGGATTGCAGTTGGCTCCTCTGAGTTAGTGGAGAAATTCTTCTTTGATGCAAGCATGGGTAGAGGGAGAAGTCTCCGTATTGAGCAACGACACCAAGCCTTGGCACTGCTGCAAGATGGCAGATCACAACGGTATGTTGCCAGACGTCTTGGCGTATCCCAATAGGCAGTTTCCAACCTCTGGGTACGCTTTCAACAGACCAACTCCGTCCAGGATCGACCCAGGTCGGGTAGGTCAAGGGTAACATCACAGCAAGATGACCAATGCGTCTTTTTGCTGTTTCTCAGGGGCAGAAACATTACAGCCACAGCAGCCAATAATGCTTTCCAACAAGCTACAGGACGACGTGTATCTGTATCAACAATACGCCGCGGATTATGTCACTACGGACTGCGGGCACGTCGTCTAGCTGTAAGACCCCCTCTTACACCACGCCACCGTCAGAACAGACTGAATTGGGGAAATGGACATTTACGCTGGGGTCCCCGCAGATGGGCAAGGGTACTCTTCTCTGACGAATCAAGGTTCAATCTGCATTTCAACGATGGTCGGATCCAAGTCTACAGACGTCAGGGAGAGCGGTACGCTGACGTTGCTGTTGTTGAGCATGATCAATTTGGAGGTGGATCCGTTATCGTCTGGGGAGGTATCACCCTGACTGGAAGAACTGATTTACTGGTACAGGATGGGAATCTGACTGGCCAGAGATACAGGGACGAGATCATCATTCCTATTGTGCTTCCATTCGTAAGGGCCATGCCAGGTCACGCGGTTTTCCAAGATGATTATGCCAGGCCTCACAGAGCTCGCATCGTGTCAGCTTGTTTACAACAAAATGGGGTGAATCGAATGGATTAGCGAGCATTATCGCCCGATATGAACCCCACTGAGCATGTTTGGGATCTGCTGGGCCGGCGTGTTTATGCCAGAGTTCCTCCCCCTGCTAACCTTCGCCAACTTCGCAATGCATTGTTTGAGGAGTGGCAAACATTCCCCAGCGGCAGATTGAACTGTTCTTTCGTGGTATGCAACGTCGATGCAATGTCTGTGTTAGAGCCAGGGGTGGTCATACCCGTTTTTAAATTTTGCAATTTCACTTTTGTATGGTACTAGCCAATACGGCATTCTGGTTCACTAATCATCAATGCACACGTCCTTGTGAACAAGGATATGAAGACCTAAATGAATGATTTTGTTATTTTGTATTGGTAGCTTTCACAAATACGATTTTCTTACGAGATATAGTGGTTTCAGTGAGTCTAAACTTTTGATGGGTAGTATATAAACGCGGACCGCTAAAATGGCCTAAGCTATTTCAAGTAGATCCCGGTCGCGAGTTTATGGGATCGGTAACTAAACTGTTAACAAAGCACGATGTCGAAATCGTCCGTGGTGAAAGAGAGGCCCACCGCAGTCAAGCTATCGTCGAAAGATTTAACAGGACATTAGCGGAACGTTTGTTTGGCTATCAGTATGGGATCGAAATGAAATCCCAGCGATTGAGATCAACCGAATGGGTGACACGATTATCAGCCGTTGTATCAGCGCTGAATAATGAAGTAACGAGATTAATAGGGAAGAAACCATCCGATGCTATTAAAATGAAATCAGTGACTTCCGAATCTTCAGCACCGAGGAGAGGCAAAGAACGAAAACTTCCGGATAGAGTAAGGGTAAGATATTTATACCAGGCCGGTGAACTCGAAGGAGGCCTACGTCGCGCAACCGATCCCATATGGTCCCTTAAGACGTATAACATTAGTCGATTGGTTACGAAAGAAGGAGAGCCTATTCTTTATTATCTTCAAGATGGACCGGGTAGGGCATTTGTACGAGAAGAGTTGTTCATAGTTCCCGACGGTACAGTATTACCACCATAACCATAAGCATAGGTATTTACACCATCATTATCAATCCATCTCTTTGTATCTAAGGGGGATAATGATCTCTTGTTCATTCTTAATCCATATATCCTATGATTGTAACTTCTTAAAGAGTTCATCTCGTGTTTGAACGTTCTACTGTTGAATAATGATTCTTTATACTGTTCGTGTTTGATATGCTTTTTTACAACATACTTCTTAACGCCCTTGGCTTTTCTTATCTCTCCATTATCGGACTTCTTTATAGAATACATCTTAGGTCTTAATCCCACATACTCCGCTATAGGGGTCCCAGCACATTCATCCTTCATCTTACCTAACACCTTTTTATTTACAACGCTGTGCAGTGGATTATCTTTTGGGTAATCGCTCGTGTCGTACATATCTATTTTTTCTGCCATATCTTTATACACATCCTCGGTTTGTATTTCCATCAACAAAGAATCTGTGTCGGTATATAACACCTCGCATCTATCGCCATATTGCTTCTTAAGTTCGTTGTAATAAAAGTCATACATTAAGTGTTTTGACAAGTCGAGAATACTCATACCGACGTACACCGGTCTGTTGAATTTTATATTACTCTTCTGCATATGCAACGCGGCTAAGTCGTTATCGAATATCTTGCTTCTGTTAAAAGCCGGACTGGCTATAAGTTTCCTGAGTCTTTCTTCCTCATTAGATCTGACTAATTTAACATCAACACGCTTCCTTAGATTCTCCATAGTTTTACCAAATACCGAGTTATTCATGAGCTTATACAGATTCTTTTCGAAATCTCTGGTAGCTATCTTTCTTAAATCTGTGTTCAACCTTATATAGGGCTCCATCCAAGGGCTTTGATCGAACTTTAGAACTCTGTGTATTTTCTTAAGTTTCATACCTAACGATAGATACAACTGGAGATTTCTGTAGTGAACTATATATTTTGTTTTATCCATCAAATTTGGTACGAGTTTTTCTACGTTAGCTAACCTACTATTTCCCATCAAGGAGCGTTGATATTCCGACATCCAATCTTTATTAACCATTAATCTTTCGGGAGCTAGCGGATAACTGTTATGATCTTTATGTAACGAACTTGGATATTCCAAGTCAACTTCTAGTATGTACCCTTTATTCACTTCGATATCATTCACATTGATATCATTCACTCGATATCATTGACCCATTCAAAACCACCCGTGGGTAAAGGTTGACTCATAGCCCATCCGTACAAATTGTTAGCGTCGAGATATAATATGTGCGTGTCGGGTTTACTCGGATCGTATCCTTCCACTAATTTATTATTAGCCTTAGAATACCTTTTAGCTGCCATCGATATACCACCTCTTAATCCTTTCTCAATAAACAAGTGCATATCGTAATCTGTGAGTAGTTTTAGTTCTACGCCGGTCTTCTTCAACAATGCATCCCACGATAGTCCGGGACTGGAATAGTACCATGCCGGGTCCAAGCCATATTGTTTGAAACACGTCTTTCTAAATATCTCGAATATATCGGCGAGTAACAGTACATCGGTTTTTAAGTACAGATCGTGATAATCGCCTAAATTCTTACAACCTAATTTATCCCAGACCGTCAGAGCGTGTTCATAATCGGCATCTGTTATTCTAGATTCTGTTAAGTTACTATAGAATGATTCGAGGGGTGGTAATTCAGTTTCTTCGAATCTAGACCAATCATCCATATATTCGTAAGGATATACACCTTTTCTCAGCAACAAATGACGTGTTATCTTATCGGTATATTTATTTGTTATCGCAAAGTCATCGGGATTGTTCGCATTAGCTAAATTGTCCAGGGAAGATAACAGAAACTGTACGGAGTCTATGAATCTAAGCCCATTACTTTGCTTTGTTCTAGATTTCCCATCCTTGTCCCTATAATGTATAGGTTTAGTCAACGAGAACGATATGTATTTTTCCATATTGTTAGGAATGCACGTTAAACCACCGTCGGTCTTCGAGATAGCTTGCATAATGAGATGTGAATCGTATCCCCTAAGGTTATGAAACACAACGGGGATGGGTATTGTTTGAGAGTTCATTTTTAGTTTCAAGTTACACTCGTTATGAGCGGCTCCCCGATAATTACCCGTGACGTGGCAATGATCTCTTACGGAATCCCCATCCTGGGGTTTATTACAAACGTGACAACTCGTTGACTTCTTATGGACCCTCCAATCATCCCTCGTCATACACATGGGTTTCTCACACGATAATTTTTCCCTGATTATTCTCTCTTCATTTTGTAGATATTCTAGGAACTTTCCTGCTGCATCGGGACCTCTGTAAATCACGGGCGGGTTTGTTTTCCCATCATACCTTACAACTATATATCCAAACCCACAAGGAATATGTTCTTGAGTTTTGTACGTAAAACTATTATCAGTATTGCTATGGTTGGTATTTTCTATGGGTTTGATAAGCGCTTCGAAGTCGGCGTAAATTACGTACGGTACTGGCATTTGATTACAATAATGTTCAAATTTTAATATATTTTTTCCTTCTTTAGGCATATCGATCCTGATAGCATTCTGTCCAACACCTCTACAGTCTTCTTTATGCGCTTCTAATAGATCTTGTCTGCTGTACCCATGCAGGCATCTTTCGCAGAAATATTTCTTTCCCTTATATTTAGTTTGATCGTATAATAGCTTGTTTAAACTCTTTATCCACGTATAATGATATTTACCATCTTTTTCGATCAGAAATGAATTGATTCTGTGGATATTTTCCGGAGCGGAGCTTATCCTGTGTACAACAATTCCTTTAGAATGTCCGAAAACATTTATAGCTAAATTATTTTGCTTTTCCACCTTATCAATTTGTGATATTGGTGTAGGTTCGTCTATACCATCGAAGTTGAGTCCATCGTTTTGGGGATAGCTAGAAGGTCTATCCGGATTTTTGTCTACGGGGAACAATGCAGATCTTATCATCATTCTTAAACAGTCATCGGATTTATTTTTTACGTTAATTATGGCTTTTTTCTTCTTATAATACGGAGGTAAATCTATATAAGATCCACCTTTGAAAGGCATATAATTTGCTATATCTAAATATAAACTATCGATTTTATCAACACCCCAACCCGAACCTCTATTAGTCCAGCGTTCTAAAGTTTCCTGTATCCTCTGAATTGATGTATCTAATGATGAGTTTATAGTATCGGATTCGGTTATAACTTCTTGATTGCGACGGAAATATGGTTCGGTATATTCGGTGCTATCGTCTGTGTTACTTTTACTCAATGTCATTTTAATCGTCAGCTGGTATTTTATACTACGTAAATCATCTAATTCCTCGTTAATTTTACTCGATATGATGGGCTTAATATCGTTAACATCCATGTTGGAATTAATATCCATCTTCCAACCTCTTAGATATTTACCAACGCCGGCGGATGTGGGTACAAATATTAATTCTTGATGTTGATTATCATTATCATTATTATGTTGATTATCATCATTATTAGGTTGAATATCATTATCAATAGGTTGATTATTATCTAGTAAAGCGATCAATTCAGCTCTTCTCATTCGAGAATAACCTCTCAGCCCACTGTTTCTCGCTCGAACTTTGAGTTCTCTAACAGTCTGGGGTCTGTTGTATTCCAAACCGAGTAAATCCATCAATTCAGCTTTTCTCATACGAGAATATCCACGCAGTCCACTTTGCTTTGCCATAGCTTTTAACTCTCTGACAAAAACCATTGTGGTTGAATGGTATATGCAAAATGAGACAAATGTCTAATTGGTTGTTTTCATATATCTAAATACATATTCTCCCTAACCTATTCCTCTCATTGATGTAATCTCTCTTCCTAGCATAAATAATCTGGTTCCTGACCCTATCAGCACCGTGTTTCTTGCATAAACAATAACGACCTTTGACCCCTATCCCGCATTCAGAACACGTATAGTTTATGTTTCCGCGCCTGATGTAATAATTGTGTATACCGCAGTAAATTTCATCAACACAGCGTCGGTTACAAAGAGTAGTCTTACCCATGAGTGTAAACTTGCAGTTATTCATGGTATATACATCTATCATATCATTTGTCTAAATGCAAATCACAGCTACACTGTGAGATATTGATTAGGCTATTTATAGATCGCTCTAAACTAGGTCACTCTGACTTATGCATGGTATAGCTGAAAATCAATAGAGAAGTCAATCCCAACATGATAAATTTTACCTCTCGGTTCTTTTGTTCCTCTGACGGTGTATAAAACTGACTCATTGTTGGTCTTGGTATTGGGTCTAGTTTTTTCCCATAAACGAGGAAGTATTCGTGCATGGCAGATTCAACATCCTTAAACGTTTGAATTGAATGTCCTTCCTTAAGCAGTTTTTCATGAATAAAGTCTAATCTTAATGTCCTATTTCTGGCCCATTGTGACTGGGCTGCTTGGAGTTGTTCTAAAGCTTTATTATGTCTTTTCTGCTCCGAACCTCTCATACTAGAAAATAAAAAATTACTCCCTGAAAAAGCTAGAGCATTAACAATAGCTCCACCGACCATCATCGCAATTGATGCCATATGTATAATAATATAAAATATTCAAATGTTTATATGAATATAAATATTCAAATGTTTAATTACTTCATTATGTCTTCCGGGATAAGTCCTTGTTTGATGAGCATATCCTTCGTTGCCATAGCCAATCCAATATCAAGAATGGCCATTCCGATGTCATATCCATTAAAATCTAGCTTGGGAGGTGTGGCTTTAGTAATCATTTTAGCCATACGGGCATAGCCAATGGCCAAGCCGGTGACCACCGCTGAATGATACGTCGCGTTTACCAACATTTTACCGTCTGTAGCTGGAGTAGTCATGCTTCTTATAGCATTATATGAGGACTAACCTCTAATTGAACTTGTTGTTGCGGCGGGGGTGACGTTTTCTCTTCTCCGGTCTTATAAAAGAACCATACAGCCGCTATACCAGCAACTCCTACTAGTGCCCATGTTTTAATCGGATGAATATTTGAATTATTTATTAATTTTGCTTTGCGCGCCAGCCCTCCCTTTCTTCCTGCGGCTATTTTCAAAGGATTCTTAGTAACTCTGGGTTGTTTTTTTGTTTTCTCATTCACATCCTCATTCACTTGTTGTGTGTTCACTTGTTGTTGCGTTTCCACAATCTGTGGTTCCTCGTTCACAATCTGTGGTGTCACCTGTTGTGATTGTGTCTCCATTTATATTATTAAGTGGGCACGTATGTTTAAATTGACAATACCTAGCCGTTATTAAAGCTGTGGTGAACGGAGCTAAGAACATTCCGAATCTATGATAAAACTCACAGCTCACTGAGCTTATAGCGTGTTCGATGAATGGGTCTTTCTCGAGAGATTCGCATAAATACAGGCGATGTTCTGCCGGGATGGGGAGAAACGTACTAGCTACGGCTGTGTATAGTTGTAATATAGAAGACCCTTTCGTTTTAGTCATGGTAGCTCCAAGTCTAGACTCGTAACGCGCGTACAGTTTTTTAATTTCTTCATCGGTCATGTTATCAATTTTTTCGATGGTATAATTTTCCCCAAAATATTGGGAACATTTTCCACCGGCTACCAAAGCCGCGAGTCTTTCTCTATGTTTATCTAAAGATTTATCTGTAACATTTTGATCAACATCAGATTCTTTGAGCATTTGTTCGATGAGTTTGTCGCATTCCATAATGTAATACCTAAGGAGATATTTAAGTCTAACATAATATAATATGGCATATCCAATACATCCCGTAATAATGAACTGTTGCGAAGGAATGAGGATTTCGAACCACATTTTATGTAATATTAACCGCTAATGTTCAATTTATCATATTTTTTGCTATATTTGCTACATTTTGCTATAATTTGCTACATTTTTGCTATAATTTTGCTACAATTTGCTACATTTCGCTAAGCAATTGCATAAGCAGCTGGTTTATCGGTTTTTAATACGAGTTTACAGTGCTTCATTGCCGCTAACACTTTTCTGACTTTGTCTCGTTCGCCCTTGGTATAAATGACATCATTTTTGCGTAAACATTCCTCGAATGAATCTCGATCTTTGCAGTGAAACAGCGCTACCCATTTGGTTTGCTCTCTGAGATCTTTCAGGACAGAGTTGTATTTTTGAGTACGTACCCAAACGCTATGTTGAGTATGCCGACCGTAGAATGCTAAATACGAAAGCATATCTTTCTTTTTTGTTAGTTCTTTACTCGCGCTGCAGTCGTCTATTACGAAAAGGGTCGATTCTCCCTTGTATTTCTCGTGACATACTCGGAGGCAGTCTTGTAAACGATCGCCCGGATCGACTCTGTGTACCCAGTCGTCATTCATTACCCAATCTCTTGATAGGTATGTTTTATTAACGCTTATAGTCGGGCACAGAATAATAATATGATCGAAAACGTCCCGATAATTACTTTCTAAAATATCTAGAATAAAAGCTGTTTTTCCGCAGCCCGTTTGCCCGCATATGATAGCGCAGTGCGGATCTTTAGGTAAAAGATTATCAATAGATTGCTTGCACAATCTCCCATTCTGTATATTAAGTTGCGCATCCATAATCACGTTCAAATATATGTTTAATTTACCAGCCGCTTCCTGAAGCTTCGTTATCTGTATGGTGGCACCCTCGCTAGCATTTTCTATTCTCCTCCCACTGCCGTGTAATTGATCATCGTCCGTTGTTCGCATGTCGAGCCATAGCGAGTACTTCGTGGTGAGGTATTCACCCATCGATACACTCCCGAGAGACAGATCTTTCACGACCCCGTTTACTTCCGGAGAACGTTTTATAGAAGGAAGTTTTTTAATCTCATCCCACTGGTGATACGCTAGCATTCCTTGGCTATATAGTTGATTAGGAACGCCCTCGATAGTCAATTCTACTTTTGTAATCTTGGGATTATAGAACTTCTCGGTATTTCTTTTAAACGCATCGGAGGGGTCCTCGAACAACATTAAAATACCCTTCAACGACCTCGTGGGGACGTTTAGATTGATATTCCACATCGTAACTTTTTTGTCCCTCGTGATCTTTCGGTGTCGCAGCACGCGATCGTACAAAATGGCTAAACTTCCGGTATACTGGTTACGAATTTGTCTGGCTAATTCGGGATCCGTTATCATATTGTACTCCAGTGATATATTGTCAATGGAATAGCTAGCATCTTCATTAGCAGATCTGATTACTCTACCGTAGTCATTAAAAGTGAGTTCGTATTCTAACCTATCGCCTAGGGATGCTTGATAAAAGGGCATGTGGGAATCTAGTAATTCAAAGTCTAGGGGAATATAGAATCTGTTACCTAATGCGTCGGCAACGGCCTTATCTTTTTCGTTGGTATCAACACCATTTTCAGCACCCACGTGCAGTCTCAATGTGTTCTTATTACAAATACCTTGGTACTGTAAGTTTTCCCGCTCTTTATCCGTTCTCCAGAGATCCATGTAACAATAGTATACATCGCTATCGTCGATACTCAAGACCTCATTACCGCTAATTTTAATCGCGATTTTCTTAACGATAGCACGACCTATGTTCTGAATGGGCTCCCTGTTAACGTCGGTAGAAGTCAAACTAATCGTAAATGCTAGTCGGACAGTTCCCTGAACTAACACATCGTGTGCGCCGAGATTAGGAAAGCGAACCAGAAGCGTTTGATTCTGATCTATGGTACTAGGGTTATTAGTTATAGTTACAGACTGACGAATTGCTTTGACCCCTAATGAATCTCGAAGTCTACGATGTGGGTTTAACTTGCGTCCGTATTGTGAAGACATTGTTTATATTGAAATTATGTACCCTATGTTTAATATAAAAATGGCTAATTTTGAACATAATGACTTAGATCTAAGTACCTTTGATGACTTTGATAACCCAAACGAAGAGGGTACTGATGAAACCAACTTTGGTGGCACGAATCTTAACGATGAAATTTTACAATCGTCCGTCAATGATTATTACGATGCATTAAAAGATGATACCCCAATAGGTCGTGACTATTCAAAGTTTACGATAGATAGTAAAGGAATATTGCGACTGCGTGGCGCTCCGGATATTGATCTTATGCATTCTCGTACTCGTAAGCCCCTAGCCTTGTCTACGATAGCTGCTAAACACGGCATCAGCACTGTTCGTGATAAATTAGGTTTTGTGGACTACCGACGACTTTCCGCGAAGTCTACTAAGGTTCTTCGAACCGTGCATACTGAACTCGTTAATACAGATGATTTGGAGGCTTCCTCGAAGGTGGCCTCGGACGGACTCGGAGAAATCTTAGATACCTATTACAATAATTCCAAGTTACAGGCACCATATTCAGAGTTCAGTATTAGGGAATTTAGAGGTCTTGACAAGGCAATGCAAACAATGCGGGGAGAACTCATCAATAATACAGCCAAGCTATCCGAACTCGACAAGCATATAGCTTATGAGAAAACAAAACTCGAACAGGCGGGCGATGAGTTCAGTAGACGCCGCGTAGCGGAAAGATTGCGTAACTTAGAATATGAAAGATCGGCCCGCCTCGAGGCTGCTTCCAGTAATAGAAAGGCACTTCGTTCGCAAATCAGTCGTATTCGAGAAACTATCGATCAAGTCCTCAACGATGACACTACACTGGCCGATAAAATTAAAACATTGTTCAGAGAACAGGGAATAACAATTGCCAGTATTTTAACCGCGTTGGGTTTTATTATATTGACTTTGACTCTATCGTTAACAGGTGGCAGTACAGGTGGAGGCGGATCACCGCCCAACGATAAAAATGGTATAAAAGAGTGGATAAAAAAGCATTTAAAAGCATTAGGTTCAGCACTGGGAAAGCTCGCTGAGAAAGCCGTGACCGCACTTCCCGGTATAATAGGGAGTGTTGTTTCCTGGCTATTGAATTTATTAGCTAAGACCACCACTTGGCTTAGTCAAAACTTGTGGGGTCTGATCGTAGCAATTGCAGGGCTGTTGTACGTATTCGCTAAGAACTATTTATCCACCAAATCAGTTCGCTAACCAAATCATGAGTAAACCAACCGAGACTCCACCCGCTACAAGCGCTGTTTTTTCATCGATATGTTGTTGATTTTTAGCCTCAATATGTGGTGGTACTTGTGCATTAGTAGATGGTTGTGAAACATGTGGTGTTTGTGGCTTGACTATTCCCTTTTCGCCCGTGATCGTTTGCGTTATTAATTCAACATTAATATCTGAATTTATACCTGGTTTTTGTTGATCGGTAGCGATAACAATTTTATTATTATAGCCTATCACTTGACCGATCTTAAGTTCCATATTACTCGGAGACGTATAGTCCCGGCGCATAAACGAAGTCCACTTTGGATTGAGCGTACTGTAATGCATCTTGAAAACGCTTTATAGACGATGGTATGTCAACTGGTGAATTAATGGCGTCCTCCACGTTTGCGACAAACTGTTTTTGCGCATCGAGCGCCGTCCCAGTACCGATAATGGATGTTCGTGTTTGCGAATGTGCACCGAGAATTGCCTATACATAAGTTCTTATCGATTCATTAAATCTTACAAATCCTGGGTTAGTAAAATTATTTTCCGTTTTATCATTAAGAAATTCATTCCAAGCGTTTGCGGTATCGTTCAGTTGTATAAATTTTGTAACAATATAAATTAAACCACTCTTAAAACTCATAATATCCCCTCTCCAATCGTTACTCGAGAGTTCCCAGTCTTTATACCAATGATGAGTTTTTAGAAAATAATCATACATTCTTATGTAAAGTTTGCTGGTATGCAACAACTTAAACGCATTAAATGGACCTTTGTTAACTTCTTTAAATAAATCATCGCTTTCTTCTTTGACGGTTATTTCCCCTGTGTAAGGAACACCTAGACCATGGTTTGCTCCTTTAATACGCCAATCTTTACTCGTAGAAATATTAAATTCCTGACAAATACGCTCATACGCGGACCTATTGTACGGATTATTTGTGGAATTCCACGCTCCATCCTGCGGTAATGGAGCACTAATTTCTTTTAGTATACGTCTAATCTGATAGTACACGTGAAATAATAAAACAGACTTATTTAGCATAAATCCTGGGGCATTAACAGATACGCCACATCCCGTTGTGGCACACCATATGGCAAAGTTTAACTGATTCTGCCAAAATTGCATCGGATTGTGAAACCAATCGTGCACCATTTTATCGCTAGTTGCCGTGACCCTGTACTTTTCAAAGATATCGGGGAATTTAACGAAAAATTCAGCACCAGAGGCAGTTACTATAATCGATTGATTAGTAATGTATCTCGATTTCATATTTAAGTTATGATATAGTATCATTGTATATTTAATATGTATGTTACACTCCCGGGGATAACAAATGGTCAGTCTATTGAACTGCTTCATACAATCGATAGCTCGGATGGACAACTCGAAGTAGCTGTATGCGATGTAACGTATTACCAACGGTGGACCAATATAAGTGCTGCGAGAAAAAATAATGAGATATTTATAATAGATGACCAAAATAGAATTAATAGAATTATTACTATACCTGATGGGTATTACAGCATAAGCTCACTCAATGATGAATATTTTAAGTCTGATATGGAATTTTTTAATACTGGTAAAATTAGTATCACACAAAATGAGGCGAATGGGACAGTGAAAATCATCAATGGATACACAAAAGTAATTATTGGTGAGAACTTAGCATACACACTTGGATTGGGAAGAGAAACAACATTATCACCCGGCGTAATAATGTTTTCAAATGGTGAATTACCCGATTTAGCTCCCTATAAAGAGTTGTTCATTCATCTTGATCAAATAAGCACAAGGGATAATATTCAACAAGAAAGTCCTTCAACTCTTCTCAGAAGTGTTCCAGTGAAAGATGAAAAATATAATAGCGGTAGAACGGAATCTTTCTCGTTATTACAATATAAAAAATTGAAGCGTGGTATTATTTCAGACCTCAAAATTTCTGTATTAGATGTAAAACACCAACCTGTACATATAGGATACTTAAGTGTAACACTCCATATTAAAAATAATGGTTGATTCCATATTTAAGTTATGATATAGTATCATTGTATATTTGATATGTATGTTACACTCCTGGGAATAACAAATGGTCAGTCTATTCAACTGCTTCGTACTATCGATAACTCGGATGGACAACTCGAAGTCGCTCTATGCGATGTAACGTATTACCCACTGTGGACCAATATAAGTGCTACGAGGGGTTATAATAATGAGACAGAAATAAATGGTAAAAAATACATTATACCTGATGGGTATTACAGCGTATGCTCACTCAATGATGAATTTTTTAAGCCTAATGGAATTAGTCTAACACAAAATGAGTCAAATTGGTTACTGATTTTAAACACTGGAACAAAGGATGTAAAGCTTTACGTGAACTTAGCATACACACTTGGATGGGGAGGAGAAATAACAGTAATCAAGACATCAGATCAGGGACTCTATTTACCCGATTTAGTTCCCTATAAAGAGTTGTGCATCCATCTTGATCAAATCAGTACGACAGATAATATTCAACAAGAAAGTCCTTCAACTCTGCTAAGAAGTGTTCCAGTGAAAAATGAAAAATATAATAGGGGTAGAACGGAATCTTTCTCAACATTACAATATAAAAAATTAAAGCGGGGTATTATTTCAGACCTCAAAATTTCTGTATTAGATGTAAAACACCAACCTGTACATATAGGATACTTAAGTGTAACACTCCATATTAAAAATAATGGTTGATGCATCAGGCCCTGGAACAGTAAGACAATGTAATACAATTGCGCTTTCCGATCTCGGAGACACAGAAGGATTTGGTAAACCCGGTACCGATGGTAACTTATACGCTTTACACTTACAAGATAATGTATACAATCGGAAAGAAGTTACATTCACGGGTAATCTAGGAGATTTAAGCGGTGTTGATGTTAGTAGACTCCTTAAAAACACTTCGTACAATATTACTCGCAACGACGATAATAAATGGACTATGATCGAAGCAAACATCGAGTGGCTACTGAATATCGTCATTACCCCACCTTATGTGATGATGGGTAAGGGACATAATTTAACTAAGATAATAAATAGTGGCATCGTACTCGCGGCTTATATCCCGTCAAAACGAAAAAGTGTGTTAGTTACCCCCCTGCCAGAAAACCCAGGTCATATGTTATATAGTCGTCCGGCCTTAAAAAATGTTACTTTAAATTTGGTTACTGAATTCGAAGATATTAAAGTTAACCTGAGTGCAATACCTAATCTTTCTACGCTTATTATTGAAGTCTTGTTCGGAGATGCACCGGAAGATGCCTTCGAAATATTACCAGGTCTATCAATTAAATGGCTCAAGAAACACGAGCGTCAACGTTGCAGTATTATTCATATCGGAGCATCGCCCGTTGCAACCCTTGAGGGGGTCCAAATTATTAAAAGTGACAGTATTTCTCTTTCTAAGATATTCTTGCCGTATAATATACATTTGATAAGGTTGATGTATAGTCTCAAAACATTTAAGCAAGACCAATTAAAGACTATTATATGAACGTAATATACACTATGAGTTTATATCCGACGCTCGGTAAAGCATTTGAAAAGATGGAAACTGTTGATGGATTTCGATTACATCAAATAAGCGACATAAAACATCGAATAGGGAAGGATAGGGAGTTGAGACTTGGATTGTATAAAAAGTATCGCAGAGCCGTGAATGCTCTGGACGGAGTTGACACCGTGCTTTTAGTATCTGGCATGGGACTCGGTGTAGCGGGTATCGGTTTACTATCAACTATAATCGCCGCGCCTATCGTGCTCGGCATGGAAATAACCGCTGGAGTCTCGGGACTGGCAGGAATAGCGATAAAATTCATTTCTCGTAGGTTACAAAAGAAAGCATTAAAACACGATAGTATTCGGATACTCGCCGAAGCAAAGTTGAACAGCATTGAGGATCATATTTCGACAGCAATGGTCGATTGTAAGATATCCGAGGATGAGTTTCGTTTAGTGCTGTCGGAGCTCACCAAATACAATGAAATGAAGCAGGAGATTCGATCAAAATCTCGTAAGACCAGTGGTATTAGCGAAGACGAGAAAAAAAAGTTCATAGAACAGGGGAGGCAACAAGCGCGTCAATTATTCCGTGCCAAAACCAAAGAACTGGTTGGAGATTAAAAATAGATTGTTTACTATCGTGTGATTACATTTAGACAAATGCTAACATAAATATATAATAATGGAGAAAGCTATTCAATGGAAAGAATTACCACAAGGTTTTTATTATATCAGTGATGTCAAACCAACCAAATACGGTTATCAATTGTTTCTTATCAAATTACAAAAAGAGTGTAGTTATATAGTCTGGTCTCCTAGTAAAATGAACGAAGAACTTAATAAAAATGTTGAATATCGCTTTATCGATAAAAATAATAAAGAATATTTTTATTACCATTTAGACTCATCTAAAGCAATGATTGGCCCCAGGTATTGGTGAGCTAGGACCAATTTAACTTAATCTCATGACTATCGTTAAATCACATAATCATTTTGGCATAAACCCCCCCCCCCTGTAGTAGCAGTATAGGTAATAAATCTGGCTCCAGTGGAAGTGGTCCAGAACCATCATTACCTATACTACTATAGGTGCCTCCACAGTACCAGCCGCCTATGATGGCACCTCTATACAGCATCTACAGTACCTGCAGGCCATGCAACAGACACCAACACCTATACAGATGCCTAAACTGACACACTCTCTTCCACCAGTAGTGGATCCATCGTCGTTACTCTCTGGACTCCACTTTGCCCAGTCCATCCTCTCGTCGCAGTGGTAGTCACTCTCCTGTCCTCCGACACTCTAGCACTTATTGCTCCGACTGGCCAGGATGTCGACTAAAGAGACTCCATTCAGGCGGACCCTACCTCTATCCCACCAGACCCTCTGATCAAGGATATGATCTCGACCCTGGATGAGGACTTCAGTAAACTCTCACTGATTCCCACCTTCAGAGCTAAGACTTTCCCATCCACTCTCTCCAGGTTGTGGACCACGCCCAAAAATTGATGAAGACCTTCATCGAATGACCAGGTCTGACCATTCCACCTCCGCTCGAGTCTCAGACAATATACTCGCCTACATGGTAATTGAGATTTTTCGCTCTCTCAAGCCTCTCTCGATCATGGCATTCACCTCTAGGGCCATTATCCAAGACCTGTCGGAGGATAATCCATATCGGATAGACCACCTCATAGTGTCAGGTGGATAATATGCGTTCTCATATGAGAACTACACTCATAGAACTCACTACCATTCATCGCCTAGGCTACCTAGCTTTATCCGACTGGGACCCAGAGTTTAAGTGGGACCTTCTGCGCCAACCCGGGTCATCTCTGGCCCTCTTCAACTGTCATGTTTCAAAAACTCATGTCCGAGTGTCAGCCTTTGCCCGCGATGAGACTGCCCTCGGGCCCCTGGCTAGAGTCTCACAGTCTGCCTCCCTCAAGCCTTCCCAGTCCGGCTCCTACTAGCTGCGACGCAACTCGCTTCAGCCGCAGAGTGGGGTTCCTCCAATTATTTAGGAAGAAGCCGAGGCAGAGGCAAGTCGTCAGGATCGTACCAGTCCCGCTGTGGCCACTCCAAGGGAGCCATCAGAGTTGTCAGAGCGTCAGAGTCGTGACACTCCAGTAGGTGGGAAATTGGGTCGATTCTGAAAAAAATTGGAGATCCTAGGGGACCCCTATGTTACAAACATCATCCGTCAGGGGTACAAGTTGACACTTATAGATGACCTGCCTCTCTCCTACACCAAAACATCACTTCGCTGCTGTCCAAAGAGGCTACTCACCCATCTTCCTTGTTCCCAAGAAGGACTACAACAAAAACAGAATGATTCACAACCTTGCCGCTTTCAACAAATGCTACCTGGCGCGTCTACCTTACTTCAGGGTGACCAGGATCCAGGCACACGATGCGCTGGATATCGAGGAAGCATCTCAATGTCCCAATTCACCCTGACGAAATTCCTTCGCTTCATCTTTATGGGAGTCCATTACCAATGGGCGGTCCTCCCATTTCAAATTTCTTTGGCCACGTGGCTATTCACACACCTTACCAAGTCAATAGTCTTGTACCTCCAACTGCGGGATATTCTGTTCGAGGCCTACATAGACAACTGCCTCCTTAATCATTGCGACGGTCACTCTACTTTGTCACAGGGTCTTCACCCTGCGTCTTTTCCACCAACTGGGATGGAAAATCAACCTCAAGAAATCAGAGTTGACACCCTCATTCCGCCTTCAGTTCATCAGCGCTTTTTTTCAGACAGAACCTCAATCTACTCTCTGTACCCAGGGACCGGTAGGCGCGTATTCAACTACACCTGGTCCCAGCCCTCCACCATCCACACACACTCCATTCAATGGCAAGTCCTCCTGGGCCTCCTAACCTCAGCACAGGACTTGACCTACAGAGGAAGGGCTCCAACTGCGCCCACTCCAGATATTCCTAGCTCCCTACATCAGGCGTCAGGACCCATCGGTCTCCATCCGTCGTCTGGTGCCTCCGAAACCAGGGAATGACTCACTCACACTCGCTCCTTCAACAGACGTTCAGCTTCTTCAACCTGGGGATCCAATTCCACAGAGTGGAAGCTCCACCCAGACAACTTCACTTTTGTTTGTCGGGACCACGGTCACCCCAACATCAACCTGTTTGGCACCAGTCCAAACCATCAGATACTGACATTCATATTGCCAGTACTGGATCCCCTGGCCTGGGTGGGCGACGCCTTCAGCGTTGCCTGGGAAGGACTAAAAGTGTACGCTTTTCCACCGCCTGTACTCCTTCCCAGGGTAATCCAAAAGATCAAGTCGACGCTGAGCCTCGATCTGACTTTGGTCGCGCCCTGGTGGCCTGCGAGGGCCTGGTTCATCGACCTCAGGGAAATAACTGATGCCGACCACTTCCAGACTGGCCAAACCTGCTGATTCATCCCCACAGCAGGCAGACACATCTGGGACCTGACAGGTTATGTCTACATGTCTGGTCCATCTACAGACAGCGTTAAACACTAAAGGATACTCAGACAGAGTGGTGAAGGCCATCACGAAGTCACATTGTCTACCCACAAGGAGCTTGTACGCTGACAAGTGGCTATCTTTTGAGAGTTCCTACTCTATCTCTACCACAAGCTTCGCCTCAAGGGTAGTACCATCATGACCAACATTGTGGCTCTCAACTCTGTACTGGCCGTTCCGGGAGATCCGGAACTACAGGCCTTGCTCCGCTCATTCCAGCTGAACTACAGAAGCTTGGGATTCGAACATCGTTCTCACCCTGCTGAGAAACGCGCCTGTGCTGGGACTTCATTGCCAAGAATCAACTCCCAGGGCATCCCAATAGATCATTTCTCATTCCCCCCTTATGATCGATAGTAGGTGCGGAAGATGAACAAGAACTCCTCCTGTGCCTGGTGAGAGCATTGCGTTCTTAGATTGGTCAGTCCAAGGAACGCTGCAGACAACAATGACGCCTCTTTGTATTGGTGTCAGCTACCTTGCAAGAAGAAGTCAGCTGTAACACCATCGCCCTCTGGCTATGAGCCATCATTCTCCAGGCCTACAAGGCCTGCGATTGGACCCACCAGGCTCCAACAACCTGCATAAGATCCGGGCAGTCGCCTCCACTGGCGTTACACATCATGGAGGGGTGCTTCTTGCGATCTGACACAGTTTTCGCCTTGGAGGACGTGCAAGGCATGCACAGTTTTAGTCCGTTAGTAGTGGCCCCGCAGGACGCCACTGACCTCACCTCCTGTCCAGAGACGGCCTCTCAACCTCCCAAGCAATTGCCTTGGAATAGAAGGTTACAACCTTGACTCGTTTATCGTCTATGGCTGCATCGTACCTGGACACTCTGCATACCCGACTCCTTTTTTCCCGCCTACAAACTGGTCGATTGCTGCTGACCACACAGTCCATGATTGACTGAGTTCTGAGTTGAAAGTTCACATCTGAAGGTATGCCCTCCACCGATTCTGTCGGATAAAGATGCATTAAGGAGTAATGCAGGATAAGTTAAAAAAACAGTAAAATCCTAGATATTTTTTATACTTGCATACTTATCCTAAAGAGATCCCTGATGTCACTTCCCTTGGTCACATGGGAGCTGTGGGATAGGGTTGGCCTCTCAGCTAGTTGAAACAACTTCTTCAAGCAAGATCTTCACACAGCTCTTTCTAGTAATGCAGGATAAGTATACAAATATAAAATAATATCTATGATTTGATTTTATGTTTGTTTTTTCTTGACCATTTTTTTATATATAGGTGATGATGTCCTCCTCCTTCCTGTCCACATCTTTGTTTTCTACCCCCAACTTCATCATCTCACTTCAGCTGATTACGAACCACTTGTTGAGAAAGAGTTTGAACCCATGATATTGAAAACAATCTTTCTCTTGGCTCTCGCGAAGGCTGCTCAAGTGAGCGAGATTCATGCCTGAGACGTCAAAACAGAGTTCATTTGAATGTCTTTTGCTTGGGAAAGTTTTCCTGGGCTTGAGATTGGATTTCATTGTCAAAATCAACTTGGCGATTGTTCCACAATATTTACCGTCTAAAGCATGTCAATTGCATTTAAATATGAATCTGATGCGTTAAATGCGGTGGTTATACTGAGAAATACTTCCCCAGGGAAGGCTGAACTTGGTCAGGGGAAGGTTTAGCCTAGTACATTGGGCCCTCCCCATAGGAGTCTGGGTATGTTTATCACAAATACTCTGAAATATGATACGATTGATATCACTGTCCCTAATCTTGAAGTCCTGGTCTTCAGCAACCCATGCTTGCTGTAAAAGGCGACATGCTTGTCGTAAGAGGCGACTAATGGGATCGGGCAGTCAGGCTCACTGACTTGGTTCATGCATGTCATCGTATCCCAATTGCGTGGATTGATGCTCATGATGTCAATCACTGGATTGTCTGGTCCAGACTTGTTTATTTGCGCACCGCCGTCATATGGCTGGAATATTGCTGAATGCAGCGTTAAACAACAAACACACACATCTATATGCAGTAAAAAAAGAAATTCCAATTAAACTCAGTCAAAAATTGATTGCCATTTATCACAAACTTTAAGATTATATTCAGTCGATATTAATTTATCATAAAAGATGGTAGCGCCTTAACAGGTTTCATCAGATCACTTTAGCAGCTATTTAGGTACAGATTCTGTAAAATTATTTTTCTAGTTTTCTTTATTGTTCTTTTCCATGAGTCTGGTATATTGAAAATATATTTATAGTCTAATATTGTACCTTGTATCGGATATTTTAGTTTCAGTTCTTTAAATGACATGAATCCGTTTTCATTGCATATATCTTTAATGGAGTAAATTCAATTATTAGCCCTTGCTTTATGTAGTATGTTGCTTGTTTGAAGTTGTGATTCAGCCATAATGGTCGGGACAAAATGTCTTCTAGATATCTTAAACTGGGATATTACAAGGGCTACCCAATGTTGTTGTTTTTTACAATATAATAGTTTTTGTGCGTCAATAAAGGCTCATGCATAATCCACCTTCCTCATATTTTCTTGTCAAGCTGGTCCTTTTGATTTTGTCTTTTTTATTGTTCCAGATAAAATTGTAAAATATTTTGTCAAGTGATAAGACAAATCCTCAGAAGGGTTTGGTAGTCTTGAAAATATGTGAACTAGTTTTGACAACGCTAAAGTCTTTATGACTGAAATTTTTCCTATTAAAGTTAGATTTCTTTTTGTCCAATTTGCCAGCTGTCTATTTCCTTCTTCTAGCTTTCTTTTATATTGATTACCCAGAGTTCAATTACTTTTGGATTAAACATAATTCCTAATACTTCATATTCCTTATTGTGCCATTCTATTTGTAAGTCTTGACATAATCGATCATTGCTATCTGTTTTTGAGCCTATACATTTAGTTTTTGTCTTGTCTACATCAATATTTAAGACAGACATTTCGCAGAATTTATTAAATGTTTCTATAGCCACATATAAGCTTTCATCTTTACCATTAAAAAATAGTTCAGTATCATACTTCCCAAGTTTGCATTCAATTTTATTATTACTCCTAATCATACACCAGCTACTAGGTGGAAAACTATTGCAACAATGGGTCTCCTTGTCAACAGCCTCACTCATTCGTGAAAAATTCTGATAGATGTCCATTTTGTATTATGCTTGATGTAGTATCATAAGTTATTAATTTATCCATCTTATCATTTCAGGTCCAAATCCATATTTTTGTAAAACTTTATTTATAAATTGTTTTGATACCACATCAAACGCCTTTTTCAAAATCTATCAGTAATCCTGGCTTATTTTGTCTTTTGGATTCAAAGATAATGTCATGTAACCTTGTGTTTTCTGAAATAGATCTTCCTGGAATAAATCCTTTGCAATACAAGTACTTATATTTTATAGAGTGCATTCAATAAAGTTATTGGTTTCAAGATTTTTATTAATGTTCTGTCTTTATTTGAATTTGGTATACAAGTTATAACTCCTCTTTTCAATGTCATACTCATTTGTTATTAGCAGAAGTACTTTTTACAAATCCATACATCCAGAATTTTTGTTCTTTCCAGAAAAAATTAAAACTAAATGTAATGTTGCAGGTGTTGTGGCCAATGGTGGACAGTTGTTTGTAGTTGGTGGTGATGATGGATCTTCTAACTTGGGTTCTGTGGAATGCTTTGACCCGAAGTCTAACACATGGACATTGCTACCATCTAGCATGATGACAGGCAGAAGTTACGCTGGGGTTACTGTGATAGACAAGCCTATCTTATAGCTTTCCTTGCAATCACCAGGATCGTAATCATCATCATCATCAATCATCATCATCCTGTTCTCCTTCAGGTGACATGGATAAGAAACACAGCACCGTCACTAACAACCTATGCGAAACTACTGGTAAACACAGAAGAGATGAGACAACCTGCATTGTGATATAACTGAATTGGAATGAGTGGCACAGTCCTATATATGTGCAGGGTGACGGTTATGTCTTGGCACAACAGTGTATGTGTTGATTTGCTTACAGTGCTTCACAAATATCATTATGAAGAACAAATGTGAATAGGAAATGAAGATTTGATTGAACTTTTGGTTAATAGAAATTTAAAGGAATAACATTAGTGGTTCTCATGTGGGACTGATCTCTTTTATAAGTGTCACATGGCTGAAAGCAAATTACCTGTAATACATATTGGGATCCTAACCAGCATGCATGACCCCCAACTTTTAGAAGATGCATATATTCGCAAAGCATCTGTGTTTATCAGTAAGGAACACCTCTATTTTAGTCATTATGACCAACTGGGAATGATGTTTGTGTCAGGTGTGAAAGACTGCTGGGTTTCTTGACTTTATTCAGATGGTGGTTGTATGTCCAACCTGAACAGGATTCCTTGTGATAAATTTGTACATAGCTCTAATGTGATACATGTGTGAGTGCAGCAGGATGACACTTTTGAAGTGCATCATCTTCAAGCTGCTTTTGGGTTGAGCTCAGTGGTGACTGCTGTGGAGTCTCCTATTGTATGGTAATGTAGCTGATCTCAACAGGCTTGCTAAGGCATAAAAAATTAAAAGAATTGGTTCTCAGGCAATGGAAAATTTTGAAAATATAGTGCAGGCAAGCAGCCTCTTTTTGTGTGTGTAGTGGGGTGAAGGGGGGAGGGGAGGGAGGAGGAACTGTTCAGACTAGTATGTAACCAAATAAACAGTTGTGTACAATCAACGTGGGAAAGGGCCTCCCTACAGTAATGTATTCCTTGATGAGTAAAATACTGGAATACAGTATTGGACTACCAGTGTGCGCATAATACATGCATACAATGAACTTTAATATTATTTCACAATGAGAAGACGTTATTGTGAGCATATAACACCAGAAGAATCATGTCAACAAATCTGTACCAAAGTATGCAAGTTAGTCCCGTTGTTACACTATTTGGCAATGAAAGTGTTTGTTGTGAATCTGGACTTACTTTTGTAATCCATTATAATATTACTTTTCTCCAAGATTTAGTTCAATTTTGTTCAGATTAATTTTGGCTAAATCGTGTATGATGTGATCGGCAAATCACATCAACTTGAAATGATCATTAGTCATTACAGATACCTCTCAATTCCTATGAAATTTCATTTCAATTATGATATTGCCCATGAGATTAAGTATTTTTTTATCGGGGAGAAAATGGGTGGACAGCTGATTGCTATTTCCAGCTTATTTTACAAGACAAAGACCACGTAATCTTAATCTCTGTATTTGAAACACGCCCGGCATACAATACACAAATACCATTCGAATTTGTAAATCATCATGTCTCGCAAACTTGCAAACTGCAAAACAAGCACACAAACTCTTATGGCCGCCATGACCATGACAGTGAAGCAGTGCGCATTTAAAGGGAAGTAACTGCACGCTATGTTGGGTCGATTTGTGTTGTATCTTTTCACTGCCGGGGTTGTGTGAAAATGGAAATGAAAACGAAACGTGCAGCAGACTTTGTGATGATGGGGCGGTGCCTGAGAACCAAGACTTTTTTCTTCTTTTTTTAGCCTTACCTGACATGTTAACTTTGTGTAGACTGATATTGATCATGTTAAATATTATATGCTCAGATCAACTTTTCTGAAATATATTAAAGATAATTGACTTAATTCACCTTTATGTATCTTACCACCAAGGGTGTTAAAATAATTTGAAACTAAAATACAGATGTCTTTCTTATCTTTGCTCATGCAATTACATTAATGCTTCAAAAAAACATTTGCATTTCCTTTTCTTTTGCCCATGCTTCTAATTTTAGCTCACCAGGTCCGAAGGACCAAGGTGAGCTTATGCCATATTGGGGCGTCCGTCAACAATTTTTTCAAACGAAATATTCTTCTGAACCACAAATTGGAAATTAATTAAATTTGACTGGAAGCATCTCTAGGTGGTGGGGATTGAAAATTGTACAAATGGTGGGGCATCCCCCCTGCCAAGGGGCTGAGGGGTGGGGCCAAATAGGGGTAATTGGGCTATATTGCTTTAAGCGACTTCTTCTCTGGAACTAAGAGATAGATATCAACCATAATTCTTGTGAATACCTCACCTCTATCACATCAGTGCCATAAATTCCTGTTTATGCTGAGAACCACACTATAAATTTTTTATAAATTTTCAACAGACGTCCACCACACTGCCAAGATATCCATAGTTGTGAGGGAAACCCTATCCCTTGCTAGGGGCGCCACCACGCATGCGCAAGGCGGGAATGTAGTCACTTCTTTCAACCCATTACTCTCATCAACTAGATGCAGATATTTGGGGAGGTGGGAGGGATTAATTCCTGATGTGATAGAGGTGGTATTCTTAGAAAATATTTTGTTGCACATCCGTACACGTGATTGAGTTCCACACTTACAAAGCACATTAGATCTTCTCAAGCTTCATAGGCTACAAGCAGTGAGCAGTTCTACAAGCAGAGAACGGGGGTATAAGAAGATCGGAAGTTCTAGTAAGATTAGTTAGAAACGTTTTGTGGGATGAGATCTTCATCTCAAGGATAGACACCCGTCTGTTCAGGCTGTGGGCAACACCAGATACCTGGTGACCCTCACCCTAGATGTCTATCATGCAAGCAACTGCACACAAAAGTCAAGGTGCAGCTATTGCGAGCCTCTGTCAAAGGAGAAAATTGACAAGCTCTACAAGGCATGTATCAACAATCCTGATTTACAAAGAATGCTAGAGCATCAAGTAAAAACCAGGGATGTGAAATCTCCGCGGAAACTCGCGTTTTTTAAAACAGTAGTCCTCGGAAAAAATCATCTTCCGCGTAAAAATTTAATATTTTTATATAAAAAAACACTCCAAAAAATATGATCGAAAACTGGACAACAGTCGCGGATTGTCCAGTTTTCGATCAGAGCTTTCACCAGCATAGGTTTTCGGACATCATACGTTTTCTA
This sequence comes from Haliotis rufescens, assembly GCF_023055435.1. NCBI lineage: Eukaryota > Metazoa > Mollusca > Gastropoda > Lepetellida > Haliotidae > Haliotis > Haliotis rufescens. The sequence goes on from NW_025963979.1 coordinate 735,268, forward strand.
TCACGAATACTTGCACTATAACGTGGGGTGTGGCGTCACACAGAAATTGTAAATACTCTGAGTCAGATGATGGCTTGTTTTTAAGATAAAGTTGTCTTTTAGCCTGTAAGTGAATGAGATGTTTTACAGTTCATGTGATTAGCGAGAAAACTATGAATATTTCTTCAGCGTCCAAAACCCCATAACATTGGGATATATGTTGTATTAATGTCTTATGTTTGCAATGGAGTTTTGTTTTTTCATCAAAAGGTAAGTACAAGGTAAGTTTTTTTCAATATGCTTCAACATGGGGAAAGGGTCAGACATTGCACGCTTGTGACAGTTGTCCTTGTGTCTGGGGGATGGGGGTTGAAGTTTATGGCAGTATTGCTCCCAGACCTGGCGGGTAGCCAGGTGCGCGTAAGCTATGCCCGATTTTTTAAAAGTACTGATTTAACTTCGAAATTTTACTGCATCTGTCATCTTGTTTATTTGACTTATTGACTTTTGCCATTGACTTATTACATTTCTTGGTGTGAATGTTGTTCAAACTGCACGAAATTGCTTAAAATGCAATCAAATGTTTTAAAAATTTCTGGGGGGGGGCATGCCCCCAGAGCCCCCCTAGACTTTTCCTCTTTTTTCGTGAAAACCTGCTCACATCCCTGAAAAACAAGTGATTAAGCCCTTGGTGGCCATATTAATCACGTGGGTACAAGCGAGTGTCGCGCGAGGGCGCCGTCTCACCTTATGAGGAGAAGAGAACCCGTCGCTCATCCCATTCTCCCAAAAGTTGAGGAGCAGATGCATTTTACCGGTCAAAAAGAAAGTGCCTCTAACTTGCATCCGGCAACGTCTGGTACGGTCGATCATCGAGTTTGGACAGAAACTAACGATTTTCACCCTCTGCCGCGTTCCCTTAACTTAAATGAGTTCACGGAAAGAATAACAAATTCAATGTCTGTTATGATTGACACACGCATGCAATCTATGACACCGGCTTGGCCATACAGGGGTCGATCAGATTGATAAAAGCGCATGCAATCAATGTCTCAGAAAATCTCATATCTTAAAAAAATCTGTCGCACAACCGGCTTGGCCATACAGGGGTCGATCAGATTGATAAAAGCGCATGCAATCAATGTCTCAGGAAATCTCATATCCAAAAGAATCTGTCGAACAACCCGGGCTTGGCCAACAGGGGTCGATCATGAGATTCAAGAGACCTAAGGATCTCCCAATAAAGTTGAGGAGCAGATGTACCTCACAGGTTTTTAACTTAAGGGATTCGGAGAAATTAACCAACTCAATGTTGTAATAATTGATAAAGGCGCACGCAGTCAATGGCTCAGGAATAAACTCTAAAAGAATTGATTGCACAAACCCGGCATGACCAAACGGGGATTGATAAACACGAGATTAAGTGAGATCTAAGGCTGAATATGGCAGTACTTCCTCATACAGCAGACAATGCGAGCCTACGCTGTATCTGATTATTATTACACGGGCGGAGAAAGCGAGGGAGATGTTACGTCACTATCACACAGTTATAGAACACGTGATTCCCGCACGGCCAACCGTAGATCAGACGACCGGGATTACGCTACCCTCGGCCATATGACCCAGTCTCAGCACAGCCCGAGTAGGGGGTGCGGATCTATTGCTAATACTGGTTTTTATACAGTGGGGATTCTACTACGGAGGTTAATTATATACCAAATAATTATGCCATTAAGATATCATTGCAGAACTCTATAAATCTAATGCCCGCCCTTTAAAACAGATACAAGGACAAAATACCAGATGACCTTGTTAGAACGTGACGGGTAGGAGGTACCGGTCAGTTGAATCTAGAATTCCTTACCCTTCCCTGTTCGTCATATATTGATGACGTCATCAAGAATCGAATAATCATTAAATGCTACATTCGGCACTTAATGTTAGACTGGGTATGCCTGCCATTAATAAGATTGATTACACGACACAAGTTGCCCCTGCGCACAACAGCCGAGCATCGTTGAACTTTTCTACTATCTGGTTAAGAAACTAACTCTAAAATGCACGTTGACATGGCCATAATCAGGGACTTAGATTATGTCAACAAACAGATGATTAATTTCAGTTCATACATTAACTGGATTGCAGCTGCAATTCTCCACGTCATACTCCGAACAATCAGAACGTAGGCCTACACTTAGACACCCCACGGAGATGACACTACAACAGACCGGATTCATCCACAGCTCACTGGAACACATACTGAAGATGCAGGAAGATCTTCAATCAGCACAAGACTGGATATCAGCACAGTTCCTGCTAAAGATTCGCAGAGGAGGAAGCAGAAGCAGTCCCCGAAGGGGATACCACCGGAAATGCCTTCAGACCCTACCGACATCGCTTGCCCAATGGACAACGAGTTAGAACTACAGAAGATCAAAGATACGACCAGATCGAATCCAGTCGAACTAGCCGGTCTCACAGACATCGACCCAAGATTACACAAGTTCAGCAAGGGGCTATCAGCATCTTAAAGGAGTCAGAGACCACTCACGGGAGTAGTATATAGTGAGGGCGCAGAAGGCCATTTTGGTTGATCCGGTTGATCCAGGCGGATGCGAAGGTGATTGGCTGATCCAAGTCACGTGATCGAATAGGATGACTCATGCATCAACAGCGCGTTACAGGTGAGGGGAGGGAATGAAAGGTGTGTGTTTATAAGACAGAAAAGAATTCATAAGAAAACAAAAGTAAAAAGGTTATGAATAGAGCTATGTGTATAGCGTGCTGCCTTGAATAGACAGACCGTACCCGTCAGCCCAGTTTGAATTGAGCGCGCTTGACAACTGACGTGGCCTCGTCGTTTAACCCGCGCTCGCGAGAGCGTGCGATCTGGTTTGATGAATGCAGGGTGTGTGTGTGTTGAAAGTACAAGTACCACAATAGAGATGGGTTGTGTCAACACGATATACGCCGGGTACTGTAGGGGAGGGGGAAAAAAAAAAAATGTATGTCTAGCTGGATCAAATCCATCTTATACGGTCTACACGTTGTACACCATGAACGTTAGACAACCTGTATAGAAAAAATATAGACAAAATAGATAAGACTACGCAAGCTAGCAGTTTACGTTTAGCGCGCAAGAACGAGCTAATGTATAGCAGAGAGACTAAGCGACCGGCCGCCCATAACAATGTCAACATACACTACCCCGGCCTTACAATTAATGTGACCATAACAGCCTCGCCTGAAGCTTCCCATTCATAAATTGTGTGACCAGTCTCCCGTATTTATGATATGTTAGGGAAGATGTGTTGTACATTTGTTATTTTTAAAGGGAGTTATTTCAGAGAGGCGGGACTGACCAACCGATCCCCGTCAGTCGCCGATAAGCATGGGTTACTGGGCCTGCTGCCTGTGGAAGCCAAAGGTGAAGACCATCAAGGATTATTTACCAGTGTGTATTGTAAAACCAAATTAAAATACATATACTGATCGCTTTTTTAACATACTCACAAGTGTGCTGTGGAGAAAAGAGTGTCTTCCAAGATTCCCTGCACGTGTAAGACAGTATAAACTCTACAGTAGTGTAGCCCGACAAACAGTTTTACTCTCGCCAGCAAACGTATTGGACGTGAACAACATGAAGAAAGCATCAGAGATTAGACTTGACCCTAGAGATATATTTAGGAAGACTACGTTGAGAAAATCACAACAGAGAAAGAAACCACAAGCAGCCAAGAAGTCGACGCTGAAGACAAAGAAGAGACAGGTAACACCTAAAATGAAAACGATGACAACCAAACAGGTATCGAAGACAACACCCCAACCCGTGACAATACAACATGTGTCGGAGGTGAAGGCTGTGGTGGAACGGGCACTTGCTGCCTTGAAGCGTCAACAGAGTCAAGGGTATAAAAGAAAGCTTTATACCCTCTAATCGCACACCGTATTGGATCACCATGGGGGTTGCCACCTGTCCGGACTGTGAAAAAATGTTTTCAAGGAGAGATGTCATGTTACGACACAGGAGAAATAAACATAGCATACCGCCGCCGCCGTTACAAGCCCGGCCGCCGCCGCAAGTCCACTCGTCATTACAAGCCCACCCGCTAACGCCGCCGCCGCAAGCCCATCCGCTACCGCCGCTGCGTCAAGCCAACCCGCCGTTACAAGCACATCCGCCGCCGCCGCCGCCATCGCAAGTCCACTCGTGGCTGCCTCATTTACCATGTATATCTGATCTTCGAGAACAATTCAAGTTCCTGATTCCCTCAAATGCGCTCGTTGTGGGACCCAGTGGTTGTGGTGAGGTGAGGTGAAATTGGGTTTAACGTCGCGTCCAAGATTATTGCACTTATATAGCGACGTGCATGCACGTGTATGTGTGTGTGTGGCTGCTTGTACTAGTCCGAACTGATGCCGATTTATAGTGCTAGCTCACTGAGATACCATGCCGCAGTTTAACATGAATACCCCACTCAGACACAGTATACTGACTCCGAGCCGACCAGTCCTTGTTTTAGCCCCTTAATGTCGAGCGCCAGACAGGGTAACAACAAGTACAATCTTTTAACGTCTTTTTGTATGACGCGGCCCGGGATCGAACCCTGGACCTTCCGCTCTCCGGGCGGACGCTCTACCACAAGACCAGTGGTTGTGGAAAGTCTGTGTTTACCTCTCATGTACTCCGGCATGGCCTGATTCAACCCCAACCTACCCGCATCGTTTGCTGTTATACTCAATGGCAGCCATTATATCAGGACCTCGGTGAGCAGCTGCCTCAGCTGACCTTTGTCAAAGGAATTCCCTACGATATCTTGGACGAGGATTACTTTGATGCTCGTCAACAGAACGTGTTGGTCCTGGATGATTTCCTGGCCGAAGCAAAGCACGACAAGCGTATTTCGCGTCTGTTTACTCAAACCTCACATCACAAGAATGTATTGATCTTTCTCTTGATACAAAATCTGTTTCCGAGAGGTAAGGAATCGAGAGACATTGCTTTGAACGCGCATTATGTCACCCTGTTTCATTCCCCCATAGATAAACAGCAAATCAAACTCTTCGCTCGTAGAATTTTCCCCGAACATATGGATCACTTTATGGCTATGTATGAAAAGGTTGCTGAAACACCCTATGGACAACTCACCATTGATCTAAAACCTACCACCAAAGATAAGGATCGACTGCATGTTAACCTCATAAATGAGGAAAACAGGAGAACAACAGCACAGTCTGAACCTGATCTGCGTAGGGAGAAGTTGACTACAACAGAATCTCTGGATAGTTCTCTGACACAAGAAGAGAGATTGCCCCAACATCAGCTCACTCCAATTGAAACCGATTCAGACACGAGTAGTGAGACATCGTTGACTATGGCCACGGCTTGCGCAGATTGCGGGGTGCTGATAGATAACATGCACGATCTACAGCGACATATCAAACACTGGTGTCCGGCCAATAGCCTTCAACCTAAGAGAAAGCGTGCCAGACTCGAGAGTGATGACGATGACAGTGACTTTGACGACCTAGCCTCTTCCCAGAAAGGCAGTGGTCTTGCCGTCAAATCTCCACGTGGGAAGTCAACATTCACTAATATGGAAGCCGAGGAGTGGCAAAATGTAGGCTTACAACGCATCTGGAAGCAGGTGTACGATACGTTTCATGACAAGATGAAACTGCAGAAAAAACAGTACGAGCGACAGGGACGAACGCAAGAATGGATTGAGAGAAGATTGAAACTGAGGTGGGAGGATCTAGTGCGTAGTACTCTCAACTATGCGATGGAATATACCACGTACTTTAAAGAGGCACCTGTGTTTCAAAACATGCTATACAACCTGGGAGACATGAATCCTTCCACGGAACAATCCGTTCTCAAAAATAAAATCAAACTCCTCCTAAAACCCAAGATGAAAGAGATCCTGCCTTTGATGGATATGCCGGAAATAGAAAGTGAGACTGAATCTGATAGCGTTTCAGAGGATAACGATGGTGATGACGAGGAGGATGATGATGATCGTGAGCAGAACGATTAGGCATAAATACCCATCACTACTATATCAGTCTAACAGTCAGAAGAGAATGCCGAGTCAACGCCACGCGTCTAGTTTGATTCATATTTTGAAAACACCTCGTAAACTGAGGCGTTTGAACGATAAGAAACGCCGAATTTCCCTCTACGTGAGAGGAATGGTGAAACTGGGACCTCCTGGACGGAAATCGTTACAAGCAATGGATAAAGCATAGACTATAGACAACCATTCAACCTTAAAACAGCGTAGAAAAGGAAACATTCAACAGTGCGAAATGTGTTTTAAAACATGGACTCGCTGTTTAAACAATAGGGCCTTCGAGCAGCAGCATGTGTATATGAGTGACTAAATAATGTTCCAGAGTGAATACTATTGTCCATTCGTATATCACGGCTTTGTATGGAACCGATTGACTCGAATCAATAAATGATACGAATGAACTGTTTATTTTTTCTCAGTTTTTGCATATTAGTATATAGTCTTCGTCATACTACCCCCGTGAAGGTCCCGGGTTATAAAAATCGACCTTCAGTAACCCATGCTTATCGGCGACTGACGGCGGGGATCGGTTGGTCAGTCTCGCCGACTCGGATGACACGTGCCATCGGTTCCTAGTTGCACAGATGGCTGTTCATGCTGTTGATCACTGGATTGTCTGGTCCAAGCTCGTTTATTGGCAGACCACCGTCCTAGAGCTGGAATAATGCCGAGTGTGGCGTACAACTAACTTCACTCACTCACTGATACCAATACATTTAAAAAAGTAATGTCATCATCATTTAAATGGTGAGTTTAAACGCGTATTTTACCCTTACAAGGACGAGTGCATTCCACACACCCTTCCTGTTATCAAATGTGTCACTGTTTACAGTTCGGGCGAACATAACCCTATAGACATGTGTGGCGGGCGAGTTCATTCATCAGAAATCTGTCATTTACGATGTGTTTATAAATATGAACTGCTAACCACGCTCATAGTCATGTTGTGTGTCGTGGTTAGAACCGTAATTGATGTATTGAAAGGTGTCATACATTCGTGTTCGGATATAGGTACAACATCTTCACGCACATACTTTCCTACATCATTCAAATGTATTAAATACCGGATACGTTTAATAGACACCAACGAAAGAAAGGTTTAATGAGGGGGGAATATCCATATATATCCTCTCTGAAATAACTCCCTTTTAAAATAACAAATGTACAACACATGTTCCCTAACGTATCATAAATACGGGACACTGGTCACACAAGTTATGAATGGGAAGCTTCAGGCGAGGCTGTTATGTTCACATTAATTGTAAGGCCGGGGTAGTGTATGTTGACATTGTTATGGGCGGCCGGTCGCTTAGTCTCTCTGCTATACATTAGCTCGTTCTTGCGCGCTAAACGTAAACTGCTAGCTTGCGTAGTCTTATCTATTTTGTCTATATTTTTTCTATACAGGTTGTCTAACGTTCATGGTGTACAACGTGTAGACCGTATAAGATGGATTTGATCCAGCTAGACATACATTTTTTTTTTTTCCCCCTCCCCTACAGTACCCGGCGTATATCGTGTTGACACAACCAATCTCTATTGTGGTACTTGTACTTTCAACACACACACACCCTGCATTCATCAAACCAGATCGCACGCTCTCGCGAGCGCGGGTTAAACGACGAGGCCACGTCAGTTGTCAAGCGCGCTCAATTCAAACTGGGCTGACGGGTACGGTCTGTCTATTCAAGGCAGCACGCTATACACATAGCTCTATTCATAACCTTTTTACTTTTGTTTTCTAATGAATTCTTTTCTGTCTTATAAACACACACCTTTCATTCCCTCCCCTCACCTGTAACGCGCTGTTGATGCATGAGTCATCCTATTCGATCACGTGACTTGGATCAGCCAATCACCTTCGCATCCGCCTGGATCAACCGGATCAACCAAAATGGCCTTCTGCGCCCTCACTATATACTACTCACGGGTTCTACTCCCCAGTTTTCCAGGTACCTACGCTTTGCAGTCAACGGTCAGAGATACCAGTTCAGGGTACTACCATTCGGCATATCCTTAGTCCCATGGTTATTCACCAGGATCACCAATCCCATCATCGGTTTGCGCCCATATAAGCTCATAAGGCTTCTCGGATATATCGACGATTTCCTATTGGCCGATCAGGACAATCGCAATTAGTTTAAACACAGTGTGCCTCACTACTAACACTCTTAGGTTTCCTGGTTCACCCTCTAAAACAGAGCTAGTACCCACACAGACATCACCTACATAGGCGCAAGATTCTACTCAACAAGGGCATAGCAGCACCCCCAGAGAACAGATATGCAAGAGTAGAGCACATGATAACAAGCCCACTCGATCAGGCCGTCAAGTCGAGACGCTGGTGGATGTCTCGCCTATGCCCGCTCACATCTATCCAAGATTTAACCTACAGAGGCACATGGTCTCAGCCTTTACTGAAGGAGGTTACATGTTTATATGCCTTGGTAGACTCAGTTAGTTGCAAGATCGAAGCAAGACACATACCGGGCAAGCTATATATCCGAGACTTCTACAACTTCTGGTAGAAGTACCTCTGAAACTCCCAGTATGTCACGACCTATTGAGACAACCAACGCGGACATATTTTACGGCCGCTTCGACAACCTCCATATTCACGCTTAGAAGTTATCTCGAATAAGATGCAAGCCACCGGTTACTCTAAATCAGCTGCACGAAGAGTGGCAAGCTCATGGAGACCAGCATCGTCTGCCCTATACAATAACTGATGGGGCAGGTTTGTCGAGTGGAGAATGAAAAAGGCAAATAACGGGAAATAACGATACCTATAGTGGCTGAATTCTTGCTCTATCTAAAAAACGACAAGAAATTACGACATCAGTGTTATAACACCATATGAACCCATGAGTAGTGCGACATTACTATTATCCCCAGGGAAACTGTTGTTGTTTTTTTCTACTAGCCATGGCTACGGCGTCTCGTGTCAGAATTACACGCTATTGACACCTCCACTGTAACTCATACCCAAGAATGAAATCAGAGTCGTTTAGATCGCTCCCAGAATTTATTGCCAAAAACCAGTCGTCAACCTTCGGCACACTCGGACAGGCAATATACAATACCAGCCTTAAGTAAAAGTGTGGACTTCCCGGATAGATTGATCTGTCCCATAAGAGCCTTGAGATACTTCATTACAGCAACTCAACCCCACAGAAAGCAGAGAAAATGCCTCTTTATCTCTTGCAAGCCCTCGTCAGAAAAGGACATCACAGAGGGCACTGTAGCGGGATGGCAAATCAGTTATCATAGATAGCTATAAACTGGCACAAATCTCCACGCCGATTTGGGGAAACTGCAGGCCTCACGAGATCAGAGCCCTTACAACAAGTCTAGCCACATGGAATACAGTATCCATTGAACAAGTTGTAGCCAGCTGCCACTTTTCAAACTTTTACTTACGAGACATACAGACCGATCTAAAGACTCTACACTCTGGGGCCCTTGGGGCTGACCCAGGTGATAGTCGCCAAGTAACCTTGTTCCCCCTTCCTCTTCCGTTAGTAAAGCAGGGCAAATGGCAACACTGAAATCAGAGATCGAAGGATTAAGTGATATACGGTAATCTACATGATAGGAAACATCAATGTACTACCACCGGAAGTGACGTCATAGGAGTCATCACACCGTACTAACGTCAAGATACGTTAAATATCACAATCCAGAAGGGCATAACGGTAAACCACGTCATAGTGATACGAGAATATAGTAGACATATACCACAAGAGGCATGGTATGACACCGGAAGTGACGTCACAGATGACGTCATCACCGGAAGTGACGTCACATACGACGTCATCACCGGAAGTGACGTCATACTATGTCTAAGTATCACAAGGGAATATACATATACCCTTCATGTGACGTTTTGAAAATTCTATACGTCTAAGTCTTGGAAGTAGACTATTAGACACATCCGTTTTAGATCCCCTTTTGGCATATAATCCTTGGTTTTACCACTCCACTAGCCAAATATCTAAGGGATGCTAGATACCAGAACCCGCTGGTCCCTCTGGTGTATACTGGCACTGATGTGATAGAGGTGAGGTATTCGCAAGAATTATCAAACAATAGTTATCATTGTGAATAATTCTAAGAATACCACCTCTATCACATCAGGAATTAATCCCTCCCACCTCCCCAAATATCTGCATCTAGTTGATGAGAGTAATGGGTTGAAAGAAGTGACTACATTCCCGCCTTGCGCATGCGTGGTGGCGTCCCTGGCAAGGGATAGGGTTTCCCTCACAACTATGGATATCTTGGCAGTGTGGTGGATGTCTGTTGAAAATTTATAAAAAAATTATAGTGTGGTTCTCAGCATAAACAGGAATTTATGGCACTGATGTGATAGAGGTGGTATTCTTAGAATTATTCACAATGATAACTATTGTTTGATATTTGGTTGGAAGCATTCCATGATGGTGAGGATACAAAATTCTATAAATGGTCGGGCTGACCACCCAAGGGGCTGAGGGGCGGGACCAAATAGGTCTAATTTGGCATTATTGCTTTAGACGACTTCTTCTCTGGAACTAAGAGATAGATATCAACCATATATGGTTGGAAGCATTCTCCAATGGTGGGGATTCAAATTGGAGAAATGGAGGCGCTAGAACCTTGCCTATGACATACAAACTGATATTATCCCCACCCTGTTATAAACAGATACATTGTATACATTTGTTTGTTATAAAGAGAATAATACATTTATGCCAATAGGATTCGCCCTTGGGTCCAGCATGGCCTATGGAAACGGTTCAGATCTTTATGCTACATTTGTATCTAGAGAAGAACACGTTCAGGCTGTCAGAATTGCCATCCACCCCTTTTACGAAATATTTGCAGTATTATATACATGTACAATGCAAATGTTTACTTTGTCATGATTGCATAAATATCCCTTCACAACAGTATGCAATATTACTTCTTGCTTCGATCATGTTACAGTGTAAAACATTGTGAAAACAATCACCAGAGCAAACCCTCTGATCACCTCATGCCGAGCATGCTCCTGTCCTACTCATCACTTTTCCCTTCATCGACTGTAGTGAACGGACATGTTTTATCTTCCACTCTACATTTACGACTGGATTTGTTTTCGGTTTTAGTTGATTGACTCCCTATGTACATTTATCTTCGGGTTCCTAGCCGTTCCTTATCAATAAATATCTAATAAACATCTATTTACCTTCCGCACATGTTTCTTTCCCCACCATTGTTAACATAACTTTTGACATCTGAAAGCTTTGTTTTGGTTTCTGTTCTTGTGTGTTTTCTACCTCCATCGTTTTATCACAACAGTTGCCTTTCATTTATTGTTCGTGATATTGTCCATATCTCCTTTTTCTGTTGTAGATTTTGAGATATAATGGATGAAGTGATTATTTCGGAGATGGTGTCGGGTGGTCGATGACCTTCGCCATCTTCGAAAGTGCATGGACTGCCATGGGAAGAAATCGGCTTGTGATCCCCATGGTCTCTGCCCTGACTGCCAGGTCCCCAGCTCCTTGGACCAGCGATGTACCCATTTATCGTTTAACCTTTTCAACATTTACCTGGCTAAACTCCGGAAAGGGGCTCTCCAACAAATACAGCGCCTGACTTCAAATCTCTCTCTTAAGACTGCGACTGTCACCTCTGCCGCCTCGGCTGCACCTACAGGATCGTCATCAGGTGGATCCATCCCTGAGGCTACCTCGCCTGCTTCGTAGCCTCTTACTTGGTCATCCCACCTCGTATCTGTTTGCCCCGGGGCTTGTACGTGTACTACGATGGCACCCGCCATAACTACCTGCACTTCTTTAGCTGTTTTCTGCTACTGATGACTATTGGCAAGCCCCGCCTTGCATCCCATCGTGTCAGTCGATCTGGAGCCTTTAGGCACCTAGTCAGGCGCAGGCTTATCGCAGACTTATCGCCATGCGCCAAACCAGGTGCAGCCTACTTTTCAGGCTCCTCTCCTGGCGCATCCTTATGTGGTGGAGGCCCAAGCGTTTCTCCATGCGCCTCACCAGACTTCAGATTCACAGGCGCAGCTACAGGGTTATGAGCCTTGGGTATTAGGTTATTACCCTGATTATCCACAGCTATTCCAGGTACCCTCCACCTGGCCTACCCCGTTTTACCCACAGCAAGCACAAGCTAAGCCACTACCTTTGCCTCCTCAGGCGCCCACATCTTCTCAAGTCCAGCCTTCACAAACTCTGTCTTGAGTCGGCTCGCCAGTGGAGACCTCTCCTCAGGATCATATTGACATGGACATTAGTTCAGTACTACCCCTCTCATCTCCCCTGGGTACCCCCCTGCTTTAGTCGTCACCCATCACTCCTGATCAGGCTTCTCAGGGTTGATTGTGCTTCAGGCGCTCCTCCTCGGCGTTCCAGATAAACAAGAATGTGTCCTCAGCACCCCATTGCTGGCATAAAAGGCGACAGAATTGCGCAGCATGTATGCCTGGGGCTGCAACCCTGTGTTGGCAGAGGAAGGGATTCTGGTGGTTGAGCGCGACAGAGTCGGCAATAGTGCTCCTTAGTCCGACACACCACTTTGACCCTAACTTTGCCTAGGCGGACGATAAAATGGGCCCGATTCTGTCAATCAGCTGTTCATGTCATTCCCTGTACATAAAATATTTCACTCACACTTTTAATATTCAAAAATAAATGTATTCTTAATGTCTATATCATATCTATCAATCTATAAAAGTTTGCTTAGAGCCCTATGCCCAGAAGGCATATGCTGACCTCCGAATTCTGTACTTCTCCAATTGATTGTCAAGGGCCGTCCCAGCCTGACCTTTAATTTGGTAGAATGCTATAGCTCTTCCTGTAAAATTTGCTGGAGTATACCACCCCTTTATCCCAGGTCTTTGCAGCTTGGAGATCCGCTGCAGCATAAGACTGTCTTTGTAGACACTCCATGGTGAGTTGGGAAAAAGGGTGCAGAATTATTATACATGGCTTCCCATCACCCTGGTTCAAAAAGACGACATATAGAGACTGTTGAAAATACACGATTTAGCCAAGGAACATGACAATCCAAGTCCTGCTGTTTGTTACGAGGCCACTGACTGCAGGAAGGATGTGAAGTGTACAAACTGTGGTGGGAACCATATGGCTTCTTCGAAATTCTGTCCAGTGTGGAAACGCGAGTCCCAAATCATTAAGTCAAAACAGAACAAATAGTCTCGTACCACGAAGCTAGAAGAGGGTTGTAGGTCTTACCACAACCACTTCTACTCTCTCTTACTCTGCTGCTGTCTCTCGTCCTCCGGGCCGTGAAGATTCCGGGGTAGAATAGGTCTTCAGCAACCCATGCTTGCCGTAAAAGGCGACTATGCTTGTCGTAAAAGGCGACTAACGGGATCGGGTGGTCAGGCTTGCTGACTTGGTTATTGCGTGGCTCGATGCTCATGATATTAATCACTGGATTGTCTGGTCCAGACTCGATTATTTACAGACCGCCGTCATATAGCTGGAATATTGCTGAGTGCGGCGTTAAACAACAAACCAACCAACCAAATCTCGTCCTCCTGTCACTACTGCCTCTCTCGACTGCCAGACTGATCTGACATGGGTCAAGTCTGTTCAGCCACTTCCTACTGCTTCACTCCATAAACCAGCTGTGACACCTTAGTCTGTGACTCCTGCAAAACAAAAAACTGTAAAAAATGTTGAGTCTCAGACTCCTAAACCAACACCTGGATCAGAATCAGAACCAGAAATTGCTAAACTTACAAACGGAAAAGAAATTATTGAGAAAGAAGCAGCAAAAACAACAGCTGCAAACACAAATGGCCACCTCTCCTTTGGAGGTCCCAGTAGAGGTCCATAACTCCTTTGGTAACTCCATCTCCACATGAAACCGATAGGAGTACCACAAAGTCTTCCTCACATTCGCGTGACATTTCTCCAGTGGAAGCACCACCATGAATCCACAAAACATAATGCAATGAAATTGCAGAGGTCATAAGAAAAACTTTAATGAAATACAACTTTTAATCCAAGATTTTACTGTGTTCAATGTATCTTCCACCTTCCTCAACTATCCGTCAATCAGATCTTCAGACTTTGTACGATCAGCTTCCAAAGCCCTGTATCATCATTTGCGATTTAAACGGTCATAATCCCCTATCGGGGAGTACTGATACAAAATATAAGGGAAAAGTGTTTGAAGATTTTATCTCGAACAATGATTTATGCATCTTCAATGATGGTAATAATACATATCTCCATCCTGCCACTGGCACACACTCTGCCCTAGATCTTTCACTGACAGATTCAATTATTTTAAATGAATTCGAGTGGTCGGTCCATGATGACCTTTGTGGAAGTGACCATTTTCCAACAATAATTACAACTATTAATCCGTCAGACGAACCACCTTCAATAAGGTGGAACTTTACAAAGACCAACTGGTCTTTATTCCAAACACTATGTACTAAAAACTAAAACCTGAAAGTTTCAGGAATGTTCCTGATCCTATACAACTTTTTTCAGATATATTAAATGCTATTGGAGACGAAAGCATTCCTAAGTCCTCTGCAAACCCTCATATACGTAAACCATGGTTTGATAATAATTGTAAACAATCTAGGAAAAATATGAAGTAAGCCGAGAAAATATTTCCAATGACATCCAACTGTCCACAACTTGAATAATGTTAAAATCACGGGTGCTAAAGCAAGACAAAATAAACATCAATTCTGGAAGAACTATGTATCAAAAATCAATTCACGCACACCCATGTCCAAGGTGTGGAACATGATTAAAAAAATTAAGGGCAAAGGATCCAAATCTGGAGTTCACCATCTCAAAGATGGTAATACACTTTTAACTACTAAATCCGAAATTGCCGAACTTGGTGATACTTTGGCAAACCATTCCTCATCATCAAACTAAAATCCTCAATTTTAGAGGTTTCAAAAACAGCAGGAAAAGAAAAAAGTTCATTTTAACTCTGATAATGGTGAGGACTATAATGAAACATTTTCACTCCATGAATTACATACTGCCCTAGGGCAGTCTCATGACACTGCAGCAGGAGCCGACAACATCCACTATCAGCTCCTGAAACAATTGCCTGATTCACGTTTAGAAATGTTACTGAATATATTTGATGAAATATGTACAACCGGAAATTTCCCTCCTTCATGGCACAATGCTATATTATTCCTATTCCAAAGCCTGGACGGGATCATACAGCACATGGAGCGCATGGTCAACAATCGATTAGTCTGGTACTTGGAGGCCAATAACCCACTCAGTGATATCCAGTGTGGTTTCCGAAAAAAACAGAAGTACCATTGACCATATGGTGTGTTTAGAATCATTTATTAAAAATTCCATTGTCAACAAACAACATACTGTATCAATCTTTTTAGATCTAGGGAAGGCATATGATACAACATGGAAACATGGTATTTTAAAGATTTGCATGAATTTGGATTGAGGGGCAGATTACCTCAGTTCATATCTCAATTTTTAAACAACAGACAATTTCAAGTACGAGTGGGCTCTACCCTGTCTGATCGTTTCGATCAAGATCAGGGTGTCCCTCAAGGCAGCATACTATCTGTCACACTTTTCAGCATAAAAATTTATAGTCTCACTAAAGTATCAAACAATAGCGTTGATGGTTCACTTTTTGTGGACAATTTCAACATTCCTTGTTGTGGTAAGAATATGAATACGATAGAAAGACAGCTACAGCTCTGTCTTAACAAAATTCAAAAATGGGTGAACGAAAACATCTTTAAATTTTATAAATCCAAAACAAACTGTATTCCCTTTTGTCGTAAATGTAAACCTCACAAGGATCAAGATTTATTTTTAGATGGTACTCCTTTCAAAGTAGTAGAGGAGGCCAAATTCCTGGTCCTCATATTTTACCATCATCTGACATTCTTACCACACGAGATATCTAAAGGCTCTCGACTTGTTAAAAGTTATGTCCAATTCCAAGTGGGGAGGGGATCAGACAATCCTCCTTCATTTGTACAGATTGCTAATATGCTCCAAACTAGACTATGGTTCCATTGTCTATGGTGGAGCTTGCAAAAGCAATTTAGAAAAATTTGACACTATACACCATTAAGGCCTAAGACTCTGTCTCGGAGCTTTTAGGACATCTAATGTGGACAGTTTGTATGTGGAGGCCGAGGAACCTTCACTCGAACAGCGCCACATTAAACTCTCACTGCAATACATTACTAAATTGCATTCAAATAAATTAAATCAAGCATTCAATTGTGTTTTCCACCCTCAATATGAAAACCTGTTTCGAAAACCATCAAACCTGGTTCCACCACTTGGAATCAGAATTCTATCACACATCACCGCAGCTAAAATAGATTTAAATATTATATCACCTTACCGTCTTCTATCTTCTTCTCCTCCCTGGCAGATGGTGAAGCCAGAGGTAGACCTCACTCTAACCCAACTAAAAAATTCAAAAACAAATCCTTTGGTTCATCAACAAGTGTACAACCTATTGCCAACAAAATATAATTCTCACAGGTCCATTTTTACAGATGGGTCCAAGGATGGTGGCAAAGTTACAAGTGCCACCAAGTCATGTAGGCATAACAAGTAACTTAAAAGCCGATGCTGCAGCTAAAGCAGCTCTTGACAAACCGTTATCTCCACTGCTTGTCCCGTACAGCGATGTCAAACCAACTATAAGAAGTTAGACTCGGGATCTCATGCAAAAGAGGTGGGACACCCAGGTAGGAAGCAATATACTTCACGAATTAAAACAATCGGTCAAACCTTCTTGGGTTGTCAGTCAAGACATGACGAGGTCGTTTTACGACGATGTCATATTGGTTATTGGTGGCCTATTACCCGTGTTTTAAAACTGTATACATCATGTTATGGTCAATCATTTTTAAATAAAAAATTGCATTAATAACTAAATTGTAAATATATTAACTTGGTCTCGTCGCTATATGGCGGAAATAATGCCGATGCGATGTTAAATTTTAACTCGCTCACCCAGATCCCACTTGTCGTCTCCTGACTAGGCTTCCATGTGTGTACACTCTTCACCAAGGACCTCCTTGTTTTTCAGCGCCTAGTGTTGTTACCTCTAAGGCTGAGGAGCAGCCACTCTACACTTCAAAGGATCAGATCCTGTGAATCATGGATGTCCTTAAACTCGAGGAGCCTGTCGCACTTCCTTCTGTGAAATCCCAAGAATACTACGCCATCTTACACAATCCCTGTTCCTCATTCTTCAGGCTTAAGGGTTCGCTTCCCAAACCTGCCATCACATCATCCCGCTTTCATCAATTGCATGGGATTTTGAATGTCAGCGCCTCCCCCCAAATTGCAGACAATGCTAAAACTTTGGGTCGTTCCATGGCCTCGCACCCCAAGGTTGATCAACGATAGATGTCCGTCGATTCTGACATTCTACCATTGTTGCTTAATACTACCTTGGTCCACTTTAGACTAGGCACATTTTCAGAAAATGGTGATGGTGGAGGCATTTCATGTTTACGGCTGGCAAACAACTGTTCTCGACGTATTGATATGTTCTAAATTGATTTAGGGGGTTTGCCCGGCTGTATTTTCAACGGTTAACCCACAAATTTGATAAATTACAAATGGCCGTCACCGAAACATTAAAAATTAATTCTTGTCATATCTTTGGTACTAAACATGGCGGGACCACAAATAAAACATTTCTCTGTTTGTTTTCATGTACAAGGAATCCAATGAAACCATAACCCTCAATATGTCAAGAAATCAAGATGGTCGCCATATTGGGGCAAATTCGATTAATAACTGCGTCTGATGCAAACAGAGTCTTATTTACATAAGTGACTTTACTTTATCATACTATTATGGCTGTTATGTGGGAGAAACTAACTGTAAATAATACAGCTATAGTTAAATATAGTTGTTTGCCTTCACCGTTACCATTTTTCATGAAAATTAACACAGTCTTGTCACTGATCAACGTGGTATAGGAATGAGCTTCATAGTGAATGTGAAATCTTATCTCTATAACTTTTTTCATATTAAATATCAATCCATGCATGATGCATATATAACATTGCAGAAATATGAAACTTTTTATCTTTTATTTTAAATTGTTGTAATTTTACATAACTGTGTGTGGAGGGCCACTTGGTGACATAGTTTATGTATGATCAGGTAGAATGTTCCTGCATTCTTCGGCGTGCTTGTGACATTTGCAAGCTTCAATGCACGGTAAGCGCATTTTCCTGCAGCTACAGAGCTTACTCAGGCATTCCTTGGAGCATCCACATGACATGATCTCTGAGCAAGCTTTTGGGATGGGCGGTAGAGAAAGAAGTCGTGGTACCAGCTGCCCATCTTTGCGATCCCAACCCATATCTGTTACCATGGAAAGAATGTGGGCTTGAATCCAGACACTGTCTTGGTAATGGCTTCTCATGATGTGAAATCGTGCCGCATCAGATGTGGGGGTAAAGGCTTCTTGTGCTCGTCCTATGCAGAACAATTTAACTCGTACCTCGTCACACGTGTCTGCCTCGTGTACTCCATATAGCTGACAGATGAACTTCTCTGCAGATTTTGAGATGTCGTCGGTGAAGTTACCCATTCCCAGATGGCTCAAGTTGCTGTGTTGATGCTGGAAGACACGCCAGGCCGTCTTCTTGCTGTGACCACTGAGTTGGGAAACACTGTCACATCCAGTAATTGCATGGAAAGCTATCAGTGATGATATTTGGTCGATGGGTAATTGACATGAATCTCATGTACTGGGGTATATTTAGGATGTTTTGATGTTCCAGCTTTCATCAGCAGGTTCGTGCATCCCATTTTGTTGAAGTGAGCTAGGAGCAACACAAGGACATCTGTGTCGCATACAGACACAATCATTGACTCCATATGAGCATGAATACAGTGCAAAATTAGGCGTGTATCAGCTTCCTCATGATCATGATCAATCAAAGACAAATCTAGTTTTGGATCTGATGACTTTGCAACCGTAGCTTCGGTGAATCCGCCTGCAACAACCACTGTTTGACCACTAGGTCTAAGATCTATCAAATAGTTGGACAGTAACAAGGCAAGATCTGCCTTGTTATCTTCAAGTGCCATGAATTTGGACCAATCAGATGGCAGCGGAACTGACTCACTTTCAATAAATTGTCGTACTAGTTGTTTTCCTTTCTTACGCTTGGTCCTCGTTCCTGCTTTGATTGACTCTGGTCTGTAGCGATCAAACGTAACATCAATCCTCTGAAAGTTGGCTCCCATCTTGTACACAACGTCTGCAAATGCTTTTGCATATTCTCCAAATGTGCTTATGTTTCGGGGTTTTCCGAGAGCCATCACTAGTGCCTGACCATCAATCAGCAAGCAACTTGGTCCATCCAGTGCAACGGGTGATGATGTCAGTACATCCTTGGTCAATATGTTGGCTAGCACAGACTTGTTCGTTGAGTGCAGGCTGCCGCTGGTTGTGGCAAGAGCAGAACAAACATAAGCTCATGCTGGAGGATGTTGTCCAAGTTGACCTCACGTCCTGCCCTATAAGATGTTATTAGCCTTTGCAAAATGTTTCTGTCCATCTTTATTGTACATTGTTTGCCTTTGATGTCTTGCATAACAGTGTAAAGTGAGGCAAATGTCAGAGCCTTATTCTTGTGAATGGGAGCTTTGAGATCGACATGCTCGTCATTTGCTGGTGCTAGGCACATACGTTCCGTAACAAACTTGTCAAGCTGCTTTTTGCCAAGATATTCTGCTCCAAGTAACGACTCTTGGATAGGAACGGTGGCCAGATCCTTGTTGATCATGTTCTGTAGTGTCGCTACTTTGTTATGGAAGACCCCATGTTGCTTCAGCGACGTAACCAGTCTTGCTTCATCTCGATCATCTTTCGTCCTTCTCCCTTTGGTACACTCATTGTGAGTGTAGATGTCGTCATTATCATCTGTTGTTTCATGGAGCATTAGTTTAGTCTGTGATGCCATCAGCGTCCTGAGGTTATATGACAGAGTCCATTGGCTTAGTGCAGAAGCTACTTTGGTGATGCCGACCAAGCCCCCACTCTATTTCCCAATGGCATTCAACCATTCTGTACTTTGGTCTGGAGAAACTTGATTGAATCGTCGGTTTGCATGTTTGACCACAAAATTTCCCTGCTGGAACTCACGCAAGATGTTTGGTGGGAGCTGGGCCATTTCAGCCAGGTAGACCGTCCCCCATCGGGCATAGTTTACATGGTCATATCTGGAGAAAAAAGGGAGCATACGTCTGAAAGCATACAAGTGGAGTTCCCATGATCCATCACACTGTGCCCTGGTAAAATCAAGTAAGATGCTGACAATCATCAAGTATTCCCACCAGAATTCTGCATTCGGGTCTTCTTCTTTTAGGAGTTTGATGAAATTAAGGATTGGCTGGTGGAACCTCTCAGATGCCAGGGTGTCTACCATATGTGCAATATCTTCAGTGTCTGACAATGTCCCAAAAGATTTAAGGTCTTTCCTAAGCTCAACATCAACAGAGTCCAGATGTTCATTGAGTTGAGGGAGCAGTACTTGCCACATAGCCTGCAAAGTTAGTTTGTGTGTTCGCATTGCACGACCATAGCCTTTGCCGGACATCACATTCTGAGCTGCATTGGCACCCAATACATTACATTCTATCCACAACTCACACAGGCCAGATTCTTTCATGTGACGGCCTAGGACAATTTATATCACATTGTACCTGAAAACATACAAAATTATGTTTTGTTTATGTTCTTAGCATGTTTGGTACCACAGATAAGACAAAAATGAATTTTTAAGTTTCGGTTGTGGCCATTTTGCATTTATGAAATTTGTGGGTCAAACGTTGAAAATACAACTTGGCAAACCCCCTAAATCAATTTAGAACATATCAATACGTCCAGAAGAGTTGTTTGCCAGTCGTAAACATGAAATGCCTCCATCACTTTTAATATGTACATTTTTCCAGATTCTGCCCAGTCTACTTTGGTTAAGCGGATTGGCCTGCGGAAGATGGATATTTTTGAGAGAATTGCTCTCAGCTCTAGATGAAAACATTCATCTCCAGGAGGACTCATTGCTCAACTCCTTACCAAACCACGGGCTCCCTCCTCCTTATGGTTTGCCAGGCCAAAATTGAGAAGGTTGGTTGGCGCCCGTCTCCTGTGTTTGACTTATTACGTCAACCCTGGTCATCCGAGAAGCTCTTTACGAACAAGTTTTATGAGAAATCTCTCTCTAATGCTCAGGCCAAAGCCACTGATCAGGCACTACAGATGTGTATTACCAGCCTGGGTTCCCTGTACACACAGAAGACACCATATCAACCTCCGTCATACTCAACCTTTCACATAACCTTTGACACCTAAGGCCAGGTTGACAAGGGGACTCAGCCCTCCTTGAGCACTGGCGACCAGTGAAGACCAGGGTGAGAATAGGTCTTCAGCAATCTATGCTTGCTGAAAAGGCAACTATGCTTGTTGTAAGAGGTGACTAACAAGATCAGGTGGTCAGGCTCGCTGACTTGGTTGATGCATGTCATCAATCCCAATTGCGTGGATCGATGCTCATGATATTAATCACTGAATTGTCTGGTCAAGACTCGATTATTTACAGAATAGTTGGAATATTGCTGAGTGCGGCATTAAACAACCAACCAACCAGCGCCTGGCATGTTTTGCCACTGGTCGTCTCTCATCACGACTCTCCTGTCGGCAGTCTCCTCCATTGGTTCTACAAAAATTGGGGTCAACTCTTCTGGGACCGCTGGGTTATTCGTTCTGTTTGTTACGGGTACCGATTACCCTAAATTGCAAAATTGCCAGTCACTGTATCTCCCCTTCAACTACCATACCCAGACATTCACATGGAGCCGTTACAGGACAACATTCGGATCCTGTTGGACAAGGGGTCTTTAGAGCTCCTATCTCCAACAGATCTTACTCCGGGATTTTACACCCACCTCTTCCTAGTGCCGAAGAAAAATTTGATGTAGCCTTGTATAATCAACTATTTGCGTGCAACACTTTGGACACACAGACGGTTTTGGATGGTCACGCTACCGATGCTCGAATCCACCTTCCAACCAGGAGGTCCTGGCCTCACTCGACCTCAAGGATGCCTACTTACATGTCCCACGTCTTTCCGGCACAACGTCGGTATCTCCTGTTTATTTTCAAGGGGTGTCCATACCAGTGGAAAGTTCTGTTTGCCATCTCTACATTGTGCATCTCTGCATTGTGGCTTTTCACTGTTATCATGTTCCTACACCAGCGGGAGATCCTTTTCAGTTCACATCAACGACTGTTTGATGAGCGATCCTTCGCCTTGGTTGCTTCATGACCAGATCAGATTTACACTCCAGTGTCTTCAGCAGCTTGGCTGGGAAATCAACTTTGAGAAGTCAGAGTTGATTCCCTTCCAGATCCTTCATTTCATCGGGGGACTATTCATGTCGAGGTCTTCTCCTCATTCTGCAGACACGTTAGAACCCGTTCCAACCTTTGGTCCAGGCAGGGCTGTTGTTGGTAATCCTGATTCACAATTGGCAATACTTGCTCGGCTTGCTCACATCAGCGCAGTATTCGACCCAGCATGGGCGCCTGCAGTTACATCCTCTGCAGATTTTTCTTTTACCATGGTTCGATCGGGACACACCAGATCAGGTCATATATCTCCCAGCCTCGCTTCAACCTAACCTCCCTTGGTTGGCCCTCGAGTCGAACGTCTACGATATCTCTTTGACCAACTTCATTCCCACTCACCACCTGTTCATGGATGCATCGAACGAAGGATTGTGAATCACCCCATTTCTCCACTGGCACATTAACATCTACAGACCTCCTGTTGGAGGTGAGAGCTCATCACATTCTTGGTGTTTCCAACATTCATGCCGACGCCCTATCTCACCCCCACGAAGTGGCAGTTACACCTGGATTTTTTCCAGACGATATTCCAGAACCTTGGCCACCCAAACATCGACTTATTTGCCACACTTTACAACCACCATCTTCAGACATTTGTATCACCGTTACTGGACGCTCAGGCTTGGGATCTTGAAGCACTCGCCATTGACTGGAAACCCAGCCGGAGAGACAGACGTAAAACTCCCCATATTTCCCGGTCTGATCAGAAATGCACATATTCATCAACCACACCCGTGCCCAGAGTCGTGGGATCTAGGAGTTTGGTCCTTTGCAGGATGCATTGATGACTAGGGATTTCACTACGGCAACGGCTCATGCTATTCGTTAGACACAATGCCTTTTTATGGCCTCCTTACCAGAAATGGCACTTTTAGAGGCTTATTGTCGTGAACATGATATGGATCCTACTGTGGCTTCTACTCGGTCATAGCTGATTTCTTAGTCTAATTGCACGAGACAAAACATTTATCAGGAGGTACCATTGCCAGTTATGTTTCAGCCATTAACTCAGTCCTTGGCGCCTCCCGTTTTACCCATCTTGCCACTGCTCCTGAACTTGCCACTATCCTTCGGGGTTACCGTAAGGTGGATCAGTGATTAAAGGACTGGTTCTACGTCACCTCCTCATTTCTCTTGTGGAAAATGTGGAAATGGCCCTCATACACAGAAAACTGCCTTTCTCCTGTCTTTGGCCACTGTGGCACGTGTCAGTGAAATCCATGCTCTCGATGCATCTATGTGCAGAGGTACATCTTGGCTTAATGTGGGACTTTATTGACAAAAATCAATTGCCTGGTCAGGCGGATCGCACATTCACTATCGCCCTGTGGTTTTCCTCCCGACCACCGAGAAGGGTCATCAGAATATCTCCATGAATAACCTATTATTTGGTAACCAAGACTGGTTGGTTGGTTTGTTGTTTAATGCCACACTCAGCAATATTCCAGCTATATGGCAGCGGTCTGTAAATAATTAAGTATGCACCAGACAATCCAGTGATTAATATCATGAGCATCGATCCAAGTAAATGACATTGATCCCAATTACGTGAATTGTTTCAAAAACACTGACTGACACAGTTACCATTTCATTACAGTATTTGCCAATGTTAGTTTGGTTCATAATCATTATCTTTAAGCTGGAGATTACATCCTGCACCTTCAGTAGCAAAGGAAATCTGATCTTGCACCTTTAGAATAATGTGGCAATTTCAGATTTAACAAATTCCCTTGGCGCTGGAGGTGTTTATAAAACATGTGAAATGTGATATTTAAAAAAACTACTTGGATCGTAACTTTATATTTTACAGAAGAATTGCCCTGTGACATGTAATTAAATTTAAATCTGATCTTCCACCTGTAGAAAAATGTAGTTATTCCATATTTTACAAATGAAATGGGAAATCTAATCCATATGATTTGATTCGTTGTGTCTGTCCCTGTATTCGAAACTTCTACATTTTTTACATCTTCTATGAGGCCTATGATGCTGAAACCTCCCATGGATGATTCCAGCAGTGGTATCTTTAACCTTTCCACCCATTAAGCTCTGCTGCTGCCACAATTGGTTTTCTCAACAAATTGTTAGAGACTCATTCATCAAGGGGATCCAATTCGCTGTGCAGAGTTGCGTCCCTTGAGCACATAAGAAACCTGCGATTGTGCGTTCACCCTGATTCTGTTTTGAGCTTTGTCAGCACCATACATGTTCTCTTGGGTTTCACCAAAGTGGACACACGTACATGCACATCGCTATATAAGTGCAATAATCTTGGACGCGACGTTAAACCTCATTTCACCTCACCTTCACCAAAGTGGTAAACGTCTAAGAGCTGCATCACTTCCATCCGTCCGTCCTCATTCACTCACGTTCTCGTGGATTTCACCAAAGTGGTAAACATCTGAGAGCTCCATCACTTCCATCCGTCCGTCCTCACTCCCTCACGTTCTCGTGGGTTTCACCAAAGTGGTAAACATCTGAGAGCTCCATCACTTCCATCCGTCCTCACTCACTCACTCACGTTCTTGTGGGTTTCACCAAAGTGGTAAACATCTGAGAGCTCCATCACTTCCATCCGTCCTCACTCACTCACTCACGTTCTTGTGGGTTTCACCAAAGTGGTAAACATCTGAGAGCTCCATCACTTCCATCCGTCCGTCCTCACTCTCTCACGTTCTTGTGGGTTTCACCAAAGTAGTCATCTGAGAGCTCCATCACTTCCATCCTTCCATCCTCATTCACTCACGTTCTCGTGGGTTTCACCAAAGTGGTAAACATCTAAGAGCTGCATCACTTCCATCCGTCCGTCCTCATTCACTCACGTTCTCGTGGGTTTCACCAAAGTGGTAAACATCTGAGAGCTCCATCACTTCCATCCGTCCGTCCTCACTCACTCACGTTCTCGTGGGTTTCACCAAAGTGGTAAACGTCTAAGAGCTGCATCACTTCCATCCGTCCGTCCTCATTCACTCACATTCTCGTGGGTTTCACCAAAGTGGTAAACATCTAAGAGCTGCATCACTTCTGTCCATCCGTCCTCGCCCTCACTCGCTCATCCTGATATCTGAAGGTAGGGTGACCTCCGTATATGGTCATGGTCACTAGAGGTCAAATAATTAAGTTATTTCAGATTCATTCAATTTTATGTGTTCTTTTTTGCAACACCACCTAAGTTTGCAACACCACCTAAGTTTGCAACAAGTAATGCAACAAGACGACATTGAATGTCAAGCTCACTCGGTTGGCAGTAAACATCCTGAAAAGCATGTGTATACAATTCCCTGAGCATTCATGATGTGAAGTTGACGAAACCTTTTTGGGCCCATTTGATCTTGATGCAGATCATGGCTGAGACTGGAAGTGATTACAACTTTGTTTTTAAGGAAATAGAGGCATTTTCTGTTTCAAAATTGTACTGCATTCGGCATGTTTCAGGTCAACTGTTCATGTCAAATTTCATATTGATACCTGCAAACATTGTTGTGTTATTGTCAGGAATCTTATTATCTGTAACTATATATTAGCCTATTATAACAGTGTGCAATTTGCTTCTCATTTTGGATATCCATAACAATGTGAAACAGCTCTCGTGAATGCACCCCTGGATGTAGGTTACCCATTTTCACTTATCTGCCCTTCATCCTCTTCTTGCTTCAAATCAACATAATTTTTACAAATACATAAACCTCTATTACATCAGTGTCTAAATCATGTATTTCTGCTGTCATCTTCCTGAGGCAAAGAAGTTAACAGCACAACGCAAAGTAAGACCCGTTTCATCACTACTGATTATTGATCAGATCGTCTTGACTGGGTGACACAATTTCGTTTGAAGCAGATTCAAGTGATATAAGAGCTGGAATCTGATTGGTCAATAGGAGGGACATAGAAAGGACATGACTCATAAGAGCCAATGGTGGCTCTATGATCGAGCCCAGAAATTCAAGCCTAGTCCGGCAAGGGTGGAAACTTGACTTTTACAGTCATTTAACTCCCTTGCCTAGGGAAGATGCACACTATAAAAGTCCTTAGATTTTTCACCAGATGTCCTTTCCCACTGTCAACTTCTCACAGCACATGATTGGTAGTCACACACATTAATAAAGAAGATGCCAAAGAGGTTTAGATAGCCCAGAGAATCTTTCTGTATGTTAACCTGAATGGCTCTATGGTAGCTTAGTTTGGTGGGCTTCCAAGATGATGTCCATTCCACCTGCCTGCACCAAGTGTGGGTGGCTTGGGGTAGACATGACTTGTGTTGAAAGTGCAGGCTACCGGTTTCCTGAAACACAGAAAATGTGAGATGCTTCTAATGTTTATCTCTCCCTAGCGAGGAATTTGGGAAGTTGGCCAAATCTTAGCCGACTACTAAGAGGAAGGAGGCAGCCAAAAAGAAGGAAAAATTGGTTACGATTGCCTTGCCCTATCCAGCCAAGGGGGTTTCTCAAGGAACCTAAGAAGCGTAGGGGGGAAACAAATCTCCATTCATCGGATCTGTTTCACCAAGGACACGACACGCTCCGAGGTCAGTGACAGGAGTGAGTTGGCTGTCGGTTTGGTCTGCTCACACTCGGTTTTGATAGCAGATGGTCGGAGATTGTGGGGGCTATGCAAAACATTTTGCCCACCAGTGGTATGTATTTCACCAATGTTTTGAGTGATGGTTGGTGGTCAACTTAGGATCAGCATGGGATTTAATAGCTGATTTGAATCACAGTCAGTCAACGACTGTTCGATCAGCACATAATGAAGCTATCATACCAGTGTGGATTTCAACACCGGCCCAGATCATGGTCAATTGACCTTTTTCACACTTCGGTACTTCCGGTTTGAAAGCGAGGCTTGGAGAGCATCGCTGCTTATACAGGTAGTGTCAACACACAGGAAGTAATGGCTCACTGTTCGGTCCCATTCTGTACGAGCGATCGGAGAAAAGCAGTTTCTTCGGAATTGTCTTTTTTCAATTTTCCTAAAGACAAGCATCTCAGGAGGAAATGGATCGCAGCCATACGTCGAGATGTGAGCAACTTCTTCCAGGTAAGCAGCCTGTCTGTAGTGGTACATGTGTCGAACTTCATCAAATGGGTTGACATAAACAGACGGCAAACCTAATGTTATGTAAAAAATGTATTATTTATTTAAATGTTGATAATCTGGGGAAAGATTTATTTGAATGCAATGCCAGTAAGTAACACTGACACAATAGTCGACCTTATACTTGAGAAATAGTTATGTAATAAATATTTGTGGTTTGGGCCCTAGGCCTATTGATCTATATTGACTAAGCATGTCTGTCTCTATGGCTGCCTGAAAAAAAATGTAAATATTATTTTGATTAAAGGATACTACCGGTTAATGAAATGTTATGATTATGGTCGTTTTGCTATCCTGCAAGTCAGGTTTATTTTCAGCAATCCTTGTACTGAAAATGTTCATACATTAAGGTAATATACAGGTAACTTCTACCTTATGTATGCTACTTTTAACATTTTATGGCCATAGATTTTGTAATAATGGTTATATACATATAAGATTTTTTACAGCTTCACTATTTTGAATAATAGAAACTTAATTACATTGTTAAATATGTTTATTGATGTTAATTTTTTTTGTTTCAGATTGGTCGCAATATTACTTTTGTATGCTCTAACCACTTCAAGCAATGTGAAATTAAAAGAGGTCTGGGAGGGCACAAAAAGAGGCTTGTTCCAGGAGCTGTTCCATGTATTTTTAGATGGAACAGTGCCACCAAGAGTAGACCAACCAACAAGGTCCAGGACAGAAGGTATTGATTTGACTATCTCTTATTATCATATCAATTATTACATATAATATACAGTTCACTAAAATAGTTGTAATCATAATTTGTCATGACATTAATATTTTATTTAATCATTCATTTCTATTCCAGTGCATGTACTGTACAGTGTGTGACACTGTAAATGTATTATGATTATAATAATGTATAAATATATTCTTATTATAATAATGGCAGTATTGCTCCCAGACAGGTGCGCGGAAGCTATGTCCAATTTTTTAAAAGTACTGATTTAACTTCAAAATTTTACTGCATCCGCCATCTTTGTTTATTTGACTTGACTATTGTCATTGACTTATTACATTTCTTTGTGTGAGTGTTGTCCAAAATGCACCAAATTGCTTAAAATGCAATCAAAAGTATAAGTATTTATGTGAACCCCCCAAAAGTTTTCCTCTTTTTGAGGGAAAACCTGCTCACATCCCTGATAATATATTTTATGGTACCAAAATTACTATTCTAGGATATGCTTTATTTACGAGGGAATATGAAATGTTCCGTGACTTACACTTTTCAGGTTGGATAGCATGGACTGTGTACCAACAATGCCTACACCGGCTGACACTGCAGATCTGGCTTCGACTACGGCCAGTGACCCGACCCAAACGTCTACTCCCCACCCAACAGCAGATCATGATTACCATGAGAAACAACACGCCACAACTGAAGAAAAATTAGCTTCTGCACATGCAGAGATAAAACGCTTACAAAATTGTGTAAATGTTCAGTCTGCAAAATTATTTTCTATAAGGCGTTTCGCTACCAGTCCTGTGGACATCAATTTTTATACAGGTTTTGCTGATTTCAATGAGCTAGATCATTTTTTTCAGAGGCTCTATCCTACTGCTTCAAAGATGCAAACCTGGACACAGTTTCAGAGAGGCACTGATGTTGACAAACTACACTGTGGATTTCCATGTTCTTTGTCATTGTTTGACCAATTATTTGTGTTTCTCATTAGAGTAAGACAAGGTTACCCTCAAACACACTTGGCACATCTGTTTAATGTCAGTGTTTCAACTATTTGTAGAATAACTATTACATGGGCCAATGGGCATTCATACAATTGACATCTGCATGTATTTCTTCACAACTTCAATGTATTTTCAAATTTTTTTTGAAGTGAGGGTTTCTGAGTGAGGTTGAACAAGATCAAGAAAAATACCAAACACTTCACAGCTTTGTCATCTCAACATCAGACATACCACCTGTAGACAAACATGATCATGAGGGGCTATACCAATCAAGCTTCAGAGTGGACAGCTAGTTTTCTAAAGTGTATAAAACTTTTGAGTTGAGGACAAAGGACAATGGGATTTGAATTTCTATTTCAGTGCAATCAACAGCATGGTCCTGGGTCTTCCAGCAAAGGAAACAGTGTCAGAACAAACATAATACATGCTACACATTTTGGTGGCACTGGGTTTATCAAAATAAAAACATCACTTGAAAGTATCACAATCAGTAAAGAAATATAATATTGCATGAAACAGGTAAGTTCTAGTTCTTGATACTCCAAAATTCTCAAGAGCCAGATGATTATTGAGTAGATGGTACTCCCTCTCAAGTCGTTCAACATGGACCTGCGTCTCCTTTATTTCAAATTGTGCCCCACACCCCTCATGCTGTGTGGGATGCATGATCATTCCCTTCAGTCTCATGTCCATCACACCTCCTTCTGGAATCAGGTTCTCCTCACACTACAAACAAAATAATACTGATTTAATATAAATGTTTCATAAATAAAGTAAAAAAACAACTTTATAATGCAAACTTGATTTATGACATTTGTTAATACACATATTATTATCGTGGATAGTTGTAAATTCTTACACTACGACGTTCTGGCATATAGGATCAAGGGGGGTTTCCTTGGTGTTGTGGCCACAGTCCATGCAAATATGGATGGGATTGTCCCTGATTTCAGTATTCTTTGCACGGGGTGTACTTGTTTACAACACACAAATCTAGGTCTGAAATATAGATAAAACATTCAATTCATTAAAGTCCCCCAATTAATTTTCAATTTGTGTATGAATATAAATCGTGAAAATGAATCCAATGAAGCATAAATTAAAACAACTGTAACTGTTTTGTAACTGTTTTATACATTATTTATTTATGTCTGTATATGCATTCATATTAGCTTTATATGTGTAGTCCATTTCCAATCTAGAAATACGTATATTCTGACCAGAATAAATGTAATTGTTTGAAAGTCGATATGTTATCATCATGTGACCTACATTAGTGTAATTATTAGTTCCCGGGTGACTGGGTGCAGGCTAAAACGGCAACTCGGCAAAACGTCACCGATTTCTCTGGCGAAAACGGCACCGCATTTGGCAAAAACGGCACCTCTCTTTTTAATAATGATAAGAACGATTTTAGTAGTAATATATAT
This sequence comes from Haliotis rufescens, assembly GCF_023055435.1. Lineage (NCBI taxonomy): Eukaryota > Metazoa > Mollusca > Gastropoda > Lepetellida > Haliotidae > Haliotis > Haliotis rufescens. The sequence continues at coordinate 765,986 of NW_025963979.1, forward strand.
GGTTTATTTACATGGTATTTTATGTATTTACATGTTTTTGGATTTTTGTGATGTATTTACACAGACAGGTAAGAAGTCCTCGGCAATCTGAAAATATGAATAAAAGTTGTACTAAACAACTTTAGACCTAAGACTGCCGTAGGTCTATGTTAAGGTATGGGTGTTACGATCAGCGGCACGCTAATATCGCTTTGTACAATTATATATGATAGTATGTAGTATTAATGTGACGAGAATAGAAATCGAAATTGTATTCCGAAAAAGCATGAGTATTTCGTCCTGAAACGTCATGTTAGCTGCGATAAAATCATAGTTGATAAGCGATATTCGCTCATCAGTTTTGCAAAAACATAAATGAAAATTATGACTTACGGTGAACAACTTTCCTATAACTTGTCGGATGGCTGCCAGTCACATTCAATTCATTAAAGTCCCCCAATTAATTTTCAATTTGTGTATGAATATAAATCGTGAAAATGAATCCAATGAAGCATAAATTAAAACAACTGTAACTGTTTTGTAACTGTTTTATACATTATTTATTTATGTCTGTATATGCATTCATATTAGCTTTATATGTGTAGTCCATTTCCAATCTAGAAATACGTATATTCTGACCAGAATAAATGTAATTGTTTGAAAGTCGATATGTTATCATCATGTGACCTACATTAGTGTAATTATTAGTTCCCGGGTGACTGGGTGCAGGCTAAAACGGCAACTCGGCAAAACGTCACCGATTTCTCTGGCGAAAACGGCACCGCATTTGGCAAAAACGGCACCTCTCTTTTTAATAATGATAAGAACGATTTTAGTAGTAATATATATGGTTTATTTACATGGTATTTTATGTATTTACATGTTTTTGGATTTTTGTGATGTATTTACACAGACAGGTAAGAAGTCCTCGGCAATCTGAAAATATGAATAAAAGTTGTACTAAACAACTTTAGACCTAAGACTGCCGTAGGTCTATGTTAAGGTATGGGTGTTACGATCAGCGGCACGCTAATATCGCTTTGTACAATTATATATGATAGTATGTAGTATTAATGTGACGAGAATAGAAATCGAAATTGTATTCCGAAAAAGCATGAGTATTTCGTCCTGAAACGTCATGTTAGCTGCGATAAAATCATAGTTGATAAGCGATATTCGCTCATCAGTTTTGCAAAAACATAAATGAAAATTATGACTTACGGTGAACAACTTTCCTATAACTTGTCGGATGGCTGCCAGTCACTGCCATGGGCCTTGGTCTGACGGTTAATGTGGGATCTGCATACCTTCAGATACCTTCAGATACATACTAGAATGATCGTCATCAAATGGAATGTCACCCTATCGTGAAAGAAGGAAACAGTCCTCGAGCTCTTGATATAGCTACTCAATGAATAAGTAGAATGTCGTCATCGAGACAAAGAGGAGAATGTACGAATTCATTCACCATTTGATCATCACAGTCGACTGCCAGGAAATATATATTTTTTGTTTTGTCTTACAAAATACAGATGTACCTTTCATTTTTGAATGGAAAAAAAGCTGATTCAACCAATACCATCAATCATTTTCACTAGAATTAATGAATAAAAAGAGTATAGTTTATAAAAAAAAATATTTCTCTTCTTTATTCACGCTGTGATATTTCTCTACTTTATTCACGCCGTGATATATTTTGTTATAAAAAGTCAGTCTTATTCTTATTTTCAATCTTAATTTCCAACTCTGAAAGATTTCTTTCGCTCATATCGTACAGACACAGCACATTCCTCTTTGGATAAGGCTTTAGAAATTATTCTTTTAACCGTCGTAATCCATGATTCAACCAATACCATCAATCATTTTCACTAGAATAAATGAATAAAAAAGAGTCTACTTTAAAGTAGTAGTAAGGAAACTAGTAAATGGGGAGAACAATGCCTAAAACCTCACTTTGTGGTAATAGGAAGGTCTGAAATGTGGGGAATGGTATGGCACGTCTGGTCTATTATGGAATGTCTGGAATGTTGTAGAATGTCTGGAATCGTATGGTACGTCTGCTCTGTTACGGAATGTTGAGAATGGGTATGGAAACAGTGTCAAAAGAGTCAGGTTCCCACTCTATGTGTGACTGAAGATGTATTACAACAACAGAGCACTACATCAGTTCATCAGAGTTGTCTCCATTTCTTCCGGTGGTGGTTTCGGTTCTTCCTGTTACGTTCAGCCTTTACTCTAGCCTTTACTCGTTTGATTGTTTAGCCTGTCGAGAGGCTTTTGTCTTGACATTCATCTTTTTGATTGATTTGGATTTGGTGTGTTTTCTTGTCTTTACCAGTGGAGGAGCGCCCCTTCCTGTGAATAGGTCACCCGACTCGAAGATATCCACTGAACGTCTCTAATTTTTCCTATTTGTCTTCATGTTTTCTTACAGTGATGTCCAATCAGCAGCAATACTTGAATGTAACTGAAACTTGCAAGAAGCAACCCTTCTGTTTATTCTGTTGATGAGAGACAAGAGGGAAGTTGCTCTTGGTTTCACTAAAGGCTTCGTTCACAACAACGAAGGGCACCTTTTACACAAGACACACACACACCACACACACGTACATGCACTTTACCTTAAACACATATTGGATGGAGGTAACAGTGTCTCGACTATCGTGGGAAAAGGAGTAATGAGCAATTCCTCTTATCATTTACATGAAAGTATTTTTATTCGAGTACATATCACTACAACTCTGTTCGAGTGCTATATTCTATGTTGATAGCCTAAATATGTAATTGTTTGTGGAGATCATTCAGGCAGTGTTTGGTTATTCATTGACCGTTCATTCATGGATCTGATTTGTGCACGGATGAAAGGTAACGTAAAGGTAAAGGAGACGTAATATCATTTTCCATTCGCCCTGAGTAAGAGTTAAACCTTTTATTGTTGGTCTCTCATTCAGAAACTGTCTCACGTCAAGTACTGTGCCATTTGCGCTATGACAAACGACAGCTCGTGTTGAATAGGATAAGACAAACTATGTGTTCGAGCACTGTGAAAAAGCGTTGATCCACTGCGGACTGATGGGTTGGTTCAGTAGGAGGTGAGGTGAAATTGGGTTTAACGTCGCGTCCAAGATTATTGCACTTATATAGCGACGTGCATGCACGTGTATGTGTGTGTGTGGCTGCTTGTACTAGTCCGGACTGATGCCGATTTATAGTGCTAGCTCACTGAGATACCATGCCGCAGTTTAACATGAATACCCCACTCAGACACAGTATACTGACTCCGAGCCGACCAGTCCTTGTTTTAGCCCCTTAATGCCGAGCGCCAGACAGGGTAACAACAAGTACAATCTTTTAACGTCTTTTTGTATGACGCGGCCCGGGATCGAACCCTGGACCTTCCGCTCTCCGGGCGGACGCTCTACCACAAGACCACGGAGGCGGTCTGGTTCAGTAGGAGGGTCGTCAAAAAATAGTTCACTGTCTATTTACTGTGAAGTTTTATTTTTCCAATTCGAAATAGTAACCCCATTAACATCAGTAAACCAACCAGAATTCCGACTACAGCGTCTTCCCTGTGAAAGGGTCTGATACATATGCCTCTTCCACGTTCATCAGCAACTTGACGATTAACCTCAGATCTCACCAATACATCTAGGAGGCACTTTCCATCGGGAGATGACATGTTGTACAATTTTGGTTCAGTTACAAAAAACAGGAAGTAAACATGAACCTCAACGGGAGACGGTGAATATATTGCTTCCACTTTAAGCCAAGAACCAAACTGGAATGATCGTTAACTTTTAAACATAGTTTATTTCAATGTTCAACAGTCGCTGTAGTATGTTTACTTCAAAACGAGGCGATTAAGTCGATTCTATCTCTGTGATTGAATACGTACTTAACAACCCATCAGCTGTATAGCGTGTGTGAGTTCAAGCGATGTCCAACAACGAACAAGCTGCTTTTTAATGGAAAAAAACGTGTACACGCGCACTGTATCAGGAAATATAAAATAATCCAAAGATGTGAAAGAAAAATATTGCTTCTTTTCCCAAGCGCGAATCAGTGACTCATGATTGAATAAGAGAGAGGGTTGTGGACGTAATAGATATAGACTGTGATTCACCGAGAGGTCGTGGAAACTGTTCACCATGTGCTACATTCCGCCAGCTGTGGTTGTGGTGTACTTAACATTTGAATCTAACATTGTTGTCGACACGCGTTTCCTTGTTGTTGCAATACAATTGCAGTGATTCCTTTCAAAGCCATATTTCATATTTGTTCTACTACTAGCGTAACATGGTCGTTGAGATAGGGGTCAGTGTTGCATGTGATGGAAAAGGAAGATGATAGACAAATACTTAGATAACTGCTCGATCTCTTCATCAGCTTATGACGAGGTTTACGTTTTCTTCACGTACATAGCTTTTGAATATATCTGTGTAATGAAACTGGGGATACACATTCACGACATTCTATAATAAATCAGGTGCATTAGAACATTGTAGACACTCCAGACATTCTACAACATTCCATAAAAGACTAGACGTGGTATAACATTTCAGACGTTCCATACCCATTCTCAACATTCCATAACAGGGCAGACGTACCATACGATTCCAGACATTCCTATTACCACAAAGTGAGGTTTCGGGCATTGTTCTCACCATTTAATAGTTTCCTTACTACTACTTTAAAGTAGAGATTTTTTTTATAAAACTATACTCTTTTTTATTCATTTATTCTAGTGAAAATGATTGATGGTATTGGTTGAATCATGGATTACGACGGTTAAAAGAATAATTTCTAAAGACTTATCCATAAAGGAATGTGCTGTGTCTGTATGATATGAGGGAAAGAAATCTTTCAGAGTTGGAAATTAAGATTGAAAATAAGAATAAGACTGACTTTTTACAACAAAATATTTCACGGCGTGAATAAAGTAGAGAAATAAAATTTTTTTACAAACTATACTCTTTTTATTCATTAATTCTAGTGAAAATGATTGATGGTTGAATCAGCTTTTTTCCTTTCAAAAATGAAAGGTACGTCTGTATTTTGTAAGACAAAACAAAAAATATATATTTCCTGGCAGTCGACTGTGATGATCAAATGGTGAATGAATTCGTACATTCTCCTCTTTGTCTCGATGACGACATTCTACTTATTCATTGAGTAGCTATATCAAGAGATCGAGGACTGTTTCATTCTTTCACGATAGGGTAACATTCCATTTGATGACGATCATTCTAGTATAGATCTTAAGGAATCTACCCCGACTACATTCCACATAGCTGGCATTCCTAAAGAGTTCCAAAGAGCTGGCATTCCTAAAGAATTCCTCAACTCTGACATATTTTTAACAAAGCCCGCATTCTTCACACTCTTACAAGCATGCATAATGACGCCGTTCTCATTGTGACGTCATGCATGTCTATTAGCATAGGCTCATGAATATTCATAGGGCGCCTTCCACGGAAGACGCTGCGCCTCCACATTTACTCCTACTAATGTTGCACCATTATTAATGGAGCACTAGCCTCATCATCAAATGTAATGAAATACCCAACAAATAACACTATTCTATTTGACGTCATGGCTGGTTTTATGTCTTTCATAACGTCGGAGAAAGACGACACTGATATTTTGATTAATATATACCTCCCCTAATTTTCGTTGATGATATGGAAAATCTCGATGTGTAAAACGCTTTTTCGACACAACATAAAATGACTGCTTTCACCAAGTAAATGATGTCTTGAACATGTAAACAATTAGATAGTTTATCGTGTGTCTTATTTGGACAAGACACGCACCTGTTTGGCATCAATTTACGTAATGAAATACACAAAAGAATATTTCAAAACAACCAAAATTATATTTAATATTGGACATATATTGTTATTATTTCTCTTCATCTCATCTCAGAATTACACACTAAAAGATGCGAAGAAAGCTCTTAGAAGAAAGAATTATCAGGATAATCGTATACGGTTGAACCAACAGGGTACCTGGCATGGGTTTTATTTTTATACATTTTACAATTCCTGGAAAAATAAAGTGAACAGTTTAATATCCTGTGATCACAATATTGAAAAAAGAATGAACCCGTTGGTTATATAATGCAAAACGAGAGGATAATTCGTAAATTGTTTGTGGCTAACACGCACCTGGCGAATCTTTAGATATCACTGTTCTGTGTATCAAACGACCAAAAAAACAATTCCAAGACATTTCTTTCAGAAATGTGTGCATATCTTTCAACGAAAAATATTATCCATTTAGTAATATATTTAGTTTTAGTTATAAAATAAAATGAAACAGCTATTCAAAGACATTGGTTATATGAACTTATGATATTGACTATTACACATCCCAAGAAATACGTACATGTTGCAGTTACATATACGCTTCATCTTGTATTGTAACACTTGTCCATAGGAAAGAAATATCGTATTCGACACTAAAAACCTATCAATTGTTATGTAAACAATGTTCAAACAAACAGGAGATTATCAAAGATTCGTTCATACATGTTGTGGCTTATATTTGCGTATGATATCATTTTGAACATTGACAAATATCCAAAGGGAAATTAATTGTGTGAAAAAATGTATAAAACATATGCAAAATCTACATCATAACTGAAACTGTAAACAGCATGATACAATGATCTTGTGAGACCTTCACCTCAAAGAAATTACCAAATATGTACAACAATGTTGACGTATGACATCACTACCTGTGACCGACTTTTTTGGCTTGTTAACTGTCAACAGTGCGCGGGATTTTACGAGGGGACTTTCGTTGATTCAGGGATACTGTTATTTGTTGTTATAATTTTCATTGAAACAAACCGAATTAGTCAGAAATTTCGATAAATACCGTTGTCGTTGTGCGTGATTTTGCGTCAGTCATGGCGTCACACAGGACGGTAACTTTGACAATTTCTGTTGAAAATATCAAATCATTGCAATGTATCTATTTTAAATTCCCTAATTTTTCCTACTATTCTCTTCCCATGCATATTCTGAAAATGTTGAGCCAATATCTTGAAAGAATAGACGATGGATAGCTCAAAATAGGAGAATATGCTACACCGTGTAAAATCTGAATTTTGCTTTGTTTACATTTCAAACAAGTGCAGTTTTTCGAGCACAGCGTTCGTTTTCACACCTAACATGTTTTGCTTGATTTCATCCAGCCACTTTGTATTGGTGACAAAGACCATTGGTCATTTGATTCTAAAATGTATGAGGAATTCAAGGATGTGTGTATGTCAACCAAGTTTGAAATATACGCGATGTTACAGGCGCCTCATAACCGGTGTACCTGAAACGTGATTTTGTAAACACTATCCAATATGGCGGAAAGTTCACTTCGGCGTTCGTGTTTGCGTATTTTCCAAAACATTCTAAACGAATCTAGGGTTATCGGAGACGATTTTGGAATGATCATTGGTGATTTCATAAAAGACAGATACCCGTAGTCACTAATATGCTATTTTTGAAATTCATTTCTCCGAGTAAATATACGAAATTTAGATTTCAAAAGATGCTGTTAATAACGCCGTGAGTGGTGAATATTAGTAATGTATAAATAATGGGGACATTTACGATGTACCTGGGTAAAAATCTCAAAACCGAATTTTTTTCTGATTATTACTTGCAAAAATAAAAGTGTCCCTAAGTAGTATAGGTAATAGGGGTTCTGGCTCACTTCCACTGGAGCTGGATTTATATACCTATACTGCTACTACAGATGGAATTTTTTATGCCAAAATGATTATGCGATTCAACGATAGTCATGAGATTGGCTCTAGCTCACCAATACCTGGGGCCAATCATTGCTTTAGATGAGTCTAAATGGTAATAAAAATATTCTTTATTATTTTTATCGACAAAGCGATATTCAACATTTTAATTAAGTTCTTCGTTCATTTTACTAGGAGACCAGACTATATAACTACACTCTTTTTGTAAATTGATAAGAAACAATTGATAACCGTATTTGGTTGGTTTGACATCACTGATATAATAAAAACCTTGTGGTAATTCTTTCCATTGAATAGCTTTCTCCATTATTATATATTTATGTTAGCATTTGTCTAAATGTAATCACACGATAGTAAACAATCTATTTTTAATCTCCAACCAGTTCTTTGGTTTTGGCACGGAATAATTGACGCGCTTGTTGCCTCCCCTGTTCTATGAACTTTTTTTTCTCGTCTTTGCTAATACCACTGGTCTTACGAGATTTTGATCGAATCTCCTGCTTCATTTCATTGTATTTGGTGAGCTCCGACAGCACTAAATGAAACTCATCCTCGGATATCTTACAATCGGCCATTGCTGTCGAAATATGATCCTCAATGCTGTTCAACTTTGCTTCGGCGAGTATCCGAATACTATCGTGTTTTAATGCTTTCTTTTGTAACCTACGAGAAATGAATTTTATTGCTATTCCTGCCAGTCCTGAGACTCCAGCGGTTATTTCCATGCCGAGCACGATAGGCGCGGCGATTATAGTTGATAGTAAACCGATACCCGCTACACCGAGTCCCATACCAGATACTAAAAGCACGGTGTCAACTCCGTCCAGAGCATTCATGGTAGGGCTGTGTATTGCCCCAAATTGCGTATTGCAATATATTGCGATACATTCCTCTGTATTGCAATACGTACTGCAATATATTGTGGAAGAAAACGTATTGAGTTCTGTCCACTGTTTAAGATTCTCTTACCTCCACATTGAATCACAGTACAATCATACAAAGTTTAGCTTTAATCAAAGTAAAAAAAAGGGAAAAACCAGAACATTCAGACAAAAACAGACAATTGTATTTGTGTCTGACTGGCTGTGCTATTTGACTCAAGAATAGCTGTTTAAGACACCATAATGGTAAAGTCCAACATGCAGTAAATATTAGTGGTATCAATTCTCCAGACTCAGTGACATCATGGGTGCGTTTAGCTCATAGGTTCAGGAAGAAATGTTTGAGGTATTTATGTATAATATGGGTCCAGTGTTTGTGGTAACGTAAGTTTGTAATTGTTTATTAAAGAGCTGTTCGTGCAGTTTCATCACAATGACATCGCAGGTAAAAATATGGACAATATTAGTTGTTTTAACTCTTTCAACACCAGTCAACCAGAAGCGTTTACTGCTGTGACACCCAGTCACCAGAGATTCCTGTGTGATGGATGAAACCCAACATTTATCAAAGAAAATATCTGCTTGTAAAACATCTTTGCTACTGTATGTTATACACCATTTGAAAGGTCTGATCCTGTTGTTTATAAATATGAAAGTTATGTTGATCACATTATTTAAACAATGCATTTACAACTTAATTATGTTCGTTGTAAATAAAAAGATGTAAGCTAACACATTCATAACGTCCAGATTAAGGACCAAGGAAGCGAAAATTTGACGATTTTCAGCAAATATACGATTTCATAAAATGCACTTACCTATTTCCTTTTTATTTTTATAGTTTACGTTATTGGAAAAGCATTTTAAAAAGAATTATCAATAGTATCTGTCATCACCCATTTCCCGATAACAGCGACTGTCCTCTCACATGAAGAAATACCACTGTTTTCGAGGCTTCGTATGAATAACACGTTCGTCGAAGACTGGCATATGACACATCGCTAGAAAGCTACATCGCCTGGAGTTTTTCGTAGTTATAACAATCGATTTTATTGGATAAAAATTGGTTTCTAATGACGCTTTCGCGCCAAAATCTGCTACAAGGTTTGTGATTGGTCAAATTTGAGCACGTGATCTAAGGCAGTCAATCAAATTACAGTTGTGGTATGAATTTTAGATTTTGACGGAATCTTTTTGTTAATCCTGCCATTCTGAACATCTTAAGCAGGAAATCGCGATTTATATTAAAAATATGGTGCTTTGTTGATGTATCGTGCAAGGTTACGAGCTGTGACAAAGATTTTTCATGCATATATTTTGGCATTAAACATCGATGATCGTGTCCGAGCCGAGAATTTAGGCGACGAATGCCGAGATTTACATTACAAGCGATCGCACGAAAAGATGGAAATAATAACTTAGCAGTAAGTTTGACAACTTTTAGATATATTTTTGTTGATTGTATCTATAACTTTGTATACTATATTCAAAGCTTTGCCTGAATCGTCTTTATTTTGCTCTTTGACATGTTCGATGTGGACCCGTTTTCGAAGTGCGTGTCCGATATTATTATTTTAAATAACATTACGGGAAATAGTGAATAATTTCTTAATCTGTTGATAAAAAATGATAAATTGAAATGGAATACGTATTTCAGACATTGTGAAATGTGATAGATTTCATAAATAAAAAATATGACTGGTAGGTATAAAAAAATATATACTATTTTGACGTGACTACGGCTTGGCCGGTCTACCGGCCTACGGTGTATGGGAATGCTTCTTGGCCGGTATTACGGGTCTACGGTGTTGAAAGAGTAATAATAATTAGGCATAAGCAAGTTAAATTTGAAAACACAAAATCATTGTCAATATACCGGTACATCACAAACGTATCGCGATACGTAATTGTTTCATTTTCATATTGCGGTATACCGGTATACCGGTAATACCGTGCAGCCCTAATTCACGGCTCTGCGATACTTTTTATACAATCCAAGTCTCAACTCCCTCTCCTTCCCTATTCGATGTTTTATGTCGCTTATTTGATGTAATCGAAATCCATCAACAGTATCCATCTTTTCAAATGCTTCACTGAGCGTCGGATATAAACTCATAGTGTATATTACGTTCATATAATAGTCTTTAATTGGTCTTGCTTAAATGTTTTGAGACTATACATCAATCTTATCAAATGTATATTATACGGCAAGAATATCTTAGAAAGAGAAATACTGTCACTTTTAATAATTTGGACCCCCTCGAGGGTTGCAACGGGCGATGCTCCGATATGAATAATACTGCAACGTTGACGCTCGTGTTTCTTGAGCCATTTAATCGATAGACCTGGTAATATATCGAAGGCATCTTCCGGTGCATCTCCGAACAAGACTTCAATAATAAGTGTAGAAAGATTAGGTATTGCACTCAGGTTAACTTTAATATCTTCGAATTCAGTAACCAAATTTAAAGTAACATTTTTTAAGGCCGGACGACTATATAACATATGACCTGGGTTTTCTGGCAGGGGAGTGACCAACACACTTTTTCGTTTTGACGGGATATAAGCCACGAGTACGATGCCACTATTTATTATCTTAGTTAAATTATGTCCCTTACCCATCATCACATAAGGTGGGGTAATGACGATATTCAGTAGCCACTCGATGTTTGCTTCGATCATAGTCCATTTATTATCGTCGTTGCGAGTAATATTGTACGAAGTGTTTTTAAGGAGTCTACTAACATCAACATCGCTTAAATCTCCTAGATTACCCGTGAATGTAACTTCTTTCCGATTGTATACATTATCGTGTAAGTGTAAAGCGTATAACTTACCATCGGTACCGGGTTTACCAAATCCTTCTGTGTCTCCGAGATCAGAAAGCGCAATTGTATTACATTGTCTTACTGTTCCAGGGCCTGATGCATCAACCATTATTTTTTAATATGGAGTGTTACACTTAAGTATCCTATATGTACAGGTTGGTGTTTTACATCTAATACAGAAATTTTGAGGTCTGAAATAATACCCCGCTTTAATTTTTTATATTGTAATGACGAGAAAGATTCCGTTCTACCGCTATTATATTTTTCATTTTTCACTGGAATAGATCTGAGTAGAGTTGAAGGACTTTCTAGTTGAATATTATCCGTCGTGCTTATTTGATCAAGATGGATGAACAACTCTTTATAGGGAACTAAGTCGGGTAATTTAATATAAGGATGTGCGTCATCTAAGCGACTAAATTCCTCTCTACCTGGTTGGCCAAATACAATTATATTTGGACCATGGTTGTATTTCACTGTCCCAGTCGCCTCATTTTGTGTGAGACTAATTCCATTAGGCTTAAAAATTTCATCATTGAGTGAGCTTACGCTGTAATACCCATCAGGTATAGTAATGGATTTGCTAGTACCATATGAAGTTAATATATTTATCCTATTATTATTTTTTATAGCATTTATATTGGGCCACAGTGGGTAATACGTTACATCGCATAGAGCGACTTCGAGTTGTCCATCAGAGTTATCGATAGTACGAAGCAGTTGAATAGACTGTCCATTTGTTATTCCCAGGAGTGTAACATACATATCAAATATACAATGATACTATATCACAACTTAAATTGGAATCAACCATTATTTTTTAATATGGAGTGTTACACTTAAGTATCCTATATGTACAGGTTGGTGTTTTACATCTAATACAGAAATTTTGAGGTCTGAAATAATACCCCGCTTTAATTTTTTATATTGTAATGTTGAGAAAGATTCCGTTCTACCACTATTGTATTTTTCATTTTTCACTGGAACACATCTGAGTAGAGTTGAAGGACTTTCTTGTTGAATATTATCCGTCGTACTGATCTGATCAAGATGGATGAACAACTCTTTATAGGGAACTAAATCGGGTAATGCATCTCCATCAGATGTTGTCCTGAATATTGATAATATAAAGTCTCTTGATCTTTCTACCTGTGTAAATCCAAGTGTAATTGCTAAGTTCTCATGAATCCACATACCTTTTTCTCCAGTGCCGATTTTCACTATCCCATTCGACCAGGGGTCCGGAAAATTTAAAATCCCAATCGGACATTTGCATTTAGGCCACGCCCCCTTCAAATAGCGTATTTCAATACGACTTTTCACACACATTACAAGTTGTTAGATCTACGTATTCATAATATGATGAATTATGAATTGTTTCAATTTATATTGTTTAATTCACCGGACAATTAATAATAAATAATATCATTTTAGATATATATGGAAAACATATGTTTGTTTCTGTTATAATAATGATCTGTTAACGTGGTGAATGGTCTGATTAATATTCATGAGTCTGCCCAAGTGTACGCGTTGTAACATTTGGATCGAGACTATTATCCCATATATGGTTATCACGTGACCTCACGGCAAAAGTGTTTTTTTTAAACTTAAGATTATTTAAGAACAAGACAGATAATATAATCACAAATACTAAAATATCGTTGATAGCAATAGTTATTTGAATACTTTTTTCATCTGTACTTAATTATTGACCATAAAAATATTGATATCGATCGTCACAGAAATACGACTGGCTACTGAAAACAATAAAATCTGTAAATCCTCATTGTATGTCAACCAAGTGAAAGTCGTTAGCCACGACTTACAAAATGATCGTCCAGACATTGAGGGTTTGGCAGATCCGCTCGACTGATCTGCATCGGTCGACTGGCTGTCGTCAGGCTTTCGCATCTTGTCTGAGGTTACGTATCGTAGCATTATGAGGATAATGAGGTATATCGATGATGCAAGGTATTTTTGTACAGTTGTAAACACCTTTCACTCTAATTAACAAGATGTTCTCAGTAATTAATCCTCGATTAAACAGTGTCAACTCAATTTATTGCCTATTACAGTGATAGACCGATTGGACTATCGTGTAGGTACGATGTATTTACAGCAATCAAAACAAACAAAGCTTGTCAGTGTAGATAATCTTCATTGTGTTACAACTGCAGACAGAAACTGTTGATCATGTCAGGTCAAAATTTAAGAATGTCCGGACAATACTTTTTAAAATGTCCGGACAGAAACATTTAAATGTCCGGTATGCAATATTTTAAACCGGACATTTGAGATTCCCAATCGGACATGTCCGGCGCATATGACGATTTCCGGACCCCTGCATTCGACTCATTTTGTGTGATACTAATTCCATTAGGCTTAAAAATTTTATCATTGAGTGAGCATATATTGTAATACCCATCAGGTATATTAATGTTTTTTTCAATAATATTTTGTTTATCTGTTATAGACAACTCATTATTATCTCTCGCAGCACTTATATTGGTCCACAGCAGGTAATACGTTACATCGCATAGAGCTACTTCGAGTTGTCCATCCCAGTTATCGATAGTATGAAGCAGTTCAATAGACTGACCATTTGTTATTCCCGGGAGTGTAACATACATATTAAATATACAATGATACTATATCATAACTTAAATATGAAATCGACTCACATTATTAGTCAATCGATTATAGTAACTGCCTCCGGTGCTGAGTTTACCGTTAAATTCCACGATATCTTTGAAAAATACAGTTTCACGGCAACTAACGATAAAATGATTGACGATTGGTTTAACCGTCCGATGCAATTTTGGCAGAATCAGTTAAACTTTGCCTTATGGTGTGCCACAACGGGATGTGGTGTATCTGTTAATGCCCCAGGATTTAAACTATATAAGTCTGTTATATTATTTCACGTGTACTATCAGATTAGACGTATACTTAAAGAAATTAGTGCTCCATTACCGATGGATCCAGCATGGAATCATGCAAATAATCATTATAATAAGAGGGCCTTCGAACGTATTTGTAATGAATTTAATGTTTCTACGAGTAAAGATTGGCGCATTAAAGGACCTAGCCATGGTCTAGGTATTCCGTACAATGGACAAAGAACTATTAAAGATAAAAGCGATTATTTAATTAAAGCGGGTGTGATCCCTTCAGGCTTTGCTCTCTCGAGTAAACAGTTTAGAGCAGATCGTATGAACTTTGAGAGTGGCATTCCTTATCTTATAACAAAGTTTGTGCATCCAAACGATACAACAGATGCTTGGAATGAATTTCTTAATGATAAAACGGAAAATAATTTTACTAACCCAGGATTTGAAAGAGTTAATGAATCGATAAGAACTTATGTGTGGGCAATTCTCGGAGCACAATCGCAAACACGAACATCCATTATCGGTACTGGGACGGCGTTTGATGCGCAAAAACAGTTTGTCTCAAACGTGGAGGACGCCATTAATTCACCAGTTGACATACCATCGTCTATAAAGCGTTTTCAAGATGCATTACAGTACGCTCAATCCAAAGTGGACTACGTTTATGCGCCGGGACTATACATGTCTCCGAGTAATATGGAACTTAAGATCGGTCAAGTGATAGGTTATAATAATAAAATTGTTATCGCTACCGATCAACAAAAACCAGGTATAAATTCAGATATTAACGTCGAATTAATAACGCAAACGATCACGGGCGAAAAGGGAATAGTCAAGCCGCAAACACCACATGTTTCACAACCATCTACTAATGCACAAGTACCACAGAATATTGAGGCTAAAAATCAACAACATATCGATGAAAAAACAGCGCTTGTAGTGGGTGGAGTCTCGGTTGGCTTACTCATGATTTGGTTAGCGAACTGATTTGGTGGTTAAATAGTTCTTAGCGAATACGTACAACAGCCCTGCAATTGCTACGATCAGCCCCCACAAGTTTTGACTAAGCCAAGTGGTGGTCTTAGCTAATAAATTCAATAGCCAGGAAACAACACTCCCTATTATACCGGGAAGTGCAGCCGCGGCTTTCTCAGCGAGCTTTCCCAGTGCTGAACCTAATGCTTTTAAATGCTTTTTTATCCACTCTTTTATACCGTTTTTATCGCTGGGCGGTGATCCGCCTCCACCTGTACTACCACCTGTTAACGAGAGAGTCAAAGTCGATATAATAAATCCCAACGCGGTTAAAATACTGGCAATGGTTATTCCCTGTTCTCTGAACAATGTTTTAATTTTATCGGCCAGTGTAGTGTCATCGTTGAGGACTTGATCGATAGTTTCTCGAATACGACTGATTTGCGAACGAAGTGCCTTTCTATTACTGGAAGCAGCTTCGAGGCGGGCCGATCTTTCGTCTTCTAAGTTACGCAATCTTTCCGCTACGCGGCGTCTACTGAACTCATCGCCCGCCTGTTCGAGTTTTGTTTTCTCGTAAACTATATGCTTGTCGATTTCGGATATCTTGGCTATATTATTGATGAGTTCTCCCCGCATTGTTCGCATTGCCTTGTCAAGACCTCGTAATTCCCTAATACTGAACTCCGAATATGGTACCTGTAATGTGGAATTATCGTAATAGGTATCTAAGATTTCTCCGAGTCCGTCCGAGGCCACCTTCGAGGAAGCCTCCAAATCATCTGTATTCCCGAGTTCAGTATGCACGGTTTGAAGAACCTTAGTAGTCTTCGCGCAAAGTCGTCGGTAGTCCACAAAACCTAATTTATCACGAACAGTGCCGATGCCGTGTTTAGCAGCTATCGTAGACAAGGCTAGGGGCTTACGAGTACGAGAATGCATAAGATCAATATCCGGAGCGCCACGCAGTCGCAATATTCCTTTACTATCTATCGTAAACTTTGAATAGTCACGACCTATTGGGGTATCATCTTTTAAGGCATCGTAATAATCATTGACGGACGATTGTAAAAGTTCATCGTTAAGATTCGTGCCACCAAAGTTGGTTTCATCAGTACCCTCTTCGTTTGGGTTATCAAAGTCATCAAAGGTACTTAGATCAAAGTCATTAATATCAAAATCAGTCATTTTTATATTAAACATAGGGTACATAATTTCAATATAAACAATGTCTTCGCAATACAGACGCAAGTTAAACCCACAACGTAGACTTCGAGATCCATTAGGGGTCAAAGCAATTCGTCAGTCTGTAACTATAACTAATAACCCTAGTACCATCGATCAGAATCAAACGCTTCTGGTTCGCTTTCCTAATCTCGGCGCACACGATGTGTTAGTTCCCGGAACTGTCCGACTAGCATTTACGATTAGTTTGACTTCTACAGACGTTAACAGGGAGCCCGTTCAGAACATAGGTCGTGCTATCGTTAAGAAAATCGCGATTAAAATTAGCGGTAATGAGGTTTTGAGTATCGATGATAGCGATGTATACTATTGCTACATGGATCTCTGGAGAACGGATAAAGAGCAGGAAAACTTACAGTACCAAGGTATTTGTAATAAGAACACATTGAGACTGCGCGTGGGTGCTGAAAATGGTGTTGATACCAACGAAAAAGATAAGGCCGTTGCCGACGCATTAGGTAACAGATTCTATGTTCCCCTAGACTTTGAATTACTAGATTCCCACATGCCCTTTTATCAAGCATCCCTAGGTGATAGGTTAGAATACGAACTCACTTTTAATGACTACGGTAGAGTAATCAGATCTGCTAATGAAGATGCTAGCTATTCCATTGACAATATATATCGCTGGAGTATGATATGATAACGGATCCCGAATTAGCCAGACAAATTCGTAACCATTATACGGGAAGTTTAGCCATTTTGTACGATCGCGTGCTGCGACATCGAAAGATCACGAGGGACAAAAAAGATACGATGTGGAATATCAATCTAAACGTTCCCACGAGGTCGCTGAAGGGTATTTTAATGTTGTTTGAGGACCCCTCCGATGTGTTTAAAAGAAATACCGAGAAGTTCTACAATCCCAAGATTACAAAAGTAGAATTGACTATCGAGGGCGTTCCTAATCAACTATATAGCCAAGGAATGCTAGCGTATCACCAGTGGGATGAGATTAAAAAACTTCCTTCTATAAAACGTTCCCCGGAAGTTAACGCGGTCGTGAAAGATCTGTCTCTCGGGAGTGTATCGATGGGTGAATACCTCACCACGAAGTACGCGCTATGGCTGGACATGCGAACAACGGACGATGACCAACTACACGGCAGTGGGAGGAGAATAGAAAATGCTAGCGAGGGTGCCACCATACAGATAATGAAGCTCCAGGAAGCGGCTGGTAAATTAAACATATATTTGTACGTGATTATGGATGCGCAACTTAATATACAGAATGGGAGATTCGTGCAAGCAATCTATTGATGATCTTTTACCTAAAGATCCGCACTGCGCTATCATATGCGGGCAAACGGGCTGCGGAAAAACAGCCTTTATTCTAGATATTTTAGAAAGTCATTATCGGGACGTTTTCGATCATATTATTATTCTGTGCCCGACTATAAGCGTTAATAAAACCTACCTATCGAGAGATTGGGTAATGAATGACGACGGGGTACACAGAGTCGATCAGGGCGATCGTTTACAAGACTGCTTACGAGTATGTCACGAGAAATACAAAGGAGAATCGACCCTTTTCGTAATAGACGATTGCAGCACGAGTAAAGAACTCACAAAAAAGAAAGATATGCTTTCGTATTTAGCATTCTCCGGTCGGCATACTCAACATAGCGTTTGGGTACTTACTCAAAAATACAACTCTGTCCTGAAAGATCTCAGACAGCAGACCAAATGGGTAGCGCTTTTTCATTGCAAAGATCGAGATTCATTCGAGGAATGTTTACGCGAAAATGATGTCATTTATACCAAGGGGGAATGAGACAAAGTCAGAAAACTGTTAGCGGCAACGAAGCACTGTAAACTCGTATTAAAAACCGATCAACCAGCTGCTTATGCAATTGCTTAGCAAATTATAGCAAATTGTAGCAACTGCTTAGCAAAATTATAGCAAAATGTAGCAAAATGTAGCAAATTGAACATTAGCGGTTAATATTACATAAAATGTGGTTCGAAATCCTCATTCTTTCGCAACAGTTCATTATTACAGGATGTATTGGATATGTCATATTATATTATGTTAGACTTAAATATCTCCTTAGGTATTACATTATGGAATGCGACGAACTCATCGAACAAATGCTCAAAGAATCTGATGCAGATCAAAATGTTACAGATAAATCTTTAGATAAACATAGAGAAAGACTCGCCGCTTTGGTAGCCGGTGGAAAATGTTCCCAATATTTGGGAGAAAATTATACCATCGAAAAAATTGATAACATGACCGACGAAGAGATTAAAAAACTGTACGCGCGTTACGAGTCTAGACTGGGAGCTACCATGACTAAAACGATAGGGTCTTCTATATTACAACTGTACACAGCCGTAGCTAGTACGTTTCTCCCCATCCCGGCAGAACATCGCCTGTATTTATGCGAATCTCTCGAGAAAGACCCATTCATCGAACACGCTATAAGCGCAGTGAGCTGTGAGTTTTATCATAGATTCGGAATGTTCTTAGCTCCGTTCACCACAGCTTTAATAACGGCTAGGTATTGTCAATTTAAACATACGTGCCCACTTAATAATATAAATGGAGACACAGGTGACACCACAGATTGTGAACGAGGAACAACAGATTGTGAACACACAACAGATTGCGGAACAACAAGTGAATGAGGAACCACCACATGTGAATGAGAAAACAAAAAACCAACCCAGAGTTACTAAGAATCCTTTGAAAATAGCCGCAGGAAGAAAGGGTGGGCTGGCGCGCAAAGCGAAATTAATAAATAATTCAAATATTAATCCGATTAAAACATGGGCACTAGTAGGAGTTGCTGGTATAGCGGCTGTATGGTTCTTTTATAAGACCGGAGAAGAAAAAACGTCACCCCCGCCGCAACAAGAAGTTCAATTAGAGGTTAGTCCTCATATAATGCTATAAGAAGCATGACTACTCCAGCTACAGACGGTAAAATGTTGGTAAACGCGACGTATCATTCAGCGGTGGTCACCGGCTTGGCCATTGGCTATGCCCGTATGGCTAAAATGATTACTAAAGCCACACCTCCCAAGCTAGATTTTAATGGATATGACATACCAATGATGGTTCTGGATATTGGATTAGCTATGGCAACGAAGGATATGCTCATCAAACAAGGACTTATCCTGGAAGACATAATGAAGTAATTAAACATTTGAATATTTATATTCATATAAAGATTTGAATATGGAAACAATTGCGATGATGGTCGGTGGAGCTGTTGTTAATGCTCTAGCTTTTTCGGGGAGTAATTATTTATTTTCCAGTATGAGGGAATCAAACGCTAAAGAATTTGAAGAGGAGCGTAAACGACATAACGAAGCTTTAGAACAATACCAAGCAGCCCAGTTACAATATACACAGCAGAGAATGAAGAGATTAGACTTTATTCATGAACAACTGATTAAGGAAGGACATTCAATTCAAACGTTTAAGGATGTCGAATCTGCCATGCACGAATACTTCCTCGTTTATGGGAAAAAACTAGACCCAATACCAAGACCAACAATGAGTCAGTTTTATACACCGTCAGAGGAACAAAAGAACCGAGAGGTCACATTTATTATTATTGGATTGACTTCTCTATTGATTTTCAGCTATACCATGCATAAGTCAGAGTGACAGCTGTGGCTATGATCTATAAATAGCATAATCAATATCTCACAGTGTAGCTGTGATTTGCATTTAGACAAATGATATGATAGATGTATATACCATGAATAACTGCAAGTTTACACTCATGGGAAAGACTACCCTTTGTAACCGACGCTGTGTTGATTTTTTTTACTGCGGCATACACAATTATTACATCAGGCGCGGAAACATTAACTATACGTGTTCTGTATGCGGGATAGGGGTCAAAGGTCGTTATTTTTATGTAAGGAACACGGTGCTGATAGGGTCAGGAACCAGATTATTTATGCTAGGAAGAGAGATTACATCAATGAGGGGAATAGGTTGGGGAGAATATGTATTTAGATATATGAAAACAACCAATTAGACATTTGTCTCATTTTGCATATACCATTCAACCACAATGGTTTTTGTCAGAGAGTTAAAAGCTATGGCAAAGCAAAGTGGACTGCGTGGATATTCTCGTATGAGAAAAGCTGAATTGATGGATTTACTCGGTTTGGAATACAACAGACCCCAGACTGTTAGAGAACTCAAAGTTCGAGCGAGAAACAGTGGGCTGAGAGGTTATTCTCGAATGAGAAGAGCTGAATTGATCGCTTTACTAGATAATAATCAACCTATTGATAATGATATTCAACCTAATAATGATGATAATCAACATAATAATGATAATGATAATCAACATCAAGAATTAATATTTGTACCCACATCCGCCGGCGTTGGTAAATATCTAAGAGGTTGGAAGATGGATATTAATTCCAACATGGATGTTAACGATATTAAGCCCATCATATCGAGTAAAATTAACGAGGAATTAGATGATTTACGTAGTATAAAATACCAGCTGACGATTAAAATGACATTGAGTAAAAGTAACACAGACGATAGCACCGAATATACCGAACCATATTTCCGTAGCAATCAAGAAGTTATAACCGAATCCGATACTATAAACTCATCATTAGATACATCAATTCAGAGGATACAGGAAACTTTAGAACGCTGGACTAATAGAGGTTCGGGTTGGGGTGTTGATAAAATCGATAGTTTATATTTAGATATAGCAAATTATATACCTTTCAAAGGTGGATCTTATATAGATTTACCTCCGTATTATAAGAAGAAAAAAGCCATAATTAACGTAAAAAATAAATCCGATGACTGTTTAAGAATGATGATAAGATCTGCATTGTTCCCCGTAGACAAAAATCCGGATAGACCTTCTAGCTATCCCCAAAACGATGGACTCAACTTCGATGGTATAGACGAACCTACACCAGTATCACAAATTGATAAGGTGGAAAAGCAAAATAATTTAGCTATAAATGTTTTTGGACATTCTAAAGGAATTGTTGTACACAGGATAAGCTCCGCTCCGGAAAATATCCACAGAATCAATTCATTTCTGATCGAAAAAGATGGTAAATATCATTATACGTGGATAAAGAGTTTAAACAAGCTATTATACGATCAAACTAAATATAAGGGAAAGAAATATTTCTGCGAAAGATGCCTGCATGGGTACAGCAGACAAGATCTATTAGAAGCGCATAAAGAAGACTGTAGAGGTGTTGGACAGAATGCTATCAGGATCGATATGCCTAAAGAAGGAAAAAATATATTAAAATTTGAACATTATTGTAATCAAATGCCAGTACCGTACGTAATTTACGCCGACTTCGAAGCGCTTATCAAACCCATAGAAAATACCAACCATAGCAATACTGATAATAGTTTTACGTACAAAACTCAAGAACATATTCCTTGTGGGTTTGGATATATAGTTGTAAGGTATGATGGGAAAACAAACCCGCCCGTGATTTACAGAGGTCCCGATGCAGCAGGAAAGTTCCTAGAATATCTACAAAATGAAGAGAGAATAATCAGGGAAAAATTATCGTGTGAGAAACCCATGTGTATGACGAGGGATGATTGGAGGGTCCATAAGAAGTCAACGAGTTGTCACGTTTGTAATAAACCCCAGGATGGGGATTCCGTAAGAGATCATTGCCACGTCACGGGTAATTATCGGGGAGCCGCTCATAACGAGTGTAACTTGAAACTAAAAATGAACTCTCAAACAATACCCATCCCCGTTGTGTTTCATAACCTTAGGGGATACGATTCACATCTCATTATGCAAGCTATCTCGAAGACCGACGGTGGTTTAACGTGCATTCCTAACAATATGGAAAAATACATATCGTTCTCGTTGACTAAACCTATACATTATAGGGACAAGGATGGGAAATCTAGAACAAAGCAAAGTAATGGGCTTAGATTCATAGACTCCGTACAGTTTCTGTTATCTTCCCTGGACAATTTAGCTAATGCGAACAATCCCGATGACTTTGCGATAACAAATAAATATACCGATAAGATAACACGTCATTTGTTGCTGAGAAAAGGTGTATATCCTTACGAATATATGGATGATTGGTCTAGATTCGAAGAAACTGAATTACCACCCCTCGAATCATTCTATAGTAACTTAACAGAATCTAGAATAACAGATGCCGATTATGAACACGCTCTGACGGTCTGGGATAAATTAGGTTGTAAGAATTTAGGCGATTATCACGATCTGTACTTAAAAACCGATGTACTGTTACTCGCCGATATATTGAGATATTTAGAAAGACGTGTTTCAAACAATATGGCTTGGACCCGGCATGGTACTATTCCAGTCCCGGACTATCGTGGGATGCATTGTTGAAGAAGACCGGCGTAGAACTAAAACTACTCACAGATTACGATATGCACTTGTTTATTGAGAAAGGATTAAGAGGTGGTATATCGATGGCAGCTAAAAGGTATTCTAAGGCTAATAATAAATTAGTGGAAGGATACGATCCGAGTAAACCCGACACGCACATATTATATCTCGACGCTAACAATTTGTACGGATGGGCTATGAGTCAACCTTTACCCACGGGTGGTTTTGAATGGGTCAATGATATCGAGTGAATGATATCAATGTGAATGATATCGAAGTGAATAAAGGGTACATACTAGAAGTTGACTTGGAATATCCAAGTTCGTTACATAAAGATCATAACAGTTATCCGCTAGCTCCCGAAAGATTAATGGTTAATAAAGATTGGATGTCGGAATATCAACGCTCCTTGATGGGAAATAGTAGGTTAGCTAACGTAGAAAAACTCGTACCAAATTTGATGGATAAAACAAAATATATAGTTCACTACAGAAATCTCCAGTTGTATCTATCGTTAGGTATGAAACTTAAGAAAATACACAGAGTTCTAAAGTTCGATCAAAGCCCTTGGATGGAGCCCTATATAAGGTTGAACACAGATTTAAGAAAGATAGCTACCAGAGATTTCGAAAAGAATCTGTATAAGCTCATGAATAACTCGGTATTTGGTAAAACTATGGAGAATCTAAGGAAGCGTGTTGATGTTAAATTAGTCAGATCTAATGAGGAAGAAAGACTCAGGAAACTTATAGCCAGTCCGGCTTTTAACAGAAGCAAGATATTCGATAACGACTTAGCCGCGTTGCATATGCAGAAGAGTAATATAAAATTCAACAGACCGGTGTACGTCGGTATGAGTATTCTCGACTTGTCAAAACACTTAATGTATGACTTTTATTACAACGAACTTAAGAAGCAATATGGCGATAGATGCGAGGTGTTATATACCGACACAGATTCTTTGTTGATGGAAATACAAACCGAGGATGTGTATAAAGATATGGCAGAAAAAATAGATATGTACGACACGAGCGATTACCCAAAAGATAATCCACTGCACAGCGTTGTAAATAAAAAGGTGTTAGGTAAGATGAAGGATGAATGTGCTGGGACCCCTATAGCGGAGTATGTGGGATTAAGACCTAAGATGTATTCTATAAAGAAGTCCGATAATGGAGAGATAAGAAAAGCCAAGGGCGTTAAGAAGTATGTTGTAAAAAAGCATATCAAACACGAACAGTATAAAGAATCATTATTCAACAGTAGAACGTTCAAACACGAGATGAACTCTTTAAGAAGTTACAATCATAGGATATATGGATTAAGAATGAACAAGAGATCATTATCCCCCTTAGATACAAAGAGATGGATTGATAATGATGGTGTAAATACCTATGCTTATGGTTATGGTGGTAATACTGTACCGTCGGGAACTATGAACAACTCTTCTCGTACAAATGCCCTACCCGGTCCATCTTGAAGATAATAAAGAATAGGCTCTCCTTCTTTCGTAACCAATCGACTAATGTTATACGTCTTAAGGGACCATATGGAATCGGTTGCGCGACGTAGGCCTCCTTCGAGTTCACCGGCCTGGTATAAATATCTTACCCTTACTCTATCCGGAAGTTTTCGTTCTTTGCCTCTCCTCGGTGCTGAAGATTCGGAAGTCACTGATTTCATTTTAATAGCATGGAATGGTTTCTTCCCTATTAATCTCGTTACTTCATTATTCAGCGCTGATACAACGGCTGGTAATCGTGTCACCCATTCGGTTGATCTTAATCGTTCGGATTTCATTTCGATCCCATACTGATAGCCAAACAAACGTTCCGCTAATGTCCTGTTAAATCTTTCGACGATAGCTTGACTGTGGTGGGCCTCTCTTTCACCACGGACGATTTCGACATCGTGCTTTGTTAACAGTTTAGTTACCGATCCCATAAACTCGCGACCGGGATCTACTTGAAATAGCTTAGGCCATTTTAGCGGTCCGCGTTTGTATATGCGACTCAGTGCATTAGCTACCTCTGTTGATTCTTTCGATGTTAATGGCTCAGCCTCTTTGTATCGACTAGCCACATCCACAACGGTTAAAGCGTATTTATACGTTTTGCGTTTTACCTTATCGTGGGGAAGAAACAAGAGGTCAGCCTGATGAACTTCATTCGTTGTAAAAATGTCAAACTTCTTCCTCGGTATATAACGCGGTGCCGGTAAATATATCTGCCACATCGCTTGTTTCTTTAACCAATCCTTGGCCACATCTTTAGATACCTTAGCCGTGGTGGCTAATTTTTTTATTGCTCCTACACCTTTCCAATATCCTCGTGGGCTATAGTAAATTTTATTCATTATTAATTAATATTGATATTTCTTTTAAAATGACTTTCGTTGAATCGCATCATCATTTTTATACTAATAGAAGCAATGATTGGCCCCAGGTGGTGGTGAGCTGGAGTCAATTTAGCTGAATCTCATGACTATCGTTGAATCGCATAATCATTTTGGCATAAAAAATTCCATCTGTAGTAGCAGTATAGGTATATAAATCCAGCTCCAGTGGAAGTGAGCCAGAACCCCTATTACCTATACTACTCCCTAATATAATTTTTCTCTTGATATTAGAGAATATGATACTTGAGAAGTACTTTCTAGTTCAATGCAGTGCATTGATGTGTTTAATTAATTAGAAAATAATTAATGAATTAGCCTAATCTGCTAGGACATTCAACTCCGTTACGGATCACAAAATGGAAAGTAATTTTAATAGCGCTAGGTTTCTTTGAAATATAAAATCATATTCAGCAATTAACTTTAAGTGTGAATACGATTCAGTGTTATACAAATGGAAACTGGCTAAATAAAATGTATGATTGGACATTTGTAAGTGCTCGCTCCATATTTCAAAAGTTTGCCTAGACAACAAAGTCATTTACATGAAAGAATGTATCCAAAATATAGTATTTTTCATCTTTTGTCACAACATATATTATCATTAATCCTAATCTAAAGTTAAAACACATAAAAAAAACAAAGTTTTTCGTCAGTTGTCAAAAGAAGTCATCTATTAAAAAAATCCTGACGTAACAGAGTTGAGTTTGTTGTAACAGAGTTGTAACTCATATATTTTGTTGTTGCTCTGTAGCATAAAATAACAACCTTTTCATCCCTTTTGAGATGAAATGTGAAAATACATGTACTGTATTGTGTTACTTGTTAGGACTTTGGTACTCATGGTTTATAAGCCAGTTACTGCAGTAATGGCATACAAAAGTGCGTCTACTAAATTACTAATGTTCAACCCTTTGTATAGATCGACGTTGAAATAAATAAGCACAAAGCTGCTTAAAATGCCATTTTAGATCACTATAATATAAACTGACGGCGAAAAGAAACGTTACAAACGATATTTCTAGGATAAAATATGACCAACACAATTTGAAGCAGCAATAACAATTGTATTGTAGAAATTCATCATTCAGAACAGTAAAATGCATATTTACTAATTCAACAACAAAGTCCTTGACTTCAACAGGGACATTTCTTGACAAGGGATCTTTCGTCCAGTATTCGATCAACAACATTGGTTACAATTAAGGATTGACTGTATATTTTTTTCGGTTTATTGAGGTATGAATCGAAAAACTGATGTGCAAACCGTATGAATCCGCGAAGCGGATTCTTACAAAAGTTTGCATATCAGTTTTTCGATTCATACCTCAATGAACCGAATAAAATACACAGTCAATGCTTATAATTAAATTTGACAACGTAAAACATGTTTTATCGACAATAGTTTAACCAAAAACAGTTCTATATCAGAACAGACAAAATGATGAGATTCATAAACATTCCAGGTGTAGGAATACATACTGTGGCGTGACATGAATCAGGTGATCGTTTAATTTATGCACATAACTTGACACGCCTTCACAGTCAGTAGCCAATCAACGGAGAGTAGGATCAAAACAATGTTCATTGGACCTGTCAATTAAGGTAAGCGGCGAAAAGAACTTCAACAGTCAGACTGTAACGAACCGGAAGATATATGTCCGGGAGAAGGCGGCTGTTTCGAATAACATGGTCAGTTACCGCCAGATTCAAACCGGATTACGGTAAAACACAGTTGGAACAATGCTAGTAAGAAATGAAACCCCAAGACATGAAAGTTGAACCGAGGCGAGCGAGAAAAAAACAGGCGAGCGAGCCTGCACGTTTGCTGTTTCATTCATTCTCGGCCTTCGGTTTCAAAGGGTAGTTTGGACAATGAATATGCATGAAAGTCGCTAAATGTCCTGTGCATTACGATACACGTGAGCAGAAAGGGAATTCCCTCGACTGTAATATTGGGATTCCCCGACATTCCGCAGTAATAAAAGTAGTGCGCTTCGGTGGGCGTGGCTTTATTTTTTACATTCATTGGGAAATGAATGCAATAACAAATCAGCTAATCAGAATGTAGGAATTTCAATGACCACAACGAAAATTTAATTATCTTTAGGTGACGACGGCCCAGACCGTTCAATATGGGATATGACCTCCATGAGCGGCAATGCATCTTCGAATGCGGCGTCGAACTGAGTAGACAAGCGTCCTCACATCGACTGCAGGTATCCGATTCCATTCCTCACGGAGGGCAACGATCAACGCTTGTCTCGTGAAGGGAGGATGTTGACGTTTCTGAAGACGACGCCCCAGCTGGTCCCAGAGATGTTCTATGGGTGACAGATCTGGTGATCGAGCTGGCCACGGCAGGACAGTCACGTTGTTGGCGTTGAGGAAGTATCTATAGTAATACGGGCTTTATGGGGTGTGGCGTTATCTTGTTGGAACACCGTCCGTTGTTGACGCTGGATGAAAGGAAGAACCACTGGCCGTAAGATATTGTCAATGTAGCGTTGTGCTGTCAGTTTGCCTTCGATGATGACAAGTTCCGTCGTCTCGTCACCGCAAATGCCGCCCCAGACCATCACACTTCGCCCCCGTAAGGTTCCACCTCCTGGGCACAACAAGAAGCTGTACGTTCACCACGTCGTCGATAAACTCGCGTCCGCCCATCAGGTTTGAAGAGTTGAAACCTACTCTCGTCACTAAACAGCACTCGCCGCCATTCCCTTTAGTAAAAAGCGGTCATCCTGCGGGGTCGTGACCTTTGGTCTGCCACTACGTGGTCTGTCTGCGGTTCTGCCAGTCTGTCGGAGACGTGCGACCAGTCTGGTAATGGTCATCTTAGAGCAGTTCATGTTAATGGCAACCGCTCTCTGTGTCGCTCCCATCTGCAGCATACCTATGGCTCTCTCCCTCTGGACAGCGGTCAGTCTTGGCATGTTCTTTGATGTTAATCATCGCAACCAATGATAGGGAAAAGACCCGTGCGTAATTCATACCCGGAAATTGCACGATAATTTGGGAGAGAATGTTTTAAAAAATTGCTGAAAAACACCAATATCTCCCAAAATCCACAAAGCACGTGCAAAGAACGACAGAGAACATGAAGGTTGTATTCGTGAGATGTGTTCTTTACTGTTTTTGAACAGGTTGGCATCTTTGTTTTAAAGTGGAAAATCAGTTAATGTTGGTAACGTTTCTTTTGGCCCTCAGTTTAGTTACAAAACTCACAATTGTAATGATCAAATTCCAGATCAGTCATAACATCAACACTGTCAGAAAATATGTTGTTTATACATGCATAATGAAATTGCTTTCTGCAGCCAAAACACAATAGCCAGGCACTCCCATCAATGTAAAAGACAACAGTTCTGTCTTCAATAATTAGTCCACTGTCTGAAAGAGCGTTATCAATAGTATAAAATCCACATTTTGCACAGTCCCTAACATCTTATTCATCAGAAACATCAGAGCAGTCTGAGTGACTATTTTAAGAAAAGTTCTTATAACTAACTGTGGGAAAATTATTTGTCAGGTATAGGGTTAAAATAAAATAAAATATTCTTGAAGAAAAACAAAGCTATGTACTGACAATAACTATCGAAATTGTGCAGATGCATACATTTTTCCTCTCCGTTACGCTGTGCAGCATTACAGAGTTGAGTGTAGCGTAGTTGAGAAACCTTACTATATATGGCTCATATCCCACTATGCTTTGCTTTTTATGGAAATTAAAATACTCATTGCTAACATGGTCTTATTAACCAATTTCTCTGGGAAAAGTGAAGGAAATTAGAATGAGATATAGATCTATAGACAGTGTAACAGTATGGCAAGCCATTTTCACATTTATTACGGAATTACAGATATCTTCAATTGTTTTAAAGATATCTTGAATTGAATTGAAGATTTCTTAAATGCAGATAATTGTAGAAATCTGCAATAACATTTAAGATATCAATGAATTAAGGATATGGTGAAGCGTATTACTGATATCTTGAAAAGAATTGATGATATATTAAATTCGATTATTGATATCAAAATATGATTTAAAGATATCAAAATGTCATATTTTGTTATGTCAATAATTCAATTCCATATATCTTGAAACTAAATACAGATATCAATAATTAATTATTGATATCTTCAACTGTTGCCATTATTAAAGATGTTACTTTAATAATGTTTCTTAAATTAAATAACTGATATCAATAATTGATATAAAGATATCATCAAAATTATTAATGATATCTTTAATTGGATTTTTGATATCAGTAACGGTCAGAATTAATGATATCTTGAATTGATTTAAAGATATCTCTAATTGAATTAAAGATATCTCTAATTCATTTGTGGATATGTATAACTTACTTCAAGATATCTTGAATATATTTCTAATATATGTATGTACTGTAGGATGGTAATTGCTTAATGATATCTTAACTACATTTAGGGATATCACAAACTAATTTGTTGATATCACCGTCACATTTTAAGATATCAGTAATTGTATTATGGATATCAGACATGAATTTAATTATTTTTTGATATCTTAAAAACATTATTGATATCTTTAAATAAAATACCGATATCTTTAAAACAATTGAAGATATCTGTAATTCCGTAATAAATGTGAAAACGGCTTGCCATATAACAGAGTTGAGGCTTAGAAAACATACTGTACTTAACAGACATATCTTGATGTCATTGGTTTGAACATTGTACATAAATGTGGCATCTATCTATCACCAGCAGATGATCTTCATACACATGTTGCCAAAAGAGGCAGCGTATGAGAGTTATCTTCCACAGCGGTTATTTTTTTAGCATTGGTACGTTAGAACGGAGTTGAGTGCCTTTTGAGTGACATCTTTTTTTTCCTAGTTTTTGTTTTTTTCAATTAGGTTTTAGATGATAATGATAGGATACATGTAATTAGTGTTCATTTGAGAGTCTGAAAAACAAAATTTGTTACATTTTTATAGTATTTAGATATAGATTAGGAATTATTTTTTATTCTGGTCCAGCTGAGGGACAGCCATGTTTTAAGTAAATCCAGAAAATACTTGCTTATAAACAAACAAATATTAACTTGAAAGTACATTTTTTTAGCATTTTACATTTGAAGAAAGGCAATCTACTTGTGAATAGCTTGAAAAGGAAATCTAATATTTTAAAATACATTTCTGCAAACAAACTACTGATGTACAGGTCAAGTGGGAAATTGTTACGGTGTTGAGATTTTCACCCACCTAATTTTCAGAGCTCATTTTCAGTACTTTTGCTTGGCCTAAAATGCCAGTGGATGATATCACAGAACAGGGAATTTCCAACGTTATTCAGAAATGACAGGTAGCCTATTTGTTAAGTTTGGTCACTTGCATTCAACAATTATACCAAACAATAATCAGATTATATTTTTTAAACTTCAATTATTAGACAGATTTTTCAACTATAGTGTTTTGGAAGAGGCCTAACTTGAAACACCAGCAGTTGCGCCAATATTTCTTACCTTGACAACAATTTATGAATTTGTCACGTGTGTGACCATAACCAACTGATAAATAAGTAACAAAACTGAGTTTGATCATCAGATCCACATGTGTCCCATGTATATTTTGTTCGGTGGATTTGGATACAATTCCTGCTCAAGTTTAAAACAATCTGGCATCACTTCCCGTTTTGTCAACACCAATTCTTCATCTACTCCTTCGTTTAATTACCATTTCTTCCAGCCCAAGTATCTTGAATCTCTCCAAACACTTGTCTATTCAGCTCAATTCAAAAGTATTTGTAGCACTGTTTTCGAATCGACAAATTTCTGCAATTTTCCTAACCATTATTGCTTGTGTTGTGTCACTCATGCTTGACAAAAGCAGTGCGGATAGACATCTTCGCCTTCATCTGGTTCCACAATGAAATCTGGCTGTGACACTAATCCCTAGAAATGGCACTGAATTTGTCAAAGTTTCTGTTGCACTTGCAAGGGTGGGAAGAGAGGCACATCTTGTTGATTGGCGTTGACAGTCAGAATGATGTCATCTTGAATTGAAACTTTCTCCACAATAAAGTTATTAATGTCATAATTGAAATGACCAAAGGCTCCCCTGATCATCTCGAACAATTCTTCCGTCAAAGAAGGCATAACACGAAAATGTTTTGTTGCTCATATTGAAGACAAGCTAACTTGCAAAGTACTTGACAGTTGGTGTAGGCAGTAATCCAATATTTGGATGCACTCGGAGTGTGGTTGCAAGGATATCGTGTGGTTGGGAAAAAAATGATGTACAGCATCATTCGTGACCAACTGGTGTTATTCTGGGACAAGCAGGTAACGAAAAGGGGCAAGTGGCGACGAATGGTTCAGCATGTGCTTACAT
The DNA here is from genome assembly GCF_023055435.1 of Haliotis rufescens. Classification (NCBI taxonomy): domain Eukaryota; kingdom Metazoa; phylum Mollusca; class Gastropoda; order Lepetellida; family Haliotidae; genus Haliotis; species Haliotis rufescens. The sequence goes on from NW_025963979.1 coordinate 797,683, forward strand.
TCTTTACTAATAAATGCAAACTAATTAATTAATTGATCCCTGATCACATGGACATAACCCTAATCTTGCTAATAGTGTGTGTGTGTGTGTGTGTGTGTGTGTGTGTGTGTGTGTGTCTGTCTGTCTGTCTAAGCAATCTTGTGATGACGTGAATAAGGCTGTGTGTATTACATTGTTGAAATCAATTGACCAGGAAGATATTTTGTGGAGGCATTGACATTATGACAGATGCTGGTCATAGATGGAGATAAAATTCAACTGAGAGCGACATTGTTGCTTTGAGCTATGAGAGCAAAAACTGTGCTCATGCCGAATAGTTACGAGGGGCGTTCAATAAGTTTGCAACTTCAATATAAGACCAAGTTGCTGAATATCTTTGGCACTTTTATTTTTCAATATAATCTCCATTCACCTCAATACACTTATTCCATTTGTCCTTCAAGCTTTAAATACCACTTTTATATACTAGCCACATAAAGAAACTGTGCACGGAGAAAATATATTCTGGATTGAAATACAACACAGCAAGAACAAAATGATGCAGACGCTGTAGCAGCTGAATGATCGGACCATAAGAAAATGTCAACGCGACCTGAACAACATCTGTTACGATGACGTCAGAAGATCAAAATGGAGTAGGGGGTCATACGACAAAGTCAATAACGGGTATGACCACCCTGTGCGTGAATCACAGCAGTGCATCGGCGACGCATGGAGTCCACCAAATGGGCATGGAAGGCCTGGGGAATGGCCTGCCATATCCTCCTTAAATCCTGTGCCAAGTCACGGACGTTATCTGGAGGATGTGGAAGACGACGCAGACGGCGCTCCATTTCATCCCACACATGCTCTATTGGGGAGAGATCTGGAGAAACTGCAGGCCATGGCAGTAACATGACATTGTTATGGTGAAGGAAATCCATTGCGACCCTAGCCGTGTGAGGACGAGCGTTGTCCTGTTGAAATGTCAATCCCGGGCCATGACGTTGCAGGAAAGGAATGACCACAGGCCTCAGAATCTGATCTCTGTAGCCAACACCGGTGAGATTGCCCTGAACAACCACCAAAGGGGTTCGGTGCCGTGCTGTTATCCCACCCCAAATCATCACAGAGCCACCTCCAAAACGATTCCTCTCCACAATACAGTTGCGTGCATAACGTTCTCCCAAACGCCGGTAGACACGTTGGCGCCCGTCACTGTGGGAAATGTTGAACCTCGATTCATCTGTAAAGACAACACTTCTCCACCATATTCGAGGTTGGCGAACATGATTTCGACACCATCTTAGGCGGTTGACTCGATGACGGTGTGTCAGGATGGGACGTATGGCAGGGCATCGTGGTCGAATCCCGTACTGACGTAAACGATTCCTGACAGTGTTGGGATGGATACGGCGCAGTCCAGGAATTGTCTGGGACGTCGTTACTGCCGTTTGGAACCTGTGTCGCAGATGTGTAACTCGAATCCATCTGTCCTGTCTTGGCGTCGTTACTCGGGGACGTCCTGAACGTGGGTGGTCGGCAACGTCATTTGTGTTCTGATAACGCCTCACCAATGCCGATATCGTGTTACGATGGCATTGGAAATGTGTTGCCACCTGTTGTTGCCTCATTCCCGCTCTGATCATTCCAATGGCTTCATGACGCTGTGCAGCTGTCAATCTTGGCATGATTTGCTTGTGATATGCTTGTGTCTGCGCCTGAGAAGTTTTGAATTTTTGAATGACCACAGATCATGCTTTCCAAAGTGACAGCGAATTTTGAGTTGCACATGCTGTGTACAGCTGCACAGGATGCACGTGCAGTAACACATTGCACGTCCATAGGCCCCCATCAATGACGTCATATCGCATGGCACGTGCATGAGCGTTTGAATGTCTCCAATAATTGCTGTGTTCAAACCTATATTTCATATATGGACGGTGTGCCCATATATCTATATTTTCTCCGTGCACAGTTTCTTAATGTGGCTAGTATAGAAATCCGCAGATTGGCCCTCTAACCACGCCTCTGTGGGAGCCTTTATGTCCTCGTCATCCTGGAAGCATCTTCCACGTAGGGCAGATTTCATTTGCCGGACAGGAAATAGTCACTGGGGGCTAAGTCTGGGCTGTAGGGTGGGTGATTTAACTGTACAGCCCAGACTTAGCCTAGACAGGACTAAGGAGAGACAGATGCAGATGATACACATTCTCGCCGTGTTCAACAAGCGTTACCTGGAGTGTCCGCCTTACTACCTTGAGACTGCTCAGCACCAGTATTCTCTGCTCAGTCTCGACCTGCAGCATGCGTACCTGCATGGAACTATCCATGCTAACAACCGCAGGTTCCCAACGTTCCAGTTGAATGGCTTCCACTAGCAATGGACAGTCCTGCCCTTTGTCATTTCAGTGGCCCCATGGCTATTTACTCCACTCACCAAACCAGTAGCTTCCTTTTGACACTTGAAGGACATTTGTCTGTTTCCAGAACCATCTGGACAGGGCTACCCTGGTTCTCCATCGGGACTTTACCAGGCACCTTCTTCATCAACTGGGATGGGTGGTCAAAAAGATGGAAGTCAGAAATGATTCCATCCTACCGACTCATAGCGGGGCCTGTTCCAGTTGGATCGGGATCTTCTAACAGTGCCACGGGACAGATTGCTCAAGACATTGCACCACCTGTACACTTCACCAATGGCAAGTGTTGCTGGGGTTACTCATATCAGCCCAGGATTTGATACCATGATCTAGAGGCAAACGGGGAATGCATAAAAACACATAAACCCTGATTGTTGCTGCTACAAGAATTTATCTTGCTGACATGTTTCGATCTGCAAAAAGAATTAAAACAAATTGATAGAAAAGAGCTGTTTGAGTGAGCCAAGCTTAACTTGGGCTGTGTCACTTTGACTTGTAAACAATGTGCAGTTTTTTGCTTTGTAGCTTGGTACAAGGTATATATTTCCCTCCCAGGCAGGATACATTTTATCCTGTCAAGAACACAACTTTCTGACATGGAGGTAAGATAAAAAACATAAGACCCCATACAAAATATACAAAACTTTTAAGACCTGAGATGTTTTTTATCCTTAACCTTTAGATATACAGCTGATTGTCTTTCTCTTTGTCTATGTGATTAATTTATGTTTGTACATTTGTTGTTTAACGCCGCAATATTCCAGCGGTCTGTAAACAATCGAGTCTGGACCGGACAAAGCAGTGATTGGGATACGATGACATGCATCATCCAAGTCAGTGAGCCTGACCACCTGCTCCCGTCAGTCGCCTCTTACGACAACCATTTAATTTTAAACATCTTTTTGCATGAAAGTGCTGATATTACACCATAAACCTGTAAGTGTTTTTTTCAGCATTAAATATTGTACAATTTGTAAAATAAATATACAACTTTTGTTATAATTGCTGTAACTGTCTGATTACATTTCCTGCACTAAAAAGACACAAAATAACCTTGTTACTATCGACAGTCTTTCCTGCAAATACCATACCTCTACTACATCATTGCTGTAATCCTGTAATTTTACTTTATCCTGATTCATAGTACATGTTTATCTCATTTCTGAAAGGTTGAGGAAACTAAACCAGAACCATATGACTTAAGCATGTTAAGCTGGTAATTCATCAGTCTCATTTACGCACCAACCGAGCAGCTGGGAATTTGTATTCTGTTTTCGTTGCTCTGTAATCCGAGCCATTTGTCAAAATAAATACTTACGATACAAGCGATTACCAAAATGATAATCCATTGCACAGCGCAGTACATAAAAAGGTGTTGGGTAAGATGAAGGATGAATGTGTTGGAACTCTTATTGCAGGGTATGATGGATTAAGACCTAAGATTCTATAAAGAATTATTATTCTGATAATAATGGTTGATTGGTTTGAACTCAGCAATGTTCCAGCTATAAGACGGCCGATAATGAGCAGATAAGAAAAGCTAAAGGTGTTAAAAGTGTATCAAACGCGAACAGTATAAAGAAGCATTAATCAAAGGTAGAACATTCAAACATGAGGTGAATAATTTAAGAAGTGACAAGCACAGGATATATGGATTGAGAATGAACTACACATCATTAACCCCTTTAGATACCAAGGGATGGATTGATAAGGATGGTGTAACTACTTATGCTTATGGTTACTTTGCGAGGTAATACTGTATCGCTGGAGACTATAAGCCACTCTTCTCGTACAAATCCCCTGCCCGGTCCTTCTTTCATAACCAACCGACTAATGTTATATATCTTAAGACACCAAACCAGATCAATTGCACGACGTTGACCTCCTTCGAGTTCACCGGGCTGGTATAAATATCTTACGCTCACTCTATCCAGAAGTTTTTGTTCTTTTCCTCTCTGCAGTGCTGAAGAGTCGGAAGTCACAGATTTCATTTTAATGGCATCGGATGGTTCCTTCCCAATTAATCTTGTTACTTCATTATTAAGCGCTTATACAACAGCTGATAATCGTGTCACACATTCCGTTGATCTTAACCGATCTGATTTCATTTCAAACCCATATTGTTATCGGAACAAACATCCTGGTAATGTCCGGTTAAATCTTTCAACAATAGTTTGGCTACGGTGGGCCTCTTTTTCACCACGCCTGATTGTGACATCATGCTTTGTTAATAGTTTAGTTACTGATCCCATAAACTCACGACCAGGATCTATTTGAAACAACTCAGGCCATTTTAATGGTACGCGTTTACATATGCGGCTCAGTGCATTAGCTACTACAGTTGAATCTTTCGAGGTTAATGGTTCAGCTACATCTACTACGGTTAAAGCCTATCACAGGGTGTATATCTTATCAGGGATGTCAAGCCATCCAAATACGGTTATCAGATGTTTCTTCAAATTGTGATGAGTAAGTGAGTAGATTTGGTTTTACGCCGCTTTTAGCAATATTCCAGCAATATCACGGCGGGGGACACCAGAAATGGGCTTCACACATTGTACCCATGTCGGGATTCGAATCCAATTGTGATGAAGGGTATACAGTCTGGTCTCCTAGTAGAATGAACGAAGAACTTGGTAAAAATGTTGAATATCATTTTGTCCAAAATATTGTCATGCGTATGAGTAAAAATAATAGAGATTAAAGCTGCAAGCAGCAATGGCGGTAACTGCGCACAAACGTCCATGTTCGAATCCTCAAAGGGTTTCCTTGTACCAAATCCGTCACATGTAGGCACAACTTGCAGGGTATCGCCACTACGAAAATGTCGTGTGCCGGTGTGTTCAAGTCTGTTCTATACCCATTTCCGTCTTCGAACATGTTCCAATCCTCAAAGGGTTTGTTTGTACCAACTCTGTCAAAAGATGGTCACCATTTGCAGGACATCGCTGCTACAAAATTGGCGCGTTCCAGGGGTGTCCCGATACTAATCAAATATCACCACCAAGTGGTGTTCCCTTTAGCATGCACCCCGTGAAGATTCCGGGGTAGAATAGGTCTTCAGCAACCCATGCTTGCTGTAAAATGCGACTATGCTTGTTGTAAAAGGCAACTAACGGGATCGGGTGGTCAGGCTCGCTGACTTGGTTGATGCATGTCATCGATCCCAATTGCGTGGATCGATGCTCAATCACTAGATTGGCTGGTCCAGACTCGATTATTTACAGACTGCCGTCATATAGCTGGAATATTGCTGAGTGCGGCGTTAAACAACAAACAAATAAATAAACAAACAAACCTTTAGCATGCAACCAAGAACAAACAATGAGATGCATATGGCACACTAACTTCATGTAAACTTGCAATAGTTTCTGTCAACAACCTTTCAGGATATGATCTTTAAAGTAAAATTTCGGTGAAAAAAATCATCGAAATCAAAATCCAACATAGACGCAGCTAAAAAAGATATCCAAAATCGGTTAAGACAATTTATTATGTTGTGTATGCACAAGAAGACTGGTACCAAAAAAAACCTGTGAAAACCTTGAATCCAATATGGCCGCCAAACCACGTGACCAATGACCAAAGTCAAAGAACAAATAATGTCAAGCACCAAAAGCAGCAAAGTTTGGAAGTAATCGGGAAAGCAGTTGCGGAGTAATATGGCAAAATATAGCTTCAAAAATTACTTGTTTTTCCGTTAACTACTCTTGGCCATTGGGGCTATGGCCTTGGGATTTTGGCGGCGTGTTCCAGGGGTGTCCAAAATATTAATCAAATATTACCACCAAGCGGTGTTACTTTTAGCATGCAACCAAGCACAAAAGATGAGGTACATATGTCCGACTAACTTCATGTCAACTTTCAATAGTTTCTGTGGAGAACCTTACAAGCTATGATCTTTAAAGTAAAATTTCGGTGCAAGAAATCATCAAAAATCAAAATTCAATAGGGCCGTCACTAAGAAAGATATCCAAAATTTGATGTTTGATGTGTTATGTTTGGAGACAATTCTCAGAAGGTTTGAAAGCATTTCATCCTGTGGGTTCAGAGGAGATAGGATTTGAAGACAGGTACCCAAATACCCCTGTGAAAACCTTGAATCCAATATGGCTGCCAAACCACGTGACCAATGACCATAGTCAAAGAACAAAAAATGTCATGCGCCCAGAACAGCAGACACATGCAAGTTTTCAAAGTAATCGGAAAAGCGGTTGCGGATCAATAGGGCAAAATATATCTTTAAAAAATACTTCTTTTTCAGTTATCTGTCCTTGGCCATTGGGCCTACGGCCTTGCGATTTTGGCGGAATCTAGTATTCAACAGTCTTCACACACATATAAAATTTGAACAAAATCGAGTCAGTGGTTATTTTTCTAGATCTGGTACAAACATCGGCGGAATAATAATAATATTAAATCGAACGATAACACTAGGGCTCTTCAGCCTTTCGGCTTGGTGACTCCATAACAGGCTGTAACTTCTTTGTCAATTGAATATAGTCAAACGGATTAGCGTTCTGAGTTCGCCAGGACCCCGGGTTTCGTCGCATTGCTTAGATATAGTGCTGAACCTGTTTCCGACCTCGTCCATGTTCGAATCCCAAATGGTTTGGTTGTACCGACGCTGTCAAAGGAAACGCTTGCGAGGCATCGCCCCTACGACATTGACGCGTCCCAGAACGTCACGGGATGTTCTAAACCCATTTCACACGCCGTCCATATTCGAATCCGCAGATGGCTTGCTTGTACCAACGGCGTCCAACGTAAGGAGCTCTTAACCCATTTCCGACCTCGAATCCTCATGTTCGAATCCTCAAAGGGTTTGCTTGTACCAACTCCGTCAAAAGATAGTCACCGTTTGCAGGACCTCACCGCTACGAAATTGGCGTGTGCCAGAGTTAACAAGAGTGTTCTAAACCCATTTCCCACCTAGACAATGTTCGAACCCCGATAATCGCCTCTTAAGACAAGCATGGGTTGCTGAAGACCAATTCTAACCCTCATCTTCAAGGGTACTATACATAATGCAGAAGACACCTAACAGTGAAAGGGAGATAATCCTAGGTTTTCTGAGACATTTATTCAGTATTTCGGTGAAAAATATCATCAAAATCCAATATAGGCGCAACTAAAAACGATATCCGAAATCGGTTAAGACAATTTGTTGTGTTGTATATGCAGACAATTCTCAGAAAGTTTGAATGCATTTCTTGCAGGGGTTTCAGAGGAGTAGGGATTTGAAGACAGGTAGCAAAAAACCCTGTGAAAATCTTGAATCCAATGTTGTTGCCAAACAACGTGACCAATGACCAAAGACGAGGAACAAATAATCTTAAGCAACCAAAGCAACAGACACATGCAAAGTTTGAAAGTAATCGGAAAAGCGGTTGCGGATCAATAGGGCAAAATATAGCTTTAAAAATAACTTGTTTTTCAGTTATCTGCCCTTGGCCATGGGGCCTACAGCCTTGGGTTTTTGGTGGAATCTAGTATCCGACGGTCTACATACACACACACAATTTGAACAAAATCGGTGCGGTTTCTATGTCGTCGCCCCAGACAGAGCTTGCGGTTATGGGTGTGGTGTTTGTTTGAGGGGTGGTGTTTGGGTGCGGTGTAGGGAGAAGTGGTTTTGATGCGGGTGATGCAAATTTTCGTGTTTGGATTTTTGCCGTTTCTATGTTAATGTGTTTGTTGGCCTGCTGGGTGAGGGTGTGTCTGTGTGGGCATTGGTTTGAAAGTGAGGTGTGTTTGATGGATTTGCAGTAGATGCACCAGGGTGAGCATGTGCCTGTGCAGTCTGTTTGTGCGCATTTTTTACATTTAGTTTTTTGAAATGTGATTTGAGGTTGAGGGTTTAGGTCTTGGTTTATGTTTGCTTCTAGGGAGTAAAGTTCTAAATCTTCAGTTGTTTCTCTTGGATTGACTCTAATTACGCCGTTTCGGTGTAGGTTCTATCACCGTTATCAAGCAAGTGATATAGAACAGAAGTTTATTGCTCGAAAGAAAATCACACAGAGTGATTACAGAGCATACATGAGGTTGAATATATGCACAGCCACTCCAACAATTATATCTAATAATATATACATACATGAATACATACATGCACCCAATCACGCATAATGCATTTCTATAATACATGTATGATCTGCATAACTACACACGTGAACACATAAAATATACACATATATTATATTGTAGAGCGAAATTCACAAATTTTAACGTCGCAAGGAAATTTTCCAGCCATAGATCGACGATCCTATAATATTTAATTATGTAAATAATATTAAACCTTTTTTACAGAACTGAGCCAGTTTTACTAGAATGGGTTTGTATGAACATTTCATTAATTGATTGTATTTTAGAGTGGAGGGATATTTAGTATAGTATGCCGGAAGGTATTGTTTTCGAAGGTAATTTAGTCTTGGACATACTAATAGAAAGTGAAATCCATCTCCTATTTGGTCGTTACATAAAGTGCAAGTTCTCTCAGTACTTTGTATGTTAAACCATCTGCCTTTCTCAATTGGTAGTCTATGATTTGTTGTTCTCAGTTTAAGAATCCAGATTGCTTGTTTCAATGGGAGAGATAATAGATACTCATCAAACTGTGGTACGTCTTTTAGCATTGTATAATATTTGGCTTTAGATGAAGAACAAGCCTTGACATTCCAGCTTTGATAGAAGTTGTCTATTAAGGTTTGTTTAACGTTTGTTTTAAGCCAAGAGAGATTTGGAAAAGAGTTAGTATCAAAGACAAAATTCAAACCAGTTTCATATAAAATATTTTTAATTGAGGTGAGCCATGGAAATGCAGTATTGCTAGTCATTGTGATTTTATGAATTAGCAGATAGATGCGGCTAGATAGTTTATTAGGCGATAAAATTAGTTAGCTCCAAAAAGATATCATTCTTATTTTTATCCGAATCGTTAATGGATGTCTACCTAATTCACCATATACTAGAAAATCGGGTGTTGACTGTTTTAATCTGAGGATAGATTTACAGAACTTTACTTACTTACTTATATTGGAGATTTAACGTGCGCTTTCCGACTGGAAGCGTATGTCGCACACGGGCCCGGCCAGGCCATTTAATGTGTTTCCAAAAAGGGGAAAAGTGAGTTTGTGCAACCCAGGAGGGGGGCTTTAGGGGTTGCTTATATAGTAATTTTGAAATTTTGAGATTTGGAAAGAATGCCAAGAGTGGGTGGGGGACGAACTAAGGGAGCTGTGTGTGTTGGGTGGTTGTTCGATAAGGTAGTTTTGGTTTTAATATTTTATTTGGGGTTTAAATGCGACTAATTAGTCCTGTTTTAATTAGGTATATGCCTAAGGCTTTGAATTTTTCTAATTTATTTTGTGGATTTAGGATTGATTCTAGTGTAAGTCCCGTTTTAAGATTTAGGGTGGTCTGTAGTGTTGTTCGGTGTGTTTGGTAGTGTGTGCAGTGAATGAGTACGTGTTCTGGTGTTTCTTGTTGTTTGCAATGCGGGCAGTTTCCTGTTGTGTGTAGATTAGCTTTTTTTACGGTGATTATTTAGTTTGGTGTGGCCTGTTTGTAGTTTAGTAATTATTCTGTCGATTTTTTTGGATGGGTGTAGTATTTTTGGTTTATTTAGGTTTTTTTGGAGTACTTTCCTGATTTGGCTATTTGAGTTTTGGTATATACTTAGGTGAAGTCTTTCAATTATACAGACTGTGGTTGACAAGTATCTATACAAGAAGGAGGCAATGTTTATGCAGTAGAGTAGATATTGTTATACTGGAGTAGAGAAGCCTGTTATGTACACACAAGGGTAGTGATGACAATCGTCGGTGAAGTCAGTGACATAAACAAAGGATGAAGCCAGTAATATAAACAATGGGATTATGGCTGATTGGGGCCTTTGATGAGTTGATGGTACGCCGGGGGGTATCAAAATCAAAATCAAATATGGCCGCAACTAATAACTTTCCCATAAAAAATATCAATGTTTGATGTGTTATGTACGGAGACAAATCTCAGAAAGTTTGGTAGCATTTCATGTGGTGGATTCAGAGTCGTATGCTTTTGAAGACCTGTGTACCCAAAAAACACTGAAAACCCTGAATCCAAAATGGCTGCCAAACCACGTGGCCAATTGCTAAAGTTAAAGAACAAAAGATGTCAAGCACCTAAAGCAGCAGGCACTTGTAGAGTGTGAAAGTAATCGGAGTAGCGGTTTCAGAGCAATGGGGCAAAATACATCTCATGCCAACAAATCATTTAGTTCCAGCCAACTTGAATCCACTTTATAAATGCAGTGCACATGAGTATGCAAAAGTGTAAATTATTATTTGATATGTCATTAGTCAGTTTTGACAAAATTGGCGTGAGCCAGAGCATTCTTGGGTGTTCTGAACCCATTCCAGTCCTTGTTCATATTCGAATCCTCAAATGGATTCTTTGTACCAATGCCGTCAAATAAAGACGCCACGACGTAATTGACGTGTACAGGGGTGTCCCAGGGCATAGAGCCCAAATAATAATAAATCAACAATTACAATAGGACAATATGATTACAATAATAACCCAGACGATCCCACTCTTCATACACACACGAAATCGGACCAGTAGTTTCCGAGTTACGAGTGTTCAAAGGTCTGCTATTCAGAGGTCTGCTATTCAGAGGTCTGCTGTACGGCAGTTTGTGGCAGGCAGGGTGGCAGGGTGGCAGTAAATGGCAGGGGATCAAATCGTCCGGGAGAAAAATGAGCATAGCTCCCTTGTCCATCGAGCTACAGTCAAACGGATTAGTGTTCTGAGTTCGCCAGGACTCAGGGTTATTGTTGCATTACTTAGTCAAAGTGCTGAACCTGTTTCCGACCTCGTCCATGTTCGAATCCCCAAATGGTTTGGCTGTACCGACGCAATCAAAAGTAAAGAAACGCTTAGGAGACATCGCCCCTACGACATTTACGTGTCCAAGAACGACCCGGAATGTTCTACACCCATTTCACAAGCCGTCCATTTTCGAATCCGCATATGGTTTGCTTGTACCAATGCCGTCAAAAGTAAGGAAACGCTTGCGAGACATCATCCCTAAGACATTGACGTGTCCCAGAACGTCCCGGGATGTTCTGAACCCATTTCACGCGCCGTCCATGTTCAAATCCGCATATGGTTTGCTTGTACAAACGCCGTCAAATGCAAGGAACCACTTGCGAGACATCACCACATGTGTCCCAGTGAGTTCTTCACCCACGTTTGACTTCGACCATGTTCGAATCCTCAAATGGTTTGCTTGTACCAACGCCGTCAAAAGTAAGGAACTGCTTGTGAGACATCACCACATGTGTCCAAGTGATTTCTCAACTCATTTCCGACCTCAAATACTCGTGTTCGAATCCTTACATGGTTTGCTTGTGCCAACGCTGTCTAATGTATGCAGCGCCCTTGGGACATGGCCGCTACGAAATTGATGGTTCAAGGGCGTACCAGGGTGTTCTAAACCAATTTCAGACTTCGAATATGTTCGAATCCTCAAAAGGTTTGCTTGTACCAACGTCGTAAATCATAGTCACTGCAGGCAGGCTGGACATCGCCGCAAGAAATTGGCCTGTTCTGGGGGTGTCGGGGGGCACGGTAGCATTTGGCAAATCGGAAGTAGCAAGTCAGGGAGCCTGACCACCCGATCCTGTCAAAGGGAGATAATCCTACCTACCTAGATTTACGAGTGCTTCAGTATCTGCACTCAAATCTGTTTTTAAATATTACAACCAACTTTGTTACTTTTAGCATACAGCCACGAACAAAAAAGGAGGTTCATAGGACTAAGTAATTTCATGTAAAGTCTCAGTTGTTTCTGTAAACAACCTAACAAGATATGATCTTTAAAGTAAAATGTCTGCGAAAAAAAAATGATCAAATTCAAAATCCAATATAACCTCAACTAAAAAAGATATCCGAAGACAGCTGTCAAAGGTTTGATGTGTTGTGTATGGAGACAAGTCCAAGAAAGTTTGCAAGCATTTCATTTCGTGGATTCAGAGTTCTATGCTTTTGAAGACATGTACCCCCAAAACACCGTGAAAACCTTGAATTCAATATGGCTGCCAAACCACGTGACCAATGGCCAAAATCAAAGAACAAAAAAATGTCAAGCACCTAAAGCAGCAGACACTTGCCAATTTTGAAAGTAATCGGACAAACGGTTTGGGAGTAATAGGGCAACTTAAATCTTAAATAAATACTTGTTTTTTGGTTATCTGCCCTTGGTCTTTGGGCCTACGGCCTTGGGATTTTTGTGGTATCTGCTTCAGGACATTGGGAATCTTGGTGCCAATTCTGAAGAGATTCTGAGCTGTATCTCTTGAGTTATGATTGGAACAAAAAACGCCGGAAAAATAATAATAATAAATAAAGCTGCAAGCAGCGATGGCGGGCTCCCTATCGTAATTTGTAGCAGCGGATCCTGTTCTCCATTCATAGAAGTACTTTTAGAAAATTGCACTTTGGTTATACAGTGTACTAATAACCATTGAAACGGAGTTCTTAATGACCCTAATCTATTACTTCATTTTCTCCTGTTGTTATATAAGTGCTTCCGATATGAGTAAGGATATTGCACTAATGTGTACGACTATAATATGATCTGGATTATCAATAGGATATTTCACCTGTCCGTTTTGACTGAGAAAGAAATTCCATTTTGGCTCTGGACCTGTTTAGCATACGGGGGGTGTAGGTGGCTTGTTGTTGTAATTTGCAGGAAATGGTTGTTGACATTTGACATCTGCGAAGGGATGAGATGGCTTGGGACATTATCTAACAGTAACAACACATGTGGGTTACCTCTTGTCATTTTCTTGTTGAAGCAATTCAACCAATCAGCAAAGAAAACACCAGTCTTCCAAGTGTTTGTGATCAAAGTTTAAAAGTAGATTAGCTGTAAACGCAATAGAGATCATAGCACTTAAGTAAGTTAAGAAAGGGACTGGTTTGTAAACCATAATGAAATTGGTAAATAATACTCCCAAAAGTTGGCATTATATCTGGGATGTTTCAGAAAAAAATGGAATTATCAATAATGAACAGGTTCGTATTATAAAAGGGTAATTTGATAGTGCGGAAATCCGTTCCAAGGAAAAACAAGGCATTTTATAAAAAGAAAACCCAACATGTTGTACAACGAGAAATAAATCAACCCTACACAATGGAGGAGCTCCTCTACGTAATCCAAAACAGGAAAAAGGGCACAGCCCCAGGATTAGACCTAACTTCTTACCAAATAATTAAAAAACTCCCCTTAAAACTACTCCAGGCACTACTCAAACTATACAATCTCATCTACCTAAACGGACAGGTTCCTACTCCCTGGAAACAGGCCCTAGTCATACCAATCCCTAAACCTAATAAACCAGCTAATCAAGCTAACTCATATAGACCAATATCCCTAACTTCAAACTTATGTAAAGTAATGGAATCAATGGCTAAAATTAGATTACAACATTACTTAATCCAAAATAACATCATAAACCCAGATCAAAGCGGTTTCACTCCTGGCCACTCAACCCTAGATAACCTCGCCCGACTAGAACAAGATATTAAGACAGGACAACCAAATAAACAATATACTACAGGCATCTTCTTAGACTTCTCTAAAGCTTTCGACATGGTATGGCACGATGGGCTAATACAAAAACTTAAACAAAAAGGACTCAAAGGTCAGATAATAAACTACATCCAGGACTTCCTAAACAATCGTAAAATAACCGTGGGTATAGACCAAACTCTATCGGACCAATGTCCCCTAGAAAATGGTACTCCACAGGGCAGTATCCTCAGCCCCACCCTCTTCAATATAATGATAAACGATCTATTCGAGGGCCTATCCCCTAAAGTAAACACATCAAAATTCGCGGATGATGGAGCCATCTGGATCCGCACTAAAAGCATGAACATGGTCCAAAATTTACTCCAAAAATCTCTTAATAAAATACAACAATGGGCTGACAAATGGGGCTTCTCCCTTAACTCAGAAAAGACAACAGGAATAGTATTCAAACATAAAAACGTGAAACCCGCCTCCCCAATCCTCCAGCTAAACAATCAAACAATCAAATTTCAAAAACAAACCAAATTCTTAGGACTTATTTTCGATCAACATCTCACCTGGGATGCTCACATCCAAAACCTAACAACTAAATGCAGTAAAGACCTAAACACCCTAAGATGCCTCACTGGCTCAAACTGGGGAGCCTCCAAAGATACCCTCCTCTCACTCTACATATCACTAATTAGATCAAAACTAGACTACGGCTGCGCCATATACAACACCCTAAACAACTCTCTATCTAAAAAACTTGACTCAATACAATATCAGGCTCTCAAACTAATTACACGCACCCAACATGGCACCTCCTACACTTCACTTCAGGCCTTAACAGGAGAAATGCCACTAAATCTACGCAGGGAACAGCTAAGCTTAAATTTCTGGGCCGCGTCCCAATCAAACCCTCTCATCCAAAACTTAATAAACCAAAACATCAGCCCCAAAAACCAAGCTCTAGCTCGTAAACACCCCTTACTTACCCCAATATCCCAAAGAATAACAAACTACCTAAATGATAACCAAATTAAAAATCTTAAACAAAACTGCAAACAATCAAATATCTTCACCCCTAAACTTAAAATACCCAAAATAGACACAACACTAGCTAGCCAAATAAATAAACAAACCGACCCAAACATAGCTAAAACTACCACACTAGCATACATACACGATAATTGGCCAAATTGGTGTCACATTTACACGGACGGATCCTCAGATCCGACCCCCAAACACACAGGTTTCGGAGTCCATACCACACAACCAACTAAAACCACACAATCCTTCCGACTCCCAAACAACCAATCAATATTCACGGCAGAACTGATGGGCATGGCCTCAGCCCTCCATAATCAAGAATCCAAAAAACACAAAAAAATCCTAATACTTACCGACTCCCTGAGTGGACTGCAAGCCCTCCAAAACAAAAATACCAAAAACCGACCTAAATTAATAAATCAAATACTCAAAAGCTCCAACGACCTAACTAAGGCAGGCAAACAAATAACCTTCTTGTGGATACCCGCCCACGTAGGAATATACGGTAATGAAAACGCCGATAAAGCAGCTAAACTATCCCTCAAAATCCCAGAAATAAGCTTAAACTTACCCATCTCAAAATCAGAAATTAAAAGTGTAAACAAGCAAAAAATCACAAAAAATGGCATAACCTATATCTAAACTCAAATAGTCAAATCAAAAAAGTGCTCAGCAAACCACTAACCAAACCAAAAATTCTCCAACCATCCAAAAAAATCGACAGAGTAATCACTAAACTCCAAACAGGACACACCAACCTAAATAACCACCTAAAAAAATTAAAAAACACACTACAGGTAACTGCCCACACTGCAAACAACCAGAAACCCCAGAACACGCACTCATCCACTGGACACACTACCTAACACATCGAACCGCATTACAAACCACCCTCAATCTAAACAAGGCTCTAACTCTAGAAGCAATACTAAACCCAAAAAATAAACTAGAAAACTTCAAGGCCTTAGGCGTATTCTTAATAAAAACGGAACTAATAATACGCATTTAAAAACACAATAACCTACCAAATCAAAATCACATAAACAAACAAACATCCACCATACCCAGCTCCCTTAGTTCTCCTCCCCAATCCCATCGGCATCTATTCCAAATCTCAAAATTCTATATAAGCAACCCCTAAAACCCCCCTCTTGGGTTGCACAGACCACTTTCGCCCCTTTCGGAAACACATTAAATGGCCTGGCCGGGCCCGTGTGCGAAATACGAATCAGTCGGAAAGCGCACGTTAAATCTCCAAAGTAAGTAAGTAAGTGTTGTACAACGATCCTTTTAGACAGGGAGCGACTGGATGGATCTACCGTGCAAGTACGCGAAACTGTGCACTTTCCGCTGGCAGAATGTATTACAAACAGCGTGAAGAGAATCTATACAGAAACAGACTATAGAAGTCGCTACCATCGAACCGAAGTGAACATATAAATTGTCCGTTATTACTTGAAATTGTGGTAATACAATTATGACTAGTACCAGTAAATTAAACGGAGAGTTCAGCGATATTAAACTTTCAATCACAAACCTACAAAATGCGTGCTTTCTGCTGGCAGAGACTACTGAAAACAGCGTGAAGAGAATCCATAAAGAAACAGACTATAGAAATCGTTACCATCGAAACATGAAGTGAACATATAACCCGTCGGTTACTACTTGAAGTTGTGGTAATACAATTATGACAAGTACGAGTAAATTAATCGGAGAGTTCAGCGATATCAAACCTACCGTAAATCCCACAGTCCGAAAAAGATTTATGAAGGAGGTGTCCTCGGGGGGGGGGGGGGGGGGGGGTCTTGTCTTGACTGGAGGAGCCCACACGTGGCTCTCGGATGACCCCGCTATAGCTGTCTCGCCATACCATTACCGTGCACGTGGATCACGTTCCAATATGCACCCGACCGACCCAGCCGCATGGGACTGAGGTACGCTGACACGCTGTGAGGCCAATAAACATGTATGCGCAGTTCTTTGCTTAACTCTGTTGACAATGTGTATTGTGAATTCGCGCCAATTGATGCAGATATGAGCTTTGACATAACAAAACATACGATGTCGTTATTTACTCCAAGCTACACTGTTTTCTATGCAGAACCGTCGAACATACGAGCGCAAACGTAAATCTATTTCTATAGTCCGTTTCTGCTTGCGTTGTCCATCAGCTGTATAAACACTGTATCTCATTGACCCTGATAACTGATTTCTGTAGTCCATAGCCGAAAACCAGACACAAAGCTTACGTACTAATGTGATATATAAATAAACCTATACCACATGTCTACCGACAATAATGTAGCGTATAGCGCCAAGAGAACGGAATCGTATGCACGAGTATTGCTGTCAATTGAAATGCAGTGAAGGGGACTTTCTTGTGAATTTTACGGCTGCTTCTTTCAGTGTCTTATGTTTGAAGTGTCGTAAAGCACCTTTGTCACCCCCACAAAATGACATTTTCAAAACACGTGAGATAAGAGTTTGATGTATGTAGGATTTGTGATTTGTGACTGCATTTCAATATCGAATTGCACATGTAAATACCAAAGATTGCCTAGTCTGCCAGTTATTGAATGATCTGGTTAGGAGCAATATGTTGAAAGATGTTATACATTAATTATGTATCATTTCTCTCTCCGTCGTCTTATTTCCTCAGTCACTACAATTGGGCGTGGTAACAGACATCCCCACTCTACAAATACACACGAAATTTGGCCGAAATCGGAGAGTTAGTTTCGGAGTTACAGGTGTTTAGAGTTCTGCTATTTGGCAAGTTTATGACAGGGGGCCAAAGAGTACCATTTTTAACACTGTAGCTCCGTTGTCCGTTGAGCTACAGACAAACGGTTTGATGTTCTGGCCTCGCCAGGACATGGGCTATCGGGAAAACACATGGCTTACGCATGTTTTGTGCGAACTTGGTAGTATGGTACTTGTACACAAAGTATGGAAAGTTTGGTAGCTTTTGAGCTGGTAGTTTGAGCTGAGCAGATTTTGGGAGACAAGTACTGAGAAAAATGGTAAAAAACAGTGCCAAAACAGTTAATCCAATATGGCTGCCAAACGGTGCGTTTTAGCGACATTGTATGTCGAGGCGAAATTGTTGGACATCTGATACCGCAGCTGCACAAGAAATTTGGAAGTCATTGGAGCAGTAGTTTCAGAGATATCATCTGCTGAAATTGCAATTTTTGAAATTGTTTTGAGTTACCTGCCCTTTGTCCTTGAGCCTTGTAATTTTTGTAGTATCTGCTTCAGGACCTAAGGTATCTTGCTGCAAATTTTCCCAGTTGACTCATAAGTCACTTCCGGTATCGGGCATGATATATGCACTACTGTACACTCTTATACATATCATCTATCCTGAGTGCCCATTGAAGCAATTAGTATTTAGGTGGTTATGGATCATGTGTTCACAGTTTGTATTAACCGAGAAAAGCGATGGGGTCAAACACAATCAAAAGACCTGGGGAACAATGCACTTTACTGAGTGCATTGACTGGTACAAGTAGGTCAATCACCGCGATATAGCGTTACTGCAGTCTGGCTATAGTGTTACAGTGGCTGGCTGGCCCTTACCATGAAATATACCTTGTCAGTGCCGGCTGAAGTAGGGTTTGGGTGGTTATACACAATATGTTCGAAGTTTATTTGTCCATGGGGCTATACCATCGATGCACGACCCTTCATCACTGCCGAGAATATCACCTTCGGACATAGCCAAATCAGCATGTTGACATGTTGTACGCACATGCTTTCTATAGATAAGTAAGTATGTCTCTCTGCCGCTAGTAAAATCGGTAAACCATAGGAATAACACAGTTGCAGTTCACCTGGGAATAGGACACAGAATCACAGAACAGACGTCACGTTGTCCTGTATTATGCAAAGAAATAAATATGCCTTTTGGAGATAGCATTTTCAAACAACAAACAGGGTTTGTTTGTAATTTTTACTGCTGCTTCTTTCAGTGTCTTTAATGAACCAGTTGGAAACGTCATAAAATCGCTTTGTCCCCCTTCTCCCGAAAAAACATTTTCAAAACATGTCAGATCACAGTTTGGTGAATGTATGATTCGGATGAGTAAATACTAAAAAGTGCCTAGTCTGACAGTTATTGGATGATCTGCTGAGGTACAACAGGTTCAAGTATGTTGTTATAGATTAATCCTGTTTAATGTTTCTTTCCGTAGCCTTCGATTCTATGCCGCTACAATTAAACATGGCTATGGGCAAGCCCAGTGTACATACACGCACGAAATTGGTCGAAATCGGACCAGTAGTAGCTAAGCTGTAATCCAAAAACCATAGCCATAGAACACAGTTGCAGTTCACCAGGAAACAGGGCACAACATTACATCTCAAACATCACCGTGTCGGTACTAAATCAAGAAATAAGAATGCCTATTGGAGAAGTCCATTGCGAGCACGTTATCAGTGTTCTAAGTAGATTGAAATGCTGTGAACGGGGCTTATTCCGAAATATTACTGCAGCTTCTTTCACTGCTTCAAAAATAGATTTCTATAGTCCGTTTCTTCTTGCGTTGTTCACCAGCAGAATGTACACTGTATCTCACTAACACTGACAACTGATCTCGGCACTCCACAGCGGATGAACACAATCGCAGTTCGCTGAAAATTATACACAAAGCTCACGTACTTGTTTATGAAATCCACAAACATATACCACAGGTTTACCGAATATAGCTTCAAGAGCAAGGATGCTTCTTTCAGTCTCTTTACTGAACAAGTTTGAAGTGTCGTAAAATCTGATTGTTTTCCCCACAAAATGACATTTTCAGTCAGAACACAGTTTGCTGTATGTAAAACGTGGAATTTTGTGAAAGCATTTCAATATCGAACTGCATATTTAAATACTAAAGCGTGACTAGTCTGACATTTATTGGATGATATGGTTAGGTACAATAGGTTAAAATTTGTTGTTATTGATGAATTCTGTTCCCATTTTTCTCTTCCTATCCTTCAATGCGACGTGGTTACAATTAGGCATGACTATGAACAGGCCCTGTTTACATAAACACGAAATTTGGGCGAAATCGGCCCAGTATTAGCCGAAATATTAGTGTTTAGAGTTCTGCTATATGGCAAGTTTATGGACGTGTGCCAAAGAGTACCATCTTTAAAACGCTATAGTTTCGTTGTCCGTTTAGCGACAGTGTTCTGGAATCGCCAGGAAATGAGGTATCAGGAAAACGCATGACTTTTGACTATTTTTTCTCCGAAGTTGGTAGTATGGTACTTGGACACAAAGTATGGAAAGTTTGGAAGCTTTTGAGCTGGTAGTTAGAGCTGAGCAGATTTTGAGAGACAAGTACTGAGAAAAATGGTGAAAAGAAGTGCCAAAACCTCTAAATCCAATATGGCTGCCAAACGGTGCGTTGTAGCTACCATGGTCCTGCAGTACAAAATGATGGGCATCTGATTGCGCTGCCGCATGGAAGTCATTGGACAATTAGTTTCGAAGATTATTGCTGCTGAAGTTGAAACTTTGATGAGTTATCTGCCCTAAGCCATTGGGTATGGCCTTGGGTTTTTGCTGGTATCTGCGTCACGTTGGAGCCGATGTTGCTGTCGATTTTGAAGCCATTCTGGCCACTGGTTGTTTTTGTAGGTCTGGTACAAAAAACGGCGGAATAATAATAATAATAACAAACACAACAATTACAATAGGGCTCTACAGCCTTTCAGGCTTGGAGCCCTAATAATAAAGAATAATAATTATTATAACGATTACAATTGGTCTCTTGCCTTTCAGGCATAGAGCCCTAATGATTACAATAGGGCTCTACAGCCTTTCAGGCTTGGAGCCCTAATAATCTTAGCGATTGCAATAGGGCTTCTGCTTTGCAGGCACGAAGCCCTAATAATAAATCGAACGATTACAATAGGGCTCTTGCCTTTTAGGCAGGGAACCCTAATAATGATGATAATAAACCAAACGGTTACAATAGGGCTCTTGCCTTTTAGGCATAGAGCCCTAATAAATCGGCTGATTACAATAGGGCTTCCTGCCTTTTGGCTTGGAGCCCTAATAAATCGGCCAATTACTATAGGGCTCTAGCCTTTGGGCTTGGAGCCCTAATAATAAATCGAACTATTACAATAGGGCTTCAAGCCTTTCGGCTTGGAGCACTAATAATCGGCCAATTACAATAGGGCTCTAACATCATGATTTATGTCACTCCTTTCAGTCGCTTTGTCAAGTTCGAAACCTAGCAATCGTAATGTAATCTTAGAAATGCAATAATGTGTTTTTTTAATCTTCAGATGTATTTCTTTTACAGTTTGTTTACAGTACGCCGTTACATCATCAAGATATTCGTGAATTGAGCGATATTTTTTTAATGTAAACAGACTTGATAGAGCTCCAATTTCTCATGAAATACTTGCCATCATCATTCAGGAGTTCTTGCAGTGTGGCATCATCCATGTCAAAACCGAAAACTTCCTCATAGGTTCCCAAATTGAACTGTGGCTGGGAAAAATTATCTTCACACATTTTGGCTTGTCTTGAGAGATAGTACCGTATATTTATTCATACGCAGTTAAAAGGCTTCTGTGGATTTTTGGGAATCGAATGATAATTAACGAGGTAGGCTGACCAATCAGATTGCGGAACACACTAACTATTGGTTTACAATTAGAAGATAAATAGTTACGTTTGTTACCTTTACCGAATGTTATTGTCATTCAACGACTGCAAATTAATTTGAAACCAACACCGATAGGCGGAGGTTAGAAATGTAACATTGGTTTACAATAGTTTTTGAATTATTTCTCAAGGGTCGGGGAGACAGACTATGGCAGGACTTGTATTTTGTATATTTGGTCAGTGAGATTCATCATATTGTACATGTATGCAGTAAAGCATACAACCTTCAACATATGTATATGTTGTTGCTATATAAATTTACAGATTTCACCACTGATCTATGTTTGTTTAGTGTGCAAAAACAAAATGTAAATACATTCCAAATAACCTCTTTCGACTCGGCACCGTGACAGTTCGTGTGACGTCACCTATATTCGTGAGTCTGTTCCTCTCACTACTTTTTGTAGCATAATTACTTAAATCTACCTTATGAGAATATACAATGCATTTAGGTAGATATCCCACATCTTCGTGGCACTGTTCTGTGTTGTGTGTGGTAATTTAAATAATTAAAACTGTGTGGTTAGTGGTATTAGGAGTGATCCACTATTCGCTACCCAAAGCTTTATCCCAATACCTTCCGCCCCCACCCCCGAACCATTGCATTTTTATGGTGGCAGCGATGGGATCTGTTAATATAATATAAAATAAATTTTGAATAATATTTCACAAATATTCCAAACTGAATTATATAAGTTAATTTTTTTGTTAGGAAAATTAATAATATGGAAAATTAAATATCAATGGCCCAGCTGGTTATGTTCTCAACAAGTGTCAGAAAATTATGAGCCTAACGCCAGTATCTGTTAACAATTTCTTCAGAGATTGTTCACGAGCAGCAATCCTGACAAAGATTGTCTGAGAAATTATTGACAACCTTGCCAATAGGCAGCCTCAAGGGCAGACAAATCCTCCTGCTGTTACTCCGGTGGGAAAGTAACATGAATGTCTGCAAGGACAATCATCTCCAGTGTATTATAATCACCCCAGTTACTTTGCCCCTACCAGGACATGCAGTGAAGGTAATTCACCTTTACCTCAGCGTGAGCCTCGTGAGCTTCCTGAGAGTCGTTCTTGCCAGCAATTTATGGTTATGATCACCCATATGACTGTCAAACTGGATATCTGTATCCTGTAATTCCAATTCTGACCAGAACATGATCAACCTGGTGGCTCAGCTGTCCAACTCTGTCCTTGGTTTGGCTTAGGAAATTGATTCTCTTGACATACGTTCCCTTATTTGAGGTAATTCAATTGGCAGAATCTCTGCAACTGCCAAAATTGAATGCCATGGGAGACTTCAAGGTATTTGAAGCTCAGATAAAATATATGTTTACCCCTTCCATGAAAAAAAGGAGTAGGGGGTGAGGATCCAACGCCAGCAGCTTCAGAAGCTAGGTAGACCATCTGCTCATCTTTAGCTACTGAGTGTAGGATAGTTCAAGTGCAATATCTGAATCAAACCTGAAGTCACAAGCTTTGCTAACAGAAAATCGAAAGTGACATTATATCAGACCGGAAATGAGATCAGAGAAGAAATTATACCACCATGAACCAGCCCATATTCTGACACATAAACAGAGGAAACGCTGCCATAGAGACTCACAACAAACACCAACTTAAACTCACGTAATACAAACCCAAATAAACAGCCCAAATAAACATCTTCTTGTAGTAGTAAATAGTGTAAAAAAATACTTAAACTGAAATGGTTAGAATTAGTGTGACTACATAACCAATGTGCTAGTGCTAGAGTGGGAGCAGCAAAATTGTAGATGTTGACTATCACATACAGGATAGTAGTGAGGATTTTCCCGTCTTCGCGCATGGAATTGCTGTTGGCTGTTGGTGCCATTACAGGAAGAACTAAATATGTATAGTTGACAGTGAAGAGGAAATCTGTTGAAAATCTGAAAATTTAGCTTGATGAAACAGTTGTGGAGGATTCGTTAGAGTTAGTTTGTGCAGATTGTAATACATCGGGCTAATCGCAAACAGTCTGTGCAGATGTTACAGAAGGTTCCCAAGATCCAAAGACTGGTCTCGGAAGAAAGATCAGCAGGGTAGCCTGTTTACACAGGAGCCAGGCCAGACAAAGTGAGTAGAGTTTTACGCCGTTTTTAGCAATATTTCAGGAATATCTCGGCGGGGGACACCACAAATGGGCTTCACACATTGTACCCATGTGGGGAATCAAACCCAGGTCTTTGGTGGGTGAGAATACATTTCAACCACTAGACTACCCCACCACCACCCCCAAAGAAAGAGGTAAAGGGTTCCTGGGAGGCAATTACTAGCCGAGTGTGACAAAAATAAAATAAAGAGTCTGTGTCCACTTCCGGGCAAGTTTTCTCTGTTGTTTATGTGTAAATGTTTGGCTGTTGTCTGGCGAGTTAAGACAACTCACATGTATTAGGATATGTGAGTATAGTGTAACACGGCTTTTAGCAATAGATCAGCAATATCACGGCTTGGACACCAGAAATGGACTCCACACATTGTACCCATGTTGGGAATCAAACCAGGGTCTTCGGCCTGACGAGCAACGGTCTAACCACTAGGCTACCCACTGCCCCATAGTTATTACAAGTAAGTTTGGTAATAATACACACTTCGGAGACAATTGTCAATCTAACATGTTTATTATTCATACAATGCTTACTTTAGTTTGAGTAATAATTCAAAGAAATTGATTTGGTAATCCACCAGTACCCTACTATGTAGAAAGGCAGTTTTTCAACACAAAAGTTTAGGCTCAACCAGGGAAACCCAATCCAGAGTAACCTGAAACAAAGAAGAGATTTTGAATTAGACAGTTTTTCTATCATAACAGAATAGAGCAAGAAAGTGGAAGGTGACACTGATGAGCACTGAATGTTATTTTACATCACGATTCTGGTACATTATTAATGTCAAAACTGTATTGATGAAAGATGTGAAAAACTAGTTTTGTATAAACCTGATTCTCCAGTTTGGGGTAGTACCAATCTTCTTTCTTTTTTTCACTTCACGAAACTTGCACCATTAAATGTCAGTAGTTTCATAATGTAAGTAACAGTGTCTGAATACAATTAGAATACGCTGAAAACAGTATTACCTATTTTGTAGTAATTATTGGCAGAACACTGCACTTATCAAGCTAAGTATATATATTCACACGCAACAGAAATGCAAGTGGTTTGAAGCAAATAGGTAACAAACACGGAACCATAAATTGATACGAGTTTTAGCATGTAGTGAAGCCTGGTGGTGTTATCAATAATTTTGGTTGATTTTGGAAGCCCCGAATAAAAACGCAACATAAAAAACGATTTGCCAAAACGCACCATTTCAATGAATATGTGGGTATCATGCACCCATTTTTCGCGAAATCGAAAATGCACGAACCGTCAGAAACTGTAGTGGGTTTTAAAACTGTAGCCGATTCTTGGACCTACCACCCCTTGGTCAACAATGCCACGCCTAACTCAAATTCAGAGAAACCAGGCTTTCGGAAGTTTGGAAGCTGGAGAGTCTGTCCAAGATATTGCCCGTCATTTCAATGTTAACATAACCACAATTTACCGTCTCCTGCATCGATACAATACTACACAGACCACAGATGACCTTCCTCGGAGCGGTCGTCCTAGGGTCACCACACCTCGACAAGATCGGCAGATTACCCGTCAACACCAGCGACATCCGTTCCTAACTGCAAGTGAAAGTGCTCGACAGACCATAGGAACACACAGCCGGGACACTGTGATCCCACGTCTCCGTTCCAACAACCTCAGATATCACTGACCAGCACGTCGTCTTGTTCTCCAACCACGGCATCGACAAGCACGACTTCAGTGGGCACAGGGTCCACAATTGGCATCATCGTGAGTGGAGGCGTGTCATCTTCTCTGATGAAAGTCGCTTTTGTGTCTCCCATGCAGACGGAAGGGTCAGAATTTGGCGGCGGCGAGGTGATGGTTTCGCTGACAGAAACGTTGTGGAAAGAGATCCATACGGTGGACCTAGCGTCATGATATGGGCAGGGATCGGACTAATGTGAGACTTGGACCCATGTGCTTTCTGAATGTTGGTCAAGGTCGGGGACACAACGTCACTGCTCAGCGGTATATCGCCCAAGTGATTAGACCCCACGTTGTTCCACTTTTTGCACAACATCAACAACACATTTTCCAGCAGGACAACGCTCGTCCCCATGTTGCCAGAGCTACCATGGCCTTTCTGCAACAACACAACATCCGTGTTCTACCGTGGCCATCCCTCAGCCCTGATCTGAACAACATCGAACACTTGTGGGATGAGGTTCAAAGGCGTCTGCACAATGTGCGCCCAGTCCCTACAACTGCCGATGAACTATGCACAGCTGCTCTTGATGTTTGCAGGAGGATCCCTAGGGCCTTCACAAATCATCTGATCCACTCAATGTACAGGAGATGTGTGGCAGTGATCAATGCTAATGGTGGTCACACCAGGTATTGACTGACATTTTGGGTATTGACCCGAAACTGTGTAAGCCCTTAACATTTGAAAAAACCCAATTATGTCATCTGCCTTTTAATCCATTAAACTGTCTTCAGTCAAATTTTTGTCAATCTTGCCCTATTAGTATTTCTTGTCTTTACTGTTGAAAATAAATAATATGTATACAGCATACTCGACTTGTGTTTCTTTTGCATGTGAGTATATAATATATGGAATACTCACTGACAGTTTTACAGGAACCTAAGACAAACCAATAGGATGAGTAAGTGATGAATTATGGGGGCCACTGATTGTCTCAAAAAATATTTTCCATCACTCACACAGCTGTTTCTATTATTGAATGTAAACTTCCTCTTTTTCGTGTCTCATTTTGTGGTCTACACCTATCATTGGCTGAAAGTTGCAAAAGGTCCAATCAGAATCAAGGTTACACATTGGTGCAAACATAGCTGTCATATGGAACATTTTCAATGGTTCTTTGCCATAACTAATAAACCCTGAACGAACAGCAAAATCCAAGAGCAGACAGTTTTTCATGGATAGGTCAATCTTAAATATTTTTTTGTCGTCAACACAGCTTAAACCGTCTTCTGATAATGACAAAGATGTTTCTCCTTTGAATGATCGCTGAATCGCAAACCACAGGTTAAGTTAGCGATGTTAGTTCAATGAACCTGGCTTCAGACCTGCACATGGTTACAGCATAACTCAGAAAGAAATACTATGACATGTCAGCTTTGCATAAATTATGTGAAGTCAAATTCAATGTTAAAGCTAAATTATTATTTTGGAATGAGTACCTTGAAAAGACATGCTAACAATGATCAGAAACAAGCTGTTAATTGAGACTACATATATGACATCAGGCATTGTTGCAGCAGTACATAACCTTAAATCTGAGAAAGAAGTCATGGGAAACGTTTTATGTATCACAAGCATCTCCTGTGAATGGGGATTCTGCATTAATAACCTGCATATAAGATTTTTTAAGGTTTTTTTTATAAATCTCTGAGTGAGGCCCCTGTTTTTTTGTTGAAGGGGTCCCTGTCCCCACTTGTTCGGTTTCTTGGCAGAACACTGTATGTGTATATTTTCTTTCTTATCTTCAACATCCCTAACAGAGTGAAAAAGAGGAGGAAGTCACCTAATCAGAGTTTGCTGCCCTTCAAGTTCGAATTTGTGCAATTTATCCAATAGAGTGAGTCACAACACTGCTCCGGGTGACCTGATACGAGCACATGACCACGCTTCCAAACTCTGCTGCTATCAGGGTGCATCCACTAGTCCGTATCAACCCCCTGAAGCAACCTCTTGCTAGAGTTAAATATATGCACCTCAACTTCAGCTAATCACATACTTGATTATTTTTAGTTGAAAACATGGTAATAAGCTCCTGCAAACATGTACTACAAACACAGACATTCCAGTGAATTTGACATATCTGTGTGTGTGACACAGTATATACCAGCTGACTGACTACCAATTAGTACCATCTTTAAACATCTTTAGGTATGAGGCAGCCAGGAATCGAACCACCAACATTTTCTCTGGGCAGACCACTAAGGAAGAAGTACGAAGTTTGATAAACATACAGTTAATCCATCTTGAGTTTGGTTGAAAATAGTTTGTTTACCACATATGACCTTGGGGATGACATTGACAAAACTGATGAATGTGTCCCAGGTATACATGAAATGATATCCTTGAGGTGTCCAAGTACTGCTGTGGTTCTAAAAACAAAGGGGAATGGCAGTAATCAACTTCAGGCAAAACCTAAAAGCATCAAGACTCACAATGGGCTGCTTCAGATTACCAACCATACTTACTATACAATCCGCATTAGTTTCTTCACTCTTTGATGCATCCAAGTTGGTGTGAAATTTGCCCATGCAGGTGTGCTGATTTTCTAAAAAACATAGTGCTGCTGCACTTTAGTTCACCTAGATATGTTGTCAAGTTTAAAATGTCAAATGGCTGTTTTTGTTAACATAAATATTTTCTGCAAAATTACTGAGCACCAACACCTTTTTTTGTTTGTTTGTTTGTTGTTTAACGCTATACTCATAAATTTTCCAGCTAAGTAACAGTGGTCTGTAAATAATCGAGTCTGGACCTGACAATCCAGTGATTGAAATCATGACCATCGATCTACACAATTGGGATACAATTACATGCATCAACCAAGTCAAGAGAGCCTGACCACCTGATCTTGTTGGTCGCCTCTTACAGCATGGGTTGCTGAAGACCAATTCTTAGCCTCATCTTCATCTTCAACATCTAACACTAAAAATCACAATGATTTGAACAAAATATGATGTTGTCTTAAGATGAAACATACATGCTGAAGTTCAAGACAATGTCAGGCAATTTCAGAGAAGTCTACAAATATGCATTTTGAGGTAATTTACTGAACACATACCTGATGATAACTGTAGCTGTACCTTGGTTGTGATTGGGTCATATGATATGACCTCAGCTTCCTGAGAACAAAAAACTGAACAACTGAAATTTATGAAGTGTTTCTGTCTTTGCGCCAGTAATAATACTAACGTACCAGTAATTATATCATATTCAACTAATGTAGTTCAACCTAATTTATATTTTCCTACTGTTTGATAGATGAGCATGATGCAGCCATAATACATCACTTCACATTAAATCTTATGAGGCATAGTAATCATAATGGGTGATCTCTAACCAACTGGAATGCCACAGGGACATACATGTCTCTCCTCTTCAAACCTCACTTTAAAGATGAATAAAACTCAAAATACATCATGCATGCACATACAATTCACAGTTTTGAATTTTGCAGGAAATTCAATGTTCTGTGATGTCATCCTCTGTCATTTCAACAGCAAAATTACAGAAACTGACCTCTGAAAATTAGGTTCATCATGAAATATCTCACCGTTCACAGAATTTTTTGAAATCTAAATATTGGATATTAATTCAATAACAAACTAGTAGAATCAAGATATTTTTTATACTTGTATACTTATCCTGCATTATTCCTTAATGCATTTACTGCTTGTTCTTGACAGAGAAAGAGCTGTGAGAGGTCTTGCTGAAGAAGTTGTTCCAACTGGTTGAGTGGCTAACCCTGTGACACAGTTCCCACGTGACCATGGAATGGGAGATGTCACTGTTCAGCACATTACTGCTGAAAACAGAGCATCTGAAGATATCGTAGGGAGGCAACTCTGCGACAGGTAAGGTGTGCTCTGTGAAGGAGATGCCGTCTAAGACATTTGGCTCCACCGTTCACCTCTGGAGATGCGGCTTGAGGTGATCCGGGTGCACGATGGAGAAAGACTGGTCCTGGCGCCTGAAGTAGGAAGCAAAGAACATTTGTATTGGGCGCAGTGGAGGTCAAGTCCTGCACTGATGTCAGGAGACCCAGAAGTGCCTGCCACTGGCAAAGGGTATGAGGTTGCTGAGGCACTGGGAGAAGATGGTGTTGAAATCTGTGCCACCTGTCCCTGGGTACAGAGAGGAGGTCTCAGTCAGTCTTGAAGAGGCCTCCAATGAATTGGAGGTTGTATTGAATGAAGATGTGAGCTCCGATTTCCACACATTGATCATCAACCCAGCTGGTGGAGGAGGCGTTGTGTGAAATCCCTATGGAGGATGAGAGTGGCCATGTCCTGTTGGTTCAGTTGGCATTCATGTACACCTCAAACTGGAAATTCCTCTGGAGGAAGGTGGCTATCGGCTTTGTCATGCGTGTAAATAGCCATGGGGCTGTAGAAATGCCAAATGGCAGCAATGCCCATTAATAATGGAATTTCCTGTCCCTAGATGGATCGGCACATGTAAGTAGGCATCCTGGATGTCTAGGCTGATCAATGAATCGTTGGCCTGAATCTTCAACCTCACCTGTCTTCGTGTGGACATTTGGAAGGCACACTAGGTAACATTTGTTGAATTAGGCCAGGTTATGGATCGTTCTTCTTGAGGTTAAAGAATATTGGTGAATAGAAGTCTGGTGTTTGGGCCGGGGAGTGGACAATCTCTATGGCCTCTTAGTCTAGAAGAGTGTGAATGTCTGAGAGGACCTGCTGTTATGTAGGGTCTGCTATGGCTGATGACTGGATAGGCAGGTCGTCTATCAGTGTGAGCCAATACCCATGTTGCAGGATGTTGACTTTGTATGGGACCCCAAAATGTCCCAATTGTGCCAGTAGAGTCCTATTCTCCCACCAAAGGAGTCTCTACTACTGGAATGACTGGGGGTAGGAGGTGCAAGTTTTTGGCATCCATCACATCAGCTTGCCCTTGTAGTCTCCGCTCCCACCGTGGGAACGGTCACAGAGCGGCTGGTAGGTCCCAGATAACCTTTCCTTAACACGGCTTCTGCCAAGAAAGGCTGAGGTGTCTTGTCCGCGTGACTTTGAGGGAATAACATTGGGGGCTGACAACTACCAGTTTGTGATGGCTTAAAGATAGTGGGCTGTGAAACTTGTGCCAGGGCTTTGGAGACACGAGATGGGTCGTGGAGACTTGGCCATTGAAGAGGGCGATTGAAGTCCAAGGCTGTCGCAAGAGATCCCTCTTGAATTCCGAGTCCCACTCAGCAAGTGCCAGGTAACCATCAGGTAGTTGTTAGTTCCAACAAAGCAGAATGCATGTGAGTGAGAATGTGGTCAATCTGGTGCTGTAAGAATGACAGTGACAAGACGGTCCAGATGATGAGGGTTATCCTCTGAGAGGTCTTGAATAATGGCTCTGGAGGTCAGAGAGAGGCTTGCAGAGGCGTATCTCTGTTTCGATATAGGTTAGTCTGGTGTTTGCTACATGGATGAATGTTGAGCGATGAGACCCTGTCATACATTGAAGATCGTCATCGAGGGCATGACAATGTCGGTTATATCCAGGGCATGGAACGGGAAAGCATCTTTCCTCTATTTGGGCGCCTGGAAAGAAGGAGTGAGTAATAACTTGGCAAAGTCCTCATCTAATGCTGTGATCATATTTTTGATCATCTGATTGGGAGGGGCTCTAAGATACGTGTCTAGTACAGGAAGACTTGCTCCGCCATGATGAAGAGCAGGGAGAGGCAGAACCACAAGAAGAGGATCATAGAGGCGCCACCGAGATCCACAGGAGCCGTTATCTCAGGCGCCAGCAATGTCAACGGGACTGGAGGCGCCGACAGGATCGCAGAAGCTGAAGGAGCCAGAGGAGCTGGGAAACTATGGCATCACTTGCTAGATCATCGTCTGCATTAGATGAATCCAGGATGGGTCAATAAAAGGGTGTGTCTGGGGAGGCTCCATTTGAAATTGTGCTTGTCAGAATCCGGTAGGCGTCTCTGGCGCCATGATCATCGTAAGCTACAATCACAATTCACAATTGGTCCGGACAAATCTGAAGTAGCTAAGATTGCTCTAGAGTAGTATAGGTAATGGTGATTCTGGCTCACTTCCACTGGAGCCAGATTTATATACCTACCGTTTATGTCCGCGTATATGTTTATGTCCGTCAGAAACATCGCCTGAATGACGGTCCGATAGATTACAACTTCCCGAAAGTTTGGGCATTAGCCATTATTGTTATAAATTATCAATAAAGTTATTATTATACACCAATGTTGTCATTATTAAAAAAAATGTTATGCATGTTACTACTTCCGATAATAAGTTTTCAATTGAATGTTCAAAGTTTATCGTTCTTCATAAACTCAAAATCTTTACATGTAACAATATATGTAATTCACAGCTATAATATATAATCCCCAGATGAAATCGCCAATAGCTATTACGTACGTTTTTGCAAAGTTTGATAGTTACTTACTTACTTATAATGGAGATTTTACGTGCGCTTTCCGACTGCAGCGTATTTCGCACACGGGCCCGGCCAAGCCATTTAATGTGTTTCCGAAAAGGGGAAAAAGTTGTTTGGCAATCCATTTGGGGTGTTTTAGTGGTTGCTTATATATTTTCGCGTAGACATTCCTCAAATGAATCTTGGTCTTTGCAATGAAACAGGGCTACCCATTTGGTCTACTCTCTGAGATCTTTCAGGACAGAGTTGTATTTTTGAGTAAGTACCCAAACGCTTTGCTGAGTATGTCTTCCGGAGAATGCTTAATATGAAAGCATATCTTTCTTTTTGGTAAGTTCTTTACTTGCATTGCAGTTGTCTATTATGAAAAGGGTTGATTCTCCTTTGTATTTTTCGAGACATACTCATAAACAGTCTTGTAAACGATCGTCCTCACTGGCATTTTCTATTCTCCGCCCACTGCCGTGTAGTTGGTCATCATCTGTGGTTCGCATGTCGAGCCATAGCGCATACTTCGTGGTAAGGAATTCAGCCATCGATACATCCCCGAGAGACAGATCTTTCACGACGGCGTTAACTTCGTTTTATAGAAGGGAGTTTTTTAATCTCATCCCACTGTTGATATGCTCGCATGCCTTGACTATATAGTTGATTAGGCACACCCTCGATAGTCAATTCTACTTTTGTAATCTTGGGATTGTAGAACTTCTAGGTATCTCTTGCAAATGCTTCAGAAGGGTCCTCGAACAACATTAAATACCTTTTAACGATCTCGCTGGGACGTTTAGATTGATATTCCATGTCATATCTCTTTTGTTCCTGGTGATCTTTCGGTGTTGAAGCATGCGATCGTACAAAATGGCTAAACTTCCTGTATACTGGTTACGAATTTGTCTGGCTAATTCAGGATCTGTTATCATATCATACTCCAGTGATTATCAATAGAATAGCTAGTACCATCTTCAGCGGCTTTGATTACCCTGCTGTAGTCATTCAAAGTGAGTTTGTATTCTAACCTATCGTCTAGGGATGCTTGATAGAAGGGCATGTGACTATCTAGTAATTCAAAGTCTAGCGGAATATAGAATCGGTTAACTAATGCATCAGCAACAGCCTTATCTCCTACGACGTTATTATCGCCACTATCAGCACCCACACGCAGTCTCAATGCGTTCTAATTACAAATACCTTGGTATTGTAAGTTTTCACGTTCTTTAGCCGTTCTCCAGAGATCCATGTAACAGAAATATACATCGATCAAGTCCTCAACGATGATACCACACTGGCTGATAAAATTAAAACATTGCTCAGAGAACAGGGGATAACCATTGCCAGTATTTTAAGCGCATTGGGATTTATTATATCGACTTTGACTCTTGCGTTAACCGGTGGTGGTGGTACAAGAGGTGGCACATCGCCTAGTGATAAAAATGGTGTAAAAGAGTGGATAAAAAAGCATTTAAAAGTATTAGGAGAAGCACTGGGAAAGCTCACTGCACTTCCTGGTATAATAGGGAGTATTGTTTTCTGGCTCTTGAATTTATTAGCAAAGACCACCATTTGGCTTAGTCAAAACATGTGGGCACTGATCGTAGCAAATGCAGGGCTGTTGTACGTATCCGCTAAAGACTATTTATCCAAATCAATTCATTAAGAACTATTTAACCAAATCATGAGTAAACCAGCCGCGACTCCACCTACTATAAGCGCTGTTTTTTCATCGATATGTTGATGATCTTTATCTGTAATATGTGGTGGCACTGTGGTTGTGCGTCAGTAGATGGCTGTGAAACATGTGGTGTCTGTGGCTTGACTATTCCTGTTTCACCTGTGTTTGTTTGCGTTATTAATTTGGTAGTAATATCTGACTTTATACCTGGTTTTTGTTGATCGGAAGCAAACTTTATTATTATAAACGATTACTTGACCGATCTAAGTTCCATATTACTCAGGGACATGTAGTCCCGGCGCATGAACGTAGTCTACTTTGGATTGAGCGTACTGTAATACATCTTGATAACGCTTTATAGAAGATGGTATGTCAACTGGTGAATTAATAGCATCCTCTACATTTTCGACAAACTGTTTTTTGCGCATCAAGCGCCGTCCCAGAACCAATTACTTCCGTTCGTGTTTGCGATTGTGCACCAAGAATTGCCCATACATAAGTTCTTATTGATTCATTAACTCTTTCAACTCCTGGGTTAGTAAAATTATTTTCTGTTTTATCATTAAGAAATTCATTCAAAGCGTTTGCGGTATCGTTCAGTTGTACAAATTTTGTAACAATATAAATTAAACCACTCTTAAAACTCTTAATATCCCCTCTCCAATACAAATGCAACCCAACTATATAGTTCATGGAGTTAAATTACCCGATTTAGTTCCCTATAGAGTTGTGCATCCATCTTGATCAGATCAGTACAAACGGATAATATTCAACTAGAAAGTCCTTCAACTCTGCTGAGAGCTATTCCAGTCAAAGTGAAAAATACAATATCGGTAGAACGGAATCTTTCTCATCATTACAATATAAAAAATTAAAGCGAGGGATTATTTCAGATCTCAAAATTTCTGTATTAGATGTAAAACATCAACCTGTACATATAGGATACTTGAGTGTAACACTCCATATTATAAATAATGGTTGATTCATTAGGCACTGGAACGCATAACCTAAGACAATGTAATACAATTGCGCTTTCTAATCTTGGAGACACAGAAGGATTTGGTAAACCCGGTACCGATGGCAAGTTATACGCTTTACACTTACAAGATAATGTATACAAGCGGAAAGAAGTTACATTCACAGGAAATCTAGGAGATTTAAGCGATGTCGACGTTAGTAGACTCAATAAAAACACTCCATACAATCTTACTCGTAATGGTGATAATAAATGGACTATGGTCGAAGCAAAAATCGAGTGGCTACTGAATATCGTCATTACCCCACCTTATGTGATGATGGGTAAGGCACATCAATTAACTAAGATAATAAATAGTGGGATCGTACTCGGGGCTTATATCCCCTCAAAATGAAAAAGTGTGTTAGTCGCTCCCCTGCCAGAAAACCCAGGTCATATGTTATTGAGTTGTCCGGCAGTAAAATATGTTAGTTTAAATTTGGTTACTGAATTCAATGATATAAAACAGAACTTGAATGCCATACCTGATCTTTCTACTATTATTATTGAAGTCTTGTTTTGGGATGCATCAGAAGATGCCTTCGAGATATTACCAGGTCTATCAATTAAATGGCTCAAGCAACACGAGCGTCGACGTTGTAGTATTATTTATGTTGGAGTATCACACATTGCAACCCTTGAGGGGGTCCAAATCATTAAAGGTGACAGCATTTCTCTTACTAAGATATTTATGCCGTATAATATACATTTAATAAGGTTGATGTATACTCTCAAAACATTTAAGCAAGTCCAATTAAAGATTATTATATGATATAATAATATACACTATGGGTTTATATCCGGCGCTCGATGAAGCATCTGAAAAGATGGATACTGTTGATTGATTTCCATTACATCAAATAAGCGACATAAAACATCGAATAGAGAAGGAGAGGGAGTTGAGACTTGGATTGTATAAAAAGTATCGCAGAGCTGTGAATGCTCGCGCCGGAGTTGACACTGCGCTTGTAACAGACGGCATGGGACTCGGTGTAGCCGGTGTTGGTTTATTATCAACTATAATCGCCGCGCCTATCGTACTTGGCATGGAAATAGCCGCAGGAGTCTCAGGACTGGCAGGAATAGCGATAAAATTTATTTCTCGTAAGTTGCAAAAGAAAGCATTAAAACATGATAATATTAGGATACTTAAGTTGAACAGCATCGAGGATCATATTTCAACAGCACTGGCTGATTGTAAGATATCCGAGGAGGATGAACGCAATGAAGCAGGAGATTTGATCAAATTCTCGTAAGACCAGTGGCATTAATGAAGACGAGAAAAAAAAGTTCATAGAACAGGGGAGACAACAAGCGTGTCAATTATTCCGTGCCAAAACCAAAGAACTGGTTGGAGATTAAAAATAGATTGCTTGATCACATTGGATCACACTACAATAATTTAGACGAGTGCTTACATAAGTATATAATAATGGAGCCAATCAAATGGCGAGAATTACCACAGGGTATATATTATATCAGTGATGTCAAACCAACTAAATACGGTGATCAATTGTTTCTTTCCAATTTCGAAAATGAGTACATAGTCTGGTCTCCTAGTAAAATGAACGAAGAACTTAGTAAAAATGTTGAATATCACTTTGTTCAAAATAATGGTATGCATATGAGTAAAAATAATAGAGAATATTTTCATTACAATTAAGTTTAATCTCATGACGATCGTTGAATCACATCTTCATTTTTGCATAAAAAATTCCATCTGCAGTAGCAGTATAGGTATATAAATCTGGCTCCAGTGGAAGTGAGCCAGAATCACCATTACCTATTCTACTCTCTAGTCCTTGAATACACTCAACAAAATGGTGTGCAAGCTTTGGTCTGTTTCACATAAATAAAACACTGCCTCTTTATTTTATTAAACTTTATGATTCAAATTGACACTTCAACACCACGAAGAATGGACCACAGATTTAACGTCAGAAATATCATTAATTGCAACAGTGAACCACATAGCTAAAAACAACATACCTTTACGTTAATCAAGGGAAGGATAAAAACCTAAGTCGTCTGCAAGCGATTTGTAACATCCATGACCTTTTGGATAAATCAAGGGCAGCTAATCTTAGTTTATACTCTAGATGGGAGTGGTTTCCCTTTGTATAAGCCAGTAGAGTAGAAACTAACTTGCCTAGAGTATTAATGTTGTAGAATCGCTGAGCTCCCTCTGTATTTTCTTTAGGTTGCATTTTATCTTTAGTTTATGATTAAATTAATCTACAACTAAATACAAATTGAAGAGCGAAATCATACATGTTTAAATCTAAAATTAAGTGGGATGTGGATCAGCAATTTTAATATCTGAATTTAAAAGAATAAAAATACAAGTATTCATCAAACAGGCAAATACATATGATGAGTCATTTGAAATTTGTGTAAAATATCCCACAAATAGCAAAAGTAAAATAATTACCAATATAATTAATACCTAGTGAATGTATGTAATTTTATAATGAGTTAAGCAATAACGACATTGCCTACCGGCTTGTATAGGCTATTTCCATTTTTTAACGTCCATAACTCTTCAATCCACAACTACTTCCGTGTACCATGCTGGTTTTCTACTTAGCGTTTACACAGGTCTCCACTGTGTGTATATTTTCATTACCATGCTCTTTGAGGAAATCTTACCCCAGTCCACAGGTACAGCGTAACTACACGTGTCCAGCACGGCAATTAATATGGCCCATTCACATATACTTAACAACAATGAGACACCAATACTGTGACACCAATATTTTAGTGTATTTTTCAAACAAGTAAAGTTTGGTTTTCAATATTGTAGTACATGTATGGAATCAAGTCACAAAAACACAACTGCTACAGAAAAACATTCCATCCAAAAGTTGACTTTTATACAAGCCCCATGCATTTCACTACCCAAGAACGGGTATACAAACATGTGCGTTAACAGGATTCCATAAGCATTGTATAGCATCATGCTGACAACAACCACTCAGAAAAACAACAATATTACACAATTATTCAACATTACGAAATGCCACGCCTGTCCGAAAATGAGCATCTGCAGCCATTGGTATGCTTGAAGCAGGATCGAGTCAACGTGATGTTGCAAGACAATTTAACGTCCACAGAAACACCATTTGGTGTTTATGGCAACGTTGGCAACAGACGAATGCAGTCAGAGACCATCCTCAGAGTGGCAGGCCACGCATAACAAATAATCGACAAGACAACTGGATTCGAACAACACACCTACGAAATTGATTCCAGCCAGCAACAGTGACTGCAAGAAGCATCCTGGCCTTCGACGAATATCTTCACAAACCGTACGTCGTCGCCTCAGATGTGCAGGGATTGTCTCCAGAAGACCCGCCAGACGTCCCATTTTGACAGGAAACCACCGTCAAGCACATCTACAGTGGTGCAGACAGCATCTATGCTGGACGGCCATGCAGTGGGGACAAGTTCTATTCACTGACGAGTCTCGTTTTCACCTCAGCCACAGCGATGGACGGATTCGAGTGTACCGACGTCGAGGTGAACGTAACGTCAATATTTGTGTCATGGAAGAAGATCGGTTCAGGGGCAGCAGCGTTATGGTATGGGGTAGAATTACAGCAAGTCAGAGGACCCGTTTGATAGTGGTTGAGGGAAATCTCAATGGACAGCGCTACTGCGACGAGATCATCGGCCCTGTTGTT
The DNA here is from genome assembly GCF_023055435.1 of Haliotis rufescens. NCBI lineage: Eukaryota > Metazoa > Mollusca > Gastropoda > Lepetellida > Haliotidae > Haliotis > Haliotis rufescens. The sequence continues at coordinate 836,010 of NW_025963979.1, forward strand.
CTTCCGTTTTTGCTTCGTCATTGCCCAGGCATTACCTTTTAACATGACAACGTCCGGCCTCATATTGCTTGACTTGTTCAGGATTCTCTTCAACAAAACAACGTGAATGTCATCCCCTGGCCGGCTCGCTCCCCTGATGTCTCACCAATTGAGTACATGTGGGATGAGATGAATCGGGGCCTTTGGCGTCAACCATGTGTTCCACAGACACTATCAATAGTTACGGCATTCGTGGCAGGCCCCACACTAACCAGAGAATTACTCGATCGACACGATCCACCACAGCAGCTGACAATGACAGATGGGCCAGAGATCGGCCTGAGAATTGGGCATACTATGTCGTGACTGGAAGGCTATCAAACATGCGTGTCCGGGTCCCAGACAATCTACCCAAAAAACTTTTGGTACAGATGTATCTGCTCAATGCAAAAGAACAGACAACAGAGAATACCCCAAAGACACCAAGTCGACGCCTGGCAGAACATAAGACCAAGAGACGACGAGAAACAGAAGAAACCATACAGCCACGGGTACAACATCCGCGTACAACATCCGCAGACAGAAGCAACATCGGAAGCACCGACCCTCGGCGACATTCTGGCGGAATGCCAAGAATATTAAGGACCAAGGTGGAGGAGATTCAAAACAGACACGTCCCACGATACAATGGTATTTCTACTGATTTTCTTGAGCCAGACTCACAAAACGTACTACACACACCAATTGCTAGTGCACAAGAGATCAAACTAGTACCATCAGACTCCCTGCCCCACATTGACCCAGTACAAAGCGAACACCGCAAGGAAATCATTGAGGGCAGGAAATATTTTAATCTAGCAAAATTGCTTTCAGCTCATACCGATTCTGGTGAGTACAGAATGTCCAAGTTTTCGGCAGAAGGAGACCAGGTACACATCAAAGAGGACATTAGAGTCAAGCGCCCCCTTACTTTAGGGGAATTCATAAAGGCATTTGGGATTCATAAATCTGTGTTCTGCGAAGCTTATCCACACCGCAGAGACGAAATGGACAGGTACAAGCGACTTTTGGTGGATATGGCTTCACAGTATGGTGGCTCTCTGTTCTATGAATATCACCTCATGTTTGCTACCAGGGCCGCATCTTTTGCCTCCAAAGGAATCATCATAGATTGGAGCATTCTTGATACAAGGATATACACAACTGTCACATCAGGACTACGTACCCGGGCGTGTAGTATCTGCCACAGTCTCACACACACGTCAGAGTTCTGCTTCTTGACAAGCAAGAAGGATACAACACTCCACCCATATACACGCAATCACGACTCACACGGATGACCACGCAATAATATCGAGGGAGACGAAGTGTGCAACAACTTCAATGACAGAGGCTACAGAAGGGACGCCTGCATCTTTCCCCACAAATGCATCAACTGCCGTCAAGCGGCGCATGGCTAAATGGATTGCCTTAAAACTACTTTCCGTAAAGAGAAGAGAAAGTGACTGGTAGCGTCCACGCCTCATTCATGAACACTTTAATTACTGGACTGCAAGACGGCTTCCATCCACTCATTGAACCCGTCCCCATGATCAAATTCTAATGTAAAAACAATTTCAGTGCCAGGAAACAACCAGACATGGTTACAGCAGCTGTTCAAAAGGAAGTAACCAATCTCTTTGTATCAGTCCTTGGGATGCACCCCCATTCAGGGTGTTCAGAGTGAGCCCCCTTGGGGTTGCTGAAGGGAAATACAGCAAGAAGAAAAGATTTATCTTGGACTTATCAGCCCCCCACAATTCTGAAGAGCCTAGTATCAATCAGCTAATAGACAGAGACTTTTGCTCTCTCACATATGTGACCATAGATAAGGCTATCGATACTATCAAACGGTGTGGTCGGGGGGCGCGGTTATGTAAAATAAGACATTTCTTCTTCTTCTTCTTCATATCTTACGCTTTTAAGCAAATACCCATTCACCCTGACTTTTGGAAATACTTTGACTTCAAGTGGAACAATCAATACTGTTTCTCCACACCACTAGCTTTTGGATGCAGGTCCAGCCCATGTATATTCAACTTGCTTTCTCGGGCACTAGGGTGGATAGCTGAGAATAGGTATAGCATCAAAAACATTTTGTGGTTATTGGATGATTTTCTTACCACAGACACTCCAGACTATGATGTTGACAGGACCATGGCTCGTCTATCTCGCATTTTCAATCGAAGCACACCACAAAACAGTTGGACCCGTACACGAACTGGAATACCTGGGTATTATCTTGAACACGGTAAACATGGAAGCACGTCTACCACAAAACAAGATAAAGCGTATTTGTGAATTTATTCAAACATTTTTTGGGTTCATGAGATGTAGTGAATTCACTTGTACAACTAGCTTTAATCCAGCTGTCAACATATGCTTGGCTGATATCACACTAGATCACAGTGTTCCGTGTGCAAAAGTGACGTTGAAAGTGTCAAAACCTGATCCTTTTCGTTAAGGCGTTGTGATCACCCTCTGTAGTACAGGTACACTCACTTGCCCGTATACTGCCTTGAAATATTGGATACATGTGCGCAGGAAGGACGGTGCTTCGCCAGCACATCCTCTGTTTGTCAATTCAGATGGGCAACATATCACCAGAACTAGATTTCTAGGCTACCTACGTAGTATTCTCTGCCGAATTGGTATCAATGGTGACTTGTACAACACACATAGCTTCCATCGTGGAGCTGCTTCTATCCTGCAGTGCTGCCCAGATAGAGTTGGCACCTCATCCAAATTCTCGGACGATGGAAATCGGACTGTTTTCTCCGATATATTGATGCATCATACTCCACACTGGAATCAGCTCAAAGAGTTATGTGCATTTTATAACTCACTTCAGTATTCCCTTTTGAGGGGACATTCATTCAGTATTAACATTCATTCTCTTGGGCCTCAAAACATTCTCCCACAGGAGAAACTGTTTTGCCACCCCACCCCACCCCAATTCTTTAAGTACCTGGCATGCTAAGGGTAACCTAGGACACATTCGGCGTGTTACTACTTAGCCCCAGGGTCAGAGGCAATCAGTCTTCCTAAAGTACTCACGGAAATGAAAAAAACCTGTTTTTTCGATCTCAGATTTTAAATAAATGCAGTTAATATACAAAATATATAAATATTCAAACAACTCAATTAGTCCTAATTGGGCCTTGGCACAAATACAGCGTATCAAAGGTTTTTATGTCTTTTTACACGTAAAAGTGTGTAAAAATATGAACAAAACAGACTATTGTGAAACTACCAGGTGTTAGTAGATCAAGGTGAATGTCCATGACCTATGACACCTTGACGACAGGTGAAAACAGGTGCTTGAAACCCACATGCATGTGATTTGTCAGTGGCTAGTGATTTGTGAGTGGCATTGTGGGATAGCGAATCATCGTCAAAATATCAGAACGTAAAAGTAACATATTCCCTTCTCAAACAACAACTTACATGTCATTATTATTATGTACATAAACATAGCCTTTATTTTTATTGTTGTTTTGATAACTTTTTTTCCAGGCTAATTTGCATAATGCCTATAGCCTGTCTCTTCCATGTCAATTTGGACTTAGTTTTATTTTTGAATGTTGAAAGTGCCTACAAATTACCTCCTGTAAAGAACATTTTGTATTGAGCACTGAGATAAAACTAGCAAATCCAGACTTGTACTTTTCCAGTTGTTTTGTTATTTCGTATTTACATCTACGTAATGCTTTGTGTCGATTATTAAATCCAGCAAAAGTTTTTTTTCATTTCCATGAGTACTTTAATCCTCCAATCCTGTATATACTTTGATAAAAACATATTTTTTCATATATTCTTTGTTATGTTATTGTTTGCATAAATATATATTAAACTGCTTTCTCAAAACATTATTCATATTTCCTGTTCATGCATTCTTGAAATCCTCGATCTTTCTGTGTTTTGAAAAGGTAGTCATACCATCCTTTGTTAAAGCAGCAAAACGAAAACATGAAGGATATATTTAGGATTTTACGAAAAGCTTCCCCAAATAGATGACGATCATACATTCACGTATTTCGTTATGAGGACATATAATTATTATCATTAATTATAATTTTCATAATAATTATGTCACTAAATAATGTATTTATTCGTATTTCAAAACTTTTAATAAAACAAGAGTTGGGTATTTCTTCAGTTGCAATCCCTAAATCATGACAGTATTAATGCCGACAAAAATATATGCCATCATTCTAGTAATCGTTTCTTTCAAATATTTGGGACCTTTCTTAAAACTGTGCAAGGTGCGATGAAGGGAGGTACTGTTGTGTGTCGTTACCGGTTCCACTTATTGTATGCGCAGCAAGCTAAGCATATTTGTACACAACTGTAGATAGGAGTCTGTATAACATATTTGTGCCTCCACCGTTGAAGATTTCAATCTTAGCTAAGATCACGATCTTAAATCCAAGCCGTCTTACAGTTTGTGCAAGTGGAATAGGACAATTGTATTGTGATTTTAAAGTTGATTGTAGCCGCCTAAAATTGTTCTGTGCCAGTGACACCTGGAGGTAATTCGAGAATGCTGTAGGGAAAATGGTAGACAATCTCTACACATAGTAGTCTGGGAGCATAGAGTAGTACAGTTCAGACACAAGGGATGAGGGTCTGACCCAGACTTATTGTTGGTACGACAATGAATTGAAGTACCAAGCAATATAAAGAATACAGAACGCATGACCTACATGACCACGCAATGAAAATGGCTAATTGGAACAACAACATGCCTGACATTTACCGTGGCAAACGCCACCAAGCAAGCATTAAATATTCATGTAATGGTAGAAATCATATGATATATGTGAAAATACAAACTGTAAGCAGAATATAAATCACAAGAAACAATAATGTTGCAATAACACATGGATTCAATGGATTAAAGCTGACAGCTCAAACAGGTGACTGTTCTCTTGAAGTGACAGCAGTAATGTGATGATCAGTGACGTCAACCCTTCCATGATCACATGGGAGCTGTGTGATAGGGTCAGCTAGTTGAAACAACTTCTTCAAGCAAGATCTTCACACAACTCTTTCTCTCTGTCAAGAACAAGCAGTGGATTTAGGAGTAATTCAGGATTAGTTAACAAATAAATGTCAATTTAATATTTTTGTTTGTGCAATGATAATACCATCCATGTCATTATATGCAGTTCATCTTGTAGTGTCTCAACCCTAACGCCTTTACTTCACCACTCACCACTGGTATATTTAATTGTATCCTTGCCATGTGCTCGTACGGCAGTTTGTTTACACTACCACTTCCGGTGGTCTCGCTCTCAGTGTATCTCTTAAATTGTTATAATGTTTTTTATCAGTCTTGTCAGGCCAATTGACCTTGCTTTAGTATTTTTCTCCCATAGCCGTGTTATCGTAAACCAACATCCATGTAGATTAATTTCTTATATACTCCCATGATATCTTTCACTACCGGTCATGTGCAGTGTGAAGGAATGACGTCACATGTGTATTTATGTAAATTCCTTTCAGCCTCCATCTTGCCGTTTAACCATTGTTCTGTCAAGTCAATTTGGTAACACCACCATTCGACTTCTTATTCATCTGCAATCTTCATCCCTGTCAGCAGAGGGATTCTTTACAGCCTTATGCTTTGAAATGGCTGACAGGACTACCAGACGTCGCGGCAGATCTGCTAGTCTCAACACAAGTACGGCTAGGGTTAACGAGGCGACCCTTGACCCAAACCAAGATGGCGACCACCGCAGCATGCCCAGAACTAGGAATGACCCTTATCTCACTATAGCTGACCTTCGACTTCGTCTCGCCAGTCAAGGTGTCAGCGTGCCTCCATCGTGGAACAGACGGCTGCTGTTCCAGCTGTGTACTGAAAACAACCGAGGGAATTCCATGTCACATCCCATAACAGAGACGACAAACACCATGGCCTCCGTTTCCGAGTGTCAACAAGACTTGACAAGCAGCAATCACAACACTAACTTGCCGGGTACCTTTGCCAGTTCATCAGTCTATCCAACAACTCCCCAGCCTGATGTATCTAGCTTGGCAGATTCTGTCCCTGTGATCCCCTCAGTGGCGGGATTGCAAAAGGAAATTGCCGAACTTAGACAACTGATCACAACCACAGGGCTCAGCGCGATGCCTCTACTAGGCCACCCTACATCGAATACCCTGAGTGGTATTGAGACTTCTCTCCTGTCCCCCGCTAGCAACTCAACAGAGGTTCCATCAGACTCCTTACCTCATATCCACACAGTGTCCCCCACCTTAAGGAAAAAGATCCAGGAAGGTAAATATGTTAATTTGGCTTTGTTGACATTACCTAACCAGGACAGTTTGGATACTAGAGTAACTGAATTCAAGGGGAATGTATACTCGCTCAAAGATGACCCCAGGCCGAATAGGACACTGACACTCGGAGAGTTTATCCAGGCATTCAGTATTTACAAAGACATTTATTGTGAGAACAATGATGCCAAAAGGAAACAGCTCGATGGCCACAAGCAGACTGTGATCGAACTTGCTACTCTGTACGGCGGGACATGCTACTACGACTACCACAAACTTTTCGCAGCTCGTGTGGCCGCTTTTGAGGCAAAAGGAGTTGTCATTCAATGGGACATGAGAGACTCAAAACTCTACAGCCTGTGCTCCTCAGGGCGCCGTACCAGGACGTGTTCAGTGTGTCAAAGTGTAACCCACGGCACCGACGTCTGCCCGAATATAGCTACAGCTCGCCGACCAATTGTCAGGCCTCAGGACAGACATGTCCCATATGACCGACGTAATGCGGGCAGCAATGCCACGCACATAGACTCAAGAGGTAGACCTCGTGTTCGACGTGATGGACAAGATATCTGTAACAACTTTAATGATAGCGGCTGCAGCCGCCAACAGTGTCCTTTCATACATACCTGCCTTATTTGCCATTCAAGAAAGCACGGCAAGACACAATGCCAGAAAGCGCAGAAGGATTGACTACACTATGCCTTAGACAGAGCAAGTACTAAGCAGACACTGACGTTAACACCTATTAACATTGAGAGATTAAGAGCGGACTTACAATTCCACCCAGACAAGTGTTTCTTCAATTATCTCATTTCTGGCCTGGAGACAGGATTCAATCCAATGTTAGACTCTGTGCCTAAATCGACAGTGGAATGCCGCAACAACCTTAGTGCCAGGAGAAATCCAGTGGATGTGTCCGCAGCTGTCAGGAAAGAATGTGCCAAGCAGTACGTTATCAGGCCTTTCCAGGAGTCTCCCTATGACACACACAGGGTTAGTCCACTTGGACTTGCCAAGGGAAATATTCTCGGAAGAAACGTTTGATATTGGACTTATCGGCCCCCCATGATGACGATACCATCCCTAGCATCAACCAACTAATCGACAAGACATCCTGTTCTCTTTCCTACGTAACACTTGATCATGCCATTTCTCTCATTATTCAGCTCGGAAGAGGGGCCCTCATGTGTAAGGCAGATATAACTGACGCCTTCAAGCAGATTCCATTAAGCCCCGATTACTGGCCATATTTCGGGTTCAAGTGGGAAGGACTGTACTATTTCTACACCCGGCTAGCCTTCGGTTGCCGATCTAGCCCCAAAATATTTGACACTCTGTCTCAGGCCATTTGCTGGATTTTGAGACACAATCATGACTTCCTTCATGTGCTACACCTGCTGGACGACTTCCTAGTCATTGACCCTCCAGGCCACGACGCTGAATAGACCATGAGCACTATACTGTCTCTCTTCAAGAGACTCAACATTCCACTAGCTCTCCATAAGACACAGGGACCCCTTACAGAGATCGAGTATTTAGGCATTATTCTTGACTCAAATCATATGACTGCTAGGTTACCTCAAGATAAACTGCAACCCATAGCAGAGCTTCTTGGAAGATACTCCACAAAGAGAAGTTGCACCAAGAGAGAACTTCTCTCCCTGCTCGGACACTTGAACTACGCTTGCAGAGTGATCGTGCCTGGCAGGACGTTTGTCTCCTACTTGATCGAACTTTCCACAACTGTTGATAAGTTGCATCACCATGTTAGTTTGTCAGGCGATTGTAGAAAAGACTTAGCTATGTGGAACAAGTTCTTGATAGAATGGAATGGTATTTCCCTCTTCCACGACCTCCACATCTCACCTACCCCAGACATTGAGCTTTTCACTGATGCGGCTGCTACAGTGGGACATGGGGTCTATTACCAAGGTGCCTGGTTCGCTGAAAAATGGTCGGAGGAAGTGCTATGTAGTATGTCCGGTGAATTGTCTACGGCCTTCATGGAACTCTACCCGATCGTCGTGGCGGCTATTCTCTGGGGTCATCTCTGGGAGAAAAAGCGTGTGCTCTTTCATTGTGATAATCAGGCTACCGTGTTCATCATCAAGAAGGGTAGATCTAAATGTAAAGGTATCATGTCCCTCATGCACCGACTCACTTGGACAGCAGCAGTCAACAACTTTGTGGTATTGGCCCATCACGTACCTGGCTCAGATAATAACATTGCTGATTCACTATCTCGTTTGCAGATTACCAAGTTCCAAGCCCTGGTGCCACATGCTCAACCACATCCACTCCAGTGCCCCCCCAGCTCGCAAGTAATGTGGCCCTGAATGCGCATCTCAACAGACTGTGGTCGGCGGTCATCAGCAAGGGTACTCAGACCGCCTATTCGACTGGCATGACCTGTTATATAAAGTTCTTGCTGACTTTCGGACTGTTTCAAACCATGTTCTATCACAGACTCCCTCCCGTGAACGAGGTATATTTACAGTACTTCATTGCCCATTGTTATGGCGTGCTGCAGTTGAAACATGTCACTGTTAAGACCTACCTAGCTGGGGTGAGGTTCTTTTACCTGCAACGTGGCATTACCACGATATTCGACCATCGTGGATCCGGGGCGTTGAACAGACTGCAGTCCATCATGAGAGGTTACAAGAAGTTGCAAGCTCCGACTCCAAGAAAACGACTTCCCATCACCTACACAGTGTTGGCGCGAATCGTGTGTACACTGCGTGCAGGAGTACTTGGACTGTTGAATGACCTTGTAATGGAATGCATGTGCTTAACTGCCTTCTTCGGGTTTCTCAGATGTGGAGAAATCACGTGTACTGCCAGGTTTGATCCCAGTGCTAACATTTGTTTGAGTGACATCAAGTTTGACTTCGCTAAGAGAAAGTGCACTATCCTGCTGAAAGCTTCCAAGACGGATCCATTTCGAGTAGGCGTCCCCATAATATTGTTTTCTAATAGTCGCTTGTGCCCGTTCTCAAGTTTGAGGAAGCTCTTCCATACCAGAACTCTTCAGCGAGCTTCTAGTGAGGATGCACTATTTGTGGACGCTCAACACCAGCCCATCACACCGGCAGTGTTCCTGTCCTGGCTCAGCAGAGTGCTGACTAGGGCCTGTTTTAACTCAAATGATTATAGTGGGCACTCGTTCCGTATCGGTGCTGCCACCACCGCAGCTAGCTTAACGCACAGCGGTCGTTATGTGGACCCTAATCTACCAGACAGATTCCGTCCCATATTCGTATTAGTTCGCAGTAATCAGGTTTCGTGATCGTGTATCTTACTCATCTTTGGGGGCACTCGGTCGTACACAACCTCGTTTGGGCGTCTCAAGCCATTGCATGCCTCAGGCAGCAGCATTACATGGCTTGGGGCCCCCAAATATTCCTTACCTTCCTGGTCCGGCGCAGCCACCAGTTCACATTCCATACCCGCAGGGTACCCCTATCTTTCAATCTAATAATAATAATAATCTGATCCTTTTCATCAACACCTCTCTACCCGCAGGGTAGCCCTATCCTAGCAGGCCAGCACGGCCTTAGAACTAACCCCCGTCCTCAGGACATTCCGTGTGCGACCGAGCAGCCCCCTTGTATATAGCATATATATCCCAATGTGTATTAAATATATTGTTTCCTTTACCCTTTGTCATGTTTTCATTGCACAAATAGGCAATTGTTGATCTTGGGTATCTATGATTGATCAAATCACCAATGATCATTCTGAAATGTCACCAGTAACACTAAATTCAACTTCCGCCATATTCCATAGTGTTTACAAAATCAGCTTTTGTGTAAGAGACGCTTATCATTTGAAATATATTTCACACACAGCTGCGATACATACATCCTTGAAATATGCATACAGTTTTGTATCAAAAAACAAATTTTCTTGGTCACAATATACAAATGGCTTGATGAAATCAAGCGAAATAAATCAGGTGAAAAAACAGACTCTGTAATTTGAAAAACTGTTTATGTTTGAAATGTAAACAAAGCAAAATTCACATTATACACAATGTGGTATTTTCTCCTATTTTGAGAGATCCATTTGTCTATTTGTTGCACATGTTGGCCCCCATTTTTGAGAATATGCATGGAAAGAGTATTGGAAGAATTAGGGAATTAAAAATACATACATGACAATGATTTGGTAAATTCAACAGAAATTGTCAAAGATTCCATCCTGCGTGATGCCATGACCCACAACGACAACAGTATTTATCTGCATTTCTGACTACCGGTAATTCTCAATGGCAAACATATAAACAAAAAGATAAATATAGATTTTCAGATTGTTTCCAAAATCCTCTGACATGACACATTTATGTATATATATGATCCATGAATCAACCAAAGTCCTCCTCTGAAAATCCCACTTGTCCTTAAGTTCTGGTGCAGAGTGAATCTGTCCCTCAACGCAATGGTGAGTATGTATCAATCCAGTAATTGTCTTTCTTGGCCTTCCTCTATCCATCCTAATCTTAACCCCAATCGTTAACCGATTTCGGTCCATCAGTGTCAATGAGTCATGTGGTTGTGATGTTTGATGTCACATACAAGTAAACAGGATGTGTCAGTGTGGACAGAATGTTTTACATGTGCTGTGTGCAACGTTTGAACGAGTTAACTGCCTAAGTACAGTAACTTTGTCACCTGCAAACAAAGCTGATCATTTTATTCTTACGGCTGAAATTACAGGGCTTCCCTTAAATATTGTTCCTCATACAAATGTCAAGACAGACGGACTCTGTACATTCTTTCAGGTAAGATAATGTTTTGATAGAAACAAGTGTAAAGATACTCACCTTATAAGATGATATTTCTGGACAGTTTTTTTTTAACTCAACCATCTGAAATGGAGAATAAACATAAGGGCCAAACTTACACTTGGATTTCAAAATGTTTCAAAAGAAATAAAAATGTGATTGTTTTCACTGTTTTATACTGCATTTATCAAACAATTCAAGAAATTAAGTACTTGATCATCCCAAATTTGTTTATATCTTCAAAAGTTTCCACTTCAAAGTTTGTGCAGAATGTCCTTGAGTTGCTACACATCATATCAACATTTCAGATTCCAAGACATTGTTGTTCACAGAAGATTCTTACAATTTTTGTTAACCAACTTTGATTTTGTCATCTTAATCAAATAGTGCTATGGCATTGTAGCTCACCTGGATATGTGTTCAATAGTTGTCAATAAAGACACTTAGCGAAATTTGCAGTCAGAATTGATATGCATTTTGCAAAAATACAGAAGACAAAACAACTATGACTAAACTAATGATTCTAGTAAAATCCTAAATATTTTATATATGTGTATACTTATCCTGCATTACTCCTTAATGCATATTACTGCCTGTTCTTGACAGAGAAAAGAGCTGTGTGAAGGTCTTTGCTTGAAGAAGTTGCTCTAACTAGCTGAGAGGCCAATCCATCACGCAGCTCCCACGTGTCCAAGGAATTGACGTCACGGATCCTCACATTACTCTGGACTCCAAAACATCGGAAGGCATCGTGGGGAGGTAGCTCTGCAATGGTTGGGTCCCTTTAGACGCAGTAATGCAGGATAAGTATACAAATATAAAAAATTTCTAAGATTTTACTAGATTTTTTACTTATCCTGCATTACTCGTTAATGCGTCTTTATCGGACCGAATCGGTGGAGGGCATACCTTCAGATGTGGGCTTTCATCTTTTATTTCCAGACTCTGTTCCCTAGCCAGGCTTGGCGATGTGGTCGGCATCGGGTGACCACTCCATGTACTGGAACCTTCCATTCCCTCAGCCTGTCTTCGGCTGCATGGTCGGCCTGGATGACCATTACATGGAAGGGAAGAGTCAGGTATGCGTTGTGTCCTGGTACTACGCAGCCTGACAATAACTCTCGCTTAGGTCGAGACTGGAGCACCGTGCCGTATGCAAGTGGGGCATGAACCTTCTAGTCCAGGGCATACGCCAGGGGAGGTCGAAAGGCCGGCTCTGGACTTGGAGGCGGGGTCAGTGACGTGTAGTAGTAGTGACCTGCTGGGCCAGTACAAACGGACCAAAGCTGTGCGTGCCTTGCACATCCTCCAATGCGAGGTCTCGCAGGTAGTGACTGGAGAAGATTTTGTTGGATCACCAGAAACACCCCTCCGTAGAGAGCAGTTGCTGTGTAGCACCATGGTGGAGGCGACCGTCCGGATCTCGTGTGGGTTGTTGGAGCACCGAGGGTCCAATCCCGCGGCTCGTAGGCCTGAAGAATGATGGCTCGTAGCCAGAGGGCGATCGTGTTGCGGCAGATACTGGTACAAAGAGGCGTAGTTTACAGCGTTCCTTGGATCGTCTGATGTAGCAATGGAGTGCTGTAACTGGACATAGTAGGAGCTCTTGTTCGTCTTCCTCGCCCACAATCGATGATAGGGGGGATGAGGAACGATCTGTCAGGCTGTCCTGGGAGCTGATTCTTTGCAATCCTGTCCCTGCACAGGCCCAGTTGCACGGCTCTGTGTGCTCCAAGCTCAAAGCGGACCCGTGTCCAAGGCGTGTAGCTCACGGACTCGGGCTGCTGTGGCGAGCACCAGTAGGAAGACCGTCTTTTTCGTCAGATTATAGAATGATTGTTTCGAATGGCTCGAAAGGCCCGTCTCTCCTCGATGTGAAAATGACGCTCAAGTCCCAAGCTGGTAGACGAAATTTCGCATTTTGGTCTTCCAGCCTGAAAGAGCGGAACAAAGTATGGAGTTCCGGGATTTTCGTCATGCGCCGATCCTTTGGAACTGCCAGGACGGAGTTGAGCGCCACATGATAGGTCATGATGGTACTGCCCTTGAGCTTACTCTTGTAGCGCAGATGGAGCATGAACTCGGCCAGGAATTGAGGCGATGCAGAAGTGGGGTCCTGTTGTTTGCCCCTGCAAAAGCTCTCGAAGAATTGCCACTAGTCATCATAGAGGCTCCTGGTCGTTGGGCGACATAGCTTGAAGACATAGCTTGTCTGGACCTGGATGTGGCTGTCTGCTGTGAGGGTGGATTAGCAGATTTGGCCAATCTGGGAGTGGCAGTGGGTTGGCGTCGGACAGCTCTCTGAGGTCGACAAACCTTGCTGGCCACCAGGGCGCGACTTTGGGGAGGAGTACAGGCGGCGGAAAAGCAGACACTTTTAGTCCTTCCCTTCTGGCTGGTGGCGAATAGGTCTATGTTGGGGAAACCGTGGTCTCGACAAACAAGAGCAAAGGCGTCTGGTTGAAGCTTCCAAGCGACTTTGCCTGGTCAAGATAGTGCATCTGCTAGGATGTTTTGGCAGCCCGGAATGTGTTGGACCTGGAACTGAATCCCCAGATGATCCACTAAGTGAAATAATCGGAACGTCTGCTGCAGGAGCGAGGTCGAATGAGTCGTTCCCTGCTTCCATAGACACCATACGACAGTTATGATGTCCGTCGAGATGGAGAGCTGGGCGTGTCTGAGGGCCTGTTTCCAATGAGCGATGGCCAAGATGAGCGCCTCCAGTTCGAGGTTGTTGATGTGCCATAGGCGCTGATCGGTGGACCACAGGCCTGAGGAGACCTGTTCCTCTAAGTGTGCGCCCCATCCCTGCAGGGAAGCATCTACGTATAGGCGCAGAGAGGTTGTAAGCCCTGTCAAGGAGACACTGCCTAAGCCATTCGATTACATCATCCACCACCGGAGATGCTGCTTGAGATGATCCGGGAGGAGGATGGATACTGAGGGGTCCTGGCGCCTGATGTAGGGAGCCAGGAACATCTGAACTGGGCGCAGTTGGAGCCTCCCTTTGTAGGTCAAGTACTGTGCTGAGGTTAGAAGGCCCAGGAGAACTTGCCACTGGCGCAGAGTTTTCGGTAGGAGGAGTGCTGGAGTCAGGTGCACCTGCATGCGCTTCCACCGGTCTCTGGGTACAGAGAGGAGGTCGAGATGCATCTGGAAGATGCCCCCGATGAACTGAAGGCGATTTGAAGGTGTCAACTCTTGACTTCCTAAGATTGATCTTCCACCCCAGCTGGTACAGGAGCCGGAGGGTGAAGTCCCTATGGCAGAGTAGAGTGACCGTGTCCCAATGGTTCAGTAGGCAGTCATCTATGTACGCCTCAAACTGAATATCCCGGTGGTGAAGGTATGCGGCTATCGGCTTGGTAAGCCAAGTGAATAGCCACGGGGCCGAAGAAATTCCAAATGTGAGGATCGCCCATTGATAATGGATTCCCATGAAGATGAAGCGGAAGAGTTTCTGGTAGTCGGGATGTATAGGGACATGTAGGGACTCGATATCCAGGCTGATGAGCACATCCTGCGCCTGGATGCAGGATCGCAGTAGCCTGAGCGTGGTCATCCTGAAATAAGGTGGAAGTGCCAGGTAGCGTTTGTTGAAAGCGGCAAGGTTGTGGATCATCCTATGTTTGTAGGAGTCCTTCTTGGGGACCAGGAAGACAGGTGAATACAAGCCTGGTGTTATGGCTGGGGCCTGTACAACCTCTATGGCTTTCTTGTCTAGCAGCATCGTGATGTTCCGGCTCAGTAGCTGCTGTTGAGTAGGGGGGTATGTGTCCACTATGGGGGACAACATGAGTGGCGGTTCGTCTATAAGCGTCAGGTGGTACCCGTGTCGGATGATGTTGGTGACATATGGGTCCCCCAGGATCTCCCAATTCTGCCAGAAGTGACTCAGTCTCCCACCTACTGGGGTCTCAACAACTTTGACGGCTGGGGGTGGGAGGTCCAAGTTGTGCCTGTCTGGCAATTCACTTGAGGTCCCTGCGGTCGGCGTTACCTCCCTTGGGGTGGCCGCAGCAGGACTGGCATGCACCCGAGGACTTTCCTTTCCCACTTTTAAGGGGGAGCCCCGCCCCCGAATCTGGAGGGTGTTGCGTCGTGGCTCGTAGGAGCCAGACTGGCTGGCAGACAAGGCTGGCTGTGACACTCTGGCCAGGGCCTTGAGAGCTGTCTCATCACAGGCGAAGGCTGAGACCAGGGAGTGTGTCTTGGATATCTGTCCCTTAAAGAGGTCAGAGCCGGACCAAGGTTGACGCAAAAGGTCTCTTTTAAAACTCTGGGTCCCAATTCGACAAGGCAAGGTACCCAAGGCGTCTAGTGGTTGTGAGCTCTATCAGAGAGAGTGCATCTGTTCCACTTGTTGTTGGAGGTAGGATACAACTGTTGTTAGGTCAATACTATGGGGGTTATCCTGATAAGTCCTGCAATATGGCTCTGGATGACGACGCCATCAGTGAGAGAGGTTTGAGCGTGTGGCGAATCTCGGTTTCCACATAAGCGAGTTTGCTGTCGGAAACTGGGACTGAGGTGGAGCGGTTTGATCCTGTCATGCGGTGCATGTCCTCATCTAGGGTAGGAGCACGGTCTGCGACTTGAAGAGAGTGGACTGGGAAGTCATCTCGTCTGTAGTGTGGGGGCCTGAAGGACGGTGTCAGTGACGGTTTACTGAAGTCCTCGTCCAAGGCTGAGATCATGTCTCTGATCAGTTGGTCAGGACGGATTGAGGTCCGCATGTATGACTGTCTTGCTATCGACCCCTACGTCAGGCGAGGGAGCGATTGCCTCCAATCTGTCTGCCAGCCAGTTTGCAACTTGGGCTAAACCCAGGTGGGTGTTGTCATAACAAGGGATGAAGGCGCCCTCCAAGGAGTCAGACCGATAGCCACTGGAGCGTCTGCGAACCGGGGAGCGGCTCCTAGATCTATGACCCTGATAATAAGATCTGCTGTCACTCCGACGTGAAGCCGAGTCCACGGAATGACGAGAGGTAGAGGCGTCTGTGTGGTCGACTGACGAGGCGGAGGCAGAGGCACGGGCGTCTGTATAGGCGCTGTAAGATATATAGGCGTGGTCTGAAAGGGCGCTTGAAGAGGCGTCTGTGGAGGCGCTATATGAGGCGTTTGTAGAGGCGTCTGGAAAGACGCTGGCATCAACGGCTGTCTGGCCTGTAAGTACTGAATGTACTGAAGGAGAGAGGCGTCAATCATGGGCATCAGGCGGGGGCGCCTGTAGGAGACTGAGAGTCTGTCAGGAGGATAGTATAGGCGCCGTTTGGTAAGTGAGCGCCACGCTTGGCGCCGCCATAAATATAGGCGCTGTAGTGGTCGTCAGAGTGCTATGGGTAGAGACTGCGACCGTGGGGTCCCAAATCAAGGTAGTAGTTGAGGTAGTGAGGTAGTCATCCAAGATGGCCGATCTTGCGGGGGAATTCTCCGGGGGTCTGACATCCTGCGCCGGTGTTTCCTGGCCTGCTGTGTTCTGCCTATCTTAGAAACACGGAGATACTGACTGAAAGCTGTGGGTGAAAGCAGTAGACAATCTTCACATCGGTGACCCTGGAGGCATTGAGATGTACAATTAAGGCACAGGGGGTGGGGATCCCATGCCGACATATTACGCCGGCACTTTGAGCAGGAGGGCATGATATCTGCAATGAAGCAGCGTAAAAATCACAATGCGTCCCTGCCCGATTATGTATGCTATAATTTGTTTATGCAACTATGTGGGTTTATGAAAGAAATATTACCACAAACGTAAGACAACATACAACAAAAACAAACAATGCTTGTGAGGATACGCCAATCGTGGGGTACCAAGCAAAAAGAATATAGAACGCAAACCAGTACATTAACTGCTGGCCACGTAAAATATTCAAGATGGCTACTTGGAACAACAGGACACCTGGCATTATGTTTTCTTTTTGAGAAAACGCCAGTAAATGCTTATAACATTATGCACATGTTTATCAAACATAGAATGTACAAAATACAAACCGTAGGCATAACACAAAGACAAAAAACATTAACTCAAAGAGCAAACACGTGAGGGTTTGAATAAGTTTTATGCTACAGCAAAAACAGGTCTTCACTCAACAAGTGACAAGAGTAATGTGAGGATCCGTGACGTCACTTCCATTGGTCACGTGGGAGCTGCGTGATAGGGTTGGCCTCTCAGATAGTTGGAGCAACTTCTTCAAGCAAAGACCTTCACACAGCTCTTTTCTCTGTCAAGAACAAGCAGTAATATGCATTAAGGAGTAATGCAGGATAAGTCAAAAACTGAACAAAATACAACATCATGAGGAGATGATATGCCAATTTTCAGGTACATCATTTATCAAAACAATAGTTATCATTGTTAATAATTCTAAGAATACTACCTCTATTACATCATTTCCAAATTCCTGTATTTTGGCTGCAATCACACAATAACTAAATCTTCTGATTTTAAACAGACGTCCTCTTCACTTGTCATCTACACACCACTAGTTGTCACAGCATAAGCATCAGTCAGCCTACAGCTATAGTTCTCAGATCTCTCGTGACTCCATCCATTAATAGTGTTACCCAAACTACATGAATCAGACAAATATGTGGTACCTTCACTATAATTTTATGTTTGCTGTTATTCATGTAAATGACGTCATAAGGTGTTTTTCCAGTTCTGACATCGCTTCTGATTTAGGGTCACCATTTTCTTTCTTGACATCATTTCCAGGTATAATTTCTTCTC
Source organism: Haliotis rufescens (assembly GCF_023055435.1). NCBI lineage: Eukaryota > Metazoa > Mollusca > Gastropoda > Lepetellida > Haliotidae > Haliotis > Haliotis rufescens. The sequence continues at coordinate 853,837 of NW_025963979.1, forward strand.
TGATCTCATTTCCGGTCTGATATAATGTCACTTCCGGTTGTGACATCACTTCCAGTTAGCAAAGCTTGTGACTTCAGGTTGGATTCAGATATTGCACGTTTACACTCAGGAGCAAACTTATTTCGATATGATAGTTTGAGCTGCCACTATAGGACCTAGGGAATGGATTTCTTTTTAATCTGGTTGAACATCACAGAGATAGAAGAGACACTACTGGAGACTACATGTTAGACTGACACAGATGTCCATGAGGCAAGGCTCGCAGCTAATGCTCTTATATCATGAGCTGAACAGGAACCACGTATGGGAGTAGAATCTTGGGCTTGACAATAACTTGCAGCAGCCTTGAGTCAGCCAGCCACTGTGGCTTTGGGGATATCGTTGTCGGAATGAGTCTTGCATGTCTCCTATGTGGGTCTGTAGCCACTAAGCAATACTTAAGAGCCCTAATCGGGCAGATGAGATGATCCGGATGGGCTACAGTTTGGGGGAAGGTAAGTGTGGTATGTCTGTGACCTAACTGCCCAAGAAATGTTTTCTCGACTTCTGAAGCAAGGTAGTTTTAGCACGTGGTTCCTAGGGTTCTGCAAGGAGATCAAATAGTAGAATGGAAAGGATCCATTTGAGAATCCATCTGGGATTCATGTTGTAAAGTGTAGTGCTGATCTATGGTTCTCTTTAGTGCCTTGGTAAAACTTGTTATGTAACAAGAAGTCTGCTACCATGGGTATTGTTGCAGCTTCCTCAATCACACCTCATCATCATCTCCAGTGGACGAACTTGTCCCATTGGTAGTCATAGGGGAGGGAGACTGATGGTCTCCAAGACCTTGAAACAGCTGTAGAGGAAGACTCAGAAAAGCCTGGGGCGTGCATCTTTGCATGATAACTAAAAGGCGATTAGATGCAGGCTTGGGAGACTGTTGAAGAATATATCCGTCCTGGGCTGACAAAGCACATCTTGATATAGAGGTAGGTGGAGAGAGTCCTCCATAAGCAGTGGAAATAGTCTGGAAAACTGGTTGAAGCTATGAACATGGTTATACAATTTGTGTTCTCTTGGTTCCTATAATTTTGTCTAGGAGCAGCCAAGGTGGGAACGTGTACGCAAAGAGACATGTCCAATCCTTCGATAATGCGTCCATTTGGATAGCCATTGGGTCTGGTATTGACATAGACCAGAAATTGGTTGTCCAGGTTGGTGTGTCCCATAATGAGGTTATCCAGGCAAACACCTCCAGATGAAGTGAGGATGAATTGAACAGAGAAGCTGTCCCAGGAATATATTTTACTACCATCCAGCAGCTGATGGAATAAGTATGTGGTGAAGCTGAAAACTTTTACTTGTCATGACTTGTGGGAACGTCAGGCTCAGCAACAAAACCACCATCGTATACAAGACAATCTCCCATCAGTAGCCATCTATAGTGTTTTGAGCATATTGAGACAACAATCCTCCAGTAGACTAAAGATTACTCTGACACTAGATATAAATGTCTTGAACTGGCTTGATTCCTAATTTGGGTGTATTCTAACAAGATGAAAACAGAAGCTGAATCACAATGTTTTTGTTGGACATAAGACAATTTCTATCCAGATCGAACAAAATCAATATAACCCAATGTGATCAAATCTGATGAATGGCATTTAAAATGAAAATAAAGTGGACAGAAGTACTCAGTTTTGTACTGATTCCACCTGGAATTTCCTTTGACATAACCGATATTGTTGAGAAATCATCAGTTCTAAGAACAAGTGAATATCTTGTTAGACATAACAGCCAATCAGCAATCTTGTATCACTGCGTAACAGAAGACTTTAAATCTTGGTGTAGTATGCTTCCTCGGTAGAAGAGAAAGCTCCACGAAGCACTGTAAGGAGCTTCGTTTGGCGCTCACCGGTACATACCCAATTTGTTCACCATGAATCTTATGCCCATAGTAAAAACCTTTAGTTTCATATGAACCTTGCAGTGCAGTGAAATACAATTTTCTTTATGTATTTTCAATTTCTGACGAATGTCCTCAATCTGCATTACCACCGATAACGGTGTACGTATGAGGTAAATCTTTGGTAGGTGCATGAATAAATATCCATGTTGATGGGATTCACAGATAATCAATATCGATTATCTCCTTTGTAGTCTGGATCTTTGGTCTACTGGCCAGGATAAATTGAAAGGGTGCGTTGAAAATGTAGCCTGTACCCTTCTGTAAAGAATCCAGCAGTAGTATGTGATCTGCTACCAACTCTCAGCGCTAAACATAGACATCGTCACACTGGATCAGGCTTCTGCACTATATTGCAAGATGGTAGACAAAAGTCCAAGTCCACAGACAAAGCTAGGTCGACAGGGTCGGAAATGACGGGAGGGTAAGGTATGACGTCAGGTTCGGCAATCACCCTACTTCCAGGTCTGGATCTTCATTGGTTACTTCCTCTACGTTTGTAGTCCGATTATCTGGAAGTATCAGATGGACGTTGTGATTGGTCTTTCTGATCATTGGCCTGAAGGAAATCCTTTCCCTAGGCGTACAGTTAAGTTTGCAGAAATCCTTAAAACTCTGGGAGAGGACAGTCATGAGTCTGGTATAAGCACCATTTTAATGAAGGCAGGGGAAGACTTCTGTCAGAGAACCTGGGATCTCGGAGTCAGGGCATGGCAACCTGCGTAATCTAGCATCTGCAGTAATTCCATCTCTTCAGTCTTGGGTTGCAAAACTGGCATGAGGTGCTTCAATAGTTCTTGAGGTTCATAATCCTTTTTGTTTTGTTTGTTGTTTAACGCCGCACTCAGCAATATTCCAGCTATATGATGGCGGTCAGTAAATAATCGAGTCTGGGAGTGAGAGAGTGAGAATGGTTTTACGCCACTTTTAGCAATATTCCAGCAATAAAACTTTGGGGGACACCAGAAATGGGTTTCACGCATTGTACCGATGTGGTGAATCCAACCCGGATCTAGGGTGTGTCAAGTGAACGCTTTAACCACTAGGCTACGTACATCACCACCCTTAATCAAGTCTGGTCCAGACAATCCAGTGATTGACATGCATCAACCAAGACAGCAAGCCTGACCACCCAATCCCATTAGTCGCCTCTTACAACAAGCATGGGTTGCTGAAGACCTATAGATTCTAACCCTGATTTTCACAAGGCAGGTTCATAATTCCGTCATTGTAAATAATCCGAGCACAAACAATACTATTCCCCAATATCCGATTCTGAATCCATAGGGTGAAAGGTGATACAAAGTAAGGAGGTATGGTGATGAGTGGTGCCAGTTAGGTCAATAGGATCCCTGCAGTCCTTGTGTGATTGAACATCTAATGGAAACCAAGACTCTGGTATGAGATTTGCACGTTGAGGTTGTGCTATCGTGGTGCAGCTAACAGTACCTAGATAGGTAAGTTGACTGTCAATAAAACCACTTGGTTGGCCCACGGTAAGCTCTGTTTCCATACTGGTTATGGTGGCAGAAAGGGGGCATTTCGTGAACGTATTACCTGCAGGGTCTGTGCAGAATCCATATCAGGAACACCTAGTAATGAAGTAGAATTACATTTGGTATCCATAGTCATCAGGAGGTATTTGGGGATGTCTTTGTCTGACAGTGACAAGTATTCCTGAATGGTCAAAGTCCATGGAATCTGATCTCCTGCTATGGCTAACAGAATCTGCATGATGAGCTTGTTCTGTCATCAATGAGAACTGTATCAGATACGATGCGCTTCTGAGAAGCCCAAAAATCTGTTGGCTAGTAGCTTGTAGAGCCCATGCATGATCTGTGCGGCGACCGGGATGACTGAGTAATGGTTGTGTCTTGTTTGATGCTGCGAGTTTCCTCTAATCGAAGATGGCCTGCTTGATGTTTTGACAGAGTGGTTTCTCAGATAGAGGTGGCAGTTGTAGTATCAGTTCGCCAAAACACCCATTGATGACATCATTCACTGATCTGCTTGTATGCAGCTGCATCAAGGATGCCAGGGTCTTGATTTCATGGGAATGGAGCGCTTGAGGTGGGTCCAACCCTGCATGTTGATGCGCCTGCAGGATTGAAGAAGCCAAGATGCCATGGTATTCTTCGATACCTACGCGCTGCTTCTTGGAAGTCTTCATCTCCTCCAAATAATGCCTAAGCATAATACATCCGCTATGTCCTCCTTCCCAAAACGGATGATAACTGCAATATCATGAACATCCAATTATCGTCCCCCCAACTGCTGATTCTTAGCCACAACATCCCATATGAGGCTCATGCAAACCTTAGCATATGGAACCCTGTCAAACTGTATCTGTGTGACTTCCATAGCATGCATTTCACCAATCCGATCTTATGTAGCTAATGCTGTCAGATAAAAACCTTTTTTATGATACCAGATGTAGTAGTACCAGCCCCAGATCCCATACAAGAGGTCTGAAGTGTTTCTTGTGATCTTGCAGTCTGAAGCCCTTCAACACAGCTGTTATTTTGGGCACTGTGCTGATCATGACAGACCTTCAAGCTGCAGTCCTGCATAAATGACTTCCGATCGACGGTACCTCCTCACAACTGTTTAGATGTTCGTAGAAACAGTAAGTACTCTACAATAAACAGAGAGTCGTAGCTCTCATCATATCTTATTGTTTTGTATTGCAGTAAGCAACAAACGAATCGCACCTAGTGTTGTAAAGACGTCTAGTAGAATTGCTGTGAGCACGCACAATGGTCTGTGCTGCTCTTACAGAAACAACTCTGGTCATTAATGCCTTTTGAAAATAAGTGGGTTCATTAGTTGCTTCTGCCACATAACCAGGTTTCCTGCAATCCTTGTTAGTTCTGCAAAATAAACTTGCTACCAAAAACAGTATTATCTGCCTTGTTTCTAGCAGTACTCTGGATAACACTGCCGGCAGCTGGGAAAATAAGGTAGTAGCTGGAGTCTCCCTGATAGCTTTAATCATTGCTTCCAAAAAGGATGCCACTGGGGAAAGTGGCATAAAGGCAAGATGTAAATCACTGTCAATGTCAGTATCTTGTTGTCCACTTTAACACGTCCTCCCCCAAAACCAAACTTCTGCACATCTGATGGCGAAACCATGGGGAAGGGTACACCATGCAGCCTAAACTTTAACATACCAAAGCGTTGTTTGCGTAACAATTCTTTCCAGTGAATCACCGCAAAGGCCTCATTCAGTTATTCTGGGAAGTTGATAATCATGGGGGCTGTTGGCAGTGTGAGAGTATGCAGGTGTCAGTATGCCTACACATGTATTGAATCATGTTTTAATTCTGTATATTTGATTTTCAAAAAGTAATATTTACTTACTTTAGCCTCTCAGTCTGATAACTATTCACTATAATTCAGGCTTGCTAAATAAAACCTGATGTCATAAATCTACCTGAACAAACCTGAATTACCAGTCATGTAAGTTTAACACAAACTGGCAGATAGAAACAATTTCTTGTTAGCCAAGCATTTCATGCAAAAACATTGAGATATGTATTGTATCATGGATCAAATGTTGAGATATGTATTGTATCATGAATGAAGCGTTGCGATGTGTCCTGTATCATGAATTAGGTGATGAGTGAGTGAGTGAATATTGCTTTCCCGCATCAGCAATTTTGCAGCTATTCGCGGCGATATTAGGTGATGAGATACATATTGTATCGTGAAACAAGCACTGCGATGTGTATTATATCGTGAATCAAGCATTGCAATGTGTATTGTATCGTGAATCAACCGTCGAGATATGTATTGTACCGTGAATCAAGTGTTTAGATATATGTACTGTACTGTGAATCAAGCGTTGCCATGTGTACAGTATCTTGAATCAACCGTCGAGATATGTATTGTACCGTCAATCAAGTGTTTCGATATATGTACTGTACTGTGAATCAAGCGTTGCCATGTGTACAGTATCTTGAATCAACTGTCGAGATATGTATTGTACCGTCAATCACGTGTTTAGATATATGTACTGTACTGTGAATCAAGAGTTGCCATGTGTACAGTATCTTGAATCAACTGTCGAGATATGTATTGTACCGTCAATCAAGTGATTAGATATATGTACTGTACTGTGAATCAAGTGGTGCAGTATGTATTGAGAAGAGTGAGTGAGTGAGTTGGGTTTAACGCCGCTTTTAACAGTATTCCAGTTATATCGCGGCGTGTCAGCTTAATGTGGGAGGAAAGCCCGAAGTGATGCAGGTCTCAGACATTTACCACTTCGGTGAGCAAGGGTATGGTGCTGACAAACCTAGAAACATAATTGGGGCGAACCGGGATTTGAACCCACAATCATAGGTTTCTGGAGTGCCCAAGGGACGCAACTCTGCACAGCGAATCGCGGCGCCTTAGACGACTGGGCCACCCGTGCCCCCATATTGAGAAGAGACTGCATTCAAATGATGGCAGAGTTCCAGTAACCAGCAACAATCAAGAGATCTTGCTGAGTTAGCTTCAAAATCATATCAGTGGATGGATGTACTTGCCTTGAAAGCTATGTTGTCACTCCTGTGTGGTGGTGCTTCGAGATCTGGATACTGACTGTAGTCTGTAACCTTGGAGGCAGTACCACCTATTGTTTTCCAATGTTTTGGTGATTCCAGCTTTCTACTTGCATCATTCTACAATGAACATTTAATTCAACATGAACATGAATAAACCTTGTAATTTTAAGGATTAAGGTGAGGTGAAATGGGGTTTAACGTCGCAGCAAAGATTATTGCACTTTTATAGCGACGTGCATGTACGTATGTGTGTTTGTGTGGCTGCTTGTGCTAGTCCGGACTAATGCCGAGTTAAAGTGCTAGCTCACTGAGATACCATGCCGCAGTTTAACATGAATATCCCGACCAGTCCTTGTTTAAGCCCCTTAATGCCGAGCGCCAGACAGGGTAACAACAAGTACCATCTTTTAACGTCTTTTGGTATAATGCGGCAGGGGATCGAACCCCGGACCCTCCGCTCTCCGGGCGGACGTTCTACCACTAGACCACGGAGGCGGTCTTTTTAAGGATTGAGGCAAGATCATTTGAAGTAGAAGTTTAGAGGTATAATTCAATCGTGTCCACAAATGGGATTTCCATTATTCCAATTAGTAATCATTGGAGGGAACAAGCACACACTGTTCCAGCTTGACTGATCACATGGCTTCTGAAGAAGATATGACATTGACTAACAAGCCATTGACTAACAACAGCACTGTAGCTAACCAACTAACCTAGTTATGCAGTCAAGAGTTTAAAAAACAATGACAGCCACTTAACTAAAACCGCTGTCAGTACTGCTATTCAAATATTTTCTGCATAAAACTAAATTAGTAAAATTTAAATATTTTTTACATTTGTATACTTATCCTGCATTACTCCTTAATTTACTTACACTGCTTACTTTACGACAACTAGAAGGACAGCACAACAGTGATGGTCCTGGGTGAAGAAATAAAGTTGTTGTTCTGAAGTCCCTTTTACTGATCTTCATCGCTGTCCTGTGACCTTGGTGACACCTGAGGTCACCCTCTTCATATCACTGCCTGTCACTCGAGCTCTTAGAAAAACTTACTTTTGAGATTTCTGAAGCCAAGTCTTGCGACGGGTGGGCCTAAACGTAGTAATGCAAGACAAGTATACAAATGTAAAAAATTAAGGGCAAGTTCATTATTTGCGTCAGGGGTTGGTAACCTGCTGGATTACAACCAGAGGGCCAAACTTCACACGCCTTCGACGTCCTCGAGAGCCACAACGCGAAGATAATGACTGACGAAAACTACGTCAAACCTCTAGAAATATCCTTACGTGATTGTCCTAAAAGAACAATTGCAGTGTAGAGCCATGGTAAAGCTAACACCCTGAGATCGTAAGGGTAATTCGCTCTTGGCTCTTGGCACTCGTAAGCCTGAAGGATGACTGCACGTAACCATAGGGATATGGTGTTTGCAACTAACTTCGGTTGTGGACGTAGTAAACACGGGTATAAATAACCGTTTCCTCGAACCACACCTAGTCATGGAGCAGCAAGTTAAAACTCGAACTGCTCACACTGAGCCCAGGAGAAATTCACTGTCACGTACGGCTCACACAATAGTCGATATTGGTGGGATGGTGAAGGAACGATCGGGTTGAGTAGTATAGGTAATGGGGGTTCTGGCTCACTTCCACTGGAGTCAGATTTATATACCTATACCACTACTACAGAGGGAATTTTTTATGTCAAAACGATGATGAGCATCAAAGATCGTCATAAGACGTATTAAAGGAAACATCAATAATAATTAATAATGAATAAAATTTACTATAGCCCACGAGGATATTGGAAAGGTATAGGAGCAATACAAAAATTAGCCACCGCGGCTAAGGTGCTGTTCGTGTTTAATATGCTTTTTTACTTCTGAACATACTTCTTAACACCCTTAGCTTTTCTTATCTCCCCATTATCGGACTTCCTTATAGAATACATCTTAGGTCTTAATCCGACATACTCCACTATAGGAGTCCAGCACATTTATCCTTCATCTTACCTAACACCTTTTTATTTACTACGCGGTGCAGTGGATTATCTTTTGGGTAATCGCTCGTGTCGTACATATCTATTTTTTCTGCCATATCTGTATACACATCCTCGGTTTGTATTTCCATCAACAAAGAATCTGTGTCGGTATATAACACCTCACATCTATCGCCGTATTGCTTCTTAAGTTCGTTGTAATAAAAGTCATACATTAAGTGTTTTGACAAGTCAAGAATACTCATACCAACGTACACCGGTCTGTTGAATTTTATATTACTTTTATGCATATGTTGTGCGGCTAAGTCGTTATCAAATATCTTGCTTCTGTTAAAACCTGTGACGTGGCAATGATCTCTTACGGAATCCCCATTCAGGGATTTATTACAAACATGACAACTTGTTGACTTCTTATAGGCCCTCCAATCATCCCTCGTCATACACATGGGTTTCTTACGAGATAAATTTTCCCTGATTATTCTCTCTTCGTTTTGTAGATATTCTAGGAACTTTCCCGCTGCATCGGGACCTCTGTAAATCACGGGCGGGTTTGTTTTCCCCATCATACCTTACAACTATCTATCCAAACCCACAAGGAATATGTTCTTGAGTTTGTATGTAAAACTATCTTGATTGCTTCGGACTGTATTTCCTATAGGTTTGATAAGTGCTTCGAAGTCGGCGTATATTACGCACGGTACTGGCATTTGATTACAATAATGTTCAAATTTTAATATATTTTCCCCCTTTTCAGGCATATCAATCCTGATAGCATTCTGTCCAACACCTCCGCAGTCTTCATTATGCGCTTCTAATGGATCTTGTCTGCTGTACCCATGCAGGCATCTTTCACAGAAATATTTCTTTTCCTTATGTTTTGTTTGATCGTATAATAGTCTGCTTAAACTTTTTATCCATGTATAATGATATTTACCATCTTTTTCGATCAGAAATGAATTGATTCTGGGAATATGTTCCGGAGCGGAGCTTATCCTGTGTACAACAATTCCTTTATGAGAATGTCCGAAAACATTTATAGCTAAATTATTTTGCTTTTCCACCTTATCAATTTGAGATATTGGTGTAGGTTCGTCTATACAATCAAGGTTTAGTCCATCGTTTTGGGGATAGCTAGAAGACCTATCCAGATTTTTGTCTACGGGGAACAATGCAGATCTTATCATCATTCTGAAACAGTCATTGCCTTTATTTTTTACATTAATTATGGCTTTTTTCTTTTTATAATATGGTGGTAAATCTATAAGATCCACCTTTGAAAGGCATATAATTTGCTATATCTTAATATAAACTAGCGATTTTATCCACACCCCAACCCGAACCTCTATTAATCAAGCATTCTAAATTTTCCTGTATCCTCTGAATTGATGTATCTAATGATGTGCGTATAGTATCTATAATATATAACTTCGTATATAACTTCTTGATTGCTCCAGAAATAAGGTTCGGTATATTCAGTGCTATTGTCTGCGTTACTTTTACTCAATGATATTTTAACCGTCAGCTGGTATTTCATACTATTTAAATCATCTAACTCCTCATTAATTTTGCTCGATACGATGGGCTTAACATCATTAACATCCATGTTGGAATTAATATCCATCTTCCAACCTCTTAGATATTTACCAACGCCGGTTGTGGGTACAAATTTTAACTCATTATTATCAACAACAGTGGGTTTATTTTTATCATCAAGTTGATTATTATCTAGTAAAGCGATCAATTCAGCTTTTCTCATTCGAGAATAACCTCTCAGCCCACTGTTTTTTGCTTGAGCTTTGAGTTCTCTAACAGTCTGGGGTTTGTTGTATTCCAAATTGAGTAAATCAATCAATTCAGCTTTTCTCAATCGAGAATATCCATGTAGACCATGTTGTTTTGCCAAAGCCTTCAACTCTCTGACAAAAACAAGTTTGCTGTATTTCACTTGGGGGTATGATAACGTTTTCGGTTGTCATCTCATTTGTAGTGATCCACTGATCTTCAAGTGTGATATACCACTGGAAGCCATATATAAGTACCTCTTCAATGAGGTATCAGTAATTGGTATTGAGTGAATATGGACCAACCCATGGCAAATCGAACGTCATATATCCCGACATAACCAAATTCTTCTCGCAGAAACCTTTAATTCGGTATATGTTCTAGGTACGTCTGCCTGATTCCACTATAATCTTCTAACACATGTTCCAGTACATCTCCTGAAGTACAATGTACTTTTAACATGTGATGTTACCAGGTGAAAATCTTTTGCACAATTTGGAACAAATTTACTCTTATAATATCAGAGTAGGATACCTAATATTGCATTCTCGGCTTAGCTACATAGGAACAACGCTTGGATGTATGCTCAGGATTTGGCTTGTCATCTTGTGTGTTATTCACCGACCTCGATGTGTTATATACCATAGGAAACCATATATAAACATCATAATTTGATGTAGGCTGATTATTGATCTACTTGTGGACAATCATACAGAATACTTCTTGACAACTCTGATATCACTCACTTTTGTATGCATATAAGAGGTTCACAGTATAATGCTCGAGTCGATTTCAGAACTTTGAATGAAATGGACCTATGTGAAACAAATTCAAGATGGCAACCATAAAGCTGTGCAAAAAAACTGATCATAACGTAAATGTTATTTATTTCAGCAAATATACAAATTAATTTCTTGGACGCAGGCTTGATAGTTTGACAAATTTTGCCATTTCAAGTTGAGTTTCAGATTCTTTAGTACAGCTCCTAGTTAAGGTGAATTTGCCGGGGCACCACCGAAGGTAAAAGACATATTCACTTACTAACATTTAATTCATACATAACTTAGCTACTTAAGTTTCCAATTTACAGAAAATGTCCAAATGCGAATCTTCCAAATCGTATATGAATGGCTTGAAATGAAAAGGGACCATTCATTCACAGAAATAAATGATATTCCAATTACATACTTAAGATTCTCTTACAGAATACCCAAGTCAATATACATTGAAATGTCCCATCTTGTAACAATGTCACCCCGTGATTATGTCTCTATGGGGGTTGAACTGTTGTGACTGAGACCAACATCTTATACAACCGGGAACAACTCGAAGACAGCTTTGACATGTCAACCTAAACGGAAACGTATCCCCAGTGATCCAGAGCCAGTGTGCATCATACATGTACCTGGCTTGAAGTATGGCCCACTACAACGTCTGAGCAAAGCCAAAGATCCTGATGAGAAGATCGAAAAGCTGAAGGAGAGATCAAGCGTAGAAGGATGGCAGAACCTCCAGAAACGCTAAATCAAATGGAAGTGTCATGTACAAGCTTGCCGGCAGTTCTGGAAGAAACCCATGGCTATCACAGAGAATATTATCAGCATTTTACAATGAACCTTGACCGTTTGAAATAACCTGAAATTGAATCTTTGGAACTAGCTGGCCGCCCAATTCGGCGTCCATCCTATGAGCCCATCATCTTCCAACCTGACTGCATCTTTTGTACTTTGTATTCATGAAAGATATTAAAGTCAAAAGGAAGCTGGACAACAGAAGGCCTCACAAACTTCAGTCTGGATGGATGGCAGCATGTCACTGAAGTAGCTCAACGTCAAAACGATGAGCCTCTCCTGCTGCAGTTTGTGAGTCCTTTTGCTTAGCTGTTGCTATTTTTGCTATATTTCTGCTATTTTTGCTAAGTAATTGCATAAGCAGCTGGTTGATCGGTTTTTAATACGAGTTTATAATGCTTCGTTTCTGCTAACACTTTTCTGACTTTATCCCGTTCGGGCTTGGTATAAAAAACATCATTTTCACGAAGACATTCCTCAAATGAATCTCGGGCCCGTGTGCGACATACGCTTGCAGTCGGAAAGTGCACGTTAAATCTCCAATATAAGTAAGTAAGCACTATCCATCATTTGCTTGATAAAGGTGTTAGGATCTACACCGAAACGTCGCACTAATTGTAATAAAGAAGTTGTTCATCCATAGAAGTCGTCTTACTTCATCACACCAACTTCTAAATGCCACTGGAAGAAGCTTGACTATATAGTTGATTAGGCACACCCTCGATAGTCAATTCTACTTTTGTAATCTTGGGATTGTAGAACTCCTCGGTATCTCTTGCAATTGCTTCAGAGGGGTCCTCGAACAACATTAAAATACCCTTCAACGATCTCGCTGGGACGTTTAGATTGATATTCCACGTCGTATCTCTTTTGTTCCTGGTGATCTTTCGGTGTCGAAGCACACGATCGTACAAAATTGCTAAACTTCCGGTATACTGGTTACGAATTTGTCTGGCTAATTCGGGATCTGTTATCATATCATACTCCAGTGAGATATTGTCAATAGAATAGCTACTAGGATCTTCAGTAGCTTTGATTACTCTGCTGTAGTCATTAAAAGTGAGTTCGTATTCTAACCTATCGCCTAGGGATGCTTGATAGAAGGGCATGTGACTATCTAGTAATTCAAAGTCTAGCGGAATATAGAATTGGTTAACTAATGCATCAGCAACAGCCTTATCTCCTACAATGGTATTATCATCACTATCAGCACCTACACGCTGTCTCAATGTGTTCTGATTACAAATACCTTGGTACTGTAAGTTTTCCCGTTCTTTAGCCGTTCTCCAGAGATCCATGTAACAGAAATATACATCGCTGTCGGCAATACTCAAAACTTCATTGCCGCTAATTTTAATCACAATTTTCTTAACAATCGCACGACCTATGTTCTGAACGAGCTCTCTGCTAGCGTCGGTAAAATTCAAACTAATTGTAAATGATAGTCGTGCAGTTCCCGGAACTAACACATCGTGTGCGCCGAGATTAGGAAAGTGAACCAGAACGTTTGATTCTGATCAATGGTACTCGGGTTATTAGTTATAGTTACAGACTGACGAATTGCTTTGACCCCTAATGGATCCCAAGTTTAACTTGCGTCCGTATTGCGAAGACAATGTTTTATTGAAATTATGTAACCTTATGTTTAATATAAAAATGGATGATATTAATCTGGATAACATAACTGATACTAGTACAATTGGAGAGGGTACTGATGAAACCAGCTTTACGAATCTTAATGATGAACTTTTGAAACCAGCCGTTAATGATTATTACGATGCCTTAAAAGAAACTCCTATAGGTCGTGACTATTCAAAGTTTACGATAGATAGTAAAGGAATATTGCGACTGAGTGGCTCTCCGTATATTGATCTTATGAATTCTCGTACTCTTAAGCCCCTAGCCTTATCTATGATAGCCAGTAAACACGGCATCAACTTTGTTCTTAATGAATTAGGTTTTGTAGACTACTCAAGAGAAAAAAATTTCTGTGAAGACTACTAAGGTTCTTCGGGCTGTGCGTACTGAACTCGGTAACATGGATAAAGATAATTTGGAAGAAAGCTCAAAGCTGGCTTCGGACGGACTCGGAGAAATCTTGGATACCTACTATGATAATTCCACGTTACAGGTACCATCCTCGGAGTTCAGTATTAGGGAATTACGAGGCCTTGACAAGGCAATGCAAACAATGCTGGGAGAACTCATCAATAATATAGCCAAGCTATCCGAACTCGACAAGCATATAGCTTATGAGAAAACAAAACTTGAACTGGCGGGTGATGAATTCAGTAGACGCCGCGTTGCTGAAAGATTGCATAACTTAGAAGAGAAAAGATCGGCCCGCCACAAAGCGGCTTCCAGTAATAGAAAGGCACTTCGTTCACAAATCAGTCAAATTCGAGAAACTATCGATCAAGTCCTCAACGATGATACTACACTGGCCGATAAAAGTAAAACATTGTTCAGAGAACAGGGGATAACCATTGCCAGTATTTTAACCGCATTGGGATTTATAATATCGACTTTGACTCTCACGTTAACCGGAGGCAGTGGACCACCCATACCACCTAGTGATAAAAATGGTGTAAAAGAGTGGATAAAAAAGGATTTAAAGGCATTAGGAGAAGCACTGGGAAAGCTTGCTGGGAAAGCCGCATCTGCACTTCACGGTATAATAGGGAGTATTGTTTCCTGGCTCTTGAATTTATTAGCTAAGACCACCACTTGGCTTAGTCAAAACTTGTGGGCACTGATCATAGCAATTGCTGGGCTGTTCTACGTATCCGTTAAAGACTATTTAACCAAATATTGAGTAAACCAGCCGCGACTCCACCTACTATCAGCGCTGTTTTTTCATCGATATGTTGTTGATTTTTAGTGGCAATATGTGGTGGCACTTGTGGTGTGTTAGTAGGAGCCTCAGTAGATATCTGTGGCTTGATTATTCCCATTTCTCCTGTGTTTGTTTGCGTTATTAATTCGGTGTTGATATCTGAATTTATACCTGGTTTTTGTTGATCAGTAGCAATAACAATTTTATTATTAAATCCGATCACTTGACCGATCTTAAGTTACATATTACTCGGATACATGTATAGTCCCGGCGCATAAACGTTGTCTACTTTGGATTGAGCGTACTGTAATACATCTTGATAACGTTTTATAGAAGATGGTATGTCAACTGGTGAATTAATAGCATCCTCTACGTTTGCGACAAACTGTTTTTGCGCAATGAGCGCCGTCCCAGAACCAATTATTCCCGTTCGTGTTTGCGATTGTGCACCGAGAATTGCCCATACATAAGTTCTTATTGATTCATTAACTCTTTCAAATCCTGGGTTAGTAAATTTATTTTCTGTTTTATCATATAGAAATTTATTCCGAGCGTCTGTTGTATCGTTTGGATGCACAAACTTTGTAACAATATAAGGCAAGCCACTCTTAAAACTCATAATATCTTCCCTCCAATCATTATTAAAAAGTTGCAAGTTGTGATACCAATTATGAGTTTTTAAGAAAATATTATGTAATCTTACATAAAGTTTGCTTCTATGCGACCACCTAAGTGGATCTACTGGGTTTTTTACCATTTCTTAGCTAAAATATCACTTTCTTCTTTAACAGTTTTTTGTCCACTGTATGGAACACCTAGACCATGGCTAGCTCCTTTAATACGCCAATCTGTTCCCGTAGAAACATTAAATTCATTACAAATACGTTCGAAGGCCCTCTTTTCGTACGGATTATTTGTGGAATTCCATGCTCGATCCTGCGGTAATGGAGCAATAATTTCTTTAAGTATATGTCTAATCTGATAGTACACGTGAAATGATAAAACAGACTTATTTAGTTCAAATCCTGGGGCATAAAGAGATACACCACATCCTGTTGTTGCACACCATATGGCAAAGTTCAACTGGTTCTGCCAAAATTGCATCCGATTGTGGAACCAATCGTACACCATTTTATCACTAGTTGCCGTGACCATGTATTTTTCAAAGATATCAGGGAATTTAACAAAAAAATTAGCACCAGAGGCACTTACTAAAATCGACTGATTTGTAATGTAAGTTGATTTCATATTTAAGTTATGATATAGTATCTTTGTATATTTAATATGTATGTCACACTCCCGGGAATAATAAATGGTCAGTCTATTCAACTGCTTCACACTATCAATAACTCGGATGGTCAACTTAAAGTCGCTCTATGCGATGTAACGTATTACCCTCGGCGGGCCAATATAAATGATTTGATAGAAAATAATAAGTTATTAATAGGTGAAATAGGTATTGCTCACACTCGCATTGTTATACCTGATGGGTATTACAGCGTATGCTCACTCAATGATGAAATTTTAAGCCTAATGGAATTAGTCTCACACAATATTAGTCGAATGGGATGCTGAAATTAAGCGCTGGAGAAGAGAAGGTATTTCTTGCCAAGATCTTAGCAGAAATACTTGGACTTGAAGGCAAAATGGGAATGATACCACCCAACGATATAGTGCATGGAATTAAATTACCCGATTTAGTTCCCTATAAAGAGTTGTGCATCCATCTTGATCAGATCAGTACAACGGATAATATTCAACTCGAAAGTCCTTCCACTCTGCTGAGAGCTAGAGTCAAAGATGAAAAATACAATAGTGGTAGACTGGAATCTTTCTCATCATTACAATATAAAAAATTAAAGCGGGGTATAATTTCAGATCTCAAAATTTCTGTATTAGATTTAAAACATCAACCTGTACATATAGGATACTTGAGTGTAACACTTCATATTATAAATAATAGTTGATTTCATAATTTAGTTATGATATAGTATCTTTGTATATTTAATATGTATGTTACACTCCCGGGAATAACAAATGGCCAGTCTATTCAACTGCTTCATACTATCGATGTAGCGTTTTAGTAACATATAACCAGTCACTCGCTTTATCCATACGATGTCTCTAGATAGTGAGTGAATGAGTTGGGTTTAACGCAGCTTTTAACAGTGTTCCAGTTATATCACGGCATGTCAGCTTAATGTGGGAGGAAAGCCCGAAGTGATGCAGGTCTTAGACGTTTACCACTTCGGTGAAACCCACGAGCATGGGTATGGTGCTGACAAACCTAGAAACATAATCGGGGCGAACCGGGATTCGAACCCACAATCATAGGTTTCTGGAGTGCCCAGGGGACGCAATTCTGCACAGCGAATCGCGGCGCCTTAGACGACTGGCCCACCTGTGCCCCCGTCTCTAGATAAATGAGTGCGCACGTGTAACAGCGCCGGAAGTGTGTGTGTTGTGCGCTAGCAGACCACATGGCTACCGACTGCACTTGACTGAGTGTACTGACATGTAATAAGAGAATACACCCTTTCCCCGGAAAGCCAAGTGTTTGTTGTAGCTGGCAAAGTCATCACATGAATTGGCGACGAGGTAAAACTGGATGTCTTAGCGTCTTTGTGGACATTTTGTGTGATTAACGTCCGTTGTGTTTCACTCGCTCCATATACAACATGGCGTCATCTACCTCAGGTAAATTTCACAAGAGGGATAGAAAGTCTCAAGAGAGTGTTGCAGCGTATGCTACTGAGTTGCGCAAATTGGCAAGTACATGTGACTTTGGTACTACTCTTGATGATTCACTTAGAGACAGACTAGTTTGTGGCATTAATAATGATGCAATACAGAGGAGATTATTAGCAGAGAAAGCTCTTGATTACAATAAGGCTTATACACTAGCACAGTCAATGGAAGTGGCAGCAAAGAATGTAGAAGATATTAAAGTTGGTGCTTCAAGTGTTTCAGCAGCTACAGGGGGTAACATGCACAAGATGTCATCATCTCAACATGCTCCTGTCTACCCGCCATGTGTCGGATGTGGTTTACGAAATCACAAATCTCCGGACTGTCATTTTCGTAATTCAAAGTGTTACAATTGTGGTAAGATTGGCCACATTAGGAAGGTATGTCGTCAGTCACAGAATAGTAAAGGTTCTCGTTGTGGACGTGGCTCGTATCGATCTAGAGGTCAAGGTCGAAGTTGGGGTCAGCACAAGCGTTCAGCAACAAATCAGGTCACTCCTGATAACAACGATGAAGTTGAAAGTGAAGTATATGACATTTACAAGATGGAGACTTGCTCTACACCTTTTGTTGGGAGGAGAGAGAAGGAACCACCAATGTTTATTGATTTAGCACTTAATGGTCAGCCATTAAGCATGGAGCTGGATAGAGGTGCAACATTTTCAGTGATTAATGAGGACACTTACAGATCGTTAGGGAAAGATCCACCCAAACTAGGACCTCCTCATACCTTGTTACGTACTTACCTAGGTGAGAAGATACCTCTGCTCAGTTCTTGCTCAGTGAAAGTAAACTACGGCAAACAGACAACAGAACTGCCAGTGATTGTAGTGAAAGGGAGAAGAGCTAATCTCTTTGGTTGCGACTGGCTGCGACATGTTCGTCTAGACTGGGGAACAATCCTCAGAGTTGATTGTGATGATGTGCAAAGTATCCTTAACTCTCATTCCGATGTCTTCAAGGAGGAGCTTGCTAAGATGAAAGATACAAAAGTGAAGATTTGTAGAATTTTCCTATTCGGAATATTCTATAAGTAATACGTTACCACTGTTATACCGAAGCTGTTGTCCCCCACAACTGCTCTTATAGCGAAATCTTCCACAGAGATCTCAATCACCTCATGCAGCACGTGCGTAGCCACCTAGCTGCCATGTGACACCCTTCACTCTTGTCTCTTGCGAGAGCAAGTGCTCAGGGGACGGACGGGCGGGCAGCAGCCCAGTGGTAACGTATTACTTATAGAATATTCCGAAAAGGAAAATTCTACAAATTACATTAAGTAATACATTACCACTGTTATACCGAGGCTGACTACCACAGTAGGCGGTGGGGAGCACCTGACACCCCTCCTGTGGAGGAACCCCACTATGGGGGTGGTTAACCGGGTGAACAGCCAGGGAGCGGACGAAAGGCCGAAGGGGAGTACAACCCACTCGTAGTGCCTGCCGTGAAAGACAAACCTGAGATACTTGTGATGGTCCGAGTGAATCGGAACATGCAGATAAGCATCCTTCAGGTCGATTGAAGCGAGCCAGTCAGCTGGTATGATCAGAGCTTTCAGGTCCGCCAAGGTCAACATTCTGAACTTGGGTGACTTGTGCAGGTAAAACTCGTTGAACGATTTCAGATTGTGAATCATTCTGAGTTCGGCACTGTCCTTCTTGGGAACGAGAAATATCCTAGAGTAAAACACCGGTGTTATTTCTGGTAGAGCTAACTCCCATGCCGCCCTCTTCTCCACCAACCTGCCGATGGCATCGGCGAGGATGGGAAGATCGGCTTCCGAAAAGAAACCTTCCAACGGGGCGACGGTGAGCGGCGGATCCGCTTTGAGATCTAGCCGATAGCCGTACCGGATCGTGTTGACCACCCACGGGTCGTCAAACACTTGTTCCCAATTCTCCCAATAAGTCTGGAGTCTGGCTCCGATAGGGGAACAGAAGGGAGGCCTGACAGGCTGCGGCAGGCGAAACGTTCCAGGGCTGAATGACTCGGTTCGCCGACGGGCCAACCGAAGCTGGCGTTGTCAGCACACGAACCCAGCAAGCAAGAGTCATTTGGAGGAGAACCTTACCGTCCCGAGACGGCTTAGACTTCCCCCAGTGTCCCTTCTTCCCCCGAAAGGGCGGCATGTTGCCCTTACCGGGGCCCTCAGGGCGGGACCTCTTCCCGGAGGAAGAAGACACCGACCCCTTGGACTTCCCGGCCACAGCATCCTGAGGGGCACTCCGTTTAGGGGCACTCCGTTTAGGGGCACCACCCAGGCGTCTGTGCAGAGACCCAAACAGATCCAACGTATGCCGCGAGGCCGCGGCAGACGAAGCAGACTGCTGTTCCTTTAGAACACCAGAGATCCGATTATTAAACAGGGTCTGCGCGGACTAAGGCTGCGAAAGTAACACCTCTTTGTTGGCGGCGTCCAACCCAGAGGCGGCAAGCGTACCATCAATGGAGTGAGACACACCTTCCCAGTTATAACAAGAAATGGCACGTGCCGGAAAGAAAGGCCGAAGCCCCGGCAACGTACTCAAAGGTTGCATTCAAACCGATTAAACAGTTATAAATGCGCTGGTCTCGGTCCGTGGGGGAACCTTTGACCAGACTGGCCGCCGCCGCCAAGTAGGTGTCGCCATGTGACATAGCGAGCATGGAGTGCCGAGAGAGGGTGTCCATTTGCTGTTAAGTCGCTTGAGTGACTGTAGCAGCAGGTGGGGCACAGACACCCAACCTCTCCACATGGGCCTCCGCGGTGGGACCTGCCTCGGGGAAGGCCAGGTCATGCACCGGGAACGAACCCTTTCTCCACGACGGAGGAGGTAACGGGAGTCCCCGACCGGAGGCCGCCGCGAAGGCTTTCTCCAAAGACAGCTTGATCCAACAAAGTTGACGCGGGAAAAGCCTTGTCGGCGGACTCGTCAAAAACCTCAGAGGAACCCACCGAGCCTTTGTATGTCTATTGTGGTAGTTTGCTTGCTTCTCTTGTTTATGTTGAACTTTAACACCGATGTCAGGGTGAAGCAAGTCAAGATGGGAATGTGGACGTCTTCCCAATAGTAACTGCGCTGGAGATGACCCAGTTGTAGTCATGCGGAGTGTTACGATACCTGAACAGGAATCTTGACACCCTGGTGTCGATGGAACCGCCGCTGAGCTTCATAAATCCCTGTTTGAACGTCTGGACGATCCTCTCTGCCAGTCCATTGGACGCTGGATGGTAAGGGGATGTACAGATGTGTTAAATACCATTTCTCTTGATGAATACAGCAAATTCATAACTTGTGAAACATGTCCCATTATCAGACACTATTGTCTCAGGTAGACCATGAATGGAAAATGTTCTCCGAAGACCCTCGAGAGTGGCACTCGTAGTTGCACTGTTGACAGGGAAAACACCCATCCACTTAGACTGAGAGTCTACGATGATGAGGAACATTTTACCTTGTAAGGGACCTGCAAAATCAATGTGCAGACGTGACCATGGTTTGGACGGCCAGTCCCACGGATGTAACTTTGCTTCGCAGGGTGAAGAAAGACTCTCCTGACATATGGAACAAGTCCTGACCTTGTTCTCCAGCTCTGAATCAATGCACGGCCAAACACTATTGCCAGTGCTTCTTTATCAAGCTGTGAATAGGCTTCTCAGTACCATCTGGCATGAAGAGTGACAGGACGGCACCTACTCCATTTGGAGAAGCATCAGCTGCTAAGTTGAGAAGATCGACTTGTGAGCGTCGAGCTCCAGATAGACTGAATCTGTAAAACTACTGTATTTCATTGTTGAGTGTTCTTTTTCAGGAGATTGAACTTTAAGGTGCATGCTCATTTCATTTATTTCAGAAACCAAGTGAATGAACATTAAGTTTGTAAATTAAGTTCAGTGTTCAAGAATACTTCAGTGAACTTTATGGGAAGATTTCCATTGAACTCTTTGAGTTGATCACTATTTCTTTCTCAGTGACTGATGAGTTAGTAACGTTGTTCATTAATTGCTTAAACAACAAGTTGTTAACTAAAGGGGGAGGAATGTAGTTTTTAGTAACATATAACCAGTCACTCACTTTATCCATACGATGTCTCTAGATAAATGAGTGCGCACATGTAACAGCGCCGGAAGTGTGTGTGTTGTGCGCTAGCAGACCACATGGCTGCCGACTGCACTTGACTAAGTGTATTGACATGTAATAAGAGAATACACCCTTTCCCCGGAAACCGAGTGTTTGTTGTAGCTGGCAAAGTCATCACAATCAATAACTCGGCTGGTTAACTTGAAGTTGCCCTATGCGATGTAACGTATTACCCACGGTGGACCAATATAAATGCTGCGAGAGATAATAATGAGATAATACTAACTGATAATGACATTAGAAAAAACACTCCCATTATTATACCTGATGGGTATTACAGCATATGCTCACTCAATGATGAAAATTTTAAGCCTTTGGGAGTTATTATCACACAAAATGACTCCAATGGGATGCTGATTTTTAACGCTGGAGAAAAGGAAGTAGTTATTAGATGGAGCTTAGCATATACACTTGGACTTGCAAACTACGTAGGAAGAAGAGTAATATTAATACCAACCAACAAAACATCACATGGAATTAAATTACCCGATTTAGTTCCCTATAAAGAGTTGTGCATCCATCTTGATCAGATCAGTACAACGGATAATATTCAACTCGAAAGTCCTTCTACCCTATCTTTCTCATCATTACAATATAAAAAATTAAAGCGGGGAATTATGTAAGACCTCAAAATTTCTGTTTTAGATGTAAAACATCAACCTGTACACATAGGATACTTGAGTGTAACACTCCATATTATAAATAATGGTTGATTCATCAGGCCCTGGAACGCTCAGACAATGTAATACAATTGCGCTTTCCGATCTCCGAGACACAGGATTCAGTAAACCCGGTACCGATGGCAATTCATACGCTTTACACTTACAAGATAATGTATACAAGCGGAAAGAAGTTACATTCACAGGTAATCTAGGAGATTTAAGTGATGTCGACGTTAGTAGACTCAATAAAAACACTTCATACAATTTTACTCGCAACGATGATAATAAATGGACTATGAGCGAAAGCAAAAATCGAGTAGCTACTGAATATCGTCATTAACCCACCTTAAGTGATGATGGGTAAGGCACACACTTTAACTAAGATAATAAATAGTGGGATCGTACTCGGGGCTTATATCCCATCAAAACAAAAAAGTGTGTTAGTCACTCCCCTGCCAGAAAATCCAGGTCATATGTTATTGAGTCGTCCGACATAAAAAAATCTTAGTTTAAATTTGGTTACTGACTTCAATGATATTAAAGATAACTTGAGTGCAATACCTGATCTTTCTACACTTATTATTGAAGTCTTGTTTGGAGATGCACCAGAAGATGCCTTTGAAATATTACCAGGTCTATCAATTAAATGGCTCAAGAAACACCAACGTCAACATTGCAGTATTATTTATATGGGAGCATCAACCATTGCAACCCTGGAGGGGGTCCAAATTATTAAAAGTGACAGCATTTCTCTTACTAAGATATTCATGCCGTACAATATACATTTAATTAGGTTGATGTATACTCTCAAAACATTGAAGCAAGACCAATTTAAGACTATTATATGATATAATAAAAAACACTATGGGTTTATATCCGGCGCTCGATGAGGCATCTGAAAAGATGGACACTGTTGATGGATTTTGATTACATAAAATAAGCGACATAAAACATAAAATAGAGAAGGAGAGTGAGTTGAGACTTGGATTGTATAAAAAGTATCGCAGAGCTGTGAATGCTCTCGACGGAGTTGACACCGCGCTTGTAACGGCTAGCATGGGACTCGGTGTAGCCGGTGTTGGTTTATTATCAACTATAATCGCCATGAGTCTCAGGACTGGCAGGAATAGCGATAAAATTTATTTCTCGTAGGTTGCAAAAGAAAGCATTAAAACATGATAATATTAGGATACTCGCCGAAGCAAAGTTGAACAGCATTGAGGACCATATTTCAACAGCAATGGCTGATTGTAAGATATCCGAGGAGGAGTTTCGTTTAGTGTTGTCAGAACTCACCAAATACAACGCAATGAAGCAGGAGATTCGATCCAATTCTTGTAAGACCAGTGGTATTAGTGAAGACGAGAAAAAAAAGTTCATAGAAAAGGGGAGACAACAAGCGCATCAATTATTCCGTGCCAAAACCAAAGAACTTGTTGGAGATTAAAAATAGATTGCTTCCTATCGTTGGATCACATTTAAACGAATGCTTACATAAGTATATAATAATGGAGAATTACAAACCAACAAAGGAAGAACTCGAAAAAGCTATCGAAACATTTATGCTCAGGGACAAAATTATCAAATGGAGAGAATTACCACAAGGTATATATTATATCTGTGATGTCAAACATACCAAATACGGTCATCAATTGTTTCTTTCCAATTACCAAGAAGGGTATATAGTCTGTTCTCCTAGTAAAATGAATGAAGAACTTAGTAAAAATGTTGAATATCACTTTGTTAAAAATAATGGTATACGTATGAGTAAAAATAATAGAGAATATTTTCATTACAATTTAGTTAAGTCTCATCATCGTTTTTGTACTAAAAATTCCCTCTATGGTATCATTGATTGGCTCCAGGTAGTGGTGAGCTAGAGCCAATTTAACTTAATCTCATGATGATCATTGAATCGCATCATCGTTTTGACATAAAAAATTCCATCTGTAGTGGTGGTATAGGTATATAAATCTGACTCCAGTGGAAGTGAGCCAGAACCCCCATTACCTATACTACTGGTTGGCCTGGTAGTTGATTTTAGCAATGAAATCCCAGCATATCCAAGATGTACCGCTCCATGCGTTCCATGCTCAAAGCAGAACCAGGTGGTGTCGATCACATGTAGTTCACTCACCTGTGCCGCCGTGGCTAATGCCAAGAGAAACCATTGTTTCCTTGGTGAGGTCATAAAATGAGGATCCATAGAGGGGCTCGAAGGCGGCCCTCGCAAACCTCGAAGTACCACGTCCAAGTCCCAAGCAGGTGGGCGGAACTTGGCCTTCTGGTCCTCAAGCCTGAATGAACGTAATAGGGCCTGTAGTTCTGTGACCTTAATCACCTTGAGATTTTCCAGAACAGCCAACACTGCGTTAAATGCAACCAATTACGTAGTAATGGTGCTACCTTCCAAGTGTCTTTGGGTACGCAAATGTAGGAGGTATTCCACAAGGGATTATTGTGACGCAATCGAAGGGTCTTGATTCTTTTGCCTTGCAAAAAGTCTCAAATGATAACCACTTGTCATCAAATAGTCCTGTGGGAGAGGAACGATGAACTAAAGCTATAGCTTTGCTGCCCGTGCCGATATAACCCTTCGCACTTAAACGCCTCTTAAAGACGAACCATGTGTGCAGACGTTGGGTGAGGCAATTTGCTGTGAGGGTGGATGAGTAGGTTGGACCACTGTGGGAGGGGTAGTGGATCGTCTTCTGCTAGATTTTTCCGAGCTCGATGAACCACACTCTCGCCGGCCACTAGGGCGCGATCAAAGTGAGAGCAAGATACCTTGTCTCCTTGAACCCCTGTATCATCCTGGGAAGTAAAACTGGTGGCATTAAAGCGTATGCTTTTAGCCCTTCCCAAGGGATACTGAACGCGTCCACCACCCAAGTCTGCGGATCTGGTAACGGGGGACATACGTCATGAGTTGGTGGTCTAGGCAAGTAGCAAACAAGTCTGCGGATCTGATAACAGGGAGACATACGTCATGAGTTGGTGGTCTAGGCAAGTAGCAAACAAGTCTGCGGATCTGATAACGGGGCGACATATACTACACAAAAAAAATTATGGGAACACCAAAATATTCTGTTATAAAAAGGAACATTTAATGACGTGATCGTATCATTACAATTGTGCATTAGCAGATTATCAAGCTTCAAAACAAAAACATTTACAGGTAGCTGTCATTGAAAAGCACACACGAACAAGTTGAATAAAAAAGTGGGGGCCAAAAATGGAAATCACAATGTCAATAGCGAGTGTGTCCTCCACGATGATTGATGCATTCGGTGCATCTTCGCCTCATGGATCTTGCAAGGGTGCGAAGGGAAGCCTGTGGAATCGCCTGCCATTCCATTTGGGGCCACTGAACCAGAACCTGAAGAGCTGGTGCAACTCCATGATTGTCCCTGACACGTTGTCCCAGAACATCCCAAAGAAGCTCAATTGGAGCCAAATCCGGTGAATATGCTGGCCACTGCATCAGAGTCACATTGTTCTGTTGCAGGAAGTCTCTAACAACTCTAGCCCGATGTGGTCTGGGATTGTCATCTTGCAGGATTGTTCCTGGACCAATGTAGTTCAACTGTGGTAGGACAAGAGGGCGCAAAATCTCGTCACGATACCTCACTCCATTCAAATTGCCTTGAACAAGATAGAGAGGTGTTCGGTGATGCAAACTGAAGCCTCCCCATACCATCACAGAGACACTGCCAAACCTGTTTCTTTCTCGTACAGTGGCATCATCATAACGTTTTCCAGGACATCTCATAACCCTTACCCTTCCATCATTATGCTCAAGGCAGAAACGGGACTCGTCAGTGAAGAGAACTCTGGACCATTGTTGATTATCCCATCTCAAATATGCCCTGGCCCAGGCAAGTCTTGCAGCTCGGTGATGAGGATGAAGATGAGGACGTACAGCTGGACGACGTGACCTTAAATGAGCAGCTCTGAGGCGGTCCCTGATGGTCGATACGCTTACGTTGGTGTGTGTTTCTTCTCGGAGTTGCAGTCTCAAAGCACTGGCTGTTGTGAACCGGTTCCGAAGGGCTTGCAGCACAACGTTCGGTCATCTGCCCTAGATGTTACTCTGGGTCTACCAGAACGCGATCTGTCCTGCACTCTCCCTGTGAATGACAGATGGTGACACTTGAAGACGACGGGCAACATTCCTTATGGATGCACCATCTTGTAGCCACGCTATGGCCCTACTCCTGTCGTGAATGCTTAACGGTCTTCGCTGGGGCATGTTTAAGGAAATGTGTAACTTCACAGTGTCTGAAGCTTCTTTTTAAAGAAAAGTTGCCACCAACTGCATGGGAATTCTGCGTTTCACGTGCACTAGGTTGTTGTGTTTTGGCATTTGAATCTGACATGGCGAGGGAGTCTTTCTGCACCCAAGTTTTTTCCTGTTTTAGCATTTAATCAATTTGAAATGAAACACTTGCAAAAATGCATGACTCAACACGTCATTAAAAGTGCCCTCAGTGCACACAAAAAGTTGCATTTACTGAAGTTCATAAATGACCAAGCCACGTTAAGTTTTATACATGGCTATGAAATTTAGGGGTGTTCCCATAATTTATGTGTGTAGGAAACGTCATGAGTTGGGTCTAGGCAAGTAGCAAATGAGTCTGCGGATTTGGTAACGGGGCGACTTTCTTCTTGAGTTGGTGGTCTAGGCAAGTAGCAAACAAGTCTGCGGATCTAGTAACGGGGAGACATACGTCATGAGTTGGTGGTCTAGGCAAGTAGCAAACAAGTCTGCGGATCTGGTAACAGGGCGACATACGTCATGAGTTGGTGGTCTAGGCAAGTAGCAAACAAGTCTGCGGATCTGGTAACAGGGCGACATGCGTCATGAGTTGGTGGTCTAGGCAAGTAGCAAAAAAGTCTGCGGATCTGGTAAAGGGGGGACATACGTCATGAGTTAGTGGTCTAGGCAAGTAGCAAACAAGTCTGCGGATCTGGTAACGGGGCGACATACGTCATGAGTTGGTGGTCTAGGCAAGTAGCAAACAAGTCGATGTTTGGTTGCCTGAACTTCTGAAGCAGTAACTGGTATGCTTCTGTGAGAAGTTTCCACTTGCTCGGAGCCACCCTGTGTGGACGTGATAAGGTATCGGCCAGTACGTTTCGACATCCAGGAATGTGCTGAACTGTGAACTGTAGTTGCAGCAAATCCACTAGATGGAAAAATCTGAATGTCTCTTGAAGTAGAGCGTGGGAGTGCACTGCTCCCTGATTGCGCAGGCACCACACCACAGTGCTGTTGTCTGTGGATATTGCGAGTCGGGCTAACTGTAGTTGATTCTGCCAATGTGATATGGCCAGAATTAAAGCTTCCAACTCCAAGTTGTTTATGTGCCACTTTCGTTGAGCGCCGGACCATAGCCCTGAGGTTGTCTGGTTTTGCAGTGTGCACCCCAAACCTGAAGGGAGGCGTCCACAAACAGGTGTATATTTGGGGATAACACGAATAAAGAGACTCCTCCTAAGACATTCTATACCACCAATTGAGGTAAGGCCCTAGTTTAGCCGGTAGTGTGATGGCCTTGAGTGGATCCTGACGCCTGATGTAAGGGTTCAGAAAATGATGAATTGGGCACAAATGTCAGCGTGCCAAGGTGAGTAACCCTAGCAACACTTGCCATTGGCGAAGCGTGCATGGTTGGTGTTGAGCAGATGACAAGAGATGTAGAAATTTGTGCCATCTGTCCCTCGGTTCTGATAGGAGATCCTGGTCTGTCTGGAACAGGCCTCCTATGAACTGATGCCGATAGGAAGGAGATAACTCCGACTTCGCCTTGTTGATTATCCATCCCAGTTAAAGCTCTGCACGCTAACGTCGAACCCATTCGACAGAGGTGTCCATCCCCATGCATCTGATGTCGAACCCATTCGACAGGCGAATAGCATAACAACACCCCAAAATAAAACTCGCAATATCTATTTACCAAGAAGGTTTTGCATAACATTTAGATTACGTATGACATGCATAAATGCTCAGCTTGCTCAATATCAAAACGTTCAGTCATTTATTTACCCCAAAAAGGAAATATCGCGAGTTAAAAAAGTTTTGGCCAAACTTCTCGGCACACAACTACCAGAAACGGGCATTGTTGACTTTTGGCACTTCACGTTGAGCGGCATGCAGTCCCATATTTTCTTTATAATTTCATTATTTTTCCTATTCGATCATAATTTTTTGTTTGCTGACGAAAGGAAAACACTCATGTTCCTTTATTTCTAAAAATTAGCAACTTTCGGTGTAACTAATTGTAAACAAAAACAATCTGAATCGTAACATCATCGATTGGATGGAACTTGTACGATCATGGCAACAAAAACTCCACATGCATAGTTATCCCGTTAGACTATTACAATCATTTTGTTACATCTAACTTAATTTTCTAGAATTATTGACACGTATGTATAAATCTTTGTAAAAAGAATTTCATTTTTAAAGAGTTTGCAAATGATTTCGTTTGATAAACTTTCCGACACATTGACAAGCCGACAAACGTCAGTGATACGTTTGGGCGTGGCCTAACTCGCGATTTGTTGAGTTGAACGAAGTCAACAAACACTGCGAAAAATGACAAATATTGGATGATACGCAAAATCTGAACTGATATACAGGCAACAATGCAGTTTACCGGGCGCAGCCCGAGCTCTACCATCCGCTCAATTACCGCGCTATAGTGCCACCGCTGTCTCGTTATACTGTTACCGTGCCTCACGCTCTGGTGACTCTCGCTTCACGATCCAACACCCGTTTTCGGTCTTAGGGAAACTTACACATCTTTACAATCAAACACCCGTTCTCGGTCTTAGGGAAACTTACACATCTTTACGATCCAACACCCGTTTTTCGGTCTTGGGGAAACTTACACGTCTTTACGATCCAACACCCGTTTTCGGTCTTAGGGAAACTTACACATCTTTACAATCAAACACCCGTTCTCGGTCTTAGGGAAACTTACACATCTTTACGATCCAACACCCGTTTTTCGGTCTTGGGGAAACTTACACGTCTTTACGATCCAACACCCGTTTTCGGTCTTAGGGAAACTTACACGTCTTTACGATCCAAAACCCCTTTTCGGTCATTAGGGTCAGTGGGTTTGGGCAAGGGTTAGCCATAAATTCTTACCTTTTCAAGCGTTAATCCAGTTAATCCCATTGGTCGGTCATGTTGACATAAACAATTGCGGGTGTGGTTTCAAGAAAAGATGAATGGGAGAGCGGGCAGTGACGTCACACGCATGCGCAATTCATTGTTTACTGAATTACGCATGCATGTCAATGGGGATTCTAATGACCTGTTAAACGAGCACTGATTACATGTGATAGCGCCTGTGGTCCAGTGGTAGAGCGTAGGCTAATTAACGCATTAATTAGCAGAGCCGGTGAGCCGGCGAAGCGCGTTCGAGCCCCAACAGCGCTAATTGGATCTGAAAAAGTGCGCCCGGTAAAGTGCACTACTCCCGATATACATTCTAGGTAAACCATTCAATAGCAAAATAATGCATTTTACGAGAAATAATCAAAATATTTGCAATTTTAGCTATCATTTCTGAAACCGGAAGCACGTACCGCATGTGACACATGGAAGCAAAATATGCAAAAGTTGGTAAGCTATCATAAAGAAATTCCGAAATAGATTCAAATTCAAAAGAAAATACATAATTTACTATTTTTTTCGTCAACTATATACTATTTATTGATCTGGAGAGCAGTCTTCACTCCTATTTGTTTCATATTTCTTCGTGATTGTCGCCATCAAATGTGTAAGTCTAAATCCGAAACCGTAATGGATTTCACGCTCGATGATTCTAATTTTAAAATATTTTCTAAAAACGAACGCAACGGAGAGCGATAGAACGTATTGATATGCCATAATAATAACATAATATTGTTATTGGTCTAACATTACAAAAAGAACAATTTAATATTAATAAAGATGTTGTTGAAAACTTTCTGAGAACCTCCCGTCCTCTGAACCGATAAAATTTTGGTACACAACGAGGTAGTGTAAATTATATATAGATTCCAGGCTCAAAACAAATTAAATTGTACCCAAAATACTTTGCGAATTTGTACCTAAGAAAATAAGACAATAGATCTATAATTATATTTATGTTTTCATGTAGATGAACAGAACACATAATAAAATATTTCATCAAGTTCCAAATATGATTATGACTGTGATCCTTGAAATTGATTGTTTAGTTTTGAGAGAAAATTGACGTCTTGTCACTGAAGGAGAGGCCAGTTAAGTTGGTTAAACCTGAGTTAGAATGAATTGTTTTGATAGGAAAGTGATATTATGTTAAGTTTAAGACACCAAATTAATGTATATCTTTGAAATAATTCTAGGTAGATCTACAAAATCACATACCCCTTTGGGTAACAAATTACTAGAAATTTGTGGTACAAAAGTCACCACTGTACATTTCAACTGATTTTCGTGAATCAATGGGATAATTTTTTTTCGTCTGAATGATTCCTTTTCTCATTTTTTAAGACAAGAATTTATTTTACATAACAAAACAGGCAGATCTACACAGATCACGTTTAGTCCTAAAAATGTGAAAAATATGGACACCTCAGAAATGAGGGCTTATAAGGTTATAATTCTACCTAACTAGTCACATGGTTTGACTTAGATCTAGGTCTATCTAAGAAAAGTCCTTATGAAAATCTTTTTTAATTTTTTTTATGACACTGACATTTCTGGCACTTAGACAAAGAGTATTCAAGGAAAGACAGATATGTTTTTAAATGAAAATATGACTTTCCTTTATAATTCTTTTTTCCTGATGACAGGGGAACTATTATACACACCAGCTGAGGAAGTTGTGATACTGTGATTGCATACAAAGAAAAAAAAGGTTGGAAGCAGTACCTGTATGTATAAAATAGACCACATAAGGTGAACAAAAGTAATGGATTGGCTGACTGGAAAAAATACATCTGGCAAGGGTAAACATGTACACAGGAATGTTTCTTTTCATTCCAACCAGAAGACTGAGATAGCATTTTCTAAGAAACCTATGGCAAACTTACCAGCTCATGTGCCACCATGGTTCTTGTGATTAAACAAACAAAAAAGTCATGTACTGTTACAAGTACTGTTACAAGTACTGTTACTGTAATTAAATTAAATTAAATTAATTCCTATTAAATTAGATTTCAGAATTGTTTTATTTGGAAACAAACCACATAATGCACAAGATTAATGTCCATATGAGTTTAGTATGTATATGTTAAGGATCTGATTTATTCATTATTCATGGAATACTAAAATTAAAATGATGACATCAGAGCGTTACTTATTCACATAGTTGATTTTCAGAGTGCAAGATAATAATTGTTGAATAAATATGTTTAAACTAAAGATAATAATTGAAGTTTGATCAGTTACACTGTGCTGATGCAAAGACTAATATTTACTGTCCCCACACACCATCATTGTGGGAAAAATAACTATTAAATATAACTTAAAATTTTAAAACCTGTAAATAGCTGTAAATAATTAAACAATTACAAATCTATCATCAATATGCAATCATGGTGGTCTTCATATTTTTGGAATGAATTTAGAAATCCTTCGTGAAACTGTTCTAAAATGGGTGCAGGCTAAAACGGCACCTCAGCAAAACGTCACCGATTTCTCTGGCGAAAACGGCACCGCATTTGGTGAAAACGGCTACCATGAGTCGGGCGAAAACGGCACCTCTATTTTTAATAACGATAACAGCCATTTTGTAGTAATATATAGGGTCCACTGGTCACAGTTATCACAGTTGTCTTCAGCAACCTATGCTTGCCGTAAGAGTGAGTGAGTGAGTGAGTATGGTTTTACGCCGCTTTTAGCAATATTCCAGCAATATCACGGCGGGGGACACCAGAAATGGGCTTCACACATTGTACCCATGTCGGGAATCGAACCCGGGTCTTCGGCGTGACGAGCGAACGCTTTAACCACCAGGCTACCCGACCGCCCCGCTTGCCGTAAGAGGCGACGGACAGGATTGGGTAGTCACGCTCGCCGATTTGGTCGATGCATAACATCATATTCCAATTGCGTATTTCGATGCTCTTGGTGTCAATCACTGGATGATCTGGTCCAGACTGGATTATTTACAGACCTCCGTCATATGGCTGGAATTATGCTGAGTGCGGCGTTAAACAAGAAACTATTTTTAAACAGACCTACCCTATGCAAATGTATCAACTGTATTGCCCAATACTCAAAATAAATAATATTTTTTTCCACAACAGCGTTGTTATTTGTGGTTAATATAATTATGCTCCATCATGCCTTTCAGTAACATCATAATTATGCGTTTGTGAGGCATCACATATGGCGAGGAACTTTGATGCTCTGCATCAATGTTTTCTTGTTTGACCAAGGTAAAACAAAAAAATAAGGTGCATTTTATTGCTTATATATACCCTATCATATTCAGCAACGCGGGTATGTTATTTTGAAACACGTTTTGTCAAGCCCATTTTCGCGCACCTGTTGTTGAGGGTGATCTTGCTGATCGACGATATCCATAGACGTATTACGTGGGATACAATTGTTGTAGTGAAACTTATCAGCGTGTACATCGCAGAAATATGAATTATGTCCCATTTATATTCACAACATTGAATGGTGATTCTTAAATATCAACAGAAGTTCAAATAAAAGATACCGAGATCCTTGCATGTGGCATGTTGATTTATCGTCTACCGTTTCCGGGTCACGGGAGCATGCAAGGTCAAACGGATTAACTAATACGCGAATTATATCATCAAAGTCACATTTTTATTTCATGTTAGTGGTGATTTCTGATACTGTGTATCGACTTATATTTTTGCTGTATGTGATAGGCGAACTATTTCAAAATTTACTGTAATTGTTTTGTTTCGAAAGCTTATCAGCAGACTACCCCTGTCTGTGACGGGTTATAGCTAAAACGGCACCTCAGCAAAACGTCACCTGGCGAAAACGTCACCTCGCCTCAGGCGAAAACGGCTAATATTGCCTGGCGAAAACGACACCTTATGGTTTTTTTAACCTTGATAAAATAAATGATATTTAACTAACAAGGTCGCTTGCAAACACCAATAATTGTGAAATGTTACAACTAGTTTACATTAGAATTTAGCCTCTACTCCAATTATTTTCCAACTTAGCCTATACGCAACTCAACTTATTGTGAAAACATAACATGCCTTGAAGTAAAATAAAAGAAATTAAACTCACATCGTCTCTTACAAACACTAATAATAGTGAAATGTTTAAACAAGTTTACAGTAGAAATTAGCCCCCTACTGTCCAGGACATTTTGTGTGAGGCCAAGAAAATATCCTCCTGGTAAAAAGAGGTGCCGTTTTCGCCTGTCACATAGTAGCCGTTTTCGCCAAATGCGGTGCCGTTTTCGCCAGAGAAATCGGTGACGTTTTGCTGAGGTGCCGTTTTAGCCTGCACCCGTCTGTGACATCACATCCGGTGACCTTTGCACTTATTGAAATAGTGCTGTCAGAATTCACGATCTTTATTTTCATTTTTCTCTCGTCATATTTATTGGAATATGACGAATAAAACATTCTTCGATTGAGAAGATCGTCAACTTTCGCCAAGTTATATTTATAAAGGCAATGTAAACTTTGTTGATATTAAAATAGCAATAAGTTATGCGGAGGTCGGGCGAAGCGCGCCATGTTTGATTTTAGGACGTCTGCTAGCATCATGACACAGGTTGTTTATTTTTGTATATCGTAAATATTCAACCAAAACGCTTGAAATTAGGATCAGTGAATGTTTATAAGTCATTAATTGTTTCCTGCAAATTTTATAACATGACACGTCAGATTAACCCGAATATTCGTATTTCTGCAACCGACATGATGACCTCGAAAATTAAGTTATTTTTCTGTTTAACGTTTAGATAATAAATTCACTGAAATGGTTCACGATTTACTATCGCGCTGATATATGCCGATTATAAAACCCGAATTTTTACTCAATTAAAATTAAGATATCGGAGATATGATTATTGAAATCAATTTGCACAAATGTTACGATATTAAAAGGTTCCTAGCATGAAATGCAAACCACCTTCGATAACGCAATTCAGGTAAGTTCAAGAAAATTTACAAATTTTGTGTTCGCTTTGGTCTTAACCTTGGTATGATTGAAAACACCAGGATATTTTTATATAGAATTGTGTAGTTTTCTATCAGGAATAAATGTGCAAAATATTTCTTCAATTGGCCCTTGTTTTATGAGGCACCGACTGTTTGAAATCACCCACCCTCTTTAGAGCGCCTTATGCTAAAATTAATACAGCAGACAGGGGTAAGAAGTGTGAAAATAATTCAGCAGGCTAAAGGTTAAAAAGATATAGCTGCTGTCTGCCTGGTGAATTCCCAGTGACATACTAACATTGACATGTGTTGATGACACAGTAGACTGTCCTCTAACTACGACTCGAACCAAGGGTTTGTAAAGTGTAGATACGCAGTTATTGGCTTCATTACTCCTGTAGATAGCCATAGGGTCACTGAAATGCCAAATGGGAACACTACCCATTGGTAGTGAACCCCATTAAACTGGACCTGAGGAGTCTGCAGTTGGGATAAATAGTCGAGACTGATCTAGAATCAAACGCATTGATGTTAATTATGAGCAGTCTCAACGTGGTGAGGCGGCAATAATGTGGAAGCTTCAGATAACATTCGTTAAACACAGAGAGATTGTGTAACATTCTCATCTTGTCTGGGTCCTTCATGGGTACCAGGCAGATGTGAGGATAAAACCCTGGTGTAAAGTCTGGGTTGTGAACCAACTCTACAGCTCTTTTTACCAACAGTATGTCTATGTTGGATTTTCCAAATCAAACTGTGGTCAATGGTGGGGTTATCTCTACGTGTATACGGAAACCATGATATAGTACAATGAGTATGTAATTGTCCTCGAGACTTGTCTCTGTCACGCCCTTTCCCAATAAGGGAATACTGGTCTTCCTTGAGAGACGCACGTCTAGGCTTAAAATTACCTGACCTGCCAGCCCGCTGGAATAGACTAATAGAGACGTGCTCTAGATTCTTGAGCACAGTGTCATTCCAAATGTTTTGGAATCTGTTCATTGAACAGGGAAGAAGATAACCAAGGTTGACGTAGCAGTCTGCCTTTGAAATTAGAGTCCCAGTTAGAAGAACTGTAAAATCTGCGTGTGACGGTAATCTCCGCCAGGGCAACCTCAAGATGAATATTCCTGTGGTCAATCTGACGCTGTAGGAAAATCACCATAGTTTGGAAGTGATCTAATCAAAAAGAGTTATCCTTTGATAGATCCTGATCCACCGCAAGCATTGACGTCGTTGGTAGCTTAAATGATGGAGCAAATGTAAGTTTGGAGAAGTCTTCCTCCAATGACATCTTGGTGTCGCTCTTATTTACCCCTTTACCAGGGGAGGGTGTCACTGACACAAGATGGTCTGCTACCCAATCGGTTACTTGCACTAAGCCGGTGATCTGCTCCGGTGCGTTGTGCCTCCTCTATCAGAAGGCTTTGAAGACCCCCCTGGATAAGGAGCCATCTGCCGATGTTCCCGTATTCACTGGCGTACAGCGCTGCCCAGCGATGTATGCTGTAACAGAAATCACATTAGGTGTTTGGCATACGTTAGGTGCCGGTGTAGGTGCTTACACTTGTGCCAATGTTGTTGCAACATCGCTGAGCTGATCATGTGCTGGTTGTGAAACCGAGTACACTGTAAGCCCTTGGGCTGATGTCTTTGTAGAGACCTTGATCGGTAGACAGACGCTGGTCTATGAGACAAGGCTCATCGGTGATGACTTAGATCATTGTAGAAGCTCTTGGACCATTGTCCATTTAGTGTTCTGGAACGGTGCTGACGCCCGAGTGTACATCTGCTGCGCTGGATATGATGGAAGAGCGCTAAGCTGATCGTGCGCTTCCTACATAAACAATGTACGCTGAAGTCATTGTAGAGGCACTTGGGTAGTAGTCAGGCGCTGCGCTCAGCGCAGGTGACTGAGACACAAAGCCCATTGGTATTGACTGGATGGTGTGCGTCTGCACAACCCCCATCAAAGCATCTTGAGACGCTGGTGCTGGCGCAGGCGTCGCAGATTTAGCAGATCTGGATGTGTCAGGCGGCTGAAATTTAGGAGCAGTTACGATACTCACAAAATCCTCCGGTATTGTTGATTTCAGTGGAGGGTGCACTTCTGCAGTCACAGTTACAGATGTCATATTACCCGCCAATGATAACCGCTGGGTGGTAATGACTGAACCATGTCCTTCGCTATTCAGCAAGTGTGACATTCCTCTTGTCTCATGATGGGATTGCTACAAAATGTGATTGTGAGTAACCTGCCTTTATATTGTAAAACTCGTTGGAGAGAGATTTACACAAAAATTACATTTAGAATTTGGCAAGCACACCTACGTGGGATAAATGGATCTATGGATAAAGATCTTTGGGCAATTTTTCCCACAACAATATGTACAACGCACAAGCATAAGTTACGCAAATAAAGCATAGTTGATGAAATGGTAGTGGAAGAATGCCGTAGAATTGAACAATAATCTATCGACAAAAATATGAGTTGAAAGTATATAGAATATTTTTATGTACGCAACTCAATGTAAACTAGGCTATTTACATTTTGATTTTGGCGAGCACATCTGCCTGCAAGCCAACCAACTAGGATGATAATCTTTGAAAAAAAAATAATTTCACACCAATTAACACAACACGCAAACATAAGTTACGCAATTAAAGAATTGTTGATGAAGTGGGACTGGAAGAAAGCTGTAGAATTGATATTAATCTATCAGCAAACATATTTTTAACGAGTTGAAAGTGTATACAATAATTTATATATACGCAACACACTGTTACGCCAAAGCTAGTAGTATTTAAGAACACAAGAACATGTTATTCCCTCATAGCTGAGAATTGTAAACAATTTGACTACCTTGGCAGGCAAACAAATGCAACAAAATGGCGGCGAACAACAAATATGTGGTGGGGAAAAAAGACAGTCTTTGTACGCCCAATTAATTCACATAAAATTACACCGCATGGTAAAAGTAATATGAAAAGAATACATCACCATTACAGATGAATTTTAGGATTGAAGACGAAAACTGAAGGTCTAAATAAATCCAAAAGGAGAGCTCCGCTGGGACACGTCCTTGCTGTAGTGCTACAAGCAGTGATGTGTAGAAGGTGAACTCAGGTGTCACCAAGGTCACAGGACAGCGATGAAGGTCAGTAAAGGGGACTTCAGAACAAATACTTTATTTCTACGCCCAGGACCATCGCTGTTGCGCTGTTGGGGGGACAAGCATTTGAAGTTTCAGCTTCCTTGGTCATATGACTTCTGAGAAGATGATGTTTTACAGTGTGAGGAACTGCATTTTCAGATAATTTAGAAGCATGGTCAAATTGCAGCGGTCAAGTAAAGGTCAAAGTTTAACATATCACAAACATCAGAACATCAAACAATAATTATCATTGTTTATAATTCTAAGAACACTACCTCTATTACATCATTGCCATAAATCCTGTATTTTCACTGCAGTCACAACAAACTAAAACTTTTAAAGTCCCCAGTGACGTCTTCTTCACTGTCAATTATACAACATTAGTTTTCCCAAAAGTAGCACGAGTAGCTCACAGCTCTTAGGTGTTTAAGGCGGGAAAACCTCCACTTCATTCTCAGTAAACATCAGCCTACAAGAGGTGGGAGGGAGTACTTCTGATGTAATAGAGGTAGTATTCTTAGAATAATGAACAATGATAACTATTGTTTAATAATTCTTACAAATCTTCTAGCTCTAATACATCACAGCCAGAACATACCAGAGGGAAAAGGCAGGTCTGCCTCAAGTACACTCCCTGTACACTTGACAGCAGTATCCAATAATCCTTGTGCTTCCATCTTATAACTGATCCAAATCCCTGAGAGATGTAATGTCAAACCATTTCCAGAGGACTTGAAAATCGTGTAGTGAAATCATCAGACAATATGTGATACTTTCTCCAGAACTACCGTTATATTGCTGATATTTCAGTTACGAGTATCCCTATACCTGTATATCATAGTTTGGTATAATTCTTACGTCAGTTTTAAGACCTTAAATACTGACTACTAACGTCACTTCTGGTCGAAATGCTGTCATTCTCTTTTATGACGTCGTTGATTACGTCACTTCTGGTCTCATTTCTCTTCCAAATGCAACATCACTCTCATAGTACCAGTTAACTTAACTGTGATGATACATCTGCCCTGGGCACTACAGTCCGTTTGACTCCAAATGAGAACGATGAATTGCAAAATAACTCGAAATCCAGAAAAGTGTATGAAACATCAATACGGTACTTGACCATGAATATCCTGTACCCAACAAAATCTGAATTTTGTTTATTTTAAGACCCATGACGGATGAAGTTCTTTAAGAAACTATCATGTCATTTTGTATAGAAATGTGTACATGACACGTAGGGGGACAAACCATGGAAGAAACAGCGCAAGCACGGTCTGCACGTGCTACACAGTGACCGTGTTCATTCAATGACAAGATGCGCTACTCAGCAGATGTTAAACAGTTGATGTTGCATGTGTATGATTTCTTTAGAAGTGAAGCAGAAAGAGCAAAGCCTTTTTATGCAATTAATAAATTCTTGAAACGAGCTTCAAAAGCTCTTGGTATGTCCCCTCAGAAACTTAAAAATGTTGTTAGTCGAAGAGATACAAATAGTGAGGCCAAGGAGGTAGGGAACATGTCAAAACCACGCAAGGTTGATAAATTAGACAGTTTTCAGAGGGATCAAGTCACATAAGTACCTGTCCCTAAGAATTTTGAAGAAACACCTTGAAACTGACCATGATTTACGTGTTACAAAGTACAAACTATGGCAGCTGTTGCATACATTTGGTTACAAATACAAATAGATAACTGGAGAAAATAGGGCTGTGTTGTGTGAACGATCTGACATTGTTCGTCTCAGTAATCATTACCTTTGTACCATCAAGCAGAAAAGTCTAGAAGGATATGAGCCCGTCTTCTTAGATGAGACATGGGTAAATGCGTCACACACAGCCAGCAGTCAGTAGGTACCCAGTGGTGACTGTAAGGAGTCTGGTAGAAAGTTACCAATGGGAAAGGGTGAAAGACTCATAGTTCTCCATGCTGGTTCTGCTAGTCAGGGTTTTCTCCCAGACTGTGACCTCGTCTTTAGAGCCAAGGCCAAAGACAACAGGGACTACCACACAGAAATGAACGGCAATGTTTTTCTGGAGTGGGTGAAAGATAAATTAGTCCCTGCTTTGCCTACCAAGTCTCTCATTGTCATGGACAATGCACCCTATCATAGTGTGCAGGATCCAGAAAGCAAGACTCCAACCTCTAATAACCGTAAAGGAGACATCGTTACTTGGCTGCAACGGAGGAACATTACCTTTCCTTCTTGAGCGACGAAACCACAGCTCTATGAAATCATCAAAACTATGAAACCTGACCCCGTGTATAAAGTTGACAGTTACATCAAGGGTCAGGGTCACGCTGTCTTACTACTGCCACCTTATCACTGCGACCTGAATCCAATCGAGTTGGTATGGGGCATCGTCAAGGGTGACGTTGGACGATCGAACACAACGTTCAAATTACGAGACGTTGAACAACTCGTAAAGGAATCCCTTGGTCGGGTAACAGTAGAAACATGGAGGCGTTGTGTGGCCACAGTTGTTGACGAGATAGAGCCACGTTGTTGGTTACGAGATGGACTACGGCCAGCAACAGTCCAACCTATAATAGTGGCAGTCGGTTCAGGCACCAGCAGTTCCGACGACGAGATCTATGGCATGAGCGAGTCAGATTGCGACTGAAATTATCATGAGACGGCCCCTCTAACACTCTGTCATTTCCCCTACCACAGAACGTGCAGTGCATGCGTGCTTGCGCTGTGCCTTCCACGGTTTGTCCCCCCTGCGTGTCATGTACACATTTCTATACAATATTACATGAAAGTTTCTTAAAGAACTTCATCCATCATGGGTCTTAAAATAAACAAAATTCAGATTTTGTTGGGTACAGGGTATTCATGGTCAAGTACCGTATTGATGTTTCATACTCTTTTCTGGATTTCGAGTTATTTTGCAATTCATCGTTCTCATTTGGAGTCAAACTGACTGTAGTCAAAACAGTAGACGAAGGCATACTCACCATCTCAAACTGCAAGTGAAACTCCCCCCCACCTTTTGTGTAGAAGGGAAGATAAACTACTGGTTGATAATGGTCTGCACAGCAACAACTGGGCCTAATGAGAAGATTCCCTTAAGATCGGGCTGAATATCACAGATGTAAAAGGAAATGAAGGTGTTGTGGGATTCCCACTGACGGCTCGAAACTCTCTGATCCAAGCAGACAGAGGTCCATGACGCCAGAATTGTGGCTAAGGCTCTAATTTTGTTTAGGGAGCATAATCCCAGGAGGGGAGGAGGGTCTTGGGCAGGGAATTGTCGACCACGACTCTAATAACCTTCACAGACTCAGGCATAATGACAGGCTGCCTCTCCCTAGGCTGAAGTTTTATCAAACCCACAAGCCACCGACACCAGAGATACGTATTCTTGAGCCAGCCTGCTACCGCGGCCTTAGTTATAGCCTCGTCGGGATGTGTCTTGCAAGAGATGAGCAGTCTTTTCTGACTTCGGCAATGGGGATCCGTAGCAGTGAGATAGAATTTGAGAGCTCCGTGGGTCCCAGTGCAGGGGTGATATAATGTCTGTGTCACAATGAGCCCAAACTGGCTGCCTGGTTTTTGGCCACAAATTCTGGGAGATGTAAAGGCATGGAAGACCAGTTTGGGCAGAGATTAGCCTTACAAGTGTGCTAACTTTCAACAATCGCTGGCTGAGGTCGCTTAGCTCTAAAACCAAAATGGTGGCTGACTTTGACAGCGGAACAAGAAATTCTTGACTGGATCAACGAGGAAATGAACAAATGGCAGCTAACACCCCATCATCCTCAGTCTGCTCCACATCTTCAAAGTAGTAATTTGTTTTCTCTAAGCAATTCATGGCTTGCAAAGCGCCCCTGGAGTGGTCCAAGGCATGGAGTTCAGAAACTTTAGCAGCCGTAGCCATTGATAAGAGGAATGCTGATTTCTGAGGCTAGTTAGGTGAAAAAAGGAGGGCTGAGAGGACCACTGAGAGGTCCCATTTTGGGATGGTACAAGAAATACGGACATCTGAAAGGAAAAACAAACGCATGAGCCGATTCAATTCATAGCAGCAGATCAATAAACCATCATGTCATGTTGGAAAATGGACAGAATAGCAGAGCGATATCCCTTGACGATTACATGACAAAAATGGTTATCCTGATGGAGACGTCAGCAACCATGGAGATGGATCTGAATCGTCGTCGCCACAGGATGAACTTAGTCCATCTGTTGCCGTAAAGGAGAGAGGAAGCGGTGTCCACGATCTAGCCTCTGCTGATG
Organism: Haliotis rufescens; assembly: GCF_023055435.1. Lineage (NCBI taxonomy): Eukaryota > Metazoa > Mollusca > Gastropoda > Lepetellida > Haliotidae > Haliotis > Haliotis rufescens. The sequence continues at coordinate 895,602 of NW_025963979.1, forward strand.
AGGCAGATTTTAGAGAATCCAGATGCCTGCATTCTTTGCATGATAGCTTCCAGTCGGTGAAATGGAGGCTAGTCCGATTTGGGTTGATGTAGAAGATCCTTGTGTAACGGAAGCGGAAGAGGATTGGTCATGAGTAGAGCTAGTAGTCTGGGGTACCACGGTCTCCTGGGCCAGATCAGGGCGATCAGAATGATAGTACGGTCTGTTGATTCTATCTTCTGTATCACCCTGTCGAGAAGTGACCATGGAGGAAAGACGTACGCGAAGAGATTGGTTCAATGCATGGACAGAGCATTGGTCTTTAAGGCCTTTGGATGCGGAACCAGGCTGACTTAAAAGTCAGTGGTTTAGACATGTAGCAAAAAGATCTATGTGTTGACATGATCCAGTAGAATATGTGCGGATGGAGGGCCCATTTCATGGATCAGGCTGTCCATGAGGATGTTCAATTTCTCTGGTATATGTCTCATTTCCATCTGGCAAGGTAATGAGTCACATAAGTTGAATAAATGTAAGGTCTCAATCATTAGAAAGTGAGTGAGTGAGTTGGGTTTAACGCCGCTTTTAACATTATTACAGTTATATCACGGCATGTCAGCTTAATGTGGGAGGAAAGCCCAAAGTGAGGCAGGTCTCAGACGTTTACCACTTCAGTGAAACCCACGGGTATGGTGCTGTCAAACCTAGAAACATAATTGGGGCAAACTGGGATTCAAACCCATAATCATAGGTTTCTGGCGTGCCCAAGGGACGCAATTCTGCACAGCAAATTGCAGCGCCTTAGACAACTACATCACCTGTGCCTCCTCATCATTAGAGAAGTAGACTTAGTTCCGCCCTGCTTCTGTATGTAGGCCACAACTGTGGTGTTGTACGTGGCAATAAGAACGGAGATCCTTTCAGTGCTGGATTGCCTAAATTATCGCCCTCATCTGGAGAGTCTGTTCTGATTCCATCCATATACCCTGTTTCTGGAGGTCTGCTAGCTGGACTCCCCAGTAATGAGTCGGTGATGTCGGTGAGTCAACCACAGGGAAGGGAAGGGAACTGAGGTGTCTAGAGGGAGGTCATGGATACTGTTTATCCATGACTGTAGATGTCGTAATCAGCCCCTGTGAGTCAGATCTTGAAGTGAGAATCCACCATCGGATCATGTAAATCGGCAAGGTCAAGGGCTCGGTGATCATGTGAGTCATCGCAGTAAAACGATCTTCTGGGGACAGAGTAGACCCACCCGGGGAAGGGAGCGTGCTCCGATGTAAGACAGGTCTTTGATGGGCATAAGTTCCAATGAGGAAGCCTTACAGGTCATGAGTTGTGTCAGAAATATTTGGGTCTGTGCCAGCTGAGATTGGTCCTGATTGGCTGCCAGGAAATTGTCGAGGTAGCGATGCAGTCAAATGAGATGGAGATGGGCATAGCCGATCACTGATCCAACATTATTCTGGTGATAACCAAGGTGAGATGGAGATCCCGTGGGGGAGCACCTTGAACTAGTAGCGACCGGGAAATGGAGGTATTTCCGAGATGAGTGGTGGATAGGCATGTGGAGATATGTGTCTTGTAAGTCTATGCTGAAGGCCCAATCTCCCTGACGCATGGAAGAATGCAGTTTTCAGTAAGCTTGCATCTGGAATTTGGGAGGAGGTATGAGATAATCCTTGTTCATGGATGATCTATGATCATTCTCATTTCTGTGGTATTCTTTTGGGGCACCAAGAACACTGGACCGACTAGATGGAATCTGTGACCTCTAGGTCGGGACATGTGAAGAGGTTGTAGAATTGTAGCTTCCAGATGTCGGCATAGAATGACAGACGACTCACCACTGGATCCAGTGATGGCAAAATGTTGAAGGGGGTTAGCCGTGAATGTCTGTAGACATGTCCAGGTCGATAGGGCTTGCGTCTGTTGGAGTGGCTGCTGGGCAATCAAAGTTGCGCGATCTGGAACCCCTTCTGTTGTTTCCCCGACGCTTGTAATCTGGCTGATGAAAAGAGTTTGTTTGCTGCTGCGAATAGTTCCAGCATTTAAAGGACTGATAAGATTCCTTGACAGAAGGGATGTACTTCTTCTGAGGTGGCTCTCGGAAGGTGCTATCTCTTGAGGTGTCCCCATATCTCTTCAATGATTCATGACCTTTGGCGGCGAGAGATATTGTTAGAGGCTTCGTGAGTTCGTCAATGATCCTTCTAAGTTGATTGTTGAAGACAGTGGGAGCTGAAATAGGTTGAGTCATCAAGGTTTTCTTGGCCTGTGAAGTGACAGCCTTTGATTGGATCTGAGATAGGTGTTGACATTGGAGCCAGAGGAATTGGGACGATGACCAGACCTGCATAGTCAGTTGTTCTTGTTGCTTGTGACAATCGTGTCCAAGAGGCTACGAATAAGTCCCACTTGATCGATGCGAATTGGTAAGGTGGTGTCTCACAATTCTCTGGGAGGAGGGGAAGAACAGCGTGGCGTACATTGGCTACGAACCATTTAATATAAAAGCCCATGACCATTGAGTACCGGGTGGCTGTAGAAAGGTCATTAACACAGACTGCAGGAAGAGAAAGCATTGTACTTGGATTCTTGACCAGCTTAAAGAAAGAATTCATCAAGTACCCGTGTCTCCGGTGTCGGTGGCTCGTGGGTTTGATAAACTTCAGCCTAGGGAGAGGCAGCCTGTCAACATGCCTGAGTCTGTGAAGGTAATTAGAGGCGTGGTCAACAATTCCCTGCCCAAGACACTCCTCCCCTCCTGGGATTATGCTCCCCAAACGAAATTAGAGCCTTAGTCACAATTCTGGCGTCATGGACCTCTGTCTCCTTGGTTCACAAAATATGAACCAGAAGTGAACAATGTAGAAATTATAACATAAGATGCATCAAAGAAATAATTGTTCTTTTTTAAAGTCATAATTTGCAAACAAACAGCCATGTAACTCACATGACATGTTGCATAGAACATGGACATGATGTATAACAATACATGCCATCTGTTTTTTTAATTGTAATGGTGCCACACACCATCCATCTTCCCGAGGCAAGAGAGTTAACTGACTTTAAAAGTCCAGTTTCCACCCTTGCCAAACTTAACTGGAATTACTGGGCTCGATTGTAGCGCCACCAGTGGCTATTATTAGTTATGTCCCTTCTAAGCCTCTCCTATGGACCAATCAGATTCCACCTCTCGTTTCACTTGCGTTTGCTTCACACAAAATATTGGCGCCCAGTCAGGACGATCTGATCGATAATCAAGATCTATATTGTGATTAAAAGGGTCTTACATCGCGAAATGCATCAAATCACGTGAGCACCTTGATTAAAAACATGATAAGATTTGGAAAATATCTGCTGACAACGAGTTGGCGGTGCACATGCTTTGCAAATCCTGCAATCGACCGAAATCTGCATGACAGTTTACGAACCGGATTTCGATTTCGGTGTGTGATTTTGATTGGACAATGCATAGACTCGTTAGTCCAGCCAAAATTTAACTCCATAATACCAGCCTAGTTCGGCAAGGGTGGAAACTGGACTTTTATAGTCAGTTAATGCTCTTGCCTCGGGAAGATGCACACCATCATGAAGGACTTTCAACAGAGTGAATGAGGATGCACCTCTTTCTGTCAGACAATCTGCGAGCTGTTGCTTACTCCCAGACCATAGGATGCGTCTGATTTGTTTCTGTTCAATGAGTTCTTTAATACTGCTAATCTCCATTCTAAGCCTTTCATCATTCACAAACTTTGTGGATTTCACAGCATCGACAAGTGAATGACAATCTGTAACAGGTGATTGGCAGTACATCTGGTTGTGCATGCCCTGTTGTCAACTCAGAATACAATGTAGCAAGAAATATACAACTGTCAATGCCATCAGCCATGGCCAATGTTTCCCCTGCTAAGGTACTCCTCACTACATGTTGAACACGCCTTGATTGCCAACCAACAGGTGAGAAAGAACCGTTTTCAAGCAATATGAGATGACCTCCTTGAGTGCCACCATCAGGTAAGTTGCCAAGCGTGGCTTCACTGAACACAAGTAGTTCTAGGGTATTATCATCACCCAGGAATTGGAATCAAAGGGTAGCCTTTTTAGACTTCAACATGCTGACAACCTTATTGGCCTCAATAATATCTTGCACAGTAGGCCTCTTTATGGAGGCTGCCAAACTGCTGGCATCAAACATGATGTCTGGTCCACTCTGTCTACCAACCCAAAGTATCTGTCCCACTTTTGATCGATAAACATTAAGTTCTGTTACTGTCAGTGGGGAATCGCGCTGAGATGCTCTTTCTTTATCAAGAGAGATCTGATTGAGATTTTCAACATAACTGTCTTGTTTCATCAAAATTGCATACTGCTCACTGTTGGTTGGTTGGTTTGTTGTTTTACGCCGCACTCAGCAATATTCCAGCTATATGACGGCGGTCTTTAAATAATCTAGTCTGGACCAGACAATCCAGTGATTGATATCATGAGCATCGATCCATGCAATTGGGATACGATGATATTCTGCTCACTGACAAGTTCAATGCCCACATAAGAGAAGTTATCACTTTCTTCCCGTCCCGCATTGAATGCTGATCTAATTTGTGGTACAACAGATTCTTCATATGCTGCTGATCCACCCCAGATGAAGTCGTCAACATGGCTTGCAAGTACACCCTCAATGCCATTTGTTTCATTTCACCAGTAGAACACAGCAGTCTACAACTGATATTTTATCACCACAGTTTCGCATTACTTCACATACTTTGTTGTACCAATATAGTGAGGCATCTAAAAGCCCATACACACACTTTTGAAGATGCCAGATAATGCCCTTTTGTCTGACCTCTTTTGGGGGACGAAGATGTATGTCTCTTGACAGCTTGCTTCTTTGTAAAAAAGCAGTTTTATTGTCCATGGAATGAACTTTCAACTTGTTTTGAGCAAACAAAGCCAAAATTATTATCAGCGACTCAGAAGAACATGTGGGGGAATCGCTTGGTAGATCTTTATTATCCACCTCCTCGAACCCACAAGCAACTAATCTTGCCTTAGGAACTATTCCATCCGTTGACTCTTTGACGGTACATATCCACCTAGTGGAAATACACTTCTTCCCATGATCAATGACTTCTGTATATACAGCATTTTTCTTCCAACTTTCCAATTCTTTGGATTTTGCTGCTTCAAAACACACATTTTCAAAAACCATGACATTATCATCTTGAACATTATTATTTTCACGCAACTCTTCAGTTGATGTAGATTCTTTGTGTTGGCCATCTCCAGCATTACTAACAGCTAGTAAGTCAACACAGGTGAGATCAACAGACGCTGTTGTTCCTGTAACGTTCTCTGGCTCACAAAACTCTATGTTATACCAGTTTTTGTATTTTCCAGTTAGCTTTCCTGCCCTTCCAAGTACTTGTGCAAGATGAATAGTTCCAGAGTGTTTGTCTTTGTACCTGACCAGATGTCCAGTTTTCATCTGGATAGTTTCATTTCCTAACATGCTCAAATCTGACATTTCCATTGATTCTAACGATCTGCTTTCACAATCGTCTTCAATATGATTTTCATCTCTGTTGTTGATGAATATGATTAGTGGCGACTGTCACATTCTTCAATGTGTGATCATTCTCATTACATTGATCAATACCTTGTTCCTTTGACATATTCTCAGGTATCACATTTTCACGATCACTTTCTCCTACTTGACACTTGGCCCTCTGCAGTCGACAATAGTGTACTCGAATAGTTAAACCACCATGTCTAACGAAAACAAGCACCCTGTCTTGACCAATCACAGTTACTGGCCCTTTCCATTCTCTACAATCAGGGCGTTTATAATAAACCTTTTCTCCAGAGGTATACTTATCTCCAGTAGGCCGTACTTATTTTCGAAGTGCACAACGAATTCTTTCTGAACATTCTGACTCCATGAACGCCTTTGTTGTGGAGTGAAGTGCTATGATATGATTGCCCAAGACTTCACTGATAGCAGTGCCTTCAAATGCAGGAGCTTGATCAGTGAGGACACTTGGGAGATTCCGATTTTGTCTGAATACTAGTTGATGTGGACTGTATCCATGGACACTATGCAAAGCATCTTTAGCCATCAAAGCCCAACTCACAGCTGATTCCCAGTCACATTGATTTTCCGCTCTGACCTTGAGAAGTATTTCTGTAAGGGTTTGGTTGTGTCTTTCCAGTAGACCATTACTCCAAGGGCTGTACGCTGGTGTAGTTTTGACCTCAATGTTAAAGTTCTCTGCCATATCCCACACTTCCTTCTTGTTGTCACTGTATAATTTCTTGGGAGCTCCATGTACACTTATCCAATTTTAATGGATAGTTTTATATACTCACTTGATTGCTTTGTTCTCATAATACAGCCAGCACTGAATCATGTAAACTCATCCATAATGTGTAGGTACCATACACTATGTCCAAGTTCATGCAAGTCAACAGCGACAGTCTCATTGTATTCAGTAGCCAGAGGAAGCCCAACAGCAGGCTTTGGACTTGGTCTTTTGTATTTCAAACAAGTGTCACAACTTTCTATAATTTGCTGCAGCAAATCAAATGTCTCTTTGTTGTCTGTGCCTGCACTTTTAAGGAGTCTTTTTAACCTTTCGAAAGAGGCATGTCCAAACTGTTTGTGTAGCTAAGTCAGTACCTTTGTTTGTTCATCCTTGCTCATACCGTCAGTCACAGTCAGAATTTCTTCCGCCTTGTCAAAAGTCACATCATTTTCTTCATCCAGGATATCAACGCAGTAATGTCCACTTGATGTGAATTGTAAAGTGACTGGTGCATCAAACATCCTAGCAGTGTCCTTGCTAAGATCAAGCACAGTGCCTGCTTTCTCTAGCGAGGCTTTGCTAAGCAGCAGTGGAATGTCAGCGTTTACCACTTCTGTATCAATATTGCAAGCTGTATTGCCAATCTTTGCAGGTATTGTCACCTTTTCAAAAGAACTAACAAGGTAACCATCACCACATTTAAAAATTCTGTGACCTTGGAGCCGTTGAAATATCTTTCTTCTGTTCAGGTTTCAACTTGTTCACATAATCATCAAGCCATCGTTTTCAACAAACAAACAGTTCTGGTACACGCAGTATCAATTATAGCGGATCCCATTGATTCCAGTCAATGAAAGTGCGACTGCCAAAGCTTGCTTTTCTTTAGTGAGATCGGTTACCAATTGAATTGCCACATGGCCAGTTCATTTTTCCAATTCTCATACGAAACCGTCTCTTCAAACTTCGGAGGAAGTTTATAGTAGAACGCTATTTCCGCTCTGCTACCAATGTCAATCTGTACTTTTGTGACACTGTAAAACCTTTTACAGTATTGAATAAATCTCTCTAACACTCGTGTTTGGTCTCGATGTCTTTTATTCCCGCCATTGCCCTCCTCATTTACATAACCAGAAGGTCTTCCGCTTCCGCTCATAAAAAAAAGACCATCAACATGATCAACCGGACCAAGCCAGGATATTGACAAAATCATATAGTTAACAGTCCGTGCGACCCATGCGGGTACTGTATGGTGGCCGAGTCCTGTCACTGACGGGATACTGCAGGTTGATGAATCCCAGGCTGTCCGTGCGGGAGTTGGGCGACGTGGAAAGGCTCCGAGTCAATTTCTGTGCTGACATAGCCTTCTTAACCTCGTTGTGAGGTCGAGCAGCCATTCTACCTCCAGTGATAGACCGAAAGACGAGATTCAAATAGATTAGACATCTCAGAATTCTGCAGAGCAAAAAACTGCTCCAGCACGGCAATTGGAAACGTAGGCTGCTCTAGTATAACAGACAGCTGCATGCGATCGGCTGGTTGTTTGTCAGACCCCGACATGACATTGTCCAACTTTTACAGTATTGAATAAATCTCTCTAACACTCGTGTTTGGTCTCGATGTCTTTTATTCCCGCCATTGCCCTCCTCATTTACATAACCAGAAGGTCTTCCGCTTCCGCTCATAAAAAACGGACCATCAACATGATCAACCGGACCAAGCCAGGATATTGACAAAATCATATAGTTAACAGTCCGTGCGACCCATGCGGGTACTGTATGGTGGCCGAGTCCTGTCATTGACGGGATACTGCAGGTTGATGAATCCCAGGCTGTCCGTGCGGGAGTTGGGCGACGTGGAAAGGCTCCAAGTCAATTTCTGTGCTGACATAGCCTTCTTAACCTCGTTGTGAGGTCGAGCAGCCATTCTACCTCCAGTGATAGACCGAAAGACGAGATTCAAATAGAATAGACATCTCAGCATTCTGCAGAGCAAAAAACTGCTCCAGCACGGCAATTGGAAACGTAGGCTGCTCCAGTATAACAGACAGCTGCATGCGATCGACTGGTTGTTTGTCAGACCCCGACATGACATCGTCCACCTTCTTTTTGGTGGCATCTTTTCTCTTTGCTTTAGTGAGTGCATGGCTGAGTTTGGAGAATGCCTTCTTGGAGAGTTGGAGACAGAGTGTACAGTGATCGTCTTCTGTACAAGAAGGCTCTCTGCATTTCCAACACTCGTGATGAGGGTCGCCGGAAATCATGAACCTGCCACACTTGTGACAGGCTGATTGAGGGGGAGAGGACGCCATCATGAAGGGTCACTTGGAAAATAAACAAACACAATCACAACCAAATACTCAAGTAGATCGAGCCCAGTAACTAAAGATTCTAACATAGCAATATAGAATAACAAAATACTGAATATATAGCAAAGCATGTGACCACAGCTTAGTGCTAGAGAGATCGTCTACTTTTATAAGTAAGTGTTGACTCTAGCACACACAGGAAAGAAGTGGAGGTATTCCCACCTTATTCGCGTAAGAGCCCTGAGCTGCTAGTGTTATTTTCGGGACAACTCATGTTGTATAGTTGACAGTGAAGAGGACAAATGGATACATTCACCCGGTAGCACATTTATTCCTAGATTCTAACATCTAAATGAATAAACATCATCTTGTTATTGTTAAATTCTTACCTCTAAAGTAATGGATTTTAATGGAACTTGTTTGTTAAGATGAGGAACTGGTATCTTCTTCTGTCTTGTGAATACCGTTACACCATTACTCAATGTCGTTTCTTTGACTTTGGGGTATAATTTGTTTTCATATATTCTTGTCCCTTCTTCCAGGTGGTGGTTTTCTGTGGGATACATTGTTTCCTCAGTATGATAGCAGACTGGTACTGGCTGATTATGAGTAAGAGCAAACTGTGGTTGAGGGAAATTTAAGTTATCATGATCTTGCATTGAAGCCAAACAATCTTGAGGAGTGTCACTGGGTAGGTTATCTCCTGAAAATGTAATGTGTTTGTTGTTGGGCTGTTTATAATGTGGCAAAGTCATATTGATTTCTTCATAAAAAGGAAGAGGGTTTGCAGTTGATGCTTCCAAAGATACAGAACCATTCTCAATGCTCTGGTCAACATGAAATTCATTTGCTTTGTTTTTCCTTTTCCTCTTCCTTTTTCTTTTGCGTGTTGGTTCCTCAGTTGATGTTAAATCTGCCAACTCCATCTTTTCCTCTCCATCTATTGTATCTGTAATGTGAGCTTTCTTGTAAGTTAACACCAAATGTGATTCTTCTTTTCCTTCATTGACCCTATCACATTCATTCGCATATGCTATTGCATCATCCAGGACTTCAAGAATCTCCTGCTTCCTCTTCTGCAAACTCTGACAAGGCATTGTGTTGGTGTCAACATCAATATCATCATCTGCAATGCTGCAGATATCATTATCAGAAGGTGCTTGTGACTCATCACATTGCTGTTCTCTTTTCTTCTTCTCCTTCTTCTTCTTCTTAGTGTTTCCATCCATCAGCTGTTGACAGTTAGCATGGGTGTTTACATCGAGTCTGAAACATTGACACCATACAATTTATACAACAGCCAAATACTAGCCTAAATGTCATATCTCTTGCTCATGAGAAGTCACTTGTCGTACAAATTTCTATTAATAGTTTTGACTTTCTGGGATGCAACATTTACTTCCCTGAATAATGGTAACATGTAAGGACACAGACCAAAAAGCCAGACATTTTACTGACTCTCCAGATACCTCTAAGTTACATTAGACAAATTGACTTTAGTTGGCAAATATTAAGGTGCATCCCTGGACTTAAAAACACTGCTATGAGTGATATTTCATATAATTTGTGTTACAACAGACTCTGGCATAGCATCAGCTGATCAGTTAACTTAATGAATATGAAGCCCATTTCTGGTGTCCCCCGTTGTTATATTGCTTACTCAAGCACAAATCAGAGTCTTGAGGTAGAACGTCCGCCCGGAGAGCGGAAGGTCCAGGGTTCGACCCCGGCCACATCATACCAAAAGATGTTAAAAGATGGAACTTGTTATCCTGTCTGGTGCTCGGTATTTAGGGGATAAAACAAGGACTGGTCACCTCGGAGACAGTATACTGTGTCTGAGTGGGGTATTCATGTTAAACTGTGACATGGTATCTCTGTGGGCTAGCACTATAAAATTGGCATCACTCCGGACTAGTACAAGCAGTCACACACAAGAGCATGCACGTCGCTATATAAGTGCAATAATCTTGGACGCAACATTTAACCCTATTTCACCCCTACAAAAACATCAAAAACGTTCAGCCCAATTCAGAAAAAAAAATTGGGAATTAATTTGAAGTTTAGTTTTTAAACTGTAGTTAATGGGAGACAATATAGCCCATATTTTCTTTTCTAATTTTTAACCAGCCAGTGGCTACTTTAACCTCCCAGCATTGCCTGCTGGACAATACTCAGCTCCTTATATGGTCAGTTGCTATTACGCCAGGCTTAGTTCAACAGTGCGGCCAGCTTTCTCAAAAAACGTTTTAAGTTTTTCCCCTACTTTGATAGTTATTGGAAGTCATTGTAATATGTTTGTTATTATTGTAAGCATTGTAACTAATATAAGCGGTCACACATGCGCATTAAACACTTCCTGTTCCGCCATGCTTCGTTATCGTTTTCAAGTACACAACATGGTGTCAGAAGCCAGGAAAATCTAAACACATGAAGTTTAAAAAGCTGAAAGTAAGTAAAGGGAAGTCTAATAAGTAACTAAAGAAGATTTAAATGGGTCATGAAAGCGGAATTAACCCGAGAATGAACTGGGAAAGCAGAGACCTACCACAAGCATGGAAATCATTCAGAAATCACACAGAATTCATGTTCGGGGGTCTGTTGAACAAGAAAACAGAGGCTGAAAAATGCAACCACTTGATGATATGGGTAGGAGAACATGGTAGACATGTATTCTCAACCTGGAATATATCAGCAGATGATCAGAAACTTTTGAAAACATATTATGACAAGTTTGAAGAACATGTTGCTCCCAAGTTGAATGTTGTGTTTTCAAGATACAAGTTTCACAGTAGAACAGAGACTTTTGAAGAGTATATGACAGCGCTGAGAATGTTAGCTAGAGATTGTAGCTTTCACGATGCAGAAGAAATGATAAGAGACAGGATTGTGTATGGAACTAAACATACAAGGGTGAGGGAGAAATGTATAGAAGAAGGTTCAAATTTGACTTTAGCTAGGGTGTCAGAAATTGCACAATCTCATTAACATCAGATCTTAGTTTTCGCTTCCGCTAAACAAAGATCTGAGGACATCCCATAACGAGTCATGTCAGAACGACCTTTCACGAACTTTGACCGACCAATGAAATGACTGACAAGAAATCGACATTAGCCAATCAGAAGGCAGCTTTCTCGAGCTTTACGACGCAAGTATCAAACTGACGACTACGCTTCGAAAATTATTTTGACATATTCTGTCACTATTCTCGATTAAAAATTAAAACTGATAAAAAGAATGTTCTTGAATTGCTTATAGATGGCGACACTCTGATTGGTTGGATGAAAGGTCGTTCTGACGTGACCCGTAATGGGATGTCCTCAGATCTTTGTTTAGCGATAGCGAGAACTAAGACCTGATTTTAGTCAGATTGGAAAGGGCACAGACATATGAAGTTTCACAGAAACAGTTACAGAGTATGGAAATAGCTGTAAATGCATTGACAGTAAACAGACATGATAAACAAGAGAGAGAGACTAGTAACATAGAACAAGGTTACAAGTACAGAAATACAAGTACACAGTGTACAAGATGTGGATTCAATCACTTTGAATCAGCAAGATGCCCAGCAGATGGTAGAACTTGTGTGAAATGTGGTAAAATAGGACACTATGCAGCTGTATGCAAATCAAGAACAAGTAAACAGTGCACACCAAGAGACACACACAATACAAGGTCGCAGAGAACAAGAAACACAGAAAACAGGGGAAAAGTAGAAAGATAAGTTCTATGGATGAACAACTTCTTTATTACAATTAGTGCGACGTTTCGGTGTAGATCCTAACACCTTTTATCAAGCAAGGTGTTAGGATCTACACCAAAACGTCGCACTAATTGTAATAAAGAAGTTGTTCATCCATAGAACTTATCTTTCTTCATCACACCAACTTCTAAATGCCACTGAAAGAAGGGGAAAATATTTCATCTAGAAGAAGTTGAAGGGGAGATTTTATTTCTGGGAATGATAAATGTCATTGGAGGTGAAGATGATGAATCAAGATGGACGCAACAGATGTTCTTAAATTGACATTCAGTCAGAATTCAGTTAGATACAGGGGCGAATTGTAATGTGTTGTCTAAGAAGTTATTGGACAAAGTATTTCAGGGACCATTACAGAAACAAGACATTATTTCAAGTATCAAGAGCTACACAGGTCATCAGATAGCAATCCAAGGCGTTGTGAAGCTACCAGTCACAGCAATCTCATTAAAATCAGATCTTAGTTCTCGCTATCGCTAAACAAAGATCTGAAGACATCCCATTACGGGTCATGTCAGAACGACCTTTCATCCAACCAAACAGAGCGTCACTTACCAGATCATGTTTGAAACTAGTGTCGTAAAGCTTGAGAAAACTGCCTTCTGATTGCTAATGTCGATTTCTTGTCAGTCATTTCATTGATCGGTCAAAGTTCTCGAGGGATCATTCTGACGTGAACCGGAATGGGATGTCGTCAGATCTTTGTTTAGCGGTAGCGAAAACTAAGATCCGATTTTAATGAGATTGCCAGTCACAGTAAAGGCAAAAATGACATTCATTCAGTGTTGTTCAACATCATCAACACTGATGAAATTCCAGTACTGGGTGGAGAAACATGCATCGAAATTGGCTTAATTCAACGTGTCTACGCAATCAAAGAACAGTCACCGAAAGATTTTAAGATCTCATGAAAAAATATGAAGACGTATTTGAAGGACTGGGATGTCTTCCAGGTACACATTCCATCAAACTGAATTGGGAACAGACACCAGTTGTTCATCCTCCCCACAAAACAGAACTGGATCGCATGGAACAGCTCGGAGTAATCGTCAGACAGACCGAACCAACAGAATGGGTAAACAGCATGACTGTCTTCGTGAAACTGAACAAGATAAGAATCTGCATTGATCCTTCAGACTTGAACAGAGCCATTCAACGAGAGCACTATCCATTAAAGACCATCGAAAAAGTTGTTGCAGTGAAGCCTGAGGCCAAAGTATTCTCCAAGTTCCGGGTTCTGGCAGATTTGCCTTGACAAAGTTTCATCGAGGCTATGCACTTTCAACACACCTTTCGGGCGATACAGATTTACAAGATTGCCTTTTGCAATCAAATCAGCACCTGATGTTTTCCAAAGAATCATATCAAGCATGGTAGCAGACTTCGACGGAGTTGAACCAATAATGGATGACATTCTCACCTGGGGAAAGAATGACACAAACCATGATGAACGTGTGAAGAAGCTTCTCGATCGAACCAGAAAATACAACCTGAAGCTTCACAAGAGTACCGGTAAGCGCAAGTTCAAAGTCGACCGAGTGCAGTACGTCGGACATGAAATCTCCAAAGAGGATTACGTCAGATTACTATAAGTCACAGTGAGTCAACCACAAAAAGCAGCCTGGCATTGGGGAACCACACAAGAAAACTGCTTCCAACAACTGAAGAAAATCACAACACAAGCACCACTACTAGCCTTCTACAACCCGAATCTCGGATGTCAAAAGTTTCATCAATATATCTACATGAGAAAGGCTGATGTCGAGACCGATCACAAACCATTACAAGCTATCTTCAGAAAGCCCCTTCACGAAGCTCTGCCTCAACTGCAGAAGATTATGATGATGCTACAACGATATGATCTGAACGTAAATTACTGACCTGGAAGAGAACTCCTGTTTGCTGATCACCTGAGCAGAAATTTCTTGAAGGAATCGTATGAAACAGAGACACTTGATGTCAATATGATCAGTTATCTCCCTGTCACAGATACCAAGTTGAAGATGTTACAATCAGCTACAGCTAAAGACAGCATGTTGACAGAAGTCAGAGACTACATAATGGAAGGATGGCCTGACCAGCCAAGTGAAGCTAGTATTTAAGCAACACAGTATTGGACATACAGAGAAGAATTGACATGTGTGGATGGTTTAGTGTTTAAAGGACACAAAACTGGTGGTGCCAAATAGTAGCAGAAAAGAAATGCTTGAGAGAATTCATAGTTCACACCTGGGAGTAGAAGAAGAAAGCATCTGAACCTTACAAGGGACTCTTGGATTACAGAAACAGTCCTATCTAAGGGATAGGAAAGTCTCCTGCTCAATTATTCATGGGGAGGAGATTGAGAGGAACTGTACCAATCTCAAACCCATTACTAAGCACTGAACATACAGAACAAGACAGAAACCTACTCCAGAAGAGACAAGTCAGTCAAAACAAACATTACAAAGGTAACACTTATCTGAAACCACTAGAAGCAGGAGATAGAGTCATGGTAAGAGGAAATAACTCCTGGATGCCTGACAGAGTAGTACAGAAACATGCCACACCTAGATTGTACATTGTGCAGTCGGAGACCGGACGCACCTACAGAAGAAACCTCAGAGAAACAGTAATCAGTAAACCCGTCGTACCAGACATCTCCATACCAGCACCGAGTATGCCAGCAGCACCACGTGAAGTCGTCACATCAAAGTCACCAATTGTAGCAACCTGTCTGCCAATGTCGACCACGACAGCCAAACCGTCCATGGAGTCAACACCAACCATACAAGTACCAGTCAACAACGCCAGCCAAGACCGTAACTAGGAGTGGCCAAGTCGTCGCTAAGCTCGCTAAGCTGAGAGACTATCAATGACTTTAATTTCAAGTGTTCAGTATTATAGAACGCTTAATAGTTTATGTGCCAAATATTGTTTATTATTCAGAGACTCTAAAGTGATCTTTCTTAAGTGCAAATTTGTGAATCTCATGGACTGTTAGTGTATTGTGAAACACCTATAGGCTGTATGGTGTTAATTTGAAAATTCATTATATGGACTGTATTAAGTGTAAATGTGAATTTCAACTTTAAATGTGTGAATTTAATAAGTAATATTTCATGGACCAATGAAATGCTCTCAAAGTTTTGTGTCAATCAAGAGAATGTACAGTGCTGTTCTCGATCAGAGCTTTCAGCATCATATACTCAACAACAAAAGTTCCTGTGATACAAATATTTTAGTGTATTTTTCAAAAAAGTAAAGTTTGGTTTTCAATATTTTAGTACATGTATGGAATCAAGTCACAAAAACGCAACTGCTACAAAAAAAGCATGCATTCCATGCAAAAGTTGACTTTAAGCACACCCCCATGCAAAACAACAAAATAACGCAATTATTCAACATGACAAAATGCCACGCCTGTCTGAAAATGAGCGTCTGGTATGCTTGAAGCAGGTTCGAGTCAACGTGATGTTGCAAGACAATTTAACGTCCACAGAAACACCATTTGGTGTTTATGGCAATGTTGGCAACAGACGAATGCAGTCAGAGACCATCCTCGGAGTGGCAGGCCACGCCTAACCAATAATCGACAAGACAACGTCGTTGCCTCAGATGTGCAGGGATTGTCACCAGAAGACCCTCCAGACGTCCCATTTTGACAGGAAACCACCGTCAAGCACTTCTAGAGTGGTGCAGACAGCGTCTATGCTGGACGGCCGTGGGTACAAGTTCTATTCACTGACGAGTCTCGTTTTCACCTCAGCCACAGCGATGGAGGGATTCGAGTGTACCGACGTCGAGGTGAACGTTACGTCAATATTTGTGTCATGGAAGAAGATCAGTTCTGGGGCGGCAGCATTATGGTATGGGTTGGGATTACAGCAAGACAGAGGACCCATTTGATAGTGGTAGAGGGAAATCTCAATGGACATCGCAACCGCGACGAGATCATCAGCCCTGTTGTTCTACTGTTTTGCGTCATCATGGCCCAGGCATTACCTTTCAACATGACAACGCCCTGCCTCATATTGCTCGACTTGTTCAGGATTCTCTTCAACAAAACAACGTGAATGTCATCCCCTGGCCGGCTCGCTCCCCTGATCTCTCACCAATCGAGCACACGTGGGATGAGATGAATCGGCGCCTTCGACGTCTACCACGTGTTCCAAAGACACTTCAGGCACTTCGAAACATGCTCCAGCAGATATGGACAGATATCCCACAGGACTTTGTGTGATGCCTGGTCCATTCCATGAGACGAAGATGTGTTGCTTGCATCGCAACCAGAGGTGGACACAAACGTTACTGACATTTTGGCATGTTCATGTTTTTTATGAAATCACGCATTTTCTGAAGTCAGTATGACAAATTAAACCATTTGAACACTTACAGGAGTCTTTTATCTGTTGCAAACCGATATTGTTTCAGATTTCGTAAAAATTATCACTTTGCATTAAATCTTATTCAATGTCACAGGAACTTTTGTTGTTCAGTATATATGCCTTTATTATTAATTGACAATACAATTATCATCGGATCACAGGTTTTTGGACATTATACGTTTTCTATCTTGAATATGTTGAACTATAAAGAGGGGTGTGGCGCCGCACAGAAATTGTAAATACTCAGATGATGGCTTGTTTTTAAGATAAAGTTGTCCTTTATAAGTGAATGAGATGTTTTACAGTTGTTCATGTGATTAGCGAGAAAACTATGACATGGGTATATATGTTGTATTAATGTCTTATGTTGTTTTGTTTTTTTAAACAAAAGGTAAGTAAGTACAAGGTCAGTTATTTTCAATATGCTTTAACATGGGGTAAGGGTCAGACATTCCACGCTTGTGACAGTTGTCCTTGTGTCTGGGGGATAGGGAGTGAAGTTTATGGCAGTATAACTGCCAGACCCAGCATGAGGGTAAATAAGTTCTGATTCCACAGATCTCCCTTAAAACAAAAAAAATCTTTCATTGAGCATGTTTTATGCACATGAAATTATGAGACAGAAATTAGACCGGGAGGGAGAAGTGCACTTTATGAGGAGCATTTTTTCCTGATTACAGTTAGCGCTGCGTGGAGGATCAAACTTACATTGCCAGCTTGAAGCTACGCTAATGAGTTAATCTATTTAGCCAACCCCCTACCACAGGAACAACCTTAAATAACTAATGCTCATTTACTGAGTCATCAGCACCCGATTGTTTACCTTTAAGCGCATGTGCAGGAGCCATATTTTCTGAGTTTCCTCCTCATGCTAATATTACATTGGATTACTTTGTAAAGGGGTGCCTAACCCTAATGATTGAAAAGGGGTGCAGTAGGTCACTTGTCTCAAAGACAAGCAACCAGTTTTTGTGAAAACCTGTCAGATGCAAACTCGCGACCTTTGGATTGATAGCCCGACAGCTAACCAACTAAGCTATGTCCACACTTTGAAACTAAGTGCAAAGGTACCTATTCTATGCCGTTACGGAACTGAACGAAAAGTGTCGTATAGGTGACGGACACTTACAAAGGTTACGGGTAGGCATGGTGTCTCATGACTTTAGTCTATGGACATTGACGAGTGATTACGATGCCCTTTGGCACACTTGTCCCATTCCGTAATCTACAAGATACCGAGTGG
Organism: Haliotis rufescens; assembly: GCF_023055435.1. NCBI lineage: Eukaryota > Metazoa > Mollusca > Gastropoda > Lepetellida > Haliotidae > Haliotis > Haliotis rufescens. The sequence goes on from NW_025963979.1 coordinate 913,564, forward strand.
GGAGGAATGAGCCGATATGGCACGAACTGAAAACGGTTCTTGACGTCATGTGTCAGATGTCAAACGCGCAGGTACGCATGAAATGACATGGAATTTAATAATATGTCAGGTGATTTTTGTGACTGAAAAGTGTGGTAGGAAACACTGTAAGGATAATGTGGATAATTGTAAGGAACAAGGGAGGCATTAGCATGGTTAGTGACGATACAAGAGTGAGTTCTCTTTTGAATCAGTTCTTGTGTGAATGTTCCAGGACAGTTTCCAGAAGCCAACACTGAACCATTTCATCCTTTTTTCTTGAAGTTTTAGTGTGAAGAATATTAGGAGCCGCTATAGAATCTATAATAGCTACTGTACAGATACCTAACCCAAATGATCATAAAGCTAGGGTTCATTTGTTTGTTTTTGTTTTGTTTGTTGTTTAACACTGTAGTCAGCAATATTCCAGCTATATGATGGTGGTCTGTAAATAATCAAGAGTTGACCAGACGACCCATTGATTGAAATCACGAGCATCGATCCACGCAATTGGGATGCAATGACATGCATCAACCAAGTCAGCGAGTCTGACCACCAGATCCCATTAGTCACCTCTTACGTCAATTATAGTCGATTTTTACGACAAGCATGGGTTACTGAAGACCTATTCTATGCCAGATCTTCACCGGTAAGCTAGGGTTGATTCATTGCAAAGGGGACCCAAGTGCTGAGGATAGAGTTCGGGCTAACCTACCCAAAAAACAGCAACATTTGGATGTGTTCAGCGCCAATATAATATACCTAATCAACTGCATTCCTGTGCATAATAATGAAAATTAATGGGAGCAGCTTTAGAATACAATACCACAACTTCTCGTGAGGACGTTCTCTGCCGTAGGTCACATGTTTCAAAGGCAAGCAACCAGTTTTGGTGAGAATCCGTCAGACGCGAACTCGAGACCTTCGGATTGTTAGCCCGACAGCTAACCGACTGAGCTACTTCCACACTGTGAAACTAAGCGCAAATTTACCTAGTCATCCCTATGATGTCAAGGAACTGAACGAAAAGGGTCGAAAAGGTGACGGACACCTACGAAGGTTACGGGTAGGCATGGTGTCTCATGACTTTAGGCTACGGACACTTACGAATGATCCCGAGGCCATTTGGCACACTCGTCCTATTCGCCGTAATCTACAAGATACCGAGCGGTGAGGAATGAGCCGATATGGCACGAACTGAAAACGACTATACTACAAATTACGTCATAGGGTATTGTCACATGTTTGAAAAAGTTGTGGTACTGTATTCTAAAGGTAGGCCGAAAGGGGATCCGAGGGCTAAGGATAGAGTTGCAATCGAAGAGGTATGCGCGGAGATCCGTGAAGCGAGAAACACAGTCGGCAGGCGGAACCTAATCCCGCCTAGCCAATAATAAACTGCGCCCGATATACTGTCACAGTCAATGCCACAGATTCTACGTACTCATTAGCTTTTTGCAGAAACACGTGCACGATGTCATTTTCTCTCAGGACACAAGTGGTCTCCCATGATGGCAATCTGCAACCAGATACGAATAACTCTACGTGTTTTTCACAGAGTCCAAACTTTGAAATTATTCTCTTCTCAACATCAGACACTTTTAAAGATTCCTTTACATAAACACAAAACCATGAAGGGTTTATGTCAATATGCTTAAACAAAAGTTTGACACGAATCGAACTTTCTGTGGAGGCTGCCATCTTGAAACTGTAATCTCGAGGAAGATCGCCTCAAACTTCTAATAACATGCAGATAGCAACATTAAGTAAGATAGTAAAAACACAATAAATATATTTATAACAACTATCAAAATGTCTTAATTATTCATTTCATGATTCATATTCATAATATATTGACACAAACAATATTTCACTTGTGTAACGAGAGTAAAACCAAAACTGAGATAAACTGGTTCCACTTTTGCTACGCGACGCCAGCTTAGCGCGTGTTTAAGTAGGCAGGATCCCAGTCTATAACAAGCTCCTCACAGCGATATCCCGTTCGCGGAGCTCTGTGATGTTACCGAGAGCTTCAATAGGTTGTGTTTGGAGGTTTTAACTTGATACCATATTTTCCCTATTTATACAAAATAATTGCATTCGAAATCCTATTGATAAGAAACAGGTGATATAACCTGGTATGTATGAAAGACACCGGGTATCGATAAAAAAATTTGGATAAAGTCTTAGAAGACAGACATGTTTTTGTTGATCTGTTGAGTTAGGTCGAAATGTAACAAGTAATCTTTAGACTTTTGTTCTTCCAAGTACAATAAGTAGTTTTACCTCACATAAATAGCTTACATGCCTTCATCTGTACACATTTACATAGAGCTTTGAATCATGCAACAATAATATTGTATAGAACTCTAAATAATACCTTCTTTTGATGACAGTTTTAGCAAATAATATCTTTGTAAGTCGAACCGAACCGCTGGGGGTACATGACAGTAAACAGGCAGCTAGAGCATTATCTGAGTTCAACAATAGTCTCGATTGGATCAATGCATGACATGTCACACTATAAATTGGATCAATGCATGATATGTCACACTATAGATTGGATCAATGCATGATATGTCACACTATAGATTGCCTCTGAACCTGTCCATAGTACCATATGGACATATCAAATGTGTCAGTAAATCACTATAGCAGGAGTCAAAATAGTTGCACTGTCCACAAGTTGACAGCAAAACTGGCAGCAGTCTTCAGAGTTGGACACTCTCTTGCAACGCTCCATGTAACATAGGGTGTCTCGTCAGGGAGTAATAGAGTGACTTGTGTCCGGGTCAGTTAATAGTCTTTGTCTCCAGGATGCAATTTAGAAGTTCCTCACTGCTTTTTTGCTTTGCTTTTCCAGGTTGCCTGTTTTTGAAAAATGCCTGAGTTGAGAAACGTCTCAAGATAATTCTCAAGAGAATATTTTCTTAAGAATATTACAAAGATCAGGAATGAAGCCAAAATTGATATTCGAGCACTTGTGTCTATATCAGAAAGTTTGGTGAGAAAAATCTTCTTATAGGAAAAAGATGGTAAGCGCAATTGCATAGAAGACCACGGAAAAACAACTTTTTTGAATTCATGTGGGATTCTAAAGGTAACCAGCCAAGCAAGGCATATTGTCATAAAGTGATGAATGAATGCTGTTCAATAATAGTAAGAATAGTAGGACTGTTCGCCAATTGCTGATGCTGTGTACATGTCGTTGGATGTGATTTCATTTGTCTGCCATTCCGTTCCGGTTCGACAGTTGTATGCACCCGATTCATACTTTTTATGTAACCTCGTGCTGTCCGTGTGAATGTGTTGACAAACTGCCATGCCTTGCCTATGACTATGAGGATGAAAAAAACGCCATTAAATGGTCTGAATAACTGCCGAGGACTTCTTCGTCTTCTTTTCATGGTCCTGCGAGCCGGATATGTAAGTACAGTGCCTAATTATGAACTTGGACAGTGATGACAATGATATGCTCGGTGAAACACTGTCGCGTTCGCGAGACGGACACCCCGTACGGTTTTCGTCCAGGCGCAGACGACCACCTGCCTATTTGTCAGATTATGTAGTTGGCATGAATCATGAACTTGATGAAATAATGACCACACGATCGGAAATAAGTGTGGGAAGTGCACATTCTACTAGTTCTTTCGTTTTGTCAAGACTAAGTGATAAGCAAACTGCTGAACTTGAGGCAGTAAAACATAAACGTTAACTTAGAAGAAGATAGAGATATCGCTGTTCACATTAAGCATATGGAGGATGAAGCATCTGAAACAAGACATGAGCTAGAGAAGAGAGATTGGAGAGGAGTATCAAGAAAGAGAAGGAAAGTAGGTTGTCACAGGTTGCTAAAGAAAGAAACTTAAGATAAGCTGAGAATAGGTATAAAGAAGCAAAGTTAATTTCATCAATGATTGACCGTGGTGATAGGATAAAGGAGCCAGTAGTCAGTGAGACATCCTATCCCAGGGAACTTAACACTGAGGTAACATACCCAACGCAGTTTAGTGACCAAGGTGAACCAACCACTGATAGACATATCAAGCGTGAAATTGAACATTCATATGTAGACCATAATCACACTCTCCGTCCAAGTGCTGATGTGTTTGCACCTAGACAGAATAAGGATTCCCATGTCAATCAATCACCTGCCATTGTACCTCAGCCCACACTTGCTTCAGATGTTCCCAGTGTTGAATTGCCAATGAATGCAATGCTGATTTCATCTGTGTATGGAATTCCTAAACCTACTCTACCAGAATTCAAGAGTGGTAAGGAACAAGACTTTTCTTACTGAAGGTGGCACTTGAGACACTAGTTGATGTTCATCCTCACCTGACTGAAACTTACAAGTATCAACTATTATTGGATAAACTTGGTAATAAACCATGACAGCTTGCTGAGGCCCTCATGTTTCACCCTACTCCTTACACAAAAGCTGTGCAGGAATATATATATATTGCAATGCACATAATGGTAGTGCAGGCCAACTGATTCAGAGTGAGATAAGTGCCTTGCTTAACAGTCCACCAATTAGGTTTGGAGATTATGATGCCTTTGAAATTTACCTTACGTATACAGTCGTTAGTTGGGATGTTGAAATCCATGCAGAGTGGAGCTGAACTGTATTGTGCTTCACATGTGTCAACTCTGATTACCAAGCTTCCACATGGGATGCGTGATAACTTTACAGAGTACTGTATCAAACAGGGACTGTATGATTCTGGTTCTAATGCAACATACAATTTGACCCACCTTGACCAGTGGTTACAGCTTAAATCAAGGGCCAAGAGATTATCTCATCAAGCAGTGCCTTGGAATGACTCCATGAAGTCTGATAAGCAAATGTTTCCACGTACAGTTGTCTCTAGCCAACAAAGTAAGGAAACAAGTTCTGCATCAACATTCTACACTCAGCAAAATGCTTCAAATGGCAGACAACAGGGTCAACAGCTCAAGGTCAAACCAAAGTACAAGGGCTACTGTCCTAAATGTATATCAGCTGATCATTTTCTGAATACATGCCCAGAGTTTAAGAAACTTTCTGATCTGGAAGTTGAATCTTGGTTGAGAGATCGATGTTTTCGATGTGCAAGAAAACATAAACCAGAGGACTGTAACCTAAAGACACCATGTCAACTATGTACCGAGTTGCATCTTACTGCCCTACATGATGCATGCAGGCATATGACTGCACAGAAGGTGATGTTTTCGAAGACCTCTTCTCGTCTGCACAAGTATATCTTGATCAGCCATCCAAGCCCTTTAGTACCATGTTGAAAGTTGTTGTGGTTACTTTGTACGGACAAGGCCGAAGCATGAATGCTTACGCAATCCTTGATGAAGGATCTCAAAGAACCATGATTCTAGAATCCGCTGTGAAGTCTCTTGATCTTTTGGAGAAACCAGATACCATTTTGCTTACAACAATTCGGCGTGGCCATATCTGTGCAGCGGACAGTCTGTTAGTCTTCAGTTATCTGCAAAGGATATGCCAGAAACAAGATACAATGTGCTAAATGCCTTCACATCAAGCAACTTGTCTTTATCTGAATATACATACCCAGTGGCTGAACTCCAGAAACAGTGGGCACATATCAGAGACTTACCTTTGCTCCATATTGACAATGCTAAACCAGTCATCCTGATTGGTTCAGACTTGGCTGAACTGATCGTACCCCAAGAGCCAGTTAGAAGTGGACCAAGTGGTTCTCCAATCGCTGTGCATACCAGACTGGGCTGGTCACTTCAAGGAACACACAATTTCCAGCTGCAAGTTAGGACCCAAACAGTATTATTCACTGAAGTGGAATCTACTAGTCTCATGAGTGACGTTCAGGCATTGTGGAAAATGGATGTGATGCTTTATCTGAAGAAGGATGTGATAAGGTCAAAGCAGGATAACCTTGCCATGCATATTCTAGAAACTGACACTCAAAGAGTGGAAGTGAATGGTGTTTACCGATATGCAACTCCATTGTTGAGATTCGATGACACAGTGTTTGAGGCTTCAAAAGAAGATATGATCCCAACACTTCAACATATGGAGCGCCGTTTACTGAATCATCTGGCAAGGGCAGAAATTCACAGTGATCTTGTTCACAAGTTAGTTGATGATGGACTAGTATAAGTTATAAGTGACGAGAAACACAGGAAGACTTCCGAGTCATGGTACATTCCTCATCATGTTGTGTAAACAAAATGGTAAACACACGTTGGTGTTTAATTGCTCTTATGAACATGATGGTAAAAATCTCAACAAGAAATTGTTACCTGGACCACAGTTGGGACCATCCCTACTTGAGTTCTTTTGAGATTTTGACAGCATTCTGTTGCCATTGCTGGGGACATAAAGGCTACGTTCCATCAAGTGCGACTTTTGCCAAGGGACAGATCACTTCTTCGTTTTCTGTGGCGTGACATGAGATGTCATGGTGAACCAGACATTTATGAATGGCAAGTACTGATATTTGGAACAACGTGCAGTCCAGTATGCGCTACTTACGCCCTACAGAGGCATGTAAAGAACCACAGGTAGGGCAAAGAACATGTGAAGAGATCTGTTATGGAAACTTTCTATGTCAACAACTGCCTGGACAGTGTGCCAACTAGTAAAGATGCTAGAAACTTGCTCCATGATATTGGGAATCTGTTGGATGATGGAGGATTTCATGTTTGACAGTGGACCAGTAATGATGCTTCTGTTGTGCAAAATGTCCCATCCGAGGACCGTTCAGATTCGTGCGAGATGTGGTTGAACAGGGGTGGAGATGATAAGTCTGAGAGAACCTTAGGTTTGTTGTGGTACATCAATACTGATGAGCTTGGTTACAAGCAGAAGCTAACAGAATATGCTCCACTGACCTTGAGTGTGATTTATCACATACTTGCGGGCCAATACGATCCTATTGGATTTTTGGCGCCTTTCTTAGCCGTAGCTAAGTGTATTGTTCAGGACCTGTGGGCTGTTAAGAGAGACTGGGATGCAACTATTGAACAAGGTGTCCTATATGACAGATGGATGACTTGGGAGTTGCAGCTTCCAAATGTCAGTGAAGTGCGACTTCCACGTTGTTATGCTACATTGAGAACTGAGCGGACATATGGAGCTGTTTGCATACATGAGGACTGTTGATGATGGTGATATTCATGTCAGTTTTCTGCAAGCAGGTATGAGAGTTGCACCAAAGCGCCAGTTGTTCATGCCCTGGTTGGAGTTATGTGCAGCTCTTGCAGGAGCTCAATTGTTAGATGTATTGTCCAGTGAACTTACATTGCCAATCCACAGAATCATGCTTTGGAGTGATTCAAAAACACTGTTGACATGGATCAAATCTGACTCTTGCCGTTATAAGGTATTTGCGGGAACACGTGTTGCAGAGATACAGACCCTTACTGAATCCTCTCAGTGGTATTACATCAACACGGCATCCAATCCAGCTGATGACTTGAAAGGCAAGAAATTGATAGATATAAGTGATGATCAATCCCGATGGAGAAATGGTCCTACCTTCTTACTTCTATCTCTTGACCAGTGGCCGATTGAAATTCAGCCAGACACTGTAGATGACAGTGAAGTGAAAACAAGGTGCATGCTGTCTGCATTGAATGTTGATCTACCTGTTGATCCCCACAGTTGTACAGATTGGAATGATCTCGTCACCAAGACTATGCAGGTGCTTCATGGGGCAGCTGATGATGCTGATACCAGAACACAAACTGAAATGCATCTCTACAGCCTTGCTCAGCGACAGTGCTTTCCAGATGCGTTTACTGCATTGGAATCTTGGAAACTCTTACCTTCCAGTAGTAGGTTGTTGAAGCTTGATTCTGTTTATGATTCAACCTACAAGGTTGACTGTGTAGGCGGAAGACTACACAGATCTGAAGACTTACCTGGTGACGTGAAACACCCTGTAGTGTTGGATCCAAAGCATGCCATGACCCAACTCCTCATAAAGGAGTATGATGAAAGGCTTAAACACTATGGACCTGAACGGGTGCTTGCAGAAATGGGAAGAACTTTCTGGATCATACATGGAAGGGAGGCAATTCGCAAAGATCAACGCAAGTGTAGAACATGCCAGAAACGGAGAGGCAAGCCAGAAGCTCCAAAGATGGTTGATTTGCCATCAGCACAACTTCGATTATTTAAGCCAGCTTTTTATTCAACTGGAATTGACTGTTTTGGCCCTCTGACGGTGAAGATTGCTCAGAGATTGGAAAAGAGATGGGGCATTCTTTACAAATATATGACGACAAGAGCTGTTTATCTTGACATATTGGACAAAATGGACACTGATTCATTTTTGATGTCACTTAGACGTTTCATATCAAGACGTGGCAAGCCTTATGAAGTTTTATGTGACAGAGGCACAAATTTTTGGGGTGGTCAGAGAGAGCTTGAGGAGGCATGGGCAGCAATGACCTCTTCACTGAATCGACAGTTAGCAAAACAGAAAATCTCCTTTCGGTTTAATCCACCAAGTGCTCCACACTTCGGTGGTGCATGGGAACGGGAGATTAAGTGCATCAAGGATGGACTCAAGGTAATCTTGGGAGACCAATCAGACACTGAACCTGTACTTCAGTATTTGCTGAAATTGAAGGCATTTTGAACTCTAAACCATTAGGTTATGTGTCTAGTGATGTGCGTGACATAGACCCCATTACTCCCAATGTTCTGATGGGACGCCTGGATTAGTCAATCATAGGAAGGTGCAGGTGGCGCCATAGTCAAGTCCTTGCAGATCACTTTTGGAAGCACTATTTGAAACGTTCTTTGCCAGACTTGCAGTTAAGAAGCAAATGGGTTTCTGATAAGAAGGATCAGAGAGACATTAACTGTAAGGATCAGTCGCGTGACATTTCGCGACCAGTCACGCGACTGATCAGACTCCCAGAATGCCCAGATGATAACTGATTATCTTTGCCTTTGAACTGTGACTTTTATATTGTAGTGTCAATGACTGATATTGTATTGCCAATGACTGACCTTGTTTTGGTGCCATTGAACAGAATTGACATTAATGCAGCTTGCCTTAATGATAATTTTGACTATGCCAAAAGGGAATCACTTTAATCTTTTTCCAAATTTTGTTCCAAATTTGGGGGCGGCTTTGTCATAAAGTAATGAATGAATGCTGTTCAATAATAGTAAGAATAGTAGGACTGTTTGCCTATTGCTGATGCTGTGTACATGTCGTCGGGTGTGATTTTGTTTAACTGCCATTCCGTTCCGGTTCAACAATTGTATGCACCCGGTTCATACTTTTTATGTAACCTCGTGCTGTCCGTGTGCATGTGTTGACAAACTGCCATGCCTTGCCTATGACTATGAGGATGAAAAAACTGCCATTAAATGGTCTGAATAACTGCCGAGGACTTCTTCGTCTTCTTTTCACATATACAATGTCAGATGTTGTAGGGAGGTGTAGGCCCTGATCCACCTTGAGTGCAAAACGCTGTGCCCTCCCAAGTGCTAGTATCTCCCTGTTTGTGATGTTTGACCAGAGTTCGCAACCAAATAGTGCTTGGGAATGCAAACTGTTTGTAGCAGTTTTGAACTTGTTATATGGTTTTGCGCCTTGATGTGAGGTCAAGATTTGACAAGTGCCATTGCTGAAGAGCCTAGCTTGGAGCAACTATCCAGGGTTCTATCATGGGATAACATTTATACTAAGTTATCCTATAATAATTAGATCCACATCAAGTGCTTTTATGAGTTATCATGGTGTAATATTTATACATCATTTCATATAATTATAGTTTGGCAAGTAATATTTATCATCAGGTAAAATGTATATATAAAATATCAGTAGTTTCAGTTATAGCTTTTTAGATAGATGCTAGCCTAAGGTAATGGGAGCGCATCTGACATACTATTCAATAAGACAAGAGTTACGTCTACATAGTTTAATAGATTAGAAGCTTTTAGATAAATGCTAGCCTAAGGTGTCAAGATCCCATCTCCCAGACAAAGGATATGTCTACATAGTCTTATAGATTACCTGGAACTATTTTATTTAAGTATATCTGTCATCACCTACCGGGGTATATTAGAATAACATTACTTCAGTTAAGACTCATTAAGGATTAGCCCCCCTACAAGCTCGTCTATAGTGCATTAAGGATTAGCCCCCATACAAGCTCGTCTATAGGGCATTAAGGATTAGCCCCCACACAAGCTCATCTATAGTGACACCCTAATCTCTTTCAAAGCATCCAGTAAATATGTCAACAAGATTAGTGCCAGTCCAACAGGATTAACAGGATTTAGTATTCCCCTCTGTCTAGCCATCCATTTAGCATAGGGCACAACCAATCGTGTATCAACCAATCCTATTCCTTTTTATTGTTCAAATTTTTGTTAAATACATACTGTAGCCAGGTTTTAGGCAGAGAAGGGGTTTGACTCTCTTACCAAGCAGGCCTCTCTCCCACAGCCCAGAGTGTGTACCCACTCTCTGTGGCACCCTCAGTTATTATCTAAGTATATTGTAAATTGTTAATTGTTCTTGTAAATAAAATAGTGATTAGTCTCCTTTGACTCTGGCTCTTTGCTGACTAATTCCCCAAGAAAACCAGCACGTCATTTGGAAGGTATTGTTCACCCAGAACAGTTCCAAGATAATTTGGCGGAGAATCATCGTTTCCGGAACCACGGAGTCCAGGAACTAACTACGACCACCTACAAGAACCCATTGGAGGACATGTCCAACTGTGATCATCTGATGGAATAACAAGCAAGCTGCATCTACCTCTGACCTCAACACTGGATTAAAGACAACCAACTCCTCCAAAGACACCAACAAAGGAAGAAAAAGTCTTCAAATATTGTAAGTACTACATTGTTGATTACTTGTCTTCCTTTAATTTAGTACGGTACATACTAATAGGTGTCATGGCAAATATGGAGTATGGTATGGAAAGTAACTTTGAAAGTGAAATTCCAACAGTGTCTTTAGTTACGCCCCTTGCCAAAAGTGTAATTCAGGCAAAATTTGGCACAAAACCAACAAATTGTTTAGTAGATACAGGGGCATCCATTTGTTGTATTTCGTCTGCTTTTCTGAGCACAGCTTTTGAAAACCTTACTCTTTGAAACTCACCCTTTCCACAGGTTAAAGGTGTTGGCAGCGAATTGCATAAAGTGTTAGGTTCAGTTGTGTTAGATTTTGTCATTGAGGATCAGGAATTTTCTCAAAGATTCTATGTACTGCCTACACTGCCGAAGGCAGTGATACTAGGTGAGTACTTCCTTAATGACAATGATGCAGTCTTAGATTATAGCTGTCATTCCTTGATACTTAACAACAGCACATCAGATAGGCAATATATCAATTTCATAGCCAATTCAGTGCAAGAGATTAGTGGATTAGCAAAAACAATAGATCAGATTTACATCCCCACTCAGAGTGAAATTCATTTCAAGGTTAGACTATCAGAGACCAAAGAGGATTCCCTCATCCTCATTGAACCCATTGCTTCCCTCACTGCTCATTCTGAAGTAGCATGTGGTAGAACTCTTTCCAAAGTGAAAAGCAAAACTGCTACATTTAGGCTTATGAATCCCTCTTAAGAAGAAAAGGTTCTTGACCAGGGTACAGTTGTAGGCAAATTTAGTTACATTGACAAAGACTCAGTTTTTGAAATCGAATCTGACCAACCATTCATCAGTACCGTTAACACAAACAATGAGAAGAGAGACAATGACACCAGGGATTATGTTAAAATTGCACAAGAGTTAGGATTTGATTTGACCAATACACAACTGACTCCAGACCAACGACACAGACTACTTAGATTTTTGGGACAAAATAGAAACATGTTTTCAACAAGTCTTGCAGATTTAGGAAAGACTGACATGCACCAACATATCACTGACACTGGCAACCACCCACCCGTTAAGAGTAGACCATATCGCCAATCTCCTCATCTCCAAAAAGTCACCGAAGAACTTATAGATGATTTTCTGAAGTATGATTTGATCGAGGATTCTACTTCTATGTATTCAGCTCCCATTATCCTAGTCAAGAAACGCGATGGCTCATACAGATTTGTTTGTGACTACAGAAAGTTGAATTCTGTCACTTTACCAATGTCATGGCCTCTTCCTGTTTTCGATGATGTTGTTGATAACATCGCCAATGCACAAGCTAAGATCTTCTCTACTTTAGACCTTGCTAATGGCTTCTTCCAAGTGCCATTACATGAAGATTCAAAGCATAAAACTGCTTTTTGTCACCCATCAAGGCCTTTATCAGTTCAATGTTACCCCAAGGTTTGACAAATTCTCCACTTTGTTTTCAACAGCTCATGAGCAAGGTGCTAAGAAAATTGCTTTTTAAGGTTGCGCTGATTTACATTGATGATTTGATAATTTACAGCAAAAACTTTGAAGAGCATCTCCAACATTTGGAGCAAGTATTTTACTATCTGAAACAGGCAAAATTAACACTAAAGCCATCCAAATGCAATTTTGCAACAGACAAAGTTTCTTTTCTGGGTCATGTTTTATCATGTGGAGGTGTTCAAGTTGATGACAAAAAGATTGAAGCAATTAGAACCTTTCCAGTGCCCAAGTCACAAAAGCAGATTCGCTCCTTCTTAGGTCTCACGAACTTCTACAGGAAGTATGTGAAAAATTGCGCTCACATAGCGCTTCCACTGAATGCCTTGCTAAAGAAGCATTCGGAGGCAGAAGTAGGAAAGAAACCAAAGTTCCAATGGTCACTTGAGTGTGATCAGGCATTCAACACACTCAAACATGCTATGAGTAATACACCTGTTCTGGCGTATCCAAATTTTGACAAAGAATTTCTTCTCGCAACTGATGCCAGTGATATGAGCATAGGTTTTGTTTTGAGTAAAAAAGACGAGAAAAATAATGAACATCCAATAGCTTTTGGTGGTAGAGCTCTTCATGGCAGCGAAAAGAATTGGAGCATTACAGAAAAGGAAGGCTTAGCTCCAGTTGAAGCCATTAGATCCTTTCGTCCATACCTTGCAAATTCCAAATTCACAGTCTACACTGATCATATAGCATTGAAATGGCTGAAATCCATCAAGGATGCCACAGGTAGGTTAGGGCGATGGTCTTTTGAACTTTCTACCTACACTTTTGATATTGTTCACCGCAGCGGCAAAGCCAATGGGAATGCTGATGCTCTCTCACGTAGGGAATATGAGGAAAATATTAACTGTAATGATCAGACAGAAGAAGATGCTGAGAAAACAGTCTGTCAATAACTTCAACTCAGCAAAGCAAATCAACTAGCAGTACCACAATCTTGCCAAACACACTTTCATCCACACAGGTCACACAGACAACTCAGACTGAGGATATTTTCACACCTATTGTCAATCAGTTAGAATCCGACACACAGACAACACATTGGTCAGTCACCTTTGAATATGAAGAGGATTATCAGTCAGTACCAGTTGTTGTTGCAGCATTACATGCTACAAATGCTGATGTTACTCAAGACACATTGGTCGAAGTAAGTATAAAAGAACATCCAAATTTACATCACCTACAAAGGATTTGTCCAGATTTCATCCAAATCTTTGACTACAAAGAGGATGATGTCCTTCCACAAAATGAAAAGGATCGTCAAAAGATTCTTATCGAAGCCAATACTTTTGAAATTGATGAAGGCATCCTATACAGATTCGTTCCACAAAGACAGAAAGGCCATGCAGACAAGTTCATTAAACAGCTGGCAGTCCCAAGAACCCTCAGGAATCAAGTCCTCCAATCCTACCATGACTCAGAGTTCGGCGGTTGCCACCATGGGAAAGAAAGGATGCACAACACCATGAGACCTAAGTACTATTGGCCCAAAATGTACAGCGATATTGCTACTTATGTCCAGACGTGTGAGGTATGTCAACAGACCAAGAGGCACTACCATGGCAAGAAGGCACCACTTCGTCCACTACCTGTAGAAGAGGTCTTCACCCGATGGCACGTTGACATTCTCGGTCCCCTGCCAACAACACCAGATAAGTACAAGTACATTTTGGTCATCACAGATGCATCATCTAGATGGTGTGAAGCCTTTCCACTTCGGACCCAAGAAGCCAAAGAAGTAGCAGATGTTCTTGTCAGAGAAATATTTTGTCGGTATGGCGCTCCAAGGACCTTAATTTCAGACAGAGGTCAGAACTTCATGTCCAAACTTATCAAAGCAATTTGTGAACTTTTGGCAATTAAATTTACCCATACCAGCCCATACCATCCTCAAACAAACAGCTGTGTAGAAAGGCTCAATTCCTATATCAATCAATCACTAAGAGCCTATTGTAACAAGTCTCAAAATGATTGGCCCTGTTTTATTCCTGGCATCATGGTGGCCTATCGGATGGCCCTAAATTCATCAACACAAAAATCCCCATACGTTATGCTTTTTGGCCGAGAAATGAGAGCTCCACAAGATGTAGCACTAATTCCAAAAGAAAATTTAGGCCACAATAACAAAAGTTACCTTTCGGATTTGCTTGAGGAGCTTGAAATCACTAGAACAATTGCAGCTGAAAACACTGCTCGGGCTAAGGCGGTGTATTCAGAACAATATAATCGAAAGGCTAAAGAACCAAAATTCGCCCCAGGTCAAAGAGTTTGGCTTTACTGTCAAAAAGTTGAAAAAGGCCTTTCCAACAAATTAACCAAAAAGTGGTATGGTAGCTATTATATCATCCATACAGGTCCAAATTATACCTACAAACTACGCCGAAGTTCTGACGACAAAATACACAAACCACTGGTCCATGCCAACCGTCTGAAGCCATATTTTGATCCTGCTGATCGTATCCTCCAGAACCATACCTCAATGACACCATTTACATAGATTCAGGAGTCATGGATGACAATGAGGAACCAGTCAATGATACTCAGCTTGACAGCAACAATTCCCCATCAACAAGTTCAACTTACCAGGCTACTGATCAATCACCTCCACAACAGAAAGGTAAGAAGGTCAGTTCCAAAACAAAGGCAGGTACTTCCAGCAACAAGAGTCCGAAGCAAAAGACCCCAACAAAGAAGAAAAACCCTGCTCCAAGTACAACAGAAAAACCTGCCAGTCCCAGTACAACAATGACGAAGGAAAATCATGCTCCAACCAAGCTAAATGAAAAAGTAAACAAAGGGAAAAGAGGAGTGAATAGTAAGTATCACCAGAAAACAACTTGATGACGGCCAGGCACAACCTCCAAGTCAGAGTCCAACATCAGGTAATCAAACCAAGGATATCCCTCCTATTTTCAATCCAAAGGACATCCACTCAATTGTAAGTTCTAAGAGAGCAAATGGCAAAATCTACAGAGTGAAATGGAAGGATCCAGAAAGGGGAAACACATGGGAGTATGGCAGCAGCATTCCAGACTCCATTCAGAGAGAATTTCACCTCAAAAGAAGTATGTCAGGAAAACGACGAAAATGTCCACTGAAGAATCATAAGTTTTTTGACCAAAAAGGAATCAGCACAAGACAATAAATCAGTCAATGTTCTGTCAGGGAATACAATGTCAGGAAATGTCGAGCAAGACAACACCAAACCATGCATAGAATTAGATGTCAAACCACATCCGTTTTTTCCCAAACACCTAAGAAGAGTAGAACATAAAATAGAAAGAGTTCTGGGCATTGAAATTACTCAAGGAGACTGCTATGTCAAGGTCTCATATAAAGAATATCCTGATACTGTCCACACATGCTATTTTGAAAATGTTCCTCCCCACCTCATACAGCACTACCTTGATGATAGCTGGAAGGATCTCCGTAATTGGTCCTGTCTAGAAGATAATCCTCCATATGATCCAGAGGAAGCACCAATTTATAAATCCAAAAAGGTTATTTTTCCACATAAAGACTTTGGAAACATCAACACCTTTTTATACCGTATTTCAGACAGTAGTCCCCATGGACCATACCAGGATCAACTCCCCATACATACCGAAAGATGCCAATTGAACATATTCTTGATCAAAATACAAAATCTCCTGAATAAACGGTGCAAATCACGAAACAGCTATTAGCTGTACCTTGTTATGTTTTCTTGTGTCCAGTCTTTTCACCATGGGTTGCCAGTTGAGAACAAATGGCATCAGCCTGATCATCTGAGTTATTTGTATCACAACAAATTTTGAGCATTGACCTGATCAACCAATCTCAAAAGCGAAGTGAAATGAGTCAACCAAAGTGAACCATAACGAATCAAAATGAGTCAAACCAAAATGAACCAAAACAAATCGAAATGACACAAACCAAACCATACTGCGAATCCGTACCGAAACCAAACCGTACCGAAGCGAAGCAAACCATACTGCGAATCGAACCCAAACCGTACCGAAAGGAAAGCAAACCATACAGCGAATCAAACCCAAACCGTACCGAAAGGAAAGCAAACCATACTGCGAAATCGATCCCAAACCGTACCGAAGCAAACCGAAACCATACCGAAGCGAAGCAAACCATACTGCGAATTGCACAGAAACCTATCGAAACGAAGCAAACCATACTGCAAATCAAACCGAAACTGTACCGAAGTGAAGCAAACCAAACCCTATCGCATTGGACCGAACAAAAATCAAAGAAAAGGCAAACCAAATAGTTACGAAAACTAACAAATAATTCTAAAAAGGATATACATAAGTTCTAACACCTTTTGTATACCTTATTAGTGTAATAAATCAATGCACTTGTTATATGCACATGCACATATATGTATATATAATGCGTCTAATGACTCCAAAAATAGAATGATATTTTATTAATAATTTTTTCTCAGGATATACTTTTGTAATTTGCTGCCAATACATTCTTCCTGGCCATGACACCATTTAGTAATACTTATGTACTCATCTTTTACATCGTAATTATCATATTTGTTTTATTTTCTAGTTATTACAGACAAACAGAGGAAATATTTATATATGACATATTATATGAACATGCTAACTCTCTTTTCTTTGTTTCCATGTAAAACCTCCATGGACACAGCCAACTATCCTAAACCTCAAGCCAGGATGTGGAACTCAAGGCCTCTTACATCACCCATAAACCACCAGTACAGAGTGCCAAGACAAGCCAGCTCCACATCCAGATTCCCTGATGACAGCATTTTTATATTATGATCCATATATCAAAGAGACTCTATAATAATTGTTATTTACTATACTACCAGTTTAACTTTATACATTGTCCATCTAAGCCTTAATTATTTTTATTTTTACACGTTTAGGGTCCCAACTTTTTCAGACGGAGGGGAAGTTATCATGGGATAACATTTATACTAAGTTATCCTATAATAATTAGATCCACATCAAGTGCTTTTATGAGTTATCATGGTGTAATATTTATACATCATTTCATATAATTATAGTTTGGCAAGTAATATTTATCATCAGGTAAAATGTATTTATAAAATATCAGTAGTTTCAGTTATAGCTTTTTAGATAGATGCTAGCCTAAGGTAATGGGAGCGCATCTAGACATACTATTCAATAAGACAAGAGTTACGTCTACATAGTTTGATAGATTAGAAGCTTTTAGATAAATGCTAGCCTAAGGTGTCAAGATCCCATCTCCAAGACAAAGGATATGTCTACATAGTCTTATAGATTACCTGGAACTATTTTATTTAAGTATATCTGTCATCACCTACCGGGGTATATTAGAATAACATTACTTCAATTAAGACTCATTAAGGATTAGCCCCCATACAAGCTCGTCTACATCTATAGTGCATTAAGGATTAGCCCCCATACAAGCTCGTCTATAGGGCATTGAGGATTAGCCCCCACACAAGCTCATCTATAGTGACACCCTAATCTCTTTCAAAGCATCCAGTAAATATGTCAACAAGATTAGTGCCAGTCCAACAGGATTAACAGGATTTAGTATTCCCCTCTCTCTAGCCATCCATTTAGCATAGGGCACAACCAATCGTGTATCAACCAATCCTATTCCTTTTTATTGTTCAAATTTTTGTTAAATACATACTGTAGCCAGGTTTTAGGCAGAGAAGGGGTTTGACTCTCTTACCAAGCAGGCCTCTCTCCCACAGCCCAGAGTGTGTACCCACTCTCTGTGGCACCCTCAGTTATTATCTAAGTATATTGTAAATTGTTAATTGTTCTTGTAAATAAAATTGTGATTAGTCTCCTGTGACTCTGGCTCTTTGCTGACTAATTCCCCAAGAAAACCAGCACGTCATTTGGAAGGTATTGTTCACCCAGAACAGTTCCATGATAGTTCTCTCGCATGATGTATAGGCAGCGCTGAGGATGATGCCAACAAGCTTAATCTCAGGATGTTGTTGGAATTGGTTGAGCCTACAGGATCAACTTTGGAGGGTTCTTGTTACTTGAGAATTTAACCAAAGTACTCTTTGTAGGAGAAAAGGTAGAGCGTCATTATGTATTGTATGCTTCACAAAGCAATATCATAGTTCGAAGATTTGTTTCTACTGGGCTGATAACTGCTATGTCCTCAGTTTGTGTGGGTGATGGAACATGCAGGTCTAGGACAATGGTAGCTTTTTTGCTAGAGAATAGATTTTCCAACAGCTCATTTACGAGTATTTTCGCAGAAAGAACACTTAGCTGTGCACCTCTCTTGCCAAGTTAACCAAGTAATTTAAGACCTTGTGTCATGTATCTGCGATGTACACGTTTATAATTTTGCTTTCACTATAATCATTGTGTCCTACGCAATACAATGAATATGTCTATAGAACTAGTTATAGACCGTACCCTGGTGACTAAGCCAGCAGGAGTTATCTCCCCTACCTGAAGTGCCGCCATCTTAGATTGGCAAAGAGGGGCATGCTGGGTGATGCGTGCGCATTCAAGATGGCGTCACGTCCGTTTCCGGGGAGGCATGCGCCTCCAAGAGGGAGTCACATCCGGTTCCGGGAGGCGTGCGAGGAGGAAAAGCGCATGTAAAATCCTCCACTTCAAATTAGAAAAAGCGCGCGTAAAATGTTCCACTTTCATTTTTTTTTTTTTTAAAAGTGGTGGTGGAAAGGACGGTGGTGGTGGTGGAGGGAGGAACAGGATGAGGTTGCTTTTTTGTGGTTGTGGTGGGTAGGTAAAGCAATGATGAAAGCGTTCTTTCGGGAAAGTGAGGTGGCCCTGAAAAGGGCCGTTGGAAACAAACTGGAATGGGAACTGGAACGGGAAGGGAAATGGAAACTTCATTCTAGGAAGGTGGGAAAGCTTCCTCATTCGCATTCTCCTCGCACAGATAGTGCCAGTAAGCAGTAGCTGCCACGTTCTTCTTGTGTCTCACCAGCCTGGTCAGCTTGAGGTAGGCGCAGTGAGAGGACCACTTGAGGTGTTCCAGCCAAGGATCATCGTTGGGAGCCCATCTTCTCAGCTGCTTGCCACAATGAAAGCAGTACACACCATCAGCACCTTGTGTGTACACGAAGCCCACATGGGCCATCTCTTCAGCGGTCTGTTTCATCTGCATCAACCAACCCTCAAACGAGGCTAGCCTTCTTTCAAAGTGTAGATAATGGGGCGACGGTGGCTTACTGGATGGCGGTGGCAGTGGCCTACCATCACAAGCATCCGTACCCTCACCCCTGGGTCCACAAGAATTTCAGAAGAGTCCTGGTCCCCTCACCACAAACATCTGCACAGCTCTTTGTCTCTGCCATTCTCGGGGCGATGATGATTTTTTCACAAGTGACACTGAACCCACTCGAGTGTTCGCTCTCTTTTATTGGAGAGGAGTGGATTGAAATGGTCCCTGTTTTGATTGGTCCAAAACGCAGAACGCCTTATTTTTCCAAACCGACCCGACCCTTGTGTTTCTTTTCCATAGGAACAGGCCTGTTCCATGTGAGAGAAAGCACAACTCGGCTCGGGTGCTGTCTTCTGATTGGTAGTTGCTGTCTTCTGATTGGTCAAAACCCCAAGTTTCTGATGAGCCAGATTTTCGATCCTGTTTTGGGGAAGGCTTGTCAAGAAAATCAGATGTTCATCAGGCACTCATAGGCATCATGACTGACAAGCATGGTTGGTTCAGTGTATATCATCTGAGCAAAGTGACTAACGCATGGCACATGCTGCTCAACTGTTTTTCCAGTTTCCAGTTTCCAGTTTGTTTTCCAATGGCCCTTTTCAGGGCCACCCATCTCCCCCGAAAGAAACGTTTTGATCATTGCTTTGCCAACACAAACAACAATCCAAAAGAACCCACACCCTCCCCGTCCTTTTGGAGGTACACGCCTACGAGTAAAAAACACGACTACGAGTAAAACACCACGTATGTCTATCGATCTCTCTCTATCCATATAAATATAAATATATATATACTCACACGTAAAAGAAACGCAAGTGGTTTAAGCAAATAGGTAACAAACACGGAACCATAAATTGATACGAGTTTTAGCATGTAGTGAAGCCTGATGGTGTTATCAATATTTTTGGTTTCATTTTGGAAGCCCCGAGTAAAAACACACCATTTCAATGAATATGTGGGTATCATGCACCCATTTCTCGCGAAATTGAAAATGCACGAACTGTCACAAACTGTAGTGGGTATATAAGTGTGGCCGATTATTGGACCTAACACTCCTTGGTCAACAATGCCACGCCTAACTCAAATTCAGACAAACAAGGCTATCGGAAGTTTGGAAGCTGGAGAGTGTCCAAGATATTGCCCGTCATTTCAACGTTAACATAACCACAATTTACCGTCTCCTGCATCGATACAATGCTACATAGACCACAGATGACCTCCCTCGGAGGGCCGTCCTAGGGTCACCACACCCCGACAAGATCGGCAGATTACCCGTCAACACCAGCGACATCCTTTCCTAACTGCAAGTGAAAGTGCTCGACAGACCATAGGAATACATAATCGACACATTAGCCGAGACACTGTGATCCGACGTCTCCGTTCCAACAACATCAGCACGTGGTCCTGTTCTCCAACCACGGCATCGACAAGCACGACTTCAGTGGGCACAGGGTCATCGCAATTGGCGTCATCGTGATTGGAGGCGTGTCATCTTCTCTGATGAAAGTCGCTTCTGTGTCTCCCATGCAGACGGAAGAGTCAGAATTTGGCGGCGTCGAGGTGATCGTTTCGCTGACAGAAACGTTGTGGAAAGGGGTCCATGGGGTGGACATAGCGTCATGATATGGGCAGGGATTTGACTTAATGCGAGACTTGGACCCATGTGCTTTCTGGATGTTGGTCAAGGTCGGGGACACAACGTCACTGCTCAGCAGTATATCGCCCAAGTGATTAGACCCCACGTTGTTCCATTTTTTGCACAAGATCAACAACACATTTTCCAGCAGGACAACGCTCGTCCCCATGTTGCCAGAGATACCATGGCCTTTCTGCAACAACACAACATCCGTGTTCTACCGTGGCCATCCCTCAGCCCTGATCTGAACTCCATCGAACACTTGTGGGATGAGGTTCAAAGGCGTCTGCACAATGTGCGCCCAGTCCCTACAACTGCCGATGAACTACGCACAGCTGCTCTGGATGTGTGCACGAGGCTCACTAGGGCCTTCACAAATCGTCTGATCCACTCAATGTACAGGAGATGTGTGGCAGCGATCAATGCTAATGGTGGTCACACCAGGTATTGACTGACATTTTGGGTATTGACCCGAAACTGTGTAAGCCCTTAACATTTGAAAAAAACATGTCAATTATGTCATCTGCCTTTTAATCCATTAAACTGTCTTCAGCCAAATTTTTGTCAATCTTGCCCTATTAATATTTCTTGTCTTTACTGGTGAAAATAAATAACATGTATACTGCATACTCGACTTGCGTTTCTTTTGCGTGTGAGTATATATACGACACTGCATAGCACTATATGTAAACCATAACAAAATATAAATGTATTGACAATAAACTATATTTAGAGTAAAATAATACTTAAGGTTGGTATGGGCGAAATCGTCTTGACGACGTCACTGCACGTTCCGTCACAGGAGTTGTGGAGGTGGCGGTAGAGGTGGGGGTGTTCATAGTATTGGTTGTGGCAGTCAATGCAGTCACCAACTGCAAGTCTTCTGTGATGTTCAAAATGTCCTCTCTTCGTTCCACGAGCGAACGAAAGGCATCGACAGTCAAGCTGACTACTTTTTCAGTGCCATCTATATCTCGTTTTTTTATGTGAACATAAACCCTCTGGTTGAACACAGTTACATTAAAGGTGTCGTTAAAACAATACTTGACTATTGATCGCCATGTCTTCTTCTTATCTCTCGTGTAGGGTGAATAAAACAATCGTGTTATCTTGACGAAGTGAGGATAGGGTGCTACAACATCACTTTTTATAGAGGGTTAGGGGACACGGGTGGCCCAGTCGTCTAAGGCGCCGCGATTCGCTGTGCAGAGTTGCGTCCCTTGGGCACGCCAGAAACCTATGATTGTGGGTTCGAATCCCGGTTCGCCCCGATTTTGTTTCTAGGTTTGTCAGCACCATACCCGTGCTCGTGGGTTTCACCGAAGTGGTAAACGTCTGAGACCTGCATCACTTCGGGCTTTCCTCCCACATTAAGCTGACACGCCGTGATATAACTGGAATACTGTTAAAAGCGGCGTTAAACCCAACTCACTCACTATAGAGGGTTAAGGTTTTGATTGACAGGAAAAAATTGCATAGATTTGTGAATACGAACAATACAAATTTAAGGCAGTTGACGAAATTATCCAATCAGTTGCAACTAAAAAAAAGAGGTCACCACTCAATCGAAAGTAGAACAAAATGCTGCTGACGCATTAAAAAAAAGTGAGATAAGTGTGTAATTTTTGAAATGTGATAAGCATCATTTCATACTTCTCTATTTCACACATGTGCGTTACATTCGAAACATCTCAGAGAGACTATAAGGTTAGCGAGTGGCGTATACCCAATTGACCTCTTCTACATATGAAGGCTTATTGCTAAAAAAATCCCTTTTTTTAAACAAAGATGAACAATTATTTTCTGAGTTTTTGAAAAATCAAAGCCTTTTCAATAAAGATACGAACTGTTATTACTAAGATGTTTTAAACCACGAACAGATAGTTTCATGTTGTTATTTTGTTTTAACACACTCATCATGAATTCGATTTTTCTAGATTGAGAAATTCAAATCTTAAAAAAAAGATACTAAACAAGATTATCTGTAAAGTGTCATATTTCAAAATAATCTTAAAACATTTAGCAATCATTGAATTCTTTTGTTTCTAGATGAGATTGTTTTTAACAGAAGACATGAAACCAGAGTCACTTTTTTAAATGCATCGGAAAAGAAACGAAGAAGTTTTTATGCGCGTGCTTAGTACTGGAGACTCTCTGTATACCATTCCTTAAAACTGGCTCTGAATACTTTAGAAACTAAGGAATATTAGACATTACACATATTTTATTGGAATGTAAAAGTGTATAATGGTTCTTTGTCCCATTACATTTCTTACATACTGGCATAGCGACTATATTTACGACACCCATTGTCTGAAGAACATTTAATTGCAAAGGCTCATTACCCTGGAGCCATGACATCCATATGCCTTGAAACACTTAATTGCTATTATTTATAAGATGCTAATCCTAATTGTTAATCCCCATTTTTGTGTACATCGACCGTCTGCCATCCTGAACGAGATGTGCAAGTATGTCACTAATAAGTGGATGAATTACTATTTATATTTATATTTATTACTTACTAAATGTCAGGTGACCTTGGATATATATAAGCCTTGGTCCACTCCACCACCTTCTCCCACAACCACCCCGGCTTCCTTCATCACCACCTTCGCACTATACTTCTTCGCCGCAGGCTCAGCATCAATCCTAACTAAACAACTCTCAGCAGACAGGATAGGTTTATGGTTTAAACGCGAAAAAATCCATTACAGCAACATCAAAAAAGCAAATAAAGGTTACCAAATAATATTCCCAAATCAAGATTCCTTCAATGCAGCTAAAAAAAATAGAACAACTATTTCACGTAACCGTAACAAAACAAATTCCAAATTGGCAGCAATTCACCAGAGGGGTAATAAGAGTAAACCCTAGAGAAACAGCCGAAGTCCTAGAACTCTACACCCAAGAAGCAAACACAAATCAATACACTCAACCCCAAATAACCAGCACCCGCAGGATAACCTCAAACAGAAACGGCAAAACGGTCCCTACCTCAATCGTTATTGTAAACTTTAAAAAACCTGCTAAATTTCCTGAAGCCCCTAAACACATCTCTTTCGGTGCCCACACTAAACTAGAAGTTAAACCATACATCAAACAGGTCAAACAATGTTTTAACTGCCTTAGATATAACCACACGGCCACCCAATGTACATTAAAAAAAAACTAAATGTAAAAAATGCGCCCAAACCGATTGCCCAGGCACATGCTCTCCCTGGTGCATCCATTGCAAATGCATAAAACATACATCACACTCAAACCAGTGTCCGCACAGACATGCCCTAACACAACAGGCTAACAAACACATAAACATAGATTCGGCCAAAATCCAAACAAGAAAATATGCACCACCTACATCCAAACCTCTCCTCCCCACACCACACTCAAACACCACACACAAACTCCCGGATTCCCTCTGGGGCAACCACATAGAAACCGCACCCACCACATCCACACATCACCTCACACAGCTACCTACCAACTCCCCCATAACATCAACACCCGCATGCAAAGCAAACAGCAAAACCACAGACACACAACGACCCTCAGCCAGACACTCTACAGCCCCCAAGGCAACAACACTTCCCCACAAGCAAGCACAAAAAAACCCCTCAAACACTGAGGGAACCACAGCTACACCCAACACGCAAGCACAAACTCAACCCCCCACACCACAAACACCTCAACAAGCCTCCCCAATGAAAACTCAAACAATAAATAACAACCTAAACCACGAAGACGAGTATTCTTCCACCGAGGAAATAAATGAAATCACTTTCTCAGCCCCTAAAACAAACAAAAACTTCAGGCGCAAAAATCCTCAATCAATAAAAAACAACCTAAACGACGAAGATGAGTATTCTTCCAAGGAGGAAATAAATGAAATCACTTTCTCAGCCCCTAAAACAAACAAAACCTTCAGGCGCAAAAATCCTCAATTAACTAGCACTAAAACTCTTAATAACCTCACACTACTCCTAGCCTTCATGCATAAGCAAAACTCACCAAATGCTAGTACTAAAGCTTTTCACTCAGTAGCGCAAAAACTAAAACTCACAACTCTCTCCTTTGAGTTATTTCTCTCCCAACTTAGGGAAGCTACCAATTAAACACAACCTAAAACTCAAAACAAACTAATAACCTCTCATCCCCCCCAAAATGGAAGGACTAAATATATTTCAGTGGAACGCCAACGGATTAGCCTCCCACGGCCAGGAATTAAAAGTAAAATTCAAACGAGACAAAGGTCCACACATAGTCTGTATACAGGAAACTAAATTCTCTACTAGATCTAAATTCACCCTACCAAACTATAACTCAATAAGAACTGACCGAGCCAAAACAAACCCAGGAAGAGCCGGAGGCGGCCTAATCATATACGTCAGGGAAGACTTAAGCTACAAAGAACTAAAAATAAACACACCAAACCTAGAAGCAAACGGTATCCAAATAACAAATAATAACCAAAAAATTAATATAATTAATATATACCACTGGGTAGAAAAACAGGTCAAACCTGAGGAGTTAAACACCCTCCTCCAAATAGGCAATAAATCTACAATCTTCCTAGGAGACTTTAATGCCAACCACCCTACCTGGGGTATAGAAGATAAAATAGATAAACACGGAAAACTCATCTCAGAATGGATAGAACAAAATGACCTAATACTACTAAATAACAACCAACCTACTAGATACGACAAAATACACCACAAAATATCGGCTATGGACTTAACCATATGCACCCCAGATTTAGCCAAAAGTATTCAATGGGAAGTACACGGGGTACCACTAGGTAGTGACCACTTCCCCATAAATATAACTATAGGAGACATAAACATCCAAACACCAACCCAAAACCAGGAACCTAAATTCCACTACAACAAAGCCGACTGGGACAACTTTCAGGAAATTTGCAACCAGGATAACCTAGCTGACCTAGAAAGTAACGACCCCGAAATCTACTGTAAATACCTCACTGACTATATAATAAACGCAGCTAAAAACTCCATTCCTTTCAAAACAACCAACATAGGCAAACCCTCGGTTCCTTGGTGGAACGAGGAGATAGAACACACTAGATGTAAACGCAAATCCGCATTCAATAAAGCCAAACGTGACTTCAAACACCTAAAGATAGCACATGAACTAAATCACAAAGTACAAAGCTTAGTTAAAACAGCTAAAACTAGAGACTGGAATTTTTTTTGCGAAGAAATTAACCATCATACAGACGCCAGAACAGTTTGGCGCAAAACCCACGCCATTAGGGGCATTAAACGTCCTAAAAAAAACTCCCAACATAAACAATACAACAAACCCCACTGAAAAAGCTAATAACCTAGCAAATCACTTCTCGGCCGTCAGTAGCAATAGCAACTTCAACCAAAAATTCCAGGAACAACTAAAATCAGAAACCAAATTTACCAAAGAGCCAAAAGATAATAACCTAGAAATTAATCTCCATTTCACAATGGAAGAACTCCTCCACTTCCTACAAAATAGGAAAAAGGGCACAGCCCCAGGCTTAGACCTTACTTCATACCAGATAATTTGACAACTACCACCCAAACTACTCCAAACTCTTCTAAAACTCTATAACCTCATATATGTAAACGGACAGGTCCCATCACCTTGGAAACAAGCCCTGGTCATACCAATCCCCAGACCCAATAAACCAGCTGACCAGGCTAATTCATACAGACCAATCTCCCTAACTTCTAACTTATGCAAAATAATGGAATCAATGTAAAAAAAACAGGTTACAACACTACTTAGAACAAAACAACATAATAAATCCAGACCAAAGCGGTTTCACTCCTGGACGCTCAACCTTAGATAACCTCGCCCGACTAGAGCAGGACATTAAAACAGGCCAACTTAACAAACAATATACTACAGGCATCTTTCTAGACTTCTCCAAGGCATTCGACATGGTTTGGCATAACGGGCTAATACAAAAACTACAAAAACTAGGTCTTAAAGGTCAAATAATTAACTACATCCAAAGTTTCCTAACAAACCGCAAAATCACCGTGGGCATAGACCAAACGCTATCGGACCAATGTCCTCTAGAAAATGGCACTCCCCAGGGCAGCATCCTAAGCCCAACACTCTTCAATATTATGATTAACGATCTATTCGAGGGACTATCCCCCAAAGTAAACACATCAAAATTCGCGGATGATGGAGCCCTCTGGGTCCGCACTAAAAGCATTAAAATGGCCCAAAACTTACTACAAAAATCTCTAAATAAAATACAAAAATGGGCTGACAAATGGGGCTTCTCCCTCAACTCAGAAAAAAACACAGGAATAGTATTTAAACACAAAAATATGCAACCCGCCTCCCTAAACCTCCAACTAAGCAACAAACCAATCAAATTCCAAAAACAAACCAAATTCTTAGGATTAATCTTCGATGAACATCTCACCTGGGGTGCTCACATTAAAAACCTAGTAACCAGATGCAGCAAAGACCTAAACACGTTAAGATGCCTAAACGGCTCCAACTGGGGGGCCTCTAAAAACACCCTCCTCTCACTCTATATATCACTAATTAGATCCAAACTAGACTATGGCAGTGCCATTTACGACACCTTAAACAACTCTCTCATTTAAAAACCAGACTCAATCCAGTATCAGGCCCTAACACTAATCTCACGAACTCAACATGGCACCTCCTCCACCTCACTCCAGGCTTTAACAGGAGAAATGCCACTTAAACTACGTAGGAAACAACTTACCCTAAACTTCTGGGCCGCGTCCCAATCCCTCTAATCGAAAACTTAATATAAAACAATATTAGCCCTAGAAACCAAGCCCTACACTGGACAAAATATCATCCATTCCAAAAAATCCAAAACTTGGAAATACCACCATTCCAATTGGAAATATGACCATTCCAATATTTGGAAAGGTCATATTTCCAAGCTTGGATTTGTTTGGATTTGTTTGGAAATGTTTGGAAATGTTTGGATACAACATGTCATAATCATATCTGTTAAAAGTTGTACAACTTTTGCCCTTATGTCAGATTAGTAATGACATGAAAGTAAATAATTAAGAGTATTTTGGCACTATGTACCACGAAAAGACCAAATCATGAGCAAATTTAACTAAAAGAAATTCTGTCATTTAAAGTTGCTACTCTTTATATTTAATTTCTTATCGTCCTTGTCTATAATCATATGACATTGACTTTGAACTTTATTCAATTAAACAAATATTTTGTTTTCCCATACCGACTTACGGTTGTCGTAGAACAAAGACCGTTTCGAGAATATAGAGGGCCTCATTATTATAATTTGAACTAGTATACATATGTACATAATAGTACTAGGTATAAATGAATTTTGATAAGTGTTCGTACAAGAATATGAACTTCGAATTATCTCGGAATTATGCGCAACACATAGGGCTGAAAATTTTATAATTTTTCTGGAACTATCTGACAGTAGTTCAAAACAGGGAACAAGATTTCGTCAAATGAATCATCAAGCCAGGAATGCAACGATTTAAATGCTGACAAAATGAATAAACATATCTGGAACAGAGTTGACTGTTCATGTGGACAATTATATGCTACGTCTATTGCCAATGAAGTTTATCACCCCATGTTATAGCATTTGTTTCATATAAAAGATAGAAACCAAATAAATGGGACAATTAGTTGTTATGAATTAGCTTTACCTCTGTGACATATCACACGACTAAATGTGAATATGTTTATCAAATAATCAATTACAGTAATTAACCTAGTGTCCTTATTTATACACAATTTAATTACGTATTGGGGTACAATATATAATACACATATACACGGAATGATTTCTTATTTTGTCAATTTAATCATAACCCAAATCATACAAATCAAAGTGTGAAAGTAGTGACTAACTTTATGATCAAGGGTATAAATACTCAATTGTATCTATTAATCCTAAAAGAATAACAATAAACCCTGTGTATATACTGAGCATATTTAGATACATCCGGATCTACGACCGCAGCCATATAATCAATCAAGGAAAGTATATTAGATTGAATTACAAATGTGCTATCACTTAAACAAAATTTTCCGTTATCCACGTAAGCCTAAACCTGGGAGAAATAAAGTTCTGTTCTGTTCTGAAGATGCCGTCATGATTAGTTGGCGCCAGTCTAGACTGTCCAATCAACGTGAATATACAAACCGTGATGTTACTTGACCAGTTGATGACACCTGTCAAACTCAAAGTGCCCCTGGTCCTCCACCCACCATGTGTAATACTTTAGCTTACTTGATTGTTTAATTTGCAGTTATATCACTGTTAGGCTGAATGATGAGAGAATACATTTTGTTGTTTTTGTGGTAACCTTATAAGTGACTAACTTTTTTATCATGATGAAATGAAACATATTAAAATAATCAGAGGGACTGACGATCGCAATTTTCGCATAAATGTCTTGCTCGCATTAATTTCATGATTTACTGAAGATAGATTTGAACATTTCTGAGCAACGATCATGTTTGGGTAAGGGAAGTAATCTTGTCTCCGCTTGCAATTGGATTCAGTTCCGAGATCGCAGCTTGACTGTTCGGTACGGGCGAAAGGCGGCATCCATGTTGTTCACGCTCCGCTGATCACGGGGCCTCATTTGTCAGTATTCTGCTTATGAGCCGGGATGCGCATGAAACACGGGTGTCAAAACGAATATATTTACCAATTATACGTACGGTCAATTAGCCAGTCCAAGAGACAATACCCTGGTTCTACCACCTTTAGGTGTAATTACGTCGCATGCCCCTGGTTCACGGTTCGTCTGATCTCCCGTCATAAAACCACGATGTTTATTTACCTGGAGCCTCCGATAGCGCCGACTTCCTGTGTATATGTACGTACATGGCAATAAATGGTTTGACAGTTGTTTGACGGAATCAATCAATAATTATTGACACGGTGATGTAATTAAAATTTGTCACTATTCACAACTCCTATTTTTATTTTTCTATTGTTCAGCTGTATTTTCGACCAGTTTTATATGTATAAAAAATCTTCTCTTGTATTTATAAACCAAACCTAAAAACATTATATAAGAACAATTGTGTTTTTAAACCGTAAGTTTTCTATTAAAACAACCATGCAAGTAAGATTTCAGCCGTAATATTACTTTAGTCACTCCACAGATTACACATCTTATATGCTGCAAACGCAGCGAATGTAATGCTACTACGTCACAGCTGCCTCGGTAATTAAGGGCTGGAATGTTTTTGTGAAGGCAGTAAGAGCTGACGAATTTCCCCCCTCGCTGTATAATGACGGTCGCTAACCATATATGTGTATTTTTACTGTTTTTGGCTTGATTTGGTTGTCCTTTGGTGAAAACAAATGTTCATTTGTGAAAGCAAACCCTTTTCCCCTGAACGTTAAAAGACAGCTGACTTTTGTTTTTGTCTGAAATATCCATGTTTGGAGTCGTTTAAATATTCGGAAATCCATATTATGGTTAATATTTATAATATAATATGGACAATGGTAACATTCATTATCACAGTTTGAGTGCTATTCACAAATGTATGTAAATCTACTTCGTGATGAATGAAGCATGGCAATAAATGTATGCATCTGATTCTTCATTTGTTCTGTATTCTTTGACGAGAATGAGTTGCGTTAATGATGATCACTCTCACAGATTTTTTGATAAGAGGATAGGACTTTAACTGGAGAATAGTTATGAAAAATATATATATATATATATAAGTATAGGCGGTCTGTGCACATGTGGTGAAACTGATACCCCATTGATTTGCTAATCGGGACTTGGAAATCATAGTCTGTCATTAAATTGATTTAAAAATATATGGTTTTGACTGTAGTACGTCCTGACATCATAATATTATGTTGTAAACAACTTATCTTATCTTATGTTAAGTAAAACAATTATTGATAACTTCCTGAATTCCAATTGTTCAATGAACAGAATTATTCACAGCAGCGTGAGACAACAATAAATTAGATGTTACCAAAGATTTTCCATTTTATGATCTTAGGCACATGTCGGCGCACTTACATGTGAGCCGTCTAGACGACTGTCTGTTTTGTAATTAAATGGCAGCTGCCACCCAGCCGAATACTTAATCTTGAGACCTATTAGTTGTCTCATAATTAACCAAAACATTAGCCAAAGAACCCCTTCAAATCATCCAACCCAGGAAAACCCACTGTCCCTTGGTGGAATGAGGAAATAGAGCTAACTAGAATAAAACGCAAATCAGCTTTCAACAGAGCTAAACGAGACCCCTCTCATCTCAAAACAGCTCATGAACTAAACCACCAAGTCCAAAACCTAGTTAAAACTGCTAAAACCAAAAACTGGAAAAAATTCTGTGAGGAGCTAAACCACCACACCGACGCTAGGAAGGTGTGGCGCAAAATTCACGCCATCCGAGGCATCAAACGGCACAAAAAAAGCCCCAATATAAACAACTCAACTAACCCCACCCAAAAGGCCAACAACCTAGCCAAACACTTCTCTAAAGTTAGTAGCAACAGTAACTTCAGTAAGAAATTCCAAGATAAACTAAATAAAGAAATAAAATTCTCCAAAGAAATCAGACAAGACAACCTAGAAATAAATCTACCTTACACCATAGAAGAACTAAATCACGTACTAAACAATAGAAAAAAAGGAACAGCCCCTGGCCTAGACCTCACCTCTTACCAAATAATCAAACACTTACCTACCAAACTACTCCAAACTTTACTTAAACTATACAACCTAGTTTACCTAAACGGACAGGTCCCATCCTCATGGAAGGAAGCTCTAGTAATCCCAATACCTAAACCAAATAAACCAGCAGATCAGGCAAACTCCTATAGGCCCATATCCCTAACCTCAAATCTCTGCAAAATAATGGAACTTATGACTAAAAATAGGCTACAGCACTACCTAGACCAAAACAACATCATAAACCCCGACCAAAGCGGCTTCACTCCTGGCCGATCAACTCTCGATAACCTTGCCCGACTAGAACAGGATATAAAAACAGGACAGCTAAACAAGCAATACACCATAGGCATATTCCTCGACTTCTCTAAAGCTTTCGATATGGTATGGCACCACGGGCTAATACAAAAACTATAAAAAATAGGACTAAAAGGCCAAATAATAAACTTCATCCAAGATTTCCTAAACAATCGCAAAATTACCGTGGGTATAGACCATACGCTATCGGACCAGTGTCCCCTAGAAAATGGCACTCCCCAGGGCAGCATTCTCAGCCCAACCCTCTTCAATATAATGATAAATGATCTATTCGAGGGCTTATCCCCTAAACTAAACACTTCAAAATTCGCGGATGATGGAGCCCTATGGATCCGCACTAAAAGCATTAAAATGGCAGAAAACTTAATCCAAAAATCTCTAAATAAAATACAACAATGGACAGACAAATGGGGCTTCTCCCTTAACTCAGATAAAACAACAGGAGTAGTATTCAAACATAAAAACATGAAACCTGCCTACCCAATCCTCCAGCTAAACAACCAAACAATCAAATTCCAAAAACAAACCAAATTCTTAGGACTTATTTTCGATCAACACCTCACCTGGGAGGCTCACGTCCAAAACCTAAAAACTAGATGCAGCAAAGACCTTAACACATTAAGATGTCTCACCGGCTCCAACTGGGGAGCCTCCAAAGATACCCTCCTCTCACTATATACAACACTAATTAGATCAAAACTAGACTACGGCTGCGCCATATACAATACCCTAAACAACTCTCTAACTAAAAAACTTGACTCAATACAATACCAAGCCCTTAAACTAATTACACGCACCCAACATGGCACCTCCTACACCTCACTTCAGGCCCTTACAGGAGAAATGCCACTAAATCTACGCAGGGAACATCTAAGCCTTAATTTCTGGGCCGCGTCCCAAACAAACCCTCTCATCCAAAACCTAATTAACCAAAACATTAGCCCAAGAAACCAAGCTCTAGCTCGCAAACACCCCTTACTCACCCCAATATCCCAAAGAATAACTAACTACCTCAATGAACACCAAACTCAAAATCTTAAACAAAATTGCAAAAAATCAAATATCTTCACCCCTAAACTCAAAATACCCCAAATAGACACAACGCTAACTAACCAAATAAATAAACAAACCGACCCAAACATAGCTAAAACCACCACACTTTCATACATACACGAAAATTGGCCAAATTGGTGTCACATATACACTGACGGATCTTCAGACCCGATCTCCAACCACACAGGTTTCGGAGTCCATACCACACAACCAGTTATATCCACACAATCTTACCGACTCCCTAACAACCAATCTATATTCACGGCCGAACTTATGGGCATGGCCTCAGCCCTGCATAACCAACAATCAAAAAACAAACAAAAAATCCTAATTCTCACTGACTCGCTTAGTGGGCTACAAGCCCTCCAAAACAAAAATACCAAAAAACGACCTAAATTAATAAACCAAATACTTAAAAGCTCCAACGACCTAACAAAAGCAGGGAAACAAATAACCTTCTTGTGGATCCCCGCCAACGTAGGAATTTACGGCAACGAAAGCGCCGATAAAGCAGCTAAATTATCCCTCAAAATACCAGAAATAAGCCTAAACCTACCCATCTCAAAATCAGAAATTAAAAGTGTAAACAAACAAAAAATAACCAAAAAATGGCATAATCAATATCAAAACTCAAATAGCCAAATCCAAAAAGTGCTCAGAAAACCACTAGCCAAACCTAAAATCCTACACCCCTCAAAAAAAATTGACAGATTAATTACAAAACTCCAAACAGGACACACGAACCTAAATAACCACCTAAAACTACTTAAAAGACACACCACAGGCAACTGCCCCCACTGCAAACAACCCGAAACCACAGAACACGCACTCATCCACTGCACCCACTACCAAACACACAGAACCACACTACAAACCAACCTCAATCTAAATAAGGTTCCTACTCTAGATGAAATACTAAACCCTCAAAATAAACTAGAAAACTTCAAGGCCCTAGGCGTATTCCTAATCAAAACAGGCCTAATCAAGCGCATCTAAAAACTAATTAATCTACCAATCCAAAATCCAATAAACATACATACACCCACCTCACCCGGTTCCCTTAGTTCCCTCCTCCACCCACCTCGGCATTGATTCCAAATTTTAAAATTTCAAAAAATCGATATAAGCAACCCCTAAAAGCCCCCTCTTGTGTTGCACACACCACTTTCACCCTTCTCGGAATACACTAAATGGTCTGGCCAGGCCCGTGTGCGAAATACGCTGCAGTCGGAAAGCGCACGTTAAATCTTCTATATCAGTCAGTCAGTAGCCCAAGAAACCAAACTCTAGCTCGCAGACACCCCTTACTCACCCCAATATCCCAAAGAATAACTAACTACCTCAATGAACACCAAACTCAAAATCTTAAACAAAACTGCAAAAAATCAAATATCTTCACCCCTAAACTCAAAATACCCAAAATAGACACAACGCTAACTAACCAAATAAATAAACAAACCGACCCAAACATAGCTAAAACCACCACACTTGCATACATACACGAAAATTGGCCAAATGGGTGTCACATATACACTGACGGATCTTCAGACCCGATCTCCAACCACACAGGCTTCGGAGTCCA
Source organism: Haliotis rufescens (assembly GCF_023055435.1). Classification (NCBI taxonomy): domain Eukaryota; kingdom Metazoa; phylum Mollusca; class Gastropoda; order Lepetellida; family Haliotidae; genus Haliotis; species Haliotis rufescens. The sequence continues at coordinate 948,423 of NW_025963979.1, forward strand.
TGCCACACAACCAGTTATATCCACACAATCTTACCGACTCCCTAACAACCAATCTATATTCCCGGCCGAACTTATGGGCATGGCCTCAGCCCTGCATAACCAACAATCTAAAAACAACAATAAAATCCTAATTCTCACCGACTCCCTTAGTGGACTACAAGCCCCCCAAAACAAAAATACCAAAAAACGACCTAAATTCATAAACCAAATACTTAAAAGCTCCAACGACCTAACAAAAGCAGGGAAACAAATAACCTTCTTGTGGATCCCCGCCCACGTAGGAATTTACGGCAATGAAAGCGCCGATAAAGCAGCTAAATTATCTCTTTAAGTGCCAGAAATAAGCCTAAACCTACCCATCTCAAAATCAGAAATTAAAAGTGTAAACAAACAAAAAATAACCAAAAATTGGCATAATCAATATCAAAAACTCAAATAGCCAAAACAAAAAAGTGCTCAGAAAACCACTAGCCAAACCTTAAATCCTACACCCCTCTAAAAAAATTGACAGATTAATTACAAAACTCCAAACAGGACACACGAACCTAAATAACCACCTAAAAAAACTTAAAAGACACACCACAGGCAACTGTCCCCACTGCAAACAACCTGAAACCACAGAACACGCACTCATCCACTGCACCCACTACCAAACACACAGAACCACACTACAAACCACCCTCAATCTAAATAAGGTTCCTACTCTAGATGAAATACTAAACCCTCAAAATAAACTAGAAAACTTCAAGGCCCTAGGCGTATTCCTAATCAAAACAGACCTAATTAAGCGCATCTAAAAACTAATTAATCTACCAATCCAAAATCCAATAAACATACAAACACCCACCTCACCTGCCTCCCTTAGTTCCCTCCTCCACCCACCTCGGCATTTATTCCAAATTTAAAAATCTCAAAAATTCAATATAAGTAACCCCTAAAAGCCCCCTCTTGAGTTGCACACACCACTTTCACCCTTTTCGGAATACACTAAATCGTCCGACCAGGCCCGTGTGCGAAATACGCTGCAGTCGGAAAGCGCACGTTAAATCTTCTATATCAGTCAGTAGTTGTCTCAGCACTACACAATCAGCAATCTAAAAATCAACAAAAAATCCTCATCCTAACCGACTCCCTCAGTGGACTACAAGCCCTCAAAAATAAAAACACTAAAAACCACCCCAAACTAATAAATCAAATACTCGAAAGCTCAAACAACTTAACTAGGGCAGGTAAACAAATAGAGTTCATTTGGACCCCCGCCCACGTAGGAATCTTTGGAAATGAAAAGGCAGATAAAGCAGCAAAATTATCCCTTTAACTCCCAGAAATAAGCTTAAACTTACCCAGCTCAAAATCAGAAATCAAATGTGTCACTAAACAAAAAATCAACAAAAAATTGCAAAATATATACCAAAACTTAAATAGCCAAATCAGGAAAGTACTAAAAAAACTAACTAAATAAACCAAATATACTACACCCATCCAAAAATTCGACAGAAGAATTACTAAACTACAAACAGGCCACACCAAACTAAATAATCACCGTAAAATAGCTAATCTACACACAACAGGAAACTGCCCACATTGCAAACAACAAGAAACACCAGAACACGTACTCATTCACTGCACACACTACCATACACACCGAACAACACTACAGACCACCCTAAATCTTAAAACCAGACTTACACTAGAATCAATCCTAAATCCACAAAATAAATTAGAAAAATTCAAAGCCTTAGGTTTATACCTAATTAAAACAGGACTAATTAGTCCCATTTAAACCCCAAATAAAATGATAAAACCAAAACTATCTTATCTAACAACCACCCAACATACACAGCTCCCTTAGTTCGTCCCCCACCCACTCTTGGCATTCTTTCCAAATCTCAAAATTTCAAAATTACTATATAAGCAACCCCTAAAGCCCCTAATTCATAGTCTTTTTATTGTTCAAATTACTGATAAAACATATTTTAACTTGTTCCTTCTAACCATATTTCCAAACAATTCCCAACCATTCCAAACCATTCCAAGTCATTCCAGTGTTGGAAATATGTTTGGAAATGTTGCCATTCCAATTTGGATTTTATGGAAAGATAGATCTTTCCAAGCTTTGGAAAGTTTGGAATGAGTGATCTTTCCAAAGCATTCCAACGTTCATTCCAAATTGGAATGGACGCTTATTGGTCTTGTGATATAGCATTGAAATGGCTGAAATCCATCAAGGATGCCACAGGTAGGTTAGGGCGATGGTCTTTGGAACTTTCTACCTACACTTTTGACATTGTTCACTGCAGCGGCAAAGCCAATGGGAATGCCGATGCTCTCTCACGTAGGGAATATGAGGAAAATATTAACTGTAATGATCAGACAGAAGAAGATGTCTTCTCAATAACTTCAACTCAGCAAAGCAAATCAGCTAGCAGTACCACAATCTTGCCAAACACTCATTCACCCACACAGGTCACACAGACAAGTCAGACTGAGGATATTTGCACACCTATTGTCAATCACTTAGAATCAGACGCACAGACAACACATTGGTCAGTCACCTTTGAATATGAAGAGGATTATCAGTCAGTACCAGTTAATGTTGTCGCAGCATTACATGCTACAAATACTGATGTTACTCAAGACACATTGGTTGAAGTAAGTATAAATGAAAATCCAAATTTACTTCACCTACAAAGGATTTGTCCAGATTTCATCCAAATCTTTGACTACAAAGAGGATGATGTCCTTCCACAAAATGAAAAGGATCGTCAAAAGATTCTTATCGAAGCCAAAACTTTTGAAATTGATGAAGGCATCCTATACAGATTCGTTCCACAAAGACAGAAAGGCCATGCAGACAAGTTCATTAAACAGCTGGCAGTCCCAAGAACCCTCAGGAATCAAGTCCTGCAATCCTGTCATGACTCAGAGTTTGTCGGTTGCCACCATGGGAAAGGATGCACAACACCATGAGACCTAGATACTACTGGCCCAAAATGTACAGCGATATTGCTACTTATGTCCAGACGTGAGGTATGTCAACAGACCAAGAGGCACTACCATGGCAAGAAGGCACCACTTCGTCCACTACCTGTAGAAGAGGTATTCACCCGATGGCACGTTGACATTCTCGGTCCCCTGCCAAAAACACCAGACAAGTACAAATACATTTTGGTCATCACAGATGCATCATCCAGATGGTGTGAAGCCTTTCCACTTCGGACCCAAGAAGCTAAAGAAGTAGCAGATGTTCTTGTCAGAGAAATATTTTGTCGGTGTGGCGCTCCAAGGACCTAAATTTCAGACAGAGGTCAGAACTTCATGTCCAAACTTATCAAAGCAATTTGTGAACTTTTGGCAATTAAATTTACCCATACCAGCCCATACCATCCTCAAACTAACAGCTGTGTAGAAAGGCTCAATTCTTACATCAATCAATCACTAAGAGCCTATTGTAACAAGTCTCAAAATGATTGGCCCCGTTTTATTCCTGGCATCATGATGGCCTATCGGATGGCCCCAAATTCATCAACACAAAAATCCCCATACGTTATGCTTTTTGGCCGAGAAATAAGAGCTCCACAAGATGAAGCATTAATTCCAAAAGAAAATTTAGGCCACAATAATAAAAGTTATCTTTCAAATTTGCTTGATGAGCTGGAAATCACTAGAACAATTGCAGCTGAAAACACTGCTCGGGCTAAGGAGGTGTATTCAGAACAATATAATCGAAAGGCTAAAGAACCAGAATTCGCCCCAGGTCAAAGAGTTTGGCTTTATTGTCAAAAAGTTGAAAAAGGCCTTTCCAACAAATTAACCAAAAAGTGGTATGGTAGCTATTATATCATCCACACAGGTCCAAACTATACCTACAAACTACGCCGAAGTTCTGACGACAAAATACACAAACCACTGGTCCATGCCAACCGTCTGAAGCCATATTTTGATCCTGCTGATCGTCCACAGTATCCTCCAGAACCATACCTCAATGACACCAGTAACATAGATTCAGGAGTCATGGATGACAATGAGGAACCAGTCAATGATTCACAGCCTGACAGCAACAATTCCCAGTCGACAAGCTCAACTTGTCAAGGAACTAATCAATCACCTCATCCACAGAAAGGTCACAATGACAATTCAAAATATAAGGCAGGCACTTCCAGCAACAAGAATTCGAAGCAAAAGACCCCAACAAAGAAGAAAAACCCTGCTCCAAGTACAACAGAAAAACCTGCCAGTCCCAGTACAACATTGACGAAGGAAAATCATGCTCCAATCAAGGTAACTGAAAAAGTAAACAAAGGGAAAAGAGGAGTGAATAGTAAGCATCACCAGCCAAAATCCAGAAATGAACTTGACGACAGCCAGATACAACCTCCAAGTCAGAGTCCAACATCAGGTACCCCGGGTAATCAAACGCAGGATATCCCTCCTATTTTCAATCCAGAGGACATCCACTCAATTGTAAGTTCTAAGAGAGCAAATGGCAAAATCTACTACAGAGTGAAATGGAAGGATCCAGAAAGGGGAAACACATGGGAGTATGGCAGCAGCATTCCAGCGATATTCGGAGAGAATTTCACCTCAAAAGAAGTATGTCAGGAAAACGACGAAGACATCCACTGAAGAATCATAAGTTTTTCGACCAAAAGGAATCAGCACAAGACAATAAATCAGTCAATGTTCTGTCAGGGAATACAATGTCAGGGAATGTCGAGCAAGACAACACCAAACCATGCATAGAATTAGATGTCAAACCATATCTGTTTTTTTCCAAAACACCTACGAAAAGTAGATCATAAAATAAAAAGAGTTCTGGGCATTGAAATTATTCAAGGAGACTGCTGTGTTAAGGTCTCATATACCAATAACAAAGATGATCATAATCACCTCACATGCTATTTTGAAAGTGTTCCTCTCCACCTCATACAGCTATACCTTGATGATAGCTGGAAGGATCTCCGTAAGTGGTCCTGTGGAGAAGATAATCCTCCATATGATCCAGATGAACTACCAATTTATAAATCCAAAAGGGTTATTTTTCCAGATAAAGACTTTGGAAACATCAACACCTTTTTATACCGTATTTCACATCCGTATTACACAGACAGTAGTCCCAGTCAACCATACCATGATCAACTCCCCATATATACCTGTAGATGCCAAATGAAAATATTCTTGACCAAAATACAAAATCTCCTAAAAAAACGGTGCAAATCACTAAACAGCTATTAGCTGTATATTGTTATGTTTACTTGTGTCCAGTCTTTTCACTATTGGTCACCAGTTTCGCCAGTTGAGAACAAATAGCATCAGCCCGATCATCTGAGTTATTTGTAACACAACAAATTTTGAGCATTGACCTGATCAACCAATCTCAAAAGTGAAGTGAAACGAGCCAACCAAAGTGAACCATAATGAATCGAAATGAGTCAAACCAAAATGAACCAAAACAAATCGAAAGGACTCAAAGCGAAGCAAACCATTCTGCGAATCACACCGAAACAGTACCAAAACGAAGCAAACCATACTGCGAATCAAACCGAAACCGTACCAAAGCGAAGCAAACCATACTGCGAATCAAAACGAAACTGTACCAAAGCGAAGCAAACCATACTGCGAATCAAACCGAAACCGCACCAAAGCGAAGCAAACCATACTGCGAATCAAACCGAAACACCAAAGCGAAGCAAACCATACTGCGAATCAAACTGAAACCGTACCGAAGCAAAGCAAACCATACTGCGAATCAAACCGAAACTGTACCAAAACGAAGGAAACCATACTTCGAATCAAACCGAAACCGTACCGAAGCTAAGCAAACCTAATCGAAGCAAAATAAACCAAACCCTATCGCATTGAACTGAACGAAAATCAAAGCGAAACGAATCAATGCAAACCATACCGAAGCAAAATAAACCAAACCCTATCGCATTGAACCGAACGAAAATCAAAGCGAAACGAATCAATGCACTTGTTATATGCACATACACATATATGTAATGTCTCTAATGATTGTAGGGCGGTCGGGTAGCCTAGTGGTTAAAGTGTTCACTCGTCACGCTGAAGACGTTCGATTCCCAACATGGGTACAATGTGTGAAGCCCATTTCTAGTGTCCCCTGCCATGATATTCCCAGAATATTGCTAAAAGCGGACGCTCTACCACTAGACCACGGAGGCGGTCCTCACTCACTCTGATGATTGTATCCAAAAATAGAATGATATTTTTAATCCATGATATACTTTGTGTAATTTGCCGCCAATACGTTCTTCCTGGTCATGACACCATTTAGTAATGCATGAGTACCTAATAATGTACTGATTTTATTTTTTACATCATAATTATCATATTTGTTTTATTTTCTACTTATTACAGACAAACTGAGGAAGTATTTATATATGACATATTATTAGAACATGCTAACTCTATTTTCTTTGTTTTCCTTGTAAAACCTCCATGGACACAGCCAACTATCCTTAACCTCAAACCAGGATGTGGAACTCAAGGCCTCCCACATCACCCATAAACCACCAGTACAGAGTGCCAAGACAAGCCAGCTCCACATCCAGATTCCCTGATGACAGCAGAAAGAACTTTTACATTATGTTTCCTTATACCAAAGAGACTCTATAATAATTGTTATTTACTATACTACCAGTTTTTTGCCCATCTAAGCCATAATTATTTTATTTTTTACACGTTTAGGGTCCAAACTTTTTCAGACTGAGGGGAAGTTATCATGATATAACATTTATACTAAGTTTTCCTACAATAATTAGATCCACATCAAGTGCTTTTATGACTTATCATGGTGTAATATTTATACATCATTTCATATAATTATAGTTTAGCAAGTAATACTTATCATCAGGTAAAATGCATATATAAAATATCAGTAGTTTCAGTTATAGCTTTTTAGATAGATGCTAGCCTAAGGTAATGGGAGCGCAACTCCTAGACATACTATTCAATGAGACAAGAGTTATGTCTACATAGTTTACTTACTTACTTACTTTGGAGATTTAACGTGCGCTTTCCGACTGATGCGTATTTCGCACACGGCCCGGCCAGGCCATTTAATGTGTTTCCGAAAGGGGCGAAGGTGGTCTGTGCAACCCAAGAGGGGGGTTTTAGGGGTTGCTTATATAGAATTTGGGAATTTTGAGATTTGGAATAGATGCCGATGGGATTGGGGAGGAGAACTAAGGGAGCTTGGTATGGTGGATGTTTGTTTGTTTATGTGATTTTGATTTGGTAGGTTATTGTGTTTTTAGATGCGTTTTATTAGTTCCGTTTTTATTAAGAATACGCCTAAGGCCTTGAAGTTTTCTAGTTTATTTTTGTGGGTTTAGTTTTGCTTCTAGAGTTAGAGCCTTGTTTAGATTGAGGGTGGTTTGTAATGCGGTTCGATGTGTTAGGTAGTGTGTGCAGTGGATGAGTGCGTGTTCTGGGGTTTCTGGTTGTTTGCAGTGTGGGCAGTTACCTGTAGTGTGTTTTTTAATATTGTTTAGGTGGTTATTTAGGTTGGTGTGTCCTGTTTGGAGTTTAGTGATTACTCTGTCGATTTTTTTGGATGGATGGAGAATTTTTGGTTTGGTTAGTGGTTTGCTGAGCACTTTTGATTTGGCTATTTGACTTTAGATATAGGTTATGCCATTTTTTGTGATTTTTTGCTTGTTTACACTTTTAATTTCTGATTTTGAGATGGGTAAGTTTAAGCTTATTTCTGGGATTTTGAGGGATAGTTTAGCTGCTTTATCGGCGTTTTCATTACCGTATATTCCTACGTGGGCGGGTATCCACAAGAAGGTTATTTGTTTGCCTGCCTTAGTTAGGTCGTTGGAGCTTTTAAGTATTTGATTTATTAATTTAGGTCGGTTTTTGGTATTTTTGTTTTGGAGGGCTTGCAGTCCACTTAGGGAGTCGGTAAGTATTAGGATTTTATTGTTGTTTTTTGGATTCTTGATTATGGAGGGCTGAGGCCATGCCCATTAGTTCTGCCGTGAATATTGATTGGTTGTTTGGGAGTCGGAAGGATTGTGTGGTTTTAGTTGGTTGTGTGGTATGGACTCCGAAACCTGTGTGTTTGGAGGTCGGATCTGAGGATCCGTCCGTGTAAATGTGACACCAATTTGGCCAATTTTTCTTGTATGTATACTAGTGTGGTAGTTTTAGCTATGTTTGGGTCGGTTTGTTTATTTATTTGGCTAGCTAGTGTTGTGTCTATTTTGGGTATTTTAAGTTTAGGGGTGAAGATATTTGATTGTTTGCAGTTTTGTTTAAGATTTTTAATTTGGTGATCATTTAGGTAGTTTGTTATTCTTTGGGATATTGGGGTGAGTAAGGGGTGTTTACGAGCTAGAGCTTGGTTTTTGGGGCTGATGTTTTGGTTTATTAAGTTTTGGATGAGAGGTTTTGATTTTGACGCGGCCCAGAAATTTAAGCTTAGCTGTTCCCTGCGTGGACTTAGTGGCATTTCTCCTGTTAAGGCCTGAAGTGAGGTGTAGGAGGTGCCATGTTGGGTGCGTGTAATTAGTTTGAGAGCCTGATATTGTATTGAGTCAAGTTTAACAGATTTGAAGCTTTTAGATAAATGCTAGCCTAAGGTATCAATATCCCATCTCCCAGACAAAAGATATGTCTACATAGTCTTATAGATTACCTTGAACTATTTTATTTAAGTAAATCTCTCATCACCTATATTAGAATAACATTCAGCAATTACTTCAATTTAGACTCATTAAGGATTAGCCCCCATACAAGCTCGTCTATAGGGCATTAAGGATTAGCCCCCATACAAGCTCGTCTATAGTGCATTTAAGGATTAGCCCCAACACAAGCTCGTCTATAGTGACACAATAATCTCTTTCAAAGCATCCAGTAAATATGTCAACAAGATTAGTGCCAGTCCAACAGGATTAACAGGATTAAGTATTCCCCTCTGTCTAGCCATTCATTTAGCATAGGGCACAACCCATCGTGTATCAACCAATCATATTCCATTTTATTGTTCTATTTTTTGTTAAATACATACAGAAACCACATGTTAGGGCAGAGAAGGGGTTAGACTCTCTTTCCAAGCAGACCTCTCTCCCACAGCCCAGAGGGTTGTACCGACTCTCTGTGGCACCCTCAGCTATTTTCTAAGATATTGTAAATTGTTAATTGTTCTTATACATAAAATTGTGATTAGTCTCCTGTGACTCCGACTCTTTGCTGACTAATTCCCCAAGAAAAGCAGCACGCCATTTGGACGGTTTTGTTCATCCATATCAGTCCACGATAGAATACTGACTGACCATCAGGCAGTCGAACCGGATGTACTTGGGGTTTGGAGCTGTGGATATGGATCCTGTAGCCAGCACTGTTGTTGATAGGATTCTTGGATCCATCAGTGTATATATGGGCCCAGCTGTCCCAGGTAGTTTGAATTTTAGTGATAACTACTGATTGTAGTAGGGTTGGGTTCTCTTTTTTAGTGACTTCGGATGTTAAAACAGTGTCAACTTTGGGAGTTTATAAAGTCCAGGGAGGGTGTAACCCTTTGACTTTCTGGAGACTAAAAGTCATCACAATTGTGACTTCGGATGAGTTCTTATACTAATATACCAGATGACTTTAGTGAGGGATTTTACAGAGCTAGGGCTTCATCTCGAGTGTTTTCGTCTTGCCGTATCTTTTTAACCAAAGGGTTTAGCGTTCGTCCCAAGAACAATAATATTGCCTGCACTCTTCTTAGTTTCAATGGGAGATCTACTTGTAGTGCTTCTAGTGAAGTGGCTGTTGCTGCGCCTGTGGCTAGCATTAGGGCTTTGTATTGTATTCTGTCTAGATGGCTCAAGGCAGTATTTGATGCTGAATAAAAGGCCTCACAGTATTAGTCTATTTTTGATCTGATAAGTGATTTGTAGAGGTTCAGCTGAGTGGTCCAAGATGTGCCTGAAATTGCCCGTAATACTGTAGGTGTGAATATTCCGTGACGTCCTGATGCGTTTGTGAGACAAACATTCCATCGAACGGTACAATGAGGCCTGAAATCAGTCGCCACAACGCAGCCTTGTCCAAGGCCGTGGGTGACAGTTACCATGCTTTGCCGTGGACACCAACATGCAGTTTAACTCATGGAGGCTATGGGTATAAAAATAAACTTGAACTGCCTTTCTGGCACTCGTAATTTTGATGCGGCAGGTATGCCTCGATTATCCACACAACAGAGAGAACAAGCGATCGGTCGATTACAAGCTGGACAACGGTCCCAGGTTGTAGCCAACACTTTCAATGTTCCTGTCAGCACCATCCACCGTCTGCAGCAGCGCTACAACATCACAAACAGTACTGCAGACCGCGCCAGACGTGGACGCCCCCGAGTGACCACGCCCAGGCAGCATCGGTTCATCCACCGCCAACACCTACGGGATCGCTTCAGACCAGCCACTGTGACAGCTCGAAACACCATTAGAGGGCGACCAATCAGTGATGATACGGTACGACGTCGGCTGACTAACAACAACCTTTAATGCCGTCGGCCCGCTCGAGTGCCCATCCTCACCGCCCACCACCACCAGGCACGGCTGCAATGGGCTACACAACACCGACATTGGCGGCATCAACAATGGAGGACACTTGTCTTCTCTGACGAGAGACGGTATTGTGGATCCACGTCTGATGAGAGAGTGAGGGTGTGGCGAAGGAGGGGTGAACGCTATACGGACCATTGTGTCGTGGAAAGAGACCCGTGGGGTGGTCAGAGCATCATGGTTTGGGGTGCTATAGGCCTGAACCAGAGAATAGGCCCTCATGTGTTTCACAATATTGGCGCTGGCAGGGGGAATGTCATCACAGCGCAACGCTACATTGACCAGATCCTGAGACCTTACATCGTTCCCTACTTCGCACGTCACCAGAACCACGTGTTCCAGCAGGACAACGCGCGTCCCCACACGGCCAGGCTCACCAGGAACTTCCTGCACCAGCACAACATCCAAACCATGCCATTGCCGGCTATGAGCCCAGATTTAAACCCGATCGAGCACCTGTGGGATGAAATGCAGAGACGGATGAACCAGGTGGTACCAACACCAAGAACTCGTGCTGATCTGGAGGCAGCTTTCGTCAGGGTGTGAGCACAGGTGCCTATGGCCTTCGTGAACCACCTGCTACACTCCATGTACCGTATGTGTTTGGCTGTGTTGAACACTGAAGGGAGGGCATACGAGGTACTGACATTTCCCACCCCACCATTTCCATGTGTGTGATCGGCCCAAAGCAAGAACTTGCAAGAACGTTCCATGGACTGTGGTCAATGTGCATGCAAAACATGAACTGTCTCATAATTGACCTCTCTGTCGCTTTGTGAATAAACCATATTTCACAGTCACACAGTACTCGCGTTTCTTTTGCGGTTCAGTATATTATATATGTTTGCTCCAAGTGAGGTGTTGATCAAGGATCACCCCAAGAAATATTGCGGATTTTTCGAATTTGATTAGTTTGCCTTTTATGGAGACATTGGGTACGATAGCATCTTTCTCCCGGGGTTTGAATAGAACTCCCAACAGTTTTTTTTCACTTGAGAGTGTAAACCCCCATTTATTGCACCATTGATCTACTCCTTCCAGGGCTGACTGGAGTTTTATCGGATATGTGAAATATCTCTGTGCTTTACCCATATTGCTCCGTCATCAGCGAATTTAGAAGTTTGGGTAGGAGAGTTGACATGATCAAAAAGATCATTGATGATGATATTAAACAGGGTTGGGCTTATAATGCTGCCTTGTGGCGTGCCACTGTCCAGTGACATAGGATCAGATAGATTGTTCCCTATTTTAACTGATAGCGACCTGTCTTGCAGGAAGCTGTCTATGAAGTTTGCCATGTTCCCTTCTACTCCATTTTGTGCTAGTTTTGTGAGGAGTCCGTCATGCCATACCATGTCAAAGGCTTTGCTGAAGTCCAGAAATATTGCGGCTAGGTATTGTCTGTTTAATTCAGCTTTTTTTATTTCATTTTCCGTCTTAGAATATGATCTAGACACGAGTGTCCCTTCCTGAAGCCGCGTTGGTCAGGTTTGGTGTTTGCCAGTGTTTGCCAGTTTCAAGGTGATGCATGAGCCTTTTCGTAACCATGGCTTCCATAGCTTTGCACATGTTTGAGGTGAGTGAGATCGGTGGATTAGAGTTTGGTAGGGCTTCATCTTTCCCTTGCTTTAGAAGCGGGATAACTGCAGCATGTTTCCATGCTTTTTGGACTTCTCCTTTGGACCATATTGTGTTATACTACTCAGTGATTTAGCTTTTGGTTTGATCAGGTTGGTTTTTCAATATCTCGTAACTGGTTGTGTAAAGACCAGGTGCTGTACCTTTTCTATGTTGTATCGCATCATCAAACTCTGTCAGAGTTAATGGTATATTGTATGCCAGATGCTTGCTTTGCGGCTGTTTTGATATCTTAGGCATAAGCAATTTTTCTTGTTTGAATTCTTTGCTGCAATATGTGTTGCTGCTGACAGATGAGAAGTGATCAGGTAGAATGTTGGCCTTTTCTTTGACTGCTCCAGACTGTTTTAGCATTTATGTTTTCATTTAGAGATTTGCAGAAGGTCTGCAATGACTCTTATTTAGAATCGTCTTTGAGCTGTCTTACCTTTGTCCTTGCTGCTCGGACTTGGGCGTAGGTTGATTTATTCCCTTTTGACCTATTTAGGGTTTTCTTTCTCACTCTCCTAGCTTTTGCTATTTCCCTGTTCCACCATTGTACCAGAGTTTTCGCAGTTTTGTGGTCTTTATTTTTGGAAATCTTCAGCTGCACCAGTAATTGCTGAGGTGAGATTTTGTCAAAAAGATCAGGATTATCCAAGGCAATTTCTGAAGATTTGAATGATATACATTCCTTCCTGAATTTAGGCCAGTCAGCCTTTGCAAAGTCCCATGTGGGCTGAGGATTGGGCTGTTCCTCTAATTGTGGTGCGCTACCTATGTAGGTGAGTATAGGAAGGTGATCTCTTGATTTAAAGAATATTTATTTCCTAGAATAAGGAATGGGATTGGTGAACAGGTTCAACTTATTTAAACACCTCTCCCTACAAAGAACATTTAACAATTAATAAGAGTAAACTGTACACAAAATAATAAATTTAGATTGATTGTGCCTAGTGTTGCAAATATTATGATGATATACAAGTCACACACAAATACACAAATACACAAATACACGCATACATATATCGATACATAAACAAACAGCATACCAGCATATCACACATACAAACAACTATTTGATGATGTAATCGTTATGAAGACATATTTAGATTTTAAATCTTTTTGATTTTGCAATGAACAAATGGACAGATTGTACAATAGCAAGGTTAGTATCAGTAGATGTTGTAGCATTTACATATAATACTGAATCCAAGTCATTTCCCTTTAGATAGTAGCACATATTGTTCTGAGGATAGTTGCGACATGAAAAGAAGTAATGTGTAGGATCCTCATAATGATATCCACAGGAGCAGGTAGTAGAATCATGAATATGTCTATGATATTTGTGTGCATTTAAATCACTGCATCCTAATCTGAGGCGGCAATGGATAATTTGACAGAAACGGGTACCATAGTCTAAGTTAAAGTTAAATATTGTAGGATTTTCTGTCGTGGTGATACATTTAGTGAAGTCATTTACAGTATATTTTGACTGAACATTATCCGGTAATTCATTCCACATTCGCACTGTGTCGGGTAAAAATGATTTGTGGTAGTTAACTGTTCTAGCATTTACAGTCTGCAGCTGTGAAGAAGTTCTTAAATTGTAACGTGAGCCCACTGAGACATTAGGAGGAACAGGATTACATAGATATTCAGGGGCTAACTTGTTAACCATTTTGTAAAATGTTTTTAATTTATGAGATTGCCGTCTTTTGGATAAGGGTGTAAGGTTAGTTTCAGAGTATAGAGACTCGTGGCTGGTACCACGAGTAGCTCCACATACTGTTCTCAATGCGTCTAAATTTAGCCGTACCACTACCAATGCTTGTTCTTGAGAACAGTTATCCCATACTTGGTCACAATAGTCGAATATTGGTCAAATAGATGATAAATATATATTCTGTAACGTTTTTCTGGACAGGCGGTATTTGAAAGTTCTAAAGCAGTTAATCATTGGGCTTACTTTATCTACTATATTATCTATGTGATTTGACCAGTAGCCATCTTGCTGTAAAATTTGCCCTAGGTGTTTGTGCGATGAGACCTCTGTTATTGGAGTACCTTTCATTTTAAGAACAGTCTTTTGACTTAGGTTAATTTTTCTTGAAAACATTATGGTTTCGGTTTTGTGTGGATTAAACGTTAATTGCCATTTATTCGCCCATAAGGATATCCTTTCTAGATCAACATTTAAATTAATCGCTGCTGTGTTAGGATCATCGACAATAATATAAAGTGACATACGTCTGCAAAGAGACATGTATTACTGTCTATATCATCAACCAGGCCATTAATAAAGATAAAAAATAATAATGGTCCTAGGACCGATCCCTGTGGAATACCTGCCGTGATAGATTTAACTGTGATTCTTTACCATTAATAACCACTTTTTGTATTCTATTTGATAGATAACTGTCGAATTCCACATGAAGATAATTTATAAAGTAATCCTTTATGCCAGACTTTATCAAATGCCTTGCTAATATCACAAAACACTGCCCTTACTTCTTTTCCATTGTCCAGAGCTTTGAAATAAAATTATACAGGTCTAATAATTGGTAGCTCATGGAATCGCCTGGTATAAAGCCTGACTGGAGATTGCTCAGAATACTGATGTCTTTGAAGAAGTTAAACACATGTTTATGGATATATTTTTAAAATACTTTTGCCAAACAACTTGTGAGAGCGATTGGTCTATAATTACTGCATTCATTTACATTTCCTTTAAGTGACATGTTAAAGATTAATGATAATTGGAAGGATATACTTTTAGCAGAAACTTTGATAACTTTGTTATTTCTACCGTCAGGTCCGGATGCCTTGGTGGTATCAACAGAAAGTAAAACATCTTGAATTTACCCTGGGGTGAGGACAATATGGTCCAATGTGTTAGAAGACTCAGTACTTACAGCTGGCAATGTTTTTGACGGGAATTCGACTGTCGATTGTTAAGAGAAGTAGTCATTTAAAATGTTAGCTTTACATACATCATCATCATAAACCTTATTTTTATATATAACAGCTGGAAAGAGAGTATTTGGAATTTCTTTTTAGAAAGCGCTTCACCAAACTCCACCAAGTTTTAGAACCTTGGGAATTTATTTTTTTTTTTGTCTATTTTTTTGCAGTAATTTTGTTTTGCAATTCTAACAGAGGTGACAACTAGATTTCATAATTGTCTAAAGGTTTTCCAGTCTGAGGGATAGTTTCTCTTTTTTGCAGTTTTATTTTTATGGTTGCGCTTATGCATTAAACGACGGATATCATTGTTCATCCACGGATTGTCCTTACTTCTTGCTGTAATAATTTTATTGAGGACGTAAACGTCGTAGCTTTTACAAAGTATTGAAGTGAATTCAGTAACTGCATCATCTACGCAATTGCTATTTATTCACTCCTTCCAGTCATTAACATTGAGATCTACTAATAACACATCAACATCGATAAGATTATAATTAAATATTTTTCTGTTATAGACAAAACATTTTGGTTTAGGTATATTTATTCCTACGTACATTGGACAATGATCACTACAAACAGGGTCAAGCACACCAAGGGTCGTTACAATACTATAACGTGATACAAAGATCAAATCAAGTAGCTACTAGAATGGTAGGTTATTCTAGTTGGCTCAGAGATTATCTGTTTTAGACCATATGCCGATTGAAGATATTCAATTTTTTGTTTATTTACTCCAAGAAAATCAATGTTAAAATCTCCTGTTATAATTGTATCAATATTAATGTCTGTGGCATTACCTATAGATTTGTCAATGCGATCCCAGTATGAGTTGTTTTTGTCTGCAACTAAACATTTCCAATTATTACACTACAATTTTTTTATATGACCTGGATCCATATAGCCTCAAGTCCAATAATAGTTAATTGGTCCATGTGTTTAACTTATAAACTATTCCTGACATATATTGCAACCCCACCACCTCTAGTGTTGCGATCAAGCCTAAACGGTAAATGATAGCCAGGAATAGAGACTTGGCTATCCGGAATGCCAGGATGTAACCACATTTCTGAAATACAGATAATATCATAGTATTGAAACTCAATAGCTATGAGGTCTATCTTATCCTTAAGACTGTGTACATTTAGTTGAACTATGTTCAAATCTGAAAGTCTATGAGGGCCTGGATTTTGGTGGATATCCCCACAGCAGAGTAACATTATCATTTGTAGGATAGGGTGGTAGAGAAAATGTGATCTATACAGAATACCCGCATTACAAAAATGTAAACAATTATGGAATGTATGCGTGTTCTTTGAGTACATCGCTGTTGCAAATATGCCCACCGACTGCCTGTAATGTACAATACCAACCCCCATCGTCGAAGTTCATTTCAAGCCAAGTATCATATAATGACAGAAAATCGGTGATTGGCAGTGAAAGTGTGAAGATGTCTTCAAAAACACATTGGGAAATAACAGTGATGATATACACGGTAATATTTGCACAATAGGGACAGTAAAACACAAGGATTTGCTGGGTAAAATGTAAGTGATAAATATTGGTAAATTGAACAGTAAGAAGAAAGGATAAAATCAAAGTCACCATAGTTTGGTGTAGAGTAATGAGAAAATAACCGAGAGGGGGAAATAACATAAGATATGTTTTCATAACAGATTGTGTGAACAGAAGTACTAGATAAATTTAATAAACTGACGTCCCAAAGATACTTTACCAGAGTTTGAAATCACTCTTGCTCAAAAACAACAAAACATACATGTATGAAGTAAAGTGTATTGAGAAGATAAATTTATCAACATAATCAACACTGAAAATGACAATCATACCGCGACCGAGAATGACGTCAGAGCCCCCCAAAGTTGGGTGTGGTACAAAACTCGAGCTTTCAGAATCATGGACAATAGGCAGAGTACATAAACAATCGCTCACGTTCAATAACAAGTCATTAGTAGTGTGTGTGGCCAACAAATGCCTCAATACACGCAAAAACTCTTCGACGCACAGAAAAAGTCAGTCATCTGATGAGGTCAAGTTGGATTTGACGCCATTCTTCTTGGAGGGCCAAGATCAGTTCTTGCCGGTTGGCTGGAGAGTGTGGTCGTTGTTGAACACAACGATCCATCAATTCCCAGAGGTGTTCTATGGGGGACATGTCGGGTGAGCGTGCAGGCCACGGCAGGACGTTGACGTTGTTGGCTGCGAGGAAGTTAGTGACAATTCTGGCTGTATGGGCTCTAGCGTTGGCATGCTGATAAATGACACCACGTGGCTGCTGTTGGAGAAATGGTAGGACAACTGGACGAAGAATGTTATCCATGTAATGCTGAGCTGTCAAGTTTCCGTCAATGATGACCAGCGGTGTCCTCTCCTGCCCACAGATCCCTCCCCACACCATGACACTCCCTCCACCATATGGTACGACCTCCTGCACGCAACACGCCGCCGTTCGTTCACCCCTTCGGCGGTAAACACGTTGTCTTCCATCAGCCCTAAGCATACAGAATTGACTTTCGTCAGTGAAGACAACCCTTTGCCAGTCACGTCGTTGCCAACGTCGTACAGTCTGGGCCCATCTCAATCGCAGACGACGATGTTGCGCTGTCAATAGCTGTCCTCTGTATGGTCTAAAAGCCCTGATTCCATGAGCGCTGAGTCTTCTGGCCACTGTCTGTCGACTAACCCTGTGACCTAAGGCATTTGTCGCCGATGACGTCACTGTCAGGAAGCGATTTCGGAGGTGCAAGGTACGCAAGTACCGGTCATCATGGGGCGTGGTCACCCTGGGTTTGCCTGTTCTTGGCCTGTCAGCAGTCCGCCCTGTCTGTCTGTAATGTTGCATCAAATTGGTAATGGCAACACGGGAGCAACCGAAGGTTCATGCAATATGGGCGTGGGTGGCTCCCATCTGTACCATACCCAAGGCTCGTTCACGTTGTTCGACTGTGAGTCGTGGCATTTCTTTTGTGTTTTTTTATCACTGTGGATGTCTGACTTGCTGTTGCAATCGTTTTATACCCTTAACAACACGTGCATTTGCAGTTGTCCGTGGTGCACGTGTTTTTCACTTTTTCGCGTGTTATCTCGCAAACATGTAACAGACGATTAACATTTTCTGCATACACTATTGTTGTATTTAGGTTATGTGTTTTAGATAGACTTCATTGGAAAAAAAATGATACTTTGTCTGAAATTTATATTTTCAGTTGGTAAAGTTTCCTTTGGACGTCAGTTTATAAAACAAAAATAGATAGATAAATAAAATAATAATATGAAGATGATGTCCATAGTCATCAATAAACTAAGCTCACACCCGGGGCAAATCTAGGTTCTGGCACGCCTGGCTAATTTGCACGGACTCGGCATGTGCACATGAAATGAACAAGCCACAACGGCGGAATCAAAATTAGCCTTCTAACAGGTTGTGATATCCTTCGAATATCAAGGAATGTGCACCAAATGAAAGATTAAGAACAAGATGGGGCAAATGTTCATGCGGACCATACCCAGGTAAGTTAAGAGTTAATCTGCTAATAAGAGCAGAATACTTGGAATAATGCTATGAGCTGCGTTTGAAGATACACATGGCCATTGTGGTATAATATGAGTTGATGATGCACATTGTATACATAGTTAATCATGCATAGCTACACCGAGTAAGAAAGGCTAGCGAGTTTAGTTTCCTGCATTATAATGACATGCGGCTTAATCACCTGGTTTTTTTTGACAAGTGCATTCAGTTCATTGCCGTGGCTCTTAAGGCCATTTGCATTCCACTGTAATAAAAGCAAGTCCATGATTGTTAGATGAGCGCGTATTGAGTTTTAGGGTATAGCCCTATTTAGGAACTGTTTCTTTTTGACTTTGTATTTCAGTATTTTGGAAGCGAGTTTAAGGATGCAGGTGGCTTTGGCTTTGGCACTCATTTTCCTGCTTGTAATTTGGATCAATGCCGTGGCAATGGACTCTACAATTTTGTTTGTGTTCTGAGACTTTTGTTTACCATGACCTGGTCTTTTCTTTGCCAGAATGATTCGTTGGCTGATGAATAGGAAATGGCTGTTCTGCATCACCTGCAGCCTGCAGCCGCTGCAGCCAGTTATAATTAGAAATGACGTCTGCAGACGCTTATGGTTTGGTATGATGTCACGCTAAAAATAGATGGATGGACCTGTGTATTTCAAGGTGTGGTGCCAGAAGGGAAATCTCCCACTATAGATAGACAAACGGTTACACATTCAAGCATGGCCTAATAAGTATCAAAATCTGTAGAACAGTATGTATGAAATGCCTTTGAAATAGTGAGGAAGCAATGTAGTCAGTTCTTTTATGTTTACATTTTTTGCATAGGTAAAGGAGAATTGTTTTGTTACTGTTAACAGGGTGATAAAGTAGGTTACATAACAGCCATTTCCACTGAAGGCAATCAGTTGTGTAAACAAACCTTTGAGTAAGGCAGTCCTCTGTATCCACGGGTTAACATTAACTCACAAGCACGTTTGTCATAGAATGTACCTCAGCTCCGCCTATGTAGTTATGAATGGCTATGTATTTGATAAATATTAAAGCTCTATTTACATCGTGTAACCATGCCTGCTGACGGATGGAAAGCATATTTGTCTAGTATTTATTTTAATCCCAAACACCCAGCCTCCTTTTCTGGTCCTGCTAAGTTGTATCACATTGTGAAAGAGAAGGGGAAATTTGATATTAGTTTACATCACATCAAGAAGATGCCTATTTGCTTCAGCGACCTTTAAGATACGGTTTGCTTTGAATTCTCATTATGTGACCCTCTTTAATTCCCCTGTGGATCGACATCAAGTCAACTTGTTTGCCAGGCGTATCTATCCCAACAACATCAAATGATACTGGTTGACTGTAAGCTCCTCTTTTATAGGCTGTTGGGTATTAACTGTGTCCAGTACATTAGGTTGTAGTCTTCCAGATTCCATTGTGGCAGGGCGCAAGTCGATTGTCAGATTACCATATGGTTTTTCAACAGCTTCTTTATACTCTGACATAAACCCGTCAGTGTTGTTGGTATTCATAAGCCTGGCAAACAAGTTGACTTGATGTCGACCCACAGGGGAATTAAAGAGGGTCACATAATGAGAATTCAAAGCAATATCACGTGACTCTTTACCTCTAGGAAACAGATTTTGCAACAGTAGGAAGATGATGACATTCTTATGGTGGGATGTAGGGGTAAACAGCTGAGGGATGCATTTGTCATCTTTAGCTTCAGACATCAGATCGTCCAGTACAATCATTTTGTTATTGTGAGCATTCAGATAGTTATCCTCATGCAGTTTGTAAGGAATTCCCTTCACAAACTTCACATAGGGCAAGGTTTTGAAGATAGTGTCATAGAGAGGCTGCCACTCCGTATAACACCAGATAATGTTATTAGGTGCTGGTTGGATGCAATGTTGCAGTAAAATGTTGTACACAAACATAGTCTTGCCACTACCAGATGGACCCACGACCACAGCATTAGAGGGGATGGTAAGGTAGAACTGTTCGTTTTGTGAGGTTGTTCCCGGTACTGGACAGCTTCGCCCGAACGCAACGGTCCCCAACAGTAGTGTGTGGCTGCACGTGGAATCATAGACTATGACGCGTGATCCGATTTCTATTGTAGCAAGTCTCGTTATTGTCCTTGTCAAGTAAACGTCTTGTGTTCGTACCTCTGTGTTGTATGTTATGTGGGCCAGAAGACCTTACAATGGTGGCAGCGGTGTTGAAGCGTGAACTCATGAAAGAACTTTGAAGAAAGTGCTACTTTAAGGAGAAATTCAAGGAATGTGCTCTTCATCGAACTGTAACGTGAGTTTGTTCCATTTTGCCATTTTGACCTTGTGGTAAAACGTTTTCGTCTACTTTGTGATTGACTTTGAACATTTGAGCAAGAATACTAATCCATTCATCATGGCCGAAGGTGGTACACATCAAGAACATTCTGGTGATATCAAGCACTTCCGAATTCCTCTGTTTGATCCAAAACAGTCAACTTTTGCGAACTTTATTGAAAATGTGTATGAAGTAAAAGCTTGGGGTCTTAATTGGAACTCTGAGAAGAAGTTACATGGTTTAGCTTTAGTACTTCCTGCAGGGTTTTGCTCACGGGTATTTAACGATATCCCTGATAACAAAGCTGATTATGCAATTCTGAAAAATGCTTTGATTAAAGAACTTGATAAGGACCAAGAGCGTACTCAAACTGCTGCTAGGGAGTTCAGAGACATGTGTCAAAAACCCCATGAATCTATTGATGATTTTGCCCACCGTGTTCAGATCAAGGTTGATGAAGCGTACCCCTCATTCGCAAAATCAAACAAAAGTGAACTTTGTGCTCAAAGATTTTTTGATGGCTTGTCTAATAAGAAATTGAGAGAACAACTGAACATTGCTATTTGTCAGCAATCTAAATCTCCAAAATTTGATGCTCTAG
Source organism: Haliotis rufescens (assembly GCF_023055435.1). Classification (NCBI taxonomy): domain Eukaryota; kingdom Metazoa; phylum Mollusca; class Gastropoda; order Lepetellida; family Haliotidae; genus Haliotis; species Haliotis rufescens. The sequence goes on from NW_025963979.1 coordinate 970,056, forward strand.
TAGATATAGCTAGACGTCTTGCGGGTTCTCTGTGTGAGGACAATGATAAGTCTGTGTTTCTTATCAAGTGTAATTATTGCAAGAAGCCAGGTCATAAAGAGCGACAGTGTTACAAAAAGAAACGAGATTTAGGTTCATCAAATAGTCACAGCAGATATTGTTTTTTCAAAATCAGCAGTAGCTGATGGTCGTGATTCAGGGTCAAGTGATTAGTCAAGGTACAGAAACTTTCGGTGTTATAACTCTCGAAAATATGGATATATTGCGACTAATTGCCAGATAAATCACCGGTACACTGTGTTTCTTCAGATAGTAACCAATAGTAACTTTTCCCCAAATCCTCAAAATTCACCAACCACCAAAATCCGTCTTGGTAGCGAGTCTTTCACTGCAGTCATAGATAGTGGAGCGAGCGTCTCGTGCATAAGTGTGTCTTTGCTTAAGAGAGCTTTTCCAAATGGTGTTTGTCTAGAAGAGACAAAATCTAAATTGACTGATCTGTTTGGTTCTTTGTGCGTTATCGGTGTGTTCGATACAACTATACAGATTAGTGGTGATCTCTATGATTGTAGATTCCATGTGTTGGATGTTCGTGATGACCATTTGTTGCTAGGATGGGTCTTTATGTGTAGGTTTGAGGAGATAGTGTTGAAGCCGAAGGAAAAGTCAACCGACTTTAAAATTCTGGTTACTGATTGCAGTGTACACAAAGCTTATAGATGCATGTAGTACGAGGTGGCTTAACTCGTGATCATGTATTGGTGTATTTGGACGATGTGTTGGTCCATTCCCCTACAGCTGATGAGCATTTGAATACTTTGCGACAGGTATTTGAAAAATTTGCACCCACTGGTGTTACTTTGAAGTCAGACAAAATGTTTCTTCTTCATGAAAAGTGTCCAATATCTTGGTTATGAGATTTCTGCTTCAGGTGTTAGTCTGGGTAAGAAAGGTTTAGAAGCAATCATGCAGTTTCCGGTTCCGACTTCGTGGGAAGAGGTTCGTTCGTTGGTAGGTCTTGCAACATACTTTCAGAGGTTTATTCCAAATTTTTCAGAACTGATGCAAGTAAGACAGGTTTAGCGGGAGTACTTTTGCAAGATGGCCATCCCATCAGTTATGCTTCAAAGAAACTTTCAAAAACTGAACGAAATTATTCCACTATCCACCGAGAAGCACTGGCAATAATTTTGGCTGTTAGAAAATTTCGACCCTATGTGTTCGGGAAGATTTTTCGGTTGGGAACTGATCATAAGCAACTGACATACATTTTGACATCAAAATCTGAGAAATTCGCCAGATGGAGTTTCGAACTTTCTGAATACTCATTTGACATTGATCATATTCGAGGGAATGAAAACATTCTAAGTGATGTTTTGAGTCGTATGCCTGTTGAAGATGGAAGTGATTTGCCTGTATTTGCTGTGACTACATTTTGACATCAAAATCTGAGAAATTCGCCAGATGGAGTTTAGAACTTTCTGAATACTCATTTGACATTGATCATATTCGAGGGAATGAAAACATTCTAAGTGATGTTTTGAGTCGTATGCCTGTTGAAGATGGAAGTGATTTGCCTGTATTTGCTGTGACTAGAGGTCAAGATAAACGACGTGCTATTATTCGGAAAGCTCATGAATTGGGTCACTTTGGTGTAAAAAGAACATGGCAATTAGTACAGAAAGTTAATTCTTCAATTACTCAACGCAAGGTAGCTGAAATAGTGGAGAAATGTACTGTGTGTATAGAGGGTCCACATGCTATATACCTAGATCTCCTTTAGGTGTTACGGTTACTGCTTCGCGTCCTTGGGAGGATCTCATTGCGATTTTGTTGGCCCACTTCCACGTTCGTCTTGTGGTTATGTGTATGTGTTTACATGTTTAGATGATCTGAGTAGGATGTTTTTCGCCTTTCCAGTTCGTACGGCGACGTCATCTAGTGCTGCAACAGTGTTGGAACGTCTGTTTTCCATATTTGGTCCGCCAAGGGTTTTACATATGGATAATGGCACTGTCTTTACATCCAAAGAGTTCAGTATGTTTACTTCCAATTGGGGAATTAGATGTAGTTATACTCCAGTTGCTAGACCACAAGCTAATCCAGTCGAAAGAGCTAACAGAACATTAAAAACTTCGTTAGTGAAAACAGCAGAGTGTGAGAAAACATGGGACAGAGTTTTGCCAGAAATTGTATTAGCACATAATTCGTTGATAAATCGCACCACTGGTTTTGCTCCGTATTTTGTTATGTTTGGTCGTAACAGTTTGATTCACCAGTTAGTGTCAGACGATTTTTCTTCTGTGGGGGAGGAAATGGATGGCTGTGTAGAGTTATGGGATAAGTGTGTCGAATCTCATACATTAGCTAAATTACATCGTCAAGAACAGACATCTGAAAGTTTCAAGGATGTTTTGATAACATGTCAGTCCTAACCACATTGTGTGGTATATTTACATTCGAGTGTACTGGAAGTGACCTCTGAACTTGACTACGTGTGCGCATGCGTGAGCGGAAGCTAGGGCAGAGATGGGAAAAAGTTGACAGGAAGCAGCGTGTTTACGGATGGCGGGGATTTGACATGAACTGTCAGTGGTGTGTAGAATGAGAGAAGGGCTAACCAGGGCCAATAGTGGAAAGGGCCTTAAAGGTAATTAACATTGGTAGCAGAGCGTGGGTGCGGGGAAAACGGGACTAGCAATATGGCACATGGTTACAAGAATCCCCCGACTTTGACAAATGAGATGGAATATGAGACGTGGAAAAACGAACTTGAAATATGGTGTCACATGACCGAGGTTGTAGAGGAAAAACAGGCACTCGCAGTCTCACTGGGATCACTTACGGGACAAGCTAGGGCAAAAGCAATGGCAATTGATGTGAAAGACTTGAATTCCAAACGGGGTTTGAAAATTCTTGTCCAAGCACTTGATGAACTTTATAAGAGGGACACTGTTGACTTAGCATACACGGCATACAGGGATTTTGATAGTTTCACAAAGGCTGAAGAAATGACAATGTCAGAATTTATCATTGAATATGAACGGCGATATACCCAGTGTAAGAAATATCAGATGGTTTTGCCAGATTCAGTACTCTCATTCAAGTTGCTTGATTCATCAGGATTGACTCAGAAAGAAAGACAGTTAGTTTTGACAGCAGGTAACGATAGAAACTTTGAATCTATGAAATCAGCATTGAAGAGAATATTTGGTAATGTTAAAAGTCAGGATTCTGACAGTGCCATATGTGTGAAACAGGAATCAGCATATTACACAAGAAATAGCCAGAGTGGTTATAGAGGACGTCAACAAGGACAGAGATACTCGGGTCCAAGGTACAGGAATGAGCCACGTGACAGATACAGTTCAGCTTACAGTGGTAATAGAAATGATACACCTGAAAAGGGAACAAATCCAATTAACAGGTTTGGAAAGCGCAGCCGATGTGTAATTTGTCAGTCAACTTTCCATTGGGCTAAAGATTGCCCACACCAAGAGAAACCAAGAAACAATGAGGAAGTGAAAATGATAGAAACAGAAGAACAGACAGAGCAATGTAACTTGACACTGTTTACAAAGGAGCAAAGTACGGAGAACAAAATTCTACTAACAGAAGCATTGGGATGTGCAGTATTAGACACTGCCTGTACAAGTACAGTGTGTGGACAGCAATGGTTGGACCAATACATAGAGACACTCAGTAGTCAGGAAAGGGATGAAATTATTTCAAATCCTAGCAATAAGAGCTTTAGATTTGGAGATGGAGTGAAAGTTTTCTCATCATCCAATGTTATGATACCAGCAGTAATTGGTGACACTCGGTGCACTATAAACACAGAAGTTGTAGAATCGGACATTCCTCTTTTGCTTGGAAAACCATCACTGAAGAAAGCTGGATTAATTCTTGATTTACCAAATGACACAGCTATCATGTTTCATAAACCAGTGAACTTAGAACTGACATCAACTGGACATTATTGCATTGGTCTAGTTGGACAAAGAGATTTTCCTGCTGAACAAACTTCAGATCTTCATAAAGCACTCTTCATAAAAGAAAATATTGGTGAAAAGGATCAAAAGAAAGCGCTGGAGAAGCTTCACAAGCAGTTTGGACACGCCACAGCGGAAAGATTACAGAGGCTTATTCAAAATGCAGGGAATAAAGATCCCGACATCTTGAAGACACTAACAGAAATAGTTGAGAAATGTGAAACATGTGAAAGGTATAGGAAACAACCAACTAAGCCAGCAGTTGGATTTCCTAAGGCTACAGATTTTAATGAGACAGTGGCTGTTGACTTACACGAACTTGGAAAGGGCATGTGGTATTTGCACATTATTGATGAATTTACCAGATTTAGTGCTGGAGCTATTATTAGAAGTAAGCAATCATCAGTGTTTGTTCAGAACTTTATTCAGCATTGGATAAGTATTCATGGAGCACCACAAAAACTCTTAAGTGACAATGGAGGAGAATTCAACAATGCTGAAGTGAGAGACGTGTGAGAATTTTAACATTGAAGTAAAGACCACAGCAGCTGAGAGTCCATGGAGCAATGGATTGCTTGAACGCCACAATCAGACTTTGACAAATATCATGAGAAAGGTGAAATCTGAGAAGAACTGTGACTGGGAAACAGCACTTAGTTGGGCATTAATTGCCAAGAACAGCCTCAGTAACATTTCTGGATACAGCGCATACCAGTTGGTTTTTGGACGAAACCCAAATTTACCATCAGTTCTGACTGACAAGGCACCATCGCTCGAGGGCACCACAATAAGTGCAACTGTGGGAAAACATATTAATACAATGTTTGCATCAAGACAGGCTTTCATAGAAGCTGAAAGTTCTGAAAGATTGAGAAGAGCCCTCAGAAAGCAGATTCGTCCAGTTGCTGGAAATTTTGAGACCGGTGACAAGGTCTACTTCAAGAGGTCAGATGATCCTAAATGGAAGGGTCCAGGAACTGTGATAGGACAAGACGGTACTGTGGTTTTCGTGAGAAATGGAGGAATTGTGGTGAGGGTTCATAGAAGTAGAATGAGGCGTTGTGTAGAAAAGGAAATTCCTGAAAATAACAATGAACATAATGAGAGGCAAGTAGAACAAGAGGAAACTGTGCAAAGACATGATAGTGTCGAGGAAGACAGTGACCTAGAGATACAAACAAAAGAACCACAGATAGGAGAAGTTTCTGAATTGAACAATCTACAGGAACGATTATCACAAATAAAGTCTGGGCAGACAATTTCATATGCACATCAAGACACTGGAGATCAAGTCTGTGCAAAAGTTCTTAGCAGAGCAGGAAAAGCAACAGGCAAAAACAGGAGCTGGTACAACTTAGAATTCATGAATTCTGAAATGCAAGGTATAAGTCAGTCAGTTGATTTGTCCAAGGTAGAAGAATTGCGGATAATCCCCTGTGAAATCATGGAGGAAAACGTCATGATTACAGAAGATGTTGCATGGACTAAACCCAAGCTAACTGAACTTGATAATTGGAAGGAAAATGGAGTTTACAAAGAAGTTGTCGATGATGGGCAAAGATGTGTGTCAACCAGGTGGGTCTGTACACTTAAAGAAACACCAGAGAAGATAATACCTAAGGCAAGGTTAGTTGCCCGAGGATTCGAAGAAGGTGAGAATACGGACTTTCAAAAAGATTCCCCAACATGTGCTAAAGAATCGCTGAAACTTATCTTGGCAGTATTTTGTCAGAAAAAATGGAAACCTCATTCAATGGATATTAAAACTGCATTTCTTCAAGGTGAAGAGATGAAGAGAGACGTTTACATTAGACCTCCGAAAGAAGCAAACGTACCTGGAAAACTCTGGCATCTTCAGAAGTGTGTCTATGGACTAAGTGATGCATCACTACATTGGTATCAGAAAGTCAAGTCAGTCATGTTGGAACTAGGAGCTAAGGTATCAAGAGTTGACCCAGCAGTATTTTTCTGGGAAGGACAAGATCAAGAAACTGTTGGAATATTGGCATGTCATGTTGATGACTTTATTTGGGGTGGATCTGCAGAATTCAGATCAAATGTAATGGAATCTGTGAGATCACACTTAAAGGTTGGAAAAGAAGAAAACCAAGCTTTTCAATACTTGGGAATGAACTTATCTTGCCAGGACGGATACATTTTCTTACATCAACAGAAATATGCAGAAAGCCTCAACTTTGTCCAGATTGATAAATCTAGATCCGCTCAGAAATCTTTACCCCTGAACGATATTGAGAAGCATGAACTCAGATCCAAGATAGGACAAATACTGTGGATAGCTAAACAGAGTCGGCCTGATGTTATATTTGATGCTTGTCGACTAGCAGCATGTACGAAGGATGCCAAAGTTGAACATCTTTTGACAGCAAACAAGATTATTAGGAAGATTAAGTCAGAACATGTCAACCTGAAATTTCAAAATGTAGGAAAGGAACTTTCACTTGTACTTTTCAGTGATGCTTCGTTAGGAAACCTGCCAGATGGAGGCACACAGGGCGGACACATGATTTTCCTCACAGGCAGTACAGGAAAGGTGACACCTTTATGTTGGAACTCGAAGAAGATTCGTCGGGTGGTGCGAAGCACACTGGCTGGTGAAACTTTGGCGATGGCCGATGGTATTGATACAGGAGTGTACCTATCAATGTTGTTTGGAGAACTGAGTGGTGAGAAACACAACAGAATGACATTGACCTGTATCACAGACTCTAAATCACTGTATGATGCTCTAAAATCCACTAAACCTGTTAAAGAAAAAAGACTGAGAATGGAAATAAGTGGGATCAAGGAGTTAGTGGAATGTGGACAGATAGGAGATGTGACATGGGTGGACACAAATAACCAGTTGGCAGACTGTCTGACCAAAGAGGGCGCTTCACCTATGAAGTTACTACGGGTCCTTCAAGAAGGAACTCTGTGAAGATATTATTATAAACTGCATCATCTTTTAACCTGTTTTTATGAAGATCTTAAAGAAGAAAAAACAAAATATGTTTGTTGGAACAGTCTGCATCCTTCTTTTACATAAAACTATTTTATACAAATCAAAAATATTTGAGGTTATATGTGAAGAAACTGTTCTTGAGATATACTGTACAGAGACTGTTCAGAGACTGGAAACTGTTCTTGGGATATACTGTACAGAGACTGGAAACTGTTCTTGGGATATACTGTACAGAGACTGGTTTTAAGAAATTTATTTTTACTTTTACCGAGAAAGTCTGAGGGAAGGCTTTACATATTAACAAATGAAATTTTGACACAGCCAGCAAAGTTTGTCACTCCAGCCTTATCACATTTGAAGACAAACTTTAAAGAAGTGGGAGATTGATAACATGTCAGTCCTAACCACATTGTGTGGTATATTTACATTCGAGTGTACTGGAAGTGACCTCTGAACTTGACTACGTGTGCGCATGCGTGAGCGGAAGCTAGGGCAGAGATGGGAAAAAGTTGACAGGAAGCAGCGTGTTTACGGATGGCGGGGATTTGACATGAACTGTCAGTGGTGTGTAGAATGAGAGAAGGGCTAACCAGGGCCAATAGTGGAAAGGGCCTTAAAGGTAATTAACAGTTTAATGTTGGTGATCGTGTTGCTGTGAAAATATTAGGAGGACAAAGTTCAAGAAACAGCATTTCAAGTCTGGATTTGTGATATCCAAGTGTTATGGTGAGTTCCTGCAAGTCAAGTCATCAGATCGTTCATCGAGAGAAACAGTCGTCGTAAGTGTTGATCAAGCCGTGCCTGACCTTTCTTGAGAGGGGAGGGATGTGAGGTTGTTCCCGGTACTGGACAGCTTCGCCTGAACGCAACGGTCCCCAACAGTAGTGTGTGGCTGCACGTGGAATCATAGACTATGACGCGTGATCCGATTTCTATTGTAGCGAGTCTCGTTATTGTCCTTGTCAAGTAAACGTCTTGTGTTCGTACCTCTGTGTTGTATGTTATGTGGGCCAGAAGACCTTACAGTTTAGTGTTGGAGGAGGAGGTGGAGGGGGAGGAGGAGGAAGAGGAAGAGGAGGAGGAGGAGGAGGTGGAGGTGGGGGAGGAGGAGGTGAGGTTGCCGGAGGAGGATACTAATGCATCTGTCTCCTATGTCTATGCATATTGTCATATCTAGAGAACTGTCTCCCACAATCAGGACACGATGTGGACTTCATGACGAGTGGAGAGTAAATGAACATTTTCCAAAGAGGAAGACCCTGATATACTCTGAAGATCAGCTTCTGGGATCCAACTGTTAAACTTTTTAGGGAAGCTCATCCATTTCACAAACACTTCATTCTGACCAGATCCCTTTCTTTTCTTGAGTATTTTCTCCACTCTCCACACAGTGTCTGCAGGCTTGTCTACTCTCTGTAGTTCATTTACATAGAAACTACCTTGAACCGGATCATCTACCATATCTTTCAACAGATAGATGGCTATACCATCTCTGTAGTATTGCCTCTTAATAATAAAAGATTTCCTCAGTCCATTTTTCTTGATAGTCTCTTTGAAATGTATGTCTCAAATGAGTCAGTCTCACTTGATCGCCCACTTTTAACTTAAACAGTTTCTTCATTGACTTCTGTGTGATTTCAACTTTCGATTTTACCGATTTCCTCAAAGCATCAATGTATTGTTCCTTCAATACTAGAGCTTCATTAGTTTGATTAATATCTGAGGGTGATAGTTCATTCAACGATCTGTGAGGTCAGTGGTTATAATCCTGGACGAGGTCTTGTAAAATATCCAAATAATGATATGTTTGTTTGAACGTGAAATATCTGTACATCGTTGTCTTGAGGGTCCGTATCACTCTCTCAGCATAAGTAGCCTTGGTTTCATTCTGTGTGACATAGTAAGTGATGCCCTTGTTTCTTAAATAAGACCTAAGTTTCTTATTATCAAATTCTCGCCCTTTGTCTGATCGTATAATTTGTGGCAGGGTAGCGCGGGAAAATATCTTCTCCATGGCCTTAATGACCGCATCCGGTGTTTTATTTTTAATGGGCTCCACCCACAGAAATCGTGTAAATACATTTATAGCTATGAGTAAGTATTTCACACCATCATTGTCCAAGGCTATGTTAGATACATCAGCCAAGTCGATATCCCATCGAGCATTGAGACCTGAAGCCACCACTCTGTTACGTTGAACTTGTATCTTACAGGTCGCTGAAGCGAATAGGCATCTTGTGATGCCAGCCACTTCTTGATGTGATGTAAACTAATATCAAATTTCCCCTCCTTTTTCACAATGTGATACAACTTAGCAGGGCCAGAAAAGGAGGCTGGGTGTTTGGGATTAAAATAAATACTAGACAAATATGCTTTCCATCCGTCAGCAGGCATGGTTACACGTGAAATGAAGCCTAAACGATGTAAATAGAGCTTTAATATTCATCAACTACATAGCCATTCATAACTACAGAGGCGGAGCTGGGTTACATTCAATGACAAACGTGCTTGTGAGTTAATGTTAACCCCTGGATACAGAGGACTGCCTTACTCAAAGGTTTGTTTACACAACTGATTGCCTTCAGTGGAAATGGCTGTTATGTAACCTAGTATATCACCCTGTTTACAGTAACAAAACAATTCTCCTTTACCTATGCAAATAATGTAAACATAAAAGAACTGACTACATTGCTTCCTCACTATTTCAAAGGCATTTCATACATACTGTTCTACAGATTTTGTTACTAATTAGGCCATGTTTGAATGTGTAACCGTTTGTCTATCTATAGTGGGAGATTTCCCTTCTGGCACCACACCTTGAGATACACAGGTCCATCTATCTATTTTTAGCGTGACATCATACCAAACCATAAGCGTCTGCAGACGTCATTTCTATTTATAACTGGCTGCAGCGGCTGCAGGTGATGCAGAACACCCATTTTTCTATTCATCAGTTGGCTGTGTGCCTCAGTCTGAGAATTAGAAGGCATGGAATTTGATTCGGGGCTTGGGTCTTTTTCCCTTGTGTTTTGCAGTGGCTTTGTGTCTGGGGGCAGGCGGATCAGTGCTCACTGATTTGATTGTTTGCTCAGTCCTCACAGATTCCATTATTTGCTCAGTAGAGTGATCAGTAGTCGCTTGTTTGTTTTTTACCTCAGTTGGTTGAATAGAGTTTGATTCAGATTGCTGAGTTGGTATTTTATTTATGCGTTTGCTGATGAGCCAGCGTTTTGGACATTTCAGCGCCAAGGATGAATGACCCTCATTCCTGCAGTTTGGATTGCGCTTGGATGCTGAGCAGTGCAGACGTGTTTTCGCAATTGAGAAGTTACACGACCTAACTGGGCTAAATGGTGCGGCCAACTGGTCATATCTCTATAATATAGACAAATCGACCTGAATATGACATCTCTAACCCCCCGAGGATCTACTCAACAACTGCCTAACCCACCAATAACACTGGGAAATACACAGGATATGGACTATTCAAGCCAGCTGAACATATCAGGATCTCAGAGCCAGGTCAGTGTTGATTCGAATAGTATTAGCTCGGTCAAGACATTGTTTGATCAGATGCGTCACCTGACTGGCCTTGTACACTATGTTCAGAAGAAAAGTGCAGCGAGTAGACAGTATTGATGATAAACTCACAATGATTGATGGTAAACTGACCTCGCTTGAAAATACCCTGAAGCAGACCATCACAAGGGTAGGTAAACTTGAGTCTTGAGTCCAGAATTGTGTCTCAGCAAGCCTAGAACTTAAATCTGAAAGCACTAAAGAACGAAAGCGACTGATAGAGCATATTGACTACACTTCAACGGAATGTGCTAGAATCGGTAGGGATGTGGATGATGTATATTACGATGTAGACTCCCTGTACCAACAACAGTAGGATATGAAAGAGGTTGTAGTCAATCTCAAAGTGAGATCAATGAGAGACAACCTCCTATTTCATGGCATACCGGAGATGATTGGTGAGGGAGATGAAGTGTAACACGGAGGTTATACCTTTGAGAGTTCATAGAATGGGACCACGAAATGAAAACAGACCCCGTATGATAGAAGCTAAGTTCTCTAACTCTGATGAGAGATGGAACGTTCTAACCAGTGCAAAGAACCTCAAGGACACAAAATTTGGTGTTAGTGAAAAGTTCCCACCTGAAATTGTTGAACGACAACGAGAGCTTCTCCCTTTGCTGAAAATAGGCTAAACGCAGAGGACTTAAAGCAAGTCTAACTGTTGATAGACTGTTTATTAACGATAGAAGGTGTTTCCCTGGTCAGAATCCCTTCGAAGATTCGAGACAGTCTATGTGGTCACTCAGACCTTCGTATGCCAATGTTCTTGAACATTCCCGAGATAAACAACCATGCAAGATGCGACGAATCAAGAGGACCGTGACATAACACATCTCTAGGCATACAATGAACGTAGGTCTAACACTGTAAATGCAAATGATATTATAATATTTCGCTAAATGTTGTGCGTGGAAACCATTGTGATGTGTATGTTACAAATAACAATAATGTGTCAGTAGTTGAGGACCGACTCTAGAACCAGAAGTGGTTCTGCGCATGCGCGAAGAGGGCATTGTGGGTAATGCGTGCGCATCCAAGATGGCGGCTCTTCCGGTTCCGGATGGCGTGCGCATCCAATATGGCGACACTTCCGGTTCCGGGGGAGGGGCTTGTGCGCCTTCAAATTGACGGCACGTCCGGTTCCTAGGAGGCATCCCTCAATCCAATTTGGGGACGGGGGCGGGAAGGCGGGAAGGAGGAGGAGAGAGGGAGGAAGGAGGAAGGAGGAAGGTTCTTTGTTTTCTTGGTGGTGGAGAGGGTAGTCAAAGCAAGGATGAAAGCGTTCTTTCGGGAGAGATGGGTGGCCCTGAAAAGGGCTGTTTGGTGAAGATGAAAAAACAGGAACGGGAACCAGAAAGCGGGAAACAGGAACAGGAACAGGAACGGGAAACGGAAACGTCATCATAGCTTTCCAGGGCCATGGCACTCAGGCCTAGCAGCATGGTGGCCAACGACCAAAGTAGCTACAGTTGGCGCATGGCGTCTCCTGTGATGATGTCGGCTCTTTAGGTGTGTCATGATATGGATCTTAACACTTCCTGTAGCCGTGCAGCCTTGAGGATTCCTTGTCGGGGAGCTTTTTCCTCCTCCTTCTCCGAGGGAGGGGAGCGGGGTACTCTGCCGACCAGTCTTGGGGAGCCTCTGTCGCCAAGGGTGCCTTTTCTGACGAGCAACCTTGAGGATCCTCTGTCACCGAGGAGGGTGCCTTTTCTTCTCCAGAGGAGGAGGAGGAGGGAGCCGGAGCGCTCTGACGAGCTGCCTTAGGGGTCCGTTGGCGCCGGGGAGCCTTTTCTCCTCCTCCTTTTCCATAGAATGTTGCCGGGATGAATCCAGTCCAGAATCCTCCTCCTTCTCTGGGGAATGTAGCCGGGGTGTATTCTCCAGTCGGGTAGACTTGCTGGGATGTCTGCATGGTTCGTCGTCGAGGCATGGTTCATGACGGGGATGATTCACAAGTGACACTGACTCCACTCGAGGGATCCCTTTTTATAGGAGAGGGGCGGGGTCGAACATTGCTGCATGCAGATTGGTCCAAAACGCAGCACCCTGATTGGTCCACAACGCAGCACGCTGATTGGTCCATACGCCACCTGACCTGAGCCTCGGTTTTCCAAACCGGCCCGACTCTTGTGTTTCTTTTCCATAGTAAACACAACCCGGTTCGACCAATCAGAAGCCAGAACAGGCGGGCAAGCCCTCTGATTGGTCGACAACCCAAGTTTGTTATTGGCCAGATTTTGATCCTATTCTTTTGGGTAGACATGTCCACCGCCACCACGATCATGTTGTGGAACGGTCGTCTGAATTCTAAAGGTGGACCAACATGGACAGACATGGACGTGATGTAGGAATGCCTACGTGATATACTTTGTGTCTCCATGCAAACGTGATGACTACAAACATTGTTGTTGTTGGTTTTCTTTATAGACATACGTCGTGTTGTCACTCGTTAATCCATGCCGAGGTGTTGGCACTCGTGTATGCCTGTGTGGCGTTGTTTTTTTTTACTCGTGTCTCGATGCAAACATGGTGCCACTCGTGACTACAAACAGACGTTTATAGAGGTATAGATCGATAGACATACGTGACGTTGTCACTCGCTCATCCACGCCTAGGTGTTGGCACTCGTGTATGCATACATGCATGCTGCCATTCGTGTCTCCATGCAAACGTGGTGTCACGCACGTCTTCAAACAGACGTTTATATACATAGATATATATATATATTAATATTTATATGGATAGAGAGAGATCAATAGACATACGTGGTGTTTTACTCGTAGGCGTGTGATTTATAGTCTGGAAGGTAATTTAAGGTACTGACATTTACTACAATATCTGAAAAACTATTGGACCTACTCCAGTCAAAGTTGGTATGAAATTATTAAACAGTCATACATAACTGGATATTTTATTTAAAGACAATCGGTAATTGGGCACGCATGAATACAGTGTTAGCGTTTGGCGTCTCAAGGTGCGTGATTCCTGTGCACCCTTTCGAGTTGAGTTGATTGGTTCAACTGTGTCATATTGCCCTGTGATGCAGGGGTAGCATTATGCAGATGGCTGTTTCAATGAATGTTCGTTCCACCCGTGACGAACAGGTCTGGTTGTTGATGAAATATAGAGATAGCTGAAAAGACAGATTTTTTATTCATGCACCGATTGTCTTTAAATGTAATATCCAGTTATGTATGACTGTTTAATAATCTCATACCAACTTTGACTGGAGTAGGTCCGATAGTTTTTTCAGATATTGTAGTAAACGTCGGTACCTTAAATTACCTTCCAGACTATACCCGTAGACGTGTACATCCAAGAGGACGGGGAGGATGTGAGTTCTTTTGGATTGTTGTTTGTGTTGGCAAAGCAATGATCAAAACGTTTCTTTCGGGAGAGATGGGTGGCCCTCAAAAGGACCGTTTGGAGAAGGGGAAGAGGAAAAAGCAGGAACGGGAACCAGAAACGGGAAACGGGAACAGGAACGGGAACGGGAAACGGAACGTCATCTTAGGAAGCTTGAGGTAGGCGCAGTGAGGGGACTGCTTGTAGTGTTCCAGCCAAGGATAGTTGTGGGTCGCTGATTGACACGACATGATGCGCACTGATTGGTCCCAAACGCGGCGCACTGATTGGTCCGTTCCGCTGCCCGGCTTGAGCCTTGACCTTTTTCCAAAACGGACCGACCCTTGTGTTTCTTTTCCATAGGAAATGGATTTACCATGGGAGAGAAAGCAATTTTTTTCAATCCCCACGCACATGAACCAACAAAACAAAAACCACAGGATGAGGGGGCGTCCCTGTGATTTTTGTGAACAGGAAACTTTGTCACTAGGAGTGAACAAGACACTCTGCTCTTCTCTTCCATGCTTCTTCGGACAACAGATGCCTGTGTCTGTATACACACAAGTATTCACAGGGGACTTTGCCATGCTTCAGATGTTCTTTCCAGGGTTTGTCTGTGGCTTCCCATTGGCAGAGTGTCACACCGCAGCAATAGCAGATAACACACTCACCTCGTCCTTTGATAGAAATAGCCAGCCATGGCCATATCATAAGGAATGTGCCCCATCTGTTTAGGCCATGTTTGAAAAGACCGCAGACGTTTTTGAAATGAATCATAGCCAGGATGAGGATGACTCAAGGTGTAAGAAGGAGAAGGTCGTGCCTCCAGAATGTCATCGAGTTGCCATGTCCATAAAGAGTGTGTGTTTTCTCCCTTGTTCTCTCACCTTTTCAGACACCCACTCAGTATTGGGGACATCTTGGGATGGTGGCATGGCATTCATAGACCGTCTTTGCCCCATGATGGCTGTGACTCAACTGAAGGAAGGTCAGTGGGTTTGCCTGCTTTTATGAAAGTCTCCTCTCCTCATCTCATAGGTTCAGCACATACACGATGGGCATCTCGGATCTCGAAGGAGGGCATGTACGCGATGGTCTTGCAACGTGGTGGGTTCTTGGGTTCTTGGGTGGCATCTTCATAGGCTTCAAGCAGAAAAGGAACTTTGACTGGAAACACCTGACGAGCCAGACTGTCGATCTGCAATGCATCTCTCGGATTTTTAAAGAGGACCATGTAGTGAGCATTCAGACTAATGGTGCGATGTTTAGGTGATTGGGCAAACAAGTTCTGAGTGAGATACAACATTGATGTGTTTCGGTGATGACTTTTCTTGGTAAACCATTGCAGCACTTCCGTTTCTTCTTCTTTCGTATTGTCGCCCAGCAAATCATCGATGACCAGCCAATGCGGGAGTAGTATAGATGATGGGGCTTCTGGACCACTTCCACTATTCCATACTTTTTTTCCACTAGAGCAATAGGATGTGCACAAAGCATACAACTGTGCCCAACGAATTCCCAATTGAACATTTGTGCCCAACCATAGTATAGAACAAAAAATGGAAGAAGGGAAATATACAACTATGGAGAGCATGGGCATACGTTCAGAAATGTCTGTGTTCCAACATATACTAGTGGAGAATGCATACGAAGACAACTTGCTACCAGATATATCCAAGGTAGACTATTTGGAAGGAAATCTGGGCAGAACACATCTAGAACCTTTGGATGGCCTGCCAACATTTGTAGACGATATGTATGTATTTGGCTATCTAGAAGAAAACGATATAGTATCTCTACAAGGATCTGTGTCTTGTACAACTTGAGAAAATGGATCTGCAAAACGTATACTACAAGAAATACAAATATCAACGCTGAAAGTTTACGGATGTCGCGTGCATGCTACTATTGCAAATACAATTTCCTATATAGGAGGCCTTTGGAGCAAAATAAGAGACAAAATACAACGAATACAAAAACAAACAGAATACAAAGCAAAGAAAAAATGGATGGAAAGATTTTCCAACAAAGAACCCAAAGGTATATTTGTGTGCGAAATAGATGTCTCCGAGTTGGCCCTAGAGGAAACACAAAAGGGGTTGGATGCACTACACACGCAACTATATTCCTTCGGTTAGGAGATATATTCCATAGACTATACTAGAGACTTTTCTGGTGTAGTAGATAGGAAAAAACTAGTGGAATACCTACAAAGCGAGGGATACTTTCTACAAGGTATACAATACGATTGTGGAGAAAGAGAAGGAACAATTCTAGACAATACAGCGTCTGTAGAAGACCATGTATGTACTTGGGTATACAGTAGGAAGAGTAGAACATTTTCCACGAAGATATACAACAAAGTTGTTGAATCCAATAGGAGCACATCTTTGCGAATACATAGATTGTTCAAATAGACACCTACGAAAAACATTTTTGCATCCAGACATACAGAAAAGAGGTTGTTCTCAAATAGAAGTATCTGTGTATGCACCAGACGAAGTCATAGGACCTTGGGTTGTAGACGAAATTCTAGAGTTGGTATCCCCCAAAGAAGAACCACTATTTCTCGAACAACCACCAGAAAACCAATGGAGAAACTTGGCAAAGAAATTGGATAGATGTTGTATAGTCGCCTCTAGACCTCTCAGGAAGATATTTGCAGCATGGTATGCACACAAAAACTAGAAGAATAGCAGGGATACATATACATCCGAAAAAAGAGACAGTAGAAGATCCGAAGAAATGGGAAAGAGCAGACGAATTTGCAGTTGGAGACTTTGGGTTTCGCACTTGCCCAATATTTCGTATAGACATCCTATCTTCTACAAACGAAGGTGTAGTTGCTATATTTTTGCTATGTTTTTGCTATGGTTTTGCTATATTTGCTAGTAGCAAACATAGCAGAGTTCGATATAAACAAAAATATAGCAAAATATAGAAAAAATATAGCAAACATAGCAGTTGCTATATTTTTGCTATGTTTTTGCTATTAAAAAATGGAATGGATGCTTTTCGAATGCTATAGATTTTCCATTTGGATATTTGCTATATAAACTAGTGTCCAAAAGAAATGATACCAACTTATTTTCAAAATTGATTTTTACTAAGTGAATTGTCAAGTATGAAAACATGCCAATTCGTATTGCACATTCCAAACACAGCATAGTCGATAAAAAATACCGGGAACACGTGATCACTTCCGGGAAAAAACGTAAATTTCGTGAAAGTGACATTTCCCTCTCTAGCATGTTCTGCACGTGCAGAAAAACTCTATAAAACGGCTGATCAGACACGTTGATATCACAGCAACAAAAAGAACACAAGATATGCCACGTTTGACACCAATCGAGAGAGAGAGAGCCGTTGGAATGGTCCAACAAGGAGCGTCACACGTCGACGTCGCCAGAAGGTTGGGCTGCGCACGCATCACTATCACCAGGTTGATGCAGCGGTTACGTCAGACAGGTCAGACGTCAGACAGGCCCAGGAGTGGAAGACCAATGTATCCAACAGGTCCGGCCGTTTGGAGGTGGAGGGTTAATGGTTTGGGGTGGCATATGTGGTGACGTCAAAACGATGCTTGTCGTAATTCGTGGAAACCTGAATGCACAGCGTTATCTTGATGACATCCTATGGCCTGTTGTGGTGCCCTTTATTCAGCAACAGCCTCGTGGACTCCTTTTCCAACATGACAATGCAAAGCCACACACAGCAAGATTGACACAGAACTTCCTTGCCAACGCCAACGTACAGGTTTTGCCATGGCCCGCATGTTCACCGGACATGAATCCCATCGAGCACTTATGGGACCACCTCGATCGGCAAATCCGACGTCGCCGTGTGCCTCCAGTCAACTTCCAGGACTTGGAACGATGTCTCCTCGAGGAATGGCAACGCATCACTCCCAACGTCATCAGACGTTTGACGTCATCAGTCCGTAGGCGTGTTCTGGCATGTATTGATGCTCACGGTGGACATACCCGCTACTGACTTGACTTTGAGACGTGTGGTGTGACATTTCCCATTGTTTCTGTGATCAGTGCTCTAACGAAATGTTCATTCTTCGACCCCACCCATCTTTAAAGGCTTGTCATATTGGTTGTACAGATTTTATTGAAATGAAATTTTTGTACAGATGTTGTGAAAGGATTTCTCAAAAGCATAACACCAATCCTAAACTTCTGGATTGTTTAGTTTTTCTTTTATGTCGTTGCAAACAGGTGGTATCGTTTCTTTTGGACACTAGTTTAGTATAGAATAGAACCAACGATGGAATGTCCAAGAAAATGGTATGCTGAGAAGATTTCGTGTAGAAGATTGGAAGAAATACGATTTTGGAAATGCCAAACATGTATATACTGCAAAAGAATACATAGAGAAAAACAGAAAGCATCCTTGTGGAGAAGGGGGATGGGAAATAGATGGATACCTTGGAGAATGAGAGGAAGAGAAAGTTTGGGGTAGGGAAAAATATGGAGGAATGTTGTATATTGTTACAAATAGAAGAGGGGACTGTAGACTTCTTTTGCCTTGTGGTATGTTTGCGTACTAGTGTTTTGCGGATATAGATACCAATCTATCTTTCTTCCTATGTATTGTTCTCTTTTCTCTTCCTATTTTGCATAGTATTGGTGCTGTATATGTATCCAAGGGAACCAATTTTGCAACTTCTTCTTGCAAAAATGTTCCATATACTGGAATTTCCAATCCATCTGTTGTTTGTAGAAACAGAATAGTCCTTTCCATTCCTTGAAATATACCTTTGGCAAATTTTCTACATGTATATTCTCCTTCCATATCCAATGCTTTTGTGCATTCTTTCCATGCTGGCGCTTTTTCTATATATTGCATGGAAGAATCTACCATTTCTTCTTCGAATTTGTCTATCTTTGTATTTGCTGCTAGTAGTTCTTGGTTTGGTTTTTTTTCTACAACAAGTGGATTGTATTCTATTTTTTTGTTCTCGTTGTTGTAGAACGTTTTTGTTTCTTCCACGCGCAAAGACCATTCGTCTCCTTCTACCATTGGGATCCAATACATAGACTTTCCATATCTATCCAGTTTTGTGTGTTGTGCAGCTGTTTCTAGCAATACTAGTATCTTTCGCAGTCTTTTTGTTTGCCAAATAGCGGGGAAAACAATATACAAGTTCTCTGGAATTGTCTACATTTTCGATATATTCCATATGCCTAGCTACAACACGTTCTCCTTTCCATTCGAGTATAGAAATAGTTTTTCCAGAAAATTCGGACAAGCTTCCAAACTTTTATTCTACAATATTTTTAGTATCTGTAAATGCAATTCTTTATTCTTCTATATTCTTGTATGTTTTTTTGTATTTCTTCTATTTCTTGTTCTCTCTTTTTCCTTTCCTCCTTTTATTTTTGTATTCTTTGTTCGTGTATTTTTGCAATATTTTCTTTCGATAGATTGCTATCCAACCAGTCTTCTATGTCTTGCAATCTTTGTTCTCTATTGGATCTGGAAAGAGTGGATATTTGTCTTTTGGTTTCCATTGCTATTGCTTGGAATTGAGAAATACTTCTTTTCCTATTCTCTGGGATTTGTTTTTCCGGAATATCCATTCTATGTATTCTGTGCTTGGGAGAAGCATGGAAGGGTTTGTATCTGCCTTGGATATTTTTGTTTGTTGTTTGGATGGCGCAAGAATAGTTTTGGAATCTTTTGCTTTTGTATAGCATCGAAGTGGACCAAACTCTACACCTTTGTTTATAGAAGATAGGATGTCTATACGAAATATTGGACAAGCGCGAAACCCAAAGTCTCCAATTGCAAATTCATCTGCTCTTTCCCATTTCTTCGGATCTTCTACTGTCTCTTTTTTCGAATGTATATGTATCCCTGCTATTCTTCTAGTTTTTGTGTGTGCATACCATGCTGCAAATATCTTCCCGAGAGTTCTAGAGGCGACTATACAACATCTATCCAATTTCTTTGCCAAGTTTCTCCATTGGTTTTCTGGTGGTTGTTCGAGAAATAGTGGTTCTTCTTTGGGGCACCAACTCTAGAATTTTGTCTACAACCCAAGGTCCTATGTCTTCATCTGGTGCATACACAGATACATCTATTCGAGAACAACCTTTTTTCTGTCAACTGGATGCAAAAATGTTTTTTGTAGGTGTCTATTTGGACAATCTATGTATTCGCAAAGATGTGCTCCTATTGGATTCCGAACGTTCCCCGCTTTGAAATTGGAAACAACTTTGTTGTATATCTTCGCGGAAAAAGTTCTATTGTTCCTACTGTATACCCAAGTACATACATGGTCTCCTACAGACGCTGTTTTGTCTAGAATTGTTCCTTCTCTTTCTCCACAATCGTATTGTATACCTTGTAGAAAGTATCCCTCGCTTTGTAGGTATTCCACTAGTTTTTTCCTATCTACTACACCAGAAAAGTCTCTAGTATAGTCTATGGAATATATCTCCTAACCGAAGGAATATAGTTGCGTGTGTAGTGCATCCAACCCCTTTTGTGTTTCCTCTAGGGTCAACTAGGGACATCTATTTTGCACACAAATATACCTTTGGGTTCTTTGTTGGAAAATCTTTCCATCCATTTTTTCTTTGGTTTGTATTCTGTTTGTTTTTGTATTCGTTGTATTTTGTCTCTTATTTTGCTCCAAAGGCCTCCTATATAGGAAATTGTATTTGCAATAGTAGCATGCACGCGGCATCCGTATACTTTCTGCGTTGCTATTTGTATTTCTTGTAGTATACGTTTTGCAGATCCATTTTCTCAAGTTGTACAAGACACAGATCCTTGTAGAGATACTATATCGTTTTCTTCTAGATAGCCAAATACATACATATCGTCTACAAATGTTGGCCGGACATCTTAAGGTTCTAGATGTGTTCTACCCAGATTTCCTTCCAAATAGTCTACCTTGGATATATCTGGTAGCAAGTTGTCTTCGTATGCATTCTCCACTAGTATATGTTGGAACACAGACATTTCTGCACGTATGCCCATGCTCTCCATAGTTGTATATTTCCCTTCTTCCCTTTTTTGTTCTATACTATGGTTGGGCACAAATGTTCAATTGGGAATTCATTGGGCACAGTTGTATGCTTTGTGCACATCCTATTGCTCTAGTGGAAAAAAATATTGTAGAGGGGTGCCGAAATCGGGGGTGCCAAAATCGGGGGTGCCAAACAAGAAAAAGTCGCCCTCTTGAACGTGGTCGTGAAAGATCTGTCTCTCGGGGATGTATCGATGGGTGAATAAAAGTCGCCCTCTTGAACGCGGTCGTGAAAGATCTGTCTCTCGGGGATGTATCGATGGGTGAATACCTCACCAAGAAGTATGCGCAATGGCTCGAAATGCAAACCACAGACGATGACCAGCTACACGGTAGTGGGCGGAGAATAGAAAATGCCAGAGAGGGTGTGACTATGCAGATAACGAAGTTCCAGGAAACCGATGGTAAATTAAATATATATTTGTACATTATTATGGACGCTCAACTTAATATACAGAATGGAAGATTCGTGCAAGCTATCTATTTATAATCTTTGACCTAAAGATTCGCACTGCGCTATCATCTGTGGGCAAACGCGTTGTGAAAAACAGCTTTTATTCTAGATATTTATTTAAGTCATTATCGGGATGTTTTCGACCATATTATTATTTTGTGTCCGACTATAAACATCAATAAAACATACCTATCGAGAGATTGGGTAATGAATGATTATGGGGTGCACAGAGTTGATCCGGGTGATCGTTTACAAGACTGTTTACGAGTATGTCACTAAAAAATACAAAGGAGAATCAACCCTTTTCATAATAGATGACTGCAGCGTGAGTAAAGAACTTACCAAAAAGAAAGATATGCTTTCATATTTAGCATTCTCCGGAAGACATATGGAGCATAGCGTTTGGGTCCTTACTCAAATATACAATTCTGTCCTGAAAGATCTGTGAGAGTAGACCATTGGGTAGCCCTGTTTCATTGCAAAGACCGAGATTCATTTGAGGAATGTCTACGTGAAAATGATGTTATTTATACCAAGCTCGAACGAGATAAAGTCAGAAAACTGTTAGCAGAAACGAAGCATTGTAAACTCGTATTAAAAACCGATCAACCAGCTGCTTATGCAATTGCTTAGCACAAATATAGCAAAAATATAGCAAATTTAGAACCTGATCAACATACAGATAAACATAGAGAAAGACTTTGGTTGCCAGTGGAAAATGCTCCCAATATTTGGGAGAAAATTATACCATTGAAAAAATTGATAACATGACCGATGAAGAAATTAAAAAACTGTACGCGCGTACAAGTCTAGTCTGGGAGCTACCATGACTAAAACAATTGGTTCGGCTATGTTACAACTATACACAGTCGAAGCTAGTACGTTTCTTCCTATCCCGGCAGAAAATCGACCATATTTATGCGAATCTCTCGAGACAGACCCATTCATAGAACACGCTATAAGTGCAGTAAGCTGTGAGTTTTATCATAGATACGGAATGTTCTTAGCGCCGGTGACCACCGCTTTAATAACGGCTAGGTATTGTCAATTTTAACATACGTGCCCACTTATTAATAATGGAGAAGGAAATACAACAAGCGAACGAGGAAACACAAGCGATTGCGCCACAAACACAAGCGATTGTGGAAACACCACAAGTGATTGCACCACAAGTCAGAGTGACTTAGAACCCTCGAAAAGTCGCAGCCGGTAGGAAGGGTGTGCTAGCAGGGAGGGCAAAGGCCTACAATACTGAACATAGCCTGATTAAAACATGGGCTCCCTACGTACTAGGGGTTGTTGCTATAGCAGCGGTATGGTTTTATAAGACCGGGGAAGAGAAAACACCACAAGTTCAAAAATAAGATGAGGTTCAATTAGAGTTAAGCCCTCATGTAATGTTATAAAAGCATGACTACTCAAGTTACAGAAGGTAAAATGTTGGTGAATGCAACATATCATTCAGCGGTGGTCAGCGGCTTGGCCATTGGCTGTGCCCGTATGGCTAAAATGATGACTAAGGCCACACGACCCAAGCTAGATTTTAATAGTTGTGATATCGGTATGATGGTTCTCGGTATAGGATTTGCAATGGCAACAAAGGATATGATTATCATGGTATAACATTTATACTAAGTTATCTTATAATAATTAGATCTACAACCAGTGCTTTTATGAGTTATCATGGTGTAATATTTATACATCATTTCATATAATTATAGTTTAGCAAGTAATACTTATCATCAGGTAAAATGCATATATAAAATGTCAGTAGTTTCAGTTATAGCTTTTTAGATAGTTGCTAGCCTAAAGTAATGGGAGCACATCTTCTAGACATACTATTCAATAAAACAAGAGTTACGTCTACATAGTTAATTGATTTGAAGCTTTTAGATAAATGCTAGCCTAAGGTGTCAAGATCCCATCTCCCAGACAAAGGATATGTCTACATAGTCTTATAGATTACCTGGAACTATTTTATTTAAGTATATCTGTCATCACCTACCGGGGTACATTAGAATAACATTACTTCAATTAAGACTCATTAAGGATTAGCCCCCATACAAGCTCGTCTATAGTGCATTAAGGATTAGCCCCCATACAAGCTCGTCTATAGGGCATTAAGGATTAGCCCCCACACAAGCTCATCTATAGTGACACCCTAATCTCTTTCAAAGCATCCAATAAATATGTCAACAAGATTAGTGCCAGTCCAACAGGATTTAGTATTCCCCTCTGTCTAGCCATTCATTTAGCATAGGGCACAACCAATCGTGTATCAACCAATCCTATTCCTGTTTATTGTTTAAATTTTTGTTAAATACACACTGTAGGCAGGTTTTAGACAGAGAAGGGGTTTGACTCTCTTACCAAGCAGACCTCTCTCCCACAGCCCAGAGTGTGTACCGACTCTCTGTGGCACCCTCAGTTATTTTCTAATATATTGTAAATTGTTAATTGTTCTTGTAAATAAAATTGTGATTAGTCCCCTGTGACTCTGGCTCTTTGCTGACTAATTCCCCAAGAAAACCAGCACGTCATTTTGAAGGTATTGTTCACCCAGTTCCATGATAATTTGGCGGAGAATCATCGTTTTCGGAACCATGGAGTCCAGGAACTAACTACGACCAGCTACAAGAACCCATTGGAGGACATGTCCAACAGTGATAATCTGATGGAATAACAAGCAAGCTGCATCTACCTCTGACCTCAACACTGGATTAAAGACAACCAACTCCTCCAAAGACACCAACAAAGGAAGAAAAAGTCTTCAAATATTGTAAGTACTACATTGTTGATTACTTGTCTTCCTTTAATTAAGTACGGTACATACTAATAGGTGTCATGGCAAATATGGAGTCTGGTATGGAAAGTAACTTTGAAAGTGAAATTCCAACAGTGTCTTTAGTTACGCCCCTTGCCAAAAGAGTAATTCAGGCAAAATTTGGCACAAAAACAACAAATTGTTTAGTAGATACAGGGGCATCCATTTGTTGTATTTCGTCTGCTTTTCTGAGCACAGCTTTGAAAACCTTACTCTTGGAAACTCACCCTTTCCACAGGTTAAAGGTGTTGGCGGTGAATTGCATAAAGTGTTAGGTTCAGTTGTGTTAGATTTTGTCATTGAGGATCAGGAATTTTCTCAAAGATTCTATGTTCTGCCTAAACTACCAGAAGCAGTGATACTAGGTGAGAACTTCCTTAATGACAATGATGCAGTCTTAGATTATAGCTGTCATTCCTTGATACTTAACAACAGCACATTAGATAGGCAATATATAAATTTCATAGCCAATTCAGTGCAAGAGATTAGTGGATTAGCAAAAACAATAGATCGGATTTACATCCCCCCTCAGAGTGAAATTTATTTCAAGGTTAGACTATCAGAGACCAAAGAGGATTCCCTCATCCTCATTGAACCCATTGCTTCCCTCACTGCTCATTCTGAAGTAGCAGGTGGTAGAACTCTTTCCAAAGTGAAAAGCAAAACTGCTACATTTAGGCTTATAAATTCCTCTCAAGAAGAAAAGGTTCTTGACAAGGGTACAGTTGTAGGCAAATTTAGTTACATTGACAAAGACTCTGACCAACCATTCATCAGTACCATTAACACAAACAATGAGAAGAGAGACAATGACACCAGGGATTATGTTAAAATTGCACAAGAGTTAGGATTTGATTTGACCAATACACAACTGACTCCAGACCAATGACACAGACTACTTAGATTTTTGGGACAAAATAGAAACATGTTTTCAACGAGTCTTGCAGATTTAGGAAAGACTGACATGCACCAACATATCATTGACACTGGCAACCACCCACCCGTTAAGAGTAGACCATATCGCCAATCTCCTCATCTCCAAAAAGTCACCGAAGAACTTATAGATGATTTTCTGAAGTATGATTTGATCGAGGAGTCTACTTCTATGTATTCAGCTCCCATTATCCTAGTCAAGAAACGTGATGGCTCATATAGATTTGTTTGTGACTACAGAAAGTTGAATTCTGTCACTTTACCAATGTCATGGCCTCTTCCTGTTTTCGATGATGTTGTTGATAACATCGCCAATGCACAAGCTAAGATCTTCTCTACTTTAGACCTTGCTAATGGCTTCTTCCAAGTGCCATTACATGAAGATTCAAAGCATAAAACTGCTTTCGTCACCCATCAAGGCCTTTATCAATTCAAACGTTTGCCCCAAGGTTTGACAAATTCTCCACTTTGTTTTCAACAGCTCATGAGCAAAGTGCTACGAAAATTGCTTTTTAAGGTTGCGCTGATCTACATTGATGATTTGATAATTTACAGCAAAAACTTTGAAGAGCATCTCCAACATTTGGAGCAAGTATTTTACTATCTGAAACAGGCAAAATTGACACTAAAGCCATCCAAATGCAATTTTGCAACAGACAAAGTTTCTTTTCTGGGTCATGTTTTATCATGTGGAGGTGTACAAGTTGATGACAAAAAGATTGAAGCAATTAGAACCTTTCCAGTGCCCAAATCACAAAAGCAGATTCGCTCCTTCTTAGGTCTCACAAACTTCTACAGGAAGTATGTGAAAAATTATGCTCACATAGCACTTCCACTGAATGCTTTGCTAAAGAAGCATTCAGAGTCAGAAGTAGGAAAGAAACCAAAGTTCCAATGGTCACTTGAGTGTGATCAGGCATTCAACACACTCAAACATGCTATGAGTAATACACCTGTTCTGGCGTATCCACATTTTGACAAAGAATTTCTTCTCGCAACTGATGCCAGTGATATGAGCATAGGTTTTGTTTTGAGTCAAAAAGATGAGAAAAATAATGAACATCCAATAGCTTTTGGTGGTAGAGCTCTTCATGGCAGTGAAAAGAACTGGGGCATTACAGAAAAGGAAGGCTTAGCCCTAGTTGAAGCCATTAGATCCTTTCATCCATACCTTGCAAATTCCAAATTCACTGTCTACACTGATCATATAGCATTGAAGTGGCTGAAATCCATCAAGGATGCCACAGGTAGGTTAGGACGATGGTCTTTGGAACTTTCTACCTACACTTTTGACATTATTCACCGCAGCGGCAAAGCTAATGGGAATGCCGATGCTCTCTCACGTAGGGAATATGAGGAAAATATTAACTGTAATGATCAAAAAGAAGAAGATGCTGAGAAAACAGTCTTCTCAGTAACTTCAACTCAGCAAAGCAAATCAACTAGCAGTACCATCTTGCCAAACACCCATTCTTCCACACAGCTCACACAGACAACTCAGACTGAGGATATTTTCACACCTATTGTCAATCACTTAGAATCAGACACACAGACAACACATTGGTCAGTCACCTTTGAATATGAAGAGGATTATCAGTCAGTACCAGTTAATGTTGTCACAGTATTACATGCTACAAATGCTGATGTTACCCAAGACACATCGATTGAAGTAAGTATAAAAGAACATCCAAATTTATGTCACCTACAAAGGATTTGTTCAGATTTCATCCAAATCTTTGACTACAAAGAGGATGATGTCCTTCCACAAAATGAAAAGGATCGTAAAAAGATTCTTATCGAAGCCAATACTTTTGAAATTGATGAAGGCATCCTATACAGATTCGTTCCACAAAGACAGAAAGGCCATGCAGACAAGTTCATTAAACAGCTGGCAGTCCCAAGAACCCTCAGGAATCAAGTCCTGCAATCCTATCATGACTCAGAGTTTGGCGGTTGCCACCATGGGAAAGAAAGGATGCACAACACCATGAGACCTAAGTACTACTGGCCCAAAATGTACAGCGAACCTACGAAAAGTAGATTATAAAATAGAAAGAGTTATGGGCATTGAAATTATTCAAGGAGACTGCTATGTCAAGGTCTCATATAAAGATTATCCTGATTACCACACATGCCATTTTGAAAGTGTTCCTCCCCACCTCATACAGCGCTACCTTGATGATAGCTGGAAGGATCTCTGTAAGTGGTCCTGTCTAGAAGATAATCCTCCATATGATCCAGAGGAAGCACCAATTTATAAATCCAAAAGGGTTTTTATTTACATGAAGACTTTGGAAACATCAACACCTTTTTCTACCGTATTTCACTCACAGACCATATTCCCGATCGACCATACCAGGATCAACTCGCCATATATACCGAAAGATGCCAATTGAACATATTCTTGATCAAAATACAAAATCTCCTGAAAAAATGGTGCAAATCACGAAACAGCTATTAGCTGTATCTTGTTATGTTTTCTTGTGTCCAGTCTTTTCACTATGTGTCGCGAGAACTATGTTGTTGAGAACAAATGGCATCAGCCTGATCATCTGAGTTATTTGTATCACAACAAATTTTGAGCATTGACCTGATCAACCAATCTCAAAAGCGAAGTGAAATGACACAAACCAAACCATAACGAATAAAATGCATATATAAAATATCAGTAGTTTCAGTTATAGCTTTTTAGATAGTTGTTAGCCTAAGGTAATGGGAGCACATCTTCTAGACATACTATTCAATAAAACAAGAGTTACGTCTACATAGTTAATTGATTTAAAGGTTTTAGATAAATGCTAGCCTAAGGTGTCAAGATCCCATCTCCCAGACAAAGGATATGTCTATATAGTCTTATAGATTACCTGGAACTATTTTATTTAAGTATATCTGTCATCACTTACCGGGGTATATTAGAATAACATTACTTCAATTAAGACTCATTAAGGATTAGCCCCCATACAAGCTCGTCTATAGTGCATTAAGGATTAGCCCCCATACAAGCTCGTCTATAGGGCATTAAGGATTAGCCCCCACACAAGCTCATCTATAGTGACACCCTAATCTCTTTCAAAGCATCCAGTAAATATGTCAACAAGATTAGTGCCAGTCCAACAGGATTTAGTATTCCCCTCTGTCTGGCCATCCATTTAGCATAGGGCACAACCAATCGTGTATCAACCAATCCTATTCCTTTTTATTGTTCAAATTTTTGTTAAATACATACTGTAGGCAGGTTTTAGACAGAGAAAATCATGGCACCTCCTACACCTCACTTCAGGCCTTAACAGGAGAAATGCCACTAAGTCTACGCAGGGAACAGCTAAGCTTAAATTTCTGGGCCGCGTGAAAATCAAACCCTCTCATCCAAAACTTAATAAACCAAAACATCAGCCCCAAAAACCAAGCTCTAGCTCGTAAACACCCCTTACTTACCCCAATATCCCAAAGAATAACAAACTACCTAAATGATCACCAAATTAAAAATTTAAACAAAACTGCAAACAATCAAATATCTTCACCCCTAAACTTAAAATACCCAAAATAGACACAACACTAGCTAGCCAAATAAATAAACAAACCGACCCAAACATAGCTAAAACTACCACACTAGCATACATACACGAAAATTGGCCAAATTGGTGTCACATTTACACGGACGGATCCTCAGATCCGACCTCCAAACACACAGGTTTCGGAGTCCATACCACACAACCAACTAAAACCACACAATCCTTCCGACTCCCAAACAACCAATCAATATTCACGGCAGAACTAATGGGCATGGCCTCAGCCCTCCATAATCAAGAATCCAAAAAACACAAAAAAATCCTAATACTTACCGTCTCCCTAAGTGGACTGCAAGCCCTCCAAAACAAAAATACCAAAAACCGACCTAAATTAATAAATCAAATACTTAAAAGCTCCAACGACCTAACTAAGGCAGGCAAACAAATAACCTTCTTGTGGATACCCGCCCACGTAGGAATATACGGTAATGAAAACGCCGATAAAGCAGCTAAACTATCCCTCAAAATCCCAGAAATAAGCTTAAACTTACCCATCTCAAAATCAGAAATTAAAAGTGTAAACAAGCTAAAAATCACCAAAAAATGGCATAACCTATATCTAAACTCAAATAGCCAAATCAAAAAAGTGCTCAGCAAACCACTAACCAAACCAAAAATTCTCCATCCATCCAAAAAAATCGTCAGAGTAATCACTAAACTCCAAACAGGACACACCAACCTAAATAACCATCTAAAAAAAATTTAAAAACACTACAGGTAACTGCCCACACTGCAAACAACCAGAAACCCCAGAACACGCACTCATCCACTGCACACACTACCTAACACATCGAACCGCATTACAAACCACCCTCAATCTAAACAAGGCTCTAACTCTGGAAGCAATACTAAACCCACAAAATAAACTAGAATACTTCAAGGCCTTAGGCGTATTCTTAAT
Organism: Haliotis rufescens; assembly: GCF_023055435.1. NCBI lineage: Eukaryota > Metazoa > Mollusca > Gastropoda > Lepetellida > Haliotidae > Haliotis > Haliotis rufescens. Next base: position 999,663 of record NW_025963979.1, read on the forward strand.
AAAAACGGAACTAATAAAACGCATCTAAAAACACAATAACCTACCAAATCAAAATCACATAAACAAACAAACATCCACCATACCCAGCTCCCTTAGTTCTCCTCCACAATCCCATCGGCATCTATTCCAAATCTCAAAATTCCCAGTACTTCATTCCTATGTACCATGATGTGGATTATGCCTTCACCTGTACCATGATGTGGATTATGCCTTAGGCCTCCTCTGTACCATATCCTTTTGAGAAGTAACTGTATTCATAAAGCTGTATTGCGTTCCGAGTGCTTATGTATCCTGTGTATATGACTGAATAAAAATTTTTAAAAAAAGAAAGAAAGAAAAAAAAAGTACATCAAGTGTGCATTGAGACACGCGTGACAGTACACATGTAAACATACACGAGTACCAACTTCTCGGCTTTGATGAACGAGTGACAACAACATCATCATATGGATAAATGTCTGTTTGTAGTCACGCGTGGCACCATGTTTGCATGGAGACACGAAATACATCACATATACATATATCACGTTCATGTCTGTGCATGTCGATTCACCTTTAGAATTCAGGCGTCCGTTCCACAACATGATCGTAGCGCTAAGGTGATCGCCAGTCACCTACTGTCCATGCCCAGGCGGTGAAGAGCTGTGATCGATGCTCGTGGTGATAACACCCGGTACTGACTTTGGTGCACAGTGCCATCACAGACACAGACGTCCCTTAGAACATTAAAAGACTGTTTGTAGTGTAAGAAACATGTGCCTCATCCTGTGTAAATGATTATTCTGTTATGCGTTTCTATTTTTGGCCAGTGTATGTTCAACCCAAACATCGTAAATGTATCACGCAACCGTATTATTTTTTATGAAAATAATTGCAAACTACAGACCAACCTGTTGATTTCATATGTATCCAGAACATAAACGGGTGTATAATCTTTGCCGGAAGTTAAAAAAAACTGCCAAAACAATTAACCATGCAGAACTGTACATACAGTGAACTACTTGAAACAGTACTGTGCTCAACTTTGCACAGCAAGCACCATTAGTGTGAAGACAACTAATTACAAATTTCTCTTATCAAACCCGTTTTTTTAAATGTGCTGTTTATTGGAAGTCATCACTTTATGGAAGCCTTGTATTAAATTGTGTTGAACAATAAATAGCATGCAATAGCAGTAGTAAGGAAACTAGTAAATGGTGAGAACAATGCCCAAAACCTCCCTTTGTGGTAATAGGAAAGTCTGGAATGTGGGGAATGGTATGGCACATCTGGTCTGTTATGGAATGTTGCAGAATGTCTGGAATGGTATGGCAAGTCTGTTCTGCAAGGTATGGACGAAAGGATCTAATGGCTTCAACTAGAGCTAAGCCTTCCTTTTCTGTAATGCTCCAGTTCTTTTCGCTCATATCACTGGCATCAGTTGCGAGAAGAAATTCTTTGTCAAAATTTGGATAAGCCAGAACAGGTGTATTACTCATAGCATGTTTGAGTGTGTTGAATGCCCGATCACACTCAAGTGACCATTGGAACTTTGGTTTCTTTCCTACTTCTGCCTCCGAATGCTTCTTTAGCAAAGCATTCAGTGGAAGTGCTATGTGAGCGTAATATTTCACATACTTCCTGTAGAAGTTTGTGAGGCCTAAGAAGGAGCGATCTGCTTTTGTGATTTGGGCACTGGAAAGGTACTAATTGCTTCAATCTTTTTGTCATCAACTTGAACACCTCCACATGATAAAACATGACCCAGAAAAGAAACTTTGTCTGTTGCAAAATTGCATTTGGATGGCTTTAGTGTTAATTTTGCCTGTTTGAGATAGTAAAATACTTGCTCCAAATGTTGGAGATGCTCTTCAAAGTTTTTGCTGTAAATTATCAAATCATCAATGTAAATCAGCGCAACCTTAAAAAGCAATTTTCGTAGCACTTTGCTCATGAGCTGTTGAAAACAAAGTGGAGAATTTGTCAAACCTTGGGGCAAACGTTTGAATTGATAAAGTAGTCTGTGTCGTTGGTCTGGAGTCAGTTGCGTATTGGTCAAATCAAATCCTAACTCTTGTGCAATTTTAACATAGTCCTTGGTGTCATTGTCTCTTTTCTCATTGTCAGTGTTAACGGTACTTATGAATGGTTCGATTTCAAAAACAGAGTCTTTGTCAATGTAACTAAATTTGCCTACAACTGTACCCTTGTCAAGAACCTTTTCTTCTTGGGAGGGATTCATAAGCCTAAATGTAGCAGTTTTGCTTTTCACTTTGGAAAGAGTTCTACCGCCTGCTACTTAAGAATGAGCAGTGAGGGAAGCAATGGGTTTAATGGGTTGAAATGAATTTCACTCTGAGGGGGTATGTAAATCTGATCTATTGTTTTTGCTAATCCACTAATCTCTTGCACTGAATTGGCTATGAAATTGATATATTGCCTATCTGATGTGCTGTTGTTAAGTATCAAGGAATGACAGCTATATTCTAAGACTGCATCATTGTCATCAAGGAAGTTCTAATCTAGTATCACTGCCTTCGGCAGTGTAGGCAGTACATAGAGAAAAATTCCTGATCCTCAATGACAAAATCTAACACAACTGAACCTAACACTTTATGCAATTCGCCCAAACACCTTTTACCTGTGGAAAGGGTGAGTTGCCAAGGGTAAGGTTTTCAAAAGCTGTGCTCAGAAAAGCAGACGAAATACAACAAATGGATGCCCCTGTATCTACTAAACAATTTGTTGTTGTGCCAAATTTTGCCTGAATTACACTTTTGGCATGGGGCGTAACTAAAGACACTGTTGTAATTTCACTTTCAAAGTTGCTTTCCATACCAGACTCCATATTTGCCATGACACCTATTAGTATGTACCATACTAAATTAAAGAAAGACAAGTAATCAACAATGTAATGCTGTACTTACAATATTTGAAGACTTTTTCTTCCTTTGTTGGTGTCTTTGGAGGAGTTGGTTGTCTTTAATCCAGTGTTGAGGTCAGAGGTGGATGCAGCTTGCTTGTTATTCCATCAGATGATCACGGTTGGGAAATGTCCTCAAATGGGTTCTTGTAGCTGGTTGTAGTTAGTTCCTGGGCTCTGTGGTTCCGAAAACGATGATTCTCCGCCAAATTATCGTGGACTGTTATGGGTGTACAAAACCGTCCAAATGGCGTGTTGGTTTTCTTGGGGAACTAGTCAGCAAAGAGCCGGAGTCACAGGAGACTAATCACAATTTTATTAATAAGAACAATTAACAATTAACAATATCTTAGAAAATAGCTGAGGGTGCCACAGAGAGTCGGTACAACATTCTGGGCTGTGGGAGAGAGGTCTGCTTGGTAAGAGAGTCTAACCCCTTCTCTACCCTAACATGTGGTTTCTGTATGTATTTAACAAAAATTAGAACAATAAAATGGAATATGATTGGTTGATACACGATGGGTTGTGCCCTATGCTAAATGAATGGCTAGACAGAGAGGAATACTTAATCCTGTTAATCCTGTTGGACTGGCACTAATCTTGTTGACATATTTACTGGATGCTTTGAAATAGATTATTGTGTCACTATAGACGAGCTTGTGTTGGGGCTAATCCTTAATGCACTATAGACGAGCTTGTATGGGGGCTAATCCTTAATTAGTCTAAATTGAAGTAATTGCTGAATGTTATTCTAATATAGGTGATGACAGATTTACTTAAATAAAATAGTTCAAGGTAATCTATAAGACTATGTAGACATATCTTTTGTCTGGGAGATGGGATCTTGATACCTTAGGCTAGCATTTATCTAAAAGCTTCAAATCTGTTAACCTATGTAGACATAACTCTTGTCTTATTGAATAGTATGTCTAGGAGTTGCGCTCCCATTACCTTAGGCTAGCATCTATCTAAAAAGATATAACTGAAACTACTGATATTTTATATATGCATTTTACCTGATGATAAGTATTACTTGCTAAACTATAATTATATGAAATGATGTATAAATATTAAACCATGATAAGTCATAAAAGCACTTGATGTGGATCTAATTATTGTAGGAAAACTTAGTATTTATGTTATATCATGATAATTCACTGCTGAATTGGAGGCAATTCATCATACATTCAAACTCATACCGGAGCTTCCGGAAGCAAAGGCAGTCGTCCTATCAGACTCGCTAAGTGCACTTCAAGCCATCAGCGTCAGAAACTCAAACTCCAGGCCAAACACAGTCAACCATATGCTATACGAATATACAAAACTATCGGACCAAGGGCAACAGGTGGAGCTGTGTTGGATCCCCTCTCACATAGACATTCATGGAAATGAAAAACAGACTCACTGGCGAAGCTAGCTCCAGACAAAGCGGAGATACAGCCTATTCCCTTTAGTAAACTAGAGATAAAAAGCAAAATCAAAGCCCCCATAGCCCAAAGATGGCATGCCCAGCGGGACACAAGTAAGATCCGCAGATGGTTATACAAAACTCAACCCAAGATCCACCAAAAGCCATACTCATATTCAAATGAAAGGAAAGTTGAGATAGCCATCTCACACCTCAGACTCAGTCGCAAAAAGCACTATGACAAGGTTTGTTCATCTTGCAATCAGGCTGAATCCATTGCTCATGTGTTACTTGAATGTCAAGACCACGCCCCAGCCCAGGCTCGGTCATCTTCCCGAGGCAAGAGAGTTACATGACTATAAAAGTCCAGTTTCCACTATGCCTACATAAAAACATAATCTCAAATAGAATGTCATAGATAAACCTACATAAATATACATATTACCTGTGCTGTAATATGCTCATAATTATACACAACACACATTTCTCATGGCAAACAATATGGCGGACACAAATACTTATATCTGTTGCCTTTATCATAAAAAAATATATTATAGTACATTACATCAGAGAATCATAAACATGAATGGTGTGTTTATTATTGTTACTTTACTTAAGACATAAATTACATTCATACACTCAAATCACACAAGTATATCTACACTAAAATAATGTTTACATTATACATGCTGTACTAAAACAAATATAACATCCTACATAATGTTTATAATCTAGTATTAAAACTAACCTTTGGAGATGTATAGTGAAGATGAAGCTGTGAAAGTCCTTGTCACAATACGTGTCAAAATATGAGTCTCATGTCGTGACTGTCCAGAGAAAGCTGTATATAGTAGACTGACTCTCAACCCTCACAATAAACAAAAGAACTTGCCAGCCCAAGTTCAGCTTGGAGCAATCAGGCTGGAAACTTGTACCGTACATGATCTAATAATATACACAAATTACACTGTCTAAAACCAATACCATATATATACAGATAAATTATAGAAATGACACTGCCACACACTTCCCCCTTGACAAATGACGTCCTCGTCATCTTAGCTTTCCTGTTACCAGATTCACAAGAGCTTCTGATGCCTGGTCACATCTGCTTGCTACGACTCTTGTGGCTATGAGTGAACTAAGGTAATCTGCTCTTGATTTCCAGTCTGGCTTTGGTGTTGTTGTTGTCGCCATCACATACTTCCAACTCGTCTGCCAGTGCGGTTTCATCCTTTCTCTCTGTGACCTCCTAAGTGGTGGGGTAGGTAGCATCCTCCTCCTAGGTCTGTCGTCACGTGTTGTCACTGTTGGTGGTGGCTCAGGAGTGTCTGCTTCAGTCTGCACATCCTCTTGTGCAGAAGTATCTACATCCTCCAGCAACAAGTCGACAGATGGTATAGGCGTACCAGGAGCTTCGGTTTCAATCTGCACATTCTCCTGTGCAGAAACTACGACATCATCTGGAGTACCCACAGTCACATCCACGTCATCTCTGGCTCTCTGTAGGTCATCTAACCTGTGATCCTCATTCAGAGCGACGTCTGTAACAACTTCAGTTTCAACCTCAGGTGGCCCATCAGCTGGTACACCAGCTGAAACTGAGGGTTCTGATGAGGTCACGGGCCCAATACAAATATCAACATCTGAATCTTCCTCTTTATCCTGGCACAAGTTCTCCGTAACATCCTGGGTTGATAATCAGGATGGAGCACTTGATGTCTTGGATTTCTGATAGGGTCTTTCAGTAGGGACAGGTGCCTTTGGAACTGGTAGTGGCAGAGATCCTATGGGGAGCAGTAGATTCCTGTGGAGAGTCCTCCGTTTCATCTCTTTCCTTTTTTACCACAAACACAGGTATCACAGGATCAGGCTGTTTGAGAATTACGTAAACATCCTTCTCCCATTTATCGGCGATCTTGTGTTTGCCATCAAAAGTGACGATCTTTACAAGCACTCTGTCTCCAACGTCCAACATGGCAGCTCTAGCTTTGGCGTCATAGTTAGTCTTTTGTCTTGTTTGGGATTTGTCAGCAGCTTCAGCAGCAAGTTCATACGCCTGTTTCAGTCGGTCTCTCAGTGACTTAGTAAATTTCGACAGGGACTTGGCCTTGCTTGGGTCGATCTCCAGTCCAAAAGCTAGGTCAACAGGAAGCCTTGGATGTCTACCGTACATGAGGAAGAATGGTGAGTATCCAGTCGTCTCATGCCTTGTACAGTTGTATGCATGTACAAGAGGACCTACATGGCTCTTCCAGTCCTTCTTCCCAATAGCATCCAAGGTTCCAAGCATGTTAAGTAGAGTCCTGTTGAAACGTTCACATTGACCGTTACCCATAGCATGGTGAGGAGTGGTTCTCGACTTGTTGATCTGCGTGAGACTGCACAACTCCTTCATAAGCTTCCCTTGAAAGTTTGCTCCTTGGTCCGAGTGGATCCTCTTAGTCCATAGTTGACCACAAAGTTCTTGAAGTATATCTCGGCTTTTGTCTAAAGAGTCATATTTTTAGGGGTATAAGCCTGGGCGTAGCAGGTGAAATGATCTGTGATAACTAGAATACACTGTTGTCCTCCCTTTTGATGGTTCTAATGTCAGAAAATCCATACAGACTAACTCCAAGGGCTGGGTGGTCTTGATACTTACTAAAGGTGCTTTCACTGTTGTGCTGCTCTTCCTCCTAATCCATCTCTCACACTGACTGACAATGTTCTCTATGTCCTTAGTCATTCCAGGCCAGAAGAAGCGATCCTGAATAAGATCATGTCCGGGATGTCCAACTTGGTCATGGAGCCAGTGCAGGACTGACTGGTGACATCTACTAGGCAGAACAAGTTGCTCGCAGGTTTCACCATCCACTGATATAACTCGGTAAAGGACTCCTCTTCGAAGTTTGAAGCTTGAAAAGTTCTTCATGAGACCACACATCTCAGGATCTGCTCGACAATCAATTGGTCTTGTCTTAGTTCCATTCCTCAGATGGGCCATAACAGTATCCAAGGCTGGGTCTCTGGCTTGGGCTCTTCTCCAGTCATGGACATTGGCATCACACTTCTCATCACTTATTTCTACTTCCTGCTCCTGAATAATGGCTGATGAAACAGATACACTCTCCACGAGACTAAGGGTTGATGTCATGTTGCAGATAGCATTGATGGAATGTGATGAAATCTGTCTCATATTCGACTGATCCTCGGGTGTTTGAAGTCGTGACAACACATGAGCATCAGCATTGTTCTTCCAAGGCCGGTATGAAATCGTGAAGTTATAGGCTGAGAGTGCTGCCAACCATCTATGCCCTGTTGCGCCCAACTTGGCACTGGTGAGCACCCATGTCATAGGATTGTTGTCCGTTAGCACTGTGAAGTCATGTCCGTAAAGATAGTCATGGAACTTTTCTGTGACGGCCCATTTCAAACACAAAAATTCCAATTTGTGAGCAGAGTAATTTCTTTCAGACTTGTTTAGGCTCCTACTGGCATATGCAATAACTTGCTGATGTCCTTCATGCGTCTGATATATCACGGCACCAAGACCTCGTGTGCTGGCATCTGTATGCAATTCGAAAGGCTGGAGATAGTTTGCATATCCTAGAACAGGTGGTGATGTTAATCTGCTCTTCAGTTCTGTGAAAGCCTTTTCCTGGTTGGGTCCCTAAGTCCACTGTACAATCATCTGATCCTGTTGCAATCGATGTTTCTTGCCTTTCGTCTTAGGCATCAGCTCTGAGAGGGGTTTCTTGGAGAAGTCCTGTACAAATTTTTTTATAATATCCTGCGAAGCCAAGGAACTCTCTAACTTCTTCAGGACTTGTCGGTGTAGGCCAGTCTCTAATCTTGTTGATCTTCTTCGGGTCTGCTTCGATTCCATTTTCAGAAATGAGGTCACCACTTGACTTTATTCTTGAAGAACTAGAATTTCTTGGGAGCCAACTTCAAGCCACATTCCCTGAGACGTTGAAACACAAGCTCCAGGAGTTCAAGATGTTCTTCATAGGTCTTGGAGAAGATTATGAGGTCGTCAATATAAACAAGACATATCTTGAGATGTAATCTTGACAGGCAGTTTTCCATTTATCTCTGGTAGGTGGCTGGCGCATTACATAAGCCGAACGGCATTCGATTAAACTCATAAAAACCTAGTGGTCCAATGGTGAATTCTGTTCGTTGTTTGTGTTCTTCTTTGAGTTCAACTTGATGGTAACCGGACTTCATGTCAAGGACAGAGAAATATTTCATGCCGCCGAGACAATCCAACATCTCTTCAACTCGAAGAGCGCATGCGAGTCCTTCAATGAACGGTTATTCAGCTGGCGATAATCCACGCACATCCTTAGTTTTCCATCAGACTTGCGCACAAGAACAACGTTGGATGACCATGGGCTATGTGATTCCCTTATCACTCCAGGTGACAACAGTTGTTGAAGGTGGCTATGAACTTCTTCATACATGGCAGGAGGTATTCTTCTATGGCGTTGCTTAAATGGAATGTCATTGGTCAAGTCGATGCGATGTCTTACAGCAGAACTTTGTCCCAAGTCATCGTCTCCCTTGGAAAATATGTCCTTGAACTTGAGGATGACTCCAAGTCCTAAGTCCAGTTCCTCTTGAGATATGCTCTTCTGCTCTACATCAACTTGTTCAAGCAAGCGCTTCTCATCTTCTGACTCCAGTGGCATCAGTCCTTTAAATGTGATTGGTTGAAGCTCACATAGCAGTGCTCTTGGCCGTACAACAACTGTCTGGGTAGTGATGTTGTCTACATGCACGTAAACTTCGCCAGGGTGCTCACAGTTGTAGTCTACGATGGAGGGAGCAATGTCAAGGTCACTCGGAATTGCAGAGTTGTCAGTCGGGTGGATCAGTGCACATACTTTAGGAATAAACATTCTGCACTACATTGCCTCGGATGACTATTTGACTGTTGGCAGGAATGATTACATTTCCAACTTCTGCACTAGTCCACTAGTCCAAGTTTCCATCCATTCCTGACAAGTTCCTTCTTCCTCAACACCATACTGCGGAAAGCCAAGTACCAGGGTGTATGCAGCGCAGCCTTCTGTAGAAACTGGACACCATGTGTGTTCTTGCATCCTTCCAGTAGGTGACATAAGATGTTGGTCCCAAGTAATGCTGACACTTTAGAATTATACTGGGTGTCTGTCGATATCAGAAACAAACAAGAAACCAGTTTGGCTGATGCTATCCCCTATGTTTCCAACTTGACATCCACATATCCTGTAAAAGGTAGCGACTCTCCTCCAGCACATTCGATGTTCAAAATGTTATCAAGTGGCTCCAAAGGTACATGCTTTAAGTAGGAATCATAGAAGGTCTGTGATAATATAGACACTGTAGCTCCTGTGTCTAGAAGTGCTCTTGCCTTTACCCCTTCAATATGAATGTCTACCTTGTTAACGTTACCTACAAGTTCATCGGGGATTCCTTTTTCCCTATCTCTGGGGCGTTTGTAAAAACCTACAGGCGGCACCTGCCAATAGGCCTGCGCGAGTTTAAAGCTCTTCCACGTCTAGAATGGTCCAGTCTAACTGTGCATGTGTGTTGAGTATGTCTAACCAGTCCACATCTCCAACAGGTGGGCCCATTTCCCCTCTGTGGTCTGTACTCCATGTCTTGAGCTTGTCCATATGAGGCTTGGCGACGAGCTGATCCCTCATTCCATGGTGGCCTATAGGAATCGTAGCTAGCATGGCCTTGATCCTCTCTCGACTGCTGTCTGTTCCAGTTAGGGCGTCCGCTTGATGGACTTGACCTCTGATCCGGGGCAGGATAAGGAAACTCTTGCTCTGGTGCACTTGCTAATTCAGAAGTAAGCTTTCATTTCCTTTCATTTCCTTCATCTCCTTCTTCCACTCAGGCTCCTGTGCAGTGGCACTCTTTGCTGTTCCTGGTGTCTTTGTCTTAGCAGATGGGACTGTGCTCAAGTGATCGTTCTCTATCTCCCGGAGAGCTTCTAACAGGTCATCAAAGGTATTGATGGTATCAAACTTGTGTCCTGAGATGTTCTTGAGGTGTGACTTGAGTCCTGTCCAAAGCATACTCCTAAGCATCTCATCAGAATCCTCATTGCTGGTCGGCTTATCCTTCAGGGCATGGGAAAGAAGTTCCTCCAAACGACAAGCCCACTGTGACACAACCTCCTCTTCCTTCTGTCTTGCGCTATAAAACTGTGCCAACCCTGATTCCCTCCTCTCGACTACTCCGAAAGCAATACTGAGCTTCTTTAGCAGGGATGAAATACTGGTCCAAAGCCTCATGTTGATGGCGATCTTAGCAGCCTCTCCCTTCAATGAATCCTTGATTGCCTGTTCCTTAATATCCTGTGTATAAGATGAAGATTCCAAAAGCCCATCAACACGATACCTCCAGACGTCATAAGGTGTTTCCTTCCCAGTCCAGTCCAATGGGGGAATTCTAGGAAATCTATGATGATTTCATAGCACTAGCCTGAGCTACATTTCCTGTATCAGAAGAGTTCGATTCCTGCTCCACATCTGGTTTAACGTCAGTCTTAACTGACATTACATCCTGTAGCCAAGATTGGAAATCCTCAGGAGAATTAGCCTTAGGTTTCTCCTTTTCACGCTTATATGTTTCCAGAATATTGTCAATTTCCGTCTGAGAAAACTCCATGATTAAACGAAGAGTGAGCACAGAAAGTAATAATCCAAGAATTCCAAAATCACAAACTCATACAATGCAGGTAGAACTCACAAATTCCAAGAAATCGCACAAGATGCCAAGAAACCAAGCAACCTCACATGATCAAACCTAGTCCATGTTCCAACTACAACACAAACAATACCAAACCAATGAAAAGAGTCCAGTACTCCCACTCAGTGAGGGTGATACAACTCACTGAGGATCAATGACAAAACACAACCTGTTCCATAATGAACTTCACAATATTACAGAACACTTCACATTTATAAACTCATCTGCTGAAAATTGAAAAACAAATATGGTCAACTTACGAAAGGTTCCACTGAGTAAATAATTTTTTTTAGATATATGGATACATGGTGCAACGTCCTAATACTAAGTGCAGCTAAGGTAATCAGTCAAGTCCGTCAGTCAGAAAGAGAGACAACACAAGCTACTTATACCTACATAATTACAAAAGTTTAACACCTTATTATAGATAAGCTTAAACTTACTCACTTTTATTACAGTCACACAAACTCAGTTCAACCAACACGCATTGCAAGGTAATATAACTAAGTAAAGTAACTAAGGCATGATAAATAAGGTAATATGGTGGTCACCAACTAGTAGGGTACCCTTAATGACAAAGGTAACTAATGTAACTAGAGTAAGTAACTAAAGTAACTAACTAAGACGTCAAATTCTATTTCACATGTGTAAAACTAATAGCTGCATTCAATCACATCTTAATTATGAACACAACTAAGTAATGGTTAAGTTTAATTTACAAAACACAAATACTTATAGTTGATGAAATAGTATCACATCTTGTCTAACAATGACAAGATAATCCAATATATCAAATTTAAGTTACATATCATCAGACAAATTTAACACAATATAATACCTTATGGGTATATAACTGGTGATTTACAAATATATAAGTAGCTAGTTACACTACTACATGATAAATATGCAATTATTATATAAACTGTGATCACATGATCACGAGAAAGATAGAACAAAGTGATCCAAAGTCAATGAAGCTGACGTACAATGTCAGACGCGTATACGGCCGCGATTACATAGGGTCACAGTAAATTACAAGTAGAGCTCTACTATATACTACTAACACGTATGCGAGTACAGCTGATATCTCACTGATGTGGCACCTCACTCTCCTCTTTAGTCAGTTTTCCTCACTGGGGGCTCCATTTTGTAGCAGGTTAGGGTGGTGCAAATATCACAGTTAAGACAAACGCCTGCTGGGGGTGAGTTGTGACCAAGAAGCGACAAGTTTATTTTCAATACAAATATTCACCCTGGAACATAATTGAACAAATGATAAATAAATAGTTATACACATTAAAACATTGCACTTATAATTGATATAATAAGTAAAATGCATTCACCACATTATTATATGATGTTTTCCATATTACTTCAACTGCATCAATGGACTTTTATATACAAGATGCATATTATACATACATGAAATATAAACAATAAATAACTAAATTACTATGCCTACCGAATGTATGGCACTCAGGTGATAGTAGGCTAAATTTTTCCATCTATAAATATCCATTTATAAATCTATAAATAACATACATGTCATTCTAACTTAAATATAAATATCATAAAATAATATACATAGTAATCTACTGCCATATTAATGCAATCTAAACCTACTACAAAACATAATCTCAAATAGAATGTCATAGATAAACCTACATAAATAAACACATTACCTGTGCTGTAATATGCTCATAATTATACACATTATACATATTTCTCATGGCAAACAATATGGCGGACACAGATACTTATTACTTATATATGTCGCCTTTATCATAACAAATATATTATAGTACTATCATGGAACTGTTCTGGGTGAACAATACCTTCCAAATGGCGTGCTGGTTTTCATGGGGAAAGAGTCAGCAAAGAGCCGGAGTCACAGGAGACTAATCACAATTTTATTTACAAGAACAATTAACAATGAGCAAGTTACAATACCTTAGAAATAACTGAGGGGGCCACAGAGAGTCGGTACAACATTCTGGGCTGTGGGGGAGAGGTCTGCTTGGTAAGAGAGTCCAACCCCTTCTCTGCTAAACCTTTGCTACCGTATGTATTTAACAAAATTGTGAACAATAAAAAGGAATATGATTGGTTGATACACGATTGGTTGTGCCCTATGCAAAATGAATGGCTAGACAGAGAGGAATACTTAATCATGTTAATCCTGTTGGACTGGCACTAATCTTGTTGACATATTTACTGGATGCTTTGGAAAGAGATTATGGTGTCACTATAGACGAGGTTGTGTTGGGGCTAATCCTAAATGCACTAAAGACGAGCTTGTATGGGGGCTAATCCTTAATGCCCTATAGACGAGCTTGTATGGGGGCTAATCCTTAATGCACTATAAACAAGCTTGTATGGGGGGTAATCCTTAATGCACTATAGACGAGCTTGTATGGGGGCTAATCCTTAATGAGTCTAAATTGCTGAATGTTATATAGACATACGTGTCAAAATATGAGTCTCATGTCGTGACTGTCCAGAGAAAGCTGTATATGGTAGACTGACTTAGTGTTTGTGTTATGTTAGTATAGAAGCTTGCCCTCTAAAAGCAAGACAAAAGAATACTCTCGACCCTCACAATAAACAAAAGAACTTACCAGCCCAAGTTCAGCTTGGAGCAATCAGGCTGGAAACTTGTACCGTACATGATTTAATAAAATACACCAATTACAATGTCTAAAACCAATACCATATATAATAAACAAAAGAACTTACCAGCCCAAGTTCAGCTTGGAGCAATCAGGCTGGAAACTTGTACCGTACATGATTTAATAAAATACACCAATTACAATGTCTAAAACCAATACCATATATATACAGATAAATTATATAAATGACACTGCCACAACAACAACAACTCTGTATATCACTTGCTTGATAACGGTGTTAGAACCTACACCAAAACGTCGCTCTTAATTGTAATAAAGAGGTTGTTCATCCATATAAATTCTTAGCCTTACTTACTATTTATAATGTCTGTGGGGTGAATCTTCATCCCCCAAAACATAACTACTATTTATAATGCCTATAGGGTCAATCTTCATCCCTAATCAAACATCAGTACTATGTATAATGCCTATGGGGTCTCCCTTCATCCCCCTAAAACATAACTACTATTTACTTTTTGGTCTATCATCATCCCCAATAAAACATCATTGCTATTTATAATGTCTATGGGGTCTACCTTCATCACCAATGAAACATCAGGACTATTTAAAATGCATATGGGGTATAGCTATATCCCAATAAAAATTCAGGACTATTTGTTATGCCTATGGGGTATAGCTATATCCCAATAAAACATCAGGACTATTCATAATGTCTGTGGGGTATAGCTATATCCCAATAAAACATCAGGACTTTTTATAATGCATATGGCGTATAGCTATATCCCAATAAAACATCAGGACTATTTATTATGCCTATGGGGTATAGCTATATCCCAATTAAACATCAGGACTATTTAGAATGCCTATGTGGTATAGCTATATCCCAATAAAACATCATGACTATTTAGAATGCATATGGGGTATAGCTATATCCCAATAAAACATCAGGACTATTTATAATGCCTATGCCGTCTATCTTCATCCCCAATAAAACATCACTATTATATATAATGACTGTGGTTTCTATCTATATCCCAATAAAACATCAGTGCTACATATAATGCCTATGGGATCTATCTTCTTCCCTAACAAAACACCATTCGTATGTATATTGTCTGTGGGGTTCGTTTTCATTGGAAATAAAACATATATGTTTTTTCTAATGCCTATGTGTGTGTGTGTCTATCTTCGGCTTAATAAAATACACTGCTATTTTTATGCCTATGGTGTCTATCTTCTTCCCTCATAAAACATTAGTAACATTTATAATGCCTATGGGATCCATTCTCATTCCTAATAAAACATCACTACTCTGTATAATGTCTAGATGGGGTCTATATTCACTACTGACTGACTGATATAGAAGATTTAACGTGCGCTTTCCGACTGCAGCGTATTTCGCACACGGGCCTGGCCAGACCATTTAGTGTATTCCGAGAAGGGTGAAAGTGGTGTGTGCAACACAAGAGGGGGCTTTTAGGGGTTGCTTATATCGATTTTTGAAATTTTGAAATTTGGAATAAATGCCGAGGTGGATGGAGGAGGGAACTAAGGGAGCTGGGTGAGGTGGGTATTTGTATGTTTATTGGATTTTGGGTTGGTAGATTAATTAGTTTTTAGATGCGCTTAATTAGGCCTGTTTTGATTAGGAATACGCCTAGGGCCTTGAAGTTTTCTAGTTTATTTTGAGGGTTTAGTATTTCATCTAGAGTAGGAACCTTATTTAGATTGAGGTTGGTTTGTAGTGTGGTTCTGTGTGTTTGGTAGTGGGTGCAGTGGATGAGTGCGTGTTCTGTGGTTTCGGGTTGTTTGCAGTGGGGGCAGTTGCCTGTGGTGTGTCTTTTAAGTAGTTTTAGGTGGTTATTTAGGTTCGTGTGTCCTGTTTGGAGTTTTGTAATTAATCTGTCAATTTTTTTAGAGGGGTGAAGGATTTTAGGTTTGGCTAGTGGTTTTCTGAGCACTTTTTTGATTTGGCTATTTGAGTTTTGATATTGATTATGCCCTTTTTTGGTTATTTTTTGTTTGTTTACACTTTTAATTTCTGATTTTGAGATGGGTAGGTTTAGGCTTATTTCTGGTATTTTGAGAGATAATTTAGCTGCTTTATCGGCGCTTTCGTTGCCGTAAATTCCTACGTGGGCGGGGATCCACAAGAAGGTTATTTGTTTGCCTGCTTTTGTTAGGTCGTTGGAGCTTTTAAGTATTTGGTTTATTAATTTAGGTCTTTTTTTGGTATTTTTGTTTTGGAGGGCTTGTAGTCCACTAAGCGAGTCAGTGAGAATTAGGATTTTTTTGTGGTTTTTTGATTGTTGGTTATGCAGGGCTGAGGCCATGCCCATAAGTTCGGCCGTGAATATAGATTGGTTGTTAGGGAGTCGGTAAGATTGTGTGGATATAACTGGTTGTGTGGTATGGACTCCGAAACCTGTGTGTTTGGAGATCGGGTCTGAAGATCCGTCAGTGTATATGTGACACCAATTTGGCCAATTTTCGTGTATGTATGAAAGTGTGGTTGTTTTAGCTATGTTTGGGTCGGTTTGTTTATTTATTTGGTTAGTTAGCGTTGTGTCTATTTGGGGTATTTTGAGTTTAGGGGTGAAGATATTTGATTTTTTGCAGTTTTGTTTAAGATTTTGAGTTTGGTGTTCATTGAGGTAGTTAGTTATTCTTTGGGATATTGGGGTGAGTAAGGGGTGTTTGCGAGCTAGAGCTTGGTTTCTTGGGCTAATGTTTTGGTTAATTAGGTTTTGGATGAGAGGGTTTGTTTGGGACGCGGCCCAGAAATTAAGGCTTAGATGTTCCCTGCGTAGATTTAGTGGCATTTCTCCTGTAAGGGCCTGAAGTGAGGTGTAGGAGGTGCCATGTTGGGTGCGTGTAATTAGTTTAAGGGCTTGGTATTGGATTGAGTCAAGTTTTTTAGATAGAGAGTGGTTTAGGGTATTGTATATGGCGCAGCCGTAGTCTAGTTTTGATCTAATTAGTGTTGTATATAGTGAGAGGAGGGTATCTTTGGATGCTCCCCAGTTAGAGCCGGTGAGACATCTTAATGTGTTAAGGTCTTTGCTGCATCTAGTTTTTAGGTTTTGGACGTGAGCCTCCCAGGTGAGGTGTTGATCGAAAATAAGTCCTAAGAATTTGGTTTGTTTTTGGAATTTGATTGTTTGGTTGTTTAGCTGGAGGATTGGGTAGGCAGGTTTCATGTTTTTATGTTTGAATACTACTCCTGTTGTTTTATCTGAGTTAAGGGAGAAGCCCCATTTGTCTGCCCACTGTTGTATTTTATTTAGAGATTTTTGGATTAAGTTTTCTGCCATTTTAATGCTTTTAGTGCGGATCCATAGGGCTCCATCATCCGCGAATTTTGAAGTGTTTAGTTTAGGGGATAAGCCCTCGAATAGATCATTTATCATTATATTGAAGAGGGTTGGGCTGAGAAAGCTGCCCTGGGGAGTGCCATTTTCTAGGGGACACTGGTCCGATAGCGTATGGTCTATACCCACGGTAATTTTGCGATTGTTTAGGAAATCTTGGATGAAGTTTATTATTTGGCCTTTTAGTCCTATTTTTTTTAGTTTTTGTATTAGCCTGTGGTGCCATACCATATCGAAAGCTTTAGAGAAGTCGAGGAATATGCCTATGGTGTATTGCTTGTTTAGCTGTCCTGTTTTTATATCCTGTTCTAGTCGGGCAAGGTTATCGAGAGTTGATCGGCCAGGAGTGAAGCCGCTTTGGTCGGGGTTTATGATGTTGTTTTGGTCTAGGTAGTGCTGTAGCCTATTTTTAGTCATAAGTTCCATTATTTTGCAGAGATTTGAGGTTAGGGATATGGGCCTATAGGAGTTTGCCTGATCTGCTGGTTTATTTGGTTTAGGTATTGGGATTACTAGAGCTTCCTTCCATGAGGATGGGACCTGTCCGTTTAGGTAAACTAGGTTGTATAGTTTAAGTAAAGTTTGGAGTAGTTTGGTAGGTAAGTGTTTGATTATTTGGTAAGAGGTGAGGTCTAGGCCAGGGGCTGTTCCTTTTTTTCTATTGTTTAGTACGTGATTTAGTTCTTCTATGGTATAAGGTTGATTTATTTCTAGGTTGTCTTGTCTGATTTCTTTGGAGAATTTTATTTCTTTATTTAGTTTATCTTGGAATTTCTTACTGAAGTTACTGTTGCTACTAACTTTAGAGAAGTGTTTGGCTAGGTTGTTGGCCTTTTGGTTGGGGTTAGTTGAGTTGTTTATATTGGGGCTTTTTTTGTGCCGTTTGATGCCTCGGATGGCGTGAATTTTGCGCCACACCTTCCTAGCGTCAGTGTGGTGGTTTAGCTCCTCACAGAATTTTTTCCAGTTTTTGGTTTTAGCAGTTTTAACTAGGTTTTGGACTTGGTGGTTTAGTTCATGAGCTGTTTTGAGATGAGAGGGGTCTCGTTTAGCTCTGTTGAAAGCTGATTTGCGTTTTAGTCTAGTTAGCTCTATTTCCTCATTCCACCAAGGGACAGTGGGTTTTCCTGGGTTGGATGATTTGAAGGGGATTGCGGATTTGGCTGCGTTGATTATGAAGTTAGTTAGGTTTTGACAGAATGTTTCGGGTCTGTTGTTTCTAAATCGTTTAGATTAGCTTCGTTGCATAATTCTTGGAATTGGTCCCAGTTGGCGTTTTTGTACTGAAATTTAGCTTCCTGTTTAGGGGTTTGATTTGGTATTTTTATATTTCCTAGGGTTATATTTATCGGAAAGTGGTCGCTGCCTAGAGGTACTGGGTGGACGTCCCACATCAGACTTTGTGCTAAGTCTGGCGTACATATTGTTAAGTCGATAGCCGACATGGTGTGGTGGATTTTGTCGTATCTAGTTGGTTGGTTATTGTTTAATAGTATTAGGTCATTTTTTTCGATCCACTCTGATATTAGTTGTCCATGGTTGTCTAGTTTATCTGCAATGCCCCAGGTAGGATGATGGGCATTGAAGTCTCCTAGGAAGATTGTTGATTTATTTCCCAATTGGTAAAGGATGTCTAGGTCTGTATCTTTAATTGGTTTTAGTGTTGAGTGATAGATGTTAATGATTTTTATTTTTTGGTTATTGATGGTGACTTGGATTCCATTAGCTTCTAGATTAGGAGTGTTTACTTTAACTTCCTCGTAGTTAATATCCTCTCTAACGTAGATGATTAGACCTCCTCCTGTTCTGCCTGGGATGGTTTTGGACCTGTCGGTTCTGACTGCGTTATAATTTGGTAGGTTGAATTTAGTTTTATGTGAGAATTTGGTTTCTTGAATACAAGCTACATGGGGACCTTTATCTATTTTGAATTTAGCTTTAAGTTCAGAACCATGGCCGGCGAGGCCATTGGCATTCCATTGAAAAATGTTTAGGCCTTCCATTGGGAAACTGGGTAGATTTATGTTTGGTTTAGGCTTGGTTTAGGTATTTACTTTAGTAGGTTATTAAGGTTGCTGCTGAAACGGTCGAAAGAGGTGGTGACGAGTTTTAGTTTATGTGCTACACCAAAGAAGGCTTTGGAGCTGGCTTCTGGATTAGACTGCTTTAACATGTAAGCTAGTAGGAGGACTAAGTTGTTTAGTTTTTTGCTTGCTACGTTTTGGGTGAGTTTTTTTCTATAGCTTTTGGTTTTGGGGGCTGACAAGGTAAGATCGTTTATTTCCTCTGAGGATGTGTACTCGTCCTCTTCGGTTAAGTTATCTTTAGTTTGGTCACTCTCTTCGGTGGTGGGCTGCATGCTGGGTTTGGGTGTGAGAGTCTGAGTGGTTTCTGTAGTTTCCCTGTTGACTGGGTGTTCGGGGGGTGCCTGTAGGTTTTGGAGTGTTGTTGCCCTTGTGGCTGTGATGGCTTGTGTTTGTGCTAGTTGTGTGGTGGTCGTTGTGCGTTGGGTTTTGCTTGCGGGTGTAGATGTGGTTATTGTGGGGTGAGAGGCGGGGAGGGTGAGAGTGTGAGTTTGTGGGATGTGTGGGGTGTTTGTTTCATTTGCGATGTATGCGTCTCGCTGATTTTGGTCCCATACGGAGATTGGGTATACTGTTTTGCGTGCGTTAGTGCTGTTGTTTGGGGGTGGTGTTGGTAGTAGTTGTTTGTATGCTTGCGGTGTGGGTTTTTTGGTTTGGATTTTGGCCGTGTTTATGTCTATATGTCTGTTGGCCTGTTGGGTGAGTGATAGTCTGTGGGGGCATTGGTTCGAGAGTGATGAGTGTTTTGTGGATTTGCAGTGGATGCACCCCGGGTGTGCATATGCCTGGACAGTCCGTTTGGGCACAGTTTTTGCATTTAGTTTTTTTGAAAGTACATTGGTTAGCGGCGTGATTATATTGTAGGCAATTGGAACATTACTTTACTTGCTTGATGTATGGTTTGACCTCTAAGTTATGGTTAGCGCCGAAAGTGATATGTTTGGGGGCTTCAGGGTGTTTAGCTGTTTTTTTGAAGTTTATTATTACAATAGGTGTGGGGGTGGTTTTCCCGTTTCTGTTTGATTTAATCCTGCGGAGGCTAGTTATTTGTGGTTGGGTTTGGATAGTGTTAGCTTCTTGGGCGTATATGTCGAGGTCCTCGTCGGTTTCCCTTGGGTGCACTCGAATAACTCCCCTAGTGTATATTTGCCAGTTAGGTTTAGAGCTATTTACGGTGAATTGTAATATTTGTTTAATTTTAGTTGCTGCTATGTAGGATTCCTGATTTGGGAAGATTATCTGATATCCTTTGAAGCTACGTTTGATGTTTAGGTAATTGATTTTTTGTTGCCTTAGCCACATGCCTAGTTTATTTATGGTTAGTGTTGGAGCTAGTTGTACTGAGGGGGTGGCCGAAAAGAAGTAGAGGGCCCACGTGGTGATGAGGGCTGCGGGTGAGAGGGTGTGTGAGGTAGGTGATGCCGATGCGTCTAGTTTGCGTTTTTTTGTGTTGCATGCTTGGGGAGGTGGGGGTGCTGGGTTGAGTTTCCATGTAGGAGGCTTGAGGGTCTTCATCGCCGTAGCCTGTGGGAATGAGTGAGGGTGTTGCCCTGTCGGAGGTGTTGTGCGCCTCCGCAGGTGTAGGGGATGTAATGCCAGAGATTTCGCTTATCTCGATTTGTCTTTGGTCTGCCATACTGGGATTGGGTGTATAGGATGAGTGTGTGTTGTTGTGGTGTTTGAGGTGAGGGGTTGTGGATGGAGTGTTTTGGAAGGGGTGAGTAGTGTTTGCGGTGTTTTGGTTGTTTTGGGTTTGTGAGTTGTTTAAAGCTTTAAGAGATTAATTAGAGGGCTTGTGTTTTAATTTGAAGTGTTTGAGTTTGTTTAGGTGGGCTTTGTGAGTGTAGTTTTAGGTTTGTGCTTGGGTGTGAGCGTTGATTAGGAGGTGTAGGTTGTTGTGAATGGATGGGTGAGTGGTTATATAATTACCTTTGAAGTTCTCCCTGGGCTTGCTATCAGCGGTGCTGTGCGTGGGCTTGAGGAGGCTCTGGAGGCTTGGAGAGGTGTTGCTCGCTTGGAGTACAAACTGCAACTGATATTCACTACTATTTATATTGCCTTATATGGTCTCTGGCCCACAGTTGCAGTTTGTACTCCAAGCGAGCAACACCTCCCAAGCCAGCACAGAGCATTGCCTGATAGCCAGCCAAGGAGAAATCCATCATCGGTAATTATCACGTTATCCTTTCAGCCTTATTCACATACTCTTAAAATCACTCTCATCGTTTGTTTGTTTGTTGTTTAACGCCGAACCTAGCAATATTCCAGCTATAGGACAGCGGTCTGTAAATAATCGAGTCTTGGCCAAGCGAGCAACACTTCCCAAGCCAGCACAGAGCATTGCCTGATAGCCAGCCAAGGAAACTCCATCATCGGTAATTATCACGTTATCCTTTCATCCTTATTCACATACATCACTCTCACCGAATTAATCACAAAACCCCTAAATCCTTAAAACCAACAACAACACTCAACTCTTATAAATAACCAACACCTTATCCTCCCCCATCTCCCTAACACAGCTCGCACTCATTTCTACTCACTACCCACGCCCACCACTCAAACACACCCTTTGACCCAACTCCTAAAAACAAAAAAACACCTAATCCCCCCTTCTCCTTAACACAACGCACGCTCTTTCCTACTCACTACCCACGCCCACCACTCACATACCTCCACTCCTTCGACTAAATATCTCCTAATCCCCGCTTTCCACTTGTCTCACCTAATCCCAGCCTTCCAGCAACAAAATAAATCTTTAATAATTAATCCATTTCACAAACCCTCCTACTAAAACCAACAACAAATAACCACC
Organism: Haliotis rufescens; assembly: GCF_023055435.1. Lineage (NCBI taxonomy): Eukaryota > Metazoa > Mollusca > Gastropoda > Lepetellida > Haliotidae > Haliotis > Haliotis rufescens. Next base: position 1,021,605 of record NW_025963979.1, read on the forward strand.
GCAACCTCCTCCGCCTGCTAAACACAACTCACCAAGTAAAAACAACAAACCAACTCACCTCCCCAAAACACCACTCCCACTCCACCACCACTCACCACAACACACGCTCTCCAACTCTCCAAACAACATGACTGACACCCGCAACGCCACACTCGCAGACATGCCAGCTCCTAACTCACCCACGCCTGCGGAAGCGCACAACACTTCCGGGAGGTCACTCGAAAACATCGTCCCGACCGAGTATGGCGAAAACACGACACACACCACCCCCACCAAACCAGCTAACTCGCCACCTCAAAACACCAAAAAACGCAAACTCGACACAACCACTCCACCTCCATCGCCCACACCCTCCCCGGCCGCCTTCCTCACCACCTTCGCCCTCTACTTCTTCTCAGCAGGCTCAGGCACCACTCTCTCACTAGAACTTTCGGCAGATAAAATAGGACTTTGGTTTAAAAGAGAAAAAATAAATTACAACAATATTAAAAAAGCCAACAAAGGATACCAGATAATCTTCCCTAACCGAGAATCTTACAACGCAGCAAATAAAATGACTCAAATACTCCACGTCACAGTAATCAAACAAACACCTAATTGGCAACAATATACACGAGGCGTAATTAGGGTTAACCCAAGGGAAACAACTGAGGACTTACAATTATACTCTCTAGAAGCTAACATAAACCAAGACCAAAACCCTCAACCCCTAATCACCAGCACGCGTAGAATAACCTCAACTAGAAACGGAAAAACGGTCCCAACCTCCATTGTCATAATCAACTTCAAAAAGACCGCTAAATTCCCTGAAGCCCCCAAACACATTTCCTTCGGAGCCCACACCAACTTAGAAGTCAAACCCTATATAAAGCAGGTTAAGCAATGTACAAAGTGCCTCAAATACAACCACACTGCCTCCCAATGCACATACCGTAAAACTAAATGTAAAAAATGCGCACAAACAGACTGCCCAGGCACATGCACACCCTGGTGCATCCACTGCAAATCCACCCAACACACTTCACTCTCAAACCAATGCCCATACAGACACACACTCACCCAGCAGGCCAACAAACACATAAACATAGACACGGCTAAAATCCAAACACGAAAATTTGCTACACCTGCATCTAAACCACTCCTCCCTACACCACACCCAAACACCATCCCACAAACAAACACCACACCCATAACCGACAGCTCTGTCTGGGGCCCCTACCGAGAAACCGCACCCACCTCACACATACAAGCAGCCACTCAACCAACCACGAACCCTCCCACATCTCACATAGCCAAAACATCAACCCCCGCATGCAAAACAAACCTCAAAATGACCACCACAACACGACCCTCATCCAAGCACCCTACAGCCCATATGGTAACAACGCTCTCCCACAAGCAAGCACAACAACAAAACACAAACACTAAGAAATCATCAGCTACACCCATCCCACAAACACCTTCACAATCCTCCACATCACATGCATCCCCCATGGAAACTCAATCAGCTAAACCTAATCTAACCGATGACGAAGATTTCTCCACTACTGAGGAAACAATAGACACTACTCCAACTAAAACAAACCAAACTCCCCAACCAGCCAACACCCAAAACCTAAATAACCTCACCTTACTCCTAGCATACATGTATAGTCAAAACTCACCAAAAGCTAGCATGAAATCCTTCTACAAAGTAGCTTTCAATCTAAAATTAACCAATCTTCCCTTCTTCCTCTTTAACCTCCATCTAAAAGAACTCACCGAATAAAATAAAAAATAAAAAATAAATCACCTATCACCCGAACCCAATATTCGAAGGACTAAATATTTTTCAGTGGAACGCCAACGGACTCACCTCCCACGGCCATGAACTAAAAACTAAATTTAAACTAAATAAAGGCCCTCACATTGCTTGTATACAGGAAACCAAATTCTCAAAAAAATCCAAATTCACACTACCTAACTACAACTCAGTTAGAACTGACGGAGCTAAACCGAAAACAAGAAGAGCCGCAGGAGGACTAATCATATTTATCAGGGAAGATATAAATTACGAAGAAATAAAAATAGACACGCCAAACCTAGAAGCCAACGGCATTAAAATCACATTAAATAACCGAAACATAAACATCATAAATATTTACCACTGGGCGGAACAAAAAGTCCAACCTGAGGATCTAAACAAACTACTCCAAATAAGCGATAAATCTACTATATTCCTAGGAGACTTTAACGCTCACCATCCTACATGGAGCATAGATGATAAAATAGATAATCATGGCAAATTAATCTCCGAATGGATAGAAACAAACGACCTAGTACTCCTTAATAGCAACCAACCCACGAGGTACGATAAGATAAACCAAAAAATGTCGGCTATCGACCTAACCATATGCACCGCAGATCTAGCCCAAAGTACTCAATGGGAAGTGCACGACGTCCCGCTAGGTAGTGACCACTTCCCCATAAACATAACCATAGGAAATACAAACGTACCAATCCAAACAGAAAACCAAGAACCAAAATTCCATTACAATAAAGCTAACTGGGGCCAATTCCAAGATATCTGCAACGAAGCTAACTTAAACGAAATAGAAAATAATGATCCAGAAACCTATTGTAAAAACCTAACAGACTATATAATAAACGCAGCCAAAACCTCCATCCCCTTCAAAACATCTAAGACAGGCAAACCGACGGTACCATGGTGGAATGAGGAAATAGAACAGACTAGACGAAAACGTAAATCAGCCTTCAATAAAGCAAAACGCGACTACAAATATTTAAACATAGCCCACGAACTATCCCACCAGGTTCAAAAACTAGTCCAAATAGCCAAAAGTAGAGACTGGAAAAAATTCTGCGAAGGTATAAATAACCGTACAGATGCCAGAATGGTCTGGCGCAAAATCCACGCCATTAGAGGCTTAAAACGACATAAAAAAAACCCTAACATTGACAACTCAACCAACCCCGCCCAAAAAGCAAATAATCTCGCCAACCACTTTTCGGCCGTTAGCAGTAACACCAACTTCAGTAAAAAATTTCAAGATAAACTTAAAACAGAAAACAAACCCACAAAAGAACCAAACAATAACAATCTAGAAATAAATCAACCCTACACAATGGAGGAGCTCCTCTACGTAATCCAAAACAGGAAAAAGGGCACAGCCCCAGGATTAGACCTAACTTCTTACCAAATAATTAAAAAACTCCCCCTAAAACTACTCCAGGCACTACTCAAACTATACAATCTCATCTACCTAAACGGACAGGTTCCTACTCCCTGGAAACAGGCCCTAGTCATACCAATCCCTAAACCCAATAAACCAGCTAATCAAGCTAACTCATATAGACCAATATCCCTAACTTCAAACTTATGTAAAGTAATGGAATCAATGGCTAAAAATAGATTACAACATTACTTAACCCAAAATAACATCATAAACCCAGATCAAAGCGGTTTCACTCCTGGCCGCTCAACCCTAGATAACCTCGCCCGACTAGAACAAGATATTAAGACAGGACAACTAAATAAACAATATACCACAGGCATCTTCTTAGACTTCTCTAAAGCTTTCGACATGGTATGGCACGATGGGCTAATACAAAAACTTAAAAAAATAGGACTCAAAGGTCAGATAATAAACTACATCCAGGACTTCCTAAACAATCGTAAAATAACCGTGGGTATAGACCAAACTCTATCGGACCAATGTCCCCTAGAAAATGGTACTCCACAGGGCAGTATCCTCAGCCCCACCCTCTTCAATATAATGATAAACGATCTATTCGAGGGCCTATCCCCTAAAGTAAACACATCAAAATTCGCGGATGATGGAGCCATCTGGATCCGCACTAAAAGTATGAACATGGTCCAAAATTTACTCCAAAAATCTCTTAATAAAATACAACAATGGGCTGACAAATGGGGCTTCTCCCTTAACTCAGAAAAAACAACAGGAATAGTATTCAAACATAAAAACATGAAACCCGCCTCCCCAATCCTCCAGCTAAACAATCAAACAATCAAATTTCAAAAACAAACCAAATTCTTAGGACTTATTTTCGATGAACATCTCACCTGGGATGCTCACATCCAAAACCTAACAACTAAATGCAGTAAAGACCTAAACACCCTAAGATGCCTAACTGGCTCTAACTGGGGAGCATCCAAAGATACCCTCCTCTCTCTCTACATATCACTAATTAGATCAAAACGAGACTACGGCTGCGCCATATACAACACCCTAAACAACTCTCTATCTAAAAAACTTGACTCAATACAATATCAGGCTCTCAAACTAATTACACGCACCCAACATGGCACCTCCTACACCTCACTTCAGGCCTTAACAGGAGAAATGCCACTAAGTCTACGCAGGGAACAGCTAAGCTTAAATTTCTGGGCCGCGTCCCAATCAAACCCTCTCATCCAAAACTTAATAAACCAAAACATCAGCCCCAAAAACCAAGCTCTAGCTCGTAAACACCCCTTACTTACCCCAATATCTCAAAGAATAACAAACTACCTAAATGAACACCAAATTAAAAATCTTAAACAAAACTGCAAACAATCAAATATCTTCACCCCTAAACTTAAAATACCCAAAATAGACACAACACTAGCTAGCCAAATAAATAAACAAACCGACCCAAACATAGCTAAAACTACCACACTAGCATACATACACGAAAATTGGCCAAATTGGTGTCACATTTACACGGACGGATCCTCAGATCCGACCTCCAAACACACAGGTTTCGGAGTCCATACCACACAACCAACTAAAACCACACAATCCTTCCGACTCCCAAACAACCAATCAATATTCACGGCAGAACTAATGGGCATGGCCTCAGCCCTCCATAATCAAGAATCCAAAAACCACAAAAAAATCCTAGTACTTACCGACTCCCTAAGTGGACTGCAAGCCCTCCAAAACAAAAATACCCAAAACCGACCTAAATTAATAAATCAAATACTTAAAAGCTCCAACGACCTAACTAAGGCAGGCAAACAAATAACCTTCTTGTGGATACCCGCCCACGTAGGAATATACGGTAATGAAAACGCCGATAAAGCAGCTAAACTATCCCTCAAAATCCCAGAAATAAGCTTAAACTTACCCATCTCAAAATCAGAAATTAAAAGTGTAAACAAGCAAAAAATCACAAAAAAAGGGCATAACCTATATCTAAACTCAAATAGCCAAATCAAAAAAGTGCTCAGCAAACCACTAACCAAACCAAAAATTCTCCATCCATCCAAAAAAATCGACAGAGTAATCACTAAACTCCAAACAGGACACACCAACCTAAATAACCACCTAAAATTTTTTTAAAAACACACTACAGGTAACTGCCCACACTGCAAACAACCAGAAACCCCAGAACACGCACTCATCCACTGCACACACTACCTAACACATCGAACCGCATTACAAACCACCCTCAATCTAAACAAGGCTCTAACTCTAGAAGCAATACTAAACCCACAAAATAAACTAGAAAACTTCAAGGCCTTAGGCGTATTCTTAATAAAAACGGAACTAATAAAACGCATCTAAAAACACAATAACCTACCAAATCAAAATCACATAAACAAACAAACATCCACCATACCCAGCTCCCTTAGTTCTCCTCCCCAATCCCATCGGCATCTATTCCAAATCTCAAAATTCCCAAATTCTATATAAGCAACCCCTAAAACCCCCCTCTTGGGTTGCACAGACCACCTTCGCCCCTTTCGGAAACACATTAAATGGCCTGGCCGGGCCCGTGTGCGAAATACGCATCAGTCGGAAAGCGCACGTTAAATCTCCAAAGTAAGTAAGTAAGTAAGTAAGTCTCTGGCCCAAGTTAACATTTCTGGTGAGAATATTCAGCACCCCAAGCTTATCGTAAGAGGTAACTGTATCTAATTTTGATAAGAGACGACAAGCAGGATCGGGTTGTCAGGCTCGCTGACTTGGCTGATGCTTGTCATCGTATCCCAGTGTTTTGGATACACGTTCATGATGGTAATTATTGGATTGTCTGGCCCAGAGTCTATTATCTAGAGGCCGCCGTTATGCAGCTTGAATATTGCTGAGTGCGCCGAAAAACAAGTAAACAAACAAAAACCATTACTATTTAGGATACTTAAATTAAAAGCTACTTCCATATGTTTTCGTTCAGATTGTGTTTTTATGTTCTTTTTCGCAAGATGCTTCAACATACAGCACATCGACAATAGTGTTATGACGCACTGGTGTGAACAAAAAAGAAAACATAACTTTCATATACCTGTCATGGTGACTGATTTACAACACCCGTTGTCTGAAGAACATTTGATTGCAAAGGCTCATTACCCTGGAGCCATGACATCTATATGCCTTGAAACGTTGTTGTTGTTGCATTAGGTGTTTAAGAGGTCGCCTTCTGCCTAGGCAATTTCGGCTGACCTGTCCCTCTTTGGGACTCGTGTGTGTGAGAAGGGTTCACATATCTATTGTGAGTTCGGTGTTCACATAATTTCTGTTTTTGCATTGATATGATTTCTATTTTCTTATATTGATATGATTTCATTTTTATCCTTGGCTGCTCTGTTTATATACGTTCGAGCAGCTGTCCATCTCTCAGAAATAGAGTTAGTTTGGCCTTCGCTATTGCATCTCTTGGCTTTAGGAGATCTAACACAGATAGCGGATCTAACTGCAATTCTTGTTTTAACCTAGCCCGGGCTGGGGCATGGTCTTGACATTCTAGTAACAGGTGGTCAATGGTTTCAGCCTGATTGCAAGATGAACAAACCTTGTCATAGTGCTTTTTGTGACCAAGTCTGAGGCGTGAGATAGCAGTTTCAATTTTCCTTTCATTTGAGCATGAGTTTGGCTTTTGTTGGACCTTGGGTTGAATTTTGTATAGCCATCTGCCGATCTTACTTGCGTCCCATTGGGTTTGCCATCTTTTTGCTATGGAGGCTTTGATTTTGCTTTTTATCTCTAGTTTACTAAAGGGAATAGGCTGTATATCCGCTTTGTCTAGAGCTAGCTTCGCCAGTGAGTCTGCTTTTTCATTTCCATGAATATCTATGTGAGAGGGGATCCAACACAGCTCCACCTGTTGCCCTTGGTCCGATAGTTTTGTATATTCGTATAGAATATTGTTGACTGTGTTTGGCCTGGAGTTTGAGTTTCTTCCACTTGCCTTGAAACATTTAATTGCTGTTATTTATAAGATGCTAATCCTAATTGTTAATCCCCAGTTTTGTGTACATCTGCCATCCTGAACAGGATGTGCAAGTATGTCACTGATGATTTACTGTTTACATTTATATTTATTACTTACTAAATGTCAGGTGACCTTGGCTATATAAGCAATGGTCCAGAATGATTGAGAGGAGAGAAAAAGCAAAGAAGGGAGAGGAGGAGGAAAGGAGAAGAGAAGGAGAAAGAAAGGTCTTACCCTTAGCCTAGCTAGGGTTAGGCTGGGTGCTCCGGGGCACCTAGACACCAACCACTACCACCATGTGCTGACCTGGCACAAAGTGTCTTTTGTATGTATATATCTACATGTATAAAGTAAAACTGTATATACTGCACGCCATCGTCTCCAAGTTGTCACTTCCTACTTAGAATCATATGTCTGCCTCTTGCATATACGAGTCTGCAAATTGTTCATTAATCAACGTCACAGACCGCCATGCGTTGTTAATTTGGTGGAGCTATCGGGACTTCTTAGTCTGTCCTTTCCTGTACCTCTTTGCAGCATGGCATATGGTTCACAATACTGTAGGAAGTGACAGTCTCTTATTGAAAGGATATACTACCTTCCTGGAGGCCAATCACCAAGAACAAAGAAAAGGCCTTTAACAAGATTGAAGAAAGAACAAGAACCTCTCCGATCAAGAACAAGTTCTCCGATCCCAAACCTTCCCTGCTCGAATATCTTAGCAACACTGCTAAGACTTCCCCTTCAAGATGTCGTTCCTGCACATGACCTAAGAAAAGAAGTATACACGCCTATCCCACAGAGACCCGTCCACAGCCATCTTCATGCAGACCCTGCACAATACAGAAACCGCCTCACGGGCACCTACAAGATGGACACTGTGTACAAGATATCTCATTGGGACTTACTAATTTGTGTTTACTTACATGGACTCAATCAAGGATATATATTGTGTGACTGTTGAATAGTGCAACCAGGTATGTTTAATCAAAGCCAGTATATTAATGCCAAAATGTGTCTTTCTAAAATTCAGTTTTGTATGTGTGCAATATACTCCAAATTACATCTTAAGTCAAGCTAGATCTTTGAAGTTATTGTGTAGGGAATCTTTGAAATGTCTCCAGGCCACGCCAGACATATAGATACAGCTAGGGCCCAGACAAACCTAAGCTGTAGGGTTATCGAGTCACACCTTAAAGCTCGACTCGTAATTTCAAAAATCTAAACGACAAAATTTGTCATTTGTTACAAGTTCTTAATGTGCACAGTTTGGTACAAAATTGAATGTATTGTCTAGGACTTTGAATTCAGATTAGGGATATTCTTGGGTGAGCCACCCCCACACATATGTTTATTGTATGTCAGTATTAAGTAATTAACAGCACAGCAGTATTCAGCATTTCAGAGTTTTGATGTCAGAATTAAGGATTTTTTTTTCTTGGGCATCGCACCCACAATATCTGGGCAAGCTCCGTCAAAGACACGGGAAGAGCACCCATTGTACTTAAAAGGGCAATAGTACCCACAAGTACCGTTTGAGTCACGCGGTAAAGCTAGACTCCTGGTTTCAAATTTCTTTATGCGAAATATTTGCTGAGATGTTTAATTTGTACTTTTTATGACATTACTCATTATCATTATTCGGTACTGAGTCGCACCGCCAAGCCAGACTCCTGAATTCAAAGAACCTTCAGTGATATATTTATTGAATCTGTGCAAAGCAGTAATTACCTTGTAGTGAAATTGCACATTACAAAGATTACTTGGTTAGTTTCTAACTGGCACTAAATCAAATTGGCTAGATGATCACTTTCATACCGTCATTGCATAGATATATTTGTTGCATAAGGATTTCATATAACTGATTTTGATCACATTTGCATGGTTGTTTTCGTTGGTGAAAAAACTCACATATCAATTTGGACTCATATAAGCTTGGGGTCCAAGCTTCACGTAACGGAGGAAAGTTGTCATGGTGACTGATTTACGACACCCATTGTCTGAAGAACATTTGATTGCAAAGGCTCATTACCCTGGAGCCATGACATCTATATGCCTTGAAACATTTAATTGCTGTTATTTATAAGATGCTAATCCTAATTGTTAATCCCCAGTTTTGTGTACATTTGCCATCCTGAACAGGATGTGCAAGTATGTCACTGATGATTTACTGTTTACATTTATATTTATTACTTACTAAATGTCAGGTGACCTTGGCTATATAAGCCTTGGTCCAGAGAGGGAGAAGAGGAGAAAAAAAAGGAGAGAAGGGGTTTGACTCTCTTACCAAGCAGACCTCTCTCCCACAGCCCAGAGTGTGTACCGACTCTCTGTGGCACCCTCAGTTATTATCTAAGTATATTGTAAATTGTTAATTGTTCTTGTAAATAAAATTGTGATTAGTCTCCTGTGACTCTGGCTCTTTGCTGACTAATTCCCCAAGAAAACCAGCACGTCATTTGGAAGGTATTGTTCACCTAGAACAGTTCCATGATATACCTCTTAGATTTTATTTTGTTTTTAATATATTCAGGACCAAAATTAATGACAAAAAGAAAAGTGACAATCTAAGAGATTTCATGTCCTACCGTAACATTCTTGCCTAAAAAATACACAGTCTTTCAACACCACCTTGTAATATACAGTTCGCTTTGTTCATTTCACAGGCATTCATTGATATGATCGTTTGCTTATTTAACAAAGAAGTAACAGGTTGTTTAGGTTATAGGGATTGTACCGCAAACAATGGAGCGCCGGTGTCCCGGTATAAACTCTCCCCCGTACAAATTCTCCCCCCGGAGATTTTATACCGGTACAGATTCTCCCCCGGAGATTTTATACCGGTACAGATTCTCCCCCGGAGAATCTGTTCTGATATAAAATCTCCCCCGGACGGATAAGGTCCTGGATTCGGATGTATATCACCGCAGCAGAATAGAAAAAGTAAAACTAAGAATGATAATCGGAAATTATATAAGCAAAGTAACTCAAAATATAGAGAAATGTGTATCATCTTCCCGAAATGATTAGCATGTAGAATAGATTCAAAAACACCCACCGCCAGCCTGTATTGAACAACATCAACTGACATCGTCAAAGCAAAGTGTACTTGTAAAAAAACAAAACGAACAGTGCTCGATTATCTTGAACCGCGTGGTTGATGATACATCTGTGTGTTTAAAGTGGATTTTGACAGACTGGGCCAAGTCGGACCCAACACAAACCAAACACTTCTGATAGAGATTATGTTGAGAATGTAGAGGGAAAAAGGCTTCACTTTGAGCACCTTGTTTCCTTTAAATACCGCGAACTGAGACACTATAAAGATGTATTTAGGTAGATAAAATACTAATCTATAGGTGTGAATCCATTTCATGTTACATCTGTGAGGTTTAAGTTGATTTTGACAGCCCGGGCCAAGTCGGACCGAACACTTGTGAGACTGTTGAGAGTATGGGGAGAAGAGGTCTACTTTAACCAACGTGTCTGCTTTAAATACGATGAACAATGACATTATAAAGTGGTATTCACTTAGATATAGTACGTTCCTATAAATATAAATGCTACGCCGAGGGATGGAAATTTGTATCACGATAGCTTGAAGTATTTGATACGTTTCAAATCTTATTTCGTTTAACGATTGATCTTTTACATGTTACCTAGATCAGAGACGCTTACACACAGCTCCAATTTCTGGTTTTCAAGTGATTTACTCCGAAGTACTTAATTATGGTGCACGTTTTAGGTTGGTTATTGTTCAGTAATGTCATGTGTGTATGTTGCATCAATAATATGTAGGTATGATCGCCGATAATGAAGTAATTAGTCAATAACACTTTGGCCCGTCCCGACTTTTAGGCAATACCCTCAACTATTGAACTGCATGGCAAGTATTTATAAAACGACCGGGGGAGGAAATATTCTGGAGAGATTTTATTCTGGGGGCGAATATATTTCGTGACACCGGCATATACGCTGTGTGCTGTCACAACTCGGCAGAAGTCCGATGCACTTCCATGTTCAGGTGAGATGCAGTGCGTACGAAACAAGTGTGACATGGTCACATAGGCTCCGCCCACTCATGAATATTGTAGACTTAAGACCATTGTATGTTTAAGGGCAAAACAGACCACCACTTTGGTGAAACCCACGAGCGCGGGTTTTGTGCTGACAACAAAATCTGGGCGAACGGAGATTCACTGCTATAGGTTTCTGGTGTGCCAAAGGAACACAAGTCTGCATAGCGAATTGCAGCGCCTTAGGCGATTGGGCCAACCGTGCCGCCGTACACAACTGTAAGAAACTATCATACATACAAATGTATCGTCATTCCATACAGTGGCAATATTAAATTATCACAAACGACAAAATATATGCACAATAAGTGACAATTAAAACACACAGGTACAATCAACATAAAAAGGAGGTACATTTTACCAATTCTATTTTAAAACAAGTGTATTATATATAATGATATGGAAATATGAGAATTGAGCAAAACTATGGTAATGTTGTACATGCAAGGAATTTGTTTGTAATTGTTGATTTGATAACAGATCGTGAAAATTGTTTCTGGATAACTTGGTAAAATTATTAAGAACAGTTCCTCTTAACAGAGTGTACCAAATTCTTTATCATGATTGAGGATTATTTGTGATTTTCTTTCTTGGTTGTATTTTATACAAGACAGTGCATACTGTTAATCATCTTCTGATACATCACGTTTCACTGAGACGTTGTTCCAATTGGGTTGGTGTTTTTTGTATATCTACCAGTTTCAATTTTTAGTTTGTGATTACTTAAACGACGTTTTGAGAAATGCGACCTATGACCTTTGTTTTTACAATATGTAAGATAATTCTCAATATTTATAGATGACTTGACCAACCTGTATGTTCTTAACTTGCTGTTAGATAAATGGGAATCCCTTATTGAATGCGTGAACATATTTTTACATTTGGACTGAAGTTTAATTTACAGTGGATTCATTACATTTATTTGTGTTTACTATTTAAAAAGTTTGTTTTATTTAACTCAACCATAATTTTGACCAGAAATATTGATATTTGCTGCCAAAGCATGTTTAAGAATAACATTTGTTGTGTTATCTATATGGGACTTGTAATCAATTATTGTTTTTATATCATTGGTACTAATAGTGGGTTTGTGCAGAAACAACAAAACATGATGTAGGTACAAATATGTTTATTTACAACATCTTTGGAGAATTGAGGGGGCAATTCGGTTGCCGGAGGGTCGCCAACCCTGGGTATGTTACAGGTTACACACAACCAAATGTTTTCCCATAGACTTCTATAGTAACGTTATGATTTTTTTTTAAATAACTAAGCATTCAACAGCTATTACCTGTACGTGTGTGCACAGTTTGGCCTTAGAGCAGCAATAAAAAAAATAAAAATGACTAGCTTAGTCAGCTCCTTTTTTACGAGTACCGGAAGCTAAACACACAACCCCCAGTTTCGCACCAAATGTCACCTACTTGAAAATAGCTGTGGTCACATTCAGCATAAGTCATCATGTTGAAAAAGACATTACTAAATATAGAAAAACATGGTCAGCTTTAATATGGATGTACATTTGAAAGACATAAAAATCTTACAGAATATCCTCCAATCACAGCCTGCAGATATCTCTCGATCTGCACTGAAGGCTCCCTACGAAAACCGCACTCTCCAAACTGGTACTGATTTGGTGTAGTAGAACCTGTAGACAAATCAGAATATATTTGCACTTGTCAAATCTGTGATTTATATATTGTATATATATGTAGCTTCTCAGAAAAAAAATGGAAATTGGATTAAACTTCACTACTTGTTCCTATCCAGCATGTCTATATGGCACCAGAATACATAGTTTTGATGCACAGAAAGAGTTGTGAGAGTTTAATGATGTACACTTCATCAATGTTTTACAAAAGGTATTTCTGTATTAATAAAGAAGTTTTTACCTTCATGCACTGACCATGGAAGTTCATGTATATTTCATAAAAGATGGTGGTCAGGGGTCAATTCTATAAATGATTGAGGCTGCATAGATCATATCACCCTAAAATATTTTTTCGACCAAAAAAATTGAACAAATTTTTAAACCTCAAAACCAGTTACAATACATATTTAAAATTGAGTAGTGGTCTGTTGTTTGCCTTCCTTTGCTGACATCATCAGAACATAGCAGAGTCTGCTACATTCATGGAATATGGTTTTGACACTCATGACATGATGCGATTGATATTGTTTGAGATTGCTCGAACTTACACCATCCATTGTTTATATAATTAAACACTCAAATGGCTGTCAGCATTTGGTAAATCATCTATGGAGGGGCTATCACAAATGTTAGTGCTTTCATATACTCCAAAAATCAAAAGTATAATCCTCTATGATATAGGCTGATGACATAAGTACACATGGAAAGGAATCAGAAAAAAATCTCAAAATTGGACAGAGAGCATGGAATTCAGGCCAACAATAAGCAAGGGACACATTAAGCAGCTTTAAAGTCATCATATATGTAAGGCTGGATAATGAACTTTACCAGAAAATAGGAAGTAAAGGGGTGCATTGTTAACAGCAATCTCAAACACTGACCAGTGAACCATACCGCCTATTAAAGCCGAGAAATTGAAATGGACCCTCAAGTAGAAAAAAGCTTTTTGAAACCACAACATGGAAGGAAATTACACTTAACTCTATTGATTTATTTAGTTAAGACTTTAAAATACTCACAGGACATCAAACATTCTTACTGTTTAATGTTTCAAGGTGGCTAAACTTGCTTATTTCAGTTATTTGCCAGTTTCAATGAAACAAAGTTAAAATTCCATATAATTTTGAAAATGTACAGCTTATCCTGACATAAATGTAATTCTTTTTATTCACAATTAACAGTGTCATGCAATACCAGCTTAAAATAGTGTTTCTCTCCAATAATTTATGGGTTTATAGGGGAATGAAAGATACAATGCATTTTACTAAACAGGGGAGATAATTTAGTTTTGTCGAACACTATCACATTCTTTACAGATGATTTCAGAACCATAATGTTACATTCCAAAAGAGCCAGTGGATATTATTTTCATCTAAGCAGGTTCTGGGACTGGTGTATAGCCCTTACTTCATGTTTGCAAACTAAAAAACTGCACAGTGAGGCATTAAGGGAGCACTGTCAGAAATGTCTAGTGCATGAGGGTGATCTTATTATGGCACTTGATAGTGAGCAACAGAGGGGCCTCAAGTGGACTGGGGTTCTTAAATGTACTTACTGTACCTACATGTCCAAGTTCCACAACTTCTACAAGGTAATAAAGCGCAGCGAGGCAAAACAAGGGTTGTCGTTCACACACTGCCAACACCGGACTTCGGATCAGCTTCTCAAAATGCCAAATTCGATGTCGAAACTCCTACTTCTTCTGCGTGAGTGCACATATACCTCCCCAGTCAACATCAGGCATGTGAAAAGCTGAAAAAAGTGTTCAGACAATATCAAATGGCAAACCAGTTTGGATATAACAGCCAGGAGTCAGTTCTTGAGGGGACAAAATAATTATTTGAAAGTTATATGAGTGAAAAATAAGTCTGTTTTAAGAAACTTAATAGAAAAATAGCATCATTCATTCACACAAGAGCACCTAACAGAAAGACATATTGGTATGCTACATTGTTTACTATAAATAAGGGGATGTTTGACATATTCTGCTGTCAGCAGTGTACATGCTTCATATTCAAGATAACGGCATCGCGTAACTTGACTGGCAAGCGATTGACACAAGGCAGAACTTGTTGTGGCAGTGGTGACTTTATCCTAATTTGTTGTCAAATTAATCAGTTTCAACAAATTCAGAAGGCAGGAGGAGGGTTTGTTGGACAGAGGTACCCTGGGGGGTTCGTGCTGAGTTCGACCACAATACGAAGCAACATTCATTTCCAGCCCATCCAAATGCTCCATTCAACCCAAAATGTCCCCAACTTCACTGTCATTATTTTTAAATTTGCCTCCATGGTGTATCCATGGTGAAATATAAACAGAAAAGCATGTAAAGTATGAATTACTGAAATGTGCACTCACCCTACAGGTTACACACAACCAAATGTTTTCCCAGAGACTTTTATAGTAACGTTATGATTTTTTTTTAAATAACTAAGCATTCAACAGCTATTACCTGTACGTGTGTGCACAGTTTGGCCTTAGAGCAGCAATAAAAAAAATAAAAATGACTAGCTTAGTCAGCTCCTTTTCCGAGTACCGGAAGCTAAACACACCACCCCCAGTTTCGCACCAAATGTCACCTACTTGAAAATAGCTGTGGTCACATTCAGCATAAGTCATCATGTTGAAAAAGACAGTACTAAATATAGAAAAACATGGTCAGTTTTAATAACTGGATGGATGTACATTTGAAAGACATAAAAATCTTACAGAATATCCTCCAATCACAGCCTGCAGATATCTCTCGATCTGCACTGAAGGCTCCCTACAAAAACCGCACTCTCCAAACTGGTACTGATTTGGTGTAGTAGAACCTAGAGGTGAAGGATAACCTGTAGGTCGTGGACCCGCGGTTAGAAGGCAAAGGGAAGTAACCTGTAGGTCGTGGACCCGTGGTTAGGAAGGCGAGGACCTAATGGTGGGATTAGTTGCCCTGGGGTCGTGGACCCGGACATCCCTATGGACGGTTCCTGGTGTAAGATCGGGAAGCCCATGTAGCTAGTGTCCTGCCGCCGTATGAATTGGGGGCTAGTCAGCTCATTTTGTACTGGCGATTAAAAGCACTGAATGAGCTGAAGGCCCAAAGGAGGTTGGCAACCGAGAGCCCCCAATGAATAGTAGGGATATATATGTAAGATGTAAGGAGAAAAAACGTAAAAATGTGAAAGTTACCAACATTCTAGTGGCAGTGATGCATGTTACACCTAAGTACGCTTGAACTAAACGCCGTTGGCTACCAAATGACAATGGTATGGCATCCTTGACCTAAATAAGGCAGTACATGTGAACCAGGACAGGAGTCTTCACACTGAGTACATTGTAACCACAGTCACTGGCTCCATGCGAAGTTCAATGATAGCATCGAATCACAGTTAAAACCAAGTGTCAAAGTCAGAATGCACATTTGGACACGGCACAGTATGTGGCAGTACTCACGTGCACGGCATGGCTACTATCTGAGTCTGTAGTCCCTCCAGCACCACTATTACACAAGAGTACAGTTTATGTCACATTGTACGAGATACAATATGATTGAGTTGCGCACCACAGAGTCACAGATTGCATCATAAATAGCACAAGTCACACTGCACTGGAGTCACGAGCCTGAACGTCACATAAGATGGGGTAAGTTACTATGCAGATTGCACTCTGTTGGTTAAACATTATACGTTACACAAGGAGATCTGTGCTTGTCTCAAGGTATCTTCCGGGGTTCGAATGTACCTGGTGAAGCAGATTGAACTCCACCTTCCCAGGGTTTTGATGAGATGGTCCTCCATTCTCACTTGTGCAGCCGTGGTAGCTGCGCCAATCCTGAATGAATGTCCTGAATAAGATTTGGAGCTCAAGCCTATCCGACACATGATAACGTTGAGCCATCTTAGAAATGTAGTCCTCGTACTAGCATGGAAACAGCTGTCCAGGAAGAGGGGATCGTGGGCCTGAGCCCCGCACTTGCGTCTTATGAGGATCAGTTGTGAGAGGCTTCGAACCAGACAAGCTGGCTTGTTTGTGGCAAACAGGGAGATGGCCACTCCTAGTCGGAAAGGGTTAGTTTTTGAAGTTTTCAATGTGAGGATACATCTGTTTCTGTTATAATCGCAGATGACATCTTGGACACATAAATTGACATCTGCATCAAAACTGACTGAACAGGTGAACTCGCCACACCTGAGGAAGCCGAAGAAGGCAACGGTACACATAGTAATCATGATAAAGTCATTAAAAGGACCCAGAACGCCGTTCTTGAGCAGAGTGATAATTTGACACAGAATATTGTAAGTGATGGGTAGTCTCTTGCTTTTTGGTGGGACTTGTAGTTTCTTGTATCCACGCAGAAGAGTTTGAATACGTGCGTTGGCGCCCGAGTTGGTAGAGTCGAAGAGTGTAGGTATTCCTGCTTGTAGGTAAGTATATCTGATGCCCGCCAGGTAAGTTTTAACAGTAGTATAGGATAGCTTGAGCTTGCCGAAGCAGTGGGCGAGGAAAAACTGAACTTATGTTTCGTGTAGCGTGGGAGTCCTGGACATGTCCTAGAGAGCAAATTCACATTAATCATGAAGTTGATGTAGCACTGAACACCGGTAGCATAGGTATCCTTTGTCCGCGGGGCAAGGGCTGCTGACCATAATGTGTCCAGGTGCCTTGTCTGGAGGGCACTGTATGGGTTCGATCTGGGCTGCCGGGGCTAGGGAGCGGAACAGGTCCAGCTGTGAACGAGAAAGAGCATCAGCTAAAGTATTGTGCGCCCCAGGGATGTGCTTAGCTAATACTATGAAATTGTTTTTTGCTGCCGTCCATGTAAGGGTACGCATAAGAGACATGACTTTTTGGCATTTAGATCTCCCTTTGCGAATGATGTGTACAGTGGCTTGGTTGTCGCAATGGAATAATACTCTTAACCGAGTCCAACTATGTCCCCAAAGTACAGATGCTATTACGATGGGATACAGTTCGAGGAAGGCGAGAGAATGTTCAACGCTTAATTCTGTGAGTATGTTGTCTGGCCACTTCTCTGAGAACCACGCTCCTTGAAAGTATCCGCCGAATCCGAACGAAGTAGAGGCATCGGTAAACAAGTCCATGTCCTGATTGGAGGTAGCGTAAGCATCATGGAATAGGGACACGCCATTCCACTGTTGTAGAAAGATATGCCACATGTGGAGATCTTGTTGGCACGCTGTAGACGCTGGTGATGCAGTTTCTTCACTGATTTGGCTATATCCAACAGGTGAGAAATGAAAGATCTGCCGGGAATGATGACCTTACAGGCATAGCTTAAGTGTCCCAATAAAGATAAGAGTTCTCTCTTTGTACATTTTTTCTTCTGGGAGAACTCGTGAAGTAAGGCTGATATCCTGTCCAGCTTATCTTGTGGTAGGCTAGCTGTCATGGTGTTGGTATCCAGATTAATGCCCAGGTATTCCAAGGTTGTGGCAGGTCCCATTGTCTTGTGCTCGGCTATTGGGATGCACATCTCTTGGAACAGTTTAGGCAGGTTCGTCATGGTTTGTTGGGCATCGGCTTCAGGGGAGTCTATAGTGAGGAAATCATCCAGGAGATGGAGAATGTGTTGAATGCCATAGTTATGATGCAGTATCCAGCATAAATCTTCTGACAGAGTGTCAAACAATTTTGGGCTTGAACGACATCCGAAGACCAGCCGTTTGTAAAAGTAGTACTGCTGTTGCCACTTGAATCCAAAGAAAGGTATAAATGCATTTGCTATTGGGACCTGTTTGAAAGCGTCCGAAATGTCAAGTTTACACAGTTTGGCGCCACGCCCTTGATTAGCGATGATAGCGATAGCATAGTCAATTGTCACGTAAGAAAGAGAACACTGATCTTTGTCGAAGAGTTCGTTGATGCTTAGTATTTCTGGTTTGTCGTGGGGGGCTGATAGGTCTAGAATCAGTCTTTTCTTCTGGCTGTATTTACCAATGGCCAACCCGAGGGGGCTCACCCTGTATACAGCATATGGCACTGTCGAAAATGGACCTGCAACATAATCCTTTGTAACTTCCGATTTGACGAGAAGTGACACTGCAGCCTGGTCTTTTCTAGCAGTGTAATTGTTGTTGCACTCTATGGAAGTTGTGGGTAGTGGATGAATTAAAGGGTTGAAACCGTATCTTAGACCATTGATCAAATAGTTGGTGAACTGGATATCCTGATGAAGAGCCAGTTCGAGTTGTAACTGGGCGTGGTTAATAGGAGTGAGTGAAGATGATGTGGGCACTGTTTCCATGGGTATGGCGGATTCATTAGGGGTGGTATCCAGTCAAACCTTCTTTATCTTGTCGCTACAATTGTTTTTCCCGTGGCTTGGCCCCTTGCATGTTAAGCAGACATGCTCAAACAGACAGTTTCTTCTGGCGCAACCCTGGTCGTTGAAATTGTTGCAAATTTCTTTTCCGTTGAACCTGACCTTGGGAAGTCCCCTGATATCGGCCTTGTCTTGTCGATATCCTTGCGGTCTGTCGGAGACTGGTGTGTTGAACCTCCGTGGTTTGAACTCATGGCAATGGTCACTATCATGTGTCACACAATGGCAGATATGACAAGACTTAGAGGTTCTTGTAGAGCACCTAGTGAGAATTCTTTGATCAGGCATATCCCACCTGATGGGTTGGCCTTTCTCAGCATAGGAGGCCACACGAGAAGCAAACAGTTTATGGTAATCGTGGTGGTTGCTCTTTCCTGGGAATTGTTGTGCTAGATTTATTACTGTCCTTTCGTGAGCGTCCAAATGGCGCCTGAGACATCAGTGTTTTCACAATAGATGTTCTTGAATGTGGTGAAAGCCACAATGAAATCTGGTAACAACAGGGTTCTTGATAAGTTGCCATTTGGGCTATCTTGACTTAATCCCTTTTCGCCGTAGTCTATATCTTGTAATAGGAGAGCTAAATTCACATATTTACCGCCTTTGATCTTGTCCTTGATCGCTTCTGGCACTGTGTCTATCGGGGGCAGGCTGTCTGAAGGCACCGCTTGACGCATCTGGTGTGGGGCTCTGTTTACATGCTCTTGGCGCATGGCACAGATAAGTTCCTTCAACTCTCTGACCTCGTCTCTCAGGTTTCTATCCGCCATGTTGGATACCGGAACTTCCGTCTGGTTACTGCGCAGGTCAGAGATGGAATGCAGATTGTCGTTAACACTGCCAAGTGTAGTTGGAGGGCACACTCCGGCGCAGTGGTGACTCAGCATAACACCACTGCCACAGGCTAATTTGCATATCACGTGACCGGACATTTCTCTTGTTTGTAAACAAACGCGCATTTCAGAAATCAGTATAGAATGGACTAATGCAAGTATTTGGGGTCGCTTTACATATTGTTTTGCATAATTATATAAGTATGCTACTACAGCTGCGACAGTTTGTTGCATGACAATTTATGTTTACACATCAAAGTGACCGTTTCGCTAGCTCTCCGTTGGGCTTCGATGACAGCACGTGGAGCCGTACAACCAATGTAAACAAAGGATAACTACGCAGAAACAAGTAGATTTTCACGTTTTAGGATACTTTCTAAATGAACCGTAACCGTTCTTTGACATTTGTTTATGAAAATCTGTAGACTTGTCAAACATGAAACGGATGAAAAGCATATGCAATATCTTGAATGGACTGTGAAAGATGTGACGAATCGTCACATGGCGCTGGCCTGTGGCAGAGGTACTATGCTGGCTGGCTGCCAGCCGCATGGAACTCTGGGTAGGAGAGTGGTTGGAGGGTTGAACGTTTCTCCTGTCGTGCATTCTCTGGCTAAGTCGTCTGGAGTCTGGATTGCTGATTGTGTCTGCGGACTGTCGTTCCTAGTTGGCCTGTTGTTGTCACTGGGGTCGTCTATCAGCCAGCCACTTGCTACGTTTTCCTTGTACAGTTGTAGCAAGAATTTCCTAGACGACGCAGCTGGAACTTTCATCCCCAGTTGTTCCAGTCTGTTTCTGAGGTCTGTGGCTGTCAGATACGGTGGGTTGGTGGCGTGAGACTGGCGAGATGTACGAGGGGGTGGTCCGCCATCTTGGTTGTTTACATCGGATGTTGTGGAAGGTAGATTAACGCTTTTGGTCCGCCCGGATTTCCTTGTGTGTGCAACACGTTTCCTCTTTGGATCCGACATTGTCAACACAATGGGAAGTTTCTCCGGTGAAGAATAATACTGGATGGCGTATTCAGTGATGGATTCGTGAGAGATTTTGAGAGAATTACGCCATGACAATAGAATTAACAAGAAAGACAAAGTTGTTGTTGTTGCATTAGGTGTTTAAGAGGTCGCCTTCTGCCTAGGCAATTTCGGCTGACCTGTCCCTCTTTGGGACTCCTGTGTGTGAGAAGGGTTCACATATCTATTGTGAGTTCGGTGTTCACATAATTTCTGTTTTTGCATTGATATGATTTCTATTTTCTTATATTGATATGATTTCATTTTTATCCTTGGCTGCTCTGTTTATATACGTTCGAGCAGCTGTCCATCTCTCAGAAATAGAGTTAGTTTGGCCTTCGCTATTGCATCTCTTGGCTTTAGGAGATCTATGACAGATAGCGGATCTAACTGCAATTCTTGTTTTAACCTAGCCCGGGCTGGGGCATGGTCTTGACATTCTAGTAACAGGTGGTCAATGGTTTCAGCCTGATTGCAAGATGAACAAACCTTGTCATAGTGCTTTTTGTGACCAAGTCTGAGGCGTGAGATAGCAGTTTCAATTTTCCTTTCATTTGAGTATTAGTTTGGCTTTTGTTGGACCTTGGGTTGAATTTTGTATAGCCATCTGCCGATCTTACTTGCGTCCCATTGGGTTTGCCATCTTTTTGCTATGGAGGCTTTGATTTTGCTTTTTATCTCTAGTTTACTAAAGGGAATAGGCTGTATATCCGCTTTGTCTAGAGCTAGCTTCGCCAGTGAGTCTGCTTTTTCATTTCCATGAATATCTATGTGAGAGGAGATCCAACACAGCTCCACCTGTTGCCCTTGGTCCGATAGTTTTGTATATTTGTATAGAATATTGTTGACTGTGTTTGGCCTGGAGTTTGAGTTTCTTCCACTGATGGCCTGAAGTGCAGTTAGCGAGTCTGATAGGACGACTGCCTTTGCTTCCGGGAGTTCCGGTATGAGTTTGAGTGCATGATGAATTGCCTCCAATTCAGCCGTGAATACTGACTGACCATCGGGCAAGCGAACTGAATGTGCTTGGGGTTTGGAGCTGTGGATATGGATCCCGTAACCAGCACTGTTGTTGATAGGATTCTTGGATCCATCAGTGTATATATGGGCCCAGCTGTCCCAGGTAGTTTGAATTTTAGTGATAGCTACTGATCGTAGTAGGGTTGGGTTTTCTCTTTTAGTGACTTCTGATATTAAAGCAGTGTCAACTTTGGGAGTTTGTAAAGTCCAGGGAGGGTGTAACCCTTTGTAGTGACTTTCTGGAGGCTGAATGTCATCGCAATTGTGACTTCGAATGAGTTCATGTACTAATATCCCAGATGGCTTTAGTGAGGGATTTTTTCGAGCTAGGGCCTCATCTCGAGCGTTTTTGTCTTGCCATATCTTTTTAACCAAAGGGTTTGATGTTCGTCCCCAGAACGATAATATTGCCTGCTCTCGTCTTAGTTTCAATGGGAGTTCTCCCGTCTCTACTTGTAGTGCTTCTAGTGAGGTGCCTGTCGCTGCGCCTGTGGCCAGTATTAGGGCTTTGTATTGTATTCTGTCTAGTCGCCTCAAGACAGTATTTGATGCTGAGTGAAAAGACTCACAACCATAGTCAATATTTGATCTGATAAGAGCTTTGTAGAGGTCCAGCTGAGTGTCCCTCGATGTGCCCCAAGATGTGCCTGAAATTGCCCGTAATACGTTCAGGTCTTTTTGACATCTGTTTTCCACATATTCTATATGCTTGCGCCAAGTGAGGTGTTGATCAAGGATAACTCCAAGAAATATTGCAGATTTTTCGAATTTGATAGGTTTGCCTTTTATGGAGACACGGGGTATCATAGCATCTTTCCCCCGGCGTTTGAATAGAACTCCAACAGTTTTTTCACTTGAAAGGGTGAATCCCCATTTATTGCACCATTGATCTACTCCGTCCATGGCTGACTGGAGTTTTTTTCTGATTTGTGAGATATCTCTGTGCTTTACCCATATTGCTCCGTCATCAGCGAACTTAGAAGTTTGGGTAGGAGAGTTGACATGGTCAAAAAGATCATTGATCATGATATTAAACAGGGTTGGGCTTATAATGCTGCCTTGTGGCGTGCCATTGTCCAGTGCCATAGGATCCGATCGATTGTTCCCTATTTTAACTGAAAGCGACCTGTCTTGCAGGAAGCTGTCTATGAAGGTTGCCATGTTCCCTTCAACTCCATTTTGTGATAGTTTTGAGAGGAGTCCGTCATGCCATACCATGTCAAAGGCTTTGCTGAAGTCCAGAAATACTGCGGCTAGGTATTGTCTGTTTAATTGGGCTTTTTTTATTTCATTTTCCAGTCTTAGAATATGATCTAGACACGAGTGTCCCTTCCTGAAGCCACTTTGGTCAGGTTTTATGTGGTTGCCAGTTTCAAGATGATGCATGAGCCTTTTTGTAACCATGGCTTCCATGGCTTTGCACATGTTTGAGGTGAGTGAGATCGGTCGATAAGAGTTTGGTAGGGCTTCGTCTTTCCCTTGCTTTAGCAGCGGGATAACCGCAGCATGTTTCCATGCTTTTGGGACTTCTCCTTTGGACCATATCGTGTTATACAACTCAGTGAGTAAGCCTTTGGTTTGATCAGGTAGGTTTTTCAATATCTCGTAGCTGGTTGTGTCAAGACCAGGTGCTGTGCCTTTTCTATGTTGTATCGCATCATCAAACTCTGTCACAGTGAATGGTATATTGTATACCAGATGCTTGCTTTGCGGCCGTTTTGAGATCTTAGGCATAAGCATTTTTGCCTGTTTGAATTCTTCGCTGCAATTTGTGTTGCTGCTGACAGATGAGAAGTGCTCAGCTAGAATGTTGGCCTTTTCTTTGACTGTATGGGCGTTGGCTAACTTGGGAATTTTTGTGGGTTTACGCTTACCCCTGATTGCGTGTATTTTGCTCCAGACTGTTTTAACATTTGTTTTCTCATTAAGGGATTTGCAGAAGGTCTGCCATGACTCTTTTTTAGAATCGTCTATGAGTTGTCTTACTTTCGTCCTGGCTGCTCGGACTTGGGCAAAGGCTGATTTATCCCTTTTTGACCTATTTAGGGCTTTCTTTCTCACTCTCCTAGCTTTTGCTATTTCCCTGTTCCACCATGGTACCGGCGTTTTGCCAGTTTTGTGGTCTTTTTTTTGGAATTGATTTTTCAGCTGCGGCAATAATTGCTGAGGTGAGATTTTGGCAAAAAAGATCAGGATCATCCGAGGCCATTTCTGAGGACTTGAATGATACACATTCCTTCCTGAATTTAGGCCAGTCAGCCTTTGCATAGTCCCATGTGGGCTGAGGATTGGGCTGTTCCTCTAATTGTGGTGGGCTACCTATGTAGGTGAGTATAGGAAGGTGATCGCTTCCCCAAGTGTCGTCATGGACTTGCCATTGGCAATGTGAGGCGAGGTTTTTGGTGGCAATTGTGAGATCAATTGAACTCCACGTGTTGTGGACTTGGTCATAACGTGTGTGACTGCCGTTGTTCAGAGTTATGAGATTGTCGTCCTCAACCCATTTCTCTACCATTTTGCCGTATTTGCATGAATCATTCCTGTCTTCCCAAAGAGGGCTGTGGGCATTAAAGTCACCAAGGATTATCCAATTTTTGCCTACTATTTGAGCTAGTCTTGTTAGCTCTTCCATGTTCGTTTCATGGGTAACCCTGTGATATATGTTAGCTATGCGTAATTCGTTGGCATTTGCCAGTTTTAGGGAGATTACTTTGGTTTCAAGGTTCCCTACGTTTGCTTCAATATTTTTGGAGGTACAGCTGTCGTGGACAAGGGTGATTAGTCCTCCTCCCTTGTTGCCTGGCATAAGTCTTTTTCTGTCTTTTCTATATTGGGTATACCCAGGTAGTGTGAATTTGGCTTTTTCACGGAGTTTAGTCTCCTGTATTAGAATGACATGAGGCTTGATCACCTTTTTTTTGACGAGTGCAGTCAGTACTACTTACTTACTTACTTTGGAGATTTAACGTGCGCTTTCCGACTGATGCGTATTTCGCACACGGGCCCGGCCAGGCCATTTAATGTGTTTCCGAAAGGGGCGAAGGTGGTCTGTGCAACCCAAGAGGGGGGTTTTAGGGGTTGCTTATATAGAATTTGGGAATTTTGAGATTTGGAATAGATGCCGATGGGATTGGGGAGGAGAACTAAGGGAGCTGGGTATGGTGGATGTTTGTTTGTTTATGTGATTTTGATTTGGTAGGTTATTGTGTTTTTAGATGCGTTTTATTAGTTCCGTTTTTATTAAGAATACGCCTAAGGCCTTGAAGTTTTCTAGTTTATTTTGTGGGTTTAGTATTGCTTCTAGAGTTAGAGCCTTGTTTAGATTGAGGGTGGTTTGTAATGCGGTTCGATGTGTTAGGTAGTGTGTGCAGTGGATGAGTGCATGTTCTGGGGTTTCTGGTTGTTTGCAGTGTGGGCAGTTACCTGTAGTGTGTTTTTTTAATTTTTTTAGGTGGTTATTTAGGTTGGCGTGTCCTGTTTGGAGTTTAGTGATTACTCTGTCGATTTTTTTGGATGGATGGAGAATTTTGGGTTTGGTTAGTGGTTTGCTGAGCACTTTTTTGATTTGGCTATCTGAGTTTAGATATAGGTTATGCCATTTTTTGGTGATTTTTTGCTTGTTTACACTTTTAATTTCTGATTTTGAGATGGGTAAGTTTAAGCTTATTTCTGGGATTTTGAGGGATAGTTTAGCTGCTTTATCGGCGTTTTCGTTACCGTATATTCCTACGTGGGCGGGTATCCACAAGAAGGTTATTCGTTTGCCTGCCTTAGTTAGGTCGTTGGAGCTTTTAAGTATTTGATTTATTAATTTAGGTCGGTTTTTGGTATTTTTGTTTTGGAGTGCTTGCAGTCCACTTAGGGAGTCGGTAAGTATTAGGATATTTTTGTGTTTTTTGGATTCTTGATTATGGAGGGCTGAGGCCATGCCCATTAGTTCTGCCGTGAATATTGATTGGTTGTTTGGGAGTCGGAAGGATCGTGTGGTTTTAGTTGGTTGTGTGGTATGGACTCCGAAACCTGTGTGTTTGGAGGTCGGATCTGAGGATCCGTCCGTGTAAATGTGACACCAATTTGGCCAATTTTCGTGTATGTATGCTAGTGTGGTAGTTTTAGCTATGTTTGGGTCGGTTTGTTTATTTATTTGGCTAGCTAGTGTTGTGTCTATTTTGGGTATTTTAAGTTTAGGGGTGAAGATATTTGATTGTTTGCAGTTTTGTTTAAGATTTTTAATTTGGTGTTCATTTAGGTAGTTTGTTATTCTTTGGGATATTGGGGTAAGTAAGGGGTGTTTGCGAGCTAGAGCTTGGTTTTTGGGGCTGATGTTTTGGTTTATTAAGTTTTGGATGAGAGGGTTTGATTGGGACGCGGCCCAGAAATTTAAGCTTAGCTGTTCCCTGCGTAGACTTAGTGGCATTTCTCCTGTTAAGGCCTGAAGTGAGGTGTAGGAGGTGCCATGTTGGGTGCGTGTAATTAGTTTGAGAGCCTGATATTGTATTGAGTCAAGTTTTTTAGATAGAGAGTTGTTTAGGGTGTTGTATATGGCGCAGCCGTAGTCTAGTTTTGATCTAATTAGTGATATGTAGAGAGAGAGGAGGGTATCTTTGGATGCTCCCCAGTTAGAGCCAGTTAGGCATCTTAGGGTGTTTAGGTCTTTACTGCATTTAGTTGTAAGGTTTTGGATGTGAGCATCCCAGGTGAGATGTTCATCGAAAATAAGTCCTAAGAATTTGGTTTGCTTTTGAAATTTGATTGTTTGATTGTTTAGCTGGAGGATTGGGGAGGCGGGTTTCATGTTTTTATGTTTGAATACTATTCCTGTTGTTTTTTCTGAGTTAAGGGAGAAGCCCCATTTGTCAGCCCATTGTTGTATTTTATTAAGAGATTTTTGGAGTAGATTTTGGGCCATGTTCATGCTTTTAGTGCGGATCCAGATGGCTCCATCATCCGCGAATTTTGATGTGTTTACTTTAGGGGATAGGCCCTCGAATAGATCATTTTTATCATTATATTGAAGAGGGTGGGGCTGAGGATACTGCCCTGTGGAGTACCATTTTCTAGGGGACATTGGTCCGATAGAGTTTGGTCTATACCCACGGTTATTTTACGATTGTTTAGGAAGTCCTGGATGTAGTTTATTATCTGACCTTTGAGTCCTATTTTTTTAAGTTTTTGTATTAGCCCATCGTGCCATACCATGTCGAAAGCTTTAGAGAAGTCTAAGAAGATGCCTGTGGTATATTGTTTATTTAGTTGTCCTGTCTTAATATCTTGTTCTAGTCGGGCGAGGTTATCTAGGGTTGAGCGGCCAGGAGTGAAACCGCTTTGATCTGGGTTTATGATGTTATTTTGGGTTAAGTAATGTTGTAATCTATTTTTAGCCATTGATTCCATTACTTTACATAAGTTTGAAGTTAGGGATATTGGCCTATATGAGTTAGCTTGATTAGCTGATTTATTAGGTTTAGGGATTGGTATGACTAGGGCCTGTTTCCAGGGAGTAGGAACCTGTCCGTTTAGGTAGATGAGATTGTATAGTTTGAGTAGTGCCTGGAGTAGTTTTAGGGGGAGTTTTTTAATTATTTGGTAAGAAGTTAGGTCTAATCCTGGGGCTGTGCCCTTTTTCCTGTTTTGGATTACGTAGAGGAGCTCCTCCATTGTGTAAGGTTGATTTATTTCTAGATTGTTATTGTTTGGTTCTTTTGTGGGTTTGTTTTCTGTTTTAAGTTTATCTTGGAATTTTTTACTGAAGTTGGTGTTACTGCTAACGGCCGAAAAGTGGTTGGCGAGATTATTTGCTTTTTGGGCGGGGTTTGTTGAGTTGTCAATGTTAGGGGTTTTTTTATGTCGTTTTAAGTCTCTGATTGCGTGGATTTTGCGCCAGACCATTCTGGCATCTGTACGGTTATTTATACCTTCGCAGAATTTTTTCCAGTCTCTACTTTTGGCTATTTGGACTAGTTTTTGAACCTGGTGGTTTAGTTCGTGGGCTATGTTTAAATATTTGTAGTCGCGTTTTGCTTTATTGAAGGCTGATTTACGTTTTCGTCTAGTCTGTTCTATTTCCTCATTCCACCATGGTACCGTCGGTTTGCCTGTCTTAGATGTTTTGAAGGGGATGGAGGTTTTGGCTGCGTTTATTATATAGTCTGTTAGGTTTTTACAATAGGTTTCTGGATCATTATTTTCTATTTCGTTTAAGTTAGCTTCGTTGCAGATATCTTGGAATTGGCCCCAGTTAGCTTTATTGTAATGGAATTTTGGTTCTTGGTTTTCTGTTTGGATTGGTACGTTTGTATTTCCTATGGTTATGTTTATGGGGAAGTGGTCACTACCTAGCGGGACGTCGTGCACTTCCCATTGAGTACTTTGGGCTAGATCTGCGGTGCATATGGTAAGGTCGATAGCCGACATTTTTTGGTTTATCTTATCGTACCTCGTGGGTTGGTTGCTATTAAGGAGTACTAGGTCGTTTGTTTCTATCCATTCGGAGATTAATTTGCCATGATTATCTATTTTATCATCTATGCTCCATGTAGGATGGTGAGCGTTAAAGTCTCCTAGGAATATAGTAGATTTATCGCTTATTTGGAGTAGTTTGTTTAGATCCTCAGGTTGGCCTTTTATTTCCGCCCAGTGGTAAATATTTATGATGTTTATGTTTCGGTTATTTAATGTGATTTTAATGCCGTTGGCTTCTAGGTTTGGCGTGTCTATTTTTATTTCTTCGTAATTTATATCTTCCCTGATAAATATGATTAGTCCTCCTGCGGCTCTTCTTGTTTTCGGTTTAGCTCTGTCAGTTCTAACTGAGTTGTAGTTAGGTAGTGTGAATTTGGATTTTTTTGAGAATTTGGTTTCCTGTATACAAGCAATGTGAGGGCCTTTATTTAGTTTAAATTTAGTTTTTAGTTCATGGCCGTGGGACGTGAGTCCGTTGGCGTTCCACTGAAAAATATTTAGTCCTTCGAATATTGGGTTCGGGTGATTGGTGATTTATTTTTTATTTTTTATTTTATTCGGTGAGTTCTTTTAGATGGAGGTTAAAGAGGAAGAAGGGAAGATTGGTTAATTTTAGATTGAAAGCTACTTTGTGGAAGGATTTCATGCTAGCTTTTTGTGAGTTTTGACTATGCATGTATGCTAGGAGTAAGGTGAGGTTATTTAGGTTTTGGGTGTTGGTTGGTTGGGGAGTTTGGTTTGTTTTAGTTGGAGTAGTGTCTATTGTTTCCTCAGTAATGGAGAAATCTTCGTCATCGGTTAGATTAGGTTTAGCTGATTGAGTTTCCATGGGGGAGGCATGTGATGTGGAGGATTGTGAAGGTGTTTGTGGGATGGGTGTAGCTGATGATTTCCTAGTGTTTGTGTTTTGTTGTTGTGCTTGCTTGTGGGAGAGTGTTGTTACCATATGGGCTGTAGGGTGCTTGGATGAGGGTCGTGTTGTGGTGGTCATTTTGAGGTTTGTTTTGCATGCGGGGGTTGATGTTTTGGCTATGTGAGATGTGGGAGGGTTCGTGGTTGGTTGAGTGGCTGCTTGTGTGTGTGAGGTGGGTGCGGTTTCTCGGTAGGGGGCCCAGACAGAGCTGTCGGTTATGGGTGTGGTGTTTGTTTGTGGGATGGTGTTTGGGTGTGGTGTAGGGAGGAGTGGTTTAGATGCAGGTGTAGCAAATTTTCGTGTTTGGATTTTGGCCGTGTCTATGTTTATGTGTTTGTTGGCCTGCTGGGTGAGTGTGTGTCTGTATGGGCATTGGTTTGAAAGTGAAGTGTGTTGGGTGGATTTGCAGTGGATGCACCAGGGTGTGCATGTGCCTGGGCAGTCTGTTTGTGCGCATTTTTTACATTTAGTTTTACGGTATGTGCATTGGGAGGCAGTGTGGTTGTATTTGAGGCACTTTGTACATTGCTTAACCTGCTTTATGTAGGGTTTGACTTCTAAGTTGGTGTGGGCTCCGAAGGATATGTGTTTGGGGGCTTCAGGGAATTTAGCGGTCTTTTTGAAGTTGATTATGACAATGGAGGTTGGGACCGTTTTTCCGTTTCTAGTTGAGGTTATTCTACGCGTGCTGGTGATTAGGGGTTGAGGGTTTTGGTCTTGGTTTATGTTAGCTTCTAGAGAGTATAATTGTAAGTCCTCATTTGTTTCCCTTGGGTTAACCCTAATTACGCCTCATGTATATTGTTGCCAATTAGGTGTTTGTTTGATTACCGTGACGTGGAATATTTGAGTTATTTTATTTGCTGCGTTGTAAGATTCTTGGTTAGGGAAGATTATCTGGTATCCTTTGTTGGCTTTTTTAATATTGTTGTAATTTATTTTTTCTCTTTTAAACCAAAGTCCTATTTTATCTGCCGAAAGTTCTAGTGAGAGAGTGGTGCCTGAGCCTGCTGAGAAGAAGTAGAGGGCGAAGGTGGTGAGGAAGGCGGCCGGGGAGGGTGTGGGCGATGGAGGTGGAGTGGTTGTGTCGAGTTTGCGTTTTTTGGTGTTTTGAGGTGGCGAGTTAGCTGGTTTGGTGGGGGTGGTGTGTGTCGTGTTTTCGCCATACTCGGTCGGGACGATGTTTTCGAGTGACCTCCCGGAAGTGTTGTGCGCTTCCGCAGGCGTGGGTGAGTAAGGAGCTGGAATGTCTGCGAGTGTGGCGTTGCGGGTGTCAGTCATGTTGTTTGGGTGTTGTGTTGGAGAGCGTGTGTTGTGGTGAGTGGTGGTGGAGTGGGAGTAGTGTTTTGGGGAGGTGAGTTGGTTTGTTGTTTTTACTTGGTGAGTTGTGTTTAGGAGGCGGAGGAGGTTGCGGTGGTTATTTGTTGTTGGTTTTAGTAGGAGGGTTTGTGAAATTGATTAATTATTAAAGATTTATTTTGTTGCTGGAAGGCTGGGATTAGGTGAGACAAGTGGAAAGCGGGGATTAGGAGATATTTAGTCGAAGGAGTGGAGGTATGTGAGTGGTGGGCGTGGGTGGTGAGTAGGAAAGAGCGTGCGTTGTGTTGAGAATGGGGGATTAGCTGTTTTTTTGTTTTTAGGAGTTGGGTCAAAGGGTGTGTTTGAGTGGTGGGCGTGGGTAGCGAGTAGAAATGAGTGCGAGCTGTGTTAGGGATATGGGGGAGGATAAGGTGTTGGTTATTTATAAGAGTTGAGTGTTGTTGTTTTTAAGGATTTAGGGGTTTTGTGATTAATTCGGTGAGAGTGATGTAGGTGAATAAGGATGAAAGGATAACGTGATAATTACCGATGATGGAGTTTCCTTGGCTGGCTATCAGGCAATGCTCTGTGCTGGCTTGGGAAGTGTTGCTCGCTTGGCCAAGACTCGATTATTTACAGACCGCTGTCCTATAGCTGGAATATTGCTAGGTTCGGCGTTAAACAACAAACAAACAAACGATGAGAGTGATTTTAAGAGTATGTGAATAAGGCTGAAAGGATAACGTGATAATTACCGATGATGGATTTCTCCTTGGCTGGCTATCAGGCAATGCTCTGTGCTGGCTTGGGAGGTGTTGCTCGCTTGGAGTCAGTTCATTGCCGTGGCTCTTAAGGCCATTTGCGTTCCACTGTAGTAAAAGCAAGTCCATGATAATTTATAGATGAGCGCTTATTGAGTTTTAGGGCATACCCTATTTAGGAACTGTTTCTTTGTTCCTTTGTATTTCATTATTTTGGAAGCCAGTTTGAGGATGCAGGTGGCTTTGGCTTTGACACTCATTTTTCTGCTTGTAATTTGGATCAATGCCGTGGCAATGAACTCTACAACTTTGTTTGTGTTCTGAGCCTTTTGTGTACCATGAGCTGGTGTTTTCTTTGCCTGACTGATTCGTTTGCTGTGTTCCTCAGTTTGAGGATTAGAAGGCATGGGGTTTGATTGGGAAGCTTGGGTCTTTTTTCCCTTGCGTTTTGCAGTGGCTTTGTGCCTGTGAGTAGGCGGAGCAGTGCTCACAGTTTCGATTGTTTGCTCAGTGCTCACAGATTCCATTGTTTGCTCAGTAGAGTGATGAGTAGTCGCTTGGGTTTTTTCGACCTCAGTGGGTTGAATAGATTTGGATTCAGATTGCTGAGTAGGTATTTTATTTATACGTTTGCTGATGAGCAAGCGTTTAGGACATTTCGGCGCCAAGGATGAGTGACCCTCTTTCCTGCAGTTTTTGCACCATGTGTTGCAGTTTTCTTTGCAAGAAACTCGGGAACAGTTTTTGCACTTGGGTGGCTGGTTACATGATGTTTTTGTATGTCCATAGAGCATACAATTTGTGCACTGGGTTGGCCTTTTCCTGTATGGCATGGTTTCTATGTCCTTGCCACCTAGATTAAGGTGGCCGGGGACTGACTGTCCAAGTAATGTGAGTATTACTACTCGTGTGTTGTTTGTGCCCATTGATTTGATCCTGAATGCCGACAGGATTGTAGGTTGGGTGACTTCTTTTGGGATTGACAGACAATTTGATAAAGCTCGTCGTCATTAATTTTTTTGTCTAGATGTACCGCACATCTGACATTGCTAAGCCACTTTGGGGTATCCCATTTTAGTTTGATCCCGTTTATGCTTTTGGGCATATCAATTGACTCTGTGAGGTTGTCCCCGACAACAACATACCCTCTTCCACACTTATTTATTCGAATAATATTTTTGTGCTTCAGCTCTTTGGCAATATCTTGAGCTGTTAGGATCTTATTAAGATCTTGGGAGAAGTCTACTTTTTCCCATTTGGTTTGTGGTCTTCTATTTTGAAAGACAAAGCGAGATCTTTGGGGTTAAATAGCCTCGAGGCATGACGTCGCCGGAAACTTTTCTGAGCATGCGTGGCTGAGAAATTGATGCATTGTGGGATATGAAGCTAGTAACCTTATACATAACAGAAAAGCATGGCTAATGATGTGACGTGAAAATAAAATATAAGAAGTGACGGTAGGTAAATGTAAGACATAAGCATGTACTTGCTAGTGAAGAGTGTAATTATGGTGAGAAAATAACAGGGTATATTAGACTGGATGCAGAAGTACGCATATGACTACGTAGGTAATGAAACCTGTCGATATGACTAGCGTAAACTTTTTTGTCCCTGCACAAACTAAAATAATAAATTACCATTATAACAAGTTCTGCTTGACAGGTCCAGTTATGTGTTTTCTTGCCTTGGTTTTCTTTGTGCTGACCATTTAAAGACATTGTTTCTTTGATTGTGCTTTCCAAAGATAACTACATTAATAACAACCAATTTGTACTTTACACCAATCCTTTTCTCCCAAAGCTTACACTTCCTTCCTCTGCACATTACATTATATGGCGGGGGAACAATGCTCTGCATCAGTTACACAATTAACACAAAACACGCAAGTTTCAGAGCACTCGGTTCAATCCCCACCAGTCCATTCCGCATCGTTCGAATTGGTTTGCCATTATCCAAACACAAGCAACATATTCATAAATCGTGATATTCCCAGTTTGATAGTGCCACGAGAGTGTTCACGAGTCGGGGTGTTTTCCATAACTGCTCCATAAACGTCATTTTCAACAGCAGTAAGTATAAATTTCATCCTCATGCTCCCGTTCGACTCGAAATGCTCCTCTTTACAAACTTATGTGACGTCATATATAAATCCGCGCTTGAAGGATGACCTCGCCTCGGTGCATCGAGGTCATGTTTATATTTTTGTTCACCTTCCTGTAACCTATTTTTAAGATTTGTTTTATCCCAAATATTGTTTGTAAATTTGTTCAGAGAATGAAATTATGTTGACGTATTTCTACATTATGTTGTAAATATTCAAAGAACTATGTTTCTTAGCGTAACTGAGTATGAGTGGGGAAACGTATGTGACCGAGAGCCGACATATACCGACAAAATAACATTGTTGCAATGTTCTTTGTCGAAACCAAAGAGGACTTCAAATTTAAGCAAACATTGTTACAATATTAGCGCATGCACAAAGTGTTTCAGCCAATCAGATGGCTAGTTTTCGCCAACACCAAAGTCATGGTGTGACTTGGTTCACGGCAAACCACGTGATTGGTATTGGTGGGGAAACTGATTGGCTGAAACACTCTGACGTAGTTTGTTTATACTCAAGAGTTACCACGTGTTTTGGTGAAGGCAAAACACGTGGTTAAAGAAATACGCAACTCACGCTACAATTGTAAATATCCAATTAATAAATTAACAAGAAACCACGCTACAAATTAAAACAATGTTTAATTTCAGTAACTTTACATTGACAGCTGAATTTTTTTACCGTCTTTTTCAATGACAACGATATTTACAGAAGTAGGAACTTTGATAATTAAAATATTGTCACTTTTGTCCTGC
This sequence comes from Haliotis rufescens, assembly GCF_023055435.1. Taxonomy (NCBI): domain Eukaryota; kingdom Metazoa; phylum Mollusca; class Gastropoda; order Lepetellida; family Haliotidae; genus Haliotis; species Haliotis rufescens. The sequence goes on from NW_025963979.1 coordinate 1,056,029, forward strand.
AAAGCGTCTGGTTTGTTTTCTTTCTCACTGTTGACGTCGGTCTGTGAAGGGGGAGGGGCACGACTTCGTACACTTTGGGGGTTGCAAAGCATTAGAAATATCCTGCAGTTGCCGCTCGGAGGGTCTCTTATAATCTCTCACTGCGTTGCTGCGATGGCCGCTTCTGGCCATGACCTGCTGTTCCTCAAATCCCTGCTGATACATTGATGAACAGCAGTACACTCTGGCTGAGTGATTCGTTACCTTTTTGTCCCCTGTCTCAATGCCCGCTTTACTTATCATAGTAGGCAAATACTTAGCCAACGTGTTCACACCGATCGGTTGTTGAGAATATTTCGGCGTCTCGTCCTCCCCTGAAAGAGGTCGACGGTAGAGAGGGCCCGTTTTAGGAATGTATTTAAAGAACGTTTCAAAGAGGTTAACAACATCAGGAGGGTTAGAAGTGTCACTATGCTGCACAACACGTTTCGGTTCAACTTTTCAGTAATTGAGACCCCCCTGAACTGTTTTACTCACATGTTCTTGGTACACCAATGCTTTCTGACCGCTAGAATCCACTGTAACACTGAACTGTTCCACATTGCACTCTCTGTGTTAACTGTATCCTCGAAAAGCAAACACTTTCCCGCAGTAGAAAAACACAACGTAACTTAATCCAGTTGCATTTCTCAGATTTATCACACCAGAGTCCCACAGCTTATTTTCATCATCCTCAGTGATAGGATCCGTTCGTTTTCTCACACCGAGTCCCTTTGCTGATAAGTTCCTTCATTTGCCCGTCCAAACTTTTTCTCAAGGTTTGAAATGACTGATCGTCTTTTGACAGAAAGTTGAGGACACGCCCACACTCTTCACGTAGATAACACTTTATACCCATCACAATGTTGTACAATGTTTGAGGCGGGTAATTACTCCCATCCTTCCGACGAACCTCCATAACAAAACGCGTCAGCCAGTAGGAAATTACTGTAGTGATTTTACTTCCGCGAACAATATGGTGATTAACTGCCCTGATGGTTTCGCCAATTAATAGTGTGATCGTCCGGCACGATCTGCGTAGTGTTATTCTAAAATGCGGTCCGCGACTGTTAGCTCAGAACTAGGGATTTTACCTTTCTCGAAGCTTCGTTGCAGACGATCCCTTTTCCGGCAGCGCTCGGCCACGTGCACCTCGGCCTCGGCTGCCCAAACACTTCCGAGGGAAACCGAATGTCTCCGACGGAAGTAGAGATCGTCTCACACAACACTCCTCCCTGTTTTCTAAGCTCGGGTACATCCGAGGACGTCCGTCATTGCTGAAGGTCCTCCCCCATCTTTTCTGCTCAGGCACATCCGGAGATGTCCGTCATTGCTGGAGGAACACCTTATTTTTTAGCCGCTCTGGCACATCCGAAGACGTCCGTCATCGCTGGGAGGGATGCTTTAATATTGCTGGAAACCCTACTCCACACATTCAATCATGCGAGGCGTTAAGGGTTTGTACCCATGAATGGACACGGGTACTTGATTTACTGTGTCAATTTGGAGTTTCTATATTCTTGCAACCTTACTCCACACATTCAATCATGCGAGGTGTTAAGGGTCTGTAGGTTTAATGGTATCCCCACAGCCTATGGCATCAGATAATTTAAGATGCAAAATACCCATGAATAGACACGGGTACTTGATTCACTGTGTCTTGTATTTCCTTGTACGTAGTTTTTAAATCCTTGCAGCCCTACTCCACACATTCAATCATGCGAGGTGTTGAGGGTTTGTACCCCACAATTAGCATCGGATAATTAAGATGCAAAATACCCATGAATGGACACGGGTACTTGATGGGGTGAGTTGTTTATCGTGGCTGTACCACTTTCCTGACCCCCAGGAGTAACCCGGGTGTCCTTCTAGTCACTTACTAGAAGTGGTACAGGGCTTGGCTGTTGGCTGTGGTGGTGGCGAGAACCGATTCCACTGTTGTCCCACGGATCCTTGATACCAAGTAGGCCACCTCGCCTATATCATTGGGGGTGCTGATCCTGTTATTTCTCGGGGACAGGTAGGGTGCATCTGTCTCTAGGAGTAGCCTATCTTCTGGTACCCTCCTTACAGCTCTCTTTTGTTGAGATGTGAATCTCGCCACCATTCCAGAAAATCCAAAGTAGGCCCTGGGGAATTTGACCAACCAGGCCTCTAGGACCTGGTAATCTCCCCCAAAGCAATGGACATGAATGGCCATGTCTGATACACTATCTGCTTTGGATTCCTGGCAGTGCCTATCTAGGATGCCTATAGCAAGGCAATGGGCCACAGCACCAAAATTCTTCTTCTCGTCCATTGCGTTGCCACGGCAATGGACTACCACCGGTAGGCCTGATGGCTTGAGTTTAAGCAGGCTTTGGAACACCTCCCTCTGTCGCACCCAGGAGGCTGGAGGGGTCGATACCGATCTCCCCTAGGGCGACGACTTGAGGCTGTTTCAGGAGGTGGCAGATCTTCTCCTTGATAGCCTGGTTAAATTGGTCTGCCTTCTTAGGATGCAGACCAATAGCGTGGTGGATCCTTGTGTCCTGGCCTGTGACCTTTGGATATGTGCCCGGGTCACAATGTACGGACACCACACTAACCAACTGAAATGGTCGATCTGGATGTTGCTGGGGTCCTGGCTTTAGGGTGTCCTCCAAAGACCTACTTTCTAGGTACTTGCCAAACTGTCTAAGTTGGAGACGATCCAGATGACAGTGAGAGTCAATGGCTTGAGGTGAGATGGGACCCGCAAGGGACTGACCATCAAACTCTGAGGCGCCCTCATCCAAGACGAGGACGTCCAAAACCTGCTCCATAGCTGGCGATGGCATTTCCGGTGGGGTCCCTGCCTCCATAGGACCCTCCTCCTCTTGTCTGAACAGTGGCTTGGCTGTGACCAGTGCAGTGGGTCCGACCTCCTTTGGGCTGGTCACACTTGCCAGTGACTGTAGCTGTGGTGCCAAACCAAGACTAAAGAGAGCCTTAAACCTGGCTCTCTGCTCCTCGGTAAGCAGGTTGAGAAGGTTCCCAACGACCCTCCAATGAAGGAGAACAGCCACCGAGTTCACCGGGCACATGGTGAACTTATTGGGAACCCCAAGAGCCAGCTTGTGAGAGAACTCTCTCATCCGGGTAAGACCACTTGGGGAAATGGGATATTCCTCCAATAGGTCAGAGCCATTTAAATGATCTACCAGGTCCTCAGGAGTAGACCCAGGACCGAAGATCTGTTTGGCCAGCCAGATCAGTCCTGTCTGGGCCTGAACCAGACGCTTCACCTCCATTTGTCCCTCATCAAAGCACTGGGGCAAATGACTCATCAGGTGTTGCCTGAGATGCCTTGTCCGTTTGGAGCACCCCACCACGAAGCAAGGTGAGCCCTGTGCTGACAGGGATACGGAGGTAGTTTTGCCATGATCCTGTGTCAACCCTGGCTTACGGTTCCTGATGAGCTTTCCAGGGTTAGTCGGGGCTAATGAGGTCTGGATCACCAACCCCAACCTGTCCGAGGAAGTGACAGATACTTTTCTCTGTACAGGCTTTCCCTCCATGATGGCCCCCTCTGGCTTCTGTCCATGGTGGTACAGGTGTAGGTCACCACGCCTTGGGGACCCCCCTCTCCTGTACGTGATAGTCCGGTTTCGTTGGGGGGACCTTCCCCTTCTTGGACTGGGTCCTCGATGAGGTCTTCGAGATCGTTCACTCGTGGGTACGCATCTCCTTGGCGAACGAGACCTCCGAATGACCCTCGACCAGGACACTCTATGTTGAGGATGCCTTGAGGGCGAACGTGAGCGGGCACGGTGTCCCAAGCAATCGCGTCTCCGGATAGAGCGTGAGCGGTGGTTTTCCATGTCAATGTTTGGTTGTGGTTTTGTTTGGGTTTTTTGTCTACAGGTGCCTGCAAGAGTGGGAAGACCACGCACATACATTTTCAGTTATAGAGACAGTAGTCACAGAAGTAAGAGTCCATTGTTTTAGACTCTTCCTCCGTGACCCCCACACACTCGCCGTGATACCATTCATCACAACCATCACAAGCGATCATAAGTGTACCATTGTAGGGTTTCTGTCACTTACAGTATAAGATGTCAGTCTCTTTTTGGCCGACATCAGACTGGTATTCCACCTGTGTATCCTGTGTCATCCCCTGTTTGGACTCAAACTTGGCTTTTGCCCTTAACACCCATGCTGGAATTTTTCTATCCCGACACTGACGGAGGCGGTCATGGTGGACAGTAGAATCTCGGTTCCTGTATCGGATGATAAACAGGGTGGGTGTTCGTTTCTTGACAATTAGAAAGGGACCCTTCCATGTGGGATGCAACTTTTTGCACTTCCCTACCTTCACAGCGGTGTCCATGACATACACCAAATCTCCTTCGGTGTATGTACTTTCATTGGTTTTCAAGTCATAATCCCTCTTCATTCTTTGTAAGGCTGTTCGGAGATTAGACCTGGCCATCTCATGTGCCTCCTGGCAAGGAATTCACATACTCTGGCAGGGAGTTAGATACATGTTTAACTGGGGATCCAAACATCAGATCAGCTGGTTCATTCACCTCTCTTCCAAGCATCAACTTGTTGGCTGAATATCCTGTCTGTCGGTTTACAGATGACCGTATCGCCCCTGCTAGCTGTGCTAGGTACTCGTCCCATCCTGCTTGTGACTTCCCTACATGACAGCGTATCATCTGGAGTAATGTCCTGTTATACCGTTCTACCTGTCCATTAGAAGACGGACGGTAGGGTGTTGTACGGGTTTTGTGAATGTGTAGCAAGGAACATATTGACTTAAAGAGTTCACTCTCAAAATTACGACCTTGGTCCGTATGTAATTGGAACGGATAGCCAAATCGAGAGGAAAACGCATTGATAGCGGCTTGTGCTGTCGCCTCCGCCTTTTGACTTGGAAGAGGGATGCACTCAACCCACTTCGTGAATTGATCCACCATCATCAATATGTACTGATTCCCTTTTTTGCTTAAGGGCAATGGACCAATAAAATCCAGGTGCACCCTTTCCATTGGCGCGCCTGCATGGAAATTGGTCATTTTCGCCCTAGAGTGTTTAGAGGGTTTCTTGTTCTTACTACATTTCTCACATGTTTGGACATATTCCTGTGCCTCTTGAGAGCATCGGTACCAATAATATCGGGACCTTAGTCTCTCTCTTGTCTTTGAGATTCCCATATGGCCTGCTGCGGGAATGTCATGGACATGCTTTAACACTTCTTGCTGGAGGGTTTGTGGAACAAGGAGCAGTTTGTTGTTGGAGTCCTGATTACTCTCCCGGACCACCAGACCCTGGTGATCTCGTGAGAATAATTCTTTGTCTATCCAGTGGGACTTTGTTGCTTGGCTTGCCAGAAATATTTCTTGTTCAGATGGTATTGTTTTATCATCCAACCATTGATGCAGAAAGGTTAATTGTTTGTCCTTTCTCTGGAGCTGCCTTAACTCGTCCAGAGAATATCCAAACCTTGGAGTGGTATCCTTCTCTGCATTAATGGTGACCTTCTGAACTTGTACGTCCCTTGGCTCCGGAAATAATTCAAGATTTCCTGTTTCTGTGTCAGTCACCATTACTAGGCGCTGAACACTAACTTCAGGCTTTGGACAGCTCTCTAAACAAGTCTGTGGATCTTGAGTAAAATATGTACTTGATGTACCTAGAACATTCCCCTCTGTTGAAAATGTTGCTTGTCTAGAAGTGGACTCCAACAAGAGTTGTCTCACCTTGGCTTGAGTGATGTTTCTCCTTGACAAGGGTATGGAATAATCAACTTCTTCCTGGAAGGCTCCCCAATTTTTGTGTGCTCTCTCGCAATATTTGCAGCCATTGCATGGGAGTGATAGGGGCTCCACTGTTCCCTGATAATAAGGGCAATTGTCCTTCTCAGGAATCCTTGACAATCCATCCGCATTGAGGTGCTTGGCACCAGGTCTATGGAGTACTGTCATGTCATACTGACTTAATTCCTCAAGCCAACGGGCGAGCTGTCCTTCCGGTGATCGGAACCCTAGTAGCCAGGTGAGACTGCTGTGGTCTGTTCTTACTGTGAACGGCCTACCCAACAAATAATGGCGGTACTGTCGGGTAAACCGTATCACTGCAAGCAGCTCCTTGCGCGTGGTGCAGTACCTTCTCTGTTCCGGTGTGAGACTAAAACTGCCGTAACTAATTACTCTCTCTTGGCCATCTTGCAGTTGTATCAGTTCCGCTCCAATGGCCCAATCTGAAGCATCTGTATCCAAGATGAAGTGGTCTTCCTTGTTGGGCAATGCTAACACCGGTGTTGACGTAAGGGCAGCTTTTAACTTTTTGAAGGACTGCTTTTGTTTTTCCTCCCAGATAAAGGGTTTTTTTCCTGTGAGGTCATACAAAGAACATGCCAGCTCAGCATAATTCTTGATGAATCCTCTGTGATAGTTGGCAAATCCTAGGAATTGCTCAACTTCCTTTGTGCAGGTGGGGACGGGCCAGTTATGAACACATTCCAGGCTACCTGGGTTTACTTCTAGCCCATCCTTGCTGACCACTCTGCCTAAAAATTCCACTTTCTTCTGAAACAGCTCACATTTTCTAGGTTTCAGCTTCAGATTGTATTTCCGAAATCGCTCTAATACTCTCCTCAGATTGATGAAGTGGGAGGGTATACTGGTCCCATTAACCACTGCATCATCCAAGAAGGCAAGGACGATGTCCAAAGTCAATCCACTGAGGACTAGTGCCATAACTCTAGAAAAAGTGGCCGGGGCATTGCAGAGACCAAAGCCCATTCTGACGTGCTCATACAATCCATACTTGTTATGAATGCTGTCTTTTTCTGGTCCTCTTTACCAATCTTGACTTGCCAATATGCTGAATTAGCATCTAGTTTGGAGAACCATTCACTGCCTGCTAGCGTGTCAATACAATCTTCAATCAAGGGCAGAGGGAACTCGTCTTTGACCGTAACGTCATTCAGACGTCGGTAATCAATGCACCAACGCACCCCACCATCAGACTTGCGAATGAGAACTGGAGCTGAAGCCCATTCTGACATAGAAGGCTGAATAACGTTGGCTTCCAACATTTTTTTCAAGTGTGCTTCTTCCTCATTTTCAAATCCTAGCGGGGTACGCCTCATGCGTTGTCTGACAGGTTTAGCATCTGTTGTGTCAATCCTGTGTTCAAATGCGGTAAACTCCCCTAAATCCAGATCATCCTTTGCGAAGACATCCTCAAAATCTTTGAGTTGGCGCACTAATCGTGACTGGTCATCTTGTGGCAAATGCTTGCACGAACGTGAATACAGGTCCTTGAGATGTTCTGGTAAGTTTACATGTGTGTCATGACCTATTTCACCTGGCTGTTCTGTCCCTAGATTGATGTCTTGTTTGTTCCTGTCATCTTCTTCCTCCAGAGCGACTTCCCTGATATCCACCTCTGATGCTTCCCCAACAATTTGACCTTTCTTTACCGTAATGTGGTGGTCTGTAGTGTTAAGGAAGCAAATGACTGGCTTATTTCCCGGTGAATGAAGAATTCGTGGTGATGTAATGTCGGCCATTTCTGGAGTTGGTTCGGAGATGTAGGTTTGTAAACTTTGCTCCATATAACAGGGTGTCCTGGTTACTGAATGGGGTGGTAGTAACGTACGCCGGGGTATCATGATGCGACATACATTAACTGGTTTACCTGACTCCCTTAAAACCATGTCCACTGTTGTTCCATTTATGGTTGGGTTATGATTTTTCATGTCAATTTCGGCACTATTTTTCAGCAAGAAGTCAAAGCCCAGGATTATCTCATCTCCTATTGGAGCCACATATACAGGCATTTGGAAATGCTTGTCTTGGACCTGCAATGTGACTGGTTTGGTGAGAAAACCCTGCATCTTCAATTCTCGTCCAGCAGTGCGTAAGGTGACATCATGGTTCTTCGCTGGTTTATGTTGAAGCTTCTTGAATAGCTTGTCAGAGATAATTGTCACCTCTGCTGCAGTATCAATTATTGCCTCTGCCTTTGTGCCCTGGACCAATAGCGGGATGGTAAAAACTGTTCCATGATGCACTGCATTGATGGTAACTTCAGGGCATAGACATTTGAAGATGTCACTACTCACAGCAGTTTGTGGTCTGCTAGGACCATTGCCGTGAGCAGTGACTTCCTCGTGGGCACCTTTAAAGGAATTTGAGAGACCTAGCTGTGGCGCCCTGATTGCAGTTTCCAGCTGGCCTTCACTCCAGTGCGGGGTAGGACTTAGGCCTTTCGACCCACCCCGTTGGAGTTTAACTCCTTCTCCCCGGAACTCTGTTCCTCTCGAAATGTTACCCTTTTGTCTTTAATCGGGCTTCTCTGAGGACAATTTATCTTAAAGTGTCCCACTTGGCCACACTGGTAACATTCGTTGCTGCGACCAGGTGATGTTGCGGGACTAGGGGAACGGGAACGCCTATTGCTAAACCTTCCCATTACTTTGAATAGCATGGTTTCCATCTTGTCGAGCCTTGCCTCCAGCTGGTCCATTTTCTTTTCCAGGGTTGGGGTTCTGGAATTGCTTACTGGTGACCTTGATACAGCCCTGACTTGAAAATCTCCACCCTCTTCTCGATCAGATGCCAGGTATCTTATCTGTCTCGGCTTACCATAGATGGCCTGATGGGTGTGCTGGAATGTGCGCACAGCATCCATTGCTTTCTCAAGAGAAAAGGGATGTAGGTTGGCTGCATACTGACCTGCCTCCTTCTGCTCACATCCAAGACAGAACCTCATGATGACTTGTCGCTCAACATAGTCTTCTGGCAATCTGTCAAATGCAATTGTTGCTGTTGACATGAGCCGTTCCGACCATTTCTCGAGGGACTCATCAGGTTGTTGGCGCATGGTGTTGAATTTCACCTGCGCTGTTTCTGGAAGTTCTTGGCGATCATACCACCGTTGAAACTTCTTAACGAGATCCTCAAATGGGATATCGGGATCTCGCTCAATGCAAGAGGCGAAGTATTCACTTGCTTCGTCCTTCATGCAGAAGCATAACTGGTCCCGTAACTCCTCAGAATTCCAGTTCTCTCGTTTGGCATAAGTCCTAAACTTTAAATAAAAAGCCGACCAACGACTCTTTCCATCAAAGACCAGGGCCCTAGGTACCTTGATTGCCGGGCTGTGTCGGTCCTGACTTGCATAGCTCTGCCTTGGTTGATGCTGTCTGGCCCTTCCTAGGTTAGGAAACCTGTATTCGTCATCATCAACATGATCAAGCGCTGGCTCTATGCAAATCTCTGGTTCTCTGTTACTTGGGCGACCAGGCTTGGTAATAATCTGAGTGCGTCGTCTGACATCCCCTGCCCCATACTCTCGGTCACTGAGAAATTGCCCAGGATGTATATCTCTTCCTGGTTGGTTTTCGACCCTTCCTGACTGGGGAATTGTTTGAACATGTGTGGCCTGATATTTGTCAATGACAGAAATTAAATGATTTTGCTGTCTTGTTCGGTCATCTTGAATCCGAGATGCTGTTGCCTGTGCTGGCACGTTGGGTCGAACCCCACCATGGATATTCTGGTCTGGGGTTTGGACTCGGCTGCTTACCGGTACCTGTTGTGTCCGCTCTTGGCGTTCTGCCAATAATGACTGAATTAATGCATCTCTTTAACGCAACTCTTCCTCATATCGGAGTGCTGCGACTTGAGCAAACGCTGGCGGTGAGTATGGTGAGTACTGGTAAGGCGAGTACTGTGCCAGGATGTGCGGATATGTGTTGGGCATGCTGGTTGCAAGAGTGCTCGCAACTAGTGGTGGTGGCATACAATTGACTGTTGCAAGAGTGCTCGCAACTAGTGGTGGTATATGATGGGGTGTTGCAAGAGTGCTCGCAACACTGCCAACAGGTGGTGGTATATGAGTGGGTGTTGCAAGAGTACTCGCAACACCGCCAGCAGGTGGTGGTTGATGTACTGGGGTCATTAAACCCCCTAAACCCCCATACCCTGATGACATACCGGCCGCAGAATTTGGCCCCATGTTGGCTGAACTTGATATACCTGGTTGTAGAAGGCTTTGAGCCAGAGGCTGGCTATCCATTGTAGGGCTTCCTATTTCAGGGCTTCCAGGTGCAGAGAAATCAAAATAGTCAGCAAAGGAGGTGACTTTATGAATTTTTAAATTTAGAAATTCCTCCTTGGTGATTTCCCCATTATTCTCAATGTGTGCCATTATTAATTTTGCTGTGGAACGGCCGATGCCAGGCACTGTGACCAAATCTTGAATTTCACAAAAGTTAATGAAAATTTTGTCTTCTGCCATGATTTGATTTAATTTTGAAGTCCTAATTCACTTTATGAACAAGATGTTTTTATCGAAATCTATCGCAACACACAGCAGGTGTGGGATCCAAACTTCAAATTGTTGAGCAATATTGTATTTTGCAAAAAATATCGCAAAACTCAGCGAGTGTGTGATCCCAATCTCGACAACATTGACGATTCCTGTGTTGTCTTGTCACCACAGAATATTCAACAGATTTCAATTTTATTATACGATTAATCCACGATGAATAGGTATCACGGTGGACCAAAAGTGGTAATAAATCAATCTCACACAAAAAATTCGTTCAGAAAATACATATACATACAAACAATCGCTCGTATGCAAAGTATCACGGACGAGGGTAAAGGTCACGAGGTCAGAGGTTTTGTTGACGCTCGCAACAGACTGTCAAAAGTTCTCAAAATCTGCCAAACACGTTAATTCGCGTGGCACATGAATGAAAAATGTTTGAGACATACATATAATAACATATAGCATCAATAATTACAATATTTGCCGTACAAAAAATGGAAAATATCTTCCAATCGTACGACAAAATTTTCACTTCAGATCGGCAACGGTCAAAACAATCAAAATGGCGGCCCGTTCAAAAGCAGAAATCGTATTTTTGTTCGCAGCGCCACTGTAGTGATTTTACTTCCGCGAACAATATGGTGATTAACTGCCCTCATGGTTTCGCCAATTAATAGTGTGATCGTCCGGCACGATCTGCGTAGTGTTATTCTAAAATGCGGTCCGCGACTGTTAGCTCAGAACTAGGGATTTTACCTTTCTCGAAGCTTCGTTGCAGACGATCCCTTTTCCGGCAGCGCTCGGCCACGTGCACCTCGGCCTCGGCTGCCCGAACACTTCCGAGGGAAACCGAATGTCTCCGACGGAAGTAGAGATCGTCTCACACAACATTACCTTTTCCGGAGTTTTCGCCAAATCAGTTGGAACGGGATAATAATCCTCGAAAAAGGTTCCAGTCTTTTGATTCCGGGAGTTTGCCCACTCGCCAAAAGTGTTTTTCTTAGGTATCCGATGTTTCAGGCGTTCTGTCAATTCGTCGCCCGATATTGCTGGAGCAAAACGACCACTTTTACCTTGGTCATCGAGTAGATCTTCTCTCTGAAACACCAGAGATTGAGTAGGGATATCCAAAATATCTGCGAAGTCAAGATCGTACGTTATTATTTGGCTAAGGTCGTCTTCAACAGCTTCCATTTAATCGCGAATGGTCAACACGTCGTTACGCAAGAAATACTAGGATTTGAATGAAATTTGCATGACGTCACAGTCTGACGTCACAGTCTGACTTTAGGATTTCATAATGCACATGCGCTAAATTAGATGGTTCACAGGTTCTCAACGCCAAGGGATTTGCTCTCGCTCCGCTCAACCAAACGCTTGGTGTCTCGAACCCGTGAACCATCCATTACTTATTCGTCAAGACCAGTAAACTACAAAGTATGAAATTATAAGAATTGAACGTCAGTTTGGATGGGTTCATTGAAGTGTGAACGATTTAAAGCGCTGGTTAAACCTGTGAACCTCCGAACCATCCAAACTGACGTTCAATTCTTAAATGTGACCGACCTCTCGTCCAATGGAAAAGCCGTATATCGTGTAAACTTCAAATTAAAAAAGTATAGTAAAATAAACCTCAATTTTTTAAACAGAATTCTAGCTTTTTCGCTACAGCATTAAATGGCTGTTTTGCTATTTCAATAATGTCTTTGAATTTATGGAAAATAAGATAGGGTAGTTGTTTGTATAATTAATTATACATCAATATTAGATAAATCAAGTACGCTAAAACAAAAATAGGCGAAAGTACCAGAATTAATTTTAAGCTCCAAAAGGAAGAGCATACATGCTGCAGTTTTAAACATTCACAATTTATCATCAATCGGTAGAAAATATAGCATTTGACATGACATTTGTTTATTTCTCACATAAACAAGTTCAAACAGGCATGTGACGCACTATTTAAATTTCACACATAAAGAACAATCAACAAAAAATGTCATTGAAACCAATTGTATGGATCGATGTTCATGATGTCAGTCACTGGATTGTCTGGTCCAGACTCGATTATTTACAGACCGCCGTTATATAGCTGGACTATTGTTGAGTGCGGCGTTAAACAACAAACAAATAAACAGAAATAAATTATGTAAGTTTCAAGTCATATGTGGCTTATGGTATGATATTGGACAGTAAGATTTCCACAGTGTGGCGTATTTCACGAATTTGTTTTATATGATAGATGCAAATACTACATCACTATTTAAAACTGTAAACAGATGGATAGAATGATTATCATGATTATGTGTACTTAAACACACGACCTTCAAAATAACAAGTATGTATAACAATGTTGACATATATATCTAACTAAAAAAGCAGTGACCTTTCACAAAATGGCGTGGCAACTGACAGGATGTTCAGACGATAAGTTCAGGAATCGTACACACATAAACAAATAATGTTATTAGAATAGGTCTGACAATCTGCATTATGTTATTTGTGTTATTGGGTGATTTCCGCATTGTAATGCGAAACAAATCATGTTATTAGAATAGGTCTGACAATCTGCATCATGTTATTTGTGTTATTGGGTGATTTCCGCATTGTAAACGAAGGTGTCACGTGCCTGGAAGGAGCTTGGACTGTAACCAAGCTCCTTCCCAGCGTGTGACACCTTCGTTACACTCTAGGAAACATGGCGATAATATTAGAGAGCTCCGCGAACGGGATATCGCTGTGAGAAGCTTGCCACGAACGGGCAATCGCTGTGGGGAGCTGGGGGCTCAAGCTTCTTCCCAAGCTCCTTCCCAGCGCGTGACACCTTCGTTACACTCTCGGTAACATCGCGATAGTAGAGAGAGATGCGCGAACGGGCTATCGCTGTGAGGAGCTTGGCTTCTTCCCAGCGCGTGACAGCTTCGTTACACTCTCTGGGGGCTGATAAAGAAGGTGTCACGCGCTTGGAAGGAGCTTGTGTAACCAAGCTCCTCGCAGCGATAGCCCGTTCGCGGAGTTGTCATAGGTGGCCCCAACCATGATTTTCTGTTAGTCTGCAATCTCGAACCAACCTGATTATACAAACAACAAAGTAAATTCATCTGGAAAACATGGTCAGTCGTAAACCTTCTCAAACGAAGGTGTCACGCGCTGGGAAGGAGCTTGGTTACAACACAAGCTCCTTCCCAGCGCGTGACACCTTCGTTACACTCTCGGTAACATCGCTGCCACCAGTGTGGGCGCGGCCATTACAAGAATCTTGAAATTTGCCCTCTAACCCCAAATGTAGTAACGTTCATACTTTTGTTTATATCTTTTGGAATGCCATCATAGTGAAATTTGAAGAGGTTTACGACTGACCATGTTTTCCAGATGAATTTACTTTGTTGTTTTAATAATCAGATTGGTTCGAGATTGCAGACTAACGAGAAATCAACCAACTTCTCCCTTACATTCTTACTATATCAATAACACGATAGTTTTAATTTTACAGAAATTCAAATTGAAAAACGAAGAAAGTAATTTAGCAGCGATAAGTGTATTCGGCGTCAAGACAGTCGTCACTTGTTTGTAAACAACGGTCATTCGGTTGCGAGTTCAACTCCAAGCATGGTTGGGGTTACCTATCACATTCGGGAGTTTTGACTGATGGCAGCGATACTATGGAGAGCTCCGCGAATGGGCTGTCGCTGTGAGGAGCTTGTATTGTAACCAAGCTCCTCTCAGCGAGAGTCCGTTCGCGGAGCTCTCTATATACTATTAACGAAAGTGTAACGAAGGTGTCACGCGCTGGGAAGGAGCTTGTGTTGTAACTAGCCAAGGGAGGTAACTCTCAACATTTCAGAAGCGGATAGACTACGATATTGTACTTGTGAGCACTTTGGTTTATCTGCTGCCTCTAACAATTAGCACTACTGCTTATACTAATACCTACTGGCACACAATATTGGGTTTTATGTTTTTCATTGTAACCAGTAGACAGGGGGGAAATGCAGATACAGTCATCCCATCGCATGGATCAGTAACTTGGACCATTTCTGTTGAATTTACCAAATCATTGTAATTTATTAATTCCAATTCCCTAATTCTTGCAACGTTAATCTTCCAATGCCTATTCTCAATAATGTGAGCCAAAGAGTACCACGAAAAGACGAATTGATCTGTCGAAATTGCTACACAGTTGTTTTTTCCTTTGTTTAAAAAGTACGTTTTTATGAGCACTGTTCATTTTCACCCCTTTTGCTTTGCTTGATTTCATAAAGAACACTTATATATTCGTGACATAGACAGGTTGTCTTTTGATTCTAAAATATGTGAGGTATTCAGGGATGTAGATTTCTATGTGTTGCAGCTGAGTATGAAATTGTTGTGATGTAATCAAGGTAGTAGGCAGGAGTCTCATCACCAGCATGCGCAAACTGTGACTTTGTAAACACTGTCCAATATGGGTTCACTTTGATGTTTGTGTTTCTGTTTTTTTAACAAACATACTAAAGAATTCCATGGTTTGTAGCGTTGTTTCAGAAAGATTATCAGTTTCTCAGATACCCATGAGAAATATCTGTTATTTAGATTTCAATACGTACATGAAATAACACACTGTATTGTGATTTTGTAAATGTGAAGAATAGTGACATTTACAATGTAGCTGGTTTTCAGATGTCATTTAAATATCGTTTGCTTTGCCTAAAATGACTGGGGATGTTTCCAAGCTTTTATTACCACTTTTATATAAATCCGCAGATTGACCCTCTGACCACGTCTCTGTGGCAGCCTTTATGTCCTCGTCATCCTAGAAGCGTCTTCCACGTAGGGTAGATTTCATTTGCCGGAACAGGAAATAGTCACTGTGGGCTAAGTCTGGGCTGTAGGGTGGGTGATTTAACTGTTCGAATCCAAATTCACATATGGCGGCCTGTGCAATTCTCGACTTCTGAACCAGAGCATTATCATGCAAAAGTAGAATACCACGTGTTAACATCCCACGGTGTTTCTGGCGAATAGATTTTTGGAATTCTTTCATTACATTAGCACAATACTGTCCATTGATTGTAGTTTTTGGTGGCATGTAATCAATAAATAATAGATCTCTTGCATTCCAAAATATGGTGGCCATTGCCTTGCCAGCTGATGGTTGAGTGCGAAACTTCCTCGGAGGCGGAGAATTGGGATGCTTCCGTTGCATGGATTCCAATTTAGTTTCTGGGTCCCAGTGGTGGATCCATGTTTCATCACCTGTCACTAGACGAGAAAGAAATCCGGCTTCATCAGCAGTATAGAGATCCAGGAGGTCTCGACAACTTGTAGTTCTCTGATGGCGAACTTGAGCTCTGAGGTTTCTAGGTGTTGTGTTACGTTGACACTACTCCTTTGAGTACGATTTATTGACCGGAGTTACATGTGACAGCCAGCATGGCGTCCACTCGAGTCCCCACACAATTCGTGACGTCACCTGATGATGTAATACGCAAACATAGGGATCTAACTCTAACTAACCTAGACTGGGTTTTTACCCTGAACAGTGATAACGCTACATCCCCCTTTCCTTTGAGAACTTTCATTAATTAAAGTTCAGAGTCACCTTCAATTTGGCACAACGCCAATTAGAATAAAACATTTACGATTTAACTTTGGCATACTTGAATATGTCGATGATAGAAGTTTCTCTTCTGGACTGATTTGCTTTGCTGCTCTTTGTCCCTAAGTAGACAAGGGTCTGGTAGCTTAGGATTCAATAATTCTGGTAGCACTGGAACTTTTCTAAGGCGTCTTCCCATCAGAAGTTCAGCTGGGCTGTACCCATTCTGCAGTGGTGCAGTACGGTACGATAAGAGAGCCAGGTAAGGATCTTTCTCCTTCTTGAGCAATAATTTGACAGTTTTAACTGCTCTCTCAGCTTCCCCGTTGCTTTGGGGAAATGTAGGGTTACTTGTGACGTGGTCGAAACCAAACTTTCTTGAAAAGTCTTGGAATGTGGAACCAGAGAATTGTGATTCATTGTCTGACATCACTGTCTCAGGGATACCGTGTCTTGAGAAGATGGACTTTAAGTAGTTGACGACATCCACGCTTGTAGTTTGTGATTGCTTCGCTATTTCAATGCATCTGGAAAAGTAGTCTATGACTAGCAGATAGTTGGTTCTCTGTAACGTGGACAGATCCATTCCTACTTTTTGCCATGGACGGTCAGGTGGAATGGAAGGGATAAGAGGCTCAGGAGGATTCACTCTTTCGCATTGACGTGGGAATAACTAGTCTATTCCCTCTGAGCAAAAGTCCATTCTCTTGGCTGAAAGCGTAGTATGGCTTTATGGCTCCATTCAGTCTTGGTCTGTCAGGCCATCCTTCTTGGCAAAGTCTTTTAAGTTCTCTGCATACTTCGTCCTGTTCGAGTTCAGTGCGAAGTTCATCCAGACGTTTTTCTGACGCTGGCATATTTTGTATGACACTGTCGGACATACATATCTGTCTCTTGTCCCATTTCCTGTTCTGACTGCAAGACTTCAGACGTGATAGGTGCACAGGAGAGGGTGTCTGCGACTACAAGATTCTGTCCTGGAACATAGCTGACGGAGTAGTGGTGTCTCATTAATCTTATGCGAAATCTCTGAACTCTGGGAGGGAGCAAGTCAAGTTCTTTGGATCCAAGCAAAGACACTAATGGCTTATGGTCAGTCTCTATGGTGAACTGTAGTCCAATCAGATATGTTGAGAATTTCTCACATGCCCATGTCGTCGCTAAGGCTTCCTTCTCGACCTGTGCATACCTCTGTTCCGTTGTGGTCAGTGATCTAGATGCATAAGCAACTGGTCTCAAGTTTTTTCCATGTAGTTAAAAGAGTACTGCCCCCAGCCCCTAAGAAGATGCATCCACTGAAACTGTAGTAGCTTTTGATGTATCGTAGTGAGGTAGCACCTGTGTAGAGCTTATCTCTTTCTTCATATCTCTGAATGCGTCCTGTTGGGGTTTATCCCAACACCATGCTGAGTCTACTCTGAGAAGATCTCTAAATGGCTTGGACTCCCCTGCTAAATTTAGTGAGAATTTGCTCAGGATGTTGACCATTCCGAAGAAGCGTCGGACTGCTGAGATAGAGGTTGGTTCTGGCATGTTCCGTATGGCTTGGACCTTTTCTGGGTCGTCTCTGATTCCTGATTCATCAATGATGAAACAAAGGAACTTGATGCATGTTTGTGCAAATACACATTTGTCCAAGTTTATTGTCACTCCTGCTTTCTGTACCTTTTCTGGTACGTCTTTGAGTCAAGCATCATGCTCCTCAATTGTTTTGCCAGCAACTAATATGTCATCCATCTGTCATGGCACACCTTCAATTCCATCTAGGATTAGGGTCATTTGTCTTTGAAATAACTCTGGAGCCGATGATATTCCAAATGGAAGCCTGTTGAAACAATAGCGCCCAAAGGGTGTAATGAAGGTGGTTAGATGAGAAGATTCTTTAGCGAGGGGTATCTGGTAGAATCCAAAGCTTTGTAAAGTACTTTGCTCCTGCAAGTTGTCCCAGTGTCTGCTCGATTGACGGCAAGGGGTGATTCTCTCGGCGAACATTCTCGTTCAGTTTTGGAAGGTTTACACAAATCCTAACCTTATTTCCAGGCTTAGATATGACAACCATTCCTGCGCACCACTCTGTAGGCTCTGTAACTGGTGATATAACACCAAGACATTCCATTCTAGCAAGCTCCTCTTGGATCTACTTCCTAAGAGGCAGTCCAATTTTCCTTGGAGTAGACAAAGCAAGTGTATTCAATTGGATCTTATACGTGCGCTGAGTATTTCCCAATCCACTGAAAAGTTTTGGATACTGTTCCTTGTAAACATTCTGTTTCTTCAAGGAGACTGCATCAAGTCTAGCATCCTTAGTGATGATTTCCATGGCTTCTATTGCAGGCTTTCCAAGCAGGGGTACATGTAGTTCCGAGTCCTCAACTATGTAAACTTTTTGTGTGATCTGTTTGCCCTGCCATTTTAATGTGGTCATAAACTGTCCTCAAACCTTGAGTTTGTACTCGCCAACTCCTGAGAGCTTTCTATCAGGCGATTCATACTCAATGTCAGAATTACTTGCAATTTCTGCAAAGTTTTTCTCTGGTTTCAAGGTCACATCAGCGCCTGTGTCAATCTTGAATTTCACATAATGATTTTCATGTGCTGGTTGTGTGGTTTTCCTCTGCGGTTTTCCTCCTTCCTATAGTGTGGAAGTTAATTTAAGGTACCGACGTTTACTACAATATCTGAAAAACTATTGGACCTACTCCAGTCAAAGTTGGTATGAGATTATTAAACAGTCATACATAACTGGATATTACATTTAAAGACAATCGGTGCATGAATAAAAAATCTGTCTATTTAGCTATCACTATATTTCATCAACAACCAGACCTGTTTGTCACGGGTGGAACGAACATTCATTGTAACAGCCATCTGCATAATGCTACCCCTGCGTCACAGGGCCATATGACACAGTTGAACCAATCAACTCAACTCGGAAAGGTTGCATGGGAATCATGCACGTACGAATACGGTGTTAGCGTTGGGCGTCTCTAGCAGTTATTTAATTATATTTATCCAATTATTTTTGCATTCTTTTTCAGGTCAGTGTTATTGACTTGAATGTATCATTGATAACATGTTGGACACAGTTCAAATAAGAGGGCGGGGGTCTGTTCTGAAGAACCAGTTGGTAGTAGTCAGTTTTTTTGGCTTTCGTGGGCCGAGCAATGCGGTTGTTGTCCAAGCACTGACATATCTCACCTTTGGTAGAATTTGAGGTTGGACAACAGTTAATAGGATCTCGACAACTGTGATAGTGAGCATTGTCCATAACCACCAAGGATTTATCAGCCACTGCTAAGAGGAGCTGCTCCTCAACATACGCAGTGAAAACCTGACTATTCATCTCGTTAGGTAGTCTCTGCCATCTGTAGATCTGGATCTGAACACTAGATCACACCCAGGGAGGAAACCTCTGTTGGAGCCTGCATGGAGGACAATCAGGCGCTCCTCTTTACCAGGGGGGATCTTGCGCTGTGGCTCTCTGGTATCTGGGTGAGACCATTGGTAAGCCGCTGTGTGGCAGGTGTTAATCCAGGTTTCGTCCAAATATTCAGGCTCATAGCCTTCTTCTCGTTTCTTTTAATAGTGCACAAATAATTGATACGCAAACGAATGATGTCTGGTCGTTCACACATTGCTAGTTTCGACCCTTTCGTCTTTTTGTACTGATATCCAAATTTGGAAAGGAGTTAACAAATGGTCCATTTGGAAATATCAAAGTCTTGCTCTGTAAGGAGAATTTGTTTTAGTTTTCGTGTTGAAATAAATTCATTTTCTCGTGTTAACCGCCGAATCACGTCCCTGACAACTTTCTTATCAAAGGAATCTAACTTTAATTTCCTATCCTGTTTTGAGATGCCCCCTAAGGGATGTTCCGCGTAGCATGTGTTTTTATGAGAGTTCAAAATCTTAACTATGGTTTGTTATACATGAATTGTTCTTTTCATGTACTTTAAAATGTCAAAGAAAGGCGAACGTCTTTCACTTTCACAACGAAACCTTTCGCATCAGCGGAAAGATGCTTGCGCTGAGACATCATGAAATCTAATGCTAACACCGTATTTGTGCGTGCCTGATTCCCATGCAACCTTTCGAGTTGAGTTGATTGGTTCAACTGTGTCATATGGCCCTGTGACGCAGGGGTAGCATTATGCAGATGGCTGTTACAATGAATGCTCGTTCCATCCGTGACAAACAGGTCTGGTTGTTGATGAAATATAGTGATAGCTAAATAGACAGATTTTTTATTCATGCACTGATTGTCTTTAAATGTAATATCCAGTTATGTATGACTGTTTAATAATCTCATACCAACTTTGACTGGAGTAGGTCCAACAGTTTTTCAGATATTGTAGTAAACGTCGGTACCTTAAATTAACTTCTAGACTATAGTTAGGTCTTTGGGTTCCTTTCTGAAAACGCAATGAATGGGTTGGTCTCTGGTTGGAGAACTTGCCCTTTTGGACAACTGAATTAACTTTCCCTTCTGTGTTAGGATTTTGAAAGTTGTTTCACATGGCCTCCGGTTGTTTGTATACAGTTGGCGAGCCAGTGTGATTGCTTAATCCAGGGTGAGTGTGGAATCTAACTGCAACTTGGTTGAATGTTAAATATCACGTAGTCCTACAACCAGCCTGTCTCTGATCATCTATCTTTCACATTCTGGTAATTGCAGTGTTCAGCAAGTCCATAAAGTGCAGTGATAAAAGAATCAACTGATTCCCCCACATCTTGTTTGCAACTGTTAAATTTGGCTCTTTCAAATATAACATTCCGTTTCACAATGAAGAATCGATCAAACTTGCCCCAAACCGCATCATACTTTTTGGCATCATCATTTGACAAACAAAATGACATAAGTATTTCCTCTGCTTCAGATCCCATCGTATACACAAGTGTATTAATTTGCAGTTTCTCATCATCTGCGCTTAGTTTTGAAGAAATTCTGAATCTTTCAAAGCGTTTTCTCCACTGTTCCCACTTTCCTGGGTTATGAAAGTCAAACTGCTCAGGTGGTTGAATTTGGAATAATGCCATGCTTGTTCCGTAAGAAAATAAAGTTAAAAATTCTGTGTATACTGGTTTGAGTCTTCAGTTAAGCATTGCACCGCTGTTCACTCACCGATACTGTTTCTGTACTTCAGAATTACTCACTGTCTTTTCCCGCGGTTTCGAGGCACACATTCTTGTTTCCGTTTAGAATTCACAGGAGAAATCCCACCTATTTTGACCCCCGCTCATTGCACTCACAAAGATTCGAGTCGAGAACGTAGTTAGACACTTCTGACACCATGTTGTGTTATGTTGACACTAAGACTATGGTTCGTTTGAGTACGATTTATTGACCGGAGTTACATGTGACATCCAGCATGGCATCCACTCGAGTCCCCACACAATTCATGATGTCACCTGATGACGTAATACGTACACATAGGGGATCTAACTCTAACTAACCTGAACTGGGTTTTAACCCTGAACAGCGACAATGCTACACTAGGTACCCATCTTGCAGATACCTTGGACAAAGCAAGATGCTCAAGAATAATGGTAACAACAGTTCCAACTGATATTTGGAATTCCCTAGAAAGTTCAGATACTTTCGCTCATCGGTCAGACAAAATTCTTCTTTCAATAGCAGCAATGGTTTCCGGTTGGGTGGCATCTGAAGGCCTGCCAGTAGTATAGGTAATGGGGATTCTGGCTCACTTCCACTGAAGCCAGATTTATATACCTATACCACTACTACAGAGGGAATTTGTTATGCAAAAATGATGATGCAATTCAACGATCGTCATGAAATTTAACTAAATTGTAATGAAAATATTCTCTATTATTTTTACTCATACGTTTATTATTATTCTGAACAAAGAGATATTTAACATTTTTACTGAGTTCTTCGTTCATTTTACTAGGAGACCAGACTATATACTCTTCTTGGTAATTGGAAAGAAACAATTGATGTCTGTATTTGGTTGGTTTGACATCACTAATATAATATATACCCTGTGGTAATTCTCTCCATTTGATAATTTTGTCCCTGAGCATAAATGCTTCGATTGCATTTTCGAGTTCTTCCTTTGTTGGTTTGTAATTCTCCATTATTATATATTTATGTAAGCAATTGTCTAAATGTGATCCAACGATAGTAAGCAATCTATTTTTAATCTCCAACAAGTTCTTTGGTTTTGGCACGGAATAATTGACGCGCTTGTTGTCTCCCCTGTTCTATGAACTTTTTTTCTCGTCTTCGCTAATACCACTGGTCTTACGAGAATTTGATCGAATTTGCAACCTACGAGAAATAAATTTTATTGATATTCCTGCCAGTCCTGAGACTCCAGCGGCTATTTCCATACCAAGTACCAAGTACCAATTACGAAAGGCGTGGCGATTATAGTTGATAGTAAACCAACACTGGCTACACCAAGTCCCATGCCAGCTGTTACAAGTGCAGTGTCAGTTCCGTCGAGAGCATTCACAGCTCTGCGATACTTTTTATACAATCCAAGTCTAAACTCCCTCTCCTTCTCTATTCGATGTTTTATGTCGCTTATTTGATGTAATCGAAATCCATCAACAGTATCCATCTTTTCAGATGCTTCATCGAGCGCCGGATATAAACCCATAATGTATATTATTATATCATATAATAGTCTTTAATTGTCTTTCTTCAATGTTTTGAGAGTATACGTCAGCCTTATTAAATGTATGTTATACGGCATGAATATCTTAGTAAGAGAAATGCTGTCACTTTTAATAATTTGGACCCCCTCAAGGGTTGCAACGGGTGATGCTCCCATAAAAATAATACTGCAATGTTGACGTTGGTGTTCTTAAGCCATTTAATTGATAGACCTGGTAATATTTCGAAGGCATCTACCGGTACATCTCCGAACAAGACTTCAATAATAAGAGTAGAAAGATTAGGTATGGCATTCAAGTTCTGTTTTATATCATTGAATTCAGTAACCAAATTTAAACTAACATTTTTTTATGCCGGACGACTCTATAACATATGACCTGGGTTTTCTGGCAGGGGAGAGACTAACACACTTTTTCGTTTTGATGGGATCTAAGCCCTGAGTACGATCCAACTATTTATTATCTTAGTTAAATTAGTTGTGCCTTACTTATCATCACATACGGTGGGTTAATGACGATATTAAGTAGCCACTCGATTTTTACTTCGATCATAGTCCATTTATTATCATCGTTGCGAGTAAGATTATATGAAGTGTTTTTATTGAGTCTACTAATGTCGACATCGCTTAAATCTCTTAGATTAACTGGGAATGCAACTTCTTTCCGCTTTCCGCTTCTTTCCGTATAACTTGCCATTGATACCGGGTTTACCGAATCCTTCTGTGTCTCCGAGATCGGAAAGCGCAATTGTATTACATTGTCTAAGGTTATGCGTTCCAGGACCTAATGAATCAACCATTATATATAATATGGAGTGTTACACTCAAGTATCCTATATGCACAGGTTGATGTTTTACATCTAATACAGAAATTTTGAGGTCTGAAATAATACCCCGCTTTAATTTTTTATATTGTAATGATGAAAAAGATTCAGTTCTACCGCTTTTATATTTTTCTTCTTTGACTGGAATAGCTCTCAGCAGAGTAGAAGGACTATCGAGTTGAATATTATCCGTTGTACTGATCTGATCAAGATTGATGCACAACTCTTTATAGGGAACTAAATCGGGTTATTTAATTCCATGCAATGTTTTGTTGGTTGGTATTAATATTACTCTTCCTCCTACGTAGTTTACAAGTCCAAGTGTATATGCTAAGCTCCATCTAATAACTACTTCCTTTTCTGCAGCGTTAAAAATCATTATCAATTAGTATTATATCATTATTATCTCTCGCACTACTTATATTGGTCCACCGTGGGTAATACGCTACATCGCATAGGGCAACTTCAAGTTGACCAGCCGAGTTATCGATAGTATGAAGCAGTTGAATAGACTGGCCTTTTGTTATTCCCGGGAGTGTAACATCTATATTAAATATACAAAGATACTATATCATAACTTAAATATGCATGTCACAATATTCCTTTACTATTTATCGTAAACTTTGAATAGTCATGACCTATTGGGCTTTCTTTTAAGGCATCATAATAATCATTTACGGTTGATTGTAAAAGTTCATCGTTAAGATTCATAAAGCTGGTTTCAACAGTACCCTCTTTGATTATACTAGTATCAGTTAAGTTATCTAGATTGAAATCATCCATTTTTATATTAAACATAAGGTTACATAATTTCAATATAACAATGTCTTCGCAATACAGACGCAAGTTAAACCCTCAACGTAGACTTTGGGATCAATTAGGGGTCAAAGCAATTTGTTAGTCTGTAACTATAACCATTGATCAGTACCATTGATCAGAATCAAACACTTCTGGTTCGCTTTCCTAATCTCTGCGCACACAATGTGTTAGTTCCGGGAACTGCACGACTATCATTTACAATTAGTTTGAATTCTACCGACGCTAGCAGAGAGCTCGTTCAGAACATAGGTCGTGCGATTGTTAAGAAAATAGCGATTAAAATTAGCGGCAATGAAGTTTTGAGTATTGACAACAGCGATGTATATTTCTGTTACATGGATCTCTGGAGAACGGCTAAAGAACAATATCTCACTGGAGTATGATATGATAACAGATCCTAAATTAGCTAGACAAATTCGTAACCAGTATACCGGAAGTTTAGCCATTTTGTACGATCGCGTGCTTCGACACTGAAAGATCACCAGGAACAAAAGAGAAACAACGTGGAATATCAATCTAAACGTCCCCGCTAGATCGTTGAAGGGTATTTTAATGTTGTTCGAGGACCCCTCTGAAGCATTTGCAAGAGATACCGAGAAGTTCTACAATCCCAAGATTACAAAAGTAGAATTGACTATCGAGGACATGCCTAATCAACTATATAGTCAAGGCATGCCAGCAAATCAACAGTGGGATGAGATTAAAAAACTCCCTTCTATAAAACGAAGCCCAGAAGTTAACGCGGTCGTGAAAGATCTGTCTCTCGGGAATGTGTCGATGGCTGAATTCCTTACCACGAAGTATGCCCTATGGCTAGACATGCGAACCACGGACGATGACCAACTACACGGCAGTGGGCGGAGAATAGAAAATGCTAGCGAGGGTGTTACTATACAGATAACGAAGCTCCAGGAAGCGGCTGGTAAATTAAACACATATTTGTACGTGATTATGGACGCGCAACTTAATATACAGAATGGAAGATTCGTGCAAGCAATCTGTTAATAATCTGTTACCTAAAGAACCGCACTGCGCTATCATCTGCGGGCAAACTGGTTGAGGAAAAACAGCTTTTATTCTAGATATATTACAAAGTCATTATCGTGATGTTTTCATCCATATTATTATTCTGTGCCCGACTATAAGCTTTAATAAAACATACCTATCGAGAGATTGGGTAATGAATGATCCCGGGGTGCACAGAGTTGATCCGGGTGATCGTTTACAAGACTGTTTACGAGTATGTCATGAAAAATACAAAGGAGAATCAACCCTTTTCATAATAGACGACTGCAGTGCGAGTAAAGAACTTACCAAAAAGAAAGATATGCTTTTATATTTAGCATTCTCCGGACGGCATACTCAGCATAGCGTTTGGGTACTTACTCAAAAATACAATTCTGTCCTGAAAGATCTGAGAGAGCAGACCAAATGGGTAGCCCTGTTTCATTGCAAAGACCAAGATTCATTTGAGGAATTGTCTACACGAAAATAGCAAAAATATAGCAAAAAATATAGCATAAATAGCAACTGCTGAGCAAAAATATAGCAAATATGGCAAAAAATATAGTCAAAATAGCAACTGCTAAGCAAATTTATAGCAAAAATAGCAAATGCTAAGGAAAATTATAGCAAATATAGGAAAAATATAGCAAAAATAGCTAAAATACGATAAATTGAACATTAGCGGTTATTATGTAATAATGTGGTTTGAAATCCTCATTCTTTCGCAACAGTTTATTATTTCGGGCTGTATTGGATATGCCATATTTTATTATGTTAGACTTAAATATCTCCTTAGGTATAAAATTATGGAATGCAATGAACTCAACAAATGCTCAAAGAACCTGATAATACAGATAAATCTTTAGATAAACATAGAGAAAGACTCACGGTAGCCGGTGCAAAATGTTCCCAATATTTGGGGGAAAATTATACCATCGAAAAAATTTATAACATCACCGATGAAGAAATTAAAAAACTGTACACGCGTTACGAGTCTAGACTGGGATCTACCATGACTAAAACAATAGGTTCGGCTATGTTACAACTATACACAGTTGTAGCTAGTACGTTTCTTCCTATCCCGGCAGAACATCGCCCGTATTTATGCAAATCTCTCGAGAAAGTCCCATTCATCGAACACGAGTTTTATCATAGATCCGGAATGTTCTTAGCTCCGGTAACCACCGCTTTAATAACGGCTAGGTATTGTCAATTTAAACATAAGTGCGCACTTACTAATAATGGAGACTCAAGTGACACCACAGATTGTGGAAACACAATCACAACAAGTGAACGAGGAAATAACCCCGATTGTGAAATCACAACAAGTGAATGAGGAAATACCAGCGATTGCGAAATCACAAGCCAGAGTGACTAAGAATCCTTTGAAAATCGCAGCTGGGAGGAAGGGTGCGCTAGCGAGGAAGGCAAAACTAATACATAATTCAAATATTGAACATAGTCATCCAATTAAAACTTGGGCTCCCTATGCACTAAGAGTTGTTGCTATAGCGGTTGTATGGTTGTTTTATAAGACTGGAGAAGTGAAAATGTCATCCCCAATTACACAACAACAAGTTCAATTAGAAGTAAGCCCTCATAAAATGTTATAATGACTACTCCAGTTACAGATGGTAATATGTTGGTAAATGCACCGTATCATTCAGCGGTGGTCAGCGGCTTGGCCATTGGCTATGCTCGTATGGCTAAAATGATTACCTAAGCTAGATTTTAATGGTTATGATATCAGTATGATGATTCTTGATATTGGATTGGCAATGGCAACAAAAGATATGCTCATCAAACAAGGGCTTATCCCAGAAGACATAATGAAGTAATTAAACATTTGAATATTTTATATTATTGAACATTTGAATATTTTATATTCATATAAAACATTTGAATATGGCAACAATTGCGATGATGGTCGGTGGAGCTATTGTTAATGCTTTAGCTTTTTCGAGGAGTAATTGTTTATTTTCTAGTATGAGAGGAGAGGAGCAGAAAAGACATAATAAAGCATTAGAACAATTCGAAGCAGCCCAGTCACAATGGGCCAGGCGCAGAATATTAAGATTAGATTTTATTAATGATGAACTGCGTAAGCAAGGACATTCAATTCAAACGTTTAAGGATGTTGAATCTGCCTTGCACGAATACTTCCTTGTTTATGGAAAGAAACTTGACCCAATACCGAGACCAACAATAAGAAATAGTATTTATAATGTTTGGGTTATCAGTCATTGCTATTTTTAGCAACACAATGACTACGCATAAACCATGATCTATGTCAGGCTGAGTCTTATCACCTATTGTAAACCTATAGAAAGTGTGTTCTGTGTTGTGATTGGCTAATTTGGGTCACATGACCAAATGTCAAAGGGTGAAAATATGATTTGCATTCCCTGAAGCAAGCGACCGAATCACTGTGTAGGAATACATAATTACTCAGCATTTTTTGCATACTAATTAACAATGGACGCAAATTGAAATACAAAATTAACATTCATAACAAATATTTTGATTTTCTCTATTCATGGGAAATATTGGGATTTTAAATTTTTAATTAAAAAAAATTATAATGAAATAATTACCAAAACCACAATCGCCATAGCGACTAACGCGCACCTGGCGAATCCTCAGATATCACTGTTCTGTATATCAAACGGCATAAAAAAAATTCCAAGACCAAGCCAATTCTTCAAGAAATGTGTGCATATAATTTAACGAAAAATAAAATCGATTTTGGTTTAGTTTTATCGTCAGTTTTAGTTATAAAATAAATGAAACGGCTATTCATGGACATATTTATATGAACTTATAATATTGACTATTACACTCCCTAGAAATACATACAAGATTAAATGTAAATGTACCTGTCACATGTACACTTGTTCAAATTAAAGAAATATCGTATACGACACTATAAACTTATCAACTTCATTTGTAAACATTGTTCAAACAAACAGGAGATTATCAAACGTTCATATATGTTGTGGCCTATATTTACGTATGATATCATATTGAACATTGATTTAATATCCAAAGTGAAATAAATTGTGTGAAAAAATGTACAAAAGATATGCAAGATCTACATCATGAAACAGTAAAAAGCAGTTAACAATGATCGTGTGTACTTTCATTCAAGGACCTTCACCTCAGAGAAATTACCAAATATGTACAACAAATATGTTGAAGTTTGACATCACTACCAGTGACCGAATTTTACAAAATGTCGTGTTGACTGTCAACAGTGCGCGGTTTTTACGAGGGGACTTAACGTGGATTCAGGGTTCGTATATACATAAATGTGACATGTTAGTAATCAGAATCATTCTGACAATCTGTGCACTGTTTTTTGTTGTATTTTTCATTGAAACCAACGTAAATAGTCAGAAATTCTGATAAATACCGTAGTCGTTGTGCGTGATTTTGCGTCAGTTATGGCATCACACAGGACGGGAACTTCGACAAGTTCTGTTGAAAATATCAAATTATTGCAATGTATATATGCTTAATTCCCTAATTCTTCCTACGATTCTCTTCCCGTGTATATTCTGAAAATGCAGATCTAGAGCCAATGTACTCAACGAATAGACGAATGGCTTTGTTTACATTTCCGACAAGTGCAGTTTTTTCAGCGTTCATTTTCACACCTCATTTATTTTGCTTCATTACATCTAGACAATTTGTATTGGTGACAAAGACCATTTGGCATTTGATTCTAAAATGTATGAGGAATTCAAGGATGTAGGTATCGCAGCTGAAATATACGTGATGGTATTTGTGTCTCATTACCGGTGTACGTTAATTACCAAAATCACAATCACCATAGCAACAACAGAACGTTCAATGTTGACGCCTCCCAACCGAGTAAGTACGAGGTGTTAAATAAAACGATAGGTTTACAATATCGATAAATACTATGTGTGTGTCTATTTCCGGGATTTTATCGAGTATTTGCATCTTGGAAATTTTCATTCGAGCCCCTCAAGCTATTGCTTTCGGGTCTCGAGATGAATTTCCAAGATGCAAATACTCGATAAAATCCCGGAAATAGACACACACATAGTATTTATCTTCTAATTAATAACCCTGACTACTCAGCTTTAAATAGCGATGACTGGCTGACTGCTTATGTTAGGCTGGGCAGGACTCGGCTGATGACATGTATTTAGACAAATGATACTAGAAGTGTATATTTATCACAATGGCGAGAAGCACATCAAGATGTAAATTCATACGCATGGGCCAATCATAAATTTGTGGAAAGAGCTGTATGTCGGATTTTTGTGGAATCCATTCCATTGCAATTAGAAAAGGGCATATTAATTATTCGTGTTCTGTATGTGGGATTGGGGTCAAAGGTAGTTACTGTTTATGAAAGAAACACGGTGCTGACAAGAAACAATTTCAAATTATTTATGAGAGGAAAAAGGCTTACCGAAATGAGATAAATAGATTGGGTAGAATTCAAACTAATTAGAGATTAGTTCACATGTATTTATATATCACAATGACTTATGTTGTCAGAGAGCTGAAAGCTTTGGCAAAGCAACATGGTCTACATGGATATTCTCGAATGAGAAAAGCTGAATTGATTGATTTACTCGGTTTGGAATACAAAAAAACCCAGACTGTTAGAGAACTCAAAGGTCAAGTGAAGAACAGTGGGCTGAGAGGTTATTCTCTAATGAGAAAAGCTGAATTGATCGATTTACTAGATAATAATCAACCCGATGATGTTGATAAAAATAATCAACCAGTTGATGAGTTAAAATTTGTACCCACAACCGGCGTTGGTTAATATCTAAGAGGTTGGAAGATGGATATTAATTCCAACATGGATGTTAATGATGTTAAGCCCATCGTATTGAGCAAAATTAACGAGGAATTAGATGATTTAAATAGTATAAAATACCAGCTGACGGTTAAAATGTCATTGAGTAAAAGTAACGCAGACGATAGCACTGAATATACCGAACCTTACTTCAGGGGCAACCAAGAAGTTATACCGGTAACCGAATCTGAGTCTATAAGCTCATCATTAGATGCATCAATTCAACGGATACAAGAAACTTTAGTACGCTGGACTTATAGAGGTTCCGGTTGGGGTGTCGATAAAATAGATAGTTTATATTTAGATATAGCAAATTTTATGCCTTTCAAAGGTGGATCTTATATAGATTTACCCCCGTATTATAAAAAGAAAAAAGCCATGATTAATGTACGTCCGTGATTAATGTAAAAAATAAAGGCGATGACTGTTTCAGAATGATGATAAGATCTGCATTGTCCCGTAGACAAAAATCCGGATAGATCTTCTAGCTATCCCCAAAATGATGGACTCAACTTTGATGGTGTAGACGAACCTACACCAATCTCACAAACTGATAAGGCGGAAAAGCAAAATAATTTAGCTATAAATGTTTTCGGACATTCTTCTTAAGGAATTATTGTACACAGGATAATCTCCGCTCCAGAACATATTCCCAGAATCAGTTCATTTCTGATCAAAAAGATGGAAAATATCATTATACGTGGATAAAGAGTTTAAGCAGACTATTATGTGATCAAACAACCCATAAGGAAAAGAAATATTTCTGTGAAAGATGCCTGCATGGGTACAGCAGACAAGATCTATTAGAAGCGCATAAAGAAGACTGCAGAGGTGTTGGACAGACTGCTATTAGGATTGATATGCCTAAAGAGGGGAAAAATATATTAAAATTTGAACATTATTGTAATCAAATGCCAGTACCGTACGTAATTTACGCAGATTTTGAAGCACTTGTCAAACCTATAGAAAATACCGAACACAATACTGATTGTTATTTTACGTACAAAACTCAAGAACATATTCCTTGTGGGTTTGGATATATAGTTGTAAGGTATGATGGGAAAACAAACCTGCCCATGATTTACAGAGGTCCCGATGCAGCAGGAAAGTTCCTAGAATATCTACAAAACGAAGAGAGAATAATAAGGGAAAATGTATCGTGTAAGAAACCCATGTGTATGACGAGGGATGATTGGAGGGCCTATAAGAAGTCAACCAGTTGTCATGTTTCTAATAAACCTCTGAATGGGGATTCTGTAAGAGATTATTGCCACGTCAAGGGTAATTATCGGGGAGCCACGCATAACAAGTGTAACTTGAAACTTAAAATGAATTCTCAAACAATACCTATCCCCGTTGTGTTTCACAACCTTAGAATATGATTCACATCTCATTATGCAAGCTATCTCAAAGACCGATAGTGGCTTAACGTGTATTCCTAACAATATGGAAAAATATAAATCAGTCTCGTTGACTAAAACTATACATTATAGGGACAAGGATGGGAAAGCCAGAATAAGCAAAGTAATGGGCTTAGATTCATAGACTCCGTACAGTTTCTGTTATTTTTCCTGGACAATTTAGCTTATGCGAACAATCCCGATGACTTTGCAATAACAAATCAATATACTGATCGGTTAACACGGGATTTGTTGCTGAGAAAAGGTGTATATCCTTACGAATATATGGATGATTGGTCTAGATTTGACGAAACTAGTAGTATAGGTAATGATGGTTCTGGACCACTTCCACTGGAGCCAGATTCATATACCTATACTGCTACTACAGGGGGGATTTTTTATGTCAAAATGATTATGTGATTTAACGATAGTCATGAGTTGTATTAAACGAAACATCAATATTAATTAATAATGGATAAAATTTACTATAGCCCACGAGGATATTGGAAAGGTGTAGGAGCAATAAAAAAATTAGCCACCACGGCTAAGGTATCTAAAGATGTGGCCAAGGATTGGTTAAAGAAACAAGCGATGTGGCAGATATATTTACCGGCACCGCGTTATATACCGAGGAAGAAGTTTGATATTTTTACAACGAATGAAGTTCATCAGGCTGACCTCTTGTTTCTTCCCCACGATAAGGTAAAACGCAAAACGTATAAATACGCTTTAACCGTAGTGGATGTGGCTAGTCGATACAAAGAGGCTGAGCCATTAACCTCGAAAGAATCAACAGAGGTAGCTAATGCACTGAGTCGCATATATAAACGCGGACCACTAAAATGGCCTAAGCTATTTCAAGTAGATCCCGGTCGCGAGTTTATGGGATCGGTAACTAAACTGTTAACAAAGAACGATGTCAAAATCGTCCGTGGTGAAAGAGAGGCCCACTGCAGTCAAGCTATCGTCGAAAGATTTAACAGGACATTAGCGGAACGTTTGTTTGGCTATCAGTATGGGATCGAAATGAAATCGGAGCGATTGAGATCAACCGAATGGGTGACACGATTATCAGCCGTTGTATCAGCGCTGAATAATGAAGTGACGAGATTAATAGGGAAGAAACCATCCCATGCTATTAAAATGAAATCCGTGACTTCCGAATCTTCAGCACCGAGGAGAGGCAAAGAACGAAAACTTCCGGATAGAGTAAGGGTAAGATATTTATACCAGCCCGGTGAACTCGAAGGAGGCCTACGTCGCGCAACCGATCCCATATGGTCCCTTAAGACGTATAACATTAGTCGATTGGTTACGAAAGAAGGAGAGCCTATTCTTTATTATCTTCAAGATGGACCGGGTAGGGCATTTGTACGAGAAGAGTTGTTCATAGTTCCCGACGGTACGGTATTACCACCATAACCATAAGCATAGGTATTTACACCATCATTATCAATCCATCTCTTTGTATCTAAGGGGGATAATGATGTCTTGTTCATTCTTAATCCATATATCCTATGATCGTAACTTCTTAAAGAGTTCATCTCGTGTTTGAACGTTCTACCGTTGAATAATGATTCTTTATACTGTTTGTGTTTGATATGCTTTTTTACAACATACTTCTTAACGCCCTTAGCTTTTCTTATCTCTCCGTTATCGGACTTCTTTATAGAATACATCTTAGGTCTTAATCCTACATACTCCGCTATAGGGGTCCCAGCACATTCATCCTTCATCTTACCTAACACCTTTTTATTTACTACGCTGTGCAGTGGATTATCTTTTGGGTAATCGCTCGTGTCGTACATATCTATTTTTTCTGCCATATCTTTATACACATCCTCGGTTTGTATTTCCATCAACAAAGAATCTGTGTTGGTATATAAAACCTCACATCTATCACCGTATTGCTTCTTAAGTTCGTTGTAATAAAAGTCATACATTAAGTGTTTTGACAAGTCGAGAATACTCATACCGACGTACACCGGTCTGTTGAATTTTATATTACTCTTCTTCATATGCAACGCGGCTAAGTCGTTATCAAATATCTTGCTTCTGTTAAAAGCCGGACTGGCTATAAGTTTCCTGAGTCTTTCTTCCTCATTAGATCTGACTAATTTAACATCAACACGCTTCCTTAGATTCTCCATAGTTTTACCAAATACCGAGTTATTCATGAGCTTATACAGATTCTTTTCGAAATCGCTGGTAGCTATCTTTCTTAAATCTGTGTTCAACCTTATATAGGGCTCCATCCAAGGGCTTTGATCGAACTTTAGAACTCTGTGTATTTTCTTAAGTTTCATACCTAACGATAGATACAACTGGAGATTTCTGTAGTGAACTATATATTTTGTCTTATCCATCAAATTTGGTACGAGTTTTTTTACGTTAGCTAACCTACTATTACCCATCAAGGAGCGTTGATATTCCGACATCCAATCTTTATTAACCATTAATCTTTCGGGAGCTAGCGGATAACTGTTATGGTCTTTATGTAACGAACTTGGATATTCCAAGTCAACTTCTAGTATGTACCCTTTATTCACATCATTCACATTGATATTAATAACATTGATATTATCGATATCATCGACCCATTCAAAACCACCCGTGGGTAAAGGTTGCCTCATAGCCCATCCGTACAAATTGTTAGCGTCGAGATATAATATGTGGGTGTCGGGTTTACTGGGATCGTATCCTTCCACTAATTTATTATTAGCCTTAGAATACCTTTTAGCTGCCATCGATATACCACCTCTTAATCCTTTCTCAATAAACAAGTGCATATCGTAATCTGTTAGTAATTTTAGTTCTACGCCGGTCTTCTTCAACAATGCATCCCACGATAGTCCGGGACTGGAATAGTACCATGCCGGGTCCAAGCCGTATTGTTTGAAACACGTCTTTCTAAATATCTCGAAGATATCGGCGAGTAACAGTACATCGGTTTTTAAGTACAGATCGTGATAATCGCCTAAATTCTTACAACCTAATTTATCCCAGACCGTCAGAGCGTGTTCATAATCGGCATCTGTTATTCTAGATTCTGTTAAGTTACTATAGAATGATTCGAGGGGTGGTAATTCAGTTTCTTCGAATCTAGACCAATCATCCATATATTCGTAAGGATATACACCTTTTCTCAGCAACAAATGACGAGTTATCTTATCGGTATATTGATTTGTTATCGCGAAGTCATCGGGATTGTTCGCATTAGCTAAATTGTCCAGGGAAGATAACAGAAACTGTACGGAGTCTATGAATCTAAGCCCATTACTTTGCTTTGTTCTAGATTTCCCATCCTTGTCCCTATAATGTATAGGTTTAGTCAACGAGAACGATATGTATTTTTCCATATTATTAGGAATGCACGTTAAACCGCCGTCGGTCTTCGAGATAGCTTGCATAATGAGATGTGAATCGTATCCCCTAAGGTTATGAAACACAACGGGGATGGGTATTGTTTGAGAGTTCATTTTTAGTTTCAAGTTACACTCGTTATGAGCGGCTCCCCGATAATTACCCGTGACGTGACAATGATCTCTTACGGAATCCCCATCCAGGGGTTTATTACAAACGTGACAACTCGTTGACTTCTTATGGACCCTCCAATCATCCCTCGTCATACGCATGGGTATCTTACACGATAATTTTTCCCTGATTATTCTCTCTTCATTTTGTAGATATTCTAGGAACTTTCCCGCTGCATCGGGACCTCTGTAAATCACGGGCGGGTTTGTTTTCCCATCATACCTTACAACTATATATCCAAACCCACAAGGAATATGTTCTTGAGTTTTGT
This sequence comes from Haliotis rufescens, assembly GCF_023055435.1. NCBI lineage: Eukaryota > Metazoa > Mollusca > Gastropoda > Lepetellida > Haliotidae > Haliotis > Haliotis rufescens. The sequence goes on from NW_025963979.1 coordinate 1,091,270, forward strand.
ACGTAAAACTATTATCAGTATTGCTATGGTTGGTATTTTCTATGGGTTTGATAAGCGCTTCGAAGTCGGCGTAAATTATGTACGGTACTGGCATTTGATTACAATAATGTTCAAATTTTAATATATTTTTTCCTTCTTTAGGCATATCGATCCTGATAGCATTCTGTCCAACACCTCTACAGTCTTCTTTATGCGCTTCTAATAGATCTTGTCTGCTGTACCCATGCAGGCATCTTTCACAGAAATATTTCTTTCTAGCATGTTTTGTTTGATCGTATAGTAGCCTGTTTAAACTCTTTATCCACGTATAATGATATTTACCATCTTTTTCGATCAGAAATGAATTGATTCTGGGGATATTTTCCGGAGCGGAGCTTATCCTGTGTACAACAATTCCTTTAGAATGTCCAAAAACATTTATAGCTAAATTATTTTGCTTTTCCACCTTATCAATTTGTGATATTGGTGTAGGTTCGTCTATACCATCGAAGTTGAGTCCATCGTTTTGAGGATAGCTAGAAGGTCTATCCGGATGCTTGTCTACGGGGAACAATGCAGATCTTATCATCATTCTTAAACAGTCATCGGATTTATTTTTTACGTTAATTATGGCTTTTTTCTTCTTATAATACGGAGGTAAATCCATATAAGATCCACCTTTGAAGGGCATATAATTCGCTATATCTAAATATAAACTATCGATTTTATCAACACCCCAACCCGAACCTCTATTAGTCCAGCGTTCTAAAGTTTCCTGTATTCTCTGAATTGATGTATCTAATGATGAGTTTATAGCATCGGATTCGGTTATAACTTCTTGATTGCTTCGGAAATATGGTTCGGTATATTCGGTGCTATCGTCTGTGTTACTTTTACTCAATGTCATTTTAATCGTCAGCTGGTATTTTATACTATGTAAATCATCTAATTCCTCGTTAATTTTACTCGATATGATGGGCTTAATATCATTAACATCCATGTTGGAATTAATATCCATCTTCCAACCTCTTAGATATTTACCAACGCCGGCGGATGTGGGTACAAATATTAATTCTTGATGTTCATTATCATCATCATTATCATTATCAACATTATCAATATCATCAACATTATCATTAGGTTGATTATTATCTAGTAAAGCGATCAATTCAGCTCTTCTCATTCGAGAATAACCTCTCAGCCCACTGTTTCTCGCTCGAACTTTGAGTTCTCTAACAGTCTCGGGTCTGTTGTATTCCAAACCGAGTAAATCCATCAATTCAGCTTTTCTCATACGAGAATATCCACGCAGTCCACTTTGCTTTGCCATAGCTTTTAATTCTCTGACAAAAACCATTGTGGTTGAATGGTATATACAAAATGATTCATTTGTCTAAATGGTTGTTTTTCATATATAAATACGTATTCTCCCCAACCTATTCCTCTCATTGATGTAATCTCTCTTCCTAGCATAAATAATCTGCTTCCTGAACTTATCAGCACCGTGACTCTTACATAAACTGTAACTACATTTGACTCCAATCCCACATACAGAACAAACGTAATTTTTAAAACCCTTTCTGATGTTATAAGCGTGAGTGCCACAGTAAATACCCACCGATGGCTTCTGACATTGAATCGATTTCCCCATGAGTGTATATTTGCATAGATTCATGGTGGTTATACACATATCATATCATTTGTCTAAAAGGTAAAACACATCTACACTATTGATTAGGCAGTCAGCCAACGCTATTTATAGATCGCTCATAGCCACAGCTGTCACTCTGACTTATGCATGGTATAGCTGAAAATCAATACAGAAGTCAATCCAATAATAATAAATGTCATCTCTCGGTTTTTTTGAGCCTCTGACGGTGTATAAAACTGACTCATTGTTGGTCTCAGTATTGGGTCTAGTTTTTTCCCATAAACGAGGAAGTATTCGTGCATGGCAGATTCGACATCCTTAAACGTTTGAATTGAATGTCCTTCCTTCATCAGTTGTTCATGAATAAAGTCTAATCTCTTCATTCTCTGCTGTGTATATTGTAACTGGGCTGCTTGGTATTGTTCTAAAGCTTCGTTATGTCGTTTACGCTCCTCTTCAACTTCTTTAGCGTTTGATTCCCTCATACTGGAAAATAAAAAATTACTCCCCGAAAAAGCTAGAGCATTAACAACAGCTCCACCGACCATCATCGCAATTGATGCCATATGTATAATAATATAAAATATTCAAACGTTTAATTACTTCATTATGTCTTCCGGGATAAGTCCTTGTTTGATGAGCATATCCTTCGTTGCCATAGCTAATCCAATATCAAGAATGGCCATTCCGATGTCATATCCATTAAAATCTAGCTTGGGAGGTGTGGCTTTAGTAATCATTTTAGCCATACGGGCATAGCCAATGGCCAAGCCGGTGACCACCGCTGAATGATACGTCGCGTTTACCAACATTTTACCGTCTGTAGCTGGAGTAGTCATGCTTCTTATAGCATTATATGGGGACTAACCTCTAATTGAACTTGTTGTTGCGGCGGGGGTGACGTTTTCTCTTCTCCGGACTTATAAAAGAACCATACAACCGCTATACCAGCAACTCCTACTAGTGCCCATGTTTTAATCGGATTTGAATTATTTATTAATTTCGCTTTCCTCGCCAGCCCTCCCTTTCTTCCTGCAGCTATTTTTAAAGGATTCTTAGTAACTCTGGGTTTCTAATTCACATGTGGTGCATTCACATTCACTGGTGGTGGTTCCTCATTCACTTGTTGTGTGTTCACTTGTTGTTCCGCAATCTGTTGTGGTTCCTCGTTCACAATCTGTTGTGGTGTCACCTGTGTCTCCATTTATATTATTAAGTGGGCACGTATGTTTAAATTGACAATACCTAGCCGTTATTAAAGCTGTGGTGAACGGAGCTAAGTACATTCCGAATCTATGATAAAACTCACAGCTCACTGAGCTTATAGCGTGTTCAATGAATGGGTCTTTCTCGAGAGATTCGCATAAATACAGGCGATGTTCTGCCGGGATGGGGAGAAACGTACTAGCTACGGCTGTGTATAGTTGTAATATAGAAGACCCTATCGTTTTAGTCATGGTAGCTCCCAGTCTAGACTCGTAACGAGCGTACAGTTTTTTAATCTCTTCGTCGGTCATGTTATCAATTTTTTCGATGGTATAATTTTCTCCCAAATATTGGGAACATTTTCCACCGGCTACCAAAGCGGCAAGTCTTTCTCTATGTTTATCTAAAGATTTATCAGCATTTTGATCTGCATCAGATTCTTTGAGCATTTGTTCGATGAGTTTGTCGCATTCCATAATGTAATACCTAAGGAGATATTTAAGTCTAACATAATATAATATGACATATCCAATACAACCCGTAATAATGAACTGTTGTGAAAGAATGAGGATTTCGAACCACATTTTATGTAATATTAACCGCTAATGTTCAATTTGCTATAATTTTGCTACATTTTTGCTACATTCTGCTATAATTTTGCTACATTTTGCTATAATTTGCTACAATTTGCTAAGCAATTGCATAAGCAGCTGGTTGATCGGTTTTTAATACGAGTTTACAGTGCTTCGTTGCCGCTAACACTTTTCTGACTTTGTCTCGTTCGCCCTTGGTATAAATGACATCATTTTCGCGTAAACATTCCTCGAATGAATCTCGATCTTTGCAATGAAAAAGCGCTACCCATTTCGTCTGCTCTCTGAGATCTTTCAGTACAGAGTTGTATTTTTGAGTAAGTACCCAAACGCTATGTTGAGTATGCCGTCCGGAGAATGCTAAATACGAAAGCATATCTTTCTTTTTTGTGAGTTCTTTACTCGCGCTGCAGTCGTCTATTACGAAAAGGGTCGATTCTCCTTTGTATTTTTCGTGACATACTCGGAGGCAGTCTTGTAAACGATCGCCCGGATCGACTCTGTGTACCCCGTCGTCATTCATTACCCAATCTCTCGATAGGTATGTTTTATTAACGCTTATAGTCGGGCACAGAATAATGATATGATCGAAAACGTCCCGATAATGGCTTTCTAAAATATCTAGAATAAAGGCTGTTTTTCCGCAGCCCGTTTGCCCGCATATGATAGCGCAGTGCGGATCTTTAGGTAAAAGATTATCAATAGATTGCTTGCACGAATCTCCCATTCTGTATATTAAGTTGCGCATCCATAATCACGTACAAATATATGTTTAATTTACCAGCCGCTTCCTGGAGCTTCGTTATCTGTATGGTGGCACCCTCGCTAGCATTTTCTATTCTCCTCCCACTGCCGTGTAATTGGTCATCGTCCGTTGTTCGCATGTCGAGCCATAGCGCGTACTTCGTGGTGAGGTATTCACCCATCGATACACTCCCGAGAGACAGATCTTTCACAACCGCGTTAACTTCCGGAGAACGTTTTATAGAAGGAAGTTTTTTAATCTCATCCCACTGGTGATACGCTAGCATTCCTTGGCTATATAGTTGATTAGGAACGCCCTCGATAGTCAATTCTACTTTTGTAATCTTGGGATTGTAGAACTTCTCGGTATTTCTTTTAAACGCATCTGAGGGGTCCTCGAACAACATTAAAATACCCTTCAGCGACCTCGTGGGAACGTTTAGATTGATATTCCACATCGTATCTTTTTTGTCCCTCGTGATCTTTCGGTGTCGCAGCACGCGATCGTACAAAATGGCTAAACTTCCGGTATACTGGTTACGAATTTGTCTGGCTAATTCGGGATCCGTTATCATATCGTACTCCAGAGAGATATTATCAATTGAATAGCTAGCATCATCATTAGCAGATCTGATTACTCTACCGTAGTCATTAAAAGTGAGTTCGTATTCTAACCTATCGCCTAGGGATGCTTGATAAAAGGGCATGTGGGAATCTAGTAATTCAAAGTCTAAGGGAACATAGAATCTGTTACCTAATGCGTCGGCAACGGCCTTATCTTTTTCGTTGGTATCAACACCATTTTCAGCACCCACGCGCAGTCTCAATGTGTTCTTATTACAAATACCTTGGTACTGTAAGTTTTCCCGCTCTTTATCCGTTCTCCAGAGATCCATGTAGCAATAGTATACATCACTATCGTCGATACTCAAAACCTCATTACCGCTAATTTTAATGGCGATTTTCTTAACGATAGCACGACCTATGTTCTGAACGGGCTCCCTGTTAACGTCTGTAGAAGTCAAACTAATCGTAAACGCTAGTCGGACAGTTCCCGGAACTAACACATCATGTGCGCCGAGATTAGGAAAGCGAACCAGAAGCGTTTGATTCTGATCTATGGTACTAGGGTTATTAGTTATAGTTACAGATTGACGAATTGCCTTGACCCCTAATGGATCTCGAAGTCTACGTTGTGGGTTTAACTTGCGTCCGTATTGCGAAGACATTGTTTATATTGAAATTATGTACCCTATGTTTAATATAAAAATGACTGATCTTGATATTAATAACTATGATCTAAGTACCTATGATGATCTGAATCCAATCGAAGAGGGTACTGATGAAACCAACTTTGGTGGTACGAATCTTAACGATGAACTTTTACAATCGTCCGTCAATGATTATTACGATGCATTAAAAGATGATACCCCAATAGGTCGTGACTATTCAAAGTTTGAGATAGATAGTAAAGGAATATTGCGACTGCGTGACTCTCCGGATATTGATCTTATGCATTCTCGTACTCGTAAGCCCCTAGCCTTGTCTACGATAGCTGCTAAACACGGCATCAGCACTGTTCGTGATAAATTAGGTTTTGTGGACTACCGACGACTTTCCGCGAAGACTACTAAGGTTCTTCGAACCGTGCGTGATGAACTCGTTAATACAGATGATTTGGAAGCAGCCTCTAACGTGGCCTCGAACGGACTCGGAGAAATCTTAGATACCTATTACGATAATTCCACGGTCAGTGTATCACCATATTCGGAGTTCAGTATTAGGGAATTACGAGGTCTTGACAAGGCAATGCGAACAATGCGGGGAGAACTCATCAATAATACAGCCAAGATATCCGAAATCGACAAGCATATAGCTAAAGAGAAAACAAAACTCGAACAGGCGGTCGATGAGTTCAGTAGACGCCGGGTAGCAGAAAGATTGCGTAGCTTAGAAGACGAAAGATCGGCCCGCCTCGAAGCAGCTTCCAGTAATAGAAAGGCACTTCGTTCGCAAATCAGTCGTATTCGAGAAACTATCGATCAAGTCCTCAACGATGACACTACACTGGCCGATAAAATTAAAACATTGTTCAGAGAACAGGGAATAACCATTGCCAGTATTTTAACCGCGTTGGGATTTATTATATCGACTTTGACTCTCTCGTTAACAGGTGGCAGTACAGGTGGAGGTTCACCGCCCAGCAATAAAAATGGTATAAAAGAGTGGATAAAAAAGCATTTAAAAGCATTAGGTTCAGCACTGGGAAAGCTCGCTGAGAAAGCCGCAGCCGCACTTCCCGGTATAATAGGGAGTGTTGTTTCCTGGCTATTGAATTTATTAGCTAAGACCACCACTTGGCTTAGTCAAAACTTGTGGGGGCTGATCGTAGCAATTGCAGGGCTGCTGTACGTGTTCGCTAAGAACTATTTAACCACCAAATCATGAGTAAACCAACCGAGACTCCACCCACTACAAGCGCTGTTTTTTCATCGATATGTTGTTGATTTTTAGCCTCAATATGCGGTGGTACTTGAGCATTAGTAGATGGTTGATCGATAGTTGGTGTTTGCGGCTTGACTATTCCCTTTTCGCCCGTGATCGTTTGCGTTATTAATTCAACGTTAATATCTGAATTTATACCTGGTTTTTGTTGATCGGTAGCGATAACAATTTTATTATTATAACCTATCACTTGACCGATCTTAAGTTCCATATTACTCGGAGACATGTATAGTCCCGGCGCATAAACGAAGTCCACTTTGGATTGAGCGTACTGTAATGCATCTTGAAAACGCTTTATAGACGATGGTATGTCAACTGGTGAATTAATGGCGTCCTCCACGTTTGAGACAAACTGTTTTTGCGCATCAAACGCCGTCCCAGTACCGATAATGGACGTTCGTGTTTGCGATTGTGCTCCGAGAATTGCCCATACATAAGTTCTTATCGATTCATTAACTCTTTCAAATCCTGGGTTAGTAAAATTATTTTCCGTTTTATCATTAAGAAATTCATTCCAAGCATCTGTTGTATCGTTTGGATGCACAAACTTTGTTATAAGATAAGGAATGCCACTCTCAAAGTTCATACGATCTGCTCTAAACTGTTTATCCGAGAGAGCAAAGCCTGAAGGGATCACACCCGCTTTAATTAAATAATCGCTTTTATCTTTAATAGTTCTTTGTCCATTGTACGGAATACCTAGACCATGGCTAGGTCCACTAATGCGCCAATCTTTACTCGTAGAAACATTAAATTCATTACAAATACGTTCGAAGTCCCTCTTATTATAATGATTATTTGCATGATTCCATGCTGGATCCATCGGTAATGGAGCACTAATTTCTTTAAGTATACGTCTAATCTGATAGTACACGTGAAATAATATAACAGACTTATATAGTTTAAATCCTGGGGCATTAACAGATACGCCACATCCCGTTGTGGCACACCATACGGCAAAGTTTAACTGATTCTGCCAAAATTGCATCGGACGGTTAAACCAATCGTCCACCATTGTATCGTTAGTTGCCGTGAAACTGTATTTTTCAAAGATATCGTGGAATTTAACGGTAAACTCAGCACCGGAGGCAGTTACCATAATCGATTGATTAGTAATGTGAGTCGATTTCATATTTAAGTTATGATATAGTATCATTGTATATTTAATATGTATGTTACACTCCCGGGAATAACAAATGGTCAGTCTATTGAACTGCTTCATACTATCGATAACTCGGATGGACAACTCGAAGTAGCTCTATGTGATGTAACGTATTACCCACTGTGGACCAATATAAGTGCTGCGAGAGGTAATAATAGGATAGATATATTAGATGACCAAGATAGAATTAATAATATTATTACTATACTTGATGGGTATTACAGCATAAGCTCACTCAATGATGAAATTTTTAAGTCTTATGGAATGAGTCTCACACAAAATGAGGCGACTGGGACAGTGAAATTCGACGCTGGAGAAAATAATGTAAAGATTTACGAGAACTTATCAGATACACTTGGATTTGTACGCAGTTATATAATATTCCACAAGGGATCATTACAGGGAGCTGAATTACCCGATTTAGTTCCCTATAAAGAGTTGTTCATCCATCTTGATCAAATAAGCACGACAGATAATATTCAACAAGAAAGTCCTTCAACTCTGCTAAGAAGTGTTCCAGTTAAAAATGAAAAATATAACAGTGGTAGAACGGAATCTTTCTCGTTATTACAATATAAAAAAAAAAGTGTGGTATTATTTCAGACCTCAAAATTTCTGTATTAGATGTAAAACATCAACCTGTACATATAGGATACTTAAGTGTAACACTCCATATTAAAAATAATGGTTAATTCCATATTTAAGTTATGATATAGTATCATTGTATATTTGATATGTATGTTACACTCCTGGGAATAACAAATGGTCAGTCTATTCAACTGCTTCGTACTATCGATAACTCGGATGGACAACTCGAAGTCGCACTATGCGATGTAACATATTACCCACTGTGGACCAATATAAGTGCTGCGAAAATTAATAATAGGATACATATATTAGATGAAGATGCTCCTGACAAATACATTACTATACCTGATGGGTATTACAGCGTATGCTCACTCAATGATGAAATTTTTAAGCCTAATGGAATTAGTCTCTCACAAAATGAATCGAATGGGATGCTGAAAATCGACACTGGAGAAAATGGTGTAATTCTTATCCCATACTTAGGAATTACACTTGGATTTGAGCTTAAAATTATAAGTTCTAACGAAACACAACATGGAAATACATTGCCCGATTTAGTTCCCTATAAAGAGTTGTGCATCCATCTTGATCAAATAAGCACGACAGATAATATTCAACAAGAAAGTCCTTCAACTCTGCTCAGAAGTGTTCCAGTGAAAAATGAAAAATATAATAGCGGTAGAACGGAATCTTTCTCATCATTACAATATAAAAAATTGAAGCGTGGTATTATTTCAGACCTCAAAATTTCTGTATTAGATGTAAAACACCAACCTGTACATATAGGATACTTAAGTGTAACACTCAATATTAAAAATAATGGTTGATGCATCAGGCCCTGGAACGCTCAGACAATGTAATACAATTGCGCTTTCCGATCTCGGAGACACGGAAGGATTTGATAAACCCGGTGACAATGGTAAGTTATACGCTTTACACTTACACGATAATGTATACAAGCGGAAAGAAGTCACATTCACGGGTAATCTAGGAGATTTAAGCGATGTCGACGTTAGTAGACTCCTTAAAAACACTTCGTACAATATTACTCGCAACGATGATAATAAATGGACTATGGTCGAAGCAAACATCGAGTGGCTACTGAATATCGTCATTACCCCACCTTATGTGATGATGGGTAAGGGACATAATTTAACTAAGATAATAAATAGTGGCATCGTACTCGCGGCTTATATCCCGTCAAAACGAAAAAGTGTGTTGGTTACTCCCCTGCCAGAAAACCCAGGTCATATGTTATATAGTCGTCCGTCCTTAAAAAACATTAGTTTAAATTTGGTTACTGAATTCGAAGATATTAAAGTTAACCTGAGTGCAATACCTAATATTTCTACGCTTATTATTGAAGTCTTGTTCGGAGATGCACCGGTAGATGCCTTCGAAATATTACCAGGTCTATCGATTAAATGGTTCAAGAATCACGAGCGTCAACGTTGCAGTATTATTCATATCGGAGCATCGCCCGTTGCAACCCTCGAGGGGGTCCAAATTATTAAAAGTGGTAGTATTTCTCTTTCTAAGATATTATTGCCATATAATATACATTTAATAAGGTTGATGTATAGTCTCAAAACATTTAAGCAAGACCAATTAAAGACTATTATATGATCGTTATATACACTATGAGTTTATATCCGGCGCTCAATGAAGCATTTGAAAAGATGGAAACTGTTGATGGATTTCGATTACATCAAATAAGCGACATAAAACATCGAATAGGGAAGGATAGGGAGTTGAGACTTGGATTGTATAAAAAGTATCGCAAAGCCGTGAATGCTCTGGACGGAGTTGACACCGCTCTTGTAGTATCTGGCATGGGACTCAGTGTAGCGGGTATCGGTTTACTATCAACTATAATCGCCGCGCCTATCGTGCTAGGCATGGAAATAGCCGCTGGAGTCTCGGGACTGGCAGGAATAGCGATAAAATTCATTTCTCGTCGGTTACAAAAGAAAGCATTAAAACACGATAGTATTCGGATACTCGCCGAAGCAAAGTTGAACAGCATCGAGGATCATATTTCGACAGCAATGGCCGATTGTAAGATATCCGAGGATGAGTTTCGTTTAGTGCTGTCGGAGCTTAACAAATACAATAAAATGAAGCAGGAGATTCGATCAAAATCTCGTAAGACCAGTGGTATTAGCGAAGACGAGAAAAAAAAGTTCATAGAAGAGGGGAGGCAACAAGCTCGTCAATTATTCCGTGCCAAAACCAAAGAACTGGTTGGAGATTAAAAATAGATTGCTTACTATCGTTTGATCACATTTAGACAATTGCTTACATAAATATATAATAATGGAGAAAGCTATTAAATGGAAAGAATTACCACAAGGTTTTTATTATATCAGTGATGTCAAACCAACCAAATACGGTTATCAATTGTTTCTTATCAATTTACAAAAAGAGTGTAGTTATAGTCTGGTCTCCTAGTAAAATTAACGAAGAACTTAATAAAAATGTTGAATATCGCTTTATCGATAAAAATAATAAAGAATATTTTTATTACCATTTAGGCTCATCTAAAGCAATGATTGGCCCCAGGTATTGGTGAGCTAGAGCCAATTTAACTTAATCTCATGACTATCATTAAATCGCATCATCATTTTGACATAAAAAATCCCCCCTGTAGTAGCAGTATAGGTATATGAATCTGGCTCCAGTGGAAGTGGTCCAGAACCATCATTACCTATACTACTAAACTAAATTAACACCCCTTGAAACATTCCATAGTAACTTAACAGAATCTAAAATAACCGATGCCGATTATGAACACGCTCTGACGGTCTGGGATAAATTAGGTTGTAAGAATTTAGGCGATTATCACGATCTGTACTTAAAAACCGATGGACTGTTACTTGCCGATATATTAGAGATATTTAGAAAGACATGTTTAAAACAATACGGCTTGGGCCCGGCATGGCACTATTCTAGTCCCGTCTATCGTGGGATGCATTGTTGAAGGAAACCGGTGTAGAACTAAAATTACTCGCATTACAATATGCGATGGTTTATTGAGAAAGGATTAAGAGGTGGTATATCGATGGTAGCGAAAAGGTATTCTAAGGCTAATAATAAATTAGTGGAAGGATATGATCCGAGTAAACCCGACACGCACATATTATATCTCGACGCCAACAATTTGTATGGATGGGCTCTGAGTTAACCCTTACCCACGGGCGGGTTTGAGTGGGTCGATGTGAATGATATCGATGTGGATGATATCCCCACAGATTCCGATAAAGAGTACATACTAGAATGTGAGTTGGAATATCCAAATTTGTTACATAAAGACCATAACAGTTATCCGCTAGCTCCTGAAAGATTAATGGTGAATAAAGATTGGATGTCGGAATATCAACACTACTTGATGGGTAACACTAGGTTAGCTAACGTAAAAAAACTCGTACCAAATTTGACGGATAAGACAAAATATATAGTTCACTACAGAAATCTCCAGTTATATCTATCGTTAGGTATGAAACTAAAGAAAATACGAAGAGTTCTAAAGTTTGATCAAAGCCCTTGGATGGAGCCCTACATAAGGCTGAACACAGATTTAAGAAAGATGGCTACCAGCAATTTCAAAAAGAAACTATATAAGCTCATGAATAACTCAGTATTTGGTAAAACTCTGGAGAATCTAAGGAAGCGTTTAGATGTTAAATTAGTCAGATCTAATGAGGAAGAAAGACTCAAGAAACTTATAGCCAGTCCGGCTTTTAACAGAAGCAAGATATTTGATAATGACTTAGGCGCACTACATATGCATAAAAGTAATATAAATTCAACAGACCGGTGTACGTTGGTATGAGTATTCTTGACTTGTCAAAACACTTAATGTATGACTTTTATTACAACGAACTTAAGAAGCAGTACAATGATAGATGCGAGGTGTTATATACCAACACAGATTCTTTGTTGATGGAAATACAAACCGAGGATGTGTATAAAGATATGGCAGAATAAATCGATATGTACGACATGAGCGATTACCCAAAAGATAATCCACTGCACAGCGTAGTAAATAAAAAGGTGTTAGGTAAGATGAAGGATGAATGTGCTGGGACCCCTATAGCGGAGTATGTCGGATTAAGACCTAAGATGTATTCTATAAAGAAGTCCGATAATAGAGATAAGAAAAGCTAAGGGTGTTAAGAAGTATGTGGTAAAAAAGCATATTAAACACGAACAGTATAAAGAAGCATTATTCAATGGTAGAACGTTCAAACATGAGATGAACTCTTTAAGAAGTTACAATCACAGGATATATGGATTAAGAATGAACTAGACATCATTATCCCCCTTAGATACAAAGAGATGGATTGATAATAATGGTGTAACAACCTACGCTTATGGCTATGGTGGTAGTACTGTATCGTTGGGAACTATGAGCAACTCTTCTCGTACAAATGCCCTGCCCGGTCCATCTTTAAGATAATAAAGAATAGGGTCTCCTTCTTTCGTAACCAGTCAACTAATGTTATATATCTTAAGAGACCAAATCGGATCGGTTGTGCAACGTAGGCCTCCTTCGAGTTCACCGGGCTGGTATAAATATCTTAAGCTTACTCTATCCGGAAGTTATTGTTCTTTGCCTCTCCTCGGTGCTGAAGATTCAGAAGTCACAGATTTCATTTTAATCGCATCGGATGGTTTCTTCCCAATTAATCTCGTTACTTCATTATTCAGCGCTGATACAACAGCTGATAAACGTGTCACCCATTCAGTTGATCTTTATCGTTCCGATTTCATTTCAATCCCATACTGATAGCCAAACAAACGTTCCGCTAATGTCCAGTTAAATCTTTCAATGATAGCTTGACTACGGTGGGCCTCTTTTTCACCACGCCTGATTTTGACATCGTGCTTTGTTAACAGTTTAGTTACTGATCCCATAAACTCGCAACCAGGATCTACTTGAAATAGCTAGGCCATTTTAGTGGTCCCTGTTTATATAAACAACTTAGTGCATTAGCTAGCTGTTGAATCTTTCGAGGTTAATGGCTCAGCCTCTTTGTATCGACTAGCCACATCCGCTATGTTTAAAGCATATTTATACGTTTTGCGTCTTACCTTATTGTGGGGAAGAAACAAGAGGTCAGCCTGATGAACTTCATTCGTTATATATACTTCCTCGGTATATAACGCGGTGCTTGTAAGTATATGTGCCACATTTGCTTGTTTCTTTAACCAGTCCTTGGCCATATCTTTAGATACCTTAGCCGCAGTGGCTAATTTTTGTATTGCTTCTATACCTTTCCAATATCCTCGTGGGCTATAGTAAATTTTATTCATTATTAATTAATATTGATGTTTCTTTAAATACGACTCATGACGATCGTTGAATCGCATCATCATTTTTGCATAAAAAAATCCCTCTCTAGTAGTGGTATAGGTATATAGATATGGCTCCAGTGTAAGTGAGCTAGAATCCCCATTACCTATACTACTCTGCCTGACCTTGGGTCACCGTCTGTGGACTCCCTACCCCTTTTAAACTGTAGAGACAAACGGCAAACTGTGGAATAGTCATGAGCATCCTTACCCATCACTTTACACATGTGATCATGGATTTCCTTTGCTTTGCATCCCTATTTGTTACGGAACTTTATTACAGCGCATTGTTCATGTTTGAGAGAATCCATGTTTGTGACCACCCTTAGGTGAATGAATTGCTGACCGTAGACTATCTATAGTCTGTTTTAGATTATGTACATAGAGAATAGGAGATTACTCCACAAACACTAAGACAAAGACTATCTATAGTCTGTTTTAGATTATGTACATAGAGAATAGGAGATTACTCCACAAACAGGCCGTGAAGTCCTTTAGCATTAACTTGGCCAACATGTTGTTTACAATAGCAGTGTCACTTGAAGCAAAATTCAAATGGGATTAGGGCTGATTATGTATCAAACTGTGCAACTGATACGTATGATGATATCTTGCTCCCTATCCGATATGTATCTCAATACTTGCATGAGCTCTTATCTGTGTTGCGTAAGCCCTCTTTTTTATAGGCAGGCTGGCCAAGTACCTGGCACAATGACGATTTACAGGTGGCAGTGTCAAGCATGGAGCAAAGGAAGAAAACATTTACTTTTTGGTGTAACAGTTATTAAAGTGATGCAAGAATTAATATTTTTAACTTAGTTTGCAACTGTGATCGATACTTGTATCAAGAAGTAAAACATCAAGATGCACTGATACATTGGTGTATCTTACCAGTAGCCTCTGTTTGTGTATCAAATTTGTTGTTTAGTTGCTCATGTAGCATAAAGTCGACTGAACACAGTTACTGAGGTTTTTTCAGTGCACTGAGTTGTGATCTTGAATTAAAATTACAGGGTGCTTACTACAAATTACTTAAAATTTATCAGATTTGCTTTTCTATTTATTTTCAGTTACTTATAGATTAAATACATATCTCTGTGTAAAATTTGGAAATTATCATTAATAAAGACATAGTTATTTAGATTAGTTTGTAAACATGGTCAGACTGGAGCCGTGCAGCCGTGGTGACATGGCCATATAGTCAAGAAATAGTTTACACTCACTCCACTCTCATCTCTTCAGCTCAAGCAGCCTGTACTGATCCCCTTTCCAGTCCAAGCCTTGAACTTGTTATCGCAACAGAGGTATGTATGTAATCTATAAGTAACTAAAATTATACATGCATGTGCTTTGTTAAGCGTATGTATGTAGGCTAATGTTTTTATTTGGATACGAAAAAACGCCAATGAATTGTGACACATGAGTACTTCAAATGACTGTTAGCATAGTTGGGATGGCTTTTGTTGGTGAGACATTTTCTGTCCTGTATATGTCAATCTTGCATCCTTCATTTGTAAGACGATAAGCATTTATATTTTACCTTTTCCTGACTGATACTAATTGTTTACCTTGTCTCATTTCAAAAAGGTAGTAGAAACTTCTGATGCTGTGTTCCCGGAGAACAGAAAGCCAACTGCACCCCTGAGCCGTGCAGAGGCACCAGAAGCACGTGACCAAGCTGGTACCTCTTCACTTTGTCATTTTCACGCCAACAGAGTAGTTGGGAAAAAATTTCTGTTCTCTGTAAACCAAGCCATCCTATCAAAATTGTCCGATTTTTTAACTTATCCTGCATTACTTCTTGACAGAAAGAATAGCTGTTGCTGAAGAAGAAGTTGTTCCAACTGGTTGTGTGGCTAATCCCATCAAGTGACCACGAAGTGATGATGTCACATATCATCACATTACTGCTGTCACTCAGAGAGAACAAACACCTGTTTTGAGCTCTCAGCTTTATCAATTACAATCCTTTGCTTGTTATTATTACACTATTGTTTTATGTGAACTGTATCCTTCCTATGGTTTGTGTCTTTATATATTACATATATATTTTACTTATCCTGCTTTATTCCTTAATACATTTACTGCTTGTTCTTGACAGAGAGAAAGAGTTGTGTGAAGATCCTGCTTGAAGAAGTTGTTTCAACTAGCTGAGAGGCCAATCCGATCACACAGCTCCCACGTGACCAAGGAAGTGTGACGTCATGGCTCTTCACATTACTGCTGTCACTGACAGAAGGAAGACCTGTTTTTGATCTGAGTCATAAAACTTGTGCAGGTCGCCCTGACATCGATCTGTTCGCCACCAGTTGAGTAGTACCAGTACACATGGGCATACTTGGACATTGACGCATGACTCCTATTCACCAGGCAGTTCATCTAAGCCCTCGGTCAGAGGTTGTTCTACACATTGGAATAGAAGTCGCTCACCATCTAGACACACACGTCAACATCGTTCTGATTCGTTGGACTATTCTAATGGTGAAGAGGGAGGTTCCTCGACAGAATGGAATTTTCATTCGGTCTGGCACAAGTTCTTGATTGGGTAGCGGACCGCCTCATTTCAGTGCCTTCCCCGGGTAACAGGGTGGATAAAAAAGATACTATATGGACACATCCTACGTCGATTCTGGTCGACCCTATGATGACCGAAATGATAAGATCTTTGGATGAGGACTTTTCCAGGCTGACACTTACGCCGTCATTTAAGCCACTCAAGTTTAGGAAGGATAATTTCCTATCCATGGTTTGGAGGCAGCAGACCAAGCACATAGTTTGGATCAGGATATACAGAGAATGGCAGGCCCGCAAGGCCTACTACTCTTAAGGTTCAGGATACCAGAGTTGCGTTTATTGAAATGGAAATTCAAAGGGTATTAAAACCTAAAACCGGGAAATCAGGATCTGTCAGAGGATAACCCTAACCTACTAGATCATCTCCAAACTATAGTTGATTTTCAACAGCGTCAGATTGACCACATGAGAAATCACCTTAAAGCTGCGTTGGCAGAATAACTGTCACACAGAGGCTTGGCTATTTATCCCTATCTACTTGGGATTCAGAGTTTAAGTGCAGGTTGTTATGTCAACCTTGGTCTTCCACGTCTCTGTTCAATGAACAGATTAAGGACACGCACGCCAAAGTTTCCAGTTATGCTAGGGATGAGACGTCACTAAAGGCTTTGGAGCACGTTTCTCACAGTTTATCCCAGCAATCAGGCAAGTCAGGCACTTACAGGCCTTGACGTGAGTCTATCAAGGAAGGCCAGGCGCAGGATCCCTTTCGTGGGAAAGGGCGTGGCAGAGGGAAACCTCAAGGTTCTTATCAATCCTGGCGTGGTACATACCACAGTAGGGAAAGTGATAAGAGGGGTAAACACTGAGGTGTTGGAAAGTCACGACTGGGATCTCCCGCCCCCAGTTGTCCCAATTGTCGATACCCCTGTAGGTGGGAGACTGGATCGATTTTGGAAGAACTTGAGCATCCTTGAGGACGATTACGTTCTCAAGGTACTACGTCACGGTTACCTTCTGTACACAGAGGTGGTTCAACAGTTGACCATGGCTCCTCTTCCTTGGAATTATCCAAGGAGGCAACATCTGCTATTAAAGGCCAATAAAGACATTCTGTTGGTAAAGAGAGCCGTAGAGATTGTACACACCGGGTTTTTATTCCCACATCTTCCTGGTACCCAATAAGGACTCAGACAAGATGAGAATGATACACAATCTCTCTGTTTTCAACAAACATTACCTGAAGCGTCCACCCTGTTTCCATCTCACCACGTTGAGACTACTCAGAACCAGCATAAAGGTGTTTGATTCCTTGATCTCGATCTGCGGGATGCACATCTGCATATACCAATCCATAACCTCCCACCACAGGTTCCTCAGATTCCAGTTCAATGGGGTTCACTACCAGTTGGCTGTGCTCCCATTTGGCATTTCAGTGGCCCCGTGGCTATTTACACGAGTAATGAAGCCCATAACTTTGTTTCTACACCTGAGGAACATTTGGTTTGAGTCGTAGCGACTGTCTCCTGTGTCATCAACACATGCAGACGTTAGTATGCCACCAGGATTTCTCCAGAAGGCTACTGTATCAACTGGGATGGATTATCAACGAGGCCAAGTCGGAGTTAACTCCATCCTATCGACTCCAGTTCATAGGAGGTCTGTTCCAAACAGACCAGGATCTCCTATCCGTTATGATGGACAGATGGTGCAAGATTTTACGCCTCCTGTCACCTGCTCTTTATCAACCATGCACACTTCAACAGTGGCAAGTGTTGTTAGGGTTACTCACATCAGCCGAGGATCAAACCAACAGAGGCTGATTACAATTACACCCAATTCAACATTTCCTGATTCCTTACATCAGGCATCAGGATCAGCTCAAGGCCATCATTCTACTAAGGCCTTACCTCATTTTGTGGACGGTAGAGTCAAATGTCGTAGGAGGAGTCTATTTATCCGGGTTATCCCCGAATCTACACCTGTTCGTAGATGCCTCCCTTCAAGGGTGGGGTGCTCACCTGCAAGGCCAGACAGCCTCAGGGCTATGGTCAAGCGCTCATCGAAAGAGGCACACAACAACTTGGAGTTGGAAGCACATTGGCAGAATCAACTACAGTCACCCCAACTCGAAGACAGATTTTTTCATCTCGTGGATCGCCTGCAACTACAGTTCATAGTTCAGCACATCCCCAGATGTCAAAACATTCTGGCTGATGCTTTATCGCATCCAGACAGGGTGGCTCCCTCCGAGTGGTAACTTCACACAGAAGCATTCCAGTTACTGCTTCAGAAGTTCGGGCAACCAAACATCAACCTGTTTGCAACTTGCCAAAATTACCAACTCACGACATATGTCTCCCTGTTGACGGATGCGCCGTACACTTTTCCACCACAAGTTTTACTTCCCAGAGTAATACAAAAGATCAAGGAGACAAGGAGACTTGCTCTGACTTTGGTGGACGGCGAGTGGGTGGTTCATCGAGCTCAGAAATTTAGCAGAAGACGATCCACTTCCCCTCCCACAGTGGTCCAACCTACTTATCCACCCTCACAGCAAACTGCCTCATCCAACACCAGACAGGTTTCGTCTGCACGGATGGTTTGTCTTAAAAAAGTGTTAAGTGCAAAGGGCTATTTGGCATGGGCAGCAAAAGCTATAATGTTAGCTCATCATCCTTCTACCAGAGGTCTATACGATGACAAGTGAGGATCGTTTGAAATGTTTTGCAAGGCAAAAAGTCAAGACCCTACAACTGTGTCCCCACAGTTCTTAGCTGAATACCTCCTACATCTGCGTACCCAAAGACACTTGAAAGGTAGCACCATTACTACGTACTTGGTTGCACTTAATTCAGTTTTGGCCGTTCCAGAAAATCGCAAGATGACTAAGGTCACGGAACTACAGGCCCTATTACGCTCATTCAGGCTTTAGGATCAGAAGGCCAAGTTCCACTTGAACGTGGTACTTCAAGATTTGCGAGGATCCCCCCTTCGAGCCCCTCTATGCATCCTCATTTTATGACCTCACCAAGAAAACAGTATTTCTCTTGGCAGTAGCCGCGGTGGCATGGGTGATTGACATCGCCCTGCTTCGTTTTGAGAATGGGACACACGGAGCTGTGCATCTCCGGTTGTGCTTGGACTTTATTGCAAAGAATCAGTTACCAAAGAATCGTTCCTTCGCCATTCCACCAATATCGACTATTGTGGGAAGTGAAGATGAGGGTGAACTCCTATTATGTCCGGTACGGGCACTGCAAATTTTCATCCCCCGTTCCTAGGCGTGGTTCAAGGAAGCGGTTATTTATACCCGTGTCTACTACGTCCACGACTGAAGTTAGTCGCAACACCATATCTCTATGGTTACGTGTAATCATCCTTCAGGCTTATTGGATCACCAATCTGGATCCGCTGAGAGTGAATAATCCTCATGAGATCAGGGCGTTAACCTCTAACATGGCTTTACATGGCAATTGTACTATTAAGACAATCATGGAAGGATGATTTGGAGGTCCGACAAAGTTTTGGCCAGTCATTATCTTCACAATGTGAGTCTCGGGGACGTCGAAGGTGTACAAAGTTTTGGGCTGTTGGTTTTGGCCCAACAGGTTATCAACATCCAAGGCACATAATGAACTAGTCCTATACAGAGCCATTTCAATTTCCGGTGCAGTCGCTCAGATTTCGCTAGTGGAATAATATTAGACAATCGATTGTCTACAAGGCTCTATGTTGTAGTAGGTACAGATTTAACTGATGAGCTAGTTGTCTTTATTACTCAGATGTATAGGGAGCTACTCTTTTAATTCCTATGTTCAATTGTTTTCACATCGAAATAACCTGACTGTAATGGTGTTTTTCTGACTTTTTCCGCTTCATGGTTTATCGACCAACTGGTGTCGTACCTTCAGGGTTTGAATTATTGAGGTTTCTGTATTTTGAGCGTTTCCCACCTCCAAACCATCCGATACAGATGCATTAAGGAGTAATGCAGGATAAGTAAAACATTTAATAAAATCTAAATATTTTTTACATTTGTATACTTATCCTGCATTACGACGTTTAGGCCCACCCGTCGCAGACTTTGGCTTCAGAAACCTCAAAAGTATGTCTTCCTTAAGCATGGGTGACAGGCAGTGATGTGAAGAGGTGACCTAAGGTCACAGAGGTCACAGGACAGTGGCGATGGTCGTGAAAAGTGGGACTACGAACAGTTTATTAATTCTTCACCCAGGACCATTGCTGTTATGCTGTCCCGTTTTTTTTGTCCCAAGCCTTTTCCTCTTATTTTCCGCTGTATATGCTTGTACTGTACTATGTATCTTGTACATATAGAACAATCATTGGAACGTTGTGTTTCCAGAATGTACCCAGTGGAGGGTTAAGTAATGGTCTTCAACATCGAAGTTGCATGACGGCAGGGCTGTTTCAACGGTTTCCCGTTACTTTATTCCGCTCACCTCTGCCTTGTGTATTTGTTTTGTCGGGTACTGATTCGAAGATCTTCTTCTGGATATCGTTGATCATTTCTTTTCTTGTCTTGGCATGCTTCAATCTCTCGGTTGTGATTTATCATGTTCTGAATAAAGGGGATAGTTTAGCCAGGTAAAACAAGAGACGATTACTACAATAAACACAGATTTATTTACATAAACATCACATATATAAGTAGCTAACAAATATTTACAATAAAGGCGAACAAACAATAGACCTACCAGGAACCGAGGATGTTCCTAGGAAGCTAAGAGCAAGTCTGTAGACACTGTTGTTGTTGTTGCTTAAAGTTGTTAAGAGGTCACCTTCTGCCTCAGCAATTTCAGCTGAACTTTCCCTCTTTTGGACTCATGTGTATGAGTAGGGTACACATATGTGTTACGAATTTTAGTACTCATAGAATTTCTGGTTTTGTATTGATATGATTTCTATTTTCGTATATTGATATGATTTCATTTTTTATCTTTAGCTGCTCTGTTTATATGCGTTCAAGTAGCTGTCCATCTCTCAGAAATAGAGTTAGTTTGACCTGCAATTCTTGTTTTAACTGAGCCCGGGCTTGGGCATGGTCTTGACATTCCAGTAACAAGTGAGCAATGGATTCAGACTGATAGCAAGATGAACAAACCTTGTCATAGTTCTTTTTGTGACCGAGTCTGAGGTGTGAGATGGCTATCTCAACTTTCCTTTCATTTGAGTATGAGTATGGCGTTTGGTTGATCTTGGGTTGAATTTTGTATAACCATCTGCGGATCTTACTTGTGTCCCGCTGGGCTATGGAGGCTTTGATTTTGCTTTTTATATCTAGTTTACTAAATGGGCCATTACACCAAACGGCGATCACTCTGCGCTCCTTCTGCGTCCTAAAATTTGACTAGAGCGCAGTGGAGTCGCCATACTCAAGAAAACTCTCTTTTGGTGTAATCGCTCCTACGACCGTTCTGCCTTCCTTCTGCGACTAAATATGTTACTTTTGTCAATGTCACTGCATTCCCTGAACGACCTAGGCGTTCACTGTGCGATATCTCTGCACTTCCTCTGTGTCTCTCCTCTGCGTTCCCTCTGCCTCCCCTCTGCCTCCTTATTGCAACTAACTACCGCGCTGCCACCCCTCTACGACCAATGGCGATCACTCAACGACCTTTCAGCGATGCCTCTGCCTCCTAGGCGATCGCCGAACGACCATTCAGCGATGCTTCTGCCTTCTTTGCGACAGCTGAACATCCTGACTATAAAAGGCTCATCTGCAGACTATTTTTTATCAGTCTATGTCAGCTCCTGGTGATACAACTAGTGTTTGACAACCAGCGCTTGAAAATTGCTATCATACAAGGTCATCAAGCACTGTTGTTACACCAAATGAGTATTGGTATAATGGAACGCAAACTGAACAGACGAATAAGGAAAATGAGAACCTGGTGGGTTCGCCCATGGTTGACGCATCAAAGAAGGTTCCAATTCGGACATTATAGCCAATTGTTGCACGAGCTACGTTTGGAGGACGAAGGTTCATTTTTCAATTACCTTAGAATGGAACCAAGAATGTTTGATGAAATACTTCAAAGAGTAAGCCCAAGAATATTAAGACAAAATACTAATTACAGAGAAAGTTTGGACCCTGGTCTTAAACTTGCTGTGACTCTCCGATACCTTGCTACAGGAGACAAGTATCCTTCGCTACAATACCAGTATCGTGTATCACGTAGCACTATCTCTGTGTTTGTACCTGAGGTTTGTAGAGCAATCCGAGAAGAGTACAAGAACGAAGTTGTCCAATGTCCAAGAAACCCCGATGAGTGGAAGACAGTTGCAGATGACTTTAAGAACCGATGGAATGTACCTCATGCATGTGGTGCTATTGATGGAAAACATGTGACCTTGCGATGTCCCCCAAACACAGGAAGCTTGTATTACAATTACAAAGGATTCTTTTCTATTGTGCTCCTTGCGTTGGTGGATGCTAACTACAAATTTCTATGGTGTGATGTTGGCGGGTTTGGTTCGATGTCAGATTCCCAGATATTTAATGAATCTGAATTGAAGGAATGTCTTGAAGACGGAACAATCAATTTTCCAGTTTTGGAGCCTCTGCCACATGATGACATGGACATTCCATTCTTCATTCTAAGTGATGACGCATTTGCTCTTAGGACATACATGATAAAACCTTACTCTACAAGAGGACTGACTAAAGAGCAGCGTATCTTCAATTATCGTATTTCTCGTGGTAGACGCGTGGTAGAGAATGCTTTCGGCATTTAAGCTCAGCGTTTTCAAGTATTCCTCACAACAATGCAGCTGTTACCAAAATTTGTACAGGATGTTGTAGAAGCATGCATCTGTCTGCACAATTTAATGCGCACGAGATATCCAGCTCTACAAAATGCAGCACTTGATACAGAGGATGAGAATCATAACCTTATTCCTGGAAACTGGCGACAGCTAGTAAACATGTGTGATGTCGATCAAGTAGTCAGACCAAACTGTGCAACACGAGCAGGAAAACAACAACAAGAGTATCTCAAGTTGTATTTTAACAGTGCAGCTGGATCTGTACCTTGGCAGGAACGCATGATTTGAACATTTATGTGACACTTGGTATGGAGTTAATGATACTTAACTGATAAATTTTAAATTGGTAGCATTTTGTACATTCGGAAACGGTTGTTATTGTCATTATTTATTATTTATTTTCTCTGAGTTACCAACATATAAATTCATTTGTTGTTTTTAATGTTATTAAACAAATTATTAAAACAAATGTGTTGAGAATGCTTAAATTAATTTTATAACAAATGAAACATACTCTTAGTATAAGTGAAGTGAAACATGCTTTAATAAACTTTATTCAATCAGAAAAAGCATAGCAAGCATTGCTATGAACACTCTAATGAAAGTTTACAATAAATTGAACACTGAAATGAAAAAAAGAGAAAATAAAGATATTTGAAGTTCAAATTTAACGCTAATTAAATGTAAAACAACACCAATTATTGAAGCATCAATACACATCCGTAGGAACAGTCAACACAATATGTTTCCAGAATGTATATATAATAACATCAGTCGTTAAGCTTTTTTAAAGCAGGCAATATAAATATATTACATACTGTAAAACAAGTGTCCAGGTAAAACGCTGTTTATCAAATATTAATTACAAACACCTTTGAAATATGTTAGGACATTTTTCATAAAACACCATTTAGAAGATAAAAATAAGAACATAAAGGATATGCATATGGTACATATTGTAACAATGTATGAGTCTAAAATGGTCAATATGAACACAACTTGCCCTAATCAGAGTCACTTGCATTCAATCGCAGTTGGGGAGTGTTCAAAGTCTGGTCAACTAGACGACGACCTTGAGTGTGACCTCCATTACCAGTTCTTGTTGTGCCTGAGCGATTGACGACTTGTAGAGTGTCAGTATCAAAATCTTGGAGAAGGCTCAACCGTGACGTTTCTGGTGTGCTTGATGGAGTAGTTATCCATGGACGTGGTGATGATCAAGTTTATCTGGGGAAACTCCTGCTGCAACCAGTGTGGATCCATTGAACCCAAAACTGAGGTGCGATTATTCACATGTGTTGTCCACTGGCTGGGCGGGGGCTGCCACATATGCTGACCACATGATGTTGATGACGTTCCAGGGTAGCTTGATGACGCAGAATGTGCAGGAGGTGGAATTCTAGCAGATGACATGGGTTCTGATCTGCGAGTTGACTCATTGTCATCAATGTACCACATCAACAGTTGTAGCATGTCTTTTTGACATCGTTGCCAACAGTCATGATTCAGACTGAGGAGCGTAGATCGCACAAACTCTACGAACCCAAGTCTCTCTTGGTCACCTGGTGGTTTCAGATGCTCCAGAAGTTTTTCCTGCATTGTCATGAGATGTGCTCCTTGATCTCTAAGGGACGACAGAAACGCATCATCTGCTTCATCACCTCGTCTTCCACGGTTACTGACTTTGTGTTGAGTTGCTGTTGTGTGACTTGAAATACTGCAAGGTGGAGTAGGGTCTCCAAGATCTTGGGTATCAATGTCATTATTGAGATTGTCACAAGTAACTCCAGCATGTTCTGTTGTCGACGCTGTGACATCTTGAGGGGCTGTGCACTGGTCAAGCTGGAAAAATATACATAAGAAGTTGGTCAAGAATTTTCAATGAGATACACAAATGGAAATGTGTTTGAAAATGTGCAAAACAATACAATAAAAAATACTCACACTGACTAACGGCCGCCTGTGAACACGTTCAATGTGGACCCTTAGAAACTCTAGGTTACTGAGTATCCATCTATCCCGTTCAGTCAGCTCTTGGTCTGCCGCTTGTCCAGACTTTGTCTTCAAGAGTCTTCCAAGACGTGTTCTAAGACTTTTGTACCACACTTTTAAGAGCGTGACATCTTTATTAAACTCGTTGGCTTTATCTTTCCACAATGATTCTTTTTTTTGTACATTTTTATAGTCAATCATTCTTTTGTCATAGAACTCTGGATGATCCCTGAGCCATTCTACCATTGACTCTTCTTCTTGTATTGTCATAGTTGATGTCACCTTCTCTTTTTTCTTTCTCTTTTCCAGTGCTGTGCTGTCAGATACTTCGGATTCACTAGTTGATTCAATCACACCCTGTTGTCTTTCATTGTCAGGACCACGACGCGCGCGTTTTAGACAATTTGTAGCTGGTATTTCATTTCTACCCTGGGTATTTACTTCCGATTGTTGCTGAGCGCCTGGACCACTTTCAATTGGTGTTTGGATTTCTTCATTTACGTCATCCTTATTGGTTTGAGGTTCTACATCACCCCTTACACATCTACGTCTTTTGCTCTAGTTTTTGGAGGCATTTTTATCAACCCGTGCTCTCTGAGCGTCTGCAATAGAATGACTCTAATACTCTATTTATAGATATCATCCGCTATTTAAAGCTGTCATGCTCTATTTTTAGAAATAACACGTGGCTTTATGAAGGCAGAGGAGACGCAGAAAGGAGGCACATGGATCGTCGAGGACGTACAAGAGTCGTTATGGTCGGCGAATAAAGGCAGAGAGGTCGCAGAGAGGACGCAGAGAGAAGGCACAAGGTAAACAGGATTACATCACAGATTCATATGAAGACCATTCAGCGACCTCTGTGCGTTCTCTCTGCGACCATGGCGATGCCTCTGCCTCCTTTCTGCGTTCCCTCTGCCTCCGTTCTGCCTCCCTTGAGCGACTTACATCGACGGCGATCTCACTGCGACTGTTTTAAGCAGGTTCAAAACTTTTCAGCGACAGTGGCGCTCTTGGCGATGGCTGAGCGTTCCCTCTGCCTCCCTTGTGCGCTCTACGTGACCGTTCTGCGACCCCTCTGCCTTCAACGCCGACCTGGCAAAACTTAAGAACGCAGAACGGTCGCAGGAAAGGTCGCCGTCCGGTGTAATGGGGGTATAAAGGGAATAGGCTGTATCTCCGCTTTGTCTGGAGCTATCTTCAACAGTGAGTCTGTTTTTCATTTCCATGAATATCTATGTGAGAGGGGATCCAACACAGGTCCACCTGTTGCCCTTGGTCCGATAGTTTTGTATATTCATATAGAATATTATTGACTGTGTTTGGCCTGGAGTTTGAGTTTGGTGCAGCTGATAGCTTGAAGTGCACTTAGCAAGTCTGATAGGATGACTGCCTTTGCTTCCGGTATGAGTTTGAGTGCATGATGAATTGCCTACAGTTCAGCCGTGAATACTGACTGATCATGAGGCAGGCAAACCGAATGTGCTTGGGGTTTGGAGCTATGGATACTGTAACCAGCACTGTTATTGATAGGATTCTTGGATCCATCAGTGTATATATGGGCCCAGCTGTCCCAGGTAGTTTGAATTTTAGTGATAGCTACTGATCATAGTAGGGTTGGGTTCTCTTTTTAGTGACTTCTGATGTTAAAGCAGTGTCAACCCAGGGAGGGTGTAACCCTTTGCAGTGACTTTCTGGTGGCTGAATGTCATCACAATTGTGACTTCCTATAAGTTCTTATACTAATATACCAGAAGACTTTAGTGAGGGATTTTTCCGAGCTAGGGCTTCATCTCGGTTGTTTTTGTCTTGCTGTATCTTTTTCACCAAAGAGTTTGATGTCGTCCCCAGAATGGTAATATTGCCCGCTCTCTTCTTAGTTCCAATGGGAGATCTCCTATTTCTCCTTGCATTGCTTCTAATGAAGTGCCTGTTGCTGCACCTGTGGCCAGTATTAGGGCTTTGTATTGTATTCTGTCCAGGCATCTCAAGACAGTATTTGATGCTGAGTGAAAGGCTTCACAGTCATAGTCTATTTTTGATCTGATAAGTGATTTGTAGAGGCCCAGCTGAGTGTCCCTAGATGTGGCCCAAGATGTGCCTGAAATTGCCGTAATATGTTCTTTTTGACATCTGTATTCCAAATATTCTATATGTTTGCTCCAAGTGAGGTGTTGATCTAGGAATTTGATAGATTTGCCTTTTATGGAGAGACAGGGTATCATAGCATCTTTCCCCCTGCGTCTGAATAGAACTCCCACATTTTTTTCACTTGAAAGGGTGAACCCCAATTTATTGCACCATTGATCTACTCTGTCCAGGGCTGACTGGATTTTTTTTCTGATTTGTGAAATATCTCTGTTTATATAATGCTGCCTTGTGGTATGCCATTGTCCAGGGACAAAGGATCAGATTGATTGTTCCCTATTTTAACTGATAGCGACCTGTCTTGCAGGAAGCTGTCTATGAAGTTTGCTATGTTCCCTTCTACTTCATTTTGTGCTAGTTTTGTGAGGAGTCCGTCATGCCATACCATGTCCAAGGCTTTGCTGAAATCCAAAAATACTGTGGCTAGGTATTGCCTGTTTAATTGAGCTTTTTTAAGGTCTGCTGTGACTCTTTTTAGAATCATCTGTGAGCTGTCACTTCTATGACACTTAGTTAGTTAGTTAATTGGGAAATTAAGTGCGCTTTCAGACATCAAGCATATTTTGCACACAGGTTTGCACTATATTATTGGGAGAAAAAAAGTTTACCTAAAGAGAACCTAAAAAAATGTAAAGTAAACTTTTAACGGGACTACAAAAAATAAAGAGACTAAGATTGTGGGGGGTTATGGGTGGTTGGGGAGAGGTTTTTAAATAAATAATATTAGATAATAGGTGGAAAGAGTGGGCTTGGATGGGGTAGGGGTCAGGGGTTAGAAGGTACGGTTTGGCAGGCTACTTGGTAACTACTGGATTTTCTTTGAGGTGGTCGAGACCATGGAAACACGTGGAGATGGGTTGAGCAGCTGCGTTGGCGATTAAATTGGAGGTGAAGTCAGTCTTTTCCATCTGGCAGTTTTTGAGGAAGTCGTTTAGAGTTCTTCATACAAGTTTAGCTTGTGTTCAAACCTTTGGTCTGTCATGTACTGAACCATGACCATGGTACAGGCGGCCGCTTGGTTCCATGTTGGTGCATGGGTTGGGCTGTTTCCTGCGAGACTACAGGATCCTGTTAGATAGCTGTATCAAGTCTTCATATGCCTCCCATTCCTTGATTTTGCCTATGCTGAACTCCTTGACTGGTGTGGTTTGAGGCTTTGGCCGAGGGGATGTCTCTCCTTTTCCTCTTCTTCTTCCTGTGGCCTGTTCCCTCAGCTTAGGGGAAGGGCTCCTCCCTTCTGGATTTGTGAGAAGCGAGTTCCTTGGCTATGACTGGGGGCTGTGGGCTGGGCGGGAGGGCTTCCTCTATCTCCTTGGTGGAGACATATGGAGGCTTACCATACTCTGGATGGATGGAGATTGTCGACGTTTTCTCGTGGCATGGCAAGCGCTTGGTGGGTCACATCAGGTTCAGTGTCCAAGCCCTGTTGTGGTGAGGTGACACTTGTTGTTGCTTTAAGTGTTTAAGAGGTCGTCTTCTGCCTTAGCAATTTTGACTGCCCTGTCCCTCTTTTGGACTTGTGTGTGAGTAGGATACACATATCTATTGTGAGGTTTGGTATTCATAAAAAAAATTATTTTTGTGTTGATATGATTTCTATTTTCGTATATTGATATAATTTCATTTTTATCTTTGGCTGCTCTGTTTATATACATATATATGTTGACACTTGTGGCAAGTGATATTAGGACTACTCATCTCTGCCCAAGAGTTGACAGTAAGAGGCAGACTGCAACTTTGTTCCTAAAACAGTTCCTAGATCATCCATATATCAGACTACCACCTCATCTTTTGAAATACCTTCATTGGTGGACAATCAAGTCAAATGTCTGTGGAGGAACCTTTTTGAAATGCCAGATTACAATCAGCATCTATTAGTAGACACCTCCCTACAAGGATAGAGCGCTCACTTCAACTCAGAAGTAACTTCAGGGCTATGGTCAGTGTTATTTACCTTTATGGCCCTTTCCACTGTTGGCCCTGGTTAGTCCTTCTCTCACTCAACACACCACTGACAGTTCATGTCAAATCCCCGCCATCCGTAAACACGCCGCTTCCTCTCCAATTTTCCCATCTCCCCCTCAGCTTCCGCTCACGCATTCACACACGTAGTCAAGTTCAGAGGTCACTTCCAGTACACTCGAATGTAAATATACCACACAATGTGGTTAGGACTGACATGTTATCAGTCAGCAGAAAAGAAGCTCTTCCAAATCAACCACCTAGACTTCGAGGCAGTCATCCAAGCTATAACACATTGGGCACCATACCTAAAAGACATATCTTATGATAAGAACAGACAATTTAACAGTGGCTTTCCACGTAAATCTCCCGGGTACGACAAGGTCAGCAACCCTTTGCAGATTAACATTTAAACTGTACAAACTCACAGGCAGTCTCAACTTAAGAATAAAGGCAAGACACATCCCAGGAGTGTCAAATGCAGGTCAGCCAAACCATCACCAACAAAATGGATGCTTCATCCGGAAGCATTCCAACTGGCGATAAGAGACCATGCAATCCAAGAACCTACTACCACTACTTGGTTCCCAGAGCTCGTCACATTAGCAGGGTATCTAATCCTTAAGCTCCCAAACTGGCCAAATCTTCTGCATTCTCACACAAAGCAAGTTCATCCAAGACTAGATCTCTACTAACTTCATGTATGGAACATATTACATTCAACCTTGTCGAGAGAGGATATTCAACCACAGCAACCAAGGCATCCATAAGAAGCCTCCAAATGGTAGAGTTGTTACCTGCTTGCGAGATCTAAGGGATTTTCAGCAGCTGAGGCCACTTCACAACAAGTAGCAGAGTTATTACACCACCTGCAAAGCACAAGAAGCCTTAAAAGTTCAACACTAGGCACCTATTTAGCTATCAGCTCCGTTTCAACCGTGGGTAACAGAATCAAATCACAGTGTTTATTGAGATCGTATAGACTGGAAGATCAACAAAAGAAATTCAGAGCCCCAGCCTTGTGTCTGAACATAGTGCTCAAGCATCTTAACAGCAATGCTTATGAACCTTGACAACAAACATCAAACATCTGACTCAGAAGACCTTATATCTTCTTGCTTTAGCCACGGCAGCCAGGATGTCATAGATACATGCAATTGATTTCATCTTAACAAGATTTGACAGCTACAATATTGCATCGGCTCATCTTGGCTTGAGATGGGATTTCTTCGCCAAGAATCAATTACCTGGACAACCAGACAGGCAGTTTCATCTCATCCATTCTGGGATCAGAGGAATTCGAAGATTTATCATTATACCCAGTGTGAGCCTCACCCATATAGTTGCAAAGGACAAGTTCCAAAAGATGAAGATTAAGAAAACTGTAAATTACTTTATCAAGGAATGCATTAGCAGACATCTCCCGAACAACCATATCCTTCTGGATGAGAGCCTCAAGGCAGCAGGGCTGGATCGATCTACCATCAACATCCAACCCACACGAAGTCAGAGTTATAGCATCTACCCCAGCACTTCTTCATGGCAACTGCTCCCTCCCGACGATTATGGAAGATTGTTTCTGGAGATCAGACACTGTTTTCACCAATCACTATCTCAGAGATTTTTCCACATAAGATGTTGCTGGAATTAACCAATTTTGACCTTTAGTAATCACACAACAATCTTACAGTGCCAACCAGAAAACATATTTCTACACTTTCCCATGATCACATAGAATTGTTGATGTCAGGTTTCTGTCCCATAACTACTGACTGAGAGTCCCCTGTTTTACTTCGTAATTCAGAACATGAGTGGCAATGATTGTGTGAAGTTTATGACCTTCTCTAACACAATAATCGTTTTAAAAGTAAGATGGACACTTTGTTAAATCCACAGAATCAGTTTTTCACTCCTTATTTTCACCAATAAGTAGGTGTTACACCACTAGATGTAAGAAAATCAAGATGTTTTCATGTTCCCATGTGGTTATTCAACAGATAGTGGTCTTAATCAAGCACATAGGTGGAACCCAACACCTTCTGTGGGATTCAAGCAATTAGTGTGAGTCAGGATAAGGTAAATATGTATCTTTTAGAGTGAAAGTATCCTTTTTCTTATCCTGACTCGTACGCTAAAGCTCCCACCCAAGCCGTTCCCGCTTTGTTTCTGTTCTCCGAGAACACAGCACATGAGATGAGATAAGCGGATATGAGTCTTGATAAGTATAAATGATATTTTACACTAAAAAATACATTTTATTTCTGACTTTTTATATATATTTTCTAAGGTAAGCTTCTGGTTTTCTCTTTTCAGCTGTGTAAAAGTTATGTGACGAGGTCTTCATTTATAAGTACAGATCAGTGTATCATCTACAATAAACATACTGCGAAATTTGATTGCAGTCTTTCTGTTGCAGACTTCAATATTTCACAAACTTACATGAAATGACTCCTGAAGTGCATAATGTGAATTCAGTCCTGCATCACTGGACACAGGTATGTATAGTTTTACTCACATGAACTGAACTTCAAATACTCTTATATCATACCAGAGTTGCTTCCTAGCCTCTCTATTTTGACATTAACTAAAAAACAAAACCCAAGCCATCATGGACACAAGTCAAATATTTAGTTTTAAAATGGCTGTGTCAAAAGACTGACTATGGTAACCAAACAGTTTCTTTATTTATCTCCTTCCTATCTGGGATTTTGTTAAATAAATCTATGAGCCAAAATAATTTCTTTCTTATTTTTGTGGCAGACAATTTCTTTTTTCTTACAACAGTATGAAGCATAATTATTATTTTTTCTATATTTCAGGGACAACTTTTTTTTTCAATAAAATCCCTGGTCACCCCCTTTAAGTATCAAATAGTCGGCTCCTTATCTTCAATATCCATAGCACAGAGTGGTAACACCTCCCACAAATACAAGTGGAAGTAGGTCACCCATTCAAAGTTTGCTGCCCTTAACCCTCTGGATGCTGAGGGTTTTTTTTCTGACGCACATTTTCCTAAGATCAGAAAAGTGAAGGTTGTGCGCTAAATTTCCTATTTGATGGTTTAAATTTAACTGCAAATATTAAACCGGTTTAAAAAACAACAACTACTAAGTGTTTTCCGAGAATGTATTCGCTGTTGAAAAACAGTACATTTCTCCGCTTTTATCGTACACCTAGTTTATTGTAACTCAGGTCACTTGGTGAGAATTAGCTGTGGGTAAGGACAATATATGTTTGTGGTGTTTTGTTCACGAGGAACCAAACTATTCCAGCGCAAATATCAATATTGAAACTGTATACGTTTAGTAATAAAATCCCTCCATAAGAAATGAGGAAATCGTACTTAATAAAAAAGAGGTAATAGAGAAATGGATGGCCCTATATAACCTATAACTTAGTCCTTAGATTCCAACATTCTCCTGATTGTGTAAGTGTAACTTGACTAATGTTGCATCAATATTAATGGAGCACCAGCCCTATCATCAAATGTAATGAAATACCAAAAAAATAACACCATTCCTTTTCACGTCATGGGTGGTTTTATGTCTTTGATAACGTAGGAGAAAGACGACACTGGTATTTTGATTAATATATATCTCCCCTAATTTTCGTTCATGGTATGGAAAATCTTGATGTGTAAAACAGAATTTGACGCTTTTTCGACAAAACATAAAATGACTGCTTTCACCACGTAAATAATGTCTTGAATATATAAACAAATAGATAGTTTATCGTGTATCTTAATTGGGCAAGACAAGCACCTGTTTGGCATCAATTTACGTAATGAAATACCCAAAAGAATATTTCAAAACAACCAAAATTATAGTCAGTATTGGACATATATTTATTCATTATTATGTTATTATTTCTCTTCATCTCGTCTCAGAATTACACAATAAAAGATGCGAAGAAAGCTCTATTGGTATAGAATTATCAGGATAATCGTATACGGTTGAACCACCGGGGTACCTGGCATGGGTTTTATTTTTGTACATTTTACAATTCCTGGAGAAATAAAGTAAACAGTTTAATATCCTGTGATCCCAATATTGTAAAAAGAATGAACCCATTGATTATATAATTCAAAACGAGAGGAATAATTCGGAAATTGTTTGCGCACCTGGCGAATCGTTAGATATCACTGTTCTGTGTATCAAATGACATAAAAAAAACACTTCCAAGACCAAGACAATTCTTTCAGAAATGTGTGCATATATTTTACTGAAAAATATTATCCATTTTGTTAAAGTAATATATTCAGTTTTAGTTATAAAATAAAATGAAACGGCTATTCATGGACATTGTTTATATGAACTTATAATATTGACTATTACACATCCCAAGAAATACGTACATGCTGCAGTTACATTTACTCTTCATCTTATAACACTTGTCCAAAGGAAAGAAATGTTGTATTCGGCACTAAAAACCTATCAATTGTTATGTAAACAATGTTTAAACAAACAGGAGATTATCAAAGGTTCGTTCATACATGTTGTGGCCTATATTTACGTATGATATCATTTTGAACATTGACAAATATCCAAAGTGAAATTAATAGTGTGGAAAAATGTATAAAACAATTGCAAAATCTACATCATAACAGAAACTGTAAACAGCATGATACAATGATCGTGTGCACTCTTATTCAAGGACCTTCACCTCAAAGAAATTACCAAATATGTACAACAATGTTGACATATGACATCAGTACCTGTGTCTGACTATTACAAAATGGCGTGATCAATGTCAACAGTACGAGGGGTTTTACGTGGGGACTTTCGTTGATTCAGGGATCGTATATACATAAATGTGACATGTAAGTAATCAGAAACATTCTGACAATCTGTGTACAATTATTTGTTGTTATAATTTTCATTGAAACAAACGGAAATAGTCAGAAATTCAGATAAATACTGTTGTCGTTGTGCGTGATTATGCGTCAGTCATGGCGTCACACAGGACGGTAACTTTGACAATTTCTGTTGAAAATATCAAATCATTGCATGTATCTACCTATGTGTCCCTGTGGCATCCAGGGAGTTAATCTTACTCTTGCATTGAATTGCCATGTTGTTCGGATGTGGCATCATTGAGCCCTGAAATCGCCATCATAACTTTGTGGTGTGCATTGTTACTGTTACGGGGGACAACAGTCTTTTGTCCTGTTCCTACAGTCTGATGCATATTATTAACTAACTTGACATCTTATTTTTCTGTAATTTGTTCTTATTTGTACATTATAAAGTGGTCTTGCTTATTTACTGGTAGCTTTGTCCAGTTTTGTACTGTCAATCGTTTCGTTCTCTACTTTTGTTGCATTCTTTTGTGGGTGTTTAAATTTTACATGTTTGGTATTTTACCAAACAGAATTCCTTGCCATGTGGCAGGTTGTTGTTTGTGGTACCATGTTGTCTTTGTTCTCTGTTACCGTTCACGAATAGCAGACTTTGAGCTGCCATTTTGAATCAAGAATGTCTCCTCCAGTCCTTTAAATTTCAAGCGCTCCTTACAAAACCCCAAGGGATGCTGCTTTCATCCTCTCTTCCCTTGGACTTGAATTTTTCCAAAATCGGTATTGGTTCTCTCTCTTTCCACCATTTGTTGTTGTTATTAGTCTTATGGCTGCAGTTCTCCACCTCTCCTTGTCGCCCTTGTCCAAGGCTTTATCAGTTTTTTTCAGCTCTGTTCAACTACTATCAAGACTCATTTCCAAGTTCTATGAGTTGATATTAGCTCTTAACAACACTGTTTCTCTTCAGATTCATACCATGTACGTCATATTCAGTCACAGTCATAAGAGGCTAGAGCACATGGAATATTCAGCGTGTGTTTCAACCTTCCTCATGTAGTCAGTCAACTTTTAGCATTTTTTTTGCTAGTTTGTCTCCATATCACCTATCATCCAACACATTTATCAAGGCAAACTGCATGCTTGAAGAGGTAAGGGTTGCTGGCAATCACTGGGGTCGCTTTGGTTACTGAGATTATGATCCTGCCAGTCTCCCAGTTCCTCCAATTTAAAATATGGCAGTGATGGGGCGATGTTCCTGTGTGACTGGCACCTGCTACTACCAGCCACCCCCCAACTACACTGAGGGGATCAGCTTCGATTCTTACTTTGTTAACTGCTTTTCATCTCAACTAAGCTGGCAATCCTGCTTCTTGATGTCAATCTTTCCATCATCTCATGGAACAGCTGAGTTTTAAGATGGAGGAGGGAAAGTCTCAGCAGTCCCTGTAGTTCATAAGGGGCAGTTTCACACAGCCTTGAATCTCCTCTTGTTTCCTGAAGACAGGTTGTTATTGATTCAGCCGCTGGCATCTTTTCTTTAGCCATATCTGGAGACATCTTGGTGAAGGACATTACCAGATTTTATTGACTCGCCTCTTGAGATTTTGTTTTCAAACCTTGCATAGAATGTGATTAGATTGGACTCTATGTCCTCATTGTCAGTGTTGGAACACTGAGTAGACTGTCTTCAATAACATCCTTTTGTGCCCCCTCATTACCCTTTTCTGGATGCCAAGGGTTAGGAACACTTCTAGCTGACAGTGGTGGTTGAGTTGGTGGGCAACCTCAAGGCTTGACACAGCAACTGCCTGAAATTCCTTCCCATCATTCATGCCATTTAAAGGTAGCATACTACATTACCAAGATGGAGCCTATGCATTCCTGACTTTTCCTGGAGGTAACATGCCAGTTCCAGTGTTTCCTATCTCTCAGTGTTAAAACTTTGTTCACTCAACTCTAAGATCATCTTCCCGAGGCAAGGAAGTTAACTGACTTTAAAAGTCCAGTTTCCACCCTTGCCGAACTAGGCTGGAATTCCTGGGCTCAATCGTTGCGACACCAGTGGCTATTACTAATTATGTCCCTTCTAAGCCTATCCTATGGACCAATCAGATTCCAACTCTCGTATCACTTGCGTTTGCTTCACACAAAATTGTGGCGCCCAGTCAGGACGATCTGATCGATAATCAAGATCTATATCGTGATAAAACGGGTCTTCCATCGCGAAATGCATCAAATC
This sequence comes from Haliotis rufescens, assembly GCF_023055435.1. Classification (NCBI taxonomy): domain Eukaryota; kingdom Metazoa; phylum Mollusca; class Gastropoda; order Lepetellida; family Haliotidae; genus Haliotis; species Haliotis rufescens. The sequence goes on from NW_025963979.1 coordinate 1,127,492, forward strand.
ACGTGAGCACCTTGATTAAAAACATGAAAGGATTTTGAAAATATCTGCTGACAATGAATTGGCGATGCACATGCTTTGCAAATCCCGCAATCGATCGAAATCTGCACGACAGTTTACAAACCGGATTTTGATTTCGGTGCGCGATTTTGATTTGACTATGCATAGACTCGTTAGTCCAGCCAAAATGTAACTCAATAATACCAGCCTAGTTCGGCAAGGGTGGAAACTGGACTTTTATAGTCAGTTAACTCTTTTGTCTCGGGAAGATGCTCTAAGATCAGTCCGTGTATCTCTTCCACACAGAAAGGAAGTCCCAGTTTTCTAAAAATAAGCTCGACTGAACCTGTTTCGTACTATGCTGGTCGCATGAAACTCTAGGTAAAAGAGTGAACCGCGTGTACTGCAAGCTCCTGCCCATCTTGTGATACCTTCGTTTTGTAACATCACGATAGTATAGAGAGCTCCGCAGTATGGGCTGTTGCTGTGAGGAACTTATGTGTACTGCTGTAATAATGGCAGGCAAGCAAGGGAGTGACATTGTCTTCATTCTTCCGGAGCAAAAACAGTACTCTCACGGTCGGAGGGTCTAAATTGCCTTTTAAGTGTAAGAAAATTGACTCAGAGACTGACAAAAAGGGTGACAAAGATATGGGCACTAATGATTGTAGTCAGAAACCTCAAAAACGTAAACTTGATTCATTGTCTGAGACAGGGGCCAGATACGTCAACTGTCAGTTGTCAAAAGGCCAGCCAAACTAAAATTTGGAAATTTAATTCTGAATGGTTACAGGAATTCAAATGGTTACTATATGAAGAGGAATGTGGTAGAATTATGATGTACTGCAAGATATGTGAGGCAGCTTGTAAACAAAATGGTTTTACAAAAAGGTTGCATTAATATGAGCAGCATTGAAAGAGCATCGCAATAGCTTGGCACATCACCATGCTGTTACCACGATGTATCAAAGAACTTCCATGAATGCAGCAATGGAAAGAACTGATGAAAAATTGACTGTGATGATGAGAACTGTACTGTTCATGGCACAAGATGGATGTACCAGTTTAAGTGGTGGGGTATACGGTGGGCTGTGTATAAGGTGAGTTTTTTGTACCTCGAATTAGGGGGCTTTCATGGGGGATCGTCTTATACACAGGGTTGAAGAGTTTTGATGTTTTTTCCCCCAAAACAGACATAACTGTGAGCACGTAACACCGGAAATACCATGTCAACAAATCCTTACTGAAGTACGCAAACTAATCATGTAATTTTAATTATATTCAAAATTTCATTCAATATTGTTTATTTTCATTTTGGCAAAATGGTATGTGAAGTGATCGGAAGATCGCACAACTCACATTTATTTACAGCAACCATTGTCATATTACCGCTATTGACACCTTGAAACAAACTTTAGTGGATAGAGAATGGATATATATATATCATAAATGCCATACTTTGACATTTATTGTAGTTTGACTATAATTTGTCAACATAAAGTTTTCACTATCGCAAGCATGGAAGCATCGGCAGTGATTGGTCAAATTGTTCCATATGAAAAAAATATCTCGCAAAAGGGATCAGCTGTACCAAAGTTCTACACTTATGGTTATTAATTTATTTCAAATATATATAGTAAAATACTACTAAATAACATGATATTGGAATAAACTATTCCGAATAAAATAATAGTTTCAGATTCAATCCTTTCAATTATTGTATCAAAATTCTTTAAGGTTATATCATTGGGTAATTATTAACCAAGTCACCGGTAGATTCCGAGAAACATGTGTACAGCTGATTGCTACTTCTGGCTTAGTTTATGAGAAAATACACACGGTAATTTATTCTCTGCATTTAAAACAATGCCTATCAGAACAGGAAATACAATTTAATCGGTAAATGATCATGTCTACTTTTTTTTATCTCAACTTTTAAATTTGTATTGACCAAGTTTAATTGTTATGATCTGTTCGTTTCCCTGATCGCTGAAGGGAAACTATGTAATTTTTTTCTGCAGAAGACAAACACGTTTTTATTGCAAATGTAGGGATTGTGTATGCACTGGTGACGTGCTTCATTCCGATTTGCTTTATAGACTGGGTATATAAATAAGCATCAATTTTAAAGGCTTGTACAGGGGGGGGTGTCTCATACGTGGGGTCGCTTTATAGACGGCGATATACGGTATATGCATTCTGATTCAGTGGAAGAAATGGAACATGCATAAGTTGAATGCACTATTGAGGATCTAACAGAAAAAATATAGGAAAGCAGGTTCTTCGGTTTAATCATCGATGAAACAGTAAATGTTACTGTGAAAAGAAAACTGATTATGTTCATCAGAGTAGTGCTTAATGGAAAACCTGAGACAATATTTTCTGGGAATTTTACAGTACAAGTGGGACAGCCGAGTATGTCACAGAGAAAGTGAAAGAAGTGTTACTACAGTGGAACATTCCTGTCGAAATTGTCTTCTGTTAGGGTCTGATGGCCAAAGTGTGATGACTGGATGGCGAAGTGGGGATGGTGTTTGACTGCAACAAGGCGGCAGCCCTTTCATGATTCAAGTGCATTGTTTCGCCCACAGGGTGGCTTTAGCATCCCCTCATGCAACCAATGTATCCAAGACCATAACTGATTACAGAGAAACACTGAGTAACATTTACAAACTGTGTGAATATTCAGCGACAAGATATGCCAGATTAGATGAACTGTGTGAGGTTCTTACTTATTCTGATTTTTCAAATGTGAAACAGCCGTGCAGTGTGGGTTGGCTCTCTGTTGGGAGGGCTGTTAAGGGCTAAAAGATAACGGAATAACTGAACAGCGCTTGTCATAGAAACAGAAGAGGAAGCGGCAGAGGAAAATAATGGTGCAGCAGTCAACAGCCAGACAACCTATATGCTATCGGATGTGTTATATCAAATGGACAAACTCGGTACAACCTTTCAGAAAGATAATCTGAATCTCGGCATGTTAATGCCAATTTTGAACTCAACCTGTGACTCATTGCAAAGCTTGCTAGAAACACCTGAAGAAAATTAGCAATCTTTTATTGACAACATGCAAAAATGATCTAACATGTCTGTTTATTCAACATTTATTAAATGGATAGAATCTTTTCTTGTAAACATACCACAGTTTGTGACTATATGGTATCAAATCATCTCTAGCCTTCACATCTATGGGAGCCCACTAAGGTTGAGTGCTCTCTTCTGGTTATTATATCCTATGCACAAATGACTGTATCAGTAATTGTGTAACCGAAAAGTTTGCAGATGACTCAGTGCTGGCTGGATTAATATTTTTAGCAGTCTGATATTGATTGTCGCCCACAAATTTCAAAATTTGTCGAATGGTGCAAGATTAATTTTCTTACTCTAAATGTTATTAAGACAAAGGAAAGGATTTTAGAAAAAAGAAAACTGAAAGTCTGTCTGTTGTTTATGTTTAGACTACCTTAGAAGGAAAGATTAACAATCAATGATGTTTTGTGGGATATAATGGGCAGAGTGTGGATGATGCAGGCGGAGGTGATAAGCAGGGTCCTATAGGAGGTGAAATCGCTAACAGCTGGACGCGTTGTGTTGTTAGGATGCCATGACAGTTGGGGAGTTAAAGTAGTGACGTCATGAGACCAAGGTTAGTGACGTCATGGGAGAAATGACGTATGGTTGCCATGGGGAGTATCTTAGGGGGGTATTGTGAGAGGAGAATGTTTGTAAACATATGGTGGAAAATGGTAAATGGAATAGTTACTAGTATTAATTATGCGGAGCTGACCATAAACCGATTTAGCTAAATAATGCTAAATCATATTATTGGTTGAGTGGGATCAGTATCTTGGCACCATTATTGATTCAAAACTCACTTGGAATTTCAATACGGAGCATGTTTTTTAAAAAAGGCCATAAGCGATTGATATTCTTACGGAGTCTGAGGTATTTTTAAGGTTGATGGTACACTATACTCTCTGTTTTATAGAACATTTATTCAAGGCGTTTTGGTTTTTAATGTCCATTGCTGGTATGGGATCCTGTCAGTTCAAAATATATCCTAAATATCTAAAATTGTAAATACAGCAAGCAAAAGTTCAGGAACCATATTTCAACACATCGGTGACGTGGAGATCGGTTTTCCAGCTCTACTGATCCCACATCAAATCATGATTGAGCCCCCTACATAACATTCATGTTCGGCTACGTTGAAATTCTGGAATTTTTGCCTTGTCTAAACCACACTGTGAGGTCAAGACAGTATCTTGATTTATCAGTGAAAAGTACTGAAGCCCAGCCCTGGTCTGTCCAATTGATGTGATCTTCAGCCTCATCCAAACGTGAAAGCTTGTGATGTCAGGTCAGTGGAATGTGAATGCATACCATCTTTGACCGGAGTCCAGCCTCATGAACATGTCTTTCCACTGTGGTTGTATGCTGTTGACCACCTACATGTTGCTTGGTAGCTGATCCAAACATCTGGTGTGGATTCCATGCCCTGCTGATCACACTTTGACTTTGACGTTATGTTGACCCAGTTTCAAGCATGTCTATACATCTGCCTAATTCTTTGGTCATCAAATGACAGTTTTGATGCTGAGGGGTCATATGTGCATTCATTTGTTGCAATCCTCAGTAGCAAATGTTGTTGTGCTCTCTGATAATGATGTGCAATAAGGATTCTGTCACAATAAATTCAAACACGTTTTCAAGCACCCCGTGGCTATCATGCCCATGACTGCATGCCTCTATCTGTTCATCATGAAAGTAGGGTCATATAGGGGTTACCCGATCATTGTGTACAGGGATATTTAGGGCTCCAAGGCTGAAAGGCTGTAGAGCCCTATTGTAATTGTTGTGTTTCTTATTATTATTATTATTCCGCCGTTTTTTGTTCCAATCCTACATCAGCAAGCAGTTACCACAAAAATCCCAATGCCATTGGCTCAATGGCTAAGGGTAGACAACTCATCAAAGTTTCAACTTCAGCAGCAATAATCTTCGAAACCAATTGTCCAATGACTTCCACATTTGTCATGCTGCAGCGCAATCAGATGCCCATCATTTTGTACTGTAGGACCATGGTAGCTACAAGGCACAGTTTGGCAGCCATATTAGATTGAAGGTTTTCACCATGTTTTTAACAGTTTTCTCACTACTTGGCTGCCAAACTCTTCTTCTCTCACAATATCACAGCAAAAGCTTCAAAACTTCTCGGACTTTGTCTCTTTGCATGATACCCCAGCACACTTAAGTCGCTTTTTGCGATTTGTTTTCGATGGCCGCAATATTAAATGCTACTTCCGGTCGGAAGTTGTCACAAACATTTTTGCGTGATTTCTTAATGATGTTTTTACATCAAATCTTATCATGCAAAGTAGTTGCAGCAACTGCTTCCTATGTTGCTATTGGCCACTGAACATTTTTTAATGCAAACCTCTTGTCCTTTGACAGATAGTCCTGACAAATCCAGAACACTAAACCTTTCGACTGTAGCTCAGCTGACAAAAAAGTTACAGCCTGTTAAAGAAGGAACTCTCTCTTCTCCCTGACTACTTGACCCCCTGCAATTAACTTGACATATAGCAGACCTCTGAACACTTGTTTCTCGGTTAATACTGGTCCAATGTCGACCTAATTTCGTATGTGTATGTGGACAGGGCTTGTGGATAATCCTGGCTAATTGATGCTACATAGCTCCGACCACTACGGAGTGAAAAATGAAACATGATTCATGTATAACAACATCTTTTAACCTATTGTTCCTCACCATATAATCCAATAACTGTCAGACAAGGCACACTTTAGTATTCACATATGCAAATCGATATTGAAAGGCATTCACAAATCCCAAGTCCTACCTACACCAAACTGTGATCTGACATGTTTTGAAAATGTCATTTTTTGGGGAGACAAAGAGATTATATGACACTTTAAACTATTCCTGTAAGACACTGAAATAAGCGTTTGGTCCATATAGCCATGATCAGTATTGTTGGTAGACCTGTGGTAGAGGTTTAGGGATTAAATAAACTAGTATGTGAGCATTGTATATAGTTTTCTGTGAACAGCTTTTGTGTTTATCCGCTATGATCAGTTGTCAGTGTCAGTGACATACACTGTGCATACTGCTGGTGGACAACGCAAGCAGAAATGGACTATAGAAATATATTTAAGAATCAGTGAAAGAAGCTGCAGTAAAAGGTTGGAATAAGCCCTGTTCACTGTATTTCAATCTACCGAAGAATCATGATGAATATTATCGGAATTAAGGCCTTCTCCAATAGGCATATTTATTTCTTGAATTAATAATGATCCCATGATGTTGTGCCCTGTTACCTGGTGAACTGCAACTGTGTTCTATCCCTATGGTTTACCGAATTCAGAGTGACTTACTGCATAATGCCAGTAATAAATGTCCACAGAAACGGACTATAGAAATCACATGAGCGCAACATGTCAACATGCTGATTCGGTTATGTCTAAAAGTTGTATTCTTGGCACCAATGCAAGGTCGTGCACTGACTGTCTGACCACATTTGCCAATACAAACATCGAAGATATAGTGTACAGTGATCCCTCGGTACAACGCTACCTTCGGGGTCCAAACAATTGACGAGCATTATAGATGATCAGCGGTTTAACCGAGGTGGAGTTGTAGGTGCATGGTGGATGACCAACAAAACACTATACATGCTCTGCCTACCTAACACCATCTTTGTTGCATGTTTCAGAGTTAAAAAAGATTAGAATAGAAGTTGTTTATGATTCATGGTGTTAAATTTTTTTATCGACTATTTAATATGCTCATTAAAAAACACACATAATATCCCTTCAGCGAATTCAGGTGAATAAACAGCTTTTACAAACTTGGTCAATAAATGTATGAAATTTGATATAAAACATCACTAAACATGATGATTTACGTTTTAAAATGTATTAACTGCTCTCCAAGTTATTGTTTCATATGCAGAGATTAAGATTACCATGTGTATTTTCTTGTAAACTAAGCCGGAAATAGAAGTCAGCTGTCCACACTTTTCCTCCCAATCTACTGGTGATTCAGTTAAAAAGTATCCAATGATACAACTTCAAAGAATGGAACAATTTGACCTGTCATCGTAGGGACTTCTCATGATACATGAATTTCCATTTCGAAAACGTTATGTTGAGATGTCAAACTGCCTCAAGACCCATGAAGATCCGGGTTAGAATAAGTCTAAAGTTTGTTTCAAGGCATCAACGGCGGTGATCCGTGGTTGCTGTAAATAACGGCGAGTTGTGCGATCTACCGATCACTTTGCATACGATTTGGCCAAAATTATTGTAAACATTATTATAATTATTGAATGAAATTTTGAATATAATTAATAAAATATATTGCAAACATTTGTCTAGATAAACAATGAACAGTTTGTTCATAACCAGATATTATAATAATAGGATTAAATTCAGTACTTCAGTTCGGACTGTTGACTGGTATTTCCGGTGTTATGTGATCGCGGTGACCAGTTGACAATGTTTTCTGAGATGGGGGAAAACATTGGAAAACTTCAGTTTATGTTAGTAAATTTTGGGAGCCATGCTTCTCTTGATGCTATAGCCATGAACAGTATTATTGTAGACCTGTGGTATAGGTTTATGGATTTACTACGTTAGCTTTGTGTTCAGTTTTCGGCAAACTGCATTTGTGTTAATCAATTATGGACTACCAAGAACAGTTGTCAGGGTCAGTGAGATACAGTGTACATACTGCTGGTGGACAAGGCAAGCAGAAACGGACTATAGAAATATATTTACGTTTACGGTTGTATCTTCAATGGTTCTGCATAGAAACATTGCAATTTGGTAATATTTATCAACATCGTATTTTTGTGAAAACTAAAGTGGCTTCGTGTTTCTATGTGTCACACCTATACATTGAGTAAACATACTGAAAGAAGCGGCAGTAAAGGAACAAATAAGCTCCGTTCACTGCATTTCAATCGATGCAAGAATCATGATGAAAGGCCTTCTCAAATTATATACTTAACTTATTACCGGACACCGTGAGGTTTGTGATGTGATTCTGTGTCCTGTTCTAAGGTGAACTGCCTCTTTTTTACCGCTAGGGTTTACCAATTTTAGTAATGGCAGAGAGAAATCATCTTTCCGAGGCAAGAGAGTTAACTGACTTTAAAAGTCCAGTTTCCACCTTTGCCGAACTATGCTGGAATAACTGGGCTCGATCGTAGCGCCACCAGTGGCTATTACTAAGTATGTCCCTTGTAAGCCTCTCCTAAGGACCAATCAGAATCCACCTCTCGTATCACTTGTGTTTGCTTCACACAAAATGGTTGCGCCCGGTCAGGACGATCTGATCGATAATCAATATCTATATTGTGATAAAACAGGTCTTACATCGCGAAATGCATCAAATCACGTGAGCACCTTGATTAAAAACATGAGAAGATTTTGAAAATATCTGCTGACAACGAGTTGGTGGTGCACATGCTTTGCAAATCCTGCAATCGACCGAAATCTGCACGACAGTTTACGAACCGGATTTCAATTTCGATGCGTGATTTTGATTGGACTATGCATAGACTCGTTAGTCCAGCCAAAATGTAACTCCATAATACCAGCCCAGTTCGGCAAGGGTGGAAACTGGACTTTTATAGTCAGTTAACTCTCTTGCCTCGGCAAGATGGTGAGAAATGCTCTATAGAAATCACGTGTGTGCAGTATGTCAACATGCTCATTCGGCTATCTTAAGGTGCTATTCTTGGCAGTGATGCAGGGTCGTGCATTGATGATCTGGTCCCATGGACCAATAACTTTGAACATATTGTGTATAACCACCAAAATACCGCTTCAACCAGCACTAACAAGGGGTATTTCACGGTAAAGGCCTGTCAGCCACTGTAACGGTATAGCGAGACAGCGGTAGCGCTATATCACGGTAATTGAGCTACTGGTACCAGGCGATGCGCTCAGTAAACTGCATTGTTTCCCAGGTCGTGTTTTAGTTGTGTTAGGCCCCATCGCTGTTCTCAGTTAATACAAACTGTGAACACACAATGCATAACCACCTAAATACTAATTGCTTCAACGGACACTGAGGATAGATGTGATGTATGAGAGTTCTCCCAGGTGAATGGCTCAAGGTGATTGTTTCGTGTGCGATAGATGTGATGTCATATCTGCCAATTCATATTACATAATATCAGTAGGTATGCAGCCAAGACCAAATACTCCAGTGATTTATGCACTTGGGATACAATGACATGTATTAACCAAGTCAGCGAGCCTGACCCATCGATCCCGTTAGTCGCCTAATGTGGCCAGAGACTTTATCAGCCAGTGCTCTATCATTGGACCAGAGCGCCATCACATGTAATCCGTGCTCATTTAATGGGCCATAAGCACCCCAGACGCATACGCAATTCAGTAAATAGCGAATGAGGTCTTCCCACGAATCCGGTTTCTTTGATATGCCGACAGATATCCTGCATGTTGTGATTAACATGTGCTTCCTTGATGTACAAACTATAGTCTGTGTGATATCAACCCGGATATTGACATGATATACATTTCTATCATATAATGGGTAGGTTTCTCTGCAGGATAAAGCCAACGGATAAAAACAATATCCATTGGGGTCATATGCAGATAGAGATTCAAATGTCAAAGGTCAAGTAGGGACTACTTTCACTGTTTACAAACAAACATGGCGTCGCCTTTGTCATTCGGCGATTGAGTCAGAATTAACCATCGAGAATCTGGAGAAACTAGTGGGATAATTGCTATCATTATCCAAAGAATAGTCTAATATACTGAAAATCAGTGTCTAACTGGGGAGTAGCTAAGGCATTTTGCAAGTTTGGGCTACACTGGAGACATAAATTGCAAAACAATTCTGCGAGAGCACTAGTCCTAACCAAGCGGGATCACTTTCCATATCTGTGCTTGTAGACCTCTGTGAATTGTTTGAAATGGTTACCTTGTTTCTTTTTGTCTGACTGCACTTTGAAACGTTATGACTGGACAGACTGTCAACAACGTCTGACCGTGGTGTGACGTCTCAGAGACTAGGGTTAGAGTAGCTTCCCTTTGACAAAGGGCAGTCTAGCGGACAGACCGATGGATACCCACGAAAGGCAAGTAAAAACAATCCGTGTAGGCAATTATTGTTTTGCGTATATGTTGTTTCACCACTGTATAAGAAACATGTTTCAGTTGGAACTATATTGGCTACTGTCACTGTCCGACTGACACATCACTTACCCTGTGACATAATATATATTAATGCTCACATTCCAGGAAAACTTGCAATGTTTCAGTAATGTTTGTGAGAGAAGGGAAGAGATTTTCAAGCACAGAATTATACATGACATTATACGATAAAGAGGTTATCATGCTTGTGTGTCGTCAAGGCTCTCTAAATACAATGTTTATTCCTAACACAGGATATTTACCATCCCCCAAAACACTCGCCTGATAACCTCTATATACATGTATACATCAATACAAACTCTTGACATGATGCACATGCATACATATATACGTCAATACAAATTATTATAATTATTTCATTAATTCATTAAGATTAGTACCAAGTTAGATGTGAGACGGCAGCAAGGTATTCGACAGCACAATTCTCCCCTGCAAGAAATTGTCTTTTGTAACGGCCAATATATTTTTCCAGGTGTCAGTATTTCTTTTGCTTCACAAGCTGAAAAACAGAAACTTCAACAAGAGACTGTTCTGTCGTTATGAAGTCTAGAATCTTGAATGGGTTTGGTTTGGAGTCTTTTGTTCCACCCCTCAACATGAATAGTTGTGCGTGGCCCGACTGTACGGAAGTGGTTCCAAGTCTTGCGACCATGGTTGCCTTCTCCCTTCCCATTCATTTTTCTAACGAAACCAGACCCGCCATTGTTGTCCATCAAAGTGAAAAACTTATGGTGATACGAAACATGCTTAATGGATTGCTCCAATCGTATTACCCTATTTCGATTATTGGAAACACTGTGAAAAGATAAGAATTTATGGCTAACCCAATCCCTAACCAGGCTTAGTCGAAGGATCGAAAAGGATTTTTTCATTGTAAAGACGTGTCAGTTTCCTTAAGACCCTAAAGCAGTTTGGATCGGAAAGGTTTGTCAGCTTCCCTAAGACCCATGGGGCTGGGTAAGTCAGATGCATTAGAGCGTTAGCTTGTCACAAAATGGGGAGAGCTTAGAACGATCGGGATTCGACTCAGTCGACTGCAAACTGCACTCTCCTCTCCTCCTCCCCTAATACTAGAAGATAGTATTAGTATTGACTATAATGTTGAAGGTATCATTTAAGAGTGTTCAGGCCTGGCCTGTTTTTGTCACATGTCCTCATAGATCATTTCTATTGGTTAAGAACAATATCAGACCATGAACTCATCTTTGTGTCCTGATCAGCAAATTACCGGAACCTACTAACCAATTAAAGATGTCTATTGATTAATTGGCGACAACACCACCGAAGCTATCCCGAAATATCCTGTCACTGTCATCGCCCTATTGATTGGCTTTCTGTCTCCATTGCTTTTATAGCTAAAACCATCAATTTGAAGGTTGACTTTATCATTATTATCCCCCGCCCCAACGAAGTTGGCGGGGGATATTGAAATGGGTTCCGTCTGTGCATGCGTGCGTGCATGCGCGTGTGTGCGCGCGTCCCGAAATCGTTTCCGGAGCATAACTCAGAAACCGTTAAATATTTCTCTACGAAACTTTGCATGTCTATCAGTTTCATGCTGAACTGGTGCATTTTGCTATTTAGGAATTTTATAAATTTTTATTTTTTACGTTTCCATGGCAACAAGTTGGACTTAGGTTCTATGAGGGTGCTGTTCGTTTCCGGAGCGTAACTCAAAAACTGTTAAATAATTTCTTACAAAACTTTGCATGTTTACCAGACACATACTGAACTGGTGCCTTTTGCTATTTAGGAGTTTTATTAATTTTTATTTTTTACGTTTCCATTGCAACAAGTTGGACTTAGGTTCTATAAGGGTGGTGTTCGTTTCCGGAGCATAACTCAAAAACTGTTAAATCCTTTCTTACAAAACTTTGCATATCTACTAGGCACATACTGAACTAGTGCCTTTTTGCTATTTAGGAATTTTATAAATTTTTATTTTTTACGTTTCCATTGCAACAAGTTGGACTTAGGTTCTATAGGGTAGAGTTTGTTTCCGGGGCATAACTCAAAACCCATTCAATACTTTCCAACAAAAACTGTGCATGTTAACCAGACACATACCGGACTGGTGCCTCTTGGTATTTAGGATTTTTAGAAATTTTTACTTTTCACGTTTCCATGGCAATAAGTTGGACTTAGGTTCTACAGGGGTGGTGTTTGTTTCCAGAGTGTAACTCAAAAACCATTAAATACTTTGTTACAAAACTTTGCATGTCTACCAGGCACATACTGAACTGGTGCCTTTTGATATATAGCACTTTTAGAAATTTGTATTGTTTATGTTTCCATGACAACAAGTTGGATTTAAGTTTTAATATAAGATTGGTTTACTTAAGTAGTATAACAAATAAACTGTTAAATATTTCCTTGCCAAACATTGCATGTCTATATTAGAAATGTTTATTTTAGAATTTCCATTGCAGCTCTTTTGACATGGGCTAAGAGAAATGTTGGGTCAGTTACCTGGTTTGGGACCATAACGTGTTAAAATGGGCGGGGGATATAGATGACTTTGTCAACTATACGCTTGTTTTCTAAGGTTTTGGGGATGCATTTTTACCTTATAACAATAGTGAGACATCGGTCACGCTATATAGCTCAGTAATTGAGCTGCTGGTAGACATCTGCGCCTGGTACTTTGCCTTGTTTACCATTTGGTGCATAACCACACAACACTTAATGCTTAGTAATAGCAAACAGCGTTCTCTGCTACAGCTGTTGATCCTAGTGGTCATAGTGGCAGGTAATGGGTTCTCCAATTGCCTGTCGGGCAAATAAGGTTACCTTCCATAATAATGCCAAACTGGGCCAGTGTTAAAACAGCCATTTTTTTCTCAGTCAATACGAACCAGTGAAATATCACATTGTTAATCAAGACCATATTATAATCATGTACAGTAGTGCACATATCTCTCCTGATACAGGAAGTGATTCATGAGTCAACAGGAACTTACTCCTTAATAGTAATCACCTTGGGCCTTAGTAACCAAAGTGAGATATTGTGAAATGGACTTCCATGAATGTAAACCAGGATTGGCAACAAAAGTTCAGTAACGCTCGGAGCCTGCATCGTTGCTTGCAACTATATTACAATCTTTGTTTGTTGGATGATTTCAAACTTGATCCTTAGTTATCTTGGTGCCCCGGAGCGCCCAGCCTAGCCCTAGCTAAGCTAAGGGTAAGACCTTTCTCTCCCTCTTTCTCCCTCTTTCTCCCTCTGGACCAAGGCTTATATAGCCAAGGTCACCTGACATTTAGTAAGTCATAATTAAATGTAAACACTAATTCATCAGTGAAATACTTGCACATCTTGTTCAGGATGGCAGATGGTCAATGTACAAAAAAATGGGGATTAACAATTAGGATTATTTCTTATAAATAACGTCAATTACGTGTTTCAAGGTATATAGATGTCATGGTTCCAGGGTAAATAAGGTCAATTACACAGGTAGTTACTAGAGGCTGATCCCACCAGGTCCCCCTGGTATATTCTGGCAAAGATGTAATAGAGGTAGAGGATTCACAAGAATTATTGATCAATAGTTAATAATTCTAAGAAAACTACTGTATATCACTGTCTATAGAACGACCCCACGTATAAGGTGCCCCCCCCTGTACAAGCCTTTAAAATCGATGCTGATTTATATATCCCATCTATAAAGCGAATCTGAATGAAGCACCTCACCAGCGCATACACAATCGCTACATGTTCAATAAAAACATTTAAAAGTCGAGATAAAAAAAACCAACTAGACATGATCATTTACCGATTAAATTGTATTTCCTGTTCTGATAGGCATTGTTTTATATGCAGAGATTAAGATAACATTGTGTATTTTCTCATAAACTAAGCCAGAAGTAGCAATCAGCTGTACACACGTTTCTCAGAATCTACTGGTGATTTGGTTAATGATTACCCAATAATATAACTTTAAAGAATTTTGATACAATAATCGAAAGAATTGAATCTGAAACTATTATTTTTTCAGAAAAATTTATTCCAATATCATGTTATTTAGTAGTATTTTACTATATATATTTGAAATTAATAACCATAAGCATAGCACTTTGGTACAGCTGATTGCTATTTTTTTTGTGGGGCAAATTCACCAATCACCACCAATGCTTCTGCGCTCGCGAAAGTGAAAACTTTATGTTGACAAATGATCGTCAAACTACAACAAATATGACTTTAAGCAATTCAATGTATGGCATTTATGATAGATAGATCCATTCACTATCCATAAAAGTTTGTTTCAAGGCGTCAATAGCGGTAATATGACCGTGGTTACTGTAAATAAAGGTGAGTTGTACGATCTTCCGATCAATACACCTACCATTTTGCCAAAATGAAAATAAACTATATTGAATTAAATTTTGAATAAAATTAATAAAATAGATTACAAAAGTAAGTCCAGATACGTAATTAACTGTTTTTATAACCAGACAGTGTAATTACATGATTAGTTTGCGTACTTCAGTAAGGATTTGTTGACATGGTATGTCAGGTGTTATGTGCTCACAGTTATGTCTGTGTTTGGGGGAAAAACATCAAAACTCTTCAACCCTGTTTATAAGATGACCCCCCCCTGAAAGACCCCTAATTTGAGGTAGGAAAAACTCGCCTTATACACAGCCATATACAGTACATCTTTTACATCAGGAGTACACCCACCCACCTCCCCGATTCATCTACCTCTAGTGGTTAGATGTTGGAAAGTAGCGAGGTTTGTCGCCATTACGCACGTCATAGCTTAGTTTGCTGTAGTGCTATTCGGGAACAACTAATTGTGTGTAATTGACAGTGAAGAGGACATCTGTTGAAAATATGATAATTTAGTTAGTGACACTGAAGCCAAAATACAGGATTTATGGCAAAGATGTAATAGTGGTAGTATTCTTAGAATTATTAACTATGATAACTATTGTTCGATGTATGAACATAATGTCTATAAGAAGATCAACGTTTGTTCAAGGCATGACTAAATTTTGCACCCAACATCGTTGTAACAATGTTGTAAAAGTAAGGTGAGCTATTTCGTTTGTCTTTCCAGGGTGATACCAGACTGTATGACACGCTATTAGAGGTTCTCAACGATCCAGGACTTCAGGTAACACAAACCATTTACACACTATTTATTTTCAGTAATCCGTAATCATTTAAAGCTCTCAATGCTAATGTTGAACTCATTTGACAGAGTGTGTCACCAGCCGTAGATCCTATGTTGAACCCATTCGACAGGGGAATAGCATAAAGTCACCCCCAAACAAAACTCACAATATCTATTATTTTTTAAATCATCCTGCATTACTCCTTAATGCACTTACTGCTTGTTCCTGACAGAGAAAGAACCATGTGAGGTCATGCTGAAGAAGAAGTTGTTTCAACTAGCTGAGTGGCTAACCCTATCACACAGCTCCCACGGGACCACGGAAGGGGTGACAACACTGATCTTGTCATCTGTTTGAGATGTCAGCTTGATCTATTTGAATCCTTTGTGTGTTTTTGCAACCCTATTATTCATTGTGATTGTTACTGTGCTTATGGTTTGTGTCTACATATCTTTCATATGATTTCTGCCACAACAATAATATTTAATGCCTGGTGGTGGTGTTTGCCATGGAAAATTATCAGGTGTATTGTTGTTCCAATTAGCCATTTTGAATTCATTGCGTGGTCACGTATATTCGTGTCATGCATTCTGTATTCTTTATATTGCTTGGTACTTCAATTCATTGTTACACCTTGCGATATTATGGTTATTGAAGTGGTGTTTTTTCTCGTTCCTTGCGTAAACTTGTTCTTTATAAACCAACATGGCTGGGATAAAAGATGATAGCATACATAATCGGGCGGGAACAAATTTTGATTACACTTTCTATCATTGCCGATACAGTGCCACTGCAATAAGTCTGGGTGGGACCCTCATTATTGTGTCTCAATTGTCACCACCCTCTGCTTCCAGGTTACTAAGTGTAGTGATTTTCTGCCACTTTCTCCTACAGCTTTCTTGAAATACTCCCAGGTATCAAGGAAAAGGTGGACACAGCAGGCCCGGAAACGACGACTAAGTAACATGTCTTAATCGTCCGAGCCTACTACACCCCCACCAGCCACGACCATTTCTTTATCAGATCACTCTGGCGTCAACCACTCTACCTGTGTTTTACCCGTGAAGATCCGGGATAGAATTGGTCATCAGCAACCAATGCTTGCCGTAAAAGGTGACTATGCTTGTAGTAAAAGGCGACTAACGGGATCAGGTGACTAACGGGATCAGGTGACTTGGTTGATGCATGTCATTGTATCCCAATTGCGTGGATTGATGCTCATGATGTCAGTCACTGGGTTGTCTGGTCAAGACTCGATTATTTACAGACAGCCGTCATATAGCTGGAATATTGCTGAGTGCAGTGTTAAATGACAAACAAACAAAACAAACACAAACCTGTGTCTTTGTTGGGGATTACATGTACATCGCCTATACAGACCATGTCCTCCATTGTTGATATGACACTGTCTCCGATGTCCATCCCTTCAGCGTTGATCTACTCAGTCTCCTCTTCTACGATAACAGCTGGCATGGCACGGACAACACTGAGCCTGTCCCTCTCTGTCATACCAACTATCCACGGCGCCAGTGGTGCCGGCGTTTTGGACACGCATCTTCCTTCTGGTGCCTCCTCAGACCTTTAGGTGCTGTACATTGACCCATCGTGGCTTCACCTCATGCAGTTGATGATTCAACAGGCGATGCCCCAGTTTCTAGTGCCTTCGACACTCTCGGCATCTTTGGCCTCAGTGTATGATGGTTCACTCTCAGATGTTGACTCCCACCTAGGCCTCAACCAGGTCCCTTACTGGCTAGCAGATTGCTAGGCTGCTGCTGCTCTGTCACCGGACCCAGACCTGGATGAAAAAGCATGTCTGGTCTTATCTAATATCCATCCTTCCCGATCAAACGATAAGAGACATGATATCAGCGTTAGATAAAAAACTTTGCCAAGCTTTCACTTACCCCCTCCTTCAAAGCGCCCAAGTACAGGAAGGATGACATCCCGGTCTACGCCTTAGACCTTGTGGACAGCGCTCACACACTTGATAATGACCTTCACCACATGACGGGGTCCAACTGCTCCACAACCATCCGTGTCCCAGACACTAGATTGTTGTACATTGAGACAGAGATTTGTCTCTCCATCAAGCCACCATTATGGCATCCA
This sequence comes from Haliotis rufescens, assembly GCF_023055435.1. NCBI lineage: Eukaryota > Metazoa > Mollusca > Gastropoda > Lepetellida > Haliotidae > Haliotis > Haliotis rufescens. Next base: position 1,144,934 of record NW_025963979.1, read on the forward strand.
CCTCCAGAGCCATCATCCAAGACCTCTCGGAGGATAACCCTCATCATGTAGACTATCTTGCCACTGTCATAGCCTACCAAGAGTGCCAAATCGATTATACCACCACCCAATGACAAGAGGGACCTCTTATGTCAACCCTGGTCTTCCACCTCCCTCTTTAATGCCAAGTCTCTCGTGTCTCCAACTTCACCAGAGATGAGACTGCTCTCAAGGCCCTGGTGCAAGTTTCTCTCTGCACGTCGTTCAAGCCTTCATGATGTGGAAACTATCAGGCTTACACACTGCCAGCGCTTTAGGTGAACACACTTACCCAAGCTCCTGCTATAGCCCAAGCGTCTGTAGCACCTCTGGCATCTCTTACAGTCCCATCTACAGATATGGCTATGCCAGGGGTGGGCTTGGGTACTCCGTCATCATCTCAGCCCACATCACGGGACGCAATCTAGACGATCTTCCAAGGCATCTAAGACCCACTGGTGCTCCAGGAACTGCTCTCCTGTCTACCGTTTCGCATTCATAGAAACGGAAATCAGATGGTCCCTAAAACCCTTGTCGGCATTAGCCGTGTCATCTCATGCTATGGACCATGATCTTCTAAATCCGATGCCAATAGGATCGATCCTTTCCAGACGGCAGTAGATTTCCAACAAAGGCATATCGATCACACATGTAATCACCTTAAGGCAGCTTCAACTGATATTACTGCCACCTGCCATCTGGGCTATTTGCCCTTCTCCAATTGGGATTCTGAATTTAAGCGCCTGCTGCTTCATCAGACATAGTTTGCCTCAACTTAAATGGCCAAATAACTGACACGTAAACCAAAGATGAGACAGCACTCAAGCTTAAAGGCCCTGGAACATGTATCCCAGAACCTTGGCCAATGTGCGTCAAAGTCATGGAATTATGGACTTAGGCACTCATCCCTCAAGGACCAGACCACCGATCAGTACTCCTTTCGTGGCAAAGGACGAGGCCAAGGCTCCTATTAATCCTAGGAGTAGTTCCCAGGGTAGGAGCAAGGTCGCTGATAAACTTTGATGAGGGGGAAACACTGACCCAGTGGACAATCATGACTGGGATCTCCCACCTCCAGACGTCCCAATGGTCGACACACCAGTCGGTGGGAGACTAGGCCTGTTTGGGAGAAATTGGATAGGTATGGCAGATACATATGTTCTCAACTTTATAAGGTTACAACAGCATCCGTGGCTTTACCCCAGAAAACGAAATCAATTGTTGGGGACCAACATACAGACCTTGTTGGAGAAAAGAGCCGTATTTTCCTTGTTCCAAAGCAGGATTCGAACAAAATGTGGATGATACACAATCTTGCTTTGTTCAACGAACGTTACCTGGAGCGCCTCCTTACTTACGTCTCATTACCTTAGGATTGCTCAGTGGCAGCATCAATGCTTACGACTCCCTGATCAGCCTCGACCTGCAGGATTCTTACCTGCATGTGCCTATCCACCCGACTGGCGGTTCCTCAGGTTCCAGTTCTTTGGTATCCACTACCACTGGGCGATCCTATCATTTTGCATTTAAGTGGCGTTTCACTCGCCTTACCAAGCCATACTTCGATATTTGCGTGGAACTCTGTTCAAGCCTCTCCATGCAACATCGTTTTTCAATCTCACCAAGAAGACTCTCTTGTCCTAAGCCATGGCGGCAAAAATGAGCAAGATTCATATGCTTGACATCATACATGCACGCTTCAAGCGGGGTATGCATAGAGCGGTCCACCTCAGGTTGTGCTGGGATTTTATGGCAAAAAAAAAACAGTTGCCAGGACAACCTGATCGTTCTTTCTCTATCCCACCATTATTGTCCATTGTGGGAGTGGAAGATAAGGATGAACTTATATTATGCCCGGTGCGTGCACACGAGGTTTTCATCCTCTACGCCAAGACTAGGCGTGGTACGCGGAAACAATTGTTCATCCCTGTTTCTGAGACGTCCATGACTGAGATAAGCTGCAATACCATTTCCTTAAGGATGCGAGCTATCATGTTTACGAGATTTCTAATCTCGAACTATCGAGAGCTATTAACCCCTATGAGATTCAGGCAGTTGCCTCCATAATGGCTCTACACAGTAATTGTTCTATGAGATCCATCATGGAAGGATGTTTATAAAGGTCGGACTCAGTGTTTGCCATTCACTACCTGTGGGATGTGGCTTTAGAAGATGCCAAGTTATGCACAGGTTTAGACCGCTTTGTAGCAAAGCAGGTAAACAATCCGTGACGCCATTAAAAACAATTGAATCTTGTCCAGAGCCAGCCTTATCCTACTCGTGCAGTTTCATTACTCGCTAGATTTTACTGCATCTATGCAAACATGGCTTGGTAACCCAGTTTCTGGACCCTAGCGCACGCTTGTACTGTTTGTTCACCCGGATGTACTTATACTCCTTGGACAGGATAGGCTGATCAATTCCCGCTCTGCGCAGAAGATTTGCACCTTACGGCTGACAGGAATTTTTGTCGGTTTTACTTATTGAGAACTCATCTGAATGTATTCCCGCCTCCATATCGTCGGATACAGAAACTTTAAGGAGAATGCAGGATAATTTAAAAAATCTGGTAAAGTCCAGATATTTTTTATACCGTATGTTACTGTGTATAAGGAGAGTTTTTCGTACGTAGAATTAGGGGACTTTCAAAGTGGGGTTTTCAAAGGTTTGAAGAGTTTTTAAGTTTTTTCCCCTAACACAAAGACGAACTGTGTCAACAAATCCAGACTGAAGTATGCAAATTAATCATGTAATTACACTGTCTGGTTATAAAAAGTGTACATTGTAGATCTGGACTTACGTTTGTAATCTATTTTATTTATTTTATTCAAAATTTCATTCAATATTGTTTACATTAATTTTGGTGATCACTCGATCGCACGACTCACCGTTATTTAAAGCAACCACTGTCAAATTACCGCTATTGATACCTTGAAACAACTAAAATAACATGATATTGGAATACATTTTTCCTGATAAAATATCAGATTTAGAAATAATTCTTCAGATCATTGTATCAAAATTCTTTAAAGTTATATTATTAGGGAATTTTTATCCAAATTACCGGTAGATTCTGAGAAAATGTGTGTATAGCTAATGGCTGCTTCCGGCTTAGTTTACAATACACACGGTAATCCCAATCTCTGCATATAAAACAATGCCTAGCAGAACATGAAATACAAGTTAATCTGTAAATCATCATGTCAAGTGATGTTTTATCTCAAATTTCAAATATTTATTGACAAAATTTAATTGTTAGGATCTGTTTGTTTCCCTTAATTCGCTGAAGGGATACGATGTAATGTTTTTCTGCGGAAGACAAACCAGTTTTTATTGCAAATGTAGGGGTTTTGTATGCATTGGTGATGTGTTTCATACGATTCGCTTCATAGACGGGGTATATAAATGAGCATTAATTTTAACCGCTTATAATGGGGGTCGCTTTAGCGATGCACAGTATTTGTATACTTATCCTGCATTGGTTGATCTAAGATTATATACAGACCATGAAAGGAAATATTAAAATAGTCCACAAAGAGTGATCCATCAATTGAATCATTTAAAACTCTTGATAAACTGTTGATCTTAATTCTGAAGCTCCGTATGACCCCTTGAGTATTGCTACATTTAGGCATGTGACTTGGAAAACAGCATTTCTCCTCTCCTTTGCCATGGCGGCACAAGTGTCCGAGATTCATGCACTCGATGTTGCTAAAATACGATTTGATAGGGGCGACGAAGGAGCGGTCCGCCTGGGCCTGCTCATGGGCTTCGTCGCCAAGAATCAGAAATTTGGTCAAACAGAGAGAGAATTCACTGTAAGATCACTCAAGGAAATTTCACATCCTGCTGATACTGAGGACAGATCGTTGTGTCCGGTTAGGGCCCTTAAGTATTATCTTAAGGCTTCGAATGAATGCAGACAAGGGCGTGACCGTCTGTTCATATCGTGTAACCCTAATCGCACTGCTGACATAACTTGCAACTCGATTGCATTATGGCTTCGTTCTGTCATCAATCTGGCGTACCGGTCTCGGGGGTTACCGGTAGTGGGGTCAAACCCGCAACATTTGCCCTACACTCTAATATCTCTGTTCAAAGAATATTAAGAGGTTGTTACTGGCGTTCTGACTCGGTATTTGCCAATCATTACCTCAGACAGGTCTCTGATGAAGACGTGGAGTGTGTGCACCGTCTTGGGCTGCTGATCGCGGCACAAGCGGTCATCTAAGGGGTGTGCCCAGCGCAATTCTGAACTCCTCAGGCTTCAGACCTTGCACGGTGGTCAATCTGGGTCTTCTCCAATGTTCCCACCGCCGTGGGTACAGGAGTGGGGGTCCCGCAAACCAGCGCGCTCAGACCACAGGTGAGGGCGGCTTTTTGTGTGTTTTGTCCTTATTTGTATTTTGACAATTATGTATTTAATTGTCCTTCGTGTATCCCAACCTTGTGATGCATGCTTACAAATACTGGAATTAGGTCACGTGCCTAATGCATACTTTAAGTAGGCTTGCTCTGGGATATACGGTCCGAATGAAATTAATTTCCCTCTTTTCGACTGTTTTAACCTGATCTTAGATTTAGCTCACACGGATATTGTGTTCTCATCCGCTGCGGCGATGAAATACCTATCCAGTGGGGCCGTTTTGAGTCACCAATCGTTTGGCAATGACGATTGAGCCTTACGGTATGCGCTTAACAGTGCTTTGGTATTCCTATAGGGTAACGCCTAGCTAGGAGCATGCGCATCGAGTGCTTCCACCTTGTTGTTTACTTCCGCTGGTCGGAAGGAACACTAGCAGTCATGTTCGGGTTGTAGGTGCTCCCCACCGCCTACTGTGGTAGTCAGCCTCGGTATAACAGTGGTAACGTATTACTTAATGTAATTTGTAGAATTTTCCTATTCGGAATATTCTATAAGTAATACGTTACCACTGGGCTGCTGCCCGCCCGTCCGTCCCCCGAGCACTTGCTCTCGCAAGAGACAAGAGTGAAGGGTGTCACATGGCAGCTGGGTGGCTATGCACGTGCTGCATGAGGTAATTGAGATCTCTGTGGTAGATTTCGCTTTAGCAGCAGTTGTGGGAGACAACACCCTTGATATAACAGTGGTAACGTATTACTTATAGAATATTCCGAATAGGAAAATTCTACAAAACTTGGATGTTGAAGGGCATCAAGAAGACCAAAGGATCAGCCCCTAACTACAAATCGCCCATCACTCCAAACATGCTACTGCTACTGCTAAGTTCATGTGTGTTTTCTTGCGGTTTTGCTTGTGTACTTCTTTAGACTATTGATACACAGCAATGTTACTGCGGGATCTGTATCTGCAAAATATGCTAAGTCAGTGGGCTGATCAGATGTGAGATTTGCTAAAAAGGGGGCGGTTTTGTGCGTGCGATCCTCAAAAACCATACACTTCAACAACAGATGCCATTATGTGACGCTACCCCTGTATCCAGGGCATCCCCTGTGTCCAACCACGGCACTTGTTCGTTTCTTTCAGGTTGCTGGCTCAGTACCCCACAGCTCCAACTTTCACTGTGTCGGCAAAGATACAATTGACTACGTACAGTGAACAGTTTTCGCTCATGTCTGTGACGTGCCTTAACCGCACAAGGACTCTCTGTGTACGATTGTAGTGCTCATAGCCTTCGCCGAGGGGGTGCGACGAGGTTGCTTCTGCGTGGAGTGCCAATTGAGACTATCAAGGTCCTTGGTGATTTGCGATCAGACTCTGTGTTTGCTTATCTTAAAATGCCAGCTGAGGGACAATATAATCTTTTGCACTGTTCCTATACCATCCATAACCTATAACATGTTAAATTGTTAACTTGTTTTCCTTACCACTACAAAATTTTGGGTTGGGAGTTTCTCATGCTTATTTATGACATTTCATGTAGCAAAGTTTGCCAAGATATTGTTTGTCTTGCATCATCAACCAACTTGTATTAAATTAGTTTGTATCAGAAACCAACTGTCATTTTGTGTAGTTTATCTATGCTTTGCGTGTTTCTGCATTTATAGTATGCTGCTGTTACCTGTTTATGGTCTGTTACCTTTGGGGTCTTCCCATTCATAATTTGTAATTTCTATCGCTCGTTTGTGGCTCTAGTCACAGTAATTTACGGGCGTGTTCCCGCCATTTTTTCTTTTTCCCACTTTTATGCTCCAGAAAAGCATGCCGCCTGTGCTCCAGAAAAGCGATGCGACATGCCCTCCCGACGCCACATGCACTCCCGACGCCACGTGCACTCCTGACACCACGTGCATTCCGACGCCACGTGCACTCCCGACGCCATGTGCGCTCCCAAAGCCACGTGCGCTCCAGACATATGTCAGCTTTGGCCCCTCAGGCACTTGCTACACAGCTCCAGCGTTGCCATCGGCAATTGCCTCACCGGCGCCACTGGCACCTCCTCCTATTACTGACACTCATAGATGGTCACAACGGATCGACAAGGTAACCACATCTTTTCAATTGTCGCCACTCTTGTAGCTGCTCTCCAGTACGTCGTTGAGATCGTGACTATCGTTCAGATTCCTGGGAGGAATCTTTTCAAACCAGTAGACATTTGGACTGATTCAACTTGCCAACTGGTTGTCTGGACGAGGTTTTGTTTTGCAACGTTCTCCTTAACCCCGTCTTTTAAAGCGCCAGAAGAGATGACCTGCAGGTTCACTCCTTGGATGAAGCTGAAGGAGCTCACATGTTTGTTGAAGCTGTTTCTTCAAAGCCTCCTACGAGCCGCTTGGCCGAGACGTGCTAGGTTTCCATCAAAACATGGCTTCTGGTGGACAGCGTCTGTATTAGAACTGGCAGATTTTCACTGTTCACGCTCATTTAGCCTGTTTGACCCCATGGTCAAAGTCTACGGGTACCCACTTCTCGGGATAATCGTTGACTGGTCAGGACAAGGCATCTCCCATATCACGGTGTTCATTTTTGCTCTACACCGGCACTGCCATATGATGACGACATCCACTGTCTTCTTCGTCGACATCGCCAGCACCAACACTACTCTACCCTGCCTTAGCGCCAGAATTCCATAAAGAGGCTCTTCACTGTGCTCCCGGGTTTACTTGTATGCATGGTGCAACCACTCGACCAGATGCCCATCCATGTGCAGAGGATGGAATTGGGATACCTCCGCTACCAACATTGCTGTCGGGAGGCACCACGTTTCATCGCCCCCTTGCTATAAGAACTAGCGCTTATATAGCGTTCAAGGGATGGAACTTTGTATGGTATGATCTTTCAGACTACAACTTTTATATATCTTCAGCCTTGGCTACCAGATACAGCTTCGGTGTTCTAATTCTTTCCACAACTACATGCTGAGTATCATGTTTCCTTCCTTCATTGTTAACTCGATATAAGATTTGGAGTGCTTATACGACACACAGGGGATGGAAATGATTTCATTACTTCGTGCAGTACGGTGCGATCTTCCAGAACCACAGTTTTCCAGATTTCCGCCTTATCTTATGGACATTGCTTCAACTTCTGACTAACCAGTGAAGTCGATGCCTCTGCAGTCGGTTGTGGAGCGGGTATATTTCGTCTACATGAGGTTTGGTTCTTCCACTGCCGCTTCCACTTTGTCAGTGGCCTCAAGATAAAGCACTTATCCTGGCCACCACTTGCTGGCAGAGCATTCTAGGTCACGCCCTGTTGATCATATCCATGGACAACATCACCATGGTGTGGTGTTTGAGGAACCAGGGTACTCTCCACTGTCCATCCCTGCTAAACCAGACCTTCTGCTTCTTCGACTTGCTGGTCAGCCTGGACCTGTAATTTCTCATATAGCACTCATGAGAGCATGTTCTGTCACAAGCTCTGTCCAGGCCAGACATGGTGGCTCCCTCGGGTAGTAGCTCCACTCAGATGTGTTCACCTTGACCTGCCAAAAGATGCCGGATCCATCAGCTATGGCAGTCAATGCCCTCAGCGTTCCCAGTGTTACACCCACACAGCAGATTGCTGTTTTTGTATGCACACCTGATGCTTCTGCCGAATGCCTTAGGAGCCATGAACTACTCGGCTTGAACGGCCAAGGCTATTGCTTCAGTCTGTTTTTTGTCTACACGGGGACTGTATGTCGACAAAGGGTGCTCCTTCCAGGCCCCCTGCTCAGACAAACACCAGGATCATTTGACAGCGTCACTGCAGTTTCTCCTTTATTTGTGCAGCACACTTTGGTTGAAGGGCTCTACCATCTCTACATACCTGGTCGCCATTAACTCTGTGCTTTCCGTCTCGGTTGATCCCCAAAACGGTTCGAACACAGTAATCATGGCATTGTGTGTCTTGGGTTGTGCTGGGACTTCATTGCCAAGAATCAACTCTGAGGACAGCCTGAATTATCATTCACCATCCTCACCTCTCGTCCATTGTGGGTGCCGATGAAGAGGCGGAGCTTTTATTATGCCCTGTTAGGGCATTGAAGGTTTTCCTACGACGGTCTAAAGTCTGCCTCTCTGGTGTTTATCACCCCAGACTAGAGGGCTCTCCGGCATTCCACATTGGCTCTCGAGAATGGTAGTAGATGTTGACACTGATGCCACTGATTCTTAGATACCCAAAGTGGGGCCCTTCGAACTCTCTGGTGTTGATCACGCCAGATTAGAGGGCTCTACTGTGTTCCGCATTCGCTCTTAGGTCAGTTGTAGCTTTTGGCTATTTGCCTCATTCTATTTCTGTCACCTATTTGGGTTTTTCCTTTTTGCATCGACTCTTCCTGAATACAGGAATGGTCATAGATGTTCCGGTCATCACTTGTATGCATGTGGACTTTGACAAGGGTTTATTATGGATCACATCTGAAGGTATGCCCATCAGCCGTGCCGTCTGATAAAGATGCAATACGGAGTTATGCAGGAGTTAAACTTTTGTGTAAAATCTAAATATTTTTTGCATTTGTATACTTATCCTGCAACACGAGGAGGTTTCAGATGTTATGTTTAAAGCAGTTTTGTGTTTTGATGTCACGTCATGACTTCCGGGTCACGCGCTGACTGTGAGAGGGCGCTGCTTCCTGTACTGGTTGGAACAACTTTTCTTCAGCAGCTGGATCTCACACAGTTCATCTCTCTGTCAGAAAACAGCAGTAAATGCATTAAGTAGTAATGCAGGATAAGTATACAAATGTAAAAAATGTTTAGATTTTACTAATTTTTTTATTCTTACGTGTGAATCAACAAAACATGTTCTTGAATGAAGATACTAAAATTAGGTAATTAGTTGAAATGTGTCTGACTTTCCTGTATGGAAGAATGTTTAACTGAAATGTTTTATTTACAGTCCAGAGAACTGGTCTTCATTTTGCAAAGTATGCGTGGATGTGTAGCCCAGCTTGATCGCACTCATGAAGTCCTTGTAGGTTCACTGATGGTAAGTATATTTGATACCTCACTGATCTTAATTTAAAACACAGTATATCCAGTCTACCATGACAAAATCATTTGCAAACTCTTTGGTGTCAGTGATAATACGAAGTTAAGCAACATGGGTTGAGGCCATTGTTTTTGAGTATGTATATTATCTAAGTTTAGGAAACAAGTTAAAAGACTTTATTTATAGCATTTTGTTTTACAATTATATACTTTTCTTTTTATATTTAATCATCATTGAGTGTGTGTTGCACAACTACTTCATGAGCAAACCTTAAAGGGACAGTCCGTCGACGGTTCTGTGTGTTTTTAAATCATGCATGAAATAATTTCTGAGTGTGCCCGATTCAGTTTTTTGGACGAGTCCACACATTTAGATAAATATACTTTATGAGATGTTTAACTTTTATTGAGAAAATATCCTAAAATTTGAAAAACTATTTCCATTTGCGTATTTGTGCTCCATATCCTGTCATCGAAGCCCCATGGTGTGCTCCTGATAGTCACTTTATTATTAAGTAGGGCAAAGCTATGTTGTCATGCACCTCATATCAGGCTAGTAATGAAATGGAGCTTTGCGCCTGTAACATGTTCATTGTTAAATATCTGATACTGCTTCAGCCTATGTTTGACCTACAGGTTCCTTCTCTTGTTGACACCCACCATATTTTGTTCAAATTATTGTGATTTTGTTGCTAGTGACTTTGTTAAAGAACCACTTGTTCTCAAGAACCACTTGCTGTATGAATGTTAATGGCTGTAAGTAGATTCAAGTTAGTTCAAGTCATGATCACCAAACTTCAGCTTCGTGCACAGAGACCATGCACAGAGACCATGCGCAGAAACCATGCACAGAGACCATGCGCGGCACGGAGACCATGCACAGAGACCATGCACAGAGACCATGATGACTATGTATATCACCGAATGCTGGTCATACAAGCTAAGACGGATGAAACAGTTCTGTGCATGTTGCAAAGAGATCCATATGTGCTGTGTCCCATACTGACGTTGTTGATATTTTACCTGTGTTTAAGTAATGATGACTTACTGAATACAGTCCGGCCTCTGCAATGTCAGAAAAGTCCAGTTTATGAATAGGGGTGTTAAGTTTCGTATTTCCCAGATATTTTCACAATTATTTTCACACCAATTATGTATAGGGGAATGTCTGAGTAACTCTCCATTCCTTAAAAATAATGGAGCAGAAGCCCCGCAGGGGCCGAGGCACATTATTTTTAAGGAATGGAGAATTACGAGGATATTCCCCTACTTAAAACTCATCCCTACTTTTACACTTTGACAAAATATTATGTTGTGGAAAATATTTGAAAAATAAACCAGAACTCTTTGTTGTCTGTATTTATACTGCGTGAGTCGCCCTTGCGTGATGCATGAGGAATGCGTTCTCTGCCGCTGTTGCACGTGCGCCAAGCTCCATCGCGAGCTGACATTTACAATGCATGGTTCACGGCTGTTCATAATTTTGTTGGGTCCTAAACTTGTATTTATCAATCGCTTGCACATTGTCAATACATGCTGAAGGGAATAATAGGAAATATAGAGCCCCGAACAAAGATATATATATTACCTGATTTGTATTTTCTCGTCAAAGGTTTATCTAATTGCTATAAATATGAACATTGTTGTAGGTAACCTGCTCTAACACAAACTATATACATATTATTTTGAGCTTTAGAGCATTATGCAAAATTATGAAAATATTTAATAGTTAATTTCACAACATACCTTCATGTGCCGCCGTAGCTGAGGTTGACAATTACAGGTTTTCAATTCAAAGGATGCGGGTTCAAATCCCGCATGCGACACATGTTTTCGGAAAAATATATGAAATTATTCACTTGTCAATAAATGTAAAAAATAGTTCCGTCTATTCCAAGTGGAAATTAATTAAAATGTTGGTTCAAGATAATGTTTAGTATAGTTGACAAACAACTCTCCATTCCTGAAAAATAATGGAGCGTTCAAACAATAGGATGATGTCACAGATGTGTTTTAACTGTACCTCTTTTCCCCAAATCAATTGTCTTATCTCTCTAACTTTTGTATGCGATCATTCAGCCATTGTTTTCATCTGTGTTGCCCAGGTACATCTTTGGGGAACAACACACTAGACACTCCCCTCTCATCTGTTCAAATCTTCAGAAATGACGTCATGATAGAACAATATGTCATCATGAAATAAACCACATTTTGTTTTTCACTGTTCTTTGCGATTTATTGTGTAGCCATCTGATATCAGCAAATATTATGGTAATTCTAGTGAAGGTATATCTTTTAACTTTTCCTGCATTATACTCCTTAATGCATTTACTGCTTATTTTGGACAGAAACAAAGATGTGAAAGGTTGAGGCTGATGAAAAGATTGTTCTAACCAGTTGTGAAGCCTACCCTCTCATAGCTGCTACATGATCAAACAGAAGTGATGATGTAACAGATCTCCATATTGCTGCTTGTCACAGGAAAGACTTGTGTTTATAAATGGTCTTCAACTTTTTGGCTTAATTCTGTCTTTAAAATTTTGCTTCCATCCAAATTTCTTCCCTGCAAGAAGTGGAGAATATAATATTTATGTGTGTATTTGTATAATAACATAATATAATATAATAGTTCACTAAGAGACAATTGTCTTAATTCTTCTCGAGTTGATGCTCTAATCCACCATGCAGAAGTTTCTTTGTCAGTTGCTGGCCTGGTATTTATTATTGATATAATTACCTGCAGCCACCAATTTATTCTGAATTATACTTTAGGTTATTTCCCTGTAATCTTGTTTTTGTTACAACTCCACTTAAATTGTATATTATTTATGCTTGCATTTTATACCATCAGCTGTGGTAAGAAGTCAGCCAAGGAACCTCACCCATGGTGTCTTAACAGCACTCAAATTTGTATGTTGGGTTTGAAGTGTAACTTTTGTTCCCTTCTCTCACCGTCAAACTTTAATAGGTTCAGGCAGGTATCACATAAGCCCCTTGCTCAGCAGTCCTTGTGGCACGCTAGGAGGATGTCGGACTATCACGTACTGGCAGTCTGCGTCTCCATTTATGGATCCAAGGTGGGGTAGGCAATGAACCCTCGGACAGTCACGACTGGGATTTTCCATCCAAAGCCATGCCAATACACCTTTCTCACGCAGCGGCCATTAAAAGTGAGATCCACTTTCGGGCTAGCAGTCTCCTAGAGATATGTCACACGGACCATCCCTACCACAGTGGACTAGGAGTCTGAATGCTTTGCCAATATTAAAGTCATCTGATATATACTACTCAAAAGAAGTTAAGGATCACCCGATTCTTTCATAATGGTAAAGTTAATCTGTCATGACATGAGAGATTAACTATAGTGATATGAAAGAATTCGGACTCCAATGAGCCATGTATAAGAAGGGATAGAGCATTCTTTTGTTGAATTCACAGAAACTACTGGTAGATGATAACGTGTATAGCCTATCTATCATGTAATATATTCATATAGAAAAAAAGATCACCCCCCCCCCCCCTCTCTCTCTCTCTCAATCTCTCTAATACAACTGTTATGCGTCGCCTAGGACTACACTACTGCCTAAAAGTTCATTCCCCTAACACGCGTTGAGAATTTAGATGCGAGTTTATTGCTAGGGGAACCCCCGTGTTGACACGATTGTCGCGGGTTGGTAAATGTTCGCCATTAATAAAATGATTGTTTGTGGATTTGCGAACATATTCATTTGCCCACACGAGTCATTCCATTTGATTGCAAATATAACATTTTTCGTTCGCCAAATTTATGCTTTAGACAGTACAATTATGATATAGCCGTCACCACTACTAATGTCTCATTATTTCACGTAGGAATATGTCCCATTTCCCCACACCCCACTTTCTTTTTTGTATTTTGAAAGAATAAATAAAAGAAGGTTTTGTGTGGGACACTTTTATACTAATTATAAGAGGATGTTGTAAATGAATATGAACAGCCATGCTGTCTGACTGTTGATAAAATTTGAGATCTTCACAATCACCGGGTGTGACCATGTAGACAGAATCTCGTTAGGGTTTGTGATTTTTACATTTGCCCAATGACCATAGTGAGTATTGCTGGGGATACCAAACGTAACAGTTTATTATTAGAGGTTGTGAGTACCTATACCACGTAGATAGGATATATTTAGGATTTTAATCCTTCTTTGAGAGGCATTTAGAAGTTGGAGTACTACGTTAGGATAAGATTTATGGGTGACTTTAATCCTTTCTTTCTCTGTGGGTAATCCTTTCACGTTGATTGGAGGAAGTCACTCAACCAGGTCATGACAGGTCGTGAGTTTACTCACTAACTACTGTGAGCGTTTTTGGCATAACATCTTTTCTTGTATAAACATAGAAACGATGCTCACTCACTGTTAATCTTCTGCAGTTTGCTGGCAAAGTGGGGATAAACCTCAGTGTCAAAGACGATCAAACTTAGTTCGAATCCTTGTTTATATGTGACATCTCCAAAATGGGGACATGTTCATAAACTTGGCAAGTGATGATGAATTTTCATATTAATATTATTATAGTTTATGAAATTGTTAATAAAACTTTAATAAAATTGTGCTTCACTCTCACGAAAAATATATTGTCTGTGAGTAAATTTATATGTCACGTTTCATCAGCATTTTTCAGTGATATTGGGACTACATGAAACATGGCTGGTTTTACATTTCTGATACAGGTGCTTGACTGACTGAGTAGTTCATGATCAATTAGATATGTTTAAATCAGTCAAGTTTGCAACAATAGATGAATAAGTTGATACATTTGGACCGCAGTTACCGATTAACAACTTAAGACATAGAGACAGGGAGGAGATATATAACCAAACCTATGGTCCTGTTGAGACAGTTGACAGTTAGAACGTTGGATTAAATGACAGTAACTAATTTGAACATTCCCCAGTAATATCATAAAATACATCATAACTCATAACAGTCCGAGAAACAGCTTCCAGCCATATACTAGTATTGAAGGGACAATCGCTTTTGACAGTTTAAAAATAAACTCACCTTAAGGTGCTTGGCAAGACAAAACTGACCTCCCTGAATATGTTTTTTAGGTTTGACAGCAACTATGCTTGTGGATTTCAGAGATAGACATGATTTGTTAGCTAGATGTTATTACAATAAGCGAAAATGTCTTAAAAGTCCACAGTTTGTTTAATAGTACAAAAAGTGTGTTATAGATCTATCAACGTTTTCTTTTATTGAACATAACATTTGCACTATATTGCTGTTAGCTGTAAATAATCTAGCCTCCCCATGTACGTAACTTACATATATTTATGTATGACCAGAACAGGAAATAAAGTTCTGGTAGATAGGTACCTCGGAGATTTAACGTGCGCTTTCCGACTTAAGCCTATCTCGCACACGGGGAAGCACTTATACTATTAGGGTAAAAAAGCGTAATGATTAAATAAAGAAGCGCACCCCCCAAAAAAATATATAAGTTTACAGCCTATTCTAATAAAGTTAAAGGGGTTGGGGTTTGGCTGGGTGGGAGTGGGTGATAAAAGAATATTCAATAATATGGAAAAGTTTGGGCCTGGGGGTGGGGGGGGGTGGGGGGGGTGGGGGTGGGCAAGCGTGGGAAGGCACGGCGTCGGCTGGCGAGCATGTGTGGCTAGAAGTCTAGCGGCGGTATCCTTCTAGTAGTCTCTTGGTCAGCTTCTCATCCTGGGGGTTGGGATTCTGATAGAGACTCTTGGCAAGGAGGGCGGCGGTATTGGCGACGAAGTGGTTTGAGGTCGGTACGCCACTACTCTGGAAGAAGTGGTACAAGTCTGTATAGTTTGTGATGTCGTACTCGATGTCCTGTCCCCCCTTCTTGTGCACCATGACGAAAGGGACTCCTTGTTTGGCGTAGAGATGTTCCTTTGGGGTGTTGATCTGGTCAACCTTGAGATCCGGCCGGGCCTGGTAGTGGTTGATCGGAATGTCTGACTTTTCCACTAGAAATTAAAGTTCTTTGGTACGACCTCTTTTATCCCTGCTGACGTTATCCTAATGTTCAATTTTAGTCTGCCTCACCAAGCGTAAGAAAGCATTGTACATGTTCTGATAAACCATACCGATGCAATTAAGCAAATGAATATTTGCTGTGGGCAAATATCTATTTTCTATATATATATTTGTGGATATGAAGCATTCTAGTTAATTGTGGATACACTGGGCAGACAGAATTGTGTTTATTTCCAGGCCATCCTGATCGTCGTTTACTACTATAAGTTGTATGTTTTGAGGCAAGATCAAAGGCGCCGCACAGCATTTATTAGATAACAGACGGGGTCGTCCGTTTCGCTTTAAACAACCACCCCACCCTGTCTGTAGGAGTTATATAATCGGTGCGCAAATAACTGTGTCAAGTCCACTGCCGGGCTGATGCGGTGTCAGTGTCAGCGATGAACATGAATGCTCAAATTAAAGACCTGTAGCACTCACAAGTTGCTTAGCCAAAATTTTTGAAAAGTGTATATCAATTCTCTGATAACAGCAAATATAACCTTAGAAATAGATTCAACATACAAACAATCAAATGTAGAACACAGACCTATGCTTAATAATAATTTCTTCTGGATATGATCAACCTGCGGAACCCTCTATCCGATGAAGTAACTAATGCTCGCTCATTAAAAGAAATCAAATCATTAAGTAATCGTTCTGATGCAATTACTAATAATTTTGACTTCAAATATTTTCATAGATCATGCCAAATTGTCCACTGTCGCCTTAGGCTCGGCTGCAGTGACTTAAACGCTGATAAGTTTAGACGACATGTATCAGACATACCAGACTGCACTTGTGGATATCACCTTGAAGATGCAATTCACTTTTTCTATAACTGTCAAAAAATACGATAATATCAGAAACACTGTGTATTTCTACACATATGGGTATGGTCTAAAAATTATATTACGTGGCAGTAGTTAAGCAGTTCTACAAACATGACTCTTCTTAAATCAGTTCACGAAATCATTGTCAAAGGAAAAGGTTTGAGTAGCTTAATTTTATGCATGTAGTAAAGGAAAACTGCATTACCTTATTTCACAGACACCACTTGCTTCAGTGTATTGGCTTCGTGTATTTCATTTGTGCATTTTGTATGTTTATGTTCATCACTCTCTTATATATATTCAGCTGTTGTTAAGTTGTTACCTGGAGTGGTATTACATAAGCAAGTTTTGCTTGTTTACCGATCCAGATTTCTTTTGAAATAAAAATACGTTTAAGCCAACACAGCTAACCCTAAAACACATGATTGTAAACTATTCAAAAAGGGGCACTAATCTCTGGCTTCTTCTCGGGTGTCGGACTCAAACTCAAACTCATTTATTCTTAGAATAACATGACATACAATTATCTACAATTTTTGTTATGTACAATTTAACAAAAATAATAAAAATAGGATACGTGGATACTAATACAATTTACCAATTGTATTGTACACATTGTTAAGGAATTTAGATAGGCCTTTTAGATTTCTTACACTGTTAGTGGTCATAATTTTCTTAAATGTTTGGAAACTTAAGATATTGCTTATTTAAGAGTTCATATCGCCGTTTGTGAAAAGCTTCACATTGGAATAAATAATGCAATTCATCTCCCATAGCGATAGATTCACAGAGTGGACACTGGCTGTTTTCCCTGGGAATGTTCAGCCAACTGGTAATCCTTGGTTAGAAAGTTCTGACTTTAATTTTGAGAGCAGTAGATATTTCGCAAATGAAGGCTGGCGCATTTTTGAAAACTGATTGGTTACCCGTGATCTATGAAGATTTCAACAAAGGGCGCATGGTAATTAATTTCTTCAGCCTAAACAAACAGACAAATAATGGCGAAAGCTCATCGGATGTCGTTATTTGGAAATACCCCTGATGGTTACAGTTTAATAATAAAAAAGTATCCCTGAGTGAAAGCATTTGCGGATTTCGTATTGCGTGGATGATACAATTACTACTCCCTTGTTGTCATCCACATTTTCTGGTATAACCCTACACTTGTGTATTTGTCGTAATTCACTTGCTGCTCAGTTAATGAATTTATAACA
Organism: Haliotis rufescens; assembly: GCF_023055435.1. Taxonomy (NCBI): domain Eukaryota; kingdom Metazoa; phylum Mollusca; class Gastropoda; order Lepetellida; family Haliotidae; genus Haliotis; species Haliotis rufescens. The sequence continues at coordinate 1,162,439 of NW_025963979.1, forward strand.
TGTATACTTAGTTGTAGCACCACTCAGATTATAAAGGTTCAAATTTGGTCTTTCTTGTACCTGGGGTAATTATTCAATCTAAATCCAGGTTTGAAGTGAGGTGGAATGTGAGTTATGTGATACGCACGTGGCAGCCCAGCAAGAGATGTATGGTCAGTTGCTTTACTTTTTTTGTAAATCAACTGATCATTCCCAGACATCAAAGGATCAACAGGAAATACGTTGATTGATTAATTACTGTTATCTTGCACAGTGGATATGTCAAAAGTAAGTGTTTACATGTGAAGGTACGTTTACTAAACCTAGGCAATACACTCATATCATGGCGTGAAGTACAGATGTAAAAACAACATACTTTGTTCAAAGGGTAACCGATAATACACTGACTGGTTGTTCATTGTTATCTAACTCAATGTATGTTTTTAAGAACCGAGGACATTATAAAAATAGTTGTCACGTGGGCTTTCTCAGCTAACTTGGCAGCTATGTGAAACAATTGAAACAAACTAAGTGATCAGTTAAGAAACAAACACGGGTTATAATATTCGATACATTTAAATAACGTTTAAAACGATATATTTAAATATTTTAATATATTTCATATATATTCCAAATATTGTTTCCAAATAATTATTATTAAAGTATTTGATTCTCACGTAGACATTTGACATCGAATAAGTATTTTTGTACAGCTGCAGACGCAATGGATATTGTTCCTTTATGTTGATATTCCCGGATACATTATAACTTTGGTAGGTTGTAATAATTATATTCGCATTTTGTTTTCATTCATTCGCTGCAGCTTTGAACAGAATCATTCTTGTTCCTTTCCGTTTGGTTGGGAAGTTTTTCGATGCGCAATAGACGTTGTTTTCACAAGTATTTTCTTTTGTAAGCGTGTATATGTTACAGTCAATGTGTAAAATATGATTCACTCAGGCAATTTATTAAATATCTAAATATTTCAGTCATTTTACAAATTGACTGAATAATCCATTCATTTATTTAACCGACAACTAAAAATGATAAAGACGATCAAAAGAGCTTAAACACATCACAATATATTAATTATGCTAAGAAAAGAAGCCCAACAATACAGAACTGTACTTGGTGATGATATTTAACATAAACAAATATTTGGAATTCGTTATCATATTAATAAAGATGGACATATTTTTCAGTTAATTTGTAAAATAAACTGAATATTTAGGCGTTTAATAAATTTCCTTAGTGAAATATGTTTACATTTTGAATGTAAACATATACACACGGTAAAATAAGCAATGTTCAGATGAAATATTACTTTGTGTTGCAAGTCAAAATAGTGTACACAAAGATCGCACAATTACCAAGCAAGTGACTTATCAAAACTGCATCACCATTACCGATGCTCCCCACAAATATACCCACATTTCCAAAACTGTATTTCATTTTTGTTGATCAATGTGACCATACGTCCTTCTACTTTCAATAAAAATGCGCTTACGAATGGCGAGCACAGGTCGCGAACAAGTCTAGATTTCTGCTATATTTTCCGGGTAGTCACTGGGAAAATACAGTAATGCACAGGTAACAACTACTCCCGCGGAATTGCTTTAGATCAGTGCTCCTTTGTACGTTGAATTACTATATATTGTGAATGCCAAAATGATGTATCAAGGATCAAGTAGAAGATACATTGACCGTAGCGCTGGGAGTTTATTCAACAGACCCGTGAAAATAACACTGCTGTTTCTTACTATTTATTTTAGATGACGCAGTCAAAGCTCACTTCTCCTGGCGGCCATTATCGAACGGCCAGCTAAAACACAACCCCGCGCTTACGTCTACAGGTCTCTTCCTGTAGTACGGTAATTAGTATTCTCTCCCTCAAGTGTATCCTCAATGATATAACCCACCCTCATTAATTACATGCTGCTCTTTCCCAGCCTCACGGCAATGGAGCTGAGATAAAGAGTCCAAGTCATCATAAAGTAATTAGGGTCCAATAAAAACAATGCGCCGCCAAACCTCATACATATTATCACTGAAAGTCTTACTACAGACGGTTAATGTCAAATCACAATAAAAGCATTTCAATTGCAATAACATGTTCCAGGACCATGTATTCTCTTAACACCATCGGATTTAGAAGCAATGGTCGTATAAAACAAGACAGATCTATTTAAACACAACAGTATTCATGTTATTCCCACAAAATCACATAAAGAAAGGAGACATTAGCAAATGTGTATTATCATTTTTCGTCAGGATAACAAAATTTTCTCTCCTTGTTACCACCTCCAGGTTCAGCTTAAGACGGGTCCTCCTTTGGACAAAAGTTTGTTCCCCCTCTAATGAGTGTGTCACGCGTTGCACACGAGTGGCGGACGGGGTGCACACCCGTGTGCAAGGCGTTGCACACGGGTATCACACGCGTGACCAACCCGATGCACACTGGTTGCGTAACGCGTTGCCCATGCGTGTAAGGGGAATGAACTTCTAGGCAGTAGTGTACAATGTAAGTTAAGTTTTCATTATACTTATACACCTGATGAAATCACTTGTTTATATATAATGTACGGTGTATACAGTTCAAGATGTCCAAAGAGATATAAAGTCAAAATTATCCCTTGAAAACAACATCTGTGACGAAACCAAGGGAATACTAGAAGAAATCAGTGAGAAGTTGGAAACAACCAACAACACGTTACAAGAAATTCTTACGGAAATCAGAAAGTCTGATCTGGCTAAAAATGATGCTGGGAAAGACATTCAGGAAAACGGGACCAAAGATAAAGTGTTCAAGGAAGTGTGGTTAAGTGTGACGTGCAGCAACAGTTCCACCAAGTTAGATCAGGACAAAATTACCAACAAAACACTCATGAGGATCAGATGGATTTAAACCCAAAGAGGCAACCATGTGGAAGATACGTGGAGGATCGATACAAAGTTTATTCACAAGAGGAAAGAGTAGGTTTCCATCCTCGAGGTGACGGATTCTATGGAAATGTGAACCACACTGGTCAAGAACGTACATGGCAACAGAAAAGAAATAGAAAATATCCTCATGAAAATTATGAAAACAACCATAATTTAAACTGCTACCGCATCAAAGAAACCGATACAGGTAAAGACAGTATCACCAGATTCTGAGAAGCCTGAAGATACACGAATTGATCCTAAAATAATAAATCTCTCTCAAACAGAAAATCAACAGATACAGAAATCAAATTATTAAAACAAGGTCTGAAATTCACGCCAACACCAAAACAAAACAACGAAGAGTTGAAAGTGGATATACATCATTTTTGTAGACGACTGAGACTTATGGAATATTTTGAAGGTTTTGAAGAGGATAATATTGTCTACTCACAGGAAGCTGCAACATCAAATGTAAGTCATGAATCTAAGTGTCCTTTATTAAGAAACAAAAGTGGGTTTAATCCTAAACGAAATAGAGACAAATATTTGGATGAATTTACGGATACTATCGAGAAATTTCCTTTAAATAGTTCCAACAGAGTAAAACACAATTTATCATTTGAGGAGAGGGAAGCACTAGTGGGAATTAAAAATGATCATTCTATTGTAATCAAAGAGGCTGATAAAGGTGGAGCGGTGGTCATTATGGATTCGGCATTCTATGAAACTTAAGTGAATGAATTGTTACAAGACCGGGAATTCTATTGGGAAACTAATGACCAAGAAAATGCTGTAGTACAGAAAATCAAAAAGCACATAAAACGCTATTCTAATCAGCTCATGAAAAGGAACAAGATTATTTATGTAATTACAATCCCCAGACTGCAAACTTTTTTTTTTGACTGCCAAAAATGCACAAAAGTCAAGAGATAAACTCAGCAGTTAAGGAACAGAATTTTGAATATGTGGAAATCAATAACCCTAAAGACTTATCATTTAGGCCTATTATTGGAGTCCCCAATAGTCCTACTCAACGTTTGAGCAACTTCATAGATATAATTCTGAAATCTCTCATGAAGAAAGTTCCAAGTTTTGTCACCTACTGGAAGTCATACCAATTGATGCTGTTCTTGTGACCTTTGACGTGAAAAGTTTGCATACTAATATACCCCATGATCTAGGACTTCAAGCGGTGCAATATTGGTTGAATAAGCATCCAGATGCCATTGACTGCAATTTCGCGCATACGTTCATCATGGAATCTTTGAAATGTATACTGCAGACCAACACGTTCTATTTCAACAACAAGTTTTATCAGCAAATAAACGGAACAGCCATGGGAACAAAAGTAGCACCCACATACGCCACTCTGGTAATGGGATACATAGAAGAAATGTTATATTCCAAAGTAGAACATTTGATGGATGTGAATACAGCTAAACATATTCGTGAAACATGGAGAAGATATCTGGATGACTGTTTTATCATTTGGTTCTTAACAGTGAAAGAGTTACACAATTTCCGGAAGATTCTGGATTCGATCCATCTTCTGATTTCATTCACTATGGAATGTGACCACAATGAGATTTTTGGACGTGAAAGTTATTAAGCAAGGAGACCAATTGAAAACAGATATTTACTACAAGGCGACGGACATGCATCAGTACCTATAACTCAATTCATGTCATCCACGGCACACTAAAATTGATATTCCTTCCATATTCGATGGCAAGAAGAGTGTGTACTATTGTTTCGGATGTGGACACAAGTAACTGAATATTAGTAGAATTAAAGACATATCTCCAACTACAAGGATATCCATGTGGAGTAATTAAAGACTCTGTAAATAAAGCTATGAAAATTCCACGAGAAACATTAATGAAAACAAAAGAAACAGATACAGACACGGACATTCTTCCATTTGTGTGTACCTACAATCCTAGAAACTGTAAAATTATGCCCCTTCTCAAAGCCATTCTTCCAATTTTACAGCTAAGTAAAACTATTAAAACATGTTTATCTATGTGTAAACTTATATGCAGCACTAGACAGCCTAAAAATCTTAAACAAATTCTTTGTCCATCCAAATACTCACAAAATACAAAGACCGTCAGTGTAACAAAGTGTAACACACCTCAATAATTGAAGACTGAAAATTTCAATTTTGCCAAGATAAACAATTTACTGTTAAAAACAACATGAACTGTCGCAGTAAAGATGTTTTATATGTTTTAACATGTGCGGGATGTGGTGAGCATTATGTTGGGGAAACTGGTATGCAACTAAAAGACCGAATCACTGTACACAGACAACAAATTTGAGATCCAAATGTACATTGTATAAATGTACCGGGGTAAGCAAACACATTGATGAATGTGGGAGTTGTCATTTTACTGTCTTTCTGTTTTATAAATTGTTTAAATATGACAAACAATTACGAATAGAAAAACAACAGATGTTCATTAGGCTTTTGAAACCTAAACTTAATTCAAAAGTATAATTTTCAAAACTTCCCCATGTAGCTCAATGTGTATTTGTGCACTCACACCATAATGTATTCATGCCTCCCGCTATTATCACTAGCTATGACGTCATATGCTTTATGACGTTAAAAGCATAACGTTGGCTGTTGCCTAGGACTACGTTTTACTTCTCTCTCTATTTTCACTATTACATCATAGGCATTATTACGCCACAAATACTACTGTTATGCGTCGCCTAGGACTACAGTGTAAGTAAAAGTTTTCATTACCCCTGAAGAGCCATTGAACAGCGAAAGATCTTGTGTGGATAAAGGAGTTTTAACAAGCCGGAATAAATGGAATCATGAATTTTTTCTATATATATACATATATACACCCTAACTAAATTTTCAGATTTTCAACAGACGTCCTCTTCACTGTCAATTACACACAATTAGTTGTTCCCAAATAGCACTATAGCAACCCAAGCTATGACGTGTGTAATGGCAGGAAACCTCACTTCTTTCCTGTGTGTGCTAGGGTCAACACCTATTGTTATAGTTGTAACAATCTAGCACTTGGTTGTAGTCACATTTAATCTAAGATTGTTCTATAGTTTTCCAGATGACCTATTCGTTGTTCTCCTAGAGAGTGGTCGTCACAGGATAGCAGCCCGGACTCATTTGCCTCTGCTTTGGATCAAGACTCATGTGGGTCTTCTTCTTGGAAGTGCCCTCATGATGATCGACAATCCCCCAATAGGGATCAGCTTGGTGTTTGGCGGATAAACTTTCCACCACAGTTGACAGTCGTCTAAGTATCAATGCACTCAAGGTTGGGATTTGCAAAATCTAGGGCTCGTTGATCATGGAATCGTCGATCTTCTCCACATCACCATACCTAAAGGACCGGATTCTAGGTTTCGTGGAACATCTCAAGATCGGCGCTCCTCTGTGAAGCAGCACACTTCTAAGGTTCAACAAACTTCCAAGGTTTTATGCACCTCTAAGAATCACCACACCTCCATCTATCGCCATTCCTCTAAGGATCGAAGCATCTCAAAGGAGCGATGTAACTCAAAGGATCCATGAACCTCCAAGGATTGACACTCCTCTCTAGATCGGCGATCTTCCACTGAACGTTACTCTTCCAAGGATCGACGATAAATGGATCGGTCATCTACTCATTGCCTTTCAAGGAGAGATATTTCACATTCAGAAAATGAAATTTATGTCAATGGGCGATCTTTTTGTTCCAAAGGGCAATAACTCTCCTTTTGAAATGATATAAGCAACGGTCCAACCTGTCGCTTCCGGTCTGGTTCCCGGATCAATGCGCGCTGCGACAACTACTGACATGTAGAGACGGAGCCAAGCTAAAGAGTTACCCCGTTGCACCTTCGTTCAAAAACGGTCATTTACAACTGAATATTTTTAACTAGCACATACTTTGTCGTGATTATTAGTTTATTATATCAACATTTGTTGAGTCTTGCAACTACAAGACGAATTGTCACTATGGAACATAGCGGGAGAAACGTCATGAAAAATAGTATATTACCACGGTAATATCTACATCAGAAAACAGCGATGCATTCTGTCAGTCTGGGCTAACATATTGCATCGATGAAATAATGCAGACTCATTTTATTTATCAGCCTTTGTGTTTTTCCCCACCACAATTCGAAGCATTCAAATCTCAACATATACCACCATGGACTTCATTTTAATAAAATTAGTGATACGCCTACATTTGCAGCACACAGACATCTTTGACAGGCCTTCACCAATGATCTATAAAGTAGGTATACATCCTTGCCTTAACAAATATTTTAAGAAGAAATAACGTCCAAAATAATAAAACAACTGATTTAAAATGTTACTTTTTATATCAAAATTAAAGTTGCATCTGAATATTTTAATTTACATTATTTTCTAGAAATATGCTAAATGAAAATCTACCATGCATCTATTAAGCACTCTGTTACTCAGTTGCAATATACATACTAGTCATCATGATTTGAAATAAGAGATTTACCCATATTATTCTGCCCCTTATAACATGTGTCCCACCATTATGTGCGCTGAGTCATCATAGGTGTTACGGTAATTAATTCATTGATCCATCATTTCTTACAGAATTCTGATACTCATGCTCTTAAAATAGTTGTAAATTACAGAGATTTGTCCCAACAAACAACAAATCATACCCCACAAAATGTGTATGATGCATAAATAGATGTAAATCATAGTTTTATCTTCTTGTTTTAGTAACATAATATTTATTTTATTGTTTACAAATTATTTCCCATACAAACCCACACACTATCCTGCTGTAGTTATGTATCCTGATTTTCATTCAACAGTACTTCAAGACACCTGTAGTATAGAGTATATTTTGTAGATATTATTATCATATAGCAAATATGACTTAAGAAAGTTTATCATCAAATCTTCTGATGGTTAAATAAATGCAAATTGAACCCCACAATCATTCCATGGATTAGAAAAATGGATTTATTTATGTTATTTGTTTTTGCATATAACAGATTACACTTACATATGTTACAGTCAGTGTCTATAATCAGGCCCAATATGTATTTTGACTGAAAATTTCAGTCAATATGTATATTGACTGATTCACTCAGGCAAGGTATATTTTTTCTTAAATTTAAATTCATTTATTATTGCCTGAAAAATAGGACTGGATTTTAGACAGAAAGACTGAAATGAATTAGACTGCATAACTTAATCTCCCCAATTTAAGTCGGATTTATTTTGATCTTATTGAAGATCAAAGTAACTTATGTAAGAAATTAAAAATGTTTTCACAATGAAATTGATTGATTCTCCAAACATGAAAGAATACCAGAGTCCTTTTTTATGTTACTTATCTTTATTGGCATAATATTCAGTTCAGAAACAGATGACTGCTAAAAAGTCATGCACGTGTAATCAAATACTAGTACACATGCACAAGTATGCCAAGATATTAAATAAAATAATAAGAGTCATTGTGCAATGCAGATATCTGTTGGTGTGAAGAGAAAAAAGAATAACTTCAATAATTTGTGTATGTTGGAATTTGAAACATCAGTTTAGAACAAGGGAACATAAATAGCAAGGCCTAATGAAGTTAAGAATGAGCTGTATCTGTGTTACAATCATATGATTATTGTCAATGCAAACTGGATGTAGACACTGCAATGTTAATACAATCAACATTATAGAGATTGAAAATTAGTATGAAATTGAATAGATTGTTTTATTTTATAAAAACTATAGTTGGTACAAATACTCTTGAATATGTATTTTAACTACATATATTTAGGGTTCTCTGTGTCTGAAAATTATTATTTTTTCTACTTAGTAGAATTTAAAAAAGGCCAAAATAATATATATCTTTCACTGATCATATTGAAATATAATCATGGTAGTATTTGGCAACAAACAGCCACCAGTCATACATAAAATCCTTTTATACAACATGCAATTAACCCTTAAATATCAAAACAGATTTCAGTGATTTCCATTTCTTTTATTTTGAACATTGTATTATGATATCTAGTTGATGACATAATTTATCAGTGCCTGTTTCTCTTACAATTTCTTGAGAACATTTCTCATTGCTCTCAGTTATATATCTGACAAATACTTACATGTGTTGCTGTCAATATTCACAACATTGAGGCTACGGGCAACTTTACGTTGCACAAGACCTTCACATTTCGCGTACCGCATCGCCTTACCGCTGTACATACTGAAATGCATGCATATGATGTAGCCTGCTCGGTGATACTACAACGTAGATATAGGAACGTATACAAAATCTACTTAATTTTTAAAAGTTTGATATTCATACATCAAGGGCAACACTTTCTTCACGATTTCAAAATGTCAACAAAGCGACCTGGAATGAACGATCAGCTGATCTCACCACGTCGCTTCAAACGCCTATCTAGTGGTTAACTATACAATATAATCAGTGGGTGGTCATCCCTGATGTATCATTAAATCAAGGAACATTTATTTCCGGACATGGCCATAGATAAATCATTGTTTAGGTGAAAAGATATGCTGTCCAAACACAAGCGTGACCGTTGCTGGTAGAGGTGAAGGCTATACTAGTTAACTGTCTATAATTGTCATAGTAACATCTAGTGCTCGTATCTCGCATACCACACGCGCTGTCAGTTTAAGGTTGGACCATCCGGATCAGCGCACCTAGCAGGTTAGTGAAGGGAAGATAAATTGAAAAAGATTGCCCATTCTATTGGACGCTCATTGCACTCTCATTTTCTCCCAGTCATCCTGGCTCTCACCTACGTGATATTCTTGGTCTTATGACTATCATCATCAAAGACAATGCATTCTCTGAAACTCTGCTTAGTGTAATGCCGACATAAACTCAACACATGATTGGGACTCCTTCCCCCGATGATGAGGGTACTCCTATGACACTGCTTATCTGGATTGCTGTCCTCAGCTGAGCTACTATCCCTCTCCTCACCGTGATTTTTCCCCTCCTCATCAGCAAAGAGACAGCCCTTGTCCCCCGACTACTACAATTAGATGCCCTTCACCAAGGCCATGCATGGATAAGAAAAAGAATCCCCTCCACGAAGCCTCTGGTGAATTTATCTTGGAACTGTTCTGGGTGAACAATACCTTCCAAATGGCGTGCTGGTTTTCTTGGGGAATTAGTCAGCAAAGAGCCGGAGTCACAGGAGACTGATCACAATTTTATTTACAAGAACAATTAACAATGAGCAAGTTACAATATCTTAGAAAAATAACTGAGGGTGCCACAGAGAGTCGGTACAACCCTCTGGGCTGTGGGAGAGAGATCTGCTTGGTAAGAGAGTCCAACCCCTTCTCTGTCCTAACAAGAGGTTTCCGTATGTATTAAACAAAAATTAGAACAATAAAAAGGAATATGATTTGTTGATACACGATTGGTTCTGTCCTATGCTAAATGAATGGCTAGACAGAGAGGAATACTTAATCCCGTTAATCCTGTTGGACTGGCACTAATCTTGTTGACATTTTTACTGGATGCTTGGAAAGAGATTATGGTGTCACTATAGACGAGCTTGTGTTGGGGCTAATCCTTAATGCACTATAGATGAGCTTGTATTGGGGCTAATCCTTAATGCCCCATAGACCAGCTTGTATGGGGGCTAATCCCTAATGAGTCTAAATTGAAGTAATTGCTGAATGTTATTCTAATATAGGTGATGACGGATTTACTTAAATAAAATAGTTCAAGGTAATCTATAAGACTATGTAGACATATCCTTTGCCTGGGAGATGGGATCTTGATACCTTAGGCTAGTATTTATCTAAAAGCTTCAAATCTATTAAACTATGTAGACATAACTCTATCGTATTGAATAGTATGTCTAGGAGATGCGCTCCCATTACCTTAGGCTAGCATCTATCTAAAAAGCTATAACTGAAACTACTGATATTTTATATATGCATTTTACCTGATGATAAGTATTACTTGCTAAACTATAATTATATGAAATGATGTATAAATATTACACCATGATAACTCATAAAAGCACTTTATGTGGATCTAATTATTATAGGAAAAACTTAATATAAATGTTATATCATGATAACTTCCCCTCCGTCTGAAAAAGTTTGGACCCCAAACGTGTAAAAATTAAAATAATTATGGCTAAGATGGACAATGTATTAAGTTAAACTGGTAGTATAGTAAATAACAATTATTATAGAGTCTCTTTGATATAAGGAAACATAATGTAAAAGTTCTTTCTGCTGTCATCAGGGAATCACCCCACTATTTTTTATATGGAGAGCTTGGAAGAACCCCTATTACGGATTTAATTAAACAAAGAATTTTGACTTACTGGTCTAAGATAATTTATAATAAACCAACGAAATTGTGTACTGTTAATTATAATATAATTTTTGCAGACTCTGGTAACCATTAATACAGCTGGCTCGAATATGTTAAAGGACTATTTGATGGATTAGGCCTTAGTTTTATATGGACCCAACAATTTATGCCAAATATAAACGTATTAAAATGTGTTATTAAACAACGTATCTTTGATCAGTCCAGCCAGACTTGGACAAGTTGGATAAACAACTCTCCCAAGGCAGTATTTTACCGAATATTTAAACATAAAATCCAGTTAGAAAATTATCTGCTGTCGCTACCCTTAAGACTCAGTATCCCGATTACTAAAATAAGATCCACAAACAATAGATTACCAATAGAAAAGGGGCGATGGGAAAATATACCACGAGAAGACAGAATTTGTAGTCACTGTAATAAACATGACCTAGCTGACGAATATCACTATCTATTAATTTGTCCTTTTCTGCATAACTTGCGGAAGCAATATATTCAAAAGAAGTACTTTACAAGACCTAGTACGATTACACTTGATATGCTACTAAATACTGAAAGTGTATTAGAACAAAGAAAACTAGCACAGTTTGTAAAAGAAATCCTCAAGATGTTTAATTAAATTTATGAGTCTCTTGCAGTTAAACGTATAGTTGACGCACGTCCGTCTCCTGCCTCGTGTCACCATAAATCTCCATTTGTACCTTCAATATGTCATAGCTATGACCTTGAAGCAAAATAAACGTTTGTTGTTGTTGTTGTTGGTTGTGGAGCTGGCTTGTCTTGGCACTCTGTTCTGGTGGTTTATGGGTGATGTAGGAGGCCTTGAGTTCCACATCCTGGTTTGAGGTTTTAAGATAGTTGGCTGTGTCCATTATCCGTTATAGAGGTTTTACATGGAAAACAAGGAAAAGAGAGTTAGCATGTTCAAATAGTATGTCATATATAAAAATTATCCATACTTCCTCAGTTCGTAAGTAATAAGTAGAAAATAAAACAAATATGATAATTATGATGCAAAAGATCAGTACATAATTATTACTAAATGGTGTCTTGACCAGGAAGAATGTATTGGCGGCAAATTACACAAAGTATATCATGGATTAAAAATATCCTTCTATTTTTGGATACAATCATTAGAGTGAATGAGGACCGCCTCCGCGGTCTAGTGGTAGAGCGTCCGCTTTTAGCAATATTCTGGGAATATCACGGCGGGGACCACTAGAAATGGGCTTCACACATGTCGGGAATCGAACGTCTTCGGCGTGACGTGCGAACACTTTAACCACTAGGCTACCCGACCGCCCTACAATCAATAGAGACATTACACATATGTGTATGTGCATATAACAAGTGCATTGATTCGTTTTGCTTTGATTTTCGTTCGATTCAATGTGATAAGGTTTGGTTTATTTTGCTTCGGTATGGTTTGCATTGATTCGTTTCGCGTTGATTTTCGTTCGATTCAATGCGATAGGATTTGGTTTATTTTGCTTCGGTACGGTTTGCTTCGCTTGGTACGGTTTCGGTTTGATTCGCAGTATGGTTTGCTTTGCTTCGGTACGGTTTCAGTTCGATTCGCAGTATGGTTTGCTTCGCTTCGCTTCGCTTTGGTACAGTTTCGGTTTGATTCGCAGTATGGTTTGCTTTGCTTTGGTACAGTTTCGGTTTGATTCGCAGTATGGTTGCTTCGCTTTGGTACGGTTTCGGTTCGATTCGCAGTATGGTTTGCTTCGCTTCGGTACGGTTTCGGTTCGATTCGCAGTATGGTTTGCTTCGCTTTGAGTCATTTCGATTTGTTTTGGTTCATTTTGGTTTGACTCATTTCGATTCGTTATGGTTCACTTTGGTAGGCTCGTTTCACTTCGCTTTTGAGATTGGTTGATCAGGTCAATGCTCAAAATTTGTTGTGATACAAATAACTCAGATGATCAGGCTGATGCCGTTTGTTCTCAGCTGGCGACCCATAGTGAAAAGACTGGACACAAGTAAACATAACAAGATACAGCTGGTAGCTGTTTAGTTATTTGCACCGTTTATTCAGGAGATTTTGTATTTTGGTCAAGAATATTTTCATTTAGCAACTACAGGTATATATGGGAAGTTGATCCTGGTATGGTCGACTGGGACTACAGTCTATGTAATAAGGATGTGAAACACGGTAGAAAAAGGTGTTGATGCTTCCAAAATCTATATGTGGAAAAATAACCCTTGTGGATTTATAAATTGGTAGTTCATCTGGATCATATGGAGGATTATCTTCTCCACAGGACCACTTACGGAGATCCTTCCAGCTATCATCAAGGTAGCGCTGTATGAGGTGGAGAGGAACACTTTCAAAATAGCATGTGAGGTGATTATGATCATCTTTGTTATTGGTATATGAGACCTTAACACAGCAGTCTCCTTGAATAATTTCAATGCCCAGAACTCTTTTTATTTTATGATCTACTTTTTGTAGGTGTTTTGGAAAAAACAGATATGGTTTGACATCTAATTCTATGCATGGTTTGGTGTTGTCTTGCTCGACATTCCCTGACATTGTATTCCCTGACAGAACATTGACTGATTTATTGTCTTGTGCTGATTCCTTTTTGGTAAAAAAACTTATGATTCTTCAGTGGACGTTTTCGTCGTTTTCCTGACATACTTCTTTTGAGGTGAAATTCTCTCCGAATGGAGTCTGGAATTCTGCTGCCATACTCCCATGTGTTTCCTCTTTCTGGATCCTTCCATTTCACTCTGTAGTAGATTTTGCCATTTGCTCTCTTAGAACTTACAATTGAGTGGATGTCCTCTGGATTGAAAATAGGAGGGATATCCTTGGTTTGATTACCTGATGTTGGACTCTGACTTGGAGGTTGTACCTGGCCGTCATCAAGTTGTTTTCTGGATTTTGGCTGGTGATGCTTACTATTCACTCCTCTTTTCCCTTTGTTTACCTTTTCATTTACCTTGGTTGGGGCACTAAAGTACTCATGGAAATGAAAAAAAACTGTTTTGCTGGATTTAATAATCGACACAAAGCATTACGTAGATGTAAATACGAAATAAAAAAACAACTGGAAAAGTACTAGTCTGGGTTTGCTAGTTTTATCTCAGTGCTCAATACAAAATGTACTTTACAGGAGGTACTTTGTAGGCGCTTTCAACATTCAAAAATAAACTAAGTCCAAATTGACATGGCAGAAACAGGCTATAGGCATTATGCAAATTAGCCTGGAAAAAGGTTATCAAAACAACAATAAAAATAACAGCTATGTTTCTGTACATAATAATAATGACATGTAAGTTGTTGTTTGAGAAGGGAATATGTTACTTTTACGTTCTGATATTTTGACGATGATTCAGTATCCCACAATGCCACAAATCACTGACAAATCACATGCACTTGGGTTTCAAGCACCTGTTTTCACCTGTCGTCAAGGTGTCATAGGTCATGGACATTCACTTGATCACCTGGTTATGCTCAGTTTCACAATAGTCTGTTTTGTTCATATTTTTACACAAATTTATGTGTAAAAAGACATAAAAACCTTTGATACGCTGTAATTGTGCCAAGGCCCAATTAGTACTAATTGAGTTGTTTGAATATTTATATATTTTGTATATTAACTACATTTATACAAAATCTGAGATCGAAAAACCAGGGTTTTTTTCATTTCCTTGAGTACTTTAGGACCTGGTGTGGTATGATTTTCCTTCATAGTTGTCATTCTGGAACCTGCAGGTTTTGCTGTTGTATTTGGAGCAGGGTTTTTCTTCTTTGTTGGGGTCTTTTGCTTCGAACTCTTGTTGCTGGAGTGCCTACCTTTGTTTTGGAATTGACCTTCTTACCTTTCTGTTGTGGAGGTGATTGATCAGTAGCTTGGTAAGGTGAACTTGTTGATGGGGAATTGTTGCTGTCAAGCTGAGTATCATTGACTGGTTCCTCGTTGTCATCCATGACTCCTGAATCTATGTTACTCGGGTCATTGAGGTATGGTTCTGGAGGATACTGTGGACGATCAACAGGATCAAAATATGGCTTCAGACGGTTGGCATGGACCAGTGGTTTGTGTATTTTGTCGTCAGAACTTCGGCGTAGTTTGTAGGTATAATTTGGACCTGTATGGATGATATAATAGCTACCATACCACTTTTTGGTTAATTTGTTGGAAAGGCCTTTTTCAACTTTTTGACAGTAAAGCCAAACTCTTTGACCTGGGGCGAATTCTGGTTCTTTAGCCTTTCGATTCTATTGTTCTGAATACACCTCCTTAGCCTGAGCAGTGTTTGCAGCTGCAATTGTTCTAGTGATTTCAAGCTCCTCTAGCAAATTTGAAAGATAACTTTTGTTATTGTGGCCTAAATTTTCTTTTGAATTAATGCTACATCTTGTGGAGCTCTCATTTCTCGGCCAAAAAGCATAACGTATGGTGATTTTTGTGTTGATGAATTTGGGGCCATCTGATAGGCCATCATGATGCCAGGAATAAAACGGGGCCAATCATTTTGAGACTTGTTACAATAGGCTCTTAGTGATTGATTGATGTAAGAATTGAGCCTTTCTACACAGCTGTTTGTTTGAGGATGGTATGGGCTGGTATGGATAAATTTAATTGCCAAAAGTTCACAAATTGCTTTGATAAGTTTGGACATGAAGTTCTGACCTCTGTCTGAAATTAAGGTCCTTGGAGCACCATACCGAAAAAATATTTCTCTGACGAGAACATCTGCTACTTCTTTGGCTTCTTGGGTCCGAAGTGGAAAGGCTTCACACCATCTGGATGATGCATCTGTGATGACCAAAATGTATTTGTACTTGTCTGGTGTTGTTGGCAGGGGACCGAGAATGTCAATGTGCCATCGGGTGAATACCTCTTCTACAGGTAGTGGACGAAGTGGTGCCTTCTTGCCATGGTAGTGCCTCTTGGTCTGTTGACATACCTCACATGTCTGGACATAAGTAGCAACATCGCTGTACATTTTGGGCCAGTAGTGCTTAGGTCTCATGGTGTTGTGCATCCTTTCTTTCCCATGGTGGCAACCGCCAAACTCTGAGTCATGACAGGATTGCAGGACTTGATTCCTGAGGGTTCTTGGGACTGCCAGCTGTTTAATGAACTTGTCCGCATGGCCTTTCTGTCTTTGTGGAACGAATCTGTATAGGATGCCTTCATCAATTTCAAAAGTATTGGCTTCAATTAGAATCTTTTGACGATCCTTTTCATCTTGTGGAAGGACATCATCCTCTTTGTAGTCAAAGATTTGGATGAAATCTGGACAATTCCTTTGTAGGTGACGTAAATTTGGATGTTCTTTTATACCTACTTCAACCAATGTGTCTTGGGTAACATCAGCGTTTGTAGCATGTAATGCTGCGACAACATTAACTGGTTCTGACTGATAATCCTCTTCGTATTCAAAGGTGACTGACCAATGTGTTGTCTGTGTGTCTGATTCTAAGTGATTGACAATAGGTGTGAAAATATCCTCAGTCTGAGTTGTCTGTGTGACCTGTGTGGATGAATGAGTGTTTGGCAAGATTGTGGTACTGCTAGTTGATTTGCTTTGCTGAGTTGAAGTTACTGAGAAGACTGTTTTCTCAGCATCTTCTTCTTTTTGATCATTACAGTTAATATTTTCCTCATATTCCCTACGTGAGAGAGCATCGGCATTCCCATTGGCTTTGCCGCTGCGGTGAATAATGTCAAAAGTGTAGGTAGAAAGTTCCAAAGACCATCGCCCTAACCTACCTGTGGCATCCTTGATGGATTTCAGCCATTTCAATGCTATATGATAAGTGTAGACTGTGAATTTGGAATTTGCAAGGTATGGACGAAAGGATCTAATGACTTCAACTAGAGCTAAGCCTTCCTTTTCTGTAATGCTCCAGTTCTTTTCGCTGCCATGAAGAGCTCTACCACCAAAGGCTATTGGATGTTCATTATTTTTCTCATCTTTTTGACTCAAAACAAAACCTATGCTCATATCACTGGCATCAGTTGCGAGAAGAAATTCTTTGTCAAAATGTGGATAAGCCAGAACAGGTGTATTACTCATAGCATGTTTGAGTGCGTTGAATGCCTGATCACACTCAAGTGACCATTGGAACTTTGGTTTCTTTCCTACTTCTGACTCTGAATGCTTCTTTAGCAAGGCATTCAGTGGAAGTGCTATGTGAGCATAATTTTTCACATACTTCCTGTAGAGGTTTGTGAGGCCTAAGAAGGAGCGAATCTGCTTTTGTGATTTGGGCACTGGAAAGGTTCTAATTGCTTCAATCTTTTTGTCATCAACTTGAACACCTCCACATGATAAAACATGACCCAGAAAAGAAACTTTGTCTGTTGCAAAGTTGCATTTTGGATGGCTTTAGTGTTAATTTTGCCTGTTTGAGATAGTAAAATACTTGCTCCAAATGTTGGAGATGCTCTTCAAAGTTTTTGCTGTAAATTATCAAAGCATCAATGTAAATCAGCGCAACCTTAAAAAGCAATTTTCTTAGCACTTTGCTCATGAGCTGTTGAAAACAAAGTGGAGAATTTGTCAAACCTTGGGGCAAACATTTGAACTGATAAAGGCCTTGATGGGTGACAAAAGCAGTTTTATGCTTTGAATCTTCATGTAATGGCACTTGGAAGAAGCCGTTAGCAAGGTCTAAAGTTGAGAAGATCTTAGCTTGTGCATTGGCGATGTTATCAACAACATCATCAAAAACAGGAAGAGGCCATGACATTGGTAAAGTGACAGAATTCAACTTTCTGTAGTCACAAACAAATCTATATGAGCCATCACGTTTCTTGACTAGGATAATGGGAGCTGAATACATAGAAGTAGACTCCTCTATCAAATCATACTTCAGAACATCATCTATAAGTTCTTCGGTGACTTTTGGAGATTGGCGATATGGTCTACACTTAACGGGTGGGTGGTTGCCAGTGTCAATGATATGTTGGTGTATGTCAGTCATTCCTAAATCTGCAAGACTCGTTGAAA
Source organism: Haliotis rufescens (assembly GCF_023055435.1). Lineage (NCBI taxonomy): Eukaryota > Metazoa > Mollusca > Gastropoda > Lepetellida > Haliotidae > Haliotis > Haliotis rufescens. The sequence continues at coordinate 1,180,669 of NW_025963979.1, forward strand.
ACATGTTTCTATTTTGTCCCAAAAATCTAAGTAGTCTGTGTCGTTGGTCTGGAGTCAGTTGTGTATTGGTCAAATCAAATCCTAACTCTTGTGCAATTTCAACATAATCCCTGGTGTCATTGTCTCTCTTCTCATTGTTTGTGTTAACGGTACTGATGAATGGTTGGTCAGAGTCGATTTTAAAAACAGAGTCTTTGTCAATGTAACTAAATTTGCCTACAACTGTACCCTTGTCAAGAACCTTTTCTTCTTGGGAGGGATTCATAAGCCTAAATGTAGCAGTTTTGCTTTTCACTTTGGAAAGAGTTCTACCACCTGCTACTTCAGAATGAGCAGTGAGGGAAGCAATGGGTTCAATGAGGATGAGGGAATCCTCTTTGGTCTCTGATAGTCTAACCTTGAAATGAATTCCACTCTGAGGGGGGATGTAAATCTGATCCAATGTTTTTGCTAATCCACTAATCTCTTGCACTGAATTGGCTATGAAATTGATATATTGCCTGTCTGAGGTGCTGTTGTTAAGTATCAAGGAATGACAGCTATAATCTAAGACTGCATCATTGTCATTAAGGAAGTTCTTACCTAGTATCACTGCTTCTGGTAGTGTAGGCAGAACATAGAATCTTTGAGAAAATTCCTGATCCTCAATGACAAAGTCTAACACAACTGAACCTAACACTTTATGCAATTCGCCGCCAACACCTTTAACCTGTGGAAAGGGTGAGTTTCCAAGAGTAAGGTTTTCAAAAGCTGTGCTCAAAAAAGCAGACGAAATACAACAAATGGATGCCCCTGTGTCTACTAAACAATTTGTTGTTGTGCCAAATTTTGCCTGAATTACAATTTGGCAAGGGGCGTAACTAAAGACACTGTTGGAATTTCACTTTCAAAGTTACTTTCCATTCCAGACTCCATATTTGCCATGACACCTATTAGTATGTACCGTACTAAATTAAAGGAAGACAAGAAATCAACAATGTAGTACTTACAATATTTGAAGACTTTTTCTTCCTTTGTTGGTGTCTTTGGAGGAGTTGGTTGTCTTTAATCCAGTGTTGAGGTCAGAGGTGGATGCAGCTTGCTTGTTATTCCTTCAGATGATCACAGTTGGACATGTCCTCCAATGGGTTCTTGTAGCTGGTCGTAGTTAGTTCCTGGACTCCGTGGTTCCGAAAATGATGACTCTCCGCCAAATTATCATGGAACTGTTCTGGGTGAACAATACCTTCCAAATGGCGTGCTGGTTTTCTTAGGGAACTAGTCAGCAAAGAGCCGTAGTCACAGGAGACTAATCACAATTTTATTTACAAGAACAATAACAATGAGCAAGTTACAATATCTTAGAAAAATAACTGAGGGTGCCACAGAAAGTCGGTACAACCCTCTGGGCTGTTGGAGAGAGATCTGCTTGGTAAGAGAGTCCAACCCCTTCTCTTCTAAAACTTTGCTACAGCATGTATTTAACAAAAATTTGAACAATAAAAAGGAATATGATTGGTTGATACACGATTGGTTGTGCCCTGTGAATGGCTAGACAGAGAGGAATACTTAATCCTGTTAATCCTGTTGGACTGGCACTAATCTTGTTGACATTTTTACTGGATGCTTGGAAAGAGATTATGGTGTCACTATAGACGAGCTTGTGTTGGGGCTAATCCTTAATGCACTATAGACGAGCTTGTATGGGGGCTAATCCTTAATGAGTCTAAATTGAAGTAATTGCTGAATGTTATTCTAATATAGGTGATGACTGATTAACTTAAATAAATAGTTCAAGGTAATCTATAAGACTATGTAGACATATCTTTTGTCTGGGAGATGGGATCTTGATACCTTAGGCTAGCATTTATCTAAAAGCTTCAAATCAATTAAACTATGTAGACATAACTCTATCGTATTGAATAGTATGTCTAGGAGATGCGCTCCCATTACTTTAGGCTAGCATCTATCTAAAAAGCTATAACTGAAACTACTGATATTTTATATATGCATTTTACCTGATGACAAGTATTACTTGCTCAACTATTATATGAAATGATGTATAAATATTACACCATGATAACTCATAAAAGCACTTCATGTGGATCTAATTATTATAGGATAACTTAGTATAAATGTTACACCATGATAACTCCATCAGATGATCACGGTTGAACATGTCCTACAATGGGTTCTTGTAGCTGGTTGTAGTTAGTTCCTGGACTCCGTGGTTCCGAAAACGATGATTCTCCGCCAAATTATTATGGTTCTGTTCGGATGAACAAAACCTTCCAAATGGCGTGCTGGTTTTCTTGGGGGAATTAGTCAGCAAAGAGCTGGAGTCACAGGAGACTAATCACAATTTTATTTACAAGAACAATTAACAATGAACAATATCTTAACTATAGCTGAGGTACCACAGAGAGTCGGTACAACCCTCTGGGCTGTGGGAGAGAGCTCTGCTTGGTTAGAGCAACAAAGCCATTCTGCTTAACATTTTGCTTCTGTATGTATTTAACAAAACTTAGAACAATAAAAAGGAATATGATTGGTTGATACACGATTTGGTGTGCCTTATGGTTAATGAAAGGCTAGACAGAGGGGAATACTTAATCCTGTTAATCCTGTTGGACTGGCACTAATCTTGTTGACATATTTAATGGGTTCTTTGAAAGAGATTATGGTGTCACTATAGATGACCTTGTAAGGGGGCTAATCCTTAATGAGTCTAAATTGAAGTAATTGCTGAATGTTATTCTAATATAGGTGATGGCAGATTTACTTAAATAAAACAGTTCAAGGCAATCTAGAAAACTATGCAGACATATCTTTTGTCTTATTGGATATTATGTCTGGGAGATGGGATCTTGATACCTTAGGCTAGTATTTATCTAAAAGCTTAAAATCTATTAAACTATGTAGACATAACCTATGTCTTTTTGAATAGTATGTCTAGGAGATGTGTTCTCGTTTCCTTAGACTAGCATCTATCTAAAAAGCTATTACTGAAACTACTGATATTTATGTCTCCCCCAGAATGGAGGGAGACATATTGTTTTTGGCACGGTTCCCGTCAGCGTCGGCGTCGGCGTTGGCGTCGGCGTTGGCGTCGGCGTTCCCACCGTTTCCGGACCATAACTCAGAAACCGTTTCATATTTTTTCGCGAAACTTTGTATACACATTAACCCAGCACTGAAGTGGTGCCTTTTGCTATTTAGAGATTTTTGACATTTTTATTTTTTCTCGTTTCCATGGAGATAACTTGAACATAGACTCTGAATGGGGGTAAGCTTGGTTTCCTGACCATAACTCAGAAACCGTTTAATATTGTTTCGCGAAACTTTGTATACTTTGTGCAGAAACAACAAAACAAGAAGTAAAAATACACGATTTATTATAAAACTTGGCACAAATTGGGAGCTGGCTCGGTTGTTGCTTATGAATGATATAAGTTTTGTAAGATTGGTTGCAGGGGCAAGCCGGCCTGGACAACCGTGAGGAAGCAGCTGATTGTAGGGGCAAGCCGGCCTGACAAAGAGCTGTGTGTGTGCAGGGGCAGTAGCCGGCCTGCGAAGAGGGATATGAATTATGATTGGAATGTGAAAATGAATTGGGGGAGATTATGAAATAAAATGCCAAAGAGGAAAGAATGAGGTATGAATGTTAAGCAACAGCCGGCACAACTCCGAGGAGGTAGCATGGGGTGGCCGGAGGGCCGAGAAAATTGGTGAAACATGGCGGACGAAGAACTGAGAAGGAACATAGAATACGCATGCGCAACATGTCGGAAATAATAAAGACCGTGATGCACCATGAATTAATATTTAAGAAATGGTGCCTGCGAATTATTAATAGAAATGTACAAGATATAGATGCTGAGATTACATATTAATACAAGAAAAAGATAATAGTTGATGGAATACGTAAGTATATTTAGGATTACGATAAAATTGTGAAGGTACATTATGTAGCTGTGAGACATTGGAAGTAAACAGCGTATAAAAAATAGACGGGATGTGAGGTAAACCGTGCTTGGATCTAACATAGAAAATGTTAAAGTAATTATGCATTGATGGATTAATTTAGGAATAAGGCAAGTGAGTAAAAGGGAATTAAAGAAATATTTAGTGGAATAATATTACGTACTGAAGGGTAATAGCTGATAAAATCGTAAGAGTAGGCAGGGAGGTAGTGGTACTTATTTCTGCACAAACAAAAATATTAAATTTACATTTTGTGCAGAAACAACAAAACAAGAAGTAAAAATACACGATTTATTATAAAACTTGGCACAAATTGGGAGCTGGCTCGGTTGTTGCTTATGAATGATATAAGTTTTGTAAGATTGGTTGCAGGGGCAAGCCGGCCTGGACAACCATGAGGAAGCAGCTGATTGTAGGGGCAAGCCGGCTTGACAAAGAGCTGTGTGTGTGCAGGGGCAGTAGCCGGCCTGCGAAGAGGGATATGAATTATGATTGGAATGTGAAAATGAATTGGGGGAGATTATGAAATAAAATGCCCAAAGCGAGGTAACAACCGAGAGCCCCCAATGAATATAAGGTGAAAAGTAGAATAAAGATATACATGATATGGTGGTTTAGGACCATTGATACAACGATAATACTGAAGTAAACTAAACTAATGATTGTCACTGCGACACACGAAAGCCAGGTGTAGCTGAGAGTCTAGGGAAGTGTCCCTGTCGTAGTTTCAAGATCGAGCCATGGATGAGTGAGCTCGTCGGATGTCATCTTCAGGGGTACGGATATACCTGGTGAAGCAGTCTGAAGACCATCGACCTAAGGTCTTGATCATGTGATCCTGAATATTGATGTGGGCTGCTGTAGTGGCAGCTCCTATTCTAAAAGAATGGCCTGAGTACAACGAGGGGTTCAGGCCGATTCTGCACAGCACTATGTTAAGCCAGGACAGGAAAGCAGATCTAGTCACAGGAAGACCAGCTCTATCGGTAAACATTGCATCACAAGGCTTCGCACCACACTGAAGCCGCGCAAACATAAGTAACCTCATACTTGAGAAAGGGCAGCATGATCCTGAAGTAGCGAATACATTCACCGTGACTCCTTGGCGAAACGGGTCTGTTTTAGAGGTTTTAAGGTTAACAGAGCACTTAGCTTGACTAGGGTGAAGAACTACATCTTTAATACACACATTGACGTCTGGGTCGAAAGACTTTGCACAGGTGAACTCCCCGCACCGCAGGAAGCCAAAAAATGCTAGAGAACACATAGCTTCCATGACAAGGTCGTCATGGGCACCAAACACTCCATTCCTTAATGCCGCAACAATGCATGTCAAGATGTTGTAGGTGATAGGTAGACGTTTCTTAGTGCTTGAAATATGCAGCTTCTTGTATCCTCGAAGTAAGGTCTGTAATCTACTCATACTAGGTGCAGTAGGGTGATCAAGGCAGGTATCAATACCTGCTCGAAGGTAGACGAAACGGATACCTGCTAGATAGTTCTTGACTGTAGCACATTGGAGATGCAGGACGCTGAAGCAGTAGGCAATGAAATACTGTAGTAGTATCTCGCTTATAACTGGCAGCTGGTGATGGTTGCGTAGAGGATGGCACAGTTGATATCTGATGAGGAAGTTAAGGTAGCTCTGATAACCAGTAGAGTAGGTAGTCACGGTGCGCGGGGCGAGGGAAGCTGTCCACATGTTGACTAACTGCTGGTTCAGTACCATGTCACGGCTGAGCTGTCTGGGCACGGCGTGGCGATGGGGGCTGCATGAGGGGCTAGCTGGCAGAACCTGTGGAACTGGAAGCGTGATGAGAGAGCATCAGCAAGTTCATTATGCACTCCCTGTACATGCTTGGCTAAGATGACATAGTTATGAGTGGCAGATAACCAAGTGAGTTTACGCATTAATGCCATGACGTGCTTACAACGAGCTCTGCCTTTCTTAATGATATGAACGACAGCGAGATTGTCACAACGAAACAAGATCTTTCGTCTAAACCAATGTTTTCCCCACACAAAAGCTGCTACCCCAATGGCATAGAGTTCCAAGAACGCGGTACTCTTCATCAGAGTAGAGTTTGATCTGATCTCTGGGGGCCAAGTATCGGCGAACCACTCTCCTTTGAAAAAAACACCAAAGCCTGTAGATGTAGCTGCGTCAGTGAATAGTTCGATGTCGTAGGAATCCGTGATTCGGGTATCGTGGAAAAAGGACACTCCGTTCCATTGAAGAAGAAACTCTCTCCACATGCACAGATCTACTCGGCATTCCTTGGACAACGAAACGTGGTGATGTAGTTTGCTGACTGTCGTGGATAAGCTGATTAGATAAGAGACAAAAGCTCTACCAGGAGGTATCACTCTGCCTGCGTAATTGAGGTGGCCAAGCAGGGAGAGTAGCTCCCGCTTCGTACACTTTTTCTTGTGCATGAAGGTTTCAATGACGCTGATAATCTGCAGCACTTTGTCTTGGGGTAGATGAGCAGACATAGTAGTGGAATCCAATATGATGCCTAGATACTCTAATCTTGTTGTAGGACCCACGGTCTTCTTGGCTGATAGAGGAATGTTGAGCAGCTGGAAAACATAACGTAGGTCTGTCATGGTTTTATCCGCTGGGTAGTTGGCAGAATCAACTGTCAAAAAATCGTCCAGGAGGTGGAGAATATTCTGAACATGGTAATTGTGTTGGAGAATCCAGCAGAGGGCTTGAGACAGGTTGTCGAAAATTTTGGGGCTTGACCTGCATCTGAAAGCCAAACGTTTGTAGAAATAGTAACTACCGCGCCATTTGAATCCGAAGTAAGGCCAAAAGTCTTTCTGAATAGGGACCTGTTTAAAAGCGTCTCTAATATCGGCCTTACACATGAGCGCATTTGGTCCTAATTGCATAATAATACGGATAGCATTGTCTATAGTCACATAAGATAGAGAACATGTGTCCTTGTCAATTAATTCATTGATGCTATGATTGCTGTCGTTGTGTGGAGCGGACAAATCGAGAATCAAACGCTGTTTGCCAGAGTATTTCCCCACTGCCAGACCGAGTGGATTAATACGACAAACTTTGAAGGGAGGTAGGTGAAAAGGTCCACATACATACTCGTTATCAACCTCTATTTGAACTGCTGTATCCACGGCTTGTGGATTTCTCCTGGTAGTAAGATTATTCGCACATTCTAAAGTCACAGTTGGTGCTGCATTAATCATGGGATTGAATCCGGATGTAAATCCTTGAATAACGTAATTTGCGAAATCACGATCTGGATGTGCTTGGAGTTCATGTGTTAGGACACGAACATTCACTGGAGGGCTATCCACCAAGTCTTGTCATTGATCAGATTTGCGTTTATTCTGCCGGCAGACGGATTTACCGTGAGAGGTAGCTTGGCAGGTCAGGCAAGTATGTGCAAAATTACACCGTTCCCTGGTGCACCCGAGTTCATTGAAGTTATTGCATACTTCTCTGTTAGCATGGAACACGCGTGTGCGACCTTTCGAATCTTGTTCTCTGCTGGTTCGGGACTGATAGTGGATTCGATCGCCAGGGAACTTGACTGGCTTGAAGGAGAAGGGAGCATTAGGACATTCTGCTTTGATGTGATCTATGCTGTCACATCCGGAACACACTTTCCTCTTCAAATGGGCACAACAGGCATTAAAAATGTTAGTATCAGGTTTTGACCAATCTATTGGTTTTCCAATAGCTGCATAAGCTGCCACTCTCATGGCAAATCGCTTGTGGTACTCATAGTATCCGTCTGCTTCGTATTGGGCCGCGAGGTCTAACACATATTCCTCGTGAGATTCCATTTGTGCTTTCTTTTGAACATCTTGGCCACAGTAGATGTTTCGATACGTTCGGAATGCTTTAGTGAATTCCCGAGGAGACAAGGGTCTAGTCAGTTTAGGAGCTGTGTCTCCCTTACCGTCCCCGAAGTCGTGAACAGTGGTCAAGAGCAATGCCAGATTGACATATTTACCTGCCCGGATCTTTGTCACAAGTTGCTCAGGGACCAGATCAATTGGTGGGAGGGAATCTGATGACACCGCTGCCATAGTGTGTCCAACCTGAGGAAATAGATGTGGTCCTGGAAAAGTTGTATCTTGGGAACGTTGGTAGATGCCAATCTGAGACAAATCTTGACATGCAGGCGACGTCGCTGGAGGACCCTGGGCCGTGTGAGTTGGAGAGGCTATGTTGCCTGAAGCCAGTTGTTGTGCTGGAGATGACCGATTCTGTGCCAAGGTGTAGACAAGGTCTGTTAGTTCCTTCAACTGATTTTGGAGGGACGTGATGGTGGGTCCATTGCCAACATGATGATCCATGTCTAAATTAGCCTGGGAGGCAACCAGGTCTGGGTCTGCTAGTGGGTTGTCTGGTGCCCTACTAACAGTGGCAGCAGGTGTGGGCCGTGACCTCCCAGTAGTCAACCGCGTTGGAGATTCGCTGGATTCAACTGTATTCTTGTGGGGATTCTCAGTGTATAGTTGCAACAGCATCTTCCGTCCCCAAGCTTTTGGAAGTTTGAACCCCATGTCTTCTAGACGTTGACGCAAGCCTTCGGTTGTTAGGTAAGGGATCTGTCTTCTAGCCTGACGTGACCGTGAGGCGCTAGTCGATGTTTCTGTTTCGTCCGTTTCTGACAATGTATGTCGCCGTGTGCTAACTCGTGCGGGTCGCCTATTAGCCATTATGGATATGTGACTGTATCCGGGCACGTACGATGCGGTTTGGGACTAATAGATGAAAGTTACGTACGCAATTGCCCGAGAAAATTGGTGAAACATGGCGGACGAAGAACTGAGAAGGAACATAGAATACGCATGCGCAACATGTCGGAAATAATAAAGACCGTGATGCACCATGAATTAATATTTAAGAAATGGTGCCTGCGAATTATTAATAGAAAGGACAAGATATAGATGCTGAGATTACATATTAATACAAGAAAAAGATAATAGTTGATGGAATACGTAAGTATATTTAGGATTACGATAAAATTGTGAAGGTACATTATGTAGCTGTGAGACATTGGAAGTAAACAGCGTATAAAAAATAGACGGGATGTGAGGTAAACCGTGCTTGGATCTAACATAGAAAATGTTAAAGTAATTATGCATTGATGGATTAATTTAGGAATAAGGCAAGTGAGTAAAAGGGAATTAAAGAAATATTTAGTGGAATAATATTACGTAATGAAGGGTAATAGCTGATAAAATCGTAAGAGTAGGCAGGGAGGTAGTGGTACTTATTTCTGCACAAACAAAAATATTAAATTTACATACATTAACCCAGCACTGAAGTGGTGCCTTTTGCTATTTAGAGATTTTTGACATTTTTATTTTTTCTCGTTTCCATGGAGATAACTTGAACATAGACTCTGAATGGGGGTAAGCTTGGTTTCCGGACCATAACTCGGAAACCGTTTAATATTATTTCACGAAACTTTGTATACACATTAACCCAGCACTGAAGTGGTGCCTTTTTCTATTTAGAGATTTTTGACATTTTTATTTTTTCTCGTTTCCATGGAGATAAGTTGAACATAGATTCTGAATGGGGGTAAGCTTGGTTTCCGGACCATAACTCGGAAACCGTTTAATATTTTTTCGCGAAACTTTGTATACACATTAACCCAGCACTGAAGTGGTGCCTTTTGCTATTTAGAGATTTTTGACATTTTTATTTTTTCTCGTTTCCATGGAGATAACTTGAACATAGACTCTGAATGGGGGTAAGCTTTGTTTCCGGACCATAACTCGGAAACCGTTTAATATTTTTTCGCGAAACTTTGTATACACATTAACCAAGCACTGAAGTGGTGCCTTTTGCTATTTAGAGATTTTTGACATTTTTATTTTTTCTCGTTTCCATGGAGATAAGTTGAACATAGACTCTGAATGGGGGTAAGCTTGGTTTCCGGACCATAACTCGGAAACCGTTTAATATTTTTTCGCGAAACTTTGTATACACATTAACCAAGCACTGAAGTGGTGCCTTTTGCTATTTAGAGATTTTTGACATTTTTATTTTTTCTTGTTTCCATGGAAATAAGTTGAACATAGGCCCTGAATGGGGGTAAGCTTTGTTTCCTGACCATAACTCAGAAACCGTTTGATATTTTTTCGCGAAACTTTGTATACACATTAACCCAGCACTGAAGTGGTGCCTTTTGCTATTTAGAGATTTTTGACATTTTAATTTTTCTCGTTTCCATGGAGATATCTTGAACATAGACTCTGAATGGGGGTAAGCTTTGTTTCCGGACCATAACTCAAAAACTGTTCAATATTATTTCATGAAGTTGTAACATATTAACCAAGTCCTGAAGTGGTGCTTCTTGCTATTTAGAAGTTTTTCACATTTTATTTTTTCTTGTTTATGGAGACAAGTTTAACTTAGACTCTGTATTGGGATGGGCTTTGTTCCAGAACTAAACTCAACACCCCTTCAATATTTCTGTGTCTTTTGCTTATAATGAAATTTAAGAATTTGATCTTTTCAATATTATTGAATTCAAAGCAATTCTAGAATTAAAATATTGTGAATTATTTTTGTGGGAATGAACAGATGGGGTTTAACGTGAAGTAAACAAATGAATGGGGGTTAGGGGAGTGGGGGGAGACATATGTTTTTACGAGTAAAAACACTTTCTAGTTTATATATGCATTTTACCTGATGATAGGTATTACTTGCTAAACTATAATTATATGAAATGATGTATAAATATTACCCTATGATAACTCATAAAAGCACTTGATGTGGATCTAATTATTATAGGAAAACTTAGTATAAATGTAATATCATGATAAGATCATCATCTGCAACCAACATTGGCCATTGTTTGATGATGATGCAAAAAACCAACAAACATTTGTTTTAAATATTTGCAGAAAGTAAATTGGCCCAATCAAGAAGAAGGAGTGATAAGAGAGTACCGCTCCTTTCTGCTGAACCTCCTGTCAGCTCACACTTTCTACCTTAGAGCTGGATTGCGAATGTTAGTTCGGCACTTCTTACCAGGTATGTTATGGCAAGGTCCATATTGACAAACTACACAAATACAGAATAGGTATTTATCTGGGGGTCTCTCATTAATCAGCCCCATGTTAGATGGGAATGCTTTTGTCTGAATTCGATGCATAACTAAATCATCTTAGTGATGCAGACTTTGTTTGGAGTATATTTAACTGTTATGTATTGTTACAAAGTTATCCAATATTTCACCTAACATTCGTTGTCTAAACCGTGAAGATCCGGGTTAAAATTGGACTTTGGCAACCCAAGCTTGTCATAAGAGGCGACTATCAAGATCAGGTAGTCAGGCTCGCTGACTTGATTGATGCATGTCATTGTATCCAAATTGCACAGATCAATGCTCATGATGTCAATCATTGGATTGTCAGATCCAGACTCGATTATTTATAAACTGCCATCATACAGCTGGAATATTTCTGAGTGCAGCATAAAATAATAAACAAAATATTTTTGCAAAGTAAGAACAAATGTAAAAATTATGTTATTGTTTCTTATCTTTGTCGTTAGGCCTCTAAAAATATTTGAATATTGATCAATGCTGACAGCAGATGTTATTTAGATGGTTATCTTTGTTGACATTTTAAGTTGTTGACAATATATAAAGGTGTGGCACTGAACTATTATGTTTTTATGTTTACAGACACATCAGAAAGTGAACCTGAAGCTGAGACCAAGGCACTTGAAGATAAAAAGTATATCAATATACACCTTGTGCTGAGAGCAGTATCATCGCTCATTCCAATGTAAGCTTACAGTGTTATGTTTGTCTGCTGATTTCCATTATCTTTAAGCTCACCCCAGCAGAACTTCTCTATACAATTGGTCTACAATGTTGTCTCAACTGGTAAACAATCCAGTAAAACTTATATAATGGTGCAATGTCCAACGTTTACAAATTTAATGCTCAAAATAGAATTTTTTAACTTTCCTATTTCATACAATGTATTTCTCATTCTTCTTTCGATCTTAAGTGGAAAAGTACTTAACAAAGGTTTGCAGCTTCTAAAAAAAATCCACCCGAACACACCTATCATCCCTATAGTCCCCGAGATCCAGGTACCCATGCTTGCCGTAATAGGCAACTATGCTCGTAAGAGGTGACTAACGGGATCAGGTGGTCAGGCTTGCCGACTTGGTTGATGCATGTCATCGCAGCCCAGTTTCATGGATCGATGCTCATGATGTCAATCACTGGATTGTCTGGTCCAGACTCGACTATTTTAAGACCGCCGTCATATAGCAGGAATAATGCTGAGTGCGGGTTAAACAACAAACAAACAAACACCATCCTACAAACTTTAGTGGACAGAGAATGGATATATATATCAGAAATGCCATACATTGACTCGCTGAAAGTCATATTTGTTGTAGTTTGACTATCATATGTCAACATAATTATTTTTGCTATCGCGAGCGCGGGAGCATCAATGGTGATTGGTCAAATTGTTCCATATGAAAACATACCCGGCAAAGCTGTACCAAAGTGCTATGCTTATGGTTATTAGTTTACTTCAAATACTGTAAATCTTGAAATTAATGCAAGCATGAATTAAATGCGAAAAATGGTCTTTGCTCGCATTTTTAAACATCGCATTTATATCAACAATAAGACATTTTGGATAGCAAAAATACAAACTTAGACATACACTGATGTATTCCACACCACTGTTTATTGAGCAGCACTTGTATATAAAGTATATAAACAATGTCATTCAAACACTAATTACGTCCTGTGAATTGTCACTGCTGGGGTCAAGACAAAGAGTTCTACTCACTTATGTCATCACTGATCACACCTGCAAGTCCAGACAGACGCCACCTTTTGTTCTTTGCGACTGCATCAAAGGCCGACACGAGCGAGCGCACATGTATTGTTTTTGCGGAAGTACTTTACTCAGCGCTAATAAGCGGTGTGATTTGGTGTGTAAGGTTGGATTAAGGTGAGGATTCTAAACATGACTGAGGACATCTTTAGATAGAAATCCACTGATTCTTGAGAGGAGGGGGTGTCGCATTCATATTGAGTCACATTTTTGGCTAGGGTCCAGTGGTCGCATTCTTTTGGAGACGCATTAATTTCACGATTTACAGTATATATAGTAAAGCTGCAACTTAAAAATATTGGAATAAATTATTCCTGATAAAATAATAGTTTCAGATACAATTCTTCCAACTATTGTATCAAAATTCTACAAAGTTATATTATTGGGTAATTTTTAACCAAATCACCGGTAGATTCTGAGAAATGAGTGCACAGCTGATGGTTGCTTCTGGCTTAGTTTAAGAGACAAAACACACAGTAATCTTAATCTCTGCATGTAAAACAATGCTTAGCAGAACAGGAAATGCAATTTAATCAGTAATTTATCATGTCTAGTGATGTTTTATCTCAAATTTCAAATTTGTATTGACCAAGTATAATTGTTATGATCGGTTCGTTTCCTTGAATTTGTTGAAGGGATGCTATGTTTTCTACAGAAGACAAACATGTTTTTATTGCAAATGTAGGGATTGTGTATGTGCTGGTGATGTGCTTCATTCCGATTCGCTTTATAGACGGGGTATATAAATTAGCATCAATTTTGAAGGCTTGTACAGGGGGGTCGCCTTACACATGAGGTCGCTTCTAGACAGCAATGTAGGGTATCTTATCTCACACTTTCCTTCTTCTTCGATCCTATATGGAAACGTCCTTGAACCATGTTTCCAGCTTCTTAAATAAAAACATTCACCCGAACACCCCTGCCTCTCTATGGTTGCAACCAGAAGCTAGGTCAATTGCGTGCTTCCCATGCACGGCAAGCCTGCCTGAACTGACCACATGTACACCTCTACCAATTCATTCTCTTTCTCATCACCACTGTGTGGTGACGTTTTCTTACGTTAAGAGAAATTTGTTTGTCCTTTGCCATGTTTGTCAAGTATTCTACAGCCTATAATTATGGGCAAAAACGACAGACAACGACCTGCTTGTAAAAAATACTTATTCTACACTGGACCCTCACTCCTTACGTTGTGACTGTCGCGGACACTGCTCCTTGGTCTCCCGATGTGCAGAATGTCATACCTTGTCTGATTCTGCCTTTCAAGTTTGTGTCCAACGATGTCGTCGCAGAATATCCGATCTTCATTCTAAGGCAGGAGATTCGTCTAAGAAATCTAAGATCTGTTCTTCACTTCAACCTGAGGAACACTTACTTTCTGTCACTGATGAGACGATCTTGGACAGTTTTCTCACGGATGATTTTTCAAATCCCAACCTGTTGAATACTCCTAATCAGGTCGATCTGACTGATCCTGATCATGCTCTCGTTCAAGCGACCGGTCGCTCCGCTCCATTCAAGTACCGCACTTGGATTCAGCTTGTTCCGCTCCTCCGGCTGATCATGATAAGGTCATTGGTTCTGCTACATCCTGGAATGCTGCCAATTGTCACACTTCGGATTGACGATCGCCTTCTAAGGAGAAGGATCGGCGCTCCAGCTCCCAAGATCAGCATTCCCACTCCCAGGATTGGCGTTCTCGCTCACAGGATTGGTGTTCTTGCTCACAGGATTGGCACTCCGATCGGGTCACTGCTTTCGCGCTCCAACTGATACCCGTCGACTTCATATGACCATTCTTCATAAAGCTCTACGACAGGGATCAGTCTTCTGTTGTGGATTATCACCATAGCGGTTATCCCCACGGGAACTTTCCAGCTGTTGATACCTATGTGGATCATCGACAGGGATGGGATGCTTTCCCAGTTTATAGTGACCCTTACTACCAGCGACCCGGATACCCTTACCCAAGGTTTCCCGATTACCGCTCTACTACCAGCTACACTTATTCTCCTCTGCCATCCTTTTATGGAACGTCTTTTGTGTGACAACAACCAGCGACATACCCCTAAATCTGAGGATGGCCGTTCGTCAACACACAGAACGCGAAAGTCGGAGCCATTCTAGAAGCCGATCTCATTACGTTCACAGATCGCCAGATCGTATTCCCTCTTGTTCGGCTCCTCCGGACCCTTGTCGACCTCTACCCACAAGTTGGGATCACCAGGATCAACAACAGAGTACAGTCGCCTACAGATGCAGTTCCGGTTGCTTCCCACTCCATCCCTCCCGGATCTGGTGGTTCAGCCTCTGCTTCGGGAGACCCTAGTCTATAGGTTCAACCAACTGACAGCCCATGCCCACCAGGTGTTGTTGACCATCACTCGTCGACTCCCTCCTTAGTCGACAGTTTTGAACCTGCGGACCCTGGATCAGTCCTTCATTGATTGCTGACAAATTACAGTTATAGTGTACAACTTAGGCTGCGGATCAGTTCACTGGGTTTACAGTCCCATCGGCTAGCTCGTCCAATATCACGCTGCCTCCCAGACCAGTCTTACTGGCAATTAACATCTTCTCTTTGTCTGCGTGATTGACTCCATGTACCACACTTCGTTCTTTAAGATACTAGGCACTCATGGCCTGTCTGCTACAATAACCTCCCTAGATTTTGATAGTGACATATCTACTCTGTCTCAGAAGTGCTTCACATCATCTTACGTGGTTGAAGATTGGGACCTTACACACTTGGATTGCCGTACACTCCCTTTTGTGTCTATGATTTTTTCATCTATGGAAGCGCTCTCCATCTCTCTCTCCACTTATTCCCAAAAGGACGTCTTTATTCGAGGATAAACTCACACAGATCCTGGACCTCCTCTTTCACCATTCCGTCTCCATTACAACTCTTCATCGCCGTGGTGTACTTCAGCACTCTGCCTGGGACGATCAGTTCCTGCTTCCTGCTCCTTTTTTGCATATGCGATCCAGCAGTTTGCTCAGGATGTTCAAAGAGACTCTAACCTCCAGGTCACTGTGGACCTTTTGCGTCTCCAGAAGAGACAATTGGAAGATCAGGAAAAGTTAAGATCTGAACTATCCCCAATTGGTTCCTGCCCATCGAGATCTTCATGAACTTCTCTCATCCCGGCCTTATCCCTTACGCGGATGCAGATGAGGTTGAAAAGGACAACGGGACTCGAGACCCTTCTCGGGTTGATCCGTCTCCTTTTCCGGATCCAAGGGCTCCGTGTGGTTGCCAAGAAACTGACTACTTTTCATAACGACGAGACTAGGAACTTCCACCTACAGCCGTTCCTGTTACAGCCACATCTGTAGGTGGAAGACTGGGGCTATTTGCAAGCAATTGGACCATTCTTGTTGACTGCTTCATGACACATGACACAGCTACCACAACAAGGTTATCGACTACCACTGACCGCACCACCACCTACGACATTCAAACCCCTACACAGAACGTATCCGGCCAGACAGTTAAGGAGGATGATCGATGCTGTAGGTACGTTACTAGCAAAAAACACAATTGAATGTCTCGGAACACTTTCCCAGACCCCCTGGTTTTATTCCCCCATATCTTAAACTCATTTTCAATCTGAAGATCTTCGATGCTTTGTACCTAGAAACCCTGCCACATTTTCATTCTTCCCGGGCGATCTTATGGTCAGTATCTTATCTGCACGTTTCCATCCTCCGGTTTGTTTTTCAAGGCCACCACTACCAATGGAAGGTGCTTTTCACCCACCTTACCCAGCCCATCACGAAGCTCCTACATCTTTGCGGGGTCGTGTTCAATTCTTATCTTGACAACTGTATTCAAGTTCAGATGCCGATTTCCTCCGTCAACAACTCGACTTCACGCTTCGTTTTCTCAGACAACTCGGCTGGCTAATGAACATACAAAAGTCAGAATTCATTCCCACCTAAATTCATAGGTGCCCTGTTCGACACTCAGCAAAGTATGATGTTCATCCCGCCCAACAGGTGGTTGAAGATTCAATGACTTGTGCCATTGGCAGTCAAACACCCGCTTCGACTACGCTAATGGCAACGATTCCTGGGCCTCCTAACATCGGCGCAGGCACTCACTGTACAGGGTCAACTACATTAATGTTTTCCCGTGCCATTTATCAGGATCAACGATTGTCACGTTGATCTCTCTACTGCTCCATCTCCACCCTCATATTCAATGGTTGCTGGTCGCGTCAAATGTTTGCAGAGGGGTGTCTTTGTGGCCATTTGTCCCATGCCTTCATCTGTTGTAATCGCTTCAACCGTCGGTTGTGGAGCAGCACAACTCTCGGACAACCAACCTAATTACGATTTCCCCGCTCTTGTCAATTTTGGGATCAAATGATCATGACGACCTCTCCCTGTGCCTGGTTCAGGCGCTTCGATTAAATCTCAATGTGTATCGTCTCCACAGATTTTCCCAGAAGAGACTTTTCACATCTAAATTCGAAATTTCTCGTACGACGCCATCCTTCTGGCTCCGCTCAATCATCCTTCAAGCTTATACCTTCGTCAGGCTGCCTCCACCAACAATGTCCTATCCTCATGGGACTTGTGCAGTTGCTTCTACCATGGCTCTTCACAGTAACTGCGCCCTTTCAGCCATCATGGAAGGGTGCTTTTGGAAGTCCAATACTGTTTTCAATTCTCTCTACCTTCGCGACATCTCAGTCACTGACATACAAGGGCTCCACAAGTTCTGTCCATTATCAAGACCTTTTAGTCTTCATCTATGAAGTCACTATTAGGTGCCGCCGTTCATAAAACTGAGATCCGTGTCCCGAACCTTTATTCCGCTCACCTCTGCCTTGGGTATTTGTGATGTAGGGTTTTGGTTCAAAGGTCCTTGTTATGGAATATTGTCGATAGTTCTCGTTTGGGTTCACTTCATACTCTTGGATGTGTTTGATAACCTTGCCGAAGCGTTAAAAGAGTACCAAACCTGGTCTGTGGGAGATAGTGTTGTGTTTTGTTTGAAGAATTGAAGCCCTTCCAGCATCGATTTCAAGTTGTCAGCTGTCGTAGTTGTTCTATAAGAACGATGATATACCCGATCTCATGCTGTTTCGTTTGAGTAACGTATCGAGATCGTTAACACCAGTTGATTGTGTGTATTTCCCACTCATGAGTTAGACGCTAAAGAGTTTTTCAAAATTTTAACACAAATTCCAAATTACACCGTCTAGATCCAGCTTCCTCTTTTATATTTCACGTTTGTAGCCTATACAGGCTAGGGTATCTGCGACCCACCTTGAGATAGGATAAGTGTAATAATTTGGAAATTTTAGTATATATTGTATATTCATATACTTAACCTATCTCACACATGATAGGCCCACCCGAACATCCCTGCATCTCATTTACTCCAGCCTGATAGCTCTGCGAAAGAGAATGAATTGGCAGAGGTGTACACATGGTCAGTTCAAGCAGGCTTGCCGTGCATGGGAAGCATGCAATTGACCTAGCTTCTGGACTTAGCCATAGAGATGCAGGGGTGTTCGGGTCAATGTTTTTATTTCAGAAGCTGGAAACATCGTTCAAGCACGTTTCCCCATAGGATCGATGAAGAAGGAAGAAATTCAAAGTGTGAGATAACATAAGTATATAAATATACAATTTATACTAAAATTTCTAAATTTCTCTTTTTCCCTATCTTCAAGAGTCGTCCTGCGTGTCTTACCTGTAATTGGGTCTTATCTCCATCCGACCCGATGTTTGTTCAGACTGCCATGGGCGCTGTGCTCAGTGTGTTGGGAGCAGCACAAGCTCTCTAAATCTGCTGAAAAAATTACCAAAATTATGAAAACTCGTCTAACCACACGCTTCCAATAATATCTCTAAATGACCATGGTCTATCCCGATAATTTTCTGACAGAAGACGTTTCCGACTTGACCACGAAGAATCTATCCTTGACAGCTACGGCGAACCACTTTCTCAGTGATTTTGGATCCGACCGAACCTGTATTTTCCTAATAGTTGGCTGTGATCCTCCTTGCTTCTAAGATACTTACCATAGACCTATCTTTTCTTCATCGCCATCATCTGCTGCTACTGATTATGTCAAGCTTTCCTACCTGAGGGCATCTCTAAGACTGCGGCTTTGATTGAACTCTCCACAGTTAGCTCTGCTACAGGTTAGTCTACATCGGCAGCTCCTCACTTCCCATCCACTCCTGACATTCCAGATGACCTATTCGTTGTTCTCCTAGAGAGTGGTCTTCACAGGATAGCAGCCCGGACTCATTTGCCTCTGCTTTGGATCAAGACTCGTGTGGGTCTTCTTGGAAGTGCTCTCATGAGGATCGACAATCCCCCAACAGGGATCAGCTTGGTGTTTGGCGGATAAACTTTCCACCACAGTTGACAGTCGTCTAAGTATCAATGCACTCAAGGTTGGGATTTGCAAAATCTAGGGCTCGTTGATCATGGAATCGTCGATCTTCTCCACATCACCATACCTAAAGGACCGGATTCTAGGTTTCGTGGAACATCTCAAGATCGATGCTCCTCTGTGAAGCAGCACACTTCTAAGGTTCAACAAACTTCCAATTTTATGCACCTCTAAGAATCACCACACCTCCATCCATCGCCATTCCTCTAAGGATCGAAGCATCTCAAAGGAGCGATGTAACTCGAAGGAGAGATATTTCACATTCAGAAAATGAAATTTATGTCAATGGGCGATCTTTTTGTTCCAAAGGGCAATAACTCTCCTTTTGAAATGATATAAGCGACGGTCCAACCTGTCGCTTCCGGTCTGGTTCCCGGATCAATGCGCGCTGCGACAACTACTGACATGTAGAGACGGAGCCAAGCTAAAGAGTTACCCCGTTGCACCTTCGTTCAAAAACGGTCATTTACAACTGAATTTTTTTAACTAGCACATACTTTGTCGTGATTATTAGTTTATTATATCAACATTTGTTGAGTCTTGCAACTACAAGACGAATTGTCACTATGGAACATAGCGGGAGAAACGTCATGAAAAACAGTATATTACCACGGTAATATCTACATCAGAAAACAGCGATGCATTCTGTCAGTCTGGGCTAACATATTGCATCGATGAAATAATGCAGACTCATTTTATTTATCAGCCTTTGTGTTTTTCCCCACCACAATTCAAAGCATTCAAATCTCAACATATACCACCATGGACTTCATTTTAATAAAATTAGTGATACGCCTACATTTGCAGCACACAGACAACTTTGACAGGCCTTCACCAATGATCTATAAAGTAGGTATACATCCTTGCCTAAACAAATATTTTAAGAAGAAATAACGTTCAAAATAATAAAACAACTGATTTAAAATGTTACTTTTTATATCAAAATTAAAGTTGCATCTGAATATTTTAATTTACATTATTTTCTAGAAATATGCTAAATGAAAATCTACCATGCATCTATTAAGCACTCTGTTACTCAGTTGCAATATACATACTAGTCATCATACTTTGAAATAAGAGATTTACCCATATTATTCTGCCCCTTATAACATGTGTCCCACCATTATGTTCGCTGAGTCATCATAGGTGTTACGGTAATTAATTCATTGATCCATCATTTCTTACAGAATTCTGATACTCATGCTCTTAAAATAGTTGTAAATTACAGAGATTTGTCCCAACAAACAACAAATCATACCCCACAAAATGTGTATGATGCATAAATAGATGTAAATCATAGTTTTATCTTCTTGTTTTAGTAACATAATATTTTTTTTATTGTTGACAAATTATTTCCCATACAAACCCACACACTATCCTGCTGTAGTTATGTATCCTGATTTTCATTCAACAGTACTTTAAGACACCTGTAGTATAGAGTATATTTTGTAGATATTATTATCATATAGCAAGTATGACTTAAGAAAGTTTATCATCAAATCGTCTGATGGTTAAATAAATGCAAATTGAACCCCACAATCATTCCATGGATTAGAAAAATGGATTTATTTATGTTATTTGTTTTTGCATATAACAGATTACACTTACATATGTTACAGTCAGTGTCTATAATCAGGCCCAATATGTATTTTGACTGAAAATTTCAGTCAATATGTATATTGACTGATTCACTCAGGCAAGGTATATTTTTTCTTAAATTTAAATTCATTTATTATTGCCTGAAAAATAGGACTGGATTTTAGACAGAAAGACTGAAATGAATTAGACTGCATAACTTAATCTCCCCAATTTAAGTCGGATTTATTTTGATCTTATTGAAGATCAAAGTAACTTATGTAAGAAATTAAAAATGTTTTCACAATGAAATTGATTGATTCTCCAAACATGAAAGAATACCAGAGTCCTTTTTTATGTTACTTATCTTTATTGGCATAATATTCAGTTCAGAAACAGATGACTGCTAAAAAGTCATGCACGTGTAATCAAATACTAGTACACATGCACAAGTATGCCAAGATATTAAATAAAATAATAAGAGTCATTGTGCAATGCAGATATCTGTTGGTGTGAAGAGAAAAAAGAATAACTTCAATAATTTGTGTATGTTGGAATTTGAAACATCAGTTTAGAACAAGAAAGCATAAAAAGCAAGGCCTAATGAAGTTAAGAATGAGCTGTATCTGTGTTACAATCACTGCAAAAAAAATCCATATATACAAGCTTGTATATCCTTTGGAAAGATGATATTTCCAAAGGATATACAAGATTGGAATGATGATATATACAAAAATATACAAGTTTGTATATACGACATATACAAAAATATACAAATTTGTATATATGGTGTATCCAAATTTGTTTTCTTTGTATATATTGGTAAAGGGAGATAATTATTATGTATTTGTGTATAATTATTATATATGTGCAAATTGAAGTGTTGAGCACTGTGTTTCTTTGTATATGTTGGTAAAGGAGGATAATTGCTATGTATTGCTCTTTAATTGTTTTGTATGTGCAAAATAGTATCAGAAGTTACAAAAAACTGATATAGTGGCGGGAAACATTACTGGAATGTTTAATTAGTACTCCACACTGTTAGCGGGAGTACATACTGTCCTTGCAATGATATTGACGGGTGGGCGGTTGAGGCGTCTGGTACTTTTCCTGGCACGGTGCTTTGTATGTGAGTAGACTTTATGGTCAAATGCACAGAGAGGATTAGCTGTCGGGGGTGATTGCATTGGCGGTGACTTCTGTATTGAAAGTGTTTGAGCTTGGATTCGTTTTACGGGGAGGCCGCGATGTGTTTTGTAACATGCTCTCGTGCACATATGCCAACAGAGTGGATTGCACAGAGGATGAAAACTATATTATATCACTACTTAAAAGTGTTGCATTTGGTTTGTTCTGAGCTGTCGGTTTCATCGTAGATATACATTGTTATTTTGTGAAATCTCGGCGGAAACGCGGAAAATCGCGTTTTGTAAAACGGTAGTCCTTAGAAAATCATCTACAAAATATTATCAAAGTTTATTTTTTAAAAATACTATGAAAATATTGTGTTTTCTTTGTATATATTGGTAGAGGGAGATAATTATTATGTATTTGTGTATAATTATTAGATATGTGCAAATTGAAGTGTTTTAAGTTGAGCACTGTGTTTCTTTGTATATGTTGGTAAAGGAGGATAATTGCTATGTATTGCTCTATATTTGTTTAGTATGTGCAAAATAGTATCAGAAGTTACAAAAAACTGATATAGTGGCGGGTAACATTACTGGAATGTTTAATTAGTACTCCACACTGTTAGCGGGAGTACATACTGTCCTTGCAATGATATTGACGGGTAAGCGGTTGAGGCGTCTGGTACTTTTCCTGGCGCGGTGCTTGGTATGTGAGTAGACTTTATGGTCAAATGCACAGGGAGGATTAGCTGCCGGGGGCGATTGCATTGGCGGTAACTTCTGTATTGAAAGTGTTTGAGCTTGGATTCGTTTTACGGGGAGGCCGCGATGTGTTTTGTAACATGCTCTCGTGCACATATGCCAACAGAGTGGATTGCACAGAGGATGAAAACAATTTTATCACTACTTAAAAGTGTTGAATTTGGTTTGTTCTGAGCTGTCGGTTTCATTGTAGATATACATTGTTATAATGTAAAATCTCGGCGGAAACGCGGAAAATCGCGTTTTATAAAACGGTAGTCCTTAGAAAATTGTATTATGAGCAACCGGATGCGTAAATAACGTGTGTAATATATTCCCGTATTATATTTTATAATACTTGTTCTTTTAATATTGTTATCAATGAGAGAACGAAGATTACCTTGAAAAAACACAACAGCATGCATATGTTCTAGCAAAAGGAAACTTGATATATATTCATTTGGCTTAATTTCTACTTTGGAAAACTTAGTTGGCGCTCTAAAAGCTTGACGCTTTATAATTTGGCACGCGCATGGTTGGGTGCAAACCATATGTACATCAATAATAATAATAAAAATAATAATAATAATAATAATACATCATGATGGCAGTTTCAATGTAAAGATTAAGTATTTCTAAAGATATGTAAAATAAATCTTGATAACTGCTTTAATCTTTGATCTTTGGGAAAATAATAATGGAATTGGTTGAGTGACTAACGTATTCTACATTAAAAGTGACAGGAACGTGATTTACATAATTAAAATATCGAATAATATACAAATTATAAGAGAGGGTTTGTGATTTATTTTGGGATGAAGTCAGTATTTAACTTGCGCTTTCCGACATTATGCGTATTTCGCACACGGTTAAGAAAAAAAATGCAATTCATTTATTTATAAGAAGTACGAATGCATCAATCCTACATCACAGGACCATGTACATAATTTGTTGAATGTTATTTCGTGAATACACAAATTGCATAACACATTCCCTGAGGACAAACCCAAATTGCCCGTCCCTTTGTGACAGGTGTTAATTAGAGAATGTATTGCCACCATATTATGTCCCGGCACTTTTATGACATGTAATGAACCTATAGTCAATCCCTGGGTCTGTAACAACAACATGGGTCTAATAAAATCAAAGTAACATAAATGTTACGTAATTCGAATTAAAAAAGAGACTGAAAAAATGTAACATGAATATAATTGCCCTTTTGAGGGTAATATAATTTTGGGAAAATATACGTTTTCTTGTATTTATGGACGACTTCACACAAGCTGAAAAATTAAACATATGTTTATATAGCTAAATTTACATACATGACATTAACATGTAATAATAATATTGATCATGTTTGTTAATTTGTACATTTCGTTGTTATTGGTATCCTGAGTATGTTGTAATAATGCATGTGTTCTGATCTTATTTGACGTAGATTACATGAACTAGTAGAGTGACTTTCTTTCATCAGCGTGGAAGGATTACCCACACATATACCCTAAATCCTTTGTCAAACAGAAAGAAGTCATATAGATATCATATCTAACTGGTACTAAAAGTTCACTATCAATCTCCTCTGATAACAAACTTACATTTAATATCCCCAAGCTACAATACCAAGCATGCTCATGGAGTAATTATGAGAAACCCGAATGATATCCTGTCTACGTGGTCACACCCGGTGATTGTTAAGACATTCAGACAATATGGCAGTCTGTATTCATTTCTTATATCCCAAAAGTCCCCACCAAGCTTCCTTTTATTAACATTGGGATGAGGGGAGATATACATATTGTATTAAATAATACATCAATACATCAAAACAGAACAAAAAAGATAGGTCAACAGTGCGGTTGATGGAGAGGGTTTCCTAAGAAAAGCTATTTAACTGTTTAATACTTAATACGTGTCTCAAAGTATGTATTAATTCTTACTACTAGTTATTATATATGTGCAAATCCACCCGAACCTCGGATGTACATGGCCGATTTCAAAATAGCTAAATTAAGCACTGTTCAAATTGTTTCCAATAAACCACTGATTAGAAACTAACTTAACCTTTAGAATAGAAACGTTTCTAAATATATTGTAGTTGGGGCATGTGAAAAAATTAATGCAGTGTACCATTGTGACAGCCACAAGAGCATGCATGATGTGTTATCTGAGATGTGTTTTTTAAGCCGATGGAAGTTTAAAGTGACAAAATCTGGTATCATGGCTTAACTGAATATAACATTGTCCAAGTTTAATAATCCTCTTTTTCCGGTGACTATTCCAATTATTAATGGTATCAGGTAGGAATGACTTGAAATAGCATTCAGTTCTACAACCTATAGCCTGTGAATTGGTTAGATTTCTTTATATGTAATCACTAACAGCAAAGATGTTTTCCATCTTGTAAAAAGGTGTAATGGCAACATTGGTCTCACTCTACATTTTTCTCTTGGCTTGTACATCTTATCGCCCCACAAAAAGTCCGTAATCAGTGAGTGGGCGAGGTAAAAATTAACGTCTCATCGGCATTATTTCAGCGTCCGTAATGAATTTATGTGTAGACATTCTAGGATTAATTCTTGTTCTTTGGTACAATTATCCAAAACATGGGAGCAAAATATTGGCAATATATATATGCTTGTTCATGACTTATGTAAAAGGGGTTATTTATCTGAGTGAGTGAGTATGGTTCACGGCGGTGGACACCAGAAAGGTATTTAAGAAAATTAATCATAGGGCTTATCTCTTTAACTCACCAATATCAGAATCTGACTGAAATATTAATACCAAAGTCCTTTCATTTTAAGATTAGGTTTTGCACTTGGGCACACTTTGACGTGATATTGAACAGTTTTCTTTTTCCCTGGATTAAGTTTTACTTGCATTCATTCATTTGGTAATTTTCTCCAAATCGGCATTAATATTTTACGCAGTAGTATTTGGAACTGTCCATTTTGGGAATTGGGTGGACCCCACCGCAAGCACAGTAAACAGAAATTCCAAGGTGAATAATATGTACTATAGTTTGTTGGCTCGACATGCAAGACTCCATAATTTTAGCTATAAAGCCATAGTAATATTAAATTATTTTTTTTTATAAATAATTCATTGATGTATTTGACATGAGACGTAGCGACACTCATGTATTTTATAATAATGTACAATTTCAATGCCTTAAATCTGTTGCATTAAACAAATTCTTCGATTTGATGTTGTCATATTGTGACTCAATTTGTGTCTAGTCTTCCAAATGTTCTATTGCGAATACATATGGTGTCAGCGCTCATGATCGCCATATCTATGAATGAATGAAAATATCATCATTAATTAACTTACCTGAGCTCAATATGTGTTCTGAAGACAAATCGCTGTAAAGCATCTCGCACGGCTTCGTTCACGTTCACCCTCAAATGTACGAAAGGAAAATCTGCGACTGTGCGTGTTCAATGTTCGAATGCATTTTTGTGTCAGGCGGTCGTTTATTTATTAAGATTCCACAAATTCATAAATCACAACTGATGTAGCTGCCTTGGTTAACTGGAGTCAGGATATAACTAATTACAAACTCTGTTCTAATTATGCTAATCGAGGAAGTGCATTATACTGGATGACAAACTTAGTAATCCTTTCACACTAATCTTTGTTTACAATGAACGCATGTCAAATGACTAAATAAACATCCTTTTTTATTTTCTTAAGTAGAAGTATCACAATGGGCGGTGAACACAACTGTTTGTAGAATGATAGTTTCAGAAAGGAATACAAATACAAATATACAGAAAGAGGTTTAAAATGGTTTCTTTCTTTGCATCCACGCATTGTTGTTGTGGATGCGGTTATTTGCTGTCGGAATTGTTTTTGCAATTCAATTAGTTAATTACATGTCACATGACAACTGCATGTCACGGGGGCCTGGACATAAATCACGTGGTGCACTATTAGGCCTATAATAACCCCCAACGGAACCCCCTTTCGGAAACACATTAAATGGCCTGGCCGGGCCCGTGTGCGAAATACGCATCAGTCGGAAAGCGCACCTTAAATCTCCAAAGTAAGTAAGGAAGGGATGAACCTTGATTCTGCATCAATTCAAAAACTCCTGAATCCTCATCGACTCCTGAATACTACGATTTTGACGTTGTCATCTTGATCATCAGAACCATCAAAGGCGGCAAAATACAGTAAGCAACTTTTCTCCCACTTTTCAGTTAAGATGTAGACAAGTACAACAAGTTTAGTAACGATTTAAAAAATTGTACGAGTTTCTTAGTGTCAATAATTAGTAGAACAGACGTAAAACAGACATACGAATGGACACGTTATCGACAACAATACTATATATTTTAGTAACAATGATTAGTTGGAGTGACTAGTATATATTTGCAAAAAATAGATTTATAAAAGTTCAGCTTATTAAGTACAATACACCCATCAAATAGAGCTGCATGTGTCAGGGACCCAATCTAGATAGCGCCAACATCTTGAACCGCTGCGCCTGAAGTAGGTAACGTTTCTAGCTCTTACATCGAGTAAAATCAGAAATGATTTGCGTGATACATATATGATGTACATATATGTGAACAGCCTCTCGTTATTAATGCCCTTTAATTGTAGTCATCTTACTATTTGAACGTTTATGCCACACAAAGCTATAAGTTCCGTAATAAAAATACGGAAAAATGAACAGATTAATCTCATGGACATATATTCAAAAATGGTAGCATAACGAATGAAGTAATGTTTTAATTTCCGTTCCCATAATACTGTTTAGATGAAACACCGTTAGCAACTTGAATGGGAATAAACAGTGGTAGCTGTCACTAGCCAAAGGATACTAGACTATACAAGAACAGTTTTAGCATCTCACACCGTCCCGACAGGCGCCAACCTCTCAAATATTGCACAACATATATTGATGGCGTAATATGATATTAATATTACATTGTTTCTTGAATACTGTGCGAAGAATATTTTGTACGATGGCAAGATTCAAAACAAGTATCACTATCTTCTTTGCGAGGAATTTAGAAGTTGGAGTATTGAGAGAGGATAAGGTCTGTGGATGAACAACATCACTTGCTTGATAATGGTGTTACAACATACACCTAAGCGTCGCTCCTTACTGTAATAAAGACGTTGTTCATCAATATATCTTATCTCTACTCAGTTTTCATTATCGCTAAAATTAGACAAAACTGTAAAAATGGTTTAACATTCAATGTTATCAATATTAATTAACACAAGTATTGTGGTAGCACAGCTAGTCCCTGTAAAATTTCATTTAAAAAAAATAAATAAAAAATCACAGCGCACAGGGAAATTGAGCGAGGCTCAATTCGAACGGTATTCCCATGTTATGTTATGTTTTTCTGAAAATGTACGTGAAGCGGATTGGTCAAGAAGTTTATATGAAGACCACTCCGGAATACAATGATTCAAAAATGCATACGTGATATTGTAAATATATCTAGATTTTTAGACAGGATAATGCATAGATAATATTCCAACAGTCATTACAAGATATCAATAAAATCGACCTGATGTCAAGCACATGTTATTTGACAAGATTGCAGTAGTCGTGAATTATAGGTGGATATGATTGAATTTCCCCTTAGGACTGTGGTGAATGAATTATGGCTCAATTCGGAGTAGCTAGTTCAAGAAATGGATGGGATAAATGATAAACATGGAAGGTTCACTCCCACACATCCCATTAGTCTTTAGTCTTTAGACTTAAGAATGGAAAGGCTACAGGTGTGGATGATATTCCTGCAGAAGTGTTAAAAAAATGTAAGTTCAGTTGATTTGTTGTACAGAATTATTAACTATTGCTTTGTAAATGGAACTGTACCAGCTATGTGGAACAGCGATATATCCATCCTATTCCTAAGAGCGGTATGAAGGATTTTAGAAACCCTTTGGTATCATTGTAACATCTATTCCTAACAAGTATATGCTTATGTACTCAATTGAAGACTGAGTGGCTTGAAAAGGACAATGTCATAGCTGATAAGCAAAATGATTTTGGATCCAAATGAGACTGTATTGATCATTTAAATGTTTAAACGTCTTTAGTTCAGTATAGAAAAAAACAAAACAATCAACCTTTGTTACATTTGTTGATGTAAAAAAAAACTTCGACACCGTTTATAGCGAAGCTGAGGAATATTGGAGTTCGAGGAAAGATATTGAATGCTATCCAGTCGATTGTATGTCGATGTCAATTGTACTGCACGTGTAGGAGAATTTCTTACAGTACGTTTTACTGTTTAACATGGTGTAAAGCAAGGCTGTAAATTATCCCCAGCTATATTTTCTGTGTATGTTAACGACCTGGCTATTAACAATCTCAATTGTGGCGTACTTGTTGATAAGACTATGCTCTCCATTTTAATGTATGCTGCCGATATTGCATTAACTGCCCCCAATGAATGTTCATTACAATCCATGCTTAATGTACTGCATGAATGGTCAACACGTTGGCAACTGTCAGTGAATATGAATAAGACGTAATTCATTTTAGAAATCACAACCTGGATCATCGGTTTTATTCCTCTACGCTGGGCAAACACTGGTCTATGTAGAATCATATCGTTTTCTGGGACTACGGATTGACGAGCATCGAGATATGTGAAACTGTGTAAGAGTTGTACAATTCTGTCAGCCATGCTTTGTCTTTGTTTTATTCTGTTGGGTGTATGTCTTATGATGTTTTTATGAAACTGTATGAAAGTCTTGTTGAGCCGGTAATGTTCTATGGCTCTGGTATATGAGGATAAAACGTTAATCTAATCCAAAATAGAGCCTGTAAATTATTTCTTGGTGTTAGTAACGGTACCTCCAGTATAGCCACTAATGGAGACATGGGTCGCTCCTCCCCGTTTGTTACATTACATGCTAATGTTTTTAGACTACCCCAAGATTTAATAACAGTACTTGTAACGCTTTGATGAAGAAAAGGGTTACTATGTAAAAGTTCATGGAGTACTAAAGTTGTTAAAATTGCCTATAATCTTAATATTTATGATGTTATGAATATTATGACTGCTCCAATGTCCCGAAAGAAGAAAATTGCCCACATTAAAAACGTTCTCGTAAACAAAGATGAACTGAGCTGGAGAACAGAGCTTTGGAACGACAAACATCAATGTTTAAAACTACTTTCAACTACTTGTATGTATAGATCATAAACAGCTGGCGTACGCATTTTATATTGATCAAACTGTTATTAAGATCTGTACAAATGTTCTATTTCTTATGTAAAACATAACGAAATACAAATTATTTCATAACATCATATAGTTGTCATAATGAAAATAGTATTAAAGCATTATTGTCACATGCAATAATAATACTGTTTGGTATCATTAGTAAACTTTGCAACCACATATTATGTGAAACCTTCTATAAGAGGTGAAGAAATTGAATGAAGCAGTGGTAAAATCTAACCATATATACAAAATTGTATAGTTTTGGAAATACCAACTATACAAAATTGTATATTTTGGAAATACCAAATATACAAAATTGTATATTTTGTATATATGGGTATTTTTTCTTGTGAATCATATGATTATTGTCAATGCACACTGGATGTAGACACTGCAATGTTAATACAATCAACATTATAGAGATTGAAAATTAGTATGAAATTGAATGATTGTTTTATTTTATAAAAACTATAGTTGGTACAAATACTCTTGAATATGTATTTTAACTACATATATTTAGGGTTCTCTGTGTCTGAAAATTTCAATCACAATTGCAAAACGTCAACAAAGCGACCTGGAATGAACGATCAGCTGATCTCACCACGTCGCTTCAAACGCCTATCTAGTGGTTAACTATACAATATAATCAGTGGGTGGTCATCCCTGATGTATCATTAAATCAAGGAACATTTAGTGTATATACAGACACCGCATACACCTGTCAGATTTGGTGACCTTGACCCCATTTTCAAGGTCACAGCAGGCAAATCTGTTTTTGGAGTTGGAACACGGTGTTGCCACAATATCTCAAGAACTAATCGCTGGATTGTCTTCATATTTGGTACTATGGTGTATATGGCGGGGGATATTTCGTCACTCTGTGACAAATACTTGTTTTATGATCTACTTTTCGTAGGTGTTTTGGAAAAAACAGATACGGTTTGACATCTAATTCTATGCATGGGTTGGTGTTGTCTTGCTCGACATTCCCTGACATTGTATTCCCTGACAGAACATTGACTGATTTATTGTCTTGTGCTGATTCCTTTTGGTCGAAAAACTTATGATTCTTCAGTGGACGTTTTCGTCGTTTTCCTGACATACTTCTTTTGAGGTAAAATTCTCTCCGAATGGAGTCTAGAATGCTGCTGCCATACTCCCATGTGTTTCCTCTTTCTGGATCCTTCCATTTCACTCTGTAGTAGATTTTGCCATTTGCTCTCTTAGAACTTACAATTGAGTGGATGTCCTATCATGGAACTGTTCTAGGTGAACAATACCTTCCAAATGACGTGCTGGTTTTCTTGGGGAATTAGTCAGCAAAGAGCCAGAGTCACAGGAGACTAATCACAATTTTATTTACAAGAACAATTAACAATTTACAATATCTTAGAAAATAACTGAGGGTGCCACAGAGAGTCGGTACACACTCTGGGCTGTGGGAGAGAGGTCTGCTTGGTAAGAGAGTCAAACCCCTTCTCTGCTTAAAACCTGCCTACAGTATGTATTTAACAAAAATTTAAACAATAAAATGGAATGTGATTGGATGATACACGATTGGTTGTGTCCTAAGCTAAATGGATGGCTAGACAGAGGGGAATACTAAATCCTGTTTATCCTGTTGGACTGGCACTAATCTTGTTGACATATTTACTGGATGCTTTGAAAGAGATTATGGTGTCACTATAGATGAGCTTGTGTGGGGGCTAATCCTTAATGCCCTATAGACGAGCTTGTATGGGGGCTAATCCTTAATGCACTATAGACGAGCTTGTATGGGGGCTAATCCTTAATGAGTCTTAATTGAAGTAATGTTATTCTAATATACCCCGGTAGGTGATGACAGATATACTTAAATAAATATCCTTTGTCTGGGAGATGGGATCTTGATACCTTAGGCTAGCATTTATCTAAAAGCTTCAAATCAATTAAACTATGTAGATGATAAAATAGATAATCATGGCAAATTTATCTCCGAATGGATAGAAACAAACGACCTAGTACTCCTTAATAGCAACCAACCCACGAGGTACGATAAGATAAACCAAAAAATGTCGGCTATCGACCTAACCATATGCACCGCAGATCTAGCCCAAAGTACTCAATGGGAAGTGCACGACGTCCCGCTAGGTAGTGACCACTTCCCCATAAACATAACCATAGGAAATACAAACGTACCAATCCAAACAGAAAACCAAGAACCAAAATTCCATTACAATAAAGCTAACTGGGACCAATTCCAAGATATCTGCAACGAAGCTAACCTAAACGAAATAGATAATAATGATCCAGAAACCTATTGTAAAAACCTAACAGACTATATAATAAACGCAGCCAAAACCTCCATCCCCTTCAAAACATCTAAGACAGGCAAACCGACGGTACCATGGTGGAATGAGGAAATAGAACAGACTAGACGAAAACGTAAATCAGCCTTCAATAAAGCAAAACGCGACTACAAATATTTAAACATAGCCCACGAACTAAACCACCAGGTTCAAAAACTAGTCCAAATAGCCAAAAGTAGAGACTGGAAAAAATTCTGCGAAGGTATAAATAACCGTACAGATGCCAGAACGGTCTGGCGCAAAATCCACGCCATCAGAGGCTTAAAACGACATAAAAAAACCCCTAACATTGACAACTCAACCAACCCCGCCCAAAAAGCAAATAATCTCGCCAACCACTTTTCGGCCGTTAGCAGTAACACCAACTTCAGTAAAAAATTCCAAGATAAACTTAAAACAGAAAACAAACCCACAAAAGAACCAAACAATAACAATCTAGAAATAAATCAACCCTACACAATGGAGGAGCTCCTCTACGTAATCCAAAACAGGAAAAAGGGCACAGCCCCAGGATTAGACCTAACTTCTTACCAAATAATTAAAAAACTCCCCCTAAAACTACTCCAGGCACTACTCAAACTATACAATCTCATCTACCTAAACGGACAGGTTCCTACTCCCTGGAAACAGGCCCTAGTCATACCAATCCCTAAACCTAATAAACCAGCTAATCAAGCTAACTCATATAGACCAATATCCCTAACTTCAAACTTATGTAAAGTAATGGAATCAATGGCTAAAAATAGATTACAACATTACTTAACCCAAAATAACATCATAAACCCAGATCAAAGCGGTTTCACTCCTGGCCGCTCAACCCTAGATAACCTCACCCGACTAGAACAAGATATTAAGACAGGACAGCTAAATAAACAATATACCACAGGCATCTTCTTAGACTTCTCTAAAGCTTTCGACATGGTATGGCACGATGGGCTAATACAAAAACTTAAAAAAATAGGACTCAAAGGTCAGATAATAAACTACATCCAGGACTTCCTAAACAATCGTAAAATAACCGTGGGTATAGACCAAACTCTATCGGACCAATGTCCCCTAGAAAATGGTACTCCACAGGGCAGTATCCTCAGCCCCACCCTCTTCAATATAATGATAAACGATCTATTCGAGGGCCTATCTCCTAAAGTAAACACATCAAAATTCGCGGATGATGGAGCCATCTGGATCCGCACTAAAAGCATGAACATGGTCCAAAATTTACTCCAAAAATCTCTTAATAAAATACAACAGTGGGCTGACAAATGGGGCTTCTCCCTTAACTCAGAAAAAACAACAGGAATAGTATTCAAACATAAAAACATGAAACCCGCCTCCCCAATCCTCCAGCTAAACAATCAAACAATCAAATTTCAAAAACAAACCAAATTCTTAGGACTTATTTTCGATGAACATCTCACCTGGGATGCTCACATCCAAAACCTAACAACTAAATGCAGTAAAGACCTAAACACCCTAAGATGCCTAACTGGTTCTAACTGGGGAGCATCCAAAGATACCCTCCTCTCTCTCTACATATCACTAATTAGATCAAAACTAGACTACGGCTGCGCCATATACAACACCCTAAACAACTCTCTATCTAAAAAACTTGACTCAATACAATATCAGGCTCTCAAACTAATTACACGCACCCAACATGGCACCTCCTACACCTCACTTCAGGCCTTAACAGGAGAAATGCCACTAAGTCTACGCAGGGAACAGCTAAGCTTAAATTTCTGGGCCGCGTCCCAATCAAACCCTCTCATCCAAAACTTAATAAACCAAAACATCAGCCCCAAAAACCAAGCTCTAGCTCGTAAACACCCCTTACTTACCCCAATATCCCAAAGAATAACAAACTACCTAAATGAACACCAAATTAAAAATCTTAAACAAAACTGCAAACAATCAAATATCTTCACCCCTAAACTTAAAATACCCAAAATAGACACAACACTAGCTAGCCAAATAAATAAACAAACCGACCCAAACATAGCTAAAACTACCACACTAGCATACATACACGAAAATTGGCCAAATTGGTGTCACATTTACACGGACGGATCCTCAGATCCGACCTCCAAACACACAGGTTTCGGAGTCCATACCACACAACCAACTAAAACCACACAATCCTTCCGACTCCCTAACAACCAATCAATATTCACGGCAGAACTAATGGGCATGGCCTCAGCCCTCCATAATCAAGAATCCAAAAACCACAAAAAAATCCTAATACTTACCGGCTCCCTAAGTGGACTGCAAGCCCTCCAAAACAAAAATACCAAAAACCGACCTAAATTAATAAATCGAATACTTAAAAGCTCCAACGACCTAACTAAGGCAGGCAAACAAATAACCTTCTTGTGGATACCCGCCCACGTAGGAATATACGGTAATGAAAACGCCGATAAAGCAGCTAAACTATCCCTCAAAATCCCAGAAATAAGCTTAAACTTACCCATCTCAAAATCAGAAATTAAAAGTGTAAACAAGCAAAAAATCACCAAAAAATGGCATAACCTATATCTAAACTCAAATAGCCAAATCAAAAAAGTGCTCAGCAAACCACTAACCAAACCAAAAATTCTCCATCCATCCAAAAAAATCGACAGAGTAATCACTAAACTCCAAACAGGACACACCAACCTAAATAACCACCTAAAAAAATTTAAAAAACACACTACAGGTAACTGCCCACACTGCAAACAACCAGAAACCCCAGAACACGCACTCATCCACTGCACACACTACCTAACACATCGAACCGCATTACAAACCACCCTCAATCTAAACAAGGCTCTAACTCTAGAAGCAATACTAAACCCACAAAATAAACTAGAAAACTTCAAGGCCTTAGGCGTATTCTTAATCAAAACGGAACTAATAAAACGCATCTAAAAACACAATAACTCACCAAATCAAAATCACATAAACAAACAAACATCCACCATACCCAGCTCCCTTAGTTCTCCTCCCCAATCCCATCGGCATCTATTCCAAATCTCAAAATTCCCAAATTCTATATAAGCAACCCCTAAAACCCCCCTCTTGGGTTGCACAGACCACCTTCGCCCCTTTCGGAAACACATTAAATGGCCTGGCCGGGCCCGTGTGCGAAATACGCATCAGTCGGAAAGCGCACGTTAAATCTCCAAAGTAAGTAAGTAAGTAAACTATGTAGACGTAACTCTTGTCTTATTGAATAGTATGTCTAGAAGACGCGCTCCCATTACCCTAGGCTAGCAACCATCTAAAAAGCTTTAACTGAAACTACTGATATTTTATATATG
The DNA here is from genome assembly GCF_023055435.1 of Haliotis rufescens. Lineage (NCBI taxonomy): Eukaryota > Metazoa > Mollusca > Gastropoda > Lepetellida > Haliotidae > Haliotis > Haliotis rufescens. The sequence continues at coordinate 1,216,226 of NW_025963979.1, forward strand.
CATTTTACCTAATGATAATTATTACTTGCTAAAACTACAATTATATGAAATGATGTATAAATATTACATCATGATAACTCATAAAAGCACTTAATGTAGATCTAATTATTATAAGATAACTTAGTATAAATGTTATCCCATGATAGTCCTCTGGATTGAAAATAGGAGGGATATCCTTGGTTTGATTACCTGATGTTGGACTCTGACTTGGAGGTTGTACCTGGCCGTCATCAAGTTGTTTTCTGGATTTTGGCTGGTGATGCTTACTATTCACTTATCTTTTCCCTTTGTTTACCTTTTCATTTACCTTGGTTGGGGCACTAAAGTACTCATGGAAATGAAAAAAACCTGTTTTGCTGGATTTAATAATCGACACAAAGCATTACGTAGATGTAAATACGAAATAAAAAAACAACTGGAAAAGTACTAGTCTGGGTTTGCTAGTTTTATCTCAGTGCTCAATACAAAATGTACTTTACAGGAGGTACTTTGTAGGCGCTTTCAACATTCAAAAATAAATAAGTCCAAATTGACATGGCAGAAACAGGCTATAGGCATTATGCAAATTAGCCTGGAAAAAGGTTATCAAAACAACAATAAAAATAACAGCTATGTTTCTGTACATAATAAAAATGACATGTAAGTTGTTGTTTGAGAAGGGAATATGTTACTTTTACGTTCTGATATTTTGACGATGATTCAGTATCCCACAATGCCACAAATCACTAACCACTGACAAATCACATGCACTTGGGTTTCAAGCACCTGTTTTCACCTGTCGTCAAGGTGTCATAGGTCATGGACATTCACTTGATCACCTGGTTATGCTCATTTTCACAATAGTCTGTTTTGTTCATATTTTTACACAAATTTATGTGTAAAAAGACATAAAAACCTTGGATACGCTGTAATTGTGCCAAGGCCCAATTAGTACTAATTGAGATGTTTGAATATTTATATAATGTTTTACTTATCCTGCATTACTCCTTAATGCATTCACTGCTTACTTACGACAACTAGAAGGACAGCGCTGCGAAGGTCCTGGGTGAAGAAGTAAAGTTGTTGTTCTTAAGTCCCAATCAGTGGCCTTCCGTCGCTGTCCTGTGACCTTGATGACACCTAAGGTCATCTTCACATCTCTGCTGGTCGCAGTACAGCTAGGACGTGTCCCAGCGGAGCTCTCCTTTTGGATTAATTTTAGACCTTCAGTTTGTCTACAATCTTAAAAATTGATCTGTGAATGGTGATGTATTCTTTTCATATTACTTTCACCATGTTGTGTAGTTTTATGTGAATTAATTAGGCGTGAAAAGACTCTTGTCTTTTTTCACGCCAAAATATTTTTGTTCGCCGCCATTTTGAATTGTGTTACAATCATTTGCCTGCCAAGGTAGTCATATTGTTTACAATTCTCAGCTACGTATGTATAACATATTCTTATGTTCTTAAATACTACTAGTTTTGGCGTAACAGTGAGTTGCGTATACTCAAATTATTGTATACTTTTTCAACTCGTTAAAAATATGGTTGCCGATAGATTAATATCAAATCTACGGCTTTCTTCCAGTCCCGCTTCATCAACAATTCTTTTATTGCGTACCTATGTTTATGCGATTAAATAGTTTTTTGTTGGTTTACATTGAGTTGTGTATATGTACTATTGTATATTCTTGCAACTCGTAGTTTTGCCGATAGATTTATTGTTCAATTCTATGGCATTCTTCCAGTACCGTCTCATCAACAATGGCGTAATTGTGTAACTTATGATTGAGCGTGGTACTAATTGCCTTTGGAAAAATCTTACAAAGATTATCATCCACGTTGTTTGGTCTGTACGCAGATGTGCTCTCCAAACCCTAAATGAAAATATAAATACCCTTGGTTTACATTGAGTTGCGCATACAAAAATATTGTATACCCTTGCAATTCGTATTTTTGCTGATAGATTACTGTTCAATTCTACGGCATTCTTCCAGTACCATTTCTTCAATGGTTTAATTGCGTAACTTATGTTTGCGTGGTGTACATATTGTCGTGGAATATTGCCCAAAGATCTTTATCCACAGTCCTAGGCATGCACGTGGATGTGCTCGCCAAAATTCAAAATGTAATTTTTGTGTAAATCTCTGATCCAACAAGTTTACTATATGAAAGCAGATTACTCACAATCATATTTTGCAGTTACGAGAGTAATGTCACTATCGCAGAATAGCGAATGACATGGTTCGGTCATTACCACCAAACCGTTATTATCGGCAGGTATTATGACGCCTGTGACTGCAGAAGTACACCATCCACCGAAATCAACAATACCGGAGGATTTTGTGAGTATCGTTACTGCTCCTATTTTTTCAGCCGCCGGACACTTCCAGATACGTGTATGTTAATCTGTGACGTCGGCGACAGCACCAGCGTATCAAGATGCTATGATGGGGGTAGATTAGACGCAAGCCTTGATCCAGTCAATACCTTTGAGCTTTGTGTCTGAGTTATCTGCGCCGAGCGCAGCACTTGACTACAACCCAAGCACTTCTATTACGCAAGCGACGCACGATCAGCTTAGCGCTGTTCCAACATATCCAGCATAGACCTGCGCCGAGCGCAGCATCTGACTGCTACCCAAGCGCTCCTATTACACAAGCGTCGCACGATCAGCTTAGCGCTGTTCCAACATATACAGCAATTCTGTCTGCGTACCAATCAAGGTCTCTACAATGATGTTAGCTCAAAGGCTTACAGTGTACTCGGTTACGTAACCGGCACATGATCAGCTTAGCACATGTACCAGATCCGGTAGCAGACCATCTCGTGTCAGTAACGCCCTCCCCTGATAACGGGGTAAATAAGAGGGACACCACGAGGTCATTGGAGGAAGACTTCTCCAAAACTCACATTTGCTCCGTCATTTAAGCGACCAATATCATCAATGTTTGCAGTGGTTCAGAATCTATTAGAGGATAACCCTATCTGATTAGATCACTTCTAAGCTATGGTGTTTTTCCTACAGCGTCAGTTTGACCACAGGAAAATTCATCTTGAGACCGTTCTGACGGAGATTACCGTTACACCCAAGACTTTATAGTGTTTCCAACTGAGATTCTGGTTTCAAGGGAAGTCTATTACGTCAGCCTTGGTCATCTACTCCCCTGTTCAACGAACAGATCGCAGACACGCACGTCAAGTTCCCAAAAAGCTTGGAAAGTCTAAGCGGGCTGGCAAGTCAGGAAATTATAAGCCTAGACGCGCGTTTCTCAGGGAAGACCAGCATTCCCTTACTGGGAAAGGGCGTGGCAGAGACAAGTCTCAAGGACGATTTCGTACTTATTGCACTATATCATGGTTTCCGTATACAGGTAGAGATAACCCCACCGTTGACCACAGTTTGATTGGGAAAATCCAACATAGACATACTGTTGGTAAGAAAAGCTGTAGAGTGGGTTCACAACCCAGTCTTTACACCGGGGTTTTATCCTAACACCTACCTGGTACTCATGAAGGACCCAGACAAGATGAGAATGATCCACAATCTCTCTGTGTTCAACGAACGTTTGATTCTAGAGCTTGATCAGTCTCGACTATCCATCCCAACCGTAGACTTTTCAGGTCCAGTTCATTGGGGTTAACTACCAATGGTAGTTTTTCCCAATTGACATGTCAGTGACACTTATGGCTATTTACAGGAGTAATGAAGCCAATAACTATCTACACTTGACGAACACTTGGTTCGAGTCGTAGATGGAGGGCGATCTACTGTATCATCAACACATGTCAATAACTGGGATAGACAATCAACGAGGCGAAGTCGGGAGTATTCTCCTTCCTATTGACTTCAGTTCATAGGAGACCTGTTCAAGACAGACCAGGATATCCTATCTGTACCGAGGGACAGATGGCACAAGTTTCTACTTCTGTTGTCATCTACTCTACACCAACCACACACACTTCGCCAGTGGCAAGTGTTGCTAGGGTTAATCACCTCGGCACAGGAGTTAACTAGCATGGGCCGCTTACAACTGCGACCAATTCAATTTTTTCCTGAATCCTTACATCAGGAGTCAGGATCCACTCAAGGCCATCACTCTACCGACTAAGCTAGGGCCTTGCCTCAATTTGTGGCGGTGAATGTCTGCGGAGTCTCTTTATTCAGGTTTTCCCCGAATACACACCTGTTTGTGGACATCCCCCTTCAGGGATGGGGTCTTCACTTACAAGACCAGATAAGCTCAGGGCTATGGCCCAGCGCTCAATGGAAGTGGCACATAAACAACTTGGAGTTGGAAGCTTTAATTCTGGCTATATCACATTGGCAGAATCAACTACAGTTAGCCCGACTCGCAATATCCAAAGACAACAGCACTGCGCTGTGGTGCCTGTGCAATCGGGGAACAACACACTCCCACTCTCTACTTCTACAGACATTCAGATTTGTTCCATCTAGTGGATCAGCTGTGACTAAAGTTCATGGTTCAGAACATCCCCGGATGTAGAAACATACTTCATCAAGTCCAGACAGGGTGGCTCCCACCGAGTGGAAATTTCTCACAGAAGCATTCCAGTTACTGCTTCAGGAATTCAGGCAACCAAACATTGACTTGTTTATTACTTGCCTAGGCCACCAACTCATGATGTATATCGCCCCGTTGCCGGATCCGCAGACTTGGGCGGTGGACGAGTTCAGTATCACTTGGGAAGGGCAAAAAACTTACACTTTTCTGCCACCACTTTTACTTCCCAAGGTGATACAGGGGATCAAGGAGACAAGATATCTCGATCTCTCCTTTGGTCGCATCCTGGTTACCGGCAGGGGGTAGGTCATCAAGCTCGGAAAGATCTAGCCGAAAACGATTTACTACCCCTCTCACAGTGGTCCAACCAACTCATCCACCCTCAACAGCAAATTGCCTCACCCAACGTCATTCGACGCTCCAAGACTAGGCGTGGTTCGTCCACGACCGAAATTAGTCGCATAATCGCAAACACCATATCTCTATGGTTACGCGCAGTAATCCTTCAGGCCTACGAGATCGCCAAACGGAACTCGCCGAGAGCGAATTACACTCAAGATCTCAAGGTGTCAGCCTTACCAGGGCTCAACACGGCAATGGTAGTTTTGGAACAATCACGGAAGGATATTTCTGGAGATTCGACACATATTTTCGTTAGTCATAACCTTCGCGTTGGGGCTCTCGAGGATGTCGAAGACGTTCGATGTTTGGCCCTCTGGTTGTTATCCTGCAGGTTGCCAACCCCTGACGCAAATAATGAACTCGCCCTATACAGAGCCAGTCAACTTCTATGTGCAGTCACTCAGTCGCCACCAGTGGAAGAATATTAGACAATCTTGTTTGTCAGCGACGGCTCTATGACGTAGTAAGTAAAGAATTAGCTGAATAGCTATTATTTTCTCTTTTACTAAGCATGTATATAGGGAATTTCTCTTTAATTCCTATGTTCAATCTTTTTGATTTTTGAACAACCCTACCGTAATGGCGTTTCGTTTCTTTTCTGAACTTTGCCACTTCACGGTCTATCGACCAACTGGTGTTGTATTGCAGGGTGTGAATTATTGAGGTTTCTGTATTCTGAAGGTTTACCCACCTCCAAACCGTCTGATACAGATGCATTAAGGAGTAATGTAGGATAAGTAAAAAATTTAGTAAAATCTAAATATTTTTTTTACATTTGTATACTTATCCTGCATTACTACGTTTAAGGCCCACCCGTCGTAAGACTTGCCTCCCCACTTTGGCTTCAGAAACCTCAAAAGTATGTTTTTCTAAGAGCTTGGGCAACAGGCAGTGATGTGAAGATGACCTTAGGTGTCATCAAGGTCACAGGACAGCGACGGAAGGCCACTGATTGGGACTTGAGAACAACAACTTTATTTCTTCACCCAGGACCTTCGCAGCGCTGTCCTTCTAGTTGTCGTAAGTAAGCAGTGAATGCATTAAGGAGTAATGCAGGATAAGTATACAAATGTAAAAAATATTTAGATTTTACTAATTTTGTATATTAACTACATTTATACAAAATCTGAGATCGAAAAAACAGGTTTTTTTCATTTCCGTGAGTACTTTAGGACCTGGTGTGGTATGATTTTCCTTCATAGTTGTCGTTCTGGAACCTGCAGGTTTTGCTGTTGTATTTGGAGCAGGGTTTTTCTTCTTTGTTGGGGTCTTTTGCTTCAAACTCTTGTAGCTGGAAGTGCCTGCCTTTGTTTTGGAATTGACCTTCTTACCTTTCTGTTGTGGGGGTGATTGATCAGTAGCTTGGTAAGTTGAACTTGTTGATGGGGAATTGTTGCTGTTAAGCTGAGTATCATTGACTGGTTCCTCGTTGTCATCCATGACTCCTGAATCTATGTTACTCGGGTCATTGAGGTATGGTTCTGGAGGATACTGTGGACGATCAACAGGATCAAAATATGGCTTCAGACGGTTGGCATGGACCAGTGGTTTGTGTATTTTGTCGTCAGAACTTCGGCGTAGTTTGTAGGTATAATTTGGACCTGTATGGATGATATAATAGCTACCATACCACTTTTTGGTTAATTTGTTGGAAAGGCCTTTTTCAACTTTTTGACAGTAAAGCCAAACTCTTTGACCTGGGGCGAATTCTGGTTCTTTAGCCTTTCGATTATATTGTTCTGAATACACCTCCTTAGCCCGAGCAGTGTTTTCAGCTGCCATTGTTCTAGTGATTTCAAGCTCCTCTAGCAAATTTGAAAGATAACTTTTGTTATTGTGGCCTAAATTTTCTTTTGGAATTAATGCTACATCTTGTGGAGCTCTCAATTCTCGGCCAAAAAGCATAACGTATAGTGATTTTTGTGTTGATGAATTTGGGGCCATCTGATAGACCATCATGATGCCAGGAATAAAACGGGGCCAATAGGCTCTTAGTGATTGATTGATGTAAGAATTGAGCCTTTCTACACAGCTGTTAGTTTGAGGATGGTATGGGCTGGTATGGGTAAATTTAATTGCCAAAAGTTCACAAATTGCTTTGATAAGTTTCGACATGAAGTTCTGACTGAAATTAAGGTCCTTGGAGCGCCATACCATCAAAATATTTCTCTGACTAGAACATCTGCTACTTCTTTAGCTTCTTGGGTCCGAAGTGGAAAGGCTTCACACCATCTGGATGATGCATCTGTGATGACCAAAATGTCATTGTACTTGTCTGGCCTTTCTGTCTTTGTGGAACGAATCTGTATAGGATGCCTTCATCAATTTCAAAAGTATTGGCTTCAATAAGAATCTTTTGCTGATCCTTTTCATCTTGTGGAAGGACATCATCCTCTTTGTAGTCAAAGATTTGGATGAAATCTGGACAAATCCTTTGTAGGTGACGTAAATTTGGATGTTCTTTTATACTTACTTCAACCAATGTGTCTTGGGTAACATCAGCGTTTGTAGCATGTAATGCTGCGACAACATTAACTGGTACTGACTGATAATCCTCTTCGTATTCAAAGGTGACTGACCAATGTGTTGTCTGTGTGTCTGATTCTAAGTGATTGACAATAGGTGTGCAAATATCCTCAGTCTGAGTTGTCTGTGTGGATGAATGAGTGTTTGGCAAGATTGTAGTACTGCTAGTTGATTTGCTTTGCTGAGTTGAAGTTACTGAGAAAACTGTTTTCTCAGCATCTTCTTCTTTTTGATCATTACAGTTAATATTTTCCTCATATTCCCTATGTGAGAGAGCATCGGCATTCCCATTGGCTTTGCCGCTGCGGTGAATACTGTCAAAAGTGTAGGTAGAAAGTTCCAAAGACCATCGCCCTAACCTACCTGTGGCATCCTTGATGGATTTCAGCCATTTTAATGCTATATGATCAGTGTAGACTGTGAATTTGGAATTGCAAGGTATGGACGAAATGATCTAATGGCTTCAACTAGAGCTAAGCCTTCCTTTTCTGTAATGCTCCAGTTCTTTTCGCTGCCATTAAGAGCTCTACCACCAAAAGCTATTGGATGTTCATTATTTTTCTCATCTTTTTGACTCAAAACAAAACCTATGCTCATATCACTGGCATCAGTTGCGAGAAGAAATTCTTTGTCAAAATTTGGATAAGCCAGAACAGGTGTATTACTCATAGCATGTTTGAGTGCGTTGAATGCCTGATCACACTCAAGTGACCATTGGAACTTTGGTTTCTTTCCTACTTCTGACTCTGAATGCTTCTTTAGCAAGGCATTCAGTGGAAGTGCTATGTGAGCATAATTTTTCACATACTTCCTGTAGAGGTTTGTGATGCCTAAGAAGGAGCGAATCTGCTTTTGTGATTTGGGCACTGGAAAGGTTCTAATTGCTTCAATCTTTTTGTCATCAACTTGAACACCTCCACATGATAAAACATGACCCAGAAAAGAAACTTTGTCTGTTGCAAAGTTGCATTTGGATGGCTTTAGTGTCAATTTTGCCTGTTTGAGATAGTAAAATACTTGCTCCAAATGTTGGAAATGCTCTTCAAAGTTTTTGCTGTAAATTATCAAATCATCAATGTAGATCAGCGCAACCTTAAAAAGCAATTTTCTTAGCACTTTGCTCATGAGCTGTTGAAAACAAAGTGGAGAATTTGTCAAACCTTGGGGCAAACATTTGAACTGATAAAGGCCTTGATGGGTGACAAAAGCAGTTTTATGCTTTGAATCTTCATGTAATGGCAATTGGAAGAAGCCATTAGCAAGGTCTAAAGTTGAGAAGATCTTAGCTTGTGCATTGGCGATGTGATCAACAACATCATCAAAAACAGGAAGAGGCCATGACATTGGTAAAGTGACAGAATTCAACTTTCTGTAGTCACAAACAAATCTATATGAGCCATCACGTTTCTTGACTAGGATAATGGGAGCTGAATACATAGAAGTAGACTCCTCGATCAAATCATACTTCAGAAAATCATCTATAAGTTCTTCAGTGACTTTTGGAGATTGGCGATATGGTCTACACTTAACGGGTGGGTGGTTGCCAGTGTCAATGATATGTTGGTGCAAGTCAGTCTTTCCTAACTCTGCAAGACTCGTTGAAAACATGTTTCTATTTTGTCCCAAAAATCTAAGTAGTCTGTGTCGTTGGTCTGGAGTCAGTTGTGTATTGGTCAAATCAAATCCTAATTCTTGTGCAATTTTAACATAGTCCTTGGTGTCATTGTCTTCCTTCTCATTGTCAGTGTTAACGGTATTTATTGATGGTTGGTCAGAGTCAATTTCAAAAACAGAGTCTTTGTCAATGTAACTAAATTTGCCTACAACTGTACCCTTGTCAAGAACCTTTTCTTCTTGGGAGGGATTCATAAGCCTAAATGTAGCAGTTTTGCTTTTTGCTTTAGAAAGAGTTCTACCGCCTGCTACTTCAGAATGAGCAGTGAGGGAAGCAATGGGTTCAATGAGGATGAGGGAATCCTCTTTGATCTCTGATAGTCTAACCTTGAAATGAATTTCACTCTGAGGGGGGATGTAAATCTGATCTATTGTTTTTGCTAATCCACTAATCTCTTGCACTGAATTGGCTATGAAATTGATATATTGCCTATCTGAGGTGCTGTTGTTAAGTATCAAGGAATGACAGCTATAATCTAAGACTGCATCATTGTCATCAAGGAAGTTCTTACCTAGTATCACTGCTTCTGGTAGTGTAGGCAGAACATAGAATCTTTGAGAAAATTCCTGATCCTCAATGACAAAATCTAACACAACTGAACCTAACACTTTATGCAATTTGCCGCCAACACCTTTTACCTGTGGAAAGGGTGAGTTTCCAAGGGTAAGGTTTTCAAAAGCTGTGCTAAGAAGAGCAGACGAAATACAACAAATGGATGCCCCTGTATCTACTAAACAATTTGTTGTTGTTGTGCCAAATTTTGCCTGAATTACACTTTTGGCAAGGGGCGTAACTAAAGACACTGTTGGAATTTCACTTTCAAAGTTACTTTCCATACCATACTCCATATTTGCCATGACACCTATTAGTATGTACCGTACTAAATTAAAGAAAGACAAGTAATCAACAATGTAATGCTGTACTTATAATATTTGAAGACTTTTTCTTCCTTTGTTGGTGTCTTTGGAGGAGTTGGTTGTCTTTAGTCCAGTGTTGAGGTCAGAGGTGGATGCAGTTGCTTGTTATTCCATCAGATGATCACGGTTGGACATATCCTCCAATGGGTTCTTGTAGCTGGTCGTAGTTAGTTCCTGGACTCCGTGGTTCCGAAAACAATGATTCTCCGCCAAATTATCATGGAACTGTTCTGGGTGAACAATACCTTCCAAATGGCGTGCTGGTTTTCTTGGGGAACTAGTCAGCAAAGAGCCGGAGTCACAGGAGACTAATCACAATTTTATTTACAAGAACAATTAACAATGAGCAAGTTACAATATCTTAGAAAAATAACTGAGGGTGCCACAGAGAGTCAGTACAACCCTCTGGGCTGTGGGAGAGAGATCTGCTTGGTAAGAGAGTCAAACCCCTTCTCTGTCCTAACAAGAGGTTTCTGTATGTATTTAACAAAAATTAGAACAATAAAAAGGAATATGATTGGTTGATACTAGATTGGTTGTGTCCTATGCTAAATGAAAGCCTAGACAGAGAGGAATACTTAATCCTGTTAATCCTGTTGGACTGGCACTAATCTTGTTGACATATTTACTGGATGCTTTGAAAGAAATTATGGTGTCACTATAGACGAGCTTGTGTTGGGGCTAATCCTTAATGCACTATAGATGAGCTTGTATTGGGGCTAATCCTTAATGCCCCATAGACCAGCTTGTATGGGGGCTAATCCCTAATGAGTCTAAATTGAAGTAATTGCTGAATGTTATTCTAATATAGGTGATGATGGATTTACTTAAATAAAATAGTTCAAGGTAATCTATAAGACTATGTAGACATATCCTTTGCCTGGGAGATGGGATCTTGATACCTTAGGCTAGTATTTATCTAAAAGCTTCAAATCTATTAAACTATGTAGACATAACTCTATCGTATTGAATAGTATGTCTAGGAGATGCGCTCCCATTACCTTAGGCTAGCATCTATCTAAAAAGCTATAACTGAAACTACTGATATTTTATATATGCATTTTACCTGATGATAAGTATTACTTGCTAAACTATAATTATATGAAATGATGTATAAATATTACACCATGATACCTCATAAAAGCACTTGATGTGAATCTAATTATTATAGGAAAACTTAGTATAAATGTTACATCATGATAACTTTATCTGTGAAGGGATCCATGAAGCCATTCATGAACCTTCCACAGGTATGCACGCAGGACCAATACTTCGTGCAACCCCCGACCCTCATACAGACACCAGCCTTCAGGTAGCCACAGACCATCACACAGCCTTCACGCAGCCTACATTATTCCACAGGGAACTTTGTCTACTATGTCATCCCATACAGATTTAGTAAGCAGTATTACGCAGCAAGTTTTACTTCTCGACGCAGGCCACCCCTCAACGACACTCTGAAGAAAGTTCACAGACCTCTCACCATTCTGCCACGGTTCCAATTGTCAGCAATGGTCAGTCAGCTGAAATCTCAAGAATTCGTCTCAGATGATATCAGCTCAGCTTCTGCAGGTCTTACTTTTCTACGTCGTCAAGGCCTCACAGTCAATTTTCATTAGTTACACGAAGCCCTTATTACGTCAACCCTTGGAATCTACATCTATCTTTCATGGCCGTACCTGGAATATCAGCAAAGAAGTGTCCATCCAGAACATGAATTCCATGTACAATCAGTTCCTACAGAGGACACAGTTCAAGAGCAGATTTTCTGGAATCCATCAAGCAATCTAATCACAGGAGGCAAGACATGACAGACCACATGAGCCGGGGATCTTCAACCCCTAACTTTCCATGTACAGCAATCAATTTCTACTTAATTAATCCTCTCCTGTTAATCACATTAGCTTCGTCATTATAATGCTACAATAATCCCATCCCATTCGCTTCGTCATTATATTGTTATCTTTGTATGTTTATCCTACACCATCAGCTTAGTCATTATATTGTTATCTTTGTACGTCCATAACTTTCAGAAATGAGAAGAGATAAGCATTTAGTGTGAGTCTCCCGCCGTAATATTGCTGGAATATTGCTAAACAATACTCACTCACTCACTCACTCACTCACTCACTCACTCACTCAATGCTAGAAAAATGCTTTCCTGGCTTCATTTAATAAATACAAGTCATATGAATATGAAAAGAGCATTATTAACAATGATAACGTCCCTAACTCAATGCTTTTCAATATTTATGCACTCCTATATAAACAAACAAAATTCTAATGTGCATCATGGCAGGGAATAGTGATAACTCTGAATTTTAGACTTATCCTATGTCACACAATGCATCTTTCTTCCTTTTTCAATCCTGGAGTGGAGACACCTCAGAACAAAGTTCCCAACTTCAAAAAACACCTCACCCAAACACATTCCTATTCATCACCGTTTGGCCATCTGGGTCACGTACCAATCAATCCCATGCGACCCAACCTAAACTTACTTGACCAATTAGTATACTTTCCCAAGTCATTCTCTTTCTCAACTCCAAGATGTCAAGAATAAGCTTTAAGAATTGAAGATTTTTTAGTTGTTTTTTCCTTTGATTTTCCTTTGAACATTGGCCATCGTGTTCTCATTCATTCTGGAGATATGACCGTATTGCAAGTTGTGCAAACATCCTTTTTTGTCGTCTGATCCACACAATGTGTGCTGTGACTACTGTGGTCAATATAAGGCAATGATCGCTGTTTCAGTGTAGAGAACTTTCTGAGGAGGAATTTTGTGTTTATTTACAAAAGTTTAGCAAGCATAAATCGGATCATTGTTCAAAATCTGTGTCCAAAGACAGGGAGCATGGATCATCAAGTGTAAAGGAAGCCAAATGTGTGAAGTTAAAAGCAGTGAGATCAGCCGTGGTTACTGCTGCAGTGTCTGTTTCATCTACTGCTGGATCAGTATTAGAAGAACAGGGATCGAACAGCTTTCTTACTGATGATATTCCCGGGAAAACGAGCATGTTCATTTCCTGCTCTTTTCAAGCTAACGCCCATAGCCCGGCTTATTATATGGCTCTTCAGAGGAAGCCCAGGTTAGGGGAGGGCCTACCTTTAAAATACAGTACCGCAAACTTTTCAAACATGTGACAATACCCTATGACGTAATTTGTAGTATTTTCAGTCACACAGGGGAAACAATGCCCTGTTATGTCAGGGGTCATTGAGTGTGCATAAGCTCCTCCCAGTGATCTATCATCTCTACATGAAATGCCATTGAATACACCAAGCAGTGTGGAGAGTTTCTAACATTAATTACCAAATATAGCCTGCGGCGGCGCATTTTATAGCAAGCGCTAGTTTACGAAAGCACTTTTATTTTTTATATATATTTTTTTATTTAGTTTTTCTCGTAATTCAAGTGGCTAAAATGGTTATAAATGGGAACTAATATACATATATTATTTTTTCGGTTCATTAATTTTCATTATTATGCACAAGAATGCAGTTTATTAGGGATATTATATTGGCGCTGAACACATCCATATATCCTCTATCCTTAGCCCTTGGATCCCCTTTACGATCAATCACCCCTTTACGATCATAAGGGTTAGGTACCCGTTTAGTGGCTATTAGATTACCCGAACTCTGTCCTTAGCCCTTGGATCCCCTTTACGATCAATCACCCCTTTACGATCATTAGGGTTAGGTAAATCTACCCGTTTAATAGCGGCTCCTAATATTCTTCACATAAAAACATCGAGTTAACAGGATGAAATGGTTTTGTGTGGAATACTTTGGCTACTGAAAACTATCCTGGAACATTCACACAAGCCACTTTCACCGGCTACATTTTTTCAGTACTGATTCAAAAGCAAACTCACCGTTGTGTTGTCACTTATGCACATGCCTCCCTCGTTCTTTACTATTATCCACATCATCCTTACAGTGTTCCCTACCACACTTTTCTGTCACCAAATCCACCTGACGAATGATTAAATACCATGTCATTCATGCCTACTCACGAGTTCGACGTGTGACGTCTGACGCCTGGAGCCGTTTTCAGTTCGCACCATATCTGTCACCTATTTGACCCTTTTCTTCACGAGAAGATGTGGTACTGTATTGTAAAGGTGCTTCTAGGGCAGCAGTAGCCCTTATCCATGACAAATTCCAAAGAGTTATGGACTTATTGTCACATCATCTGGGATCTGCCACAGCAGGGGGACCACTTTAATGTGAGGGTATACCACATCATAGCAGATGCGCTGTCCCGACCAGATCATCCATCCCTCAACTTGAGTGGTTACTTTGCCCAATGATATTTCAGTTGATTTGACAGTTTTATCGAGACCCAGAGGTGGACCTATTCGCCACAAGGTTCAACAAGCTGCCAACCTTCATGTCATCTATTCCAGATCCACGGGCATGGGATCACAACATGCTAGCCGTTTTGTGGGAAGGCCTCAACGTGTACGCCTCTCCCCCAACTGGCTTTCTACCTCAGCTTCTGCAAAAGATGGCGGCAACCAATCACCTTCTATTTGGTTTGGTTGTGCCCTTGTGGTTGGCGACAAGCTGGTTCTCCTTCCTCGTAAACATTTCAGATAAAAATACCATCGTCTGCCACTACGACGGGACCAACTCCTTCAACCTCACTCAAGCTGCCTGCACCTAGCCCGGACATACTCCATCTTTGCATATGGCTTTGGGTGTTCCTTGGTCTTCTCAGTTCGAGAGCCTCAACTGTATGTGGATGCGTCTCGCCTATGCAGACATTCACGAGAGGGATTTTTCATCCCACTGTCAACTGCATCTTCCTCAGAAATTTCCCCTACATTGTTCTCTTTTTGGCTGCTCTCCATCATCCTTCGAGAGTATACTTTCCCTGGGCTGCCTCCACCTACTACAAGACTCAAACGGTCGCTTCTCCCATGGCTCCACACAGTAACTGCACATTCTCCACAATCATGGAAGGATGTTTTTGGAAGTCTGATACAGTTTTCGCTTCTCACTACCTTCGCGACATCTCAGTCACAGACGTCCGAGGGCTCCCCTAGTTCGGTTGGTTGGTGTTTGCACAACAACTGTCTCGTGCAGATAAACTGGTTTATCATAAAATGGGTAGGTTTCTCGGCAGGATAAAACCAACGGATAAAAACGATATCCGTTGGGGTCATATGCGGATAGAGATGCAAATATCAAAGGTCAAGTAAGGACTACTTTCACTGTTTATAAACAAACATGGCGTCGCCCTCGTCATTCGGCGATCGAGTCAGAATTAACCATCGGGAATCTGAATAAACTACAGGGATAATTTCTATCATTATCAAAAGAACAGTCAAATATACTGAAAATCAGTGTCTAACTGTGACGTAGCTAAGGCATTTTATAAGTTTTGGCAACGTTGGATATATAAATTTCGAAACAATTTTGCGAGGGCACGAGGCCTAGCCAAGCGGGATCAGTAGCCATATCAGTGCTTGTTGACCTCTGCGGCTTGAAACCTTCTCCACAAATTAAAATAGTTGGATTTGGCCGAAATATGTTTGAATTGTTACCTTGTTTCGTTTTGTCGCTGTGTGTACATCTGACTGCACTTCTTAACGTTATGACAGGACAGACCGACTGTCAACAACGTCTGACCGTGGCCGCGACGTCTCATAGACTAGGGTTAGAGTAGCTTCCCTTTGACAAAGGGCAGTTACTCTAGCGGACAGACCAATGGATTGCCGCGAAAGGCAATTAAAAACAATTGTTGTTTTGCGTATATGTTGCTTCGCCACTGTATAAGAAACAGATTTCAGTTGGAACTATATTGGCTACTGTCACTGTCCGACTGACACATCACTTACCCTGTGACGTAATAAATATTAATGCGCGCATTCTAGGAAAACTCACAATGTTTCGGTAATGTTTGTGAGAGAGGGAAAGCGATTTTCAAGCACAATATTGAAGAATGACATTATATGATAAAGAGGTTATCACGCTTGTGTGTTTGGGGTTGGGAAATATCCTGGATTAGGAATAAACACTATGTATTTAGCTAGCCAAGGCTATGGAATATTGTCGATTGTTTCTCTTCTTGCCTTGGTTCGCTTCATGAACTCAATTGTGTTTGACAACCTTGACGAAGCATTAAAAGAGTTGCCAAACCTTGCGCACTCAATTGTCCGTGGGACATAGTGTTGTGTTTTGTTTGAAGAATCGATGCCTGTCCAAGATCAATTTTAAGTCGTCAGCGTGAAGTGATGTCATTAAACCTGAAGTCTGGAGTTTAAGTCCCTGACTTTCATCATAAGCTGAGTCGCATTTTTTCAATTATGATGAGTCAGCTACAAAAGAAATGTTTGAGCGAAGACATTAAGACTGACCCCCAGTGTGTTTCAAAACAAACATATTTCTTAAATGTTTTTCTTTACTTATAGCAAAAGAATCTCTGCTCTTGTACACAGCAGACGTAATTGAAAATTCACATATTGGTTTTAGTTTCAACAAAATCAGTAAATGCACTATTGTATCACTGAATTTTCAGGTTCATCAACTGATGATATTGTTTGTGTACAGACCTCTGTCACATGGCTGGAGTACTGCAGTGCAGCATCCAACAACAAACAAACACTTACTTCTTCATGCATATTGAGTGAGTGACGGGATGCCCGGTGGGGCAGGACTTTCTCACCATTGCCAAACAACATTTTCTTTTGCGACTAAATCTTTCTTGCTGATTGTGCAAAATAAACAAACTGTTACAGAGGTGATGGTTGCCACAATATCTTAACAGACATTACCTTTATTCACAATCACAATTATAAATATTCCTGTGCCCATGTATTTTGAACGATGCAGTCTTAATGTTTTCAATATTCCCTCGCCCATTTCTAAAATCACAATCATGAAACGAGAGAGAACGGTGGGAGCCTTTTGTGGTAGGTCAGTGTTCATTCACATCTAGTTCCAAGAAAACATTCAGATAGGAATCATTGATTTCACTCGACTCAAACCAATTGTTGTCGCCAAATTTGTCATTACAATAGGGTTCATGTTTCAATTTAAAAAATTACGTCTTTTTTAATTTATTTTACTTAATTGAATTAAATGCTTTTCAGATTTTCTATAAGTACTTGCACGTTCCTCAAGTCTGTCCATTTTCCCAAAGTCACAGACCCCTGCTTATTTTACTGACTAGTCGCAGCGAAACAATTTGCTCAACTCACTCAAGATTCTGTGGATATACTTCCATAACATCATTTAATGTCCACAACAAAAGATTTCACTGTTAATAAGTACTTCTATAAGGGACTTAGAACTTATCAATAAACCCTTGTATTTTAGTTTCAGACATTGTTGCTTGTTCATTATGAACTGTGACTTGAAGACATCCCACACTGTACAAATTGTGAACATCATCAAATGAACATTTGTCATTCAAGACAATGACACCAGTGCAGGGTTTCAAATGACACACAATTGTCCAGGACCCACATTAATATTCACTGTACCCAGCTCTTGACAAGGTATATAAAGGTCCTGTAATTAAAATAATTATCAAATTTTACAGTTTAGTACACTATACCATTTCATTACTTTACAGGACTTTCATATTTACTGTAAGAACCCTTAAAATGATTATGTAAGTCAAAGTAAAGCCATGCCAGTGTTTTATATTTTTGTGAATATTTCTTTGCATGTTTAGATTGAGTACAGTGCTGTAAGGGAATGTGAACTCTTAACTGCTACTTTAATCTTGGTCCTTATTGATATGTGAGACAAGTAAATGATGTTAAGTGTGTATATATACATACACATATTCTTGATCCATAAAGATCCAGGTTAGAATAGATTTTTAGCAACCCATGCTTGTCATAAGAGGCGACTTGGATGGTCAGGCTTACTGTATTGCTTGATGGATGTCATCATGTTCTTATTTCATGGATCGATGTTTTTGATATCAATCATTGGTCCAGACTCAATTATATACAGACTGATGTCATGTAGCTGGAATATTGCTGAGTGCAGCGTTAAACAACAAACACATCCTTCTCCTTTGAGTTCATTATGACTATCTTCATGTAGGTACTCAAGACATTTTAATCTTTGTTACAAGAGCTGTTGGACATGTATGTTTAGATTGTACAAATTCTTTTCTTGTTTGACAGGCTGGAATTAGAGTTACTTTTCTGAAAAATAATGCCTTTTTGACCTTTTACTTAATTTCATTCACATGGAGTTCTTTTGTACATTTTGTCATAGCAACTGATTTACGACTACCATTGTCTGAAGTACATTTGACTCCCAAGGCAAATTACCCTGTAGCCATGTCTCCATAACTTAATTGTCATTACGTTTTAGGCGCTTATCCCCGTTGTTAATCCTCACCAACATTTCATTGTATATTGACTGACAGCCAACCTGGG
Organism: Haliotis rufescens; assembly: GCF_023055435.1. NCBI lineage: Eukaryota > Metazoa > Mollusca > Gastropoda > Lepetellida > Haliotidae > Haliotis > Haliotis rufescens. The sequence continues at coordinate 1,234,662 of NW_025963979.1, forward strand.
CTACTTTATCACTTCCCATTAATTACTGTTATTTATAGTATGACATTTATTGCCTTAATTGTTCACCCCCCCCCCCCCCCCAAGAAGTCCCATGTCCAGAGCAACGTCATTGTCTTTCCATTGTTGTTCATTACTATATATGTGCTACCATTACACTGTTACTACGGTGTTTTTTAGTCAAGCTTGGTATTCCAAGTGCTGGTGTAGGGACGACCTCGAGCAGGATGTGCCGCTCGTAGGAAACGCCCTGAGGTGAGCTGCAGCTCCGCTCACCTCATGTATGCCTGAGATGGAAGGTCCGCTCATCGCTGTGTTTGTGTTGTCAGAGCAGGTATACCCCTCATTGTGCAATTGTTGTTTATTGTTGACATGTTGTGCATAAAGCGTTCCGGGACAGTGATGTCGATTTTGTCCTTTATTCCCCCAAGAGCTAATTCCCCTTCAACATGCGCGTTGACAATTTTGTACATTTTTCTTCTAATGCCTGGCTGATTTAATGATTTTACGTCCGCTTCGCATTTATTGCATTTCGCAGACGGGGTAGGTGGGGGAGAAATAATAAATATATTGAATAAGAAAAACACCATACCCAAAAAACTGTAACTAACCGGGGGAGTAACCTAGACTAGGCTATGAGAGTAGTGAAGGGTATTATTTAAGGGTTTTTTGCGTATAGGAATTATTGGCCGTAATTTTATCTTGCCGGGGGAAGGTTTGGTCAGTATAGCAAAGTTGGGTTTGGTGGTAATGCAGTTATGCTGCATTATTAATATAAGGGGAGTTGAGTAAGAAAAGAAAAAGGGTTTAATGGGGGGGATGTATAATCCGGTATTCCCGGGGGGTGGGGAGTGGGGGGGGGGTTATAGCTTGGTTAGGTAACGTGCGTTGTGGGCTTGTGCCGGGAGCTGGTTGGTTAAACGAGAGTCTATGTTTAGTGTGTGGATATCGGAGTTGGTGGCGCGGACGTCGGAGAAGACGACTCGAGGTGAGAATTTGGATCCCGATCCAAAAGTGACAGGAGTTAACTGGCTAATAAAGTAATTAGATTTTTAAGTTTTATTTGGGAGGATCTAAATTTTGTCGAGAAGTTCGGCTTTAATGATAAATTGTGTTATGGCGTTGAAAATGTAAGGGGGGTTGGAGGGGTTGAAGAGAAGTGGGAGGTTTTGTTTGAAGTTAGGAGGGATAGCTTGGTAGAGTTCAGAGTGAAGAGAGTTGTAGAAAGGACAGCTGTTAAAAATATGATACAAGTCTTCAGGTTTTTTACAATATGTACAGGTTCCGTCTGGATGTCTTCCTTGTTTGTATAGAGTTTGGTTGAGAGCTGTGTTACCGCTAATAATTCTGGAAATGATGTTGTCTAGGTGGTTGGATGTGTTGAAGTTGCGACATTTAAGATTGGGACGGGTGAAAATTGATCTAAGCCATACGGAGTTGCAGTTTTGTATAATACTATGGTAATTGTGGAGTTTAATGGATCTCTTGATTATATTCTTAATTTCTGTCTTGGACGTGTGAAAGTATATTTCTAGTGATGGTTGTTGGGTGGCTACTTTAGCTGCGATGTGGGCTATGTTGTTACCTGGTATATTGGTGTGTCCTGGGGCCCAGAGTAAATTAATATGCTTGTTTTTATCTTTAAGTTGGTTGGTGAGGGTGATTATATTAGCAATGAGGTCAGGCCGGGTTCTTGAGTGTTTATTTTGTATTTGTTTGAGAGATGATAGTGAGTCGGAGATAATAAGGAATTTTTGTTGGTTGATTGTTTTAATGGCGTGTATTGCTGTTAGAATGGCTAGTAGTTCCCCGGTGTTGTTGTTTGTGTAGTTTTTATAGTGGAAATTAGTAGTGAGCGGGGGTGTTTGATCTATGTGTATTCCTAAGCCTGTGGTGTTGTTTGATTGAGATGCGTCTGTGTAGATGTGGGTGTGAGTGGGCCAGTTATTATGGATGTGGATGAGTGTTAGTTTAGCCTTGTTTTCAGCTGGGATGCCATTGATAGGAGTGAACCGTTGGTGAAGGGAAGTATCTACAGGGGGGGAGGGGAGGTCTGCTATGAATTGATTTGAGGGGGGGAGAGAGTTATACTGTTTAGATTGTGGGTGATGTATGGAGCCTTGTCGGGGGTGTTTTGGAATTTGTGTAACCTCTGTTTGTTGATGTTGTCGTATTTTTGTTTTATTGTTTTGAAAATTGGGTTGTGTCGGGCCCCAGCCCAGTAGTTGAGGATGGTTTGTTGGATTCGGTGATTGATGGAGAGTGTATTGGTAATTAATAGAAGGGCGTTGTGTGAGGTCCCAGTCCTTGTGCCGGTGGCTAGTTTGAGGGCTTTGTATTGTATAGATTTTAGTTTATTATCCCCCGCCGCGCGAAAGCGCGAAGCGGGGGATATAGTATTCACGACCGTCCGTACGTCCGTCCGTACGTCCGTCCGTCCGTCCGTCCGTCTGTCCGTCTGTCTGTACGTCCGTACGTCCGTCCGTCCGTACGTCCCACCTGTTTGTTGCCGCGATATCTCAAGAACTAAACACTGGATTGTCTTCATATTTGGAACTATGGTGTATATACAGACTCTGCAGACACCAGTCGGTTTTGGTGACCTTGATCCCATTTTCAAGGTCACAGCAGACAAATCTGCTTTTAGAGTTGGAAAACGGTGTTACCGCGATATCTCAAGAACTAAACACTGGATTGTCTTCATATTTGGAACTATGGTGTATATACAGACTCCGCAGACACCAGTCGGTTTTGGTGACCTTGATCCCATTTTCAAGGTCACAGCAGACAAATCTGCTTTTAGAGTTGGAAAACGGTGTTGCCGCGATATCTCAAGAACTAAACACTGGATTGTCTTCATATTTGGAACTATGGTGTATATACAGACACCGCAGACACCAGACGGTTTTGGTGACCTTGACCCCATTTTCAAGGTCACAGCAGGCAAATCTGCTTTTGGAGTTGGAAAACGGTGTTGCCGCGATATCTCAAGAACTAAACACTGGATTGTCTTCATATTTGGAACTATAGTGTATATACAGACTCCGCAGACACCAGTCGGTTTTGGTGACCTTGATCCCATTTTCAAGGTCACAGCAGGCAAATCTGCTTTTAGAGTTGGAAAACGGTGTTGCCGCGATATCTCAAGAACTAAACCTCTCGATTGTCTTCATATTTGGAACTATGGTGTATATACAGACACCGCAGACACCAGTCGGTTTTGGTGACCTTGACCCCATTTTCAAGGTCACAGCAGGCAAATCTGCTTTTGGAGTTAGAAAACGGTGTTGCCGCGATATCTCAAGAACTAATCGCTGGATTGTCTTCATATTTGGAACTATGGTGTATATACAGACTCCGCAGACACCAGTCCTATTTGGTGACCTTGACCCCATTTTCAAGGTCACAGCAGGCAAATCTGTTTTTGGAGTTGGAAAACGGTGTTGCCACAATATCTCAAGAACTAATCGCTGGATTGTCTTCATATTTGGTACTATGGTGTATATGGCGGGGGATATTTCGTCACTCTGTGACAAATACTTGTTATAGTTAGTGGTTGTGATGCCGCTTAAGACCGGAGCGGCATAGTCAATTTTTGATTAGATGAGTGTTTTGTATATGTTGAGAAGGGGTTTGTTTGTCAGACCCCCAGTTATTACCTTTGATAGCTCTCATTAAATTTAGATCTTTTTCGCAAGAGTTGACCGTTTTCAGTACTTGGGGGCCCCATGTAAGGTGTTAGTCAAATGTAATACCTAGGAACTTGGCTTCTTTTTGATAGGTAATATCTTGATTATTAAGGTGAAGTTTGGGTGTATAATTTTGCATATATTGTTTTTTAAATAGCATGCCAATGGGTTTTTTTGTGTTTATTTGGAAACCCCACTTGGAAGCCCAATTTTGAATGTTATTTAGGACAGATTGGATTCTTGTTTTTAGTAGATTAATGGAGGCCGAGGAGCTCCAAAAAGAAACGTCATCTGCAAATTTGGCAGTTGTGATTTTTTCCGAGTGTTTGATATCTGAGAAAATGTCGTTAATCATGAAATAAAATAAAGTTGGTGATATGATGCTTCCCTGAGGGGTGCCGTTTTCAATAGGGTGGGTGTCGGAGAGAGTTTGATGTGATTTTACAGTGATGTGTCTGTCTGATAGGAACGAGTGTATGAAGTTTAGTATTCTCCCATTGATTTGGTTGTTTTCAAGTTTGTTTAGAAGGCCAGTGTGCCAAACCATGTCGAAAGCTTTGCTGAAATCTATAAATATGGCCAGTGTGTATTGTTTCATTGACTGGGCTGTTCTAATGTCTTGTTCTAGATGTAGGATGTGGTCTAGTGTTTGTCTGTTATTTGTGAAACCGCTCTGGTCTGGGCTTATAAGTCTATTGTAGGAGATGTGATGCTTTAATCTGTTATTTATAATGGATTCTAGGATTTTGCATATGTGGGATGTAAGGGATATGGGACGGAAGGAGTCGGGGTCGTTAGGGGGTTTGCCCGTCTTAAGGACTGGGATGACTTTTGCGTGTTTCCATGTTTGGGGTGTGGTGCCTGAGGACCATATTTGGTTGTATAGCTGTAGTAGTAGTTGTTGTATTTGTGGTGGTATTTTGTTGAGTATTATGTAGCTTATGTTGTCGATTCCGGTGGATGAGGCTGTATTTTTGTTGTGTAGTGCATGTAGAAGTTCATGTATATTGATGGCTTTGTTAATGGGGAGATGGGCTAGGTCGAGGCGTTTGGTAAAAGGGGGTTGTTTTTTAATTGCTTGTTGAAATAGGGGGGGGGTAGTTGGCCGTGCTACTGGTGTTAGCAAAGTGGTTGGCTAGGTGGTTAGCTTTGTCTTTATTGGTTGGGCAGTTTTTGAAATTAGGTTGGGCGAATTTCCGGGAGTTACCTTTGATTGACTTTAACTTTTTCCAAATTTTTCCTGAGTTATTATCTCCAATTTTTAGGGAGTTACAGAAAAGTTGCCAGTGTTGTTTTCGGGCTGTTTTTATAAGTTGTTTGGTGTGGTTTCTTAGATGAATAAACTCTGGAATCTTTGACTTGTTTCTTTTACTTTTATTTAGGGCTCTTTTTCTTAGATTTCTGGCTGTTTTGATTTCGTCATTCCACCAGGGGACGGGGTTGTGGGCTGGGGTTGGCCTGGAAGTGGGGATGCATTGTTTGGCGATGTCGAATAATGTGTTGGTGAGGTTAGTGTTGAAGGTGTCGATGTTGCTGTTTTGTATTATTTTGGGGTCAGTTTGATTGCAGAGTTTTGTGAAAAGTTGCCAGTTTGCTTTCTGAAAATTAAAGTTTGTTTGTTTGGTGTTGCCGGGGGGGTGTTGTTCGTTGTTTGGGGTGGGGGGAGGTGATTGGATGAGATTTGTTTCAATTTTGATGGGGCAGTGGTCACTGCCCCAGGTGTCTGTGTTGGCATCCCAGCTGATTTCATGTGAGAATTTGTTGGTTATTAATGTTAAATCGACTGCTGTGGGGTTTTGTAGGCTGGATGTTGGGTATCTGGTGGGTTGATTGTCGTTAAGTGATATGAGGTTGGTGTTATCTATCCAATCTACCAGAAGTCTTCCGAATTTATCTGTATAATTTTTTGTTCCCCAAAGCGGGTGATGGGCATTAAAATCACCAAGTATTATGGTGTTATGTGTTAGGTGCTGGGATAGTATTTCAAGGTCCTGTGAGTTAAACGGCATAGTTTTAGTGTGATAAATGTTTATTATTCTAATGTTAGTTTTGTGGAAGGTTGTATCTATGGCTAGTGTTTCCAGGTTTGGGGTAGGGATTGAGACGGTGCTGTAATGTAGTGAATTGTGTATAAAGCGAGTCCTCCGTGGGGGGGCCCGGGGGTGTTTTGTGGGCGGGGGCGGTCTTTGCGAAGTATTTGGAACCCGGGAATTTGGAATTCTTTTTTTGGTGAGAGGAAGGTTTCCTGTAGGGCAATGATGAGGGGTTGTATTTTTTTTAAGGAGATTAGGGCTTTAAGTTCATGGCCGTTGGCCCGCAGGCCGTTACAGTTCCATTGTAATATAGACATGATTGGGTTGGGTCAAATGGGGATGTGTTTGTGTGGGGTGTGATGGGATAGATGGGTTTGTAGTTATTGTTTTAGTTTGAGAGTAGCTGTTTGGAGAGATGCGAAGGACTTCTGGTAGATTTTGGACTTTATGGCCAGTGTGTGTAGTTTTTTAACTGTGGGGTGTTTGAATATAATGCCTGCGATTATGAATTCCACTATTTTGTTTGTGTTGTTGTAGAGTTTTTGTGGGGTGATGTGAGCTGGCGGAGTGGACTTTAGTTGATGTATTTTGTTGGTTAGGAGTTCCTTTCTATGTTTGGAGATGTGATGTCGGTGGGAGGTGGGGTTGATGAGAGGGGGGATGGGGTTGGTGGGGGGTAGTTGGGCGGGGGAGGGGGGGGTTGGAAGTAGGAGGGGTTTGGGGTGGGAGGGAAGTGGGTTTTGGGGTTAGGATGTGTTTGGGCCGAGTGGATGGGTTAGAGGCAGGGGGGAGGGCTTGGGTCTGGGAGATTGATGGAGGGGTAGCGGATGGATTGAGGGGGGGGGGGGGGGGGGGCTTGGGTGGTGGGATGGGGTGTACATCAGCTGTGATTGTGGTGGTATTGGGGAGAGCACCTTGGGCTACTTGATGATTGTAGGCCCTTTGGTGGGGTAAGGTGGTTTGTGACTTTGGCTGGGTGGGGGGTTGAGGGGGGGGTGGTGGTTGGGTGTAGGAGCTGAAGGATGAGTCCAGATCGTGATCGGTGGCAGGGTAGGGATCATCTGGGTTATCCTCCGAGTAATATTGTAGGAGGGGGATTTTGGCTGGTTTGGGAAGGTCCCTTGGCTTGAGATTTTTATTTAGATTAAGTATATATTTCTGTTTTGTTGGGCAGGAGTTTTGGTTTGAGGTGTGTCCCTCGGCCTTGCAGTTGACGCAGTAGGGGGCCCAGGAGCACTCCTGGATGGTACGGTTTTCTGAGCCACATTTGGGGCATAGGGGCGGTTTTTTGCAGTTGGATGACTTATGCTCAAAGGAATGACAGTAGATACACTGGGAGGGGTTTTTCCTGATGGGGTGTACTTTATAGTTTAGTGCTCCAAAGGTGATGTAGTTGGGTAGGGAAGTAGTTTTGAACGTAAGAAAAATGGTTTGTTTGGTGATTTTACCCTGGGTGAGTTGGTGTTTATTTATGGCTCGGAAATTTGTTATTTGGGGTTGTGTGGGGAATTGGTTTGATATCTTGATATCTAATGCCTCAATCTCTTTTCTATTTGTAGGACATGGACAGTGTTGATGCCATTGTTGTCCAATTGCTGCCCTTTCATCTTGCGTCCCCTCTATCACCTGGAGTGCTTCTTCACCAACCTACTGCAAATACCAGCCTACATGCCAAGTCTCCGACAACCCATCCTGGAACTAATCGTGTCCAAACTCATACAGTTGGATGTATGTTTTGATCAGTGAATCTTTAACAGTGACATTTTCAGTTTCCAGACAATATTTTGTTTGTTTTTGTTTATTGTTTAACGCCACACTCAGCAACATTCCAGCTATATGATGGCGGTATGTAAATAATCAAGTCTGGACCAGACAATCCAGTGATTGACATCATGAGCATCGATCCACGCAATTGGAACTGATGACATGCATCAACCAAGTAAGCGAGCCTGACCACCCGATCCTGTCAGTTGCCTCATAGGACAAGCATAGTCGTAAATGGTGACTAGGCGAGAGCAGCCGAACAATGGGAGGCTCACTGATCACTTTTAGCTCAAAGTAGACACAGATTATGGATAACACTTCTTTAATACTGGGGACACCCAAGTAGGAAGCAATAAACTACACAAAATTGAAACCAACAATCGGTCATACCTACTTGGGTTGTCAGTCAAGACATGTGGACTTTGCAATCACAAGGGATTCACATTATCAAAGTGTAAATCTAAAAGATCTCTTTTCCCGTGTCAGCGGGCATCTCATCATAAATTACTTGAAAGAAATTGGTCTGTATAATAAATTTTAAATATGTATGTGAATAATTAAATGCTTGTTTTTAACTTTGGTGTGATGCTACTATTAACAGACATTATTGAAGGCTGTGTCCAGGAGGTTAAAGTACCGTAAAAATATTGTCCCCCTGTGTGACACGTAATCCTATCATAATCAATGTAACTATCATCAACCAGTGTTTTTAAGCCAACTCATTGATGAGTATTTTTTAATATTGGCTAGCATTGTGCACAACCACCACTTGCTAAAGTGATGACGTAAATCCTGCTGGGGTATCATGCAGGAAGCAGAGGTACTGTAAGTCCCCATGATCCCCAGCAAGGTGGCCTAGCTTTGGTTACTGGTGGCCGATAGCCCGTGTTTTAAAACTGTATATATAATATTGTTATGCTCAATTATGTTTCATGAATTGTTTCTAAATATAGTATGCTCAAATATGTTTTACAACTTGTTTTTAAACAAAACTTTGCATAAATGATTAAATTGTAAATATATTTACTTGGTTTTGTCACTATATGCCTGAGATAATGCCGATGCGACGTTAAATTTGAACTCACTCACTCACTCACTTTTTAATACTGAAATGGCAACGTTTTTGTACAGATCCTTATACCGTTGTCAAGCAAGACTGAATGATTAACATATATAGTAGGTGGAGAATTAACAATAGAGGATTAACAGTAACAACAATTGCATAGATGAGTGGGATAGCATGAGTAAGTGATGACAACAGAAGAATAATACTGTCACAACATGATGGACAGAAAACACATAGGTGGAAGCCAATTAAACAGGATAAGTTATTAGTGCTTAATGAGTTCATAGTAGGCGGATGGGATGAAACAGCCTTGATCTCTGTTGATTGATGGCTTGTGGCGGCAAATGTGGACTGCTTCTGTTAGTTTTGTTTTAGCGAAGTCTTGGAGGTTGTTGGAGAGGATTTTACGTTCCTCTACTGTTAATCCCAGACCTACTATATATTCTGTACAATGTTCCTCATGATCCTATGTCACTGGACAATGGCACACCACAAGGCAGCATTATAAGCCCAACCCTGTATAACATCATGATCAATGATCTTTTTGATCATATCAACTCTCCTACCCAAACTTCTAAATTCGCTTATGATGGAGCAATATGGGTAAAGCACAGAAATATTTCACAAATACAAAAAAAACTCCAGTCAGCCCTGGACGGAGGAGACCAATGGTGCAATAAATGGGGGTTCACCCTTTCAAGTGAAGAAACTGTGGGAGATCCATTCAAACGCATGGAGAAAGATGCTATGATACCATTTGTCTCCATAAAAGGCAAACCAATCAAACCATAAAAGGAAAATCCCTCACTAAAGCTATCAGGGATATTAGTACGAGACCTCATCTGTGGCCACAATTGTGATGACATTCAGCCACCAGAAAGTCACTGGAAAGGGTTACACCTTCACCTGACTTGAAAAATTCCCAAAGTTGACACTGCTTTAAGATCAGAAGTCACTTAACCCAACCCACTACGATCATTAGCTATCACTAAAATTCAAACTACTTGGGACAGCTGGGCCCAATATATACACTGATGGATCCAAGAATCCTATCAACAACAGTGCAGGTTATGGGATCCATATCCACAGCTCCAAACCCCAAGCACATTCAGTTAGCCTGCCTGATGGTCAGTCAGTATTCTATAATGGTTCTCTTCGGATGTACAAAACTTTCCAAATAGCCTGCTGGTTTTATTTGGGGAATTAGTCAGCAAAGAGCCGGAGTCACAGGAGACTAATTAAACAATTTTTACAAGAATAATTAACAATTTACAATATCTCAAAATACAGCTGAGGGTGCCACAGAGAGCTGGTACCACTCTCTGGGCTGTGAGAGAGAGATCTGCTTGGTTAGAGCGACAAACCCCTTCTGCTTAAGATCTTGCTTCTATATCTATTTAACTAAAATTTAAAACAATAAAAAGGAATATGATTGGTTGATACTGACCAGAATTTACGCATCAATAACTTTTGAGTTCAAGTGGTTGTGTTAGTGATGACACATTTGTAGTGTACATGCAATTAAGGTCTCTTATTGTATGCATGGTGCAAAGGTCAGAGGTCAAAGTCTTGTTTAGGGATGGATCATGTGCGAGCGGGTATCAATGGCGGCACCCTGTGTTCTTTCATTGAAGATCAATAAAGTCTTTGTTTCACTCCATCTATCATCATATCATTTGTCAACAGGTCAAGGAGCATCTTGAATATTATGAAATTTGGCAGAGTTCCCACAAGCACCCAAACTGATGGTTCAATTTGACATACATCAGTTGTGTGGTCCATCAACAAGATGGGATCGATGATATCCTCATTGCTACTACAAATGATGATCCAGTTTTTGAATCAGAAACTCGCTTCCCTATCAGTTTTGACTAGTATCTTGATCTTTTTCCCTTTTTTTTCAGGTTAGAAGTCCACGCTGTGAAATTGAATGTACTGAAGGAGACAAGCAAGAGGTAGATCAAGTCATGTTTCAGATGGTAATTATCACATTTTCTGAGTACATTTGCACTTTGTCTATCAGCTGTCATGTCCATAAACTATTGTAAAACATCTGAATGAAGATTTTTGTGTATCAATTTGTGAAACATACAATTGGCAGTAACATCTAGTTTTGCCTAGGGGCCTGAAGTTAGCAGCAGGTTCGTTATTCGTTATTCGTTTTTCGAATAACGAAAAACAAGCCATCACTGGGTTCGTTATTCAAAGGCTGTATATTAAACAACTACAGTAATGTGGTCAAATACGCTGAAACTCATTTTATATATGACAACAGGTTCATCTTACATCATCATCAAAAAGCTGTTTAGTTATTCAGTACTTTTGAATAACGAAAAGCTAACCAGCATACCAGCATATATTAAATGATTTTCAGTGTATTTGACAACATTACTGTCAGCTTATCTCTCTCTCTCTAATGGGCCAGTTTGAGACATCACATTTGCCATTCTCAAAGCGAGGCCATTAAAACGCGGGAAAATGAAGGAAATGGTGAATGCCCTGCTCAGAGTGTAGGCTGTACTGAAAGCTTTACCTAGAATTTATGTATGTTCATATTTTGCATATCATCAAATATTTGTAATTATTCGCAGCGTTTGTTGACTTTGTTCAACTAAACAAATCTCGAGGTTAGGCCATGCCTAAATGTGTCTCTTACATTTGTCGGCTTGTCAAAAGCTGGTCAAGGTCAGAGTGTTTTATCAAACGAAATCATTTGCAACCTTGATAATAATGAGATAGTTGTTTTTACAAAGATTTATACATCCGTGTAAATAATTCTAGAAATGCACGATGCATTTTGAGTTGTTTGTTTACTGCCGTTTCCATAATCGTACAAGTTTCATCCAATAGATGATGTTACAATTCAAATTGTTTTTGTTTTCAATTAATCACACCGAAAGTTGCTAATTTTAGAAATTTAGGAACTTGAGTCCTTTCTTTTCGTCAGTGAAAAAACAATTATGATCTAATGTAAAAAATGATAACATTACAATTTAAATATTGGAATGCATACCACTCAGTATGAAATGCCAGAGTGAGCAATGGCAGTTTCTGGTAGTTGTGTGCCGCGAAACTTTTTTAACTCACGATAATTTCGTTTTGAGGCAAATAAACTACTGAAGGTTTTGATATTTAGCAAGCTGAGCATTTATGCATGTCATACATAATTTAAATGTTACGCAAAGCCTTCTTGGTAAATAGATATTGCAAGTTTTGTTTGGGGGTGTCCTTATGGTAGTTGCCTGTCGAATGTGTTAGACATTAGATGTATGGCTAGCAACACAATCTGTCCAATGTGTTCGACATTAGATGTATGGCTAGTAACACAATCTGTCCAATGAGTTCAACAGTAGATGTATGGCTAGTAACACAATCTGTGGAATGTGTTCGACATTAGATGTATGGCTAATAACACAATCTGTTGAATGGTTTCGACATTAACATTAAGAGCTTTAAGAGATCGCCTTCTGCCTTAGCATTTCGACTGACCTGTTTTGCAACTCTTGGCTTGAGGAGATCTACGACAGAGAGTGGATCTCGCTGCAGTTCTTGTTTTAACCGAGCCCAGGATAGGGCATGATCTTGACATTCAAATAACAAGTGAGTAATGGATTCAGGTTTATTGCAAGATGGGCATACCTTGTCATAGTGCTTTATGTGACCGAATCAGGCAGGAGAATGCTTTCAGCTGTCCTTTTGTTATCACCCCAGCATATAATGCGGGGGGATATAGCTATTGGCATGTCCGTCCATCCATCCGTCCGTCTGTCTGAATCGTTTCCGGAGTTTTCGTTATTGTTATTGTTTCTTGTAATTTGTCATTTGTTTGCATAAAAAAAACCCACAGAAACACACTTGTTTTACTTTCCATTTCATATGGATGTGACCATGGTGGATCTTTTGTGGGTAAACAATGTATGCTTCTTCAAGAACATTCAACTCTTGACTCATTACATACAGAATTGCACATTTACTTATGCTGCAGGGGGGAATATGTCATCTTTCTGATGACTCTTGTTTGAGTTTGTTTGTTTTGCGCTGTGGAGGCTTTGATTTTCGCTTTTTATCTCTAGTTAACGGAATAGGCTGTATCTCTGCTTTGACTAGAGCTAGCTTTGCTAGTGTTTCTGCTTTTTCATTTCTAATTTCATCTAAATGAGATTGGGTCCAACACCGCCCCATGTTTCCATTGGTCCGATGGTTTTGGTTTTGTATGTTCGTATAGAATATTATTGACTGTTTGGTCTGTTTCTGCACTAAGTGAGTCTGATAGGATGACTGCCTCTGCTTCTGGTAGTTCCGGTATAAGTATGAGTGCATGATGAGTTTTGCCTCCAGTTCAGCAGTGAATACTGACTGACCATCAGGCAGATGGAATGTGCTTGGCGTGTGGATCTGTGGATATGGATCCCATAACCAGCACTATTGTTGTTAGGATTCTTGGATCCATCTGTGTATGTATGGGCCCAGCTTTCCCAGGTATACAGTTTGAGTTTTAGTGATAGCAACTGATCGTAGTGGGTTGGGTGTTCTACTTTTGTCACTTCTGATGTTAAAGCAGTGTCAACTTTGGGAGTTTATAAAGTCCAGGGAGGGTGTAACCCTTTGTAGTGACTTTCTGGTGGCTGAATGTCATCACAATTGTGACTTCGGATGAGTTCTCGTACTAACATCCCAGATGGCTTCAGAGAGAGATTTTTCCACGCTAGGGCTTCATCTCGGGTGTTTTTGTCTTGCCTTATCTTTTTCACCAAAGATTTTGATGTTGTCCCCAGAATGGTAATATTGCCCTCTCTCATAACGTGAGTTATCTCCCTTTCCATTTACTCCTGCGCGAAAGTCAGCTCATTTTTTGTGATTTTTTGCTTGTTTACACTTTTAATTTCTGATTTTGAGATGGGTAAGTTTAAGCTTATTTCTGGGATTTTGAGGGATAGTTTAGCTGCTTTATCGGCGTTTTCATTACCGTATATTCCTACGTGGGCGGGTATCCACAAGAAGGTTATTTGTTTGCCTGCCTTAGTTAGGTCGTTGGAGCTTTTAAGTATTCGATTTATTAATTTAGGTCGGTTTTTGGTATTTTTGTTTTGGAGGGCTTGCAGTCCACTTAGGGAGCCGGTAAGTATTAGGATTTTTTTGTGGTTTTTGGATTCTTGATTATGGAGGGCTGAGGCCATGCCCATTAGTTCTGCCGTGAATATTGATTGGTTGTTAGGGAGTCGGAAGGATTGTGTGGTTTTAGTTGGTTGTGTGGTATGGACTCCGAAACCTGTGTGTTTGGAGGTCGGATCTGAGGATCCGTCCGTGTAAATGTGACACCAATTTGGCCAATTTTCGTGTATGTATGCTAGTGTGGTAGTTTTAGCTATGTTTGGGTCGGTTTGTTTATTTATTTGGCTAGCTAGTGTTGTGTCTATTTTGGGTATTTTAAGTTTAGGGGTGAAGATATTTGATTGTTTGCAGTTTTGTTTAAGATTTTTAATTTGGTGTTCATTTAGGTAGTTTGTTATTCTTTGGGATATTGGGGTAAGTAAGGGGTGTTTACGAGCTAGAGCTTGGTTTTTGGGGCTGATGTTTTGGTTTATTAAGTTTTGGATGAGAGGGTTTGATTGGGACGCGGCCCAGAAATTTAAGCTTAGCTGTTCCCTGCGTAGACTTATTGGCATTTCTCCTGTTAAGGCCTGAAGTGAGGTGTAGGAGGTGCCATGTTGGGTGCGTGTAATTAGCATGATATTGAGAGCCTGATATTGTATTGAGTCAAGTTTTTTAGATAGAGAGTTGTTTAGGGTGTTGTATATGGCGCAGCCGTAGTCTAGTTTTGATCTAATTAGTGATATGTAGAGAGAGAGGAGGGTATCTTTGGATGCTCCCCAGTTAGAGCCAGTTAGGCATCTTAGGGTGTTTAGGTCTTTACTGCATTTAGTTGTTAGGTTTTGGATGTGAGCATCCCAGGTGAGATGTTCATCGAAAATAAGTCCTAAGAATTTGGTTTGTTTTTGAAATTTGATTGTTGATTGTTTAGCTGGAGGATTGGGGAGGCGGGTTTCATGTTTTTATGTTTGAATACTATTCCTGTTGTTTTTTCTGAGTTAAGGGAGAAGCCCCATTTGTCAGCCCATTGTTGTATTTTATTAAGAGATTTTTGGAGTAGATTTTGGACCATGTTCATGCTTTTAGTGCGGATCCAGATGGCTCCATCATCCGCGAATTTTGATGTGTTTACTTTAGGGGATAGGCCCTCGAATAGATCGTTTATCATTATATTGAAGAGGGTGGGGCTGAGGATACTGCCCTGTGGAGTACCATTATCAGTAGTTTCAGTTAAAGCTTTTTTAGATGGTTGCTAGCCTAAGGTAATGGGAGCGCGTCTTCTAGACATACTATTCAATAAGACAAGAGTTACGTCTACATAGTTTAATTGATTTGAAGCTTTTAGATAAATGCTAGCCTAAGGTATCAAGATCCCATCTCCCAGACAAAGGATATTTATTTAAGTATATCTGTCATCACCTACCGGGGTATATTAGAATAACATTACTTCAATTAAGACTCATTAAGGATTAGCCCCCATACAAGCTCGTCTACAGTGCATTAAGGATTAGCCCCCATACAAGCTCGTCTATAGGGCATTAAGGATTAGCCCCCACACAAGCTCATCTATAGTGACACCCTAATCTCTTTCAAAGCATCCAGTAAATATGTCAACAAGATTAGTGCCAGTCCAACAGGATAAACAGGATTTAGTATTCCCCTCTGTCTAGCCATCCATTTAGCTTAGGACACAACCAATCATGTATCAACCAATCACATTCCTTTTTATTGTTCAAATTTTTGTTAAATACATACTGTAGGCAGGTTTTAAGCAGAGAAGGGGTTTGACTCGCGATTAGTGATTGTGATTAGTCTCCTGTGACTCCGGCTCTTTGCTGACTAATTCCCCAAGAAAACCAGCACGTCATTTCGAAGGTATTGTTCACCCAGAACAGTTCCATGATATGTGCATCACGATCTTCCGGCCATTCACAAATTTCTTACAGTGATTGCTACTAATACAACAGCATCGCTGTTTTGACGGCTTCTTGACGTTTAACGTTCTCAATGGCGCGACACGTCTCAGAAGTAGATACCCATTGACCAGCACATGTGCATCATGTTTTTTATAGGACAAGGACGTTTTGAGAGAGGGCAATTGCCTGCACTCTTCTTAGTTTCAATGTGAGTTTTCCTATATCTCCTTACATTGGTTCTAGTGAAGTGCCTGTTGCTGCACCTGTGGCTAGCATTAGGGCTTTGTATTGTATTCTGTCCATGCAGGCATCTCAAGACAGTATTTGATGCTGAGTGAAAGGCCTCACAGTCATAGTCAATTTTTGATCTGATAAGTGATTTGTAGAGGCCAAGCTGAGTGTCCCTCAATGTGGCCCAAGATGTGCCTGAGATTGCCCGTAATATGTTCAGGTTTTTTTTAACCTGCGTCTGAATAGAACTCCCCCATTTATTGCACCATTGGTCTACTCCGTCCAGGGCTGACTGCAGTTTTTTTCAAATTTGTGAAATATATATCTGTGTTTTACCCATATTGCTCCATCATCAGTGGATTTAGAAGTTTGGGTAGGAGAGTTGATATGATCAAAAAGATCATTGATGATGATGTTAAACAGGGTTGGGCTTATAATGCTGCCTTGTGGTGTGCCATTGTCCAGTGACATAGGATCAGATTGATTGTTCCCTACTTTAACTACTCCATTTTGTGCTAGTTTTGTGAGGAGTCCGTCATGCCATACTATGTCCAAGGCTTTGCTGAAGTCCAGAAATACTGCGGTTAGGTATTGTCGGTATAATTGAGCTTTCTGTATTTCATTTTCTACTCTTAGTATATGATCTAGACATGAGTGTCCCTTCCTGAAGCTGCTTTGGTCAGGTTTGATGTGGTTGCCAGTTTCAAGGTGATGCATGAGCCTTTTTGTAACCATGGCTTCCATAGCTTGGCACATGTCTGAAGTGAGTAAGATAGGTCAATCAGAGTTTGGTAGGGCTCCTTCTTTCCTGCTTTAGAAGCGGCATGTTTCCATGCTTTTGGGACTTCTCCTTTGGACGGACCATATTGTGTTATACAACTCAGTAAGTAAGCTCTTTGTTTGATCAGGTAGGTTTTCCAATATCTTGTAACTGATTGTGTCAAGACCAGGTGCTGTACCTGTTCTATGTTGTATCACATCATCAAACTCTGT
This sequence comes from Haliotis rufescens, assembly GCF_023055435.1. NCBI lineage: Eukaryota > Metazoa > Mollusca > Gastropoda > Lepetellida > Haliotidae > Haliotis > Haliotis rufescens. Next base: position 1,251,442 of record NW_025963979.1, read on the forward strand.
CAGAGTAAATGGTATATTGTACACCAGATGTTGCTTTGTGGCTGGTTTGATATCTTACGCATAAGCATATTTTCCTGTTGGAATTCTTTGCTGCAAGTTTTGTTGCTTCTGACAGATGAGAGGTCCTCAACTAGAATGTTGGCCTATTCTTTGACCGTATGTTTGTTGTCTAACTTGGGAACTTTTGTAGGTTTACGCTTACCCCTGATTGCCTGTATTTTTTGCCAGACTGTTTAAGCATTTGTTTTTACATTTAGAGATTTGCAGAAGGTCCACCATGAATTCAATTGTCTATGAAGTATCTCCCTTTCTTTCCTATTGAGGGCTTTCTTTCTTACTCACCTAGCTTTTGCTATTTCCCAGTTCAACCAAGGTACCAGAGTTTTGCCGGTTTTGTGGAATTTAGACACTGTCCGAAAATGTGAGGCAACCTAGGGGGATGTTTTTAGGGTTGCTTAGTTAATTTGAATATTAAAATATGCCATGCAAAAGGTGTGGTGTGGGGACTAAATGGAGTTTTGTGTGTTTTTATAGGTTTAGAATTTTAGGGTTTATGGACAGCTTGTTTGTTGTACTTTTTTAGAGGGGACCGAGTAGGACTGCTTTGATTAGATAGATGCATAATGCTTAAAAAGTTTGTAAGTCATTTAGGGGTTTTAGTAGCGTTGCTAGTGTCATTTGATTGCTGCAGTTTAGTGTGGATTGGAGTGTTGTTCTTTGTTGCTGGTAATGTGTGCAATATAGTATTACGTGTTCAGGAGTTTCTTTTGAGTTGCAGTGGGGCCATTTAACGGTTTGGTGTTTGATGTTTGATCATGAAAGCGGTGGAATACTTTACACATTTAAGCTCAGTTTAGGCCGGCAAGTACCTTGTGGCAACAAAGGGCAGTCCCTATATTTCTCAAGAGCATCTACAATTTCACCCAAAAAAAGACAGCATGCTGCAGCTAAGATTCATAAAAAGCTTCAGAGCCTTCGGATCTGCCTGTCAGTTAATATCAATCTCATTAAAATCAGACCTTAGTTCTCGCTACCACTTAACAAAGATCTGAGGACATCCCATTACGGGTCACGTCAGACCGACCTTGCGCGAACTTTGACCGACCAATGGAATGAAAAATCAGAAACCAGTTTTCTCGTGCTTTACGGCACAAATTTCAAATTGGCGACTATCCTTCGAAACATATTTTGACAAATTCTTGATTACATATTTGAAACCTGAACAAAAAAACATTCTGGAATGACTAATAGATGGTCTAGAATGTTAAGATTCAGTTGTTAAACCCGTAACCATCGTTCGGAATACCCCATGTTAAAGTTTTTGAGATTGCATGATTAGAAATCACATTCCGACAGTCACTTTCATAATATGGAAAGCGATGCACTGATCGGTCGGATGAAAGGTCGTTCTGACGTGACCCCTAATGGGATGTCCTCAGATCTTTGTTTAGCGGTAGCGAGAACTAGGATCTGATTTTAATGAGACTGAGTTAATATTGTCATATAGTGCAAGTTTATGCATGTTACGATTTTGATGTATTGAGATCTGTACAAGATAAAATTGAGATAACAGTCAATTTTTAGAAGTGATCACCTAATACACAAACTGAGATTGCAATTATTCGGCATAAAAATCATATTCTTTCAGGAGGTGCCCAGTAAACATCAAGATGATAACATGCCTGATACTGCTGAGCATGTGGGAGCCCAAAAGCTTGATGTTCTCATGGAACTGTTGCTGAAATATATACATGACACATCCTATAAGAAAGGTGAGAAATTAACAGGGTCAAACAATTTATTAATAAGGTAAAGGGAAGCACTGAAGATCCAGTTGTTGCACTAATCATATCAGCACCATCTACAGCAAACATGCATACTTTCGACAGATTAAAAATAGCATTGGTGAACCTATAGCATGCTCCAGAGATGAATACTTGAAAGGTATAAATAGCACAAAAATGTCGGGAACCTGCGAAATTGAATAAATGGCAGTTAGTATTGACAAGTGAATAGAATAGCTGTAGTGCTGATGTAATACAGATCTCAGATATATTGAGACTGACTGGAATGTGAGTGCTGATTAGAATGTAGCTGCTGCACAAACAAAAATATAAATTAACATGTAGTAAATATGCAACTAAAATAACACGATATTAGAATATTTTACTCCTGTTAAAAACATAGTTAAAGATACAATTATGTCAATGATTGCATCAAAATTCTTTAAAATTATATTTTTGGGTGTTGAGGAGAGAAAATAATAAATACAAAACAAACATTGTTTTGGTTCATGTAACACGAACATTTAGCATAAACGCTTCGCGGAAATCAGATCGTGGCATTCGTTTCACGTGCAGAAAATGAATGCATTGCAAATCTCCAGTGCAGGCTTTTCGTTTGTTGGAGCAAAACACACTTTATGGTCGTTGACAAATATTCGTGGTCTTTATAGAAACTAGTTGTTTTTGGACCATTATTCGTGAAATTGAGGAAGTCAAAGATTCAGCTATTGACAAAGCACAAGTGTATCTAAGCAACACGTTGGATTCTAGTTCGTCTATGTCTATGCTATCAGGAATACTTGATATATTTCATTCAGAAAAAAGTCAAACTTCTCATGGAGCAAAAGGTAGTAAACAGGCGTCTGATAAGGGAGCTAGTGTTGATGGTGCTCAGAGCTGCAGTTCTGATGGTAAGTACACACAGCAAAAATACAAGAATGATGAACAGGTTCCACATCCCAAACCAGAATGTGACGGAACTCTTGATTCGAGACTTCCATGTTGCAAATATCATAGAAGAGGTAATTCTAATGAAAACAGTATTGGCCAGGATCTATGGAAGCAATTGAAACGAGTTAAGCCGCATTAATGGCTTATGTTGACAGTGCTCCTGCAACAAATGAATATAAATTGTTGCAGCTCAAGCAGTACCTATCAGGTGCACAGCTTATTGCCAAATTAGGTCATAGTGCGGTGGCATATGATATTGCTCTTGAGCGTTTGGAGAGGAAATATGGAGGCAAAAGGCATTAAAGTTAGAGGAAATTTCTAACGTTGAGCCATTATGCCCAGGACATGCCAGAGATCTAGATAAGTTTGCTGACATGCTAGAAGTGGCAGTTGTTAGTTTCAGAGAGGCTGACAAGATAGAGGAGCTAGGTGATGGTTGTTTGTATTTGTTGCTGCTGAAAACGTTAACTGAAAGCATGATAGTTCAGTATAGTAGACAGGAATCTGTTGAGACTCTTCGTGAATGGATTATTCAAGAAGCAGAATTCAATAATGTAGCCAAGTTAAACATGGCTTATCAGAGAGGTCAAAGACATCAAAAATTAGACAACATCAAAGATCAGGTACATACTTTGGTGCAAAAGGTGTAAGCAAGGCATGACATTGTCATGTCTGTAAAAATCCCCATTACAAGATTTGGCAATGCAGAATATTTAGAAATCTTGATGTTCCAAAACGATGGGATAAAGCAAAGGAACTGAATCTTTGCTTCCGATGTCTTGGAACAAAACATCTTGGACATTTATGTACTATATCAGATAAATGTGGTATAGACAGTTGTCAAGCTACTCATAATCGCCTGCTACATGACAATTATAAAGGAAGTAATCACTATGGACAGTGTAGTGGTACTGGAGTAACTGATAAAAAAGGTATTATCCCTGGGAGTGGCACAGAGAACCGAACACAGACAACTACAATGTCTATTACGAAGATGCAATCTCATTTCTCTGCACTTAGAACCATTCCAGTTGTACTGAAGAGTGGTAACAAGAGATTAGTGGTCAATGCCTTGTTAGACAATGCAAGCACTCAAACATACATCAATGAAGATGCTGCATCAGAACTTGGTCTGCAGGGTCAAACTAAATCTGTTAACGTCCTTAACAGTAAAACAGAAACCTTTGACAGTGTCCGTTGAATTTGGATTGGAAAGTATTGATGGCTCAGTTGACATGCAGATAGTAACTTTATCAACTCCTAAAGTCACTGGCAGCATGAAAGTGTTTGTCTGGCAAAAATATGCACAGAAATGGTCTCTTGAGGGACATACGGTTTCTCAATTTAGGTTCACGGCCAATCGTTGACATACTGATAGGTAAGGATTACCTGGGACTGCATTCCTCCCGTAGTGATGTTTGTAGTAGGCCTGGGGAACCAGTGGCTAGACTCACACCTTTGGGGTGGACGTGTGTAGGGAATGTAACAGGGCTCCATGTTAAACAGAAACAAGGAATAGGTACATTCTTCGTTAATAACATTGATACTGAAAACAGTGGGGTAAAGGTAGATCTTTTGGTCCAACGATTTTGGGAAATAGAAAATGTTTCCAGTTCAATTCCAATCATGAGTGTGAATGATCAAATGGCTGCTGATTCTGTACAATCTTCTCTTCAGTACTGCAATGGTAGGTACAAGGTTGGGGTTCCTTGGAAAAAGACAGCTGATGAACTTACTAGTAACTATGATATGGCTTTCAGTCGGTTGTTGAACATTGAAAAGAAGTTGTCCAAAGACAAAGCCATTTTAGAGGTATATGATGATGTCATTGCACAATATATCAACAAAGGTAACATCAGGAAAGTGCCTGAAAAAGAAATTAAAGAAACAAAATGGTTCTTACCTCATTTTCCTGTCGTGAAACCAGATAGAACAACAACAAAAGTCAGAATAGTCTTTTACACATCGGCAAAATGTAACAGTTTGTCCTTGAAGGATACAATTCATCATGGTCCTAAGTTACAATATTTGTTTGAGATTTTGCTTCGCTTCAGAAAGCACCCAGTCGTGATTATTTGTAATATTGCTCAGATGTATCTCCAGATTGTAATCAGTGAAGGAGATCGTTCTCATTTCAGATTCCTTTGGAGAAGTATGGACTAGAACTTAACACCTGATGTTTACAAATTTAACAGATTTGTGTCTGGAATGAATTGTTCTCCTTTCTTGGCACAATATATTTCACAGGAACATGCCAAAAATCACAGAAGAGAATTCCCTTTGGCTGCAGAAAAAGTTCAGAAATCCACTTACATGGATGATAACATGGATTCAGTAGAAAGTGATAGTCAGGCAATAGAACTCTATGAACAGCTAAATGCCTTATGGAGTTCAGCAGGTATGAATGCCAGAAAATGGGTTTCTAATTCTACACAGGTTCTAGACAACATTCCTCTTGAAGACAGATTGAAGGAGATCAATTTACACATGCAGGAGTTGCCTTCAGTTAAGGCTCTTGGTCTGACATGGTATGCAGAAAGTGATGACTTTTGTTTCTGTTACCATGTTCAAGACAACAGTTTTAGTATGACAAAAAGAAACTTTTTGAGAGAAACTGCAAAACTCTTCGATCCCCTTGGCATTTTGGCACCTTTCATCATAAGGGCCAAAGTTATCCTCCAAGAAATATGGACAACAAGTGCTGGGTGGGATGAAGTTATCAACCCCCAATTAGAACAGAAAGCATGGCAGTGGTATCATGAAATAGAACTTCTTAGATCGATTTGGGTACCAAGATGAATTCAAGTGGCTTCTGCTATAGAAAATACAAAGCTGCACGTTTTCGCAGATGCTTCACAAGAAGCATATGGGGCTGTTGTATATGCAGTCACTATGGACAAAGGTGAGGTGGTCTCAAGTAATCTCGTAGCTGCAAAGAGTCATGTGGCAGCTCTTAAAGCAGTCAGTATTCCAAAAATGGAATTGCTTGCAGCTGTCATTGGAGTTAAACTTCTCAATGCTGTTGTAAAGGCCTTGGCAATAACATGTCAGTCTGCAACACTATGGTCTGATAGCTTAAATGTGTTGTGGTGGGTGAAAAGTCCGAGAAGAAGTTTCAAGTCATTTGTGGCAAATTGTGTTGGATACATCCATGAGAATACAAATCCTAGTCAGTGGAGTTATGTCCCCTCACAACTTAACACTGCAGATATTGTCAGCAGAGGTGCTCAAGTTCAAACATTGGAGAACGGGAAATGGTTAAACGGTCCTGAATTCCTGACTTCAACAGAAAATGATTGGCCAAAACAAGTTGTTGACTTCAGTAACTGTGGTAAACTTGAACGACGAATTCCTCAGATGGCAATGTTCTGTGAAACAGATGAAGAACCACCATAGCGTTTACAACCTTCTAGGTTTTCAAACTGGAAACGACTTTGCAGAGTTCTTGCATGGATTTTCAGATTCTTCAACAACTCTGGTATACCAACCTGTATCCATAAAAAAGGTAATCTAGATCTTTTCAACAACTTTCGAATACCAACCTGTATCCATAAAAAAGGTGATCTAGATCTTGAAGAAATTGAAGATATCTGAAATGAAACTGTTGACCAATTCACAGAAAGAGAGTAAAAAAATACAATGAAGAAGGTAAACACATGGGTACTCACAGTGTTTTGGCAGCACTATCGTCAAGATTCTGGATTATTTCATCCAGGGAAGAGATTCGTGAGTGGGAGAGAGAGTGTTCTTGGTGGTGAAGACAAAACCCACACATCAAATCATGGCAGATCTGGCAATTAGAGTGAAATGTTTGTTACATGCATTTACTCAAGTTGGTGTTGACTATGCTGGCCCATTTATCATAGAGCAAGGTAGAGGAAAACGTCGCCAAAAGCGATACCATTGTCTCTTTACGTGTCTCTCTACACTAGCTGTACACTTAGAGGTAGCTTATGGACTTGACACAGACTCCTTCTTGAACGCCTTATTTAGAATGGCACATAGACGTGGAATGCCAAAGGAAATAATTTCAGACAATGGCACAAATTTTGTTGTGGCTGCAAAAGAGTTGAAGGTTCTTGTGTCAGAATTGGACTCAGATGCAGTAAAAAGTTCACTTACAAACAAAGGAGTAGTTTGGACATTCAATCCTCCTCATGCTCCTCACTTTGGTGGTGTCTTTGAGTCCATGATTAAGTCGGCCATCTTTGCAATATTGAGCGCTGGAGATGTTACTGATGAGGAGTTAATGACTGCCTTCACAGGTGCAGAAGCTCTTGTTAACTGTTGACCATTGACTTACCAGAGTGCCCATCCACAAGATGAGACACCTTTACCACCAAACCATTTCCTTCATGGACAGATTGGTGGAGAATTCGCTCCAGAAATTGATTCATCGTTCACTCCAAGGAGGAGATGGAGATAAGTCCAAGAGTTTGTGAGACATGTATGAAGACGTTGGATGAGAGAATGGTTGCCAACTCTCAATGTCAGGAAAAATGGTTCACTCCAACCAAAGACTTTAGAGTTGATGACGTTGTGATTGTCGTGTCTCCGAACTCACCTTGTGGTTGTTAGTTCGTTGGTTTGTTAGTTCGTCTTCGTGTTAAAATTTATTGGTATTAGTTAATAGACATGGGTCTATCTTCAGAGGGGGTATATTGAGGAGAGAAAATAATAAAAACAAAACAAACATTGTTTGTTCATGTAACATGAAAATTTAGCATAAACACCACATACTTCATGGAAATCAGATCTAGGCATTCGTTTCACACTTTACGGTTCGATAAATATTCATGGTCTTTATAGGAACTAGTTGTTGTTGGACCAATATCCGTGGCCCTTAGAAACAAAGTGTGTACTTGCTCCTATAGTTAGCTATTCATTCCTGCATCCGTGGTCATGGACCTTCTATAGTTTCTTCATTTCCATAAAAATAGAATCACATTTCGATCCCCATATGTCATGTCATCATGTTTAGTTCCCCATTAATCGTATAATTTCCAGTGGTGTAGAAAAGACGAAAAGGTACACACGTGAATGTCGCCTTCCACTGCGCAACATTGGGTAACTTTAACCGAATCACTGGTAGATTGGGACAAAACATGTGAACAGCTGATTGCTGTTTCCGGCTTAGTTTATGAGACAATACACACGTTAATCTTAAAGGGGCATTTGTGGTAGGAACTAGCACACTCTGAGTTGGCGGAGCTTATACAAGTGACCTGACAGGTCAATATGATGTCATGATAACACATAAATTTCTTTGGTTCATACGTAAACGGGTGACAAAATGTAAACACCCACATGGGCTGTTTGACAACCAGGACGTATGTTTTTATGGTAATAAATATCCATCAAACTATTCTTATTTGGTTTCAAAACCTACCTGTCATGTTGTCTTCACATCTTCATAAAGTGTTACTGTAGATTGTACATGATTTATGTTTTCAATCCAGTCTAACACACACTAATTAGTCCTGCGCCTGATTTTCTTGACGAGAACAAAGTATGTTTGTCGTGATGAATAAGAGCAGTGTTAGTGAAACATTCACCATGATATCTATCACGGCAGTAATGTAGTTCTGTTGTGTACAGTTGGTATATTTGTGGTTTATGAATAGCATTTCTTAAAATATCCACGGAAATCGGTGATTTCAACAGTGTTTTCTTTCATTGTGTTTGTCATGCCTGTAGCAGTAAGTCGATATATCTAATGTGTTTACATTGTAGCATGTTCCACCAGAGTGCTATGTACACAGTTATTATAGCTAGTTGTTGTACCAGCAGTATACTGTAGATCATTGGGAGTAATTCCCCTTTAGTTGATTAAACACAAGCTCCTCACAGCGATAGCCCGTTCATTGAGCTCTCTATACTATCGCTGCCACCAGTCAAAACTCCCCACTGTGAATAGGTGGCCACAACCATGCTTGGAGTTGAACTCGCAACCGAATGACCGTTATGTTTACAAACAAGTGACGACTGTCGTGACGTCGAATACACTTATCGCTGCTAAATTACTTTCTTCGTTTGTCAATTTGAATTTCTGTTTCATTAAAACTATCGTGTTATTGATATAGTAAGAATGTAAGGGAGAAGTTGGTTGATTTTCCGTTAGTCTACAATCTCGAACCATTCTGATTATAAAAACAACAAAGTAAATTCATCTGGAAAACATGGTCAGTCGTAAACCTTTTCAAAATGAAATATCATGGCATTCCCAAAGACATAAACAAAAGTATGAATGTTACTACATTTGGGGTTAGAGGGCAAATTTCAAGATTCTTGTAATGGCCGCGCCCACACTGGTGGCAGCGATGTTACCGAGAGTGTAACGAAGGTGTCACATGCTGGGAAGGAGCTTGGATTAAACATGGCTATAAACAAGACATGTGCTTTTGACTCACTAGAAAGTTGAACCTCCTAAACAGAAGTTCCAAAAGTCAATAAGCCCATTACAACGCCTGCATCTGGAATTTGGATGATAATGATTGTGAAAACCCTGGTAATCGCCAAAATTATTTTCAAGTGATGAAAGTAGGTAATTCTTATGAAATCTCTACCTCTAGCCCATGGCTACCCAGCCAACTGACCAATCATCCAGCCATCCGACCATTAGGACACTGTACGGCTACAGTGCACGAACTCCATGCCAACCGTCCAGCCACTTGGCTAACAGTATCATCTTCATCAACCAGCAGCTCCCAAGCCAGCCGCACGGACTACACAGGATCGTCCAGTCAACCGTTCAACCAACCGGTCAGCTGAGCGAGAAGACATCTGTCGCTAGGCTACCATTACACACGGACCATCGCAAGCGGCACAGGACTAATTATACCGGAATCATGGACAACGGAGGACAATGAAACCCACAGGATACCATGATTACCCAGCCCCCACGGGAGCTACCCAAGGTCATTTGGAGGCAGAAGCGGAGTGCCAAGATCAGGCTGATTACTCACCCCAGCAAGACTACACAGAAGGTTGATAGGGTTGATACTTGAACTGGGGTTGAACCTGAGACTCTACCACCTTATGCCTGTACACCAACCTCCTGTGACACAGAATGTACTACCCCAGATGCCGGAATATGGGGGATGTTATGCTCCTACACCATCACAACACATTCATCAGACATTACCTTGGCCCAGTTACGCTGGCAAGGTAGTAGACCAGATGTCTGACAGTCTACTTAAGCTCAAGCATGATGAATGATGACCTTTACCTCCATTAAGGCAGAAGTTATATAGGACACACAAGGCTCCACTTCCGGAGTTCCCAAGTATGGACGAAGATTTCTAACCAGACCAAGAGGTTGATAACAACACAACCTATATCATCTACCACAACATTCAACAGAAAATTTGGACATGTGATAGAGGAAGTGAGACAAGACACTGCAGAATGATTGGTCCATCCTCAGAAGCTTCCCTAGGACTACAAATCTTCATCTTCCAAACAGGCTACTGAGAAGAAGTTTGTCCCCTCTGGGAAGGATTCATTCCAACCGAGTCGGGGGTACTACAAGCGACAATCTTCTCAGGATTCATTTCCATTGCCTCCATGATTTTTACATAAGTTTGAGGTTAGGGAGATGGGTCTATAAGAATTAGCTTCGTCTGCTGGTTTACTTGGCTTTGGTATTGGGATGACCAATGCTGCTTTCCATGAAGTAGGGACTTGACCGTGTTTGTTAGACGAGATTGTATAGTTTTAGTAGTGATTCCAGAAGAATTTGGGGCAGCTGTGAAATTATTTGGTTTGAGTTTAGGTCTAGTCTGGGGGCTGTTCCTTGCTTTCGATTATTTAGTACATGGAGTAGTTCCGCCATTGCGTATGGGTGGTTTATTTCTAGGTTATGGTCCTCGGGTAATTTGGAGAATATATTTTCATTTTGTAATTCCTTATTGAATTTGCTATTGCTACTAATGGCTGAGAAATGGTTTGCTAGATTATTTGCTTTCTGCTTCAGATTTTTTCGAGTTTGGTGTTTATGTTTAGTTTTTAAGTTTTTTTGTTCCGTTTGATGCCACGGATGGTGTGAATTTTGCACCAAACTGTTCTTGTGTCCATGTGATAATTTATGTCTTCGCAGATTTTTTTGCAGTTTTAACAAGGATTTGTACTTGATAATTTAGTTGGTGTTATATCTTTAGGTGCGTGTAGTCTTGTTTAGCTTTATTAAATGCGCTTTTGCGTTTTTCTGGTCCTTTTAATTACCTCAGTCCACCATGGTTTTGCCTATTTCTGGCGCTCTGAAGGGTATTGTCTTTTTTGCTATGTTTATAATGCATTCTGTTTAGTTTTGGCAGTATTTTTCGGGTCTTTATTTTCGTGGTCTGCTGAGTTAACCTGGTTGCATAAAGATTTGAAATTATCAGTCAGCCTTGTTGTAGAATTTTGGTTCTTGGGATTCATTTGGGGTTTGGATGTTTATGTTTTCTATCGTTATTTGTATTGGAAAGTGGTCGCTGTAGAGTGGCTCCTCATGCACTTCCCACAAGGTGCTTTGGGCGAGATCCAGGGTACGGATTGTTAGGTCTATAGCCGACATATTTTGGTGTGTTTTTTTTGTCATGCTTAGTTGGTTGATTGTTATTTAATATCATTAGTTTTTTGGGTTTCATCCAGTCAGCAATGAGTTTACCGTTTTGGTCTATTTTATCTGTGATACCCCTGGAAGGGTGGTGGGTATTGAAGTCCCCCAGGAAGATAGTTGATTTTTGGCCTATTTGACTGAGGGATTCTAAGTCTTTAGTTGTGTAGTGGATTGCTGTTGTGTTTGTTGGTTTTGGTAGTTGTCATGGCAGCTGCGAAATTTGGTTGTTGTGCCTGTTTGTGTCCTGCAGTTGTTGCCCTGGTAGCTATGGAGGTATGGGTGCTGTTGCTATGTTGCTACCCTCTCGGCTTGTTTTGCCTGCGGGTGTTGGTGTTGTGGCATTTTTTTTGTATGGAGAACTCTGCCGTGAGAGATCTCCTGGATGTTGGTGGGTTGGGTGCGATGAAGATAGGTGCATAAGTGTTTTAGATGTTGTTTGTGAGTTTTGGTAGTGGCTGGGGAGCAGTGGTTTGGATGTGGGTGTTGCAGGTTTTCTTGTTTATAGTTTTGCTGTGTCAATGTTTATGTTTTTGTTTTTGTTGGCCTATTGTGTGAGCGTGTGTCTGTGGGGGCAATGATTTGATAATGAGGTTTTTCATGTTGTTTATTTCTATGTACATTGGAAGGTTGTGTGGTTATATTTTAGACATTTGGTACATTGTTTAACAGGTTTTATGTAAAGTTTGACCTCGTGTATGATGACCTTCGAAAAAGAATGTTTGGGGGGAGTTTGGAAAATTTTCCAATTTTTTTTTAAGTTGATTATTACCGTAGCGATGGGATGGATCTTTCCGTTTCCAGTTGTTATTCTGCGTGTGTTGATTATTTTGGGTTGCATGTTACTCATGTTTGCTTCTTTTGTGTATAGTGTGAGGTGTCTCTAGGGCTAACTCTTATGATACCTCGAGTGAATTGTTGCCAGAAAGGGATTTCAGATGTTTAGTTTACTTCAAAAATTTGCTCTAGTTTTTCAGCTGCTCTGAATGTGTCTTTGATTAGGGAAAATGATTTGGAATCCTTTATTTTGGAGTTGTATGTTACAATTATTTTATTTGTGGACTAAGCTGCTGATAGAATTTTTAGCTGGTACAGTTGTAAAGAAGAAGAAGGCATAAGTAGTTATGAAGTTTATGGGGAATAGGGGGTGGTATTGAAATTGTGTTTCTTAGTTGTTGTTTCTTGTGGGGTTGGTAATGTAGGTTTGGGTTGGGCGTGAGTGGCCTTTAGGAAGTTTAATCCATAGCCTGCATAACATTTTGCTTCTGTATGTATTTAACAAAAATTATAACAATAAAGGGAATACTATTAGTATTATACACAATGGGGTGTGCCCTATGGTTAATGAATGACTAGACAATCCTGTTGAACTGGCACAAATCTTGTTGACATATTTGCTTGAAAAGAGATTATGATATCACAATAGACAATTGCATTTTCCTCCTCCAAGAATAAATCTACCCATGTCATTTTTGTTCAAAGATCATCTCAGAAAACGCAGACAGATATTGAAATTTAATGATCAGTAGCTTGACCAGTTTACGACGTGTTCAATCTGACCAGGCTTAGTTATGATGCAGGTTTTCTGAGTATTTGGCGCAATTTTGGTTACAAAATATGCCAAAGAAATATCAAGTGCATTTATCCTGATGCAACATTTCAATAACATTTATGTTTTTTTTGGTCTGCGGTAGTCTGTTGACAGTCCAATTACTTCGCTCCTTAAATTTCCAATATTATTCCATGCCAAGAAATATATACCGTATTTGGAAGTACTATTACGTTTTACTACATTTTTTTAATGAAATGAGTCTCATTGTCATTGTTGACCTTTCTGATCTTGACATCAATCTCATTGGTGGACTAGTACTGTTGTCTGCAAATTAGATTGCCAATCTGGGAGGCTAGGAAACTATTAGCCAATCAATTCGTGTAAAATAATCACATGCTACATTATTGCAAAATTTGATACAGTCCTATGTGTTGATATTTCTGTGCACACGAGTCACAATGTCAATCAAAAGGATATTTATAAGTTTCACTTTAAACTTTGGCTTTGAAACCCTAGCTATATGGAAGCCTGATTGTGTAACTCATTGTTATTTCGACTACCGAATCAACAAATCATGCATAGTGTTGTTTCTGAAGACAGGTCATATTTTTCATTTCCGAGAGTCAAATGATGTAACTATGAGGTACATGTATATTGATGTTTTAACAAAGGTTCTGAAAAATCTGATAACCAATAAAGTCATGTATAAATGGACCGGCCATATGTATTTACATTCTTAAATTATGGAGGAATAGACACGCTAAGAAATGAAGACAACAGTTCATTTCAGTAAGTGATGAATACTCGGCTGATTATTCATTTAAAGTACAACCCTTCAGGCAAGTGTAATGACTATCCAAGTTTTCTTTACATTTTTACACCTGCGGGTGGCTGTGATAAGGGTCACTAATCTGTGAGCCTACCAGACAGATCGGGATGTAAACTTCCCGTTCTTTGTTTTTACTCGCAAGACAATGGAGGCAAATTCTTAAAATATATGTTTTGCGGGAGGATTAGTCCATCATGTGGGATCCTGGAAGATTTCATCAAATTGCAGGAGTCTACCACTAAATGTGGGAGGGGTGACAGGTCTGAATGTGTATGATAGACTACAGAAAAGCTAATGATTCTGTACCTCATGAATGGAGTTTGAGGTCACTGGAATGTATTGACCTCCCCAAGTGACTACTTGTTTTACTCAAGTCTTTAAGGAACTTCTGGTCAACTCAACTTAGACGTATTCACAGTGGCAGGTGGTGACTTCAGAGCCTATTTCTATTAGAAGAGGAATTTTCAGGGCGATTCTCTTAGTCCTTTGCTTTTCTGTTTGTCACTAAATCATTTAAGCTTTTTGCTTAGCAAAGAGGAAGGTTAACCTCCCGGGATCTCCTCAGAACAGATCCCCAATGCACCTTCCTCACCTCCTTTACATGGATGACATTGTACTTATTGCCAATGGAGGATCCACTTTCAAAAAACAGATTCTCCTTGTCAAGACCTTTTCTAATGAACTTTGAACTCGACAAATGCCACACTCTTCATCTGAAATGTGGCAAGGTAGAAGAGGGAGGATCAGTCAGTTTACTTGGGGTAGGAGTTGTTGACCAAACGAAAAACTTCGGGCAGAGTACAATTGTGGACTAAACAAAATCAGGAGTTCAGAGCTGAATGCTAGCAATAAGGTTAACGCCATAAATACTTATGCTGTACCTGTCCTTTCATATTCTTTTGGTGTTGTTGATTGGACGGAACAAGAAATTCTGGGTATTGACACCCTCACACAAAGAATCATGTCAGACAATAGATCACACCTTCTCGCTCATCCCTCAATCGCTTCTGTTTCCCAGTCATAATGGGAGGGCGTGGTTTGATTAACATGGAGGCTCTTCATGATAGAATTGTATTGTGCACTTTTGCACACATTTATTTGTCTGATGATCCTCTCGTGAAGCATGTCAAGACTCATGATGAAAACAAGGCATTCCAAAGTTTTCTTAAACAAGCCAAGTATGTGGAACATATCTCAATGTAAGTGTTGATTTTGTTGATGGTTCTGTACTGCTGGACGGTACAGAAATGAGTGTCATCCGAGCGAAGTGCCATATCAAATCGGCCCAGACTAATTTTTTTCAAGGAGAGGCTATCTGAACGACCACAGCATCAAGTTTATGTGCAGTGTGTTGAGAAGATCTGCAACCCTGCATGGATGAAGTCATCTGGCCTGAAAAGTTAAACAGAAGGCTTTCTGTATGCTGCTCAGGACCAGTCACTTCCCACAAGAAACCGTCAATGTGTGATTTTGCAACAAAATGTAAATATGAAATATAGATTATGCAACACTTTTCAGTGGATGCCCAGCTTTGGCACTAACACAGTTATCTTAACCAACATGATGGAGTGGCTTGATCTTTTTATTACCGTCTTCGCCATGCTTGTGGTTTTGATACAGAGGTAAATCCATGGTACAACCCTGAATATGTAGAGGGCGTCATGGAAAATGATAAATACAAACTTCTTTGGAATAGGCCTGTATACAGCCTCAGACGTTTTCAGGCCAACAAACCTGATCTTGTTCTTTTTTATAAATCCAATGAAATCATATACAGTCATGCCCTGCTTATACGGACTTCAGATATCCGGAAACCTCGGTTCCCGGACGATTTTCATTCAAAACGAAATAATTACTGTATAAATTTACCCGTATGTCCGGAAATTCAGTTTCCGGAACCGGACGGTCATTTTCATACACAAAACACTGAAATGCACACAAAATTGTCTCACTTATCCGGACAATACAATTCCGCTGGTGGTAATCCTTTGATTCGTGAGAAGTCAATTAACCAAGGGACACTGAGTTACATTTGAGACGAGCTTGTTTATTGTACATGTAATCCCCTTCGATAAATATGGCATCTGTGGAGGTCAGAGGTCAAAGTTGTGTAAGTATGGCCTGTCAACCAGGGAAACGTAAGCGACACGCAGTTACAGCATGCGAAAAAAGGGAAATTTGTCTGTTTAAAGAAAAACGCCCGTCAGCAAGTTTAGAAACCATCAGTAAGCATTATAGCACTGAATTTGGACATACCATAGGAAAATCGACAATTGTCGACAGTTCAAACTTCCATGACAGACTTTTTGAAACGTGTATGAATAAAGATTGAGTGGATGTATCTGTTTGCTCTGTCATCTGTCATGAGTTGCATAATTGAAGGGAAGTAACTCTTCCAGTAAGAAGCTGGTTTCAGTTATACGGAAATTCGTTTATACAGACGAATTGTGAAATGACGCAAGTGTCCATATAAACGAGGCACGACTGTATATTGTTGAATTTTCTGTCCCTTTTGGCACTAATGTGATTGACAAGATTCAGGAAAAACATTGCAAATAAGCAAACCTTGCTTTCGAAATGTCACGCTTGCATCCCGAGTACCAAGTTGTCTGACTCCCCATTGTTCTCAGTGCCTTAGGTTTGGTACCTCCCAATCTGTTGACTGACATTGGGAGAGTACCCGGGTTTGCTACAAGGAATACAGCCCTTCTGACAATCTGGGTAATGCAGAAGGGCTGCAGTGTTGGGGAGTCTTCACTTTCCCTGAAAAGTTCTGGGTGGGTTTGACTAGGCAGCGCTTCCTGGGAAAAGTCCCATTTGCTGTCTGGGCTGCGTGTAGAGGGGGCAAGGGCCCTGAGCTGATGATGAGCCTAACCAGCCTGACTCTGCCAGGATCACCCTGTAGGCGCAAATAGCTGCAATATTGCTGATGAAGCACAGAGCCATATACTAATATTTTGTCTCTGTGCAGCTTAAAACAATATTTACTCTTCATTTACTCACCCTAACTGTGATACTAATGTTGTTTTTCCAGATGTGTGTGATTGGGACACCTGCAAGAAGTTGTACAGAGAATTACTGTTAGTGTTTGAGAGAATTGTGCTTCCAACCTGCGCCTCCAGTCACTGCCAGTTCTTTATGTTTTACATATGCAGTTTTAAACCGGTATGTATAGCTTTATATTACACACTGCTTATTTTTTTTAGGCTGCTGAGTATTACAAACAGGTCCATGTGTTTATATGATCTGATTGTAAGATGAATCACTCATGTTTTATGCTAGAAATAATCAAGCATATGATTTGCTGAAATTGAGGGTTAATGAATTTTAACTGGAAGTGCATATGACTTTCTTTTTAAGGTAGCTGGTGACACAAGCATGTCAATTAGGTTTTAAAATGTACTGCATTGGGCATATGTTTTCACAGACCAGATGTCACTTGACAGCAAGTGATGTCTTTTAGGCAAAATTGCTTATGACTCTTGTTTTAAAGAAGGGAGAGAAATGGGACATTCAGGTTTTAGATCATGTGTTTCCTCAACTCAGTGAACATGATATCTGGAGAATGGTCTGAAGCTCAAGGTCACCACCAGAAACCTTATTGTTCAAACATGGCATATCTATCCCTTTCCCAATTGATGCAGATTGCAGGGTATATACAAAAACAGTCTCATAATCTGTTCAATATTTCTCAATATGAACTTTGCATGTATATATACACAACAAGCATGCATCTAAACTGGTGCCTTAATTTTGTTATTAAGGAATGTTTTATTTTTCACTTTTATGCCTCCCCATTTCGAACCATAACATGAAAAATGTTCAACATATTTCTATGAAACTGCACATATGCTATACTATCTGTGAATTTAAATCAAGAAAAAGTTCAAGATATTCTTCTTTCTGTAGATACAACTAAGGCAACAGGGCCAGATGGTATAGGTAACAAGTTACTTAAATTAACAGCGACTCGTCTAGCTCCGATCCTGACAAAATTATTTAACTTGTCGCTCAAAAACAAAACCTTCCCGTTAGTTTGGAAACAAGCATCAGTAACACCAATTCACCAAAAAGGCGATGTACATGAATGCTCAAACTATAGACCTGTAGCGCTTACATGTTGCTTAGCCAAAAATTTTGAAAAGTGTATACTCAAATATGTGTTTGACTTTTTCAGAGAAAACGAATTGTTGACAAATTTACAGTCGGGATTCGTGCCTGGCGATTCCACATCTTATCAACTCACTTACCTATATAATTTTATTGCTAGGGCATTAGACAAAGGTAAAGAAATCAGAGCTGTTTTTTGTGATGTCAGCAAAGCCTTTGATAGAGTATGGCACAAAGGAATTATTCATAAACTCAATGCTTATGGTATCCAAGGTGATCTTTTGAAATGGTTTGAAAGCTACTTAGAACATAGAGTCCAAAAAGTAGTCATTAATGGTTATACCTCAGAATCAAAATTTGTACAAGCTGGGGTCCCCCAAGGGTCAGTCCTTGGACCACTGCTTTTTATTGTTTATATAAATGACATTGTCGAAGGTATTGAGAGTAATTTACGCCTGTTCGCAGACGATACATCTATATATATGTCATCATTGATGATCAAATCTCTGCAGCAAATTGTATCAACAATGATTTGGCAAAAATCTCAAACTGGGCCCAAAAATGGCAAGTAGGTTTCAATCCCGATAAGACCAAAACTATAACATTCAGTTGCAAAGTCAATTATGGTTTTAGACCAAACTTATACATGGAGAGTACTGTTATTGAAGAAGTACAAAGTCATAAACATTTAGGAATTACACTTCAATCTGATTGTTCATGGAAAATACACATTAACGAAAATTATTAGAAAAATTAGTCCAATGATCAACTGCCTAAGGAGCTTTAAATACAGACTAACAAGAAATACGCTTGAAACTATGTACACATCTTTTATCCTACCAAACTTCGACTACTGCTGTCATATTTGGGACAACTGTACAAACGAACAATCATTGTTACTCGAGAATTTACATTTGGACGCATTGAGAACTATTTGTGGGGCGGTTCGGGGTACCAGTCATGTTAAAATTTATAACGAAACAAACTTTCAGTCCTTAAAAGAACAACGACACCGCTTCAAATTGATAACATTTTACAAAATGAAAAACAGTATTTCTCCTGTATATCTCAACGATCTCATTACAAGTCCAGTCTCTGATAATAGCAATTATAACCTTAGAAATAGATCTAACATACAAACAATCAAATGTAGAACCCAGACCTATGCTAAATCATTTCTTCCGGATACGATTAATCTGTGGAACGCTCTACCCAATGAAGTTACTAATTCTTGCGCTTTAAAAGAATTCGAATCCTTAATTAATCGTTCTGATACAATTATTAATAATTTTGACCTAAAATACGGTCATAGATCATGCCAAATTGTCCACTGTGGCCTTAGGCTCGGCTGCAGTGACCTAAACGCTGATAAGTTTAGACGACATGTATCAGACATATCAGACTGCACTTGTTGGTATCACTTTGAAGACGCAATTCACTTTTTCTATACCTGTCAAAAATACCATAATATCAGAAACACTATGTACTTCTACACACATGGGTATGATTTAAAAACGGTATTACATGGCAATAGTTCAGTTAGCAGTTCTACAAACATGACTATTCTTAAATCAGTTCACGATTTCATTGTCAAAAGCAAAAGATTTGAGTAGCTTAATTTTTTGCATGTAGTAACGGAAAACTGCTACATCTTATTTCACAGACACCACTTGTATTGGCTTCATATATTTCATTTGTGCATTTAGTATGTTTATGTTTAGCACTATTTTACATATAATCTGATATATAACCAGCTGTTGTAAAGTTATTACCTGGAGAGGTATTTAGATAAGCAAGTTTTGCTTGTTTACCGATCCAGATTTCTTTTGGAATAAAAATATGTTTAAACCATTTAAAACTATCGTTACTTGCGAAGGCATGGTTAATTGAAAACTGCGGGGTTTGGGCATCAGTGCAACATGCTCGGGTCATGTTCAAAAACATTATGTTTGTGATGTGGCCTATTAAAAACTATTGAAAATATGATCAACCACGACAATATATATTAAGTTTGCATATATCGAGTCAAAACCTGGATTTAAAGAGAATTCCTCATTAAAATATCTTTCCATTGTAGTCTATAGGAGGAATTATTCACATTTATAGATCATTTAGCAGACGTGTTTACCACGATCAGCTGTTAATTTCAATTTCATTGACATGCCAGAGATGACAATCTGCCGCTGTCAGATTTCTAGGTCTTCAACAATGTGTGTTCAGATCGGAATTGAGTATTTTCAAAGTGATAAGACATGAAGTAACGACTGTTGTAAATACAGTCTACTGGCAAAAATAGATATTATTTACATTAAAAACTGATACTTTATAAACACGGTGCTATCGTCAATTTTGCTGTACATTTCTGTCTGTAGTGTGTAGCGTATCGAAAAATATATTGTTGAACTTTCATTTAATTAATAGTGACAGTTCATCATATGTTCATTAAAATATGAATATTGTTCCAGGTTCACTTTTTGTTTTATTAGCAACAATTAAGTCATTTGTGTCCCGCAGAAGATGGTGTGTTTGCCATGTTCCACAGCCAGAAAATGTTGAAGAGTTACCAGGAAGTTAATAATACTGTCATAGCGACTGATTTACGACACCAATTGTCTGAAGAACATTTAATTGCAAAGGCTCATTACCCTGGAGCCATGACGGCTTGCCCTCATTTCGCCTACACCTCATTTCGCCTACAATAATTCAAATGCTTAATTGCCTCACCCCTATTATATGAATGGGCATTGTCCATCTCAGGCTGTTAACTAATCCAAGCGCTAATCTAATCCAAGCGGCATAGAGGTTCAAAGTGAAGTTTTTACAACCTATGACAACTCTTGTTTGACTTGGTCATTCTGTTAATCCTTAGTTGTTTTGAATGTGCAAGTAAATCTTGTTTAGTAAATAAATCTTATTTAATAATTAAGGTGTAAAGAAGCCTATCATCGCTTCTCACATTGTTTGTAATTGTTACAAATTGGTTAGTTCTTAGTATTGGTTTAATTAAAGGAAATTAGATGTCTGCTCAATTGTTGAACTGTTATTGTTGTTATTATTGCATTGGTATATATGTACCTGACCTATCAGCTTCCTAGTCCCGGGCCCACCACATGGTGGGTTGGGCATTTTCATTAAAGAAGACCTCAACTATGACATAATTGACATCCCTACCCCAAACCTTGAATGCCTGGCCATCAAAACTACTATCAATAAAACTAATATTACCATCATAAATGTTTACCACTCCAGAAAGAAACCCTTCTCAGATGAGGATCTAGATATACTAACAAAATCTATTGACCAAAACGCACTCTTTCTTGGTGATTTCAACGCCCACCACCCACTGTGGGGCACAAAAAACTATACTGATAAATATGGCACTCTCATAAATAACTGGATAGACACCAACGACCCTATTTGTCTTAACAACAACCAACCAACCAGAATCCCTCTCAACCCTCTCCAATCTCCCACTTCTATTGACCTATCTATCAGCACACCACACCTCCAATCTAAACTCAGTTGGGAGGTCCATATACAGATACCTGGGGCAGTGATCACCTGCCCATTAAAATCTCCACAACCATAACCACCCCCAGCACAAACTCTACACCATCCCCACCCCCCCCTCAGACCACCACTCCAAGCAACCTAGATTCAACTTTAAAAAAGCAGACTGGAACAAATTTAAAACTCTGTGCAACCAAACAGACATCCACGACATACACAATCAAGACAACGACATATTTAACACCAACTTCACTCACACCTTACGCAAAATAGCAATCCAATGTATTCCCACCATCAAAACATCACCAAACCACACACCTGTACCCTGGTGGAGCCCTGACATTCAAAATTCAAGAAAATTAAGGAAAAAAGCACTAAACAAGGCTAAGCGGGACAAGACAAAAATCCCCTTAGCCAAAGCTCTTAGAAACTCTACAAAGCAACTAATAAGAGCTAGCGGCCAAAAGAAACCATTGGACACAATTTACAAGTACCTTGAAAATGGGGAAACAAAACACCAAAATATTTTAGGGGGAAAAAACTCAAAGCAATAAAAGGTAACTCTAAAGCCCACTCGGCCCCCACTTTTCCTAACTTAAATTCAGATAAAGAAAAGGCTAATGCCATGGCCGCTCACTTCTCGGCAACAAGTAGCTCCACCAACCACACACCAAACATGCAAAACATAATCAAAAACCACCCCACCTACACACAAAGACCCCCCCCTCACCCACAAGGCATTCAACAAAATAATCAATCTACATGAACTACAAACAGCAATATACAGTAAAAACACAGCCCCAGCCACAGGACCAGATAATATCAGCTATGTCATTCTTAACCATCTCCCCTTAAAACTTCAAAAATTACTCATACAACTATACAATCAAATCTGGACTTCTGGCACTTTACCCAAATCTTGGAAAACAGCCCAGGTGGTACCGGTTCTCAAACCAGGGAAACCCTCATGTGATCTGGATTCCTACAGGCCCATCTCCCTTACGTCCCATATCTGTAAAATCATGGAATCCATCATTAACAATAGATTAAAATTCCAAATTTCATCCCAAAACCTTCTAAAAGAGGACCAGAGCGGCTTCAGGTCAAACCGCCAAACACTAGACCATATTTTACATTTGGAACACGAAGTCAAAACAGCACTAGCCCAGAAACAATACACCCTGGCCATTTTCATTGATTTTAGTAAAGCTTTCGATATGGTTTGGCATAACGGCCTGATCCAAAAACTTAAAGAAAAAGCCATAGATGGTAGGATTCTAAATTTCATCCACTCTTTCTTAACTGACAGAAATATCACAATAAAAACTAACAACTCACTTTCTGATCTACATCCTTCATAACTTGGTCACATCATGTCAAAAAGATTTAAATCTAATGAGAGCCATAAGTGGCTCTGATTGGGGAGCTGACAAACAAACTCTAGTCAACATATATAAATCACTTATACTATCCAAAATTGACTACGCCCCCCCGGTCCTCCACTCTATCACAGATAAGCTAAACCAAAAACTCATATCTATCCAGTATAAAGCCCTAAAAATAGCCCTGGGGACCAGAACCGGTGCCTCCCTTAACTCACTACAACTAATTTCTGGAACCACATCAATCAAGCTTAGACACGATCAAACCACACTAAATTACTGGGCTGGGGCCCAACACAACCCCATATACAAACAAATCACAGATAAATACACAAATCTCAGACCTGCCACACTCAAAAAGTTTAAAAACAACCATAACCTAGCTCCATTTCTAACTCATCTGTACAAACTCATTAAAACCCACAAACTTGAAAACATCAAACATTCACCCCCTTGCCACACCTACATTAACGAAAAACCGGCTCCCAACACTGACTGCTCACTACATAAACTCTTTACTACCCAAACCGACTTAACCAAACTAGTCAAACTGCAAAAAACAAACCAATATATACATCAAAACTGGCCTAACCACACACATATCTACACTGACGCCTCACAAAACAACGACAATATCACAGGCCTAGGAATCCAAGTCACCCAGCCAGTCCCCATTACCACAAACTTCCATTATACCAACTATACACACACTACTACTGCTGAACTACTCGCCATTCAATGTGCATATCACTATATCAAACAATCCAAGGACACTAACTTTCTAATTATCTGGGACTCATTAGGCTCATTATCACAAATTCAAAACAAAACTTCTAATTCACGTCAAGACATCATAAGCAATATCATAGACATACATAACAACATCACAGAAACAAACAAAACAATATCACTACTTTGGGCACCTGCACACACAGGAATACAAGGCAATTACTTAGCAGACACAGCAGCGAAATTAGCTACCACACACCCCTCACCCTGCATTAACTTCAACACAAGTAAGGCCGAAGTCAAATTAATAATCAGGAAAAACATTAAGAGTCAAAATTTCCAAACCAATATTCAAAATTCTAAGTCCACATGGATAAAATCTCTCTTCATTAAACCTGTCACTAAATGCCGCAACTTTACAAAGTCAATCATCACTGATAAAATTATTAATAGAATGCTTAGTGGCCAAATGAACCTAAATGAAATACTTCACAAACAGAACAGACATCCACACCCAAACTGCTCTCATACCCAACCATATATTTAACCACTGCAAACAACACAAACAACAACAAGCTCAGCTATTTAACTCCCTCCCCCCACAGTACAGAAACAATATCAGTCTTCTACTCAACCCGACTATTAATCCCTCTAAGTATACCCATATAGCTAAATTCCTAAAATCAACCAACCTTATAAATAGACTTTAGAACTATCCCAAACAAATCACTCTTGCAATTTAGGATCGGGATCCAAATTCCTAGCGCGGATTGCCTTCTCCGACGTCCTCGCGACAAATTCTCCCATATCCAGCCACACAGAACCATGTTCATTCATCCAGCCACCTACCCAAGCCAAGCCAACTCGCTCGCGACTCCCACCCCCTCTACTCCCCCCTGACACCCCCCCCATTAGCCAAGAGTCCAATGTTTATTAGAATAGGTTACCTCCACTACCTTTACTTTTATTTTTATTATTGCTTAATAGTTATATTAATACACTAGCATATCAGCTTAACTGATCATTTCCATTACTTGTCTCTCCTACTAGGTGCTTACAGTAGACTAAGTTACCCCTCTTCACCACCTTTACTGTTTTCCTTTCTTCTTTACATCTTTCATTTATAGTTTTTTGGGCCAGCCGATTATATCCCTATTCCCCAGTATTGTATTATTTATCTAAAACCCGTCTGGCCCCGACTGCGAAATAGCCGACGGCTGAAGCGGTCGTAAAATCCCTCAAATCTCTCTCTCGCTTCCTAGTCAGCATCCAAATGGCAAATCTTCAGAGAGCGGAGTTTGTAACATCACAAAGACGAGGCCAGCAAGTACTTTATACAGGCTATAGATGTCAAGCGTCAAGTTGCTGTTCACTGGAAGTGTGTCCCCACAGGTTGCAATGGTAGATGCAGCACTATTGCAGAACATGTCGTGTCTACAACTCCTCACAGCCACCCCCCTGTAGAGAATGAAGAACACATCAGACTCATTGGTCGACTCAAGCAGCGTGTCCAGACCGACATTTCTCCTGTACAGCAGATATACAACGCAGAACTGGATCAACTTGATGAAGAAGTAGCTGCGACTGCCCCTTCTTTTGCAAGTGTTCAAGCTTCCCTGTACAGAAACAGAGCCAAGACTATTCCACAAGTTCCAGAAACCAGAGCAGCAGTCAACTTGCAAGGAACGTGGACACAGACAGAAGATGGAAGAGACTTTCTGTGCATCAATGACGGGGAAGACGACAGACTACTGGTGTTTGCTACCACTGAGATGTTAGAAATCATGAGTGACTCTGACAGTTTGTTTATGGATGGTACCTTTTTTTGTTTGTCCTAGCTTGTGGCTCCAAGTGTATATTATTCATTGTCTTGTAAATGGTAAAATGTATCCTGTTGCTTTTTCATTGCTTCCTAACAAGACCAAACAGACATATGTTAGACTATTTTGGTTGTTGAAGAACACAGTAGGAACCAGAACTGGTACTGAACTTTCTCCAGAGGTGTTTCAGACTGATTACGAGTCAGCAGTCATAAGTGCCATTGCAGAGGTTTTTCCTGATAGTTATGTGAGGGGTTGTCTGTTCCACTATTCACAAGCTTTGTGGCGTCAGGTAGTTGAGAGAGGTCTTGTATGAGAATACACGAACAATCCAGCAATTCAGTCCCATGTCCGACGTGCCGCAGCCCTGCCACTTCTCCCACTTGACCAGGTATAGAATGCATGTTTTGAGGTGATGGAGCAAGGACCTGATGATCAACAGATTGGTGATTTTAACGACTATGTCACCAGCACATAGATAGATGACGACGCTAGATTCCCCTGCCATATTTGGAACCAGCATGACAACACCGGTCCCCGATCCAACAACCACTGTGGACTGAAAAAGAGAATGCCCCGATCTCACCGTAACATCTATCAGTTTTTGAAGGAGATCAAGAAGATTGAAAAGGCAGACAGACGCTCCAGGAAACAAATTGATCTTGGAGGATCATGCAGACCCCGAGCACGTCTTGACAGACAAAGGGACGAAAGAATTGAAAGACTAAAGACACAGCTTCTTAGTGGAAGAAAAACTGTAATGCAATTTCTTGATGGCATTGGATATGTACTAAAGCTACAGTAATCATGAGTCATTATTATTATTACTGCATAATGTAAATATCAGCTATTTAACAATGTATGAAGCTTTAAGATTGTCTTGTCTGTTAAACCTACTTTTGGGTCAGTTCATTATTTTAGAGGTAACACAGCACTTGACTTATGTGCAGTCAGCTGTAAATTTGTTTTGATAAGGGTGTAGGCGAAATGAGGGCAGGCCGCCATGACATCTATATGCCTTGAAACACTTAATTGCTGTTATTTATAAGATGCTAATCCTAATTGTTAATCCCCATTTTTGTGTACATCGACCGTCTGCCATCCTGAACGAGATGTGCAAGTATGTCACTGATGATTTACTGTTTATATTTATATTTATTACTTACTAAATGTCAGGTGACCTTGGCTATATAAGCCTTGGTCCAGAGAGATTGACCTCACATCCAAAACCTAACAACTAAATGCAGTAAAGACCTAAACACCCTAAGATGCCTAACTGGCTCAAACTGGGGAGCCTCCAAAGATACCCTCCTCTCACTCTACATATCACTAATTAGATCAAAACTAGACTACGGCTGCGCCATATACAACACCCTAAACAACTCTCTATCTAAAAAACTTGACTCAATACAATATCAGGTTCTCAAACTAATTACTCACACCCAACATGGCACCTCCTACACTTCACTTCAGGCCTTAACAGGAGAAATGCCACTAAGTCTACGCAGGGAACAGCTAAACTTAAATTTCTGGGCCGCATCCCAATCAAACCCTCTAATCCAAAACTTAATAAACCAAAATATCAGCCCAAAAAACCAAGCTCTAGCTCGTAAACACCCCTTACTTACCCCAATATCCCAAAGAATAACAAACTACCTAAATGAACACCAAATTAAAAATCTTAAACAAAACTGCAAACAATCAAATATCTTCACCCCTAAACTTAAAATACCCAAAATAGACACAACACTAGCTAGCCAAATAAATAAACAAACCGACCCAAACATAGCTAAAACTACCACACTAGCATACATACACGAAAATTGGCCAAATTGGTGTCACATTTACACGGAGGGATCTTCAGATCCGACCTCCAAACACACAGGTTTCAGAGTCCATACCACCCAACCAACTAAAACCACACAATCCTTCCGACTCCCAAACAACCAATCAATATTCACGGCAGAACTAATGGGCATGGCCTCAGCCCTCCATAATCAAGAATCCAAAAACCACAATAAAATCCTAATACTTACCGACTCCCTAAGTGGACTGCAAGCCCTCCAAAACAAAAATACCAAAAACCGACCTAAATTAATAAATCTAATACTTAAAAGCTCCAACGACCTAACTAACGCAGGCAAACAAATAACCTTCTTGTGGATACCCGCCCACGTAGGAATATACGGTAATGAAAACGCCGATAAGGCAGCTAAACTATCCCTCAAAATCCCAGAAATAAGCTTAAACTTACCCATCTCAAAATCAGAAATTAAAAGTGTAAATAAGCAAAAAATCACCAAAAAATGGCATAACCTATATCTTAACTCAAATAGCCAAATCAAAAAAGTACTCAGCAAACCACTAACTAAACCAAAAATTCACCATCCATCCAAAAAAATCGACAGAGTAATCACTAAACTCCAAACAGGACACACCAACCTAAATAACCACCTAAAAAAAATTAAAAAACATACTACAGGTAACTGCCCACACTGCAAACAACTAGAAACCCCAGAACACGCACTCATCTACTGCACACACTACCTAACACATCGAACCGCATTACAAACCACCCTCAATCTAAACAAGGCTCTCACTCTAGAAGCAATACTAAACCCACAAAATAAACTAGAAAACTTCAAGGCCTTAGGCGTATTCTTAATCAAAACGGAACTAATAAAACGCATCTAAAAACACTATAATCCACCAAATCAAAATTACATAAACACACAAACATCCACCATACCCAGCCCCCTTAGTTCTCCTCCCCTACCCCATCGGCATCTATTTCAAATCTCAAAATTCCCAAATTCTATATAAGCAACCCCTAAAGCCCCCTCTTGGGTTGCACACACCACTTTCGCCCCTTTCGGAAACACATTAAATGGCCTGGCCGGGCCCGTGTGCGAAATACGCATCAGTCGGAAAGCGCACGTTAAATCTCCAAAGTAAGTAAGTAAGAGATTGAGAGGAAGGAGAAAAGAAAGGTCTTACCCTTAGCCTAGCTACCACTACCACTAGGTGCTGACCTGGCACATAGTGTCTTTTGTATGTATATATCTACATGTATAAAGTAAAACTCTATATACTGAAGCCATCGTCTCCAAGTTGTCACTTCCTACAGGAACCATACGTCAGACCCACCTGTTGTTGATACTGTAGACATATACAATCTTTATGAGTTACATTTAAATGATTAACTCACATTTTTTCAAATTTTATGGACACATCTGGAAGCTTCATGGATTATAAACTAACACTGAATATTTAAACACACATGTTACTCTAATCACATGTTAGATAAGAACATGTTGGTTTATATGATAGATTTTTTACTTAGCCTGCATTATTCCTAAATGCATCTACTGCTTACCTTACGACAAAGAAGATGGCGCCTAGTGATGGTCCTTGATGAAGAAGAAAAAAGGTTATTTTCACTTTCAATTTCTACTTTTGCAAGGACCCATGTCCGCTTTCATGTGACCGTCCATTGCGACGTCACATCTGGACTTTTTATCCCCCCGACATATAATGACGGGGGGATATAGCCATCAGTATGTCCGTCTGTCCGTCCGTCTGTCCGTCCGTCTGTAATCATTGTTTGTCTGGAGCATATTTCCTAAACCATACAACCTAGCTTCCCACAACTTGGTACACTTACCAATCAGGCTCAGTAGTAGTGACTTTTGCTATTTAGAGATTTTTAGAATTTTATATTTTTGTCGTTTCCATGGAAATATGATGAACTTTAGAAATTTGAGGGTAGTGCAGTAGTATAGGTAATAGGGGTTCTGGACCACTTCCACTGGAGCCAGATTCATATACCTATACCACCACTACTGATGGAATTTTTAATGCCAAAATGATTATGCGATTCAACGATAGTCATGAGATTAAGTTAAATTGACCCTAGCTCACCAATACTTGGGGCCAATCATTGCTTCTATTAGTATAAAAATGATGATGTGATTCAACGAAAGTCGTTTTAAAAGAAACATCAATATTAATTAATAATGGATAAAATTTACTATAGCCCACGAGGATATTGGAAAGGTGTAGGAGCAATAAAAAAATTAGCCACCGCGGCTAAGGTATCTAAAGATGTGGCCAAGGATTGGTTAAAGAAACAAGCGATGTGGCAGATATATTTACCGGCACCGCGTTATATACCGAGGAAGAAGTTTGATATTTTTACAACGAATGAAGTTCATCAGGCTGACCTCTTGTTTCTTCCCCACGATAAGGTAAAACGCAAAACGTATAAATACGCTTTAACCGTTGTGGATGTGGCTAGTCGATACAAAGAGGCTGAGCCATTAACATCGAAAGAATCAACAGAGGTAGCTAATGCACTGAGTCGCATATACAAACGTGGACCGCTAAAATGGCCTAAGCTATTTCAAGTAGATCCCGGTCGCGAGTTTATGGGATCGGTAACTAAACTGTTAACAAAGCACGATGTCGAAATCGTCCGTGGTGAAAGAGAGGCCCACCGCAGTCAAGCTATCGTCGAAAGATTTAACAGGACATTAGCGGAACGTTTGTTTGGCTATCAGTATGGGATCGAAATGAAATCCGAGCGATTGAGATCAACCGAATGGGTGACACGATTACCAGCCGTTGTATCAGCGCTGAATAATGAAGTAACGAGATTAATAGGGAAGAAACCATCCGATGCTATTAAAATGAAATCAGTGACTTCCGAATCTTCAGCACCGAGGAGAGGCAAAGAACAAAAACTTTCGGATAGAGTAAGGGTAAGATATTTATACCAGGCCGGTGAACTCGAAGGAGGCCTACGTCGCGCAACCGATCCCATATGGTCCCTTAAGACGTATAACATTAGTCGATTGGTTACGAAAGAAGGAGAGCCTATTCTTTATTATCTTCAAGATGGACCGGGTAGGGCATTTGTACGAGAAGATTTCTTCATAGTTCCCGACGATACGGTATTACCACCATAACCATAAGCATAGGTATTTACACCATCATTATCAATCCATCTCTTTGTATCTAAGGGGGATAATGATGTCTTGTTCATTCTTAATCCATATATCCTATGATTGTAACTTCTTAAAGAGTTCATCTCGTGTTTGAACGTTCTACCATTGAATAATGATTCTTTATACTGTTCGTGTTTGATATGCTTTTTTTACAACATACTTCTTAACGCCCTTGGCTTTTCTTATCTCTCCATTATCGGACTTCTTTATAGAATACATCTTAGGTCTTAATCCTACATACTCCGCTATAGGGGTCCCAGCACATTCATCCTTCATCTTACCTAACACCTTTTTATTTACTACGCTGTGCAGTGGATTATCTTTAGGATAATCGCTCGTGTCGTACATATCTATTTTTTCTGCCATATCTTTATACACATCCTCGGTTTGTATTTCCATCAACAAAGAATCTGTGTCGGTATATAACACCTCGCATCTATCGCCGTATTGCTTCTTAAGTTCGTTGTAATAAAAGTCATACATTAAGTGTTTTGACAAGTCGAGAATACTCATACCGACGTACACCGGTCTGTTGAATTTTATATTACTCTTCTGCATATGCAACGCGGCTAAGTCGTTATCGAATATCTTGCTTCTGTTAAAAGCCGGACTGGCTATAAGTTTCCTGAGTCTTTCTTCCTCATTAGATCTGACTAATTTAACATCAACACGCTTCCTTAGATTCTCCATAGTTTTACCAAATACCGAGTTATTCATGAGCTTATACAGATTCTTTTCGAAATCGCTGGTAGCTATCTTTCTTAAATCTGTGTTCAACCTTATATAGGGCTCCATCCAAGGGCTTTGATCGAACTTTAGAACTCTGTGTATTTTCTTAAGTTTCATACCTAACGATAGATACAACTGGAGATTTCTGTAGTGAACTATATATTTTGTCTTATCCATCAAATTTGGTACGAGTTTTTCTACGTTAGCTAACCTACTATTTCCCATCAAGGAGCGTTGATATTCCGACATCCAATCTTTATTAACCATTAATCTTTCGGGAGCTAGCGGATAACTGTTGTGATCTTTATGTAACGAACTTGGATATTCCAAGTCAACTTCTAGTATGTACCCTTTATTCACTTCGATATCATTATTATGGATATTATGGATATCATTCACTTCGATATCATTGACCCATTCAAAACCACCCGTGGGTAAAGGTTGACTCATAGCCCATCCGTACAAATTGTTAGCGTCGAGATATAATATGTGCGTGTCGGGTTTACTGGGATCGTATCCTTCCACTAATTTATTATTAGCCTTAGAATACCTTTTAGCTGCCATCGATATACCACCTCTTAATCCTTTCTCAATAAACAAGTGCATATCGTAATCTGTGAGTAATTTTAGTTCTACACCGGTCTTCTTCAACAATGCATCCCACGATAGTCCGGGACTGGAATAGTACCATGCCGGATCCAAGCCATATTGTTTGAAACATGTCTTTCTAAATATCTCGAATATATCGGCGAGTAACAGTACATCGGTTTTTAAGTACAGATCGTGATAATCGCCTAAATTCTTACAACCTAATTTATCCCAGACCGTCAGAGCGTGTTCATAATCAGCATCTGTTATTCTAGATTCTGTTAAGTTACTATAGAATGATTCGAGGGGTGGTAATTCAGTTTCTTCGAATCTAGACCAATCATCCATATATTCGTAAGGATATACACCTTTTCTCAGCAACAAATGACGAGTTATCTTATCGGTATATTTATTTGTTATCGCGAAGTCATCGGGATTGTTCGCATTAGCTAAATTGTCCAGGGAAGATAACAGAAACTGTACGGAGTCTATGAATCTAAGCCCATTACTTTGCTTTGTTCTAGATTTCCCATCCTTGTCCCTATAATGTATAGGTTTAGTCAACGAGAACGATATGTATTTTTCCATATTGTTAGGAATGCACCGCCGTCGGTCTTCGAGATAGCTTGCATAATGAGATGTGAATCGTATCCCCTAAGGTTATGAAACACAAGGGGGATGGGTATTGTTTGAGAGTTCATTTTTAGTTTCAAGTTACACTCGTTATGAGCTGCTCCCCGATAATTACCCGTGACGTGACAATGATCTCTTACGGAATCCCCATCCAGGGGTTTATTACAAACGTGACAACTCGTTGACTTCTTATGGGCCCTCCAATCATCCCTCGTCATACGCATGGGTTTCTTACACGATAATTTTTCCCTGATTATTCTCTCTTCATTTTGTAGATATTCTAGAAACTTTCCCGCTGCATCGGGACCTCTGTAAATCACGGGCGGGTTTGTTTTCCCATCATACCTTACAACTATATATCCAAACCCACAAGGAATATGTTCTTGAGTTTTGTACGTAAAACTACTATCTGGATTATTGCGTTCGGTATTTTCTATGGGTTTGATAAGCGCTTCGAAGTCGGCGTAAATTACGTACGGTACTGGCATTTGATTACAATAATGTTCAAATTTTAATATATTTTTTCCCTCTTTAGGCATATCGATCCTGATAGCGGTCTGTCCAACACCTCTACAGTCTTCTTTATGCGCTTCTAATAGATCTTGTCTGCTGTACCCATGTAGGCATCTTTCGCAGAAATATTTCTTTCCCTTATATTTAGTTTGATCGTATAATAGCTTGTTTAAACTCTTTATCCACGTATAATGATATTTACCATCTTTTTCGATCAGAAATGAATTGATTCTGGGGATATTTTCCGGAGCGGAGCTTATCCTGTGTACAACAATTCCTTTAGAATGTCCGAAAACATTTATAGCTAAATTATTTTGCTTTTCCACCTTATCAATTTGTGATATTGGTGTAGGTTCGTCTATACCATCGAAGTTGAGTCCATCGTTTTGGGGATAGCTAGAAGGTCTATCCGGATGCTTGTCTACGGGGAACAATGCAGATCTTATCATCATTCTTAAACAGTCATCGGATTTATTTTTTACGTTAATTATGGCTTTTTTCTTCTTATAATACGGAGGTAAATCTATATAAGATCCACCTTTGAAAGGCATATAATTTGCTATATCTAAATATAAACTATCGATTTTATCCACACCCCAACCCGAACCTCTATTAGTCCAGCGTTCTAAAGTTTCCTGTATTCTCTGAATTGATGTATCTAATGATGAGTTTATAGCATCGGATTCGGTTATAACTTCTTGATTGCTTCGGAAATATGGTTCGGTATATTCGGTGCTATCGTCTGTGTTACTTTTACTCAATGTCATTTTAATCGTCAGCTGGTATTTTATACTATGTAAATCATCTAATTCCTGGTTAATTTTACTCGATATGATGGGCTTAATATCGTTAACATCCATGTTGGAATTAATATCCATCTTCCAACCTCTTAGATATTTACCAACGCCGGCGGATGTGGGTACAAATATTAATTCTTGTTGTTGTTGAATATCATCAACATTATTATGTTGAATATCATCATTATCATTAGGTTGATTATTATCTAGTAAAGCGATCAATTCAGCTCTTCTCATTCGAGAATAACCTCTCAGCCCACTGTTTCTTGCTCAATGTCCTTCCTTAATCAGTTGTTCATGAATAAAGTCTAATCTCTTCATTCTCTGCTGTGTATATTGTAACTGGGCTGCTTGGTATTGTTCTAAAGCTTCATTATGTCGTTTACGCTCCTCTTCAACTTCTTTAGCGTTTGATTACCTCATACTGGAAAATAAATAATTACTCCCCGAAAAAGCTAGAGCATTAACAACAGCTCCACCGACCATCATCGCAATTGTTGCCATGTTTATATGAATATAAATATTCAAATGTTTAATTAATTACTTCATTATGTCTTCCGGGATAAGTCCTTGTTTGATGAGCATATCCTTCGTTGCCATAGCTAATCCAATATCCAGAACCATCATTGGTATGTCATATCCATTAAAATCTAGCTTGGGAGGTGTGGCTTTAGTAATCATTTTAGCCATACGGGCATAGCCAATGGCCAAGCCGGTGACCACCGCTGAATGATACGTCGCGTTTACCAACATTTTACCGTCTGTAGCTGGAGTAGTCATGCTTCTTATAGCATTATATGAGGACTAACCTCTAATTGAACTTCTTGTTGCGGCGGGGGTGACGTTTTTTCTTCTCCGGTCTTATAAAAGAACCATACAGCCGCTATACCAGCAACTCCTACTAGTGCCCATGTTTTAATCGGATTAATATTTGAATTATTTATTAATTTCGCTTTGCGCGCCAGCCCTCCCTTTCTTCCTGCAGCTATTTTCAAAGGATTCTTTGTCACTCTGGGTTGTTTTTTTGTTTTCTCATTCACATGTGGTGCATTCACTGGTGGTGCATCCTCATTCACTCGTTGTTGTGTGTTCACAATCTGTTGTTCCTCGTTCACAATCTGTGGTGTCACCTGTTGTGATTGTGTCTCCATTATTATTAAGTGGGCACGTATGTTTAAATTGACAATACCTAGCCGTTATTAAAGCTGTGGTGAACGGAGCTAAGAACATTCCGAATCTATGATAAAACTCACAGCTCACTGCGCTTATAGCGTGTTCGATGAATGGGTCTTTCTCGAGAGATTCGCATAAATACAGGCGATGTTCTGCCGGGATGGGGAGAAACGTACTAGCTACGGCTGTTGTAATATAGAAGACCCTATTGTTTTAGTCATGGTAGCTCCCAGTCTAGACTCGTAACGAGCGTACAGTTTTTTAATCTCTTCGTCGGTCATGTTATCAATTTTTTCGATGGTATAATTTTCTCCCAAATATTGGGAACGTTTTCCACCGGCTACCAAAGCCGCGAGTCTTTCTCTATGTTTATCTAAAGATTTATCTGTAACATTTTGATCTGCATCAGATTCTTTGAGCATTTGTTCGATGAGTTCGTCGCATTCCATAATGTAATACCTAAGGAGATATTTAAGTCTAACATAATATAATATGACATATCCAATACATCCCGTAATAATGAACTGTTGCGAAAGAATGAGGATTTCGAACCACATTTTATGTTATATTAACCGCTAATGTTCAATTTGCTACATTTTGTTATAATTTTGCTATTTTTGCGATAATTTTGCTATATTTTGCTACATTTTGCTATTATTTTGCTACAATTTGCTACATTTTGCTAAGCAATTGCATAAGCAGCTGGTTGATCGGTTTTTAATACGAGTTTACAGTGCTTCGTTGCCGCTGTTTTCTGACTTTGTCTCGTTTGCCCTTGGAATAAATGACATCATTTTCGCATAAACATTCCTCGAATGAATCTCGATCTTTGCAATGAAAAAGCGCTACCCATTTGGTCTGCTCTCTGAGATCTTTCAGGACAGAGTTGTATTTTTGAGTAAGTACCCAAACGCTATGTTGAGTATGCCGACCGGAGAATGCTAAATACGAAAGCATATCTTTCTTTTTTGTGAGTTCTTTACTCGCGCTGCAGTCGTCTATTACGAAAAGGGTCGATTCTCCTTTGTATTTTTCGTGACATACTCGGAGACAGTCTTGTAATCGATCGCCCGGATCGACTCTGTGTACCCCGTCGTCATTCATTACCCAATCTCTCGATAGGTAGGTTTTATTAACGCTTATAGTCGGGCACAGAATAATAATATGATCGAAAACGTCCCGATAATGACTTTCTAAAATATCTAGAATAAAAGCTGTTTTTCCGCAGCCCGTTTGCCCGCATATGATAGCGCAGTGCGGATCTTTAGGTAAAAGATTATCAATAGATTGCTTGCACGAATCGCCCATTCTGTATATTAAGTTGCGCATCCATAATCACGTACAAATATATGTTTAATTTACCAGCCGCTTCCTGAAGCTTCGTTATCTGTATGGTGGCACCCTCGCTAGCATTTTCTATTCTCCTCCCACTGCCGTGTAATTGGTCATCGTCCGTTGTTCGCATGTCGAGCCATAGCGCGTACTTCGTGGTGAGGTATTCACCCATCGATACACTCCCGAGAGACAGATCTTTCACGACCGCGTTAACTTCCGGAGAACGTTTTATAGAAGGAAGTTTTTTAATCTCATCCCACTGGTGATACGCTAGCATTCCTTGGCTATATAGTTGATTAGGAACGCCTTCGATGGTCAATTC
The DNA here is from genome assembly GCF_023055435.1 of Haliotis rufescens. Lineage (NCBI taxonomy): Eukaryota > Metazoa > Mollusca > Gastropoda > Lepetellida > Haliotidae > Haliotis > Haliotis rufescens. The sequence goes on from NW_025963979.1 coordinate 1,287,804, forward strand.
TACTTTTGTAATCTTGGGATTGTAGAACTTCTCGGTATTTCTTTTAAACGCATCGGAGGGGTCCTCGAACAACATTAAAATACCCTTCAACGACCTCGTGGGAACGTTTAGATTGATATTCCACATCATATCTTTTTTGTCCCTCGTGATCTTTCGGTGTCGCAGCACGCGATCGTAGAAAATGGCTAAACTTCCCGTATAATGGTTACGAATTTGTCTGGCTAATTCGGGATCCGTTATCATATCGTACTCCAGAGAGATATTGTCAATGGAATAGCTAGCATCTTACTCTACCGTAGTCATTAAAAGTGAGTTCGTATTCTAACCTATCGCCTAGGGATGCTTGATAAAAAGGCATGTGGGAATCTAGTAATTCAAAGTCTAGGGGAACATAGAATCTGTTACCTAATGCGTCGGCAACGGCCTTATCTTTTACGAAGTTATCATCACCATTTTCAGCGCCCACTCGCAGTCTCAATGTGTTCTTATTACAAATACCTTGGTACTGTAAGTTTTCCCGCTCTTTATCCGTTCTCCAGAGATCCATGTAGCAATAGTATACATCGCTATCGTCGATACACAAAACCTCATTACCACTAATTTTAATGGCGATTTTCTTAACGATAGCACGACCTATGTTCTGAACGGGCTCTCTGTTAACGTCTGTAGAAGTCAAACTAATCGTAAATGCTAGTCGGACAGTTCCTGGAACTAACACATCGCGTGCGCCGAGATTAGGAAAGCGAACCAGAAGCGTTTGATTCTGATCTATGGTACTAGGGTTATTAGTTATAGTTACAGACTGACGAATTGCTTTGACCCCTAATGGATCTCGAAGTCTACGTTGTGGGTTTAACTTGCGTCCGTATTGCGAAGACATTGTTTATATTGAAATTATGTACCCTATGTTTAATATAAAAATGGCTAATTTTGAACATAATGACTTTGATCTAAGTACCTTTGATGACTTTGATAACCAAAACGAAGATACTGATGAAACCAACTTTGGTGGCACGAATCTTAACGATGAACTTTTACAATCGTCCGTCAATGATTATTACGATGCATTAAAAGATGATACCCCAATAGGTCGTGACTATTCAAAGTTTGAGATAGATAGTAAAGGAATATTGCGACTGCGTGGCGCTCCGGATATTTGATCTTATGCATTCTCGTACTCATAAGCCCCTAGCCTTGTCTACGATAGCCGCTAAACACGGCATCAGCACTGTTCGTAATAAATTAGGTTTTGTGGACTACCGACGACTTTCCGCGAAGACTACTAAGGTTCTTAGGACTGTGCGTACTGAACTAGGTAATACAGATGATTTGGAAGCTTCCTCGAAGGTGGCCTCGGACGGACTCGGAGAAATCTTAGATACCTATTACGATAATTCCACGTTACAGGTACCATATTCGGAGTTTAGTTTTAGGGAATTACGAGGTCTTGACAAGGCAATGCGAACAATGTGGGGAGAACTCATCAATAATATAGCCAAGATATCCGAACTCGACAAGCATATAGTTTACGAGAAAACAAAACTCGAACAGGCGGGCGATGAGTTCAGTAGACGCAGCGTAGCGGAAAGATTGCGTAACTTAGAAGACGAAAGATCGGCCCGCCTCGAAGCTGCTTCCAGTAATAGAAAGGCACTTCGTTCGCAAATCAGTCGTATTCGAGAAACTATCGATCAAGTCCTCAACGATGACACTACACTTGCCGATAAAATTAAAACATTGTTCAGAGAACAGGGAATAACAATTGCCAGTATTTTAACCGCGTTGGGATTTATTATATCGACTTTGACTCTCTCGTTAACAGGTGGTAGTACAGGTGGAGGTACACCGCCGAACGATAAAAACGGTATAAAAGAGTGGATAAAAAAGCATTTAAAAGCATTAGGGGAAGCACTGGGAAAGCTCGCTGGGAAAGCCGCGGCCGCACTTCCCGGTATAATAGGGAGTGTTGTTTCCTGGCTATTGAATTTATTAGCTAAGACCACCACTTGGCTTAGTCAAAACTTGTGGGGGCTGATCGTAGCAATTGCATGGCTGTTGTACGTATTCGCTAAGAACTATTTAACCAAATCAGTTCGCTAAGAACTATTTAACCAAATCAGTTCGCTAACCAAATCATGAGTAAACCAACCGAGACTCCACCCACTACAAGCGCTGTTTTTTCATCGATATGTTGTTGATTTTTAGCTGCAATATGACACTTGGCAATTGTGCATTAGTTGACGGTTGTGCATTAAAAGATGGTTGAGCGATAGTTGGTGTTTGCGGCTTGACTATTCCCTTTTCGCCCGTGATCGTTTGCGTTATTAATTCGACGTTAATATCTGAATTTATACCTGGTTTTTGTTGGTCGGTAGCGATAACAATTTTATTATTATAGCCTATCACTTGACCGATCTTAAGTTCCATATTACTCGGAGACATGTATAGTCTCGGCGCATAAACGAAGTCCACTTTGGATTGGGCGTACTGTAATGCATCTTGAAAACGCTTTATAGATGATGGTATGTCAACTGGTGAATTAATGGCGTCCTCCACGTTTGAGACAAACTGTTTTTGCGCATCGAGCGCCGTCCCAGAACCGATAATCGACGTTCGTGTTTGCAATTGTGCACCGAGAATTGCCCATACATAAGTTCTTATCGATTCATTAAATCTTACAAATCCTGGGTTAGTAAAATTATTTTCCGTTTTATCATTAAGAAATTCATTCCAAGCGTTTGCAGTATCGTTCAGTTGTATAAATTTTGTAACAATATAAATTAAACCACTCTTAAAACTCATAATATCCCCTCTCCAATCGTTACTCGAAAGTTCCCAGTCTTTATACCAATGATGGGTTTTTAGAAAATAATCATACATTCTTATGTAAAGTTTGCTGGTATGCAACAACTTAAACGCATTAAATGGGCCTTTGTTAACTTCTTTAAATAAATCATCGCTTTCTTCTTTGACGGTTATTTCCCCTGTGTAAGGAACACCTAGACCATGGTTTGCTCCTTTAATGCGCCAATCTTTACTCGTAGAAATATTAAATTCCTGACAAATACGCTCATACGCGGACCAATTGTACGGATTATTTGTGGAATTCCACGCTCCATCCTGCGGTAATGGAGCACTAATTTCTTTAAGTATACGTCTATTCTGATAGTACACGTGAAATAATAAAACAGACTTATTTAGCATAAATCGTGGGGCATTAACAGATACGCCACATCCCGTTGTGGCACACCATATGGCAAAGTTTAACTGATTCTGCCAAAATTGCATCGGATTGTGAAACCAATCGTGCACCATTTTATCGCTAGTTGCCGTGACCCTGTACTTTTCAAAGATATCGGGGAATTTAACGAAAAATTCAGCACCAGAGGCAGTTACTATAATCGATTGATTAGTAATGTATCTCGATTTCATATTTAAGTTATGATATAGTATCATTGTATATTTAATATGTATGTTACACTCCCGGGAATAACAAATGGTCAGTCTATTGAACTGCTTCATACTATCGATAATTCGGATGGACAACTCGAAGTAGCTCTATGCGATGTAACGTATTACCCACGGTGGACCAATATAAGTGCTGCGAGAGGTAATAATGAGTTTCATATAACAGATAAACAAAATATTATTGAAAAAAAAATTAATATACCTGATGGGTATTACAGTATATGTTCACTCAATGATAATTTTTTTAAGCCTAATGGAATTAGTATCACACAAAATGAGTCGAATGGGATAGTGAAAATCGGCACTGGAGAAAAAGGTATGTGGATTCATGAGAACTTAGCAATTACACTTGGATTTACACAGGTAGAAAGATCAAGAGACTTTATATTATCAATATTCAGGACAACATCTGATGGAGATGCATTACCCGATTTAGTTCCCTATAAAGAGTTGTTCATCAATCTTGACCAAATAAGCACGACAGATAATATTCAACTAGAAAGTCTTTCAACTTTGCTCAGATCTATTCCAGTTAAAAATGAAAAATACAATAGCGGTAGAACGGAATCTTTCTCGTCATTACAATATAAAAAATTAAAGCGTGGTATTATTTCAGACCTCAAAATTTCTGTATTAGATGTAAAACACCAACCTGTACATATAGGATACTTAAGTGTAACACTCCATATTAAAAATAATGGTTGATGCATCAGGCCCTGGAACAGTAAGACAATGTAATACAATTGCGCTTTCCGATCTCGGAGACACAGAAGGATTCGGTAAACCCGGTACCGATGGTAAGTTATACGCTTTACACTAACACGATAATGTATACAATCGGAAAGAAGTTACATTCACGGGTAATCTAGGAGATTTAAGCGATGTTGATGTTAGTAGACTCCTTAAAAACACTTCGTACAATATTACTCACAACGACGATAATAAATGGACTATGATCGAAGCAAACATCAAGTGGCTACTGAATATCGTCATTACCCCACCTTATGTGATGATGGGTAAGGGACATAATTTAACTAAGATAATAAATAGTGGCATCGTACTCGCGGCTTATATCCCATCAAAACGAAAAAGTGTGTTAGTCTCTCCCCTGCCAGAAAACCCAGGTCATATGTTATATAGTCGTCCGGCCTTAAAAAATGTTACTTTAAATTTGGTTACTGAATTCGAAGATATTAAAGTTAACCTGAGTGCAATACCTAATCTTTCTACGCTTATTATTGAAGTCTTGTTCGGAGATGCACCGGAAGATGCCTTCGATATATTACCAGGTCTATCGATTAAATGGCTCAAGAAACACGAGCGTCAACGTTGCAGTATTATTCATATCGGAGCATCGCCCGTTGCAACCCTCGAGGGGGTCCAAATTATTAAAAGTGACAGTATTTCTCTTTCTAAGATATTCTTGCCGTATAATATACATTTGATAAGATTGATGTATAGTCTCAAAACATTTAAGCAAGACCAATTAAAGACTATTATATGATCGTAATATACACTATGAGTTTATATCCGACGCTCGGTGAAGCATTTGAAAAGATGGAAACTGTTGATGGATTTCGATTACATCAAATAAGCGACATAAAACATCGAATAGGGAAGGATAGGGAGTTGAGACTTGGATTGTATAAAAAGTATCGCAGAGCCGTTAATGCTCTGGACGGAGTTGACACCGTGCTTTTAGTATCTGGCATGGGACTCGGTGTAGCGGGTATCGGTTTACTATCAACTATAATCGCCGCGCCTATCGTGCTCGGCATGGAAATAACCGCTGGAGTCTCGGGACTGGCAGGAATAGCGATAAAATTCATTTCTCGTAGGTTACAAAAGAAAGCATTAAAACACGATAGTATTCGGATACTGGCCGAAGCAAAGTTGAACAGCATTGAGGATCATATTTCGACAGCAATGGCCGATTGTAAGATATCCGAGGATGAGTTTCGTTTAGTGCTGTCGGAGCTCACCAAATACAATGAAATGAAGCAGGAGATTCGATCAAAATCTCATAAGACCAGTGGTATTAGCGAAGACGAGAAAAAAAAGTTCATAGAACAGGGGAGGCAACAAGCGCGTCAATTATTCCGTGCCAAAACCAAAGAACTGGTTGGAGATTAAAAATAGATTGTTTACTATCGTGTGATTACATTTAGACAAATGCTAACATAAATATATAATAATGGAGAAAGCTATTCAATGGAAAGAATTACCACAAGGTTTTTATTATATCAGTGATGTCAAACCAACCAAATACGGTTATCAAATGTTTCTTATAAATTTACAAAAAGAGTGTAGTTATATAGTCTGGTCTCCTAGTAAAATGAACGAAGAACTTAATAAAAATGTTGAATATCGCTTTATCGATAAAAATAATAAAGATTATTTTTATTACCATTTAGACTCATCTAAAGCAATGATTGGCCCCAGGTATTGGTGAGCTAGGGTCAATTTAACTTAATCTCATGACTATCGTTGAATCGCATAATCATTTTGGCATAAAAAATTCCATCTGTAGTGGTGGTATAGGTATATGAATCCGGCTCCAGTGGAAGTGGTCCAGAACCCCTATTACCTATACTACTAGTGCTCTTGTCCGGACCATATTTCCTAAACCGTACAACCTAGCTTCCCAAAACTTGGTACACTTAACAATCAGGCCCAGTAGAAGTGCCTTTTGCTATTTAGAGATTTTTAGAGTTTTATATTTTTGTCGTTTCCATGGAAATATGATTAACTTTAGAAATTTGAGGGTAGTGCTCTTGTCCGGAGCATATTTCCTAAACCGTACAACCTAGCTTCCCAAAACTTGGTACACTTAACAATCAGGCCCAGTAGAAGTGCCTTTTGCTATTTAGAGATTTTTAGAATTTTATGTTTTTGTCTTTTCCATGGAAATATGATGAACTTAGAAAATTTGAGGGTAGTGCTCTTGTCCGGAGCATATCTCCCGAACCATAAAACTTAGCTTCTCCAAAGTTTTTACACCTATCAAACAGGTTATGTAGTGGTGCCTTTGCTATTAACAGATTTTTTCTTGTTTTTTCTTTTTCCAATTTTAATTGAAAATTGACGAACTTAGGGTAATGTCCTCGTCTGGAGCATAACTTCTAAACCATGCGACAGAGATTCGCCAAACTTTATGCACATATCAATCATGTTCACTAGTAGTGCAGTTTGTTATTTATAGATTTTAATCTTTTTAATTTATAGCCCCTGACAAATAATTCTAAGGTGTACTATTTACCGATATCATATACTATATATGATGTGAGCTACATAACCTAGTACATTCTCTTTATGCCTTTGTGTCATGAGGCTACTACAGAGCTATTCATATGCGAATCTGCGAAGTTATTGTTATTACAATTTCATGAGATCATCAGAAAGTGAGCTACATGAACCAATATTTAATAACCTTCATTATATTTCTGGTTTAGGCATCAAGGAAAAAGATTTCCTTGCCAATCTAAATACATTTGAAGGTACACAGTTTACCGACATGCAACGTCAGGGGGATATGTCAACCTTGGATGACTTTTGTTCCTGCTTATCGCCCAACAGACATATTGTGCCCTGTTTCGGTCCTTAACTTTTGACTTTAATTTTTGTCGATTGTTCTTTGCTTCCCCGTTACATTTCGTCTGCGTTGAAGTATACCTTATCTTCTTTGTATGATTGCATTTGTGTAATGACAGTGTTCCCACTGGCTTTTGAAACTGCCACTCCTTGTTGACTGGCAACTCTAAAAATTACCAGTCAGCCCTAATTTTTGCCAAAATTTCAACAACAACAAAATGTATGAAAATTATTTGGTTTTAATTCTTTCAACTTCATGTTCATTGCAAAGATGTCATCTCTGAAGTAACTTAGTTAGATCTGTACATCATTCACAATAACTTCAGCCACAATTTTCTCTATATTTTTTAATATTTCGAGACGAAGTCGCTACAACTGGATATTTAACCTAGAAATAGACAAGGGGAAACCCTGATGGTAACAGACAAGCTGACTTTGTTAGAAAAATGTACTTATATGAATATCACCGATGTTTTGTTCAACAACAAAGATTTATAAGTACTTTATTTGCCGGTCCACAGGGACTGGCAGTCACATGAATTACCGGTCCAAGCCTAATTTTACCAGTAAACGGGAACACTGACTTTGTCTTTTTCTTCCAGTTCGTTGCTTTCACGCCATTTTGTAATTGTGTTACATGTTTGTCTCCTATTTTCAAGGCAGTCATTATAGTTTGCAATACTTGGCTAGGTATTACATTGTGTATCTATAAATACCTTTAGCCACTAGTGGCATTTTCTAGAGTTTCACATTTGTATTTTGATACACATTTTTTCCAATTTAAACTTTGGTTTACTTACTGGTATGTACAAGTCTACTTTCAATACAACTTCAAGTTTTGCATAACTTATGTTTGTGCTGTGCATTAATTGACTTGACAAAAAATCGGCTTAAGATCCTCATCCACTGCAATGTTTTTGAGGCTGGATCATCTAACCGCTGTTCTGCCTGCCTTCCCTGTAGCCTATCCCATGTACGCGAAGCCTTCGGCGCTTTACATAGATACACCCTTCAGGCAGTCCATGTGGCATCACTCTATGTCAGTGATGTACCAGGCGCCTGTGTTCCAGCATCCATCGTCAGCAGCGACTCCTATGCCTCAGACAACCCAAGCACTTGTGCTTTGGTCAACGCCAGTCGCACACTAGACACCAGCAACTCCAGCTGAGCGCTCCACGTTGACCAGTACGCCGTCGGCAAGCACCAGTGCTACTACCCATGCTTCGGTTTCATCTCACTGCTAGGACTCACCCGATGCTTTGTCCCAGCACTCATTGAGAGTGAGATCTACACAGCATACCAGAAGCAGGCTCACCAGTGAGGCATTCGCATCACCACCATTCTGAGTCATCAGAAGCTTCACCAGATGAAGATTGGGATTCATCAATGGAATGGAATACTCACCTTCAGTCTGGTACAGAAGAAAAGAATTACACTATTTGGTCCCACCCTACGTCTATACCATTGGGTCCCATGCTTCAGGATATGATCAAGGCGCAGGATAAGGACCTTTCCAAACTGACACTTGCAACAGCATTCAAGGGCCAAAGTTTAGCAAGGATGACTTCCTTATCCATGCCTTTGGAGTAGCAGACCAGGCACGTATCTTGAATGAAGACTTACAGATCATCACCGGCTCATCTAAGCCAACTACACTGAAGATCCCAGACATCAGATTTGCCTTCATTGAGACTGAGATCAGGCTATCACTCAAATCACTGTCAGCACTTTCAAACCTCAGGGAAGCCCTTGTGGAGATTACGGCTACTCGCAGGCTTCGCTACCTGGTGCTCTCCAATTGGGACACTGGGTTTAAGTGTCATCTCCTCCATCAACCATGGTCGGCCAGTTTGTTATTTAAGAATCAAGCCTCAGATATACACGCCAAGGTCTCTAACTACGCTCGTGATGAGACGGATCTCAAGGTGCTGGAGCAGGTCTCTCATAACTGGTGTCTCAGCCAGCTGGCAGGTCAGGCAATTATAGGCCAAGATGCTCTTCCCTCAAAGAACAAGATTCTGCGCTACGGTTATCACTTGAACATTGTGGTAGACCCATAGTTGACCACAGCTCCTCCTCCTTGGGCTTTCCCATGGAAGCAACATCAACTACTGAAATCCAACATAGAGATCTTGCTGGAGAAGAGAGCTGTACAGATTGTACATGCCTCAGCGCTAACACTGGGCTTCTACTGGTACCCAAGAAGGAATCAAGACAAGATGTGGATGCTCTACAATCTCTCTGTGTTCAACGAGTGCTGTCTGGAGCATCCACCATACTTCCGCCTCACAACCTTGAGATTGCTCAGGACCAGCATCAAGCCTTCTACTCCCTGATCTCGACTTGCAGGATGTGTACCTGCATGTACCAATCCTTCCCTCCTACTGCAGATCCCTCAGGTTCCAGTTCCATGGAGTCCACTACCAAAGGGCGGCCCTGCCCTTTGGCATTTCAGTGGCCCCGTGGCTATTCACATGAATAACCAAGACAGTAGCTGACTTTCTACACTTGAGGAACATCTGATTCGAGTCTTACAGAGATGACTGTCTCATGAGTCATCCTGACATGGCTAACTTGGTGCGCCATCTGGACTTCACCTGGGGTCTATGATTTCATTTGGGAACTGATTCCTTCTTGCCGACTCCAATTCATAGGAAGTCTGTTCCAGACAGATCAGGATTAACTATCTGTGCTGAGGGACAGATGGCTAAAGATCCTACATCACCTGTCACCTGCCTTGCAACAATCTCTCACACTTCGCCAATGGCAAGTCTTGTTGGGATATCTCACAACAGCCCAGGACTTGACGAGCAGAGGCCAATTACACCTACGCCCAATACAACAGTTCCTGACACCTTACATCAGGCGTTAAGACCCGTATGCAGCCATCACTCTACTGTCTCATGTAAGGACACATCTCAACCAGTGGACGATAGAGTTGAACATCTTAGGAGGGGTCTCCTAATCCGGGCTAGCCCCAAAACTGCACCTGTTCGTAGACGCCTTTCTTCAGGGGTTGCGTGCACATCTACAGGGCCAGAAAACCTCAGGGCTGTGGTCAGGAAAACAATGTACTTGGCACATCAACAACCTCGAGTTGGAGGCACTCATTCTGGCAATGTCACATATGCGGGAGCAGTTACGGTACAACTCGCAATCTCCACCGACAACAGTATGGTGATGGTGGTGTAGGGACTGCGCAATCAGGGGACTCCATACTTTGCCACGCGTTACAGTTCTTTCATCTAGTGGATCACCTAGGACAACAATTTCCGAGTCCAGCACATCCCCGGATGTCAGAACATTCTGGCGGACACCTTATCCCGACCAGACAAGGTGGCTACCACAGGTTGGAAGCTCCACCCAGAGACGTTTCAATTGCGGGCCCCTCTTAAGCCCCTCAATGCATCATACTTTTTCAACCTCTACAGTTAGACAATTTTTCTCTTGGCCTTAGCCAGAGCGGGGCAGGTGAGTGAGTTACATCTGTGTTCGTTTTGAGCATGGTATGCAGGGAGTGGTTTACCTCAGTCTGTGCTTGGATTTCATAGTGAAGAATCAGCTACCAGGGCAAGCTGACCAGTCCTCCACCATTCCACCAATCTCCACGATTGTGGGGGTTGAAGATGATGGTGCCCTGTACAAGCACTACACGAGTTTTAATCCGCCACTTCAAGACTAGGCGTGGCACAAGGAAATGTCCACAACCAAATTCAATCGCAAGACCATATCACTATGGTTACCTGTAGTTCTGCAGGCATACCAGATCGCCAACCTTGATACACTGAGTGAAAATAATTTTCACAAGATCAGAGCGGTCGCCTCAACCATGGCTCCGACAGTGTCCTTGCCAGCTTAGCTAAGAGATGTGGCACTTGAAGACATCAAAGGCGTTCGTTGCTTTGGCCCTGTGGTAGTAGCCCAGCAGGTGACCGTCCCCTGACGCAAATAATGAACTCTTCCTGTCAGGAGCCAGTCTTACCCGACTCCCACAGTGTTTTGACACGCCCGTAAGGGGGAATATCAGGCTTATATAGCCTTGGCTGGATAACTCAATTTTTAGATTTTACCTTACGTTATTTTCTTGTTACTGTTTGTTTACCTTGACTTATCCTCATTTCTCATTTCTCCCTGATGGAAAAGATTGAACGAGTATAACCGATCGGCGCTTGATACGTCATTCGTTTCCCTTAACACGTGTGTCACTTGAAGGGTTTATATATATTTAGGATTACATCTGAAGGTATACCCACCGTCATTAAGATGTAATGCAGGATAAGTAAAACATTTAGTAAAATCTAAATTTTTTACATTCGTATACTTATCCTTCATTACTGCGTCTAAGGGCTGACCTGCTTCCCCACTATGGCTCCAGAATATTTTAGCACAGTGACAGGCAGGAATGTGACAGATGTGGCGTCACAACGGACAGTCACTTGACAGTAGTGATTGGTCCTTGCAAAAGGTAGACTGAAGGTGAAAATAACTTGTTTTCTTCATCAAGGACTACTGCTAGGCACTGTCTTCTTTGTCATAAGGTAAGCAATAGATGCGTTAAGGAGTTATGCAGGATAAGTGTACAAATGTAAAACATATTTGAATTTTACTGAAATTTCTACTTGAATTACACCTCCACAAAGAAAAAAGTAGTTGCACAAAATACTTTGTTGAATTGGAACGGGACCCAGAGTGATCTCATTATCCACTAATGGTGATGGTTCGTCTGTCATATGCGTTCAATTTGTCACACTGAGTATCCAGAATATCACCTACATTACATCTAACAGGCCATATAGGAGTCACAAAGGGGCGTGCTACAACAGTGTTGAAAACATCCGGTTATAGAGATCACTAAATTTTTCAATATAATTTATTTCCAAGGGCATATTTTTCAGTTTGTAAACCAATGGGCTAAATAACAAGGGGCATAGTGCATCATGCACAAGGACATATGGTAGTAATCATAGAGCTACTCATGAGTTACCCCCAATGCAGATGAATGTTTGTGTTGAATTTGGCAGTCCAGCATCTGTAGTTGTAACCTCCCAAGTATTTCAGCTGGTACAAAATCACACATGATACAACCTGTGTCAAGCATCATCCCAAATCCCACTGCATGGACATAGCATCAACATAGTGAACTTGTCTGTTTTCAGGGATCACTTGATGTTGTAGTAACTACGTTTGACTGTAATAGTGTAAATCAGAATAGATAATAAAATTCAGTTTCTATTATGTGCAACAATAAATGATTTCTATGACAGAATGAATGCTTGTGTTCAAATAATATACTGACACTTCAAAATATTTAGTTATGTTCTAAGGTTATGTAACCAATATTTTTCATATTTAAATGCTGCAACAAATATCTATATGCAAAATGATCAGATATGTTGTTTGGGGGTTTGGGGTTAAGGGTATTCCTGTATCACAGAATAATCATCCCCACAGTAATTCATGGGTATCCACCGGTCGTCGGTAGGTTGTGGGTGTGAAACCCCAACAAATTTTTGGTCTTCCTTTCACTTGGAGGCGACTAGGCATCTCACTAAGGTGTGCAAAGCCCTTTCATACCCAAAATCAGAGCAAGGGCGCACAACCCTTGCTCAATGCCTTTAACCTGAGATCCCCCTAATGCCAAACATGTAATAAATCGTTCAACTGACTTGCAATGTTTGTTGTCTATGATTGTAATTTTGTGAAATATTTCCTAATTCATTTTCAGGCTCTTGCAGATGGCTTCATTGATTATCTCTGGACCAGGTTTCAGAATCCCAATTCAGAGACAGTTTTCAGGCAAACATCAGTGGCATATATTGGCAGCTTCATCTCAAGGGCAAAGTTTATTTCTATCAAGTATGTATACATATTTAAGTTGCATAAGATTATTATTCATTGAGAACAGTATCTAATGTCAAGGTGACAAAACTGACCTGATATGATTATGCTCTTCACCAACTTGTCTTGGTGAACAGAATATTTAGCAAAAGTAGTGGAAGGAATGAATGCCTGTGAAAAACAGGGACCTTTTGAGTCAATGTTACCAAGCAACTTTGAACTCATTGTGAATTTATGTTTTGGGGTTTTGGCTAATGTTTGTGTCTGTTCGACTGTTCACCCACCCTTTCAAAAGCAATGCATCAAAATCTCCACATTATCTGAAGTCTCATTGGATTGCCTTGTTAACCTACCTGACTAAAAGTCATGTGAGCTTATATTGTGGTGCATTCTACATTTCCATCCATCTCTTCCATTTGTCCATAACTTTGCATTTGCTTAAAACTTACTAATTCTCAATTTTATAAAGGATTTAAAGCTATTCACAACTTTGCATGGTAATGGGTAAAGCCCCAGTCACACCGGGCTTGCCACCAGGTTACGACCTATCTGCAACCGGAAAATGTTGGAATCGTGGGCAAATCGTATGAAGAGCACACGACTGATCGCAGAGGTCGTGAGTGATCGCCACAGCAAATTCGCAGGTTGCAGACAGGTCTTACATGGTCGTGCCAGCACTCGTACAATATCACGGGTGAAGAAGTTGCATGATTGGTCGTGCTACTGTTCCTGTCACCTGACAGTTGATGGTATCACCTGTCGTACAACCTCACGATCGATCGTGTGACCAGTCACGACCTATCCTGACTGGTTGCATGACATAACGATTGGTACCACCAGTCTTTAGTTCGCAGACCAGTATCATATTTTCTTGAGTAAAGCTAACAACACCATTTGGAGTGACACCAACAAGCGCTTTAAATGTTATGTGACTTTTATAATGACTGTACATTTGTGACTGTTTACCAATAGAGTAAGGTTTTTCTGTAAATAATTCTGTGCAATCTATAACAACCCTTGTATTTGGTTACAGATCTTTAAAACCTTGAGGCATAGTTGTATAATAATATCCATTGATGGCCAAACAACTAGGAAGGATAAATTGTTGTACAAAATATCAATCCATCTATTAATGACATCAGCACAACAAAGATTTAGGGCGTCCGATATTGGATGTTGGATAGTCCCTGTCATGAACCTCAGAAAACACGTCAAATAAACATGAAAACTTTTCTGCATCCACAAGACCTGTATAATAGGTTACCAATTCTGAATCATTCTTCACATAAAAAAATGTTAAATCAGGAAGTTTGACTTGAGTGGCTTGATTGCCAAAGACTTTTTTATTTTCAGTCTCAGTCTGAGTCATTGCACAGGATGTTTTCACAGGATTTAAACACTGGAACATTACATCGTCAGTTTGAGTAGACATGCTTCTAACTTCCACCATTTCTGTTTGCGATGATCCATATCTTATGCAACTGATGTCGTCTTCACACACAGCCTCACAGTAGTCATGCAGCATAATTGATGCAACGTCATAGGATCTGTCAAAATAATAAATAGCTTTTCATCACATTAAAAATATAGTTTTTTTCCGATATTTTGAGGTTAAAGGAATTAAAATTAATAAAAAATAAATTAACATAAATCTGTTAAAACAAAAGCTAATATAAGAAGTGTATTATCAAGTTTATTGGTCAATGCTCTATTATATTTTATGCTCTATATATATATTTTATGCTCTTTATATTTTATTGTTCTGTAAGTAAGAGAGACCACACCATGATTTTTATATTTTGTCTTGTTAAGCATAACTTCTCATAATAATCAACAAATTCAAAAAAGAGAAAAAACTTATGTTCCCGCTGTACCTGGCACCTTGACTGAATGTTGTGGAATGATGTTCAATTTCATCAGACTGATGAGTCCCTCGATGTATCTGCATAGTCACTTTGGGAGATTCAGGGTCACAGGCCTGCTTGAATGGGCTTTCATTTGGCTTATGGGTATCAACAAAGTCAGCATCAGACACCTGCAACAAATTATCAACAGACACTGAGACATTTTTTTCTATAACAAATAAGATGAAAGAGAGGATACATAGAATTTTAAGATCAACACAACTTGAAACGTTTTTGTTTGTTTTTTTCATTTCAAGTTTTAATCATAGCACTTTTTCACAATCACATAACATTCACAAACGATAAAACACATTAAATACACCAACAATAGCATAAATCTTATAAGAATCAACATAACTCACTGTGCAAGTACTGTAATTTTTCTTCGGAAAAATCGATGGAACATCATGCCCTATGCCTGGACCGTTACCACCCACGAAATGTTCTGAGCATATTTCCGTGTGCTTGGTCACTGTGAGGTCTTTTCTCACTAACCGAAGTCGCCTTATCCACGCTTGTCGTAGGTACTTGCTTACTGGAATGACGTGTAGAGATACTATTCTTTCACCGACTATCTTTCCCCTAAAATTGCTACAAATACAGCAGTATTGCTTCCCCATTTTGACAGCTTCGAAGCAGCACACTATTTTCAACGGAAGTTGACAGTACTCGGCGGAAGTTCATCCAACCAATTGAAGAGTTCCAACTCAAGACGGATAACTCTCATTGAACTTGACTTTTAGGAAAGTCGAATATCTGGAATTGTGTTTTTAACTTATTTTATTAATTTAATTTAAAATTCCTTTTAATATTGTTTTAATTAATTTCGGCGAAATCGTGTGAAGCGATCAGAAGATTGCATAACTCACCTTTATTCACAGCAACCACAGTCAGATTACCACTATTGACGCCTTGAAAAGAACTTTATTTGACAGAGAATGGATACATATATCATAAATGCCATACTTTGACTCATTAAAAGTCATATTTGTTGTAGTTTGACGATTCTATGTCAACTCGTAGTTCTTGCAATCACGTTTGCAGGAGCCTTGACAGTGACTGGTCAAATTGTTCCATGTGACAAAAATAACTTTTAAAGTATATTTAGTAAAAGATGCAACTAAAATATTTGAATTCATTATTCCTGATAAAAAAATCCTGTAAAGTTATATCATTGGGTAAGTTTTACCCGAATCACCGGTAGATTCCAAGAAAACGTGTACTGCTGATTGCTATTTTCGGCTTAGTTTACAAGAAAATACACAAGGTAATCTTAATCCCTGGATGAAAAACAATGCCTAGCAGAACAAAAAATACAATGTAAACGGTAACATGTCTGGTGATTTTTTATCTCAAATTTCAAATTTGTACCGACCAAGTTTCTCATCACAGTTCGTTTACCGGAATTTGCTGAAGGGGTACAGTGTAATTTTTTACTGCGATCAATATTCGAAGCTTTCTGGAAGTCAATAAATGCAGCATAAAAATGATGCCTTGTTTTTTGAAGATATTTTTGTGCTGAAGACTGTGAAACAAAGATATTATTGCTGGTGGCATGATCATGTCTGAAAACCAGCTCGGTGTCTGTTGTTATCTACTTTCAGTAATGGATGGAAACTATTTCCCATTAATAGGATCAGACATGTCTCCCTTCTTAATAAAAAGGCAATATTATTCCAACATTGAATTGGGGAAAATTCCAGAATCCAAAATAGTATTAAACAATAGATGTTTATATGGAAGAAAGTGCAAAGCATTCTTATAAAATTCCGGTGGCAAACCATCTCATCCTGGAGCTTTACCCGGTTTTAATGATTTTATGGCCTGTCTTACTTCATCTTTCGATATATAATACGAGGGCTGGCTGAAAAGTTCTAAGCCTAACTGTGAAAGACCCGTACCAAGTCAATGGTTTTCATTTATTTCTCCACATAGTTCCATTCCAGGTTTACACACTTTTGCAAGCGATGCTGCAAGGCCTGGATGCCGGTCAAGAAGAAATTTTCTTCAGCCACCCTAAAAAAAAGTCATTCACAGCGGAAATGACGACATCATTACTAGGAAAATGGCGACCGGCTAGTTCCTTTTTCATTTTGGGAAACAGGTGGAAGTCTGACAGGGCCAAATCGGGTGAATAAGGGGGTCAATGAGTTCGAAGCCACAATCATGGATCGCTGACATGGCAACCACCGGTTTGTGAACAGGAGCATTGTCTTGGTGGAACAGGACTCCTTTAGTGAGCATTCCCCATCGCTTAGCTTTGATATCTTCACGCAACTGTCTGAGTAAGTCAGCATAATATCCTCCATTGATAGTCTGGCCTTTTTCAAGATAGTCAATCAGCAGAATACCTTTGGAATCCCAAAAGACTGAAGCCATCACCTTTCGAGCAGAAGGAACCGACTTGGCTTTTTGGGGGGCTGGTGATTCCGGATGCTTCCATTGTTTAGACTGAATTTTGGTTTCTGGTTAAAAGTGATGAATCCAGGTCTCATCCATGGTTACCCATCTTGCAGAAACCTTTGTCATTCCCAACTCGTTGGTGATAATGTGCTCAACCCTCTCATGAGAGATGCCCACAACACTGGCAATATGTCGAGTGGTCAATCATCGATCAGCCATCACCATGTCATGCTGTTGAAGGCCTTCCTGGACGCGGGTCATCGTCAAGGCTCTCTCTGCCACGCTTGAATTCCGCAGCCCACTTCTTTTCAGTGGAAAAGGAAGGGGCATCATCCCTTAAAGTATAGACCATGTCAGCATGTATCTGTGTTGGAGTTAGCCCTTTCAGTTGCAGGTACTTGATGACTGCCCCTATATAGGCAGTTTTGTCCATTTCTGGTGATTTCAATGGCTAGGTTCACAAGATGGTCTGGTACAAAGACAATAATAACACTACAGTTGCAGTTCTTATGTCTATGATTCATTAAATGATTGTACTTGTTGGTGGCAAAAGTTTGTTTCAATCCGATTGAGATATCCCACTTAGGCTTAGAACTTTTCAGCCAGCCCTCGTATAATCTGAAAGCATATCCGCATTATTGCAATTTTCACAATTTAGACAATCATGTTCTCTTACAAACTCCAATACCACTTGTCAAATCAGTTTGGCATCGATGCTTTTGGATGTGTATACCAAGCCAGTGGGGACATCACCTTTACCGCACAACAGTGATTTTAGGGTGCGCCAAAATACGTGACTATTTTTATCACTTATTGCCGAGTTAAAGTGATCTGTTGTTTCTTCGGTGAAAATAAACTGCTTTTCCTTACATATCTTTTTAAAATCTTGTTTTGACTCTAAATACATTTCTAATTTTGTTATATTCTCTGATTTTCGAAGAATATGTAATCGATCATATTTAATTCTTGTATTTTGACTGAACATTACTCCTCCAACCATCCATAGGTTGTTTATTAGCAGCCTTCAAAATGGTTGGCCTCTTTTCCATGTGTCCTCTAATGATCTAAAATAAAGTACAGTTTGTCAGAAGCCTTGTGTACATTTACGTGAACACAATGAAGGAAGCTGTTCATGATTGCTTTTGCTGGGGAAGAATAAATGTTTTACTTATCCTGCATTACTCCTTAATGCATATTACTGCTTGTTCTTGACAGAGAAAAGAGCTGTGTGTGGGTCTTTGCTTGAAGAAGTTGCTCCAACTAGCTGAGAGGCCAGCCCATCACGCAGCTCCCACGTGACCAAAGGAAGTGACGTCATGGATCCTCACATTACTCTTGTCACTTGATGAGAGAAGACCTGTTTTTCTTCCTGTAACATAAAACTGATTCAAACCCTCACGTGTTTGCTATCTGAGTTAATGTTGTTCTTGTCTTTGTGTTGTGCCTACGGTTTGTATTTTGTACATTCTATGTTTGATAAACATGTGCATAACTTTATTAGACACTTACTGACGTTTTCTCAAAAGAAAACATAAGGCCAGGTGTCTTGTTGCTCCAAGTAGCCATCTTGAATATTTTGCGTAGCCAGCCGTTAGTGAACTGGTTTGCGTTCTATATTCTTTTGCTTGGTACCCCAAGTAGTATAGGTAATGATGGTTCTGGCTCACTTCCACTGGAGCTGGATTTATATACCTATACCATCACTACAGATGGAATTTTTTATGCCAAAATGACTATGCAATTCAATGATAGTCATAAGATTCAGCTAAATTGGCTCCAGCTCACCACCACCTGAAGCCAATGATATAAATTTTTATAGGTAATGATGGTTCTGGACCACTTCCACTGGAGCCAGATTTATATACCTATACCATCACTACAGAGGGAATTTTTTATGCCAAAATGATGATGCGATTCAACGATAGTCATGAGTTGTATTAAACGAAATATCAATATTAATTAATAATGGATAAAATTTACTATAGCCCACGAGGATATTGGAAAGGTGTAGGAGCAATAAAAAAATTAGCCACCACGGCTAAGGTATCTAAAGATGTGGCCAAGGATTGGTTAAAGAAACAAGCGATGTGGCAGATATATTTACCGGCACCGCGTTATATACCGAGGAAGAAGTTTGATATTTTTACAACGAATGAAGTTCATCAGGCTGACCTCTTGTTTCTTCCCCACGATAAGGTAAAACGCAAAACGTATAAATACGCTTTAACAGTAGTTGATGTGGCTAGTCGATACAAAGAGGCTGAGCCATTAACATCGAAAGAATCAACAGAGGTAGCTAATGCACTGAGTCGCATATATAAACGCGGACCGCTAAAATGGCCTAAGCTATTTCAAGTAGATCCCGGTCGCGAGTTTATGGGATCGGTAACTAAACTGTTAACAAAGAACGATGTCGAAATCGTCCGTGGTGAAAGACAGGCCCACCGCAGTCAAGCTATCGTCGAAAGATTTAACAGGACATTAGCGGAACGTTTGTTTGGCTATCAGTATGGGATCGAAATGAAATCCGAGCGATTGAGATCAACCGAATGGGTGTCACGATTATCAGCCGTTGTATCAGCGCTGAATAATGAAGTAACGAGATTAATAGGGAAGAAACCATCCGATGCTATTAAAATGAAATCCGTGACTTCCGAATCTTCAGCACCGAGGAGAGGCAAAGAACGAAAACTTCCGGATAGAGTAAGGGTAAGATATTTATACCAGGCCGGTGAACTCGAAGGAGGCCTACGTCGCACAACCGATCCCATATGGTCCCTTAAGACGTATAACATTAGTCGATTGGTTACGAAAGAAGGAGAGCCTATTCTTTATTATCTTCAAGATGGACCGGGTAGGGCATTTGTACGAGAAGAGTTGTTCATAGTTCCCGACGGTACGGTATTACCACCATAACCATAAGCATAGGTATTTACACCATCATTATCAATCCATCTCTTTGTATCTAAGGGGGATAATGATGTCTTGTTCATTCTTAATCCATATATCCTATGATTGTAACTTCTTAAAGAGTTCATCTCGTGTTTGAACGTTCTACCGTTGAATAATGATTCTTTATACTGTTCGTGTTTGAAATGCTTTTTTACAACATACTTCTTAACGCCCTTAGCTTTTCTTATCTCTCCATTATCGGACTTCTTTATA
The DNA here is from genome assembly GCF_023055435.1 of Haliotis rufescens. Classification (NCBI taxonomy): domain Eukaryota; kingdom Metazoa; phylum Mollusca; class Gastropoda; order Lepetellida; family Haliotidae; genus Haliotis; species Haliotis rufescens. The sequence goes on from NW_025963979.1 coordinate 1,308,173, forward strand.
GAATACATCTTAGGTCTTAATCCCACATACTCCGCTATAGGGGTCCCAGCACATTCATCCTTCATCTTACCTAACACCTTTTTATTTACAACGCTGTGCAGTGGATTATCTTTTGGGTAATCGCTCGTGTCGTACATATCTATTTTTTCTGCCATATCTTTATACACATCCTCGGTTTGTATTTCCATCAACAAAGAATCTGTGTTGGTATATAACACCTCGCATCTATCGCCGTATTGCTTCTTAAGTTCGTTGTAATAAAAGTCATACATTAAGTGTTTTGACAAGTCGAGAATACTCATACCGACGTACACCGGTCTGTTGAATTTTATATTACTCTTCTGCATATGCAACGCGGCTAAGTCGTTATCGAATATCTTGCTTCTGTTAAAAGCCGGACTGGCTATAAGTTTCCTGAGTCTTTCTTCCTCATTAGATCTGACTAATTTAACATCAACACGCTTCCTTAGATTCTCCATAGTTTTACCAAATACCGAGTTATTCATGAGCTTATACAGATTCTTTTCGAAATCGCTGGTAGCTATCTTTCTTAAATCTGTGTTCAACCTTATATAGGGCTCCATCCAAGGGCTTTGATCGAACTTTAGAACTCTGTGTATTTTCTTAAGTTTCATACCTAACGATAGATACAACTGGAGATTTCTGTAGTGAACTATATATTTTGTTTTATCCATCAAATTTGGTACGAGTTTTTCTACGTTAGCTAACCTACTATTACCCATCAAGGAGCGTTGATATTCCGACATCCAATCTTAATTAACCATTAATCTTTTGGGAGCTAGTGGATAACTGTTATGATCTTTATGTAACGAACTTGGATATTCCAAGTCAACTTCTAGTATGTACCCTTTATTCACATCATTATTATGGATATTAATAACATTGATATCATCGACCCATTCAAAACCACCCGTGGGTAAAGGTTGACTCATAGCCCATCCGTACAAATTGTTAGCGTCGAGATATAATATATGCATGTCGGGTTTACTCGGATCGTATCCTTCCACTAATTTATTATTAGCCTTAGAATACCTTTTAGCTGCCATCGCTTTACCACCTCTTAATCCTTTCTCAATAAACAAGTGCATATCGTAATCTGTGAGTAATTTTAGTTCTACGCCGGTCTTCTTCAACAATGCATCCCACGATAGTCCGGGACTGGAATAGTACCATGCCGGGTCCAAGCCGTATTGTTTGAAACATGTCTTTCTAAATATCTCGAATATATCGGCGAGTAACAGTACATCGGTTTTTAAGTACAGATCGTGATAATCACCTAACTTCTTACAACCTAATTTATCCCAGACCGTCAGAGCGTGTTCATAATCGGCATCTGTTATTCTAGATTCTGTTAAGTTACTATAGAATGATTCGAGGGGTGGTAATTCAGTTTCTTCGAATCTAGACCAATCATCCATATATTCGTAAGGATATACACCTTTTCTCAGCAACAAATGACGAGTTATCTTATCGGTATATTTATTTGTTATCGCGAAGTCATCGGGATTGTTCGCATTAGCTAAATTGTCCAGGTAAGATAACAGAAACTGTACGGAGTCTATGAATCTAAGCCCATTACTTTGCTTTGTTCTAGATTTCCCATCCTTGTCCCTATAATGTATAGGTTTAGTCAACGAGAACGATATGTATTTTTCCATATTGTTAGGAATGCACGTTAAACCGCCGTCGGTCTTTGAGATAGCTTGCATAATGAGATGTGAATCGTATCCCCTAAGGTTATGAAAGACAACGGGGATGGGTATTGTTTGAGAATTCATATTTAGTTTCAAGTTACACTCGTTATGAGCGGCTCCCCGATAATTACCCGTGACGTGACAATGATCTCTTACGGAATCCCCATTCAGGGGTTTGTTACAAACATGACAACTCGTTGACTTCTTATGGGCCCTCCAATCATCCCTCGTCATACGCATGGGTTTATTACACGATAAATTTTCCCTGATTATTCTCTCTTCATTTTGTAGATATTCTAGGAACTTTCCCGCTGCATCAGGTCCTCTGTAAATCACGGGAGTGTTTGTTTTCCAATCATACCTTACAACTATATATCCAAACCCACAAGGAATATGTTCTTGAGTTTTGTACGTAAAACTACTATGGTTGGTATTTTCTATGGGTTTGATAAGCGCTTCGAAGTCGGCGTAAATTACGTACGGTACTGGCATTTGATTACAATAATGTTCAAATTTTAATATATTTTTTCCCTCTTTAGGCATATCGATCCTGATAGCATTCTGTCCAACACCTCTACAGTCTTCTTTATGCGCTTCTAATAGATCTTGTCTGCTGTACCCATGCAGGCATCTTTCACAGAAATATTTCTTTCTAGCATGTTTTGTTTGATCGTATAATAGCCTGTTTAAACTCTTTGTCCACGTATAATGATATTATACGTGGACTTTTTGGATCAGAAATGAATTGATTCTGGGGATATTTTCCGGAGGGGAGCTTATCCTGTGTACAACAATTCCTTTAGAATGTCGGAAAACATTTATAGCTAAATTATTTTGCTTTTCCACCTTATCAATTTGTGATATTGGTGTAGGTTCGTCTATACCATCGAAGTTGAGTCCATCGTTTTGGGGATAGCTAGAAGGTCTATCCGGATTTTTGTCTACGGGGAACAATGCAGATCTTATCATCATTCTTAAACAGTCATCGGATTTATTTTTTACGTTAATTATGGCTTTTTTCTTCTTATAATACGGGGGTAAATCTATATAAGATCCACCTTTGAAGGGCATATAATTCGCTATATCTAAATATAAACTATCGATTTTATCCACACCCCAACCCGAACCTCTATTAGTCCAGCGTTCTAAAGTTTCCTGTATTCTCTGAATTGATGTATCTAATGATGAGTTTATAGTATCGGATTCGGTTATAACTTCTTGATTGCTACGGAAATATGGTTCGGTATATTCGGTGCTATCGTCTGTGTTACTTTTACTCAATGTCATTTTAATCGTTGAATATCATCATTATCATTAGGTTGATTATTATCTAGTAAAGCGATCAATTCAGCTCTTCTCATTCGAGAATAACCTCTCAGCCCACTGTTTCTCGCTCGAACTTTGAGTTCTCTAACAGTCTGGGGTGGTCTGTTGTATTCCAAACCAAGTAAATCGATCAATTCAGCTTTTCTCATACGAGAATATCCACGCAGTCCACTTTGCTTTGCCATAGCTTTTAATTCTCTGACAAAAACCATTGTGGTTGAATAGTATATGCAAAATGAGACAAATGTCTAATTGGTTGTTTTCATATATCTGAATACATATTCTCCCCAACCTATTCCTCTCATTGATGTAATCTCTCTTCCTAGCATAAATAATCTGGTTCCTGACCCTATCAGCACCGTGTTTCTTGCATAAACAATAACAACCTTTGACCCCTATCCCGCATTCAGAACACGTATAGTTTATGTGTCCGCGCCTGATGTAATAATTGTGTATACCGCAGTAAAAATCAACACAGCGTCGGTTACAAAGAGTAGTCTTACCCATGAGTGTAAACTTGCGGTTATTCATGGTATATACATCTATCATATCATTTGTCTAAATGCAAATCACAGCTACACTGTGAGATATTGATTAGGCTATTTATAGATCGCTCTAAACTAGGTCACTCTGACTTATGCATGGTATAGCTGAAAATCAATAGAGAAGTCAATCCAATAATAATAAATGTGACCTCTCGGTTCTTTTGTTCCTCTGACGGTGTATAAAACTGACTCATTGTTGGTCTTGGTATTGGGTCTAGTTTTTTCCCATAAACGAGGAAGTATTCGTGCATGGCAGATTCAACATCCTTAAACGTTTGAATTGAATGTCCTTCCTTAATCAGTTGTTCATGAATAAAGTCTAATCTCTTCATTCTCTGCTGTGTATATTGCAACTGGGCTGCTTGGTATTGTTCTAAAGCTTCGTTATGTCGTTTACGTTCCTCTTCAACTTCTTTAGCGTTTGATTCCCTCATACTAGAAAATAAAAAATTACTCCCCGAAAAAGCTAGAGCATTAACAACAGCTCCACCGACCATCATCGCAATTGTTGCCATATTCAAATCTTTATATGAATATAAATACTCAAATGTTTAATTACTTCATTATGTCTTCCGGGATAAGTCCTTGTTTGATGAGCATATCCTTCGTTGCCATAGCTAATCCAATATCCAGAACCATCATTGGTATGTCATATCCATTAAAATCTAGCTTGGGAGGTGTGGCTTTAGTAATCATTTTAGCCATAGCCAAGCCGGTGACCACCGCTGAATGATACGTCGCGTTTACCAACATTTTACCGTCTGTAACTGGAGTAGTCATGCTTCTTATAGCATTATATGAGGACTAACCTCTAATTGAACTTGTTGTTGCGGCGGGGGTGATGTTTTCTCTTCTCCGGTCTTATAAAAGAACCATACAGCCGCTATACCAGCAACTCCTACTAGTGCCCATGTTTTAATCGGATTTGAATTATTTATTAATTTTGCTTTGCGTGCCAGCCCTCCCTTTCTTCCTGCAGCTAATTTCAAAGGATTCTTTGTCACTCTGGGTTGTATTTTTGTTTTCTCATTCACATGTGGTGCATCCTCATTCACTGGTGGTTCCTCATTCACTGGTTGTTCCGCAATCTGTTGTGTGTTCACAATCTGTTGTTCCTCGTTCACAATCTGTGGTGTCACCTGTGTCTCCATTATTAATTTGAACTTCGTTCTTTATATTATTAAGTGGGCATGTATGTTTAAATTGACAATACCTAGCCGTTATTAAAGCTGTGGTGAACGGAGCTAAGAACATTCCGAATCTATGATAAAACTCACAGCTCACCGAGCTTAAAGCGTGTTCGATGAATGGGTCTTTCTCTAGAGATTCGCATAAATACAGGCGATGTTCTGCCGGGATGGGGAGAAACGTACTAGCTACGGCTGTGTATAGTTGTAATATAGAAGACCCTATCGTTTTAGTCATGGTAGCTCCCAGTCTAGACTCGTAACGCGCGTACAGTTTTTTAATTTCTTCGTCGGTCATGTTATCAATTTTTTCGATGGTATAATTTTCCCCCAAATATTGGGAACATTTTCCACCGGCTACCAAAGCGGCAAGTCTTTCTCTATGTTTATCTAAAGATTTATCAGCATGTTGATCTACATCAGATTCTTGGAGCATTTGTTCGATGAGTTCGTCGCATTCCATAATGTAATACCTAAGGAGATATTTAAGTCTAACATAATATAATATGACATATCCAATACATCCCGTAATAATGAACTGTTGCGAAAGAATGAGGATTTCGAACCACATTTTATGTTATATTAACCGCTAATGTTCAATTTGCTACATTTTGTTATAATTTTGCTATTTTTGCGATAATTTTGCTATATTTTGCTACATTTTGCTATTATTTTGCTACAATTTGCTACATTTTGCTAAGCAATTGCATAAGCAGCTGGTTGATCGGTTTTTAATACGAGTTTACAGTGCTTCGTTGCCGCTAACTGTTTTCTGACTTTATCTCGTTCCCCCTTGGTATAAATGACGTCATTTTCACGTAACCATTCTTCGAATGAATCTCGGTCTTTGCAATGAAACAGTGCTACCCATTTGGTCTGCTCTCTCAGATCTTTCAGGACAGAGTTGTATTTTTAAGTAAGTACCCAAACGCTATGTTGAGTATGCCGTCCGGAGAATGCTAAACACGAAAGCATATCTTTCTTTTTTGTGAGTTCTTTACTCGCGCTGCAGTCGTCTATTACGAAAAGGGTCGATTTTCCTTTGTATTTCTCGTGACATACTCGGAGGCAGTCTTGTAAACGATCGCCCGGATCGACTCTGTGTACCCCGTCGTCATTCATTACCCAATCTCTCGATAAGTATGTTTTATTAACGCTTATAGTCGGGCACAGAATAATAATATGATCGAAAACGTCCCGATAATGACTTTGTAAAATATCTAGAATAAAAGCTGTTTTTCCGCAGCCCGTTTGCCCGCATATGATAGCGCAGTGTGGATCTTTAGGTAAAAGATTATCAATAGATTGCTTGCAGGAATCTCCCATTCTGTATATTAAGTTGCGCATCCATAATCACGTACAAATATATGTTTAATTTACCAGCCGATTCCTGGAGCTTCGTTATCTGTATGGTGGCACCCTCGCTAGCATTTTCTATTCTCCTCCCACTGCCGTGTAGTTGGTCATCGTCCGTTGTTTGCATGTCGAGCCATAGCGTGTACTTCGTGGTGAGGTATTCACCCATCGATACACGAGAGACAGATCTTTCACGACCGCGTTAACTTCCGGAGAACGTTTTATAGAAGGAAGTTTTTTAATCTCATCCCACTGGTGATACGCTAGCATTCCTTGGCTATATAGTTGATTAGGAACGCCCTCGATAGTCAATTCTACTTTTGTAATCTTGGGATTGTAGAACTTCTCGGTATTTCTTTTAAACGCATCGGAGGGGTCCTCGAACAACATTAAAATACCCTTCAGCGACCTCGTGGGGACGTTTAGATTGATATTCCACATCGTATCTTTTTTGTCCCTCGTGATCTTTCGGTGTCGCAGCACGTGATCGTACAAAATGGCTAAACTTCCCGTATACTGGTTACGAATTTGTCTGGCTAATTCGGGATCAGTTATCATATCGTACTCCAGAGAGATATTGTCAATGGAATAGCTAGTATCTTCATTAGACGATCTGATTACTCTACCGTAGTCATTAAAAGTGAGTTCGTATTCTAACCTATCGCCTAGGGATGCTTGATGAAAAGGGCATGTGGGAATCTAGTAATTCAAAGTCTAGGGGAACATAGAATCGGTTACCTAATGCGTCGGCAACGGCCTTATCTTTTTCATTGGTACCAACACCATTTTCAGCACCCACGCGCAGTCTCAATGTTTTCTTATTACAAATACCTTGGTACTGACAGTTTTCCCGCTCTTTATCCGTTCTCCAGAGATCCATGTAACAATAGTATACATCGCTATCGTCGATACTCAAAACCTCATTACCGCTAATTTTAATCGCGATTTTCTTAACGATAGCACGACCTATGTTCTGAACGGGCTCCCTGTCAACGTCTGTAGAAGTCAAACTAATCGTAAATGCTAGTCGGACAGTTCCAGGAACTAACACATCGTGTGCGCCGAGATTAGGAAAACGAACCAGAAGCGTTTGATTCTGATCGATGGTACTACGGTTATTTGTTATAGTTACAGACTGACGAATTGCTTTGACCCCTAATGGATCTCGAAGTCTACGTTGTGGGTTTAACTTGCGTCCGTATTGCGAAGACATTGTTTATATTGAAATTATGTACCCTATGTTTAATATAAAAATGGCTAATTTTGAACATAATGACTTAGATCTAATCACCTTTGATGACTTTGATAACCAGAATCCAATCGAAGATACTGATGAAACCAGCTTTATGAACCCAACCGTAAATGATGCCCTTTTACAATCAGCCGTTGATGATTATTACGATACATTAAGAGAAGATAAAAATTATGTTATCCCAATAGGTCGTGAATATTGAAAGTTTATGCTAGATAGTAAAGGAATATTGCGACTGCGTGACTCTCCGCGTATTGATCTTATGCATTATAGTACTTGTAAGCCCCTAGCCTTGTCTACTATAGCTGGTAAACATAGCCGCGAGTTTGTTCGTGATAAATTAGGTTTTGTAGAATACGGACGAGCAAAACTTCCCACGAAGACTACTAAGGTTCTTAGGACTGTGCGGGAAGAACTCGGTAATACAGATAATTTGGAAGAAGCCTCTAACGTGGCCTCGAACGGACTCGGAGAAATCTTAGATACCTATTACGATAATTCCACGTTACAGGTATCGGAGTTCAGTATTAGGGAATTACGAGGTCTTGACAAGGCAATGCGAACAATGCGGGGAGAACTGATAAATAATACAGCCAAGCTATCCGAAATCGACAAGCATATAGCTAAAGAGAAAACAAAACTTGAACAGGCGGGCGATGAGTTCAGTAGACGCCGCGTAGCGGAAAGATTGCGTAACTTAGAAGACGAAAGATCGGCCCACCTCGAGGCTGCTTCCAGTAATAGAAAGGCACTTCGTTCGCAAATCAGTCGTATTCGAGAAACTATCGATCAAGTCCTCAACGATGACACTACACTGGCCGATAAAATTAAAACATTGTTCAGAGAACAGGGAATAACCATTGCCAGTATTTTAACCGCGTTCGGATTTATTATATCGACTTTGACTCTCTCGTTAACAGGTGGCAGTACAGGTGGAGGTGGTACACCGCCCAACGATAAAAATGGTATAAAAGAGTCGATAAAAAAGCATTTAAAAGCATTAGGTTCAGCACTGGGAAAGCTCGCTGGGAAAGCCGCGGCCGCACTTCCCGGTATAATAGGGAGTATAGTTTCCTGGCTATTGAATTTATTAGCTAAGACCACCACTTGGCTTAGTCAAAACTTGTGGGGGTTGATCGTAGCAATTGCATGGCTGTTGTACGTATTCGCTGAGAACTATTTATCCACCAAATCATGAGTAAACCAACCGAGACTCCACCCACTACAAGCGCTGTTTTTTCATCGATATGTTGTTGATTTTTAGCCTCAATATGCGGTGGTACTTGTGCATTAGTAGATGTTTGAGCATTAGTAGATGGTTGTGCATTAAAAGATTGTTGAGCGATAGTTGGTGTTTGCAGCTTGACTATTCCATTTTCGTCCGTGATCGTTTGCGTTATTAATTCGACGTTAATATCTGAATTTATACCTGGCTTTTGTGGATCGGTAGTGATAACAATTTTATTATTATAGCCTATCACTTGACCGATCTTAAGTTCCATATTACTCGGAGACATGTATAGTCCCGGCGCATAAACGAAGTCCACTTTGGATTGGGCGTACTGTAATGCATCTTGAAAACGCTTTATAGACGATGGTATGTCAACTGGTGAATTAATGGCGTCCTCCACGTTTGAGACAAACTGTTTTTGCGCATCGAGCGCCGTCCCAGAACCGATAATGGACGTTCGTGTTTGCGATTGTGCACCGAGAATTGCCCATACATAAGTTCTTATCGATTCATTAAATCTTACAAATCCTGGGTTAGTAAAATTATTTTCCGTTTTATCATTAAGAAATTCATTCCAAGCGTTTGCAGTATCGTTCAGTTGTATAAATTTTGTAACAATATAAATTAAACCACTCTTAAAACTCATAATATCCCCTCTCCAATCGTTACTCGAAAGTTCCCAGTCTTTATACCAATGATGGGTTTTTAGAAAATAATCATACATTCTTATGTAAAGTTTGCTGGTATGCAACAAGTTAAACGCATTAAATGGGCCTTTGTTAACTTCTTTAAATAAATCATCGCTTTCTTCTTTGACGGTTATTTCCCCTGTGTAAGGAACACCTAGACCATGGTTTGCTCCTTTAATGCGCCAATCTTTACTCGTAGAAATATTAAATTCCTGACAAATACGCTCATACGCGGACCTATTGTACGGATTATTTGTGGAATTCCACGCTCCATCCTGCGGTAATGGAGCACTAATTTCTTTAATTGTCTAAATGTGATCTAACGATAGTAAGCAATCTATTTTTAATCTCCAACCAGTTCTTTGGTTTTGGCACGGAATAATTGAGCGCTTGTTGCCTCCCCTGTTCTATGAACTTTTTTTTCTAGTCTTTGCTAATACCACTGGTCTTACGATATTTTGATCGAATTTCATGCTTCATTACGTTGTATTTGGTGAGTTCCGACAGCACTAAACGAAACTCATCCTCGGATATCTTACAATCGGCCATTGCTGTCGAAATATGATCCTCAACGCTGTTCAACTTTGCTTCGGCTAGTACCCGAATATTATCGTGTTTTAATACTTTCTTTTGCAACCTACGAGAAATGAATTTTATCGCTATTCCTGCCAGTCCCGAGACTCCAGCAGCTATTTCCATGCCGAGCACGATAGGCGCGGCGATTATAGTTGATAATAAACTAACACCTGCTACACCGAGTCCCATGCCAGCTGCTACAAGAGCGGTGTCAACTCCGTCCAGAGCATTCACGGCTCTGCGATACTTTTTATACAATCCAAGTCTCAACTCCCTATCCTTCTCTATTCGATGTTTTATGTCGCTTATTTGATGTAATCGAAATCCATCAACAGTATCCATCTTTTCAAATGCTTCATCGAGCGCTGGATATAAACCCATAGTGTATATTACGGTCATATAATAGTCTTTAATTGGTCTTGCTTAAATGTTTTGAGAGTATACATCAACCTTATCAAATGTATATTATACGGCAAGAATATCTTAGTAAGAGAAATGCTGTCACTTTTAATAATTTGGACCCCCTCGAGGGTTGCAACGGGTAATGCTCCGATATGAATAATACTGCAACGATGACGTTGGTGTTTCTTGAGCCATGTAATCGCTAGACCTGGTAATATTTCGAAGGCATCTTCCGGTGCATCTCCGAACAAGACTTCAATAAGAAGCGTAGAAATATTAGGTATTGCACTCAAGTTGACTTTAATTTCATTGAATTCAGTAACCAAATTTAAACTAACATTTTGGACTGCCGGACGACTATATAACATATGACCTGGGTTTTCTGGCAGGGGGGTAACTAACACACTTTTTCGTTTTGATGGGATATAAGCCGCGAGTACGATGCCACTATTTATTATCTTAGTTAAATTATGTGCCTTACCCATCATCACATACGGTGGGGTAATGACGATATTCAATAGCCACTTGATGTTTGCTTCGACCATAGTCCATTTTTTATCGCCGTTGTGAGTAAGATTGTACGAAGTGGTTTTTTTAAGGAGTCTACTAACAACGTCGACATCGCTTAAATATTCTAGATTACCCGTGAATGTAACTTCTTTCCGCTTGTATACATTATCTTGTAAGTGTAAAGCGTATAACTTACCATAGGTACCGGGTTTATCGAATCCTTCTGTGTCTCCGAGATCGGAAAGTGCAATTGTATTACATTGTCTGAGCGTTCCAGGGCCTGATGCATCAACCATTATTTATAATATGGAGTGTTACACTTAAGTATCCTATATGTACAGGTTGGTGTTTTACATCTAATACAGAAATTTTAAGGTCTGAAATAATACCACTCTTTAATTTTTTATATTGTAATGTTGAGAAAGATTCCATTCTACCGCTATTATATTTTTCATCTTTCACTGGAACAGATCTGAGCAGAGTTGAAGGACTTTCTAGTTGAATATTATCCGTCTTGCTTATTTGATCAAGATGGATGCACAACTCTTTATAGGGAACTAAATCGGGTAATGTCTCTCCCTGATCTGATAACTTGTAGAATGTGTTAATTCCTCTCCATCCAAGTGTACTTGCCAAGTTCTCCCAAAGAGTTACACCTTTTTCTCCAGCGTTTAAAATCAGCATCCCATTCGACTCATTTTGTGTGAGACTAACTCCATTAGGCTTAAAATTTTCATCATTGAGTGAGCATACGCTGTAATACCCATCAGGTATAATTATGCGAATGTCATGATTATTACTGTTTTCACCTAATATAATCATCACATTATTTCTTTTCGCAGCACTTATATTGGTCCACCTCGGGTAATATGTTACATCGCATAGAGCTACTTCGAGTTGTCCATCCGAGTTATCGATAGTATGAAGCAGTTCAATAGACTGACCATTTGTTATTCCCGGGAGTGTAACATATATATTAAATATACAATGATACTATATCATAACTTAAATATGAAATCGAGATACATTACTAATCAATCGATTATAGTAACTGCCTCTGGTGCTGAATTTTTCGTTAAATTCCCTGATATCTTTGAAAAATACAGAGTCACGGCAACTAGCGATAAAATGGTGCACCATTGGTTTCACAATCCGATGCAATTTTGGCAGAATCAGTTAAACTTTGCCACAACGGGATGTGGCGTATCTCTTTATTCCCCAGGATTTGAACTAAATAAGTCTGTTATATCATTTCACGTATACTATCAGATTCGACGTATACTTAAAGAAATTAGTGCTCCGTTACTGCATGATCGAGCGTGGAATTCCACAAATAATCCGTGTAATAGGTGGGCATTCGAACGTATTTGTCAGGAATTTAATGTTTCTACAAGTAATGATTGGCCTATTAAAGAAGCAAGCGATGATTTAGTTAAAGAAGTTAATAAAAAAGGTTCATTTAATGCGTTTATGTTGGTGCGTACCAGCAAACTTTACTCAAGAATGTTTGATTATTTTGCAAAAACCCATCATTGGTATCATGGCTGGGAACTTTCGAAATTTGATTGGAGAGGGGATATTATGAGTTTTAAGAGTGGTTTAATTTATATTGTTACAAAATTTATACAAATGAACGATACCGCAAACGCTTGGAATGAATTTCTTAATGATAAAACGGAATATAATTTTACTAACCCAGGATTTGTAAGAGTTAATAAATCGATAAGAACTTATGTGTGGGCAATTCTCGGTGCGCAATCGCAAACACGAACGTCCATTATCGGTTCTGGGACGGCGCTCGATGCGCAAAAACAGTTTCTCCAAAACGTGGAGGATGCTATTAATTCACCAGTTGACATACCATTGTCTATAAAGCGTTATCAAGATGTATTACAGTACGCTCAATCCAAAATGGACTTCGTTTGTATGCGGGATTATACATGTCTCCGAGTAATATGGAACTTAAGATCGGTCAAGTGATAGGCTATAATAATAAAATTGTTATCGCTACCGATCAACAAAAGCCAGGTATAAATTCAGATATTAACGTCGAATTAATAACGCAAACAATCACAGGCGAAACGGGAATAGTCAAGCCACAGTTATTTACTATCGCTAAAACATCTACTGACGCACAACCACAAGTGTCACTGCATATTGCGGCTAAAAATCAACAATATATCGAAGGAAAAAACAGCGCTTGTATTAGGTGGAGTCGCGGCTGGTTTACTCATGATTTGGTTAAATAGTCTTTAGCGGATATGTACAACAGCCCTGCAATTGCTACGATCAGTGCCCACAAGTTTTCACTCAGCCAAGTGGTGGTCTTAGCTAATAAATTCAAGAGCCAGGAAACAACACTCCCTATTATACCGGGAAGTGCGGCCGCGGCTTTCTCAGCGAGCTTTCCCAGTGCTGAACCTAATGCTTTTAAATGCTTTTTTATCCACTCTTTTATACCATCCAACGTAGGCGGTGATCCGCCGCTACCACCTGTGCCACCGGTTAACGAGAGAGTCAAAGTCAATATAATAAATCCCAACGCGGTTAAAATACTGGCAATTGTTATTCCCTGTTCTCTGAACAATGTTTTAATTTTATCGGCCAGTGTAGTGTCATCGTTGAGGACTTGATCGATAGTTTCTCGAATTCGACTGATTTGCGAACGAAGTGCCTTTCTATTACTGGAAGCTGCTTCGAGGCGGGCCGATCTTTCGTCTTCTAAATTGCGCAATCTTTCCGCTACGCGGCGTCTACTGAACTCATCGCCCGCCTGTTCAAGTTTTGTTTTCTCTTGAATTATATGCTTGTCGATTTCGGATAGCTTGGCTATATTATTGATGAGTTCTCCCCGCATTGTTCGCATTGCCTTGTCAAGACCTCGTAATTCTCTCTAACTGAACTCTGAGTATGGTACCTGCAACGTGGAATTATCGTAGTAGGTACCCAAGATTTCTTCGAGTCCATCCGAGGCCACCTTCGAGGAAGCCTCCAAATTATCTATGTTGTTAACGAGTTCAGTACGCACAGTCCTAAGAGCCTTAGTAATCTTCGCGGGAAGTTTTTCTCGTCGTGAGTAGTCCACAAAATTTAATTCATTACGAACAAAGTCGATGCCGTGTTTAGCGGCTATCGTAGACAAGGCTAGGGGCTTACGAGTACGAGAATTCATAAGATCAATATCCGGAGAGCCACGCAGTCCCAATACCCAATCACTTTCTACCATAAACTTTGAATATTCATGAGCAATTGGACTAACATCTTTAATGTCATTGTAATAACCATCAACAGATGATTGTACAAGTTCATCCATAAGATTTGTCCCACCAAAGCTGGTTTCATCAGTACCCTCTTCGATTGTATTCAGGTTATCGTAATCATCTAGATCAAAATCAGTCATTTTTATATTAAACATATGGTTATATAATTTAAATATAACAATGTCTTCGCAATATGGACGCAAGTTAAACCCACAACATAGACTTCGAGATCCATTAGGGGTCAAAGCAATTCGTCAGTCTGTAACTATAACTAATAACCCTAGTACCATCGATCAGAATCAAACGCTTCTGGTTCGCTTTCCTAATCTCGGCGCACACGATGTGTTAGATCTGGGAACTGTCCGACTAGCATTTACGATTATTTTCACTTCTACGGACGTTAACAGGGAGCCCGTTCAGAACAAAGGTCGTGCTATCGTTAAGAAAATCGCGATTAAAATTAGCGGTAATGAGGTTTTGAGTATCGACGATAGCGATGTATACTATTGTTACATGGATCTCTGGAGAACGGATAAAGAGCGGGAAAACTGTCAGTACCAAGGTATTTGTAATCGGAACACATTGAGACTGTGCGTGGACGCTGAAAATGGTGATAGTTCCACCGTAAAAGATCAGGCCGTTGCCGACGCATTAGGTAACCGATTCTATATTCCCCTAGACTTTGAATTACTAGATTCCCACATGCCCTTTTATCAAGCATCCCTAGGCGATAGGTTAGAATACGAACTCACTTTTAATGACTACGGCAGAGTAATCAAAACCGGTGGTGAAGATGCTAGCTATTCCATTGACAACATCTCGCTGGAGTACGATATGAAAACAGATCCTGAATTAGCCAGACAAATTCGTAACCAGTATACAGAAAGTTTAGCCATTTTGTACGATCACGTGCTGCGACACCAAAAGATCACGAGTGACAAAATAGATACGATGTGGAATATCAATCTAAACGTCCCCACGAGATTGTTGAAGGGTATTTTAATGTTGTTCGAGGACCCCTCCGATGCATGTAAAAGAAATACCGAGAAGTTCTACAATCCCGAGATTACAAAAGTAGAATTGACTATCGAGGGCGTTCCTAATCAACTATATAGCCAAGAAATGCTAGGGTATCACCAGTGGGATGAGATTAAAAAACTTCCTTCTATAAAACGAAGCCCGGAAGTTAACGCGGTCGTGAAAGATCTGTCTCTCGGGGGTATATTGATGGGTGAATACCACACCACGAAGTACGCGCTATGGCTCGACATGCGAACAACGGACGATGACCAACTACACGGCAGTGGGAGGAGAATAGAAAATGCTAGCGAGGGTGCCACCATACAGATAACGAAGCTCCAGAAAACGGCTGGTAAATTAAACATACATTTGTACGTGATTATGGATGCGCAACTTAATATACAGAATGGACGATTCTTGCAAGCAATCTATTAAAAAAATTTTACCTAAAGATCCGCACTGCGCTATCATATGCGGGCAAACGGGCTGTGGAAAAACAGCTTTTATTCTAGATATTTTACAAAGTCATTATCGGGACGTTTTCGATCATATTATTATTCTGTGTCCGACTATAAGCGTTAATAAAACATACCTATCAAGAGATTGGGTAATGAATGACGACGGGGTACACAGAGTCGATCCGGGCGATCGTTTACATGACTGTTTACGAGTATGTCACGAGAAATACAAAGGAGAATCAACCCTTTTCGTAATAGACGATTGTAGCACGAGTAAAGAACTCACAAAAAAGAAAGATATGCTTTCGTATGTAGCATTCTCCGGACGGCATACTCAACATAGCGTTTGGGTACTTACTCAAAAATACAACTCTGTCCTGAAAGATCTCAGAGAGCAAACCAAATGGGTAGCGTTGTTTCATTGCAAAGATCGAGATTCATTCGAGGAATGTTTACGCGAAAATGAAGTTATTTATACCAAGGGGGAACGAGATAAAGTCAGAAAACTGTAATCGGCAACGAATCACTATAAACTCGTATTAAAAAACGATCAACCAGCTGCTTATGCAATTGCTTAGCAAAATGTAGCAAAAATGTAGCAAAATTATAGCAAATTGAACATTAGCGGTTAATATGACATAAAATGTGGTTCAAAATCATCATTCTTTCGCAACAGTTCATTATTACGGGATGTATTGGATATGTCATATTATATATTATGTTAGACTCAACAGGTGACACCACAACAGATTGTGAACGAGGAAATAACTGCACAACCACAACAGATTGCGGAACAACGAGTGAATGAGGAACCACCACCAGCGATTGCACCACAAACACAAAAACAACCCAGAGTTACTAAGAACCCCCCAAAAATAGCCGCAGGAAGAATGGGAGGACTCACGAGGAAAGCGAAATAAATAATTCAAATATTGATCCGATTAAAACATGGGCACTAGTAGGAGTTGCTGGTATAGCGACTGTATGGTTGTTTTATAAGACCGGAGAAGAGAAAACGTCACCCCCGAAGCCACAACAAGAAGTTCAATTAAAGGTTAGCCCCCATATAATGCTATAAGAAGCATGACTATTCCAGTTACAGACGGTAAAATGTTGGTAAACGCAACGTATCATTCAGCGATGGTCACCGGCTTGGCCATTGGCTATGCCTGGATAGCTAAAATGATTACTAAAGCAGCACCTCCCAAGCTAGATTTTAATGGATATGATATCGGTATGATGATTCTGGATATTGGATTATCAATAGCTACAAAGGATATGCTCATCAAACAAAGGCTTATCCCGGAAGACATAATGAAGTTATTAATTAAACATTTGAATATTTTATATTATTAAACATGGCAACAATTGCGATGATGGTCGGTGGAGCTATTGTTAATGCTCTAGGTTTTTCGGGGAGTAATTTTTTATTTTCTAGTATGAGGGAATCAAACGCTAAAGAAGTTGAAGAGGAGCGTAAACGACATAACAAAGCATTAGAACAACTCGAAGCAGCCCAGTCACAATATGCACGGCAGAGATTGAAGAGATTAGACTTTATTCATGAAGAACTGCGTAAGGAAGGACATTCAATTCAAATGTTTAAGGATGTCGAATCTGCCATGCACGAATACTTCCTCGTTTATGGGGAAAAAATTGACCCAATGCCGAGACCAACAATGAGTCAGTTTTATACACGGTCAGAGGCTCAGAAAAACCGCGAGGTCGCATTTGTGATAATCGGGTTATCAGCTGTTGCAATTTTCAGCTATACCATGACCTAGTTAGAGCGACAGCTAATCTATAAATAGCGTTGGCTGACTGCCTAATCAATATTGTAGATGTGATTTGCATTTAGACAAATGATATGATAGATGTATAAACCATGAATCAGTGCAGATTTACACTCATGGGAAAAAAAACTATGTAACTGACGCTGTGTTGATATTTACTGCGGCATACACAATTATTACATCAGGCACGGAAACATTAACTATACGTGGTCTGAATGTGGGATAGGGGTCAAAGGTCGTTATTGTTTATGCAAGAAACACGGTGCTGATAGGGTCGGGAACCAGATTATTTATGCTAGGAAGAGAGATTACATCAATGAGAGGAATAGGTTGGGGAGAATGCGTATTTAGATATATGAAAACAACCAATTAGACATTTGTCTCATTTTGCATATACCATTCAACCACAATGGTTTTTGTCAGAGAGGTAAAAGCTATGGCAAAGCAACGTGGTCTACGTGGTTATTCTCAAATGAGAAAAGCTGAATTGATCGATTTACTCAGTTTGGAATACAACAAACCCCAGACTGTTAGAAATATCATGGAACTGTTCTGGGTGAACAATACCTTCCAAAATGGCGTGCTGGATTTCTTGGGGAATTAGTCAGCAAAGAGCCGGAGTCACAGGAGACTAATCACAATTTTATTCACAAGAACAATTAACAATGAGCAAGTTACAATATCTTAGAAAATAAGTGAGGGGGGCACAGAGAGTTGGTACAACACTCTGGGCTGTGGGAGAGAGGTCTGCTTGGTAAGAGAGTCAAACCCCTTCTCTGCTAAAACTTAAATACAGTATGTATTTAACAAAAATTTGAACAATAAAAAGGAATAGGATTGGTTGATACACGATTGGTTGTGCCCTATGCTAAATGGATGGCTAGACAGAGAGGAATACTTAATCCTGTTAATCCTGTTGGACTGGCACTAATCTTGTTGACATATTTACTTAATGCTTTGGACAGAGATTATGGTGTCACTATAGACGAGGTTGTGTTGGGGCTAATCCTTAATGCACTATAGACGAGCTTGTATGGGGGCTAATCCTTAATGAGTCTAAATTGCTGAATGTTATTCTGATATAGGTGATGACAGATTTACTTAAATAAAATAGTTCAAGGTAATCTATAAGACTATGTAGACATATCTTATGTCTGGGAGATGGGATCTTGATACCTTAGGCTAGCAATCTATCTAAAAAGCTATAACTGAAACTACTGATATTTTATATATACATTTTACCTGATGATAAATATTACTTGCTAAACTATAATTATATGAAATGATGTATAAATATTACACCATGATAACTCATAAAAGCACTTGATGTGGATATAATTATTATAGGATAACTTAGTATAAATGTTATACCATGATAGAGAACTCAAAGCTCAAGTGAGAAACAGTGGGCTGAGAGGTTATTCTCGAATGAGAAGAAATGAATTGATCGCTTTACTAGATAATAATGTTGTTGATAATAATCAACAAGAACAAGATGTTGTTGATAAAAAAAACCAAGAATTAATATTTGTACCCACATCCGCCGGCGTTGGTAAATATCTAAGAGGTTGGAAGATGGATATTAATTCCAACATGGATGTTAACGATATTAAGCCCATCATATGGAGTAAAATTAACCAGAAGTTAGATGATTTACATAGTATAAAATACCAGCTGACGATTAAAATGTTATTGAGTAAAAGTAGCGCAGACGATAGCACTGAATATACCGAACCATATTTCCGTAGCAATCAAGAAGTTATAACCGAATCCGATACTATAAACGCATCATTAGAAACATCAATTCAGAGAATACAGGAAACTTTAGAACGCTGGACTAATAGAGGTTCGGGTTGGGGTGTGGATAAAATCGATAGTTTATATTTAGATATTGCGAATTATATGCCCTTCAAAGGTGGATCTTATATAAATTTACCCCCGTATTATAAGAAGAAAAAAGCCATAATTAATGTAAAAAATAAATCTGATGACTGTTTAAGAATGATGATAAGATCTGCATTGCTCCCCGTAAATTCTAAAATTGCAAATAGACCTTCTAGCTATCCCCAAAACGATGGACTCAACTTCGATGGTATAGACGAACCTACACCAATATCACAAATTGATAAGGTGGAAAAGCAAAATAATTTAGCTATAAATGTTTTCGGACATTCTAAAGGAATTGTTGTACACAGGATAAGCTCCGCTCCGGAACATATTCCCAGAATCAATTCATTTCTGATCGAAAAAGATGGAAAATATCATTATACGTGGATAGAGAGTTTAAACAGGCTATTATACGATCAAACAAAACATGCTAGAAAGAAATATTTCTGCGAAAGATGCCTACATGGGTACAGCAGACAAGATCTATAAAGTGCATAATGAAGACTGTAGAGGTGTTGGACAGACCGCTATCAGGATCGATATGCCTAAAGAGGGAAAAAATATATTAAAATTTGAACATTATTGTAATCAAATGCCAGTACCGTACGTAATTTACGCAGACTTCGAAGCGCTTATCAAACCCATAGAAAATAATCAAGATAATAATACGTACAAAACTCAAGAACATATTCCTTGTGGGTTTGGATATATAGTTGTCTACAAAACGAAGAGAGAATAATCAGGGAAAAATTATCGTGTAATAAACCCATGTGTATGACGAGGGATAATTGGAGGGCCTATAAGAAGTCAACGAGTTGTCATGTTTGTAACAAACCCCTGAATGGGGATTCCGTAAGAGATCATTGTCACGTCACGGGTAATTATCGGGGATCCGCTCATAACGAGTGTAACTTGAAACTAAAAATGAATTCTCAAACAATACCCATCCCCGTTGTGTTTCATAACCTTAGGGGATACGATTCACATCTCATCATGCAAGCTATCTCAAAGACCGACAGCGGTTTAACGTGCATTCCTAATAATATGGAAAAATACATATCGTTCTCGTTGACTAAACCTATACATTATAGGGACAAGGATGGGAAATCTAGAATAAAGCAAAGTAATGGGCTTAGATTCATAGACTCCCTACAGTTTCGGTTATCTTCCCTGGACAATTTAGCTAATGCGAACAATCCCGATGACTTTGCGATAACAAATCAATATACCGATAGGTTAACACGGCATTTGTTGCTGAGAAAAGGTGTAAAACCTTATGAATATATGGATGATTGGTCTAGATTTGAAGAAACTGAATTACCACCCCTTGAATCATTCTATAGTAACTTAACAGAATTTAAAATAACAGATGCCGATTATGAACACGCTCTGACGGTCTGGGATAAATTAGGTTGTAAGAATTTAGGTGATTATCACGATCTGTACTTAAAAACCCATGTTCTGTTACTCGCCGATATTTTCGAGATATTTAGAAAGACATGTTTAAAACAATACGGCTTGGACCTGGCATGGTACTATTCCAGTACCGGACTATCGTTGGATGCATTGTTGAAGAAGACCGGCGTAGAACTAAAACTACTCACAGATTACGATATGCACTTGTTTATTGAGAAAGGATTAAGAGGTGGTATATCGACGGCAGCGAAAAGGTATTCTAAGGCTTATAATAAATTAGTGGAAGGATACGATCCGAGTAAACCCGATGTGAATGATGCGAATAAAGGATACATACTAGAAGTTGACATGGAATATCCAAGTTCGTTACATAAAGACCATAACAGTTATCCGTAAGCTCCCGAAAGATTAATGGTTAATAAAGATTGGATGTCGGAATATCAACGCTCCTTGATGGGTAATAGTAGGATAGCTAACGTAGAAAAACTCGTACCAAATTTGATGGATAAGACAAAATATATAGTTCACTACAGAAATCTCCAGTTGTATCTATCGTTAGGTATGAAACTTAAGAAAATACACAGAGTTCTAAAGTTTGATCAAAGTCCTTGGATGGAGCCCTATAGAAGGTTGAACACAGATTTAAGAAAGATAGTTACCAGCGATTTCGAAAAGAATCTATATAAGCTCATGAATAACTCAGTATTTGGTAAAACTATGGAGAATCTAAGGAAGCGTGTTGATGTTAAATTAGTCAGATCTAATGAGGAAGAAAGACTCAGGAAACTTATAGCCAGTCCGGCTTTTAACAGAAGCAAGATATTCGATAACGACTTAGCCGCGTTGCATATGCAGAAGAGTAATATAAAATTCAACAGACCGGTGTACGTTGGCATGAGTATTCTCGACTTGTCAAAACACTTAATGTATGACTTTTATTACAACGAACTTAAGAAGCAATACGGCGATAGATGTGAGGTGTTATATACCGACACAGATTCTTTGTTGATGGAAATACAAACTGAGGATGTTTATAAAGATATTGTAGAAAAAATAGATATGTACGACACGAGCGATTACCCAAAAGATAATCCACTGCACAGCGTAGTAAATAAAAAGGTGTTAGGTAAGATGAAGGATGAATGTGCTGGGACCCCTATAGCGGAGTATGTCGGATTAAGACCTAAGATGTATTCTATAAAGAAG
This sequence comes from Haliotis rufescens, assembly GCF_023055435.1. Lineage (NCBI taxonomy): Eukaryota > Metazoa > Mollusca > Gastropoda > Lepetellida > Haliotidae > Haliotis > Haliotis rufescens. The sequence continues at coordinate 1,330,002 of NW_025963979.1, forward strand.
TCTGATAATGGGGAGATAAGAAAAGCTAAGGGCGTTAAGAAGTATGTTGTAAAAAAGCATATCAAACACGAACAGTATAAAGAATCATTATTCAATGGTAAAACGTTCAAACACGAGATGAACTCTTTAAGAAGTTACAATCATAGGATATATGGATTAAGAATGAACAAGACATCATTATCCCCCTTAGATACAAAGGGATGGATTGATAATGATGGTGTAACTACCTATGCTTATGGTTATGGTGGTAATACCGTACCGTCGGGAACTATGAACAACTCTTCTCGTACAAATGCCCTACCCAGTCCATCTTGAAGATTATAAAGAATAGGCTCTCCTTCTTTCATAACCAATCGACTAATGTTATATGTCTCAAGGGACCATATGGGATCAGTTGTGCGACGTAGGCCTCCTTCGAGTTCACCGGCCTGGTATAAATGTCTTACCCTTACTCTATCCGGAAGTTTTCGTTCTTTGCCTCTCCTCGGTGCTGAAGATTCGGAAGTCACAGATTTCATTTTAATAGCATCGGATGGTTTCTTCCCTATTAATCTCGTTACTTCATTATTATCGGTTGATCTCAATTGCTCTGATTTCATTTCGATCCCATACAGATAGCCAAACTAACGTTCCGCTAATGTCCTGTTAAATCTTTCGACGATAGCTTGACTGCGGTGGGCCTCTCTATCACCACGCCTGATTTCGACATCGTGCTTTGTTAACAGTTTAGTTATCGATCCCATAAACTCGCGACCGGGATCTACTTGAAATAGCTTAGGCCATTTTAGTGGTCCGCGTTTATATATGCAACTCAGTGCATTAGCTACTTCTGTTGAATCTTTCGAGGTTAATGGCTCAGCTATCTGCTATCTGCACGGCGTCCATACAGATGCCTGCGCCCTTGCCAAGTACATCCTCAAGGCAGCAGATCTTCTTGGCAAGGTCATACATCTAGGAGCCGCTCCCCAGTTAGCAGGCACTCCAGTGGCTATCGATCTGACTCCTCGGAGGGCGCCTTCATCCCTTGTTATGACGACACCCCTATGGACGGTGGATCCCACATTGGTCTTGACCAGGTCGCAGACTGGCTAGCAGACAGATTGGAGGCTATCGCTCCCTCGCCCGGCCTAGAGGTCGATAGCAAGACGGCCATCCGTGCTGACCCTACTTCGATCCCTCCTGACCCACTGATCAGAGACATGATCTCAGCTCTGGACGAGGACTTCAGTAAGCTGTCACTGACTTCGTCCTTCAGGGCCCAAAATTATAGACGAGATGACTTCCCAGTCCACTCTCTTCAAGTTGCGGACCATGCTCACTCCTTAGATGAGGACATGCACCGCATGACGGGTTTGAACTGCTCCAGCTCAGTCCGAGTCTCCGACAGCAAACTCGCCTACGTGGAGACTGAGATTCGCCACACGCTCAAACCTCTCTCACTGATGGCGTCGTCCTCCAGGGCCATACTGCAGGACTTAGATGGTCAATCCTATGGGGGTTGTCCTCCGCTAACTACCGTCGTATCCTACCTCCAACAACAGATGGAACAGATGCGCTCCCACATGCGCGCCGCTCTGATCGAGCTCACTACCACTGACGTCGTCACCCACAGTGGACACATACCCCCCAACCCAACAGCAGCTACTGAGCCGGAACATCACGGCACTGCTAGACAAGAAATCTATAGAGGTTGTACACGCCCCAGCCATAACACCAGGCTTCTACTAACCCATCTTCCTGGTCCCCAAGAGGGACTCGGACAAGCACAGGATGATCCACAACCTCGCCGCTTTCAACAAGCGCTACCTGGCCCGTCCACCTTACTTCAGGATGACCACGCTCAGGCTACTGCGATCCCGGATCAAGGTGCAGAGGCGCTCATGAGCCTGGACATCGAGGACACCTACCTACAGAGGAAGGCTCCAACTGCGCCCAGTTCAGATGTTCCTGGCGCCCTACATCAGACGCCAAGATCCCTCCATATCCATCGTCCTCCAGGTCATCTCAAGCAGCATCTCCGGTGGTGGACGATTGTCTCATTGACAAGGCTTACGACCTCTCTACGCCTCTTCGTAGACGCGTCCCTACAGGGATGGGGCGCACACCAGGAGGGACAGGTCGCCTCAGGGCTGTGGTCCACCGACAACCTCGAACTGGAAGCGCTTATCTTGGCCATCGCTCACTTGAAGAAGGCCCTCAGACATGCCCGGCTCTCCATCTCGACGGACAACATCACTGTCGTATGGTGCCTTCGGAACCAAGGAACGACTCACTCGACTTCGCTCCTTCAACAGACGTTCCGATTGTTTCACCTGGTGGGTCATCTGGGGATTCAGTTCCAGGTCCACCACATCCCGGGCTGCTGAAACATCCTAGCGGATGCCCTCTCTCGGCCAGGCAAAGTGGCTCCCACAGCGTGGAAACTTCACCAAGATGCCTTCGCTCTTGTTTGTCGAGACCACGGTCTCCCCAACATAGACCTATTCGCCACCAGCCAGAACTACCAGATCCACGACCTACATATCTCCGGTGCCGGATCCACTGGCTTGGGCAGTCGACACTTTCAGTGTCTCCTGGGAAGGACTAACAGCATAAGCTTTTCCGCCACCTGTACTCCTTCCCAAAGTCGTCCAGAAGATCAGATGGACACAGGACCTCGATCTGACTTTGGTCTCGACCTGGTGGCCAGCGAGGGCTTGGTTCGTCGACCTCAGAGAGCTGTCCGACGTCAACCCACTGCCACACCCAGATTGGCCAAATCTGCTGATCCACCCACACAGCAGACAGCCACACCCAGGACCAGACAGGTTATGTCTTCACGTCTGGTCCATTTACAGAGAGTATTGAACGCCAAAGGCTACTCGACAAGAGCGGCTAGGGCCATCACGATGGCACATCGCCCAACCACCAGGAGCCTCTATGATGACAAGTGGCAATCCTTCGAGAGCCTTTGCAGGGGCAAGCACCTAGACCCCACATCTGCATCGCCTCAATTCCTGGCCGAGTTCATGCTCCATCTGCGTCACAAGTGTAAGCTCAAGGGCAGTACCATCATGACCTACCTTGTGGCGCTCAACTCCGTCCTGGCAGGCTCTGCTCCGCTCATTCAGGCTGGAAGACCAAAAGGCGAAATCTTGTACACCAGCTTGGGGCTTGAACGTCATTCTCACCTTGCTGAGAGACACCCCTTTCGAGCCACTCGAAACGTCGTCATTCTACAACCTGACGGAAAAGATGGTCTTCCTACTGGTGCTCACCACAGCAGCCTGTGTCCGTGAGCTACACGCCCTAGACGTCACACGAGCAGGGAGCACACGGAGCAGTGCATCTGGGCCTGTGCTGGGACTTCATTGCAAAGAATCAGCTCCCAGGCCAGCCCGATAGATTGTTCCTCATCCCCCATCTTTCATCGATTGTGGGCGCAGAAGATGATCTAGAGCTCCATTTTTGTCCGGTTAGAGCGCTTCGCTGCTACATCCACCGTTCCAAGGAACGCCGTAGACAACGACGACGCCTCTTCATACCGGTATCTGCGACCTCGCAAGTGGAAGTCAGCCGCAACACGATTGCCCTCTGGCTATGAGCCATCATCCTCCAGGCCTATGAGGCAGCGGGATTGGACCCCCCCACGCTCCAACAACCCGCATGAGATCCGGGTGGTCGCCTCCACCATGGCGCTACACAGCAACTGCTCTCTACGCGTCATCATGGAGGGATGTTTCTGGCGATCCAACACGGCCCTCGCCATTCACTACCTGCAAGACGTTGCATTGGAGGATGTGCAAGGCACGCACAGCTTTGGTCTGTTAGTAGTGGCCCAGCAGGTCACTACTACTACACGTCATTGACCACGCCTCCAAGTCCAGAGCCGGCCTTTCGACCTCCCCTAGCGTAAGCCCTGGACTGGAAGGTTCATGCCTCATTTGCATACGGCTCGGTGCTCCAGTCTCAACCTAACCGAGCATTATTGTCAGGCTGTGCAGTACCAGGACACAACGCATACCTGACTCTTCCCTTCCATGTAATGGTCATCCAGGCCGACCAAAGCCGAAGACGGGCTGACGGAAACAGAGTTTTCTATACATGGAGTGGTCACCCGATGCTAAACACACAGCCGAGGACGGGCTGAGGGAATGGGAGGTTCCCACACATGGAGTGGTCACCCGATGCCGACCACACAGCCAAGGATTGGCTAGGGAACAGAGTCTGGAAATAACAGATGAAATTCCACATCTGAAGGTATGCCCACCTCCAGTTCCATCCGATAAAGATGCATTAAGGAGTAATGCAGGATAAGTAAAAAATCTAGTAAAATCCTAGATATTTTTATATTTGTATACTTATCCTGCATTACTGCGTCTAAAGGGACCCGCCCATCGCAGATCTACCTCCCCACGATGCCATCCGATGTTTCGGACTACAGAGTAATGTGAGGATCTGTGACGTCACTTCCTTTGGTCACGTGGGAGTTGTGTGATGGGCTGGCCTCTCAGCTAGTATGAGCAACTACTTCAAGCAAAGACCCTCACACAGCACTTTTCTCTGTCAAGAACAAGCAGTAATATTAATATGCATTAAGGAGTTATGCAGGATAAGTATACAAATATAAAAAATATATAGGATTTTACTAGTATTGTCTATATGGGACTTATATCTATCTTCAGACCACACAAATCTGGGAACTTTCATTATAACTAATTTTACATTGTCACCCAGTGTCGGCGGCTGACAAACAAAATGTAAAAATTGACAGGAAATGGGCAGGTGATCAGATTCAGTTCTGCTGTGCACGTATAAAACTTTGATAGTGTTAAAACTGTTTGGGTGAGTATCGCTTTTAGCAATATTCCAGCAATATCATGGAGAGGGACACTTGCCACCTACTATCTAAAAAATACCTTTGGGTATTTTTATAAGTATTTGAAATAGGCCCTATTTTGAACCTCTGCTGTAAGTGCTGTTACTATGTAATTGACAATTTATTGCTTGTTTCAGAACTCTGAAGACCTGCATGGAGCTGATGGTGGAATGGGTGCATCGCTATCTTGAAGAAATCTCTGCAGAGACCATATTTGCAGATGTTAGTCACCATGCACCTTTCTACTCAGTTTGTCAGGCCATTTTTTATGTCTTTTGTTTTAGAAGCAAAGACATTTTGGATAGTGAAAAAGGTAATAACCAGATTAACCTTTTGTTTTCTATGGTTGAGACCTGGTGCATGCCCAAAATTCTGTATTAAACAAATGTAAACAACATAAAACCTTTTCAATGACCATGATTTATCAAAGAATATAAGATAGGTATGTGATAAATCACAAAGAACAAGAGCGAAGTGTGGTTTATTTCATGTTAAAACAAAGTTATATGGATTTTAGTTATTTTTGTGCAATGTTATTTCATTTTGATTACCTCCAATAGACAACATAATGGCTAGATATCCTCCAGTAGTTTTCAACTAATGTTCAACCTCCAATAGTACAGAAACGCAAGCAGTTAATTCATTGTAGAATAGCCTAAACGCAACACATTCCTTTTCAAATGAATGAAATGAAAATACAACACTTTAGATTTGTTCACAACTAAAATATTACAAACAACAAACAATTAAGCATTTACTCTAGAAGGACTTGGACACAACTGTTCCATCAGGCAGATTAACTTTCAAATCTTTCTTCTCCAATGCAAAGACTGCTGTTGATTGGGCAGCCATGTCTACCATTCCACCTTTTGAGTCTTTCGTTGTAGCAGATATTCTTGCCATAGATTCCACGATAGAACTTTTGGTAACTGATGTGGCATATTTGAAGGACTTCCCACAGATAACACTGCTCACGCGATCCTCCATCTCCGCAGACGTTCTCTTAAATAAAGTGTAAACAAGTAAATTTTCAATATTCTTTTTCTGAATTACTGATATTGAGATATAGCCTATCAAGTACAAGAAAGGTGTGCATACTTTTGGAGGACATCTTTAAAAACGTGGTTATTGGTGGTATTTAGACACTGAATAAGGAAATATACTGTTCTCTTCAAAAACACTGTAATCAATGTAGCAGGTGCACTCTGAACACTTCACCGATAATCATTGCTCTTCATAAGAGCATATACGGTGATCACATGACATACAAACAGCCAGTAAACAATAATTAACAACTAAATAGTCACGCTGTGAATTAAATTACTATATTTCACTACTAAATAAGCGAAATACAACAATGCAATTTGAACTGATACCATATTACATTTTTTTCGAATTTAAGAGTGAGTGAGTGAGTTGGGTTTAACGCCGCTTTTAACATTATTCCAGTTATATCACGGCGTGTCAGCTTAATGTCGGAGGAAAGCCCGAAGTGATGCAGGTCTCAGACGTTTAACACTTCGTTGAAACCCACAAGCACGGGTATGGTGCTGACAAACCTAGAAACATAATTGGAAATACCACTTCAAGCGCCCCAGTGTACGGTTTACGTCATCCATGTGGCATTGTTATTGTCGAATCTTATTAAGACGTTAGGTCGGAATAACATCTTACTAGAAACGGCGTCATAGCTGAAGACGGGAGCTCAAAAGGCGAGCTCAATAGGTTTAAGAAATAGTGGGTAATAAGGACATTTTTACACTCCTATGTACGAGGGGTGTTCATTAAAGATTTCCCCTGACCCACTTCCGATGGACCTAGTGGAATGAAACTTGGCATAGGTATTAGTCTTTCCCAACATAGGAACCACCAAGAGTTACACACTTCTCCCATCGTTTTATGCAACTATGGAGACCTCACTTGTAAAAGCCCTCATTTTGCGTCTCAAACCAGGACTTGACTTCAGAAATGAGTGTTTCGTCATCTGTGAAACGTTTTCCCTTCAAAAATGACTTCATGGTTGGAAAGAGGTGGAAGTCAGATGGTGCAAGGTCAGGAGAGAGAGGAGGATGTGGAAGGATTTCATAGCCACAGGACCGCGCTTCTGTCTGGGCAACATGAGAGTTGTGTACTGGAGCATTATCTTGCAGGAGACGGACATCCATGGTCAGCATGCCAAGCCTCTTAAGCTTGATAGCGTCCCACAATTTCCGCAGCAGTGAAGCATAAGAATCTCCTGTAATTGTGGTACCCTCTGCCAAGAAATCCATCATCACTACTCCGTGCTGGTCCCAAAACACTGTGAGCATGACCTTGCCTGCAGAGGGTTGGACATGTGCCTTCTTTGGGGGTGGTGACTCCACATGCTTCCATTGCATCGACTGAACTTTAGTATCAGGATCATAGTGATGGACCCATGTTTCATCTTGTGTGATAAGTCTGTCACAAAAGTTTGCCTGTTTGTTTTGGCACATGTCCAAAAGATCCTTTGAACAATTGACTCGTTCCTGCTTTTGGAAAGGTGTGAGCAACCTGGGAATCCATCATGCAGACACCTTATGCATGTTCAAATTGTCATGGATGATTTTTTCCACAGACCCTACACTGATCTTGACATCTTGTGCTGACTGGCGAACAGTTATACTTCGGTCTGCCAAAATGGCGGTCTCCACTTGATGGATAGTGTCCTCATCAATGGCTGAATGGGGGCGACCAGGAATGGCAGCTGTTTCCACAGATGTCCGACCACACTTGAACTGGCGATGACAGTGTTTAACAATGTCATATGATGGGGCATCTTCCCCATAAGTTGCTTTCATTTCATCGAAAGTTTCTTTTGGTGTGCGACCTTTCAAATATAAAAACCTAATCACTGCTCGGTATTCTACTGGCTCCATTGTCACACCCTACTCTATCATAACACCTGTAAAAGTGGTAAGATTAATAGTTCGGTGCTGCAAATTCAGACATAACCCATAGATACATGTATCATTACACATGTGAAAGGGGCGGTCGGGTAGCCCAGTGGTTAAGGCGTTCGCTCGTCACGCCGAAGACCCGGGTTCGAATCCCGACATGGGTACAATGCGTGAAGCCCATTTCTGGTGTCCCCCGCCGTGATAATGCTGGAATATTGCTAAAAGCGGCGTAAAACCAATCTCACTCACTCACTCACACATGTGAAATTTCAACCAAATATGATAACCCTAAGTGGTTTAGGGGAAATCTTTAATGAACACCCCTCGTATGTCATCCTGATTTTATGAAACTCATGTAAGAATTCATGTATTACCTTGCTCTCGCTCAGGAAATACAAGAATTATGTGATCCATTTCGTATAATCAGCACGACACACTAAAAATGTCATGCTCGTATAATAATCGCATATGTATAGTATAAACCATTGTATTACCTATAATTATTCAATGTTATTAACTGATATATTCATTTCCATAAATGTCAATATCATGGTAATATACCAGTGACACTTTGAACAGTATTCCAGTAATATCACAGGGTGTAAGCTTAATGTGGGAGGAAAGCCTGATGTGCGTCTTGTCTTAGGCGTTCACTTCTTTGATTATACCACGACCACAGGTTTGGTGCTGACAAACCTATAAAACACAATTTGGGCCAACCAGGATGCGAACCCACAATCATAGGTTTCTGGCGTGCAGAAGGGACGCAACTTTGCTTCGCCAATTGCGGCACCTTAGACAACTGGGCCACCAGTGCCCCAATAAAGACAGACATACAGACAACTTACCTCAGGAGAGCTTTTTTCGAATCTCTTTATTAACAGATTCATCAACTCTTTGTGATGCCTCAAGAAGTTCTGAATCACTTTACAGAAATCAACATTCCAATAGATCACTCTTACTTTAAAAAGAAAATCTCTGCTTCTCTAAAAGAAAAATCGTTGTCTTTAACAAGTTTCACCTAATCTTTCGAATGTTTCGTTCACAATGAAAAATGCATGTGCATCTCCAATACTTTCAAACAGATTAACCTCCAATAGGTTAGTCCGATCAAGGTTGTGTTTGTGCACTCTGTTCCTATCTTTTTCATGTTTGAAGAATCAACCTCCAATTGTCAACCCTGCACATTTCTGCAACTTTGTTTTAAGCTGGATATGGTCTGAAAAGTCAAGATTAGTTTTGCACGTGCAGGCCTCGGACAAACCCCACATACAAAACTATTTATGACTTTTCTGACCATATCTTACACATAAATAGAGGTTATCACGCGAGTGTGTTTGGGGATGGTAAATATCCTGCATTAGGAATAAACGCCTTGGCGAGCTAAATACATAGTGTTTATTCCTAATACAGGATATTTACAATCCCAAAACACACAAGCATGATAACCTCTTTATCATATAATGTCATTCTTTAATTCTGTGCTTCAAAATCGCTTTCCCTCTCTCACAAACATTACCGAAACATTGCGAGTTTGGAATGTGCGCATTAATATTTATTACGTCACAGGGCAAGTGATGTGTCAGTGGGACAGTGACAGTAGCCAATATAGTTCCAACTGAAATCTGTTTCTTATACAGTGGCGAAGCAACATATACGCAAAGCAACAATTGTTTTTACTTGCCTTTCGCGGCAATCCATCAGTCTGTCCGCTAGAGTAACTGTCCTTTGTCAAAGGGAAGCTACTCTAACCCTAGTCATCACGGCCACGTTCAGACGTTGACAGTTGGCCTGTCCTGTCATAACGTTAAGAAGTGTAGTCAGATGTACACACAGCGACAAAACGAAACAAGGTAACAATTCAAACATATTTCGGCCAAATCCAACTATTTTAATTAGTGGAAAAGGTGTCAAGCCGCAGAGGTCTACAAGCACAGACATGGCTACTGATCCCGCTTGGCTAGGCCTAGTGCCTTCCAAAAATTTGTTTTCAAAACTTATATCTCCAAAGTTGCCAAAACTTATAAAATGCCTTAGCTACGTCATGGTTAGACACTGATTTTCAGTATATTAGACTGTTCTTTTAATAATGATAGCAATCATCCCTGTAGTTTATCCAGATTCCCCATGGTTAATTCTGACTCGATTGCCGAATGACAAGGGCGACGCCATGTTTGTTTATAAACACTGAAAGTAGTCCCTACTTGACCTTTGATATTTGCATCTCTATCCGTATATGACCCAAACGGATATCGTTTTTATCCGTTGGCTTTATCCTGCCGAGAAACATACCCATTATATGATAAAACATTGTTCTATCATGACGTTATATGTGGAGATTATGCACTCCCAACTTGATGAGGTAAATAGGACGACATTATTTTTTAGAGGGAAGAATATATTGAGATGTTTCCCATAGATGTAGCTGGACAGCGCAGATGAATGCAATGGCCAAGCTATCGCACCCAAAAGTAGGAGAGATATGACAATCAGTATTGGGAGAAAAGGTGCAGATAATCAATGTGAAAATTGTGAGAATGCCAAACTTAAGCCCCCTGTACATAAAATGGAGTTGTCAGATTGAATTTATGGAATCATCATTATTTAAATACTGGTAAATGTTTTTAAAGCTTGTACAATTTATTGACATCCTTATAAAGGCTGTACAAAAGTTGATATCTCATGGTTTATTCTGCCTGCTGTACTATTGTACTATAAACAACTCCCCCTTGTCATTTATTTCTTAAATAAAGAGCACTTTTTAGCAAAATATATTTTATAAACAAGGCCAGATCAGATTTGTTTTTTGTTCAACAGAATATCCTGCCAAAAAAGGCAAAAATGGAAATACTACCTATGATTTAAGATGAACCTCTCTTTAACATTTTCATCATAACTTTGTTGTAGTTGGCAGCCCCATGAATCTTGACTACTACTTCTTCCTCCTCTTGTCTATCTGTCCGTTGTAAACTTTTATATTTTCAACATTTCCTCTGAAAACATTGAGCCTATGGTGCATATGTCAGTGGCATCTGTCAACATCTCAACTGAAACATCAGCTATGGCAGCCATATAGAGAAACCCAATAAAGGCTGGAACTGACAAAAGTAATGACATTTGTTATGTTTGTTGTTAGTAATGTTTAGTTTGTTGTAGGGCCTAACATGTATGTTCTGTTGTTTGTAATATTATTAATTTGATACAACCATTCCCTTCAATTCTTGCAAATGTAATTTTCGACTCTGTATACATGTTCTCCTGTGAAACTGATGGATTCACAAATTTGAAATCTGGCATGCATGTGCCTTCTATCTATGACATCCTGTTTTGTTCAAATCATTGTTAAATTGACACCTAAACCTTTTGGAATGATAATTGCTATAAGTAGATTCAAGTTTGTTCATGGCATCATGATTGGCAGACAACTTGTGTATCGTAGACCATGTTGCAAAACATAAGTGTTGCTTTCTATTTCCCAGAATATGTTTCACCAAATGTTCTAAAACAAAGTTGACTTTAATGATGTTGCAATTTTTAGCTCACTTAACTTACATGTAAGTAGATTTGTTAGTAAACTCCACTTCAAAGTTCAAACCAAGGCACAGTCACCAGCTTGGATACAAATCGAGGGTCAGACCTACAAACTGAGACTTGGAATACAGTCCAGGAGATGAAGAGAACTTCAGTCCACTCCAATGAATGACTATGAACGGGGACACTTTATATTGAGTTCAAGAAATACATCTCTTGTCAGGTCTTGTTTGCCAGATCCCTGCTGTCTAACCGTGCTGGTTTTGGATCTTTATGGGCCTAGCATCCTGGAACTCAGTATCCAGGGAACATGTGGTCTCAAGCTACGAGTGAAGGTCTCGTAATATGTTCATCAACTCTGCTTCCTTGACATTTATCCAGACTTAAGGGCTTTACACACTGGGACCAGGGCCCACTTGCACAAAGTTATTTTAGTGCTAAGATGATTGTAATTCCCATACTTTAACATAGGCTTACGATAGTCTTAGCGCTAAGATTGCTTTGTGCAAGTGGGCCCTGGTGTGGCAGCTCAATCTGTGGAGGGGGTCGGGGGAAGAGTCAGCTTCAGAAGGTAAATAAACCTTTTAATCATTATTATCTACTGAGTGCAGGACAGGCCATAGGCCAATGACTAAACCATGCTTGAAGTCAAAGGCATTAATGTCATAATAACCAGAGGGAACCTCATAACCGGAAGTGACGTCAAAACGGGAAAGGGAGACATTAATCCTGGAAATGACACCATCAAATCTGAAAGGGATGACACTTATAACGGAAGTGACACCATCAGAAATGGAAATGATGACATCAAAGCAAATAATGTCATCATCAAGTCCAAAAGTGACAGTCTGTTTATCATCAATTTGCTTGATTCATTTCATTCATCCAAGTTGAAGTCCTCTGAAAAAATCTAATGAGTATCAATGATCAACTGTCAATATCCAACGGGATTACTAGATTTCAGAACCCACCAGTCCCTCTTGTATTTTCTGGCAGAGATGTAATGGAATTTGGTATTTGGAAGAATTATCAAACAATAATTGAATTTTCCTTGTCTTCATTGAAATTCTTGCATTCTGTTTAGCTGAATTGGTCACGTGTTATTACATTCATTTCCCAATAAATGTAAAAAATTAGGCCGCACCGACCGAAGCAGACTACTTTTATTACTACTGAATGTTGGGGAATCCAATATCACAGTCGAGAGAATTCCCTCTCTGCTCACGTGTATCGTCATGCACAGGACATTCAGCGAAATTCATGCATATTCATTGTTCATACAACCCTTTGGGACTGAAGATGCAGGCTCGCTCGACTGTTTTTTTCCCACTCCAGAACTTTCTTGTCTTTGGGTTTCATTTCTAACTAGCATTTTTCCAACTGTGTCTTCCCGTTCTCAGGGAATTAATGTTCGAATCTGGCGGCAACTGACCATGTCATTTGAAAGAGACGCCTTCTCACAGACATATTTGTTCTTAACTCTCAAATGGAGCTAAGGTTGTTGCAGTTCTTCTCGCCTCTTGCCTTGATTGACATGTCCAATGAACTTTGTTTTTGTTGATTGGCTACTGACTTTGTAGGCGCGTCAATATATGTGCATAAATTAAACAATCCCCTGATTCATGTCACGCCACAGTATGTATTCCTACACCAGGAATATTTATCGTCATTTTTGACTGCTTTAATATAAACAACTGCTTTTGGTTAAACTATGGTATGTTTTCGTTGTCGAATTTAATTATAAGCATTGACTGTGTATTTTTTTTCGGTTCATTGAGGTATGAATAAAAATACCAATGTGCAAACTTTTGTAAGAATTCACTTCGTGGATTCATACAGTTTACACATCTGTTTCTCGATTCATAGCTTAATGAAAAAAAAAAAATACAGTCAATCCTTAAATGGTTATTGTTAATTCTGAGAATGCTACCTGTTACCTCAAGAGTAATCGCTCCCACTTCCCCAATCATCTGCCTCTAGACAGCTACTTATGGATAGTGAAGAAGACTTCTGTTGAAAATCTGAAGATCTAGTCATAGTGTGAAGATTGCCAAAATACAGGATTAAGGCAAGGATGTAATAGAGGTAGTATTCTAAGAGTTATTCACAATTATAACTATTGCTTGATTTATGCAGATATTTTCTAATCCTTATGCATGTAGTTCTTATATCATTTGATTGCATATGAATAACAAGTGATGACAGGCCACAGTGACCTACTTTCATGCCATGTTTTCATGGTTACGTAAAATCCACCAAGGGACATCATGTTGGGGAACTTACAAAGGTGGCTTGATTGTGTAGAACAGACCTGAGTGAATGGACTTGTTGAGATCTGTATCAAAATAATTGCATTATTGTCAAAACATCAGTTGCATTAATGAACTTTGGTTAAATTGTGTAGACCTTTCCGTTACTGTAAAATAACTGATTGTTTTGCCCTGTATATATAAGATCTGACTTTTTAAACACTTATCAATTGTTAAGACAGGGGAATTTGTTGTGTTTATGAGCTGATAAACGAGATGTCTACTGAGCAGAGGGGGCCCCATGGAACAGCACAAACTGATGTGTAACAATGGGCTGGTTGGACGGGGACTACAGGGTAGAGTCATCGTAGTTGGTGTATATGCAATATGCTGGATAGCCTTTTAGAATGTTCCTAAGATACTTGTCACTAATATTGAAGGTAAAATACAGTTTGTGGACATCATATTTGAAGCAGACAAATCTATTAGGGTGGTAAGAAACTACTCACCATTGAGCACATCTTGTTGTTATTATCGTAAGTGTTTGAAAGGCATTTAGAAGTGATACACCTTAGGAAGAGAATTTATGGATGTCAACTTCTTTATTTATAAGCTCTCTGCCTCATAGTATTCATTCACCTGATGAAGGAGTAAGCATATACTCCGAAACATTGTGTTGTTCATTATAAAGGAGCTGACATCCATAAATTCTCTTCCTTATGGTTGTTATTTGTTTGGTAAATGTTAAACACATTTTGCAGGTTACAAATGGGCTGCAGGTCTACAGTTGCAGAGGATTGTTACTTGCAGATTAAACCCATTAAGGTCGTGTTTGCCTCTTGTGGTTGAAACCTTTTCTTCTGTAACACGGTAAGGTTAACACAAAGTGTTCCACAGTCAAGTCCTTCCTGTTCATCATTGTTGTGTTTGTAATGTTACATTTTTCTGTCTACCCATATTGTTTCAATCCAGATAATTCCTCGGAGAATAAAGCTGTCCATGAAAGGAGGCTTTCACAGAAAAAGATACATGATGAAATGTGAAACATGATTTCAAGTCAAAGTCACTCTAACAAATTATGTGTAGATGCTCTCGTAGACAATGAAATCTTAACTCTCAAATGGAGCTAACTGTGTGCTTAAAACTACATTCTCCTGTAACTATTCGGGTTTATTGATGATAGATGTAACTAACCTACCCTTTACCTTAACATTACTGGATGAAAATATCCAATATGTAAATAGGGCTGATTCAGCATTACTTTGCTGTAGTTGTATGTTGGAAATCTAGGGAACTACACTCACTTGACATTATCATGTTATTGTCTTATGTTTTTAAGCTCACCTGACTGAAAGTGAAGTGAGCTTATTTCTTAGTAAGTTGTCTGTTGTACATCCAGTTGTCTGTCTACATCATAAACTACAAGGCCTGTATGATGCTCAGAGTTGCGATCCTATTGTAAACATGGCCAGCTATATTGAAAAGTAACAATTTGTATCTTTTTGTGATATTCTACATTTTGACCTTAATATTACCTTTGCACATCAACCATACAGGCCACTATTCATTCTTCAATGGATGGGTGAATTTGCCATAAAATTTTAGTTTATGGTAGGATCGACATATATATTCCTTTGGGGGGTATTTCTTTTTAATTTGGACCTTGTTTATAACCTTACAGTACAGTTCTCATGAATTGCCAGACTGAGGAAGCTAACTTTTGCATGTATATTATGATATTTTGTTCAAATCAAGTTAAGTGTTAGATCAGAAAATATTTCAATATCAATGTTGACAACAGCTTTTGTTAAGTTTCTTTGTTGACATTTTGAACTTCTGAGCTCCAGGTGAGCTACAGTTCTGTGGCACCATATTCACATGTAATGCAAATACAGTAAACCACGGTTATAACAAACTCAAAGGGACCACTAATTTTTGTTAGTTATAACCATAGTTCATTATAAGCATATATACAGGATATATGCAGCAAATGCCCGGTATGAAAATAAAAACAGTATTATATATCAGTCAGTTCGGTATAAGCGTGTTCGTTATTACCATAGTTTACTGTACCTGGATCAAACGTTGTTTTACTCTTTGCAGAATATACCAGCTGGCATTTTGTGACACAATCATAGAGAAGAACAAGCGTTGCACAATCTCTGTGTCCACACAGAATAATGATGGATTCGCTGTTCAGACTGAAATCTTGGATTCATTTTTCCCGTTTGATCCTTACTTGCTTAACAGGTAACTTCTAAATATGTGTGAACTGAAATTTAACAACAATATTTAGCATATAATTAGCTGAACTGTTTACCATGTGAGAGCTTGCCATCATCCAGATTGTTATTGTAAAGTTGTAAATATCCTACTTCCAGCTTTTAGTTGTGATTACATATGATTCTGGAAGTGGGTTTTGTCATATATATTTTCTTCCACACCATTGAATCAAACGCTAATACAGAAGGAAATGTATGCAATGACCAGATTTGTGTATGTTTCCCGATATGAACAAACTTTGAGCTTTTATTTCACATGAAGCTACACCTTTCGAAACATCTGATCGTGTTTTGCCATTGTCATGAACACTATCACCGGATTTACAGACATGTCCCGCAAATATATTTCCTCAATATCCACTTACGTATACATATCACTTATTCTCCATAGTAATTCCCAGCGCATGTTGTTATTAAGGTATCATTTGGGGTTTTTCCTTGCAAACGATCTTCATATTTTTGTCGTCTTCTTGCCTGCATTCACTTATATCCCTGTTTTTCTACATATTGGATGAGCAGTCCACACTGCAACCAGTCTGCGTTTCTACCGATGTGTTTTCTATCTGTCTGACCCTCATTCCCAGTTTTCGGATTGTAGTTGATTATGCAGACGATGAGGGAGTCTCTGACTTTCCATCAGTTACTCTCCCTAGACACGAGTGTGGATGATCGGCTTACATCAGCCACATCAAACCCGACCAAGAATCATACTTTCATCTTGTTGCATTCTACAACTAACATGGAGCTTGCTCCTGTTATACCTTCAGAGGGTTCACATCAATCAACCTTACGAGTTCAATTCGTAATTTGGAATCTACCATTTCATTACCTTCAGATCAATCCTCTCAAGACCAGGAGTCGTATGACGAATTATCGGATCAAAGCGACTGAACCTCCCATTCCCGAGGGGATTCACTAGATGATCGACATTTGTACCGGGAGATTCAACATGCAACATCGCATCACTCTACTGATCGTCTAGCATTGACAGTCACTGCATTTTATTTAGTCAAGAGATCGACATTCAGACTGGGACCAATAGACTTCTCACTCTTGACACCGAGATGATGCACCGGATCACCAACCATCAAAGGTTTCTTGGACTTCCGAATCTCATACCTCTGAACATCGCCTTACTCCCGAGATGCAACAGTCAAGTTCAAACCGTACATCTTCGGACAAGCAACCTACACCAGACTAATAATCAAACTACAGACTCCTAAGGATCAACAAACTTCAAAGGAGGTTCAACGGGACATGAGAGATCATCGAACCTCCAAGGATTGGAGACATTCGAGAGACAAGCACTCCTCAAAGATGTGACGTTAACTTACAGATCGTTACTCGTCTTCTGAAAAGGGAAACGGATTATCACTCATCTCTAATCACGTCTAGGCTGGGAGGATGAAGGCTACAATGAGTCTTAGTCATTCAACCTGCATGTCTCGATCTTCTCCTTCACTCACCCATCTGGATTTTGACCAAGAGACTACGCTCACTTTCATCTACGTTGTGATCACCTTTGGAACCCTATTTCTTACAGTGCCCACTCACATGATGTGGTAACTGTACCCACACTACAGGGATCCCCTCCCTCCATGGTAGGGGTATCCTCATGATCCTGCTTTTCCGGATTACAGAGACGACATTGAGAAAGACCACTCCTATTGGCTACCGTTAGTAGATGTCCTTCACCTAAAGATGGGAACAGTTCTACTTCACCTACTTGTTGTTCTGGCTCACCATCACCACCTCTGGTTCGACGCCCTCCTGTTTCGTCTGAACCACAGACTCCTACATCACAAGCTCCATCTCAAGCTATCCCTACATCATGGTTCCCAAAAGACCTTTTCGCCATTCCAGCAGAACATTTGTTTTCTGTTACAGGCTGTAACCGACAACCGCTGTACCAACTACGGTACCTCAATCTTCATCGACAGCCACTACCTTTCAGTGAAACAACCACCAGCAACAGTCATCAGACCACAATACCTCCCCAGCTTCGTCATCCGGGATCTTCGACATAGCAGATCTGATCACTGTACTTACCTGGATAGCAGATAAATTACAACTGTCAAAAGCACTTCAACGGAGGACACCTTATCATTTGTTGCACCTTCAGCCTCGTCACCGAACTTCACACTTCCTGCCAGACCAGTCCTGCAGGATATGACCACCAATTTAGACAAAGCATTTGGATCCTTTCGCCGTCTTCGTGATCATTTACTTTAAACTGAACCATCCCAGACACATTTGTCTCGTCTCCTACAAACAGGTTATCCTCTACCTCTTGCAGTGACACTTCCAAATCATCTCAACATTCTATCCAGCCAAACATCTTCCAGTTCTCATAGACGACATATGCATGTTACTTGTAAAGAAAGCAATAGAATGTTGCCACTTGACCAGTGACACCAGGGTTCTCTACTCCAATTTTTCTGGTTCCCAAGAAAGACTTTCCTTAACTACATTTCTTCTTCAACATGAAAACCTTCAACAAACTATACCTAGAGACTCCTCCACACTTGGCCCCATGGCTATTTACTCGCCCCACAAAACCCTTTGTCAAGTTCCTACACACTTGTGGCATCGTCTTCGAAACCTATATCTCAGACCTTCAAGCCAACAAGGAATCAAACACTCTCCTTCGTCACATCGATTTCTCTCAACGCCTACTTCGGATCACAGTTCCCACCTAAACAAGCTTGGGAACCGGCCAGGGATTCCTCTTTCCACGAACCACCGTGAAAGAAGTACATCCTGTCAAGAAAGGAATCCTACCAGGCATCCCAGCGTAACGACAAGCCATCGTCAGAATCTTTTCGTTACTCAGACTCCAAACGCCTCGGATCTGGCCATAGAGATTTCAAGTCCGGAGGTCGCGGGGACAGAAGATGACTTTTTTTCTCCCCTCTCCGAGCGTCGCAGATCCTATCGAACTGGCTTTGTCTACGGATTACGATATACGACTTCCGCCATACAACATAACGCCATCTCAGGGTCCAGTGGGAGGGCGTCTTTTGTCATTCGTCAAAATTTGGACGCACATTACGACCAACTGCTGGATTTTAGACGTTCTCAATCACGGGTACAAGCTACATTTTCACAAGCACCCTCGACTTGCATCCCGCCTGGTGGGACACAGGTTTCACCTGAAAGATGCCAAACTGGATGCAGCCAACCTTGAAATCAAGACCCTTCTCACCAAACGGGCCATACGGAGATTGCTGAATACCAACGAAAATCTGGGGTTCTTAGCATAAAAGTAGAACTCTACAGAGATAAGAATGATCATCGATCTCAAAACTCTCAACAAGAACAAGAAGAACTTGGTCCCGCCTCCAAGATGTCAGATTGAATCAATTAAGAAACCATGTTCATCCCACAGAACAGGAAATTGGGTCATCAGCCTCGACCTTCAGGATGCATATCTCCATGTGCCAATCCACCGCATGTCATGAAGGTACCTCTGTTTCGCAGTAAACGACCGTCATTACAAATTCGGCATATCAATATCCTCTTGGCTATTCACCAGAACAACGGCTCCAGTCATCGACTTCGCTCATTTACAGATGGTATGACTTTATGGCTATCTAGACGATTTCCTGGCTGCCAATCAGGAACACTCCTGTGACATTCCTCACCCAACTCATGTCTTACCTCAGGTTCCTCATCCATCCGACCAAGTCAGAGATTTGTCGGTACAAGACATAGTCTACATCGGGGCCAGATTTCTTCTACGCACGGGATATCTTTGCCCCCCAGAGGACCAGTTCAACAAGTCCATCGACATGATCAACTCAGCCCGAGACCAACCTACCAGATCGATCAGATGGTGGATGTTTCTCATGGGAACACTGTCCTCTCTAAAAGATATAACTCACAGAGGCCGATTACAATTACGCCCACTGCAGAACTTGATCAGTTCCCTACGATCTCAGATCCTGGATACACAGGTACTCATACCTCTCCACCTACGTCAAGATCTAATCTGGTGGACTCAACAAGATCCTGTCATGTTGGGGATTCCTCTCACTCTACCAGCTCCCAAACACCAGAAGCATCGGATTCAGGTTGGGGAGCTCACATAGATGACATCCAAGTTCAGGGTTTATGGAGCGAGACGGAAACAGCTCTACACCTAAATTGCAGAGAGATGAAAGCAATCTATTGTGCTCTCAAGACTTGGAAAGATCATCAAATCAAATCATCCGTCCTGATTGCCACAGACAACACAACAGTGGTGGCCTACATTCAGAAGCAAGGCGGAACCAAGTCCCATTCGCTGATGATGGAAACTAATCAGCTATTTGCCTTGGCCAACTCATTCAGCTGCTGGATGGAAGCAAGACATATTCCAGGCAAACTGAACATATTAGCAGAGAGCATGTCTTGGAGAGGTAGGATTTTACTCACAGAGTGGGTTTGGGACACCCCGCATCTGGACCTCTTCATGACCTGTCTCAACCATCAACTTCCAGTTTACGTCAGCCTGGTTCAAGATCCGAGAGCTCTTCAGATAGATGCACTATCCATGGAATGGACAGGAATGTTTGCATATGCGTTCCCACCATGGTCTCTCCTAGACAAGGTCCTAGACGTTGGAAGTGACACTAGGTCGAGCCTAGTGACGTTACTCTCATAATCTGAGACAAATGATGAGTAAGAATAAAACTAAAGACATCCTTTCATGATTATCAGCAAATACTAAGGTACTTCAGGTGAAGGTATCGCATATTGATTGATATAATCATAATACCCGGTTTCAAGTCCTCTAAGAGAGATTCTAGAGTAATTACCTCTTGAAAGGGTTTGAATCCAGTAATATACAAGAACTCATACAAGAGTATTGGATTGCTGTCAACTACACAGGGAGTTACTGGAGGCAGATCCCGCCTTAACCCTCTGGTATATTCTGGCTATGATGTAATAGGATTCGCAGGAATTATGAAACAATAGTTATCATTGTTAATAATTCTGAGAATACTACCTCTATTACATCAGGAAGTACTCCCACACACTTCCCCAATTCATCTGCCTCCAGTGCTTAGATGTTTTTGAAAGAAGTGATGTATTTCCTGCCTTTTTTGCACAGAAGAACGGAAAAGCTACACGTGCTACTAGGGGTACAACTAGTTATGTGTAGTTGACAGTGAAGAGGACTTCTGTTTAAAATCTGAAGATTTAGTTATACAGTACAGGATTTATGGCTATGATGTAACAGAGGTTGTATTCTTAGTATTATTAACAATGATAACTATTGTTTGATTTGAGTTGAGGTTTGTTGTTACCAGATCAGCGTAATTTCAATTTTTTTTGTAATACAATTAGAGAGGGATGCAAGATTTGGAGTGGTTAATATTTTAAAAAAATTGTTTGGGACATACAGGTTATGGAATCTAATCCAGATTAAGGAGAACAAAGTATGAGATTAATTGGATTATTTTTCTCTAACAAATTTGAAAAGAAAATTTACAATGGAGAACATTTTATAGAAATATATTTGATGATCAATAAACTTAGGAGGTAGGACAACTAAATTTGTACGTTAGACAGTAATCTTGTCTTGTTTTGACAAATTTCACTATATTATTGTGCTATTACATGCATAGTTTAGTTATTTGCCTGTTGCAGGTCAGGAGAACTGGTCAGGCCTCTGTACAGGGAATACACTTGTGGTGCTGTGTCCACTCCTCACACCAAGCAACATTTGCAGGTAAATATAGGCACCAGCTTGTAGTCCATTTGTCTGTTATACAAGACATGATGAGCATCATACACGATATTGCAATTTACGGTTATTGTTGAAAAAGATCTTTTGTCAGCTATCCACCACACTACAAGGTCATTCACAAAAAGGTTTCACAAAATGTTCTGGGAACATAAATGTTTTGTTTATAAATAATTTTATCCAATTATGTGGAGTTTTTGTGTAATCGTGCTTGTGTTGGCCAATAGTATAGTAGCCAATATACTAGCCCAATTAATCACGAAAATGCTGTGGGGGTGAGGCTGATGACATTTATTTATGTATTTAGTTATGTAGTCAGCCTAAAACAATGAAATTACAACATAAACAAATATAACATAGAATCTAATAAATAAATACAATCTGTTACAGGTATTCTTTGAATTTATAAAATGTAGATATCATTTTCATAAATAAATATCACTTCTGTACATTATCTAGTACTGCACATATTTTTACAATACATCACACCTATCCGTACAATGCATCACACATATCCATACAATACATCACACCTATCCATAGAATACATCACACCTATCCATAGAATACATCACACCTATCTGTACAATACATCACACCTATCTGTATAATACGTCACACCTATCCATACAATACATCACACCTATCCATACAATACATCACACCTATCAGTACAATACATCACACATATCCATACAATACATCACACCTATCCATACAATACATCACACCTATCCATACAATACATCACACCTATCAGTACAATACATCACACATATCCATACAATACATCACACCTATCCATACAATACATCACTCCTATCTGTACAATACATCACACCTATCTGTACAATACATCACACATATCCGTACAATGCATCACACCTATCCATACAATACATCACACCTATCCATACAATACATCACACCTATCCATACAATACATCACACCTATCCATACAATACATCACACCTATCTGTACAATACGTCACACCTATCTGTATAATACGTCACACCTATCCATACAATACATCACACCTATCCGTACAATGCATCACACCTATCCATACAATACATCACACCTATCCGTACAATACATCACACGTATCCCTACAATACATCACACATATCCGTACAATGCATCACACCTATCTGTACAATACATCACACATATCCATACAATACATCACACCTATCCATACAATACATCACACCTATCTGTACAATACATCACACATATCCATACAATACATCACACCTATCCGTACAATGCATCACACCTATCCATACAATACATCACACCTATCCATACAATACATCACACCTATCCGTACAATGCATCACACCTATCCGTACAATGCATCACACGTATCCGTACAATACATCACACCTATCCGTACAATACATCACACCTATCCGTACAATGCATCACACCTATCCGTACAATGCATCACACCTATCCGTACAATACATCACACGTATCCGTACAATGCATCACATCTATCCGTACAATACATCACACCTATCCGTACAATACATCACACGTATCCGTACAATGCATCACACCTATCCGTACAATGCATCACACGTATCCGTACAATACATCACACCTATCCGTACAATGCATCACATCTATCCGTACAATACATCACACCTATCCGTACAATGCATCACACGTATCCGTACAATACATCACACGTATCCATACAATACATCATACATCCGTTTTGGTACTTCCTTATACAGATAATAATGACTCACTGAACTGTGAGTTCATCAAGAACTCTAAATATATACAAGATACATTATACTGCTAATAAATAAAATCAAGCAAGCACTCCAAGTAGTATAAGTAATGGGGGTTCTGGCTCACTTTCACTGGAGCAGGATTCATATACCTATACTGCTACTACAGGAGGAATTTTTTATGCCAAAATGATCATGCGATTTAACAATAGTCATAAGATTAACTAAAATTGACTCCAGCTCACCACCACCTGGAGCCAATGATATAAATTTTTATAGGTAATAGGGGTTCTAGCTCACTTCCACTGGAGCAGGATTCATATACCTATACTGCTACTACAGGTGGCATTTTTTATGCCAAAATGATTATGCGATTCAATGATAGTCATGAGATTAAGTTAAATTGACTCCAGCTCACCACCACCTGGAGCCAATCATTGCTTTAGATGAGTCTAAATGGTAATAAAAATATTCTTCATTATTTTTATCGATAAAGCGATATTCAACATTTTTATTAAGTTCTTCGTTCATTTTACTAGGAGACCAGACTATATAACTACACTCTTCTTGTAAATTGATAAGAAACAATTGATAACCGTATTTGGTTGGTTTGACATCACTGATATAATAAAAACCTTGTGGTAATTCTCTCCATTTAATAGCTTTCTCCATTATTATATATATTTATGTAAGCATTTGTCTAAATGTGATCAAACGATAGTAAGCAATTTATTTTTAATCTCCAACCAGTTCTTTGGTTTTGGCACGGAATAATTGACGCGCTTGTTGCCTCCCCTGTTCTATGAACTTTTTTTTCTCGTCTTCGCTAATACCACTGGTCTTACGAGATTTTGATCGAATCTCCTTCTTCATTTCATTGTATTTGGTGAGTTCCCACAGCACTAAACGAAACTCATCCTCGGATATCTTACAATCGGCCATTGCTGTCGAAATATGATCCTCAATGCTGTTCAACTTTGCTTCGGCAAGTATCCGAATACTATCGTGTTTTAATGCTTTCTTTTGTAACCTACGAGAAATGAATTTTATCGCTATTCCTGCCAGTCCCGAGACTCCAGCGGTTATTTCCATGCCGAGCACGATAGGCGCGGCGATTATAGTTGATAGTAAACCGATACCCGCTACACCGAGTCCCATGCCAGATACTACAAGAGCGGTGTCAACTCCGTCCAGAGCATTCACGGCTCTGCGATACTTTTTATACAATCCAAGTCTCAACTCCCTATCCTTCTCTATTCGATGTTTTATGTCGCTTATTTGATGTAATCGAAATCCATCAACAGTTTCCATCTTTTCAAATGCTTCACCGAGCGCCGGATATAAACTCATAGTGTATATTACGATCATATAATAGTCTTTAATTGGTCTTGCTTAAATGTTTTGAGACTATACATCAACCTTATCAAATGTATATTATACGGCAAGAATATCTTAGAAAGAGAAATGCTGTCACTTTTAAAAATTTGGACCCCCTCGAGGGTTGCAACGGGCGATGCTCCGATATGAATAATACTGCAACGTTGACGCTCGTGTTTCTTGAGCCATTTAATCGATAGACCTGGTAATATTTCGAAGGCATCTACCGGTGCATCTCCGAACAAGACTTCAATAATAAGCGTAGAAATATTAGGTATTGCACTCAAGTTAACTTTAATATCATCGAATTCAGTAACCAAATTTAAAGTAACATTTTTTAAGGCCGGACGACTATATAACATATGACCTGGGTTTTCTGGCAGGGGGGTAACTAACACACTTTTTCGTTTTGATGGGATATAAGCCGCGAGTACGATGCCACTATTTATTATCTTAGTTAAATTATGTCCCTTACCCATCATCACATAAGGTGGGGTAATGACGATATTAAGTAGTCACTCGATGTTTGCTTCGATCATAGCCCATTTATTATCGTCGTTGCGAGTAATATTATACGAAGTGTTTTTAATTAGTCTACTAACGTCGACATCGCTTAAATCTCCTAGATTACCCATGAATGTGACTTCTTTCCGCTTGTATACATTATTGTGTTAGTGTAAAGCGTATAACTTACCATTGTAACCGGGTTTATCAAATCCTTCTGTGTCTCCGAGATCGGAAAGCGCAATTGTATTACATTGTCTTAGTGTTCCAGGGCCTGATGCATCAACCATTATTTTTAATATGGAGTGTTACACTTAAGTATCCTATATGTACAGGTTGGTGTTTTACATCTAATATAGAAATTTTGAGGTCTGAAATAATACCACGCTTCAATTTTTTATATTGTAATGACGAGAAAGATTCCGTTCTGCCGCTATTGTATTTTTCATTTTTCACTGGAACACTTCTGAGCAGAGTTGAAGGACTTTCTAGTTGAATATTATCCGTCGTGCTTATTTGATCAAGATGGATGAACAACTCTTTATAGGGAACTAAATCGGGTAATTTAACATCAGGATGTGTGCCAATAAAGCGACTAAATTCCTCTCTACCTGATTGGTCCAATACAATTATATTTGGATTTCCAGTGTCTAATTTCACTGTCCCAGTCGCCTCATTTTGTGTGAGACTAATTCCATTAGGCTTAAAAATTTCATCATTGAGTGAGCTTACGCTGTAATACCCATCAGGTATAGTAATGGATTTGCTAGTACCATATGAAGTTAATGTAATTATCCTATTATTATTTTTTATAGCATTTATATTGGTCCACCTCGGGTAATACGTTACATCGCATAGGGCGACTTTGAGTTGACCATCCGAGTTATCGATAGTACGAAGCAGTTCAATAGACTGACCATTTGTTATTCCCAGGAGTGTAACATACATATCAAATATACAATGATACTATATCATAACTTAAATATGGAATCAACCATTATTTATAATATGGAGTGTTACACTTAAGTATCCTATATGTACAGGTTGATGTTTTACATCTAATACAGAAATTTTGAGGTCTGAAATAATACCACGCTTTAATTTTTTATATTGTAATGTTGAGAAAGATTCCGTTCTACCGCTATTATATTTTTCATTTTTCACTGGAACACATCTGAGTAGAGTTAAAGGACTTTCTTGTTGAATATTATCCGTCGTACTGATCTGATCAAGATGGATACACAACTCTTTATAGGGAACTAAATCGGGTAATGCATATACAATCACTGATTCGTGGGGTGCTAATATTTTTTACTGGCTGTCCAAATCCAAGTGTAATTGCTAAGTTCTCACCAATAAGTATACTTGTTACTCCAGCGTTTAAAATCAGCGCCCCATTCGACTCATTTTGTGTGATACTCATTCCATTAGGCTTAAAAAATTCATCATTGAGTGAGCATACGCTGTGATACCCATCAGGTATAATAATGACTCTTTCAATACTATTGCTTTCACCTGGTATAATCATCTCATTATTTCTTTTTATAGCATTTATATTGGTCCACAGTGGGTAATACGTTACATCGCATAGAGCTACTTCGAGTTGTCCATCCGAGTTATCGATAGTATGAAGCAGTTGAATAGACTGACCATTTGTTATTCCAGGGAGTGTAACATACATATTAAATATACAATGATACTATATCATAACTTAAATATGAAATCGAGATACATTACTAATCAATCGATTATAGTAACTGCCTCTGGTGCTGAATTTTTCGTTAAATTCCCCGATATCTTTGAAAAGTACAGGGTCACGGCAACTAACGATAAAATGGTGCACGATTGGTTTCACAATCCGATGCAATTTTGGCAGAATCAGTTAAACTTTGCCGTATGGTGTGCCACAACGGGATGTGGCGTATCTGTCAATGCCCCAGGATATATGCTAAATAAGTCTGTTTTATTATTTCACGTGTATTATCAGATTAGACGTATACTTAAAGAAATTAATGCTCCATTACCGCAGGATCGAGCGTGGAATGCATCAAATAATCCGTATAATAGGGGGGCGTATGAACGTATTTGTAATGAATTTAATGTTTCTACGAGTAAAGATTGGCGTATTAAAGGAGCAAACCATGGTCTAGGTATTCCGTACGCTGGTGCACACTCTGTTAAAGAAGTCAGCGATGATTTACTGAAAAGGGGTCGGCTCCTTCCGAGCTTTGCTCTCTCAAGTAACGAGTGGAGAGATGATCGTATGAACTTTAAGGGTGGTGTTGCTTTCACCATCCAAAAGGTTGAGCAACCACCTGGAGACGCTTGGAATGAATTTCTTAATGATAAAACAGAAAATAATTTTACTAACCCAGGAGTTGTAAGAGTTAATGAATCGATAAGAACTTATGTATGGGCAATTCTCGGTGCACAATCGCAAACACGAACATCCATTATCGGTACTGGGACGGCGCTCGATGCGCAAAAACAGTTTGTCGCAAACGTGGAGGACGCCATTAATTCACCAGTTGACATACCATCGTCTATAAAGCGTTTTCAAGATGCATTACAGTACGCTCAATCCAAAGTGGACTACGTTTATGCGCCGGGACTATACATGTCTCCGAGTAATATGGACCTGAAGATCGGTCAAGTGATAGGCTATAATAATAAAATTGTTATCGCTACCGATCAACAAAAACCAGGTATAAATTCAGATATTAACGTCGAATTAATAACGCAAACGATCACGGCGAAAAGGGAATGGTCAAGCCGCAAACACCAACTATCGCAAAAACATCTTTTAATGCACAACCGTCAACTAATGCACAAGTGCCACCGCATATTGAGGCTAAAAATCAACAACATATCAATGAAAAAACAGCGCTTGTAGTGTGTGGAGTCTCGGTTGGTTTACTCATGATTTGGTTAACGAACTGATTTGGTGGATAAATAGTTCTTAGCGAATACGTACAACAGCCCTGCAATTGCTACGATCAGCCCCCACAAGTTTTGACTAAGCCAAGTGGTGGTCTTAGCTAATAAATTCAATAGCCAGGAAACAACACTCCCTATTATACCGGGAAGTGCGGCCGCG
The DNA here is from genome assembly GCF_023055435.1 of Haliotis rufescens. Lineage (NCBI taxonomy): Eukaryota > Metazoa > Mollusca > Gastropoda > Lepetellida > Haliotidae > Haliotis > Haliotis rufescens. The sequence continues at coordinate 1,358,296 of NW_025963979.1, forward strand.
GCTTTTTCAGCGAGCTTTCCCAGTGCTGAACCTAATGCTTTTAAATGCTTTTTTATCCACTCTTTTATACCATCACTAGGAGGTGATCCGCCACCACCTGTACTACCACCTGTTAACGAGAGAGTCAAAGTCGATATAATAAATCCCAACGCGGTTAAAATACTGGCAATTGTTATTCCCTGTTCTCTGAACAATGTTTTAATTTTATCGGCCAGTGTAGTGTCATCGTTGAGGACTTGATCGATAGTTTCTCGAATACGACTGATTTGCGAACGAAGTGCCTTTCTATTGCTGGAAGCAGCCTCGAGGCGGGCCGATCTTTCGTATTCTAAGTTACGCAATCTTTCCGCTACGCGGCGTCTACTGAATTCATCGCCCGCCTGTTCAAGTTTTGTTTTCTCATAAGCTATATGCTTGTCGAGTTCGGATAGCTTGGCTGTATTATTTATCAGTTCTCCCCGCATTGTTTGCATTGCCTTGTCAAGACCTCGTAAATCCCTAATACTAAACTCCAAGGATGGTACCTGTAATGTGGAATTATCGTAATAGGTATCTAAGATTTCTCCGAGTCCGTTCGAGGCCACGTTAGAGGCTTCTTCCAAATTATCTGTGTTACTGAGTTCAGTAATCACACTCCTAAGAACCTTAGTAGTCTTCGCGGAAAGTCGTCGGTAGTCCACAAAACCTAATTTATCACGAACAGTGCTGATGCCGTGTTTAGCAGCTATCGTAGACAAGGCTAGGGGCTTACGAGTACGAGAATGCATAAGATCAATATCCGGAGCGCCACGCAGTCGCAATATTCCTTTACTATCTATCTCAAACTTTGAATAGTCACGACCTATTGGGGTATCATCTTTTAATGCATCGTAATAATCATTGACCGACGATTGTAAAAGTTCATCGTTAAGACTACTAAACCTGGTTTCATCAGTACCCTCTTCGATTGGATTATCAAAGTCATCAAAGGTACTTAGATCAAAGTCATCATGTTCAAAATTAGTCATTTTTATATTAAACATAGGGTACATAATTTCAATATAAACAATGTCTTCGCAATACGGACACAAGTTAAACCCACAACGTAGACTTCGAGATCCATTAGGGGTCAAAGCAATTCGTCAGTCTGTAACTATAACTAATAACCCTAGTACCATAGATCAGAATCAAACGCTTCTGGTTCGCTTTCCTAATCTCGGCGCACACGATGTGTTAGTTCCGGGAACTGTCCGACTAGCATTTACGATGAGTTTGACTTCTACAGACGTTAACAGGGAGCCCGTTCAGGACATAGGTCGTGCTATCGTTAAGAAAATCGCGATTAAAATTAGCGGTAATGAGGTTTTGAGTATCGACGATAGCGATGTATACTATTGTTACATGGATCTCTGGAGAACGGATAAAGAGCGGGAAAACTTACAGTACCAAGGTATTTGTAATAAGAACACATTGAGACTGCGCGTGGGTGCTGAAAATGGTGTTGGTACCAATGAAAAAGATAAGGCCGTTGCCGACGCATTAGGTAACCGATTTTATATTCCCCTAGACTTTGAATTACTAGATTCCCACATGCCCTTTCATCAAGCATCCCTAGGCGATAGGTTAGAATACGAACTCACTTTTAATGACTACGACAGAGTAATCAGAACCGGTGGTGAAGGTGCTAGCTATTCCATTGACAATATCTCGCTGGAGTACGATATGATAACGGATCCCGAATTAGCCAGACAAATTCGTAACCAGTATACGGGAAGTTTAGCCATTTTGTACGATCGCGTGCTGCGACATCGAAAGATCACGAGGGAGAGAAAAGATACGATGTGGAATATCAATCTAAACGTCCCCACGAGGTCGTTGAAGGGTATTTTAATGTTGTTCGAGGACCCCTCCGATGCGTTTAAAGAAATACCGAGAAGTTCTACAATCCCAAGATTACAAAAGTAGAATTGACCATCGAAGGCGTTCCTAATCAACTATATAGCCAAGGAATGCTAGCGTATCACCAGTGGGATGAGATTAAAAAATTTCCTTCTATAAAATGTTCTCCGGAAGTTAACGCGGTCGTGAAAGATCTGTCTCTCGGGAGTGTATCGATGGGTGAATACCTCACCACGAAGTACGCGCTATGGCTCGACATGCAAACAACGGACGATGACCAATTACACGGCAGTGGGAGGAGAATAGAAAATGCTAGCGAGGGTGCCACCAAACAGATAACGAAGCTCCAGGAAGCGGCTGGTAAATTAAACATATATTTGTACGTGATTATGGATGCGCAACTTAATATACAGAATGGAAGATTCGTGCAAGCAATCTATTCATAATCTTTTACCTAAAGAACCACACTGTGCTATCATATGCGGGCAAACGGGCTGCGGAAAAACAGCTTTTATTCTAGATATTTTACAAAGTCATTATCGGGACGTTTTCGATCATATTATTATTCTGTGCCCGACTATAAGCGTTTATAAAACATACTTATCGAGAGATTGGGTAATGAATGACGACGGGGTACACAGAGTCGATCCGGGCGATCGTTTACAAGACTGCCTCCAAGTATGTCACGAGAAATACAAAGGAAAATCGACCCTTTTCGTAATAGACGACTGCAGCGCGAGTAAAGAACTCACAAAAAAGAAAGATATGCTTTCGTATTTAGCATTCTCCGGTCGGCATACTCAACATAGCGTTTGGGTACTTACTCAAAAATACAATTCTGTCCTGAAAGATCTCAGAGAGCAGACCAAATGGGTAGCGCTGTTTCATTGCAAAGACCAAGATTCATTCGAGGAATGTTTACGCGAAAATGATGTCATTTATACCAAGATCGAACGAGATAAAGTCAGAAAAGTGTTAGCGGCAACGAAGCACTGTAAACTCGTATTAAAAACCGATCAACCAGCTGCTTATGCAATTGCTTAGCAAAATGTAGCAAATATAGCAAAAATGTAGCAAAAATATAAAAATATAGCAAAAATAGCAAAAAATATGATAAATTGAACATTAGCGGTTAATATGACATAAAATGTGGTTCGAAATCATCATTCTTTCGCAACAGTTCATTATTACGGGTTGTATTGGATATGTCATATTATATTATGTTAGACTTAAATATCTCCTTAGGTATTACATTATGGAATGCGACGAACTCATCGAACAAATGCTCAAAGAATCTGATGCAGATCAACATACACAACAACATGCTGATAAATCTTTAGATAAATCTTTAGATAAACATAGAGAAAGACTCGCGGCTTTGGTAGCCGGTGGAAAATGTTCTCAATATTTGGGAGAAAATTATACCATCGAAAAAATTGATAACATGACCGACGAAGAGATTAAAAAACTGTATGCGCGTTACGAGTCTAGACTGGGAGCTACCATGACTAAAACGATAGGGTCTTCTATATTACAACTATACACAGCCGTAGCTAGTACGTTTCTCCCCATCCTGGCAGAACATCGCCTGTATTTATGCGAATCTCTAGAGAAAGACCCATTCATCGAACACGCTATAAGCGCAGTGAGCTGTGAGTTTTATCATAGATTCGGAATGTTCTTAGCTCCGTTCACCACAGCTTTAATAACGGCTAGGTATTGTCAATTTAAACATACGTGCCCACTTAATAATAATTGAGACACAATCACAACAGGTGACACCACAACAGATTGTGAACGAGGAACAACAGATTGTGGAACAACAGGTGAACACACAACAACAAGTGAACGAGGAACCACCAGTGAATGCACCACATGTGAATGAGAAAGCTAGAGTTACTAAGAACCCCCAAAAAATAGCCGCAGGAAGAAAGGGTGGGCTGGCGCACAAAGCGAAATTAATAAATAATTCAAATACGATTAAAACATGGGCACTAGTAGGAGTTGCTGGTATAGCGGCTGTATGGTTCTTTTATAAGACCAGAGAAGAGAAAACGTCACCCCCGCCGCAACAACAAGTTCAATTAGAGGTTAGTCCTCATATAATGCTATAAGAAGCATGACTACTCCAGTTACAGACGGTAAAATGTTGGTAAACGCGACGTATCATTCAGCGGTGGTCACCGGCTTGGCCATTGGCTATGCCCGTATGGCTAAAATGATTACTAAAGCCACACCTCCCAAGCTAGATTTTAATGGATATGACATCGGTATGATGGTTCTGGATATTGGATTGGCTATGGCAACGAAGGATATGCTCATCAAACAAGGACTTATCCCGGAAGACATAATAAAGTAATTAAACATTTGAATATTTTATATTATTAAAGATTTTAATATATTATATTCATATAAACATGGCAACAATTGCGATGATGGTCGGTGGAGCTGTTGTTAATGCTCTAGCTTTTTCGGGGAGTAATTATTTATTTTCCACTATGAGGGAATCAAACGCTAAAGAAGTTGAAGAGGGGCGTAAACGACATAACGAAGCTTTAGAACAATACCAAGCAGCCCAGTCACAATATACACAGCAGAGAATGAAGAGATTAGACTTTATTCATGAACAACTGATTAAGGAAGGACATTCAATTCAAACGTTTAAGGATGTCGAATATGCCATGCACGAATACTTCCTCGTTTTTGAGTCAGTTTTATACACCGTCAGAGGAACAAAATAACCGAGAGGTTAAATTTATCATGTTGGGATTGACTGCTGTATTGATTTTCAGCTATACCATGAATACGCAGTGACAGCTGTGGCTATGACCTAGTTTAGAGCGATCTATAAATAGCATAATCAATATCTCGCCTAGTGTAGATGTGATTTCCATTTAGACAAATGATATGATAGATGTATATACCATGAATAACTGCAAGTTTTCACTCATGGGTAAGACTACTCTTTGTAACCGACGCTGTGTTCAAATTTACTGCGGTATACACAATTATTACATCAGGCGCGGAAACATAAACTATACGTGTTCTGAATGCGGGATAGGGGTCAAAGGTCGTTATTGTTTATGCAAGAAACACGGTGCTGATAGGGTCAGGAACCAGATTATTTATGCTAGGAAGAGAGATTACATCAATGAGAGGAATAGGTTGGGGAGAATACGTATTTAGATATATGAAAACAACCAATTAGACATTTGTCTTATTTTGCATATACCATTCAACCACAATGGTTTTTGTCAGAGAGTTAAAAGCTATGGCAAAGCAAAGTGGACTGCGTGGATATTCTCATATGAGAAAAGCTGAATTGATTGATTTACTCGGTTTGGAATACAACAAACCCCAGACTGTTAGAGAACTCAAAGTTCAAGCGAGAAACAGTGGGCTGAGAGGTTATTCTCGAATGAGAAGAGCTGAATTGATCGCTTTACTAGATAATAATCAACCTAATGATGATGATGATATTGATAATGATAATGATGCTGAGAATAAACAACAAGAATTAATATTTGTACCCACATCCGCCGGCGTTGGTAAATATCTAAGAGGTTGGAAGATGGATATTAATTCCAACATGGATGTTAACGATATTAAGCCCATCATATCGAGTAAAATTAACCAGGAATTAGATGATTTACATAGTATAAAATACCAGCTGACGATTAAAATGACATTGAGTAAAAGTAACACAGACGATATCACCGAATATACCGAACCATATTTCCGTAGCAATCAAGAAGTTATAACCGAATCCGATACTATAAACTCATCATTAGATACATCAATTCAGAGAATACAGGAAACTTTAGAACGCTGGACTAATAGAGGTTCTGGTTGGGGTGTGGATAAAATCGATAGTTTATATTTAGATATAGCGAATTATATGCCCTTCAAAGGTGGATCTTATATAGATTTACCCCCGTATTATAAGAAGAAAAAAGCCATAATTAACGTAAAAAATAAATCCGATGACTGTTTAAGAATGATGATAAGATCTGCATTGTTCCCCGTAGACAAAAATCCGGATAGACCTTCTAGCTATCCCCAAAACGATGGACTCAACTTCGATGGTATAGACGAACCTACACCAATATCACAAACTGATAAGGTGGAAAAGCAAAATAATTTAGCTATAAATGTTTTCGGACATTCTAAAGGAATTGTTGTACACAGGATAAGCTCCGCTCCGGAACATATTCCCAGAATTAATTCACTTCTGATAAAAAAAGATGGTAAATATCATTATACGTGGATAAAGAGTTTAAACAGGCTGCTATACGATCAAACAAAACATAAAGAAAAGAAATATTTCTGCGAAAGATGCCTACATGGGTACAGCAGACAAGATCTATTAGAAGCGCATAAAGAAGACTGTAGAGGTGTTGGACAGAATGCTATCAGGATCGATATGCCTAAAGAAGGAAAAAATATATTAAAATTTGAACATTATTGTAATCAAATGCCAGTACCGTACGTAATTTACGCCGACTTCGAAGCGCTTATCAAACCCATAGAAAATACCAACCATAATAATCAAGATAGTAGTTTTACGTACAAAACTCAAGAACATATTCCTTGTGGGTTTGGATATATAGTTGTAAGGTATGATGGGAAAACAAACCCGCCCGTGATTTACAGAGGTCCCGATGCAGCGGGAAAGTTCCTAGAATATCTACAAAATGAAGAGAGAATAATCAGGGAAAAATTATCGTGTAAGAAACCCATGCGTATGACGAGGGATGATTGGAGTGCCTATAAGAAGTCAACGAGTTGTCACGTTTGTAATAAACCCCTGGATGGGGATTCCGTAAGAGATCATTGTCACGTCACGGGTAATTATCGGGGAGCCGCTCATAACGAGTGTAACTTGAAACTAAAAATGAATTCTCAAACAATACCCATCCCCGTTGTGTTTCATAACCTTAGGGGATACGATTCACATCTCATTATGCAAGCTATCTCGAAGACCGACAGCGGTTTAACGTGCATTCCTAATAATATGGAAAAATACATATCGTTCTCGTTGACTAAACCTATACATTATAGGGACAAGGATGGGAAATCTAGAACAAAGCAAAGTAATGGGCTTAGATTCATAGACTCCATACAGTTTCTGTTATCTTCCCTGGACAATTTAGCTAATGCGAACAATCCCGATGACTTCGCGATAACAAATAAATATACCGATAAGATAACTCGTCATTTGTTGCTGAGAAAAGGTGTATATCCTTACGAATATATGGATGATTGGTCTAGATTCGAAGAAACTGAATTACCACCCCTCGAATCATTCTATAGTAACTTAACAGAATCTAGAATAACAGATGCCGATTATGAACACGCTCTGACGGTGTGGGATAAATTAGGTTGTAAGAATTTAGGCGATTATCACGATCTGTACTTAAAAACTGATGTACTGTTACTCGCCGATATATTCGAGATATTTAGAAAGACATGTTTCAAACAATATGGCTTGGACCCGGCATGGTACTATTCCAGTCCCGGACTATCGTTGGATGCATTGTTGAAGAAGACCGGTGTAGAACTAAAATTACTCACAGATTACGATATGCACTTGTTTATTGAGAAAGGATTAAGAGGTGGTATATCGATGGCAGCTAAAAGGTATTCTAAGGCTAATAATAAATTAGTGGAAGGATACGATCCGAGTAAACCCGACACGCATATATTATATCTCGACGCTAACAATTTGTACGGATGGGCTATGAGTCAACCTTTACCCACGGGTGGTTTTGAATGGGTCGATGATATCGATAATATCAATGTTATTAATATCAATAATAATGATGCGAATAAAGGGTACATACTAGAAGTTGACTTGGAATATCCAAGTTCGTTACATAAAGATCATAACAGTTATCCGCTAGCTCCCGAAAGATTAATGGTTAATAAAGATTGGATGTCGGAATATCAACGCTCCTTGATGGGTAATAGTAGGTTAGCTAACGTAGAAAAACTCGTACCAAATTTGATTGATAAAACAAAATATATAGTTCACTACAGAAATCTCCAGTTGTATCTATCGTTAGGTATGAAACTTAAGAAAATACACAGAGTTCTAAAGTTCGATCAAAGCCCTTGGATGGAGCCCTATATAAGGTTGAACACAGATTTAAGAAAGATAGCTACCAGCGATTTCGAAAAGAATCTGTATAAGCTTATGAATAACTCGGTATTTGGTAAAACTATGGAGAATCTAAGGAAGCGTGTTGATGTTAAATTAGTCAGATCTAATGAGGAAGAAAGACTCAGGAAACTTATAGCCAGTCCGGCTTTTAACAGAAGCAAGATATTCGATAACGACTTAGCCGCGTTGCATATGCAGAAGAGTAATATAAAATTCAACAGACCGGTGTACGTCGGTATGAGTATTCTCGACTTGTCAAAACACTTAATGTATGACTTTTATTACAACGAACTTAAGAAGCAATACGGCGATAGATGCGAGGTGTTATATACCGACACAGATTCTTTGTTGATGGAAATACAAACCGAGGATGTGTATAAAGATATGGCAGAAAAAATAGATATGTACGACACGAGCGATTATCCTAAAGATAATCCACTGCACAGCGTTGTAAATAAAAAGGTATTAGGTAAGATGAAGGATGAATGTGCTGGGACCCCTATAGTGGAGTATGTGGGATTAAGACCTAAGATGTATTCTATAAAGAAGTCCGATAATGGTGAGATAAGAAAAGCTAAGGGTGTTAAGAAGTATGTTGTAAAAAAGCATATCAAACACGAACAGTATAAAGAATCATCATTCAACGGTAGAACGTTCAAACACGAGATGAACTCTTTAAGAAGTTACAATCATAGGATATATGGATTAAGAATGAACAAGACATCATTATCCCCCTTAGATACAAAGAGATGGATTGATAATGATGGTGTAACTACCTATGCTTATGGTTATGGTGGTAATACCGTACCGTCGGGAACTATGAACAACTCTTCTCGTACAAATGCCCTACCCGGTCCATCTTGAAGATAATAAAGAATAGGCTCTCCTTCTTTCGAAACCAATCGACTAATGTTATACGTCTTAAGGGACCATATGGGATCGGTTGCGCGACGTAGGCCTCCTTCGAGTTCACCTGCCTGGTATAAATATCTTACCCTTACTCTATCCGGAAGTTTTCGTTCTTTGCCTCTCCTCAGTGCTGAAGATTCGGAAGTCCCGGATTTCATTTTAATAGCATCGGATGGTTTCTTCCCTATTAATCTCGTTACTTCATTATTCAGCGCTAATACAACGGCTGATAATCGTGTCACCCATTCGGTTGATCTCAATCGCTCGGATTTCATTTCGATCCCATACAGATAGCCAAACAAACGTTCCGCTAATGTCCTGTTAAATCTTTCGTCGATAGCTTGACTGCGGTGGGCCTCTCTTTCACCGCGGACGATTTCGACATCGTTCTTTGTTAACAGTTTAGTTACCGATCCCATAAACTCGCGACCGGGATCTACTTGAAATAGCTTAGGCCATTTTAGTGGTCCGCGTTTATATATGCAACTCAGTGCATTAGCTACTTCTGTTGATTCTTTCGAGGTTATTGGCTCAGCCTCTTTGTATCGACTAGCCACATCCACTACTGGTAAAGCGTATTTATACGTTTTGCGTTTTACCTTATCGTGGGGAAGAAACAAGAGGTCAGCCTGATGAACTTCATTCGTTGTAAAAATATCAAACTTTTTCCTCGGTATATAACGCGGTGCCGGTAAATATATCTGCCACATCACTTGTTTCTTTAACCAATCCTTGGCCACATCTTTAGATACCTTAGCCGCGGTGGCTAATTTTTTTATTGCTCCTATACCTTTCCAATATCCTCGTGGGCTATAGTAAATTTTATCCATTATTAATTAATATTGATGTTTCGTTTAATACAACTCATGACTATCGTTGAATCGCATCATCATTTACGCATAAAAAATGCCAGCTGTAGTAGCAGTATAGGTATATGAATCCTGCTCCAGTGGAAGTGAGCCAGAACCCCTATTACCTATAAAAATTTATATCATTGGCTCCAGGTGGTGGTGAGCTGGAGTCAATTTTAGTTAATCTTATGACTATCGTTAAATCGCATGATCATTTTGGCATAAAAAATTCCTCCTGTAGTAGCAGTATAGGTATATGAATCCTGCTCCAGTGAAAGTGAGCCAGAACCCCCATTACCTATACTACTCTCCACAATATATCTTATTTCTAATCACAACAACTAGAAACCATCCATATTTGTAAACCTATAGAAAGTGTGTTCTGTGTTGTGATTGGCTAATTTGGGTCGCATGACCAAATGTCAAAGGGTGAAAATATGATTTGCATTCCCTGAAGCAAGCGACCGAATCACTGTGTAGGAATACATAATTAATCAGCATTTTTTGCATATTAATTAACAATGGACGCAAATTGAAATACAAAATTAACATTCATAACAAATATTTTGATTTTCTCTATTCATGGGAATTATTGGGATTTTTAATTTTTAATTAAAAAAATTTAAAATGAAATAATTACCAAAATCACAATCACCATAGCGACTAACGCGCACCTGGCGAATCCTCAGATATCACTGTTCTGTATATCAAACGGCATAAAAAAATTCCAAGACCAAGCCAATTCTTCAAGAAATGTGTGCATATAATTTAACGAAAAATAATATCCATTTTGGTTAAATTATATCGTCAGTTTTAGTTATAAAATAAAATGAAACGGCTATTCATGGACACTATTTATATGAACTTATAATATTGACTATTACACTCCCTAGAAATACATACATGTGACAGGTACATTTACATTCATCTTGTAACACTTGTTCAAATTAATGAAATATCGTATACGACACTATAAACTTATCAACTTCATATGTGAACATTGTTCAAACAAACAGGAGATTATCAAATGTTCATATATGTTGTGGCCTATATCTACGTATGATATCATATTGAACATTGATTAATATCCAAAGTGAAATTATTTGTGTGAAAAAATGTACAAAAGATATGCAAGATCTACATCATGAAACAGTAAAAAGGAGTAAACAATGATCGTGTGTACTTTCATTCAAGGACCTTCACCTCAGAGAAATTACCAAATATGTACAACAAATATGTTAGTTTGACATCACTACTGGTGACCGAATTTTACAAAATGGCTTGTTGACTGTCAACAGTGCGAGGGATTTTACGAGGGGACTTTCGTTGATTCAGGGTTCGTATATACATCAATGTGACATGTAAGACAATCTGTGTACTGTTTTTTGTTATTGTATTTTTCATTGAAACCAACGAAAATAGTCCGAAATTCTGATAAATACTGTTGTCGTTGTGCATGATTTTGCGTCAGTCATGGCGTCACACAGGACGGGAACTTCGACAAGTTCTATTGAAAATATCAAATCATTGCAATGTATATATGTTTAATTCCCTAATTCTTCCTACGATTCTCTACCCGTGTATATTCTGAAAATGCAGAGCCAATGTACTCAACGAATAGACGAATGGCTTTGTTTACATTTCCAACAAGTGCAGTTTTTTCAGCGTTCGTTTTCACACCTCATTTATTTTGCTTCATTACATCTGGACAATTTGTATTGGTGACAAAGACCATTTGGCATTTGATTCTAAAATGTATGAGGAATTCAAGGATGTAGATATCTAGGTATCGCAGCTGAAATATACGTGATGGTATTTGCGTCTCATTACCGGTGTACGTTATTTACCAAAATCACAATCACCATAGCAACAACAGAACGTTCGATGTTGAGGCCTCAAAACCGAGTAAGTACGAGGTGTTAAAGAGTGCGCATGTTTTTTTCTAAATAAAACAATAGGTTTACAATATTGATAAATACTATGTGTGTGTGTTCTGGAGAACTATAGCCAGGAACATGAAATGTTCGCTGGGAATACCACTTGGAGTTAACTGGGAGCATTTGTGCGAACGCTGAGTGCTTCGCGGATTTTGTAGTTCATGTAAATCGTGCGGCACGTGAAATTGCCTATGTATAGCCAAGCTTTGTGAAAATAAACACTGCGTAACAAATGGTAGCAGAGCGTGGTTTTTGATAGTTTAGAGCAGTGTTATCTGGGTATAGGGTGCAGTGTGCACGTTAGTAGAATAGTTGCATGTTATGTCGTGTGTTGACATTTAGTTAGGGTTATAGTGGAGTTTGAGTCACAGTTTACAACAAACAGATTTTGTTCACGTTTTGAACTTAATTGTTGACTGTTTCTTGTTTAAATCTCGTGCACCAAGTCATGTCGCAAACAGGATCTAAAAAGTCAGCTCATAACTTTCCTGACTATGTGGCAGAAATAGCAGACCTTAGATGCAAGAAGGCTATAGTCAAATCAGCCTTCACTAAAGCAACAAATAGACTTGAAAGACATTGATGAAGAGAATTGTTCCACTCGGAACAATTTCAAACAATAGGTGATACAGATAGCATGACAAAAGATACTGGCGAGGTAACACAGATAGAGGAAATTGGAAATGAGATACAAGAACGAGCTCAAGAATATTTGCGAAACAGGGCAGATACGAGATCGTTCAGAACAGGATTATCCAGATTATTCACGGCTGAAAAAGAAAAGCATGTTACTGTTGTCACTGCTTCTCACGTAGAGCAAGTGGAACCACAGTTGGGGTTAGATGTTGCTAGTTTAGGTCAGAGGTCACAAACAAATGTCATTGGGTTAGGCCGGGGCAGCAGACCAATGCAGATGAATTTGGTCATATGAATAGGCCAGAACCCATTACACAGAAGAATGTTAGACATAGAATTTCCCCAGAAACTGTTGCAAATTCGGGTAGTTACAATTTGGGAAATGATATGTGGAAGCAGTTGAGACGTGTTTCCATTCCTACTTTCTCGGGTGATGCCAAATCATATGAGGGTTGGAAAGCGGCTTTCATGGCTTGTGTTCATAAGGCTCCAGCTACACCCGAGTACAAGCTTTTACAGTTGCGTCAGTACTTAACTGGGGATGCAATGAAAGTCATACACGATTTAGGTCATAGTGCGGCTGCATATGACGTAGCACTAGATAGATTGGAGAGGAAGTATGGTGGCAAGAGACGCCAAATTACATAAAGTGTGTAACTTTAGGCCAATTCGTCCTGGCAATGTCAAGGATATTGAGCGGTATGCTGACATGTTAGACACTGTCGTGGTCAATCTTAGAGATACTGACAGACTAGAAGAGTTGGGCAATGGAGCATTATATAATCAGTTACTGAGGAAAATGACAGAATCTATGTTAACTGACTATCAAAGATGGGTCTTTGATCGAGAGCGTCAAGAATCGGTAGACACATTGCGTGAGTGGGTGTTGCAAGAAACTGAGTTTAATGTTGTAGCATCAGAAACTTTGCATGGCGTTTCCCAAAAGGGAAGGATTACAGTTAGAGGTCAGAGCAAATCGGGTTCATTCTTTGGCGATCGACAGACTGACACGAACGCTCAGTGTGTGCTCTGTAAAAGTGGTCATCATATTTGGAACTGTAAACAGTTCAAGACAATGACTGTTCCCACAAGATGGGAAACTGCTAAACAATTGAACCTTTGCTTCAGGTGTTTGGGCACTAACCATCGAGGTAATAGTTGCAGATGCAGAATCACCTGTGGAATAGATAACTGTACCGCAACTCATAGTAGATTTCTTCACTCAACAAAGAGAACTTGTGACAATGTTTCTAAAGCTGAAACTCCTGAAACTGAAAAGCAACATGGAAGTCATGGTCCATCTGTAGTTACAATGTCTTCCACTAAATCTAGCAAGTCAACGCTGGTATCATTGAGAACAGTGCCAGTAGTTCTAAAGAATGGAAAGAACAGAATTGTTGTTAATGTACTATTGGATGATGCCAGCACACAGACTTATATTAATCAAGATGTTGCCTCAGAATTAGGGTTATGGGGTCCTCCAGAGAAAGTTTCAGTTAATGTCCTCAATGGGCAACATGAAACATTGGATACTATGTCAGTTCAAGTTGGACTAGAGAGTTTGGATGGTTCAGTCAATACTACAATATCTGCCTTAACAACTACCTGGGTTACGGGACAGATTCAGGTTGTTGATTGGCAGAAGTTTGCAGGAAGATGGAAACACCTTGACAGCATTGAGTTTCCAAAAGTTAAATCTCCTCATATAATAGATCTTCTTATTGGAATGGATTATCTTGAACTGCATAGATCCTATCAGGATATCCCAGGTCAGGAAGGTGAGCCAACAGCACGGTTAACTCCCTTGGGTTGGACCTGTGTTGGTAGGATACCAGGATTAGGTGATTGTCAGAATTCGGGCACATTCTTCACTGACAGTAGGGAAGTTGAATTAAGTTCAATATTACAGAAATTCTGGGAAGTTGATGAAGTTCCCCCTTTGACATCTATCCTTTCCAAGGATGATGAATTTGTGATTGAATCTGTAAAAGATACAATCAGATACCAGAAAAGCATACCATGGAAGGAAAATGCAAGTCCTTTACCGGGCAATTGGGAAATAGCTTACAAACGTCTCTGTTGCACAGAGAAGAAATTATCAAAAGACAAACAGGTTGCTGATACTTATGATGGTATCATATCTCAGTATCTTGAAAAAGGTTACATTGAAAAGGTGTCCATTGATGGAACAGATGTACCCTGTGGATGGTACTTACCTCATTTCCCCGTAGTGCGTCCAGATAAGGAAACTACCAAGGTTGGCATTGTCTTTGATGCATCAGCAAAATGTGAAGGTGTATCATTGAATGACAGTATCCATCAAGGTCCAAAGTTACAAGGTGACCTATTTCAGATATTGCTCAGGTTTAGAAGGTACTCGGTAGCCATAGTATGTGACATTGCAGAAATGTATCTTCAGATAGAAATGTTGCCAAAGGACAGGTCATTCTTTCGATTTCTTTGGAGGTCAAACAATCAGAATGACATGACACAGGTTTACCAATTCTCAAGAGTAGTCTTCGGTGTTAATGCCTCTCCGTTTTTGGCACAGTACATATCACAAGAACATGCTAGAAGGTTTCAAGATACTCTACCAAAAGCTGCTGAGACTGTGTTAAAGTCGACCTATATGGATGACAACATAGACTCGCTTCCAAATGAGGTCGAAGCCATAGAGCTGTATGAGCAGCTTACAGAGTTATGGGAAAAGGCAGGCATGTGTGCACGAAAGTGGTTAAGCAATTCACCTGAAGTCTTACAGAAAATTCCCATAGAAAATAGGGCTACTGAGGTTGATCTTGGTAGGGATGAGTTGCCAACTACAAAAACACTTGGTCTGACATGGGTGGCAAAAGATGACGAGTTTAGCTTCCGAAGTACTAGTGCACACAACAGTTGGATACTTACAAAGAGGGTTTTTCTTAGAGAAATGGCTAGGGTATTCGATCCATTAGGATTCCTTGCTCCTTTCATCATCAAAGCAAAAATCATCATGCAGGAAGTCTGGCTCAAGGGTTTAGATTGGGATGAAGAGCTTCATAATGATTTGAAACAGAAAGCATTGCTTTGGCTTAATCAAATGAAAGAGTTGGAGACTGTTAGATTCCCGAGATGCTTGCAACTCAACTTCAAAATTGAGAACAGGAAATTGCATGTTTTCGTTGATGCATCTGAAAATGCATACGGGGCAGTAGTCTACAACGTGACTACCTATCAAAATGGGATGGTGTCGAGTCGCTTGGTGGCATCAAAATGTCGAGTAGCACCTCTGAAATCAGTCAGCATTCCTCGAATGGAGTTAATGGCAGCAGTATTAGGTGTTAAGTTGATATTGACTGTAGTCAAAGCTCTAGAAATGAATATTGCTGGGGTGATTCTTTGGTCAGATAGTCAAAATGTGCTGTATTGGATAAAAAAACATAGCCGCACATTCAAAACATTTGTAGCTAATCGGATAGCCTTTATCCAAGAAAACACTGTTCCTAGTCAGTGGAACTACGTTCCTTCTGTTCAGAATCCAGCAGATATCCTGTCTAGGGGTACAACAGTTGCTAATTTGAACAAAGCATGGACTTCTGGACCTGACTTTCTAGAAAAAGATGTGACAGAATGGCCTTTACAGATGAACAACCAAATATTAGATGATTCTGAAGACAGGAAACCTGTTATGTCGACAAAGCAGTTCTTTGCAATGGTAACACGTGTCCGGTGTTGGAGACTAGATCCGAGAAGACACTCAGATTGGCAAAAACTACTTAGGATTACAGCATGGGTTTATAGATTTGTGAACAACAGTTGTTCTGAATTAGGTTTGAGAATCGCTGGGGGGCTAAGTCACGAAGAGCTTAGTGATGCAGAGATGTATCATTTAGGAAGTGCACAAAAGGAGGAATTCACCAAGGAGGTATCGGCACTTGAATGTAGGAAACAATTGCCATCAAATAGTAAACTCACTGGACTTGATCCCATACTTGATGAAGATGGGTTGATTAGATGTGGAGGTAGACTGCAGTATGCAAATTTTCTCCCATTTGACGCATGGTTCCCGATAGTATTGCCCAGTAGAAATTGGGTAACAAAGCTAATTGTGAAGAAATATCATGAGGATGGAAAACACATCCTTAGTACAAATCAGATCCTTGCTCTACTATCTTCACGTTTCTGGATCGTTTCTGCTCGTGAAGAGATCCGTGAATATGAAAAGGAATGTTTTTGGTGTCGCAGACTTTAGGCAAAGCCTGGTGTGCAAATCATGGCTCCACTACCACAAGTTAGACTGAAATACTCATTGAGAGCATTTGATCAAACCGGCGTTGATTTTGCAGGACCTTTCATCACAATTCAAGGTAGGGGGAAGCAACGAGTTAAACGCTACCTTTGCCTCTTTACTTGCCTGGCAACTAGAGCGGTGCACTTGGAAATGGCATACGGTCTTGATAGCAACTCGTTCATGAATGCCTTTTACAGAATGGTCAACCGTCGAGGCTTAATTGCCAAGTGTAGTGGTTTCAGATAAAGGGACAAATTTCACAGGGGCCGTTAAAGAGCTGAAACAACTTATAGACAAACTTGATGAGGATTACATTAAAAACTCCTTGGCCAATCGTGGAGTTACTTGGAAGTTTAACCCACCATATTCACCACATTTTGGGGGTGCTTTTGAGGCAATGATAAAGTCTTCCAAACGAGCTATATATATGCAATCCTTGGCAATGGCGACATCACTGATGAAGAACTTGTGACTGCCTTTACCGGAGCTGAATCACTGATGAATTCAAGGCCTTTAACTTACCAAAGTACACATCCACATGATGACGTTCCACTAACTCCTAATCACTTTCTTCATGGTCAGTTATGTGGAATATTTGATACGACAGTGTTCAATCCGAAAAAACGTTGGCGAAGAGTGCAAGAACTTGTAAGCCACTTTTGGAAACGGTGGATGTCTGAATGGCTTCCTTCTCTACAAACAAGGAAGAAATGGTTTATACCAAACCATGATCTTGAAGTAGATGACGTCGTTCTGGTTGTCTCCCCTCAGTCACCTAGAGGCAGTTGGATCACCTGACGAATCATAAAGACACATCCTGGAAGAGATGGACACGTTCGAGTTGTTGACAGTAAGGGTGTTGTGACAAGACCAGTGACAAAAGTGTGTCCACTGGAATGGAATGTTTCAGGAAATGCAGCTGGAGAAGGCTTCAAGAACAGAACAGAACAGCAGAAGGATTCGAGGAACGGATAGAATTCGTGAATGGAGGATTCAAAGGACAGCTGAAGGATTCCGAGGAACGGATAGAAGAATTCGTGAATGGAGGATTCAAAGAACAGCAGAAGTATTCGAGGAACGGATAGAAGAATTCGTGAATGGAGGATTGACAGAAGAGTTCATGGATAGATGTTATTCAAGGATGAACATTCAAGGAAGTATTTCGAGTGACTGAAACATTAATATTTTTCATTTTGTAAAACAGGATGTGTTCTTTCTTTTTAACAATGAACATTATACTTACCAGTGAATTGACATGCTTTCAAGTGGAATATTTCTTATTTACAGAGATGTGAACGTTGAAATGACTGCTTTGTTTTTCAGGACATGTGTGGACTTTTTATGAACAATTAAGTCGCATATTATTTTTCGTGTATATATGTTGTGATCAATAGCTAATATTTTAAATGATACACTGGGATCTATCATTTGTAGGGGGGAATGTTCTGGAGAACTATAGCCAGGAACATGAAATGTTCGCTGGGAATACCACTTGGAGTTAACTGGGAGCATTCGTGCGAACGTGGAGTGCTTCGCGGATTTTGAAGTTCATTTAAATCGTGCGGCACGTGAAATTGCCTATGTATAGCCAAGCTTTGTGAAAATAAAGTCAGTTCGAAAAACACTGCTTAACAGTGTGTCTATTTCCGGGATTTTATTGAGTATTTGCATCTTGGAAATTTTCATTCGAGCCACTCAAGCTGACGCTTTCGGGTCTCGAGATGAATTTCCAAGATGCAAATACTCGATAAAATCCCGGAAATAGACACACATATAGTATTTATCTTCTAAATACAACCTCATAAGATACATAATCAACTATCCTTAAGTGTTAATAAATAGAAACCATCCATATATACAACCTCATAAGATATATAATCAACTAACCTTAAGTGTTAATAACTAGAAACCATCCATATATACAACCTCATAAGATTCATAATCAACTAACCTTAAGTGTTAATAACTAGAAACCATCCATATAAACAACCTCATAAGATATATAATCAACTAACCTTCACTGTTAATAACTAGAAACCATCCATATATACAACACAACCTCATAAGATATATAATCAACTAACCTTCAGTGTTAATAACTAGAAACCATCCATATATACAACCTCATAAGATATATAATCAACTAACCTTCAGTGTTAATAACTAGAAACCATCCATATGTACAACCTCATAAGATATATAATCAACTAACCTTCAGTGTTAATAACAAGAAACCATCCATATATACAACCTCATAAGATATATAATCAACTAACCTTAAGTGTTAATAACTAGAAACCATCCATATATATGTAGCAGGACTGGGTCCGATGCCCACAGACACTACGGTGTTCGTCAATAACCAATATTTATTTGCAGAAATTGTGAATGTGATTTAAAAGAAAACCACCCTGAAACAATCAGGTATACAATATAGCACATATAAAACAATATATACATATCATAAACACAGATGTATACATACAATTCATATGCATTCTAGTATGATGAGATACAGTACATAGTATTGTTGTAAATGCACTGGGTAGAATATATTTATGTACATGTTAATTAGAAAAGTAATCTGTCTTGATATATGATCAAATGCATACACTAGATAACGACATGTAAACGACAGGTAAACCTACCAGGTGTGTGGGCCTGGGTTCAAATCACGCCTGGGGACGATGCCGCACTAAGTTTCTGCACAGTAGTGCAAAACTCGTCTGCAGAGGAAATAACAATACACAATAGTAATACTATAAAATGCCACATGCATTCATGCATTTATGTTTACTTTCATTCATTCATTTAGGCTTACTTTCATTCATTCATTTAGGCTTACTTTCATTCAATCATTTAGGCTTAGTAGTATAGGTAATAGGGGTTCTGGACCACTTCCACTGGAGCCGGATTCATATACCTATACTGCTACTACAGGTGGCATTTTTTATGCCAAAATGATTATGCGATTCAATGATGGTCATGAGATTAAGTTAAATTGGCTCTAGCTTACCAATACCTGGGACCAATCATTGCTTTAGATGAGCCTAAATGGTAATAAAAATATTCTTCATTATTTTTATCGATAAAGCGATATTCAACATTTTTATTAAGTTCTTCGTTCATTTTACTAGGAGACCAGACTATATAACTACACTCTTCTTGTAAATTGATAAGAAACAATTGATAACCGTATTTGGTTGGTATGACATCACTGATGGTTGGTTTGACATCACTGATATAATAAAAACCTTGTGGTAATTCTCTCCATTTAATAGCTTTTTCGATCTCCATTATTATATATGTATGTAAGCATTTGTCTAAATGTGATCAAATGATAGTAAGCAATCTATTTTTAATCTCCAACCAGTTCTTTGGTTTTGGCACGGAATAATTGATGCGCTTGTTGCCTCCCCTGTTCTATGAACTTTTTTTTCTCGTCTTCGCTAATACCACTGGTCTTATGAGATTTTGATCGAATCTCCTTCTTCATTGCGTTGTATCTGGTGAGTTCCGACAGCACTAAAGGAAACTCATCCTCGGATATCTTACAATCGACCGTTGCTGTCGAAATATGATCCTCAATGCTGTTCAACTTTGCTTCGGCGAGTATCTGAATACTATCGTGTTTTAATGCTTTCTTTTGTAACCTACAAGAAATGAATTTTATCGCTATTCCTGCCAGTCCCGAGACTCCAGCGGCTATTTCCATGCCGAGCGCGATAGGCGCGGCGATTATAGTTGATAGTAAACCGACACCTGCTACACCGAGTCCCATGCCAGCTGCTACAAGTGCCGTGTCAACTCCGTCCAGAGCATTCACGGCTCTGCGATACTTTTATATACAATCCAAGTCTCAACTCCCTATCCTTCTCTATTCGATGTTTTATGTGGCTTATTTGATGTAATCGAAATCCATCAACAGTTTCCATCTTTTCAATTGCTTCATCGAGCGCCAGATATAAACGCATAGTGTATATTACGGTCATATAATAGTCTTTAATTGGTCTTGCTTAAATGTTTTGAGAGTATACATCAATCTTATCAAATGTATATTATACGACAAGAATACCTTAGTAAGAGAAATACTACCACTTTTAATAATTTGGACCCCCTCGAGGGTTGCAACGGGCGATGCTCCGATATGAATAATACTGCAACGTTGACGTTGGTGTTTCTTGAGCCATTTAATCGATAGACCTGGTAATATTTCGAAGGCATCTACCGGTGCATCTCCGAACAAGACTTCAATAATAAGCGTAGAAGTATTAGGTATTGCACTCAGGTTAACTTTAATATCATCGAATTCAGTAACCAAATTTAAACTAACATTTTTTAAGGCCAGACGACTATATAACATATGACCTGGGTTTTCTGGCAGAAAAGTGACTAACACACTTTTTCGTTTTGATGGGATATAAGCCGCGAGTACGATGCCACTATTTATTATCTTAGTTAAATTATGTCCCTTACCCATCATCACATAAGGTGGGGTAATGACGATATTCAGTAGCCACTCGATGTTTGCTTCGACCATAGTCCATTTATTCTCACCGTTGCGAGTAATATTGTACGAAGTGTTTTTATGGAGTCTACTAACGTCAACATCGCTTAAATCTTCTAGATTACCCGTGAATGTAACTTCTTACCGCTTGTATACATTATCGTGTAAGTGTAAAGTGTATAACTTACCATTGTTACCGGGTTTATCGAATCCTTCCGTGTCTCCGAGATCGGAAAGCGCAATTGTATTACATTGTCTGAGTGTTCCAGGGCCTGATGCATCAACCATTATTTATAATATGGAGTGTTACACTTAAGTATCCTATATGTACAGGTTGGTGTTTTACATCTAATACAGAAATTTATTTTTTTATACTGTAATCAAGAGAAAGATTCCGTTCTACCGCTATTGTATTTTTCATCTTTCACTGGAACACTTCTGAGCAGAGTTGAAGGACTTTCTAGTTGAATATTATCCGTCGTGCTTATTTGATCTAGATGGATGCACAACTCTTTATAAGGAACTAAATCGGGTAATTTATCTCCATGTATTGTTCTATTGGGTGGTATTGCTACTGATTTAATGCGCCAATCAAATCCAAGTGTGTCTGCTGTTCTCGGGGCAAGAATTACTTTTTCTTCTCCAATACTTAGTTTCAGCATCCCGTTCGGCTCATTTTGTGTGAGACTAGCTCCGTTAGGCTTAAAATTTTTACCTATCATCGCATAAGGTGGGGTAATGATGATATTCAGTAGCCACTCGATGTTTGCTTCGATCATAGCCCATTTATTATCGTCGTTGCGAATAATATTGTACGAAGTGTTTTTAAGGAGTCTACTAACGTCGACATCGCTTAAATCTTCTAGATTACCCATGAATGTGACTTCTTTCCGCTTGTATACATTATCGTTTAAGTGTAAAGCGTATAACGTACCATTGGTACCGAGTTTATCAAATCCTTCTGTGTCTCCCAGATCGGAAAGCGCAATTGTATTACATTGTCTGAGCGTTCCAGGGCCTGATGCATTAACCATTATTTATAATATGGAGTGTTACACTTAAGTATCCTATATGTACAGGTTGGTGTTTTACATCTAATACAGAAATTTTGAGGTCTGAAATAATACCACGCTTTAATTTTTTTTTTTTATATTGTAATGACGAGAAAGATTCCGTTCTACCGCTATTATATTTTTCATTTTTCACTGGAACAGATCTGAGCAGAGTTGAAGGACTTTCTTGTTGAATATTATCCGTCGTTCTGATTTGATCAAGATGGATACACAACTCTTTATAGGGAACTAAATCAGGTAATTTAACCTCCTGATCTGGTAACTTGTATATTGTGCCAATTAAGCGTATAAATCCAAGTGTAGCTGATGGGTCCAATAAAATTATATTTGTTTCTTCATTGTCGAATTTCACTGTCCCAGTCACCTCATTTTGTGTGAGACTAATTCCATTAGGCTTAAAAATTTCATCATTGAGTGAGCTTACGCTGTAATACCCATCAGGTATAGTAATGGATTTGCTAGTATCAAATGAATATAATAGAATTATCCTATTATTATCTTTTGCAGCACTTATATTGGTCCACAGCGGGTAATACGTTAAAGAAATTAGTGCTCCGTTACCGCATGATCGAGCGTGGAATTCCACAAATAATAATTATGATAGGTCTGTGTATGAGCGTATTTGTCAGGAATTTAATGTTTCTACGAGTAAAGATTGGCGTATTAAAGGAGCAAACCATGGTCTAGGTGTTCCTTACACAGAGGAAAAAATAACCGTCAAAGAAGAAAGCGATTATGTATATAAAGTACTTAATAAACTTCCAGTTAATTTTTCTAAGTTGGTGCGTACCAGCAAACTTTACTCAAGAATATATGATCATTGGTATAAAACCAGTCATTGGTATAAAGGCTGGGAACTTTATAGTAATGATTGGAGAGGGGATATTATGAGTTTTAAGAGTGGGTCTATTTATATTGTTAAAAAATTTGTACAACTGAACGATAACGCTTGGAATGAATTTCTTAACGATAAAACAGAAAATAATTTTACTAACCCAGGATTTGAAAGAGTTAATGAATCGATAAGAACTTATGTATGGGCAATTCTCGGTGCGCAATCGCAAACACGAACGTCCATTATCGGTACTGGGACGGCATTCGATGTGCAAAAACAGTTTGTCTCAAACGTGGAGGACGCCATTAATTCACCAGTTGACATACCATCGTCTATAAAGCGTTTTCAAGATGTATTACAGTACACTCAATCCAAAGTGGACTTCGTTTATGCGCCGGGACTATACATGTCTCCGAGTAATATGGAACTTAAGATCGGTCAAGTGATAGGCTATAATAATAAAATTGTTATCGCTACCGATCAACAAAAACCAGGTATAAATTCAGATATTAATGTCGAATTAATAACGCAAACAATCACGGGCGAAAAGGGAATAGTCAAGCCGCAAACACCTACTATCGCTAAAACATCTTTTAATGCACAACCGTCAACTAATGCACAATTGCCACCGCATATTGCGGCTAAAAATCAACAACATATCGATGAAAAAACAGCGCTTATAGTAGGTGGAGTCACGGCTGGTTTACTCATGATTTGGTTTACTCATGATTTGGTTAAATAGTTCTTAACGAATACGTACAACAGCCCTGCAATTGCTACGATCACCCCCCAGAAGTTTTGACTGAGCCAACTGGTGGTCTTAAATTCAATAGCCAGGAAACAACACTCCCTATTATACCGGGAAGTGCGGCCGCGGCTTTCTCAGCGAGCTTTCCCAGTGCTGAACCTAATGCTTTTAAATGCTTTTTTATCCACTCTTTTATACCATCACTGGGCGGTGATGTACCACCTGTGCCACCTGTTAACGCGAGAGTCAAAGTCAATATAATAAATCTCAACGCAGTTAAAATACTGGCAATTGTTATTCCCTGTTCTCTGAACAATGTTTTAATTTTATCGGCCAGTGTAGTGTCATCTTTGAGGACTTGATCGATAGTTTCTCGAATTCGACTGATTTGCGAACGAAGTGCCTCTCTATTACTGGAAGCTGCTTCGATGCGGGCCGATCTTTAGTCTTCTAAGTTACGCAATCTTTCCGCTACGCGGCGTCTACTGAATTCATCGCCCGCCTGTTCAAGTTTTGTTTTCTCGTAAGCTATATGCTTGTCGATTTCGGATATCTTGGCCGTATTATTCATGAGTTCTCCCCGCATTGTTCGCATTGCCTTGTCAAGACCTCGTAATTCCCTAATACTAAACTCCGAGGATGGTACCTGTAACGTTGAATTATCGTAAAAGGTATCTAAGATTTCTTCGAGTCCGTCCGAGGCCACCTTCGAGGAAGCTTCCAAATTATCTGTGTTACTGAGTTCTTCCCGCACAGTCCTAAGAACCTTAGTAGTCTTCGCGGAAAGTCGTGAGTAGTCCACAAAACCTAATTTATCACGAACAGTGCTGATACCGTGTTTACCGGCGATCAATATCCGGAGCGCCACGCAGTCGCAATATTCCTTTACTATCTATCGTAAACTTTGAATAGTCATGAACAATAGGACTATCATCTTTAAAGGTATCGTAATAATCATTGACGGATAGTTTCAAAAGTTCATCATTTACGGTTGGGTTCCAAAGTTCATCGTTAAAATTCATAAAGCTGGTTTCATCAGAATCTTCGATTGGATTCTGGTTATCAAAGTCATCAAAGGTATCTAGATCAAAATCAGTCATTTTTATATTAAACATATGGTTATATAATTTCAATATAACAATGTCTTCGCAATACGGACGCAAGTTAAACCCACAACGTAGACTTCAAGATCCATTAGGGGTCAAAGCAATTCGTCAGTCTGTAACTATAACTAATAACCCTAGTACCATCGATCAGAATCAAAGCTTCTGGTTCGCTTTCCTAATCTTGGCGCACACAATGTGTAAGTTCCGGGAACTGTCCGACTAGCATTTACGATTATTTTGACTTCTACCGACGTTAACAGGGAGCCCGTTCAGAACAAAGGTCGTGCTATCGTTAAGAAAATCGCATTTAAAATTGAGGGGTAATGAGGTCTTGAGTATCGACGATAGCGATGTATACTATTGCTACATGGATCTCTGGAGAACGAATAAAGAGCAGTACCAAGGTATTTGTAATAAGAACACATTGAAACTGCGAGTAGGTGCTGAAAATGGTGTTGATACCAACGAAAAAGATAAGGCCGTTGCCGACACATTAGGTAACTGATTCTATGTTCCCCTAGACTTTGAATTACTAGATTCCCACATGCCCTTTTATCAAGCATCCCTAGGCGATAGGTTAGAATACAAACTCACTTTTAATGACTACGGTAGAGTAATCAGAACCGGTGGTGAAGATGCTAGCTATTCCATTGACAATATCTCGCTGGAGTATAATATGATAACGGATCTCGAATTAGCCAGACAAATTCGTAACCATTATAAGGGAAGTTTAGCCATTTTGTACGATCGCGTGCTGCGACATCGAAAGATCACGAGGGAGAGAAAAGATAGGATGTGGAATATCAATCTAAACGTCCCCAC
Source organism: Haliotis rufescens (assembly GCF_023055435.1). Classification (NCBI taxonomy): domain Eukaryota; kingdom Metazoa; phylum Mollusca; class Gastropoda; order Lepetellida; family Haliotidae; genus Haliotis; species Haliotis rufescens. Next base: position 1,384,031 of record NW_025963979.1, read on the forward strand.
GAGGTCGTTGAAGGGTATTTTAATGTTGTTCGAGGACCCCTCCGATGCGTTTAAAAGAAATACCGAGAAGTTCTACAATCCCAAGATTACAAAAGTAGAATTGACTATCGAGGGCGTTCCTAATCAACTATATAGCCAAGGAATGCTAGCGTATCACCAGTGGGATGAGATTAAAAAACTTCCTTCTATAAAACGTTCCCCAGAAGTTAACGCGGTCGTGAAAGATCTGTCTCTCGGGAGTGTATCGATGGGTGAATACCTCACCACGAAGTACGCGCTATGGCTAGACATGCGAACCACGGACGATGACCAACTACACCGCAGTGGGAGGAGAATAGAAAATGCTAGCGAGGGTGTCACCATACAGATAACGAAGCTCCAGGAATCGGCTGGTAAATTAAACATATATTTGTACGTGATTATGGATGCGCAACTTAATATACAGAATGGGCGATTCTTGCAAGCAATCTATTGATAATCTTTTACCTAAAGAACCACACTGCGCTATGATATGCGGGCAAACGGGTTGTGGAAAAACAGCTTTTATTCTTGATATTTTAGAAAGTCATTATCGGGACGTTTTCGACCATATTATTATTCTGTGCCCGACTATAAGAGTTAATAAAACATACTTATCGAGAGATTGGGTAATGAATGACGACGGGGTACACAGAGTCGATCCGGGCGATCGTTTACAAGACTGCCTCCGAGTATGTCATGAAAACTACAAAGGAGAATCAACCCTTTTCGTAATAGACGACTGCAGCGCGAGTAAAGAACTCACAAAAAAGAAAGATATGCTTTCGTATTTAGCATTCTCCGGTCGGCATACTCAACATAGCGTTTGGGTACTTACTCAAAAATACAATTCTGTCCTGAAAGATCTCAGAGAGCAGACCAAATGGGTAGCGCTGTTTCATTGCAAAGACCAAGATTCATTCGAGGAATGTTTACGCGAAAATGATGTCATTTATACCAAGATCGAACGAGATAAAGTCAGAAAAGTGTTAGCGGCAACGAAACACTGTAAACTCGTATTAAAAACCGATCAACCAGCTGCTTATGCAATTGCTTAGCAAAATGTAGCAACAATGTAGCAAAATTATAGCTAAATGTGGCAAAATTATAGCTAAATGTGGCAAAATTATAGCAAATGTAGCAAATTGAACATTAGCGGTTAATATGACATAAAATGTGGTTTGAAATCATCATTCTTTCGCAACAGTTCATTATTACGGGATGTATTGGATATGTCATATTATATTATGTTAGACTTAAATATCTCCTTAGGTATTACATTATGGAATGCGACGAACTCATCAAACAAATGCTCAAAGAATCTGATGCAGATCAACATACACATCAACATGTTGATAAATCTTTAGATAAATCTTTAGATAAACATAGAGAAAGACTCGCCGCTTTGGTAGCCAGTGGAAAATGTTCCCAATATTTGGGAGAAAATTATACCATCGAAAAAATTGATAACATGACCGACGAAGAGATTAAAAAACTGTACACGCGTTACGAGTCTAGACTGGGAGCTACCATGACTAAAACGATAGGGTCTTCTATATTACAACTGTACACAGTCGTAGCTAGTACTTTTCTCCCTATCCCCGCAGAACATCGCATGTATTTATGCGAATCTCTCGAGAAAGAACCCTTCATCGAACACACTATAAGCTCAGTGAGCTGTGAGTTTTATGATAGATATGGAATGTTCTTAGCTCCGTTCACCACAGCTTTAATAACGGCTAGGTATTGTCAATTTAAACATACGTGCCCACTTAATAATAATGGAGACTCAACAGACACCACAGATTGTGAACGAGGAAATAACTGCACAACCACAACAGATTGCGGAACAACGAGTGAATGAGGAACCACCACCAGTGAATGCACCACAAACACAGATTGCACCACATGTGAATGCACCACAAACACAAAAACAAGCCAGAGTGACAAAGAATCCTTTGAAAATAGCCGCAGGAAGAAAGGGAGGACTGGCGAGGAAAGCGAAATTAATAAATAATTCAAATATTAATCCGATTAAAACATGGGCACTAGTAGGAGTTGCTGGTATAGCGGCTGTATGGTTCTTTTATAAGACCGGAGAAAAGAAAACGTCACCCCCAATGCAACAACAAGTTCAATTAGAGGTTAGCCCGCATATAATGCTATAAGAAGCATGACTACTCCAGTTACAGACGGTAAAATGTTGGTAAACGCGACGTATCATTCAGCGGTGGTCACCGGCTTGGCCTTTGGCTATGCCCGTATGGCTAAAATGATTACTAAAGCCACACCTCCCAAGCTAGATTTTAATGGATTTGATATAGGTATGATGATTCTGGATATTGGATTAGCAATGGCAACGAAGGATATGCTCATCAAACAAGGGCTTATCCCGGAAGACATAATGAAGTAATTAAACATTTGAATATTTTATATTATTAAACATATGGCAACAATTGCGATGATGGTCGGTGGAGCTATTGTTAATGCTCTAGCTTTTTCGGGGAGTAATTTTTTATTTTCTAGTATGAGGGAGTCAAACGCTAAAGAAGTTGAAGAGGAACGTAAACGACATAACGAAGCAATGGAACAACTCCAAGCAGCCCAGTCACAATATATGCGGCAGAGAATGAAGAGATTAGACTTTATTCATGAAAAACTGCTTAAGGAAGGACATTCAATTCAAACGTTTAAGGATGTCAAATCTGCCATGCACGAATACTTCCTCGTTTATGGGAAAAAACTCGACCCAATACCAAGACCAACAATGAGTCAGTTTTATACACCGTCAGAGGAACAAAAGAACCGCGAGGTAAAATTTGTGATTATGGGGTTATCTGCTCTATTGATTTTCAGCTATATGACTACTCATAAATAACCATAGTGACAGCTGTGGCTACACATAAACCCATGACCTAGTTTGGAGCGATCTATAAATAGCATTGACTGGCTGACTGCCTAATCAATATTGTAGATGTGATTTGCATTTAGACAAATGATATGATAGATGTATAAACCATGAATCATTGCAAATTTACACTCATGGGTAAAAAAAATCTTTGTAACCGACGCTGTGTTGAAATTTACTGCGGCATACACAATTATTACATCAGGCACGGAAACATAAACTATACGTGTTCTGTATGCAGGATAGGGGTCAAAGGTCGTTATTGTTTATGTAAGGAACACTGTGCTGATAGGGTCAGGAACCAGATTATTTATGCTAGGAAGAGAGATTACATCAATGAGAGGAATAGGTTGGGGAGAATATGTATTTAGATATATGAAAAACAACCAATTGGTCATTTGACTCATTATGCATATACCATTCAACCAGGGGTCCGGAAACCGTCATATGCGCCGGACATGTCCGATTGGGAATCTCAAATGTCTGTTTTAAAATATTGCTTACCGGACATTTTAAAAAGTATTGTCCGGACATTCTTAAATTTTGACCGGACATGATCAACAGTTAGGACTGAGCAGTTTCTGTCTGCAGTTGCAACACAATGAAGATTAACTACACTGACAAGCTTTGTTTGTTTTGATTGCTGTAAATACATCGTACCTACATGATAGTCCAATCGGTCAATCACTGTAATAGGCAATAAACTGAGTTCACACTGATTAATTGAGGATTAATTACTGAGAAAATCTTGTTAATTTGAGTGAAAGGTGTTTACAACTGTATATTAATACCTTGCATCATCGATGTACCTCATTATCCTCACACTGCTACGATACGAAACCTCAGACAAGAAGCGAAAGCGTGACGACAGCCAGTCGACCGATGCAGATCAGTCGACCGGATCTGCCAAACCCTCAAAGTCTGGACGATCATTTTGTAAGTCGTGGCTAACGGCTTTCACTTGGTTGACATACAATGAGGATTTGCAGATTTTATTTTTTTCAGTAGCTAGTCGTATATTGAATCTTGATTGACCGCCATTTTGCTTTCTCGGACGATCGATATCCAATTTTTTTATGGTCAATAATTAAGTACAGATGAAAAAAGTATTCAAATAACTATTGCTATCAACGATATTTTAGTATTTGTGATTAAATTATCTGTCTTGTTTTTAAAAAAATCTTTAGTTTAAAAAAAAACTTTTCCCGTAAGGTCACGTGATAACCAAATATGGGATAATAGTCTCGATCCAAATGTTACAACGCGTACACTTGAGCAGACTCATGAATATAACTCATGAATATTAATTAGACCGTTCACTACGCTAATAGATCGTTATTATAACAGAAACAAACGTATGTTTTCCATGTAAATCTAAAATGATATTATTTGTTATTAATTGTCCGGTGAATTAAACAATTTAAATTGAAACAATTCATAATTCATCATATTATGAATACGTAAACTTGTAATGTGTGTGAAAAGTCGTACTAAAATACGCTATTTGAAGGGGGCGTGGCCTAAATGCAAATGTCCGATTGGGATTTTAAATTTTCCGGACCCCTGCATTCAACCACAATGGTTTTTGTCAGAGAGTTAATTGCTATGGCAAAGCAAAGTGGCCTACGTGGATATTCTCGAATGAGAAAAGCTGAATTGATTGATTTAATCGGTTTGGAATACAACAAACCCCAGACTGTTAGGGAGCTCAAAGCTCAAGCGAGAAACAGTGGGCTGAGAGGTTATTCTTTAATGAGAAGAGCTTTACTAGATAATAATGATGATGAACATAATGATAATAATGTTGATATTGATAATGATGTTGAGAATAAACAACAAGAATTAATATTTGTACCCACATCCTCCGACGTTGGTAAATATCTAAGAGGTTGGAAGATGGATATTAATTCCAACATGGATGTTAACGATATTAAGCCCATCATATCGAGTAAAATTAATGAGGAATTAGATGATTTACATAGTATAAAATACCAGCTGACGATTAAAATGTTATTGAGTAAAAGTAACACAGACGATAGCACCGAATATACCGAACCATATTTCCATAGCAATCAAGAAGTTATAACCGAATCCGATACTATAAACGCATCATTAGATACATCAATTCAGAGGATACAGGAAACTTTAGAACGCTGGACTAATAGAGGTTCGGGTTGGGGTGTGGATAAAATCGATAGTTTATATTTAGATATAGCAAATTATATGCCCTTCAAAGGTGGATCTTATATAGATTTACCCCCGTATTTTAAGAAGAAAAAAGCCATAATTAACGTAAAAAATAAATCTGATGACTGTTTAAGAATGATGATAAGATCTTCATTGTTCCCCGTAGACAAGCATCCGGATAGACCTTCTAGCTATCCCCAAAACGATGGACTCAACTTCGATGGTATAGACGAACCTACACCAATATCACAAATTGATAAGGTGGAAAAGCAAAATAATTTAGCTATAAATGTTTTCGGACATTCTAAAGGAATTGTTGTACACAGGATAAGCTCCGCTTGGGAACATATCCCCAGAATCAATTCATTTCTGATCGAAAAAGATGGTAAATATCATTATACGTGGATAGAGAGTTTAAACAGGCTATTATACGATCAAACTAAATATAAGGGAAAGAAATATTTCTGCGAAAGATGCCTACATGGGTACAGCAGACAAGATCTATTAGAAGCGCATAAAGAAAACTGTAGAGGTGTTGGACAGACCGCTATCAGGATCGATATGCCTAAAGAGGGAAAAAATATATTAAAATTTGAACATTATTGTAATCAAATGCCAGTACCGTACGTAATTTACGCCGACTTCGAAGCGCTTATCAAACCCATAGAAAATACCAACCATAATAATCAAGATAGTAGTTTTACGTACAAAACTCAAGAACATATTCCTTGTGGGTTTGGATATATAGTTGTAAGGTATGATGGGAAAACAAACCCGCCCGTGATTTACAGAGGTCCCGATGCAGCGGGAAAGTTCCTAGAATATCTACAAAATGAAGAGAGAATAATCAGGGAAAAATTATCGTGTAATAAACCCATGTGTATGAGGAGGGATGATTGGAGGGCCCATAAGAAGTCAACGAGTTGTCACGTTTGTAATAAACCCCTGGATGGGGATTCCGTAAGAGATCATTGTCACGTCACGGGTAATTATCGGGGAGCCGCGCATAGCGAGTGTAACATGAAATTAAAAATGAATTCTCAAACAATACCCATCCCCATTGTGTTTCATAACCTTAGGGGATACGATTCACATCTCATCATGCAAGCTATCTCAAAGATCGACGGCGGTTTAACTTGCATTCCTAATAATATGGAAAAATACATATCGTTCTCGTTGACTAAACCTATACATTATAGGGACAAGGATGGGAAATCTAGACTAAAGCAAAGTAATGGGCTTAGATTCATAGACTCCGTACAGTTTCTGTTATCTTCCCTGGACAATTTAGCTAATGCGAACAATCCCGATGACTTTGCGATAACAAATCAATATACCGAAAAGATAACTCGTTATTTGTTGCTGAGAAAAGGTGTATATCCTTACGAATATATGGATGATTGGTCTAGATTTGAAGAAACCGAATTACCACCCCTTGAATCATTTTATAGTAACTTAACAGAATCTAAAATAACAGATGCCGATTATGAACACGCTCTGATGGTCTGGGATAAATTAGGTTGTAAGAATTTAGGTGATTATCACGATCTGTACTTAAAAACTGATGTACTGTTACTCGCCGATATATTCGAGATATTTAGAAAGACATGTTTAAAACAATACGGCTTGGACCCGGCATGGTACTATTCCAGTCCCGGACTATCGTTGGATGCATTGTTGAAGAAGACCGGCGTAGAACTAAAACTACCCACAGATTACGATATGCACTTGTTTATTGAGAAAGGATTAAGAGGTGGTATATCGATGGCAGCTAAAAGGTATTCTAAGGCTAATAATAAATTAGTGGAAGGATACGATCCGAGTAAACCCGACACACACATATTATATCTCGACACTAACAATTTGTACGGATGGGCTATGAGTCAACCTTTACCCACGGGTGGTTTTGAGTGGGTCAATGAGAATGATATTAATGTGAATGATATCGAAGCGAATAAAGGGTACATACTAGAAGTTGACTTGGAATATCCAAGTTCGTTACATAAAGATCATAACAGTTATCCGCTAGCTCCCGAAAGATTAATGGTTAATAAAGATTGGATGTCGGAATATCAACGCTCCTTGATGGGTAATAGTAGGTTAGCTAACGTAGAAAAACTCGTACCAAATTTGATTGATAAAACAAAATATATAGTTCACTACAGAAATCTCCAGTTGTATCTATCGTTAGGTATGAAACTTAAGAAAATACACAGAGTTCTAAAGTTCGATCAAAGCCCTTGGATGGAGCCCTATATAAGGTTGAACACAGATTTAAGAAAGATAGCTACCAGCGATTTCGAAAAGAATCTGTATAAGCTTATGAATAACTCGGTATTTGGTAAAACTATGGAGAATCTAAGGAAGCGTGTTGATGTTAAATTAGTCAGATCTAATGAGGAAGAAAGACTCAGGAAACTTATAGCCAGTCCGGCTTTTAACAGAAGCAAGATATTCGATAACGACTTAGCCGCGTTGCATATGCAGAAGAGTAATATAAAATTCAACAGACCGGTGTACGTCGGTATGAGTATTCTCGACTTGTCAAAACACTTAATGTATGACTTTTATTACAACGAACTTAAGAAGCAATACGGCGATAGATGCGAGGTGTTATATACCGACACAGATTCTTTGTTGATGGAAATACAAACCGAGGATGTGTATAAAGATATGGCAGAAAAAATAGATATGTACGACACGAGCGATTATCCTAAAGATAATCCACTGCACAGCGTTGTAAATAAAAAGGTATTAGGTAAGATGAAGGATGAATGTGCTGGGACCCCTATAGTGGAGTATGTGGGATTAAGACCTAAGATGTATTCTATAAAGAAGTCCGATAATGGTGAGATAAGAAAAGCTAAGGGTGTTAAGAAGTATGTTGTAAAAAAGCATATCAAACACGAACAGTATAAAGAATCATCATTCAACGGTAGAACGTTCAAACACGAGATGAACTCTTTAAGAAGTTACAATCATAGGATATATGGATTAAGAATGAACAAGACATCATTATCCCCCTTAGATACAAAGAGATGGATTGATAATGATGGTGTAACTACCTATGTTTATGGTTATGGTGGTAATACCGTACTGTCGGGAACTATGAACAACTCTTCTCGTACAAATGCCCTACCCGGTCCATCTTGAAGATAATAAAGAATAGGCTCTCCTTCTTTCGTAACCAATCGACTAATGTTATACGTCTTAAGGGACCATATGGGATCGGTTGCGCGACGTAGGCCTCCTTCGAGTTCACCTGCCTGGTATAAATATCTTACCCTTACTCTGTCCGGAAGTTTTCGTTCTTTGCCTCTCCTCGGTGCTGAAGATTCGGAAGTCACGGATTTCATTTTAATAGCATCGGATGGTTTCTTCCCTATTAATCTCGTTACTTCATTATTCAGCGCTGATACAACGGCTGATAATCGTGTCACCCATTCGGTTGATCTCAATCGCTCGGATTTCATTTCGATCCCATACTGATAGCCAAACAAACGTTCCGCTAATGTCCTGTTAAATCTTTCAACGATAGCTTGACTGCGGTGGGCCTCTCTTTCACCACGCCTGATTTCGACATTGTGCTTTGTTAACAGTTTTGTTATCGATCCCATAAACTCGCGACCGGGATCTACTTGAAATAGCTTAGGCCATTTTAGTGGTCCGCGTTTATATATGCGACTCAGTGCATTAGCTACCTCTGTTGAATCTTTCGAGGTTAATGGCTCAGCCTCTTTGTATCGACTAGCCACATCCACTACGGTTAAAGCGTATTTATACGTTTTGCATTTTACCTTATCGTGGGGAAGAAACAAGAGGTCAGCCTGATGAACTTCATTCGTTGTAAAAATATCAAACTTCTTCCTCTGTATATAACGCGGTGCCGGTAAATATATTTGCCACATCGCTTGTTTCTTTAACCAATCCTTGGCCACATCTTTAGATACCTTAGCCGCGGTGGCTAATTTTTTTATTGCTCCTATACCTTTCCAATATCCTCGTGGGCTATAGTAAATTTTATCCATTATTAATTAATATTGATGTTTCGTTTAATACAACTCATGACTATCATTGAATCGCATCATCATATTTGCATAAAAAATGCCACCTGTAGTAGCGGTATAGGTATATGAATCCGGCTCCAGTGGAAGTGGTCCAGAACCCCTATTACCTATACTACTGGCTTACTTTCATTCAATCATTTAGGCTTACTTTCATTCATTCATTTAGGCTTACTTTCATTCAATCATTTAGGCTTACTTTTATTCATTCATTTAGGCTTACTTTCATTCAATCATTTAGGCTTACTTTCATTCATTCATTTAGGCTTACTTTCATCCATTCATTTAGGCTTACTTTCATTCAATCATTTAGGCTTACTTTCATTCATTCATTTAGGCTTACTTTCATTCATTCATTTAGGCTTACTTTCATTCATTTGTTTAGGCTTACTTTCATTCATTCATTTAGGCTTACTTTCATTCATTCATTTAGGCTTACTTTCATTTATTCATTTAAGCATGCTTGCTCAGCCTTACCTCTTATATCACAAATAAACTTCTAAAACTACTAATCTTACTTTTTAGTTTAATGCTTATACATGTTTTAAAGAATGTAGGATACTTATTTGGTTGTTAAACTCAATAATAATTACGAATCCAAATTCCATGTATTCGTTTCTAAACACACATATAACAAACCATATCTACAATATTGCATATACAATTAAATGAATAAAATCCTAAATTCAATAATAAAATACTAACCTTGGAATGTGATCTAAGGTTCCCTAAAACACGATCCTTGTGAAAAACATGTGAATATATATCTTTATCCTTGGGGAGGTATATGTGGAGTGACCACAGTCCTTAGGTGTCCAGCATACAGCATGGCTGAGTACCCAAGCTGGCCATATAGACAAAAGGCTTGAGTAGGGAGAGGGCTGGGACTATTGCATTAGTTCACAGTGTGTGACATTCACAAACAAACCATGCAGTAAGCATGCTTAGTAAGAGTGCTGTGACTGATAGTTTAGTGTTTAAAGTAGGCTTAGCAATAAAATAAAATGACTACAACTGCATTTAATTAAGTACATGAATTATACTTAAAAGGTAAAATACAAGAAATATTCAAAATATGTAACTGCCACATATACTAACCTTAAGTGTTAATAACTAGAAACCATCCATACATACAACCTCATAAGATATATAATCAACTAACCTTAAGTGTTAATGAATGTCCAAATCCTCACATGATGAGAAACTGTGATTCAAGATCACGGCAATAATGTGTCCTTCCTTTAGAAGTAGAGTAGCAACGGATTTGTAAAATGTAAAATGGAAACATTGTTGTAGCTATGGCCAGCTTGGCCTATCAACGGGACAATAGACTGGGCCCAGGTGCACTTAGGCAAAGAGTGCTGTAAGTCAAAAGCATGCAGTGAGACAATTAGTGGAAGTTAGACTGAGAGTAAGCTTACTTAATGTTACAGAGCTATGGAATGAATGTTTAAGGTATAAAATACTAAGTATAAAACATAACTAACATGCTAACTAATAATATATTCTAATAATGTAAATATTGTAATAAAATAATAATGTTACCCAGCTCACAATCACTCAGTCAGTATCTTTGTATTCGTAAGAACATGGCTGACAAAACTTGTATTGTCATCAAGTTTACAACTTGGCATGGCGTAACGGATATAACATAAAACTCATTGACTAGCCTAGGCATAGTTACAATAAAGTATCTATGTACCTACTTAGTTCTGTCTGTTATTCATGTCAACACTAGTCTAGATGACATGAACCCCTAGTACAATAATTATTGATCAATAGAATGGTTACCAGGATCAATATTAACTTTCAATAAACATGAGAACCATAAATCCTATCATTAAAATGTATTATCCATTATTTACAGTACAAGAATAGTAGCTATACTTCAAGCAGCATGTACTGGGAAATGAGTTTAACAGAAACTCTGCTTGAAATATCAAGTGTTTTACATGGAAATATACTACAGAATAATACTCCAAAATGTACTATGATAAATTATGGATATCAAGAAATTACACATGAATTATAATAAATGGATTTATAGTGAAAAGCATTACATTATAACATTACATTACAATTGAAGCACCCTGCAAATCACTATTTAAACAAGACTATCAGAGTTGTCTCCCATACCCCTGGGACAGATTCCATTACAATGACTATGGAAAGTTAAATTCAGGGGTCCGGAAAATTTAAAATCCCAATCGGACATTTACATTTAGGCCACGCCCCCTTCAAATAGCGTATTTTAGTACAACTTTTCACACACATTACAAGTTTACGTATTCATAATATGATGAATTATGAATTGTTTCAATTTAAATTGTTTAATTCACCGGACAATTAATAACAAATAATATTATTTTAGATTTACATTGAAAACATACGTTTGTTTCTGTTATAATAACGATCTGTTAACGTAGTGAACGGTCTAATTAATATTCATGAGTTATATTCATGAGTCTGCTCAAGTGTACGCGTTGTAACATTTGGATCGAGACTATTATCCCATATTTGGTTATCACGTGACCTCATGGGAAAAGGGTTTTTTTAAACTAAAGATTTTTTTAAAAACAAGACAGATAATTTAATCACAAATACTAAAATATCGTTGATAGCAATAGTTATTTGAATACTTTTTTCATCTGTACTTAATTATTGACCATAAAAAAATTGGATATCGATCGTCCGAGAAAGCAAAATGGCGGTCAATCAAGATTCAATATACGACTAGCTACTGAAAACAATAAAATCTGCAAGTCCTCATTGCATGTCAACCAAGTGAAAGTCGTTAGCCACGACTTACAAAATGATCGTCCAGACTTTGAGGGTTTGGCAGATCCGGTCGACTGGCTGTTGTCACGCTTTCGCTTCTTGTCTGAGGTTTCGTATCGTAGCATTGTGAGGATAATGAGGTACATCGATGATGCAAGGTATTAATGTACAGTTGTAAACACCTTTCACTCAAATTAACAAGATGTTCTCAGTAATTAATCCTCGATTAATCAGTGTGAACTCAGTTTATTGCCTATTACAGTGATTGACCGATTGGACTATCATGTAGGTACGATGTATTTACAGCAATCAAAACAAACAAAGCTTGTCAGTGTAGTTAATCTTCATTGTATTCCAACTGCAGACAGAAACTGCTCAGTCCTAACTGTTGATCATGTCCGGTCAAAATTTAAGAATGTCCGGACAATACTTTTTAAAATGTCCGGTAAGCAATATTTTAAAACAGACATTTGAGATTCCCAATCGGACATGTCCGGCGCATATGACGGTTTCCGGACCCCTGGTTAAATTGATATACCTAATGATATAGAGGGGATAACTGACAAGATGTGTTCAACAACCAGGAAGGTAGTATATTTTGATTCTACAAGCTTCAATATCTACTACACCTAGTACTAAGCCCAAAGTGTGTACATGAAATGGTGGAAAGTCACGTGACTGCAGTAACCCACGAACAGCGGTGTTTGGACAAAATACTGTTTGCATCCTACATTAATGTATTATATATTGCCTAACAGAAAGTATATACAGGTTAGGTAACGAATATCATCATACATGCATACCTTGCGGGTAGCGCGAACATGAAATATGCAAATTACTCAATCTAACCATTTGCCAGTGTTTACAAATATAGTATTTTCAAATGTAGGTTACCTTATGTACATTATTACTTACCAGTATATTGCAGCCTTATTTCGACCATAAAATGTAATACAAACCTGAAAACAACAAAGGAATTTGGGTCAGTATCTTTGTATTCATAAGAACATGGCTGACAAAGCTGCATCAGCAAAGAGACAAATGATACACGCTTAAAGAATTTCTCTCGGCAAGATTTCCAGCAATGAGACACCAGTATTAGTTTGAATGTGGGATGGGGCCTTGAGCAAATGCATTTCCAACATAGCAAAAGTACCATACACAACACCAACAAGGTCATATAACCTTACTACTAACTAATAAATCTTAACTAAAAGTTATGTACAAATCATCAAGTCACACAAGTTCGATCGACATGTAACTTCGATAGTCCATTTTTAATGATAATTCTTGTGATATGTTATGAGAAATTACAGTACCTGCAGCTTTGATCTTCTGGCAACACTGCTTTCGTTCGCTTGGACCTGAAAATTCTTATTGTCAAGTTACCAAATGTAAGTTATAGCTCATATTTAGCAAACTACTACTTTTTAACCCGAGATCACTAATGTAACTAATTCACACGTTGTAAATTGACGGCACACCTATCGTCTGCTTGTTTACTGTCCTGCTGTAAATGTCACATGACCAGACATGTGATGTCCTTGCCAAAATTTAAACTATGGAAACAAGTAAGGGTCATTTCTTATTGAATACAGAATGCATTTTGAGAATGTCTGTCTCTGTAGTTTTGATGATCTATAAAATAAAGCTTTATTTTGACATGTTTTGATCAATGGTGAACCAACCAGAAGAGGCCAATATAGGCAATATTTGTCTGCAGCTGTAGACAAGGCATATTATGCTCATTTTGGTAGGAATTGCAATTAGGAAACCTACCACTACCTTTGCTGTTCCATTTGCTACACTTCATGACAGGATTAGTGGGATTCTATTGAATGCACTACCACTGGTAGAGAACCACTATTGTCCATAGAAGAAGAATAGGGACTTGTTTCACATATTGACGCCAAGGCAAACTTTGGGTATGGCTATACTAGGCCTGAGGTTACTAGTATTGCCACAGATCTAGCAATTCATCTTGGAAAGAAGTCAAAGGATGAACAACCCCTATCACTTCAGTGGTTCTATGGATTGATGAACGGCCTGATCTATCAGTGAGTAAGCCATGATCCCTTGAGATACAGAGAGCAAAAGCTAGCTCAGAGGAGACCGTCACTCATTATTTTAATGAGCTTAGACTCATCATGGATAAATACAACCTGAAGACATGCCCTCATTGACTTATCATAAAGTTGATGATAAGGGACCTTTGGAGAATCATACCCCACCATCAGTAGTCACGTCGAGTCAGAGTACTCCAGCTGCAGTGACAACATCAAGATTAAGTACTACAACTGTTATAGGTTGCGGCAATACATCTGGTTTTTCTATACCACCATATTTTGTATTCAAGGGCAAGAGGATGCGGGAAGAACTCCTTTCAGGAGGTACCCAAGCAGCAGCAGGCACTGTAAGCAACTCGGGCTGGTCAAACACAGAGATGTTTCAACACTATCTAACAGAGCATTTCCTGAAGCATGCTGTCTCCACATATGCATTTTGTCCACTTCCAATTGTGTAAGATGGCCATAGATCCCACATATCAATTCCACTGATCGAATGTGCACGTCAGCATCACATTATCTTGTTTGTAATGCCTACACCCATGTTTTTTAGGCAATGGATGTTGGTTGCTTTGGACCTTTTGCTAAAATTTACAACAACCTCCGTCATACATATTTGCAGGAAAATGCCACAAGTTCAGTTGATAAACATATGGTTTGTGAACTTGGCTGTAGAGCTTATAACCTGTCACTAATAGCAACAAATTTGCAATCCTCTTTTTCGGGAAATGTGGAGTCTACCCATTTGACAAGTCGACCACTGCTAACATCAACTTTGCGTCATCAACAGTTTTTAAGTCAACTGAACATCCTGATACTTGAGTTATAGGAAATAAGTGTGCCAGTTGGAGACAAGGATGTCACTTCACCTACTGAGGGCAATGATGTAGAAGGATTCTTTAAAGACAAGACAATTGTACTTTTCAAGAAAGCTGTGCCTTCTAAAAAGAGAAACATTCTGAGCGCTGTTGTCGGGGGCAAGGCCATCACCAAAGAAGTCATTCTGAATGAAATTTTTTCCCACCAGACTGTGAAATTGGCACCCCAAAGAGGAAAGCAAGCACCTAAACCATGTAAATATTTTTTAAAAACTACTGTCACTGCAAATGCAAGTACTTCTGAAACTTCAGGACGATAGTTTGGATTCGTTGGATAGTGATGGGACAAGTGATGACGAACTCTGCTGCAAATGTAACCAATTCGTACCTCATGAGGTTTGTGCTAATGTCTCACTGATCATTACAACCTGGGCACAATGTACCCACCCTACATGTCAGCACTGGACACATTTACGTTTCTGCACACCAGGTCATGTTGTGCTTCTGAATTTTAGTGCCCGTCACGATGAGCCTGAAGAATGACTTCCTGCATCAACCTTGTATATAAGCTGGATATTTGTGACTTTTCGTCATTATTTTTTTTCAATATTAAAACATAAAATGAACATTTCATGGACAAAGATATAAAACATCTGTGGACTGTTCTAATTTAGATTTTGACACAAGAGATTGTCCATACATATCATCTCAGTTATGCGAAAAGCCAGCCAATCAAATGATCAAACTTGTGTGATGTAGCTAGGGCTGGGACGAGTCCAAATTTACTAATCGGGTACCCATCCCCCTATTACTTGACCCTACCCGGGTTCCCGCTGTTGGTCTCAAGAGATAGGTACAGATTGTCCGATTGGGAATAGTTTGACTGTAGCCCTGGCAAAATGTATTTAAATACACATATAAACAATCTGGTCATGAGACACTGAAGTTGACTGAAATTTTATCTTTATTCAAACATATGAAATTCAGAAGGAATTTGTGCATAGTCAGAAAGAATATGTGAACATTAGTGACTTGTAGTGTGACCATAGAGTTCTAGAAAAGTTTTGCTATTAAACATTATATCATGTGATTAACCACGGGTCCGGGTCGTCCTGTGGGTACCTGGGTCCTACTCAGTACCTACCCGACCCGAGTACCCAAGTCAGCCGTCCCAGCCCTAGACATAGCTTTCTGGGTCACTTCTGTTGACAGTGAGTGGGCGGCCATGCCGCTAGTGTCAATTTAACTGGAAATACCTGGATTTTGGAAATGTTTGTCATAAATAAACATGTTTAGAGGTAAGATATTTGAAAAATAGATTATGTGAATATTACTATGAATATTCAGCGACTTTTTGTAAGTGATTGAACTTCAATGACACGAGGATATGTATAAAACACTTGAGCCTGCCACATTTGCATAAATCTGTTTTAGATTGTCCTTGGTGTCTCATGACTGCCATTATCATGATAATTAGCCTATCGGAATATTGGCTGGACTTTGCTATTGTCATGTGCTGATGGAAGCTGACAGTGACCATCCGGTCATATGTTATTATGTTTAATGTCTAATATCCATTCTCCCTATTATGTCTATGGGAGTCTCAGTCCGGGAGAGCTGCTGGTCTGTGTAAGGCATCCCCCTATACTAAGCCTGTTAGTTAATTGTTAGGGTAGCTGTGTGTCATATGTTTTGTCTGTCCATAACCTATGTGGGTTACTTGTATTGTATTGTTCTGTTGTTTGACGTATAATACATTGTCATCCCTGAGATCGATTTGTGATCTAATGGGTATTATCTCTTTCATGGAAAAATACCTAATTATGTACAACCTCACCCTTTAAACAGCAGATCACTGAATAAAAGTCAGCTTCTGTACCTGTGGTACTCTGTGAAATTGTCATCAATAATTGTCACATTATGTTATTTCATGTTTATTTCATGCAAATATTAGAACAGCCCTTTCTGTTACAGATGGAAGATGATGACTTCCTCACAGAAACAGAAAACAAAGTTGCTTTTGGCACATCGGGTGCACCTATGTCTCACTTCGGAGTCAGCCAGAAACCACCTGCAAGTACAGACTTCCTGAATTATGGCACTTCACCTGGTTTCAAACATGTTTAGACATCCCATTCACTGTCTGTGGGCAAAGTATGAGAGAGAGAGACAGAGACACAGACACAGAGAGAGAGACACAGACACACAGAGAGCAGTAACCTACATTCAATCAGTAGCATGAAAACAATAAGGGTCAAGGTCATACTACACGAATTAATTTTCCATTAAGGTAGCTACAGACATGGGACTTTCTGTTTAAAAGTTGTCATGCATTGACCACAAGGTTTCTTCAAACCAGAAGTATAAGATTAAACCAGAAGTGTTTGCTTTTCGGTACCTGGTGGCACAGGCCTAAGTTTGACATTGCATTTAACTGCATTTGACAACATAAGGGATCAAATATAAATACAGACAGTGAGGTCAGCTGTCATCTCATTGGGTAAAGTCAAATTTGTTCATGAGACATGTTTCTGGTGGGGAAGTTTCAGGTAAATCTGGAAATGGTGTGAATGGGGCTGCTTTTGTTTCTAGTTGCTCTAGAAATGTTGCTGGGTCAAATCACCAACAACATTTACATAACTGATGATATTGATGAATGTGGACTACACTGTGAAGTCACAGAAGAAGAAATACACAAAGCCAGTGGTCATTTAAGGAATGGAAAATCACCCAGTGTTGATGAGATTTTAATTGAAATACTGAGAGATCAAGAAAATGTCATCATGCCCTCCAGGAAATAACTTTTATTTTTACTGGGGTATATTCCCTGATGTATGGGCAGAGAGTAATTATTAGTCTACAACCTACATAAAAAGGGAAATCTCTTTTATGGTGTATATCTCTGTTATGATTCATGGGTAATGTATGTACAACTAGGTCTTTGAAAGGCATTTAGAAGTGATACACATAAGGAAGAGAAATATGTGGATGTCAACTTCTTTACTGTGAGGAACACAACATTTCGGAGTATATGCTTACTGCTTCATCGGGAGAATGAATGCCATGAGGCAGAGAGCATATATATGTACATGTAAGAATAACAAAAGATAACAAAAGGTGGAATATGTAATAAAGGGTAGAAACTAACAAGGGAAGCCAACAGATGATTGGTGCTGATAGGTGATTAGCAATGGACAATGGAAGCCAACATTTTACAGTAATTTGTGCTGATGGTATGGAAGCCAGTACTTAAGTTGTCATAGATAAGTAATAGGTAATGGACACAAAGGGCAAACAGGAGGCCGGGGGTAAAGGCGAAAGAATGGACATAGCAAGGGCAAATTGAAGCCAGCTAGATAATTAGCCCCGACAAATATCAACACAGATCCAAGCAATAAATCCCAAGCACTAGGTAGATGTTCCCTGGTCACGGTTCATGGCTGGCTGGTGTCTCCTGATGTCAATGGCTCCTTGTAGTTTTTTTTGCCGCCAGTTCTTGTTGTTGGTAGACAGGACTTTGGTGGCTTCCCACGTCATGTTAAGGTTTTGGTTCGGAAATAGCAGATTTCAGGTTGAGTTTGTTAACAGAGGTCCGATGTTCTTTGAGTCTGGTTTTGAGGGGTCTGAGGGTTTCTCCGATGTACGGGTGGCCACAGTTGCAGGGGATCTGGTAAATACATCTTCGGGGCTTGGGACTTGCGCTGCTTGTGCCTCTGCCATTTGCTTGCAGATGGGTCTTGATGGACTTGCCGCTAGAGAAGGTGACATCTATGTTGGCTTTGTTCTTGATGAGGCTTATGCTCTCTGCCTCATGGCATTCATTCACCTGACGTTGAGCTCCTCATAATAAAGAAGTTGACATCCATATATTCTCTTCCTTATATGTACAACTACATTACATAACAGATTGTCTATAATTCCTTCAAATACATTACCTCTCTTACATCAAAGCAATTATTTCTATGTAATGGCTGACCTCACTCTATAAAATATTTAGATTTTCAACAGACGTTCCTCTTTACTGCCAACTAATAAGCAATCATAACGAAGCTCCAATGTTCGTGCCAATATTCCATGCATATGCAATTGGGAAATTAATAACTTCTTTTCTCTGTGTGCTAAAGGAGACAGGGAAAAAGTTTCCCGGCAATTTTTCCTGCCCCGAAATCAGTTAATTTTCGCATTATGTTTTCACAGTTATATTATTATAATCTATTACTTATTTGAATTAGTTATTCTACTTTCTGAAGGATTTATGTCAGTAGAGTGTTTGTGATCATGTTGGGAATAAATTACCCACAGCTTTGCCCAGAATGTGGCTTGATCCCATTCTTTTGGGGTCTCATCTATCGTGTTACAAATACAGAGAAGTATTGTGTACAGTGGATTCTAGATGTGATCAATGTAATTCACTACTGATGTTCAATTCCAAGGATTAATATTAGCATGGAATTCATCTTCACGAGTGTTCATTTTAAAAGACGAGATCTAAGAGATAATCATCATCTTATAAGGATAAGACATCTATGGTGTTGATTGCGCTCAGGAGCAATCTCTTACAACATCAAGAAGGTGCAAGATGGTGATAGCCCCAGGCGTACATAGTACTACATACCCCTCTGTTCACTTGCCCTTGGATAAGGAGAAGGTTAGGATGATGCCATGGAGGGAGCAAGACACATGGACTCACTGGATCAGTGGATGAAGGTCAGAGTTGCGGAAGGGCAAGCTTCCGGCCAGGTGAACCTGTGCAATCAGCAATCACGGAATCAGGTAATCAACAACCATCTTATATGAAGAAAGATATTTTGGCATTACAACTTACCAAGGATAAATATGTTAAAAGGGGCATAGCCACTAGCCTCCCTGTCTCAGAGATTAACGAGGGTGTTGCTTAGTCTACAGAGATTTATAAATCTTCTCCTTTAAGGGCGTTTACCAAGCCGGAATCAGATATGGATTATAGAGCATGTGCTGCTGAAGTGACTTCTTCCTACCGTCATGGAGTTATCTGAGGGTTCAGATTGGATAGCTTGAGAGATGGTGTTTGATCACATGCTGCTCAAGCCACTAAGAGGAAGCCATCCACCACCTTTTCTCATCCAGGTACCATCCTGTTATTCAGAGCATGGCTCATGAAACTCTACCTAAACCTAGCACTAGTGACAGGTCACTGCGACGTAACAGACCGCTCTCACAACTCCTCCCCCCTCCCCCCAGAAGTGTTTCATGGTTCAGAGGATTCTTCTTCATTCTGTGCAGGGAGTGATAAGGATCAGCAGGATTTTTTAAACTGGGTTTATCTTATGCTGAGGGGCGGTCGGGTAGCCTAGTGGTTAAAGCGTTCGCTTGTCACGCCGAAGACCCGGGTTCGATTCCCGACATGGGTACAATGTGTGAAGCCCATTTCTGGTGTCCCCCGCCGTGATATTGCTGGAATATTGCTAAAAGCGGCGTAAAACCTTACTCACTCACTCACTATCTTATGCTGAGATAATTGAAGAACAGTTGAACATCATACCTTCTTGTCGACCCCTAGTAAAAGCGGATCCTGTCCAACAATGGACTGAACATGCAGTGTCGGCGGAATGACCACTTCAACCTGAGGCTTTCCACACTCTGCCCTTGCAATCTTTTACAGACAAGATACTACAGCAGACCGAGGCCATATTAACCAGAGCAAGGGATGATAAACTACCAAAGTGTTTACAAAACTCATGAAGCTCCAATCAATCAGAGGGGCGATCGTGTAGGCTAGTGGTTAAAGCGTTTGCTCGTCACGCGGTACAATGTGTGAAGCCCATTTCTGGTGTCCCCCGCTGTGATATTGCTGGAATATTGCTAAAAGCGGCATAAAACCATACTCACTCACTCACTCCAATCAATCAGAAATGTTTTCACCAAGATGCATGTTTCGATGTCCAGATTTAAAGATATGGATCTTGTGAACATAATTATCATAGCAACTTACATAAATTGGTTTGTTATTTGATACTACCTATCTACAGCAACTGCATGGGTATGCCAGCAGAGGTGAGGTTGGACCAAGTTGGTTTTGCTACATAATGTTGCAATATCAAGTAATGACTGCTCCCTATCATATCACTGTGCAGTACAATAACTGATCCCCGTACATCTGGGCTTTTTACATCATGGCCTCCGAGAGTAAACGTGTGAAGTCAGACGTGCTTCGTGTTGTCTCTGTAATTAGTGTTTGGATAACACGGGATATTGAAACCTGGTAGCAGCGGTGTGGAATTAACTTGATGTTGATGTTTATCGCTAGAATTGACACTGTCAGTAGTGCTGGGTGCCTACACGGATTGAACTGTTCACCAAGCGAGTGAGTATTTCTCGTACCTCGGCAGAATCGCACGTGCTTTGCGACTACAGGATTTTGATTATTCTGGATTAATTGTGCATTTTGGTGAATTAATGAACATTTCACACGATTTTCACATTTGATTTCCTAACTCATGAACATTATAGATGGTCAGGAAGAACATGAACCGGGCAGACATGACGACCACGTTGGCGCGCAGATACCGCATGGTAGGAGAATGCCGTTGCCGGATTTGACACCTCCACTGCCGCTGAAAATGTTGGGTGATTTGGCAGATAATTGGAGAATGTGGAAACAGGAGTGGCAGAACTTTGTGATTGTTTCACAACTAGATGATAACCCAATGAATTATCAAGCTGCTGCTTTATTGCATTCTATAGGAACTGATGCACTAGAAGTCTACAATGCAATGGAATTCTTGCTGGAAGAGCACAGGGATGTGACTACTATTATGGCCAAGTTTGATTCATACACAATTGGAGAAACTAATGAGACGTATTAACGATACATTTGGAGAAACATGAGAAACATGCTCAAACATGGAGGTCAACACAGCTTGGGCGCCAATTTTTTATTTCTTGGTTTACGGATGCGCCGCTCTTTCAAAGTCTGAATGTTAAAAATAATAAAAATGAAAATTTACCCTTTTTCTTATTACCACCGATCATTTCATCAAAAAGTTCAAACAAAAAAAGATTTCATTTCCTCGTCGAGCGTAAAGCAAAGGGAAGTCACTCTGATATTTCTTGCTGGGATGATTCTCTAATACCATCAAAGCTTGACAACGCAAAGCGCAGTGGCGACCAGTTTAACTCTTTCAACACTGTTGGACGGTCAAGAAGCCATGAGTCACACCGCAGGGTAGACCGACCAAGTCACATCAAAATAGTGTACAGTTTTATTAACCTACTTGTCATATCATTCATTTATTAAATCTATCACATTTCACAATGTCTGAAATATGTATTCCATTTGATTTTATCACTTTTATCTATAGATTAAAAAATTATTCACTAGATCTAGACACTTTCCCGCAATGTTATTGAAATTAAAATTCTCGGACACACTTCGACAACGGGTCCTCATCGAACATGTCAAACAGCAAAATAAAGAGGTTTCAAGCAAATCTTTGAATATATTATACAAAGTAATATAGTCGACAAAATATATCTAAAATTTGCCAAACTGACATCAAAGTTATTATTTCAAAGTCAAATGACATCTCGGGTTTCGTTGCCTCAATTTCTCGGCTCGGACACAATGTGTGTAATGCCAAAATATATGCATAAGAAATCTTTGTCACAGCTCGTAACCTAGCTCTATGCATCCATAAAGTTCCATATTTTTAATATAGATCGCGATTTCCTGCTTTAAACGTTCAGAATAACATGATTTAACACAATCACATTAAAATCAGACATTATATTAGTTCTCGCTACCGCTAAACAAAGATCTGAGGACATCCCATTAGGGGTCACGTCCGAATGACCTTTCATCTGACCAATCAGAGCGTCGCTTACCAGATCATGAAAGTGACTGTCGGAATGAGATTTCTAATCATGCAATCTCGAAAACTTTAACACAGGGTATTCCCAACGATAGTCTGGGGTGACCCATAATTGGATGTCCTCAGATCTTTGTTTAGCAATAGCGAGAACTATGGTCTGATTTTAATGAGATTGGATTTAACCCAAACCTTGGGCCAATGTCTGAAAATTACCGTTGCTGTAATTTGATTGGCTGCCTTAGGTCACATGCTTAAATTTTACCAATCACAGCCCTTGTAGCAGATTATCTCGGTGAAACAAAATAAGTTTTTTATGTGTACTGACATGGCAGTCTTCGATGTATGTGTTATTCATACGAAGCTTTTAAAACGGAGGTATTTCCTCATGTTAGTGAGCGGACAGCCACTATCATCGGGAAATGGGTGATGACAGATATTATTTGTTATTCTTTTTAAAATAATGTTCTGACTATGTAAACAAATGAAAATAAAAAAGAAATAGGTAAGTGGATTTTATGAAATCTTATGTTTGCCTTATTTGGTCCTTAATCTGGACGTTATTAATGTTTTAGCTTACAAAATATTTATTTAAAACAAACTTTAATAAGTTGTTAATGAATTATTTCAATAATGCAATACACATAACTTTCATATTTATAAACAATAGGATTAATTAGACCTTTCAAATAGTGTATGGCCAAACACGTAGTAGGAAAGATGTCTTACAAGCAGATAATTTCCTTGATAAATGTTGGCTTCATCTACCACACAAGAGTCTCTGGGAACTTGGTGTCACAGCAGTAATCTTCTGGTTAGCTGCTGTTGAAAGAGTTAAACGTTGCCCATGCTGCCAAAATAGCAGCATATTTCATGCATTTCCACCCATGACATGAATATTGTTATATTGCCATTTGTGCACAAGCTGATTGCCAGGGATATGATAAAATGTTCTTGAAAAATTGAGTTATTTTACTTTTGTTACTTCAGGATATTTTTTATACCTACCTAACTTTTTAGGACAAAATTCAAGTAAAAAAATGTGAGAGGCTTTTTTTTTTAAATTGGCCTGCCTCACTTTTGAAATGAGTTTGAAATCCGTAAACCAAGAAATAAAAAAAGTGTCACCTTGTGTATTCTCAAAGAGTTCATCTTCTGTTTCAAGTCAGAAACAAGGTCTCAGGCTTGTTGAAGAAATCTGTGGTATCTCACCTTTTTGCTTCTAAAGAGTTCTTCAACAACAAACTAGTTTCAGTTGTTGATGAGGTCAGTTGGGAAACTAACCAGAAGTTCCAGTCTTCCACTATCACTCTATATAGCTGCTAGAGCCAATAAATCTGTAAGATGGGATCTGCTCAACCGAAGCCATATTCAGTTCAGGATTGGATTCATTTTGTGTTTTTTCCTGAAAAGATAGTTCCTCTTGTCATTACTCCATGTCAATGATGTTCCATGCACACTCCAAGGGTAGAGGTAGACTATTTGCCAGAATTCCATGTTCATCGAAATCCTATTGAACTTGGTTTGCTAATGGATGTCAATGAAAGACTACCAGATTTCATTACTACGTCAACTCGGGGACCAGTAGAAGGGGGACTCATGTTTCCAGGTTTTTTAAGTCCACCTCTGAAGCAATAGTCTTGGGGACCTTCTTCATCATCCATATATGACTCTTGATGGAAAAGTTTCTGCCAGTGGTGGATAGCAGAAGGAATGCCACATTTGTAGGGAACAGTACCTATGGTTGCTGATTTCCTACTTCATCTTAGACAATACTAGAAATTCAGACATTGTACAAGTGAGGGCTAGTCAGCATAAGTTTCTGCTCTTCTTCATAAATGGCATATCTATAGGTTCTCATCCAGTACTCAACCGTCTAATCAGATCGTTTTAACTAGAAGACATCAAGATACCACATACTTTCCCCAAGTGGAATATATCTGTTGTGTTCTCTGCGCTGCTACAACCTGCTTATGATCCTTTGTATAAAGCGACTCTGTTTCAAGTCTCCTAGCCATGATCATGGCAGGAAAAGTGTCTGAGTTACACACCATTGGCTATTGTGTCTCAGTAGGTTCTCAACCTTTTCTCAGGAGAAACAGGGCGGGGGGAGTTAACTTTGATCACACTGTTGGCCAGGGTTAGCCGATAATTTTTAACAGCTTAACTCACATTATAGATCTGGAGGTGATTTCATTCTTCTACAGTGGGTTCTTAATGAATGTTGTCAAACTGAATATGTTGTCAGTCCTGGAAGTGATGTCGTCCAGATCGGAAGTGACATCATCAAACGGAAGAGAGGTCAGAACAGGGAATGATGTCATCAGAACCAGAGGTTAAATCACTGTAAGAAACAGAAGTGACGTCAATAGAACCGAAAGTGAGATCATTCAGATGGTGAGGTCACTGTTACATCATCATATTAATCTGAAGTTACGTCCTGATATCACAGGTTTCTCAAGAAAATTAGGTATTGCGCTTCTTTATTTACAATTTCATTTCATTTACTGTTCACTGCTGTCAGCTTTCTGGGTTTATTAGATGCCAGATCCCACCTTTTCCTCTTGTGTGTTCTGGCTATGATGTAATAGAGGTAATGTATTCTAAGGAACTATCAAAGAAGAGTTATCATTGTGTATGACTCTTAGAATACTACCTTTATTTCATAAGGAATTAGTCCACCTCCCCAATATATCAGGCATCTAGGATGTTCTATTATAAGTAAAAGAAGTGCCATAATTCCCATTGGTAGTGTGTTTTGGCAGGAATATTCTGGCTTCATTGGGATTGGCAGTGAAGAGGAATATCTGTTGAAAATCTTCTTATGTTATATTCTGAGGACTGCCATTACACAGAAATAATGGCAATGTACTCAACATTGTATTCTTTGCATTATACACAATGATAACAATTTTTTTTCTTTGATCAAATATTAGGGATAAATTTTCAGAGACCAAAGCCAGATTTAATGAAGGAAATTCAACCTGTGACCACATTTTAACATTGTATCACATAACACACAAAATATTGAGTGAAACTATAATCCATGTGGTTAGGGTATACAGTTAACCTAGAAAAGACAAATGTTGTTCTGTTTTGACAACTTGGTAATTCATCTGCAAAAGATGTGTGGGTCCATACAGAAGAACCAATAGCAGTGCAATCAAACGATATATATGTTTTTATTCATTATCACCTCCACTTTCAATATGTGCGGGAGCATGTAAGAACTTGCTATCCATGAGAAAAGGTCTTTGTTGGAGGCTATAAAAAATATTAACAAGATTTGTTTAAAATGTCAAACAGATTTTGTTAATATTTTTTATAATCTGCAATCTTCAGCTTTTTCAAAACATTTAACACAGAGATTCAACCTGTCTTCTTTTATGTCTCTCTATACAATCAGGTTTTCAGGAATATATGTAGTGAATAAAAAAAAAGGGCCATCTTTTGACATGTAAGATATTTTAAAAAGTTGTAACAGATCTCCTGGTGAATGTGGTCACTTCCCACTTTACATAAGCTGAAACTTTGGAGCAATTAAATATTGGCTTAAATAAACACTCTAACATGGCAAAGAAGAATGATTGATTCTGATTGGTTAAAAAGAGGTATCCTTTTTCCTACTGATACCTCCGTGCATAAAAACATTGATCTAATGACATCCTACACATCGATGCATATAGTTCTAGCTGCCAGTAACCCATTACAGTTTGTATAAGTTCAATATCAGAACAACAGCTTATCAAACATGATGAAATTTGTATGGGAAATTAACACACACAATTAATTAAATTGTCTTGGGGTCACACAATCATTGGTCACAAAAATTAGCAGTATCTCTCGTGTCGTCATCTGAAGCCAAAAACAGGTGGTGTGTTCCATTAGCACTGGTTGTGCCCATTGGCTCATTTCCACCAGCACTTCATCAGGTTAATGTTGAACATAACTACAGATCAGGGCCCATTTGCACAAAGCGATCTTAGTGCTAAGATGATCGTAACTCCCATGCTTTAACATAGGCTTACCATAGTCGTAGCGCTAAGATCACTTTGTGCAAGTTAGCCCAGGATTATTCTCTGGGTTCATATAAGTAGTAGCAGGATCATGAGCGGTACATAGGGTTTTATGCGTCCTGCGTTAGGTTCTATACCAACCAATCACCTAGGGTTCGTGGTATAAAACCTACGTGGGACGCATAAAACCCCTGTAGCTCGTGATATAAAACCTAACACAGGACGCATAAGACCCCATGACAGCTGTCATAGCGACTGATTTACGACAACCATTGTCTGAATGAACATTTAATTCCAAAGGCTCATTACCCTGGAGCCATGAAACACTTAATTGCCGTTATTTATAAGATGCTAATCCTAATTGTTAATCCCCATTGTGTTGTACATCGACAGTCTGCCATCCTGAACGAGATGTGCAAGTATGTCACTGATGAATTAGTGTTTACATTTATTTATGACTAACTAAATGTCAGTTGACCATGGCTATATAAGCCTTGATCCAGAAAGAGAGAGAGGGGGAGAAAGAGAGAGAAGAAGGGTCTTACCCTTAGCCTAGCTAGGGTTAGGCTGGGTGCTCCGGGGCACCAAGACAACAACCACTACCACTATGTGCTGACCTGGCACATAGTGTCTTTTGTATTTTTATATCTACCTGTATAAAGTAAGATTGTATATACTGCAAGCCATCGTCTCCTAGTTGTCACTTACAACTGAGGACCAAACGCAGACCCCTTGCATATACAAGTATTCAAATTATAAAACTTAATTAACGTCGGACTAACACCATGGACAGCGTGATCCTGCTACAACGAATTTATCTTACCAACATGTTTTAATGTGACATTGTTAAAGAATTAACTCAAATTTAAAATTGATAGAAAACAGCTGTTCGATTGAGCTGAGGTTAACCTATGCAATGTCATGTGACTTCCATTGACTCAGAAAAAGCGTGTGGCTTTTTTAGTTTGAAGGAAGGTACAAGAAATTTATTCTGTCTCTCAGAAATCCACCTGCAGCCTGTACTGCTCCGTGACATACTATGATAATGCAACTTGTAACAGCACAGTCACTGTGAACAACTAGTTTGGCAGCCATGGACAGGGACAAGGAAGTCAAGTTCAGACATTTCGTAGTTTGAGGTGGAGAGATAGGCATATGCATTCATAATGTGTATTTATTTTGGGGAATTATTTCAAACTGTTACAAAGGTTCACCTCCATGATATCTAAAATCCAGTTATTTAATAAATTTGGATGGAGAAATCATTTCAGCATTTTCTTCACTATTTCTACAACCTGTCATCCCTGCAATGGGATGTCATGTTAATTTCCAAGAAATGACTTGTCTCGCAGATTTAAAGAAAATGATGTCATGTCAATTTCAAAGATATGATGAGACATGAGAAATGATTTGGTTGAGTCCAAAAAGTGCAAATATGCAACCGTCAAAACATATCTTTGGAGGTTTATTTGACAACTTCTTTTTGAAATATTATGTGTTTTAAACAGTTATTTTGAACTAGTCAAGACACATGAGTATTTTAATCTTGTTACAATTATAACTACAGTACCTGTGACCATTTTTCGGAATGTTCTAAGATTGTGGACCTTTGTACCCATGTGTATTTATGCATTCCATGAGAGGTGCATTTTCAAAACACTCTTGCTGTCATGGTAGAACATAGATAAACCTACTTTGTTTTTTTAAATTTGATGTAGTCCCACTAGTACTGTTGATGAGAGACCTCTTATTTATACATTTGAAACCTCCGCTTATACGCACAGTTCCAAATCAAAATAAGAGGTGTCTGATCCACAGTGGGACTACATCAAATTTCAAAACAAAGTAGGTTTGTCTCCTAAATTATGCATATCTCTCATTCTCCAAGGGGATTTCAGTGAGGAGTTCAAACTTCAATATCATGTTCTAAATCAACTTGGGAAGCTTCACAAGACAATGGCTCAAAGCATATTTTGTGTAGTGACTTCACACTTGATAATAATATGAATCTTTGCAATATACTCTTTAGATCTGGTCTTATTAGATTAAGGCACAATGAATGTAGCTAGATTGTTGGAAATTTACATGCCTTTAGATATGGAACACAAGAAATATCATTTTGTGTTTCTTTGTCTTACATACACCAACATAGGAAGCAGTGTCTTCCAGGTCATTTCTATACTCATGTTAATTAGTACAAACTTGACAAAAGAAATTAACTTATCCTGCATTTACTGCTTGTTCTTGACAGTGAGAAAGAGCTGTGTGAGGTCTTGCTGAAGAAGAAGTTGTTTCAACAGGTTGTGTGGCTAACCCTTTCACACAGTTCCCGTATGACCACAGAAGGAATGACATCACTGATCACCATATTACTGCTGTCAACCAAGGAGCGAAGACCTACTATTTGAGTCTCAGAGATTTATCACTGAATCCTCTGTGTGTTGGCAAACTTTAGTGTTTCTTTGTGAACTGTTATTGTGCATACGGTTTGCATCTTCATATATTTCAATGGATTTACGCCATTCTGTTTTCCCTGTCATGCTTGGTACTACATTTATTGTTGTGGCTTTGCATTAATTTTGTTTATTAGAGTTGGGGCCTTTTACGTGCATAAACTTGTTTATCATAAACCCACATGGCTTGGACAAATGACTATAGCATACATAACTGGATGGGGAATCATTTTGATCACACTCTGCTATTTTTGCAGATACATACCAAGTTGTAGCAAGTGTTACCATAATAAGTCTAGGTTGGATCCATATACTTTGTTCCCAATTTGCACCTCCATTGGCACCCAGACTTCAAAATGTAAATAATGTATCCCACTTTCCCCTACAGCTTTAGCAAAACTTACCCAAATGCCCCCAGAAAATCCGCCAAAACAAAATGTCTGACGTCTCCGAGCCCACTACGCCTCCACCTGTGACGTCGGTCTTGACCCACTCCCACTCACTCCTAGGTCAAACGTTCAGGTTCTTCCACCTAGTTGATCGACTGGAACTCCAGTTTCGGGTCCAGCAGATCCCAGGTTGTCGCAACATTCTTGCGGACGCTCTCTCCAGACCGGACAAGGTAGCTCCGGCAGAGTGGAAACTCCATCCGGACGACTTTGCTCTTGTCTGTTAGTGCATCGCCAAACCCAGAGCCTCGATCTGACTTTGATCACGCCTTGGTTGCCAGTGACAGGCTGGTTCGTGGATCTCAAGATTACCGCCATTCCCAGGTTGGCCAAATCTTCTAATCCACCCTCACAGCAAACGGAACCATCAGGCGCCAGACAGGTTTCATCTACGTGCAAAAGGCTATTCGGCCCTCAACTCTGTCTTGGCAGTTCCGGAAGATCGGAAAATGATTAAGATTCTGGAACTTCAAGCCTTACTATCCTCCTCCCGGCTGGAAGACCGAAAAGCCAAGTTTCAGCTCCCAGCATGGGATCTGAATGTGGTCCTAACATTACTGAGAGGCGCAGCCTTTGCACCACTCCAAATTGCGTTGTACTATAACCTTACCTAAAAGAAGGTCTTCCTGTTTGCTCTTGTCACAACAGCACAAGTAAGCGAACTCTACAAGTGTCAGCTTTGAGCGGGGTGAGCATGGAGCTGTTCATTTCGGACTGTGCTGGGACTTCATAGCCAAGAATCAACTCCCAAGGCAGCCTTACAGATCCTTCCAAATACCGCACTTTTCTTTGACAGTGGGGGCCGAGGATGAACAGGAACTTTTACTATGTCCGGTGAGGGCGCTGCGCTGCTTTATTGGATGCTCCAAGGACCGTCTGGAACAACGTCGCTGCTCTTCATACCAGTATCAAAGACATCACAGTTTGAAGTTGCAACACAATCGCCCTATGACTTCGTGCCATCATTCTTGAGGCCTATGAGGCCACGGGAATGGACCCTCCGAGAGCCAGCAACCCGCACAAAATCCAAGCGGGCGCCTCCTTCATGGTGCAAGTGTTTCATACGCACCATTATGGAAGTCTGCTTCTGGTGTTCAGACACAGTCTCACCAGCCACTACTTGCGAAATGTCGCCTCAGATGTGGAAGGTGTACACACCTTTGGCCCTTTGGTGGCTGCCTAACAGGTCACCACCTCAAGACACCATTGACATTTCCACATATCCAGAGCCGGCCTTACGACCTCTCCGGTGCATGACACCCCCAGATAAGGAGGCTACATGCTACACGCATTATGCTAGGTATGTCAGTTTTAGACTTTAATTTAATTTAAGTTCCATGACTGTATCAATACCTGGACTTCACATATACCTAACTTTCTACCTCCCTATCCACTAGAATGGTCACTCGATGCCGGACATTGCCCTTGCTGATTTGCTTGAATTTTTTTGAGAATTGTATTGAAGAAACACTTCTGAAGGTATGCCCTCCACCGTAACGTCGGACAAAGATGCAATTAGGAGTAATGCAGGATAAGTTAAGAAATCTAGTAAAATCGGGGCGGTCGGGTAGCCTGGTGGTTTAAGCGTTCGCTCACGCCGAAGACCCGGGTTCGATTCCCGACATGGGTACAATGTGTGAAGCCCATTTCTGGTGTTCCCCGCCGTGATATTGCTGGAATATTGCTAAAAGCGGCGTAAAACCATACTCACTCACTCACTCACTCTAGTAAAATCCCAGATATTTTATATATTTTTATACTTATCCTGCATTACTACAACTAAATTGGCCCACCCGTCGCAGAGCTGCCTCCCAGCGATGCCTTCAGATTTTCCGGTCTAGCAATAATGTGATCACACGTGGCATCACCCCTTCAGTAATCACACGGGAGCTGTGTGACAGGGTTAGCCACTCAGCTAGTTGACACAACTTCTTCTTCAGTGAGACCTCACACAGCTCTTTCTCACTGTCAAGAACAAGCAGTAAATGCATTATGGAGTAATGCAGGATAAGTATACATATATACAAAATATCTAGGATTTTACAAGTTTTTATTGGGGTTAAATATTTATATTTATGCTTAGAGAGTCATCCTTACTTCGTGTGTGTGTCTGTGTCTGTGTCAGTCTGTGCGTGTGGTGGTGGTGGTGTGTGTGTGTATGTGTGTGTGTGTAATATATATATATATATATATATATATATATATATATATATATATATTTCATCATCATTACATACTTGTCATTGTAACCCGAATGTACATTTGTATATGGGTCTTTGTATAGTAAATATTCACTCTGATTTGACTTGAGTTTGACCTGTTTCATTGGATCATGGTGGATCGTTTATCATGTAATCTTGTGTTACTTTTGTTGTAAAATAAACATCACATATTTATATTCTATTTAACAACCTATACAAGCTCACAAAATTACCGGACGTAGGGTTAGCCTTGTGGTTAAAGTGTTTGTTTGTCTTGCCAATGTTGCTGCCAAGGATGTTCTCCGTTCCAAGTACCCCAAAAAGCTGCATTTTGTTACCCATCAATCGCCATACGATAAGAGAATCACAGGATATAAGAGAGCACCTAATATTGTGGGGAAGGCCTTGGCAACACATAATTCTTTAGAATAGTCTAAATGTCAAGTGAACAAATTTTATTTCAAGAAACCCAAGGACAAATGATTTTATTCCAGTATTTTTCAGCACAGATCCCACCCCCAACACACCATCCACATGGTCAAAACCTTTGTCATAAGTGTGAGACAATATGCATGTGAGTAGCATGCACATATTTTTTGTAGCCCAGGATAACTTTGCATATTTGTTTTAGTCAAACATGAGATTAATATAAGGGACTGATCATTTATTATGGGGAGGGACCCGTAAAGATATGGGGTACAATAGGTACAACCCGGCATGCTTGCCGTAAAAGGCGACTATGCTTGTCGTAAGGGGCGACTTACGGGATCGGGTGGTCAGGCTCAGTGACTTGGTTGAAGCTTTCATCAATCCCATCGATGATCATTATGTCAATCACTGGATTGTCTGGTCCAGACTCGATTATTTACAGACCGCCGTCATATAGCTGGAATATTGCTGAGTGCGGCGTAAAACAACAAACCAATATCGTGGGGAGGGCGTGGAGATTAATGGGGTGTCATGAAAAAATGAGACCGCCTCCGTGGTCTAGTGGTAGAGCGTCCGCCCGGAGAGCAGAAGGTCGGGGGTTTCGATCCCCGGACGCGTCATACCGAAAGACGTTTAAAGATGGTACTTTTTGTTACCCAGTCTGGCGCTCGGCATTAAGGGTCTAAAACAAGGACAGGTCGGCTCGGAGTATACTGTGTCTGATTTGGGTATATGTAATGTATTTTCAAAACAAAGAAACGCATATGTGTTAACTATATCATTCCTGTGAATATCCTATCTCTATTACGTCACTGCTATACATTCTGTATTTGTGGCTGTAATCACACTGTTAAAATCTTTAGCAGAAGTCCTCTTCACGGTCAACTATCCATAATCATTTGCAGGAACATTAGTGTCCTTTACTGTGTGTGCTGGAGATAACATCTGAATTGTGAGAGTTTTTGTCTTGCACAATTTGGTAGTTTGTCACACTGTAGATTTTCCTTCAGTTTAAAGTTACTAGATACACAGTATCTTATTTTCGACTGATTATCCTTGGTTTGGTCACGTAAGCTGGCTGATATCTACCTAGAAGAAGGCAATGAAGAAGCAGGCAGCCATGAACCAGTGGGGTTGTATCGTCTACAGCTTCTACAGAGAAAATGCACCTGCCCTCAGGAGATGTCTCTGAATGCACCATTTAGCAGCTACTAAATAGACAGTAGGAACATATGCAGGCCTTATTTGAGTGAGTGAGTATGGTTTTACACCGCTTTTAGCAATATTCCAGCAATGTCACGGCGGGGGACACCAGAAATTGGCTTCACACATTGCATGTATATAGCGTGTGGGTAAATAATCTGTTGTAATATATTTATTCATTTTACTATGTATGACTCTTGCTGGTTCTCTACACATTATCATATAAAAGAAACATCCTTGTGTGTTTTCCATTATCAATTAAATGCGAGACGAACGCTGGTCTTGGAAAGGGACAAGTACAGACTTTACATATTGCTTGTATATAGCGTCTGCGTAAATAATCGGCGCTACCTCCACAATTGTTGTAATATGTTGTAATTTATTCATTTTACTATGTATGACTCTTACTGGTCACTGTACACATTATTATATAAAAGAAACATCCCTGTGTGTTTTCCATTACCAATTAAACGTGAGACGAACACTGGTCTGGGAAAGGGACAAGTACAGACTTGTCATATTGCTTGTGTGTAGCGTGTGCGTAAATAAATGTCTACCTCCACAACTGTTTTAATATATTTCTTATTTTTACTATGTATGACACCTACTGGTCCTTCTACACATTATCATATAAAAGAAACACCCCTGTGTGTTTTCCATTATCAGTTAAACGGGAGACGAACACTGGTCTGGGAAAGGGACAAGTACAGACTTCATGCATATTGCTTGTATATAGCTCGTGGGTAAATAATCGTCACTCCACCATTGTTGTAATATATTCATTATTTTTAGTATGTATGACTCCTGCTGGTCCTTCAACACATTATCGTATAAAAGAAATACACCTTTGTGTTTTCCATTATCAATTAAACGGGAGATGAACACTTGTCTGGGAAAGGGACAAGTACAGACTTTTCATATTGCTTGTATATATCGTGTGAGTACATATTCGTCGCTACTTCCACAACTGTTTTAATGTATTTATTATTTTTACTATTTTTGACTCCTACTGACCACTCTACACATTATCATACAAAAGAAACATCCCTTTGTGTTTTCCATTATCAATAGACGAACACTGGTCTGGGAAAGGGACAAGTACAGACTGTTCTTCACATTGCTTGTATATAGCGTGTGGGTAAATAATCGTCGCTACCTCCACAACTGTTGTAATATATTTATTCATTTTACTATGTATGACTCCTGCTGGACCTTCTACACATTATCATATAAAAGAAACATCCTTGTGTGTTTTCCATTATCAATTAAACGGGAGATGAACACTGGTCTGGGGAAGGGAAAAGTACAGACTTTTCTCTATATTACTTGTATATAGCGTGTGGGTAAATAATCGTCGCTACCTCCACAACTGTTGTAATAAACGGGAACACAAGTGTCGGATAGGGTTCAGATCAGGGCTGAGGGCTGGCCACGGTAGAACACGGATGTTGTGTTGTTGCAGAAAGGCCATGGTAGCTCTGGCAATATGGGGACGAGCGTTGTCCTGCTGGAAAATGTATTGTTGATGTTGTGCAAAAAATAGAACAACGTGGGGTCTGATCACTTGCTCGATATACCGCTGAGCAGTGACGCCGTGTCCCCGATCTTGACCAACATTCAGAAAGCACATGGGTCAAAGTCTCGCATTAAGTCCAATCCCTGCCCATATCATGAAGCTAGGTCCACCACATGGATCCCATTCCACAACGTTTCTGTCAGCGAAACGATCACCTCGACACGTAAAATTCTTACTCTTCCGTCTGCATGGGAGACACAAAAGCGACTTTCATCAGAGATGATGACACGCCTCCACTCACGATGACGCCAATTGTGATGACCCTGTGCCCACTGAAGTCGTGCTTGTCGATGCCGTGGTTGGAGAACAGGACGATGTGCTGGTCGGCGACATCTGAGGTTGTTGGAACGGAGACGCGGGATCACAGTGTCCCGGCTAATGTGTCGATTATGTGTTCCTATGGTCTGTCGAGCACTTTCACTTTCAGTTAGGAACGGATGTCGCTGGTGTTGACGGGTAATCCGCCGATCTTGTCGAGGTGTGGTGACCCTAGGTCGACCGCTCCGAGGAAGGTCATCTGTGGTCTGTGTAGCATTGTATCGATGCAGGAGACGGTAAATTGTGGTTATGTTAACGTTGAAATGACGGGCAACATCTTGGACAGACTCACCAGCTTCCAAACATCCGATAGCCTGGTTTCTCTGAATTTGAGTTAGGCGTGGCATTGTTGACCAAGGAGTGGTAGGTCCAAGAATCGGCCACAGTTTTATACCCACTACAGTTCGTGACAGTTTGTGACAGTTCGTTCATTTTCGATTTCGCGAGAAATGGGTGCATGATACCCACATATTCATTGAAATGGTGCGTTTTGGCGATTCGTTTTTTATGGTGCGTTTTTACTCGGGGCTTCCAAAATGCATCCAAAAATATTGATAACACCATCAGGCTTCACTACATGCTAAAACTCGTATCAATTTATGGATCCGTGTTTTTTACCTATTTGCTTAAAACCACTTGCGTTTCTTTTGCGTGTGAGTATGTACAACGTATGTGTAAATAAACGTCGCTACCCCCACAACTGTTGAAATATAATCATTATTTATTATATGTAACCCTTCGTCTGGTCACTCTAGACACTATCATACAAAAGAAACATCCCTGTGTGTATTCCATAACCAATTTAACGCGAGACGACAACTGGTCTGGGAAAGGGACAGGTACAGACTTTTCTTCATATTGCTTGTATATAGCGTGTGGGTAAATAATCGTCGCTACCTCCACAACTGTTGTAATATATTTATTCATTTTACTATGTATGACTCTTTCTGGTCCTTCTACACATTATCATATAAAAGAAACATCCCTGTGTGTATTCCATAACCAATTCAACGGGAGACGAACACTGGTCTGGGAAATTGACGAATACAGACTTTTCATATTGCTTGTGACCACTGGTCTAGTGGTAGAGCGTCCGCCCTGAGAGCGGAAGGTCCGGGGTTCAATCCCCGGCCGCGTCATACCAAAAGACGTTAAAATATAGTACTTGTTACCCTGTCTGGCGCTCGGCATTAAGGGGCCAAAACAAGGACTGGTCGGCACGGAGTCAGTGTACTGTGTCTGAGTGGGGTATTCATGTTAAACTGCAGCATGGTATCTCAGTGGGCTAGCACTATAATCTTGGACGCGACGATAAACCAAATTTCACCTCTCCTCACCTCACCTCATATTGCTTGTATGTAGCGTGTGGGTAAATAAACGTCGCTACCCCCACAACTGTTGAAATATAATCATTATGGATAATATGTAACTCTTCTTCTGGTCACTCTAGACATAATTATACAAAAGAAACATCCCGGTGTGTTTTCCATTATCAATTAAACGGGAAACGAACACTGGTCTGGGAAAGGGACAAGTACAGACTTTTCATATTGCTTGTATATAGCGTCTGCATAAATAAACGTTGCTAGCCCCACAACTGTTGAAATATAATCATTATTCAAAATATGTAACTCTACTTCTGTTCACTCTAGACATTATTATAGAAAAGAAACATCCCTGTATGTTTTCCATTATCCATTACACGTGAGACAAACACTGGTCTGGGAAGGAGACAGGTACATCCCTCATTCCCGCGCCCGGCACCCATCCAACAACCCCAGGCCAATACCTTGTCTACATTGTCAAGGGCAATAAACTGTTCCCGCCTCCCCCTACCTATGTATGATGGGAAAGATCCCTATAGCAGCAACAGCTTGGCTCCGCCGCTATGAGAAATTTGCTTCTGCCCAAAACTACGCTGATGATAACCACCAAGATATCTTCCCACTTTATCTAACTGGAATGGCGGCCGAATGGTACGAAGGTACCAAGAACACTGCAACAATGTCCTGGCCAGACTTACGAACCGCCTTCCTACGGCGGTATTCCCAATCCTCCATGAGACCTCCTTACTCGCCAAAATGCCCTTATGGATCATAAACAAACAGCTGGTGAACCATTTTCCACCTTCTTACAATCAATTTGTCATGAAGCCGAACTTCTCCATAGAAATGATGATCCTTATAATCAAGGATCTTATCATCCGTAATACCTTGCCCTATATTCGTCAGTTTATTCTTACCCATCCCCATAACTCGCTAGAGCAGGTAATTGACAGTGCAGAGATTTCTGATGCAACGTCAGAGATCAGATTCCAAATCTGATCAGCTGATGTCTGCAATCACTGATCTTACGGCCAAGGTAAACGCACTCCACTCGCCACACATCAATGCAGCTATCGCTCCCAGCCATATGGCCAATGCATAGATCATAATACTGCTTCTCACCCCAAAGACTATGTAGGTCAACGTCATCATTTTCAATCTTTGTTTCGGCCACGTCCAATAACCCACATAACAGAACTTCCCTCATGTCAACAACCAGTATTCCAAGGTGCTGCCGCACAGAATACCTATTCAAAACAATTCCATTGTCATGCCTGTGGCTATTTTCATTTATCGCCACAACAATGTAAGGCCCAATATCTCTGTTGTTATAAATGTAACAAACAAGGTCATCTTATTCGTATGTGTTCCTCTCAGTAACAATATAGGCAATGATGCCAGAAGAGCGGTGCACTAAAGTCACAGCAGAAACCTACTTGTACACCTCCACTCATATCTAATACCCTGAACAATATCAGCTTAGCACATAGCACTTTGTTGGTCACTATCACCAATACATCCTTCAATGCCCTTGTTGATACTGGAGCTAGTACTAGTTGTATTGGCCTGTCCCATGTCAACAGTCTAGGGGGGCCAGATAAATTCCCTCTCACTGTCACTCTCAATTAGCAGGACCAGATGGTAGAATGCTTAGTGAGCCCGGGTCAGTCGACTTAGTCCTGTACATTGCCAATCTTAGACTAACCCACAAGTTCTATATAGTGGAAGACCTACGGCAAGACGTTTTACTTGGCCTTGACTTTTTAAAACAGCATGCAGCTTCAGCAGATTACTCCAACAACAAGCTTTGCCTTTACAATGGCCTAGCTGAGGGGCCCTTCCTCAGCCCCCATGCGGATAACCTCTTGGCCAGATGTCCCACACATGTTAGCATTCCCCCAAGGTCGGAAATATGTTTGGTATTGGACATTCCAATTAACACGCCTGCCGACTCCTCTGGTACACTACAGCCACTTAGTGACTTAACCCAAACACACCAGGTGATTGGTACTCATTGTGTAGTCAGATGTGTTGACTCTCAAGTACTACCAACCCTACCAATTCTACCTTACCGGCAAATGCACCTATTGCTATGTTGGAGTCACTTGATTCCAACTTTGACTTAGGACCGCTCAAAGACACTACAGCTGATCAGTTAAAGTCAGTCAACCACATCTCTTTGACTGACAATTCAACTGCTACTGACTTGAGACAACGAGCAGCTGAACTAGACATTGACCTCTCTCAAGCTGACTTGTCTGAAGACCAAAAACATACTTTGTTAACATTCATTGGTCGACACCATGACTGCTTTGCAAAACACATCACTGAACTGGGCCGTTTGAAAATGCCCCTATCCAGTACATCCAAAACATAGAACTGATATGGACACTCACATTAGGGATATGTTAATAAATGACATCATTGAACCATCCTTTTCCCCATGGTCGGCACCTGTTTAACTAGTTAAGAAAAAGTCAGGAGATACAAGATTCTGTATCGATTTTCGCGAACTTAACAAAGTCATGCTCGTTCAGCATTATCCAGTAGGAAATATAGATGAATCACTAGGAAATAGTCATCCCCAAATTTTCTCATCTTTTTGACATGATGAGCGGTTATCATCAAATTCCCCTGTTTCCAGACAGTCGAGAGAAAACCTCCTTTATTGCCCCTGGTCACGGTCAGTTCATGGTCATGCCATTCGGACTGGTCAACGCCCTCAGTTGTTTTGCTTTCATTATGTCCTCAATATTCTCAGGAATGTCTTACAAATATGTTTTAACATATTTGGACGACTTGTTCATTCACAGCTCGTCCTTCGACAAACATTTTCAACACTTAGAAGCGGTTTTCAACAAATTTAGGGAGGCTGGGCTTAAACTCAAGCCCTCAAAATGCAATTTTGCAGTGAAGGAAATTCCTTATCTGGGCCATGTTGTCTCTAAGGAAGGGGTATCTACGGATCCCTTGAAAGTCGAGAGTGTCAAAACATATCCCCGCCCAACAAACATCCGTGCGTTGCGAGCATTTCTCAGCCTGACCTCCTACTATGGCAAATTCATAAAGGGTTATGCAGTGATAGCTACCCCTTTACATGCACTCTTTCACAAAAAACTTCACCTTCACATGGCCTGAAGCAGCCGAGCAGACATTCCTGGAGCTAAAACAAACGGTCG
This sequence comes from Haliotis rufescens, assembly GCF_023055435.1. Classification (NCBI taxonomy): domain Eukaryota; kingdom Metazoa; phylum Mollusca; class Gastropoda; order Lepetellida; family Haliotidae; genus Haliotis; species Haliotis rufescens. The sequence goes on from NW_025963979.1 coordinate 1,423,866, forward strand.
TATCTTCCCCAATACTAGTATACCCTGATTTCAACAAACCCTTCATCTTAGCATGTGATGCCTGTGACAGCAGCATGGGTCGGGTACTGTCACAGATTGATGAAAATTAACAGGAACATCCTTCTTTGAGTGGCATTTAGAGGTTGGAATGGTAACTAAGACAAAATTGTTATGGATGAGCAACTTCTTTATTACAATTGGGCGACGTTTCGGTGTAGATTCTAACACCGTTATCAAGCAAATGATGTACAATCTACTTACTTACTTACTTACTTTGGAGATTTAACGTGCGCGTTGGAGCTTTTAAGTATTTGATTTATTAATTTAGGTCGGTTTTTGGTATTTTTGTTTTTGAGGGCTTGCAGTCCACTTAGGGAGTCGGTAAGTATTAGGATTTTTTTGTGGTTTTTGGATTCTTGATTATGGAGGGCTGAGGCCATGCCCATTAGTTCTGCCGTGAATATTGATTGGTTGTTTGGGAGTCGGAAGGATTGTGTGGTTTTAGTTGGTTGTGTGGTATGGACTCCGAAACCTGTGTGTTTGTACAATCTACTTACTTACTTACTTATATTGGAGATTTTACGTGCGCTTTCCGACTGCAGCGTATTTCGCACACCGGCCCGGCCAAGCCATTTAATGTGTTTCCGAAAAGGGGAAAAAGTTGTTTGGCAATCCAGTAGGGGTGTTTTAGTGGTTGCTTATATATAATTTTGGAAATTTTGAAATTTTGAAAAAATGCCAAGAGGGTTTAGGGGACGAACTAAGGGACCTGAGTATGGAAGTTTGTTAGTTTGATTATGTGGTCTGGTTTTGGTAGTTTATTGGGGTTTTAAATGCGATTTATTTGTCCTGTTTTGATGAAGTATACGCCTAAGGCTTTGAATTTTTCCATTTTATTTTGTGGGTTTAGGATTGCTTCTAGAGTAAGAGCCTTATTTAGATTTAGAGTGGTTTGTAGTGTAGTTCGGTGTGTTAGGTAGTGGGTGCAGTGTATGAGTGCGTGTTCTGGGGTTTCTTCTTGTTTGCAATGTGGGCAGGTTCCTGTTGCGTGTTTTCTTATTATTTTGAGGTGGTTATTTAGGTTGGTGTGTCCTGTTTGGAGTTTAGTGATTACTCTGTCGATTTTTTTGGATGGATGTAGAATTTTTGGTTTGTGGTTTGCTGAGCACTTTTTTGATTTGGCTATTTGAGTTTAGATATAGGCTATGCCATTTTTTTTGTGATTTTTTGCTTGTTTACACTTTTAATTGCTGATTTTGAGATGGGTAAGTTTAAGCTTATTTCTGGGATTTTGAGGGAAAGTTTAGCTGCTTTATCGGCGTTTTCATTACCGTATATTACTACGTGGGCGGGTATCCACAAGAAGGTTATTTGTTTGCCTGCCTTAGTTAGGTCGTTGGAGCTTTTAAGTATTTGATTTATTAATTTAGGTCGGTTTTTGGTATTTTTGTTTTTGAGGGCTTGCAGTCCACTGAGCGAGTCGGTAAGTATTAGGATTTTTTTTGTGGTTTTTGGATTCTTGATTATGGAGGGCTGAGGCCATGCCCATTAGCTCTGCCGTGAATATTGATTGGTTGTTTGGGAGTCGGAAGGATTGTGTGGTTTTAGTTGGTTGTGTGGTATGGACTCCGAAACCTGTGTGTTTGTACAATCTACTTACTTACTTACTTATATTGGAGATTTTACGTGCGCTTTCCGACTGCAGCGTATTTCGCCCACCGGCCTGGCCAAGCCATTTAATGTGTTTCCGAAAAGGGGAAAAAGTTGTTTGGCAATCCAGTAGGGGTGTTTTAGTGGTTGCTTATATATAAGTTTGGAAATTTTGAAATTTTGAAAAAATGCCAAGAGGGTTTAGGGGACGAACTAAGGGACCTGAGTATGGAAGTTTGTTAGTTTGATTATGTGGTCTGGTTTTGGTAGTTTATTGGGGTTTTAAATGCGATTTATTAGTCCTGTTTTGATAAAGTATACGCCTAAGGCTTTGAATTTTTCCATTTTATTTTGTGGGTTTAGGATTGCTTCTAGAGTAAGAGCCTTATTTAGATTTAGAGTGGTTTGTAGTGTAGTTCGGTGTGTTAGGTAGTGGGTGCAGTGTATGAGTGCGTGTTCTGGGGTTTCTTCTTGTTTGCAATGTGGGCAGGTTCCTGTTGCGTGTTTTCTTATTATTTTGAGGTGGTTATTTAGGTTGGTATGTCCTGTTTGGAGTTTAGTAATTACTCTGTCGATTTTTTTGGATGGATGTAGAATTTTTGGTTTGGTTAGGTTTTTTTTGAGAACCTTTTTGATTTGGCTATTTGAGTTTTGATATAGGTAATGCCATTTTTTGGTGATTTTTTGTTTGTTAACACTTTTAATTTCTGATTTGGAGATGGGTAGGTTTAAGCTTATTTCTGGGATTTTAAGGGATAGTTTAGCTGCTTTATCAGCGTTTTCATTGCCGTATATTCCTACGTGGGCGGGGATCCAAATGAATACTATTTGTTTGCCTGCCTTAGTTAAATCGTTTGAGCTTTTTAGTATCTGATTTATTAGTTCAGGGCGGTTTTTGGTGTTTTTATTTTGGAGGGCTTGTAGTCCACTGAGCGAGTCGGTAAGTATTAGGATTTTTTGTTGTTTTTTAGATTGTTGATTATGAAGGGCTGAGGCCATGCCCATTAGTTCGGCCGTGAATATTGATTGATTGTTTGGGAGTCGGTAGGATTGTGTGGCTTTAGTTGGTTGTGTGATGTGGACTCCGAAACCTGTGTGTTTGGAGATCGGATCTGAGGATCCGTCTGTGTAAATGTGACACCAATTTGGCCAATTTTCATGTATGTATGCTAGTGTGGTGGTTTTGGCTATGTTTGGGTCGGTTTGTTTATTTATTGTGCTAGCTAGTGTTATGTCTATTTTGGGTGTTTTAAGTTTTGGGGTGAGGATATTTGATTTTTTACAGTTTTGTTTAAGATTGTTTATTTGGTGTTCATTTAAGTAATTGGTTATTCTTTGGGATATTAGAGTAAGTAAAGGGTGTTTTCGAGCTAGGGCTTGGTTTTTTGGGCTTATATTTTTGTTTATTAGGCTTTGAATTAGGGGGTTGGATTGAGACGCGGCCCAGAAATTTAGAGTTAATTGTTCCCTACGTAGACTTAGTGGCATTTCTCCTGTTAAGGCCTGGAGTGAAGTGTAGGAGGTGCCATGTTGAGTGCGTGTTATTAGTTTTAGAGCCTGATATTGGATTGAGTCTAGTTTTTTGCTTAGGGATTGGTTTAGGGTGTCGTATATGGCACATCCGTAGTCTATTTTAGATCTAATTAGTGATATATAGAGTGAGAGGAGGGTGTCTTTGGAGGCCCCCCAGTTTGAGCCAGTGAGGCATCTTAGCGTATTTAGATCTTTGCTACATTTAGTTATTAGATTATTTATGTGAGCGTCCCAGGAGAGATGTTCATCGAAAATTAGTCCTAAGAATTTGGTTTGTTTTAGGAATTGGATTGGTTTGTTGTTTAGCTGGAGTTTTGGGGAGGCGGGTTTCATGTTTTTGTGTTTAAATACTCTTCCTGTAGTTTTTTCCGAGTTAAGGGAGAAGCCCCATTTGTCAGCCCATTGCTGAGATTTTTGAAGTAGGTTTTGGGCCATTTTAATGCTTTTTGTGCGGATCCAGAGGGCTCCATCATCCGCGAATTTAGATGTGTTTATTTTAGGGGATAGGCCCTCGAATAGATCATTTATCATTATATTGAAGAGTGTGGGGCTGAGGATACTGCCCTGGGGAGTGCCATTTTCTAGGGGACATTGGTCCGATAGCGTTTGGTCTATACCCACGGTTATTTTACGATTGTTTAGGAAGTCTTGGATGTAGTTTATTATTTGACCTTTGAGTCCTATTTCTTGTAGTTTTTGTATTAGCCCGTCGTGCCATACCATGTCGAAAGCTTTGGAGAAGTCTAAGAAGATGCCTGTAGTATATTGTTTGCTGAGTTGTCCTGTTTTAATGTCCTGCTCTAAACGGGCGAGGTTATCTAAGGTTGAGCGGCCAGGAGTGAAACCACTTTGATCTGGGTTTATGATGTTATTTTGAGTTAGGTAATGTTGTAGTCTGTTTTTAGCCATAGATTCCATTACTTTACATAAGTTTGAAGTTAAGGAAATTGGTCTATAGGAGTTAGCCTGATTAGCTGGTTTATTAGGTTTAGGGATTGGTATGACTAAGGCCTGTTTCGGGGAGTAGGTACTTGTCCGTTTTGATAGATGAGATTGTATAATTTAAGTAGTGCTTGGAGTAGTTTAGGGGGGAGTTTTTTAATTATTTGGTAGGAAGTTAGGTCCAATCCTGGGGCTGTGCCCTTTTTCCTGTTTTGGATGACGTAGAGTAGCTCCTCCATTGTGTAAGGGTGGTTTATTTCTAGGTTGTCATTATTTGGTTCTTTGGTGGATTTGTTTTCTGTTTTAAGTTTATCTTGAATATTTTGGCAAACGTTGTTGATACTGCTTACGGCCGAAAAGTGGTGGGCGAGGTTATTTGCCTTTTCAGCTGGGTTTGTTGAATTATTAATGTTAGGTGTTTTTTTATGACGTTTTAAGCCTCTAATGGCGTGGATTTTGCGCCAGACCGTTCTGGCGTCTGTACGGTTATTTATTTCTTCACAGAATTTTTTCCAGTTTCTGGTTTTAGATATTTTGACTAGACTTTGAACTTGGTGGTTTAGTTCGTGAGCTATTTTTAGATGTTTATAGTCGCGTTTGGCTTTATTGAAGGCTGATTTAGGTTTACGTCTAGTTTGTTCTATTTCCTCGTTCCACCATGGTACTGTTGGTTTGCCTGTTTTAGTTGTTTTAAAAGGGATGGAGGTTTTGGCTGCTTTTATTATATAATCTGTTAGGTTTTTACAGTAGATTTCTGGATCATTATTTTCTAATTCGTTTAAATTAGCCTGATTGCAGATCACTTGAAATTGGACCCAGTTAGCTTGGTTATAACGGAATTTTGGTTCTTGATTTTCTGTTTGTATTGGTACGTTTGTATTTCCTATGGTTATGTTTATGGGGAAGTGATCACTACCTAGTGGGACATCGTGTACTTCCCATTGAGTACTTTGGGCTAGATCTGCGGTGCATATAGTTAGGTCGATAGCCGACATTTTTTGGTTAATCTTATCGTACCTCGTTGGTTGTTATTTAGGAGTACTAGGTCGTTTGTTTCTATCTATTCGGATATTAGTTTGCCATGATTATCTATTTTATCATTTATGCTCCAGGTAGGATGGTGAGCGTTAAAGTCTCCTAGGAATATAGTGGATTTGTTGCTTATTTGGAGTAGCTTATTTAGATCCTCAGGTTGGACTTTTTGTTCTACCCAGTGGTATATATTAATGATGTTTATCTTTTTGTTATTTAATGTGATTTGAATGCCGTTAGCTTCTAGGTTTGGCGTGTCTATCTTTATTTCTTCGTAGTTTATATCTTCCCTGATGTATATAATCAGTCCTCCTGCGGCTCTACCTGTTTTTGGTTTAGCTCTATCTGTTCTAACTGAGTTATAGTTCGGTAGTGTGAATTTGGATTTTTTGGAGAATTTAGTTTCCTGAATACAAGCAATATGTGGGCCTTTATCTCGTTTAAATTTAGCTTTTAGTTCATGGCCGTGGGAGGTGAGTCCGTTGGCGTTCCACTGAAAAATATTTAGTCCTTCCATTATTGGGGTCGGGTGTTTGGTAATTTTCGTTTTAGTTTTATTTTACTTGGTGAGTTCTTTTAGGTGGAGGTTAAAGAGGAAGAAGGGGAGATTGGTTAAGTTTAGATTGAATGCTACTTTGTGGAAGGATTTCATGCTTGCGTTTGGTGAGTTTTGACTATGCATGTAAGCTAGGAGTAAAGTTAGACTATTTAGGTTTTTGAAGGTAGTTTCATTTGTTTTAGTTGGAGTAGCTTTGATTGTTTCTTCTGTTGTGGAGTACTCTTCTTCATCAGTTAAGTTAGAATTAGCTGTTTGGGTTTCCATAGGGGTGGCTTGCGGTGTGGAGGGTTGTGTTTGGGCTTGCGGGGTGGGCGTAGCTGTGGATTTAGTGTTTTTTTGTTGTGCTTGCTTGTGGGTGAATGTTGTTGCCTTGTGGGCTGTAGAGTGTTTGGGTGAGGGTCGTGTTGTGGTGGTCGTTTTGTGGTTTGTTTTGCATGCGATGTTGATGTTGTGGCTATGTGAGGTATGGGAGAGTTGGTGGGTGGTTGTGTGAGGTGGGTGCGGTTTCTATGTCGTCGTCCCAGACAGAGCTTGCGGTTATGGATGTGGTGTTTGTTTGAGGGATGGTGTTTGGGTGCGGTGTAGGGAGAAGCGGTTTTGATGCGGGTGATGCAAATTTTCGTGTTTGGATTTTGGCCGTTTCTATGTTTATGTGTTTGTTGGCCTGCTGGGTGAGGGTGTGTCTGTGTGGGCATTGGTTTGAAAGTGAGGTGTGTTTGATCGATTTGCAGTAGATGCACCAGGGTGAGCATGTGCCTGTGCAGTCTGTTTGTGCGCATTTTTTACATTTAGTTTTTTTAAATGTGCATTGGGAGGCTGTGTGATTATATTTGAGGCATTTGGAACATTGTTTGACCTGTTTTATATAGGGTTTGACTTCTAAGCTAGTGTGGGATCCGAAAGATATGTGTTTAGGGGCTTCGGGAAATCTAGCGGTCTTTTTGAAGTTGATGATAACAATTGAGGTTGGGACCGTTTTTCCATTTCTAGTTGAGGTGATTCTGCGGGTACTTGTGATTTGAGGTTGAGGGTTTTGGTCTTGGTTTATGTTTGCTTCTAGGGAGTAAAGTTCTTAATGTTCATTTGTTTCTCTTGGATTGACTCTAATTACGCCTCGTGTGTATTGCTGCCAGTTTGGTTTTTGTTTGATTACGGTAACATGGAATATTTGAGTTAATTTATTGTCTGCCATGAAGGATTCTTGGTTAGGGAAAATAATTTGGTATCCTTTGTTGGCTTTCTTAATGTTGCTGTAGTTTATCTTTTCTCGTTTGAACCAGAGTCCTATTTTGTCTATTGAAAGTTGGTGTGTGAGTGTGGTGCCTGAACCTGCTGAGAAGAAGTAGAGGGCGAAGGTGGTGAGGAAGGCGGCCGGGGAGGGTGTGGGCGATGGAAGTGGAGTGGATGTGTTGAGTTTGCGTTTTTTGGTGTTTTGAGGTGGCGAGTTGGCTGGTTTGGTGGGGGTGGTGTGTTTCGTGTTTTCGCCATACTCGGTCGGGACGATGTTTTCGAGTGACCTCCCGGAAGTGTTGTGCGCTTCCGCAGGTGTGGGTGAGTAAGGAGATGGAATGTCTGCGAGTGTGGCGTTGCGGGTGTTAGTCATGTTGTTTGGGTGTTGTGTTGGAGAGTTGGAGAGCGTGTGTTGTGGTGAGTGGTGGTGGAGTGGGAGTGGTGTTTTGGGGAGGTGAGTTGGTTTGTTGTTTTTACTGGGTGAGTTGTGTTTAGGAGGCGGAGGAGATTGCGGTGGTTATTTGTTGTTGGTTTTAGTAGGAGGGTTTGGGAAATGGATTAATTATTAAAGATTTATTTTGTTGCTGGAAGGCTGGGATTAGGTGAGACAAGTGGAAAGCGGGGATTAGGAGATATTTAGTCGAAGGAGTGGAGGTATGTGAGTGGTGGGCGTGGGTGGTGAGTAGGAAAGAGCGTGTGTTGTGTTAAGGAGAAGGGGGGATTAGGTGTTTTTTGTTTTTAGGAGTTGGGTCAAAGGGTGTGTTTGAGTGGTGGGCGTGGATAGTGAGTAGAAATGAGTACGAGCTGTGTTAGGGAGATGGGGTAGGATAAGGTGTTGGTTATTTATAAGAGTTGAGTGTTGTTATTTTTAAGGATTTAGGGGTTTTGTGATTAATTCGGTGAGAGTGATGTATGTGAATAAGGATGAAAGGATAACGTGATAATTACCGATGATGGAGTTTCCTTGGCTAGCTATCAGGCAATGCTCTGTGTTGGCTTGGGAAGTGTTGCTCGCTTGGCCAAGACTCGATTATTTACAGACCGCTGTCCTATAGCTGGAATATTGCCAGGTTCGGCGTTAAACAACAAACAAACAAATGATGAGAGTGATTTTAAGAGTATGTGAATAAGGCTGAAAGGATAACGTGATAATTACCGATGATGGATTTCTCCTTGGCTGGCTATCAGGCAATGCTCTGTGCTGGCTTGGGAGGTGTTGCTCGCTTGGAGTACAAACTGCAACTGTGTACAATCTAGGTATGAGCATGATATATATACATAACAATAGATAGATGTTTATATAACAGATAAGGTTGATGTACACTGATTGATGGGTAGTTATGGTAAACATCATACCTCTGTCCTAAAAAAAAGACTCTAAATCTGCTATCTCTGACCCCACCCAAATCCACCCCAGCCCAGCCTTAACAAAGCACAGAAATTGTATCCTGTCACTCAAAAAGGAGTGCCTGGCTATTGTTGGGGGGATCAAACATTTTAAATCATATTTGGCATACAACAATACTGATATTCAGCCCTGCAATTCCTCAGGTCGATCAAAGATGCAACGGGAAAGTTAGGTCGCTGGTCTCTCATGCTGAGCCAGTATGACTTTGACCTCTGAAATGTCCCTGGTCCTAAACATGGCAATGTGGACGGCATGAGTAGATGGTCCTATGCCGCTGCATTCATTTCATCACTACTCCTCAAACAGATCTGATAACCGACAAGGAATCACAAATTGACCCCAACCAAACCCCAGTGGATTATTGTAAAGCAGTTGGCATCTCGGTGGCACACCTAGCTAAATAAGAACAGCTAGATGAGGCATTTGCTGACATAATCCGATATCTGACGGACAATGTACTCCCAGACAATAACAAATCAGCCCGCCGAATGTTACTACAGGCCCCTGATTACGTCTTGATGATGGTTTACTAATTCATCATTACACACCACAGGATCAAGGGGGGTACCCCAAACGGTGTTACCGTCAGGTATGCATACCCAAACCACAGTTGTCCACATCATAACAGTTTTCTGTCCTCTCACCTCTGCGTGGACAGACGTTATGCCTCAATCAGGCTCAAGTACTATTGGCCTGGTATGTATAACTTTGTCAAGATGTGGGTCGGCTCATGAACTGACTGCCAGGCGGCAAAACGATATATATGTAGCAGGGCGTGGTGTCATCCCACAGATGACATCCTTACCTTGTCAGCTTGCTTACGGGGTTAACCTCTTTGGTCATGTGGACAAGGCACCCGACCTCTGATCAGAAGGTCCGTGGTTCGAATCCCAACACGGGACTCGGAAATTTTATGGCCGCTACATTGGCGCCCAACGTGGGGCTGAGCACGTTCATATTAAATTTGAGCAAAATAAGCCTCAGTACCCTACTATGCGGCCCGGGACTTGCCTTCTGTTGACGGGGGAGTATGTAGCAGGGAGTGGTGTCATCCCACAGATGACATCCTTACCTTGTCAGCTTGTTTACGGGGTTAACCTCTTTGGTCATGTGGACAAGGCGTCCGACCTCGGATCAGAAGGTCCGTGGTTCGAATCCCATCACGGGACTCGGAAATTTTATGGCCGCTACATATACATTACCGCCCTGCTCCACTGAGACCCCTGCCGTTTGTTGATGTTTTCGACCGTTGGTCCATTGACCTAATTGGCAAGCTCACCAAAACACCAGAAGGATACCAGTACGTACTGGTGTGTTGATTCAGCATCACGCTTGTGTGAAGCATTCCCACTCAAATCTAAAGTTAGCAAAGAAGTTGCATCTGTCCTCTTTGACAACATCATTTGTAGGTACTCGTGTCCTCGAGCGATCCTCACAGACAGAGGTAAGGAGATGACATCCAAACTGATGTCAGAATTAGGCCATATCTTCGGAGTTAACCGCCTCAAAACATCATTTCATGCCCAGTGCAATGCTGTGGTTGAACGCATGAACGCTGTGATCTCACAGTCAATCAGAGCATACTGTGAGGATGCTAAAGAGGCGTGGCCCTACATTCTCCCAAGCGTAATGGCTGGGTATCGGCTCAGTCCCGCAATTATTTCCACTGGGTATTCTCCCTATTTCATGTTGTTTGGGCGAGAACCCTGTACGCCCATTGACACAATATTAAAGCCAATCCCTGAAAATTTACCTCCTAAAACACAGACTGACCATAGGGAACTGCTAGATAATCTGGAAATGGCGCAAAACATAACCACACAGAATGTCCACGCAGCTCAAGAATCATACAAAGCCAGATATGATAGGAAGGCCCAAATCCCCACTTTCACAGTTGGACAGAAAGTATGGTGAAAGAAAGGAAACCTGAAAGCCCACCTCAGCTGCAAACTGCAACGCCAGTGGGATGGGCAATACTATATTGTCTTTGCGTACGAAACGCCCAAATACTTATTGAGAAAATGTCCAACCAACAAACCCCTGAAGGCAACTATCCAGGCAAATTGCTTAAGGCCCTACGTGGGAGAGGACAGTCGGGCGCAACCGCCCCCATTTGACCTTGTGAACCCTACCGATACCATTGGTGCCAATAATGCTGACCCAGATAACCCTACGGGTACCCAAAGTGACAATGTCAATACGCCACACATTACACTATCCACTTCCCAACAAGGCCGCAAACAGCTAGCCACACCCACATCCATCTCCCAAGATAACAGTTGGGATCCCGAGGATGATATCCCACTGACCATACTCCAAAAGAGATGGAATACGACCAACCAATTCACATCTAACACTGACACAGAAGAGGAATTAAACACCTTTCATTGAACAGGTGTTGTCGTCAAAACGCATCGGCTGCATTCAACACTTCAAGGTGAAATACGTTGAACGTCCTACTCCTCAGTGGGTCTCTCAGTCACAAATACCCACCTTTATCGAAGAAGACTACTATTCAAGATGCACTCTAAAGAGTAAACAAGACAGCAAATCTATACTGTAACCCATTCTCCAGACTCCAGAATCTTAGCATATCTAACAAGTTATGCTCAACAAAGGCGACACAGACGTAACTGATGCTATTTATGTCTTATACGTCATTGTCATTACACCATACATCCTCGGTCGCAATCAATTACATAATACGAATAACATTCATACACACTATAGTAGTGGTGCAAGTACACGGCGGACGTAATATAAATATACACACCTCATTTTTTTTTCAATAATTCGGTCATCACCTTTGTTGGTGATATATCTTATATTCATGTATGAATGGTTGGAGGGGTGAAAGGACTGCGCAGTCTGTGTTGTATAGGTGTCAACTGTAAGTAAACAGGTACAGGACAAACCACAGACAAAAGAGCCATCACGCCATTGTCTGGGGCACTGCAGTGACGCCAGGTGTTATAAAGAAGGAATAGTAGTATAGTGACGGAGAGATGAGATGGAGAGGTGTCAACTGTAGATAAACAGGTACAGGACAACCTGCAGACAAAAGAGCCATCACGCCATTGTCTGGGGCCCTGGAGAGACACCAGGTGTCATGTTACTATGCGGCAGGGTGGCTGATGGATTCCACCGTCTGTCTGTCCCTTGATCACGGACAGACACACAGGTGTGTTCGATACCCATGGGAGAGGGATAGAGCAATCATCCTCCCTCCTACAAGTCCCGGTAGTAGTTAAAGGGCCAGCCAACCCGAGGGGAACAATGTGAAGTTATTGTGGATCAGGTGTGTTAATGTCATGTGAATATACGAACTGTAATTGTGGAGAACGAGAGTATTTGCGCAGCAGAAAGAGGTGTGAATGTTTCATGATTCGTTCATTAAGTTATTGATTTTGTTTGAGATACCAAGCAAAGGTAAACAAAGGTCTTTTATACTAGAGATGGTAATAAGTAGGGTATCAATAGGTTTACAAAGCAACCTTTATCTTCACACAGGGTGATGACCGATTTACTTCTCTGTTCCTGGTTGTTGCTGGTCATTGTGACCAGTAAGGCATATGGACAGGAACCAGGCCGCCTACACTATGGTGTACTTTTCTCAGAGAGAGGGAAACTGACAGCGCTGGACGAGCCATGGACACACACATTCACCTTAACCCTACCACAGCCTTACTTCAGAAAATCTATCACATGAATTACCAGCCTGTATGTCTCATCATAATACCACCTGCAGAAACACACACTTTCATGTCAGCACAATACTCAATGTTGTTAATACAATCCATACACGCGCCAACACTGACCTAGAAAACACAATAAAATAAATCAGAAACCTAATTCCTGACACCCCTGAAATAACATAGAGAACACGAAAAACGCGTAGTTTATTACCTTGGCTGGGCCAACTCGCCAAGGGAGCCTTTGGACTGGCCACAGAGCGTGACCTAAAAAAAGTAACTGACCACATTAGACGCATAGCAGAAAAAATGCACACACGTAACATAGGATTCTACACATCCCAACATCAAATGGCCTCATGCATGACACAAACAAATGCCAGGTTTGACGGCATCGTCAAACTCATCGAAAACCACCATAAACAAATAGTACAAACGGGTGCATTTTCTCTCCAAGAGATCAAGTGGTATTAGAGGTTCTTCTCCACACTTCTACTTGGTGGGTCGAGAAAACCAACTTGCAACCACCGTGCAGTCCCAATCCCAGTCCCTCCTGGCAGGCGTCTTTCAACTCTTAAGAGGTCGCTTGTCCCCCAACATTGTACCATTACACACACTATTAACAACAATAACGTCCATACAAGAAAACCTGGCTCATAACTACCCTGAATTCATACTCGGATACACGGAAGCCACAATGTATTACACACGTCGACGTCCATCTGGCCCGCCATAACAACATAATGTTTGTTAGCCTCTTAATACCCTTAGTGTCTGACAGTACTGTGATATACCGACATCTACGTTCTCCCTACCGACTCACGTGGCCTCCCCACACGCTACAATAATTCGGAATGTGGCTCCATACATTGCCATATCCATGGATAGAAGGAAGTATGTGGAGCTTCAGACTGAACAGTATGAAGCGTGTAATGGACACTCACATATACACTGCAATATACTGCCGCCTGAGTCCACATTTGGATCACCGACTTGTACACTCGCTTTATTCCTTCACGACATCAACCTGGTACACGAATCATGTAACTTTCATTTCCTACCAAATGGCACTAAAGCGGATATGTTTGAACTCGGGTCAGGTAAAGTTGTTTTACAAAATGTACCTGATATCACTTACAGGTGTGGAAGGAAGGTTAAGGTTCATAAGGGATGTAGTCTGTGTCTTGTCCCCATGTATTGTTCATGCTCACTACATGCTAGCAATAAAACCAATCCCCCGTGTCTTAATGATTGCAGTATCCACAACAATGCCACTCGTATCGAATACCTGGTAAACATTGTTTTATAGCGTCATTTCTTCGATCGAACCAAATCAAAAACACCATTCAAACATTGTTAGCGCAGGAACCGGTTCAATACAGAACCGCACCCCTCCATTTTGCAAATGCTACTTTCAACAAACTATTAAAAACCGACAAACAAGTGAGTGTTGATCTTAAACAAGTGAGTGTTGATCTTAAACACGTGGTGGCACAAGCGAAGGCAGATCAGATTATATATACTGATCCCTCTGACCTGTTGTTTATAAATTCCCTGACCGAAAAGCCCGATACATTCAGTTGGACTAATCCGTTTACTTACCTAAACATGGCAATTTGGGGAATATTGATTATCTTTGGATGCATATTATTTACCATGAATCGTAGAATTGGCCTCCTGTGAGTCCAACTACTAGCCCGAGGTATTACCGCGGTGACAGTATCAACAACGCCGCACATATTAGTTTGGACTCCCTCCACACCTGGCACTACAGCCAACTCTACCCCCTCCATACTTACTCGTATGGAAGAGTATCTCAAACTGGAAATAATCATGCTAATGCTCATGTTCCTGATTGTCCTCATGTTAAGCCTTTACATATACAAATTCAAAACAAGAGTGGTGTCCATACTCCACATTAGCTTTTCATCCGGTACCAAGTCTGTTCGTCTGAAAATTGCCGAGATCTATGCCCCACCTCTTGTTCTATTCCTCTCTGACCAGAATTATTCACCTTCATTGGTGGTCATCAATGACAGTCACCAGTTGTTCTCTGACCACCTTACATGGCCAGGGAACAACTTGTCAGTCATTAACCGTATCTCACAAACGCACCTTGTCCTCCCTCCCAACCTCACTGTATCAAAACTAGTGGCAAGAAAATTGAAACAGATACTTAAGTCCCATTATATAACTAACCTGTACTTAGTCCACGCCAATGTCCATTACTTGGTCAGGGCAGTTGATAAACCCAACCAACCAGGCCCACCACCCAGTTATAACCAATCGCTTGTACCCCTCTCTACAAACATAAATCTTTACCTGATGACTTTATGACATTGTAATTACAAGCTACGACAGTAGCAAATGTACAAATGTATATGATTTCTGGCACATTTTTTGGCACATTTTGTCTATACTGTACCAACGAAACCAATGATTCTATTTTAATTTGTAAATTATACATGGATAATTATTGCAAAATTTTGAAGTCGACGTCATGTCAACGATATTGTCCATTAACTACTATTTGTACTAATTGTCAATATCTATTTATGAGTCATCACTGCCATCATTTTGTTTATGCCATTGTACATATTATTTCTTTCGTTTGAAGGATGAATTAGAAAGAAATTACTTTCTCCTATTTGTGTGTAGCGTTAATGAAAGTGAGTAGTCCGCCCCGCTAGGAGGCGTTAAACTGGGGTACTTAAGGGGTGTGAAGATTTAAATTGTTCATTCTCGCTCTAAGTACAAGCAGGGCCATTAGATATTCTAGTCATGAATACCGACACTAAACTTGGTGCAATACTTCAACAATTAGATACTAACAAAGCACAGTTTGAACTGTCTCTTCATGACCGCATCGGAGCGTTGAGTGAAGAATTCAGCCAGACCGCTAAAGATTTAAGGCGAGCTGAAAAAGACCAATAAAATCCAACACAGTTTCAACGAAGAAACGGTAGACTCGCTTAATCAAGTCCTGGTAGCTATACAAAATCAACGTTTCCAGGACTGTGAAACGTATATCACGTCAGAGATTGCAAGGCTCCAGCAACGCAATAAACTTATAAAAATTGCAGATTCTTCCGAGCGTGGATGGTCCGGAACTATGTTTCCAATGAACTTGCTGATGATTTAGACGACGACAGGAACATTACAAGGGCTAACAATAAAGCTGTTCGGAAATTACGTCAGAAACGTTCACACCAAGTTCCATATCCAAGTAGGTCATCCAGGCGATCAGAAACCTTTACCCTGCCCGTGCAAGGTGCTTTTCCTCCTGCTTCTTCTGTGCAACATATTCAACCAATCACAAACCATCCTTTTCGTGCCAAAGGTCAGAAGACAGGAGCATGCTTCACGTGCGGTGACTTCAGTCACTTCAGATGAGATTGTCCCCCAAACAAGGTGTCAGCCCAGAGAATGTCCAGTTTTGCAGCTGGAGGCTCATCCCAAGGGAATCAATAGTTCGCAAGACCTGTCAGTTGAGTATTTCATTCATGATGGCATTGTTGATGATTTGCATTTTTCTTAAAATCTTACAGAGGATTATTATCAGTATGAGCAAGGTATTACCTATTTCGCACCTGCATTGTGCTATTTATCTTTTATCTTTTGTCCAACAGAGTGATACAGTGTCTCCAGTCATTACAGCCTTCTATAGCTTAAGGCACGCACATTGTAGTGTAGGGCTTAAGAGTCCTACTGAAAATGGTCTTGTGGAAAATGTGTGGGAAGCAGCTAAACATAAATTGGCTAAGTCTGTTAAGAAGGAGCCAGTTACTGTTACTATTCTTGAGAGGTTGTACGATTCAAGAATTGTAAATGGATCTTTGTCTGATTTGAGAATATTAGCGATGTGCTTGTTGGCTTATGCTGGATTCTTAAGATCTTCTGAATTGATTAATATTTCTCGTTCATATATATTTTATCAATCTCCCTTGACAGTTTTTATTGAAAAGACTAAAACAGATGTATAAAGAGACAGTGTCTGGCTTGTTATCAGTAGAACTCAATCGAAATTGTGTCCAGTTGAATGTTGGGAGCGATATCTAAAACTTGCACGTATTCCGGCAGATTCTGATCAGTATGTTTTCAGAAACCTCAGCAAATGTGCGTCTGGTTATGTGTTAAGAAAAGGCAACAATCCTATGTCTTACACTAGACTGAGGGAACTTTTCTTAGATGCATTGTCTCCCTTTGTAACGAACATTAAAACTTAAGGTCTGCACAGTGTATGTAGTGGTGATGCTACAGCAGCAGCGAACAGCGGCATATCAGACCATATGTTTTTAAAAGACATGGAAGATGGAAAAGTGAGAATTCTAAGGACGGATATATTAAGGATAGTTTTTATAATAGAATGAAAGTTTCCCTTTCTCTTGGTCGTTGACTTTCTTTGTAGCTCTCGTCCGTGCAAAGCACAGCGTGTCCCATTATTATGTGTGTTGTTGTAATGAAGCGTAACTGTTGGCCATAGGAGAAATATTATTTCTTCCATTTGAAGGATGAATTAGAAGGAAATTACTTTCTCCTAGTGGAGTGTAGCGTTAAGGTAAGTGAGTAGTCCGCCCCGCTAGGTGGCGTTAAACTGGGGTACTTAAGGGGTGTGAAGATTTAAATTGTTCATTCTCGCTCTAACTGCAAGCACGGCCATTAGATATTCTAGTCATGAAGGAGTAATGCAGGATAAGCTAGAAAATGTAAATATTATGGACAAGACAAACCAGGGGCTGACAGCTTGAACAATGATTCAAGATGCGACATGGTGACACCGGGTTTTGAGTGTGCACATGTTAAAAGGTTTAAAAAAGGCAAATGCTTAAGAAATACTCTGCCGGGTCCATGCTTACATTAACACCACTTTCTTTCCACTTCACACATTGTATTTAAAGTACACGTAGGCTATCAATCCACCATGGCTTTCCCACTCGCCACTTTTTATTACTCCTCTCACTCAAAACAAATGAGTGAAGACTTAACTTCTCATGCAGATATTGTTGAACATGTTGAATGTGTGAAACGTCACCTTTGATCTGGCATTGTGAATATTCAAAATGACAATTAACAATCTGTAACTAGCTTATTTTATTACCAACATACTGTTTGGGTACCATACACCACCTGCACCCCTCAGTCCTATACCACGCAATGAATGCCTGTCAGGGATTATTCCCCAGAATATACAACTTAGGGCATCGGCAATGTTGTCAGCAATAGTTTTGGATATGGTAATTAAATGGATTAGAAGACAGAAAAAGTGTAAAGTGATTAAAAAATCTGAGATGCAAGCATGCAAACTGGGCACCAACCTGGTCGTTGTAACTGCACAGCATGTCAAACAACGGGAACCCATTTTAACTTCAGTGAGGGGAATCCTCTAAGTGGCTGATTTTTTTCATTTGAGGGACAATTTTGCCTGTCATTTTTTAAGGCTATTTCTGGGTTGTTGTTTGTTTTTTTGGTTTTTTTCAAATTAAATTTTGGTCAAGTATTAAAGTTTAAGAATACCCTAAAATAGTCATCTGCAAAGTTGCTACGTTGAGTTTACTTGCCTTTCAAACTAGCCCTCATAACCATTGTAATTTACTCAAAATTCTGAGTGAATTTTACGTGCAATAACTACTGGCAGTTAAATTCGTATGCAATCTGGTCAGGAGAATCCTCAGTAAACTTTGACTGCACAATTTACAATAATTTACGAAGGAAGTGTGGGTTCTTTGGGCATTAGCATATCAGATTTATACAATAATTAGGTATTATCTCTTTATTCAAATGTAGCAGACATGAAACTTCTGTGTTATCTGATGGGATTCATACCACAGATCTTCGGATATGAGGAAAGATGCATTGTCCACATGACCAAAGTGTTAACTCCATCAGCATGCTAACAAGGTAAGGAGGTTGTTTGTTGGACAACACCATGCTCTGCTACAGAAAATGTTGACATAAACTAAGGACATCTGGCAAGGAATATTTGCCTTCAAATAACAGGATATTCAAATATTATCAAGAACAAAAACAACAATTTACTGATACAGCGTTCAACAAGTACCATTCCCCAATAGCTTCCCCTTTCTGATAAACTCATTACCTTCTTATGTGATAATGTTAATTCTACCATGAATTTGGTAAATACCAGATTATGATTGGTCAATCAGAGGTATCACATCATTGATTGAAACAGCGAATTTGACAGTCGCATCACCGTGGAAGATAATATCTTTAGAATAGTACTTCTTTCACAGTCATTGTCAATAGGCATATTTAAATAATTATATGTACAATTACATGCTACAAAATGCAAATATGCGGTTATATGATTCAAAGGATGTCTGGTAAAGTGACGTCCAAAAGAAACTTTACCAGAGTTTGAAATCACTCTTGCTCAAAAACAACTAAACATACATGCATGAAGTAAAGTGTATTGAGACGATCAATATATCAATATAATCAACACTGAAAATGACAATCATACCGCGACCGAGAATGACGTCAGAGCCCCACAAAATTGGGTGTGGTACAAAACTCGAGCTTTCAGAATCATGGACAATAGGCAGAGTACATAAACAATCGCTCACGTTCAATAACAAGTCATTAGTAGCGTGTGTGACCACCAAATGCCTCAATACACGCAAAAACTCTTCGACGCACAGAAAAAGTCAGTCGTCTGATGAGGTCACGTTGGATTTGACGCCATTCTTCTTGGAGGGCCAAGATCAGTTCTTGCCGGTTGGCTGGAGAGTGTGGTCGTTGTCGAACACGACGATCCATCAAGTCCCAGAGGTGTTCTATGGGGGACATGTCGGGTGAGCGTGCAGGCCACGGCAGGACGTTGACGTTGTTGGCTGCGAGGAAGTTAGTGACAATTCTTGCTGTATGGGCTCTAGCGTTGGCATGCTGATAAATGACACCACGTGGCTGCTGTTGGAGAAATGGTAGGACAACTGGACGAAGAATGTTATCCATGTATCGCTGAGCTGTCAAGTTTCCGTCAATGATGACCAGCGGTGTCCTCTCCTGCCCACAGATCCCTCCCCACACCATGACACTCCCTCCACCAGATGGTACGACCTCCTGCACGCAACACGCCGCCGTTCGTTCAACCCTTCGGCGGTAAACACGTTGTCATCCATCAGCCCTAAACATACAGAATCGACTTTGTCAGTGAAGACAACCCTCTGCCAGTCACGTCGTTGCCAACGTCGTACACTCCGGGCCAATCTCAATCGCAGACGACGATGTTGCACTGTCAATAGCTGTCCTCTGTACGGTCTAAAAGCCCTGATTCCATGAGCCCTGAGTCCCCTGGCCACTGTCTGTCGACTAACCCTGTGACTTAAGGCATTTGTCGCCGATGACGTCACTGTCAGGAAGCGATTTCGGAGGTGCAAGGTTCGCAAGTACCGGTCATCATGAGGCGTGGTCATCCTGGGTCTGCCTGTTCTTGGCCTGTCAGCGGTCCGCCCTGTCTGTCTGTAATGTTGCATCAAGTTGGTAACGGCAACACGGGAGCAACCGAAGGTTCGTGCAATATGGGCGTGGGTGGCTCCCATCTGTACCATACCCAAGGCTCGTTCACGTTGTTCGACTGTGAGTCGTGGCATTTCTTTTATGTTTTTTTATCACTGTGGATGTCTGACTTGCCGTTGCAATCGTTTTATACCCTTACCCGCACGTGCATTTGCAGTTGTCAGTGGTGCACGTGTTTTTTCGCGTGTTATCTCGCAAACATGTAACAGACGATTAACATTTTCTTCATACACTATTGTTGTATTTAGGTTATGTGTTTAAGGTCGACTTCATCGAAAACAAATTTATACTTTGTCTGATATTTATATTTTCAGTTGGTAAAGTTTCTTTTGGACGTCAGTTTATTTTCATGCAGAAAACATGATAGAAATCTGCAAAGAGAATGTATTTCAAGCTTGTCGTAAGAAGTGACTAATGGGATCGGGTGGTCAGGCTCGCTGATTTGGTTGAAGCATGTCATCTATCCCAATTGTGTGGATCGATGCTCATGATATCAATCACAAGAATAGGTTGCTGAAGACATAATCTACCCCGGATCTTCACGGGTCTGATAAGTTTATGTGAAGTATGACAGTGTAAACAAACTGCTGGAGCATATAAAGCGCCATATTTTGTTTACAGGCTGTTAATGATTCCGTAAATTCATTACAACAACCCTCTCAAAACACTGGACTCAGCCCATGGCACTTCACTCAATATATTTTCTAATACAAAAGAGATGGCGTTTTATTTAGTCATGGTAGAATAGAGATTTCATATTTGAAACCTCATGCTGCGCTTTTGGTTCCAAATTCAGTTTAGCATGGTTAAATCTACAGGTAACCCGGCTCCAGATTGAAAACACAGTATGTTCATTTCCTAAATATGATGCCCCCGGCCTTTTCAAGCTTTTAGGTCAGGGGCATGAAAATATTTCTTAGTTCAAAACATGAAACAAGATATATTTTCAGCGAAAATCCACTGGAAACTGTTCCCTAAATTTCAAAAGGATGCATGCAGTACTTCAAATGTTTAAGTAAATAAATACAAGTGGCCCGGAGGGCCTATATATACATTTGCATTGTACATGTATATAATACTGCAAATATTTCGTAATTTTGACTCTGTCACCATTTAAAATGGGTGGATGGCAAATCTAACAGCGTGAACGTGTATTTTTCAAGAAACAAATGTAACATAAAGATCGGAACCGTTTCCATGTTATGATCCAGGATATATCATGTTAAAGGTATTATTCTCTTCATAACAAACAAATGTATACAATGTATCTGTTTATTATAGGGTGGGGAAAATATCGGTTTGCATGTTATGGTTAAGGTTCTTACTCCTTTGGGAGTGCCGGACAGATGAACAGAAGGGCCAGTCCTGGTAGCATATGTGCATTTCTCTCATTATACTGTCAATTGTGTCTGTGTTCAAGTTATAAACTCTTTTAGCTCTTCTTTGAGAAGAAGTAATTGGAAGCAATAGAGCCAAATTACCTCAATTTGAACAATTTTGAATCCTCACCACCTGAGAATGCTTCCAACCAAATATGGTTGGTATCTATTTCTTAGTTTAAGAGAAGAAGTAATTTGAAGCAATATGGCCAAATTACCTCTATTTCACCCCGACCCTAAAACCCCTTTGGGGTCAGCCCCTCCATTTGTACAATTTTGAATCCTCACCTCAACGTTTCCCATCCTGTTTCATAATACAGATGTGTGTGCGAAGTATACTTTGGGAGCCCAGTTACTACTCTGGCAGCTTCTAGTTTTTCTAACTGAGTTGATAATTCTATATTACACCCATCCCACACTTCACACGCATACTCGAAATGGGGTCTTATGAAGATTGTATATACTTTATTTAATGTATTTCTGTTCAATATGAATTTTAATTTTCTAATTGAATTTATCATTTTTGATGTTGACTTAATTATGTTATCTACGTGGCAGGACCATTTTCCGTTTGATGCAAACGTTCTACCCAAATGTTTATGATTTTGAACATTCTTAACTTTACATTCATCAAAGTACAAGGTAATGAGGTCTGATTCATCTTTTAAGGAAAATATAACCGCTTCTGTTTTATCTGGGTTGTATTTAATTAACCAGCGTTTTGCCCAGTTACACAGCTTGCTCAGATTTAGATTTAGAGTTGATTCAACAAGTTGATTGTCTGGTGAAGAAAAGCCGAGTGCTGTATCGTCAGCAAAGAGTCTTGTTATGCAATCTAATTCATCAGCAATGTCGTTAACAAACACAATGAATAAAAAGGTACCTAACACCGACCCCTGTGGAACGCCAGCCTTCAAAATCCTTGGCTTGGATAGAGCCCCGCTTACAAGCACTGATTGCGTACGATTGCTTATGTAACTGGACAGCCATTCAAGTAAATTCCCTTTTATACCATACATTTCTAATTTGTACATAAGCCCTCTATGCCAGACACGATCAAATGCTTTTGACACATCGCAAAAAACCATGCAATATTTTTCTCTATTATCTAAAGATATACAAATTTGATAATACAATTCAATTAATTGATGGACAGTGGAATGGCCTTTCTGAAAGCCCGACTGGTATTTATATAACAATTTATTGTCATGAAAGTAGTTATAAAGATGCTTAAATACAACTCTTTCAAATACTTTACCAATACAACTAATGAGTGATATTGGTCTGTAATTTGTCACAACTGAATGATCTCCTTTCTTATACAATGGCATGACATGCGCTCTTTTCCATTCTGTTGGATATGCTTTTAAAGCCAATGAATGATTGAATAACATACATAAAACAATACTAATGCTGTTTACTGTTTTCTTTAATAGGTTGTTACTTATTCTGTCTGGACAAGATGCCTTGTTAATTTGAAGACACTTTATAACGTCAGATATTTCATTTTCTGTGACAGTTAATTTGTCAAAAATACTCTTAGTGCGTTGATTGAAATATGGTAATGCTTCCAACTAAATATGGCTCATATCTATCTCTTAGTTCCAGAGAAGAAGTAATTTGAAGCAATATAGCCAAATTACCTCTATTTGGCCCCGTCCCTCAGCCTCTTGGGGGGGCCTTCCGTTTGTACAATTTTGAATCCTCACCACTGGAGAATGCTCCCATCAAAATATAGTTGATATCTGTCTCTTAGTTCCAGAGAAGAAGTCGTTTCAAACATAAACGCCGAATTACTCATATTTCCCCTGCGCCTCAGCCCCTTTGGGGATCAGGTCCTTCATTGTACAATATTGAATCCTCAAGACTGAAGAATGCTTCCAACCAAATATGGTTGATATCTATTTTTTACTTTCAAAGAAGAAGTAGTTTAAAGCAATATGAAGTCATATAGCCGAATTACCTCCATTTGTAAAATATTGAATCCTCACCACCGGAGAATGCTTCGATTGAAGAGAAGTTACAGAGTTCCAGAGAAGAATTAGTTTAAAGCAATATAGCCAAATTCCCTCTATTTGACCCCGCCCCTCAGCCCCTTGGGGTCAGGATCTCCATTTGTACAATTTTGAATCCTCACCACTGGAGAATGCTTCGATTGAAGAGAAGTTACAGAGTTCCAGAGAAGAATTAGTTTAAAGCAATATAGCCAAATTCCCTCTATTTGACCCCGCCCCTCAGCCTCTTGGGGTCAGGCCCTCCATTTGTACAATTTTGAATCCTCACCACTGGAGAATGCTTCCATTCAAATATGGTTGATATCTATCTCTTAGTTCCAGGGAAAAAAGTAATTTGAAGTAATATAGGCAAATTACCTCCATTTGTAAAATATTGAATCCTCACCACCGGAGAATGCTTCCAACCAAATATGGTTCATATCTATCTCTCAGTTCCAGAGAAGAAGTAATTTGAAGGAATAAAGCCAAATTACCTCTAATCCGCCCGCCCCTCAGCCCCTAGGGAGGGGGGTAAGGCCCTCCATTTGTAAAATATTGAATCCTTACCACCGGAGAATGCTTCCAACCAAATATGGCTCATATCTATCTCTTAGTTCCAGAGAAGAAGGAATTTGAAGCAATATAGCCAAATTACCTCTAATTGGCCCCGCCCCTCAGCCCCTTGGGGTCAGGCTCTCCATTTGTACAATTTTGAATACTCACCACTGGAGAATGCTTCCATTCAAATATGGTTGATATCTATCTCTTTGTTCCAGGGAAAAAGTTATTTGAAAGAATATAGCCAAATTGCCTCCATTTGTAAAATATTCAATCCTCCCCACCGGAGAATGCTTCCAACCAAATATAGCTCATTTCTCTCTCTTAGTTCCAGAGAAGAAGTAGTTTAAAGCAATATAGCCAAATTCCCTTTAGTTCGCCCCGCCCCTCAGCCCTGAGGGGGTGTCAGGCCCGCCATTTGTACAATTTTGAATCCTAACCACTGGAGAATGCTTCCATCAAAATATGGTTCATATCTATATCTTACTTCCAGAGAAGTAGTCGTTTAAAACAATAACGCTGAATTATTCTTATTTGCCCCGCCCCTCAACCCCTAGGGGGATCAGGCCCTACGTTTGTACAATTTTGAATCCTCACCACTGGAGCATGATTCAATTGAAGAAAAGTTCCAGAGTTCCAGAGAAGAAGTAGTTTAAAGCAATATAGTCAAATTACCCCTATTTGGCCCTGCCCCTTAGCCCCTTTGGGTCAGGCCCTCCATTTGTACAATTTTGAATCCTCACCACTGGAGAATGCTTCCATTCAGATATGGTTGATATCTATCTCTTAGTTCCAGGGAAAAAAGTAATTTGAAGTCATATAGCCAAATTACCTCCATTTGTAAAATATTGAATCCTCACCACTGGAGAATGCTTCCAACTAAATATGGCTCATATCTATCTCTTAGTTCCAGAGAAGAAATAATTTGAAGAATATAACCAAATTACCTCTATTTGGCCCCATCCCTCAGCCTCTTGGAGTCAGGCTCTCCATTTGTACAATTTTGAATCCTCACCACTGGAGAATGCTTCCATTCAAATATGGTTGATATCTATCTCTTAGTTCCAGGGAAAAAAGTAATTTGAAGCAATATAGCCAAATTACCTCCATTTGTAAAATATTGAATCCTCACCACCGGAGAATGCTTCCAACCAAATATGGTTCATATCTATCTCTCAGTTCCAGAGAAGAAGTAATTTGAAGGAATAAAGCCAAATTACCTCTTTTGGCCCCGTCCCTCAGCCTCTTGGGGGGGCCTTCCGTTTGTACAATTTTGAATCCTCACCACTGGAGAATGCTCCCATCAAAATATAGTTGATATCTGTCTCTTAGTTCCAGAGAAGAAGTCGTTTCAAACATAAACGCCGAATTACTCATATTTCCCCTGCGCCTCAGCCCCTTTGGGGATCAGGTCCTTCATTGTACAATATTGAATCCTCAAGACTGAAGAATGCTTCCAACCAAATATGGTTGATATCTATTTTTTACTTTCAAAGAAGAAGTAGTTTAAAGCAATATGAAGTCATATAGCCGAATTACCTCCATTTGTAAAATATTGAATCCTCACCACCGGAGAATGCTTCCAACCAAATATGGTTCATATCTCACCACTGGAGAATGCTTCGATTGAAGAGAAGTTACAGAGTTCCAGAGAAGAATTAGTTTAAAGCAATATAGCCAAATTGCCTCTATTTGACCCCGCCCTTCAGCCCCTTGGGGTCAGGATCTCCATTTGTACAATTTTGAATCCTCACCACTGGAGAATGCTTCGATTGAAGAGAAGTTACAGAGTTCCAGAGAAGAATTAGTTTAAAGCAATATAGCCAAATTCCCTCTATTTGACCCCGCCCCTCAGCCCCTTTGGGTCAGGCCCTCCATTTGTACAATTTTGAATCCTCACCACTGGAGAATGCTTCCATTCAAATATGGTTGATATCTATCTCTTAGTTCCAGGGAAAAAAGTAATTTGAAGTAATATAGCCAAATTACCTCCATTTGTAAAATATTGAATCCTCACCACCGGAGAATGCTTCCAACCAAATATGGTTCATATCTATCTCTCAGTTCCAGAGAAGAAGTAATTTGAAGCAATATAGCCAAATTACCTCTATTTGGCCCGCCCCTCAGCCCCTAGGGAGGGGGGTAAGGCTCTCCATTTGTAAAATATTCAATCCTCCCCACCGGAGAATGCTTCCAACCAAATATAGCTCATTTCTCTCTCTTAGTTCCAGAGAAGAAGTAGTTTAAAGCAATATAGCCAAATTCCCTTTAGTTCGCCCCGCCCCTCAGCCCTGAGGGGGGGTCAGGCCCGCCATTTGTACAATTTTGAATCCTCACCACCGGAGAATGCTTCCAACCAAATATGGTTCATATCTATCTCTCAGTTCCAGAGAAGAAGTAGTTGAAAGCAATATAGCCAAATTCCCTTTAGTTCGCCCCGCCCCTCAGCCCTGAGGGGGGGTCAGGCCCGCCATTTGTACAATTTTGAATCCTAACCACTGGAGAATGCTTCCATCAAAATATGGTTCATATCTATATCTTACTTCCAGAGAAGTAGTCGTTTAAAACAATAACGCCGAATTATTCTTATTTGCCCCGCCCCTCAACCCCTAGGGGGATCAGGCCCTACATTTGTACAATTTTGAATCCTCACCACTGGAGCATGATTCAATTGAAGAAAAGTTCCAGAGTTCCAGAGAAGAAGAGGTTTAAAGCAATATAGTCAAATTACCCCTATTTGGCCCTGCCCCTTAGCCCCTTTGGGTCAGGCCCTCCATTTGTACAATTTTGAATCCTCTACACTGGAGAATGCTTCCATTCAGATATGGTTGATATCTATCTCTTAGTTCCAGGGAAAAAAGTAATTTGAAGTCATATAGCCAAATTACCTCCATTTGTAAAATATTGAATCCTCACCACCGGAGAATGCTTCCAACTAAATATGGCTCATATCTATCTCTTAGTTCCAGAGAAGAAATAATTTGAAGAATATAACCAAATTACCTCTATTTGGCCCCATCCCTCAGCCTCTTGGAGTCAGGCTCTCCATTTGTACAATTTTGAATCCTCACCACTGGAGAATGCTTCCATTCAAATATGGTTGATATCTATCTCTTAGTTCCAGGGAAAAAAGTAATTTGAAGCAATATAGCCAAATTACCTCCATTTGTAAAATATTGAATCCTCACCACCGGAGAATGCTTCCAACCAAATATGGTTCATATCTATCTCTCAGTTCCAGAGAAGAAGTAATTTGAAGGAATAAAGCCAAATTACCTCTTTTGGCCCCGTCCCTCAGCCTCTTGGGGGGGCCTTCCGTTTGTACAATTTTGAATCCTCACCACTGGAGAATGCTCCCATCAAAATATAGTTGATATCTGTCTCTTAGTTCCAGAGAAGAAGTCGTTTCAAACATAAACGCCGAATTACTCATATTTCCCCTGCGCCTCAGCCCCTTTGGGGATCAGGTCCTTCATTGTACAATATTGAATCCTCAAGACTGAAGAATGCTTCCAACCAAATATGGTTGATATCTATTTTTTAGTTCCAGAGAAGAAGTAGTTTAAAGCAATATGAAGTCATATAGCCAAATTACCTCCATTTGTAAAATATTGAATCCTCACCACCGGAGAATGCTTCCAACTAAATATGGCACATATCTATCTCTTAGTTCCAGAGAAGAAATAATTTGAAGAATATAACCAAATTACCTCTATTTGGCCCCGCCCCTCAGCCTCTTGGGGTCAGGCTCTCCGTTTGTACAATTTTGAATCCTCACCACTGGAGAATGCTTCGATTGAAGAGAAGTTACAGAGTTCCAGAGAAGAAGTAGTTTAAAGCAATATAGCCAAATTACCTCTATTTGGCACCGCCCCAAAGCCCCTTGAGGGGTCAGGTCCTCCATTTGTACAATTTTGAACCCTCACCACTTGAGAATGCTTGCAACCAAATATGGTTGGTATCTATTTCTTAGTTCCAGAGTAGAAGTAGTTTAAAGCAATAAAGCTAAATTATTCTTTTTTGCCCCGCCCCTCAGCCCCTAGGGGGATCAGGCCCTACATTTGTACAATTTTGAATCCTCACCACTGGAGCATGATTCAATTGAAGAAAAGTTCCAGAGTTCCAGAGAAGAAGTAGTTTAAAGCAATATAGCCAAATTACCTCTATTTGGCCCCGCCCCCAAGCCCCTTGAGGGGTCAGGTCCTCCATTTGTACAATTTTGAACCCTCACCACTTGAGAATGCTTGCAACTAAATATGGTTGGTATCTATTTCTTAGTTCCAGAGTAGAAGTAGTTTAAAGCAATAAAGCTAAATTATTCTTTTTTGCCCCGCCCCTCAGCCCCTAGGGGGATCAGGCCCTACGTTTGTACAATTTTGAATCCTCACCACTGGAGCATGATTCAATTGAAGAAAAGTTCCAGAGTTCCAGAGAAGAAGTAGTTTAAAGCAATATAGCCAAATTACCTCTATTTGGCCCCGCCCCCAAGCCCCTTGAGGGGTCAGGTCCTCCATTTGTACAATTTTGAACCCTCACCACTTGAGAATGCTTGCAACTAAATATGGTTGGTATCTATTTCTTAGTTCCAGAGTAGAAGTAGTTTAAAGCAATAAAGCCAAATTACCGCTATTTAACCCTGCCCCTTAGCCCCTTTGGGTCAGGCCCTCCATTTGTACAATTTTGAATCCTCACCACTGGAGAATGCTTCTATTCAAATATGGTTGATATCTATCTCTTAGTTCCAGGGAAAAAAAGTAATTTGAAGTCATATAGCCAAATTACCTCCATTTGTAAAATATTGAATCCTCACCACTGGAGAATGCTTGGTTTAAACATATTTTATTCAGATTGAAATGGATTGGGAACAAGTTATCCAACTTAGGACTCCCTCTCCATGGTATTTACAAAGCTTGTACAATAAATCATATACAAGGAAAACAGAAAAGAAGAAGAGTGTAAAGATAACAAGAAATGTACAAAAGAGAGAGACTAGTATATGTACATTAAAGTGTTACCCAAATCTCTTTGTATGACTTATAAACATTTGCACTGCTTTAAAGATGTGTTGATTTTCGATAATGGACAAACATTCATTTCTGTTTAACATCAAATTTAAATCTAATTTAGCATTTTTGTTCACGGCGTTCTGTAAAATGTCCCGAATTATTATTAACATAGTTTTTCTTTGGTGGACGTACGATGGACACTTTAATAAATAATGATATGCGTTTTCACATGGATCACCACATTGACATGTTGGATCACATTTTACCTCTATTCTGTATAAATCATAATTTAACTGGCTTTTCGTGTATCTTAATCGAGTATGATAAATATTCAACTTTCTAACACCATAGGAAAAATATGGAGGTGCAATGACTTGCTCTTTTTGTATGTATGTCTTGAATTGGGATGTAGATGTACAATTTCTACCTGCTGCAGGAATAGTGTTCCATAACCTTACAGTTGATGGAATAAAAGAACACGTTGAGTGTTTTAATCTAGTATATGGAATCTCAATATTGTCTGAATTTCTTAAATTATATGATATATTTGAAACTACAGTGGTTGGTACAATGTCTTTAAGGTAAGTTGGGGCAATATTACTTTGTATTTTGTAGAACAAACATAGCTTGCGTTTCCTTCTTCGTTCTATTAACGTTTCCCATCCTGTTTCATAATACAGATGTGTGTGCGAAGTATACTTTGGGAGCCCAGTAACTACTCTGGTAGCTTCTAGTTGGAGATTTTCTAACTGAGTTGATAATTCTATATTACACCCATCCCACACTTCACACGCATATTCGAAATGGGGTCTTATGAAGATTGTATATACTTTATTTAATGTATTTCTGTTCAATATGAATTTTAATTTTCTCATTGAATTTATCATTTTTGATGTTGACTTAATTATGTTATCTACGTGGCAGGACCATTTTCCGTTTGATGCAAACGTTCTATGATTTTGAACATTCTTAACTTTACATTCATCAAAGTACAAGGTAATGAGGTCTGATTCATCTTTTAAGGAAAATATAACCGCTTCTGTTTTATCTGGGTTGTATTTAATTAACCAGCGTTTTGCCCAGTTACACAGCTTGCTCAGATTTAAATTTAGAGTTGATTCAACAAGTTGATTGTCTGGTGAAGAAAAGCCGAGTGCTGTATCGTCAGCAAAGAGTCTTGTTATGCAATCTAATTCATCAGCAATGTCGTTAACAAACACAATGAATAAAAAGGTACCTAACACCGACCCCTGTGGAACGCCAGCCTTCAAAATCCTTGGCTTGGATAGAGCCCCGCTTACAAACACTGATTGCGTACGATTGCTTATGTAACTGGACAGCCATTCAAGTAAATTCCCTTTTATACCATACATTTCTAATTTGTACATAAACCCTCTATGCCAGACACGATCAAATGCTTTTGACACATCGCAAAAAAACATGCAATATTTTTCTCTATTATCTAAAGATATACAAATTTGATAATACAATTCAATTAATTGATGGACAGTGGAATGGCCTTTCTGAAAGCCCGACTGGTATTTATATAACAATTTATTGTCATGAAAGTAGTTATAAAGATGCTTAAATACAACTCTTTCAAATACTTTACCAATACAACTAATGAGTGACATTGGTCTGTAATTTGTCACAACTGAATGATCTCCTTTCTTATACAATGGCATGACATGCGCTCTTTTCCATTCTGTTGGATATGCTTTTAAAGCCAATGAATGATTGAATAACATACATAAAACAATACTAATGCTGTTTACTGTTTTCTTTAATAGGTTGTTACTTATTCTGTCTGGACCAGATGCCTTGTTAATTTGAAGACACTTTATAACGTCAGATATTTCATTTTCTGTGACAGTTAATTTGTCAAAAATACTCTTAGTGCGTTGATTGAAATATGGTAATGCTTCCAACTAAATATGGCTCATATCTATATCTTAGTTCCAGAGAAGAAGTAATTTGAAGGAATATAGCCAAATTACCTCTATTTGGCCCCGTCCCTAAGCCTCTTGGGGGGGCCTTCCGTTTGTACAATTTTGAATCCTCACCACTGGAGAATGCTCCCATCAAAATATAGTTGATATCTGTCTCTTAGTTCCAGAGAAGAAGTCGTTTCAAACATAAACGCCGAATTACTCATATTTCCCCTGCGCCTCAGCCCCTTTGGGGATCAGGTCCTTCATTGTACAATATTGAATCCTCAAGACTGAAGAATGCTTCCAACCAAATATGGTTGATATCTATTTTTTAGTTCCAGAGAATCAGCAGTTTAAAGCAATATGAAGTCATATAGCCAAATTACCTCCATTTGTAAAATATTGAATCCTCACCACCGGAGAATGCTTCCAACTAAATATGGCTCATATCTATCTCTTAGTTCCAGAGAAGAAATAATTTGAAGAATATAACCAAATTACCTCTATTTGGCCCCATCCCTCAGCCTCTTGGGGTCAGGCTCTCCATTTGTACAATTTTGAATCCTCACCCTTGAGAATGCCTCCATCAAAATATGGTTCATATCTATATCTTACTTCCAGAGAAGGAGTCGTTTAAAACAATAACGCTAAATTATTTTTTTTGCCCCGCCCCTCAGCCCCTAGGGGGATCAGGCCCTACGTTTGTACAATTTTGAATCCTCACCACTGGAGCATGATTCAATTGAAGAAAAGTTCAAGAGTTCCAGAGAAGAAGTAGTTTAAAGCAGTATAGCCAAATTACCTCTATTTGGCCCCGCCCCCAAGCCCCTTGGGGGATCAGTCCCTATGTTTGTTCAATTTTGAATCCTCACCACTGGAGCATGATTCCATTGAAGAAAAGTTCCAGAGTTCCAGAGAAGAAGTAGTTTAAAGTAATATAGCCAAATTACCTCTATTTGGCCCCGCCCCCAAGCCCCTTGAGGGGTCAGGTCCTCCATTTGTACAATTTTGAACCCTCACCACTTGAGAATGCTTGCAACTAAATATGGTTGGTATCTATTTCTTAGTTCCAGAGTAGAAGTAGTTTAAAGCAATAAAGCCAAATTACCGCTATTTAACCCTGCCCCTCAGCCCCTTGGGGGATCAGGCCCTCCATTTGCACAATTTTGAATCCTCACCACTGGAGAATGCTTCCAACCCAATATGGTTGATATCTATTTCTTAGTTCCAGAGAAGAAGTAGTTAAAAGCAATAAAGCCAAATTACCTCTATTTCGCCTCCCCTTCAGCCCCTTGGGGGGTCAGGCCCTCCATTTGTACAAATTAGAATCCTCACCACTGGAGAATGCTTCCATTGAAGAGAAGTTCCAGAGTTCCAGGGAAAAGAAGTAGTTTAAAGCAATATAGCCAAATTACCTCTATTTCGATCCGCCCCTCAGATCCTTGGGGGTCAGGCCCTCCATTTGTACAAATTAGAATCCTCACCACTGGAGAATACTTCCATTGAAGAGAAGTTCCAGAGTTCCAGAGAAGTAGTTAAAAGCAATATAGCCAAATTACCTCTATTTGGCCCCGCCCCTCAGCCCCTTGGGGGATCAGGCCCTACATTTGTACAATTCTGAATCCTCACCACTGGAGAATGCTTCCATCAAAATATGGTTGATATCTATCGCTTAGTTCCAGAAAAGAAGTAGTTTAAACCAATATAGCCAACCTACCTCTATTTGCCCCCCCCTCTCAGCTTCTAGAGGGGTCAGCCCCTCAACTTGTAAAATTTTGAATCCTCACCAATGGAGAATGCTTCCAACCAAATATGGTTGATATCTATTTCATTGTTGCAGAGAAGAAGTAGTTTAAAGCAATGTAGCCAAAATTCCTCTATTTGGCCCCGGCCCCAACCCCAAACCCCTAGAGGGTTCAGGCCCTCCATTTGTACAATTTTGAATCCTCGCCACTGGAGAATGCTTCCATCTAATTATGGTTCATATCTGTATCTTACTTCCAAAAAGAAATTGTTTAAAACAATAACGGCGAATTACTCATATTTGCCCCGCCCCTCAGCCCCTTGGGGGATCAGGCCCTCCATTTGCACAATTTTGAATCCTCACCACTGGAGAATGCTTCCAACCAAATATGGTTGATATCTATTTCTTAGTTCCAGAGAAGAAGTAGTTAAAAGCAATAAAGCCAAATTACCTCTATTTGGCCTCCCCTTCAGCCCCTAGGGGGGTCAGGCCCTCCATTTGTACAAATTAGAATCCTCACCACTGGAGAATGCTTCCATTGAAGAGAAGTTCCAGAGTTCCAGGGAAAAGAAGTAGTTTAAAGCAATATAGCCAAATTACCTCTATTTCGATCCGCCCCTCAGATCCTTGGGGGGTCAGGCCATCCGTTTGCACAATTTTGAATCCTCACCACCAGAGAATACTTCCAACCAAATATGGTTGATATCTGTCTCTTAGTTCCAGAGAAGAAGTAGTTTAAAGCAATATAGCCAAATTACCTCTATTTGGCCCTCCCCTTCAGCCCCTTGGGGGTCAGGCCCTCCATTTGTACAAATTAGAATCCTCACCACTGGAGAATACTTCCATTGAAGAGAAGTTCCAGAGTTCCAGAGAAGTAGTTAAAAGCAATATAGCCAAATTACCTCTATTTGGCCCCGCCCCTCAGCCCCTTGGGGGATCAGGCCCTACATTTGTACAATTCTGAATCCTCACCACTGGAGAATGCTTCAATCAAAATATGGTTGATATCTATCTCTTAGTTCCAGAAAAGAAGTAGTTTAAACCAATATAGCCAACCTACCTCTATTTGGCCCCGCCTCTCAACTTCTAGAGGGGTCAGCCCTTCAATTTGTAAAATTTTGAATCCTCACCAATGGAGAATGCTTCCAACCAAATATGGTTGATATCTATTTCATTGTTCCAGAGAGGAAGTAGTTTAAAGCAATATAGCCAAAATTCCTCTATTTGGCCCGACCACAAGCCCCTAGAGGGGTCAGGCCCTCCATTTGTACAATTTTGAATCCTCGCCACTGGAAAATGCTTCCAACCAAATATCGTTGATATCTATTTCTTAGTTCCAGAGAAGTAGTTTAAAGCAATATAGCCTAATAACCTCTATTTGGCCCTGGCCCTTAGCCCCTCCATTTGTACAATTTTGAATCCTCACAACTGGAAAATGCTTCCATTGAAGAGAAGTTCCAGAGTTCCAGAGAAAAGTAGTTTAAAGGAATATAGCCAAATTACCTCTATTTGGCCCCGTCCCTCAGCCCCTTGGGGGGTCAGACCCTCCATTTGTACAAGTTAGAATCCTCACCAATGGAGAATGCTTCCACTGAAGAGAAGTTCCAGTGTTCCAGAGAAGTAGTTTAAAGCAATATAGCCTAGGGTCAGGCCCTCCATTTGTACAATTTTAAATCCTCACCACTGGAAGAATGCTTCCATTCAAATATGGTTAATATCTATTTCTTAGTTCCAGGGAAGAAATAATTTGAAGTAATATAGCCAAATTACCTCTATTTGGCCCCGCCCCTCAGCCCCTTGGGGGGTCAGGCCCTCCATTGTACAATTTTGAATCCTAACCACTGGAGCATGATTCAATTGAAGAAAAGTTCCAGAGTTCTATCATGGGATAACATTTATACTAACTTATCTTATAATAATTAGATCTACATCAAGTGCTGTATGAGTTATCATGGTGTAATATTTATACATCATTTCATATAATTATAGTTTAGCAAGTAATAATTATCATTAGGTAAAATGCATATATAAAATATCAGTAGTTTCAGTTAAAGCTTTTAAGATGGTTGCTAGCCTAAGGTAATGGGAGCGCGTCTTCTAGACATACTATTCAATAAGACAAGAGTTACGTCTACATAGTTTAATTGATGACTGACTGACTGACTGATATAGAAGATTTAACGTGCGCTTTCCGACTGCAGCGTATTTCGCACACGGGCCTGGCCAGGCCATTTAGTGTATTCCGAGAAGGGTGAAAGTGGTGTGTGCAACACAAGAGGGGGCTTTTAGGGGTTGCTTATATCGATTTTTTGAAATTTTAAAATTTGGATTAAATGCCGAGGTTGGTGGAGGAGGGAACTAAGGGAGCCGGGTGAGGTGGGTGTATGTATGTTTATTGGATTTTGGATTGGTAGATTAATTAGTTTTTAGATGCGCTTGATTAGGCCTGTTTTGATTAGGAATACGCCTAGGGCCTTGAAGTTTTCTAGTTTATTTTGAGGGTTTAGTATTTCATCTAGAGTAGGAACCGTATTTAGATTGAGGTTGGTTTGTAGTGTGGTTCTGTGTGTTTGGTAGTGGGTGCAGTGGATGAGTGCGTGTTCTGTGGTTTCGGGTTGTTTGCAGTGGGGGCAGTTGCCTGTGGTGTGTCGTTTAAGTTGTTTTAGGTGGTTATTTAGGTTCGTGTGTCCTGTTTGGAGTTTTGTAATTAATCTGTCAATTTTTTTAGAGGGGTGTAGGATTTTAGGTTTGGCTAGTGGTTTTCTGAGCACTTTTTGGATTTGGCTATTTGAGTTTTGATATTGATTATGCCATTTTTTGGTTATTTTTTGTTTGTTTACACTTTTAATTTCTGATTTTGAGATGGGTAGGTTTAGGCTTATTTCTGGTATTTTGAGAGATAATTTAGCTGCTTTATCGGCGCTTTCGTTGCCGTAAATTCCTACGTGGGCGGGGATCCACAAGAAGGTTATTTGTTTGCCTGCTTTTGTTAGGTCGTTGGAGCTTTTAAGTATTTGGTTTATTAATTTAGGTCGTTTTTTGGTATTTTTGTTTTGGAGGGCTTGTAGCCCACTAAGCGAGTCAGTGAGAATTAGGATTTTGTTGTTGTTTTTTGATTGTTGGTTATGCAGGGCTGAGGCCATGCCCATAAGTTCGGCCGTGAATATAGATTGGTTGTTAGGGAGTCGGTAAGATTGTGTGGATATAACTGGTTGTGTGGTATGGACTCCGAAACCTGTGTGGTTGGAGATCGGGTCTGAAGATCCATCAGTGTATATGTGACACCAATTTGGCCAATTTTCGTGTATGTATGAAAGTGTGGTGGTTTTAGCTATGTTTGGGTCGGTTTGTTTATTTATTTGGTTAGTTAGCGTTGTGTCTATTTGGGGTATTTTGAGTTTAGGGGTGAAGATATTTGATTTTTTGCAGTTTTGTTTAAGATTTTGAGTTTGGTGTTCATTGAGGTAGTTAGTTATTCTTTGGGATATTGGGGTGAGTAAGAGGTGTTTGCGAGCTAGAGCTTGGTTTCTTGGGCTAATGTTTTGGTTAATTAGGTTTTGGATGAGAGGGTTTGTTTGGGATGCGGCCCAGAAATTAAGGCTTAGATGTTCCCTGCGTAGATTTAGTGGCATTTCTCCTGTAAGGGCCTGAAGTGAGGTGTAGGAGGTGCCATGTTGGGTGCGTGTAATTAGTTTAAGGGCTTGGTATTGTATTGAGTCAAGTTTTTTAGATAGAGAGTTGTTTAGGGTATTGTATATGGCGCAGCCGTAGTCTAGTTTTGATCTAATTAGTGTTGTATATAGTGAGAGGAGGGTATCTTTGGAGGCTCCCCAGTTGGAGCCGGTGAGACATCTTAATGTGTTCAGGTCTTTGCTGCATCTAGTTTTTAGGTTTTGGACGTGAGCCTCCCAGGTGAGGTGTTGATCGAAAATAAGTCCTAAGAATTTGGTTTGTTTTTGGAATTTGATTGTTTGGTTGTTTAGCTGGAGGATTGGGTAGGCAGGTTTCATGTTTTTATGTTTGAATACTACTCCTGTTGTTTTATCTGAGTTAAGGGAGAAGCCCCATTTGTCTGCCCATTGTGGTATTTTATTTAGAGATTTTTTGATTAAGTTTTCTGCCATTTTAATGCTTTTAGTGCGGATCCATAGGGCTCCATCATCCGCGAATTTTGAAGTGTTTAGTTTAGGGGATAAGCCCTCGAATAGATCATTTATCATTATATTGAAGAGGGTTGGGCTGAGAATGCTGCCCTGGGGAGTGCCATTTTCTAGGGGACACTGGTCCGATAGCGTATGGTCTATACCCACGGCCGCCTTCCTCACCACCTTCGCCCTCTCTCACTAGAACTTTCGGCAAATAAGATAGGACTTTGGTTTAAAAGAGAAAAAATAAATTACAACAATATTAAAAAAGCCAACAAAGGATACCAGATAATCTTCCCTAACCGAGAATCTTACAACGCAGCAAATAAAATAACTCAAATATTCCACGTCACAGTAATCAAACAAACACCTAATTGGCAACAATATACACGAGGCGTAATTAGGGTTAACCCAAGGGAAACAACTGAGGACTTACAATTATACTCTCTAGAAGCTAACATAAACCAAGACCAAAACCCTCAACCCCTAATCACCAGCACGCGTAGAATAACCTCAACTAGAAACGGAAAAATGGTCCCAACCTCCATTGTCATAATCAACTTCAAAAAGACCGCTAAATTCCCTGAAGCCCCCAAACACATATCCTTCGGAGCCCACACCAACTTAGAAGTCAAACCCTATATAAAGCAGGTTAAGCAATGTACAAAGTGCCTCAAATACAACCACACTGCCTCCCAATGCACATACCGTAAAACTAAATGTAAAAAATGCGCACAAACAGACTGCCCAGGCACATGCACACCCTGGTGCATCCACTGCAAATCCACCCAACACACTTCACTCTCAAACCAATGCCCATACAGACACACCCTCACCCAGCAGGCCAACAAACACATAAACATAGACACGGCTAAAATCCAAACACGAAAATTTGCTACACCTGCATCTAAACCACTCCTCCCTACACCACACCCAAACACCATCCCACAAACAAACACCACACCCATAACCGACAGCTCTGTCTGGGCCCCCTACCGAGAAACCGCACCCACCTCACACATACAAGCAGCCACTCAACCAACCACGAACCCTCCCACATCTCACATAGCCAAAACATCAACCCCCGCATGCAAAACAAACCTCAAAATGACCACCACAACACGACCCTCATCCAAGCACACTACAGCCCATATGGTAACAACACTCTCCCACAAGCAAGCACAACAACAAAACACAAACACTAAGAAATCATCAGCTACACCCATCCCACAAATACCTTCACAATCCTCCACATCACATGCCTCCCCCATGGAAACTCAATCAGCTAAACCTAATCTAACCGATGACGAAGATTTCTCCACTACTGAGGAAACAATAGACACTACTCCAACTAAAACAAACCAAACTCCCCAACCAGCCAACCCCCAAAACCTAAATAACCTCACCTTACTCCTAGCATACATGCATAGTCAAAACTCACCAAAAGCTAGCATGAAATCCTTCTACAAAGTAGCTTTCAATCTAAAATTAACCGATCTTCCCTTCTTCCTCTTTAACCTCCATCTAAAAGAACTCACCGAATAAAATAAAAACTAAAAACTAAATCACCAATCACCCGAACCCAATATTCGAAGGACTAAATATTTTTCAGTGGAACGCCAACGGACTCACCTCCCACGGCCATGAACTAAAAACTAAATTTAAACTAAATAAAGGCCCTCACATTGCTTGTATACAGGAAACCAAATTCTCAAAAAAATCCAAATTCACACTACCTAACTACAACTCAGTTAGAACTGACAGAGCTAAACCGAAAACAAGAAGAGCCGCAGGAGGACTAATCATATTTATCAAGGAAGATATAAATTACGAAGAAATAAAAATAGACACGCCAAACCTAGAAGCCAACGGCATTAAAATCACATTAAATAACCGAAACATAAACATCATAAATATTTACCACTGGGCGGAACAAAAAGTCCAACCTGGGGATCTAAACAAACTACTCCAAATAAGCGATAAATCTACTATATTCCTAGGAGACTTTAACGCTCACCATCCTACACGGAGCATAGATGATAAAATAGATAATCATGGCAAATTAATCTCCGAATGGATAGAAACAAACGACCTAGTACTCCTTAATAGCAACCAACCCACGAGGTACGATAAGATAAACCAAAAAAGGTCGGCTATCGACCTAACCATATGCACCGCAGATCTAGCCCAAAGTACTCAATGGGAAGTGCACGACGTCCCGCTAGGTAGTGACCACTTCCCAATAAACATAACCATAGGAAATACAAACGTACCAATCCAAACAGAAAACCAAGAACCAAAATTCCATTACAATAAAGCTAACTGGGATCAATTCCAAGATATCTGCAACGAAGCTAACTTAAACGAAATAGAAAATAATGATCCAGAAACCTATTGTAAAAACCTAACAGACTATATAATTAACACAGCCAAAACCTCCATCCCCTTCAAAACCTCTAAGACAGGCAAACCGACGGTACCATGGTGGAACGAGGAAATAGAACAGACTAGACGAAAACGTAAATCAGCCTTCAATAAAGCAAAACGCGACTACAAATATTTAAACATAGCCCACGAACTAAACCACCAGGTTCAAAAACTAGTCCAAATAGCCAAAAGTAGAGACTGGAAAAAATTCTGCGAAGGTATAAATAACCGTACAGATGCCAGAATGGTCTGGCGCAAAATCCACGCCATCAGAGGCTTAAAACGACATAACAAAAACCCTAACATTGACAACTCAACCAACCCTGCCCAAAAAGCAAATAATCTCGCCAACCACTTTTCGGCCGTTAGCAGTAACACCAACTTCAGTAAAAAAATCCAAGATAAACTTAAAACAGAAAACAAACCCACAAAAGAACCAAACAATAACAATCTAGAAATAAATCAACCCTACACAATGGAAGAGCTCCTCTACGTAATCCAAAACAGGAAAAAGGGCACAGCCCCAGGATTAGACCTAACTTCTTACCAAATAATTAAAAAACTCCCCCTAAAACTACTCCAGGCACTACTCAAACTATACAATCTCATCTACCTAAACGGACAGGTTCCTACTCCCTGGAAACAGGCCCTAGTCATACCAATCCCTAAACCTAATAAACCAGCTAATCAAGCTAACTCATATAGACCAATATCCCTAACTTCAAACTTATGTAAAGTAATGGAATCAATGGCTAAAAATAGATTACAACATTACTTAACCCAAAATAACATCATAAACCCAGATCAAAGCGGTTTCACTCCTGGCCGCTCAACCCTAGATAATCTCGCCCAACTAGAACAAGATATTAAGACAGGACAACTAAATAAACAATATACCACAGGCATCTTCTTAGACTTCTCTAAAGCTTTCGACATGGTATGGCACGATGGGCTAACACAAAAACTTAAAAAAATAGGACTCAAAGGTCAGATAATAAACTACATCCAGGACTTCCTAAACAATCGTAAAATAACCGTGGGTATAGACCAAACTCTATCGGACCAATGTCCCCTAGAAAATGGTGCTCCACAGGGCAGTATCCTCAGCCCCACCCTCTTCAATAGAATGATAAACGATCTATTCGAGGCCCTATCCCCTAAAGTAAACACATCAAAATTCGCGGATGATGGAGCCCTATGGATCCGCACTAAAAGCATGAACATGGTCCAAAATTTACTCCAAAAATCTATTAATAAAATACAACAATGGGCTGACAAATGGGGCTTCTCCCTTAACTCAGAAAAAACAACAGGAATAGTATTCAAACATAAAAACATGAAACCCGCCTCCCCAATCCTCCAGCTAAACAACCAAACAATCAAATTTCAAAAACAAACCAAATTCTTAGGACTTATTTTCGATGAACATCTCACCTGGGATGCTCACATCCAAAACCTAACAACTAAATGCAGTAAAGACCTAAACACCCTAAGATGCCTAACTGGCTCTAACTGGGGAGCATCCAAAGATACCCTCCTCTCTCTCTACATATCACTAATTAGATCAAAACTAGACTACGGCTGCGCCATATACAACACCCTAAACAACTCTCTATCTAAAAAACTTGACTCAATACAATATATGGCTCTCAAACTAATTACACGCACCCAACATGGCACCTCCTACACCTCACTTCAGGCCTTAACAGGAGAAATGCCACTAAGTCTACGCAGGGAACAGCTAAGCTTAAACTTCTGGGCCGCGTCCCAAACAAACCCTCTCATCCAAAACTTAATAAACCAAAACATCAGCCCCAAAAACCAAGCTCTAGCTCGTAAACACCCCTTACTTACCCCAATATCCCAAAGAATAACAAACTACCTAAATGAACACCAAATTAAAAATCTTAAACAAAACTGCAAACAATCAAATATCTTCACCCCTAAACTTAAAATACCAAAATAGACACAACACTAGCTAGCCAAATAAATAAAAAAAACGACCCAAACATAGCTAAAACTACCACACTAGCATACATACACGAAAATTGGCCAAATTGGTGTCACATTTACACGGACGGATCCTCAGATCCGACCTCCAAACACACAGGTTTCGGAGTCCATACCACAAAACCAACTAAAACCACACAATCCTTCCGACTCCCAAACAACCAATCAATATTCACGGCAGAACTAATGGGCATGGCCTCAGCCCTCCATAATCAAGAATAAAAAAAACACAAAAAAATCCTAATACTTACCGACTCCCCAAGTGGACTGCAAGCCCTCCAAAACAAAAATACCAAAAACCGACCTAAATTAATAAATCAAATACTTAAAAGCTCCAACGACCTAACTAAGGCAGGCAAAGAAATAACCTTCTTGTGGATACCCGCCCACGTAGGAATATACGGTAATGAAAACGCCGATAAAGCAGCTAAACTTTCCCTCAAAATCCCAGAAATAAGCTTAAACTTACCCATCTCAAAATCAGAAATTAAAAGTGTAAACAAGCAAAAAATCACAAAAAAATGGCATCACCTATATCTAAACTCAAATAGCCAAATCAAAAAAGTGCTCAGCAAACCACTAACCAAACCAAAAATTCTCCATCCATCCAAAAAAATCGACAGAGTAATCACTAAACTCCAAACAGGACACACCAACCTAAATAACCACCTAAAAAAAATTAAAAAACACACTACAGGTAACTGCCCACACTGCAAACAACCAGAAACCCCAGAACACGCACTCATCCACTGCACACACTACCTAACACATCGAACCGCATTACAAACCACCCTCAATCTAAACAAGGCTCTAACTCTAGAAGCAATACTAAACCCACAAAATAAACTAGAAAACTTCAAGGCCTTAGGCGTATTCTTAATAAAAACGGAACTAATAAAACGCATCTAAAAACACAATAACCTACCAAATCAAAATCACATAAACAAACAAACATCCACCATACCCAGCTCCCTTAGTTCCCCTCCCCAATCCCATCGTCATCTATTCCAAATCTCAAAATTCCCAAATTCTATATAAGCAACCCCTAAAACCCCCCTCTTGGGTTGCACAGACCACTTTCGCCCCTTTCGGAAACACATTAAATGGCCTGGCCGGGCCCATGTGCGAAATACGCATCAGTCGGAAAGCGCATGTTAAATCTCCAAAGTAAGTAAGTAAGGTTTTAAGCAGAGAAGGGGTTTGACTCTCTTACCAAGCAGACCTCTCTCCCACAGCCCAGAGTGTGTACCGACTCTCTGTGGCACCCTCAGTTATTATCTAAGTATATTGTAAATTGTTAATTGTTCTTGTAAATAAAATTGTGATTAGTCTCCTGTGACTCTGGCTCTTTGCTGACTAATTCCCCAAGAAAACCAGCACGTCATTTGGAAGGTATTGTTCACCCAGAACAGTTCCATGATAATTTGGCGGAGAATCATCGTTTCCGGAACCACGGAGTCCAGGAACTAACTACGACCACCTACCAGAACCCATTGGAGGACATGTCCAACCGTGATCATCTGATGGAATAACAAGCAAGCTGCATCTACCTCTGACCTCAACACTGGATTAAAGACAACCAACTCCTCCAAAGACACCAACAAAGGAAGAAAAAGTCTTCAAATATTGT
Source organism: Haliotis rufescens (assembly GCF_023055435.1). Taxonomy (NCBI): domain Eukaryota; kingdom Metazoa; phylum Mollusca; class Gastropoda; order Lepetellida; family Haliotidae; genus Haliotis; species Haliotis rufescens. The sequence goes on from NW_025963979.1 coordinate 1,466,272, forward strand.
AAGTACTACATTGTTGATTACTTGTCTTCCTTTAATTTAGTACGGTACATACTAATAGGTGTCATGGCAAATATGGAGTATGGTATGGAAAGTAACTTTGAAAGTGAAATTCCTACAGTGTCTTTAGTTACGCCCCTTGCCAAAAGTGTAATTCAGGCAAAATTTGGCACAAAAACAACAAATTGTTTAGTAGATACAGGGGCATCCATTTGTTGTATTTCGTCTGCTTTTCTGAGCACAGCTTTTGAAAACCTTACTCTTGGAAACTCACCCTTTCCACAGGTTAAAGGTGTTGGCGGCGAATTGCATAAAGTGTTAGGTTCAGTTGTGTTAGATTTTGTCATTGAGGATCAGGAATTTTCTCAAAGATTCTATGTTCTGCCTACACTACCAGAAGCAGTGATACTAGGTGAGAACTTCCTTGATGACAATGATACAGTCTTAGATTATAGCTGTCACTCCTTGATACTTAACAACAGCACCTCAGACAGGCAATATATCAATTTCATAGCCAATTCAGTGCAAGAGATTAGTGGATTAGCAAAAACAATAGATCAGATTTACATCCCACCTCAGAGTGAAATTCATTTCAAGGTTAGACTATCAGAGACCAAAGAGGACTCCCTCATTCTCATTGAACCCATTGCATCCCTCACTGCTCATTCTGAAGTAGCAGGTGGTAGAACTCTTTCCAAAGTGAAAAGCAAAACTGCTACATTTAGGCTTATGAATCCCTCCCAAGAAGAAAAGGTTCTTGACAAGGGTACAGTTGTAGGCAAATTTAGTTACATTGACCAAGACTCTGTTTATGAAATCGACTCTGACCAACCATTCATCAGTACCGTTCACACCACTGAGAAGAGAGACAATGACACCAGGGATTATGTTAAAATTGCACAAGAATTACCGGTAGGATTTGATTTGGCCAATACACAACTGACTCCAGACCAACGACACAGACTACTTAGATTTTTGGGACAAAATAGAAACATGTTTTCAACGAGTCTTGCAGATTTAGGTAAGACTGACATGCACCAACATGACATTGACACTGGCAACCACCAACCCGTTAAGAGTAGACCATATCATCAATCTCCTCATCTCCAAAAAGTCACTGAAGAACTTATAGATGATTTTCTGAAGTATGATTTGATCCCATTATCCTAGTCAAGAAACGTGATGGCTCATATAGATTTGTTTGTGACTACAGAAAGTTGAATTCTGTCACTTTACCAATGTCATGGCCTCTTCCTGTTTTTGATGATGTTGTTGATAACATCGCCAATGCACAAGCTAAGATCTTCTCAACTTTAGACCTTGCTAATGGCTTCTTCCAAGTGCCATTACATAAAGATTCAAAGCATTTCGTAACCCATCAAGGCCTTTATCAATTCAAACGATTGCCCCAAGGTTTGACAAATTCTCCACTTTGTTTTCAACAGCTCATGAGCAAAGTGCTACGCAAATTGCTTTTTAAGGTTGCGCTGATCTACATTGATGATTTGATAATTTACAGCAAAAACTTTGAAGAGCATCTCCAACATTTGGAGCAAGTATTTTACTATCTGAAACAGGCAAAATTAACACTAAAGCCATCCAAATGCAATTTTGCAACGGACAAAGTTTCTTTTCTGGGTCATGTTTTATCATGTGGAGGTGTTCAAGTTGATGACAAAAAGATTGAAGCAATTAGAACCTTTCCAGTGCCCAAATCACAAAAGCAGATTCGCTCCTTCCTAGGTCTCACAAACTTCTACAGGAAGTATGTGAAAAATTACGCTCACATAGCGCTTCCACTGAATGCCTTGCTAAAGAAGCATTCAGAGTCAGAAGTGGGAAAGAAACCAAAGTTCCAATGGTCACTTGAGTGTGATCAGGCATTCAACACACTCAAACATGCTATGAGTAATACACCTGTTCTGGCTTATCCAAATTTTGACAAAGAATTTCTTCTCGCAACTGATGCCAGTGATATGAGCATAGGTTTTGTTTTGAGTCAAAACGATGAGAAAAATAATGAACATCCAATAGCTTTTGGTGGTAGAGCTCTTCATGGCAGCGAAAAGAACTGGAACATTACAGAAAAGGAAGGCTTAGCCCTAGTTGAAGCAATTAGATCATTTCGTCCATACCTTGCAAATTCCAAATTCACAGTCTACACTGATCATATAGCATTGAAGTGGCTGAAATCCATCAAGGATGCCACAGGTAGGTTAGGACGATGGTCTTTGGAACTTTCTACCTACACTTTTGACATTGTTCACCGCAGCGGCAAAGCCAATGGGAATGCCGATGCTCTCTCACGTAGGGAATATGAGGAAAATATTAACTGTAATGATCAGGCAGAAGAAGATGCTGAGAAAACAGTCTTCTCAGTAACTTCAACTCAGCAAAGCAAATCAACTAGCAATACATTCTTGCCAAACACCCATTCATCCACACAGGTCACACAGACAACTCAGACTGAGGATATTTGCACACCTATTGTCAATCACTTAGAATCAGACACACAGACAACACATTGGTCAGTCACCTTTGAATATGAAGAGGATTATCAGTCAGTACCAGTTAATGTTGTCGCAGCATTACATGCTACTAATGCTGATGTTACCCAAGACACATTGGTTGAAGTAAGTATAAAAGAACATCCAAATTTACGTCACCTACAAAGGATTTGTCCAGATTTCATCCAAATTTTTGACTACAAAGAGGATGAAGTCCTTCCACAAAATGAAAAGGATCGTCAAAAGATTCTTATTGAAGCCAATACTTTTGAAATTGATGAAGGCATCCTATACAGATTTGTTCCACAAAGACAGAAAGGCCATGCAGACAAGTTCATTAAACAGCTGGCAGTCCCAAGAACCCTCAGAAATCAAGTCCTGCAATCCTATCATGACTCAGAGTTTGGCGGTTGCCACCATGGGAAAGAAAGGATGCACAACACCATGAGACCTAAGTACTACTGGCCCAAAATGTACAGCGATATTGCTACTATGTCCAAACATGTGAGGTATGTCAACAGACCAAGAGGCACTACCATGGCAAGAAGGCACCACTTCGTCCACTACCTGTAAAAGAGGTCTTCACCCGATGGCACATTGACATTCTCGTTCCCCTGCCAACAACACCAGATAAGTACAAGTACATTTTGGTCATCACAGATGCATCATCTAGATGGTGTGAAGCCTTTCCACTTCGGACCCAAGAAGCCAAAGAAGTAGCAGATGTTCTCGTTTGAGAAATATTTTTTCGGTATGGTGCTCCAAGGACCTTAATTTCAGACAGAGGTCAGAACTTCATGTCCAAACTTATCAAAGCAATTTGTGAACTTTTGGCAATTAAATTTACCCATACCAGCCCATACCATCCTCAAACAAACAGCTGTGTAGAAAGGCTCAATTCTTACATCAATCAATCACTAAGAGCCTATTGTAACAAGTCTCAAAATGATTGGCCCCGTTTCATTCCTGGCATCATGATGGCCTATCGGATGGCTCCAAATTCATCAACTCAAAAATCCCCATATGTTATGCTTTTCGGCCGAGAAATGAGAGCTTCACAAGGTGTAGCATTAATTCCAAAAGAAAATTTAGGCCACAATAACAAAAGTTATCTTTCCAATTTGCTTGAGGAGCTTGAAATCACTACAACAATCGCAGCTGAAAACACTGCACGGGCTAAGGAGGTGTATTCAGAACAATATAATAGAAAGGCTAAAGAACCAGAATTCGCCCCAGGTCAAAGAGTTTGGCTTTACTGTCAAAAAATTGAAAAAGGCCTTTCCAACAAATTAACCAAAAAGTGGTATGGTAGCTATTATATCATGCATACAGGTCCAAATTATACCTACAAACTGCGCCGAAGTTCTGACGACAAAATACACAAACCACTGGTCCATGCCAACCGTCTGAAGCCATATTTTGATCCTGCTGATCGTCCACAGTATCCTCCAGAACCATACCTCAATGACACTAGTAACATAGATTCAGGAGTCATGGATGACAATGAGGAACCAGTCAATGATACTCAGCTTGACAGCAACAATTCCCCATCAACAAGTTCAACTTACCAGGCTACTGATCAATCACCTCCACAACAGAAAGGTAAGAAGGTCAATTCCAAAACAAAGGCAGGTACTTCCAGCAACAAGAGTCCGAAGCAAAAGACCCCAACAAAGAAGAAAAACCCTGCTTCAAGTACAACAGAAAAACCTACCAGTCCCACGGCAACAATGAAGGAAAATCATGCCACACCAGGTCCTAGTGCTCCAACCAAGGTAAATGAAAAGGTAAACAAAGGGAAAAGAGGAGTGAATAGTAAGCATCACCAGCCCAAATCCAGAAAACAACCCGACGACAGCCAGGTACAACCTCCAAGTCCAACATCAGGTAATCAAACCAAGGATATCCCTCAGGTTTTCAATCCAGAGGACATCCACTCAATTGTTAGTTCCAAGAGAGCAAATGGCAAAATCTACTACAGAGTAAAATGGAAGGATCCAGAAAGAGGAAACACATGGGAGTATGGCAGCAGCATTCCAGACTCCATTCGGAGAGAATTTCACCTCAAAAGAAGTATGTCAGGAAAACGACGAAAACGTCCACTGAAGAATCATAAGTTTTCGACCAAAAGGAATCAGACAATAAATCAGTCAATGTTCTGTCAGGGAATACAATGTCAGGAAATGTCGAGCAAGACAACACCAAACAATGCATAGAATTAGACGTCAAACCATATCCGTTTTTTCCAAAACACCTACGAAAAGTAGATCATGAAATAGAAAGAGTTATGGGCATTGAAATTATTCAAGGAGACTGCTATGTCAAGGTCTCATTTAAAGATCTTGATGATTACCACACACGCTATTTTGAAAGTGTTCCTCCCCACCTCATACAGCGCTACCTTGATGATAGATGGCAGGATCTCCGTAATTGGTCCTGTCTAGAAGATAATCCTCGATATGATCCAGAGGAAGAACCAATTTATAAATCCAAAAGGATTATTTTTCCACATAAAGACTTTGGAAACATCAACACCTTTTACTACTGTATTCCACTCACCGACACTAGTCCCCATGGACCATACCAGGATCAACTCGCCATATATACCGACAGCTGCCAATTGAACATATTCCTGATCAAAATACAAAATATCCTGAATAAACGGTGCAAATCACGAAACAGCTATTAGCTGTATCTTGTTATGTTTTCTTGTGTCCAGTCTTTTCACTATGGGTTGCCAGTTGAGAACAAATGGCATCAGCCTGATCATCTAAGTTATTTGTATCACAAGAAATTTTGAGCATTGACCTGATCAACCAATCTCAAAAGCGAACCCAAACTGTACTGAAGCGAAGCAAACCATACTGCGAATCGAACCCAAACCGAAGCGAAGCAAACCATACTGCGAATCGAACCAAAACCGTACCGAAGCGAAGCAAACCATACTGCAAATCGAACCCAAACCGTACCGAAGCGAAGCAAACCGTACCAAAACAAAATAAACCAAACCCTATTGCATTGAACCGAACGAAAATCAAAGCGAAACAAACCAAATTCAAATAAAGCAAACTTAACAACCGAAATGAACCAAAACAAAGAAAAGGCAAACCAAATAGTTACGAAAACTAACAATGAATTCTAAAAAGGATATACACCTTTCAAACACCTTTTGTATACCGTATTAATGTAACAAATCAATGCACTTGTTATATGCACATGCACATATATGTATATATAATGCGTCTAATGATTGTATCCAAAAGTAGAAGGATATTACTATTTTTTTCATGATATACTTTTGTAATTTGCCGCCAATACATTCTTCCTGGTCATGACACCGTTTAGTAATAATTATGTACTGATCTTTTACATCATAATTATCATATTTGTTTTATTTTCTAGTTATTACAGACAAACTGAGGAAGTATTTATATATGACATATTATTTGAACATGCTAACTCTCTTTTCTTTGTTTCCATGTAAAACCTCCATGGACACAGCCTACTATCTTATAACCCCAATCCAGGATGTGGAACTCAAGGCCACCTACATCACCCATAAAACCACCAGTACAGAGTGCCAAGACAAGCCAGCTCCACATCCAGAATCCCTGATGACAGCATTTTTATATTATGTTTCCTTATATCAAAGAGACTCTAATAATTATTATTCACTACTACCAGTTTAACTTTATACATTGTCCATCTAAGCCTTAATTATTTTTATTTTACACGTTTGGGGTCCAGATGGAGGGGAAGTTATCATGGGATAACATTTATACTAAGTTATCTTATAATAATTAGATCTACATCAAGTGCTTTTATGAGTTATCATGGTGTAATAATTATACATCATTTCATATAATTATAGTTTAGCAAGTAATAATTATCATTAGGTAAAATGCATATATAAAATATCAGTAGTTTCAGTTAAAGCTTTTTAGATGGTTGCTAGCCTAAGGTAATGGGAGCGCGTCTTCTAGACATACTATTCAATAAGACAAGAGTTACGTCTACATAGTTTAATTGATTTGAAGCTTTTAGATAAATGCTAGCCTAAGGTATCAAGATCCCATCTCCCAGACAAAGGATATTTATTTATGTCATCACCTACCGGGGTATATTAGAATAACATTACTTCAATTAAGACTCATTAAGGATTAGCCCCCATACAAGCTCGTCTATAGTGCATTAAGGATTAGCCCCCATACCAGCTCGTCTATAGGGCATTAAGGATTAGCCCCCACACAAGCTCATCTATAGTGACACCCTAATCTCTTTCAAAGCATCCAGTAAATATGTCAACAAGATTAGTGCCAGTCCAACAGGATAAACAGGATTTAGTATTCCCCTCTGTCTAGCCATCCATTTAGCTTAGGACACAACCAATCGTGTATCAACCAATCACATTCCTTTTTATTGTTTAAATTTTTTGTTAAATACATACTGTAGGCAGGTTTTAAACTAATTAATCTACCAATCCAAAATCCAATAAACATACAAACACCCACCTCACCCGGCTCCCTTAGTTCAATCCTCCACCCACCTCGGCATTTATTCCAAATTTTAGAATTTCAAAAAAAATCGATATAAGCAACCCCTAAAAGCCCCCTCTTGGGTTGCACACACCACTTTCACCCTTCTCGGAATACACTAAATGGTCTGGCCAGGCCCGTGTGCGAAATACGCTGCAGTCGGAAAGCGCACGTTAAATCTTCTATATCAGTCAGTCAGGTTTTAAGCAGAGAAGGGTTTTGACTCTCTTACCAAGCAGACCTCTCTCCCACAGCCCAGAGTGTGTACCGACTCTCTGTGGCACCCTCAGTTATTATCTAAGTATATTGTAAATTGTTAATTGTTCTTGTAAATAAAATTGTGATTAGTCTCCTGTGACTCTGGCTCTTTGCTGACTAATTCCCCAAGAAAACCAGCACGTCATTTGGAAGGTATTGTTCACCCAGAACAGTTCCATGATAGTTCCAGAGAAGAAGTTGTTTAAAGCAATATAGCCAAAGAACCCGGTACCTCTATTTGGCCCCGCCCCTCAGCCCCTTGGTGTCTAGCCCTCCATTTGTACAATTTTGAATCCTCACCACTGGAGAATGCTTCCAACCAAATATGGTTGATATCTATTTCATTTTTCCAGAGAAGAAGTAGTTTAAAGCAATATAGCCAAAATTCCTCTATTTGGCCCCAACCCCAAGCCCCTAGAGGGGTCAGGCCCTCCATTTGTACAAATTAGAATGCTTCCATTGAAGAGAAGTTCCAGAGTTCCAGAGAAAAGTAGTTTAAAGGAATATAGCCAAATTACCTCTATTTGGCCCTGGCCCTCAGCCCCTCCATTTGTACAATTTTGAATCCTCACCAATGGAGAATTCTTCCATTGAAGAGAAGTTCCAGAGTTCCAGAGAAAAGTAGTTTAAAGGAATATAGCCAAATTACGTCTATTTGGCCCCGTCCCTCAGCCCCTTGGGGGGTCAGACCCTCCATTTGTACAAGTTAGAATCCTCACCACTGGAGAATGCTTCCACTGAAGAGAAGTTCCAGAGTTCCAGAGAAGTAGTTTAAAGCAAAATAGCCAAATTACCTCTATTTGACCCCGCCCCTCAGACCCTAGGGGGGTCAGGCCCTCCATTTGTACGATTTTAAATCCTCACCACTGGAAGAATGCTTCCATTCAAATATGGTTAATATCTATTTCTTAGTTCCAGGGAAGAAATAATTTGAAGTAATATAGCCAAATTACCTCTATTTGGCCCCGCCCCTCAGCCCCTTGGGGGGTCAGGCCCTCCATTGTACAATTTTGAATCCTAACCACTGGAGCATGATTCAATTGAAGAAAAGTTCCAGAGTTCCAGAGAAGAAGTTGTTTAAAGCAATATAGCCAAATTACCCGGTACCTCTATTTGGCCCCGCCCCTCAGCCCCTTGGGGTCTAGCTCTCCATTTGTACAATTTTGAATCCTCACCACTGGAGAATGCTTCCATTCAAATATGGTTGATATCTATCTCTTAGTTCCAGGGAAAAAGTTATTTGAAGTAATATAGCCAAATTACCTCCACTTATAAAAGATTGAATCCTCATCACCGGAGAATGCTTCCAACTAAATATGGCTCATATCTATCTTTAGTTCCAGAGTAGAAGCAATTTGAAGCAATATAGCCAAATTACCTCTTTTTGGCCCCGCCCCTCAGCCTCTTGGGGGGTCAGGCCCTCCATTTGTACAAATTAGAATCCTTACCAAGCGAGAATGCTTCCATTGATGAGAAGTTCCAGAGTTCCAGAGAAGGAGTAGTTTAAAGCAATATAGCCAAATTACCTCTATTTGGCCCCGCCCCTCAGCCCCTTGGGGGATCAGGCCCACCATTTGTACAATTCTGAATCCTCACCACTGGAGAATGCTTCCATCAAAATATGGTTGATATCTATCTCTTAGTTCCAGAAAAGAAGTTGTTTAAAACAATAACGCCAATATACTCTAATTTGCCCCGCCCCTCAGCCCCTTGGGGGATCAGGCCCTACATTTGTACAATTTGGAATCCTCAACACTGAAGAATGCTTCCAACTAAATATGGTTGATATCTATTTCTTAGTTCCAGAGAAGAAGTAATTTGAAGTAATATAGCCAAATTACCTCTATTTGGCCCCGCCTCTCAGCCTCTAGAAGGGTCAGGCCCATCATTTGCACAATTTTGAATCCCCACCACTAGAGAATGCTTCAAACCAAATATGGTTGATATCTATTTCTTAGTTCCAGAGAAGAAGTAGTTTAAAGCAATATAGCCAAATTACCTCTATTTCGCTCCGCCCAGACCCTTGGGGGGTTGAAGCAATTTTGAATCCTCACCAATGGAGAATGCTTCCAACCAAATATGGTTGATACCTATTTTTTAGTTCCAGGTAAGAAGTAATTTGAAGCAATATAGCCAAATTACCTCTATTTTGCCCCGCCCCTCAGCCCCTTGGGGGATCAGGCCCACCATTTGTACAATTCTGAATCCTCACCACTGGAGAATGCTTCCATCAAAATATGGTTGATATCTATCTCTTAGTTCTAGAAAAGAAGTTGTTTCAAACAATAACGCCAAAATACTCTAATTTGCCCCGCCCCTCAGCCCCTTGGGGGATCAGGACCTACAACTGTACAATTTTTAATCATCAACACTGGAGAATGCTTCCAACTAAATATGGTTGATATCTATTTCTTAGTTCCAGAGAAGAAGTAGTTTAAAGCAATATAGCCAAATTACCTCTATTTGGCCCCGCCTCTCAGCCTCTAGAGGGGTCAGCCTCTCAATTTGTATAATTTTGAATCCTCACCAATGGAGAATGCTTCCATTCAAATATGGTTGATATCTATTTCATTGTTCCAGAGAAGAAATAGTTTAAAGCAATATAGCCAAAATTTATGTATTTGGCCCCGCCCCTAAGCCCCTAGAGAGGTCAGGCCCTCCATTTGTACAATTTTGATCCTCGCCACTGGAGAATGCTTCCAACCAGATATGGTTGATATCTATTTCTTAGTTCCAGAGAAGTAGTTTAAAGCAATATAGCCAAATAACCTCTATTTGGTCCTGGCCCTCAGCCCCTCCATTTGTACAATTTTGATCCTCGCCACTAAAGAATGCTTCCATTGAAGAGAAGTTCAGCCCCTCAGCCCCATCATTTGTACAATTTTGAATCCCCACTACCTAGGGATGCTTCCAGTCAAATTTCATTAATTTACAATTCGTGGTTCAGAAGAAGAAATCGTTTGAATAAATAGTTGATGACGGACGAGGGACGGGCGGGTGACAGACGGGGGGCAGGGACGCCACGGTATGGCATAAGCTCATGAGCTAATAAGTAACAAAATGAAAAACAGCTGTATTTTTTCAGAAAATCCAAAAATTGAAATCAAACTTCACACATCACCTGTCCTATTGATACACAAAGTTTGAGAAGAATCTATGCAGTAGTTTTCAAGTTATAAGTCGCACTAGAAAATGACCTTTGAAAGATTAAATCACCCTTTTATGGTTAAGAAACAATTAATTTCAAGTCAGGCTCATGAAAATAACATCAAGGTTGCCTGACTGGCTAACTTAGTTTTCTTGTGAACTATAACATATTATTCAGTTGACAAATATGAAATCCTGTTAAACCTGTTACAAGCTAGATTTTAAAAGGCTGAGTTCTGATATTAAGGATGTACTATGATATTTGTCATGCTTGTTTTGATCCATTGTTTTTGTTCTGCAAGTGACAGAAACCCAACTGATTTTGACTATTTCTAGGAAAAGTAACATTCACTGAAACGTGAATACCAGATTTTATTCCTTGTATTTAGTAGTGTAAAAGTGATTCCATTAACACTGTCACACACACTTTATTTAATGATTTTAAGTTTTAAAGCACAGATGAAAAGAAATTAGACTTAAGTACCATACCACAATAAAACTTTTCACAGTTATCAAGGCATTTATTTTGTGATATATTTGCAGTGTTAAATGGTAGTATTTTCGATTTTGGAAACAACACAAACTCAACATATGGGTGTTAGAACATCGGACCTTTCAACACATCCTTTTGTCTAAATTTGTGCATGATACACAAGAATAATAATGAGTGGCATAAAATGATTTCCCAAGGTTTGGTTGAAAAGTTCAGTGCCGCTTATTGTGAATGGCGAAAATGACAATACATGAGCATGATAAGGTGCGTTATTTGGAGCCACATTAGACTGTGTACGCAACAATTTTCGCCCCATTTTAATTAAAGGATCAAAGGTTACCTTAAGAGTTGGTGGTAACCTACCCTAACTCTTGACACAACTGAACCTATAAAGATCCGGGTAAGAATCCGATGTTTGCCATAAAAGGTGACTATGCTTGTCATAAGTGGCGACTAACGGGATGGGGTAGACAGACTTGCTGACTTGGTTGATTTATGCCATCATATCCCAATTTCTTAGATCGGTGCTCATGATGTCAATCACTAGATTGTCTTATCCTAACTCAATTATTTACAGACCGCCGTTTAGCTGAAATATTGATGAGTGCTGCGTTAAACAACAAACAAACAAATGTGACACAACTAACCCAAAGAATCTAAGATGCACGAGTGAATATCATAATATGTATTTTCCGATACTAAAACTAAAAGATGTCTTGAGCCATATCGATTTTAATTATACTACTTGGTGGCAAACAGATTTTGCATTTGCACTGTTGACACAACCACAATAAAACCGACCATAATCCACCTAAGAGACTTCCTGGCAGTTATAGTATGCGATCTGTACGTTAATATAATAAGCCGACCTTCGACAGTAAACAAATACGGAAACAGATCCGCCATGACAGTAGCACTGCGCGCAAGTAATTAGTGGGAAGAGTCGCGTCCCTTGCAAGAGGCATACCACTCGATAAACGTAGCGCTGTGGCCTGGGAAAGGGACAGACACTGACGCGACCGAGTAACCTCCTCTTGACTTGCCTCATGTAGCTTGGTTATCATGTGATGAGAGAAAGCGGGATTCTGTTGTATCCTTTCTCTGGCAAACACGTTCCAAATGTCCTATTTTCCCACATTTTCGGCAACCTGTCCTTTTGCAATACGACAGTTTTTAGCACCATGTCCTTAAAAACCACATCTATAGCATGTGATTTGATTTCTGGATCTATAACCTCTCTGATATTCACGAAAGTTCCTGGGAGTACTCACTCGATTCACAGCACTGTTTTCCATTTCTTTTGACTGCATATCCATATCAATGACACAGGTACGTCATGTGATCATGTTTAGTCATGATTTGACTAAAAATAACAAACATAACACAACAGTGCTGGTTACAGTATCCATATGTCCAAACCCCAAGCACATTCGGTCGCCTGCCTGATGGTCAGTCAGTATTCACTGCTGAATTGGAGGCAATTCATCATGCACTCAAACTCATACCGGAACTACCGGAAGCAAAAGCAGCCGTTCTATCAGACTCGCTAAGTGCACTTCAAGCCATCAGCGGCAGAAACTCAAACTCCAGCCCAAACAGTCAAGAATATACAAAACTATCAAACAAAGGGCAACAGGTGGAGCTGTGTTGGATCCCCTCTCACATAGATATTCATGGAAATGAAAAAGCAGGCACACTGGCGAAGCTAGCTCTAGATAAAGCGGAGATACAGCCTATTCCCTTCAGTAAACTAGAGATAAAAATCAAAATCAAAGCCACCATAGACCAAAGGTGGCAGGCCCAGTGGGACGCAAGTAAGATTGGCAAATGGCTAGACAATATTCAACCCAAGATCCACCAAAAGCCAAACTCATACTCAAATGAAAGGAAAGTTGAAATTGCCATCTCACATCTCAGACTCGATCACAAAAAAGCACTATGACAAGGTTTGTTTATCTTGCAATCAGGCTGAATCCATTGCTCACTTGTTACTGGAATGTCAAGACGTATGCCCCAGCCCGATGTAAGCTGCCAAAATCTATGGGTAGCATGGCCATTTCAACTCCTTTCCAAAATGGGTGACCCATGAAGATCCAGGGTGGAGTAGGTCTTCAGCAACCCATGCTTGCCGTAAAAGGCGACTATGCTTGTCGTAAGAGGCGACTAACGGGATCAGGTGGTGAGGCTCGCTGACAAGGTTGATGCATGTCATTGATCCCAATTGTGTAGATCGATGCTCATGATGTCAATCACTGGATTGTCTGGTCCAGACTCGATTATTTACAGACCGTCATCATATGGAATAATGCTGAGTGCGGCGTTTAACAACAAACCAACCATGATGGGTATAGACAACAATGTCAGTTTGCAGAAGAGAAGCAGTGGCCATAATCTCTGCATCCGCTGCCCAGACACCATTTTCAGCCATTCTTGACGAGTCTAAGTACTTGGTTATATTCTGCTTAAGGTAATATTCTAGCTTTTCCCCTTTCTCACTCACGTGCTGTACAAGAGCATCTCTCAGGCTTAAGTGGGACGTCTCCTAACCAGTTAGGAAATAACTGATGGCACGGAAGAAGCAGTTGCCATCACCCTTGGTCTTGTGTTGTCTTTTTGGTGCCTCAAATTCCTTCTCTCTTCCAAATAACAGGATATGAATGTTTTAAAACTAATAAGATGTGTACTGAATAGGCATTTATGTAAACTTAATCAGATGACAATGTTGTTACAGCAATTGACCAGGGCTCACTTGCACAGAACAATCTTAGTTACGTTTGATCTTAGGCGGCTACAATATCTTTCAATTGTAAGTTTCGATTGTAGCTTACAATGATCTTAGCCTGCAATGACTTTGTGCAAGTGGATGGCGATTGTAGCCGAAGCCTAAGATCGCGATCTTAAGGATTTACAATAAGATCTCTTTGTGCAAGTGGACAGGGGAGATCAAGACTTAGTTAGATGCATCCCCAAAAAGAAAACTTCGTGTACATTCATAACTCACATGTGAGATTTCTTTAATTATGATTACTGTTTGGAAAAAGAGACCAAGGCTGAGTTAGATGCATCCCCCAAAAGAAAACTTCATGTACATTAATGAAATAAAAATGTTTAAATCCAACAGAGCTGCTGTAGATTCTGCCATGGGAGCTCCTAGATTGTAGCTATAACCCATGGTGGATTCTGGGAGCTCCTAGATTGTAGTTATAACCCATGGTGGATTCTGGGAGCTCTTAGATTGTAGTTATAACCCAGGGTAGATTCTGGGAGCTCTTAGATTGTAGTTATAACCCAGGGTAGATTCTGGGAGCTCCCAGATTATACCCCCCAGGGTTGATTCTGGAAAAGGGGGAAGACTCTGTGAGCTCCAAGATTCTATCCCGGGGTAGATTCTGGAAGGCCCCAGAATCTACCCAGGTATACTTTGAAGGGAGGTATACTTTCAGACTGTACACCGGGCTCGGATAAAACAAGAATTGCCGTTAGATCTGCTATCTGTCATGGATCTCCTAAAGCCAATAGATGCAAAAGCGAAGGCAAAACTAACTCTATTTCTGAGAGATGGACAGCTGCTCGAACATATATAAATGTAGCAGTTTAGTGAATATCTTTTACGAGTCAACAAACACAGTGGTCATCACAATTAGATTACATTGAGTAGTAGTATAGTAATGGGGGTTCTGGCTCACTTCCACAAGAGCCAGATTCATATACCTATACCACCAATACAGAGGGATTTTTTTAGGTCAAAATGATGAGATTTAACAATCGTCATGATATCATATTAAAAGAATCATCAATATTTTTACTAATGTAAGCATTCGTTTAAATATGATCCAATGATAGGAAGCAATCTATTTTTAATCTCCAACTAGTTCTTTGGTTTTGGCACGGAATAATTGACGCGCTTGTTGTCTCCCTTGTTGTATGAATTTTTATTTCCCTCCTTGCTAATACCACTGGTCTTATGAGAATTGGATTGAATCTCCTGCTTCATTGCGTTGTATTTGGTGAGTTCTGTAGGCACTAAACAAAACTCATCCTCGGATATCTTACAATCAGCTAATGCTGTTGAAATATGGTACCTCAATGCTGTTCAACTTTGCTTCGGTGAGTATCCGAATATTATCATGTTTTAATGCTTTCTTTTGCAACTTACGAGAAATGAATTTTATCGCTATTCCTGCCAGTCCTGAGACTCTGGCAGCGATTTCCATACCAAGCACGATAGGCGCAGCGATTATAGTTGATAATAAACCAACACCAGCTACACCGAGTCCCATGCTAGCCGTTACAAGCGCGATGTCAACTCCATCGAGAGCATTAACAGCTCTACGATACTTTTTATACAATCCAAGTCTAAACTCCCTCTCCTTATCTATTCGATGTTTTATGTCGCTTATTTGATGTAATCGAAATCCATCAACAGTATCCAACTTTTCAGATGCCTCATCGAGCGCCGGATATAAACCCATAGTGTATATTATTATATATCTTTAATTGGTATTGCTTAAATGTTTTGAGAGTATACATCAACCTTATCAAATGTATATTATACGGCATGAATATCTTAGTAAGAGAAATGCTGTCACTTTTAATAATTTGGACCCCTTCAAGGGTTGCAACGGGTGATGCTCCAAAATGAATAATACTGCAACGTTGACGTTGGTGTTTCTTTAGCCATTTAATCGATAGACCTGGTAATATTTCAAAGGCATCTTCCGGTGCATCTCCAAACAAGACTTCAATAAGAAGCGTAGAAAGATTAGGTATTGCACTCAAGTTATCTTTACTATCATTGAATTCAGTTACCAAATTTAAACTAACATTTTTTACGTCCGGACGACTAAATAACATATGACCTGGGTTTTCTGGCAGGGGAGAAACTAACACACTTTTTCGTTTTGATGGGATATAAGCCCCGAGTACGACCCCACTATTTATTATCTTAGTTAAATTATGTGCCTTACCCGTCATCACATATGGTGGGGTAATGATGATATTCAATAGCCAATCGATTTTTGCTTCGACCATAGTCCATTTATTATCATTGTTGCGAGTAAGATTGTACGAAGTGTTTTTATGGAGTCTACTAACGTTGACATCGCTTAAATCTCCTAGATTACCTGTGAATGCAACTTCTTTCCGCTTGTATACATCATCTTGTTAGTGTAAGGCGTATAACTTGCCATTGGTGCCGGGTTTACCGAATCCTTTTGTGTCTCCTAGATCGGAAAGCACAATTGTATTACATTGTCTAAGGTTATGCGTTCCAGGGCCTGATGAATCAACCATTATTTATAATATGGAGTGTTACACTCAAGTATCCTATATGCACAGGTTGATGTTTTACATCTAATAAAGAAATTTTGAGATCTGAAATAATACCCCGCTTTAATTTTTTATATTGTAATGTTGAGAAAGATTCCGTTCTACCGCTATTATATTTTTCATCTTTGACTGGAATAGCTCTCAACAGAGTAGAAGGACTTTCTAGTTGAATATTATCCGTCATGTTTATCTGATCAAGATGGATGCACAACTCTTTATAGGGAACTAAATCGGGTAATTTAACTCCATGCACTGTTTGGTTTGGTTCTATTAACATTCTATTTTCTCCATTAATAAATCCAAGTGTGGTTGCTATGCCCAGTAAAAGAAGTATTTGCCTTTCTCCAGTGCTTATAATCAGCATCCCATTCGACTCATTTTGTGTGAGACTAATTACATTAGGCTTAAAAAATTAATCATTGAGTGAGCATACACTGTAATACCCATCAGGTATAATGTGGTCTTTATTATTTATTATTGTATGAGTATTTCTTCTCACATCACTTATATTGGTCCACTGCGAGTAATATGTTACATCGCAGAGAGCGACTTCAAGTTGCCAATCCGAGTTATCGATAGTATGAAGCAGTTCAATAGACTGACCATTTATTATTCCTGGGAGTGTAACATACATATTAAATATACAATGATATTATATCATAACTTAAATATCAAATCAACTTACATTACTAATCAGTTGATATTAGTAAGTGCCTCTGGTGCTAATTTTTTTTGTTAAATTCACTGATATCTTTGAAAAATACAGAGTCACGGCAACTAGCGATAAAATGGTGCACAATCCAATGCAATTTTGGTAGAACCAGTTAAACTTTGCCATATGGTGAGCAACAACAGGATGTGGTGTATCTCTTTATGCCCCAGGATTTGAACTAAATAAGTCTGTTTTATCATTTCACGTGTACTATCAGATTAGACGTATACTTAAAGAAAGTAGTGCTCCATTACCGCAGGATCGAGCATGGAATTCCACAAATAATCTGTACGATAAGAGGGCCTTCGAACGTATTTGTCAGTAATTTAATGTTTCTATGAGTAAAGATTGGCGTATTAAAGGAATTAACCATGGTTTAGGCGTTCCTTACACAGGGAAAATAACCATCAAAGAAGAAAGCGATGATTTATTTAAAGAAGTTAACAAAGGTCCTTTAAATGCGTTTAAGTTGTTGCATACCAGCAAACTTTACATAAGAATGTATGATTACTCTCTAAAAACCCATCATTGGTATAAAGACTGGGAACTTTCGAGTAATGATTGGAGAGGAGATATTATGAGTTTTAAGAGTGGTTTAATTTATATTGTTACAAAATTTGTACAACTGAACGATACCGCAACACTTGGAATGAATTTCTTAATGATAAAACAGAAAATAAATTTACTTACCCAGGAGTTGTAAGAGTTAATGAATGAATAAGAACTTATGTACTGGCAATTCTTGGTGCACAATCGCAAACACGAACGGGAATAATCGGTTCTGGGACGGCACTCGATGCACAAAAACAGTTTGTTGCAAACATGGAGGATGCTATTAATTCACCAGGTGACATACCATCTTCTATAAAGCGTTATCAAGATGTATTACAGTACACTCAATCCAAAGTGGACTATATTTATGCGCCAGATCTATACATGTCTCCTAGTAATATGGAACTTAAGATCGGTCAAGTGATAGGTTATAATAATAAAATTGTTATTGCTACCAATCAACAAAAAACAGGTATAAATTCAGATATTAACACTGTATTAATAACGCAAACAAACACAGGTGAAACGGGAATAGTCAAGCCACAGATATCTACTAACACATCTACTAACGCACAACCACAAGTGCCACCACATATTGCAGTTAAAAATCAACAACATATCGATGAAAAAAAAAGCGCTTATAGTAGGTGGAGTCGTGGTTGGTTTACTCATGATTTGGTTAAATAGTCCTTAATGAACTGATTTAGTTAAATAGTCTTTAGTGGATACGCACAACAGCCCGGCAATTGCTACGATCAGTGCCCACAAGTTTTGACTAAGCCAAGTGGTGGTCTTAGCTAATAAATTCAAGAGCCAGGAAACAATACTCCCTATTATACCTGGAAGTGCAGACGCGGCTTTCCCAGCGAGCTTTCCCAGTGCTTCTCATAATGCCTTTAAATGCTTTTTTATCCACTCTTTTACACCACTCCCATCACTAGGCGATGTGCCACCTCCTGTACCACTGGTTAATGTGAGAGTCAAAGTCGATATAATAAATCCCAATGTGGTTAAAATACTGGAAATGATTATTCCCTGTTCTCTGAACAATATTTTAATTTTATCAGCCAGTGTAGTATCATCGTTGAGGACTTGATCGATAGTTTCTCGAATTCGACTGATTTGTGAACGAAGTGCCTTTCTATTACTGGAAGCAGCTTCGAGGCGGGCCGATCTTTTGTCTTCTAAGTTACGTAATCTTTCTGCAACGCGACTTCTACTGAATTCATCACCCACCTGTTCAAGTTTTGTTTTCTCATAAGCTATATGCTTGTCGAGTTCGGATAGCTTGGCTATATTATTGATGAGTTCTCCCCGCATTGTTTGCATTGCCTTGTCAAGACCTTGTAATTCCATAATACTGAACTCCGAGGATGGTACACTGACCGTGGAATTATCGTAGTAGGTATCCAAGATTTCTCCGAGTCCGTCCGAGGCAAGCTTCGAGCTTTCTTCCAAATTATCTTTATCTATGTTACCGAGTTCATCACGCACAGTCCGAAGAACCTTAGTAGTCTTCGCGGAAAGTTTTTCTTGTCGTGAGTAGTCTACAAAACCTAATTCAATGTTAATGCCGTGTTTAGTGGCTATCGTAGACAAAGCTAGGGGCTTACAAGTACGATAATGCAGAAGGTCAATATCAGGTTCACCGCGTATTTGCAATATTCCTTTACTATCTAACGTAAACTTTGAATAGTCACGACCAATAGGACTTTCTTTTAAGGCATTGTAATAATCATTAACGGTTGATTGTAAAAGTTCATCGTTAAGATTCGTAAAGCTGGTTTCATCAGTACCGTCTTCGATTGTACTAGGGTTATCAAAATCATCTAGATTCAAATCATCCATTTTTATATTAAACATAAGTAAACATAATTTCAATATAATAATGTCTTTTCAATACGGACGCAAGTTAAACCGACAACGTAGACTTCGGGATCTAATAACCCGAGTACCATTGATCAGAATCAAACGCTTCTGGTTCGCTTTCCTAATCTCGGCGCACACGATGTGTTAGTTTCGGGAACTGTCCGACTAGCATTTACGATTAGTTTGAATTCTACAGATGCTAGAAGGGAGCCTGTTCAGAACATAGGTCGTGCTATAGTTAAGAAAATCGCTATTAAAATTAGCGGTAATGAGGTTTTGAGTATTGACGATAGCGATGTATATTTCTGTTACATGGATCTCTGGAGAACGGATAAAGAGCGGGAAAACTTACAGAACCAGGGTATTAGTAATCGGAACACATTGAGACTGCGTGTGGGTGCTGATAATGGTGATAATACCATTGTAAAAGATCTCGCTGTTGCCGATGCATTAGGTAACCGATTCTATATTCCGCTTGACTTTGAATTACTAGATTCCCACATGCCCATCTATCAAGCATCCCTAGGTGATAGGTTAGAATACGAACTCACTTTTAATGACTATGGTAGAGTAATCAGAGCTGCTGAAGATGCTAGCTATTCCATTGACAATATCTCACTGGAGTATGATATGGTAACAGATCCTGAATTAGCCAGACAAATTTGTAACCAGTATACCGGAAGTTTAGCCATTTTGTATGATCGCGTGCTGCGACACCGAAAGATCACGAGGAGCAAAAAAGATACGATGTGGAATATCAATCTAAACATCCCCACGAGATTGTTGAAGGGTATTTTAATATTGTTCGAGGACCCCTCTGAAGCATTTAAAAGAAATACCGAGAAGTTCTACAATCCCCAGATTACAAAAGTAGAATTGACTATCGAGGGCGTGCCTGATCAACTATATAGTCAAGGAATGCTAGCGTATCAACAATGGGATGAGATTAAAAAACTCCCTTCTATAAAACGAAGCCCAGAAGTTAACGTGGTCGCGAAAGATCTGTCTCTCAGGGATGTATCCATGGGTGAATACCTCACCATGAAGTACAAACTATGGCTCGACATGCGAACCATGGACGATGACCAACTACACGGTAGTGGGCGGAGAATAGAAAATGCCAGCGAGGGTGTTACTATGCAGATAACGAAGCTCCAGGAATCCAATGGTAAATTAAATATATATTTGTATGTTATTATGGACGCGCAACTTAATATAAAGAATGGAAGATTCGTACAAGCGATCTATTAATAATCTTTTACCTAAAGAACCGCACTGCGCTATCATCTGTGGGCAAACGGGTTGCGGAAAAACAGCTTTTATTCTAGATATTTTACAAAGTCATTATCGGGATGTTTTTGACCATATTATTATTTTGTGTCCGACTATAAATGTCAATAAAACATAACTATCGAGAGATTGGGTAATGAATGACAATGGGGTACACAGAGTTGATCCGGGCGATTGTTAACAAGACTGTTTACGAGTATGTCACGAAAAATACAAAGGAGAATCAACCCTTTTCATAAAAGACGACTGCAGCGCGAGTAAAGAACTTCATATTTGCTTTCATATTTAGCATTCTCCGGTCGGCATACTCTGCATAGCGTTTGGGTACTTACTCAAAAATACAACTCTGTCCTGAAAGATCTCAGAGAGCAGACTACATGGGTAGCACTGTTTCATTGCAAAGACCGAGATTAATTCGAGGAATGTCTACGCGAAAATGATGTTATTTATACCAAGCTCGAGCGAGATAATGTTAGAAAACTGTTGGCTTCAACAAAGCATTGTAAACTTGTATTAAAAACCGATCAACCAGCTGCTTATGCAATTGCTTAGCAAATATAGCAACTGCTTAGCAAATATAGCAACTGCTTAGCAAAATATAACAAAAATATAGTAAATATAACAAAAATATAGTAAATTGAACATTAGCGGTTGTTATGTAATAATGTGATTTGAAATCCTCATTCTTTCTCAACAGTTTATTATTTCTAGCTGTATTGGATATGTTATATTCCATTATGTTAGACTTAAATATCTCCTTAGGTATTACATTATGGAATGCGACGAACTCATCGAACAAATGCTCAAAGATGAACCAGTTCAAGATGTAGATAAATCTTTAGATAAAGATAGAGAAAGACTCACCGCTTTGGTGGCTGGTGGAAAATGTTCCCAATATTTTGGGGAAAATTATACCATCGAAAAAATTGATAACATGACCGATGAAGAAATTAAAAAACTGTACGCGCGTTACGAGTCTAGACTGGGAGCTACCATGACTGAAAAAATAGGTTCAGCTATGTTACAACTATACAGAGTCGTAGCTAGTACGTTTCTCCCTATCCCAGCAGAACATCGCCCGTATTTATGCGAATCTCTCGAGAAAGAACATTCATCGAACACGCTATAAGCTCAGTAAGCTGTGAGTTTTATCATAGATACGGAATGTCCTTAGCTCTACTCACCACAGCTTTAATAATGGCTAGGTATTGTCAATTTAAACATATGTGCCCACTTAATAATAATGGAGAGTCAATCACAACAGATTGCAAAAATGAAACAACAACAAGTACAAACCCTGATTGTATCACAACAAGTGAACGTGGAAATACCATAACAAGTGAATGAGGAAATACAAGCAATTGCAAAATCACCACAACAAGTCAGAGTGACTAAGAATCCTCGAAAAGTTGCAGCTGGTAGGAAGGGTGGGTTGGCGAGGAAGGCGAAACTAATGCATAATACTGAACATAGTCGACCGATTAAAACTTGGGCCCCCTACGTACTAGGGGTTGTTGCTATAACGGTGGTATGGTTATTTTATAAGACTGGAGAAGAGAAAACGTCACAAGTTCAAAAATTAGATGAGGTTCAATTAGAGTTAAGCCCTCATGTAATGTTATAAAAAGCATGACTACTCCAGTTACAGATGGTAAAATGTTGGTAAACACAACGTATCATTCAGTGGTGGTCAGCGGCTTGGCCATTGGCTATGCCCGTATAGCTAAAATGATTACTAAAGCCACACCACCAAAGCTAGATTTTAATGGTTATGATATCGGTATGATAATTCTCGATATAGGATTAGCAATGGCAACAAAAGATATGCTCATCAAAAAAGGGCTTATCCCGGAAGACATAATGAAGTAATTAAACATTTGAATATTTTATAAACATAGTATTATTGAACACAGTTCGAAACATCATGGCAACAATTGCGATGATGGTCGGTGGAGCTATTGTTAATGCTCTAGCTTTTTCGGGGAGTAATTATTTATTTTCTACTCTGAGGGAATCAAATGCTAAAGAAGTTGAAGAGGAGTGTAAATGACATAATAAAGCATTAGAAGGACAAGGACACTCAATTCAAACTTTTAAGGATGTTGAATCTGCCATGCACAAATACTTCCTCGTTTATGGAAAGACACTTTACCCAATGCCGAGGCCAACGTTCTCTCAGTTTTATACACCATCAGAGGCTCAGAAGGACCGTGAGATAGCATTTATAGTGTTTGGGTTGTCTGCAGTTGCTATTTATAGCTACACAATTATGCACAAGCTATGAATAGATCTGGCTGGCTGAGAGACTCGATATGTGCTTTTCATTTAGACAGATGATATGATAGGTGTATAATCATGAATCTGTGCAGATATACACTCATGGGGAAGCCAATTCATTGTCAGAAACCATGCGTTGGTGTATATTGCGGTACTCATGCTTTTTACATCAGACAAGGAAATGTAAATTATACGTGTTCTGTATGCGGGATAGGTGTAAGATGTCGTTTTTGTTTATGTAAGAAACACGGCGCTGATAGGGTTATGAAGCAGATTATTTACGCTAGGAAGAAAGATTACATCAACAAGAGGAATAGGTTGGGTAGAATAAGATATATGGAAATATAACCATTTAGATAAATTTCTTATTTTGTATATATACCACAATGGTTTTCGTCAGAGAGTTGAAAGCTTTGGCAAAACAACGTGGTCTATATGGATATTCTCGAATGAGAAAAGCTGAATTGATCGATCTACTCGGTTTGGAATACAACAAACCCCAGACTGTTAGAGAACTCAAAGCTCAAGCGAAAAAAAGTGGTTTGAGAGGTTATTCTCGAAGGAGAAAAGCTGAATTGATCGCTTTACTAGATAAAAATCAACCAGATGATGTCCATAAAAATCAACCAGTTGATGAGTTAAAATTTGTACCCACAGATGGTGTGGGTAAATATCTAAGAGGTTGGAAGATGGATATTAATTCCAACATGGATGTTAATAAGCCCATCGTATCGAGCAAAATTAACGAGGAGTTAGATGATTTAAATAGTATAAAATACCAGCTGACGGTTAAAATGTCATTGAGTAAAAGTAACACAGACGATAGCACTGAATATACCGAACCATATTTCCGTAGCAATCAAGAAGTTATAACCGAATCCAATACTATAAGCAAATCATTGTGGATAAAATCAATAGTTTATATTTAGATATACCAAATTATATGCCCTTCAAAGGTGGATCTTATATAGATTTACCCCCGTATAATGATAAGAAAAAAGCCATAATTAATGTAAAAAATAAAGGCGATGACTGTTTCAGAATGACGATAAGATCTGCATTGTTCCCCGTAGACAAAAATCCAGATAGACCTACTAGCTTTCCCCAAAACGATGGACTAAACCTCGATGGTATAGACGAACCTACACCAATCTCACAAATTGATAAGGTGGAAAAGCAAAATAATTTAGCTATAAATGTTTTCGGACATTCTTCTGAAGGAATTTTTGTACACAGGGAAAGCTCCGCTCCGGAACATATTCCCAGAATCAATTCACTTCTAATCGAAAAAAGATGGTAAATATGATTATACATGGATAAAGAGTCTAAGCGGATATTATACGATCAAACAACCCATAAGGAAAAGAAATATTTCTGCGAAAGATGTCTGCATGGGTACGGTAGACAGGATCTATTAGAAGCGCATAAAGAAGACTGTAGAGGTGTTGGACAGACTGCTATCAGGATCGATATGCCTAAAGAGGGGAAAAATATATTAAAATTGAACATTATTGTAATCAAATGCCAGTACCGTACGTAATTTACGCCGACTTCGAAGCACTTATCAAACCTATAGAAAATACTGAACGCAATACTCAAGATAGTTTTATGTACAAAACTCAAGAACATATTCCTTGTGGGTTTGGATATATAGTTGTAAGGTATGATGGGAAAACAAACCCGCCCATGATTTACAGAGGTCCCGATGCAGCGGGAAAGTTCCTAGAATATCTACAAAATGAAGATAGAATAATCAGGGAAAATTTATCGCGTAAGAAACCAATGTGTATGACGAGGGATGATTGGAGGGCCTATAAGAAGTCAACGAGTTGCCATGTTTGTAATAAACCCCTGAATGGGGATTCCGTAAGAGATCATTGCCACGTCACAGGTAATTATCGGGGAGCCGCGCATAACGAGTGTAACTTGAAACTAAAAATGAATTCTCAAACATTACCCATCCCCGTTGTGTTTCACAACCTTAGAGGATACGATTCACATCTCTCTCGAAAAGGTATTCTAAGGCTAATAATAAATTAGTGGAAGGATATGATCCGAGTAAACCAGATACACACATATTATATCTCGACGCCAACAATTTGTATGGGTGGGCTATGAGTCAACCTTTACCCACGAGTGGTTTTGAGTGGGTCGATGTGAATGATATCGAAGTGAATGATATCTCCTCAGATTCCGATAAAGGGTACATACTAGAAGTTGACTTGGAATATCCAAATTCTTTACATAAAGATCATAGCAGTTATCTGCTAGCTCCCGAAAGATTAATGGTGAATAAAGATAGGATGTCGGAATATCAACACTCCTTGATGGGTAATACAAGGTTAGCTAACATAGAAAAACTCGTACCAAATTTGATGGATAAGACAAAATATATAGTTCACTACAGAAATCTCCAGTTATATCTATCTTTAGGTATGAAACTAAAGAAAATACACAGAGTTCTAAATTTTGATCAAAGCCCTTGGATGGAGCCCTATATAAGGTTGAACACAGATTTAAGAAAGATAGCTACCAGTGATTTCGAAAAGAATCTATATAAACTTATAGCCAGTCCGGCTTTTAACAGAAGCAAGATATTCGATAACGACTTAGCCGCGTTGCATATGCAGAAGAGTATATAAAATTCAACAGACCGGTGTACGTCGGTATGAGTATTCTCGACTTGTCAAAACACTTAATGTATGACTTTTATTACAACGAACTTAAGAAGCAGTACGGCGATAGATGCGAGGTGTTATAGACCGACACAGATTCTTTGTTGATGGAAATACAAACCGAGGATGTGTATAAAGATATGGCAGAAAAAATAGATATGTATGACACGAGCAATTACCCAAAAGATAATCCACTGCACAGCGTAGTAAATAAAAAGGTGTTAGGTAAGATGAAGGATGAATGTGCTGGGACTCCTATAGTGGAGTATGTCGGATTAAGACCTAAGATGTATTCTACAAAGAAGTCAGATAATGGAGAGATAAGAAAAGCTAAGGGTGTTAAGAAGTATGTGGTAAAAAAGCATATCAAACACGAACAGTATAAAGAAGCATTATTCAACGGTAGAACATTCAAACATGAGATGAACTCTTTAAGAAGTTACAATCATAGGATATATGGATTAAGAATGAACAAGACATCATTATCCCCCTTAGATACAAAGAGATGGATTGATAATGATGGTGTAACTACCTATGCTTATGGTTATGGTGGTAATACTGTATGGTTGGGAACTATGAGCAACTCTTCTTGTACAAATGCCCTACCCGGTCCGTCTTGAAGATAATAAAGAATAGGCCTATCCTTCTTTCGTAACCAATCGACTAATGTTATATATCTTAAGGGACCAAATCGAATCGGTTGCGTGACGTAGACCTCCTTCGAGTTCACCGGGCTGGTATAAATATCTTACACTTACTCTATCCGGAAGTTTTTGTTCTTTGCCTCTCCTCGGTGCTGAAGATTCAGAAGTCACTGATTTCATTTTAATCGCATCGGATGGTTTCTTTTCTATTAATCTTGTTACTTCATTATTCAGCGCTCATACAACAGTTGATAATCGTGTCACCCATTCGGTTGATCTCAATCGTTCGGATTTCATTTCGATCCCATACTGATAGCAAAACAAATGTTCCGCTAATGTCCTGTTAAATCTTTCAACGATAGCTTGACTACGGTGTGCCTCTTTTTCACCATGCCTGATTTCAACATCGTGCTTTGTTAACAGTTTAGTTACCGATCCCATAAACTCACGACCGGGATCTACTTGAAATAACTTGGGCCATTTTAGTGGTCCACGTTTATATATGCGACTCAGTGCATAAGCTACTTCTGTTGAATCTTTCAAGGTTAATGGCTCAGCCTCTTTGTATTGACTAGCCACATCCACTACGGTTAAAGCGTATTTATACGTTTTGCGTCTCACCTTATCATGGGGAAGAAACAAGAGGTCAGCCTGATGAACTTCATTCGTTGTAAAAATATCAAACTTCTTCCTCGGTATATAACGCGGTGCCGGTAAGTATATTTGCCACATCGCTTGTTTCTTTAACCAATCCTTGGCCACATCTTTAGATACCTTAGCCACGGTGGCTAATTTTTGTATTGCTCCTATACCTTTCTAGTATCCTTGTGGGCTATAATAAATTTTATTCATTATTAATTAATATTGATGATTCTTTTAATATGATATCATGACGATTGTTAAATCTCATCATTTTGACATAAAAAATTCCCTCTGTATTGGTGGTTTAGGTATATGAATCTGGCTCTAGAGGAAGTGAGCCAGAACCCCCATCATCTATACTACTCATTGTAAGTCTTAGACAAATATAAATAACACAATGCATACCCTGTGGGTGATACAAGGCTGTGGATCCCGACTGCCACACGTATGGCAACACCATAGCTTATCTGAATAAACAATACATAGACTAAAACACTATTTAACATTAAATATATTGAACAAAGTAATATACACATTTTATTTACAATGATTTGCATGTATCACATCTGAATCTGTACATTACAAAGTTTTTTAAAACACTCTTGAAGTAAAACACTTTCACACATATTTCATTGAAGTGATAGAATACATTTTAGTGATAAAGTATGGGTGTTTAGCTTATCTTATGCAGATTTAAATATTTAGACATAATCAACATTTATGTTAGATTACATACATTTAGTTTACTTCATATAACACTTTAAACATACTGTATTATTTAAATACAACACAAGATAGAGATTATAACCATTTAACTCACCTGATTTAATAATATCTCTTTATCCTTTGCTGGTCTGAGCAGTTCTGTCAGTTCATGTGCTGAGAGAGTATGCAGTGTAATCAAAGCATGCAGTTAACAATAGGTGTTAGCTTGGCCAATCAGCAAATGAAGCTTCTGGCCATGGGGCAGTTAGTAGGTAAGACAGGTCAGATACACTTTGTTATAGCTGACTGAAACTGACAACTAGTTATATATATAGATATATGTAAAAACCTAAAATAAAATTAAAACAAATACAAAAACTACATCGGCCACATAAACAGAGCAGCCAAAGATTAAAAAAAGATATATCAATATACGAAAATAGAAATCATATCAATACAGAAACAGAAGTTATATGAATACAGTAGAACACTGATATAACGAACTACAAGGGACCAAATAAATCAGTTCGCTATATCCGTTGTTCGCTCGGAACGTCCGCCATCTTGTATAAGACAAAACACGTAATTGCAGCATTGATTTGTATTAGCAGTGATCAGTCATAAACTTGCAACAGCTATGTGTACCCTTGTGGGCTCGTGACGAAATACCCATAATGTCGGAAAGCGCATGTAAAATCTCCAAACAGTCAGTCAGTGTTTTCAGACTTGCTCTCACCTTCCTTGAAACTTGATCGGTACCTGCTAAGTCCATTGTTACATATATATTTGTTAGCTACCTATATATATGATGTTCATGTAAATAAATCTGTGTATATATGTACTAGTCTTTTTTTCCTACCCGGCCAAGCTAACCCCTTTTGTCAGAATATGATAGAATACTGCGTTTGCTTTTTAGGTTTCACCCACAAATTCACTGGAAGTACATTTTCGTTTTTGGTACGAAATAGCATATAACCCAACCGAGCCACTAGCCTACAACACGGTGTCAACACTGGTCAGTGTTCTCGTATCGTGTTCACGCTCGAGGCTTTACAGTCTCTTGTTGATGAATTTTACTTCTTGGTCGGTGTGACCCGGGTGAGCCCCGATTTTAATGAACTTCCGGGTTGTGAGTTCACTACCGGCATATAGTGTCTGTTTAATCATTTGACAGGTGGAAATCATTTCAAGAAGACCTTTGTCAAGGATAGGTATGTGAAGTCGTACCAATTGTTACTTATACTTATATGAGGAAAGAGTAGATCTATCGAGTTTTACTTTGCTTAGGCTACCTATGTTTGTCACTGTATGATAAGCTTTCGACTTGATGCACCTGTCAACATGTGTGAGGATATTTTTTGTCGTTCTACTAACTGTTTAAATAACTATTATGTCAAAGATGTGCTGTAAGGAAATGTGGTTACGTTTATATGGGTATAATTTCTTTCTCAGAAATCCCTGTAATTTAGGACTGTTATGTTCTGACCCACCCAAATTCAAATAAGGATACTCTCACGTAACCTGGATTCGTGTGTATAAAGAAAGGTCTCCAAAATTCATGGTTTAATGTCCGATTTCATTTTGTATACTCACTTATCATTTAATTCATCTATTCAACTCAAAGAAAATTATGAAGATTCCACTCGTGACTCAAAAGTTTGTTTACCCAAGCCATTTGCATTCATCATCCATTCATGTGCACAAAAAATGTAACGTCACCTTGATTTCGTGGATTACATAGTAGATTATTGTATCACTATGTACGATAGCCCAGTACCGAATTCTAATCAATACCTACCAACATTTCTGTCTCGGTAGATAACAGTTGAAAAGGATAGTTATTCAACACGATGTTTCAAGAACTCCCAAGCAAATCTTGTCAATAAAGTATATGTATACATGTACACTATTTTCCATCATTTCCCGCTGTACAGCCTTCAAGCAATTTACTGGGCATTCAAGCACCCACAAATACAAAGAAAGGTGGAATAAATGTGCCCAGAGCGTTTCCACATCCCAAAAGTGTGATGACTGCAGACAATCTCTCTGAAGAAATCCCGTAGGCCACGGATTTTCTTGAGCCAAACATTTTTGGTGCGACGTGGGTCTGGTTGATTTCTTTCTTATCAACCTTATAAATTGCTTCTGGTCTTGATTGTAAACCGTATTTATTCATAATGATGGGAAGTTCATAAAAATACTTGTTGATACATTCCTCTGAACTAGCTTTGGCACGAAGATCCGTGAGAGACTTGGCACTCCTAACTTTCAACTCCAGCTATCGCTCCAACAGACCATAATACCACTTCACAAATAATGGATGGGCCACATCAGGTTTTCCCAATTGACAAGCAAAGTTGGATCCTATTTGGATAACCTCTTTCCTCGTATATCCGTATCCGATTGGTGCCATGTAAGTTACATGGTCAAAAAGTCTGGTTTCTTGCTCCGCATAAAAAACTGGAGTCGCACCTGACTTGACAGTGTCAACATCAATCTTGCCTTTTTATCCTGTCTCTCAGTGTTTGTTTGGGTACAGAGAAGTTTAATGCTGCTTTATGAACTGCAACTTAATTTTTTTTTACTTTTATGTAAGCATTATTCAAAGCTGTAGGCGAGTAACTTTTGTATCTGTCGTGAAGACGTTTGTGAACCCTATGAAAATGGAAAAAAGATATACGAGATGGCCCTAAAATGTTGCCGTAGTTTTTGTTTTATTTTAACAGTCACGTGACTTATGTTTATTGACATCTAGACAAGCAGACGACGAGATGTGAGAATGATGGTGCTTACGTATATTTTTTAAATATGGTTTTGTAAATATAAAATTTGGTATTAGTGATCTAGGGCTATTTATCTCAGTGTTGGACATTTGGTTTTTCTGTACTTATGTGTTATGCAACGATTTGGAACATTTTTGTCGGCAAGGCATGGCAGTGTGTGTACATCAAAACTACCGCTGTGTGACGTCATATGAGACTTATAGGGGCACTGATCTAAAGCAATTCCCCGGGATTGGTTGTTGCCTTTGTTATTGTTTTTTCCTGTGAGTACCCGGATGATATAGCAGAAACCTAGACTAGTTAGCAACCTGTGCTGTGCAATTCGTAAGCACATTTGTTACTTTTATTGATAGTATAAGGGCGTCTGGTCACATTGATCAACAAAATGAAATACAGTTTTGGAAATAATAAGGAAATGTAGGTATCTTTGTGGGTAGCATCGGTAATGGTGACGAAGTTTTGATAAGTCACTTGCTTGTTAATTGTGTGATTTTCGTTTACACTATTTTGACTTGCAACACAAAGTAAATATTTCTCCTGAGTATTGATTATTTTATTTATATTATTAGATTCGATTTGATCCCTTAAGATATATAACATTAGTCGATTGGTTACGAAAGAAGAAGAGCCTATTCTTTATTATCTTAAAGATGGACCGGGTAGGGCATTTGTACGAGAAGAGTTGCTCATAGTTCCCAACCATACAGTATTACCACCATAACCATAAGCATAGGTAGTTACACCATCCTTATCAATCCATCTCTTTGTATCTAAGGGGGATAATGATGTCTTGTTTATTCTTAATCCATATATCCTGTGATTGACACTTCTTAAAGAGGTCATCTCGTGTTTGAATGTTCTACCATTGAATAATGCTTCTTTATACTGTTCGTGTTTGATATGCTTTTTTACCACATACTTCTTAACACCCTTAGCTTTTCTTATCTCTCAATTATCTGACTTCTTTATAGAATACATCTTAGGTCTTAATCCGACATACTCAGCAATAGGGGTCCCAGCACATTCATCCTTCATCTTACCTGGCACCTTTTTATTATACCCCCGACAAAATGTCGTGGGTATATAGTTATACCAAGGTTCCGTCTGTCCGTCCATCTGTCCGTATATCCGTCCGTCCATCCGAAAACTTTGTCCGCACGATTTCTCTTAAACTATTCAGGGGATTCATCTCAAACTTAGTACATATAATCTGTGTCATATGGAGGGGTGCAGTCAAAAGAAAAAAATTGTTTTTATTCATTTTCCATTTTTTTATGAATTTTTCAAACCCTAACATCCGTCTGAAAACTTTGTCCGCGCAATTTCTCTTAAACTATTCAGTGGATTCATCTCAAACTTAGTACATATAATCTGTGTCATATGGAGGGGTGCAGTCAAAAGAAAAAAATTGTTTATATTCATTTTCCATTTTTTTATGAATTTCAAACCCTAACCCTATCCTAGCTATTTAATTTGTAACTACTGACACACGAGGGGGTATTAGTGAGCCACGCTCACTTTTGCACTTGTTTACTACGCTGTGCAGTGGATTATCTTTTGGGTAATCGCTCGTGTCGTACATATCTTTTTTTTCTGCCATATCTTTATACACATCCTCGGTT
Source organism: Haliotis rufescens (assembly GCF_023055435.1). Lineage (NCBI taxonomy): Eukaryota > Metazoa > Mollusca > Gastropoda > Lepetellida > Haliotidae > Haliotis > Haliotis rufescens. Next base: position 1,498,308 of record NW_025963979.1, read on the forward strand.
TGTATTTCCATCAACAAAGAATCTGTGTCGGTAAATAACACCTCGCACCTATCACCATATTGCTGCTTAAGTTCGTTGTAATAAAAGTCATACATTAAGTGTTTTGACGAGTCAAGAATACTCATACCAACATACACCGGTCTGTTGAATTTTATATTACTTTTCTGCATATGTAGTGTGGCTAAGTCGTTATCAAATATTTTGCTTCTGTTAAAAGCCGGACTGGCTATAAGTTTCCTGAGTCTTTCTTCCTCATTAGATCTGACTAATTTAACATCAACACGCTTCCTTAGATTCTCCATAGTTTTACCAAATACTGAGTTATTCATGAGCTTATATAGGTTCTTTTCGAAATCACTGGAAGCCATCTTTCTTAAATCTGTGTTCAGTCTTATATAGGGCTCCATCCAAGGGCTTTGATCAAACTTTAGAACTCTGTGTATTTTCTTTAGTTTCATACCTAACGGTAGATATAACTGGAGATTTCTATAGTGAACTATATATTTTGTCTTATTCATCAAGTTTGGAACGGGTTTTTCTATGTTAGCTGACCTAGTATTACCCATCAAGGAGTGTTGATATTCCGACATCCAATCTTTATTAACCATTAATCTTTCAGGAGCTAGCGGATAACTGTTATGATCTTTGTGCAACGAATTTGGATATTCCAAGTCAACTTCTAGTATGTACCCTATATCAGAATCTGTGGGGATATCATTCACATCGATATCGTTTACCCACTCAAAAAAACCGGTGGGTAAAGGTTGACTCATAGCCCATCCATACAAATAGTTGGCGTCGAGATATAATATATTCGATCGGGATTACTCGGATCATATCCTTCCACTAATTTATTATTAGCCTTAGTATACCTTTTCGCCACCATTGATATACCACCTGTTAATCCTTTCTCAATAAACAAGTGCATATCGTAATCGGTGAGTAATTTTAGTTCTACACCGGTCTTCTTCAACAATGCATTCCACGATAGTCCAGGACTGGAATAGTACCATGCCGGGTCCAAGCCGTATTGTTTTAAACATGTCTTTCTAAATATCTCGAATATATCGGCGAGTAACAGTACATCTGTTTTTAAGTACAGATCGTGATAATCACCTAAATTCTTACAACCTGATTTATCCCAGACCGTCAGAGCGTGTTCATAATCTGCATCGGTTATTTGAGATTCTGTTAAGTTACTATAGAATGATTCAAGGGGTGGTAATTTAGTTTCTTCAAATCTAGACCAATCATCCATGTATTCGTAAGGATATACACCTTTTCTCAGCAACAAATGCCGTGTTAACCGATCAGTATATTGATTTGTTATCACGAAGTCATCGGGATTGTTCGCATTAGCTAAATTGTCCAGGGAAGATAACAGAAACTGTACGGAGTCTATGAATCCAAGTCCATTACTTTGCTTTGTTTTAGCTTTCCCATCCTTGTCCGTAAAATGCAATTGTCCGTAGAGAATCATATCCTCTAAGGTTATGAAACACAATGGGGATGGGTATTGTTTGAGAATTCATTTTTAGTTTCAAGTTACACTCGTTATGCGCCGCTCCCCGATAATTACCTGTGACGAGGCAATGATCTCTTACGGAATCCCCATTCAGGGGTTTATTACAAACATGACAACTCGTTGACTTCTTATAGGCCCTCCAATCATCCTTCGTCATACACATGGGTTTCTTACGCGATACATTTTCCCTGATTATTCTCTCTTTGTTTTGTAGATATTCTAGGAACTTTCCCGCTGCATCGGGACCTCTGTAAATCATGGGCGGGTTTGTTTTCCCATCATACCTTACAACTATATATCCAAACCCACAAGGAATATGTTCTTGAGTTTTATATGTAAAACTACATTCAGTATTGTGTTCGGTATTTTCTATAGGTTTGATAAGTGCTTCAAAGTCGGCATAAATTACGTACGGTGTTGGCATTTGATTACAATAATGTTCAAATTTTAATATATTTTTTCCCTCTTTAGGCATATCGATCCTGATAGCAGTCTGCACCTCTGCAGTCTTCTTTATGCGCTTCTAATAGCAGATCTTGTCTGCTGTACCCATGCCGGCATCTTTCACAGAAATATTTCTTTTCCTTATGGGTTGTTTGATCGTATAATAGCCTGCTTAAACTCTTTATCCACGTATTATGAAATTTACCATCTTTTTCGATAAGAAGTGAATTGATTCTGGGAATATGTTACGGGGCAGGGTTTATCCTGTGTACAACAATTCCTTTATGAGAATGTCCGAAAAACATTTTTAGCTAAATTATTTTGCTTTTCCGCCTTATCAATTTGTGAGATTGGTGTAGGTTCGTCTATACCATCAAGGTTTAGTCCGTCGCTTTGGGGATAGCTACAGGGTTTGCCCTAGACATTAAAAATTGGGAGTCATTATGACCCCCAACTTTTCAGATTAGGAGTCATTCATCAATATTTCGGAGTCATATTAACTAATCTCAGAATCTCGCTATCAGGATGAAAAATTAATTAACATAAACAAGGTAAGATTTTAACTTTTTATATTCTTCATTATTTTAACTGTAACATAAATATCTTTGATTCACAAAGCCAAGTATATTGGGCCTAATACTCGATAAATCTTTTTTTACACTATGAATCATAAATAACTTCTATTCTAATCTTTTTGGAAACTGTGAAAAGTGCAACGTCGATCGTGATAGGTACTAGGCAGAGCATGTATACTGTTGTGTTGGTCGTCTACCACCTGCGACTCGACCTTCGTTAACTCTTTCAACACCAGTCAAACAGAAGTGTTTACTGCTGGGACACCGAGTTCCCAGAGACTCTTGTGTGATAGATGAAGCCAACATTTATCAAAGAAAATACCTGCTTGTAAAATATATTTGCCACTACATGTTATACACCATTTGAAAGGTCTGATCCTATGGTTTATAAATATGAAAGTTATGTTTTTCACATTATATAAAATAATGCATTTACAACTTAATTAAGTTCGTTGTAAATAAAAAATGTAAGCTAATACGTTGTTAACGTCCAGATTAAGGACCAAGGAAGCGAAAACTTGACGATTTTCGGCAAATATAAGATTTCATAAAATCCACTTACCTATTTCTGTTTTATTTTCATTGTTTACGTAATTGGAAAATCATTTTAAAAAGAATTATACCCTTTTCCCGATAACAGCGGCTGTCCGCTCAGTAACATGAAGAAATACCCCCGTTTTCGAGGCTTCGTATGAATAACACGTTCGTCAAGAAAGGCAAATGACACATCGTTAGAAAGCTTATTCCTTTATCTACACGCTCGTAACATCGGCTGTTTTTTTCGTAGTTATAACAAGCGATTTCATTGGAATAAAATTGATTTCCAATGACGCTTTCTTGCCGAAATCTGCTACAAGTTTCGCGATTGGTCAATTTTGAGCACGTGACCTAAGGCAGCCAATCAAATTACAGCTGTGATACCAAGCTCGTGTTTGATAAATTTCAGAAGTTGCTGAAAGGTTTTTGTTTAAGCAGGAAATCACGATAAATATTAAAAATATGGAACTTCGTGAATGTATCGTGCTAGGTTACAAGTTGTGACAAAGATTTTTCACGCATATATTTTTGCATTAAACATCGTGTCCGAGCCGAGAATTCAAGGCGACGAAAGCCAAGATGTCTTAAATTACACGCGATCGCACAAAACGATGGAAATAATAACTTAGATGTAAGCTTGATTACTTTTAGATATATTTTTGTTGATTTTATTTATTACTTTGTATAATATATTTAAAGATTTGTTTAACACGCCTTTATTTTGCTCTTTGACATGTTCGATGTAGACCCGTTGTCGAAATGTGTGTCCGAGAATGTTATTTTCAATAACATTGCGGGGAAATAGTGAATAATTTTTTAATTTATCGATAAAAAATTATAAATTGAAATGGAATACATATTTCAGACATTGTGAAATGTGATAGATTTTATAAATGAATGATATTACAGGTAGGTCCATAAAAATATATACTATTTTTACGTGACTACGGCTTGGCCGGTTACCCCGCTTACGGTGTCTGGGGACTCGATGCTTCTTGGCCGAAAACGGCCTACGGTGTTGAAAGAGTTAACCGCTGATCATCTATAAGGCTCATCAATTATTTGGACCCCGAAGGTAGCGTTGAAACGAGGGATCACTGTATTTTCTTTCTGACAAACGGAAAGGTCTCAGTTTACTAATTGTAATGGCTGTTTCATTGCGTCAACACTGACCCAGTAGAAAATATTTTTAGCGTATTTTCAATTATTTATGCGTCAAATACGCAGGTTTTCTGCGTCAGGGCGAACCCTGTAGCTAGAAGGTCTATTTCCAATTTTAGAATCTGCAGGGAACAATTATGATCTTATCATTATTCTGAAGCAGTCATCGCCTTTATTTTTTACATTAACAAGTATTTGTCACAAAGTGACGAAATGTCCCCCGCCTGTATGTACACCATAGTACCAAATATGAAGACAATCCAGCGATTAGTTCTTGAGATATTGCGGCAACACCGTTTTCCAACTCCAAAAGCAGATTTGCCTGCTGTGACCTTGAAAATGGGGTCAAGGTCACCAAAACCGACTGGTGTCTGCAGTGTCTGTATATAAACCATAGTACCAAATATGAAGACAATCCAGCGATTAGTTCTTGAGATATTGCGGCAACACCGTTTTCCAACTCCAAAAGCAGATTTGCCTGCTGTGACCTTGAAAATGGGGTCAAGGTCACCAAAACCGACTGGTGTCTGCGGTGACTGTATATAAACCATAGTTCCAAATATGAAGACAATCCAGCAATTAGTTCTTGAGATATCGCGGCAACACCGTTTTCAAACTCCAAAAGCAGATTTGCCTGCTGTGACCTTGAAAACGGGGTCAAGGTCACCAAAACCGACTGGTGTCTGCGGAGTCTGTATATACACCATAGTTCCAAATATGAAGACAATCCAGCGATTAGTTCTTGAGATATTGCGGCAACACCGTTTTCCAACTCCAAAAGCAGATTTGCCTGCTATGACCTTGAAAATGGGGTCAAGGTCACCAAAACCGACTGGTGTCTGCGGAGTCTGTATATACACCATAGTTCCAAATATGAAGACAATCCAGCGATTAGTTCTTGAGATATTGCGGCAACACCGTTTTCCAACTCCAAAAGCAGATTTGCCTGCTATGACCTTGAAAATGGGGTCAAGGTCACCAAAACCGACTGGTGTCTGGGGAGTCAGTATATACACCATAGTTCCAAATATGAAGACAATCCAGCGATTAGTTCTTGAGATATTGCGGCAACACCGTTTTCCAACTCCAAAAGCAGATTTGCCTGCTATGACCTTGAAAATGGGGTCAAGGTCACTAAAACCGACTGGTGTCTGCGGAGTCTGTATATACACCATAGTTCTAAATATGAAGACAATCCAGTGTGACAATCCAGTGCTTCGCGTTTTCGCGCGGCGGGGGATAATTATGGCTTTTTTCTTTTTATAATACGGGGGTAAATCTATATAAGATCCACCTTTGAAAGGCATATAATTTGCTATATCTAAATATAAACTATCTATTTTATCCACACCCCAACCCGAACCTCTATTAGTCCAGCGTTCTAAAGTTCCTGTATCCTCTGAATTGATGTATCTAATGATGTGCTTATAGTATCGGATTCGGTTATAACTTCTTGATTGCTTCAGAAATAAGGTTCAGTATATTCAGTGCTATCGTCTGCGTTACTTTTACTCATTTTAACCGTCAGCTGGTATTTTATACTATTTAAATCATCTAATTCCTCGTTAATTTTGCTCGATATCATTAACATCCATGTTGGAATTAATATCCATCTTCCAACCTCTTAGATATTTACCAATGCCAGCTGTGGGTACAAATCTTAACTCATCAACTGGTTAATTTTTATTATCGCCAACGGATTTATTGTTATCTAGTAAAGTGATCAATTCAGCTTTTCTCATTCGAGAATAACCTTTCAGCCCACTTTTTTTCGCTTGATCTTTGAGTTCTATAACAGTCTGGGGTTTGTTGTATTCGAAACCGAGTAAATCAATCAATTCAGCTTTTCTCATTCAAGAATAACCATGTGGACCACGTTGTTTTGCCAAAGCCTTCAACTCGCTGACAAAAACGATTGTGATTTAATGGTATATGCAAAATGAGTCAAATCTCTAAATGGTTGTTTTTCATATATCTAAACACATATTCTTCACAAACTATTCCTCTCGTTGATGTAATCTCTCTTCCTAGCGTAAATAATCTGGTTCCTGACCCTATCAGCACCGTGTTTCTTACATAAACAATAACGACCTTTGACCCCTATCCCACATACAGAACAAACGTAATTTATATTTCCCTGTCTGATGTAATAAGAATGGATACCACAGTAAACACCCACACAACGTCGGTTGCATTGAATCTGCTTCCCCATGAGTGTAAATCTGCACAGATTTATGGTTATACTGTAACCTTAGGTTCCGGGTACTTTACCCTTCTACCTATGGTCACTTGTCCTTATCAACTACTCCTTGGTTCTAGGGATGATGTAGCTCTCTTGAAAATCACAAGTCAGATGGTTTGCTCCAGCCTCTTTTTATTTATGATAGAATTAATCATAAATATGTACACATGGTCCTCAGATTAGTTCTTGTTGTTGCCTGATATAAATACAACACATACCTAGATGATGGTTGAAGAGCCTGATGGTTTTTCTGATGAACGTTAACTCTACTTCTTTTCTGACTCGGGATCCCAAAACCACAGTGAACCTTTCTGCTCAGCTGTATGCTCCCGACTCCCCGCACCAATCTCGGACAACTCACAAAATACTATCGATGATAATTTTAGCTCCTCCCTCCAAAATCACATTTGACATCATGAGAAATGAGTCATAATGGTCATTCCCCAATTTCAATAGTAATTAGTTTTATCATCAAGCCCTTTGGTCTAACCAATTTGATTACCTCTCTAGGGTCATTGGTCAACTCGGACATACTCATGTAATCAAATACCCTCAAGTACTCTGCCAGACTGGAAGGCACCGAAAAGATACTTAATCATGTTATTTTGACATTCTAATCAAGCAGTAATACTCATAAATATTTGATCACCACAAGACTAACAATTTTGTTCCATCTATCTATCTCCCTTCTGACATTTTTATTGCAAGACCAATTCTCCTAATTCATTGTACTAATGAAAAGTAAACTCTATCACTTAAGAGAAGCAAAACCAATAATCACTTGCCCCAGGAGTTGTTGCCCTGACCCTGTACGGTCACTTCTCTCATATGCATCCATATTTTACCCAAAAGCTTCATTTAGTAAACTACATTTTAAGTAAATATTAAAAACCCCTTTTTCCAAAATACCCTGGTTATACATGCCCTTCCCGTTGTAGAGCATGTCCCATGCGATTGACCAATGATAATAGAATATGAAATGTAAATACAATAGTACAATATCAATATGTAACAACTTGTGTGTGTATGCATCTGAGGACGAGAAAAATCAATACAATGAAATTTTACAAGGTAATGTCTCAGATAGGATCTGTCTTGGGTTGTACCTATCTGAGAATAATAACATGCCAAGACTTATAAAGGCATAATCAAATTATGTTCCTTTGTAAAGTTTTTGCTTTTTCTATATAAAGACATATGAGCATTTTCCTTCAGGCAAAAAATCACAATAGTATCACAACACCAATAACCAACTGATGATCAGTTTCAGAATTCTACGTGTCCAATATATAATCTTACTATTCTGTATCATCAACATGTTCCATGTCCGTATGTTCTAGAACATATTCAACTTACTCTTACTCTTATGGTCTTGATCCAATGGGAAAAGTTCTCCATATCAAATGATCAAAAATGTCTTGTAAGTTTATTAAGAAATGATTCTCTCCATCATCTTATAGAATGAGGTTGCTCATTCCTACATCTATGACAGTGAAATCTTTGACAGTCCAATCTCTGATGTCCAAAAAGGGTTAATTGTCCAAAAATTCAGTCATTTGTAAATCAATTAGGAAATAACTCTAAATTCATGTATTACACTCCATGAAGTCCTCTTTAACTGAAGATTACAACAGTTTGTTCTTATAATATCTTAAGTAAATGTTGAAATTTAGCTTCAGCATCTATACTCAGTAAACAAACAACATCTCACCTGACTCAACAATCACAATAGTTGTTTTTTTTCAACATCAAAACAACATCAACTTATCGTAAGGTCAATGAACATGCACCTATATACAATATTGTCAAATGTCTCATTGGGCAGTGATCGCACATGCAATCTATCAACTCCTGAGGTGCAATACAATGCACCATATACAACATCCTGGTAACATATAACAGATATATTTTCTCTCATGAAATTCAACATATGTTTTTCTCATATGGTAGGTGTACCCATTCATATATATTATAAATAAATGCATATAGGTCAGCACAAAAACATAAAACATGTAGTAAGGTAACATCTTGAATACAGTAAAACAATCAACATTTATACAAGAGGACACTAGTATGTCTGAGATCACTTAAATTTCTAAAACTGTGACATTTCAATGCTCTCCTTATTTTGATAGAGTCTGCCTTAAATGTCGGAAAGGTATCAACTCGGGTGATAGTACATTTTCTAACAACTTATATAATTTCGTGCTCAACCGATTAATCTTCCTTTCAACCATAGTAGCAAAATGTAACTCCTTTGCAACCAGTTGTATCCAATGTGCATACATGGCCTGAAACCATTGTATCTTACCATCCTCTACCCTTATCAGTTCAGTCAATTCATTATGCAATTATACCTTGCTTCAAACCATCCATTCTGTCATTGGCCTTAGACATGTACGAACCCATGTAATCCTGGGACACATTAAAAGCTGCTTCTTCCGCTCTCATTGTATTTGATAAGACATTGATATGTTGACGTATTATGTTCACATCACTGTCACGGCGGTACCAAATAAATTATGTGAGAATTCACCAGTAAAAAGTAGTAAAGCTCTCTTAGAGCTAGTCTGTGAACTAACAATTTGACCTTGAAGAATAATATTTCTGATCAAAGTAACCCCTTCTAACATGTCTTTGAAAGTGTTGTGATGTACGCGATAAGTAAAATTCAATATAGCCCTCATATTCTCATCACAGGATGTATGATTTACCTGAAGACTAGTATCTATAAGCAGAATCGGATAGTTAGAGATCTTGGGCAATTCAGTAGTGAATATATGATCCCATGTCTGTTCGTACGTTAAGTCGTCCCATATATCTGAAGGTATTACCCCAGAGACAGATATCTGGAATGCATGTCGTCAATGGGTTCCACATCATGAGTAGTGTCATCATAGCTTTAAGTGCGAAGCCTAAGGGTCCTTTAGAACGCAAATATCCAAGTTATCTCTCAGATTTTAAATCTGATCTCAGTTCCTACTCTGTTATCCCAATGAAGCCATATCTTCCTTAGGTGAAAACAATAAACAACAATCCCAATTGATCGTCACCAATGTACCATACAACATATTACTCTCTCATAAATAATGTCTACCAACATTAAGTAAACCGCAGAACACAGCGCTTATGTTCATACAGTTCCAGTTCATGTGTCAATAATATGCTGTACTTGTGGGTCAGTTGAATATTTTTAAGTTAAAAGGCCTTGTTTCTAAACAACTTCTGATTTCTTACATCTTCAATCCCAGTAATATATAACCGTATGTCCCTTTTCACTCCTATGGTTGTGTCTTTATCTGTGTCAGCATCATAACTCATGAAAAAAAATTTGAAAAAAAACCCTCTCTGTACTGTCTGTACTCTCTTCAAACATTTCCTCTCCTCAACAGGAGGTATACAACAGCCTTCTGACTAGGCAAAACTCTTCCGTACAAATATGATTGGCCAATCATCTACATCCCACGACCGATTTATAGGTCTTCACCCAGGCTACGAGACAAATCGACCCTCTGTCCTTCGTCCCGAGTGAATTCATCGTTAGTCTTTCGACTGTCCTCAATATACTCAGCAACTTGAGGTAGAAACATATCTACCTCACCACTAGAGACTGTCAGGCATCTCTAGACTTGATCTTTCAAGCTTTGAAACAGCATAGGCATTTCCTCATCTATGTGTTTATATTCAAATAACGTAGGCATGTCTCCTCTACGTCCCTGTCGACATTATTACTACGTGGGCATGTCTCCTCCACGGCTTGACAGCGTAGGCATGTGACCTCTACGACTTACTATCATTTCATATCTACGTAGGCATGTTACCTCTACGACATTGTTCATCATCTCATATCTGCGTAGGCATGTTACCTCTACGACGTTGTTCATCATCTCATATCTACGTAGGCATGTTACCTCTACGACTTTTCATTATCATCCTTGATTTCCTATCTGGGTACCCATTTGCTTTGACACATGACACTATAACTTGGGACTAAAACCAACTTGTTATTATAACCTTGGATCTACATATCTTCCGTATATCATATACCTATATGATTGTCACACTTCCTTACGTGCAGTTCTATTGTTTTCTTTCTTCACTTTCCCTGTCATTGTTCTTCTGACATGGAAATCCTCCACAATTTCTGAATTGAGAAACTCACTTAGGACCCCTTCTCTTTTTGAGACACCTGCTAATCGGACTTGGTATCGCATTCCTCTATGACTTATCAACTCCCATTTCATATTTGGATATCCATATTCCCGTCAATCAATGAGTCCTGTCAATATCAACATGGTTGAATGCTTTGTCACCTGTGGTGATAGGCGTGGTATGTGTGTTGTCACTGTCTCCTAACTTTCCATACACATTGGCAATATCGACTTCTTCAATGACACCTATTGCTAACTTAACCTCTGAATTAGCAGGGTTCATCAACCTAAACAATGGTACTTGATTGACACATGAAGTGAGATATCTAGCACCTCACACATAACCATTCTGCAATAGACTCAATCGGCCTCAAAACGCCTAACTTAATGTACACCGGCAACAAAGTTTCATCGTGTGGTGGTGGTACCACATCACATATACATGTAACAAGGTTGGTATTAATCTGAATAGGCAATGAAATTTGTCTCTGTAAGTCCATCCTACAAAGTCAACCTATTATGGCTAACATCAATGCTAGCCTCTGGCTTCTCAAGAAATCTAAGCCTAACAACACATCAATTGATAAGGCTAAAAGACCTCAAAGTCCTGTACAACACATAGCTGACCAACTGGAAGAGGAATTTTAGATATGCCTAACACATTTTTCCTTCTGCACCAACCAATAACCTTGCACCTCATTTTGTTATAGGAAACCTCTCTCACCTCCAATAGATGAGAATACATTTGAATTCATACAGCTCAAAGTTTCACCTGAGTCACATAGGGCACTGTAAGTCTTTCCAGATATCTTAACCCTAATACTGCTGTGAGATAAGCCCACACTACAAGTCAAAACAACAATCTCGCTCAAATCACTTATCAATTCTATGATCTGGTTCTGTATTATTTCTCATTGTAAAAGAGTGGCCTATGATGTTACCAACATTATCAAAATCAATATTTGCTATATTGGCGGCAGGCTCAAATCCACATGTAGCACTGCCCCTGTTAACCCTTGCATATGTTTGGCTTAATTAGAAAAGTAGAATCTGCTTAGGTGCCCTATCCTACAGCATTGAAAACATTGCATAGATCTCACAAGACTCTCAGACATACTAAAATGTGTCCTACCTCATTGTCCATAAATGTTCCATAATTGTGGTTGTGACACCCTATGCTCCTCCATGTTCATATTCCTTGGAGCAGGGCTCCAGTTTTGTCTGTAGGGAACATCATTGTCACTCATGTCCCTGATATCAACATGTGTTGATGCATTACCACTTCTGTGATGTTGATGGAATGTTTGTGTCCCGTTCTTCACTGTTTGTTGGTCATCAGTACACTCAGTCCGAGTTTTAATGTACTGTTTTCTGTACATAGAGTCATCCTGATGCTCATATGAAAAGTTCCCTCCTGTTCGAGTATTTTCTGCACTGGTCAGTAAGGATACTTGTCCAACGAGCTCCTCTATAACAGACACAAGTCTGTTATTCTCTGATGTGGCCAGTCCAAATGCAGCATCTGCTATTCTTGCACTTTCCAGGACTTGATCCTTGGTCTCATGCAATCTTGTCAAAATGAACTGTTTAATGTGAGGTTGAGAATTCCTAATGACGGCATCCATGAGAAAGTTGTCGTCTAGTCTTTCAAGACGTTTTGCTTCATATTGCAATTCTTGAAGAAAGTCCTCAAAATCCTCAGACTGTTTCTGTTTCCTATTATAAAGCTTGTCTAGTCTTTCATATCTTTTTGCTGAATTTAGTTTGTACCTTGCAAGGAAAGCTGTCTTCACCTCATTCCAGGACTTTTCACTGAAGTCTTGAGCTTTATGCCACTTCAAAGCATTTTTGTCTAACCATAAACTAAATGCTGTCTTTGTCCATTCTTCTGAATAATTATGTAAAGAATTAAATTTCTCATATCTGCTTAACCATGAACTTGCAATTTCTGGATCACTTCCATTGAATTTCTCAAGAGAAAACTGACTTAGGGAAAAAGCCCTTGCTAAAGCTGCAAAATTGTTCCCTAATTTGTCCTTATTCCCAAGTCCTCTTGAAAATAAACTGTCATTTGTCTCTGTAATATCAGAGGCAGAACAATTTTCATTGTCATGAAACATTTTGAGTCACTTTGGTTCTTCCCTGACAATATGTCCAAATTCAACATCATAATTTCAAGACGTCTCATGCTCATTGTTGGTGATGAGAGATAAAAACAGTCTTATAATACCGCAGAAAGTTCCTATGCACACCAGTGTGCAGCAAGGGTCCTCCATCAGTATGACTGTCCCACACTAGAAAATCAATATCACTGTTATGGTAGTAGCCGTACTACCAAAGAAATCAATAACACAGTCTCTTCATGGGAAACTGACCACCCCAAGGCTTTCAAACAGTGAACCATAGTCCCGCTGGTGAGCATAGTTCACCAATACAAGGGCAAAACACATCCCTCACAATCAATTCACGCTTTACAGGACATCACCTACCGTGAATGGCAAATAGCTTCGGCTCGTGTCAGGCAAACAACCATCAAGTGTCCAACTCCGCTGCAGATGCAAACCGTTCAAACTTGCGATGAGCATGGTACGGTGATCTTAGAGCATTTCCGCCATATGTAACCTTAGGTTCCGGGTACTTTACCCTTCTACCTATGGTCACTTGTCCTTATCAACTACTCCTTGGTTCTAGGGATGATGTAGCTCTCTTGAAAATCACAAGTCAGATGGTTTGCTCCAGCCTCTTTTTATTTATGATAGAATTAATCATAAATATGTACACATGGTCCTCAGATTAGTTCTTGTTGTTGCCTGATATAAATACAACACATACCTAGATGATGGTTGAAGAGCCTGATGGTTTTTCTGATGAACGTTAACTCTACTTCTTTTCTGACTCGGGATCCCAAAACCACAGTGAACCTTTCTGCTCAGCTGTATGCTCCCGACTCCCCGCACCAATCTCGGACAACTCACAAAATACTATCGATGATAATTTTAGCTCCTCCCTCCAAAATCACATTTGACATCATGAGAAATGAGTCATAATGGTCATTCCCCAATTTCAATAGTAATTAGTTTTATCATCAAGCCCTTTGGTCTAACCAATTTGATTACCTCTCTAGGGTCATTGGTCAACTCGGACATACTCATGTAATCAAATACCCTCAAGTACTCTGCCAGACTGGAAGGCACCGAAAAGATACTTAATCATGTTATTTTGACATTCTAATCAAGCAGTAATACTCATAAATATTTGATCACCACAAGACTAACAATTTTGTTCCATCTATCTATCTCCCTTCTGACATTTTTATTGCAAGACCAATTCTCCTAATTCATTGTACTAATGAAAAGTAAACTCTATCACTTAAGAGAAGCAAAACCAATAATCACTTGCCCCAGGAGTTGTTGCCCTGACCCTGTACGGTCACTTCTCTCATATGCATCCATATTTTACCCAAAAGCTTCATTTAGTAAACTACATTTTAAGTAAATATTAAAAACCCCTTTTTCCAAAATACCCTGGTTATAATACATCTATCATATCATTTGTCTAAATGCAAATCACATCTCCACTGGTGAATCATAGTTGTCAGCACTATTTATAGATTAGCTGTCAGGGTTATTATTAATGGTTCATACGCAATAGATCATGGATCGTGCGTAGTTATTGTGTAGCTAAAAATAGCAATGACTGATAGCCCAAACACTATATACGCTCTCTCGCCGTCTTTCTGAGCCTCTGACGGTGTATGAAACTGACTTATTGTTGGTCTCGGTATTGGATCAAGTTTCTTTCCATAAACAAGGAAGTATTCGTGCATGGCAGATTCAACATCCTTAAACGTTTGAATTGAATGCCCCTCTTTACGTATACGCAGTTCATCATTAATAAAATCTAATCTTAACATCCTATTTCGGACCCATTGTGACTGGGCTGTTTCGAGTTGGTTTAATGTTTTATTATGCCTTTTACGCTCCTCTCCTCTCATAGTAGAAAATAAAAAATTACTCCCCGAAAAAGCTAAAGCATTAATAATAGCTCCACCGACCATCATTGCAATTGTTGCCATATTCAAATGTTTTATATGAATATAAAATATTCAAATGTTCAATAATATAAAATATTCAAATGTTTAATTACTTCATTATGTCTTCTGGGATAAGCCCTTGTTTGATAAGCATATCTTTTGTAGCCATTGCCAATCCTATATGAAGAATGATCATACCGATATCATAACCATTAAAATCTAGCTTGGGTGGTGTGGCTTTAGTGATCATTTTAGCCATACGGGCATAGCCAATGGCCAAGCTGCTGACCACCGCTGAATGATACGTTGAGTTTACCAACATTTTACCGTCTGTAACTGGAGTAGTTATTGCTATTATAACATTATATGAGGGCTTAACTCTAATTGAACTTGTTGTTGTGATTGCACAATCGGGGGTGACGTTTTCTCTTCTCCGGTCTTATAAAACAACCATACCGCTGCTATAGCAACAACCCCTAGTGCATAGGGAGCCAAAGTTTTAATCGGACGACTATGTTCAATATTTGAATTGTGTATTAGTTTAGCGCACCCTTCCTACCAGCTGCAACTTTTCGAGGATTCTTAGTCACTCTAGCTTGTTTTTGTGCAATCGCTGGTATTTCCTCATTCACTTGTGGTGATTGTGTTTCCACAATCTGTTGTGCAATCAGGGTTATTTCCTCGTTCACTTGTTGTGATTGTGTTTCCACAATCTGTGGTGTCACTTGAGTCTCCATTATTAGTAAGTGGGCACTTATGTTTAAATTGACAATACCTAGCCGTTATTAAAGCGGTGGTCACCGGAGCTAAGAACATCCCGTATCTATGATAAAACTCACAGCTTACTGCGCTTATAGCGTGTTCGATGAACGGGTTTTTCTCGAGAGATTCGCATAAATTCGAGCGATGTTCTGTCTGGATAGGGAGAAACGTACTAGCTACGACTGTGTAAAGTTGTAACATAGCCGAACCTATTGTTTTAGTCATGGTAGCTCCCAGTCTAGACTCGTAACGCGCGTACAGTTTTTTAATTTCTTCGTCGGACATGTTATCAATTTTTTCAGTGGTATAATTTTCCCCCAAATATTGGGAACATTTTCCACCGGCTACCAAAGCCACGAGTCTTTCTCTATGTTTATCTGTATGTTGATCTACATGTTGATCAGGTTCTTTAAGCATTTATTCGATGAGTTCATCATGTTATACCTAAGGAGATATTTAATAGAGTTGTGACGATACACATTGAAACCGATACGATACGTATCGCGATATTTGCTTTACGATTCGATTCGATTCGATATGTATCACGATACACAATTTACTGCTGAACATGCCTGTTTTTAAGAAAATAAAATCTTTAAACTAAATTCTGCAGTTTTGTTTTGTGTAATCCATGTAATTTTGTTCTTAAATTCAAGAAGTTAGATGAAAGAAAGATCTCAAAAACTTTTTATTTGAAACTTTTAATTAGGAAAATACAAAATAAAAATCAATTTGGCACACAGTGTAATTTGGCACACATATGAAAATAAATATTTCTTGGCCATTAAACCATGATTGGCTAAAACACAAATAATTTTCATCACACTGAAATCAGCATATTTTCTATTTATACTGAAATTGCATGTCCCTGAGCAAGAAATATAATCAAGCTTATATTGAACAGTTTGGAATGGACTTGGAACTGAAACTCAATTTTCACTCTCAGTTTACACAACTTGAACTTTAGAACACTCAAAGTGTCACAACTGACAATACTGTTACTAGAAATATTTAGTAATGATTGCAAAAGTTCACTCAGTCAAAATGTTAACAAGAATAATATCAAATATCAATCTCAATTGGCACTTGGTACAGTCAGAAAGGTACAATAATAATTAGCACCATACCTGTTTATGAAGGAATTCTTGCAGAATAAAATACTTGCATGAGTTAAAATGACCAATCACTAATATTCAATTATTCATTCAGTCAAAAGTGTTAATACCATATAATATGATCTGTCAAAACATATATGACATTGCTAAGTGTTCTTAAAAGTCAGCAACAAAACTAACAAAACAGTACTTGCTTTACAAGTCAGTCTTGCACACAAAAATCTTAATCTCAATAATCTGTCAAATTCTTAACAATTAATAAAAGTCAATTATCATCATCTAACAAAGATTGCTGCAAATGACTATCTGAAAGTGTAGAGAAAACTCTCTCTGAGGGTACTGATGTGCCTGGAATACATAATACTGACTTTGCATAGTGTGCTATCATTGGATACAGATGATGATTCACTCTCCACCAATCAAGTGGATTGGAGTCCACAAGTAGAGATGGTACTTTACAGTAGCTTTCTATCTCATCTAGAGCTTGTGACAAGGATGACCTGGCTGGACGAGGGGGGGATGCAGACTCTACCTTGACCACATACACGTCTCCAAACAATCTGGACAGGCACCCTGATGACTCGGCACCACTGTCTGCAGTGTCTTTTTCTGTCTTGACAACAGCGACATCTTCGTCAACAGATGGGACTGGATTCAAATTGGGCAGGGGTGGGTCCATTGGTGCTGTGTTGGTTCAGGTTCCTGCTTCACCTTTGTCAGTGGCTGAAAAATGAAAATAGAGATTGCATTGTTTTCATAAATTCATGTACATGAAATATAAACTTCAGAAGAAAAATATACAAATTTCAAAATTGTCATTCATAACTGATAAATTTCATTCTAATTATCCCCCGCCGCGCGAAAGCGCGAAGCGGGGGATATAGTATTCACGACCGTCCGTACGTCCGTCCGTACGTCCCACCTGTTTGTTGCCGCGATATCTCAAGAACTAAACACTGGATTGTCTTCATATTTGGAACTATGGTGTATATACAGACACCGCAGGCACCAGTCGGTTTTGGTGACCTTGACCCCATTTTCAAGGTCACAGCAGGCAAATCTGCTTTTGGAGTTGGAAAACGGTGTTGCCGCGATATCTCAAGAACTAAACACTGGATTGTCTTCATATTTGGAACTATAGTGTATATACAGACTCCGCAGACACCAGTCGGTTTTGGTGACCTTGATCCCATTTTCAAGGTCACAGCAGGCAAATCTGCTTTTAGAGTTGGAAAACGGTGTTGCCGCGATATCTCAAGAACTAAACCTCTCGATTGTCTTCATATTTGGAACTATGGTGTATATACAGACACCGCAGACACCAGTCGGTTTTGGTGACCTTGACCCCATTTTCAAGGTCACAGCAGGCAAATCTGCTTTTGGAGTTAGAAAACGGTGTTGCCGCGATATCTCAAGAACTAATCGCTGGATTGTCTTCATATTTGGAACTATAGTGTATATACAGACACCCCATACACCTGTCAGATTTGGTGACCTTGACCCCATTTTCAAGGTCACAGCAGGCAAATCTGTTTTTGGAGTTGGAAAACGGTGTTGCCACAATATCTCAAGAACTAATCGCTGGATTGTCTTCATATTTGGTACTATGGTGTATATGGCGGGGGATATTTCGTCACTCTGTGACAAATACTTGTTATTTTTTACTTTCTTAATACAGTGAGTTAGTATATGGAATATGGCCTGTGATATTCAAGTTTAATGGGATAGAATAAACTAGATATACATACACAATTGCTATCCCAGTACTCAGCTACAGATGTTGATAGATCTGTTAAGACAGAAGCCTTTTCATCATCCTTCAAGAAGGGCAGGGACTTGAATCTTGGATCTACTGCTGATGCAGTATGTAGAATTTGCAACACTTCTGGTTTTGTATACCTCTTGTTGAGATCTGCAAAAAGGGCTGTCTTGACCTCTTTCACAAAAGGTGGATCTTCATCTTTGATGAACATCTGAGTCTTTATCAAATGGAGCATTGGGGCAACGATGGACAGTGTTGGAAACTTCTCCTCACAAAGGACTTCAGTTGCTCCTTCTAAGTTTTGGATGTCTGTCTCGCTGAGTGTATTGATATCTGTTTCCTTTCTCTTGATTTCCTTAGTTGCAATGAGAGTGGCATATATGGCAGGCTGAAGTTGGAGGTAACTTTGAATCATACTGTGCTCCTGTGAAAGAACGCCACTATTGTCCTGACCCTTCCCAAGAGTGGGGCTACTCTGGGTAACTTGAGTCCTTTTTGGGTGGCCAAATTCAAAGTATGAGCAAAGCAGGATATGTGTTTCATGTCTGCCACCTCCGCCGCTATCCCTGTATTGGCAGCATTATCTGTGACAAGGTCAGTCTGTTTATGCTGTAGACCCCACTCTTCCAATGCATCTTTCAGCACTTTACCAATGTTTACCCCTGTGTGTGACTCCTCGATTATTCTTGTCCAACCATCAGTGGTCAACGAAACTGCTTCTGCCTGACTGAGTTTATCTATGACTTCTTGCTTTGTCTCCTCATACATTTCTGGAATTATTTTCTTTGATAAAGTTTTTCTGTTTGGAAGTTTGTACCTCGGCTCCAGAGTTTTAACTAAATTCACAAACCCTTCACTCTCAACGATTGAAAATGGCTGGAGATCTTTGACAATAAACTGAGCAAGAGCCTTAGTGATAGCCTTAGATCGTTCACTATTAGGAGGCAGTTTCTCTTTACGACGAAACATGTTCATGATATTCTCACCAGCAGAATTCTTCAACGACGATTTGGAAGTTTGAGGATCCAGTTTTGCCCTCTTGTGAATTTGAACATCTTCACTCGCGTGGCGTCTCTTCAAATGTGCTGCCTTTGTTTTGTCTCTCGACAGAAGGAAATGCTTCCACACAGCACTTTTAAATGATGCCAGAGGCTTTATAAACTCTGACACATCGCTTGCCTCACAAAGAGCCGCCATTTTAACTAGAGAGGCTAGACGAGATTAAACGTTGCATAGCAACCTCAAACATAGCGGTGTCCACGAGACAGCGTTTCTGGTTGTATTACGAGTAAATCTTTTGTTTCAGAACAGATTAATTTATTCAATGAAATGTATCGTTATTGTATCGATACAAAGAAACCATATCGATATATCGTATCCGATACCTAGAGATCGTGATTCGAATACATATCGATTAATCGTCACAACTCTAATATTTAAGTCTAACATAATAAGATATGGCATATCCAATACAGCCCGAAATAATAAACTTGTAAAAGAACCACATTATTACATAATAACCGCTAATGTTCAATTTATCGTATTTTTGCTATATTTTTGCTTAGCGGTTGCTATAATTTTGCTTAGCAGTTGCTATATTTTTGCTTAGCAGTTGCCCAAACGCTATACAGAGTATGCCGACCGGAGAATGCTAAATATGAAAGCATATTTTTATTTTTGGTAAGTTCTTTACTTGCACTGCAGTTGTCTATTATGAAAAGGGTTGATTCTCCTTTGTATTTTTCGTGACATACTCGTAAACAGTCTTGTTAACGATCGCCCGGATCAACTTTGTACACCCCGGGATCATTCATTACCCAACCTCTCGATAGGTATACTGACTAGTGAGGCTTCACCAGTAGATAAATAGCTTATTGAAAGCAATAGTAATCGTTACTAGTTTCGCACGAGTTGTGCTCATCAGACTGATTGCTTTGGGGCGTGTGCGTCCTTAGATACCTAATTAAACCGGTGAGGTCGTTAATTCCATAATTTGTAATCCTGTCAATGCTTATTTGATGGGTCACCGGTGTGTTGTTATGGTAACACGCTGGTGGTGGGTCGCCGGTGGTGTGACGTTATGTATGGTCGGCGGTTTTGGCAACTAACTGGTGCCGCCGGGGAGGGGTGGTCGCCGGTGGTTGTATTTAGCTTTGTAACTGTTTGATGCATTTGTGAAATGGTGGGTCGCCGGTTTGGATATACTTGCCTTCCCAAATTGTTGTTTTGGTCGCCGGTGTTATTTTCGGAATCTATGTTAACGGTGGCCTGGGTGGGTCGCCGGTGGCGGTTGTGAATGGTCGCCGGTTTATCAAAATTGGCCGGCGACTCACCGGTTTTAACAGACACCTATTTGGTTTTGGGATTGTTTTTAGAACACTGATTTGTTCTAATTAAAACAGTTATTTTGCAAAGATATTTTTAGGCAAGGATGCGAATTATATCCTATAATGAACATTAGTGTTTATAGTGGTATAACATTGTATGTTCTGTATGTGTCATATTGAACATAAGGAAAACGTAAGAGTGGAATAAAAGGTGATATTGACACGTGTTGTGTTTTTATTATGTAACAATGTTTAATTAAAATTGTACACTTATTCTGTACAATGTTTGGTCAATTGATGGCTTGTAGGGCACACTGGGCTTAATACAGGCGGGCTGCTGAGTATGCTGGTCACTTGATACTGGTACTGACAAGGTCAGTAACATACTGGTCTGTAAGATGTGGGTTGCTCCCGGTCGAAGTTCCCTATATTCTTCTAAAATTTTATCAAGTTCTGCGGTGATATTACCGGGTCGGCTTCTTGAGATGTTCCCTGTTTTGTTGGGGAAACACTGTCCATGGTTCAGTGTCCAGTTTGCCTCCTGCAATGAGGTAATTTTCCCATATAGTAAAAGGCAGCACCGGGATCCAAGGAAATGGAAAACGAGGATGATTGTTAATTGTGGTGTGGGATTTTTCACTCACTTTGTTGTCGCAGGACTTCCCTCCAGACTTCTTGATCAGATAGTCGCCGGGTTTATCGTTAGCTTCCAGGTAAGACCCATGGTTTCGCTTCATGTGTGCCCGTGCGTCATCAGGCCTCTTAAAGGATTTTGTGCAGATTGCACATTCAATCCTGTTTGAAGAATGGGTGGCGCTAAAATGGTGGCGCAAATTATCCCTATGGGTATTGTTCTTTCCACAGACTGCACAAGTGTGTAATTCCAACATCTTTTTTGGCTGTTGGTTTACAGACTAATAGACTGTTGTCATCATGACGTCACGCAACTTGGTTGTGTTGGAGTGTTTGTGACGTCACAATGCAGTATTGGCATTGTTGTGTGACCGGCGTATGCTAGTATTGTCGACTTAGAATGGGGCTGATTTATCAGAAAATAAAACAGCAAGTTGACCAAAAGAGGGGATAATCAGCCAACCATTCTGTCATCGAGACTGTGAGGGTGGAACGTTTTTAGCTCAAAGATCCACCTCAGTTCGAGTGATCTCCTCTTAACTGTGGTGTCAGTGGACTCAGGGTTTTCCTTGAGTTGTGCTATGATGTTATATCTAACATCTTTGACGCTGTGATCATCACTGTTAAAGTGATTGGCTACAAGTTTGTCTCTCTTGTAGCTGATGTCTGCAAAGTGTTCTTTCAGTCTGGTCTGAAATTCTCTTTTGGATTCCCCGACATATTGTTTCTTGCATTTATTGCAAGTAAGCAAGTAAACTATGTTTTTACTTGTACATTCAAACTTGTGGGTTTTGAATGTTTTGCCTAATGTTGAGCTGCAGAACGTATGTGTTTTGCTTAAGGAATTGCAAATTTTGCATCCTACTCTCTTGCAATTCTCATCTATGAAGTTGACTACCTTGCCACTTATTTGTGGTTTAGTGGGTGGGTAGGTTAATACTGTCCTGACTAGGAGATCCTTGATTGTAGGATTCCTTCTGTAGGCCGATACATGGGGAATTGAGAAACAACTTTTGCAAGTGTCAGATCGGGTGAGTAGATGCCACTGGTTTCTGATGATCCTGTTGAGCTCCATGTTCAGTGGATTGTAGTGACTAATGAGCACCTGTTTCCTGATTGGAGCAGGCTTGGGTTTGGTTGCTAAGAGTGATTCTCTTTTGCACGCATCTGCCCGGGATTTGTTTTGTTGTAGTGTCTTTTTTGGGTAGCCCCTTTTGAGGTAGTAGTTAATGAGATTTCTACTGTGTGTGTCATAATCTGATTCAGAACAGCAGATTCTCCTGAGTCTCAGGAATTGGCTGAATGGCCCTTTCGTTTTAATGTGACTGGGGTGACAAGACATGTACAGCAGATAGGAGTGTGTGTCCGTGGGTTTGTTGTATAAATTGAACTGCAGTTTGCATTCCTTTTGGTTGAAAGAGACCCACGTGTCCAAGAAGGCCACTATATTCCTGGAAAATTCTGCGGTGAATATAATGGAATGGTGTGCATTATTAAGATAGTTAATAAATGCTGCTAGGCGGGTTTCTCCTAGTGTCCAAATCATGAAAATATCGGCAATAAATCGGGTGTAAAAGTCCGGCTTATCAAGGTGCCCAGATAGGAGTTTAGTCTCTAATTCTCCCATAAAAATGATGGGGCGACTTTGGTCCCCATAGCTGTGCCTCCAACTTGTAGATAATGTTGGTTATTAAACACAAAATTGTTATTGTGTAAGACAATTTTTAAGAGAGAAAGTAAACCGGTGGGCGAAAGTTGCCAGTCTGGTTTAAATTTCTGAATGGCTTGTGAAACTGCTCTTAGACCTTCACCGTTTGGTATATTTGTGTACAGCGAGGTAACATCCATAGTAACCAACATGATATCTGGTTGTCTGGGAGATTAAGTGATTCTAAACTCTGTATGAAGTGTGTTGTATCCCTGAGGTAACTGGGATATTTGCTGACAAATGCTTTGATGTGTTCGTCTACAAAGCTACTAATGTTTTCAGTAGGTGTGCCATTCCCACTAATGATGGGGCGGCCCGGTATTTTTCCTGGTAATAAACATTTGTGTATTTTCGGCAGCAGGTAAAATCTGCCTGCTTCTGTGTTTTGTGGTAAGAGTCCCATAAAACATTTGTGTGATAGTTCTTCTTTATGGAACAGATTGGTTAGTTCCTTAGCAAGGATTTCAGAAAATCTTTCTGTGAGGTCATTGTCTAATTTGACATAGAACTTAGTGTCAGAGAGCTGTCTTTCGGCCTCTTTAATGTAATCAGTAGTGTTCTGTATTACTACTGCCGAACCCTTATCAGCTTTTATTAATGATGATTTCACGTTTTTGAGCTGTTGTTGTGCAGTACTTTGAGCGCCGGTGATGTTCTGGCGTCTGAATTTTATATTACCAAGTTTGTAAAAGTCATTGGAGACTGCTTTGATAAAAGACTCAAGTGTTGGGTCAGTATAGGGTCTGGGGGTCCAAGTGCTTTTGGGACCGAATTTGCGATCCACTTGGTTTTGGAATGGGTCTAAAGTACTATCATTCGGAGAGTCATGGAAAAAGTGTGTAAGACGTAATTTCCTGAAAAATTGTTTCAGGTCAGAGAAAGTTTTACTTTTGTCAGTAAACCTGGGGGTGGGGCTTAATGTGAGTCTCTTGTTTAGAACCTCTAATTCGGATTGATTAAGGTCATAATTGGAAAGATTGATAACAAAGTTGTCCTGATAAGATTCACCAGTTTTATTATCTGAATTATTGTTTAGATTCAGGTTGGAAAGTTAATTGCACAAGCTGTTGTTGTTAAAGTTAAGGTGTTTAGACAACAAGTCCAAGCCCCGTTTCAAGTCACGAGAAGTGTTGCCTTGGTTACCCCTGTTGGGGCGGAAGTTCTGTTGTGGTCTTCATGGTCCACGTGCTCGATCACGTGATGGTTGTCTCAAGCGGTGATACTTGGGAGATTTTGCCCAGACTTTTACGCCCGATTTATTGACGATATTTTCATGATTTGGACACTAGGAGAAACCCGCCTAGCAGTATTTATTAACTATCTTAATAATGCACACCATTCCATTAAATTCACCGCAGAATTTTCCAGGAATATAGTGGCCTTCTTGGACATTTGGGTTTCTTTCAACCAAAGTGAATGCAAGCTGCAGTTCAATTTATATAACAAACCCACTGACACACACACCTATCTGTTGTACACGTCTTGTCACCCGTGTCACATTAAAACGAAAGGGCCATTTAAGCCAATTCCTGAGACTGAAGAGAATCTGCTCTTCTGAATCTGATTATGACACACACAGTAGAAATCTCATTTTGTGCAGCAAACAACAACCAACAATGGAATATAATATCATAATTTATTTACACTGGCGACAAAGGGGGGCTACCTCGGTTGCTGGTGCTAGTGGGTCGTAAACCCGAGTGATAGGAATAGAGAAAGAGTACCCCGATGATCGTGGATCCTGGTTTGATAGCTCGTTAGTGGGTCGTCAACCCGAGTATTGTTGTGGATTAATCTGGGATCCAGGATCCCAGTATTAGTAGTGATGTACCCTTGGAGGTCGTGAAGCCCCAGGTGTTAGGTTAGGGAGAGATATATGGTAAATTTGACATTAACTACTACCTCAAAAGGGGCTACCCAAAAAAGACACTACAACAAAACCAATCCCGTGCAGACGCGTGCAAAAGAGAATCACTCTTAGCAACCAAACCCAAGCCTGCTCCAATCAGGAAACAGGTGCTCATTAGTCACTACAATCCACTGAACATGGAGCTCAACAGGATCATCAGAAACCAGTGGCATCTACTCACCGGATCTGACACTTGCAAAAGTTGTTTCTCAACTCCCCATGTATCGGCCTACAGAAGGAACCCTACAATCAAGGATCACCTAGTCAGGACAGTATTAACCTTCCCACCCACTAAACCACAAATAAGTGGCAAGGTAGTCAATGAGAGTTGCAAGAGAGTAGGATGCAAAATTTGCAATTCCTTAAGCAAAACACATACGTTCTGCAGCTCAACATTAGACAAAACATTCAAAACCCACAAGTTTGAATGTACAAGTAAAAACATAGTTTACTTGCTTACTTGCAATAAATGCAAGAAACAATATGTTGTGGAATCCAAAAGAGAATTTCAGACCAGACTGAAAGAACACTTTGCAGACATCAGCTACAAGAGAGACAAACTTGTCCACTGACACCACAGTTAAGAGGAGATCACTCGAACTGAGGTCGATCTTTGAGCTAAAAACATTCCACCCGCAAGGTCTCAATGACAGAATGGTTGGCTGATTATCCCCTCTTTTGGTCAACTCTCGATAGGTATGTTTTATTAACGTTTATAGTCGGGCACAGAATAATAATATGATCGAAAAAATCCTGATAATGACTTTGTAAAATATCTAGAATAAAAGCTGTTTTTTCCACAACCCGTTTGCCCGCAGATGATAGTGCAGTGCGGTTCTTTAGGTAAAAGATTATTAATAGATCGCTTGCACAAATCGTCCATTCTGTATATTAAGTTGCGCGTCCATAATCACGTGCAAATATAAGTTTAATTTACCAGCCGCTTCCTGGAGCTTCGTCATCTGCATAGTAACACCCTCGCTAGCATTTTCTATTCTCCCCCCACTGCCGTGTAGTTGGTCATTGTCCCCGGGCTTGCATGTCGAGCCATAGTGCATACTTCATGGCTAGGAATTCAGCCATCGATACATCCCCGAGAGACATCCGGGCTTCGTTTTATAGAAGGGAGTTTTTTAATCTCATCCCACTGTTGATATGCTCGCATGCCTTGACTATATAGTTAATTAGGCACGCCCTCGATAGTCAATTCTACTTTTGTAATCTTGAGGTTGTAGAACTTCTCGGTATCTCTTGCAAATGTATCAGAGGGGTCCTCGAACAACATTAAAATACCCTTCAACGATCTAGCGGGGAAGTTTAGATTGATATTCCACGTTGTATCTCTTTTGTTCCTGGTGATCTTTCGATGTCGAAGCACGCGATCGTACAAAATGGCTAAACTTCCGGTATACTGGTTACGAATTTGTCTGGCTAATTCAGGATCTGTTATCATATCATACTCCAGTGAGATATTGTCAATAGAATAGCTAGTACCATCTTCAGCAGCTTTGATTACTCTGCCGAAGTCATTAAAAGTGAGTTCGTATTCTAACCTATTGCCTAGGGATGCTTGATAAAAGGGCATGTGACTATCTAGTAATTCAAAGTCTAGCGGAATATAGAATCTAAACTAATGCATCGGCAACAGCCTTATCTCCTACGACGGGCTTATCGCCACTATCAGCACCTACGCTCAGTCTCAGTGTGTTCTGATTACAAATATCTTGGTATTGTAAGTTTTCCTGTTTTTTAGCCGTTCTCCAGAGATCCATGTAACAGAAATATACATTGTTGTCGACAATACTCAAAACTTCATTGCCGCTAATTTTAATCGCGATTTTCTTAACAGTCCCACGACCTATGTTCTAAACGAGCTCTATTCTAGCGTCAGTAGAATTTAAACCAATTGTAAATGATAGTCATGCAGTTCCTGGAACTAACACATCGTGTGCGCCGAGATTAGGAAAGCGAACCAGAAGTGGTTGACACTGATCAATGGTACTCGGGTTATTAGTTAAAGTTACAGACTGACGAATTGCTTTGACCCCAAATGGATCCCGAAGTCTACGTTGTGGGTTTAACTTGCGTCCGTATTGAGAAGACATTATTATATTGAAATTATGTTTACTTATGTTTAATATAAAAATGGATGATTTTAATCTAGATAACTTTGATAATCCAAGAACAATCAAAGAGATGACTGATGAAACCAGCTTTATGAATCTTAACGATGAACTTTTGCAATCAACCGTTAATGATTATTACAATGCCTTAAAAGAAAGTCCTATTGGTCGTGACTATTCAAAGTTTACGATAGATAGTAAAGGAATATTGCGACTGCGTGGCTCTCCAGATATTGATCTTATGAATTCTCGTACTCGTAAGCCCCTAGCCTTGTCTATGATAGCCGCTAAACATGGCATCAACACTGTTCGTGATGAATTAGGTTTTGTAGACTACTCACGAGAAAAACTTTCTGCGAAGAATACTAAGGTTCTTCAGTCTGTGCGTACTAAACTCGGTAACATAGATAAAGATAATTTGGAAGAAAGTTCGAAGCTGGCCTCGGACGGACTCGGAGAAATCTTGGATACCTACTACAATAATTCCATGTTACAGGTATCACCATACTCGGAGTACAGTTAGGGAATTACGAAGCCTTGACAAGGCAATGCAAACAATGCGTGGAGAACTCATCAATAATATAACCAAGCTATCCGAACTCGACAAGCACATAGCTTATGAGAAAACAAAACTTGAACAGGCGGGTGATGAATTCAGTAGACACCGCATTGCAGAAAGATTACGTAACTTAGAAGACGAAAGATCAGCCCGCCTTGAAGCAGCGTCGAGTAATAGAAAGGCACTTCATTCACAAATCAGTCGAATTCGTGAAACTATCAATCAAGTCCTCAACGATGATACCACACTGGCCGATAAAATTAAAATATGGTTCAGAGAACAGGGGATAACCATTGCCAGTATTTTAACCGCATTGGGATTTATTATATCAACTTTGACTCTCGCCTTAACCGGTGGTACAGGCGGTACAGGAGGTGGCACACCACCTAGTGATAAAAATGGTTTGAAAGAGTGGATAAAAAGCATTTAAAAGCATTAGGAGAAGCACTGGGAAAGCCGCGTCTGCACTTCCCGGTATAATAGGTAGTATTATTTCCTGGCTCTTGAATTTATTAGCTAAGACCACCACTTGGCTTAGTCAAAACTTGTGGGCACTGATCGTAGCAATTGCTGGGCTGTTGTACGTATCCGCTAAAGACTATTAAGAACTATTTATCCAAATCATGAGTAAACCAGCCGCGACTCCACCTACTATAAGCGCTGTTTTTTCATCGATATGTTGTTGATTTTTAGCGGCAATATGTGGTGGCACTTATGGTTGTGCGTCAGCAGATGCGTCAGTAGATGTTTGTGAAACGTGGTCTCTGTGGCTTGACTATTCCTGTTTTGCCTGTGTTTGTTTGCGTTATTAATTCAGTGTTGATATCTGAATTTATACCTGGTATTGTTGTCCGGAAGCAATAACAATTTTATTATTAAATCTGATCACTTGACTGATCTTAAGTTCCATATTACTCGGAGACATGTATAGTCCCGGCGCATAAACGTAGTCTACTTTGGATTGAGCGTACTGTAATACATCTTGATAACGCTTTATAGAAGATGGAATATCAACGGATGAATTAATAGCATCCTCTACGTTTGCGACAAACTGTTTTTGCACATCGAGCGCCGTCCCAGAACCAATTATTTCTGTTCGTGTTTGCGATTGTGAACCAAGAATTGCCCATACATAAGTTCTTATTGATTCATAAACTCTTACAACTCCTGGGTTAGTTAAATTATTTTCTGTTTTATCATTAAGAAATTCATTCCAAGCGTTCAGTTGCACAAATTTTGTAACAATATAAATTAAACCACTCTTAAAACTCATAAGATCTCCTCTCCAACCGTTACTAGAAAGTTCCTAGCCATGATAAAGATTATGCATTCTTACAAAAAGATTGTTTTTCTGTAACAACTTAAATGGATTGAATGGTTGATGATTTTTTTTAACCAAATCATCGCTTTCTTCTTTAACACCTAGACCATGGTTAAGTCCTTTAATACGCCAATCTTTACTCGTAGAAATATTAAATTCCTGACAAATACGCTCATACACGAACCCATTATTTGTGGAATTCCATGCTCGATCCTGCGGTAATGGAGCAATAATTTCTTTAAGTATATGTCTAATCTGATAGTACACGTGAAATGATAAAACAGACTTATTTAGTTCAAATCCTGGGGCATAAAGAGATACACCACATCCTGTTGTGGCACACCATATGACAAAGTTTAACTGGTTCTGCCAAAATTGCATCGGATTGTGGAACCAATCGTGCACCATTTTATCGCTAGATGACATGACCCTGTATTTTTCAAAGATATCAAGGAATTTAACAAAAAAAATAGCACCAGAGGCACTTACTAAAATCAACTGATTAGTAATGTAAGTTGATTTCATATTTAAGTTATGATATAGTATCTTGGTATATTTAATATGTATGTTACACTCCCAGGAATAACAAATGGTCAGTCTATTCAACTGCTTCATACTATCGATAACTCGGATGGTCAACTTGAAGTCGCTCTCTGCGATGTAACGTATTACCCGCGGTGGACCAATATAAATGCTGCAAGAGATGATAATGAGTTAGTACTATTTGATGATAACACTCACATTATTATACCTGATGGGTATTAAAGCGTATGCTCACTCAATGATGAAAATTTTAAGCCTTTGGGAGCTAGTCTCACACAAAATGAGTCGAATGGGATACTGATTTTAATTGCTGGAGAAAGGGAAATATTTCTTGAAAAGAACATAGCCAATACACTTGGATTTTATTGGCTAAACCCAATAATACCACCCAACGCAACACGGCATGGAGTTAAATTACCCGATTTAGTTCCCTATAAAGAGTTGTGTATCCATCTTGATCAGATAAGTACGATGGATAATATTCAACTAGAAAGTCCTTCAACTATGCTTAGAGCTATTCCAGTCAAAGAAGAAAAATATAATAGTGGTAGAATAGAATCTTTCTCAACATTACAATATAAAAAATTAAAGCGGGGTATTATTTCAGACCTCTAAAGTTCTGTATTAGATGTAAAACACCAACCTGTACATATAGGATACTTGAGTGTAACACTCCATGTTATTAATAATTGTTGATTCCATATTTAAGTTATGATATAGAATATTTGTATATTTCATATGTATGTTACACTCCCAGGAATAACAAATGGCCAGTCTATTCAACTGCTACATACTATTGATAACTCAGAAGGACAACTTGAAGTCTCTCTATGCGATGTAACATATTACCCGCTTTGGACCAATATAAGTGCTGCAAGATATAATAATCAGATATTTATCAATAGAAAACGTCGCTTTATACCTGATGGGAATTACAGTGTATGCTCACTCAATGATGAATTCTTTAAGCCTTTTGGAGTTAGTCTCACACAAAATGAGTCGAATGGGATGCTGATTTTTAACGCTGGGGAAGATGAATTACCTATTGCCCCAAACATAGCAGAAACACTTGGACTTGTAAACAACTTAATACAACCCAACGAAACAGTGCATGGAATTAAATTGCCCGATTTAGTTCCCTATAAAGAGTTGTGCATCCATCTTGATCAGATCAGTATGACAGATAATATTCAACTCGAAAGTCCTTCTACTCAGCTGAGAGCTATTCCAGTCAAAGAAGAAAAATACAATAGCGGGAGAACGGAATCTTTCTCATCATTACAATGTAAAAAATTAAAGTGGGGTATTATTTCAGATCTCAAATTCTCTTTCAGATTAAATCCTCCTTGGGGCACTTATTGCATTTTCCTGGCTCAAGAAAATCTACATGACATAGTTGTAACCATTTTCCTTAATAAAAAATGTTACCACACAAAAAACTTCGTTTTTGTATGATATACGACCACCCTTACAGGGCCTCACCCTCCGTGGCGCATCACGCCAGGGGAAACAACTCTCACCCAAATTAATTTCCTTTATGTCATACGACTGACAGGACGTTTTTGATTATTCAAGAAAAAAGTTTCAACAACGAAATCGTTCACTGAGACACCATGACTGACCAAACTGTATGTATGGTACATTTATTTCCTTGCAAAGGCGTAATACCTCGCATTGTAAAGTTATAGTGTTGTTATTCTAATAGAAGAAACGCCACGTGTACGGTGCATTTGAATTCAAATGGCTGTAATGGCGTCCATTGTGTGGTTCCACTGTCTGACACATGTAACACCAAGGCCATCAAAACGGCTTGGGGTTTTGTTATATCATACAGAATTGAACTGCAGGCTTTCCTTTACATAAACCCAAGGTGGTGTGCTAGATTATAACTACACTTACCTTTTTTATGGGTTTTTTACACCTTAGCGCGTAACACACCCCTTTGGTGTTAAAATATACTACGGACATTGATTATTAGTATCGCGTTACAAATCGCATTCTACATTACGCCTTTGCTTCTGTTTTCACAATTTTGCATGTATCTTTCCGACCTTTAATATCTCACTGATACACTATTTCCCGCCCCAACCCAACTCAGAATTTACGGTCTTTTTAACAGACCTTCAAACTTTGTTCGGGATGTGGGTCAAACATCCCACCCCAGGACCAGCATGATAGCTGCCTGAAGTGTTTGGTTGAAAAGGGGCATGATGACCAGTC
Organism: Haliotis rufescens; assembly: GCF_023055435.1. Taxonomy (NCBI): domain Eukaryota; kingdom Metazoa; phylum Mollusca; class Gastropoda; order Lepetellida; family Haliotidae; genus Haliotis; species Haliotis rufescens. The sequence goes on from NW_025963979.1 coordinate 1,529,958, forward strand.
ATGCCCCTGTGCCGGGCGTTTACGCTGAAAACTATGAAGCAGCGGCACGCCAACCACATACACTAGAAGAGTCAACTTGAGGCCGGGGTGGACATACATTCTAAAAAGGCCATTCCCCCCCCCCCCCCCCCCCCCCCACTCCAAAAAGGGTAAAAATAAGGCGAAGTATACGTCTTCTGCAACGGTCTCCTCCGCCCACTCTCCGAGGGCCGGGGGAGAAGGGCTCTAGGGTCCCCGAGGTTCCCACACCTGCACCCTCTCCTGCACCCTCTTTGGCAGACATCTCTGCTTTGTTTAAGTCGCAGATGGCGTCGATGATGGAGGAGGTCAAGTCCCAACTCCGAGAGGAGCTGCAGGCTGGGCCTTCCCCGTTGTCGGCCGAGGCAGGCCACTTGACCTCGGGGACGATCCAAGACCGGGCTGCGGCTCCGGCTCGAGGTAGCTCCCCAGCGGAGGGGTGGCTGGCGCTGGCCCGTTCACTTCCTCCACACCTTTTTCCCTAGCGAAGTCAGACGCCTTCTCTGAGGCCCAGGCTTCCGCTAGTGGATCTGTGGCCCAGAGCCAGGTGGGTTCCCTTGATGCCCGGGGATGTGAAGGCCCAGGCCTTCAGGCGTCCTATTCCTACCTCGTCCGCTTACTCTCTCAAAGACGAGTCGATTACGGTCGGCTTTGAATCGAGAGATTAGGAGTGGATGGAGGAGGGAGGGGATGACTCGCAGCTGCGGGAACATTTTCCCTCGCATCCTCGTTGAGGCACATACGGGACAAGATTGTCCAGGTACTGCCTCAGGTGGCTGTGCCCATGCCCGCGTCGGATCCGACTTAGTTCCGCCTTCCGGGGGACGCCTTTGCTCCTAGCAAGGTGCCCCAGGCGCGGCTCCGCATCTTGTCTTCCTTGGCACACGAGGTCATCGATCCTCTGCTGTCGGGTGCCCGCAGGAAGTTCGACCTGCCCGAACTCATAAAGCGGTACCCGTTAGCAGAGGACGGTGATTTTGAGGTGCCAGTGGTGGACTAGTGCGTCTGGACTTCTGTCACCCTGGCTCAGGCCAAGCAGGGCTGGCTGTTGCCCCCCTTTCCCATGTGCGGTGCGGAGCTGAAGGCTGCATACGTTTGCTTCGAGGAGCAATACTGTAATGCATGTCAGCAGCTTCGCATATCCGTACACTCCGCCTATCTGTCTGCAGTACAGAGGGAGCTAGTGGGAGAGGGGCCGGCTGACTCCTCGGAGTTGGCTCCGCAACTGACAGAGGTTCATAGTCATCTTGCGAGGGACGCTATCCGTAGCTGTGCCTCGCAGAAGATGTGCGCTGTTATGGGCATGCGCAGGCTGAGACCTCGCCAAGACCTCCTTGCTTTGCCATATAAGATGGGTGCTACCCTCTTCCCTGGGGCTCAGCAGGTGGTCCGAGAGGCCGCTCAATTGTATGCCTCCATCAAGGACTCTAAGGCCTTGTTGGAGGTACCAAGCGTTAAACCACATAAGCGGACCTCTCCGCTTGATTCCTCCTACGCTGACGCGCCGGGTCAGAAGTCCACGCCTACTTGGAAGCAGCCGCTTCCTTCAGGTAAGGGCGCCGGGAGGAGCAAGCGAGGCAGGGGCCGGGGCAAGGCAACTTGTCGAGGCCAGCAGCCTTTTTCGCGGGGCCAGGAACCCATCAGTTCCCCATTTGTGCCCGAAGAGCCCCGGGTGGACCCCCAGTTGCAAGTTATCGAACTGTCGACAGCCGGGGTCCACTGCCTCAAGCCGGATGTCCCCGTAGGCGGCCGACTGGCTCTATTCCTGAAGGAATGGGAGACAGTTACATCCAATCCCTGGACCCTGTCCACTCTAAGGGATGGCCATTTCCCTTGGAAATATCATCCGCCCCCCTTCTCCGGGATAAAGCACACTCTGGTGCCTGCTACCCGAGAGAAGGCGGAAATCCTCCATGCCGAAGTCGACGCACTTCTTATGAAAGCTGCGATCGAACCAGTTCCAGTGGGACAGGAAAGTAAGGGCTTCTACTCGACATATTTCCTTGTCACCAAAAAAGACGGAGGGTTCAGGCCTATTCTCAATCTGAGAAGGCTGAACAAGCTTATAGAGGTACCGTCCTTCAGGATGGAGACACTGCGCTCAGTGATCTCAGCTGTCGAGACAGGAGAATGGCTAACGTCAATAGACCTAAAAGACGCCTATCTCCACGTACCCATGCACCCCGAGTTCAAGAAATACCTGAGGTTTTCTTTTGATGGGAGGTGTTATCAGTTCAGGGTTCTACTATTCGGGATCTCCACGGCCCCGAGGGTGTTCACCAAGCTGATGTTGATTCCTGCCCAAGTGGCCAGGTCGAAAGGTCGGTTCTGCCATCTGTACCTCGACGACTGGTTACTAAGAGCTCTATCGCAATCCCTGAGTCAGATAGCTACACAGGAAGTGATAGACATTGTGATCACTCTAGGGTGGATAGTCAATCTCAAGAAGTCAGATCTGAGCCCTACTCAGAATCTTGTCTTCCTAGGGGCGAACTTCAACACAGTGAGCGGACTTGTATCTCTCTCACAAGATCGCATAGTCAAGGTCAGAAGTGTTACTTCCCAGTTCCTTCTGTCCACAAGACACACTGCTCGTACATGGCTCCAGTTACTGGGCAACATGGCGGCGACAGTGGATGTGGTTTGGCGGGCGCATTTGAGAATGAGACCCATTCAACAAGCGCTCTGTCGACTTTGGGTGAACTCGGAAGATCTCGAGACTGTTCTCGAGACTCCGCAGTGGCTCATTACACGCCTTCAGTGGTGGACCGATGTCGGGAATCTGTCCCGGGGGCTCCCCCTCGACACTCCCGTTCCGTCTCTCACAGTTCAAACGTTCTGAACAATCACACTGCCTCGGGACTATGGTCCAAGCAGGAGATCAATTCTGCATATCAATGTATCAATGTGCTAGAACTGACAGCGGTCAGGTTGGTGTTCCAACGCTTCCTGGATCTGCTTCGTGGCCAAGTGGTTCGTCTAGAGATGGTCAACCAAACAGCGATGACTTACATCCGGAAGCAGTAATATCCAGTAATACTCAGGTTTCTGGCTCAGCCTCCTGTTTTATTACCTTTATGACCGGACCTCCTATCCCAGAACGGCGCACTCCACCCGAATCCCAGGATTCAGTGGGTGGCTTGGCCACTGTCAGGAATGCCTCCAGAAGAGCGGTATTCCTGCACGAGTTGCAGACACAATACTGGCTTTTTAGACCGCCTTCCGGTTATACTGCTCAGTAATGGTCCGGATTGTATCTTCTGCGGTCAATAAATATCAGTCCTTACTACTCGATAATACTCGTATTTGCACACGCACTTCTTCGATCCTCGAGGACCCTCTGGCCTAGCTCAGCGCGGTTATAGTCTCTTGTGATCTACGCCCCTATATCACTTGTTCCAAAATGTGTGTGTGTGGGGGGTGTGTTTCGAGTTCTCGAATATGATCAGCCACAAATAATGGCTATTTCATAGTATATGGTCGTCCACGCCCTGTCTCTAGCCCCCGCCTCTCGACGGTGGTGCCTCACGATAAGGTTGGTTCCACACGATGTATTTATTTATGCTTGTTGCTGACGGATGCCACTTCCTAGATTCTTCTTTAGGAGTCTATCTTGATGCAATAAGTGCCCCACGGAGGATTTAATCTGAAAGAGAATTTTACAAACCTGTAGAGGTTATGAATTCTCTGATGAGATCCTCCTTGGGGCACGTCCAGCCACCTCCCCACATTCCGTCAGCATTAGACATAAGGAAAGTGATTTGGGTGAGAGTTGCTTCCCCTGGCGTGACATGCCGTGGAGGGTGAGGCCCTGTAAGGGTGGTTGTATATCATACAAAAACAAAGTTTTTTGTGTGGTAACATTTTTATCCCCCCGGCATATAATGCGGGGGGATAAAGCGATAAGCCAGTCAGTCCGTCCGTCTGTCCGTCCGTCCGTCTGTCTGTCCGTCTGTCCGTCTGTCCGTAATCATTTCCTTTTCCGGGGCAGAATTCGAAAACCATTCAAGTGTATTTGATGGAAACTTGGCAAATCTATCAGGCACATACTGAAGTGGTGCCATTTGATAATTTGGGATTTTTCTAATTTATATTTTTTTATTTTTTTATGGAATGAAGTTGGACATACACGCAATTGGGGATGGGGTTCGTTTCCGGGGCAGAATTCGAAAACCATTCAGTGTATTTGATGGAAACTTGGCAAATCTATCAGGCACATACTGAAGTGGTGCCTTTTGATATTTTGGGATTTTTCTAATTTATATTTTTTTAAATTTTTATGGAATGAAGTTGGACATACACTCAATTGGGGATGGGGTTCGTTTCCGGGGCAGAATTCGAAAACCATTCAAGTGTATTTAATGGAAACTTGGCAAATCTATCAGGCACATACTGAAGTGGTGCCTTTTGATAATTTGGGATTTTACTAATTTATATTTTTTTAAATTTTTATGGAATGAAGTTGGACATACACTCAATTGGGGATGGGGTTCGTTTCCCGGGCAGAATTCGAAAACCATTCAGTGTATTTGATGGAAACTTGGCAAATCTATCAGGCACATACTGAAGTGGTGCCTTTTGATATTTTGGGATTTTTCTAATTTTTATTTTGAACCAAGTCCTATTGGTGTTTCCAGACTGACCAGAGTAACTTGCAGGTATTTTCAAAGTTTGAAAAGAATTGTATCTCATTTAGTTATTGTTTCTTGTAATTTGTCATTTGTTTACATAAAAAAAAAACCCACAGAAACACACTTGTTTTACTTTCCATTTCATATGGATGCGACCATGTTGGATCTTTTGTGGTTAAACAATGTATACTTCTTAAAGAACATTCAAATGTTGACTCATTACATACAGAATTGCACATTTACTAGTGATTGTTTACAGACAGCTGCCGGGGGGATATGTCATCTTTCTGATGACTCTTGTTTATTAAGGAAAATGGTTACAACTATGTCATGTAGATTGCAATAAGTGCCCCAAGGAGGATTTCATCAGAGAATTCATAACCTCTACAGGTTTGTAAAAATTTCTGTATTAGATTTAAAACATCAACCTGTACATATAGGATACTTGAGTGTAACACTCCATATTATAAATAATGGTTGATTCATTAGTCCCTGGAACACATATCCTTAGACAATGTAATACAATTGCGCTTTCCGATCTTGGAGACACAGAAGGATTCGGTAAACCTGGTATCGATGGCAAGTTATACGCTTTACACTTACAAGATAATGTATACAAGCGGAAAGAAGTTGCATTCACAGGTAATCTAGGAGATTTAAGTGATGTCGACGTTAGTAGATTTAATAAAAACACTTCGTACAATCTTACTCGCAACGATGATAATAAATGGACTATGATCGAAGAAAAATCAAGTAGCTATTGAATATCGTCATTACCCCACCGTATGTGATGATGGGTAAGGGACATCAATTAACTAAGATAATAAATAGTGGGATCGTACTCGCGGCTTATATCTCCTCAAAACGAAAAAGTGTGTTAGTCTCTCCCCTGCCAGAAAACCCAGGTCATATGTTATTGAGTGGTCCGGCAGTAAAAAATGTTAGTTTAAATTTGGTAACTGAATTCAATGATATTAAAGATAACTTGAGTGCAATACCTAATCTTTCTACGCTTATTATTGAAGTCTTGTTTGGAGATGTACCGGAAGATGCCTTTGAAATATTACCAGGTCTATCAATTAAATGGCTCAATCAACACGAGTGTCGACGTTGTAGTATTATTTATATGGGAGCATCACCCGTTGCAATCCTCGAGGGGGTCCAAATTATTTAAGGTGATAGCATTTCTCTTACTAAGATATTTATGACGTATAATATAAGGTTGATGTATACTCTCAAAACATTGAAGCAAGACCAACTAAAGACTATTATATGATATAATAATATACACAATGAGTTTATATCCGGCGCTCGATGAAGCGTCTGAAAAGATGGATACTGTTGATGGATTTCGATTACATCAAATAAGCGACATAAAACATTGAATAGAGAAGGAGAGGGAGTTGAGACTTGGATTGTATAAAAAGTACCGCAGAGCTGTGAATGCTCTTGAGGGAGTTGACACTGCGCTTGTAACAGCTGGCATGGGTGTTGGTTTATTATCAACTATAATCGCCACACCTATCGTACTTGGCATGGAAATAGCCCCCGGAGTCTCTGGACTGGCAGGAATAGCGATAAAATATATTTCTTGTATGTTGCAAAAGAAAGCATTAAAACATGATACTATTTGGATACTCGCCGAAGCAAAGTTGAACAGCATTGAGGATCATATTTCAACAGCACTGGCTGATTGTAAGATATCCGAAGAGGAGTTTCGTTTAGTTTTGTCAGAACTCACCAAATACAACGCAATGAAGCAGGAGATTCGATCAAATTCTCGTAAGACCAGTGGTATTAGCGAAGATGAGAAAAAAAAGTTCATAGAACAGGGGAGACAACTAGCGAGTCAATTATTCCGTGCCAAAACCAAAGAACTGGTTGGAGATTAAAAATAGATTGTTTCCTATAGCTGGATCACACCACAATAATTTAGTATAAGTATAAGTATATAATAATGGAGAATTACAAGCTAATCAAATGGCAAGAATTACCACAGGGTATATATTATATCAGTGATGTCAAACCAACCAAATACGATGATCAATTGTTTCTTTCCAATTTTGAAAAAGAGTATATAGTCTGGTCTCCTAGTAAAATGAACGAAGAACTTAGTAAAAATGTTGAATATCACTTTGTTCAAAATAATAGTATGCGTATGAGTAAAAATGATAGAGAATATTTTCATTACAATTTAGTTTAATCTCATGACGATTGTTGAATCGCATCATCATTTTTGCATAAAAATCTCTCTCTGTAGTAGCAGTATAGGTATATAAATCTGGCTCCAGTGGAATTGCGGCAGAACCCCCATTACCTATATTACTAAAGAAATTAATTAACATGCTCCCTTTGTCGAAATCTTATAGATCACGGTTAACCAATCAGTGTTCAAAAATGGGTAAAACAAATATTGCCTCCAAGTTTATTTTGCTGTCCTTGCAGATGGTAGCCCAGTCTCTGGTCACGCTCAGTTGCGTTGCGTATCATTCGGGTACTCACGAGGAAAAAAAAATAACAAAGGCAACAACCAGTCCCGTGGAATTGCTTTAGATCAGTGCCCCTTCAATTTACAAGATATCACAATAACTCCCGCTATCCATTATGCACTCTGCTGACATCCACACGTTATATGGGGCGGTCGGGTAGCCTAGTAGTTAAAGCGTTCGCTCGTCACGCCGAAGACCCGGGTTCGATTCCCGACATGGGTACAATGTGTGAAGCCCATTTCTGGTGTCCCCCGTAGTGATATTGCTTGAATATTGCTAAAAGCGGCGTAAAACCATACTCACTCACTCACTCCACACGTTATATGAAGGTTGGGGTAAGTTTTGATGTGGAAGGCAGTTTGGTAGGGGGTAAGGGACTGGGATTAAAACTAAACATTGTGCGCCTCCCGCAAAGTGAACTTATATACTTAACCGGAACTCCATTTGGAGACCTGTACCTATACTTAAACAATGCCCTGCAAACATTTTGTTTAAAGTGGGCAATTCCCGTCCGGTTTAAGTGTACTCCCCGAAAAAAGTGTAAACTGGGGTGTCATGCTGGATCTTAGGGTGGGAACATCTTAGAGGGCCTCTTCCCTGACCACTCCAGCAATCTGCTTATTGAATGCTTTTCTTTTGAGTTCAATTTGCTTAAAATTGCTGGCCCCTTGCCAGGTTTGGCAAGACAACATGTCTGACCACACCTATTTTGTATTTGGGAGTTTCAGCTGAGCGTAAGTTAGGCCTAGATAGATAATATCGTAATGTTCCTTTGTCCCCTTGGTACATCCAAGATAAATCACCAGGAACTTGGCTTGGGATGGCGGGCGATAAGTGTATCCACTGCCTTGCAAAAGTCCCTCCACTTCATTCCGCCCTTCACATGCCAGCGGGTACTCGTCAGTCGGGAGTCTGAGGTAGTGGCCAGATGGTCAAGGAATCTTTTTGTTGAAACACCCCATGCAATGTAACCTGCCATGTCAAGGAAAGAGAAATAAGAAAGGCATATGTTGGGTTCAAAGTCATAGTTGTGGCAGGACTTGTGGGCAGCCCTAAGCTATTATTATTATGAGTTATATTTGGTAACTTGAGTTACCAGCAAGCAGTAGCAGTAGCAGCAGCAGCAATGGGCAACTATGTTGCCCGCAGCAAAATACTAAGTTTCTGCTGAAAAGCAGACCTGAATTAAGTTAAGCCTAAAGGTTCCCATCCTCTGAGAAGCAGAGGGACTGAATAGATTCCCGCTGAAGAGCAGGGACCTGATAATTTTGATGATTACTTGGTGATTAAGTAAGTATTTACATTTGTAGCCCATAAGAAGCATGTGCTAAGCCCGCACCAAAGACCATGAACCATGAGGGCCCCCCTAACTAGCCACAGACATAAGAATTAAGTGTTACTTACTTGTTTATTACTTACTACCTACATTTGGCATCAGGGCTTCGCGGATTGAGCTCGTGAAAATTTGCAGTCCTTTGACTGAGAGGTGGACTCTGTCCCAGACCTACAGGGAACTATCCCCAGCACAAATCTTAGGATGCTGAATGTGCATCCCCCAAAGCTCCCTGACACAGTTGCCCAACCGTCTGTTCACCTTCTTCCTGGCCATTTCCACCGCATCATAGCAGTTGGCTCCATGCCAGTGCCTCCTTGGCAGCATGTCAGACCAAAGGATGGTGGTCTGAGGCATTAGCAGATGGAGCCTCAACATAACAAGGTAATGTCCAGGTACAGCTGGCAGGCCTTCCTCTTGCAAATGTCGTTGGAGCCCAGATGGTCCTGTTTGGCCCTGGGATGCTGGCCAGTCCTGGCTAGCTGTCGCTCAACAAGGGCATTAGCTCCTGCCACAGCTTCCCACCGTGAGCCATTCACAAGTAGTTGGAAGGCGGCCAGCCAGACTGGCTCTCTACCAGGAAGCGTTGGGGCCGGGGCCAAATAACTTGACCCTATCAGCCACACTGAAAGCAACACAAACAAGGCACAGTGGAATGGTCACGATTAAACAATGCAGTCAAGTGCACATTTTAGGTATGCGGATATATGATCTAAAGGAATCTGACCCCCATCTACCAAGCTGTTTGATTAAGTATTGACTCATGCCATTGACTGCTGCTGAGGTTGCTGCACCTATTCTGAAAGAATGAGAAGAGAAATCATTTGTGTTGAAGCCGCTGAGCGCCAAAGCCTTCTTTAGGACTGCCTGAAACTGATATCTTGATAGAGCTGTGTTGTTGATTTGAACAAACTCTTGAGTCAGCATCGGTTGGGCGGTCATGGAAATAACCCTTGACAGCTGTGACTGGGCACAGAGGCTGATGTGGAATAGATGCAAGGGTGATGGAAACCCTGTTTTGAGCCCCGTCACCTTTGGAGTGCCTAAGGATGAATGTTACCTGTCCCCGATCTGCTTGTAATATTATGTCCTTCATGGGAATGCCCAATTGGCCTGGTTTACTTTGTACCAGCTCACATGCTCTGAAAAATCCAAAGAAAGCAGCGGAAAACACAGCTGTGTAGAGTTTGGTTTCAGAGGTTGACATGCAAATAAATGGTAAACTTGAAATAATGGCTTGGAGCAAATTGACTGTAACAGGTTTGTGAGTGTCAGTGTTGTGCTTGCCCTTACTCTTACCAGATATGAGCTTACGCACCAAGAAATAATCGGTGCAGTCCAACATGCCCCTTAGCTTATGGTAGGTAGATATAGCAGAGACATAGGTTCTTACCATACTAATGGAGAATTCCTTCACTGACATAAAGCAGTGAAGTTGACGATGTGGTCAATTGGGACTGGCCATACCTGGGACAGCCCATGTGTTGTTCTAAAACCCTGCAGCACCTCGACTGCTGTCTCGTATGTTGACCATGTGTTACTGGCCAATGACTGTTTGAGTAGTCTTCGTGCTTCTTCATTTATAGCGTCCATATGTTGTGTGGCAGTGGCGTTTGAGCCAGGTCTGCTGTTGGTGCTGCTTCCCGAAAACGTGCCCACTGGAATCTCGAGAGAGCATCAGCAATGACATTTGCGTTTTTATTGATAAACTTAGCTTTAAAAAGAATGTTGTGCCTGAGGCATAGCAAAACCAGCTGTCTGACCAGAGACATAGTTCTTGGAACCTTACAGGACTGCTTGTTGATGATGTGAACTACTGCCTGGTTATCACAATAGAAAAGTACCCTCTTGTTCGCGAGTGACTTACCCCAGAGTCTGACAGACAGTACAATTGGAAAAAACTCCAACAAAGTCAAGTCCTTGGTCATGAGCATGTCAAACCATTGTTGTGGCCAATGACCACTCGCCCAGTGACCCCTGAAATAAGCCCCAAAACCTGCACTGCCTGCAATGTACCAATGTTCTATTGTACTGAGCTTGCTGAAAGATTGAGACGCCATTATAATAGGTAAGAAACTCTAGCCAGATAGACAGATCTTCTTTCAACCCCTTTGTGAGACGTATGCGATTGAATGTTGATTGGACTGCACATTTGATCTATCAACCTGCGACAGAAAGCCTGACCCATGGGGATTGCCCTGCAAATAAAGTTAAGTTTTCGTCACCAGTGACTGTAGATCCCGTTTAGGTACCTTTTTAGAACCTTCAGTCAACATACCATTGATTTGGTGGCTCACCTCCTCTATCTTGTTGAATGGTACCCTAACCTGCAATGGCACTGTGTCAATTTGCAACCCTAAAACGTGATGTCAGTAGTAGGATGAACTGTCTTCCCTGGAGCTACGGGCACTCCAAAGAATTCAAGCATTTGCAAGCTTATATGTAGGTTATAGCTGCAATCCTGCGTACCTGCTTGGCCGCCAGTTAAGAAATCATTTAAGTAGTGCATAATCTGCTGGTTTGGAAGGTGATGCTGTATACACAACTGCAGAAAGGTATTGAAAGTTTCAAATATCCAACATGAAATTGAACAACCAAACGGCAAACATTTATCGACATAAAAGCTACCTTGGAAGGCGATTCCCAGGAGTTCAGAATCTGTTCGGGGAACTGGAATAATGCGAAATGCTGATTTAACATCAAATTTGGAGAGCAAAGCTCCTGGGCCCAACTCCTGGGCCATCCTAACTGCTTCATCAAAACAGGTGTACAGGACTGAGCAATCCTGTGGAGAAATGTTGTCATTAATAGACTGCCCCTGTGGGTACGATAGGTGATGTATAAGCCTGAAGCTTTCAGGTGACTTACCCTCAGCAGGTGGAGTTACCAACTCCTGCTTTTTAGGGATGAGGCCTATTGGTGACACCTGTGTCATAGCGACTGAATTACGACAACCATTGTCTGAAGAAGGTTGGCTGACAGTCAATTAATACAATGAAATGGTGGTGAGGATTAACAACTGGGATTAGCGCCTAATACATAATGCCAATTAAGTTATGGAGACATGCACATGTCATGGCTACAGGGTAATTAGCCTTTTAAAACAAATGTTCTTCAGACAATGGTTGTCGTAAATCAGTCGCTATGACACCTGTTTGTTCTGGAATGGAGGGTGAATGAAAGGCCCTGCCATTCTATAGTCTGGAAGGTAATTTAAGGTACTGACGTTTACTACAATATCTGAAAAACTATTGGACCTACTCCAGTCAAAGTTGGTATGAGATTATTAAACAGTCATACATAACTGGATATTACATTTAAAGACAATTGGTGCATGAATAAAAAATCTGTCTATTTAGCTATCACTATATTTCATCAACAACCAGACCTGTTCGTCACGGGTGGAACGAGCATTCATTGAAACAGTCATCTGCATTATGCTACCCCTGCGTCACAGGGCCATATGACACAGTTGAATGACAAGCACGCACGAATACGGCGTTAGCGTTTTTCGTCTCAACGTGCGTGATTCCCATGCACCCTTTCGAGTTGAGTTGATTGGTTAAACTGTGCTTGTTGCTTGTGAACACTGGCATAATGTAGCAAATAAGGCTTCAAGTTCTCAATTCTTACTGGTGTTGGTGCTGTTGCTTGCCTGAGTGGAATTGTCTGCTCTGCTGGGTGCTGCTAGCTTGGGGCCTACTGGCCCCAGTAGCTTGAAAGCAAGTTGTGACTCATGAGAGGTACCCCTGCATTTTCCACATTTATGTGGAAATTTACATGCAAACCTGAAGCAGGAACCCTTGTTGAAATCCCAACAAACCTTTTCCTTAACTGAAGTAGTGTTACTACCTACCATGCCAGGTGGATTTCTTGACCTGTTTTGATGTTGAATCATGTAGCGCAGCCACAGTTCATCGTCGATTCTACCCCATTGCCTCATCGGGTCCCACGCCATCCGGTGACGAAACTTCTTGTCATACGTTGACCACCCGTCGCCACCAAATCTGAATGCTGCGTTACGTATAGGCTCCATGTATGACAGCATACCCTGCACTGTGTTAATAGAGGCACGTTTCTCAGTGTATATTGACATGAAAACGTAAAAGGATGTTGTCCATGCACCGATGCCAAGCGAGTTGCCTGGCAAGCTTTGAGGCTTTACTTGTGTCAATACCACCTTACCTGTGCTGTCTGTCATTAGTCTTCATCTTCTTCAGCTTCGTTGGCTTTAGGGGACAGCACAGCAAGATCCACATATTCCCCTTTCCAAATCTTTTCCCTGATGTTGCACATCTGTCGTCAGATCTGCCATATGTCCTGTGGTATATGTGCTGGTATCTCGTCTGCCTGCAACGCTGCTTCCTTGAACCTGGACCACTGAAATCTCGAAAGTGAATCAGCTATACCGTTTACATGCGTAGGAACATAAGATCTTTGAACAAGATATTATGTTGTAAACAGAGATGTATCGGGGCGCCTAAGCAACAACAACACAGGGTGGTTTTGCTGTTTGTTTATTGATAATTTCTTACCACTGCTTGGTTGTCACAAACAAACAACACTTGCTTGTTTCGTAGTAGTCTGCCCCACAGTGTTACTGCCAATACAATTAGAAAAAAGACATAGCATAGTGACAGCATTAGAAGTTGGCACTAGTCCTGTAGTCCTAGTCAAACTGCCCAATAGTTAAGGTATCATAAGGACCAGTAGGAATTTTCCATTTTTAAGGGTTTGCTATATGTTATCTATGTTATCATTATAAGGACTAGTGGACTAAAACTGTTAGTTTCTACTGTTGAGTGATGTCCTTCGTCCATCCAATCTGCACAATCTCAATGGGCCATTTGCCATTCGCCCATCCACCCATGAAAAAGGCTCTGAAACCATGGTTATATCATGATATAACATATATACTAAGTTTTCCTATAATAATTAGATCCACATCAAGTGCTTTTATGAGTTATCATGGTGTAATATTTATACATCATTTCATATAATTATAGTTTAGCAAGTAATAATTATCATCAGGTAAAACGCATATATAAAATATCAGTAGTTTCAGTTATAGCTTTTCAGATAGATGCTAGCCTAAGGAAATGGGAGCGCATCTCCTAGACATACTATTCAATAAGACAAGAGTTATGTCTACATAGTTTAATAGATTTGAAGCTTTTAGATAAATGCTAGCCTAAGGTATCAAGATCCCATCTCCCAGACAAAAGATATGTCTACATAGTGTTATAGATTGCCTTTAACTATTTTATTTAAGTAAATCTGTCATCACCTATATTAGAATAACATTCAGCAATTACTTCAATTTAGACTCATTAAGGATTAGCCCCCATACAAGCTCGTCTATAATGATACTATAATCTCTTTCCAAGCACCCAGTAAATATGTCAACAAGATTAGTGCCAGTCCAACAGGATTAACAGGATTAAGTATTCACCTCTGTCTAGCCATTCATTTAGCATAGGGCACAACCCATCGTGTATCAACCAAACATATTCCTTTTTATTGCTCTAATTTTTGTTAAATACATACTGAGGCAAAATGTTAGGCAGAAGGGGTTTGTCGCTCATACCAAGCAGACCTCTCTCCCACAGCCCAGAGGGTTGTACCGACTCTCTGCGGCACCCTCAGCTATTTTCTAAGATATTGTAAATTGTTCATTGTTAATTGTTCTTGTAAATAAAATTGTGATTAGTCTCCTGTGACTCTGGCTCTTTGCTGACTAATTCCCCGAAAACCAGCACGCCATTTTGAAGGTTTTGTTCATCCGAACAGCACCATAATTATTCCATAATAATTTGGTGGAGAATCCGGGTATATACAGTTTTACTTTATACATGTAGATATATACATACAAAAGGTCAGGTCAGCACATAGTGGTTGTGGTTGTTGTCTAGGTGCCCCGGAGCCCCCAGCCTAACCCTAGCTAGGCTAAGGGTAAGACCTTTCTTTTCTCTCTGGACCAAGGCTTATATAGCCAAGGTCACCTGACATTTAGTAAGTAATAAATATAAATGTAAACAGTAAATCATCAGGGTATACTTGCACATCTTGTTCAGGATGGCAGACGGTCGATGTACACAAAAATGGGGATTAACAATTAGGATTAGCATCTTATAAATAACAGCAATTAAGTGTTTCAAGGCATATAGATGTCATGGCTCCAGGGTAATGAGCCTTTGCAATTAAATGTTCTTCAGACAATGGGTGTCGTAAATCAGTCGCTATGACAATCGGATGACTCTTGAAACACCTCCTTTCAGTACCTTTACACTACATCAGAGATTCCATGTATCTGGTGATCTCATAACTCTTGAAACACCACCTTTCACTATATTTTCACTACATCAGAGATCTCCATCTATCTGGTGATCTGATAACTCTTGAAACACCTCCTTTCACTTTATTTACACTACTTCAGAGATCTCCATCTATCTGGTGATCTGATAACTCTTGAAACACCTCCTTTCACTATATTTACACTATATCAGAGATTCCGTCTATCTGGTGATCTGATGACTCTTGAAACACCTCCTTTCACTATATTTACACTACATCAGAGATCACCATCTATCTGGTGATCTGATAACTCTTGAAACACCTCCTTTCACTATATTTACACTACTTCAGAGATCTCCATCTATCTAGTGACCTGATAACTCTTGAAACACCTCCTTTCACTATATTTACACTACTTCAGAGATCTCCATCTATCTGGTGATGTGATAACTCTTGAAACACCTCCTTTCACTATATTTACACTACTTCAGAGATCTCCATCTATCTAGTGACCTGATAACTCTTGAAACACCTCCTTTCACTATATTTACACTACATCAGAGATCTCCATCTATCTGGTGATCTGATAACTCTTGAAACACCTCCTTTCACCAGGGTTTGCCCTAGACATTAAAAATTGGGAGTCATTATGACCCCCAACTTTTCAGATTAGGAGTCATTCATCAATTTTTGGGAGTCATATTAACTAATCTCAGAATCTCGCTATCAGGATGAAAAATTAAGTAAACATAAACAAGGTAAGATTTTAACTTTTTATATTCTTCATTATTTTAACTGTAACATAAATATCTTTGATTCACAAAGTCAAGTATATTGGGCCTAATACTCGATAAATCTTTTTTTACACTATGAATCATAAATAACTTCTATTCTAATCTTTTTGGAAACTGTGAAAAGTGCAACGTCGATCGTGATAGGTACTAGGCAGAGCATGTATACTGTTGTGTTGGTCGTCTACCACCTGCGACTCGACCTTCGTTAACTCTTTCAACACCAGTCAAACAGAAGTGTTTACTGCTGGGACACCGAGTTCCCAGAGACTCTTGTGTGATAGATGAAGCCAACATTTATCAAAGAAAATACCTGCTTGTAAAATATATTTGCCACTACATGTTATACACCATTTGAAAGGTCTGATCCTATGGTTTATAAATATGAAAGTTATGTTTTTCACATTATATAAAATAATGCATTTACAACTTAATTAAGTTCGTTGTAAATAAAAAAATGTAAGCTAATACGTTGTTAACATCCAGATTAAGGACCAAGGAAGCGAAAACTTGACGATTTTCGGCAAATATAAGATTTCATAAAATCCACTTACCTATTTCTGTTTTATTTTCATTGTTTACGTAATTGGAAAATCATTTTAAAAAGAATTATACCCATTTCCCGATAACAGCGGCTGTCCGCTCAGTAACAAGAAGAAATACCCCCGTTTTCGAGGCTTCGTATGAATAACACGTTCGTCGAAGAATGGCAAATGACACATCGCTAGAAAGCTTATTCCTTTATCTACACGCTCGTAACATCGGCTGTTTTTTTTCGTAGTTATAACAAGTGATTTCATTGGAATAAAATTGATTTCCAATGACGCTTTCTTGCCGAAATCTGCTACAAGTTTCGCGATTGGTCAATTTTGAGCACGTGACCTAAGGCAGCCAATCAAATTACAGCTGTGATACCAAGCTCGTGTTTGATAAATTTCAGAAGTTGGCGAAAGGTTTTTGTTAAATTGTTATTCTGAACGTTTTAAGCAGGAAATCACGATACATATTAAAAATATGGAACTTCGTGAATGTATCGTGCTAGGTTACGAGCTGTGACAAAGATTTTTCACGCATATATTTTTGCATTAAACATCGTGTCCGAGCCGAGAATTCAAGGCGACGAAAGCTGAGATGTCTTATATTACACGCGATCGCACAAAAAGATGGAAATAATAACTTAGATGTAAGCTTGATTACTTTTAGATATATTTTTGTTGATTTTATTTATTACTTTGTATAATATATTTAAAGATTTGTTTAACACGCCTTTATTTTGCTCTTTGACATGTTCGATGTGGACCCGTTGTCGAAATGTGTGTCCGAGAATTTTATTTTCAACAACATCGCGGGGAAATAGTGAATATTTATTTAATTTATCGATAAAAAAATTATAAATTGAAATGGAATACGTATTTCAGACATTGTGAAATGTGATAGATTTAATAAATGAATGATATTACAGGTAGGTCCATAAAAATATATACTATTTTGACGTGACTACGGCTTGGCCGGTTAACCCGCTTACGGTGTCTGGGGACTCATGTTTCTTGGCCGAAAACCGGCCTACGGTGTTGAAAGAGTTAACCGCTGATCATCTATAACGCTCATCAATTATTTGGACCCCGAAGGTAGCGTTGTAACGAGGGATCACTGTATTTTCTTTCTGACAAACGGAAAGGTCTCAGTTTACTAATTGTAATGGCTGTTTCATTGCGTCAACACTGACGCAGTAGTAAATATTTTTAGCGTATTTTCAATTATTTATGCGTCAAATACGCAGGTTTTCTGCGTCAGGGCGAACCCTGTTTCACTATATTTACACTACATCAGAGATCTCCATCTATCTGGTGAT
The DNA here is from genome assembly GCF_023055435.1 of Haliotis rufescens. Lineage (NCBI taxonomy): Eukaryota > Metazoa > Mollusca > Gastropoda > Lepetellida > Haliotidae > Haliotis > Haliotis rufescens. The sequence goes on from NW_025963979.1 coordinate 1,547,366, forward strand.
CTGATAACTCTTGAAACACCTCCTTTCACTATATTTACACTACATCAGAGATCTCCATCTATCTGGTGATCTGATAACTCTTGAAACACCTCCTTTCACTATATTTACACTACATCAGAGATCTCCATCTATCTGGTGATCTGATAACTCTTGAAACACCTCCTTTCATTATATTTACACTACATCAGAGATTCCGTCTATCTTGTGATCTGATAACTCTTGAAACACCTCCTTTCACTATATTTACACTACATCAGAGATTGCGTCTATCTGGTGATCTGATGACTCTTGAAACTCCTCCTTTCACTATATTTACACTACATCAGAGATTCCATCTATCTGGTGATCTGATAACTCTTGAAACACCTCCTTTCACTATATTTACACTACAACAGAGATCTCCATCTATCTGGTGATCTGATAACTCTTGAAACACCTCCTTTCACTATATTTACACTACTTCAGAGATCTCCATCTATCTGGTGATCTGATAACTCTTGAAACACCTCCTTTCACTATATTTACACTACATCAGAGATTGCGTCTATCTGGTGATCTGATGACTCTTGAAACTCCTCCTTTCACTATATTTACACTACATCCGAGATTCCGTATATCTAGTGATCTGATAATTCTTGAAACTCCTCCTTTCACTATATTTACACTACATCAGAGATCCCCATCTATCTGGTGATCTGATAACTCTTGAAACACCTCCTTTCACTATATTTACACTACTTCAGAGATCTCCATCTATCTGGTGATCTGATGACTCTTGAAACACCTCCTTTCAGTACCTGTACACTACATCAGAGATTCCGTCTATCTGGTGATCTGATGACTCTTGAAACACCTCCTTTCACTATATTTACACTACATCAGAGATCTCCATCTATCTGGTGATCTGATGACTCTTGAAACACCTCCTTTCACTATATTTACACTACATCAGAGATTCCATCTATCTGGTGATCTGATGGCTCTTGAAACACCTCCTTTCACTATATTTACACTACATCAGAGATTCCATCTATCTGGTGATCTGATGGCTCTTGAAACACCTCCTTTCACTATATTTACACTACATCAGAGATCTCCATCTATCTGGTGATCTGATGACTCTTGAAACACCTCCTTTCACTATATTTACACTACATCAGAGATTCCATCTATCTGGTGATCTGATGGCTCTTGAAACACCTCCTTTCACTATATTTACACTACATCAGAGATTCCGTCTATCTTGTGATCTGATAACTCTTGAAACACCACCTTTCACTATATTTACACTACATCAGAGATTCTGTCTATCTGGTGATCTGATAATTCTTGAAACTCCTCCTTTCACTATATTTACACTACATCAGAGATTCTGTCTATCTAGTGATCTGATAACTCTTGAAACACATCCATTCAGTACCTGTACACTACATCAGAGATCTCCATCTATCTTGTGATCTGATAACTCTTGAAACACCTCCTTTCGATATATTTACACTACTTCAGAGATCTCCATCTATCTGGTGATCTGATAACTCTTGAAACACCTCCTTTCACTATATTTACACTACAACAGAGATCTCCATCTATCTGGTGATCTGATAACTCTTGAAACACCTCCTTTCACTATATTTACACTACTTCAGAGATCTCCATCTATCTGGTGATCTGATAACTCTTGAAACACCTCCTTTCACTATATTTACACTACATCAGAGATTCCGTCTATCTGGTGATCTGATGACTCTTGAAACGCCTCCTTTCACTATATTTACACTACATCAGAGATTCCGTCTATCTGGTGATCTGATGACTCTTGAAACACCTCCTTTCGCTATATTTACACAACATCAGAGATTCCGTCTATCTTGTGATCTGATAACTCTTGAAACACCTCCTTTCACTATATTTACACTACTTCAGAGATTCCGTCTATCTGGTGATCTGATAATTCTTGAAACTCCTCCTTTCACTATATTTACACTACATCAGAGATTCCGTATATCTAGTGATCTGATAACTCTTGAAACACATCAATTCAGTACCTGTACACTACATCAGAGATTCCGTCTATCTGGTGATCTGATAACTCTTGAAACTCCTCCGTTCACTATATTTACACTACTTCAGAGATCTCCATCTATCTGGTGATCTGATAATTCTTGAAACACCTCCTTTCACTATATTTACCGTATTTTCTTGAGTATAGTGCGCACCCATGTATAATGCGCACCCCCCTGTAGCGGGTTCAATATTTTAGAAAAAAAGAAATTTGAATATTATGCGCAGAAAAAATTTACACCGTACCCTTTCAGCGAAGTCCGGCAAACAAACGGGTGCTGAGAAACTTCGTCAGTACAAATTCGAAATTTGAGATAAAAAATCACCAGACATGTTTATTTACCGTTTAAATAGTATTTATTGTTCTGCTAGGCATTGTTTTATATCTAGGGATTAAGATTACCTTGTGTATTTTCTCGTAAACTAAGCCGGAAACAGCAATCAGCTGTACACACGTGTTCTTGGAATCGACCGGTGATTCGGTCAAGACACATCCAATGATATAACTTTATAGGATTTCTAATGCAAGGATCGGCAACAATTGTATCTGAAACTATTTTTTTTATCAGGAATAATATATTCCATTATTTTCTTTGTGCAAACACAACAAGCAATGAGGTAGAATGCAAAAATATTTAATGTACATTATAACAAACACATACATATAATGGTTTTGGCACGAACTTGGGAGCTGACTGATTTTTATCACAGAGGAGGGCTGAGCGAGAGCTAGGTGCTGTCCTGGAGCCGCTATGAGGCTTGGACGGTGGTCTGCGGACCGGGGCTGCAACCTGAGCTCTGGTGCTAGCTTATTTACAAGGAGAGGGACGACCGAGAGCTAAGCGAGGGTCCTGGGGCCGCTGCGGCGGCTCGGACGGTGGTCTGCGGACCTTTGGTGCTAGCTTATTTACAAGGAGAGGGACGACCGAGAGCTAGGCGAGGGTCCTGGGGCCGCTGCGGCGGCTCGGACGGTGGTCTGCGGACCGGGGCTGCGACCTGAGCTCTGGTTTGGACTTGGGGGAGAAAAGGACACTCTAGATGAGTGGAAATAGCCCAAAGCAAGGGATTGGAAGGGTACCCCCTTACAAGAGTGAGTGCCCCCAAGTTGTGCTAGGTGTGGTAAGGAAGGTACATTGTGTGCAACAATATAGAGAGGGATCACAAGATCCATCAACATCGTACAAAAGGAATGACCAACACAACCAATTCAACGCAGCTGATCAGAGATGTCCCTGTACTGGGTATTATGGACAAGAAATTAAAGACAACTGAGCATTCTTAATAACTTCCTCTGGGGTCCGAATATAACGTGTAAAACAGTCTGACTGCCACCTGCCCAGTGTTTTTATGAGGTGATCTTCCATACGAACAGTTGCAGCGGAGGTCGCTGCCCCTATGCGAAAAGAGTGTCCAGAGTATTTAGCTGCGTCAAGGTGTGCATGTTTCATGGTCATGTAGAGCCATTGCAGGAACATGGTACGGGATATGGCTTTTCCAACACAGTCAACAAACAGAGGATCACTGTCCCTACCACCATGTGATAGTCTTACTTGCTTTAAGCGGTTCAAATTGGCAAAAGGGCAAATGGGAGATTGGTTGGCAAACAAGGGAATGACTACGCCCTGTCTAAAAATATCTGTCTTTGAAGCTTTGAGCACGAGAGTACACTTTCCTGTATTATGGTCGATGGTGACATCAGATAGACTTAAATTGGTACTAGCATTGAAGTCACGAGAACATGTGAACTCGGCACATCGTAGAAAACCAAAGAAGGCAGTGGTGCACATGACCTCCATTACCAGATCATTGAGAGGTCCGAGCACCCCTTTGCGTAGTGTACACACAATCTTCTTCAAAACATCGTAGGTTATGGGTAAGCGTTTGGGCACACCCTGTTGTTGTAGCTTCTTGTATCCATGAAGTAGGGTTCGTAGCTGATTTAGACCACCAGTAGACACTGAATCGAACACTGTATGTACACCTGCCTTCAGATAGGTAAACCGAATACCTGCGAGATAGGATTTGACAGTGACATACTGTAGTTTTGCCTCACCGAAACAAAAGGCCACATATTGTTGCAGAAGTGCCGAATTAACTGGTGGCAGACCTTGTGCTGCCCGTGTGAGGCTTGAGCATGTATAGTACAGGCTATATCTCAGGAGAAAGGCAACGTATGACTGAAAGCCAGAAGCATAGGTGGTCTTGGTTCTGGCCGCCACTGCAGCATCCCATAGAGTGTCTAGGTGTCTTGCCAGACCCATATCAACTGTGAGTGTTGTGGACATGGTGTTGCTTGTGGTGCCGCATGTGGAGCAAGTTTCCGAAATCTGGCAATCTGTAACCGAGACAGAGAATCAGCAATTTGGTTTGACACGCCTGGTACATGTTTGGCACATATCACAAAATTGTCAGAGGCTGCTAGTGAGGTAACCATACGCATGAGAGACATAATGTTTTTGCATTTTGATCTGCCCTTGTTGATTATGTTTACTGTTGATTCATTGTCACAATAAAACAAGATTCTTTTCCCTGACCACTGCTTGCCCCATAAAACGGCTGCTACTACAATGGGATACAGTTCAAGTAGCGCCATGGATCGACTGTTGTTTTGGCAATGGGCTTGCATAGATGATGGCCAAGGTGACGAAAACCAAGCACCCTGAAAATAACCTCCAAAACCTAAAGTAGATGCGTCGGTATACAGTTCCATGTCAGAAGCCTGTGTCCTGGAAGAGTCGTGAAAGAAAGAAACACCATTCCACTTCTGTAGAAACACATGCCACATGTGCAGATCAGAACGACATTCAGCAGAAATGTTCACTCTGTGGTGCAGTTTTTTAACAGATTTAGATAGATCAATGAGGTAAGACACAAAGGATCTTCCTGGCACAACCACTTTGCAGGCATAGCACAGATGTCCTATCAGAGACAGTAGTTGTTGTTTGGTACACTTTCTCTTGTGACTGAACTCTTGCACTAACTCCGATATTCTAGCCAACTTGACCAGGGGTAGTCGGGCAGTTATGGTATTTGAATCTAAAATGATACCTAGATATTCCATCTCACAGGCTGGTCCTACGGTTTTATGTGGGGACAACGGAATTTTCAACTTGTTGAAAGTGGCTGTTAATGTTTTCATAGTAATAGAAGCTTCGTAGTTGGGTTCATCAATGGTGAGGAAGTCATCCAGCAAGTGTAAAACGAAATGGACCTTGTAATTGTTTGTGAGGATCCAAACAATGGCTTGTGATATGCAATCAAAGATACTAGGGCTAGATCGGCATCCAAACGCTAGGCGCTTGAAGAAGTAATACTGATTGTCCCATCTAAATCCGAACAGTGACCAATAATCTGGGTGAATGGGGATTTGCTTGAAGGCGTCTTTTATATCCACCTTACACATACTCGCGCCCCTGCCTACACGGTTCAGTTCCCGTATGGCATCATCGATTGTCACGTAGGTTAAAGAGCACATGTCCTTGTCTATCATATCATTAATGCTAATAATGTCATCGTTGTCATGTGGGGCTGAAAGGTCCAGGATCAGTCGTTTTTTATGGCTGTATTTTCCTTCAGCGATGCCCAGGGGGCTGACCCGAAACACATGGTAAGGGGGAACTGAAAATGGTCCAATAATGTAGCCCCGATCTAATTCTTGACGGACAAGGTGCGTTACGGTATCGGGTTCTTTCCGGGCGCTCAGATTGTTTTTGCACTCCCAGGTAAAATTGGGCACTGTTGCAACGAGAGGGTGAAAACCGTGTCTCAGTCCATCACACAAGTATGTTACAAAGTTCTGATCAGGGTGACGCCTTAGTTCCTCTTGTATGATGTTGGTATTTAATGGTGTCAATTCCTCAGCAAATTGTCACTGGTTGATTCCATGTCCCTTATTGGAATTAGTGTTGTATTTTTTGCAAACCAATTTGTTGTGATTCTTCCCGAAACAAGTGGAGCAAACATGCAGAAAGTTGCAGCGAATACGCATGCAGCCGCTATCATTGAAATTATTGCAAACCTCCTGTCCCTGGTACCATATTTTTTGTCGACCATGTGAATCGGTGGAGCTGTTTGCAGTGCTTGTGGAGGTTACATTCTTTTTTCCCAAGCTATGTCGTGGGCTGACTTGTTCGCAGGTGTTCGTCAACAGGGATGGACATGTCGCGGAGTCATGGCTGATACTACTGCACAGGTCACATGACCTACAGCGAAGGCCAGAAGTACAAGTGGTATAAATTCTGGTGTCCGGAACGCCCCAGGTGATGTGCGTACCCCTCTCAGCCAGTGCTGCCACACGAGATGCGAATCTCTTGTGGTATTCATAATGTACATATCCTCCATATAAAGTGTGGAGTTCCGCTACTGTACGTTCATGTTGTTCCAATTGCTCTCTCCTATTTGGCCAAGCTTCACAGAAGATATCCTTGAATACTTTGAAGGCTCTGCTGAATTCGGCAAAGTTCAAATTCCTGGTGGTACGGGGGTCAAGTTTTAACACGTTTTTGCATGAACCTGTCTCTTCAGCAAGTCTATATTCCCCAGATTCTTGGCATGGTAACAACAGAGAAGCCAAATTAATATATTTACCTTGGTGAATTTTACGCCTTGTACTTTCGTCAACAAAGTTGACATGGGGCACGGAATCTGACAGAACACATTGCGTTGGATTTGTCTGTGATGTAGGCCAGGCTATGTTTTCTCCACTGGGAGCTCCAGAGGATAGACGTTGGGTGAGGGATGTCATCATGTCCCTCATTTCCCGCATGACTCCCACCAATTCCACATTTGCTGACGATAACTGGTTGCTTGCTGTTGTCACTGTTGCCGGAATGCTAGTAGAGCTGTCAGAATTCCCGCTGTTTACATACTGGGGAGTAACGTCACAGGAAGGAACAGCATGTACAGACGACAATGCGGAAACGGGGGAGGAATGTTGAACAGCGCTGGCCCCTCCACTGACCGTGTGGTTCTCGTTAAAGTTTTCCTTGTACAGTTGTAGGATCGTCTTTCTTCCCCACGATGCAGGCACTGTGATACCTAAGGAGCGCAGCCTCTGTCTCAGGTCAACTGTTGTCTCGTAAGGGACGGCTCTGCCTGTCGCACTCGCTCTGACCTGTGACCCAACATGGCGACTGTTGTCCGAAGTTTCACTTGTTGCGGATGAAACATTTTCGACAGGAACAGCTGCCCTGGTTCTCCTTGACGTCCGTTTCGGTGCCATTGTCGGTGTTTTAGGTACCTTGCTGACATGGAGCAGGTGGTCTGTGCAAGCGGCAGTTGATCACAATAAAGGTAATATGGCAATTTTGTAGCGAGTGTTGTTGTCCTTCTAGCTTTGGGAGAGGAATGGAGAGACACAGGGCTTATGGGTAAAAAGGGGCTCCCGTGCGCATGCGCAGAAGGGGAATTTGAAACCTTACGAGGGATAGTTGTAGCGCAACATAAACACGTACATGAGAATAAATTTTATAATACACTGGACATGCATGTAGAAAACAAAATACGTTGAATTTGCACAAACCACAATATTAAATTATCATTTAATTATATGCAGCCTTTACTAAACATATTTAAAATAATAATAACCCTAAGCGAAGCAGCTGATCGCTATTGCTGGGTATTATTTTTTACATGGAACCAGTCTGACCAGTCACCGTCAAGGCTCACGCGCACGTGATCGCGTGATCGCGTGATCGCGTGATCGCGAGAATTTCATGTTGACATAGAATCATCAAACAAAAACAAATATGACTTTTAACGAGTCAAAGTATGTCATTTATGATATATATAAGTTCGTTTCAAGGCGTCAATAGCGGTATTCTGACCGTGGTTGCTGTTAATAACGGTGAGTTGTGCGATCTTCCGATCGCTTCACACACGATTTCGCCGAAATTAATGAAAACAATATTATAAGGAATTTTGAATAAAATTACTGAAATAAGTTACAAACATAAGTCCAGATATACAAAGAACACTTTTTATAGCCAGACAGTGTAATTACATGATTATTTTGCGTACTTCAGTATGGATTTGTTGACATGGTATTTCCGGTGTTTCATGCTCACAGTAATGTTTTTCCAAGGGGGGGGGGAAAAAACATCCAAACTCATAATTCGTGTATAATGCGCACCCCCTTCTACACAGCTTTGTTTTTTCGAAAAAAAGTGTGCACTATACTCAAGAAAATACGGTACACTACATCAGAGATTCCGTCTATCTTGTGATCTGATAACTCTTGAAACACCTCCTTTCACTATATTTACACTACATCAGAGATTCCGTCTATATGGTGATCTGATAACTCTTGAAACACCTCCATTCAGTACCTTTACACTACATCAGAGATTCCGTATATCTGGTGATCTGATGACTCTTGAAACTCCTCCTTTCACTAGATTGACACTACATCAGAGATTCCGTATATCTGGTGATCTGATGACTCTTGCAAAACCTCCTTTCAGTACCTTTACACTACATCAGAGATTGCGTCTATCTGGTGATCTGATGACTCTTGAAACTCCTCCTTTCACTAGATTGACACTACATCAGAGATTCCGTATATCTGGTGATCTGATGACTCTTGCAAAACCTCCTTTCAGTACCTTTACACTACATCAGAGATTCCCTCTATCTGGTGATCTGACAACTCTTGAAACACCTCCATTCAGTACCTTTACACTACATCAGTGATTCCGTCTATCTAGTGATCTGATGACTCTTGAAACACCTCCTTTCACTAGATTGACACTACATCAGAGATTCCGTATATCTGGTGATCTGATAACTCTTGAAACACCTCCATTCAGTACCTTTACACTACATCAGAGATTCCGTATATCTGGTGATCTGATGACTCTTGAAACTCCTCCTTTCACTAGATTGACACTACATCAGAGATTCCGTATATCTGGTGATCTGATGACTCTTGCAAAACCTCCTTTCAGTACCTTTACACTACATCAGAGATTGCGTCTATCTGGTGATCTGATGACTCTTGAAACTCCTCCTTTCACTAGATTGACACTACATCAGAGATTCCGTATATCTGGTGATCTGATGACTCTTGCAAAACCTCCTTTCAGTACCTTTACACTACATCAGAGATTCCCTCTATCTGGTGATCTGACAACTCTTGAAACACCTCCATTCAGTACCTTTACACTACATCAGTGATTCCGTCTATCTAGTGATCTGATGACTCTTGAAACACCTCCTTTCACTAGATTGACACTACATCAGAGATTCCGTATATCTGGTGATCTGATGACTCTTTCAAAACCTCCTTTCAGTACCTTTACACTACATCAGAGATTGCGTCTATCTGGTGATCTGATAATTCTTGAAACACCTCCTGTCACTATATTTACACTACATCAGAGATTCCGTCTATCTGGTGATCTGACAACTCTTGAAACACCTCCATTCAGTACCTTTACACTACATCAGTGATTCCGTATATCTGGTGATCTGATAACTCTTGAAACACCTCCTTTCACTATATTTACACTACTTCAGAGATCTCTATCTATCTGGTGATCTGATAATTCTTGAAACACCTCCTTTCACTATATTTACACTACATCAGAGATTCCGTCTATCTTGTGATCTGATAACTCTTGAAACACCTCCTTTCACTATATTTACACTACATCAGAGATTCTGTCTATCTGGTGATCTGATAACTCTTGAAACACCTCCATTCAGTACCTTTACACTACATCAGTGATTCCGTATATCTGGTGATCTGATAATTCTTGAAACACCTCCATTCAGTACCTTTACACTACATCAGAGATTCTGTCTATCTGGTGACCTGATGGCTCTTGAAATTCCTCCTTTCACTATATTTACACTACATCAGAGATCTCCATCTATCTGGTGATCTGATAACTCTTGAAACACCTCCTTTCACTATATTTACACTACATCAGAGATTCTGTCTATCTGGTGATCTGAAAATTCTTGAAACTCCTCCTTTCACTATATTTACACTACATCAGAGATTCCGTCTATCTAGTGATCTGATAACTCTTGAAACACATCCATTCAGTACCTGTACACTACATCAGAGATTCCGTCTATCTGGTGATCTGATAACTCTTGAAACTCCTCCTTTCACTATATTTACACTACATCAGAGATTCCGTCTATCTTGTGATCTGATAACTCTTGAAACACCTCCTTTCACTATATTTACAGTACTTCAGAGATCTCCATCTATCTGGTGATCTGATAACTCTTGAAACACCTCCTTTCACTATATTTACACTACATCAGAGATTCCATCTATCTGGTGATCTGATGGCTCTTGAAACACCTCCTTTCACTATATTTACACTACATCAGAGATCTCCATCTATCTGGTGATCTGATGACTCTGAAACACCTCCTTTCAGTACCTTTACACTACATCAGAGATTCTGTCTATCTGGTGATCTGATGATTCTTGAAACACCTCCTTTCACTATATTTACACTACATCAGAGATTCTGTCTATCTGGTGATCTGATAATTCTTGAAACTCCTCCTTTCACTATATTTACACTACATCAGAGATTCCGTCTATCTAGTGATCTGATAACTCTTGAAACACATCCATTCACTATATTTACACTACTTCAGAGATTCCATCTATCTGGTGATCTGATGGCTCTTGAAACACCTCTTTTCACTATATTTACACTACATCAGAGATCTCCATCTATCTGGTGATCTGATGACTCTTGAAACACCTCCTTTCAGTACCTGTACACTACATCAGAGATTCCGTCTATCTGGTGATCTGATAACTCTTGAAACACCACCTTTCACTATATTTACACTACATCAGAGATTCTGTCTATCTGGTGATCTGATAATTCTTGAAACTCCTCCTTTCACTATATTTACACTACATCAGAGATTCTGTCTATCTAGTGATCTGATAACTCTTCAAACACATCCATTCAGTACCTGTACACTACATCAGAGATTCTGTCTATCTGGTGATCTGATAACTCTTGAAACTCCTCCTTTCACTATATTTACACTACTTCAGAGATCTCCATCTATCTGGTGATCTGATAATTCTTGAAACACCTCCTTTCACTATATTCACACTACATCAGAGATTCCGTCTATCTTGTGATCTGATAACTCTTGAAACACCTCCTTTCACTATATTTACACTACTTCAGAGATCTCCATCTATCTGGTGATCTGATAACTCTTGAAACACCTCCTTTCACTATATTTACACTACAACAGAGATCTCCATCTATCTGGTGATCTGATAACTCTTGAAACACCTCCTTTCACTATGTTTACACTACTTCAGAGATCTCCATCTATCTGGTGATCTGATAACTCTTGAAACACCTCCTTTCACTATATTTACACTACATCAGAGATTCCATCTATCTGGTGATCTGATGACTCTTGAAACACCTCCTTTCAGTACCTGTACACTACATCAGAGATTCCGTCTATCTGGTGATCTGATGACTCTTGAAACACCTCCTTTCACTATATTTACACTACATCAGAGATTCCGTCTATCTGGTGATCTGATGACTCTTGAAACACCTCCTTTCGCTATATTTACACTACATCAGAGATTCCGTCTATCTTGTGATCTGATAACTCTTGAAACACCTCCTTTCACTATATTTACATTACATCAGAGATTCCGTATATCTAGTGATCTGATAACTCTTGAAACACATCAATTCAGTACCTGTACACTACATCAGAGATTCCGTCTATCTGGTGATCTGATAACTCTTGAAACTCCTCCGTTCACTATATTTACACTACTTCAGAGATCTCCATCTATCTGGTGATCTGATAATTCTTGAAACACCTCCTTTCACTATATTTACCGTAATTTCTTGAGTATAGTGCACACCCATGTATAATGCGCACCCCCCTGTAGCGGGTTCAATATTTTAGAAAAAAAGAAATTTGAATATTATGCGCAGAAAAAATTTACACCGTACCCTTTCAGCGAAGTCCGGCAAACGAACGGGTGCTGAGAAACTTCGTCAGTACAAATTCGAAATTTGAGATAAAAAATCACCAGACATGTTTATTTACCGTTTAAATAGTATTTATTGTTCTGCTAGGCATTGTTTTATATCTAGGGATTAAGATTACCTTGTGTATTTTCTCGTAAACTAAGCCGGAAACAGCAATCAGCTGTACACACGTGTTCTTGGAATCGACCGGTGATTCGGTCAAGACACATCCAATGATATAACTTTATAGGATTTCTAATGCAAGGATCGGCAACAATTGTATCTGAAACTATTTTTTTTATCAGGAATAATATATTCCATTATTTTCTTAATTATATGCAGCCTTTACTAAACATATTTAAAATAATAATAACCCTAAGCGAAGCAGCTGATCGCTATTGCCGAGTATTATTTTTTACATGGAACCAGTCTGACCAGTCACCGTCAAGGCTCACGCGCACATGATCGCGTGATCGCGAGAATTTCATGTTGACATAGAATCATCAAACAAAAACAAATATGACTTTTAACGAGTCAAAGTATGTCATTTATGATATATATATCCATTCTCTGTCAACTAAAGTTCGTTTCAAGGCGTCAATAGCGGTATTCTGACCGTGGTTGCTGTTAATAACGGTGAGTTGTGCGATCTTCCGATCGCTTCACACACGATTTCGCCGAAATTAATGAAAACAATATTATAAGGAATTTTGAATAAAATTACTGAAATAAGTTACAAACATAAGTCCAGATATACAAAGAACACTTTTTATAGCCAGACAGTGTAATTACATGATTATTTTGCGTACTTCAGTATGGATTTGTTGACATGGTATTTCCGGTGTTTCATGCTCACAGTAATGTTTTTCCAAGGGGGGGGGAAAAACATCCAAACTCATAATTCGTGTATAATGCGCACCCCCTTCTACACAGCTTTGTTTTTTCGAAAAAAAGTGTGCACTATACTCAAGAAAATACGGTACACTACATCAGAGATTCCGTCTATCTTGTGATCTGATAACTCTTGAAACACCTCCTTTCACTATATTTACACTACATCAGAGATTCCGTCTATATGGTGATCTGATGACTCTTGAAACACCTCCTTTCACTATATTTACACTACATCAGAGATCTCCATCTATCTGGTGATGTGATAACACTTGAAACACCTCCTTTCACTATATTTACACTACATCAGAGATTCCATCTATCTGGTGATCTGATAACTCTTGAAACACCTCCTTTTACTACATTTACACTACATCAGAGATCTCCATCTATCTGGTGATCTGATGACTCTTGAAACACCTCCTTTCACTATATTTACACTACATCAGAGATCTCCATCTATCTGGTGATCTGATGACTCTTGAAACACCTCCATTCAGTACCTGTACACTACATCAGAGATTCCGTCTATATGGTGATCTGATAACTCTTGAAACACCTCCTTTCACTATATTTACACTACATCAGAGATTCTGTCTATCTGGTGATCTGAAAATTCTTGAAACTCCTCCTTTCACTATATTTACACTACATCAGAGATTCCGTCTATCTAGTGATCTGATAACTCTTGAAACACATCCATTCAGTACCTGTACACTACATCAGAGATTCCGTCTATCTGGTGATCTGATAACTCTTGAAACTCCTCCTTTCACTATATTTACACTACTTCAGAGATCTCCATCTATCTGGTGATCTGATAATTCTTGAAACACCTCCTTTCACTATATTTACACTACATCAGAGATTCCGTCTATCTTGTGATCTGATAACTCTTGAAACACCTCCTTTCACTATATTTACACTACAACAGAGATCTCCATCTATCTGGTGATCTGATGACTCTGAAACACCTCCTTTCACTATATTTACACTACTTCAGAGATCTCCATCTATCTGGTGATCTGATGACTCTGAAACACCTCCTTTCAGTACCTGTACACTACATCAGTGATTCCGTCTATCTGGTGATCTGATGACTCTTGAAACACCTCCTTTCACTATATTTACACTACATCAGAGATCTCCATCTATCTGGTGATCTGATGACTCTGAAACACCTCCTTTCAGTACCTGTACACTACATCAGAGATTCCGTCTATCTGGTGATCTGATGACTCTTGAAACACCTCCTTTCACTATATTTACACTACATCAGAGATCTCCATCTATCTGGTGATCTGATGACTCTGAAACACCTCCTTTCAGTACCTGTACACTACATCAGAGATTCCGTCTATCTGGTGATCTGATGACTCTTGAAACACCTCCTTTCACTATATTTACACTACATCAGAGATCTCCATCTATCTGGTGATCTGATGACTCTGAAACACCTCCTTTCAGTACCTGTACACTACATCAGAGATTCCGTCTATCTGGTGATCTGATGACTCTTGAAACACCTCCTTTCACTATATTTACACTACATCAGAGATTCCGTCTATCTTGTGATCTGATAACTCTTGAAACACCTCCTTTCACTATATTTACACTACATCAGAGATTCCGTCTATCTGGTGATCTGATAACTCTTGAAACTCCTCCTTTCACTATATTTACACTACTTCAGAGATCTCCATCTATCTGGTGATCTGATGGCTCTTGAAACACCTCCTTTCACTATATTCACACTACATCAGAGATTCCGTCTATCTGGTGATCTGATAACTCTTGAAACACCTCCTTTCACTATATTTACACTACTCCAGAGATTCCATCTATCTGGTGATCTGATGGCTCTTGAAACACCTCCTTTCACTATATTTACACTACATCAGAGATCTCCATCTATCTGGTGATGTGATGACTCTTGAAACACCTCCTTTCAGTACCTGTACACTACATCAGAGATTCCGTCTATCTGGTGATCTGATAACTCTTGAAACACCACCTTTCACTATATTTACACTACATCAGAGATTCTGTCTATCTGGTGATCTGATAATTCTTGAAACTCCTCCTTTCACTATATTTACACTACATCAGAGATTCTGTCTATCTAGTGATCTGATAACTCTTGAAACACATCCATTCAGTACCTGTACACTACATCAGAGATTCTGTCTATCTGGTGATCTGATAACTCTTGAAACTCCTCCTTTCACTATATTTACACTACTTCAGAGATCTCCATCTATCTGGTGATCTGATAATTCTTGAAACACCTCCTTTCACTATATTTACACTACATCAGAGATTCCGTCTATCTTGTGATCTGATAACTCTTGAAACACCTCCTTTCACTATATTTACACTACTTCAGAGATCTCCATCTATCTGGTGATCTGATAACTCTTGAAACACCTCCTTTCAGTACCTGTACACTACATCAGAGATTCCGTCTATCTGGTGATCTGATAACTCTTGAAACACCACCTTTCACTATATTTACACTACATCAGAGATTCTGTCTATCTGGTGATCTGATAATTCTTGAAACTCCTCCTTTCACTATATTTACACTACATCAGAGATTCTGTCTATCTAGTGATCTGATAACTCTTGAAACACATCCATTCAGTACCTGTACACTACATCAGAGATTCTGTCTATCTGGTGATCTGATAACTCTTGAAACTCCTCCTTTCACTATATTTACACTACTTCAGAGATCTCCATCTATCTGGTGATCTGATGGTTCTTGAAACACCCCCTTTCACTATATTTACACTACATCAGAGATTCCGTCTATCTTGTGATCTGATAACTCTTGAAACACCTCCTTTCACTATATTTACACTACAACAGAGATCTCCATCTATCTGGTGATCTGATAACTCTTGAAACACCTCCTTTCACTATATTTACACTACAACAGAGATCTCCATCTATCTGGTGATCTGATGGTTCTTGAAACACCCCCTTTCATTATATTTACACTATATCAGAGATGTCCATCTTTCTGGTGATCTGATGGCTCTTGAAACTCCTCCTTTCACTATATTTACACTACATCAGAGATGTCCATCTATCTGGTGATCTGATGGCTCTTGAAACACCTCCTTTCACTATATTTACACTATATCAGAGATGTCCATCTATCTGGTGATCTGATGGCTCTTAAAACTCCTCCTTTCACTATATTTACACTATATCAGAGATGTCCATCTATCTTGTGATCTGATGGCTCTTGAAACTCCTCCTTTCACTATATTTACACTACATCAGAGATTCCGTCTATCTGGTGATCTGATAACTCTTGAAACACCTCCATTCAGTACCTTTACACTACATCAGAGATTCCGTATATCTGGTGATCTGATAACTCTTGAAACTCCTCCTTTCACTATATTTACACTATATCAGAGATGTCCATCTATCTTGTGATCTGATGGCTCTTGAAACTCCTCCTTTCACTTTATTTACACTACAACAGAGATCTCCATCTATCTAGTGATCTGATAACTCTTGAAACACCTCCTTTCACTATATTTACACTACTTCAGAGATCTCCATCTATCTGGTGATCTGATGACTCTGAAACACCTCCTTTCAGTACCTGTACACTACATCAGAGATTCCGTCTATCTGGTGATCTGATGACTCTTGAAACACCTCCTTTCACTATATTTACACTACATCAGAGATCTCCATCTATCTGGTGATCTGATGACTCTGAAACACCTCCTTTCAGTACCTGTACACTACATCAGAGATTCCGTCTATCTGGTGATCTGATGACTCTTGAAGTGATCTGATAACTCTTGAAACACCTCCTTTCACTATATTTACACTACATCAGAGATTCCGTCTATCTGGTGATCTGATAACTCTTGAAACTCCTCCTTTCACTATATTTACACTACTTCAGAGATCTCCATCTATCTGGTGATCTGATGGCTCTTGAAACACCTCCTTTCACTATATTTACACTACATCAGAGATTCCGTCTATCTGGTGATCTGATAACTCTTGAAACACCTCCTTTCACTATATTTACACTACTCCAGAGATTCCATCTATCTGGTGATCTGATGGCTCTTGAAACACCTCCTTTCACTATATTTACACTACATCAGAGATCTCCATCTATCTGGTGATGTGATGACTCTTGAAACACCTCCTTTCAGTACCTGTACACTACATCAGAGATTCCGTCTATCTGGTGATCTGATAACTCTTGAAACACCACCTTTCACTATATTTACACTACATCAGAGATTCTGTCTATCTGGTGATCTGATAATTCTTGAAACTCCTCCTTTCACTATATTTACACTACATCAGAGATTCTGTCTATCTAGTGATCTGATAACTCTTGAAACACATCCATTCAGTACCTGTACACTACATCAGAGATTCTGTCTATCTGGTGATCTGATAACTCTTGAAACTCCTCCTTTCACTATATTTACACTACTTCAGAGATCTCCATCTATCTGGTGATCTGATAATTCTTGAAACACCTCCTTTTACTACATTTACACTACATCAGAGATGTCCATCTATCTGGTGATCTGATAACTCTTGAAACACCTCCTTTCACTATATTTACACTACATCAGAGATTCCATCTATCTGGTGATCTGAT
Organism: Haliotis rufescens; assembly: GCF_023055435.1. NCBI lineage: Eukaryota > Metazoa > Mollusca > Gastropoda > Lepetellida > Haliotidae > Haliotis > Haliotis rufescens. The sequence continues at coordinate 1,564,967 of NW_025963979.1, forward strand.
GGTTCTTGAAACACCCCCTTTCACTATATTTACACTACATCAGAGATTCCGTCTATCTTGTGATCTGATAACTCTTGAAACACCTCCTTTCACTATATTTACACTACAACAGAGATCTCCATCTATCTGGTGATCTGATAACTCTTGAAACACCTCCTTTCACTATATTTACACTACAACAGAGATGTCCATCTATCTGGTGATCTGATGGTTCTTGAAACACCCCCTTTCATTATATTTACACTATATCAGAGATGTCCATCTTTCTGGTGATCTGATGGCTCTTGAAACTCCTCCTTTCACTATATTTACACTACATCAGAGATGTCCATCTATCTGGTGATCTGATGGCTCTTGAAACACCTCCTTTCACTATATTTACACTATATCAGAGATGTCCATCTATCTGGTGATCTGATGGCTCTTAAAACTCCTCCTTTCACTATATTTACACTATATCAGAGATGTCCATCTATCTTGTGATCTGATGGCTCTTGAAACTCCTCCTTTCACTATATTTACACTACATCAGAGATTCCGTCTATCTGGTGATCTGATAACTCTTGAAACACCTCCATTCAGTACCTTTACACTACATCAGAGATTCCGTATATCTGGTGATCTGATAACTCTTGAAACTCCTCCTTTCACTATATTTACACTATATCAGAGATGTCCATCTATCTTGTGATCTGATGGCTCTTGAAACTCCTCCTTTCACTTTATTTACACTACAACAGAGATCTCCATCTATCTAGTGATCTGATAACTCTTGAAACACCTCCTTTCACTATATTTACACTACTTCAGAGATCTCCATCTATCTGGTGATCTGATGACTCTGAAACACCTCCTTTCAGTACCTGTACACTACATCAGAGATTCCGTCTATCTGGTGATCTGATGACTCTTGAAACACCTCCTTTCACTATATTTACACTACATCAGAGATCTCCATCTATCTGGTGATCTGATGACTCTGAAACACCTCCTTTCAGTACCTGTACACTACATCAGAGATTCCGTCTATCTGGTGATCTGATGACTCTTGAAACACCTCCTTTCACTATATTTACACTACATCAGAGATTCCGTCTATCTTGTGATCTGATAACTCTTGAAACACCTCCTTTCACTATATTTACACTACATCAGAGATTCCGTCTATCTGGTGATCTGATAACTCTTGAAACTCCTCCTTTCACTATATTTACACTACTTCAGAGATCTCCATCTATCTGGTGATCTGATGGCTCTTGAAACACCTCCTTTCACTATATTTACACTACATCAGAGATTCCGTCTATCTGGTGATCTGATAACTCTTGAAACACCTCCTTTCACTATATTTACACTACTCCAGAGATTCCATCTATCTGGTGATCTGATGGCTCTTGAAACACCTCCTTTCACTATATTTACACTACATCAGAGATCTCCATCTATCTGGTGATGTGATGACTCTTGAAACACCTCCTTTCAGTACCTGTACACTACATCAGAGATTCCGTCTATCTGGTGATCTGATAACTCTTGAAACACCACCTTTCACTATATTTACACTACATCAGAGATTCTGTCTATCTGGTGATCTGATAATTCTTGAAACTCCTCCTTTCACTATATTTACACTACATCAGAGATTCTGTCTATCTAGTGATCTGATAACTCTTGAAACACATCCATTCAGTACCTGTACACTACATCAGAGATTCTGTCTATCTGGTGATCTGATAACTCTTGAAACACCTCCTTTCACTATATTTACACTACAACAGAGATCTCCATCTATCTGGTGATCTGATAACTCTTGAAACACCTCCTTTCACTATATTTACACTACAACAGAGATGTCCATCTATCTGGTGATCTGATGGTTCTTGAAACACCCCCTTTCATTATATTTACACTATATCAGAGATGTCCATCTTTCTGGTGATCTGATGGCTCTTGAAACTCCTCCTTTCACTATATTTACACTACATCAGAGATGTCCATCTATCTGGTGATCTGATGGCTCTTGAAACACCTCCTTTCACTATATTTACACTATATCAGAGATGTCCATCTATCTGGTGATCTGATGGCTCTTAAAACTCCTCCTTTCACTATATTTACACTATATCAGAGATGTCCATCTATCTTGTGATCTGATGGCTCTTGAAACTCCTCCTTTCACTATATTTACACTACATCAGAGATTCCGTCTATCTGGTGATCTGATAACTCTTGAAACACCTCCATTCAGTACCTTTACACTACATCAGAGATTCCGTATATCTGGTGATCTGATAACTCTTGAAACTCCTCCTTTCACTATATTTACACTATATCAGAGATGTCCATCTATCTTGTGATCTGATGGCTCTTGAAACTCCTCCTTTCACTTTATTTACACTACAACAGAGATCTCCATCTATCTAGTGATCTGATAACTCTTGAAACACCTCCTTTCACTATATTTACACTACTTCAGAGATCTCCATCTATCTGGTGATCTGATGACTCTGAAACACCTCCTTTCAGTACCTGTACACTACATCAGAGATTCCGTCTATCTGGTGATCTGATGACTCTTGAAACACCTCCTTTCACTATATTTACACTACATCAGAGATCTCCATCTATCTGGTGATCTGATGACTCTGAAACACCTCCTTTCAGTACCTGTACACTACATCAGAGATTCCGTCTATCTGGTGATCTGATGACTCTTGAAACACCTCCTTTCACTATATTTACACTACATCAGAGATTCCGTCTATCTTGTGATCTGATAACTCTTGAAACACCTCCTTTCACTATATTTACACTACATCAGAGATTCCGTCTATCTGGTGATCTGATAACTCTTGAAACTCCTCCTTTCACTATATTTACACTACTTCAGAGATCTCCATCTATCTGGTGATCTGATGGCTCTTGAAACACCTCCTTTCACTATATTTACACTACATCAGAGATTCCGTCTATCTGGTGATCTGATAACTCTTGAAACACCTCCTTTCACTATATTTACACTACTCCAGAGATTCCATCTATCTGGTGATCTGATGGCTCTTGAAACACCTCCTTTCACTATATTTACACTACATCAGAGATCTCCATCTATCTGGTGATGTGATGACTCTTGAAACACCTCCTTTCAGTACCTGTACACTACATCAGAGATTCCGTCTATCTGGTGATCTGATAACTCTTGAAACACCACCTTTCACTATATTTACACTACATCAGAGATTCTGTCTATCTGGTGATCTGATAATTCTTGAAACTCCTCCTTTCACTATATTTACACTACATCAGAGATTCTGTCTATCTAGTGATCTGATAACTCTTGAAACACATCCATTCAGTACCTGTACACTACATCAGAGATTCTGTCTATCTGGTGATCTGATAACTCTTGAAACTCCTCCTTTCACTATATTTACACTACTTCAGAGATCTCCATCTATCTGGTGATCTGATAATTCTTGAAACACCTCCTTTCACTATATTTACACTACATCAGAGATTCCGTCTATCTTGTGATCTGATAACTCTTGAAACACCTCCTTTCACTATATTTACACTACTTCAGAGATCTCCATCTATCTGGTGATCTGATAACTCTTGAAACACCTCCTTTCACTATATTTACACTACAACAGAGATCTCCATCTATCTGGTGATCTGATAACTCTTGAAACACCTCCTTTCACTATATTTACACTACAACAGAGATCTCCATCTATCTGGTGATCTGATGGTTCTTGAAACACCCCCTTTCATTATATTTACACTATATCAGAGATGTCCATCTTTCTGGTGATCTGATGGCTCTTGAAACTCCTCCTTTCACTATATTTACACTATATCAGAGATGTCCATCTATCTGGTGATCTGATGGCTCTTGAAACACCTCCTTTCACTATATTTACACTATATCAGAGATGTCCATCTATCTGGTGATCTGATGGCTCTTAAAACTCCTCCTTTCACTATATTTACACTATATCAGAGATGTCCATCTATCTTGTGATCTGATGGCTCTTGAAACTCCTCCTTTCACTATATTTACACTACATCAGAGATTCCGTCTATCTGGTGATCTGATAACTCTTGAAACACCTCCATTCAGTACCTTTACACTACATCAGAGATTCCGTATATCTGGTGATCTGATAACTCTTGAAACTCCTCCTTTCACTATATTTACACTATATCAGAGATGTCCATCTATCTTGTGATCTGATGGCTCTTGAAACTCCTCCTTTCACTTTATTTACAGTACCGTATATGACCGCGTATAAGCCGAATTTTGAGGAGCAGAAAAAAGATTCTGTAGAAAGGGGTCGGCTTATCCACGGGATACACTTTCATGATAGTATTTTTCAGATCGTGATCTGTCAGAAACATCGCCTGAATGACGGTCCGATAGATTACAACTTCCCGAAAGTTTGTAAAGTTGCCACGACTAGAGCCATTATTGTTATAAATTATCAATAAAGTTATTATTATACACCAATGTTGTCATTATTAAAAAAATGTTATGCATGTTACTACTTCTGATAATAAGTTTTCAATTGAATGTTCAAAGTTTATCGTTCTTCGTAAACTCCACAATCTTTACATGTAACAATATATGTAATTCACAGCTATAATATATAATCCCCAGATAAAATCGCCAATAGCTATTACGTACGTTTTGCAAAGTTCATAAATTGATAGTGAACAAGTGTCTACAGTTATTGAAAGAGGCAAATAAACAACTGCATCGGCGAGTTATTCCGTTCGCCATTTGCAAAAACATGTGATCAGCTGTTTCCTGTGACGTCACAAACGGTGACCACTGTGATTGCTTCCTGTTTTTTAATGCAACAGAGTACACAAGGAAATGAGCATTGATAATAATGGGCCGATTGGTATTGTCAGGTTGTTTACACAAACATTTTCAAGTTGTGGGTGCTTAGCGATCGTGTTGGGAGTAGGGGCTTAATTCCTTTGTTTTCGAGAGATTAGTTTAATAAACTGGAAAAGCCTGTGAGTAAGTGATGGTCATTCAATGTGTTCATAGTATGATAGTTTATTTAATTCAATTGGATTAACATACAATAGTGGTGTAAAGGGGGTTATAAAAGTTGGTATATTTTTACTGACTGACGTTTTCATCATGAGTTTTAAACGAAAATGGCATGCTTACGATGCTGAATTCAAACTGCGAGTCTTCGCTCCAGCTGATATATTTTCTCACGGGTTCATAATTCTATATACACCGACTCACAAAATGGCGCTTGGTTGTTGATGGCAACATATAACGATCATTATGAGTTTTAAAAAACCCACAAGAAACAGCTTCCCACATTATGAAAGTGGATGACTGGTTTGTTAAATCTTTATTAGAAATAATAATGACTTTTTCAATATAATTACAACGTTTTTCATCTTATATTTTTTAATATCTGCGAGTACCGGCACATGTCTTTCAGTCCGACTTCGCAGTGTTTTTTGTCTTTCAATTCCTGATTCGGCTTATCTGCGGGACATATCATTTTATTTCGTATTTCAATGGTCAAATTAACACCTCGGCTTATCTACGGGGTCGGCTTATCCGCGGTCATATACGGTACATCAGTGATTCCGTCTATCAGGTGATCTCATGGCTCTTGAAACACCTCCTTTCACTATATTTACACTATATCAGAGATGTCCATCTATCTGGTGATCTGATGGCTCTTGAAACACCTCCTTTCAGTACCTGTACACTACATCAGAGATTCCGTCTATCTGGTGATCTGATAACTCTTGAAACACCACCTTTCACTATATTTACACTACATCAGAGATTCTGTCTATCTGGTGATCTGATAATTCTTGAAACTCCTCCTTTCACTATATTTACACTACATCAGAGATTCTGTCTATCTAGTGATCTGATAACTCTTGAAACACATCCATTCAGTACCTGTACACTACATCAGAGATTCTGTCTATCTGGTGATCTGATAACTCTTGAAACTCCTCCTTTCACTATATTTACACTACTTCAGAGATCTCCATCTATCTGGTGATCTGATGACTCTTGAAACGCCTCCTTTTAGAAGCTTTACACTACATCAGAGATTCCGTCTATCTGGTGATCTGATAACTCTTGAAACACCACCTTTCACTATATTTACACTACATCAGAGATTCTGTCTATCTGGTGATCTGATAATTCTTGAAACTCCTCCTTTCACTATATTTACACTACATCAGAGATTCTGTCTATCTAGTGATCTGATAACTCTTGAAACACATCCATTCAGTACCTGTACACTACATCAGAGATTCTGTCTATCTGGTGATCTGATAACTCTTGAAACTCCTCCTTTCACTATATTTACACTATATCAGAGATGTCCATCTATCTTGTGATCTGATGACTCTTGAAACGCCTCCTTTTAGAAGCTTTACACTACATCAGAGATTCCGTCTATCTGGTGATATGATGGCTCTTGAAACTCCTCCTTTCAGTACCTTTGCACTACATCAGAGATTCCGTCTATCTGGTGATCTGTTGGCTCTTGAAACTCCTCCTTTCACTATATTTACACTATATCAGAGATGTCCATCTATCTGGTGATCTGATGACTCTTGAAACACCTCCTTTCAGTACCTTTGCACTACATCAGAGATTCCATCTATCTGGTGATCTGATAACTTTTGAAACACCACCTTTTACTACATTTACACTACATCAAAGATTCCCTCTATCTGGTGATCTGATAACTCTTGAAACACCTCCTTTTACTACATTTACACTACATCAGAGATGTCCATCTATCTGGTGATCTGATAACTCTTGAAACACCTCCTTTTACTATGTTTACACTACATCAAAGATTCCCTCTATCTGGTGATCTGATAACTCTTGAAACACCTCCTTTTACTACATTTACACTACATCCGAGATTCCGTCTATCTGGTGATCTGATAACTCTTGAAACACCTCCTTTTACTACATTTACACTACATCAGAGATGTCCATTTATCTGGTGATCTGATAACTCTTGAAACACCTCCTTTTACTATGTTTACACTACATCAGAGATTCCGTATATCTGGTGATCTGATGGCTCTTGAAACACCTCCTTTCACTATATTTACACTGCATCAGTGATTCCGTATATCTTGTGATCTGATGTTCTTGAAACACCCCCTTTCACTATATTTACACTATATCAGAGATGTCCATCTTTCTGGTGATCTGATGGCTCTTGAAACTCCTCCTTTCACTATATTTACACTATATCAGAGATGTCCATCTATCTGGTTATCTGATGGCTCTTGAAACACCTCCTTTCACTATATTTACACTATATCAGAGATGTCCATCTATCTGGTGATCTGATGGCTCTTGAAACTCCTCCTTTCACTATATTTACACTATATCAGAGATGTCCATCTATCTTGTGATCTGATGGCTCTTGAAACTCCTCCTTTCACTATATTTACACTACATCAGAGATTCCGTCTATCTGGTGATCTGATAACTCTTGAAACACCTCCATTCAGTACCTTCACACTACATCAGTGATTCTGTATATCTGGTGATCTGATGGCTCTTGAAACACCTCCTTTCACTATATTTACACTATATCAGAGATGTCCATCTATCTGGTGATCTGATGGCTCTTGAAACTCCTCCTTTCGCTATATTTACACTATATCAGAGATGTCCATCTGTCTGGTGATCTGATGGCTCTTGAAACTCCTCCTTTCACTATATTTACACTACATCAGACATTCCGTCTATCTCGTGATCTGATGACTCTTGAAACACCTCCTTTCAGTACCTTTGCACAACATCAGAGATTCCGTCTATCTGGTGATCTGATAACTCTTGAAACACCTACTTTTACACTACATCAGACATTCCGTCTATCTCGTGATCTGATGACTCTTGAAACACCTCCTTTCAGTACCTTTGCACAACATCAGAGATTCCGTCTATCTTGTGATCTGATAACTCTTGAAACACCTCCTTTTACTACATTTACACTACATCCGAGATTCCGTCTATCTTGTGATCTGATAACTCTTGAAACACCTCCTTTTACTACATTTACACTACATCAGAGATGTTCATCTATCTGGTGATCTGATAACTCTTGAAACACCTCCTTTTACTACATTTACACTACATCCGAGATTCCGTCTATCAGGTGATCTGATGGCTCTTGAAACACCTCCTTTCGCTATATTTACAGTACATCCGAGATTCCGTCTATCTGATGATCTGATAACTCTTGAAACACCTCCTTTTACTACTTTTACACTACATCCGAGATTCCGTCTATCTGGTGATCTGATAACTCTTGAAACACCTCCTTTCACTATATTTACACTACATCAGAGATTCCGTATATCTGGTGATCTGATGGCTCTTGAAACACCTCCTTTCACTATATTTACACTACATCCGAGATTCCGTCTATCTGATGATCTGATAACTCTTGAAACACCTCCTTTTACTACATTTACACTATATCAGAGATGTCCATCTATCTTGTGATCTGATGACTCTTGAAACACCTCCTTTTACTACATTTACACTACATCAGAGATTCCGTATATCTGGTGATCTGATGGCTCTTGAAACACCTCCTTTCAGTACCTTTACACTACATCAGAGATGTCCATCTATCTTGTGACCTGATAACTCTTGAAACACATCCTTTCACTATATTTACACTATATCAGAGATGTCCATCTATCTTGTGATCTGATGGCTCTTGAAACACCTCCTTTCACTATATTGACACTATATCAGAGCACACTTTGATCAAAGTCCTTTTATACTGCGACACACTGTATTGTTTTACTATAAGGTAATTCAATGTTTTCTTATTTTTCTCTTATATTTCTTGCATTTAGATGGTTTATAAGTTGGACAAAACACACCTCTTCTGTTTTGGTTGAAAATGTAAAATCTTGAGCTCGGGAAAAGCCTTGCTCGCGGTTTTACATTTTCAACCCAAAACCTCGCAGGCATATTTTATCATAAACATATAACATACAGAAATTCATGTGTGTAATTCAATGTAGGATTTTCCATGATAACTCATTAGTCAAAATGGAGGCATACATGCAATCTATACACTTATTCACTTCATGTAGTGCTGACCCTTTGCTACAAGTAAATGATTACAGGTAGATATATTCAATGACTGATTGACATTGTAGCCCCGGGCTGTGGTTAGACAGACAAGATAGAGTAGGTACAAATTCTACTATGTTCACATAGGTTCAGGTAGTTATCCTTGCTCTGATTTATTTGGAGAGAGTCTTGAGTCAGTCTTGTGGTAAGTCAGAGATTGTAGGGGGCATTTTAACAATTGCATGGCAATACCTGCGAACACTTACTTGATAACACTGTAATTGGATCTATAGGTGTAACACCATAGTTTTAGCTATAGGTGTAACACCATAGTTGTAGCTATCAATGTAACACCATAGTTGTAGCTATAGGTGTAACTCCATAGTTGTAGCTATAGGTGTAATACCATAGTTGTAGCTATAGATGTAACACCATAGTTGTAGCTATCGGCATAACTCAATAGTTGTAGCTATAGGTGTAACACCATAGTTGTAGCTATAGGTGTAACACCATAGTTGTAGCTATAGGTGTAACACCATAGTTGTAGCTATCGGTGTAACTCAATAGTTGTAGCTATAGGTGTAACACCATAGTTGTAGCTATAGGTGTAACACCATAGTTGTAGCTATAGGTGTAACACCATAGTTGTAGCTATAGGTGTAACACCATAGTTGTAGCTATAGGTGTAACACCATAGTTGTAGCTATCGGTGTAACTCCAAAGTTGTAGCTATAGATGTAACACCATAGTTGTAGCTATCGGCATAACTCAATAGTTGTAGCTATAGGTGTAACACCATAGTTGTAGCTATAGGTGTAACACCATAGTTGTAGCTATAGGTGTAACACCATAGTTGTAGCTATCGGTGTAACTCCATAGTTGTAGCTATAGGTGTAACACCATAGTTGTAGCTATAGGTGTAACACCATAGTTGTAGCTATCGGCATAACTCAATAGTTGTAGCTATACGTGTAACACCATAGTTGTAGCTATAGGTGTAACACCATAGTAGTAGCTATCGGCGTAACTCAATAGTTGTAGCTATAGGTGTAACACCATAGTTGTAGCTATCGATGTAACACCATAGTTGTAGCTATCGGTATAACTCCATAGTTGTAGCTATCGGCGTAACTCCATAGTTGTAGCTATAGGTGTAACACCATAGTTGTAGCTATCGGTGTAACTCCATAGTTGTAGCTATAGGTGTAACACCATAGCTGTAGCTATAGGTGTAACACCATAGTTGTAGCTATCGGCATAACTCAATAGTTGTAGCTATAGGTGTAACACCATAGTTGTAGCTATAAGTGTAACACCATAGTTGTAGCTATAGGTGTAACACCATAGTTGTAGCTATCGGCGTAACTCAAAAGTTGTAGCTATAGGTGTTACACCATAGTTGTAGCTATCGATGTAACACCATAGTTGTAGCTATAGGTGTAACACCATAGTTGTAGTTATAGGTGTAACACCATAGTTGTAGCTATAGGTGTAACACCATAGTTGTAGCTATTGATGTAACACCATAGTTGTAGCTGTTGGTGTAACTCCATAGTTGTAGCTATAGGCGTAACTCCATAGTGTTATGGGTGTATCTAGAATATTTTGCACTACTGTACTTCCTGTATGTTTCGCGATGTTGAAGTTTTCTGTTTGTAAGCGGGGGCACCCGTGGCCCAGTCGTCTAAGGTGCCGCGATTCGCTGTGCAGAATTGCTTCCCTTGGGCACACCAGAAACTTATGATTGTGGGTTCAAATCCCGGTTCAAATCCCATAGTATGTTTCTAGGTTTGTCAGCACCATACCAGTGCTCGTGGGTTTCACCGAAGTGGTAAACGTCTGAGACCTGCATCACTTCAGGCTTTCCTCCCACATTAAGCTGACACGCCGTGATATAACTGGAATACTATTAAAAGCGGCGTTAAACCCAACTCACTCACTATGTTTGAAAGCTGGTGTTCTGTCGGATATGTCATAATCCAAAAATTTGCCATGATGTTACTTTAATTGACACATCAGAATGTAAGACAACATGTTCTGAATGCATAGGTCCATTTCTGCTTCAACATATTTATGTTGGACATTGTGAGAGTTAAATTTCCAGACTTCATGATAAGGTTGAAACTATTGTTTGTTTATACAAGTGTCAGCTACTGACTTAAGGTGCAGGACCAAATCTAAGGTGAAAAACTAACATGGACCCATTGTGTACATATCACAGATATAGTACAAAACCATAACATTTGTAGTCCAACATTCCATTGGCCAAATATGCTATACCACAGCACCACATCCTACAGGTTATGTCACACAGGATTTATTGATTTGTTCTGTAGAAAACAAGAATGCTGCAGCAAATACTGAGGGATATGTACATCGAGCCAGAGCTGCTGGCTGAACTCTCTGAAGACCAGAAACAATATCTGTTTGTCAAGATGCGGGAGGTAGGTCGATCTGTTGATATGTAAGTCTGGATCCTTGAAGGACAATTAAGTTAACACAACAGAGCTTTTTTTTTCCATCCATAAACCTGCTATCAGAATATCAAAATGATATCTGTAACATATGTTGTATGTCCCCGTAACAAATTGTGAAAAAAAGTATTAAAAAATGCAGCAGTCAGTATTGAACCGTCAGAGTGTCTCTTTAGATCGGTGGTTTTCAATTCCTACTACAGAACCCAGCTTTTCGCATGCTTGGGCAAAGTCACTGAAGTGTGCATCAAAGGACTTTGACTATCCTGTGTACTGGTGTCACCGTTCCGTAAGCACATGATTGATTACCGACCTTCATTACTGCAAGGAGACTCATTTGGGTGGCCTGGGCGTTTAGCAGCAGTGAACTGTTACATTTGTAGAAGACTTGTGTGTACCTGACTATGCAAATATTTACCTGGAGATAAATTTCATTGGTTAGGCTGGGCAAAACCTGCTGGAATCTTGTGAAATATGTACCCATTTACTGTATCCACACCAAGACTAGATAGCATAAGTTTTTTTTACATTTGTCTCCTACATTTATCTTCATTTTAATACATTTTTAGTGTCAGGGAAATCTTACCATTGGTACAATGAAAAGGAACCTTTCTCATCGAAATTGCAGACTAACATATTGTCTGTACTGCTGCTATAGGGACCACATGTTCATATATATAAGTTCAAATATATATTCTGTAAATTATCATGAGTGGTTGTGCACTTTTACCCTTTTTTCTGTAAATTTTCATGATAGAACGTTTATACTAAGTTTTCATATAATAATTAGATCCACAGCAAGTGCTTTTATAAGTTATCATGGTGTAACATTTATACAAAATTTCATATAATTATAGAGCAGCGAGTAGTACATATTAATCAAGGAAAAATGCAGATACAAAATATTAGTAGTTTCAGTTATAGCTTTTTAAATATATGCTAGCCTACGGTAACAATATCCCATCTCCCAGACAAACTATTCAATAAGACAAAAGTTATGTCTACATAGTCTTATAGATTGCATTGAACATTGTTCATTGTTCTTGCAAATAAAATTGTTATTAGTCTCCTGCGACTCCGGCTCTTTACGGACTAATTCCACCAAGAAAACCAGCAAGCCATTTGGAAGGTTTTGTTCCTCAGAAAACAACCATAATAAAATCCTGAAGAGTTCATTCTTTGTCATCCAACAACATTCGTGACTACTTGTGTCATTTCCATATTGTTGATTTGTCGGGTCACTGAAAGGGGTGAGTGATGACAAATTTCAATGTATAAAGCATACATGACTGCCCAATGAATGACTGGTTTATCCAAACAAATTATCTGTAATGAATGTGCATACAATGTGAGAATATTTACTCAACCTAGATCCACTTGAGATTTCTGAAGACATAATGCAATAACCTGTACTGTAGGGTTAGCTAGATACATTAAAGCAGTGAGACCCTTGCTATATACTGTTACTGAATGGATCATTTCTGTCTTACTTTCATTTCTGGATGCCTCTGTGACTACAACTGACCACAGATATTTCTGAAAGCAGGCCTGACTTGTTTTTATCCTCTTAATGAAGCAGGTATAATGATTGGAGGTGTACTTTGGCATTTTTTGCTATTCGGAACAAAAACAGGTTTGGGATGTACTGGACAGATGGATATATATCTTCCGCTACATTAACCAGGTGCAGACAAAAGGATTTTACTGTATACTGTAAATCTTGAAATTCATGCGAGTGTTAATTAGATGCAAAAAATTCAAGTGGTCTTTGTTTGCATTAATGAAACTTTGCATATATGTTTCCAAAATGACTATCAACAATAACAAGGTCTCACTGCACACTTTGGATAGCGGAAATACCAACTTGAAAATATACACAAGCACTGTTTATTGAGCAGCAGTTGTAACAAGTATATAACAATGTCATTTAAAGAATAGCAGTTACACAATGGGCATCTGGTGAGTTATCACTGCTTGGGTCAAGAGTTCTACCTACTTGTGTCAAACGAGGCAGCACTGACAACTCCAATCAGTGAACTGTTGTTGGTTCAATCATTTTATTGCCTTTGAACTTCCTTAATGCCAGTCAGCAGAATAAACCTATAAACTGTGTGTTGTTTATAGGCAAACACTGTTTATTGTTATTATAGAAGTGCCTTACTCTAAGCAGTGCTATTTGCTGTTTGATTGGATTAAGGTGAGGATATGTATCATTCCACTGGGGAGGGGTTGGAGGGAGTCGCATTGATTTTGAGTTGCAGTAGGTGTCAGCAGTCATATTAATTTGGAGACACATTAATTTCAAGATTTACAGTAATTAACACACAAAGGTATCGTAGAGTTGCTTGGTTATTGTCTTGCATGTTAATGTCAAATAATACTGTCAAAGCAGCCGTACTTACAAATTTGCAGACTGCCTCTGTGGTCTAGTGGTAGAGCGGAAGTTCAGGGATATGATCCCCGGCTGCGTCATCTGAAAAGACGTTATAAGGTGACACTTGTTGTTACCCTGTCTGGCCCTTGTTTCACCTCACCTCAACTACATACTTTATCAGAAATAAGAAATAAAAGGCCAAAGGCCAAAGAGCAAGTTTGACTGAGATTTATATTTGTTTTCAAATTGTTCTGCTTTTATGGTAAAAATATGCAGTTGTTTATATTATTAAATGAGTAGGTATTATACTGTTTTGAGATATCTTTATTCGACATCACAAGTGATGGAGATCTGTAACACAGAACAGAAAAAAACCCTTAATGCAACACATGATTGTATAATGTAAATGTACATAATCCTCTATCCCTACCCAAGTCATTGGTAGATCTTGCAAAAAGTATGACAAGGACTTAATAAAGCAGTCAAGTCTTGACTGAGTTTTAAATGAACTGAAATGTCTTCAAGTGTGTTGATGTCACATATTATGAATGTTCCAATCCTCCATATCTATGGAAGGGAAGGATGACAGGAATGTCATGTAACACATGCATGTCTGAGGGGTTATTCCACCCAGATAGCATGAATATAGTCACTAAGCCACGAGGGTGCATTCTTTCTCCGAGTAGAACGTCTGGGTTCAACGTCCACTGGGGCAGGACATTGGGATGGTAGCGTTCTTGTATTTGGTGTTGTTTTCAACGACGGTGCGGTAGGTTGTTGAGGAGCAACAGTCTGGTGTTGAAAGCTTGGTAGTTCCAATGACAGGTCTGAGGAACTTACAGTAGTCGTTGCTGGCACAGCTGAGGATGATGGTTCCATCAAGTTTAATTCCTTCTGCGAGTGGGCAACAGGCTGATTACTGTTGGCATTGCTGGGCCTGGATGAGGCCTTCTGCAAGAAAGGACGGTAATATGTACCATTGAGACCAGCTGGTGATGTTGAATGGATATGGCCTGGCAAATGATCAGCAACTGTGACTGTTGGTGTGGGTGGATATACAGGAGTGTATTTGCGGAGGAGTTTCCTGTTGCGTAGAGTCACTCTGCCTGAGCCGTCCACACGTACAACATACTGGTCGAATTGGCGAACTTCGATCACACATCCAGTTTTGTCCCATTTCAGTGTGTGAGGGCCTGTTTGATTTTGGATTCGGACGAGATTCCCAACAACAAGGGATGGTAGCTGTTTGGTGTGCTCAGTAAGCCGTTCAGCCATCCTCATATGTCGGTTTCTCAAAGCATCCTCTCTCATGGAAAGGGTATTGCGCCATGTGTCATGTGGTTTATAGCGACCAGGTAGTATGGGTATAAAGTCCTTTATGGGTCTACCGAAGATGCACATCGCAGAGGATAACTTGGTGTCTGTCTGGAGTGTTCCTGTATTGTAGCATTGCACGTTGGAAGGCCTCAGTGTCAAGTTCCCCATTAGGTCCAGTGTTGTTCGTTATCAATCTTTTGACAGTCTTGATACCAACCTCTGCTCGACAATTGCTGTGTGGGAAGGCAACAGATGACAGGCGATGATGCACACCCCATGTTCGAAGGAACTCTTTGGTAGTTGAGGCTGTGAATTCAGGGCCACCATCAGAGGATAGCTCATCCGGAATGCCAAAGGTGACAATTGTTCGGCGTAGATAATCAATCAGGCCAGGTGCACCATTGGAGGTTCTTTCAACTATAGGCTAGATGGAGTATCTGAGTAGTTAACCACTAAGTAGTTGATCCCTTTGTAATGGAAAAAGTCAGCACACACACATTGAAATGGGTAGACTGGGTAGACAGGTGGCGTGGGTGGGCCACAAGGTTGGGAGGGGGCCATACGGTTGCAGTCATTGCAATCGTTTCTGAGGGCTGTGATAGCTGGAGTGATTCCAGGCCAGAAGACAGATGCTTCAGCTCTTGCCATCATCGATGACATGCCTTGGTGAGCTGATTGGAGTGCAGTCAGGACATCCTGTCGTAGTAATATGGGAATCACGATTCAATCCTTGTATATGACAACCCCATCGACCGTATGAAGATGCTCATGAGATTGATGGTATTCGCGAAGTGATGGTGGTAATTCATGGCGGAATTCTGGCATCCCTGATTCAATCATTCCCACCAGCTTCACCATATCCTTGTCACTGCTTGTAGCTACCCAAACCTTGTCCCAGGTGATGGACTGGAGGGAGCTGATCAACGACACGGCTGAGTGTATAACTGAGTCCTCAATGATGTCATCAGGTTTCTCGCTGCATCTTATTGAAGCTAGGATCATGTGACTGACATTTGAGAAAGTTGGGAGGTCAAGCAAGTCGTCATCATGGCAGATGGCTGCAATGTCATCTATCAACACCATTTCCTCAGGGTGGCCAGTTGGATGGCGGGACACAGCATCAGCAGCGCGGTGTTTTGCACCTGGTACATGAACCATCTGGAATTTGTAGCGCAATGTTTTTTCCTTTAGGTTTCGGAGTCGAGCATTGGAGATATGTTCGAGGGATCGGTCGCCAAATGGCTTGGGGAGTGGTTTGTGGTCGACCGCAACAGTGAGATCGTTACAGCCGAGGACAAAGTACCTGGCTTTGTCCAGTGCATCAGCAACTGCCAATGCCTCTCCTTCTACAGGGGCGTAGCGGGATTCAACTGCATGGGTGAATCGACTGCCAACCAGAGTGATTTTCCAACCATCGTGACAACAGAAAGGCACTGTCTTGGGGCATTTGCAATGTTTTTGGAATAGCCAAAATCCAATTCCACCTTTTGACCAGTCAGTAGCAAGGCATGTCGGCTTGCGTTTGTCAAATATTCATACACTCTCCTCAATCTCACTGACAATGACTGCCTTTGATTCCTGAAACAACATGCCTAAGTGGTCATCCCATCGAAAAGGTGTCCCAGGCTTCAATAGCTGACGGTATGGTTGCATCTTTTCTGCCATGCTGAAGGCATAAGATACCTGGTTGATTAGGTCAAACCATGACCGCATGTCTGTAATATTTCTCAGTGTGGGAAAGTCCAAGATGGCTTGGAGGTACTTTTTACAGGGCCGAACACAGTCATGTGTTATCTCAAAGAATGCAAATTCAACCGCATCCTGAGCAAAGACAACCTTCTCAGGGTTCAGTGTGATTCCGTTTCTACCACAGATGTCAAGCCATGCACAAGCATGGAAGTAGCACTCTGTAATGTCATCAGCCCAGAGGAGTGCATCATCTACTCACTTGGTTTTGTTAGGCACATCAGCAACAATCTCATCGAAACGCCGGGTGTAACCATCTCCTGATGCAATGTATCCTTGGGGGGCAGTGAGGTATCTGTATCTTCCCCAGGGTGTGATGAATGTCGTCAGATGTTTGTCTTCATCCCAAATGGGTACGTTTTGGTAACCATTCCAAGCATCAAATACAGTCTTCTTTTTGCCATGGGGTACAGATCTGGCTTGGTGGAATGGGGACTGTGTGTGGAGTGTTTCTCTGATTGCATGTGCGTTAAGAGCTTGAAAGTCAACAGTGAGTCTTGGTTTACCATTCTTCTTGGGACAAACAACCATTCTATGGCACCATGTGACAGGTTCACCTATTGGTACTGGCTCGATCCCACCTAGTCGGACGTCTTGATCCAAGCCAGCTTTGACATCATCTTGCCAGTGGAGAGGGACTGGTACAGGTGTGTGGTAAGCAACTGGTGTTGAATCGGGGTCAACCATAAGCTTCATTGGAGGGCCCTCCATGAGGGGGAGTGGTTGGTGCTCACAAGTGTTGAATGTTCTTGACTTGTAAAGGTCAAGAAGGTGCTGCTCTAATTTGTCTCTGTTTGCTTCGGTTGCAGGATAGGGCAGTTTAGTAGGAATGGGGGGTGGTAACTTGCGTCTTGGACACTCACATTCTACACTAAGGCAGTTCTCAATGTGTGCCTTGGTCGCAATGCCCCCAGTGGAGTCAATTGCTTCACTCATGCTTTTTCTCTAACTTCACCGATCATGGGGAAGTTTCTGGTAATCATGCCGAGTGCAATGCAAGCCTCTCTGCTAAGGAAGAATTTGTCAGAGTTGTCTGTGATGTATACAAGCTGGCGGGTCTTTGCCTGATAGCAGCATGATGATTGCACCGAGGATAGTGATGCCCTTGTTGTTTGCAGCATGCATCTTCATTGTCACAGGAATGAGGTCACGCTTCCTGAGCCCAAGTTGATACATAACCTTGATACCAGCAAGACAACTCTGACAGCAAGTGTCAGCCATGACGGCAAGGGAAGCTGATTTTGGTTTGAATGTGAAGATGTGTCCGAAGTCCAGTTGTTCATAGTCTTCCCAAAGAACTTTTGCAGTGAGATGAGTGAAAGGCTGGGGTCGAGAGGCTTGTCTTATCCATGTGTCAGACAGTTTGTCATACAGGTGGTGGGCAAGGGTGATGGCTCTTTTACCACGATGCCAGCCAAGGTTTGTGACTGCACATAGTGTATCAAAGATTGCACCTTCATATTCCTCTGGTGTTTTACTGGATTTCTCCAATTTTTGCTTGTTTCTGCTGCGGCACACAGAATATAAGTGATTGGATCGACTGCACAGCGTGCAAGTATGACCATAGGCTGGGCATTCTTTCTTTCTGATTTTGGGGGCTGCAGACTTTCCATGCCCCTTCTTGCCACAGTAGTGGCATACCTCAGATTTATCAAACTTTTTAGTTTCGCTGTGAGCTGCATTCCTGCTGCGTCAGTAAGTGCTGCCGATTGCTTCAGCACCTTGAGAGTCAAGAAGTCGTGATGCGGACCGCTTACCAGCTTCTTTGGCTTCTACAAACTGGAAGGCCTGCTCAAGAGTCATGTCTTGGTTTTTGTCACCTAGGAGGTCTAACTGGATTTCGGTGTCATTCAGGCCACATGTGAGCACATCCCGCAAAATAGCCTCCATGTAGTTTACCTCATTGTGACAGCCTGGGCATGGAATGACAAACTTGCACACTCCAGCTTGATCCTGAAGCCTAGCACCAAAGGAACGAACAGTTTCATCACGGTCCTGGGTCATGCTGTGAAGAGTAACACGTGCCACCATGGTGTTCTCTCTTACGGCAAGGACTCGAATGGCTTCCAATACTGCTGCTTCAGGTTTGTCTGTCAGGGACCCACCTGCAGAACGTGTTAGATCTCTGCGTAATGTCTCATCACAGCATCCAGTAGCTGCACAACGAGATCCTTCCCTGTGACCTTGGTAGCCTCCACATAGTCTTTCCACCAAGAGATGAAGTATGACCAGTCCTCGCTTGAGCCGGCGGAGGATATAGTTGGTCGCTTTACTTTCTCGACTTTGGCTGAGCTACTAGCATGTGTGGTCATAGTGTGGACTGTTGCATGTGCATTCAGGAGTGTGGCAATCACCACAGAGTCAAGGTCTTCTGTTACAAAGTCACATGATGGGACCGGACACTGTACTGTTGGCATCTTGTTGAGTTAATTGATCTCCATCATAAATGAGTAGGTATTATGCTGTTTTGAGATATCTTTATTCGACATCACAAATGATGGAGATCTGTAACACAGAACAGGAAACATAACTTAATGCAACACATGATTGTATAATGTAAATGTACATAATCCTCTAATTATCAGCAATGCCTTACGTTGTCAGGGAACCAATCACATCACTCCAGTAAGCACTGGGGTAATGCGTGAATAATCAATTGACTGCTTAGCTTTGCATATGACAATGAATAACACATATTTGATTAAGGACACAACTAATGATATATCATTGGCACTTGTTCACAGGTCAGGAGGCATGGGTTGCCCAGTCGTCCAAGGCACCCCGATTCGCTGTGCAGAGTTTGGCACGCCAGAAACCTATGATTGTGGGTTCGAATCCTGGCTCACCCTGATTATGTTTCTAGGTTTGTCAGCACCATACCAGTGCTCGTGGGTTTCACAGAAGTGGTAAACGTCTGAGACCTGCATCACTTCGGGCTTTCCTCCCACATTAAGCTGACACGCCGTGATATAACTGGAATACTGTTAAAAGCCGTGTTAAACCCAACTCACTCACTCTCTCACTGTTCACAGGTTATGCTTACCATGCTTGTAAAATTTAACGTTCCAAGTAGGCCTTTCATATGTGTACAGCATGAGGCAGGAAATGTATGGATCCATAGCAACCATGTCACTCAAATAGGGTGTGGCTAAGTACAAAGGAGACTCCTCATCGGTTTGTAAGAGATGTTCTTCTTCTCCTTGTCCTATTTTAACTACATGCATTACTCAACAAATATACATGACAGCGGCTGGATTGGGTGAATAGGTCATGAAGATTGAAATGTGCGACACGTGCCATCTTTGTTGTTTATTGGTTGTGGAAAAAGCATTTACCTCCTTCCAACTTACCTGAAATAACTCCATGATCTCTAAAAGAATCTTTCTAAGTTAAATAGCAAAGCTGTTTGATCCTTAGGATTTCTTGCACCCTTTACAGCATGGAACTGGAAGCTTAAGATCTTACACATATTCAGGTACCAAGATGTTTGCGCTGTGGTCACAAGGACAAAGAAACCAGACTTCTCGGCTTTGTAGATGAATCTGACGATGCATATGGTGCCAATGTGTGTGCTCTGAAAACTTACCAGAAAGATGAGATCTCCAGTGTTACTATTGCTGCAAAAGGACAAGTAGCACCATTGAAAGCCATTAGAATACCACGCTTGGAATTAATGGCAGCTGTTACTGGACTAAGATTGGCTGTTGCAATAATAACAAAGGCTTTGAAAGTATCAATAGACATGGTTACATTTTGGACAGACAGTTCAAATGTGTTGTCGTGGATAAAGAACCATAGCCGAACATACAAACCTTTTGTTCCAAACAGTCAGTCAAATTCAAGAGCTAACGAATCCATGTCAATGGCGGTATGTACCAAATGCTTGAATTCCATCTTCCCGAGGCAAGAGAGTTAACTGACAATAAAAGTCCAGTTTTTACCCTTGCCGAACTAGGCTGGTATTATGGAGTTAGATTTTGGCTGGATTAAACTGTCATGCAGAGTTTGGTCGATTGCAGGATTTGCACAGCATGTGCACAGCCAACTTGTTGTCAACAGATATTTTCCACATCTTTTCAAGTTTTTAATCAAGGTGCTCACATGATTTGATGCACTCCGCGATGTAAGACCCGTTTTATTACAATATAGATCTTGATTGTCGATCAGAGCGTCTTGACTGGGTGCCGCCATTTTATTTGAAGCAAATGCAAGTGATACGAGAGGTGGAATCTGAGGGGACATAACTCGTAACAGCCACTGGTGGAGCTACGTTCGAGCCCAGGAATTCCAGCCTAGTTCGGCAAGGGTGGAAACTGGCCTTTTACAGTCAGTTAACTCCTTTGCCTCGGGAAGATGTTTGAAATCCAGCAGATATGTTGACTAGAGGACATGCTGCATCAAAGTTGATTGATAATCAAAATTGGTGGTCAGGACCCTCTTTCTTGACTAGAGATGTATGCTAGAAATTAAAACTCTGAAAGAAAACAAGATCATTAACCCTCATGGTGCCTGGCCGTCATCTGGCTTTGCGTACCGCTCAGTGCCACACTGTGATGATGTTCCGGTTTCAAAGACATACACATTGTATCAAAAGTGTTACAACGTTCTTATTTCTTCACAGAGTGTAACCAAATTGTATAACATGCAAGTCAGATTGATTGTTCTTTCCAACAGTATCTAATGTCAACAAATCCAAAAAATCTATGCACTGCCTAGCCATCGATAAAAGTGCTGGTATTGGAAGTTTCCAACTTTTCTACATTAAGTGTAATATGGACCCACAAGTAAAGTCAAGTAAGCACCCTGGTTTGAAATCTATATGTACAATATCATATCATTGGAAAGTACATATCCTAACAGGGATAGACATATGAGATTTATGACGAAATACACATTCACTGAGAATTTTCTGCAAGGAATATTTACAACAACAAAAAACCTAGTCAAAACAAAATTGACGGAAGTGTTGTGATTGGTTCATACGTATACTGTGTCAAAGATGTTACAGTACTAATGACTTTTTGGAATGAATATCTTGAAGAAATCCCGGTTACATCCATGTAGGTTTCGGTGTCTGTGCTCTTTCATTAGTGATAAAAACAACTTCGGGGTAATTAACATGGGACATTTTCAAAGGACAAAATGTGAAAGATTCCTAAACAGCTCTAATAATACTCAAATTGACATCGCTTAATCTTGGACATCATTAATATCCCCCCCCAACAAAGTGGAAGGGGGATATAGGAATTAGTGCCGTCCGTCCGTCACATTTCGTTTCCGGAGCAGATCTTGAAAATCGTACCATATTTCTTTACCAAACTTGGCACATAGATAGATCTAGTGGTGAACTGTTGCCTTTTGATAGTTTGGGATTTTTAAAAAAGTTATTTTTCGAGTTTCCATGGCAACGACTTTGATTTAGACTGAAAATGGTGGTAGTCCTAGTTTCCGGAGCAGATCTTGAAAAACATACTATATTTCTTTACCAAACTTGGCACATAATGTCATCTCACAGTATTGAATACATTTCCTTTCTTGTTGGTAAGTTCTGCATTGCTTGAGTGTGTGTTCCTCCAAAAGTGTCATGGACACGGTTGTTGCATTCACTGACTAACTTCACGCAGAAACACAACTCATTACAAATACAACAGTGTAACTGATCTTAAACCTACTCAACTGTATAAACAATATATATTCTTGTCAACCATACTCTGTTCTTCACTTGCTTGATAATGGTGTTAGAACCTACACCGAAACCATCGCTACTAATTGTAATAAAGAAGTTGTTCGTCCATATGTCTCATCCTTACTCATTACAAATACAGTTACATATTCTATCATAAACTGCAGATGGGAAAAACAACACCAGTAATAACTTTTTTTTAGTGCTGCAATTGCGCCATTTACAAAAAGGCCCAGTGAACATAGTTCACAGGAGCTAATGCATTGCACACACCCGACATGTCATATTGGCGGGGGATGTGAGTATTTCATGCTTGTTATTTCTTAATAATTAACAAGATTATAATAATGTACTACCACCCAAGAGTAAGTACATGCAGATTCAATCAATATCGTTGAAACATTCTCATAGGCAGCAAGTCTATTCAACAAACCTATTTTTGATCACTCGTAACTTGGCGCCGTATGTCATATAAGCATTGCTTCGTTGTGCAGTCACAGAGACTGCTTATTTATACTTTGTGTGTTATGGTGTGTTGTTAATGGTTTAAATCTAACTTATAAAAAGCTTCAAACAAGATGTAATTGGGCAATTTTAATACTTGAATTTGAAAGCTCAAAAGCGTAGAGTAGTCTATAATTAATACAAGGAAAAGATCACTTGCACAAGTGAAAGAAGGGAATATTATTGTTTTACGGTATAATTATAAATAATATCTTGATTAAGTGAAAGATAAAATTACGAAAATATGAATTACTTCGATTAAAGTAATGTTCAATGTATATTCAGTTCATATGCTCAAAACTCTGAACAATTATTTCAATTTGACCACTAGAAAACAGTCTTCAGCAACCCATGCTTGCTGTAAAAGGCGACTATGCTTGTTGTAAGAGGTGACTAATGGGATCGGGTGGTCAGGCTCGCTGACTTGGTTGATGCATGTCATCAATCCCAATTGCATGGATCAATGCTCATGATATTAATCATTGGATTTTCTGGTCCAGACTCGATTATTTACAGACCGCCGTCATATAGCTGGAATATTGCTGAGTGTGGCGTTAAACAACAAACCAACCAACCAACTAGAAAACATACACTCTCGTCACAGCTTGTATTTCGCACTTGCCTGCCTTACTTAGACCTTTGCCCCAAATATACTTGTTTCGCCAGTCCATGAAATACAATTTTTTCTTTCATATTGTTTTATAAATATGACCTTAGAAGTGTATTTACACCAAGGTATGTACATGTACATTCAGGGGCATAAGTGATAATTTTTAACTTATCCTGCATTACTCCTTACTGCATTCACTGCTTACCTTGCGACAAAAAAATCCCGGGACAGTGTACCGGCGATATCTTTGGATGAAGGCTCTGTTCCACAATCCCACTTTTGCACCACGCCTTCGCTGTCCCCGTGACCTCACGTGACCAAAGGTCAACTCTTCACATCACTGCCTGTCGCGACACAGCTAGGACATTTCCAGCGGAGCTCTCGTTTTTGGATTTATTTAGACCTTCAAATTCGTCTACCATTCTAAATTCATCTGCGATGGGTGATGTATTCTTTTCATATTACTTTCAACATGTTGTGAAGTTGTATTCGATGTATTGAGGCGGAAAAAAGACTGTCTTTTTTTCCCGCCACGTGCTATCTGTTCCCCGCCATTTTGAAGTGTGTTACAATTGTTCGCCTGTCAGGTAGTCAGTTGTTTACAATTATCGGCTATGTATGTATAACATATTTCATATGTTGTTTTTCAATACTCCTAGTTTTGGCAGTTCATTGAGTTGCGTATATTCAATCATTTATACACTTTCAACTCGTTTGAAAATTTTGCCGATAAATTATTATTTACGGCAGTAAATTCCAGTCCCTTTTCTTCTAGTATATTATTGCGTAACTTATGCTTGCGCGTTGTACTAATTGTCGTGGAAAAAAATCTATTAAAGATCCTCATCCACGTTGTTTGGCGTGTACGCAAATTTGTGCACCAAATTCTAAATGTGTTTTTTGTGTAAACCTCTCTCCCACGAGTTTCGCGAGGAATAAGCAGGTTACTCACAAATGTATTTTGCAGCAATCACGTCGTGAGAAAAGAAAAATGTCTCTATCGCGAATGAGCGAGGGACAAGATTCGATCATTACGACGCAACCTTTATCTTTGAGGGATAATAGGTCGACCGTTACTGTCACTGCGGAGGTGCACATGCCGCCAGAATCCTCTCTCCTGGAGAATGTTGGGCGTATTGGACCTAATTTGCAGTCTTTTGATAATTCTACGTCTGTTACTTCTGCAAGATGCGTTGTCGGGGGTAGCGCCAACCCAAGCCAGACTCAAGTCTACACCATTGAGCATTGCGCCTCATATGCCTGTGCCGAGGGCAGCCAATGCCTACTACCCAAGCGCATCTACAATGACATCAGCCCCAGGGCTATCAGCGTACAATATTACGCAAGCAGCGCACGATCAGATTAGCACTGTACCAACGTATTCAGCGCAGCAGATGCAAGCGCAGGCGCCTATGCCAATTCCAAACACTAATTGGACGCAAAATTTTCTACAATCCATGTGGCAGCAGTCTATGACACAATTGTATCCTGCGCCTATGCCTACACCTATGTATCATACACCTGCATCAATTACATATACGGCACATATTTTACCACCTACTCCAGTGACTAATGTATATAATACTCCTATTGTGAGTCATAATACAGTACATTCTTCGTTGAGTAGTACCAGTACACCTGCTCGTACTTGGACATCAAATCATGATTCCTTTTCACCAGGCAGTTCATCTAAGCCCTCGGTCAGAGGTAAAACTTCACATCGGAGTAGAAGTCGTTCACCATCTAGACGTACAGATCAACATTGTTCTGATTCATCAGATTTTTCTAATGGTGAGGAGGGAGATTCCTCGACTGAATGGAATACTCACCTTAGCCTGGCTCAAGTACCTGATTGGGTAGCTGACCGCCTCATTTCAGTACCTTCCCCGGGTAGTGGGGTGGATAAAAAAGATACTATTTGGACACATCCAACGTCGATTCCGATTGACCCTATGATGTCAGATATAATTAGATCTTTGGATGAGGACTTCTCCAGGCTAACACTTACGCCGTCATTCAAGCCTCCCAGGTTTAGGAAAGATGAATTTCCTATTCATGGCTTTGAGACAGCAAACCAGGCACATAGTTTGGATCAGGATATCAGGGATGTGAAATCTCCGCGGAAACGCGGAAAATCGCGTTTTTTAAAACAGTAGTCCTTGGAAAAAATCATCTTCCGCGTAAAAATTTAATTAAAAATTAAAAAAAAAACACTCCGAAAAATATAATCGAAAACCGGACATTTGGAGCGGAATGTCCTGTTTTAGATCAGGGCTTCACCAGTGTACGTTTGCGGACATCATACGTTTTCTGTCACGAATACTTCCACTATAACGTGGGGTGTGGCGTCACACATAAATTGTAAATACTCAGAGCCAGCTGATGGCTTGTTTTTAAGATAAAGTTGTCTTTTAGCCTGTAAGTGAATGAGATGTTTTACAGTTGTTCATGTGATAAGCGAAAAAACTATGAATGTTTCTTCAGCGTCCAAAACCCCATGTCATGGGGATATATGTTGTATTAATGTCTTATGTTTGCAATGGAGTTTTGTTTTTTCCATCAAAAGGTAAGTACAAGGTAAGTTTTTTTCAATATGCTTCAACATGGGGAAAGGGTCAGACATTGCACGCTTGTGACAGTTGTCCTTGTGTCTGGGGGATGGGGGTTGAAGTTTATGGCAGTATTGCTCCCAGACCTGGCGGGTAGCCAGGTGCGCGAAAGCTATGCCCGATTTTTTCAAAGTACTGATTTAACTTCGAAATTTTACTGCATCTGCCATCTTGTTTATTTGACTTATTGACTTTTGCCATTGACTTATTGCATTTCTTGGTGTGAATGTTGTCCAAACTGCACGAAATTGCTTAAAATGCAATCAAATGTTTTAAAAATTTCGGGGGGGGCATGCCCCCAGACCCCCCTAGTCTTTTCCTCTTTTTTCGGGAAAACCTGCTCACATCCCTGGGATATACAGAGAATGGCAGGCTCGTCAAGGCCTACTTCTCTCAAGGTTCAGGATACCAGAGTTGCGTTTATTGAAACAGAAATTCGAAGGGTATTAAAACCTTTATCAGCATTAGCATCGTCTACTCGTGCGGTAGAGCAGGATCTGTCAGAGGATAATCCTAACCGACTAGATCACCTCCAAACTATAGTTGATTTTCAACAGCGTCAGATTGACCATATGAGGAATCATCTTAAAGCCGTGTTGGCGGAAATAACTGTCACTCGGAGACTGGGTTATTTAGACCTATCTACTTGGGACTCAGAGTTTAAGCGCAGATTGCTACGTCAACCTTGGTCTTCTTCATCTTTGTTCAACGAACAGATTTCGGACACGCATGCCAAAGTTTCCAGTTATGCTAGGGATGAAACGGCACTCAAGGCTTTGAGTCCCTTAAGGAAAGACAGGTGCAAGATTTTTTCGTGGTAAAGGGCGTGGCAGAGGGAAACCTCAAGGTTCTTATCAATCCCGACGTGGTAAATACCACTGTAAGGGAGGCGATAGGAGGGGCAAACATTGAAATGTTGGACAGTCATGACTGGGATCTCCTACCCCCAGTCGTCCCAATTGTCGATATCCCCGTAGGCGGGAGACTGAGTCGATTTTGGAAGAACTGGAGCATCCTCAGGGACGATTACGTTCTCAACATTCTACGCCACGGTTACGAACTAGACAAAGAGGTTTTTCCTCCGTTGACCACGGCTCCCCTCCCTTGGAGGAAGCAACATATCCTTTTAAAGGCCAACATAGACTTACTATTGGAAAAGAGAGCCGTAGAGATTATACACACCCCAGCGTTAACACCCGGGTTTTATTCTCACATCTTCCTGGTAATCAAGAAGGGCTCAGACAAGATGAGAATGATACACAATCTCTCTGTCTTCAACGAGCGTTATCTGAAGCGTCCACCCTATTTCCGCCTGATCACATTGAGACTACTCAGAACCAGCATAAAAGCGTTTGATTCCTTGATCAGTATCAATCTACAGGATGCATATCTGTACATACCGATCCATCCCAACGATCACAGATTCCTCAGGTTCCAGTTCAATGGGGTCCACTACCAGTGGGCAGTACTCCCATTTGGTATTTCAGTGGCCCCGTGGCTATTTACACGAATAATGAAGCCCATAACTGCGTTTCTACACCTGAGGAACATTTGGTTCGAGTCGTACATAGACGACTGTCTCCTGTGCCATCAACACACACCGACGTTAGTATGCCACCGGGAATTCACCAGAAGGCTACTGTATCAACTGGGTTGGATAATCAACGCGGCGAAGTCGGGGTTAACTCCATCATTTCGACTCCAGTTCATAGGAGGACTATTTCAAACAGATCAGAACTTCCTGTCAGTCCCGAGGGACAGATGGCACAAGATTTTATGCCTCCTGTCACCTGCTCTTTGTCAATCACGCACACTTCACCAATGGCAAGTGTTGTTAGGGTTACTCACCTCAGCCCAGGACCTAACCAACAGAGGCCGATTACAGTTATGCCCAATACAACAATTCCTGAACCCTTACATCAGGAGTCAGGATCCACTCAAGGCCATCATGCTACCGACTCATCTGAGACCTTACCTCCTTTGGTGGACGATAGAGTCAAGTGTCTTAGGAGGAGTCTCTTTATCAGGGTTGTCCCCGAATCTACACCTATTCGTAGACGCCTCCCTTCAGGGGTGGGGTGCTCACCTACAAGACCAGACAGTCTCAGGGCTATGGTCAAGCGCTCATCGGAAGAGGCACATAAACAATTTGGAGTTGGAAGCTGTAATTCTAGCCATATCCCATTGGCAGAATCAACAAAAATCAGCCCAACTCTCCATATCCACAGACAACAGCACTGTAGTGTGGTGCCTGCGCAATCAGGAAACAACACACTCCCACTCTCTACTTCAACAGAAATTCAGGTTTTTCCATCTAGTGGATCGTCTGCAACTACGGTTCATAGTTCAGCACATCCCCGGATATCGAAACATTCTGGCCAATGCTCTATCACGCCCAGACAAGGTAGCACCCACTGAGTGGAAACTTCTCTCAGAAGCATTCCAATTATTGCTTCGGAAGTTTGGGCATCCAAACATCGACCTGTTTGCAACTTGCCAAAATCACCAACTCTTGACGTATGTCTCCCCGTTACCAGATCCGAAGGCTTGGGTGTTGGAGGCAATCAGCATTCCTTGGGAATGAATGAAAGCGTATGCCTTTCCGCCACCAGTTCTACTTCCCAGGGTAATACAAAAGATCAAAGAGACAAGAATACTTGCTCTGACTTTGGTCGCGCCCTGGTGGCCAGCGAGAGGGTGGTTCGTCTAGCTCAGAAAGCTAGCAGAAAACGATCCACTACCCCTCCCACACTGGTCCAACCCACCCTCACAGCAAATTGCCTCATCCAACACCAGACAGATTTCGTCTGCACGGTTGGTTCGTCTTAAGAAGGCATTAAGTGCAAAGGACTATTCGGCTCAGGCAGCAAAAGCTATAACGTTAGCTCATTGTGCCTCTACTAGAGGCCTTTACGATGACAAGTGGGGATCGTTTGAAATATTTTGCAAGGCAAAAGGTCAAGACCCTACTACTGCGTCACATGGCTAACCTGATCGTTCCTTCACCATTCCACCAATATCGACGATTGTGGGCAGTGAAGATGAGGGTGAACTTCTATCATGTCCGGTACGGGCACTGCGAATTTTCATCCGCCGTTCCAAGACTAGGCGTGGTTCGAGGAAGCGGTTATTTATACCCGTATCTACTACATCCACGACCAAAGTCAGTCACAACACCATATCTCTATGGTTACGCGCAGTCATCCTTCAGGCCTGTTCGATCGCCAATTTGGATCCGCCAAGAGCGAATAATCCTCATGAGATCAGGGCATTAGCCTCTACCATGGCCTTACACAGCAATTGTACTATTAAGACAATCATGGAAGGATGTTTTTGGAGGTCTGACACAGTTTTCGCTAGTCATTATCTTTGTGATGTGACTCTCGAGGACGTTGAAGGTGTACAGAGTTTTGGGCCGTTGGTTGTAGCTCAGCAAGTGACCAACCCTCGACGCAAATAATGTACTCACCCTATACAGAGCCTTTCCTTTCCGGTGTAATCGATCAGATTTCGCCAGTGGAAGACAAGTTATTGTCATCAGGGCTTTAATTATATAGTAAGTAAAGATTTGGCTGATGAGCTTGTTGTCTTTATTACTAAAAATGTATAGGGACGTACTCCTTTATTCCCATGTGCAATGGTTTGCCACATTGTAAAACCTACTGTATTAGCGTTTTCTCTCAACTTTTCCACTTAACGGTTAACCGACCAATCTGTGTCGTATTTTCAGGGTGTGAATTATTGAGGTTTCTGTATTGTGAGGATTTCCCACCTCCAAACCGTCCGATACAGATGCATTAAGGAGTAATGCAGGATAACTTAAAAATTTAGTAAAATCTAAATGTTTTTACATTTGTATACTTATCCTGCATTACTACGTTTAAAGCCCACCTGTCGCAGACTTGCCTCCCCACTTTGGCTTCAGAAACCTCAAAAGTATGTTTTTTTAAGCTCAGGCGACAGGCAGTGATGTGAAGAGTTGACCTTTGGTCACGTGAGGTCACGGGGACAGCGACGGCGTGGTGCAAAAGTGGGATTGTGGAACAGAGCCTTCACCCAAAGACCATCGCCGGTACGCTGTCCCTGGTTTTTTTTGTCGCAAGGTAAGCAGTGAATGCATTAAGGAGCAATGAAGGATAAGTATACAAATGTAAAAAATATTTAGATTTTACTAAGTCTATTTCCAGTACAGTTTCCCATTTCATCCCATTCTACTAAAGGAAAAGTTTGAAATAGATGATGATTGTAGGTCAATGAAAGAAATGGAATTATTTGTCATGAAAGGAACATATATTCTTGGTATTGAACTTTCAAAATTGACCTGCAAAATCTTTAATACAAATAGTTTTCAGTTATTATGTCTTTCCTCTTTTTGTTTTGGCCTAGCTAAATTACAGCTTGGAGGGACGATATATATTAAATTATATATCGTCCCTCCAAGCTGTAATTTAGCTAGGAAATTGTAAAAAAAAGAACAAGAATGCATTCATTTTGCTTTTAGACAAATATATTTTAAAAAAAATCTATTTCTTACTAAGGATACAAAACAAAGTAATCACTGCTATGTCACTGATCAAAGTATTTGATAATTTAGATAATGCAGAGTGAAAAAAACATAAATAAAACTATTTAAAACATCAAAACATTTACACTGAAAACATTTTGTCCTTCAGAAATCGATTATCTATATATTGTGTGTAGATCTATTACCTTGTGAAACATTCCATTCCCTTACTCAACTATATGCACATTATTTTCTTTAAATATCAAGCCTTCCAACATAAATGAAAAGCATACAAGTCAACATACCAAAATTAGCAAACTGCGCCAAATATTCTAACAGTGTTAGTCAAGTCATAATTTAAGCAGTCTTCACTTGTCGATCGCCTTGGAAATTTTCCAATCGTGATGTACTAGATATACTTTCTAGTTCAGTCAAAGAGAATATAGTTATTTAGGAACTGTATCCGTTATACTACCACAACATTAGATCAGCTGTTTCATGTGACATCATCCACTTCACAACCTGTCAAGAAGACAAATTCACAGCGGCGGAAAATCACCGACCATCTATTAGCCTACACAAATAAAATTGCAGATTGTAACGAAAAAAAATGAAGTTTACTCATTGCTGACATTTCAGATAACTTATCAAATCAGAGTTGAAGACTTGCAATTGATTATCATACATTAATCGAGAGTACAGTCAACATCAATAATTTGTAAATCTAATATTAATTAGATGTAGTATCCATGGCAGAATGTTGGAAATACCAGCTGTTGTGTTATGATTATATATTCCATTTTCTGAGGCGATTAGTAATGTGTATTTGATGATATATACACATACACAATTGGTTATCAGTTATCTAGTACAATCACAGCATGTACCATGTACATTAGACTCATGGTAAGTACTATTTCAGTAAATCAATCATAGCGCCATTATCAGTTTCAATGAAAGGAAAAACAAATCAAAATCAAACTTTACAGCACATCGTATCCATAAGTGGTTAACCCAAATGCAAAAAAGTATTGATGTAGTCTATTTAGAAGTTATTTTGATATTTTCAATAGTTGTATTATGTTTGTATCACGCGTACCACCGACAGAAACGTGGGCAGAGTTACCACATGTGAAACCCACCTTGACACAATTTGTTTACAATATGGCGTCGACTAACGTTAGATGTTGTGGCCACACTTTTGAAATCTCCATTGCGACAAAATGTGAAATGGTTAGGTCAAATCATTCACACAATTAGGTAGCTTAAACAATCACACATGACTGTTAGTCATTTCATATGAACAAAGCAGCAGTTATTCGTCTGAACGAGCAAGCATGTAGGACAACCTGTAGACAAGAAATCGCGGCACAGCTATGATGCGAGCGTGCCCTGTCAATCACTTCGGGCATGGCCATTCAATGTTTATGTTTTGATCATGAACTTCCAGCCCATAAATATACGCTATACCACCTTAATATTAACTATCATATCCATATCTTTTATTTGAATATTTCCTATAAATCAGCACCATAAACAGAAAGACAATCTCAAATGTCGTTTCGTTTCTATCGCTGTGCTAAATCGCCATGACACAAAGTCGATAAACATGCAATACTTGAACAAAAAAAACGTCCGTTGCAGACTAAATGTTAGTAGTCTTAGGCCAATAACTGTGCAGTGGGGGGAAAAGTCAATCTTTCTGACCAGTCTGATCAGATTTCTTTTTCAAATTGGCTGTCTGATATTATAATAGTTACATGTATGTGACATGGGTGCATTATAAGCAAAATTGCCGTCATTCACATGAAGTTCAACATGGCAGAAAAAGGCTGAGAAGCGAGGTAACCACTTTACTAATCTCACCATATTTCGCAATCCGTAGCACTGTATAAAATATGAGTTACACGATGTTAAAGCTGAGATGATTAGGGTGATGACGGTTGTAATTTTGAGTTTGCACACTCAGTGTTTGACATCTTAATTCACAGTTGAAAAGGGACATTTTCATGGGACCATATATGGTCCCATGCCACTATGAGGGTGTGAAAAGTGAGGGACCATATATGGTCCCATGCCACTATGAGGGTGTGAAAAGTGAGGGACCATATATGGTCTTGTGGCACCAAGAGGGTTAAAATGGTAGTGAATTAATCATTGTGTGATGAATGGAGACTGACAAGAATCCAAGGTGTATGCTTTTTATCAAATGGCCAGTCATAGGGGACTTCCAGAGGACATTGTGTGTAATAACGGGAAAACTTTGTAGGGGCAGAGAAGAGCTTAACGGACTGGTTGCATTGTCTGGACAATGATGCTGTTAGCTAATCGTGGGACCAAGTGGAAGTTTAATCCCCCTAGTGCTCCTCATAACTATCCTATCAAACATCACATCCTCAAGATGATGTACCCCTGACACCGAACACTTCCTCCATGGCTAGGTTGGAGGTACGTTTGCTCCAGAATCTGTGGATACAACACCCTTTAACCCAAGGAAATGCTGAAGGCGGATACAGGAACTTATACAACACTTCTGGAGCAGATGGATGAAGGAGTGGATACCCAGTCTCAACCGAAGAAGGAATTGTCAAGACTAATCCCGGAAATGGTGGTTACACCAGAGTGGTTGACATACAGGTTGGTCAATCTGTTCTTACCAGACCAGTGACTAAAGTGTGCTCTCTTGAAATGGATGGGCATCCACTGATAAAGCTTTAAATGTCACAGACAAAAAGCACATAACACAGGATTAGATGGAAATTGTGACATTTGAAATATAAAAATCGGTGAGAATTGATGGACTGAACATGAGAATTCTACAATTTTGTGACTGAACTTTGAACTAAAGAGTGTGAAATCTACACCTATGTGACGGTAAACGGTGAACTAAAAAATGTGGATATTTGTGAGAAATTGTGTTTCATGAAAATGGATATATTGTGAAATTGGATGTATTCACTGTTTTATTGACTGAACTTTTGGACACAATTGTGAATGTGAACGAGGATATTATTTTGAATTTGGAAAGTGATTATTTTGTGTTGATAGACCGCATCCTTTAAGGAGAAGGATGTGGCCAAAAGGATTGTCATCATAGGTTGTATGTATGTTGGCATGTTTGTTTCTCTAATATATCTGTAAGTGTATGCTATGTTTCCGAACTGGTGATTCTGTTTCATTTCTGTGTGTGAAAACATTTCGCACACACATGTTACTTTGCGGATACAGATCTAAAAGCATGCAAAATACATGCATATGTGCCATGTGTTGACCACTGTGTAGTTGAATTATTTTCAGTTGGGCTTTAGAGATAGGATAGGCAACATCGTTTGACACTCTTGTCACTTATTAATAGTGATCATTATTGAAAGTGAGGAATTCACAAAGTTTTGTACAAGTGAAGTAAAATACCATAGCAATTGTTGTTTAGAAATGTTGCCTTAAACCAAAGTAAAACTTTTTAAATGATTTAGTATTCTTTGCATTTTGCACCAGGTCTGTTTCTGTTGACCAATACGAAACAAATCACTTCACAGGTCCTCATAAAGTTGATTGTAATACCTTTGTATTAATGACAAAACTCGAGCTCAATACGAGCCAACTTTACTTCGGCCATGTGACGATAAGTACAAAAACTTGGTCTGGCAATCTCCAATCAACAATACATATAAAACTCGAATCTGTAAACGAAACAGGATCCATTACATCCCCTTTTTTTTATAAGCTAAAAATAAAGATAACACTACTTTAAATGTGGCACTGTTAAATGAAATGTCTGTCTCTCTGAGCACAATAAACTTTAACACAAACAAAACCATTATTGCAATTTTAGAGTCACTCAGAGAATCGCTGTGGTCTGAAGATTGGTCGACCACTGGATGAGAATGCAATGGGGTTCTTCGATGGAGCAAGGCTTTGCGACACATTCATGTCTGACGGAGTGTCTGGAGACTGTACAGGAACATTCTCTGGAGTAGCATTAGTTACTCCTTGAGTGGTTCCATCAGGACTTTGGATAGTACTGCAGTCGTCAGGAAGATTTTCCTTTGTTGGAATCAGGTCATGCTTGTTCCATCGGTACTCTGAGCCACCTTGAGTTCTTACTACCAAAGAACGTGGAGTGCTTGCAGATTTCACAACTTTAGCCGGGATCCAGTCCTTCCCTTGCCTCAATCGCACACTGTCATTCACCTGTATTGGTGGTCTTGGATGAGCACTCTGATCATAGTAGACTTTCTGGGTCTCTCGTGACTGTGAGATTGCTTGTTTCACCGCATCACAGTCAACAACTTCAGGCCTGAGCATTTCATATTGCACCGGTAGGTCACTACTCAACCTGCGTCCCATCAGCAGTTGCGCTGGTGAGGCGAGTCAATTTATAGGCGTATTCCTATAAGCCAACATTGCCAGATATGGATCTGCATGACTCTGCCTAGACTTTCGTAACAGCTGTTTGAGAGTTTGGACTGTCTTTTCAGCAAGACCATTGGCCTGTGGATACAGTGGTGACGACGTAATGTGTTCAAACTTCCACTTGTCACTAAAGGTCTTAAACTCAGCGCAGGCATACTGTGGCCCATTATCAGAGACAACACGCATAGGCATGCCATGTCGTCCAAAGATGGACTTGATATGTGTGATGACTGTAGAAGCCTTTGTGTTGGTTAACAGGGCTACTTCAAAATACCTGCTGTAGTAGTCTACTACTACTAAATACTCTCTTCCATCCATATGGAATAGATCTGTGGCTACTACTTGCCACAGGAGGGTGGGTACTTCACTGGAGATCATGGGTTCCTTACAAGGACTTTTCCTGTGCTCTTGACATACTGCACACTGCTCTACTGTTCTCTCAATATCTTTGTTCATACACGGCCAAAAGAGAATCTCTCTAGCTCTTTCTTTTGACTTGGTCATGCCTTGATGACCACTATGAATGCATTGAAGCATTTCAACTCTGAGTTTTGAGGGAATGACTACTTTACTCCCCTTGTAAACCATTCCATTAACACAGGAGAGTTCCTCTCGAAATGTCCAAAAGCCCTTGACATGAGCGGAACAGTCTACGTGTGTAGCTGCCCAACCATTTTGCACTGCACTAATCACTGCCTGCAGCTGTTCATCTTCAACTGTAGCGGATTTTATCTCAGACATCTTCCTATCTGAAATAGGTAAGCCTGTTGTCACCATATGAACATATGCGCTAACTTCCTCATCAAAAGAGTTCAAGTCTGTCAGCTTTTCTTCTATAAAGTGTCTGGACAGCATATCTGCCACAGGAATGTCTTTTCCTGGAATGTACTTGACAACAACATCATACCTTTGCAGTCTGAATCTCATCCTCTGGAGACGTAGTGGTACAGCGTGGAGTGGCTTCATGAAAATGCTCTCCAATGGTTTGTGATCTGACATGACAACAAATCTTCTACCCATCAAATAATGATGAAATTTCTCACAGCCAAATACTATGGCCATCATCTCCTTTTCTATCTGTGCATAATTGCGCTGACATGACGTCATAGACTTGGATGCAAATGCTACAGGGTGTCCTTCCTCTAACAGAACAGCCCCAACACCATTCTGTCATGCATCCACTTGCAGAACGACTTCTTTCTGGGAATCAAAATATCGCAGAACAGGACCTGGTGATCTTGTGATGAGATCCTTGATCTCTTGGAATGTTTGTTCATGGTTTGGAGTCCAATTCCACTGACTGTCGTGCTTAATCAGATCACGCAGGATGTGAGTTCTCTCAGAAAGACAAGGGGAATACTGTGCAAGATAAGTGAACAATCCCAGATAACCTTCAAGCTCCTTCTTGCTTGTTGGAGTTGTCATTGTGCGCACTGCTTCAACTTTATCCGGGTCTGGTTTCATGCCATCAGAGGTAAGTATTTCACCAAAGAATTTCACTTCCTGCGAACACAGTTGAGTCTTGTCTGCATTTAACTTGATACCACTTTCTTTTGCAATCTCAAGAGTGTCCATGAGGTTCTTGTTATGTTCCTCAATGGTTCTGCCACTGATGAGAATATCATCTACTATTGGGTGAGTATAGTTCAGTTTTTCGAAGATTTTGTCAATGTGCTTTTGGAACACTTCACTGGCACTTTTAATTCCAAATGGAAGACGTAAGAACCTATATCTACCACATGGAGTGTTGAACATGGTCAACATGGAGGAGTCGTGGTCAAGTTGTACTTGCCAGTATGACGATTTCGCATCTAGGACTGTGAAGTACTTTGAGGTCACATCTTGAATCGTGGGCATTCTGTAGTGCTCACGTTGTATCGCCTTATTTAGGTCAGCTGGGTCAAGGCACAACCTAATTTCACCACTTGCTTTAGGGACGATGACCATAGAATTTACCCACTCAGTGGGCTCTTCCACTTTCGTGATCACTCCCAAGTCCTCCATTCGCTGAAGTTCGACTTGAATTTTCTCATGTAGGGCAATCGGAACTTTTCGTGGAGCATGTACTACTGGTTTCACTTCTGGGTCAAGCTGAATGCTGTACTTGTCTTCAAGACATCCTAAGCCTTGGAAAATATCTGGAAACATCCTGAGTATTTTCTCAGAACTACTTGCATCAGTAATCAGGCATTCAATGTTCAACAGGACTTTTATCAGGTTTAAGTCCTCACAGGCTCGAAGTCCTAACACTGAGGGTGCCTCTTCTTGCACTATATAGAACTTTAGGTGTACAGACACATTTCTGTAACTACAATCCAGGTAAGTCATACCTGCAATTTTCAACCACTTCTGTCCATAGCCGTAAAGCCTTGTGTCCGGTTTCTCAAGAGGACCTGCAAACTTGTAGACTTTTAGAAGGTCTCTCTCTGACATAGCATTGACTTGTGCTCCTGTATCTATCTTCATAGGTACTATGAACTTCTTGTTCACTAGAATATCTGCATATTGTTCTGAATAGTCTTCACCACTTTCACCCTTCCTATCCTCTATTGTCCCAATAAAGAGTTCATCAGTCTCTAAACTGTGGACTTTGGGGTTGCTTTGACCTTGTTTCCATCTTCCGGACCCTCTTGAGTTCTGTGTTTTAGGTGGATTCCTCGCTACTGTTCTGGACCTACAAACTGATGCATAATGTCCAAATTTGTGACACTTCAAACACGCAGCACTTCTCGCAGGACACAAGTCATTCTTTGAATGTGATTTTCCACATCTTTCACACATATCACTACTTGTTTTCACACTAGCCTGTGCACTTGCTGATCTCTTCTGACTACTGTCCCCTAACTTCCTCTGATGAGTATAACCACCACTTCTCTTCTGAATGCTACAAACTGCCTCTGACTGAATTTCTTTCATCTGTTATTTACTCACTTCAAAAGTTCTTGCTATTTCAAGGGCCTTATTTACTGTCAAATCTGCTTCTTGTAACAGTCTTTCTTGTACTTGTTTGTTACTCGTTCCACAAACTATTCTATCACGAGTTGCGCTGGTGAGGCGAGTCAATTTATAGGCGTATTCCTATAAGCCAACATTGCCAGATATGGATCTGCATGACTCTGCCTAGACTTTCGTAACAGCTGTTTGAGAGTTTGGACTGTCTTTTCAGCAAGACCATTGGCCTGTGGATACAGTGGTGACGACGTAATGTGTTCAAACTTCCACTTGTCACTAAAGGTCTTAAACTCAGCGCAGGCATACTGTGGCCCATTATCAGAGACAACACGCATAGGCATGCCATGTCGTCCAAAGATGGACTTGATATGTGTGATGACTGTAGAAGCCTTTGTGTTGGTTAACAGGGCTACTTCAAAATACCTGCTGTAGTAGTCTACTACTACTAAATACTCTCTTCCATCCATATGGAATAGATCTGTGGCTACTACTTGCCACAGGAGGGTGGGTACTTCACTGGAGATCATGGGTTCCTTACAAGGACTTTTCCTGTGCTCTTGACATACTGCACACTGCTCTACTGTTCTCTCAATATCTTTGTTCATACACGGCCAAAAGAGAATCTCTCTAGCTCTTTCTTTTGACTTGGTCATGCCTTGATGACCACTATGAATGCATTGAAGCATTTCAACTCTGAGTTTTGAGGGAATGACTACTTTACTCCCCTTGTAAACCATTCCATTAACACAGGAGAGTTCCTCTCGAAATGTCCAAAAGCCCTTGACATGAGCGGAACAGTCTACGTGTGTAGCTGCCCAACCATTTTGCACTGCACTAATCACTGCCTGCAGCTGTTCATCTTCAACTGTAGCGGATTTTATCTCAGACATCTTCCTATCTGAAATAGGTAAGCCTGTTGTCACCATATGAACATATGCGCTAACTTCCTCATCAAAAGAGTTCAAGTCTGTCAGCTTTTCTTCTATAAAGTGTCTGGACAGCATATCTGCCACAGGAATGTCTTTTCCTGGAATGTACTTGACAACAACATCATACCTTTGCAGTCTGAATCTCATCCTCTGGAGACGTAGTGGTACAGCGTGGAGTGGCTTCATGAAAATGCTCTCCAATGGTTTGTGATCTGACATGACAACAAATCTTCTACCCATCAAATAATGATGAAATTTCTCACAGCCAAATACTATGGCCATCATCTCCTTTTCTATCTGTGCATAATTGCGCTGACATGACGTCATAGACTTGGATGCAAATGCTACAGGGTGTCCTTCCTCTAACAGAACAGCCCCAACACCATTCTGTCATGCATCCACTTGCAGAACGACTTCTTTCTGGGAATCAAAATATCGCAGAACAGGACCTGGTGATCTTGTGATGAGATCCTTGATCTCTTGGAATGTTTGTTCATGGTTTGGAGTCCAATTCCACTGACTGTCGTGCTTAATCAGATCACGCAGGATGTGAGTTCTCTCAGAAAGACAAGGGGAATACTGTGCAAGATAAGTGAACAATCCCAGATAACCTTCAAGCTCCTTCTTGCTTGTTGGAGTTGTCATTGTGCGCACTGCTTCAACTTTATCCGGGTCTGGTTTCATGCCATCAGAGGTAAGTATTTCACCAAAGAATTTCACTTCCTGCGAACACAGTTGAGTCTTGTCTGCATTTAACTTGATACCACTTTCTTTTGCAATCTCAAGAGTGTCCATGAGGTTCTTGTTATGTTCCTCAATGGTTCTGCCACTGATGAGAATATCATCTACTATTGGGTGAGTATAGTTCAGTTTTTCGAAGATTTTGTCAATGTGCTTTTGGAACACTTCACTGGCACTTTTAATTCCAAATGGAAGACGTAAGAACCTATATCTACCACATGGAGTGTTGAACATGGTCAACATGGAGGAGTCGTGGTCAAGTTGTACTTGCCAGTATGACGATTTCGCATCTAGGACTGTGAAGTACTTTGAGGTCACATCTTGAATCGTGGGCATTCTGTAGTGCTCACGTTGTATCGCCTTATTTAGGTCAGCTGGGTCAAGGCACAACCTAATTTCACCACTTGCTTTAGGGACGATGACCATAGAATTTACCCACTCAGTGGGCTCTTCCACTTTCGTGATCACTCCCAAGTCCTCCATTCGCTGAAGTTCGACTTGAATTTTCTCATGTAGGGCAATCGGAACTTTTCGTGGAGCATGTACTACTGGTTTCACTTCTGGGTCAAGCTGAATGCTGTACTTGTCTTCAAGACATCCTAAGCCTTGGAAGATATCTGGAAACATCCTGAGTATTTTCTCAGAACTACTTGCATCAGTAATCAGGCATTCAATGTTCAACAGGACTTTTATCAGGTTTAAGTCCTCACAGGCTCGAAGTCCTAACACTGAGGGTGCCTCTTCTTGCACTATATAGAACTTTAGGTGTACAGACACATTTCTGTAACTACAATCCAGGTAAGTCATACCTGCAATTTTCAACCACTTCTGTCCATAGCCGTAAAGCCTTGTGTCCGGTTTCTCAAGAGGACCTGCAAACTTGTAGACTTTTAGAAGGTCTCTCTCTGACATAGCATTGACTTGTGCTCCTGTATCTATCTTCATAGGTACTATGAACTTCTTGTTCACTAGAATATCTGCATATTGTTCTGAATAGTCTTCACCACTTTCACCCTTCCTATCCTCTATTGTCCCAATAAAGAGTTCATCAGTCTCTAAACTGTGGACTTTGGGGTTGCTTTGACCTTGTTTCCATCTTCCGGACCCTCTTGAGTTCTGTGTTTTAGGTGGATTCCTCGCTACTGTTCTGGACCTACAAACTGATGCATAATGTCCAAATTTGTGACACTTCAAACACGCAGCACTTCTCGCAGGACACAAGTCATTCTTTGAATGTGATTTTCCACATCTTTCACACATATCACTACTTGTTTTCACACTAGCCTGTGCACTTGCTGATCTCTTCTGACTACTGTCCCCTAACTTCCTCTGATGAGTATAACCACCACTTCTCTTCTGAATGCTACAAACTGCCTCTGACTGAATTTCTTTCATCTGTTATTTACTCACTTCAAAAGTTCTTGCTATTTCAAGGGCCTTATTTACTGTCAAATCTGCTTCTTGTAACAGTCTTTCTTGTACTTGTTTGTTACTCATTCCACAAACTATTCTATCACGAACCATGTCATCAGCAA
The DNA here is from genome assembly GCF_023055435.1 of Haliotis rufescens. Taxonomy (NCBI): domain Eukaryota; kingdom Metazoa; phylum Mollusca; class Gastropoda; order Lepetellida; family Haliotidae; genus Haliotis; species Haliotis rufescens. The sequence goes on from NW_025963979.1 coordinate 1,606,482, forward strand.
TCGCACCAAAGGCACAATCTTTCGCGAGGGTTTTGATTTCTGTCACATATGAATCCATTTTGGCCCTGAACACGTGTATTAAAGCGAAAGCGCATGATTGTCACATTCGTTTCAGGAAGACAATATTTTTCAAATTTTGTGTACAGAGGTTGCAATTTATCCTTTTCTTCATTTGTCAATGTCCAAGTATTAAATATATCTCGACCCTCCTGACCAATGTACAACAGAAAATAGCTACACTTTTCCTTTTCATCTTTCGCCGCGAGTGGTCCACTGAACAGCAATTCTATCGTCTGTTTCCACTTTTTCCAACTTTCTGCCACATTAGCAGCATCGAAATTCATGGGCGGAATGTCAATTCGACCTGCCATGACTTCTGACACCATGTAATACCTTTGTATTAATGACAATACTCGAGCTCAATACGAGCCAACTTTACTTCGGCCTTGTGACGGTAAGTACAAAAACTTGGTCCGGCAATCTCCAATCAACAATACATATAAAACTCGAATCTGTAAACGAAACAGGATCCATTACATAGATAATGATCTTTAGAATAAAGGATACAAGTTTAAAATTATCTACTCTGTCATAGTGACTGATTTACGACACCCATTGTCTGAAGAACATTTAATTGCAAAGGCTCATTACCCTGGAGCCATGACATCTATATGCCTTGAAACACTTAATTGCTGTTATTTATAAGATGCTAATCCTAATTGTTAATCCCCATTTTTGTGTACATCGACCGTCAGCCATCCTGAACGAGATGTGCAAGTATGTCACTGATGAATTACTGTTTACATTTATATTTATTACTTACTAAATATCAGGTGACCTTGGCTATATATAAGTCTTGGTCCAGAGAGATTGAGATGGTTCCCAGTAGGAAGTGACAACTTGGAGATGATGGCTTGCGGTATATATAGTTTTACTTTATACATGTAGATATATACATACAAAAGACACTATGTGTCAGGTCAGCACATAGTGGTAGTGGTTGTTGTCTAGGTGCCCCGGCCTAACCCTAGCTAGGCTAAGGGTAAGACCTTTCTTTTCTCCTGCCTCTCAATCTCTCTGGACCAAGGCTTATATAGCAAAGATAGCATATATAGTAACACATAGGTTCAATGGTGTTTCCTGCCATGATATTGGTGGAATATTGCTAAAAAGCGACGTAAAACCTCACTCACTCACTCACTCACTCACTCACTCACTCACTCACTCACTCACTCACTCACTCACTCACTCACTCACTCACTCACTCACTCACTCACTCACTCACTCACCAGAGGCAATGATTTTCAGCATTCTGAAAGACTGGTTCTTTGTATGTTCTATCATGATATAACATTTATACTAAGTTTTCCTATAATAATTAGATCCACATCAAGTGCTTTTATGAGTTATCATGGTGTAATATTTATACATAATTTCATATAATTATAGTTTAGCAAGTAATACTTATCATCAGGTAAAATGCATATATAAAATATCAGTAGTTTCAGTTATAGCTTTTTAGATAGATGCTAGCCTAAGGTAATGGGAGCGCATCTCCTAGACATACTATTCAATAAGACAAGAGTTATGTCTACATAGTTTAATAGATTTGAAGCTTTTAGATAAATGCTAGCCTAAGGTATCAAGATCCCATCTCCCAGACAAAAGATATGTCTACATAGATTGATTGCCTTGAACTATTTTATTTAAGTAAATCTGTCATCACCTACATTAGATTAACATTCAGCAATTACTTCAATTTAGACTCATTAAGGATTACTCCCATACAAGCCCGTCTATAGTGATACCATAATCTCTTCCCAAGCACCCAGTAAATATGTCAACAGGGTTAGTGCCAACAGGATTAAGTATTCACCTCTGTCTAGCCATTCATTTAGCATAGGGCACAACCCATCGTGTATCAACCAATCATATTCCTTTTTATTGTTATATTTGTGCAAACACAACAAGCAATGAGGTAGAATGCAAAAATATTTAATGTACATTATAACAAACACATACATATAATGGTTTTGGCACGAACTTGGGAGCTGACTGATTTTATCACAGAGGAGGGCTGAGCGAGAGCTAGGTGCTGTCCTGGAGCCGCTATGAGGCTTGGACGGTGGTCTGCGGACAGGGGCTGCAACCTGAGCTCTGGTGCTAGCTTATTTACAAGGAGAGGGACGACCGAGAGCTAGGCGAGGGTCCTGGGGCCGCTGCGGCGGCTGGGACAGTGGTCTGCGGACCTCTGTTGCTAGCTTATTTACAAGGAGAGGGACGACTGAGAGCTAGGCGAGGGTCCTGGGGCCGCTGCGGCGGCTCGGACGGTGGTCTGCGGACCGGGGCTGCGACCTGAGCTCTGGTTTGGACTTGGGGGAGAAAAGGACACTCTAGATGAGTGGAAATAGCCCAAAGCAAGTGATTGGAAGGGTACCCCCTTACAAGAGTGAGTGCCCCCAAGTTGTGCTAGGTGTGGTAAGGAAGGTACATTGTGTGCAACAATATAGAGAGAGATCACAAGATACATCAACATCGTACAAAGGAATAGACCAACACAACCAATTCAACGCAGCTGATCAGAGATGTCCCTGTACTGGGTATTATGGACAAGAGATTAAAGACAACAGAGCATTCTTAATAACGTCCTCTGGGGTCCGAATATAACGTGTAAAACAGTCTGACTGCCACCTGCCCAGTGTTTTTATGAGGTGATCTTCCATACGAACAGTTACAGCGGAGGTCGCTGCCCCTATGCGAAAAGAGTGTCCAGAGTATTTAGCTGCGTCAAGGTGTGCATGTTTCATGGTCATGTTGAGCCATTGCAGGAACATGGTACGGGATATGGCTTTTCCAACACAGTCAACAAACAGAGGATCACTGTCCCTAGCACCATGTGATAGTCTTACTTGCTTTAAGCGGTTCAAATTGGCAAAAGGGCAAATGGGAGAGTGGTTGGCAAACAAGGGAATGACTACGCCCTGTCTAAAAATATCTGTCTTTGAAGCTTTGAGCACGAGAGTACACTTTCCTGTATTATGGTCGATGGTGACATCAGATAGACTTAAATTGGTACTAGCATCGAAGTCACGAGAACATGTGAACTCGGCACATCGTAGAAAACCAAAGAAGGCAGTGGTGCACATGACCACCATTACCAGATCATTGAGAGGTCCGAGCACCCCTTTGCGTAGTGTACACACAATCTTCTTCAAAACATCGTAGGTTATGGGTGAGCGTTTGGGCACACCCTGTTGTTGTAGCTTCTTGTATCCATGAAGTAGGGTTCGTAGCTGATTTAGACCACCAGTAGACACTGAATCGAACACTGTATGTACACCTGCCTTCAGATAGGTAAACCGAATACCCGCGAGATAGGATTTGACAGTGACATACTGTAGTTTTGCCTCACCGAAACAAAAGGCCACATATTGTTGCAGAAGTGCAGAATTAACTGGTGGCAGACCTAGTGCTGCCCGTGTGAGGCTTGAGCATGTGGAGTACAGGCTATATCTCAGGAGAAAGGCAACGTATGACTGAAAACCAGAAGCATAGGTGGTCTTGGTTCTGGCCGCCACTGCAGCATTCCATAGAGTGTCTAGGTGTCTTGCCAGACCCATTTCAACTGTGAGTGTTGTGGACATGGTGTTGCTTGCGGTGCCGCATGTGGAGCAAGTTTCCGAAATCTGGCAATCTGTAACCGAGACAGAGAATCAGCAATTTGGTTTGACACGCCTGGTACATGTTTGGCACATATCACAAAATTATCAGAGGCTGCTAGTGAGGTAACCATACGCATGAGAGGCATAATGTTTTTGCATTTTGATCTGCCCTTGTTGATTATGTTTACTGTTGATTCATTGTCACAATAAAACAAGATTCTTTTCCCTGACCACTGCTTGCCCCATAAAACGGCTGCTACTACAATGGGATACAGTTCAAGTAGCGCCATGGATCGACTGTTGTTTTGGCAATGGGCTTGCATAGATGGTGGCCAAGGTGACAAAAACCAAGCACCCTGAAAATAACCTCCAAAACCTAAAGTAGATGCGTCGGTATACAGTTCCATGTCAGAAGCCTGTGTCCTGGAAGAGTCGTGAAAGAAAGAAACGCCATTCCACTTCTGGAGAAACACATGCCACATGTGCAGATCCGAACGACATTTAGCAGAAATGTTCACTCTGTGGTTACAGATTTAGATAGATCAATGAGGTAAGACACAAAGGATCTTCCTGGCACAACCACTTTGCAGGCATAGCACAGATGTCCTATCAGAGACAGTAGTTGTTGTTTGGTACACTTTCTCTTGTGACTGAACTCTTGCACTAACTCCGATATTCTAGCCAACTTGTCCAGGGGTAGTCGGGCAGTCATGGTATTTGAATCTAAAATGATACCTAGATATTCCATCTCACAGGCTGGTCCAACGGTTTTATGTGGGGACAACGGAATTTTCAACTTGTTGAAAGTGGCTGTTAATGTTTTCATAGTAATAGAAGCTTCGTAGTTGGGTTCATCAATGGTGAGGAAGTCATCCAGCAAGTGTAAAACGAAATGGACCTTGTAATTGTTTGTGAGGATCCAAACAATGGCTTGTGATATGCAATCAAAGATACGAGGGCTAGATCGGCATCCAAACGCTAGGCGCTTGAAGAAGTAATACTGATTGTCCCATCTAAATCCGAACAGTGACCAATAATCTGGGTGAATGGGGATTTGCTTGAAGGCGTCTTTTATATCCACCTTACACATACTCGCGCCTCTGCCCACTCAGTTCAGTTCCCGTATGGCATCATCGATTGTCACGTAGGTTAAAGAGCACATGTCCTTGTCTATCGTATCATTAATGCTAATAATGTCATCGTTGTCATGTGGGTCTGAAAGGTCCAGTCGTTTTTTATGGCTGTATTTTCCTTCAGCGATGCCCAGGGGGCTGACCCGAAACACATGGTAAGGGGGGACTGAAAATGGTCCAATAATGTAGCCCCGATCTAATTCTTGACGGACAAGGTGTGTTACGGTATCGGGTTCTTTCCGGGCGCTCAGATTGTTTTTACACTCCCAGGTAAAATTGGGCACTGTTGCAACGAGAGGGTGAAAACCGTGTCTCAGTCCATCACACAAGTATGTTACAAAGTTCTGATCAGGGTGACGCCTTAGTTCCTCTTGTATGATGTTGGTATTTAATGGTGTCAATTCCTCAGCAAATTGTCACTTGTTGATTCCATGTCCCTTATTGGAATTAGTGTTGTATTTTTTGCAAACCAATTTGTTGTGATTCTTCCCGAAACAAGTGGAGCAAACATGCAGAAAGTTGGAGCGAATACGCATGCAGCCACTATCATTGAAATTATTGCAAACCTCCTGTCCCTGGTACCATATTTTTTGTCGACCATGTGAATCGGTGGAGCTGTTTGCAGTGCTTGTGGAGGTTACATTCTTTTTTCCCAAGCTATGTCGTGGGCTGTCTGTTCGCAGGTGTTCGTCAACATGGATGGACATGTCGCGGAGTCATGGCTGATACTACTGCACAGGTCACATGACCTACAGCGAAGGCCAGAAGTACAAGTGGTATAAATTCTGGTGTCCAGAACGCCCCAGGTGATGTGCGTACCCCTCTCAGCCAGTGCTGCCACACGAGCCGCGAATCTCTTATGGTATTCATAATGTACATATCCTCCATATAACATGTGGAGTTCCACTACTGTACGTTCATGTTGTTCCAATTGCTCTCTCCTATTTGGCCAAGCTTCACAGAAGATATCCTTGAATACTTTGAAGGCTCTGCTGAATTCGGCAAAGTTCAAATTCCTGGTGGTACGTGGGTCAAGTTTTAACATGTTTCTGCATGAACCTCTCTCTTCAGCAAGTCTATATTCACCGGATTCTTGGCATGGTAACAACAGAGAAGCCAAATTAATATATTTACCTTGGTGAATTTTATGCCTTGTACTTTCGTCAACAAAGTTGACATGGGGCACGGAATCTGACAGAACACATTGCGTTGGACTTGTCTGTGATGTAGGCCAGGCTATGTTTTCTCCACTGGGAGCTCCAGAGGATAGACGTTGGGTGAGGGATGTCATCATGTCCCTCATTTCCCGCATGACTCCCACCAATTCCACATTTGCTGACGATAACTGGTTGCTTGCTGTTGTCACTGTTGCCGGAATGCTAGTAGAGCTGTCAGAATTCCCGCTGTTTACATACTGGGGAGTAACGTCACAGGAAGGAACAGCATGTACAGACGACAATGCGGAAACGGGGGAGGAATGTTGAGCAGCGCTGGCCCCTCCACTGACCGTGTGGTTCTCGTTAAAATTTTCCTTATACAGTTGTAGGATCGTCTTTCTTCGCCATGATGCAGGCACTGTGATACCTAAGGAGCGCAGCCTCTGTCTCAGGTCAACTGTTGTCTCGTAAGGGACGGCTCTGCCTGTCGCACTCGCTCTGACCTGTGACCCAACATGGCGACTGTTGTCGGAAGTTTCACTTGTTGCGGATGAAACATTTTCGACAGGAACAGCTGCCCTGGTTCTCCTTGACGTCCGTTTCGGTGCCATTGTCGGTGTTTTAGGTACCTTGCTGACATGCAGGAGGTGGTCTGTGCAAGCGGCAGTTGATCACAATAAAGGTATTATGGCAATTTTGTAGCGAGTGTTGTTGTCCTTCTAGCTTTGGGAGAGGAATGGAGAGACACGGGGCTTATGGGTAAAAAGGCTCCCGTGCGCATGCGCAGAAGGGGAATTTGAAACCTTACGAGGGATAGTTGTAGCGCAACATAAACACGTACATGAGAATAAATTTTATAATACACTGGACATGCATGTAGAAAACAAAATACGTTGAATTTGCACAAACCACAATATTAAATTATCATATTTTTTTTAAATACATACCGAAGCAAATTGTTAGGCAGAAGGGGTTTGTCGCTCTAACCAAGCAGATCTCTCTCCCACAGCCCAGAGGGTTGTACCGACTCTCTGTGGCACCCTCAGCTATATTCTAAGATCTTGTAAATTGTTCATTGTTAATTGTTCTTGTAAATAAAATTGTGATTAGTCTCCTGTGACTCCGGCTCTTTGCTGACTAATTCCCCCAAGAAAACCAGCACCCCATTTGGAAGGTTTTGTTCAACCGAACAGAACCATAATAATTCCATAATAGTTCACTGAAGCTATTTCTGGATTTATTGTTGTATAAAATGCTCCTCAAGTAGTTTTGCAGGCATTGGCCATCTCTGAGAGTTTGACCATCTCCCATTTGGCTGGGTAAAACTCATCTCACAGTTTATAGCCTGCGCAGCAATTAAAAAAATATCGTGATCAATGACCCATCATCACAGCTAACCTGACCCAGCCGAGATAGATGCCACACCGATCAGTAACAGTTGATCTTGTCACAGGAGTTTCAGCACTGGTTAAGTGAAGCTCAGAGTTGATCTTGTCACAGGGGAGATTCGGCACTGGTTTAGTGAAGCTCAGAGTTGATCCTGTCAAAGGAGTTTCAGCACTGGTTTAGTGAAGCTGAGAGTTGATCTTGTCACAGGAGTTTCAGCACTGGTTTAGTGAAGCTCAGAGTTGATCCTGTCAAAGGAGTTTCAGCACTGGTTTAGTGAAGCTCAGAGTTGATCCTGTCAAAGGAGTTTCAGCACTGGTTTAGTGAAGCTCAGAGTTGATCCTGTCAAAGGAGTTTCAGCACTGGTTTAGTGAAGCTCAGAGTTGATCCTGTCAAAGGAGTTTCAGCACTGGTTTAGTGAAGCTCGGTGTTGATCTTGTCACAGGGGACATTCGGTACTGGTTTAGTGAAGCTCGGAGTTGATCTTGTCACAGTAGCTGATCTTGTCACAGGAGTTTCAGCACTGGTTTAGTGAAACTCAGAGTTGATCTTGTCACAGGGGAGATTCAGGTCTTGCTTAGAGAAAATATCAATGTGTTTTTAATTTTATTAGAATAAGGAAAACACTTGAGTTATCAAAGTGATTATAGGTACAAGATGTTAATGTAAAGTATTGATAATTTGCCTGAGCAATAATGACACGCCTAGGATGAAACGTCCTGCAGGCACAGATCATTTGTCAGTTCAGCTTTCCATTTGCATCACTAAAAAGACCGAAAGCTCATTACTTTTGTTTTCTGGATTTTAACTCTTTTGAAAGATTGAATTTTCATAAGCTCAAACTTGTTGCATAATAGTATGTTTGTTCAAATTCAAGCTCCACCGCAGTTGATTTTTTCAAACATGTTAGAGATTAATTTCATACCTATCTGACATACCTCCTATATCCCTCTGGGAGAATATTCTGACATATAATTAGATCACATTGAAGGAAAGATCACTTGGTATGAACTAGCCCTAAAAATGTTCCTGTACACATTGACTAGTATTTATGAATGGAATTTGATGAAACTTTGTGTACCTAATCTCAGCCTTTGGATGACTTCTTTCTAAGGTCCAGGTCACAAGAGGTCAAATTATTAAATACATGGTTCAAATTTCATGAAATTTTAGATTGATTCATGAAAAATCTAAGCATTAATGAACTCAATACCTGTCATTTGTTCAAGGTTGTTTTAAAGGTAACTTTGAAGGTCATTCCCTCATGAATTGACTTGTAAACAGTTACTTTCAGAAAGAACTGGCAGTGTGATATGCAGACATCATAAACATTACGCAAGTGTTTGACAAGAAATGTTCTCGCATGTGATTGAAGGTCAAGGTCACACAGTGTGAGTTGGGGCACAAACAAAGCTTGTGTGCAAGATAGCTTGAACATTTTGTATTGGAATTTGAAGAAACTTAGTATACATGATCTCTGATGCAGGGTCTCCACAGCCTGATACATTGTGTTGGACCTGGGAGTTATGACAGCAGTTGTGGGTCACTACTATCCCTTTCTCATCAGTGTTATACATAGACTGAGGTCTATCTCTTAGGTTGTACTTTTCCAAGATCAGTTTGCCAAAGTAGGTGTTCACTGTTTTTTTACGATGTGGCTTTAGCTCTCATGATCTCCAAAGAGCAGGTGATCTCTTATGAAAACTTTAAAACCACTGAATTGAAAGAGGCTAGTCATGTTTTGGTTTCTTCCACACACAGACCGCAAGATCAGTAGCTAAAGCTAAAGCTATGACTTCTGCATGAGAATAACCATATACCCAAAAGCAGACATAATTTCACCTCCTCCTTGGAATAATAAAACATAAGGTATCGACCTTACACATTCAACAGACATGTTTCCACTAAGTCAGTCATAAAGAGACAAATAGGGCACAGAAAACTGTCTTGCTGCACGTTGGAGTCCTTCCCTCTAAAATGATGGCTTCATAAGTCTTTTCCATGCTTTCTAGTGGATCTTGCCAGTAATTGGCCTTTCCTGATCTGATGGAGACCTAAAATAATTTTATATAAACCATAACGACATTAACATTAAAACGTCACAAAAATGACTTCAGAAAGTATGGATGATATAAGAGATGGCCCATCTGCCTTTTCATGGATTTTGTTTTTAGCGAGAGTTTATAGAATACTAAACTTGCTCCCGTGTAATACCAGTATTATGAAACTCGTGAATAGTTGTGATATCTGACAACCACAGATACCACAACTATTCACTAGTTTCCTAAAATTGGTTTTACATGGGAGCGAGTTTAGTATTTTATTTATTATTTGCCATTTATAACCTTTTTAGAATTATACTGTTGAGTGTGAATAGGCTGACACCTACAAGATCCACGGCATAATCCAATTGATTTTAACAGAATAATACTTCAAACATGTCATAAGTTGAATTTATCATACAACGGTCCACCTTTAGAATTCAGTCATCTGTTCCACAAAATTATCATAGCACTCAGGTTATTGCAACTCACATACTTTAACTTAGACTAACGACTGTCGTTGTGCTACAATACGATCGCCTTGTGGAAGGTGGCCTTGCACCTCAAAGTTTACAATCATGTCACAATACCTGATGATGTAATTTGTGGAATTTTGTTGCAAGATCCATCGGCGAAACAATGCCATGTGACGTCAGCCTAGCAACAAGGTTGCTGGGTTCATTGAGTGTGCATAATCTCCTCTTAGTGATCTATCATCTCCAAACGCAATGTCGTTGAATAAGCCAAGGGATGTTGAGAGCTTTCAATATTTGTTCGTGAAACATGTTCCGAGAGTACATAAGCACGCGTTTTGGTATTACACAGTATGTAATACAGCTGTATGTTTATTAAACGGGTGATCTCTTCATGGGTAAATAATAAACACACATTATATGGATTTCTGGTATTCAATAACAACACTGCTCAAAACACTATTTGATACGATTTTTTCATAGTAATGAGTTATATCTTTGTGATCTCTGTTTGAAACTACTATATTTGTCAGATGTTATTAATAACATGCGATAGTTTTGTAGTTTCATAATTTATGTTGTTCTTTCACTGATGATAATACCATATTCGAAATGCCAACTATTTTGTTTGAATTATATAATGATACAGACTAAAGAGCTTCTTTGAGTTTGTACATGTGCCTTGTATAACAGGATATGTTTTAGATATACAACAGTTACCGTATTCCACGTAATAAGCGCCCCGCTCTAATAAGTGCCCACGCCGATATTTGCTAATATATTGGCTAGTGAACAATCCCAATTATCACCCCTTCTGATTGATCAATGTACACAAGACTTATTTATTTGCGTATAATACACACACATGTGTTATATGCACTCTTAATTATGGGCAATTAAATTCTGGAAAAATATATCTGTCGTATATAAACATTTCAGGCTGTCATCATAAACCACAAAATTTATCTTTCAACTCTGTTTTTATCACCAAAATAATATTCTAATAAGAGCCCCCATTTAAAATTTTGAGAGCGCCCTGGGCGCTTATTACGTCGAATACGTTACTCACTGACTGATTGGAACTAAAATGTTTTCAGGAACAAGTACGAAGATGGAAAGAAAAAGTAAAAGAGTTTGAGGAAAGAGAAAACAATCAGCCTACAAAGCCATCAAAGCCAGGTATGCTCCTTGTCTTTACCATGTCCACAATGGAAGTTTTCCTTTCATGAATATTACTCATATACTGTTCCTTATTTCTTTGAGAAAATTTGTATGCACTTTGGGCAAAGGTTGATCAAGTGCCCTTTTCAGTGTAGGAATTGTCGAAATTTTTATTATTCCCCACCCAAACAGAATTTTGCAGGGGATTTAGAAATGAGCCATGTCAATTATTCTGTCCATCACAGCTTTTTTCTGGAGCATAACTCATAAACCAGTCAATACTTCTTCATGAAACCTTGAATACACATCAAGTGCTGAACTGGCGTGCCTTTTCCTATTCAGGAGTTTGTGAAATATATATTTTTGGCATATCCAAGGCAAAAGGTTCCAATGAGGCAGGGTTCAGAGCATAAATAGATCAATCATTAACTGGGAAACATTGTATACACATTGTACAGGTTCTGCCATTTGCTTTTCAGGGGTTTGTGAATGTTTCGTTTTTATTCCACAGTTTGCTATTCCATAGCATGAGAGAATCAGCATGTCCGTCCATCCGTTTTCCATTTCCACAGCAGAACTCCTAAACCAATTAATATATCTTGCTATACAGATCAGTCTAGTGGTGAAATATTCCTTTTGATGATTTTGGATTGGGGATTTATATATTTTAGAGAACTTTGTTATCCTCACATAGCTACAGTTGATAAACCCTGTATTGCCAAAACTGGTCAAGCAAAGATATGATACAGAACTATGCTCACAGACTTAAAGTGGCTTCCATTAAACCAGAAGTTTTGCAGGCTCTAGACGGCATGAACACTTTTGTCAAGTCAGTTGCTATCCAATGCGACAGCCCATGACCCTACAACTTTGTCTTCCAACCTCAACTGTTCGTCATCAGGGTGCAAACTACTCTAGTGATGTCAAGTTGGACTCTGATTCTACAATTCCCCCATTGGTAGTGGCTAGTTTCAAGTCGCTCTGTTTTTGACCCTCGGTTCGAGGGTTATAACGGGAAGTCGGGTCCATTCCAAGCAGTTGTGAACACTGGACCTGTACTACCGCCGCAGCACACAGGACGTGTTCCCAAATATTCCAGAGACAGACTTGTAAAACTACAGACAAAGATGTCAAGCGGAGGTTTCCGGTTGGTCACTACCTTTGCAGATGTCGGACGTTACAAGAAGCCACAACATTCCCTAATGCCTGATGTTGACTCAACTTTATGCCAAATAGCCCCATGGAGACACATTATAAGCACAGACCTCACAAATGCCTTTTACCAGATTCCACTCTAGCCCGTTTGTGCCATCCTCCTTTCGCCATTGGATGAAGCCTTAGCAGGTTCACAAAGCAAGGACAAAATCATATGGTCAGACGACTTGTTAACAGCCTTTGCCAAAGCCCAGACTGCCTTGAGTTCTAACTGTACTATTGTGCTTCCACGTGCTGAGAGGGGCGGTCGGGTAGCCTAGTGGTTAAAGCGTTCGCTCGTCACGCCGAAGACCCGGGTTCGATTCCCGACATGGGTACAATGTGTGAAGCCCATTTCTGGTGTCCCCCGCCGTGATATTGCTGGAATATTGCTAAAAGCGGCGTAAAACCATACTCACTCACTCACTCCACGTGCTGAGGATCAATTATGGATTGTGACCGATGGTGCTGTCAAGTATCATAGTGTCGGAGCAACACTTTTTTTCACACATCACAGTAGGCAGCTACTTGCAGGTTTCTTTAGTGCCAAACTTCGTGGATGCCAGGTCTCATGGCTTCCCTGTGAAATCGAAACTCTTTCTATTGCTGCGGCCACGAAACACTTCAGCCCCTTCATCATCCAATCTCACCACAACACATGCATTCTTACTGACAACAAGCCTTGTGTTCAGGCATTTGAGAAATTGTGCAGGGGTGAATTCTCAGCGAGCCCTCGCGCATCAACTTTCCTTTCCACAGTCAGTCGATATCGGGCTAATATTTGACACCTGGCTTTATCAGCAAATGTACCCTTAGACTTCGCAAGTCGAAACACCCTTGATTGTACTGAGCCAACTTGTCAAATTGGCTCCTTTGTGCGGAAAGACTTGGTCATCCGTACAATGTCTGTTCAAGAAATCATTGCTGGAGATGCTAAGTTGCCCTTCACCAGCAGAGCTGCATGGCACGACATACAATCTGACTGTCAAGAAATGAGAAGGACCCATGCTCACCTGCTTCAGGGTACCCGGCCATCTAAGAAGCTCACCAGCATCAAGGATGTCAAGAGGTATCTCCATTCAGTCACCATAGCTAAGGATGGACTGTTGGTTGTACCAAGAATGAACCACAAGCCCCAACAGGTGAACTCATAGAGGTATCCCGAAAAGTCCTAGATGGTTTACTCACATCTATACATATCGAGTTAGACCATCCCTCCTCCCACCAACTTCAAACAACAAAGAGTTGCCATCAATGCTCATCGTTACAGAAGATGACCCATACCATTACAGAACAATAGACCTCTGACCACCCAGAATCCATAGGTATGTCATTTGCTGCAGATGTCTTGAAGTGATCACAACAACTCATTCTCTCCTTGTGAGAGACAGTAACCTCTTACACCAATGTATGTCTCATTGGAAATGAGAGGGGAGATACACTACGCGATGGTCTCATCAGCCTTTGTGTTGAACTCTGACCATTAGACGGTCCTGTAGCTGTGATCTGAACAGACCGTGCTACAGGATTTGCCTCCATCTTCAATGACAAGCTCCTTCACAAGCATAGAATATATCTTGAGGTTGGGAGAGTCAAGAATGTCAATAAAAACACAGTTGCTGAAAGAGCTGTCCAAGAGCTAGAAGAAGAACTTCTACGACAAGATCACCTGGTGCTTCTGTCACCGTTCTGACGCTTTGTGTGCCCGGTTGAACGCTTGCATACGAGAAAGGGGTCTATCGGCCAGAGAAATTTGGACACAATGGGATCAGTTTCCAAACAGCCAGTTACCTATCAGCGACAGGCAGTTGATAACTGACCAGCATTCCCAGCGTTCCAGTAATCACCACTACAGCGAGAAGTCAAAAGCCCCGAAGGTACTGGTTGGTGATCTGGCTTATCTCCGTATAGACCGTAACAAGACTCGAGCTAGAGACTGCTACCTCGTGGTCCACTCAGATGGTTTTTAGTACAACATTCAAAAGTTTGTCAGGACTTAGTTGAGGAGTGCTTCATACAGAGTGAAACAGTCGGGGTGTAATTTTTGTGTTAGTTTCGTTAAAACGAGCAGAACTCCAAAATGGTTGAATATTTCTAGATGAAACCTGCTCTAGTGATTAGTCTAGTGGTAAACTGTGTGAACATATACCATGGGTAACCATTTCATGATACACTACCGTAATCAGGAGCTGTCTAGCGATACACCATCGACCATGCGCTTTTTGGGGCTTGTCATAAGACTAGCATACAACCTCATCACAACAGAAAAGTATTATCTATTATTTTAAACATAGGTAGAAATCATTGTTACCAACTTGTGCCTTTTGATGATTTAGGATATTGAAAAATCCTGAACAGCATTATTTTTTGTTTTCATTGATCTGAAGGTATCCAATGGTAATGAACCAAACTCCATTTCCGAATTGCACCAGACCAGGGGGATTTGTCATCTTCTGATGACTCTTGTTGTAAGAGGCAACTAAATGGTTTGGGTGGTCATGCTTAGTGACTGGGTTGAATGTGTGACATTGTGTACCCTAAAGGCATTGGACGTTGCTCATAATGTCAATCACTGGTTTGTGTGGGCAAGAATATTTACGGTCCTCAGTAATATTGCTGGATTATTGCTATACATCATCATTTAGTGTCCAAAATATCATACTATGTAACATAACCTTAATAAAAAATTGGGTCTATTGAAAAGCAATATTACAAGTTGACTTGATTGGAAGGTATACAAAGTATTTAAAGAACAAATGTATAGTAGAAGACGGATATAGCAAACTAATGAATAAAACATCTATTGAACAAGTACACACTGCAGCTCTCTATATTATTATTTAAAAATGATGTGTATAACAAACTTAGTATAGCAAACTATTGTTTGTTGTTTACTGCTGCACTCTGCAATACTCCAACTATATGATGGCAGTCTGTAAATCATTTAGCCTGGACCAGAAAACCCAGTGATTGACATCATTAGCATTGGTCTACATAATCGGGATATGATGACATGCATCAAACAAGTCAGCGAGTCTGATCACCCGATCCCATTTATCACCTTTTATGGCAAGCATGGGTTGATGAAGACCTATTGTAACCAGGATCAGTATAGATAACTAACAGATATGGATAACTAATTTTTGTTTTGCTAAGTAGTCACCTGTTACCTATGTGTTCTGGTCCAACACATTCCCAGAACGTCCTGGCAGACAATCCAGGCCAGACAGGGTAGCTCCGTCAGGATGAAAGCTTCCTCACGTGGTTTTTCAATTTGTGTTTCATCCCTTGGTCATCCAGTCTTCCCAACTAGACAATCAAATGGAGCTCAAGTTCAGATTCCAACACATTCTAGGTAGCCGCAACATCCTTGCCGACGGCCTCTCCAGACCATACAAGGTAGCTTCCACAGAATGGAAACTCCATCCGGACACCTTTGATCTTGTCTGTCGACACCTCGGCTACCCCAACATCGACCTGTTTGCCACCAGTTAGGTTTGGACCTCCCTATCTGTGCTGGATCCTCAAGCCTTGGCATACGCTATACCGTCCCCTGGGAGGGACTAAAAGCGTACGCTTTTCCACTGCCATTACTCTTACCAGGGTCCTTCAAAATATCAGGTTGACCAAGACCCTCCCTCTGACTTTAATAGCGCCTTGGCGGCTAGCGAGTTTCCAAGTAGGTCACCGCCCCAAGACGCCATTGACACTTCCACATGTCAGGAGGCGACCTTTCGACCTCTCTGGTTATCCCAGACAAGAAGGTTACATGCTGCACACATTGGCTCGGTACATTAGTTCTAGTCTTTAAGTAATTTAATTTCTATTACTGCAATGATACCTGGACATTACACATACTTCACTGTCTCCTTCCCGCTGACAGGAATGGTCCCTCGATGCCAAACAAAGCTGTTGCGGCTTGGTTGGAGACTATAGAGTTTATTGAAGATCTCATCTGAAGGTATGCCCTCCTCCACGCCATCTGATGCAGATGCAGATGCATTAAGAAGGAGTGCAGGATAAGTTAAACATTCTAGTAAATCATGGATATTATTTATGTTTGTTTACTTACCCTGCATTACTTTGTCTAACGTATCCAACACGTTGCAGAGCTGCTTCCCCACGGATTCTTCGGTTACGATCTAGCACTAATTTGATCATACGTGACGTCTTCACTTCCATGATCACGTCAGAACTGTGTGATGAGATTAGCCACACAAGACCTCAGCAAGACCTCACACAGCTTCTTCTTTCTGTCAGGGGCGGTCGGGTAGCCTAGTGGTTAAAGCGTTTGCTCGTCATGCCAAAGACCCGGGTTCGATTCCCGACATGGGTACAATGTGTGAAGCCCATTTCTGGTGTCCCCCGCCGTGATATTGCTGGAATATTGCTAAAAGCGGCGTAAAACCATACTCACTCACTCACTCTTCTTTCTGTCAAAACAGAAATGCATTAAGGATTAATGCAGGATAAGTATACAAACTTTTGTTAATCAAACTACTTAGGTCCACATCAATTTCGGGCAAGCTCTTCTCTCACTAGAGCAGCCCAAATAGGACCATCCCACTATAGCTGTGGGTGTCTAATCTATCCCTTTTCTCCACTGACTAACCCACAGTCCAAAATCTCACTAATTAATGCAGTGAATAATGTGATGTGAGCTTGAAAAACTCAATCAATGTCACTGGTAATTAAAAGTACTCGCCTCACCTAGCTGCGATTCATCATTATAAGCATTATCAGCCACATCAAGATAATAAACAGTATCACCAGTGACCGACTCATCAACAATATAGGTTTATCCCAGTTTTTCTTTATTACAAAGGCTTTTTATTCAACTATCAGCTTAAACTGGTTACACATTATTCAACCTCATATTTTACTCAAATACATTGCCTTAATTTATTTCCTTATTTATTTTTTCGTTCGTTTTGTTTTTGTTTGTTTTTGTCCTATTGCCCAATATTCAATTTCCAAATTCACCCCATTATAAGCATTATCAGTGGCAATTCAACATTAAGAACATTATTAGGGGTGATTCAACTTTATAAGCTTTATCAGGGAGGATTCAATATAGACATTGCAAAACACTGTCAATGTAATGCTTGAGAACAGCCCCATCCTCCTTTACTAATGTTTCATTTAATAAATACCAAGCATGATAACACAAAAGACTAATTCAAATGCAATGATTGGAAGCAATTAAATCCAAACCTAAGCTTGTACTAGGAATAATGTATCTATTACTTTTTATTTTAATTGTTGTTTTTGCTAAATATATTTAAGATAAAAAAAACTCATGAGCATGATAGATGAAGCTGGTATATTAGTGGTTACTTAAACGTGATGATTTTGTTTGATGAGTCCATGTTTTAGATTATCCTATTAGGGATTGTGTCATGCAAAAAAATGTGTTGTCATATAATTGACAAATAACAACATCTAAGACTACTTTGAGTGAATATAAAAGTTGGCATGATGAACAAGGACAAGCTTAAGGGCTTATGTATAAACAACTCCTGTATTACAATGGCCCTCCTGACATCAACCCCACTTTGCTGCTTCAGATAAATCAATGATACCATTGTCATTCTCAAAACTCATCAAAACACAACCATCCTCCTCAACCACCTAAATATCCAACATCCAAATATCCACCATGTAAAGAGAATCTGACAAGCAACCCCCTTCCCTTGATGTCTAGAAAGATCAAAACAGCAAGCTCAGCGTCTATCCAAGCCAACCCACACCAATCAGTATCTTCACCATTTATCAACCATCCACAAGTCAAGAGAGAAATCACTGCTAACTCAGCACAAGGCAAGGACATCTGTTCCATCTGTTCCCAACACCTGGAAGTTGATCTTGACTTCTTTTGGCATATATTTATAAAGTACACCAATTATCCTGCCAAACCATCAACAGCACTTAAACCAGAGACAGAAACACCTACGTCAAATAACAGCCTCTACATCAGATACAGCCAGTCAGACTAGAAGACCCCTTCACCTTCACCTTCACCATCACCTTCCCCTTCCCTTTCATAGGCACAGCCAGTCATCAGATAAGCAGACCCCTTCACCATCGGCCTCCCCTACATAGGCACAGCCAGTCATCAGATAAGCAGACCCCTTCACCATCGGCCTCCCCTACATAGGCACAGCCAGTCATCAGATAAGCAGACCCCTTCACCATCGGCCTCCCCTACATAGGCACAGCCAGTCAGCAGATAAGCAGACCCCTTCACCATCGGCCTCCCCTACATAGGCACAGCCAGTCATCAGATAAGCTTAAGCAGACCCCTTCACCATTGGCCTCCCCTACATAGGCACAGCCAGTCATCAGATAAGCTTAAGCAGACCCCTTCACCATCGGCCTCCCCTACATAGCACAGCCAGTAATCAGATAAGCAGGCCCCTTTACCATTGGCCTCCCCTACATAGCCACAGCCAGTCATCAGATAAGCAGACCCCTTCACCATCGGCCTCCCCTACATAGGCACAGCCAGTCATCAGATAAGCAGACCCCTTCACCATCGGCCTCCCCTACATAGGCACAGCCAGTCATCAGATAAGCAGACCCCTTCACCATCAGCCTCCCCTACATAGGCACAGCCAGTCATCAGATAAGCTTAAGCAGACCCCTTCACCATCGGCCTCCCCTACATAGGCACAGCCAGTCATCAGATAAGCTTAAGCAGACCCCTTCACCATCGGCCTCCCCTACATAGCACAGCCAGTCATCAGATAAGCAGGCCCCTTTATCATTGGCCTCCCCTACATAGCCACAGCCAGTCATCAGATAAGCAGACCCCTTCACCATCGGCCTCCCCTACATAGGCACAGCCAGTCATCAGATAAGCAGACCCCTTCACCATCGGCCTCCCCTACATAGGCACAGCCAGTCATCAGATAAGCAGACCCCTTCACCATCGGCCTCCCCTACATAGGCACAGCCAGTCATCAGATAAGCTTAAGCAGACCCCTTCACCATCGGCCTCCCCTACATAGGCACAGCCAGTCAGCAGATAAGCAGACCCCTTCACCATCGGCCTCCCCAACATAGGCACAGCCAGTCATCAGATAAGCTTAAGGAGACCCCTTCACCATCGGCCTCCCCTACATAGGCACAGCCAGTCATCAGATAAGCAGGCCCCTTCACCATGGGCCTCCCCTACATAGGCACAGCCAGTCATCAGATAAGCAGACTCCTTCACCATCAGCCTCCCCTACATAGGCACAGCCAGTCATCAGATAAGCTTAAGCAGACCCCTTCATCATCGGCCTCCCCTACATAGGCACAGCCGGTCATCAGATAAGCAGACCCCTTCACCATCGGCCTCCCCTACATAGGCACAGCCAGTCATCAGATAAGCAGACCCCTTCACCATCGGCTTCCCCTACATAGGAACAGCCAGTCATCAGATAAGCTTAAGCAGACCCCTTCACCATCGGCCTCCCCTACGTAGGCACAGCCAGTCATCAGATAAGCTTAAGTAGACCCCTTCACCATCGGCCTCCCCTACATAGGCACAGCCAGTCATCAGATAAGCTTAAGTAGACCCCTTCACCATCGGCCTCCCCTACATAGGCACAGCCAGTCATCAGATAAGCTTAAGGAGACCCCTTCACCATCGGCCTCCCCTACATAGGCACAGCCAGTCATCAGATAAGCAGGCCCCTTCACCATCGGCCTCCCCTACATAGGCACAGCCAGTCATCAGATAAGCAGACTCCTTCACCATCGGCCTCCCCTACATAGGCACAGCCAGTCATCAGATAAGCAGACTCCTTCACCATCGGCCTCCCCTACATAGGCACAGCCAGTCATCAGATAAGCTTAAGCAGACCCCTTCATCATCGGCCTTCCCTACATAGGCACAGCCAGTCATCAGATAAGCAGACCCCTTCACCATCGGCCTCCCCTACATAGGCACAGCCAGTCATCAGATAAGCAGACCCCTTCACCATCAGCTTCCCCTACATAGGCACAGCCAGTCATCAGATAAGCTTAAGCAGACCCCTTCACCATCGGCCTCCCCTACATAGGCACAGCCAGTCATCAGATAAGCTTAAGTAGACCCCTTCACCATCGGCCTCCCCTACATAGGCACAGCCAGTCATCAGATAAGCTTAAGGAGACCCCTTCACCATCGGCCTCCCCTACATAGGCACAGCCAGTCATCAGATAAGCAGGCCCCTTCACCATCGGCCTCCCCTACATAGGCACAGCCAGTCATCAGATAAGCAGACTCCTTCACCATCGGCAACCCCTACATAGGCACATCCAGTCATCAGATAAGCAGACTCCTTCACCATCTGCCACCCCTACATAGGCACAGCCAGTCATCAGATAAGCAGACCCCTTCACCATCGGCCTCCCCTACATAGGCACAGCCAGTGATCAGATAAGCAGATTCCTTCACCATCGGCAACCCCTTCATAGGCACAGCCAGTCATCAGATAAGCAGACCCCTTCACCATCGGCCTCCCCTACATAGGCACAGCCAGTGATCAGATAAGCAGACTCCTTCACCATCGGCAACCACTACATAGGCACAGCCAGTGATCAGATAAGCAGACCCCTTCACCATCGGCCTCCCCTACATAGGCACAGCCAGTCATCAGATAAGCAGACTCCTTCACCATCGGCCTCCCCTACATAGGCACAGCAAGTCATCAGATAAGCAGATTCCTTCACCATCAGCCTCCCCTACATAGGCACAGGAAGTCATCAGATAAGCAGACCCCTTTACCATCTGCAACCCCTACATAGGCACAGCCAGTCATCAGATAAGCAGACTCCTTTACCATAGGCAACCCCTACATAGGCACAGCCAGTCATCAGATAAGCAGACTCCTTCACCATCAGCCTCCTACCAGGCAAATCACCACATTTAATAATTAGTCTTGCCATTTTTTATCAGTTTTTGGAGTAAATCTTGATTGATCTTCGATATTTCATGTTTGAAAATCTGTCAAATGAACAACAGGCAATACTCATATATCATTACAAGCTTTGATTTGCGGACCTTGTAAAAAATGTAATCTACTTATCTCTATCAAGGAAAAACAATTTTAAGGAAAGATGAACTTCTATATAAACTCAAAACTAACAAAGCGAAAACACCAACAGTAACAGATTATGCTTTATTCACAATTTTGAAACAATGACTAATCAATAGAACTTTAATTTTTTACAAAGTGAACAGAATCAAACAATACTATCACTGAGTCCAACTTTGTTGATGGCAATACAACACTACAATGCTTTTCTTTGCAATGTGAATACACCCTATAGTGCAATGTTCTTGGCTGTTTCAATAGTGTTAACTTAACACAGAGCAGGTTGAGAATTTTCACGATATTAACATCAAGTTGAAGGAATCTCCTTGCATCTCAAGACATAAACCACAATCAAAAGTGTACGTCATACGGTGCACATGAAGAGAAAACTATCAGGACTATCAACAACATTCTCCTACATTACATGTAATAGTAAATATTATAAAATGGTAAACTGTTATAAAATACAAGAATTGCTTCTCAGGCAATGGCTTTTGAAAATATAGTGTATAACCAAATAAATAGTTGTGTACAATCAGCCTGGTAAAGGGCCTCCCTACATAAATGTATTCCTTGATGAGTAAAATGCTGGAATACAATATTTGACTACTGTTGGACTACCAGTGTGTGCATTATACATGCGGAATATTTAAGGATTTTTGTTTTGTGGAAAATGGAAATAAAGACAAAACGTGAGGCAGACTTCATGA
Source organism: Haliotis rufescens (assembly GCF_023055435.1). Lineage (NCBI taxonomy): Eukaryota > Metazoa > Mollusca > Gastropoda > Lepetellida > Haliotidae > Haliotis > Haliotis rufescens. The sequence goes on from NW_025963979.1 coordinate 1,628,465, forward strand.
TTAGGGCGGTGCCTGAGAACAAATACTTTTATTTTAGCCTTAAGGTTCATGATGCCATTACTGTCATGACCAGAGTGCTAATAAAACTGCAACAATTTGTGTTACAAAAAATACTACTATTATATGTAATGATATAGGGAAAAGAAGAAAATTTATCTTCATAATTTATTTTATATTTTGAAATTGAAGTAGTCTAGATTACAGGACCAGAAAATCAGTGGCAGATTGAAAGCAGTGAAATGTGGCAGATTGTTCTCAAAATGGTCATATTTGCACTTTTTGCTAACGATTTACAACTTAAAACTGCAGTAGCGCAATTGTTACACATGAAAATATTAAGTCTGTGATAGGCATTTAGGCAAGTTGGAAGAACATGAATGCATGACACTTTTTGTGCATAGCCACTTCTTTATTCTTGTCACGACATTTCAGAGCTACTTCTTGCTCCTTCATCAGGTGAATGCAAAATATTAAGTTTTAATGTAAAGAAACCATATATTTTTTATCTGCAACTATTACAAAATCTGACATGATGAAAGGATTACCATAGATGTAAGGAACTTGTTGGAGCTGGAGACAGCACATTTACACATGTTGTGCCTGTAGAGACCTGACTAACATAACTTACATTGAGTATAGAATACTCTGTTACAATAAGAGGCCTTGAAATTAAGTGACTTGCTTCAAATTTATTCATTAGTCTTCCAGTCCAGAAAGGATCAGTCTTTGTTGACATTTAAAATATATATCTTTATATATCTGAGTGAGCTACAATGCTATAACACTGTTTCTTATCCCTGTTACAATATACAAGGAAGGTAAGTACCAACTTTCTTTACATTACAACTGTACCGTATTTTCTTGAGTATAGTGCGCACCCATGTATTATGCGCAACCCCCTCTAGCGGATTCAATATTTTGGAGAAGAAAAAATTTGAATACCAAGCGCAGAACAAATAGTACACCGTACCCCTTTAGCAAAGTCTGGCAAACGAACGGGTGATGAGAAACTTGGTCAGTACAAATTCGAAATTTGAGACAAAAAATCACCAGACATGTTGATTTACCGTTTAAATTGTATTTTTTGTTCTGCTAGGCACTGTTTTATATCCAGGGATTAAGATTACCTTGTGTATTTTCTCGTAAACTGAGCCGGACACAGCAATCAGCTGTACACACGTTTTCTTGGAATCTACCGGTGATTCGGTCAATGCAAGGATCGGCAAAAATTGTATCTGAAACTATTTTTTTATCAGGAATAATATATTCCAATATCTTGTTAATTTAGATGCAGCTTTTACTAAACATATTTAAAATAATAATAACCCTAAGCGAAGCAGCTGATCGCTATTGCCGGGTATTATTTTTTACATGGAACCAGTCACTGTCAAGGCTCCCGTGCACGTGATCGCGCGATCACGAGAATTACGTGTTGACATAGAATCGTCCAACAAAAACAAATATACCTTTTAACGAGTCACTGTATGGCATTTATGATATATGTTTCCATTCTCTGTCAACTAAAGTCCGTTTTAAGGCGTCAATAGCGGTAATCTGACCGTGGTTGCTGTTAATAACGTGAGTTGTGCGATCTTCTGATCGCTTCACACACGATTTCGCCGAAATTAATTATAACAATATTAAAAGGAATTTTAAATAAAAATTGATAAAATAAGTTACATCAAGATATACAAAGAACACTTTTTATAGCCAGACAGTGTAATTACATGACTAATTTGTGTACTTTAGTATGGATTTGTTGACATGGTATTTCCGGTGTCACATGCTCGCGGTAATTACTTTCCATGGGGGAAAAAAACATCAAAACTCATTAATTCGTGTATGATGCGCACCCCCTTCTACACAGCGGTGTTTTTTTAAAAAAAAGTGTGCACTATACTCAAGAAAATTAGGTATATTTTAAGCTGTGCACCAGCTTTCTTCCTCAACTCAACCAGTATGGGTAATTTGCTATGGAAGAAGCTTGTAAACTGATTTCTCCATGAAACATGTATACTTTTTTAAATCAACATTGAAATGAGTGGACTAGCTGCTGGTGTGGGCACTTGGATAAAGTCACATCTGATGTGTGTCAGCCTGCACCCATACAGTGTTGACAAATATATACTCACATTTGACACTACACTTCTGACATTTCCAACTAAAATAATGTGCCAATTGGAAACGTTATCCTTCGCTTTAGTTCCTCTGTTTAAATGTCAACAAATATGCTGATGAATTCAAGTACTTCAGTAATACTATGTGGGAGAAATATGCGAACATATGTGTTCTAAATGTCCTGACATTGTGATTGTTGTGAGTCAGCCCCAGCTGAGTGGAAGGAGGCACATCATGGACTGGGGTAAGGGTAAGCAGCAATGGCTTCTAGTTCTAGTACTTAGTAACTTACTGGAAGTATTACAATAATAGTTCTGTCATTCATGGTACTGAGGATTATTTATAAGTGATTGTTGTATGCTATATGTTATGATGCCAAATATCACACATCAGTGCCAGGAAATAACCTTGATTTTCCACTGAAACAGTTTCCATTGTGTATAAAAGGCAAAATAGCAGTGAATTAAATGCTAAACATAGTGTGATGTTATATGAAATCTAAATAAGTGTATCATTTATAAAGGAGTGAAGGTACTTACAACTTAACTAACTACTGAGGAACATGCTTCAGAACATTTGGGGTGGTAGGCTAGGCTATCAGTTGATGCATTATCTTGTTGACATGTACAATGTGAATCTGTATCTGGTGCATGTGTATGTATACCTGTCAATATATTGCTGGAATATATCATTATGCAGCATATATATCAATATCCACTTCCTGAATGAAACCCAACTCTGCATGACAAACAGTAATGCCTACAAATACAATTTTCTGATGTACAAAACCTTCTAAATGGTGTGCTGGTTTTCTTGGGGGAATTAGTCAGCAAAGAACCGGAGTCACAAGAGACTAATAACAATTTTATTTACATGAACAATTAACAATATCTTAAATATAGCCGAGGGTACTACAGAGAGTCATACAACCCTGTGGGCCATGGGAGAGAGATTTGCTTGGTTTGAGCATCAAACCCCTACTGGCTAACATCTTACTTCTCTCTGTATTTAACAAAGATTAGAACAATAAAAACTTTAAAGGAATATGATTGGTTGTTGATATATACACAATGGGGTGTGCCCTACAGTTAATGAATGGGTAGACACAGGGAATATTTGATCCTGTTGGACTGGCACTAATAACAACGTGTGTCAATCTGACGTTGATTAATGAACAATTTGCATACTCGTATATGCAAGGGGCCGACGTATGGTTCTCAGTAGGAAGGGACAACTTGGAGACGATGGCTTGCGGTATATACAGTTTTACTTTATACATGTAGATATATACATACAAAAGACACTATGTGCCAGGTCAGCACATAGTAGTTGTGATTGTTATCTTGGTGCCCCGGAGCACCGAGCCTAACCCTAGCTAGGCTAAGGGTAAGACCTTTCTTTCTCTCCTCTCTGGACCAAGGCTTATAAAGCCAAGGTCACCTGACATTTAGTAAGTAATAAATATAAATGTAAACAGTAAATCATCAGTGACATACTTGCACATCTTGTTCATGATGGCAGACGGTCGATGTACACAAAAATGGGGATTAACAAATAGGATTAGCATCTTATAATTAACAGCAATTAAGTGTTTCAAGGCATAAAGATGTCATGGCTCCAGGGTAATGAGCCTTTGCAATTAAATGTTCTTCAGACAATGGGTGTCGTAAATCAGTCGCTATGACAACTTCCCTCCGTTACGTGAAGCTTGGACCCCAAGCTTACATGAGTCCAAATTGATATGTGTGAACTTTTTCACCAACGAAAACAACCTTGCAAATGTGAACAAAATCAGTTACATAAAATCCTTATGCAACAAATATATCTATGCAATGACAGTATGAAAGTGAACATCTAGCCATTTTTATTTAATGCCAGTTTGAAAACTAACGAGGTGATCTTTGTAATGTGCAATTTCACTACAAGGTAATGACTGCTTTGCACAGATTCAATAAATATATCACTGAAGTATCTTTGAATTCAGGAGTCTAGTTTGGCAGTGCGATTCAGTACCGAATAATGATAATGAGTAATGTCATAAAAAGTACAAATTAAACATCTCAGCAAATATTTCGCATAAAGAAATTTAAAACCAGGAGTCTAGCTTTACCGCATGACTCAAACGGTACTTGTGGGTACTATTGCCCTTTTAAGTACAATGGGTTCTCTTCCCGTGTCTTTGATGGAGCTTGCCCAGATATTGTGGGTGCGATGCCCAAGAAAAAAAATCCTTAATTCCGACATCAAAACTCTGAAATGCTGAATACTGCTGTGCTGTTAATTACTTAATACTGACATACAATAAACATGTGTGGGGGTGGCTTACTCAAGAATATCCCTAATCTGAATTCAAAGTCCTAGACAATACATTCAGTTTTGTACCAAACTGTGCACATTAATAACTTGTAACAAATGACAAATTTTGTCGTTTAGATTTTTGAAATTACGTGTCGAGCTTTAAGGTGTGACTCGATAACCCTTACAGCTTAGGTTTGTCTTGGCCCTAACTGGAACTATATGTCTGGCGTGGCCTGGAGACATTTCAAAGATTCCCTACACAATAACTTCAAAGATCTAGCTTGACTAAAGATGTAATTTTGGAGTATATTGCACATATACAAAACTGAAATTTTGTAAAGACACATTTTGGCATTAATATACTGGCTTTGATTAAACATCCATGGTTGCACTATTCAACAGTCACACAATATATATCCTTGATTGAGTCCATGTAAGTAAACACAAATTAGTAAGTCCCAATGAGATATCTTGTACACAGTGTCCATCTTGTAGGTGCCTGTAAGGCTGTTTCTGTATTGTGCAGGGTTTGCATGAAGATGGCTGTGGTCGGATCTCTGTGGGATACGCGTGTATACTTCTTTTCTTAGGTCATGTGCAGGAACGACATCTTGAAGGGGAAGAATTAGCAGTGTTGCTAAGATATTCGAGCAGGGAAGGTTTGGGATCGGAGAACTTGTTCTTGATCAGAGAGGTTCTTGTTCTTTCTTCAATCTTGTTAAAGGCCATTTCTTCATTCTTGGTGATTGGCCTTCAGGAAGGTAGTATATCCTTTTAATAAAAGACTGTCACTTCCTACAGTTTTGTGAACCATATGCCATGCTGCAAAGAGGTACAGGAAAGGACAGACTAAGAAGTCTGTCATACCCGATAGCTCCACCAAATTAACAACGCGTGTCGGTCTGACGTTGATTAATGAACAATTTCCATACTCGTATATGCAAGGGACCGACATATGGTTCTCAGTAGGAAGGGACAACTTGGAGACGATGGCTTGCGGTATATACAGTTTTACTTTATACATGTAGATATATACATACAAAAGACACTTTGTGCCAGGTCAGCACATAGTGGTTGTGGTTGTTGTCTTAGCTAGGCTAAGGGTAAGACCTTTCTTTCTCTCCTCTCTGGACCAAGGCTTATATAGCCAAGGTCACCTGACATTTAGTAAGTAATAAATATAAATGTAAACAGTAAATCATCAGTGACATACTTGCACATCTTGTTCATGATGGCAGACGGTCGATGCACACAAAAATGGGGATTAACAAATAGGATTAGCATCTTATAAATAACAGCAATTAAGTGTTTCAAGGCATAAAGATGTCATGGCTCCAGGGTAATGAGCCTTTGCAATTAAATGTTCTTCAGACAATGGGTGTCGTAAATCAGTCGCTATGACACTAATCTTGTTGACATATTTACTGAGTGCTTGGAAAGTCCAAATTGAAGTATTTGCTCAATGCTATTCTAATATATGTGCATGATGACAGATTTACTTAAATAAAATGGTTCAAGGCAATCTATAAAACTATGTAGGCATAACTTTTGTCTTAATGAATAGTGTGTCTGGGTGATGGGATCTGGTTACCTTAGGCTAGTATTTATCTAAAAAGCTTTCAATGTGTTAAACTATGTAGAAATAACTTTTGTCTTATTGAATATTATGTCTGGGAGATGGGTTCTCGTTACCTTAGACTAGCATCTATCTTTAAAGCTATAACTGAAACTGCTAATATTTTGTATCTGCATTTCTCCTGGATCCTAATATGTATTACTTGCTGTTCTATAGTTATATGAAATTTTGTATAAATGTTACACCATGATAACTTATAAAAGCACTTGCTGTGGATCTAATTATTGTATAAAAACTTAGCATGAATGTTATATCATGAAACCTCTATTACATCATAATGACAAAAATCCTGTAATTCTTGTGAATACCTTACCTCTATTACATCATAGCCATAAATTCCTGTTTATACTGAGAACCACACTACAGATTTTAATAAATTTTCAACAGACATCCTTCACTGCCAACATATCTAATAGTTGTGAGGGAAACCCTCTTCCTCGCAAGAAATGCCACTGCGTATGCGCAATGCGAGCAACACCTCACTTCTTTCCTGTGTGTCCAGATGACAACAAGGAATTTTTTTGTTTGATACATCTGTACACGTGATTGCTGTTCCACACTTACAAGCCACACTAGATCATCACAAGCTCGACTAAAGACAAGCAGTAAGCAGTTCTACAAGCAGAGAACAGGGGTATAAGAGGCAGAAGTCTCTAGGAAGTAATTAGTTAGAGAACATGTTGTGGGATTGAGGACTTCATCCCAAAAACAGACACCCGTCTGTTCAGGTTGTGGACAACATCAAATCACTGGTGACCCTCATCCTAGGTGCAATATCGTGCAAAAGCACTTGCACACAAAATCAAGGTGCAGTTATTGCGAACCTTTGTCCAAGGAGAAGTTTGGAAAACTTTCTTGGGCATGGCTCAACGACCCTGACTATAAAAAAGAATACAAGAGTGTCAGCAAGGTGATTCAGTCCATTGTGACATCTATCAAAGAGAATCACATGGGTGACAAGCGAGTGTCGCGTGGGGATGCTGTCTCTCCTCCTGAGGAGTGATCTCGTCGCTCATCCCACTCTCCCAATATAGTTAAGGATCCGATGTACCTTTCAGGTTTTGACGTAACCAGTCACATACATTCGGAAGCGTCTGGTAAGGCGGATAATCTAGTCTTGGAAGAAGCAACCGATCTCCCCTCTAAACCACGTTTCCCCTTTAACTTAAATGAGTTCACAGAAAAGATAACCAATTCCATGTCTGTAATGATTGACAAACATATGCAATCTCATGAAATCTCACATCTAAAGAATCCGTCGCACAACACAAGATTCAAAAGAGATCTAAGGCTGAATAGGACGGGCATCCTCACACAGTGGACACTCACGCAGTCAAGCTGAGTCAGCTTATTATGAGGACAGTAGGAGAGATAAAAAGGACATGGAGAATCTCATAGATCCCCTCCCTACCACGCACGTCATAAGGTAGATCGTGAATCACAGACATCGCATCGCAGTGAGCACAGAAATACACCAGTCCCATCCAGCCACTATGAAAGATGAACTGACAACAAAACTTGTGCACATCATGATAAATTTGCCGAGCATCCTCCATCCCATACCGTTACACAGTCCAGTTATACAGGCGGGGAAAGCGAAGTTTATGTTACGTGACACACACAGTTATAGAACACTGATTCCCGCACCGCTAGCCACAGATCAGATGAACGGGATTTCCTGTCCCCAGCGCAGCCTGAGCAGGAGGCGTGTTTTTATCGTTAACACTGTTTCTTCATGCAATTGGGACTCTACTGTGGGGGATAATTACAAACCAAATAATTATTCCATTAAAGTCATCATTGCAGAACTTTATAATCTGATGCCGGCCTTAAAACCAGATAGCAAAGATAACCGGCTACCAAACCCTTGTTAGAACGTGCTGGGTATGAAGAACCTGTCAGTAAAGCTGAAGATTTTCTCTGTTCGTCATACATTTACGACGTCATGAAGAAAATCGAAACATCCTTGAAAGCTTCATCAGCGCATAATATCAGACTTGGTATGCACGCTATTAATAAAAGCGCTTACAAGACACACGATGCTCCCTTCGCACAACAGTCTACTATTGATGAAGATTTCTATGATCTTGTTAAGAAACCTAACATCAGGATGCATGTTGACATGGCCAAAATCAGGGACTTCGACAACATCAATAAACAATGATTAACATCAGTTTATACATTAACTGGGTTGCAGCTGGAATTTGTCACGTCATTCCTCCGACCAATCAGAGCGAAGACCTGCCATTAGATACCCCCATGGAGATGACACTACAGCAGGCCGGGTTTATTCACAGCTCATTGGACCAGATGCTGAAGATACAGGAAGATCTTCAATCAGCACAAGTTTGGATGTCAACACAGTTCCTGCTCATGAAAAGAAATCATCTACTACAGCAAGTTCATCATATGATTCCAGAGCCGCTAAGAAGATCCATGCTATCACAACCTATCACAACCTATTACAGCTCCACAGATATTCAACGGCAGACTGAAGTCAGTGAAAGAAGCTATTGCATCATTGACTAGTCAGAAGTTTCAAGAATCAACAATCTCATTGGCATCCAAGATCCAGAAACAGCCTGCAGATTTCCAGCATCAACAACAGAATCCTAAATCTCGTCATGTGAACTCTGGTCGGGATTCTTTTGGAAGGACAGATCGTTGCACCCCAAGAAAAAGAACTCCAAAGATGATCATCCCACTTCACAAAGAGGAAGAGGTAGAGGAGGTTTCCGAGCTGATACCACCGGGAATGACTTAACCAGAGCTCAACAGATTTCTTCAGACCCTGCTGACATTGCCTGCCCATTGGACAATGATTTAGAACTTCAGAATATCAATGCTACAACCACATTGAATCCCTGCCCAAGTTCAGCACTCCCCCTACTCAGGGACCAGACGGAGGTCGCCTTATGCAGTACGCATGCAGACAACTGAGAAGCCATCACAGACGACTCATGGCTGCTCGAAAAAGAAGTTGAAGAATGCCTTAAGACAAGCAGATTGGATGATAAGCCTTGATCTCCAGGTTGTTATCTTCACATCCCCATCCATCCAAGGCATCGTCGATATCTGTGCTTAACAGTCAACGGTCAATGATACAAGTTCAGGGAACTTCCATTCGGCACATCCATTGCCCCATGGTTATTCACCAGGATCATCAATCCCGTCATCGGATTCGCCCACCTAAACTCATAAGGTTACACGGATATATAGACGACTTCCCATTGGCCGATCAGGACAAGTCGCAGATCAGATTAAATACACTGTGCCTTATTCAGCTACTAACGCACTTAGGTTTCCTGGTTCATCATCAAAATCAGAATTCGTACCCACAGAGGACATCACCTACATAGGCGCAAGATTTCTACTCAACACAGGCATAGTAGCCCTCCAAGGACAGATATTCAAGGGTCAAAGTCATGATATCAAGCGCACCCGACCAGCCCATCAAATCAAGGCGCAGGTGGATGTCTTGCCTAGGCACGCTCACCTCCATCCAAGATCTGACCTACAGAAGCAGACTGCAGCTACGACCCCTGCAAAACTGGATGAACACCACCAAAATCCTAGACCTAGAAACACTAATTCAATCCCCGCCACTTCGAATCTCAGAACTACATTGGTGGCAGATTGTCATGCCCGGTATTCCACTCTCATATCTCCACATGATCAACTCCACACAGATGCGTCAGGAGAGGGTTGGGGTGCCCATGTGGACGATATAACAGTACAGGGAAAATGGTCCATCAAGAAAAGGAATTACACATCAACTGCCTAGAAATGAGAGTGATATATCTAGCTCTAGAAGCATGGCTATATCGTCTGTACCACTCATCAGTAAAGATTGCTACAGACAACTCGACCGTGTATGCTTACATACGGCATCAGGGAGGCACAAAGTATCAGCAGTTGTTGCCTTGGTAGACTCAGTGAGTTGTAGGATCGAAACAAGACACATACCGGGCAAGTTGAATATCCTAGCAGATTACCTATCCAGGGAAAACAAGATCGTACCCACAGAATGGTCACTACATCCCGAGATATTCAAGTGGATAACCTCCCTATAGGATACTCCAAACCTAGACCTACTCGCCACATGTCTCAACAATAAACTGGGGGTGGTCAGGCAACCTAGTGGTTAAAGCGTTCGCTCGTCACGCCGAAGACCCGGGTTCGTTTCCCGACATGGGTACAATGTGTGAAGCCAATTTCTGGTGTCACCCGCCGGGATACTGCTGGAGCATTGCTAAAAGTGGTGTAAAATCAAACTCACTCACTCAAACACTCACTCACTCACTCACTCACTCACTCACTCACTCACTCACTCACTCACTCACTCACTCACTCACTCACTCACTCACTCACTCACTCACTCAACAACAAACTACCAGTCTACGTCAGCCCTGTACCAGACACGTCAGCTTTCCAGGTTGACGCTCTTTCTATGGACTGGGAGGGAATGTTTGCTTACAGAGTTCCGAAGAAAATAGAAGAGACAGACTGCGTCATAATTCTTATAGCCCCGGCATGGCCAAACAGGGCTTGGTTTCCAAGGTTACTACCCCTCCTAATGGAAAAAGCTCTGAAACTCCTGATACGTCACGATTTAATGTAACAACCGAAATGGGAGATATTTTACGGCCGCCTCGACAATCTCCACCTTCATGCTTGGAAGTTATCTCGAATAACATGCAAGCCGCCGGCTGCACAAAGAGTGGCAAGTTCATGTAGACCAGCATCGTCTGCCCTATACAACAACAGATGGAACAAGTTCATCAAGTGGAGAAGGAGAAATTCTTCAGACGTGGAGATAAAGATACCTATAGTTGTCGAATTCTTGCTTTACGTCAGAAACGACAAGAAATTTCGACATGGCATTATCGATGGCTATAGATCCACCCTGGCATCAGTATTACAACTCGATGGCCTATCTATGGGTACCTACCCAGTACTGAATCGCCTCAAAGTCTTTTGCACTGGAAGACATTAAAACACCACATATATTTCCAAAATGGGATCTATCTATAGTATTGTCAGCATTGATGAAACCACCTTATGAGCCCATGAGTACATTACTATTAGTTTCCAGGAAAACCGTTATTTCTCCTAGCCATGGCCACTGCGGCTTGTGTATCAGAATTACATGCTATTGACATTTCCACCGTAACTCAAACCCAAATATGAAAATCAGTGTCGTTCAGATCACTTCTGGATTTTATTGCCAAAAACCAGTCATCGACCTTCGGCCCACTTGGAGCCAGGCAATATACAATACCAGCCTTAAAGTAAAAGTGTGCACTATCTGGACAGATTACTTTGTCCCATAAGAGCCTTGAGATACCTCATTACAGATACTCAACACAGAAAGCAGAGAAAATGCCATTTTATCTCTTGCAAACCCTTGTCAGAAAAGGACATAACCAAGGGTACTGTTAGGGGATGGCTCAGATTGGAGATTGTAGATAGTTACAGACTGGCACATGTCTCCACACCAACTTGGGGAAGCTGCAGACCTCACGAGATCAGAGCTCTTGCAACAAGTCTAGCCACATGGTATACAGTCTCCATTGAACAAGTCGTAGCTAGCTGGCAGTGGAAGTCCCATAACAAGTTGTCAAACTTTTACTTACGAGACATGCAGACCGATCTTGATGCACTATACACACTGGGACCCTTGGTGGCAGCCCAGGTGATAGTCTCCAAGTAGCCTTGCCACCCCTTCTTCTCTCGGGAACTTGGTGGTGGCGTGGGGGGTGGGGGGTGTTGAAGATTTCAGAATACCTCATGTACTCAGGGTAAGTTGACCTTTGTACTTAGTTTGCTTTCAGATAGTAGGCAAGTCAAGTGGCAACACTGAAATCATAGATTGAAGGGATACAAAGTGATATACGGTTTCTACATGATAATCTAGGATGTATGATGTACTACCACCGGAAGTGACGGCATGGGAGACTTCAGGTCCGGACTAACGTCAATATACATTAAATATCACTATCCTAATGGGCACAATGGAAACTACATCATAAGAAGTGATATGATATCATATGAGACATATAAATGCAAACAAGGACATAGAAATGACAACCGGAAGTGACGTCACAGGTGATGTTATCACTGGAAGTGATGTCATAATATGTTTAAGTATCACATTGATGGCTCAATATATGCATATAATATTAGTAATATGACATCATCTATGTCTGTCCTTGAAGTTAGGTTATTAGACATATTCTGTTTTGGTCCCTTTTGTATACAATTCATGTATTCCCACTTCACAAAAGCCAACTATCTATCTGTTGAAAATTTATTAAAATTTGTAGTGTGGTTCTCAGCATAAACAGGAATTTATGGCTTTGATGTAATAGTGGTAGTATTCTTAGAATTATACACAATGATAACTATTGTTAGATATTTTGGCTGTCATCACACTATAAAAATCTTGAAATTTTCAACAGAAGTCCTCTTAACTGTCAACTATCTATAACTAGTTGTGCAAGAATGTGGTATCTTGCTACCCTATCCTTATGGGTATGTGTGCAGCAGTAAAAACGCATTTCTTTCCTGTGAGTGCTTCTGTAAACAGCTAGGTATATATTTGTTCGTGTAGACTTTAGAACAGGAGTTGTTGCATCACATAAACAATGGACATTTTATGATAACATTGAATTCATCTTCAACGATATTTATGTTGCAGAATGTACATATTCTGTCTTCATTTTTCTCAGTGTTATGCCAGCAACCAATATCTATTTGCAGTCCCAAGTTTAAATAATGATTATTAAAAGGGGCACTGATCTTTAGCAATTCCCCAGGACTGGTTGTTGCCTTTGTTATTGTTTTTTCCCTGTGAGTAACCGGATGATATAGCAGAAACCTAGACTAGTTCGCAACCTGTGCTGTGCAATTCGTAAGCGCATTTGTCACTTTTATTGATAATATAAGGGTGTATGGTCACATTGATCAACAAAATGAAATACAGTTTGGGAATTAATAAGGAAATGGAGGTATCTTTGTGGGTAGCATCGGTAATGAGGACAAAGTTTTGATAAGTCACTTGCTTGTTAATTGTGCGATTTTGGTTTACACGATTTTGACTTGCAACACAAAGAAATTTTTCACCTGAGCATTGCTTATTTTATTGTGTGTATATTTTTACAGTCAAATTGTGTAAGATTTTCACTTAGGAAATTGATCAAACGCCTGAACATTACGTTATTTTACAAACTGACTGAAAAATATGTCCATCTGTATTATGGTAACGAATTCCAAACATTTTTCTGTTTAATATCATCACCAAGTGACTGAAAATGTAAGGATTAAAAGAACATCTATTGTAATGTTTTTAAGCCCTTTTAAACGTCTTAATTATTTTTAGTTAATCTGTTAAATAAATGGACAGATGTAAAATGCCTGAAATATTTAGACATTTTATAAATTGCCTGAGTGAATCACATTTTACACATTGACTGTAACATATACACGCTTACAAAGGAAAAGATTTGTGAAAACAACGTCTATCGCGCATCAAAGAACTTCCCAACCAAGATGTAGAGGAACAAAAATGATTCTGTTCAATGCTACAGCAAATGAATGACAACAAAATGCAAATATCATAATTACAACCTACCGAAAAAATATGTATAATTTTAGGCAGCTTCCTTGTCCGAGGAATGTATTCATGAATATCCACATAAAGGAACAATATCCCACATATCTGCAGCTTTACAAAGAAACTTTTTCGATGTCACGTGTCTCTGTAACAATCAAATATTTTAATATATATATATGTAGCGTTTCGGGATATTATAACCTGTGACAACTATTTTCATAATGTCCATGGTTCTATAAAAAAATCCATTGAGTTAGATAACAATGAGCAATCAGTTATCAGATATTAGCACAAATTTTGTCCGTTCATCATGTACAATCTATTTGGACACTCTGTACATTTTAAGGACAATACCAATTGATTAAAGAAACTGATTGTTTTGTAAATTTCACTTGAAAAATGGAGATGACCACCAACCAAGATGGTGGCCACTGACGCTACGTTGGCGTAAAGATATTGTCCATTAAATTATAACAAATTGTCTCAATGTCCTGATTATTTCTACTGGGTCGTAATTGTATTCGGACAAACAGGACAAAACAAGGACATTTTGTAATCACTTACTTGTGTTAGAAATGACACTACCTATGCCATGCTTGTGATATGAAAGCCATCCAACCTGTTCGGATTGGCTGGGAAAGGACCTGTTAATGATGCCTTGTTTTTAACCACGCTCTGCTACCAATTTGTGTGGCGCAGTGGAAGGCTACGTTCACATGTCTACCTTTCGTCATTTTGTCACCACTTGAAATTATACGATTAATGGGGAACTAAACATGATTCTCTTCCTATGAATATCGGGAACTAAACGTGATTCTCTTCCTATGACTTATGCAGAACTAAACGTGATTCTCTTCTTATGACATGTATGTATGACAACTATGTGAGGTCAATGACCACGAATGCAGGAATGAATAATTAACTATAGGAGCAAGTACACACTTTACTTTTATAAGGACAATGAATATTGGTCCATTTAGTTTGTATAAAGAACACGAATATTGGTCCAACGACAACTAGTTTCTTTAAAGACCACGAATATTGTTCTACGAAGGTAAAGTGTGTCTTGCCCCAACGAACGAAAAACCTACTCTGTGAATAATTAACTATAGGAACAAGTACACACTTAACGTTTCTAAGGACCACGAAGGTAAAGTGTGTGTTGCTCCAACGAACGAAAAGCCAAAACTGATGATTGCAGTGCATCACGTGTCAGAATTCATTTTCTGCATGTGAAACGAATGCCACAGCATTTATGCTAAATGTTCATGTTACATGAACCGAAACAAGTAAGTAGTGTTTGTTTTGTATTTATTATTTTCTCTGCTCAACATGCCTATAAATACGATCATGGGTCAAGCTCTAAGACACTTCTACTTATCATTCACAACCACTAGGTACATATATTTTGATACATCTATAGGCCAAATTTAGAAGTAATCTCTTGACATTTTAGTAAATATAATAACATTTTCTCAAAACAATAAACCTAATATAACTAAATAATATTACTTCTTTGGAGACTGAGACCTGTTAATAAAACCTTAAAACTATAGTATTTGATCAAAACTGGGGATATTTATTGACATCATTTTTTCATAACATTGTTAAGAATTTATATTGTTGACATTAAAACCCAAATTAAACATAAAGTTTGTATACACCATTACAAACTTACACTGCCAAACTTCATCTGTTATCTCCACTAATATATAATGGAAGAATTATTCCAAGTGTCTATCACTATGGAATATCCCATTTCAAAAAAGTAGTTCAACAATGTGTACAGGTATTCTAGTTAATACAGTTTTCCTTTCTTAAACAAGTCACTTATAAGTTTGTCATGCCCTGCTGTCTTTCCTACTTTCAGAGTATTGATTGCCTTTATACTTTCCTCAACAGTAACATCAGAATTATATCCCTCAGTGACATACTGCATTTCTTCAACTACTATCGAAAATGTATCCTTAGTTTCCTCATAAGCTTGATTTTCTGAGCGAAGGTCACTGAAATGATTGAACCATGACTGCAGTGAAACCGAACAAGAAATGTGACTTGATTTGTGGATTTTCCAAAGTTTTCTCCAAAACGTTAAATCTTGACTGAGAAGTTTGTCTACTTGTGTACCTGTTTTTATTTTATAATCTACTTGTTTCTTTCTTAGTATTGCCTTTTATCTATTTCTACAGTTTTTTTAGATTCCTTTATTTTCTAATGATCTGTTACATCTAAGTCGACGTAATGCACACCTCTCCTCCTTTCTAGCTATCCTGCAGGCTAGAAAGACTATTTCATACTTTCCTATTGTTATAGTAGCAGCATTTGGTTTTATGAGGCTACTTACATGGGTATAAGATGGTGTTGCCTCCTCTAATGTGCAACAAGTGTGGGCAAATTAGACCCACATGGGATTCACATACAGCATGTTGGAAATATGTCCTATGGACTGCACTGAGACCTCTAGGTGCTCTTTCTGTGAATCTCTTTCTCAAGAGGTGTTTGAAAAGTCATGGACTATGATGTCCAAGAGGAGGGAGTCTGCCAAGAAACAAGTCTACATTATTAGCAGACACCTTTTGGTGGTTCCACTGTCTCTCTACAGTACTACTGACCGGTCATCTCGTTTACTGTCTCAAGAGGAAATCTTCATGATCATACTGTCTCAACTGAGCTTGCTGGGACGGCCAAGACGGACAGCTGAACCAAGGATGCATGGGACCCGGTTTCACCACTAGAGTGGGCCATGGAAAACATCTCACCACTGGGATCACAGATAGTTCCACATGGGACAGATGGACGGATAGATAAGATGACTTTTCGTCTGCAAGATATAGACCTGTTTAAGTTGACAGCCAAGGAACATTCAATAGTAGATACTGGTAGCTACAAGGTGTGGGAGGAAGAGTACCGTTAGTGCTACGGTTACCAGGGCAGAGACTTGGGATTATTTGGATTCTTGTCTTTCACCAAGACACAGAAACCAGTCAGAGAGAGGTCAACAAGAAGTACAGCAGTGCACGCCTGGCAGCATGTGCCTCATGTCCCCCTTTGATGTGTCAGTCTCGGATTGAGCAGCTTGATGCTACGAAGTCCAACGGTGAAGAAGGCGTTACTTTCTCAGATTCAGACACAGAATGTTTCTACTCTGATGCTTCGTCCATTGACTGAAACACACATGATAGAGTATGCAGGGATTTTTAGGGTCCCATTCAACTATGGATATCTACCATATAGTGCCGTCTATCAAGCGCCCCCCGCCTTTACGGCAACCCCCCTTTTAAAACTTTCAAAATTGATGCTAATTTTATACCCCATCTTTAAAGTGATCTGGAATGTTTGTTTGTTTGTTTAACAACACACTCAGCAATATTCCAGCTATATGATGGCTGTCTGTACTTTATTGAGTCTGGACCAGAAAGTCGAGTGATTGATGTGATGAGCATCAATCTACGAAATTGGGATACGATGACATGAATCAACCAAATCTGTGAGCCTGACTACCCCACCCTGCTATTGACTTCGGACGTTGATCCAAAATGAAGCACACCACCAGCGCATACATAATCCCTACATTTGCAATAAAAATGTGTTTGTCTTCTGTTGTTGTTTTATATGATGCTTGGTCTTGTAGAACTCCAGCCTTTCCACCACCATTTTGTGTGTTGAGACGGTGTGACACCAAATTAGTGACCATAAAAGAAATGTTTATTTTCAGTTCTAAAATAAGTGAGTCAGTGGAAGTCTATTTCCTGTAATTAAATCACCAATTAACTATGTTTACATTTATTAGGGTTAGTCTTGTTTAACTCTGAGCATGTTTATTCAACAATCTCTGATACACACCTTATCCAACACTTGCTAATAGTAAATACAAAGGGAATTGATTTCAGCTTCACAGGTTAGATATAACATGTAAGGTCACGGTTAGATATCACATGTAAGGTCATGGTTAGTTATCACATGTAAGGTCACGGTTAGATATAACATGTAAGGTCACCGTGAGATATCACATGTAGGATCACAGTTAGATATCACATGTAAGGTCACCGTTAGATATTACATATAAGGTCACCGTTAGATATAACATGTATTTTATGTTAATTTTATATTTTTGTTTGTGCAGTGATCAACATAGCCTTTCACCTATTATTAACATTAATGTCTACACAACAGATGTATATATTTGTCACCTACGTAAGGTTTTTCCCTTTACTTCCAGTTGTCATATATCATTCAGAATCGTCCGTGAACGATCACATTTCTGCTCTGTATCAAGTTACTATTTTCTATCCCAGAATGCAATATTTTTTTTACAGAGCATGCTCAGTACTACGGATGTGACGTCATTTTGTTTTTCTATATTAACAACAAGAGCCTCAATGGGGATAGTAACAGCCCTGCACAGCGATCAAATAAATAGACACCAAAAAACCAGGCCATAAAAAACAAAAACAGAAAAAGCGCCATAAAACTAATACAACAGATAATTAAAAGCGCAAACAATCTATGTAAACAAGGTAAAGACATAGAAATAGTTTGGATCCTTGCCCACGTTGGAGTGTTTGGCAATGAACACGCAGACAAAGCAGCTAGATCAGCACTAAAATTAGAAGTAAGCATCAACCTACCAACATCAAAAAAACAAAATTAAAAGTATCACAAGGGAGAAAATCTTCCAAAAGTGGCAAAATAACTATCAGACATCTGATTACAAACTAAAACACCTGCTACAAAAGCCACTCAAAAAACACAAAAAACCATCATAAAACCGAAAAAATTGACAGAGTAATAACTAAACTACAAACAGGCCACACTAAGTTAAACTCCCACCTGCACCAAATTAAAAAACACCAAACCGGTAAATGCCCCCACTGCAACTTAAAAGAAACGCCTGAACATGTAATACTATATTGCACACATTACCAGCAACACAGAACAACACTCCAATCCACACTAAATTGCTACAATCAAAAGACACATGCAACGGTACTAAACCCCCTAAATGACTTACAAACCTTTAAAGCACTAGATATATATCTAATCAAAACAGGCCTACTTGGCTGCATTTGAAAATAAGAGTACAACAAACAAGCTGCCAATAAACCCTAAAATTCTAAACCTATAAAAACACACAAACTCCTTTTAGACTCCACCTTTTGCATGGCATATTTCAAAGTTCCAAATTTGTTCTCCAAATTAAGTAAACAACCCTAAAAAGCCCCACCCAGGTTGCCTCACCTTTTCAGACATACCCTTTTCAACCAAACACCAAATGGCCTGACGGGCCGTGCGCGAAATACGCATATGTCGGAAAGCGCACGTTAAATTCCTAATTTAAGTAAGCAATGTCGTTCAGCTTGTTTCCATTGTTCTCTCAGCTCTCATTATGAATCACCGTCATCCAAGGAAATCTACAACAATCCTTTGCCATCCTGTCGTGTTATGCGGTATAACTGTTTGTATTTATCGTAACAATGGCTGACAGACAACGATCTAAAGCCAGATCTCAATCAACACGAAGGGTTAACCAGGATACGACCTCTGACCTGCATGAAAACAACAATGGTGACGATCATGGTGAAGCGTCTAGCCCAGCTTCCTCTCACAGGAATGTAAACAGAAACTCTATATATTTGACAGCAGCTGATATTCAACAACGTCTGACAGACATGGGTGTCAATGTGCCCACTTCCTGGTCCAGACGGACATTAATGCAGCTCTACAATGAAAAACTGAAGGTGATGACAGGCACCAACAGCACCATCACCACCGCTACAATCTCTCAACCAGCTCCAGTCAGTCAAGATAAGGCGGTGATGTGCCACTACAGAGAGACAATTCACAGGATTTTGCTCAGATAAATTCTGCTAGTGCCACAAAATACAGTGGCAGTGTTTCATTACAAAGGGAGATTGCCGAATTGAAGTCATTAACTTAGGACAACAATTACAACCTCTTTCACGTACATTTACCAGAAAATACAGTGACAGTGTTTCAACTTTTGTCGCGTGTTTGTGATTTAATAGAAATTAATTGTGAAAAACCAGATGCCAAAATAATAGTTGACATGAAAGAGGTTCCATCCAAATCATGTTGCCAGTTCGAAGCTAATCTAGGCTTATGTCAGTCAATCTAATAAGCCAACACTTCACCATGGGACCATGATTGCTATCACAAATGTTTAGTGATAGCTTACCAATTGATCAGCACCAATTGTTTTTACCTTGATGCATATATCCAGTAGCCATTACTCTAGGAAACTCAAAACTTGATACATATTGTATAAATTGTCCTCAAATTACATTGCATGGGTTCTTGAAAAGAGATGTGATAGCTAACTCATACCCTTACTCACCACTAACCCAAAAGTTTGTAAAAGGGTGCCTTACCCTAAGGTTAGTGATGGGGCGTTTGATCAGAAAGGTTACTTTATCATAAGGTTAGTGACGGGGTGTTTGATCAGAAAGGGCTACCTTACCCTAAGGTTAGTGACAGAGTGTTTGATCGGAAAGGTAACATTACCCTAAGGTTCATAGCGGGTTGTTTGATCGGAAAGGGGTACCTTACCCTAAGGTTCATAACAGGGTGTTTGATCGGAAAGGGGTACCTTACCCTAAGGTTCATAACAGGGTGTTTGATCGGAAAGGGGTACCTTACCCTAAGGTTCATAACAGGGTGTTTGATCGGAATGGGGTACCTTACCCTAAGGTTAGTGACGGGGTGTTTGATCGGAAAGGGGTACCTTACCCTAAGGTTAGTGACAGGGTGTTTGATCAGAAAGGGCTACCTTACCCTAAGGTTAGTGACAGGGTGTTTGATCGGAAAGGGGTACCTTACCCTAAGGTTCATAATGGGGTGTTTGATCGGAAAGGGGTTCCTTACCCTAAGGTTCATAATGGGGTGTTTGATAGGAAAGGGGTACCTTTCCCTAAGGTTCAAAAGATGGTGTTTGATCGGAAAGGGGTACCTTACCCTAAGGTTCATAACGGGGTGTTTGAATGGAAAGGGCTACCTTATCCAAGGTTCATAAAGGGGTGTTTGATCAGAAAGGGCTACCTTACCCTAAGGTTAGTGAGAGGGTGTTTGTTCGGAAAGGGGTACCTTACCCTAAGGTTCATAACGTTCATAACGGGGTGTTTGATCAGAAAGGTGTACCTGACTACAAGGTTTGTGACAGGGCGTTTGATGAGAAAGGGGTACCTGACTACAAGGTATGTGACAGGGCGATTGATGAGAAAGGGGTACCTGACTACAAGGTATGTGACAGGGCGATTGATGAGAAAGGGGTACCTGACTCCAAGGTTTGTGACAGGGCTTTTGATCAGAAAGGGGTACCTTTCCCTAAGGTTCATAACAGGGTGTTTGATCAGAAAGGGGTACCTTATCCTAAGGTTCATAACGGGGTGTTTGAATGGAAAGGGCTACCTTACCCTAAGGTTAGTGACAGGATGTTTGATCAGAAAGGGCTACCTTTCCCTAAGGTTCATAACAGGGTGTTTGATCAGAAAGGGGTACCTTACCCTAAGGTTCATAACGGGGTGTTTGAATGGAAAGGGGTACCTTACCCTAAGGTTAGTGACAGGATGTTTGATCAGAAAGGGCTACCTTACCCTAAGGTTAGTGACAGGGTGTTTGTTCGGAAAGGGGTACCTTACCCTAAGGTTCATAATGGGGTGTTTGATCAGAAAGGGGTACTTTACCCTAAGGTTCATAACGGGGTGTTTGATCGGAAAGGGGTACCTTACCCTAAGGTTCATAACGTTTGTGACGGGGTGTTTGATCAGAAAGGGGTACCTGACTACAAGGTATGTGACAGGGTCCTGTGGTGGCTGCTCAGGTTATAAACTCCAAGTAGCCCTGCCACCCTTCTTCTTTTGGGAACCTGGGGGAAGCGAAGATTCCAGAAATACCTCTGAACTGAAGGTAAGTTGGCCATCTGCTAAGTGAATGAACTGATCACTGGCTAATGCTGGAATCCTAGATCGAAGGGATACATGATTGCCTAGGATGTATCATTGTACTACTACCTGAAGTGACATCATAGGAGACCTCAATACTGGATTAATGTCAAAATATACATTCAATATCACAATCCAAAGGCAAAACGGAAGTGACGTTATCGATAAATAAGTCAGGTAATATAGCCTAGAAGTGGTAATACAAGTGATGTCAAAACTGGTCTCTGCACCAGAAGTGATGTCATAGAAGTCATTTGAACGAGAAGTGTGTCAGGAAGTAACATGAGAACAGGAAGTGACATCATAAAAATCATCATCAGTATAGTGACCTTAGAAAGTGACCTCAGAACCAGTAGTGACATATGTCTTAAATACCACAATAAAGGCTACAAACTGACGCCATAAGAAAGTAAGTTGACATCATAAATGCGTAATCTAGAAGGTTCTAGAAGAACTAAATATGAGGCACATCAGTTCCGTTAATCCCAATATGTATAAATGTATATATGTCTTCCTAGTTTACAAATGCCAACTGTCTAGGGATACGAGATGCATAGTCTGGTGTATACTGGCTAGGATATATAATTGAGGTTGGATAGTGAAAGGAATTATCAAACAAAATTTATCATTTGTCCAAATATCTGTATCTAGTAGAGAATGGTTTGGAGTTGACAGAAGTGATGGTTTCCCGCCTCACCCATGCACTGTTACACTACCTGTGGAGGATAGGGTTTTCCTCACAATTATTAGATATGTTGGCAGTGAAAAGGATGTCTTTTGAAAATTTATGGTATCATTGTCAGCATGAACTTGAATTATGGCTATGATGTAATAGAGGTAGTATTCTTAGAATTATACACAGTGATAACTGTTGTTTGATTTATAGACATTACTCAGTCAATTTTTTTCAAAAGGTAAACAAATTTGGAACATGTGTAGTCAGCAGTAGTGCTCAACACTCATGTTTCCGAGTTTTTGCAATATTGTAAATTGCCCCTTTTCACTTCAACCATAATGAAACTTGAAACTTGTTTTGTCTATTACTTAGCCAATTTTTGTTCAAAATGTAATGATATTTTTGGTAGTAGTAGTAGTAGTAGTAGTAGTAGTAGTAGTAGTAGTAGTAGTAGTAGTACATTTGATCTTTACACTTTGACCATGCTCCTACATTCTCTCAAAGACAAAATCTGAATAGACTACAGACATCATCTTAGACAGTGTTGTTGCACACATTTTGTTCACCACCCTTTCTTGAGAAGGCCAGTCTTCATGGAAGACAATGCTAGGCCACACCTTGCACAAGGGGAGGCATTATCAAAGCTTCCCTGGACTGATCTTAATCCCATTGAGCATGTTTGGGACATTATCGGTCACAAAGGGCATCAGAGGAATCCCCCAGTGCAAAGTCTTGGCAAATTGGACAAAGCCAACAGATTACCTTGGCCTCAAATTCAATGTCTTATACAGTCAATGAGGCTGAGGGTTTCATGATGTTATCCTGGTCTGCAGGGATTACTCCTGATACTGACATTGTGTTCTGGTATTGAAACTTGTGTCATTTGTTGAGGATTGGATATCAGAACCATGATTGTAACAGTACTAAAATGTAAACCTCACACGGCCATACTGGTCAGCATGTGATTATATATGTGTCATTTTACTGCCTTGTATTGCAATTCACATAAATGTATGTTAAAAGCTTTTCTGAGTTTGTCTTTGTCTTTCATTTACTCCATGCAGTTTGACTGCTGCAGATGTTGCCATAACTTGATGTTTGAATAAGCACATTTAATACAGTGGGTGGTAATATTGTAGTACATGTACTATGAAAAATAGGGGATGTTGCAATATTTTTGTCCAGGTGTAAATATTTCACAGCTAGTGCTGAATGTGGAGCTTTAATGTAGCTGTGTAATGCTTGTTTTTGTGCTGTAACTGATTTTTGCCAGTTTATATAATGCTATAATTGTCATTGTGCTGTCGCTTAGGGTTAATGCCACGGAATTTACTATCCTATGATTTTGGCCCTCAAAATTGTGTCATTTCCAGTTTAATGTTATTGACAAGAAAATATGTCACCCAAGAATTGGCGAAGTGCCTTCAGATCCTCATTGCCTATGTTCTCATTACAGTGTATTTCCATATTTTGTTACCATCGCAAAATCATTGAAGTAATGTTCCATACGCCCCTTAGTCCAGCTCATGACTGGTTCCAGTGCTGACAAATTTCTTGTTTGTTTTTTAACAGCACAACCTCTCAAAAAAGTTACAAGTACAATATGTGATGTGTCTCCTCTTCTGTTTCTGTAGGTAGAAAAAAGGTGGAGTTTTTGCAGGGTCAAGATGGACAAGAATGGGTATGGGTAATGGGAGATCATGCAAATGATAAACCTATACAGCAATTACTGGATGAAGAAGCTCAAGTCAAGGCTTTACAACAGGCTGAGAAGGAGGCACAGGAAATGAGGTAACATATCCTAGTTATTTTTTGCGAATCATCTGCCTCTATTACATCTTTGCCATAAATCCTGTATTTTTGGCTTCAGTCACACTAACGAAAATTTTCAGATTTTCAACAGACATCCTCTTCACTGTCAATCACACACAATTAGTTGTTCCCAATATAGCCCTATAGCAACCCAAGCTATGACGTGCGTAATGGCAGGAAACCTCACTTCTTTCTTGTGTGTGCTAGAGTCAACACCTATTGTTATAGTTGTAACAATCTAGCACTTGGTAGAGTCACATTAGTCTAAGATTGTTCAAATAGTTATGTAAAACAGACACATTAAGTAAATATAAATAGCTGCTAATTGTAGTGACAATCTTACTCACGTAAGTATAAAGCTGGTGTGAGATGTTTGTGAGGTCATAATGGAGTCTCGCACTACTCATTTTATGATCACGGGAGATCCTCATAACAACTGCGGGAGGTGCAGAGAGGCAAAATGCACAAATGAGGCAAGATGCGACCAGTGCTCAACTCTATCTAAGAAAGCCTTCACCATGCTAGCTGAAACTTTGACTAAAGCTAGACGACGAAAAGCAGCTAAGAAGAAAGTCAACGTCATTGCGGCTACTAACACTGACTTAGCCTCTGCCTCCATCCTAGCGCCTACCACCTACTCCGGCGAATGAATCATCTCCTGTGTTTCTATGGACTTGAAAGAAGTACTCTTCCAACAACAAAAAGAGATGATGGAGTCAATGTTTGAGTCACGCTTCTCAGCTATAGCTCAAGATATGGAGATGCTTGAGAAGCAGACAGTATTGGCTTAGAAGAGTCCTCCAGCCAAGAGCCCGCAGGAGGGACAGCCATAGGGCCTACCCAAGCCGACTGTACCGACCAGCCTGGTAGCCAGCTGACCATAGCAACCAGCCGGGTAGAAGCTCTCAAGCTTTACCCTCCCGTGATACATGAGCATCTAGATCTCTGCTTGGGTCCCGTCAGGGTACAGCAAGGCCACACTCCCCAGCTAAGACACTGTACGGTCACCGTGGTTACCCAGCCGGGCTCCGTTATACACAGGCAGTCATCACAAGCTGCACAGACCTTACTCAAAGCAGATTCCTGGACACCAGCTGATGATGAACCGCACGGGGAACATATTGAGTGTAAGGATTATGACGAACATTCATCCCTCCCGGGAGCTAACTGAGTTAGAATCGGACCTATATGAGGAGGTTAATCAGTCTGACGATTCACCTCAGCGTGATTTTACAGGGGGATACACCTTTGTGGAACTCATTGAGGAGTAATATCATCTTAAGCCTATATTTCCAACCTCCAATGACAGAAAATTCACCACCTAAGATGCCGGAATACGGAGGATGTCATGCTCCTACATTATCTCAACACATCCACCAGACATTGCTGTCGCTGAGTTATGCAGGCAAGGTGATAGATCAGGCGTCTGAAAATCTATATCCTCTTTATGTCCTCTGTCCTTAAATCCTCACCTTAATCAAACCTTACATTAATCAAATCACACACCAAATAGCTTATTAGCGCTGAGTAGAGTACTTCCGCTAAAACAATACATGCGTGCTGGCTCGTGTCGGCCTTTGATGCAGTCGCAAAGAACAAAGACACTGTGTTGTGTGGGTAGCGTCTGTCTGGACTTGCAGGTGTGATCAGTGAAGTGAGTAGAACTCGTGTCTTGACCCCAGCAGTGACAATTCCCAGAATGTAATTAGTGTTTGAATGACATTGTTAATATACTTGTTGTTATATACAAGTGCTGCTCAATAAACAGTGACATGAAATACATAGTTGTTTGTTTCAGGGGTCCGGAAAATTTAAAATCCCAATCGGACATTTGCATTTATGCGATGCCCCCTTCAAATAGCATATTTTAGTACGACTTTTAACGCACATTACAAGTTGCTATGTATTCATAATATGATGAAATGAACAAAATAAACACTGATATTCATGTTGTTTTATTTACATACGTAAATATAAATATTAATATCAAATAACAAGGCCATATTTACAACTTTTCCCATATCATCTATCTGCCTGTTTCGCCTGCCCTTCCATCGTCGTAGCGTCGGTCTAGGGTCAAAGTCGTTCAGTCTTGGTCCGCCTTTTAAAATAACATGGAAAACATATGTTTATTTCTGTTATAATATCGATTTGTTCATGTAGTGAACAGTCAG
Organism: Haliotis rufescens; assembly: GCF_023055435.1. Classification (NCBI taxonomy): domain Eukaryota; kingdom Metazoa; phylum Mollusca; class Gastropoda; order Lepetellida; family Haliotidae; genus Haliotis; species Haliotis rufescens. The sequence continues at coordinate 1,654,752 of NW_025963979.1, forward strand.
TCTTCTAATTAATATTCATGAGTTGTATCTGCTCAAGTGTATGCGTTGTTACATTTGGATTGAGGCTATATCCCATATTTGGTTATCACGTGACCTCATGGGAAAATATTTTTTTTAAACTAAAGATTTTTTAAAAACAAGACAGATAATATAACCACAAATACTAAAATATCATTGATAGCAATTGTTATTTGAATATCTTTTTCATCTGTACTTAATAATTGACAATAAAAAAAATATTGATCGTTACAGAAAACAAGACGGTCAAGATTCAATATACGACTAGCTACTGAAAACAATAAAATTCCTTTTACCTGGCAGAACATCATCTGCAGATCCTCATTGTATGTTAACCAAGTGAAATTCGTTAACCACGACTTACAAAATGATCATCCAGACTTTGAGGGTTTGGCAGATCCGCTCGACTGATCTCAGTTTAATACCTATTACAGTGATTGACCGCTTGAACTATCATCTAGGTACGATGTATTTACAGCAATCAAAACAAACAAAGCTTGTCAGTGAAGATAATCTTTATTGTGTTACAATTGCAGACCGAAACTGCTCAGTACCAAATGTAGATCATGTTCGGTCAAAATTTAAGAATGTCCGGACAAAAAAATTTAAATGTCCAGACAGAAAAATTTATATATCCGGTAAGCAATATTTTAAACCGGACATTTGAGATTCCTAATCGGACATGTCCGGTGAATATGACCATTTCCGGACCCCTGGTTTGTTTTCAGCGTATGTCTAAGTTGGTATTTCTGTTGTAAAAAATGACTTCTTGTTGATATAATGCAAACAAAGGCTGCTCACATTTTTGGATATTTAATTGATACTTGTGTTAATTTCAAGATTTACAGTATCTGCTCCCAAAACTTTTAACAGCAAATTGGGACATGTAATAGATCAGGTCAGACAAAATACAACTTAACAATTTCAAGTATCAACTATCAGCCTAGCGACCAAGGTACATGGATCTTCCTAATCCCAGAAGCTTTCCAGGGATCAGAAGGACTCGTCATGTAAACAGCCACCTATGAAGAAGTTTGTCCCCGGGAAGGATTCATTTCAAACAAGTTGGAGATATGACAAGTGTCAATCATCTCAGAGGTCTTTTCGTCAGGCCGACTAAATGAAATGATGATTCTATTGCCAGGGCAGATCCGGGAGCAGAGGTGAGCGCAGGTTCTGACTTCCTTGCCACCCACTCCGCCATTATAGACCCTTTTAACCTGGTTATGTCTATGGATTGTGATTTACACCTACCGTCTTTAAACATAATGCTGACTCTGGGGCCAGTGAGAGGACGCCTTCTGTCATATGCTGAAATTTGGAAGCAGATTACGCTGACTGCTGGGTCCTAGATGTTGTGGCTCATGGATACAAACTGCATTTCAAGAAGCATCCCATCCTGAAATCTCAAGCTGTGGGACACTGATTTCATCTAGTCGGAGCCAAGCTAGTGGCAGCAGATCTGGCCATCAGGAAGCTACTAAAGAAGTGAGCCATTCGGAAAGTATTGGAGACCAACAAGACAAAAGGATTTTATTCTCCAGTATTTCTAGTTCCGAGAAAGAATTCGGATGACATGAGGATGATTAAGAAAGACAAGTTCTATGGATGAACAACTTCTTATTACAATTAGTATAAAAGAACTCAAGACCTTAGTACAAAAATATGACTCAAAATCAGCCATCTCCGACCACACCCAAATCCACCCCGACCACAACATCCGGTGGAACAACATCAAGATCCTGGCCATCAGAAGCCATCTACATCAAAAGGATCCAGCCAGCAATGAAAAGAGATCAAGGCTACTACATCCTGCCCGCTTACCATCACCTAATTGCTACACCCCTATGTCCATCCAATTAATCCACTGGCTTCCAATCATCTCTATCAGTCTGCTTGCTGACTCTGTGCCCATTAGACAATTCACTGGCTCCCAATCATCCCAATTGCTTCAGCGGTTGTTTACCCTGTCCCATTAGTCAATCACTGGCTTCCAATCATCTTAATCAGCTCTCTGTGCCCATCAATCAATTTACTGTATAAACATTGATGTTAATAAGTATATATACCTATGTTGTTCAGCACTATCCATCACAACCTAACAACTAAATGCAGTAAAGACCTAAACACCCTAAGATGCCTAACTGGCTCTAACTGGGGAGCCTCCAAAGATACCCTCCTCTCTCTCTACATATCACTAATTAGATCAAAACTAGACTACGGCTGCGCCATATCCAACACCCTTAACAACTCTCTATCTAAAAAACTTGACTCAATACAATATCAGGCTCTCAAACTAATTACACGCACCCAACATGGCACCTCCTACACCTCACTTCAGGCCTTAACAGGAGAAATTCCACTAAGTCTACGCAGGGAACAGCTAAGCTTAAATTTCTGGGCCGCGTCCCAATCAAACCCTCTCATCCACAACTTAATAAACCAAAACATCAGCCCCAAAAACCAAGCTCTAGCTCGTAAACACCCCTTACTTACCCCAATATCCCAAAGAATAACAAACTACCTAAATGAACACCAAATTAAAAATCTTAAACAAAACTGCAAACAATCAAATATCTTCACCCCTAAACTTAAAATACCCAAAATAGACACAACACTAGCTAGCCTAATAAATAAACAAACCGACCCAAACATAGCTAAAACTACCACACTAGCATACATACACGAAAATTGGCCAAATTGGTGTCAAAATTTACACGGACGGATCCTCAGATCCGACCTCCAAACACACAGATTTCGGAGTCCATACCACAAAACCAACTAAAACCACACAATCCTTCCGACTCCCAAACAACCAATCAATATTCACGGCAGAACTAATGGGCATGGCCTCAGCCCTCCATAATCAAGAATCCAAAAACCACAAAAAAAATCCTAATACTTACCGACTCCCTAAGTGGACTGCAAGCCCTCAAAAACAAAAATACCAAAAACCGACCTAAATTAATAAATCAAATACTTAAAAGCTCCAACGACCTAACTAAGGCAGGCAAACAAATAACCTTCTTGTGGATACCCGCCCACGTAGGAATATACGGTAATGAAAACGCCAATAAAGCAGCTAAACTATCCCTCAAAATCCCAGAAATAAGCTTAAACTTACCCATCTCAAAATCAGAAATTAAAAGTGTAAACAAGCAAAAAATCACAAAAAAATGGCATAACCTATATCTAAACTCAAATAGCCAAATCAAAAAAGTGCTCAGCAAACCACTAACCAAGCCAAAAATTCTCCATTCATCAAAAAAAATCGACAGAGTAATCACTAAACTCCAAACAGGACACACCAACCTAAATAACCACCTAAAAAAAATAAAAAAACACACTACAGGTAACTGCCCACACTGCAAACAACCAGAAACCTCAGAACACGCACTCATCCACTGCACACACTACCTAACACATCGAACCGCATTACAAACCACCCTCAATCTAAACAAGGCTCTCATTCTAGAAGCAATACTAAACCCACAAAATAAACTAGAAAACTTCAAGGCCTTAGGCGTATTCTTAATAAAAACGGAACTAATAAAACGCATCTAAAAACACAACCTACCAAATCAAAATCACATAAACAAACAAACATCCACCATACCCAGCTCCCTTAGTTCTCCTCCCCAACCCCATCGGCATCTATTCCAAATCTCAAAATTCCCAAATTCTATATAAGCAACCCCTAAACCCCCCTCTTGAGATGCACAGACCACTTTCGCCCCTTTCGGAAACACATTAAATGGCCTGGCCGGGCCCGTGTGCGAAATACGCATCAGTCGGAAAGCGCACAATAAATCTCCCAAGTAAGTAAGTAAGTAAGTTAGCACTATCCATCACTTGCTTGATAAAGGTGTTAAGATCTTCACCGAAACGTCGCACTAATTGTAATAAGAAGTTGTTCATCCATAGAACTTGTCATTCTTCATCACACCAACTTCTAAATGCCACTGAAAGAAGTTATGAGGATGATTATCGACTTAAAGATCCTCAACATTCTCAAAAAATTCCTAGTACCTCCTCCAATGTTCCAGATGGAATTCGGATGGTAGTTGCGGTCAACTTTTAGGACAGGAGATTGGCTCATCAGCCTTGACCTACAAGACGCCTATCTTCACGTCCTGATACACCCATCGTCACCAAAATACCTGCGCTTTGCAAGGTCGGCGCTATGAGTTCCCACTCTTACCATTCGGGATATCAATAGCCGCTTGTCTGTTTACCAGGATTACAGCACCAGCCATCAGGTTTTCCCACCTCCAGCTAGTACGATTCCATGGGTACCTGAACGATTTCCTGGCAGCAGACCAAGAGGAAGCTCAGTTACACCAGAACATGGTCCAGCTTATGACCTACCTAGGCTTCCTAGTCATTCCCTCCAAGTCCGAGACCACTCCGGTTCAAGACATCGTATACATCAGAGCGCGTTCACAACTTCACAAGAGAGATCTATGTCGACCAGAGGATCGATTCGTCAAGACTATCACGATGATTCAATCACTATCAAGTCAACCCAGCAGGTCTCCAAGGCGAGGGATGTCTCTTCTTGGCAACCTAACGTCTCTTCATGATATGACCTTCAGACGATCTCACGGTACAAGGATCTTGGAGCACCGGAGAGAGGATCCTACATATCAACTGCAATATAAGGAAGGCCATCTATTACGCCATCCTGGCATGGAAGATACATCCTCATAGCCACAGACAACACCACAGTAGTGGCATACATTCAGGAACAAGGAGGAACCAGATCCAGTTCTCTGATGATGGAGACTACAAGATTGTTTGCCTTGGCAGACTCCATCAGTTGCCAGATGGAAGCGAGACATATTCCCGGGAAGCTGAACAATCCTTGCCGACAGCCTTTCCCGCCAAGGGAGAGTAGTGGAAACAGAATGGACCTTACATCCCCAGATCTTTGCTTGGATAGCCACGTTATCGGACACACCATACCTAGATCTCTTTGCCACCTGCCAGAAACATAAACTTCCGGTTTATGTCAGTCCAGTTCCTGACTGAATGGCTCACAAGATAGATGCGCTATCAATGGATTGGACAGGTCTATTTGCATATGCATTCCTACCAAGGGGCTCTCCTAGACAAGGTCATCCGCAAGGTCGAGGAGACAGATTGCATGATAATCTTGATAGCACAATCTGATCCAGCAGAGCGTGGTACCCCAGATTATTAAGTCTATTAATGGAAGAAGCTCTCCAGTTACCTGTCTGTCGTGATCTGTTACGACAGCCCAAGCCATACATTTTCCACGACAACATGCCCAGCCTACATGTAACCATCTGGAAGTTCTCACGCAAAAGATGCAGACATCCAGGTACTTTGAGCTTGCCTTGGAAGCTGTGGAAGACCTTCATCCTCCCTTATATATGACAAGAGGATCCAACACCAGCAGCATCAGAGGGTGAGTACACCCTTGATTATTCTGTCTATTAGGTGTTGGATGGATTATGAGCACCTTGAGTATCAATGCTTACAGCACTGGAAGTGACTTCAGCGCCGGAAAAGCAGTACAAGTTCAATCTAATCAGGAAATGACGTCTTTTAGGTAGAAGAGACCATAAGAGACGTCATTATCCAATAAAAGGGAAATGACAAACTGGAAGTGACGTCACACCTGGAAGTGATGTCAGAACCAGAAGTGATGTCAGCACCGGAAATAGTGTCACAAATCCAATTTTAACAAGAAATGACATCATTTGGTAGAAATAGACCAGAAATTATAGCATTATTACAAACAAAATCAGCAAATGTAACACTAATTCACAGTATTGGACGTCAGCACCGGAAGTGACATCAGCGTCAGAAATAGCAGTTCAAGTTCCATCTCATCAGGAAATGACGTCTTTTAGGTAGAAGAGATCATAAGAGACGTCATTATCCAATAAAAGGTAAATGACAAACTGGAAGTGACGTCACAAACAACGCGTGGGCGGTCCTGATGTATGGTTCCTGTAGGAAGTGACAACTTGGAGACGATGGCTTGCGGTATATACAGTTTTACTTGATACATGTAGATATATACATACAAAAGACACTATGTGCCAGGTCAGCACATGGTGTTAGTGGTTGTTGTCTAGGTGCCCCAAGAGCACTCAGCCTAACCATAGCTAGGCTAAGGGTAAGACCTTTCTTTCTTCTTTTTCTGGACCAAGGCTTATATATAGCCAAGGTCACCTGACATTTAGTAAGTAATAAATATAAATGTAAACAGTAATTCATCAACAGGATGGCAGACGGACGATGTACACAAAAATGGGGATTAACAATTAGGATTAGCATCTTATAAATAACAGCAATTAAGTGTTTCAAGGCATATAGATGTCATGGCTCCAGGGTAATGAGCCTTTGCAATTAAATGTTCTTCAGACAATGGGTGTTGTAAATCAGTCGCTATGACAACTTCCCTCCGTTACGTGAAGCTTGGACCCCAAGCTTACATGAGTCCAAATTGATATGTGTGAACTTTTTCACCAACGAAAACAACCATGCAAATGTGAACAAAATCAGTTACATGAAATCCTTATGCAACAAATATATCTATGCAATGACGGTATGAAAGCAGAGACCATATAATAGAGGGACGGCCCTCTAGCCAATGCGCGAAACCATCAGCGCTACGGTTTGTACTGCGCAGCCTGTCCGGAAGCAAGCGAAAACGTGTGTTCACTGCAGTCATCGTAGTCGCCTTTTTTACCATACAAAGGTAAGATTTCAAAATATATTTTTATGCTCACGTATTTCTTAACATTGTCAACATTACGACTGAGATTTGTTGATGCGCTAAAGCATATCGTTGTTATTGTATTCGATGAAATGGTCACGCTTTGTTGTTGTTCGTGTGAGCAAAATGGCGAACATGTAAATTTGGGAAAAGTGCGTATTTTGACTTTCAATAACGGCCACTAAATATCAATAAAAGTCCTTGGTTACCAAGTTGTGTGCAAAGCAGATATGTCAAAAAGTGGCTTAGTGGTATTGTTAAATCTGTGGCAGTCGCGTTATGTCTGATTTTGACTGCGGAAATGACACTAAATCTGACTTTTCCCGAAATAATTACACCACAACACTTAATTTTCGCATGCGTTCAGACTAATGTTTTTTTCTATTTGCGGTATTGAAATAAATATGTTTAAATTCGTCACGATTTCCTCCGTGGCTTGGTACCACCCTTATTTTGCTACCATCAGTATTTATTTTTTTATGATTTTTGGCGCTAACCCACATTTTCGTCATATATTCACAGTTAAGTGTGCCCAAAAGCAGACGACATAACACCTCTTTTGTCTGTGATTTTGGTACAAATATATTTTTCAAGGCATTGTAATAATTTTCTATTTTTGTATTGATATCAGAATATATTTTGTAAGATCCATATTAAGTTTTTGACGATTTGTTCAGCCATTTCATTGTAAGTCTAACATTACTATTAACTTTTTTCACTTTAATGGGTCTCTTGAACCAAACCTGCTGAAGAAAACTTTAGATAATTTGTCAATGATTATATTTTTATTTAGAAAAAGTCTTTGTTTAATTTTTGTTTTATTAAAATATTTTATATGTATTCTCCCTAATAAATGCTAAATAAACATTATGAGTTATATGACCTGGACAATCATTAATAATGTAAATATGATTAAGGAACTACACATTTTGTGTATTAAGACAACAATAAAATCATCATCCAACATTGTTTTCATTGTATGCAATAAATATATACATTCCTATATTCCTCTCTCTCTCTCTCTCTCTGGGCGGTCGGGTAGCCTGGTGGTTAAAGCGTTCGCTCGTCACGCCGAAGACCCGGGTTCGATTCCCGACATGGGTACAATGTGTGAAGCCCATTTCTGATGACCCCCGCCATGATATTGCTGGAATATTGCTTAAAGCGGCGTAAAACCATACTCACTCACACTCTCTCTCTCTCTCTCTCTCTCTCTCTCTCTCTCTCTCTCTCTCTCTCTCTCTATATATATATATATATATATATATATATATATATATATAGTTTAATTTGTTTACATTGTGTCTAATATATAGTTTTGTTTTGTAGATGCCAAGAAAAAAGAAGACTTGTATTGGCCGTCGTCGGAAAGGGTACTCCAAGAGAGGTCCGAGACAAGAACTAGGCTCTCTCTCTGACCATACCTATTCATCAGTTCAATCAACAGTGCTTGATGATTACAAGTAAGTCATACATTTCTTTTAACTAATGTTGCACACCAAAGTAGGGGTATCACTGAGTATCACGATTAATGATATGTCTGAAGTAATGGTATGTTGGTTATGTATCAGTACAGTTTTTTATATATCAAAGTACCTAAAATAAATAATTGATAAATATCAAAGCACATGAATTATCAACAAGTATTAAAATTGTAACTTTTCTTATCTAAAGAATGTTTTATGCGATACTATTCAGTATAATTCCATTGTGAGTTTGAGCAGGTGGACTAATTAAATGATTTTGGCATCCTCCATGCTTTTTTTTCGAAGTAATAATAATGTGTATTTCCTTTTTCAGTTCAAGAGATGTGCTCTGGGATGAAGCATGGAATTCCTTCTTCATTGACATCTGTGATGACCCCATTGACATACCCTACCTTGGAGAAGCGATGGATTCTGATGGTTGCTCGGCCAATGAATTCTTTGTCATTCTTGACAGTGTACACAAGTATCATCCTGATAATGACTTAGATAATTTTGTTGATGGCATCCTGCAGTACCTAAAGTACCAACTGTTCTTATCATTGAAAAAGGAACTATTCAGGCATGCTGATGAGCTTGGCGAATTCACCATTTTGAGAAACAAGCGAGAGGAAGTGAACTTGGTGCAGTGTTATGATAGTGATGTTGCAGCGGTTCAACTCTCAGTGGTCATTAGGCCTTCTTTTGAAGCCACAGTTTATGCTCATTAGTGAAGGAGCTACTTCAACTATATCTGCATACAGAGAAGGAGACTTTGGTGCCAACATAGATGGAATAGCGTATAGTTCCACAATGCGTTCGTTGATGTGTCAGTTTTTGATTTCACGGAGAGACAGATGTGGTCCTTGCAGCAGATACAGAGCCACACTCCGAGCTAATGCCAGAAGAGAGAGTCTGTCCCCGAAAACCCCTAAACTAACTTCATTTACTCATACTACCCACAAGAACATGTCAAAGATGGAAGTCATCCAGAAGTATGAACTGATGAAAATCAGCCGCAATTCCATTCAGTCTGAAATGGAGCGTTTGAAGAGAACAATAAGCCAGACAATTTCACAGAAAGGTCTTACGCTAAGTGTTTCAAGCGACTCTGATTTTTCGCAATTATTGAAAGACCACCAAGATGAAGTAATGCACGATTACCCTGATGAGACATCTATTCAGAGACTTTTTTAGGAGCAACAAATGAAATACAATAAAATTAAAGACAAGCGGGCAATGCGATGGCATTCGATGGTAATTAAATGGTGTCTTTACATGCGTAGTAGGAGTCGGAAGGCCTATGAAGTTGCTGGAAAATCTGGATTCATCGCTTTGCCGAGCAAAAGGACATTGTATGATTATTCACATGCCCTTCCAAGTTCACTTGGCTTTCATCCCAGCTATTCAAAACATTTAAAGGAAGAAGCGAAGTCACTTGGAATGCTTGACATTGAAGAAAGATCGTACGTTGGCATACTTCAAGATGAAGTTAAGGTTTCTGAAGGCCTCGTATATGACAAACACTCGGGTGAACTTGTTGGATATGTGGATTTAGACAGGACTGGTAACGATTTGCTCAGTTTAGAGGAGTCAATAACTGGCGGCAAACCACAACTGGCTAATACCATGTTGGTCCTCATGATCCGTGGTATCATTACAGATTTGAAGTATCCATATGCAGCCTTTGCCACGAGGGGTATAACAGCAGACTATTTATATCCCATACTTTGGACAGCTGTTCTAAATTTAGAAAGCATTGGACTGAAGCCGCTGTTTATTACATGTGATGGAGCTTCATCAAATCGCAAGTTTTTCAGCCTACATGAAGTGCCCGAATTGAATAATTTTTTCTGGACATGGAATCGATACAGTCATCCACACAGGAAGATTTACTTTATATCTGATGTTCCTCATCTTATTAAAACCACAAGAAACTGTTTTGCTAATTCCGGATCTCACAAGAAGACCAGAGAGCTGTGGAAAGATGGACGTGATGTTAGTTGGCTTCATATGTTGAAGTTTTATGAAGAACATGTGGAAAATGAATTGTTTTGTAAAACCTACAAGCTTACAAGAGATCACATTGACTTGTCACCATATTCAACAATGAAAGTTAACCTGGCTGCACAAATATTTAGTAGTTCAGTGGGAAACGCTCTTGAGGACTTATATGGGGACCCAGTCCAAGAAACTGTGAATCTTATCAGACACATGAACCGTTTTTTTTATTGTCTTAACACGCGGAGTTTGCAAGAAGGAATCATAGCCCGGAACAGTGACAAGAAGGAGTATCGCAGCATTAATGATCCCAGACTGCATTATCTTCTCAATGAATTCTTGGATTTTTTCAAAGCCTGGGAGGATAGTGTCATGAGACGACATGGGCAGTTTACCTTATCACAAAGGAAGCGTATGATGCTCAGTCATCAAACTCTCAAAGGACTAAAAATATCTGTGAATTCCATTGTAGAATGTGTGCGATTCATGCTCACAGCCGGTGCAGAATTTGTATTCACCCACCGATTCAACCAAGACCCTCTAGAAGAACAATTTGGACAGTATCAACACAAAGGAGGCTCAAATGACAATCCCTCAGTTTATGCTGTTAAACATGCCTTTTCACAGATGAAGGTCCTCGCTTCCTCTGCGCTCCAACCTATACGTGGCAACATTTCGAACAAGAGGCCACAACAAATCTTGACTGTTGATAATGCGGCTCTCCCTAGGCGTAAACAGAGGCGTGTATAGTGTACTCATTGGGGAGAAGTAGAAAAACTTGTTGATGAGTTTAGATAATAGAAAATTAGAGAAACGTGTAATTAATATCCCTGAACTTGTTCAGATTGATTTCAGTGCCCACAAAACTTTTCAATGCACATGTTTTTGTATCGAGTGTACCACTCACATGTATTGTAAGAATATTGTAACTTAAACATGTTTAAGACTATTAACACAAGACAAACACAACAGTAGACTGGGGAGGTTGAATGAATGACATGATGACAATTTATTATTCTTGTTGAACATACTGATTTTGATTGACTGCCATGACCCATCTTCAATGATAGATTCTTGTAACATGTTATGTTTGTTTTTTAACGCGACTGAGCAATATTCCAGCTAAATGATCGTGGTCTGTTAATAATCAAATCTGGACCAGACAACCAAGTGATCATGAGCACCTGATCCCATTAGTCGCCTCTTATGACTAGATGACTGTCACTGTCCATTAGAAGTGTACACATTCTCAAATGACATCAACGTGATGGTTAATGGAAATTGTCTCTGGTTTTCAAGGCTTTTCTCAGTGACTGGCTCTTTTTGCCCTCGTTAGTTTTTCTCTCTATCTTTTTCTTTTTTTGCTGTTGACGCTTCAGGAACTTGGCAACAGCCCCGCCACGCACATTTAGGAACAAAGTGATTAGAAATTCTAACAATTTTAGTTTCAATTCTTCTTCACAAACAACTAACTTGTCCCAGTAAAAGTGTACCATATGGTTGGTTAGAATAACTTCCTTCAATTTGTCACAGAGAAGGGAGTACAAATTAAGGTGGGAGAGATTTACTTGACGGACAGCAATTTCAATTGACCGCACAAGAAAAAAGCAATTGTCACTAGGAAGAGTAAGGCCACCCCTGTTGATTTTTTCAGTCCATTTTGAAAATCTGCTGATGTAGCTTTCTTTTGACTCTGTTGATGTGCGAAGATTGTCGATGACAGTCTCGATGTTGTTGCCGCTGATTGTCTTCTTTTTTAGCAAAGCATGGACAATGTACCCTGAGATGTAATATAAAACTGCCTGGTCATTTTCACTGATATGGTTGGCTTGCTTCTCATCAGCTGTCTTCATGGAATCTGATAGAACTTGAAGGAGGGTTTGAATAATCCGATCTAGCAAACACTGAGTGAAGATGTGTATTATCCTGATTGGTTGGCTGCTGACTTCCTCTATACAGGTGCACATGCTTGAAAGGAAATCTTCCTCCAGACACAACTGGTGATAACTGCTCCAGAGTGCCTCTCGGTCACTTGACAGCGACCTCCCGTGGCCGAACCCCTTGAAAACTTTATGGAACCTTGGTGTCACAATGTCAATTAAATCATCAGTGGTATCTGCATCTTCATCAAGGGACTTGGCAACTTGGATCAGATCTTGACCAATCGTTGAACCTGACTGCAATGCATCCATCATTGGGTCGCAAATGATCAATTACAGTGCCTTTGGTACTCCATTCTTTAATGCGTCCTTCATTTCAGTTACATTTGCAAGTGGCATAGACATTGTACTGTGTTTTTCATCCGATTTGGAGATGGGTGGCTTGCCTGTCGTAGCGCTTGCTTGCCTATGCTCATGGGCTGAAATCATTAAGATATTTACCAAATGAAATCATACTCTTTTTAAACGTGTAGAAATTACCTAGGGGATAGGCAAAATCCCATGTAAAAAATCATCACTTATTTATTATTGTATATTTAAAATATTTAGATCTAGTGAAGTTATTTTTACTTTTGTTTTTTAATTTGCATTTCAAATCCTGAAGCAACAACTGAAAACTATTTTGTGTTGCACCAAGTTACCAAGATCAAATTTTAATTTATTTCAAAAATTATTTTATTCTGTAGTTTTGTTATACTGGAATTACAATTTTGTCCTACATACTTTGATGTATATGTTTTAGTTGTGGCTAAATCCAAAGTAATGGTGTATTAAAAATAAAATATCATTTATACATCTATTGTCAATTTTTATAATAAATATATATTCATATCAGAACTTATGGTATTTTGTTTTGTTTCAATAATAGTAGTTGCATGTCTCGTGCCAAGTTGAAGTTTAACTTGGTATTTGATTGATCAGAAGTAAACAGAAAACTTAATTAGCACAGTTTAGAATATTACAACCGTTACTCCTGGATGCGATATTTATATCTCGTACTAAGCTTGTTGCTGCTGCACTGTTTCACACGCCAGACCGAATTATTTGGATGCTGAACTTGGAACTTTTCCGTAACCTCCCTTTGAAAAACTGTCGCGTTACGGCCAACAGCATTATCACTGCTAGCCCCAAACTTGCATTATCTAATAATATTGGATAAACAGCGAAGCGCATTATCGGTCACATCGAAAATTCGCTCAACAACGCTCGGAGATATGTGAAATTATAATTTCTTTGGAAATATTGCCTATTAGCAGAGACCATATAACAGATTAATATATGGTCTCTGCTATTAGCTATTTACAAGACTTCTTTCATGGGAATTTAGAAGTTGGAGGATAGGAATTCATGGATGAACAACTTTACAAGACATAAAAAATATACTGGGAATTAATAGCGTCATTTTACTGGCTGATAGTAATTTTAAAAGCAATTACGCGAGCCCTATTCCAGAGAATAGGTTTATTTGCCAAACAGTCTGGTCTGTATATTTATTAAATAATTTTAGATACATTTTGAATGTTATTGTTTCTTAACATCGAGAATATTGTGACCTGATAAAACTGTCTTGCTGGCGACTGTTTTTGTTTATTTACACCTGCGTAATTTACCGGATCGTATTTATCAGTGACATCCGTAGATGATTTTGTAACTTTGATTTTTGATAATAGTTATACAATGGTAACATAAAATAACATAAATATACTGATTTTTGGAAATAAAATAGATCTAAATTATAATACCTTTGATATCGGATCGGTTGTGCTTCTTCTTCACGTGCCCCCGAAAACCTACAATTGTTTTGTAGGATTTGGAACACTCGGGACACTCGTAGACAGCCGTCGTATTTTCTTTTCCAATTGTTTTCTTTGATTGAAACCTTTTGGGAGATTTTACCAACGGTTTGGTACCGGTAACATCACTGTCATTCTCTTCAGACCAAGAATCATCCGAAACCAACCCCTGGTCGTAGTCTGTGAATTCTCCAAGTAAAATATCGAGGTCCAAGTCGGAATCGTCCCAGTGAATGAAGTCGTCCATGGCTATGCCGAATGTTAATCGAAATAAATGTATCGGGCTTATAAAGACATGCATTTCCCGGAAGACACACATGTTTAGCAGTAATTTGCAGCCAATTGACATGTGCTAATGAGAGATAAGATAAAGATTATTGTAATCTGGTTAGGGTCGTCGTTTTATTGGATTGTCGCTGGTCGCAGTTGGAGAAATCTCGACTAAGGGAATTAACTCTAGCCCCGGATATTATGTAATATTGTTTACGTGGTTACCAGACTGGTCAGTCGTGAATATCTGCGCATCTGTTGCGCACGTGCAGCGGTTCCGGGAAAGTTAACAGCGGGGGTCGGGGTGTATCAGTTACATGCCAGACCGTAGCACTGATGGTTAGTGATACTTAGTTACTGTTGGGGAGGGCCGTCCCTCTATTATATGGTCTCTGATGAAAGTGATCATCTAGCCAATGGGTGCTCTTCCCGTGTCTTTGACGGAGCTTGCCCAGATATTGTGGGTGCGATGCCCGAGAAAGAAAATCCTTAATTCCGACATCAAAACTCTGAAATGCTGAATACTGCTGTGCTGTTAATTACTTAGTACTGACATACAATAAACATATGTGTGGGGGTGGCTCACTCAAGAATATCCCTAATCTAAATTTAAAGTCCTAGACAATACATTCAGTTTTGTACCAAACTGTGCACATTATTAACTTGTAACAAATGACAAATTTTGTCGTTTAGATTTTTGAAATTATGTGTCGAGCTTTAAGGTGTGACTCGATAACCCTACAGTTTATGTCTGGCGTGGCCTGGCCTGGAGACATTTCAAAGATTCCCTACACAATAACTTCAAAGATCTAACTTGACTAAAGATGCAAAATTTGAGTATATTGCACATATACAAAACTGAATTTTGTAAAGACACATTTTGGCATTAACATACTGGCTTTGATTTAACATACCTGGTTGCACTATTCAACAGTCACACAATATATATCCTTGATTGAGTTCATGTAAAACACAAATTAGTAGGTCCAAATGAGATATCTTGTACACAGTGTCCATCTTGTAGGTGCCGTGAGGCGGCTTCTGTATTGTGCAGGGTCTGCATGAAGATGGCTGTGGTCGGATCTCTGTGGGATAGGCGTGTATACTTCTTTTCTTAGGTCATGTGCAGGAACGAGATCTTGAAGGGGAAGTCTTAGCAGTGTTGCTAAGATATTCGAGCAGGGAAGGTTTGGGATCGGAGAACTTGTTCTTGATCGGAGAGGTTCTTGTTCTTTCTTCAATCTTGTTACAGGACATTTCTTCGTTCTTGGTGTTTGGCCTCCAGGAAGGTAGTATATCCTTTTAATAAGAGACTGTCACTTCCTACAGTTTTGTGAACCATATGCCATGCTGCAAAGAGGTACAGGAAAGGACGGACTAAGAAGTCTGTCATACCCGATAGCTCCATCAAATTATTATTGAATGTTCTGATGAACAAAACCTTCCAAATGGCATGCTGGTTTTCTTGGGGGAATGAGTCAGCAAAGAGCCGGAGTCACAGGAGATTAATCACAATTCTTTTTAAAAAGAACAATTAACAATGAGCAATTTACAATATCCTAGAAAATAGCTGAGGTTGCCACAGAGAGTCGGTACAACCCTCTGGGCTGTGGGAGAGAGATCTGCTTGGTATGAGCGTCAAACCCCATCTGCCTAACATTTGGCTTCTGTATGTATTTAACAAAAATTAGAACCATAAAAAGGAATATGATTGGTTGATACATGATGGGCTGCGCCTTATGGTTGTGCCCTATGCTAAATGGATGGCTCGACAGAGGGGAATACTTAATCCTGTTAATCCTAGCTGGCACTAATCTTGTTGACATATTTACTGGGTGCTTTGAAAGAGATTATGGTGTCACTATAGACGAGCTTGTATTGGGGCTAATCCTTAATGCACTATGGACGAGCTTGTATGGGGGCTAATCCTTAATGAGTCTAAATTGAAGTAATTGCTGAATGATATTCCAATATAGGTGATGACAGATTTACTTAAATAGAATAGTTCAAGGTAATCTATAAGACTATGTAGACATATCTTTTGTCTGGGAGATGGGATCTTGATACCTTAGGCTAGCATTTATCTAAAAGCTTCAAATCTATTAAACTATGTAGACATAACTCTTGTTTTATTCAATAGTATGTCTAGGAGATGCGCTCCCATTACCTTAGGCTAGCATCTATCTAAAAAGCTATAACTGAAACTACTGATATTTTATATATGCATTTTACCTGATGATAAGTATTACTTGCTAAACTATAGTTATATGAAATGATATATAAATATTACACCATGATAACTCATAAAAGCACTTGATGTGGATCTAATTATTATAGGAAAACTTAGTATAAATGTTATATCATGATATCACACCTGGAAGTGATGTCAGCACCAGAAATAGTGTCACAAATCCAATTTTAACAAGAAATGACATCATTTGGTTGAAATGACATCATTATTACAAACAAGATCAGCAAATGTAACAGTAATTCTAGTGCAGGTATCACGTATTTGACTGATTCTTGATGCATACTGATTTTCAAGTCCTCAGGAGGAATTTCAGAGGAAATTATCTCGAGTCAGGATTAGAATCAGTGATTAAATGGTTTCCACAAGAGGATTACTGTCAATTACACAGGGATTTACTAGAGGCAGATCTCACAGGGTCCCTCTGGTATATTCTGGCAAAGATGTAATAGAGGTAGAGGATAAAAGATAAAACAATAGTTACCATTGTTAATAATTCTAAGAATACTACCTCTATTACATCAGGAATAGTCCCACCCACCTCCCCAATTCATCTCCCTTCAGTGGGTAGATGTTGGAAAGAAGTGATGTTTCCCGCCATTATGAATGTCATAGCTTGGGTTGCTAAAGTGCTATATTGGGTACAACTAATTGTGTGATTGACAGTGAAGAGGACATCTGTTGAAAATGTGAAAATTTTAGTCAGTGTGACTGAAGCCAAAATACAGGATTTATGGAAAAGATGTAATAGAAGTATTATTCTTAGGATTATTAACAATGATAACTATTGTTCGATGTCTGGTAGAAATTTCATCGATAACTAAGCACTGCTATTATTTGTAGTAGACTCAATACATGAACAGTCAGTGTAACAGGGATTGTTTACCCTGTTCTTGTCTTAATTAAAGAAACTAACGGACCAATGAAACTGTAACTACTCATGCTCATACCACCAAAAGAGGTAGATTTGGGGGCAGCCATGTTAGATAAATACTTGTAGAACTGAACTGAACTTTATTTACACTGTCATGGTGACTGATTTACGACACCCATTGTCTAAAGAACATTTAATTGCAAAGGCTCATTACCCTGGAGCCATGACATCTATATGCCTTGAAACATTTAATTGCTGTTATTTATGCGATGCTCATCCTATTTGTTAATCCCCATTTTTGTGTACATCAACCGTCTGCCATCCTGAACAGGATGTGCAAGTATGTCACTGATGATTTACTGTTTACATTTATATTTATTTCTTACTAAATGTCAGGTGACCTTGGCTATATAAGCCTTTGGTCCAGAGAGATTGAGAGCGGATGATGGAGCCCTCTGGATCCGCACAAAAAGCATTAATATGGCCCAAAATTTACTCCAAAAATCTCTTAAAAAAATACAACAATGGGCTGACAAATTGGGCTTCTCCCTTAACTCAGAAAAAACAACAGGAATAGTATTCAAACATAAAAACATGAAACCCGCCTCCCCAATCCTCCAGCTAAACAACCAAACAATCAAATTTCAAAAACAAACCAAATTCTTAGGACTTATTTTCGATGAACATCTCACCTGGCATGGGATGCTCACATCCAAAACCTAACAACTAAATGCAGTAAAGACCTAAACACCCTAAGATGCCTCACTGGCTCAAACTGGGGAGCCTCCAAAGATACCCTCCTCTCACTTTACATATCACTAATTAGATCAAAACTAGACTACGGCTGCGCCATATACAACACCCTAAACAACTCTCTATCTAAAAAACTTGACTCAATACAATATCAGGCTCTCAAACTAATTACACGCACCCAACATGGCACCTCCTACACCTCACTTCAGGCCTTAACAGGAGAAATTCCACTAAGTCTACGCAGGGAACAGCTAAGCTTAAATTTCTGGGCCGCGTCCCAATCAAACCCTCTCATCCACAACTTAATAAACCAAAACATCAGCCCCAAAAACCAAGCTCTAGCTCGTAAACACCCCTTACTTACCCCAATATCCCAAAGAATAACAAACTACCTAAATGAACACCAAATTAAAAATCTTAAACAAAACTGCAAACAATCAAATATCTTCACCCCTAAACTTAAAATACCCAAAATAGACACAACACTAGCTAGCCTAATAAATAAACAAACCGACCCAAACATAGCTAAAACTACCACACTAGCATACATACACGAAAATTGGCCAAATTGGTGTCAAAATTTACACGGACGGATCCTCAGATCCGACCTCCAAACACACAGATTTCGGAGTCCATACCACAAAACCAACTAAAACCACACAATCCTTCCGACTCCCAAACAACCAATCAATATTCACGGCAGAACTAATGGGCATGGCCTCAGCCCTCCATAATCAAGAATCCAAAAACCACAAAAAAAATCCTAATACTTACCGACTCCCTAAGTGGACTGCAAGCCCTCAAAAACAAAAATACCAAAAACCGACCTAAATTAATAAATCTAATGCTTAAAAGCTCCAACGACCTAACTAAGGCAGGCAAACAAATAACCTTCTTGTGGATACCCGCCCACGTAGGAATATACGGTAATGAAAACGCCGATAAGGCAGCTAAACTATCCCTCAAAATCCCAGAAATAAGCTTAAACTTACCCATCTCAAAATCAGAAATTAAAAGTGTAAATAAGCAAAAAATCACCAAAAAATGGCATAACCTATATCTAAACTCAAATAGCTAAATCAAAAAAGTACTCAGCAAACCACTAACCAAACCAAAAATTCACCATCCATCAAAAAAAATCGACAGAGTAATCACTAAACTCCAAACAGGACACACCAACCTAAATAACCACCTAAAAAAAATTTAAAAAACATACTACAGGTAACTGCCCACACTGCAAACAACTAGAAACCCCAGAACACGCACTCATCTACTGCACACACTACCTAACACATCGAACCGCATTACAAACCACCCTCAATCTAAACAAGGCTCTCACTCTAGAAGCAATACTAAACCCACAAAATAAACTAGAAAACTTCAAGGCCTTAGGCGTATTCTTAATCAAAACGGAACTAATAAAACGCATCTAAAAACACTATAATCCACCAAATCAAAATTACATAAACACACAAACATCCACCATACCCAGCTCCCTTAGTTCTCCTCCCCTACCCCATTGGCATCTATTCCAAATCTCAAAATTCCCAAATTCTATATAAGCAACCCCTAAAGCCCCCTCTTGGGTTGCATACACCACTTTCGCCCCTTTCGGAAACACATTAAATGGCCTGGCCGGGCCCGTGTGCGAAATACGCATCAGTCGGAAAGCGCACGTTAAATCTCCAAAGTAAGTAAGTAAGTAAGAGATTGAGAGAGAAGAGTAGGAGAGGAAAAGAAAGGTCTTACCCTTAGCCTAGCTAGGGTTTGGCTGGGTGCTTCCTGGGCACCTAGACAACAACCACTACCACTATGTGCTGACCTGACACATAGTGTCTTTTGTATGTATATATCTACATGTATAAAGTAAAACTGTATATACCCCAAGCCATCGTCTCCAAGTTGTCACTTCCTACAGGAACCATACGTCGGCTCCTTGCATATACGAGTATGCAAATTGTTCATTAATCAACGTCGGACCGCCACGCGTTGTTAATTTGGTGGAGCTATTGGGTATGACAGACTTCTTAGTCTGTCCTTTCCTGTACCTCTTTGCAGCATGGCATATGGTTCACAATACTGTGGGGAAGTGACAGTCTCTTATTAAAAGGATATACTACCTTCCTGGAGGCCAATCACCAAGAACGAAGAAACGGCCTTTAACAAGATTGAAGAAAAAACAAGAACCTCTCCGATCAAGAACAAGTTCTCCGATCCCAAACCTTCCCTGCTCGAATATCTTAGCAACACTGCTAAGACTTCCCCTTCAAGATCTCGTTCCTGCACATGACCTAAGAAAAGAAGTATACACGCCTATCCCACAGAGACCCGACCACAGCCATCTTCATGCAGACCCTGCACAATCCAGAAACCGCCTCACGGGCACCTACAAGATGGACACTGTGTACAGATATCTCATTGGGACTTACTAATTTGTGTTTACTTACATGGACTCAATCAAGGATATATATTGTGTGACTGTTGAATAGTGCAACCAGGTATGTTTAATCAAAGCCAGTATATTAATGCCAAAATGTGTCTTTACAAAATTCAGTTTTGTATATGTGCAATATACTCCAAATTACATCTTTAGTCAAGCTAGATCTTTGAAGTTATTGTGTAGGGAATCTTTGAAATGTCTCCAGGCCACGCCAGACATATAGTTGCAGTTAGGGCCTAGACAAACCTAAGCTGTAAGGGTTATCGAGTCACACCTTAAGGCTCGACTCGTAATTTCAAAAATCTAAACGACAAAATTTGTAATTTGTTACAAGTTATTAATGTGCACAGTTTTGTACAATATTGAATGTATTGTCTAGGACTTTAAATTTAGATTAGTCCGCGCCTCAAAATTCTATAGCGGATTGTCTACAATGACGTCCGCGCCCCCAACTCGTAGCGCGGATTGTCTACTCCGACGTCCGTGCCACAAACCTACATATCCATCCATAGAAACAATATAGCCGTTTAACCAGCCACCCACCCATAGCCAACAACAACAAGCCCACTGCCAATCACGCCGACACACAGCCTTGCCCCCACCACCCACCCCCCGCGCTAGGCCCCTGCTTTTAACTTAGGTTATCTACTCATATCCACTACCCTTTCCCCCTTTATAAATTATTTTTCATTTATTATTAGTAGCTACACATCAGCTTAACTGATTACTTCTGTCACTCTACCTATCCTAGTTATTACACCCCAATAAAACTTGGTTAATGTAGGACTTTTTATCCCTCCTCGGCTCTCTACTGCCACTAAAACCTCAACCTCTCTTCTTGTTACTTTATCCCCCTTCACTTACAGTTTTTTGGGCTAGACGTTTATTATTATTCCAACTATTTTATACTTTATAAAAACCGTCTGCCCCGAGTGCGAAATAGTCAGAGGTTGAAGCGCTCGTAAAATCTCCAAAAATCTATCTATCAGTGAAAAAGCCAAATTCACACTACCAGGCTGCACCCAATATAGAAAAGACAGAAAAAGACTTATGCCTGGCAACAAGGGAGGAGGACTAATCACCCTTGTCCACGACAGCTGAACCTAACAAAATATTGAATCAAACGTAGGAAACCTTGAAACCAAAGTAATCTCCCTAAAACTGGCAAATGGCATGAATTACACAAAGCTAACATATACCACAGGGTTAGCAATGAAATAAACACAGAAGAGCTAACGAGACTAGCTTAAATAGTAGGAAAAAATGGGATAATCCTTGGTTACTTAAATGCCCACAGCCCCTTATATGAAGACAGGAATGATTCATGCAAATATGGCAAAATCGTAGAGAAATATGTTGAAGACGACAATCTCATAACTCTGGACAACGGCAGTCCCACACGTTATGACCAAGTCCACAACACGTGGAGTTCAATTGACCTCACAATTGCCACCAACAACCTCGCCTCACATTGCCAATTGCGAGTCCATGATGACACTTGGGGAAGAGATCACCTGCCTACACTCACCCACATAGGTAGCCCACCACAATTAGAGGAAAAGCCCAATCCTCAGCCCACATGGGACTATGCAAAGGCTGATTGGCCCAAATTCAGGAAGGAATGTATATCATTAAAATCCTCAGAAATTGACTTGGATAATCCTGATCTTTGCAGCAAAGAATTCAAACAGGGAAAAATGCTTATGCTTAAGATATCCAAACAGCCGCAAAGCAAGCATCTGGTGTACAATATACCATTTACTGTGGCAGAATTTGATGATGCGATACAACAAGAAAAGGTACTGCACCTGGTCTTGACACAACCAGCTACGAGATATTGAAAAACCTACCTGATCAAACAAAGAGCTTACTCACTGAGTTGTATAACACGATAAGGTCCAAAGGCGAAATCCTAAAAGCATGGAAACATGCTGAAGTTATCCCGCTTCTAAAGCCAGGGAAAGACAAAGCCCTACCAGACTCTTATCGACCGATCTCACTCCCCTCAAACATGTGCAAAGCTATGGAAGCCATGGTTACAAAAAAGCTCAGGCATCACCTGAAAAAGGCAACCACATCAAACCTGACCAAAGCGGCTTCAGGAAGGGTCATTCATGATTAGAGCATATTCTAAGACTAGAAAATGAAATAAAAAAAGCTCAATTAAACAGACAATACCTAGTATTTCTGGAATTCAGCAAAGCAATATTATCGTTCTGGGGAAGAACATCAAACCCTTTGGTTTAAAAAGATATGGCAAGACAAAAACACCCGAGATGAAGCCCTAGCTCAGAAAAATCCCTCACTAAAGCCATCTGGGATATTAGCTGGTATAAGAACTCATCCAAAGTCACAATTGTGATGACATTCAACCATCAGAAAGTCACTACAAAGGGTTACACCACCCCTGGACTTACAAAAACTCCCAGTTGACACTGCTTTAACATCAGAAGTCACCAAACAAGAAACCCCATCCCTACTACGATCAGTAGCTATCACTAAAATTCAAAATACCTGGGACAGCTGGGCCCATATATACATTGATGGATCCAAGAATCCTATCAACAACAGTGGTGGTTACGGGATCCATATATCCGCAGCTCCAAACCCCAAGCACTTTCGGTTTGCCTGCCGGATGGTCAGTCAGTATTCACGGCTGAATTGGAGGCAATTCATCATGCACTCAACCTCATACCGGAACTACAGGAAGCAAAAGCAGCTGTCCTATCAGACTCGCTAAGTGCACTTCAAGCCATCAGCGGCAGAAACTCAAACTTCAAGCCAAACACAGTCAATAATATTCTATACGAATATACAAAACTATCGTGCCAAGGGCAACAGGTGGAGCTGTGTTGAATCCCCTCTCACATAGATATTTATGGAAATGAAAAAGAAGACACATTGGCAAAGCTAGACAAAGTGGAGATACAGCCTATTCCCTTCAGTAAACTAGAGATCAAAATCATAATCAAAGCCTTAATTAGTTCATTGCCCAAAGATGGCATGCCCAGTGGGATGCAAGTAAGATCCGCAGATGGTTATACAAAATTCAACCCAAGATCCACCAAAAGCCATACTCATACTCAAATGACAGGAAAGTCAAAATAGCCATCTCACACCTCAGACTCGGTTACAAAAAGGCACTATGACAAGGTTTGTTCATCTTGCAATCAGGCTGAATCCATTGCTCACTTGTTACTGGAATGTCAAGACTCTGCCCTAGCCCGGACTCGGTTAAAACGAGAATTAGATCTCCTAAAGCCAAGAGATGCAATAGCGAAGACCAAACTCACTCTATTTCTGAGAGATGGACAGCTATTCAAACATATATAAACAGAGCAGCCAAAGATAAATTATATCAATATATGAAAATAAAAATCATATCAATACAAGAACAGAAATTCTGTGAATACCAAACTCACAATAGATTTGTGTACCCTAAACACACATGAGTCCCAAAGAAATTGCTTAGGCAGGCCTCTTAAACACTTAAAACAACAACAACAAAAACAACTCCTCTTTCTTAATGAAAGTAGTGAAATTTGGTGAACAAGTAGCTTGTAGTAGACTTGAACATTCCGTTACTGGCCATACCCTGGTATTTTATGTATACTGAACAACAAAAGTTCCTGTGACATTAATAAGATTTAATGCAAAGTTATGTTTTTTACCAAATCTGTAACAATTTCAGTTTGCAACAGATAAAAGACTCCTGTAAGTGTTTTGGTTTAATTGGCCATACTGACTTCAGAAAATGAGTGATTTCATAAAAAACATGAACATGCCAAAATGTCAATTTACAAATCAATAGCGTGTGTCCACCTCTGGTTGCGATGCAAGCAACACATCTTCGTCTCATGGAATGGACCAGGTGTATCACAAAGTCCTGTGGGATATCTGTCCATATCCGCTGTTTTTAAGTTCCTGGAGTGTCTGTGGAACACGTGGTTGACGTCGAAGGTGCCGATCCATCTCATCCCACATGTGCTCGATTGGTGAGAGATCAGGGGAGCGAGCCGGCCAGAAGATGACATTCACTTTGTTTTTGTTGAAGAGAATCCTGAACGAATCGAGCAATATGAGGCCGGGCGTTGTCATGTTGAAAGGTAATGCCTGGGCAATGACAACGCAAAAACAACAGGGCCGATAGCGCTGTCCATTGAGATTTCCCTCTACCACTATCCTCTGTCTTGCTGTAATCCCATCCCATACCCTAACACTACCGCCCCCGAACCGATCTTCTTCCATGACACAATGATTGACTTAACGTTCATCTCGACGTCGGTACACTCGAATCCGTCCATCGCTGTGGCTGAGTTGAAAACGAGACTTGTCGGTGAATAGAACTTGTCCCCACTGCTGGCCGTCCACATCTTCCCGAGGCAAGAGAGTTAACTGACTTTAAAAGTCCAGTTGCCACCCTTGCCGAACTAGGCTTGAATTCCTGCGCTTGATCGTAGCGCCACCAGTGGCTATTACGAGTTATGTCCTTTCTATGCCTCTCCTATTGACCAATCAGATTCAACCTCTCGTATCACTTGCATTTGTTTTAAAAAAAACGGTGGCGCCCAGTCAAGACGATCTGATTGATAATCAAGATCTATATTTTGATAAAATGAATCTTACATCGCGAAGTGCATCAAATCACGTGAGCACCTTTATTAAAAGCATGAAAAGATTTAGAAAATATCTGTTGACAACGAGTTAGCTGTGCACATGCTTTGCAAATCCTGCGGTAGACCGAAATCTGCATGACACTTTATGAACCGGATTTTGATTTCAGTGCCAATTTTGATTAGACATATGCCAAAATGTAACTCCATAATACCAGCCTAGTTCGGCAAGGGTGGAAACTGGACTTTTATAGTCAGTTAACTCACTTGCCTCGGGAAGATGGGCCGTCCAGTGTAGATGCTGTCTGCACCACTGTAGACATGCTTGACGGTGGTTTCCTGTCAAAATGGGATGTCTGGCGGGTCTTCTGGTGACAATCGCTGCACATCTGAGGCGACAACGTACGGTTTGTGAAGATATTCGCTTCTTCATAGGGATGCTTCTTGCAGTCACTGTTGCTGTCTGGAATCGATTTCGTAGGTGTGTTGTTCGAATCCAGTTGTCTTGTCGATTATTGGTTACGAGTGGCCTGCCACTCCGAGGATGGTCTCTGACTGCATTCGTCTGTTGCCAACGTTGCCATAAACACCAAATGGTGTTTCTGTGGACGTTAAATTGTCTTGCAACATAACGTTGAGTCGATCCTACTTCAAGCATACCAATGGCTTGCAGACGCTCATTTTCGGAAAGGCATGGCATTTCGTAATGTTGAATAATTGCGTAATTTTGTTGTTTTTCTGAGTGGTTGTCAGCACGATGCTAAACAATGCATATGGAATCCCGTTAATGCACTTGTTTTTATACCCATTCTTGGGTAGTGAAATGCATTAGGCTTGTATAAAAGTCAACTTTTGCATGGAATGCATGCTTTTCTGTTGCAGTTGTGTTTTTGTGACTTGATTCCAAACATGTACTACAATATTGAAAACCGAACTTTACTTGTTTGAAAAATACACTAAAATATTGGCGTCACAGGAACTTTTGTTGTTGAGTATATTTTCACCACCTTCACCTTGCCACTTTGTCCATGCCTGCACACTATTTAAAATGTACATTTGGCTCTGTATACATATTTTTCTGTGAAACTGCAAGACTGATCAAGCTGAAATATGACATGTGTTTCTCCCAATAATCTGATAATAGCATATTTAAATATTTAGTAATACTGATACAACTTCTAATATACCCTGCTTGTAGAGAGAGAACACAATATTAAATATTGTTCTGATTTTTTTATATGCATCAAAAAGAAAATTGGTGTGATCAGAACAGAGGTACTTATGAGTTTGCACTGTTCTTATCATTTTTGGTTAAAGTTCACTAACAGGTATATTTATTATTGTTGAAGAACCGAAATTGATTTAGCCTATGTCATTGTATTTCGTGAAACTGTTTTGGTGGAAGATGTAAGTACTTCATACTTGTTGTTAAGGAGAATGACACATTTATTTTACAGAAAGAAAGAAGAAGAGAACTGGAAGAGGCAGCTTGAAGATGAAAAGAAGAAGTTGGAGAAACAGAAAGAAGAAACAGAGTTACTGATACGGTGAGATAAAATAATGGAGGAAAGGGTTCAGACAAATATTTGCCCCTTTTAGTTTTGAGCAGTGCCAGTCAGGAAAGGTGCAAGAACCAAAACAATGCAGTTATTAAAACAAAAAACCCATAAACATTAAGTTTACCCGAAACTAATCCAAAGGGATAATGGTTGAACTGCCATTGTTTCCTTCCTCTTTAAAAACCCAAATATAAATGTGTATCCTTGAGCACCACCCTCAAACAACATCATAAAGAGGTAAACACACTGTCAATGTTTCAAATAAGACACCGTCGAAAAGTTCCAATAATAGTCCTTCAACTTTGAAGGTAGACCTTTATGGACTTTTAGGCCATCAAGTGCAGCTTCAAGTAGTAACTTGCCAGTATTTCATTCATTTGAAAAGAGGGCTGGATATCTGACTCACAACACGGAGGGTTGCCACTGATAAATACAATATCACTTGATGAGAGTGCCAGCAAGTGTTGGAGGAGTTACATAAAGCTCTGAGGGTTCCACATGTTACTCGGGTAGGCTTAATGCAGAGATCCATTTTGCATGTTCTTCATCAGACGAATCTCGAACACTGGTCTTCAGCAGCACCGGCCATCTTGAGTATTTGACCAGATGGCATGTAACAGTCTTACAGGTTAACACAGTATGAATGATGTGCTCCTCAGCTGTGAACCCACAAAGTTCTGAATGTTGAACAAGGTCCCTTCTGTTGAGACAACGAGGTATCTGTTACGTCAGTGTGACTTATGGCCATCTCCCACGTTAACAAGCAAGCCTTGGATCTCTCGCTGTAAGAACCAACCATTTGATAATATGGGGAAGGAGGCTGGGATTTTCAGCTGCTCAACCAGATATTTTTTTTAATGAAAACTTTGAGCTTGAATACATTTTGTTTAATACATCGTCCTAGAAGTTCTTTTTAGTGGCAGACAATTTCTTTCTTATTTTTTCCAAAGTCAGATGATAATATTTATCTTTCTTTTAATTTCACACATTTTCTTGGACAATTTATTTTTTACAATAAAATCACAACTGAATATCAAATGATCCGTCCCTAAGGGTAGTTTGTTTGATGCTGACAACAGTCCTGCCAGTTAGGCAGCTCTTAGGATTGTGACTTAAACGAGGAACTTCCACAACTGATTTAGAGGAGATGTCAAGTAGTGGTTGATAAACCACCAGCCCCCACTACCATGAATATTGTCATATGATGGAGGGCAAGATGGTCTTAATTTTATCTGTAGTTCAAAGTTTCACTTGCTAAGGCTACAAAAAATAATAGTCTTGGTTCTCAGGCACTGCCCACATCATCATAAAGTTCGCTGCACATTTCGTTTTTATTTCCATTTAAAAAAAAGAAGAAATCCTTAAATATTCCAAGTCCAATGGTTGTCAAATACTGTATTCCAGTATTTTACTCATCAAGGAATTCATTTATGTAGGGAGGCCCTTTCCCAGTGTGATTGTACAATACTGTTTGTTTGGTTATACAACTGTTTATTTGGTTACATCTAGTTTGAACAACCCCCAAATTAAAAACATCGCCCACCTGCACTATATTTTCAAAAGTCCTTGCCTGAGAACCAATTCTTTTATTTTTTTAAGCCATATCAATGGAACAAGGAGGAGAAACTAGAAAGGTTGGGTAACTGTCTTCCCAGGACAACAGCCGACTTCTTCACCTTAATACTAGACAGGGATGATTTAATCTCCTTCCAAGGAATGGTGAAGAAACTCAATAGGCTGTTTGGGAAATGGTCTCCTGCTGATACTGTTTGCAACTGCAGTTTCCAAACCTTCGTCGCCCCAGGTCAGATGAGTTATTGGAAGAATGGGCCTAACATGTTCTCCAAATTGCTGCTTTGTGGATCTCCCAGAGGATTTTATGGAACATTTAGTGCATGCGCCTCAATAATCTTAAATGCATCATAAACTCCACTTGACTTCACCTCAGAATGTTGTCAACACTCACATGAGAGATGCCTTCTGTGTTGGCTATGCGATGTGTGATAAGTCATCATTCATCCATGATCATGTCATGACATGTATTTTATCAACATTTTCTTTAGTGGTGGCAGTTCAAGGTCTTCCTGATCCTGGATCATCCCACTTACCCTCCTTAACTCCACTGCACAGTGACAAGAGAGGCAACATCCTCCCCTCAAGTTGACACAATGGCCACATGGATGTCTGTTGGAGTGGGCCTTTTCACTTGGAGATAATTCATGACAGCACAAGAGTTCATAGCAGCTACTTTTGAGTCATTTTGATGCCTGCAGAAATA
Organism: Haliotis rufescens; assembly: GCF_023055435.1. Taxonomy (NCBI): domain Eukaryota; kingdom Metazoa; phylum Mollusca; class Gastropoda; order Lepetellida; family Haliotidae; genus Haliotis; species Haliotis rufescens. The sequence goes on from NW_025963979.1 coordinate 1,683,753, forward strand.
TGCTGCCTGGTTGTGTGTTTGGTTCAGATGCAACCTGTAAGCATGGATAGTATTGTACTTTCTACATGCCAACTGTACACAGTTACTCTACTATATCCTTTGTAGTTCATTTCAGAGGTTCATTGCCACCCCTGATGTAATGCTTTAGATATATGCCTGATTCATTGTTCTATGTTGACAATGTTTATTTATCATGCAGACGCAAACAACAAGAAGCAGAACTATATCAAAGTTTAAAAGAATCACAACAACTGGCCCAGAAACTACAAGATGAGAAGAAGTTGCAAGAGATAAAAAAGTTGGAAGAATTAAAGGTAATTTTAACTAACCTGAGAGATCATGTAAGTCTATATGTCCTTATTTTTTTGGTTCTTTTTTCATAGTTTCTTATTTCCGGAAGCACTTCAGTTGATAATTCAGTGTACCCCTTATAATTTACGGGTAGGCTTAAGGACATCACATTAGAAAAAATCTGATATGTCCACTAGGAGCCTAAGTATGTGAAGTTTTATCTTCACTGATCCAATGGTTTCTGATATAACATATTAACGCTACATGACAGACAAACAGGCCAAGACATAAGCTCACTTTATTTTCAGTCGGGTTTGCTAAAAAATGGTTTTAATTCCTTTTAATACCCTACCTCTATTACATCATAGCCATAAATTCCCCATATTCGCTGTCACATTACACCATAAAATGTTTAAGATTCTCATCAGACAACTTCTTTAATGCTTGCTAACTTATCTTTATTAAACTGCAAAAGAAACGTCAATTTGTCCAAACACTGTGGACATATTTAAAAGGTGAAACTTGGCAAAACTGATCATCAAGGTTGAAATTAAAGTGTCAATTATTCTTAAAGTGAAACACAACACTAGTCTCTGAGAAAATGACATCACAAGTCAGTATCTCGTGTGTCCGCCATGTGCATTGATGACTGCCGTGCAACATCAATACATGGAATTGTTGAGGTGGTTGCTGAAGGCCACAGGCACTTGAGCCCACACTCTGAGGAACGCCTGATGCAGTTGAGCTGCAGTTGTCGGCCTTGGTCAGACGCCATTCAGCCGTCTTTGAATTCCATCCCACAGGTGCTCAATGGGATAAATTGGGGCTGATGGCAGGCAACTGCATTGTTCTGATGCCATTCTGCTGGAGGAAGTCTCATTTTGTTCTCGCTGTGTGGGCACAGGCGTTGTCATGCTGAAACTTGTTGCGGCGACGTGCCAAATGAAGTACGGTGTGTGGTCTCAAGACTTGATCAATGTACCGAGCTGCTGTGACATCATTGCCTCTCCCTGGACCGATGTTCTGGAAGACCACAGGGCCGACCCTCTGTGCAAGACCAATTCCACCCCACACCATGATGCTCGCACCATCCCACAAGTCTCTCTCAACAACACAAGCATCCGAATAATGTTCCTCACGGAATCTCTCTGCCATCTGCTGTTGAGATACAGTAACGGCTCTTGTCTGAGCTTGTGGCGCCAATGCTGGTGCTGTCTTGCCCACCGCAGACGGTCCTGGTGATGACGTGGTGTCAAAATGGGTCCTCGGTGTGGCCTGTGACAGTGGACGTGGCTGCTCGTCAATCGTCAACACACAGGGTCCGCACTTATGTGTCGCTGGTGTGTCCTCATGGTCTGTCGAGCAGTTTCCGCAGCAGTTACAAACATCTTGTAACATCTTGGAGATGCTGTCACACAATCTGACGATCCTGACGTCGGGTGGTGACCCTTGGTCTTCCACTACGTGGTCGGTCATCTGTAGTGTTGGTGGACTGGTACCGTTGCTGGAGCCTGTATATGGTCCTTACGTGGACTTGAAATGCATTGGCTACTTGCTGGGCGGTTTGTCCAGCTTGCAATTGTCCAAAGGCTTGGTGTCGCTGATTTCTTGTCAATCTTGGCATGTGGTAGCAATTCAATAACATAACATTTTTATAGCGCAAGAAATGGGGGAACGCATGTGCATTTCAATTTGCACGGAACTCACATGCATTAGGTTACCATGGCTCTTGCCGTGATGCGTTTTTGGCGATCAGTTTTATTGTTATCTGCTTTGTTTTTTTATCATCAAATTTCATTTTTTCGGACATTGCAATTGCTAAATTTTAGAAACATTGACAAAAATTAGCCAGATATTTAAATGACAACTTTTCATGCAATGTTACTCGGGGTGATGTTATTTTTGTGGTTCAGTATATGATTAATTTTGAGGTAAATCTTGGCTCAGGCTCATGTTATTGTGCATGCTCAAGGCTGGATACGTCACTAGTTTCCTGTGTTCTGCAGAGGTGAACATCCAAATGTTTGAGATCACGTTCTTGCAAATGTTTGGATACGTTACAGACATCAGACACTAACAGTACCTGTCGGGAGTATTGAAGATCGGATGTTGAAGTATGAGAAGAATGCCTGGGTCTACTCAAAGTCAAAGTCATCACAGAAATCTTGATCATCTGCATAAAAGTTGTCTGCTATAACATCACCTAAAGTAAAAACAAAATTGTCGCTCATTGGACAAAGTTCCGCAGATAGGCACTAGGGTAACAATTTGGTGATGCAATGGGTGTCTCTTATTCTGAAGAAAAGTTGCGTATCTCATCCAAAGTACCCACTGACAAGCGAATGAGTAAAAAGCCAATGAGAGTCATCCGATTCCTCCAGTACCATGTAACCTAAATGTATTTTCTCATTCAATGGAGTTGACCATGACTACGTCAATGACAGCACTTTTTGATCAGAGTTTTGCTTGCATGGCTTATGACATATGTAAGCTTATAAAGACAAGAAAATAGGTCAAGATCCTGTGACACCGACTATGATGGCTCTTCTTCCCTGAGGGGTGATAGATCAGCAAAAATCTCACCCAGGCAAGGCACATCTGCCAACTCTTGTGACAAAAGAAATGTTGTCAGAAGGAACTCAGATGTTTATAACATGCCCACAGTCCATGAATCTCGAGACAAAACGCAAGCCCTATCAATCTAATTGGACAACAGAGTAGCATTCCCTCAATGTAACAAGTCCATATACAAGTCGAAATTGGAAAGAAACAATTGATGACCGTATTTGGTTGGTTTGACATCACTGATATAATATATACCCTGTGGTAATTCTCGCCATTTGATAATTTTGTCCTGGAGCATAAATGTTGTTGACATTATTATATACTTATGTAAGCATTCGTCTAAATTATTGTGGTGTGATCCAACGTGATCAAGCAATCTATTTTTAATCTCCAACCAGTTCTTTGGTTTTGGCACAGAATAATTGATGCGCTTGTTGTCTCCCCTGTTCTATGAACTTTTTTTTCTCGTTCCCCGCTTTAATTTTTTATATTGTAATGATGAAAAAGATTCAGTTCTACCGCTTTTGTATTTTTCATCTTTGACTGGAATAGCTCTCAGCAGAGAAGAAGGACTTTTGAGTTGAATATTATCCGTCTTACTTATCTGATCAAGATGGATGCACAACTCTTTATAATAAACTAAATCGGGTAATTTTGTGTGAGACTAACTTCCAAAGGCTTAAAAATGTCATCATTGAGTGAGCATATGCTGTAATACCCATCAGGTATATTGTGTTCTTTTCTATTTGTTATTATCTGATTATTTCTTCTCGCAGCATTTATATTGGTCCACCGCGGGTAATACGTTACATCGCAGATAGCGACTTCAAGTTGACCAGCCGAGTTATCGATAGTATGAAGCAGTTGAATAGAGTGGCTATTTGTTATTCCTTGGAGTGTAACATACATGTTAGATATACAATGATTCTATATCATAACTTAAATATGAAAACAACTTACATTACGAATCAGTCAATTTTAGTAAGTGCCTCCGGTGCTATTTTTTTGGTTAAATTCCCTGATATCTTACAGGGTCACAGCAACTAGCGATAAAATGGTGCATGATTGGTTCCACAATCCAATGCAATTTTGGCAGAACCAGTTAAACTTTGCCATATGGTGTGCCACACCAGGATATGGTGTATCTCTTAATACCCCAGGATTTGAACTAAATAAGTCTGTTTTATCATTTCACGTGTACTATCAGATTAGACGTATTCTTAAAGAAATTAGTGCCACATTACCGCAGGATCGAGCATGGAATTCCACAAATAATCTGTACAATAGGTGGGCATTCGAACGTATTTGTCAGGAATTTAATATTTCACGAGTAAAGATTGGCGTCTGCATGGAGTTAACCATGGTCCAGGTATTCCATATGCTGGTGCACACTCTGTAAAAGAAGTCAGTGATTATTTACTGAAAAGAGGCCGGCTTCTTCCAAACTTTGCTCTCTCGAGTAACGAGTGGAGAGATGATTGTATGAACTTTAAGGGTGGTGTTGCTTTCACCATCCAAAAGGTTGAGCAACCACCTGGAAATGCTTGGAATGAATTTCTTAATGATAAAACTAATTTTACTAGCCCAGGAGTTGTAAGAGTTAATGAATCAATAAGAACTTATGTATTGGCAATTCTTGGTGCACAATCTCAAACACGAACGGGAATAATTGGTTCTGGGACGGCGCTCGATGCGTAAAAACAGTTTGTTGCAAATGTAGAGGTTGACATACCATCATCTATAAAGTGTTATCAAGATGTTTTACAGTACGCTCAATCCAAAGTAGACTACGTTTATGCGCCGGGACTATACATGTCTCCGAGTTATATGGAACTTAAGATCGGTCAAGTGATCGGTTATAATAATAAAATTGTTATTGCTTCCGATCAACAAAAACCAGGTATAAATTCAGATATTAATACCGAATTAATAACTCAAACAAACACAGTTGAATCGGGAATAGTCAAGCCACAGACACCACAACAGCCATCTACTGACGCACAGTCACAAGTGCCACCACATATTGCTGCTAAAAATCAACAACATATCGATGAAAAAACAGCGCTTATAGTAGGTGGAGTTGCGGCTGGTTTACTCATGATTTGGTTAAGTAGTTCTTAATGAACTGATTTGTATAAATAGTCTTTAACAGCCCAGCAATTGCTACGATCAGTGCCCACAAGTTTTGACTAAGCCAAGTGGTGGTCTTTGCTAATAAATTCAAGAGCCAGGAAACAATACTCCCTATTATACCGGGAAGTGCAGACGCGGCTTTCCCAGCGAGCTTTCCCTAATGCTTTTAAATGCTTTTTTATCCACTCTTTTACACCATTTTTATCACTAGGCGGTGTGCCACCTCCTGTACCGCCTGTACCACCGGTTAACGCGAGAGTCAAAGTCGATATAATAAATCCCAATGTGGTTAAAATACTAGCAATGGTTATCCCCTGTTCTCTGAACAATGTTTTAATTTTATCGGCCAGTGTAGTATCATCGTTGAGGACTTGATCGATAGTTTCTCGAATTCGACTTATTTGTGAACGAAGTGCCTTTCTATTAGTGGAAGCCGCTTCGAGGTGGGCTGATCTTTCGTATTCTAAGTTATGCAATCTTCCTGCAACGCGGCGTCTATTGAATTCGCCTGTTCAAGTTTTCTTTTCTCTTGATCTATATGCTTGTCGAGTTCAGACAGCTTGGCTATATTATTCATGAGTTCTCCCCGCATTATTTGCATTGCCTTGTCAACTGAACTCTGAGTATGGTGATACCTGTAACGTGGTATTATCGTAGTGGGTATCCAAATTTCTCCGAGTTCGGCCGAGGCCAGCTTCGAGCTTTCTTCCAAATTATCTTTATCTATGTTACCGAGTTTAGTACGCACAGTCTTAAGAACCTTAGTTGTATTCGCAGAAATTTTTTGTCGTGAGTAGCCTACAAAACCTTTTTCATTACGAACAGTGTTGATGCCATGTTTCCTGGCTATCGTAGACAAGGCTAGGGGCTTACGAGTACGAGAATTCATAAGATCAATATCCGGAGAGCCATGCAGTCGCAATATTCCTTTACTATCTATCTTAAACTTTGAATAGTCACGACCTATTGGAGTTTCTTTTAAGGCATCGTAATAATCATTAACGGTTGATTGCAAAAGTTCATCGTTAAGATTCATAAAGCTGGTTTCATCAGTACCCTCTTCGATTGTACTCGGATTATCAAAGTTATCTAGATTAAAATCATCCATTTTTATATTAAACATAAGGTTACATAATTTCAATATAACAATGTCTTCACAATATGGACGCAAGTTAAACCCACAACATAGACTTCGGGATCCATTAGGGGTCAAAGCAATTCGCCAGTCTGTAACTATAACTAATAACCCGAGTACCATTGATCAGAATCAAACACTTCTGGTTCGCTTTCCTAATCTCGGCACACACGATGTGTTAGTTCCAGGAACTGCCCGACTATCATTTACAATTATTTTAAATTCTGCCGACATTAACAGGGAGCTCGTTCAGAACATAGGTCGTGCGATTGTTAAGAAAATCGCGATTAAAATTAGCGGCAATGAAGTTTTGAGTATTGACGACAGCGATGTATATTTCTGTTACATGGATCTCTGGAGAACAGCTAAAGAACAGGAAAACTTACAATACCAAGGTATCTGTAATCAGAACACATTAAGACTGCGTGTAGGTGCTTCTAGTGGTGATAGAACCGTCGTAGACGATAAGGCTGTTGCTGATGCATCAGTTAACCGATTCTATATTCCGCTCGACTTTGAACTACTAGATAGTCACATGCCCTTCTATCAAGCATCCCTAGGCGATAGGTTAGAATACGAACTCACTTTTAATGACTACAGCAGAGTAATCAAAGTCACTGGGGATGAAACGGCTAGCTATTCTATTGACAATATCTCACTGGAGTATGATATAACAGATCCTGAATTAGCCAGACAAATTCATAACCAGTATACCGGAAGTTTAGCCATTTTGTACGATTGCGTGCTTCGATATTGAAAGATCACCAGGAACAAAAAAGATACGACGTGGAATATCAATCTAAACGTCCCCGCTAGATCGTTGAAGGGTATTTTATTTGCAAGAGATACCGAGAAGTTCTACAACCCAAAGATTAGAAAAGTAGAATTGACTATCGAGGGTGTGCCTAATCAACTATATAGTCAAGGCATGCGAGCATATCATCAGTGGGATGAGATAAAAAAACTCCCTTATATAAAACGTAGCCCAGAAGTTAACGCGGTTATGAAAGATCTGTCTCTCGGGGATGTATCGACGGCTGAATTCCTTACCACGAAGTATGCGCTATGGCTCGACATGCGAACCACAGACGATGACCAACTACACGGGAGTGGGCGGAGAATAGAAAATGCTAGCGAGGGTGTTATTATGCAGATAACGAAGCTCCAGGAAGCGGCTGGTAAATTAAACTTATATTTGTACGTGATTATGGACGTGCAACTTAATATACAGGATGGAAGATTCGTGCAAGCAATCTATTAATAATCTTTTACCTTAAGAACCGCACTGCGCTATCATCTGCGGACGAACGGGTTGTGGAAAAACAGCTTTTATTCTAGATATTTTACAAAGTCATTATCAGGATGTTTTCGACCATATTTTTTTTTTGTGTTCGACTATAAATGTTAATAAAACATACCTATCGAGAGATTGGGTAATGAATGATCCCGAGGTGCACAGAGTTGATCCGGGCGATCGTTTACAAGACTGTTTACGAGTATGTCAAAAATACAAAGGAGAATCAACCCTTTTCATAATAGATGACTGCAGTGCGAGTGAAGAACTTACCAAAAAGAAAGATTTTCTTTCATATTTAGCATTCTCCGGATGGCATATGGAGCATAGCGTTTAGGTACTTACTCAAAAATACAACTCTGTTCTGAAAGATCTCAGAGAGCAGACCAAATTGGTAGCCTTGTTTCATTGCAAAGACCGAGATTCATTTGAGGAATGTCTACGCGAAAATGATGTTATTTATACCAAGCTCGAATGAGATAAAGTCAGAAAACTGTTAGCAGAAACGAAGCATTGTAAACTCGTATTAAAAACCAGCTGCTTATGCAATTGCTTAGCAAAATTTAGCAAAAATAGCAAAAATATAGCAAATATAGCAAAAATAGCAAACAATACGATAAATTGAACATTAGCAGTTATTATGTAATAATGTGGTTTGAAATCCTCATTCTTTCGCAACAGTTTATTATTTCAGGCTGTATTGGATATGTCATATTATAACTTATCCAACAAATGCTCAAAGAACATGATCAACATGCAGATCAACATGTAGATAAATCTTTAGATAAACATAGAGAAAGACTCGCTGCTTTGGTAGCCGGTGGAAAATGCTCCCAATATTTGGGGGAAAATTATACCACTGAAATAATTGATAACATGACCGATGAAGAAATTAAAAAACTGTACTCGCGTTACGAGTCTAGACTTGGAGCTACCATGACTAAAACAATAAGTTCGGCTATATTACAACTATACACAGTCGTAGCTAGTACGTTTCTTCCTATCCCGGCAGAACATCGCATGTATTTATGCCAATCTCTAGAGAAAGACCCAATCTTTCAACAGGCTGTAAGCTGTAAGCAGTGCAGTAAGCTGTGAGTTTTATCATAGATACGGAATGTTCTTAGCGCCTGTGACCACAGCTTTAATAACGGCTAGGTATTGTCAATTTCAACATACATGCCCACTTACTACTAATGGAGACTCAAGTGACACCACAACAGATTGTGGAAACACAATCACAACAAGTGAATGAGGAAATAACCCTGATTGCGAAATCACATCAAGTGAATGAGGAAATACCAGCGATTGCGAAATCACAAGCCAGAGTGACTAAGAATCCTCGAAAAGTCGCAGCTGGTAGGAAGGGTGCGCTAACGAGGTAGTCAAAACTAATACACAGTTCAAATATTGAACATAGTCGTCCGATTAAAACTTGGGTTCTCTATACACTAGGGGTTGTTGCTATAGTGGCGGTATGGTTGTTTTATAAGACCGGAGAAGAGAAAACGTCACCCCCGATTGCACAATCACAGCAACAAGTTCAATTAGAGTTAAGCCCTCATATAATGTTATAAAAGCATGACTACTCCAGTTACAGACGGTAAAATGTTGGTAAAGGCAACGTATCATTCAGCGGTGGTCAGTGGCTTGGCCATTGGCTATGCCCGTATAGCTAAAATGATTACTAAAGCCACACCACCCAAACTAGGTTTTTATGGTTATGATATCGGATTGGTGATTCTTGATATTGGATTGGCAATGGCAACAAAAGATATGCTAATCAAACAAGGGCTTATCCCAGAAGACATAATGAAGTAATTAAACATTTGAATATTTTATATTATTGAACATTTGAATATTTTATATTCATATAAAACATTTGAGTATGGCAACAGTTGCGATGATGGTCGGTGGAGCTATTGTTAATGCTCTAGCTTTTTCAGGGAGTAATTATTTATTTTCTTCTCTGAGGGAATCAAATGATAAAGAGGTTGAAGAGCAGCGTAAACGACAGAACAACTCGAAACAGCCCAGTCACAATGGGCCCGAAATAGGATGTTAAGATTAGATTTTATTAATGATGAACTGCGTAAAGAGGGGCATTCAATTCAAACGTTTAAGAATGTTGAATCTGCCATGCATGAATACTTCCTTGTTTATGGAAAGAAACTTGATCCAATACCGAGACCAACAATAAGTCAGTTTTATACACCGTCAGAGGCTCAGAAAGACCACAAGATAGCGTTTATAGTGTTTGGGCTATCAGTCATTGCTATTTTTAGCTACACAAATACTCTGCATAATCCATGATCTATTGCGTATCAACCATTAATAATAAACCTGACTGGCTAATCTATAAATAGCGATGACAACTATGACTGATTTGCATTTAGACAAATGATATGATAGCTGTATAACCATGAATCTGTGCAGATTTACACTCACGGGGAATCCGATTCAATGCAGCCGACGTTGTGTGGGTGTTAACTGTGGGATCCATTACATCAGACGGGGAAATGTAAAATTACGTTTGTTCTGTATGTGGGATAGGGGTCAAAGGTCGTTATTGTTTATGTAAGAAACACGGCGCTGATAGGGTCAGGAACCAGATTATTTACGCTAGGAAGAGAGATTACATCAGTGAGAGGAATAGGTTGGGGAGAATACGTATTTAGATATATGGAAAACAACCATTTAGAGATTTGACTTATTTTGCATATACCATTAAACCCCAATGGTTTTTGTGAGAGAGTTGAAGGCTTTGGCAAAACAACGTGGTCTACATGGTTATTCTCGAATGAGAAAAGCTTAATTGATTGATTTACTCGGTTTGAAATACAACAAACCCCAGACTGTTAGAGAACTCAAAGCTCAAGTGAAAAAAAGTGGGCTGAGAGGTTATTCTTGAATGAGAAAAGCTGAATTGATTGATTTACTGAATGTTGATGAATAATAAATCAGTTGATGTTGATAAAAATAATCAACCAGTTGATGAGTTAAAATTTGTACCCACATCCGGCGTTTGTAAATATCTAAGCGGTTGGAACATGGATGTTAATGATGTGTAGCCCATCGTATTGAGCAAAATTAACGAGGAATTAGATGATTTAAATAGTATAAAATACCAGCTAGCGGTTAAAATGTCATTGAGTAAAAGTAACACAGACGATAGCACTGAATATACTGAACCTTATTTTCGGAGCAATGAAGAAGTTATAACCGAATCCGATACTATAAACACATCATTAGATACATCAATTCAGAGGATACAAGAAACTTTAGAACTCTGGACTAATAGAGGTTCGGGTTGGGGTGTGGATAAAATCGATAGTTTATATTTAGATATAGCAAATTATATTCCTTTCAAAGGTGGATCTTATATAGATTTACCCCGGTATTATAAGAAGAAAAAAGCCATAATTAATGTAAAAAATATAGGCGATGACTGATTCAGAATGATGATAAGATCTGCATTGTTCCCCGCAGATTCTAAACTTGGAAATAGACCTTCTAGCTATCCCCAAAACGACGGACTAAACCTTGATGGTATAGACGAACCAACACCAATCTCACAAATTGATAAGGCGGAAAAGCAAAATAATTTAGCTATAAATGTTTTCGGACATTCTTCTAAAGGAATTGTTGTACACAGGATAAGCTCCGCCCCAGAACATATTCCTAGAATCAATTGATTTCTGATCGAAAAAGATGGTTAATATCATTATACATGGATAAAGAGTTTAAGCAGACTATTATACGATCAAACAACCCATAAGGAAAAAAAATATTTCTGTGAAAGATGCCTGCATGGGTACTGCAGACAAGATCTATAAGAAGCGCATAAAGAAGACTGCAGAGGTGTTGGACAGACTGCTATCAGGATCGATATGCCTAAAGAGGGGAAAAATATATTAAAATTTGAACATTATTGTAATTAAATGCCAGTAATTTACGCTGACTTCGAAGCATTTATTAAACCTATAGAAAATACCAACCACAATACTGAATGTAGTTTTACGTACAAAACTCAAGAACATATTCCTTGTGGGTTTGGATATATAGTTGTAAGGTATGATGGGAAAACCCACCCACCCATGATTTACAGAGGTCCCGATGCAGCGGGAAAGTTCCTAGAATATCTACAAAACGAAGAGAGAATAATCAGGGAAAATTTATCGCGTAAGAAACCCATGTGTATGACGAGGGATGATTGGAGGGCCTATAAGAAGTCAACGAGTTGTCATATTTGTAATAAACCCCTGCATGGGGATTCCGTAAGAGATCATTGCCACGTCACGGGTAATTATCGGGGAGCCGCGCATAATGAGTGTTACTTGAAACTAAAAATGAATTCTCAAACAATACCCATCCCCGTTGTGTTTCACAACCTTAGAGGATATGATTCTCATCTCTTCATGCAAACTATCTCAAAGACCGACGGAAATCTCCAGTTATATCTTTTGTTAGGTATGAAAATAAAGAAAATACACAGAGTTCTAAAGTTTGATCAAAGCCCTTGGATGGAGCCCTATATAAGACTGAACACAGATTTAAGAAAGATAGCTACCAGCGATTTTGAAAAGGACCTATATAAGCTCATGAATAACTCAGTATTTGGCGGCTTAACATGCATTCCTAATAATATGGAAAAAAACATATAATTCTCGTTGACTAAAACTATACATTATACGGACAAGGATGGAAAAGCCAGAACAAAACAAAGTAATGGGCTTAGATTCATAGACTCCGTACATTTTCTCTTATCTTCCCTGGACAATTTAGCTAATGCGAACAATCCCGAAGACTTTGCAATAACAAATCAATATACCGATCGATTAACACATCATTTGTTGCTGAGAAAAGGTGTATATCCTTACGAATACATGGATGATTGGCCTAGATTCAACGAAACTAATTTACCACCCCTTGAATCATTCTATAGTAACTTAACAGAATCTAAAATAACCGATGCCGATTATGAACACGCTCTGATGGTGTGGGAGAAATTAGGTTGTAAGAATTTAGGTGATTATCATGATCGGTACTTAAAAACCGATGTACTGTTACTCGCCGATATATTCGAGATATTTAGAAAGACATGTTTAAAACAATACGGCTTGGACCCAGCATGGTACTATTCCAGTCCTGGACTATAGTGGGATGCATTGTTGAAAAAGACCGTTGTAGAACTAAAACTACTCACCGATTACGATATACACTTGTTTATTGCGAAAGGATTAAGAGGTGGTATATCGATGGCGGCGAAAAGGTATTCTAAGGCTAATAATAAATTAGTGGAAGGATATGATCCGAGTAAACCGGACACGCATATATTATATCTCGACGCCAACAATTTGTACGGATGGGCTATGAGTCAACCTTTACCAACGGGTGGTTTTGAGTGGGTCGATGTGAATGATATCGATGTGAATTATATTTCCAAAGTTGATGCGAATAAAGGGTACATACAAGAAGTTGACTTGGAATATCCAAATTCGTTGCACGAAGACCATAACAGTTATCCGCTAGCTCCCGAAAGATTAATGGTGAATAAAGATTGGATGTCGGAATATCAACACTCTTTGATGGGTAATACTAGGTTAGCTAACGTAGAAAAACTCGTTCCAAATTTGATGGATAAGACAAAATATATAGTTCACGACAGAAATCTCCAGTTATATCTTTTGTTAGGTATGAAAATAAAGAAAATACACAGAGTTCTAAAGTTTGATCAAAGCCCTTGGATGGAGCCCTATATAAGACTGAACACAGATTTAAGAAAGATAGCTACCAGCGATTTTGAAAAGAACCTATATAAGCTCATGAATAACTCAGTATTTGGTAAAACTATGGAGAATCTAAGGAAGCTTGTTGATGTTAAATTGTTCAGATCTAATGAGGAAGAAAGACTCAGGAAACTTATAGCCAGTCCGTCTTTTAACCGAAGCAAGATATTCGATAATGACTTAGCCGCACTACATATGCAGAAAAGTAATATAAAAATCAACAGACCTGTGTACGTTGTTATGAGTATTCTTGACTTGTCAAAACACTTAATGTATGACTTTTATTACAACGAACTTATATATATACCGACACAGATTCTTTGTTGATGGAAATACAGGGTTCGCCCTGACGCAGAAAACCTGCGTATTTGACGCATAAATAATTGAAAATACGCTAAAAATATTTTCTACTGGGTCAGTGTTGACGCAATGAAACAGCCATTACAATTAGTAAACTGAGACCTTTCCGTTTGTCAGAAAGAAAATACAGTGATCCCTCGTTACAACGCTATCTTCGGGGTCCAAATAATTGATGAGCGTTATAGATGATCAGCGGTTAACTCTTTCAACACCGTAGGCCGGTTTTCGGCCAAGAAGCATCGAGTCCCCAGACACCGTAAGCGGGGTAACCGGCCAAGCCGTAGTCACGTAAAAATAGTATATATTTTTATGGACCTACCTGTAATATCATTCATTTATTAAATCTATCACATTTCACAATGTCTGAAATACGTATTCCATTTCAATTTATAATTTTTTATCGATAAACTAAAAAATTATTCACTATTTCCCCGCGATGTTATTGAAAATAACATTCTCGGACACACATTTCGACAACGGGTCTACATCGAACATGTCAAAGAGCAAAATAAAGGCGTGTTAAACAAATCTTTAAATATATTATACAAAGTAATAAATAAAATCAACAAAAATATATCTAAAAGTAATCAAGCTTACATCTAAGTTATCGTTTTGTGCGATCGCGTGCATCTCGGCTTTCGTCGCCTTGAATTCTCGGCTCGGACACGATGTTTAATGCAAAAATATATGCGTGAAAAATCTTTGTCACAGCTCGTAACCTAGCACGATACATTCACGAAGTTCCATATTTTTAATATTTATCGTGATTTCCTGCTTAAAACGATTTAACAAAAACCTTTCAGCAACTTCTGAAATTTATCAAACACGAGCTTGGTATCACAGCTGTAATTTGATTGGCTGCCTTAGGTCACGTGCTCAAAATTGACCAATCGCGAAACTTGTAGCAGATTTCGGCAAGAAAGCGTCATTGGAAATCAATTTTATTCCAATGAAATCGCTTGTTATAACTACGAAAAAAACAGCCGATGTTACGAGCGTGTAGATAAAGGAATAAGCTTTCTAACGATGTGTCATTTGCCATTCTTCGACGAACGTGTTATTCATACGAAGCCTCGAAAACGGGGGTATTTCTTCATGTTACTGAGCGGACAGCCGCTGTTATTGGGAAATGGGTATAATTCTTTTTAAAATGATTTTCCAATTACGTAAACAATGAAAATAAAACAGAAATAGGTAAGTGGATTTTATGAAATCTTATATTTGCCGAAAATCGTCAAGTTTTCGCTTCCTTGGTCCTTAATCTGGACGTTAACAACGTATTAGCTTACATTTTTTATTTACAACGAACTTAATTAAGTTGTAAATGCATTATTTTATATAATGTGAAAAACATAACTTTCATATTTATAAACCATAGGATCAGACCTTTCAAATGGTGTATAACATGTAGTGGCAAATATATTTTACAAGCAGGTATTTTCTTTGATAAATGTTGGCTTCATCTATCACACAAGAGTCTCTGGGAACTCGGTGTCCCAGCAGTAAACACTTCTGTTTGACTGGTGTTGAAAGAGTTAACGAAGGTCGAGTCGCAGGTGGTAGACGACCAACACAACAGTATACATGCTCTGCCTAGTACCTATCACGATCGACGTTGCACTTTTCACAGTTTCCAAAAAGATTAGAATAGAAGTTATTTATGATTCATAGTGTAAAAAAAGATTTATCGAGTATTAGGCCCAATATACTTGACTTTGTGAATCAAAGATATTTATGTTACAGTTAAAATAATGAAGAATATAAAAAGTTAAAATCTTACCTTGTTTATGTTTACTTAATTTTTCATCCTGATAGCGAGATTCTGAGATTAGTTAATATGACTCCGAAAAATTGATGAATGACTCCTAATCTGAAAAGTTGGGGGTCATAATGACTCCCAATTTTTAATGTCTAGGGCAAACCCTGGAAATACAAACCGAGGATGTGTATTAAAGATATGGCAGAAAAAATAGATATGTACGACACAAACGATTACCCAAAAGATAATCCACTGCACAGCGTAGTAAATAAAAAGGTGTTAGGTAAGATGAAGGATGAATGTTCTGGAACCCCTTCTTTCATAACAAACCGACTAATGTTATATATCTTAAGAGACCAAATCGGATTGGTTGCGTGATGTAGGCCTCCTTCGAGTTCACCGGGCTGGTATAAATATCTTACGCTTACTCTATCCGGAAGTTTTTGTTCTTTGCCTCTCCTCGGTGCTGAAGATTCAGAAGTCACAGATTTCATTTTAATCGCATCAAATGGTTTCTTCCCGATTAATCTTGTTACTTCATTGTTCAGTGCTGATACAACAGCTGATAATCGTGTCACCCATTCGGTTGATCTTAATCGTTCCAATTTCATTTCGATCCCATACTGATAGCCAAACAAACGTTCCGCTAATGTCCGGTTAAATCTTTCAACGATAGCTTGACTACGGTGGGCCTCTTTTTCACCACGCCTGATTTCGACGTCGTGCTTTGTTAACAGTTTAGTTACTGATCCCATAAACTCTACTTGAAATAACTTGGGCCATTTTAGTGGTCCACGTTTATATATGCGGCTCAGTGCATTAGCTACTTCTGTTGAATCTTTCGAGGTTAATGGCTCAGCCTCTTTGTATCGACTGGCCACATCCACTACGGTTAAAGCGTATTTATACGTTTTACGTCTTACCTTATCATGGGGAAGAAACAAGAGGTCAGCCTGATGAACTTCATTCGTTGTAAAAATATCAAACTTCTTCCTCGGTATATAACACAGTGCTGGTAAGTATATTTGCCACATCGCTTGTTTCTTTAACCAATCCTTGGCCACATCTTTAGATACCTTAGCCGCGGTGGCCAATTTTTGTATTGCTCCTATACCTTTCCAATATCCTCGTGGGCTATACTAAATTTTATCCATTATTAATTAATAGTGATGATTCTTTTAATACGAATCATGCCGATCGTTGAATCACATCATCATTTTTGCATAAAAAATTCCCTCTGTAGTAGTGGTATTTGTATTTAAATCTGGCTCCAGTGGGGTTGCGGCAGAACCCCCATTACCTATACTACTACTGAGGAAGACTGAGGACACAGATTGCATAATTATACTAATAGCTCTGGCATGGCCAAACAGAGTGTTGTTTCTGAGGCTGATCCCAGCCAAGATGGAGCATATTTTATGGCAGCCTCCAGAGCCTTCCTCTTCCCATTTGGAAACTCCCTTAACAAAAATGCTGTCCTCAGGCTTCTCTAAATCTGCTTCAGAAGTGGTGGCACAATCATGGAGACCCACAATCATGGAGACCCACTTCATCAGCCATAAATGACAACCGATGAAAGAAGTTCTGTATACAGTAAGCGTGAAAGAGGAAGAGGTTTACAAGATGACATCTGACAGCTTTGAACACGGCATTATTGAGGGCTACAGATCAACATTGGCCTCTGTACTCGAACACCCAGTACTAAATTGACTTATGAAGTTATTTTCACTGGAACATATCAAAATACCATGCACCTTCCCAAAATAGATTTAACAATTGTACTGTCAGCCTTGATGGAAGCACCGTACGAGCATATGTCAAGAGCTGCACTCCTACTTGCTTAAAAAAAAATAGCTGTCCCTGTAGCTATGGCCATAGGGGCTATGGTGTAAGAACTACACACAACTGCTATATTTCCTTGCACATTACCATACAAAACAGGAGCATAATAATTTTCAGGTCCCTACCAAAATTTATTATCAAGAATCAGTCTTTGGCACTTGGACCACTCGGTCATAGACATGACCTTATTCCCAATTTAAGCAGAACTGTGGATTATTCAGAAAGATTTTGTGTCCCATCAGAGCTCTGAAACATAACATCACACTTCTCAAAATCACAGGAAACTGCTCTTTGTCTCTTGCAATCCTTCATTAGAAATGGACATAACCAAGGCTACAGTGGCAGGAGAGCTTAAGACCTCCATCTCAGATAGCTATTGCTAAGCGCTTGTTTCTACACCTAAATTGGGAAATTGTAAAGCCCTCATTGTGAAGATTAGAGCCCATGGAATTCAGTATCCATTGAACAAGTGGTAACAGGTTCTCAGTGGAAATCCCATCATACATTCTCTTCTTGCGTGAGGTACAACCCTATCTCGAAGGGCTATATTCACTGTGGTGGCAGACCAGGCGTATAGTCACCCGTTTCTTAAGTGGAACTTATCACTACTGGGGGTGGACAGACCAATTTTGCTGCTGGAAGTTATACCAGCATTTAAGTATAGCTGGTGCTTGGTGCTCTTTGTGAGTTAACATGCAGTCTCACTCAACACCCAGGTGTAAGAAGTGTGGCCGTTTCATGGTCACGGGAGATTCTTATGAATGCTGCACGAAGTGCAGAGGCACTACTTGTAATATGGCCGAGGCTACAACTAAGGCCAAGAGACGGCAGGCTTCTAAGAAGAAGGTGGAAAACATTACAAATTAACATTACAAACAAATTAGTCTCCACCCCAGCGCCTCCCTCTCTGGACATCCCACCATCTCCTTGAGTCTTATTCACAACTTTTTCAGCAATAGGAGATGGTGAAGAGCATGTTAGAGACAAAGGCCTCGGTGCTGGTCTAAGAAATGGTAAAATCAAGGAGTTAGCTCTGTCAAGAAGAATTCCCCAGTCACAAGACAGCAGAGGGAAATGCCATGTGTCTACTCTTCAAACACGGCCGTAGGACCTCCCTCAGATGACCAGCTGTCTAACAGCCAGCCGTCAAAGCACTGTACAGTTGTCGCACGGACTCCGTGGGCCAGACGCCCATGGCTACCCAGCCGACTGACCAATCATCCAGCCAGCTGTCCTTTACAACACCATACGGCTACACCATGGACTCAACACCCACCAGCCACTTCCAAGCCAGCCGCAAGAACCCAACGGGATCGTCCAGTAATCCGTTCTACCGACCAGTCAGCCGACCGGGAGGACAGCCAAAGCATGGCTACAGTTACCCATAGACCATCGCAAGCCGCACTGAGATTGATTATACCGGAATCATGGACACCGGAGGAGGACGAAACCCACAGGGTAGATGATAACTATGATTACCCACCCCCCACCCGAGCTACCCAAGGTCACTCTGAGGCAGAGGGGGAGTACAAAGATCAGGATGATGACTCACCTCAGCGGGACTACACCAAAGGTTACACGTTCGTAGAGCTAATAGAGGAACTCTACCATCTCGTGCCTGTACTCCAACCTCCTGTGACAAAGAATTTACATGAATAGATTTGTGGCTGTATCAGATATATGATTCCAACATTACAGCCACCCTATGAAGGTGTAACCGGAGAAATGCCCATGTCTATCAGGACCGATCAAGTCGGACTCATCCATAGCCTTCTAGACACTATCGTCAGGATGCAGGAAGACTTACTGTCCTCCCAAGTCTGGATGTCTTCACAACTCCTATGGTTTCAGCGTCAACAACACTTAGCCTAGATTGGATCCAGAGCTGTTTCTAATCAGACCAAGAGGTTGATAACATCTCAACCTATATCAGCTACCACAACATTCAACGGAAAATTTGGACATATCATAGATGAAGTGAGACAAGACACAACAGATGTTTCCAAACTTCAACTATTAACTTAGCTGCTAAAGCCCATTGATCATCACAGCCTCAGAAATGTCCATTGGACTATAAATCTCCTAAGAAGAAGTTTGTCCCCTCTGGGAAGGATTCATTCCAACCGAGTCTGGGGTACGACAAGAGACAATCTTCTCAGGATTCTAGTGGCTCACAGCTACAAGCTACATTTCAGGAAACGTCCTATCCTGAAGGCACATGCCTTCGGACGCAGATTTCATCTAATCAGAGCCAAGTTAGCGGCAGCAGATCTAGCTGTCAAAAAGCTACTAAAGAACCGAGCAATTCAGAGACTAACAGAGACAAACAACACCAAGGGTTTTTATTCTCTTGTCTTCTTAGTCCCCAAAAAGAATACATCAGAGATGAGGATGACAATCGACCTAAAGACTCTCAACAAAAGATATCTGGTACCCACACCAAAATTCCAGATAGAGTCCATGCGGAAGTTAAGCTAGTTTGAATCCATGGTTACCTGGACGATTTCCTAGCGGCAGACCAAGAGAAAGCTCAGCTACATCAGAACATGATATTTTTGGTCTAACTTATGACCTACCTAGGCTTCCTAGTCAACGCTTCCAAGTCCGAGACTACTCCGGTGCAAGACATCATATACATCGGAGCAAGATTTCAGCTAGACAGAGGATATATATGCCCACCAGAGGATCGATTCATCAAGACTATCAAGATGATTCAATCACTCTCAAGTCAACCCAGCAAGACACTGAGGTGGTGCAACTTAACGTCTCTACAGCATATGACCTTCAGAGGAAGGCTGATGCTACGTCCTCTACAGACATGGGTCAACTCTATACAATCTCACGACCTAGAGTTCCAGACTCAGTTACCTCCCAGATTACTACGAGACCCCATTAGTGGACTCACAGAAAGCATGTGATGAGCGGCATCCCTCTGACTTCTCCGACACCCAAACACCATCTATTCACACACGCGTAAGATTCGGGATGGGAGCCCATATGGACGACCTCATAGTACAGGGATCGTGGAACTCAGAAGAGAGGAACCTTCATATCAGCTGCAGGGAAATGAAGGCCATCTATTACGCCATCCTGGAATGGAAAATACATCTGTCCCTATCATCAGTTCAGATAGCCACAGACAACACCACAGTAGAGGCCTATGTCCAGAAGCAGAGACGAACCAGATCCAACTCCCTGATGACAGAGACTACACGATTGTTTGCCTTGGCAGATTACTTCAATTGCCAGAAGCGAGACATAATTGTGGGAAACTGAACATACTTGCCGACAGTCTTTCTCGCTGTGGGAAGACCGCCCCCGTGGTCTAGTGGTAGAGCGTCCGCCCGGAGAGCGGAAGGTCTGGTGTTCGATCCCCGTCCGTGTCATACCAAAAGACGTTTAAAGATGGTACTTGTTGTTACCCTGTCTGGGGCTCGGCATTAAGGGGCTAATACAAATACTGGTCGGCTCGGAGTCAGTACACTGTGTCTGAGTGGGGTATTCATGTTAAACTGCGGCATGGTATCTCAGTGAGCTAGCACTATAAATCGGCATCAGTCCGGACTGGTACAAGCAGCCACACACACAAACACACACACGTACATGCATGTCGCTATATAGGTGCAATAATCTTGGACATGACGTTAAACCCAATTTCACCTCACCTCGCTGTGGGAGAATAGTGGCAACAGAATAGACTTTGCATCCATTGATCTTCGCCTGGATAACCACCATGTTATGGGACACACCACGACTGGATCTATTTGCCATTTGTCAGAACAATCAACTTCCGGTTTATGTCAGTCCAACTCCCGACAAACTACCGTATTTTCTTGAGTATAGTGCGCACTTTTTTTCCAAAAAACACAGTTGTGTAGAAGTGGGTGCGCATTTTACACGAATTAATGAGTTTTGATGTTTTTTCCCCATGGAAAGACATTACCGTGAGCACGTAACACCGGAAATACCATGTCAACAAATCCATACTGAAGTATGCAAATTAGTCATGTAATTACACTGTCTGGCTATAAAAAGTGTTCTTTGTATATCTGGAATTATGTTTGTAACTTATTTTAATAATTTTAATCAAAATTTCTTTTAATATTGTTTTAATTAATTTTGGCGAAATCGTGTGTGAAGCGATCGGAAGATCGCACAACTCACCATTATTAACAGCAACCACGGTCAAATTACCGCTATTGACGCCTTGAAACGAACTTTAGTTGAAAGAGAATGGATACATATATCATAAATGCCATACTGTGACTCGTTAAAAGTCATATTTGTTTTTGTTGGACAATTCTATGTCAACACGTAATTCTCGAGATCACGTGCACGAGAGCCTTGACGGTGACTGGTCAGACTGGTTCCATGTAAAAAATAATACCCGGCAATAGCGATCTGCTGCTTCGCTTAGGGTTATTATTATTTTAAATATGTTTAGTAAAAGCTGCAACTAAATTAACAAGATATTGGAATATATTATTCCTGATAAAAAAATAGTTTCAGATACAATTTTTGCCTATCCTTGCAATAAAATCCTGTAAAGTTATATCATTGGGTGTGTCTTGACTGAATCACCGGTAGATTCCAAGAAAACGTGTGTACAGCTGATTGCTGTGTCCGGCTTAGTTGACGAGAAAATACACAAGGTAATCTTAATCCCTGGATATAAAACAATGCCTAGCAGAACAAAAAATACAATTTAAACGGTAAATCAACATGTCTGGTGATTTTTTATCTCAAATTTCGAATTTGTACTGACCAAGTTTCTCATCACCAGTTCGTTTGCCGGACTTCGCTAAAGGGCTATGGTGTAATTTTTTTTATGCACTTGGTATTCAAATTTTTTTCTTCAAAAATATTGAATCCGCTAGAGGGGGGTGCGCATTATACATGGGTGCGCAATATACTCAAGAAAATATGGACAAAGTGATCCACAAGGTGGAAAAGACGGATTGCGTAATATTTCTGATAGCTCCAATATGGCCCAGCAGGGTGTGGTTCCCCAAACTATTAAAACCACTAATGGAGGAACCTATCCAGCTACCACTTCATCGAGATCTGCTCGAAAACGTTAACACGGGGTATTCCGAACGACAGTAAGGCCCGTACAATTGATTCCTTCAAACTTATCGTCCATCTGTTGCGTCCGTGAGATAAACATTTGAACGGAAGAGGAGTTGCACAGTACTTGGGAAGCACTGCCATATAATCTCAACCATATATTAGACATTCCGGAATATTTGTTTGTTCAGTTGTCAAAATATTAATCAAGAACTTGTCAACATATTTTTCAAGCGTTGTCTGGAATGGAATTCGCCGCAAAGTACCAGTGCCATAAAGCTTGAGAAAGCTGCTTTCTAACTGACTAATGGGGATTTCTTGTTAGTCATTTCAGTGGTTGATCAAAGTTTGCAAAAGGTCATTCTGACATGACCTGTAATGGGATGTCCTCAGATCTTTATTTAGCGGCAGCGAGAACTTAGATCTGATTTTAATGAGATTGCTATGCCAACCCAAGTCCAGCATTTTCCATGACAATCTGCCAAGCCTACAGGTAACTGCTTGGAAGTTATCACACAAAAGATGCATCCGGATGCTCTGAGCTTGTCTTTGAAGCTGTTGCAAGATCATGGAGCCCGTCATCCTCCCTTATATATGACAAGAGATGGGACAAGTTTGTCCAGTGGAGAAGATGACAAGGGATTCTAACTAATGCTATATCAATCCCTATGGTAGCAGATTTTCTACTTCATCTATGTCATGACAACAAATTCTGACATGGGACAATAGAAGTTTATAGATCAGCCCTTCATTCTGTTCTTTCAATATGATGGATTATCAATCGGAAACCACTCCATTCTCAACAGACTAATGAGATCCTTTCCACTAGAAGATATTTGAACTCCTCATATCTTCCCCAAGTGAAATCTATCTGTGGTACTAACAACATTGTCAACGGATCCTTACAAGCCCATGGCAAAAGCTAACCTACTTCAAAAAGCCAGAAAAACATTGTTTCTCCTAGCCATGGCAACAGCAGCAAGAGTTTCAGAGTTACATGCCTTAGACTATTCTAGTCTTACCCATGATCAACATTGGACCTCAATTACACTAAGATCGCTCCCAGACTTCGTAGCCAAGAATCAATCTACCACAATGGGACCGTTAGGTCATAGACACTATACAATTCCTGCTTTAGGACCAACAGTTGATCACCCAGACAGACTCATGTCCCATCAGAGCTCTCAAGTTATATCTCTCGGCTACAGACCCACATAGACGCCATCCACGGACACTCTTTCTATCCTGTAAGACCAACTCCAACAAGGATATCACCAAGGCTACTTTAGCAGGTTGGCTAAAAGCTACAGTTGCATCAAGCTATACACAGGTTCAGAATTCTACGCCACGTCTCAGACTCATGAAATCAGAGCCCTAGCCACGAGTCTCTCTTCTTGGACAACAGTCTCAGAAGAACAAGTAATTTCTAGCTGTCAATGGGCCTCACAAAACACCTTCACCAGCTTTTACTTGCGTGACGTAGAGGGCATATATTCCCTTGGTCCAGTTGTCGCGGCACAAACTATCGTCCAATAGTGTTACCCCTTCTATTGAAAAAAAAGGAGGGGGAGTACACCCTTGATTATTCTGTCTATTTGGTGTAGGATGGATAAGAAGCATCTTAATCAACCATCACCATTAGACTGGAAGTGACTTCATTACTGAAAGTGATAACATAACCGGAAATGACGTCAGTACCGGAAATAGGACAGGGTCCTTCTAACCAGGAAATGACAGCTTGGGTAGAAATAGACCTAGAGAGATGTCATTACCAAAAAAGGGAAAGTGCAAGGCCAAAAGTGACATACCAGAAGTGATTTCAGAACCGGAAGTCCTCAGACTTTCAGAGGAAATTATCTCCAGTAGAATTAGAATCAGTACATAATGGTTTCCAGGAGAGGATTACTGTCAATTACAGAGGGAGTTACTAGAGGCAGATCCCATCAGGTCCCTCTGGTATATTCTGGCAATGATGTAATAGAGGTAGAATTTTCGTAAGAATTATCGAAACTAAGTTATTGTTTATAGTTCCAAGAATACTACCTCTATCACATCTGAATTACACCCTCCCAACTCCCCAAATCATCGACCTCTAGTTAGAGAGGAGGGAAAAAAGTGATATTGCTGCCATTATGATGTCATGGCTTGGGTAGTTGCGAGACTACTTGGTGACAACTAATTGTGTGATTGACAGTGAAGAGGACGTCTGTTGAAAATCTGAAAATTTTAGTCAGTGTGTTCGATATTTGCAATATTTTTCATTTTGACCTTGTTTTGGCCATGCTCTTAAATTTTCTCAAGAGGCATAACTGGCTGTGTAAACTTCTCCCCTGAAACTTCTCTTTTTCTTCAACCCTTTATCATGCTAGGATGCTCTTTTTGTGGGTTGAAATTTAAGATTCATTCAACGTATATATTTGGGGAATTGGAAGCAGATATAACAGTAGTTTGAGGTAGTTCACCAAATATTTGCATATGTCCTGGGCATTTTCTTCTGAAACAGACCATTTCAGGTGATTTCGTGAAAAGATGTACCAAATTTTGGTCAAAACAACTAGAATAGAACTTGTTAAAGTTCCATCATCATCAACCAATTTATATGGGAATTTGTGTTAATTTTCCTTAATAATTCAGTAGATCATTAACTATCCAGGGTATTACTTGATGTCAGAACTCACTGATCCCTTGCTTATATTCTGGCATCGATGAAATAGATGTTTTGTATTTGCAATGATTATCAAACAATAGTTATCATTGTTAATAATCCAAAGAATAATACTTTTATCACATCGGGAGTAATCCCACCTGACTTCATGCCTGCGCATACACAGAAGTTTAGGAAGTGAAATGATTTGAATATCTCAACTGGTTATGGGTAGTTGACAGTAAAGAGGACTCTGTGGAAATTTGAAGTTCTAGTGTGATGACAGCAAAATACATGATTTCTGGCAATGACGTAATAGAGGTGGTATTCTGAGATTATTAACGATAATAAATATTATTTTGATGTCATAATCTCACAGTAGGATTATGCCTTAAAAATCGTAAATTGTTTTGAATATAGGCTGTGACTGAACGAGAGAGGCGAAAGTCTGTAGAGAAATATGACAATATGCGTCACAGACGAAGCAGTGAGATCTATATTCGATGGAAGGAGATGAGGAATGCGCTGGAGAGAACAGCCGAAGAAAGCAGTCAGGAGGTGGAGGCCAGTTGGCAGAAACAAGGTGAGTATCTGGAAACACTGTCAATTCAGGAGAAGTGTATCTAGACGCACAGTCCAGTCAGGAGAAGTGTATCTAGACACACAGTCCAGTCAAGAGACGTGTATCTAGATGCACAGTCCAGTCAGGAGACGTGTATCTAGACACACAGTCCAGTCAAGAGACGTGTATCTAGACGCACAGTCCAGTCAGGAGAAGTGTATCTAGACACACAGTCCAGTCAGGAGACGTGTATCTAGACGCACAGTCCAGTCAGGAGACGTGTATCTAGACGCACAGTCCAGTCAGGAGAAGTGTATCTAGACACACAGTCCAGTCAGGAGACGTGTATCTAGACGCACAGTCCAGTCAGGAGACGTGTATCTAGACGCACAGTCCAGTCAGGAGACGTGTATCTAGACGCACAGTCCAGTCAGGAGACGTGTATCTAGACGCACAGTCCAGTCAGGAGAAGTGTATCTAGACGCACAGTCCAGTCAGGAGAAGTGTATCTAGACGCACAGTCCAGTCAGGAGAAGTGTATCTAGACGCACAGTCCAGTCAGGAGACGTGTATCTAGACGCACAGTCCAGTCAGGAGACGTGTATCTAGACACACAGTCCAGTCAGGAGACGTGTATCTAGACGCACAGTCCAGTCAGGAGACGTGTATCTAGACGCACAGTCCAGTCAGGAGAAGTGTATCTAGACGCACAGTCCAGTCAGGAGACGTGTATCTAGACGCACAGTCTAGTCAGGAGACGTGTATCTAGACGCACAGTCCAGTCAGGAGACGTGTATCTAGACACACAGTCCAGTCAAGAGACGTGTATCTAGACGCACAGTCCAGTCAGGAGAAGTGTATCTAGACGCACAGTCCAGTCAGGAGAAGTGTATCTAGACACACAGTCCAGTCAGGAGAAGTGTATCTAGACGCACAGTCCAGTCAGGAGACGTGTATCTAGACGCACAGTCCAGTCAGGAGACGTGTATCTAGACGCACAGTCCAGTCAGGAGACGTGTATCTAGACGCACAGTCCAGTCAGGAGACGTGTATCTAGACGCACAGTCCAGTCAGGAGAAGTGTATCTAGACGCACAGTCCAGTCAGGAGACGTGTATCTAGACACACAGTCCAGTCAGGAGAAGTGTATCTAGACGCACAGTCCAGTCAGGAGACGTGTATCTAGACGCACAGTCCAGTCAGGAGACGTGTATCTAGACGCACAGTCCAGTCAGGAGACGTGTATCTAGACGCACAGTCCAGTCAGGAGAAGTGTATCTAGACACACAGTCCAGTCAGGAGAAGTGTATCTAGACACACAGTCCAGTCAGGAGAAGTGTATCTAGACACACAGTCCAGTCAGGAGACGTGTATCTAGACGCACAGTCCAGTCAGGAGACGTGTATCTAGACACACGGTCCAGTCAGGAGACGTGTATCTAGACGCACAGTCCAGTCAGGAGAAGTGTATCTAGACGCACAGTCCAGTCAGGAGAAGTGTATCTAGACCCACAGTCCAGTCAGGAGAAGTGTATCTAGACGCACAGTCCAGTCAGGAGAAGTGTATCTAGACGCACAGTCCAGTCAGGAGAAATGTATCTAGACGCACAGTCCAGTCAGGAGAAGTGTATCTAGACACACAGTCCAGTCAGGAGAAGTGTATCTAGACATACAGTCCAGTCAAGATATGTGTATCTAGACACACAGTCCAGTCAGGAGAAGTGTATCTAGACACACAGTCCAGTCAGGAGAATTGTATCTAGACGCACAGTCCAGTCAGGAGAAGTGTATCTAGACACACAGTCCAGTCAAGAGATGTGTATCTAGACACACAGTCCAGTCAGGAGAAGTGTATCTAGACGCACAGTCCAGTCAGGAGAAGTGTATCTAGATACACAGTCCAGTCAGGAGAAGTGTATCTAGACGCACAGTCCAGTCAGGAAAAGTGTATCTAGACACACAGTCCAGTCAGGAGAAGTGTATCTAGACACACAGTCCAGTCAAGAGATGTGTATCTAGACACAGTCCAGTCAGGAGAAGTGTATCTAGACACACAGACCAGTCAGGAGAAGTGTATCTAGATACACAGTCCAGTCAGGAGAAGTGTATCTAGACGCACAGTCCAGTCAGGAGAAGTGTATCTAGACACACAGTCCAGTCAAGAGACGTTTATCTAGACGCACAGTCCAGTCAGGAGAAGTGTATCTAGATGCACAGTCCAGTCAGGAGAAGTGTATCTAGACACACAGTCCAGTCAGGAGAAGTGTATCTAGTCACACAATCCAGTCAAGAGATGTGTATCTAGATGCACAGTCCAGTCAGGAGAAGTGTATCTAGACGCACAGTCTAGTCAAGAGATGTGTATCTAGACACACAGTCCAGTCAGGAGATGTGTATCTAGACACACAGTCCAGTCAGGAGATGTGTATCTAGACACACAGTCCAGTCAGGAGACGTGTATCTAGTCACACAATCCAGTCAAGAGATGTGTATCTAGATGCACAGTCCAGTCAGGAGAAGTGTATCTAGACGCACAGTCTAGTCAGGAGAAGTGTATCTAGTCACACAATCCAGTCAAGAGATGTGTATCTAGATGCACAGTCCAGTCAGGAGATGTGTATCTAGACACACAGTCCAGTCAGGAGAAGTGTATCTAGTCACACGATCCAGTCAAGAGATGTGTATCTAGATGCACAGTCCAGTCAGGAGAAGTGTATCTAGACGCACAGTCTAGTCAAGAGATGTGTATCTAGATGCACAGTCCAGTCAGGAGAAGTGTATCTAGACGCACAGTCTAGTCAAGAGATGTGTATCTAGACACACAGTCCAGTCAGGAGACGTGTATCTAGACGCACAGTCCAGTCAGGAGAAGTGTATCTAGACGCACAGTCTAGTCAAGAGATGTGTATCTAGATGCACAGTCCAGTCAGGAGAAGTGTATCTAGACGCACAGTCTAGTCAAGAGATGTGTATCTAGACACACAGTCCAGTCAGGAGACGTGTATCTAGACGCACAGTCCAGTCAGGAGATGTGTATCTAGACACACAGTCCAGTCAGGAGAAGTGTATCTAGATGCACAGTCCAGTCAGGAGAAGTGTATCTAGACGCACAGTCCAGTCAGGAGAAGTGTATCTAGACACACAGTCCAGTCAGGAGAAGTGTATCTAGACACACAGTCCAGTCAGGAGAAGTGTATCTAGACACACAGTCCAGTCAAGAGATGTGTATCTAGACACACAGTCCAGTCAGGAGAAGTGTATCTAGACACACAGTCCAGTCAGGAGAAGTGTATCTAGATGCACAGTCCAGTCAGGAGAAGTGTATCTAGACACACAGTCCAGTCAGGAGACGTGTATCTAGACGCACAGTCCAGTCAGGAGACGTGTATCTAGACACACAGTCCAGTCAGGAGAAGTGTATCTAGACGCACAGTCCAGTCAGGAGAAGTGTATCTAGATGCACAGTCCAGTCAGGAGAAATGTATCTAGACACACAGTCCAGTCAGGAGAATTGTATCTAGACACACAGTCCAGTCAGGAGAAGTGTATCTAGACGCACAGTCCAGTCAGGAGAAGTGTATCTAGATGCACAGTCCAGTCAGGAGACGTGTATCTAGACACACAGTCCAGTCAAGATATGTGAATCTAGACACACAGTCCAGTCAGGAGAAGTGTATCTAGATGCACAGTCCAGTCAGGAGAAGTGTATCTAGACACACAGTCCAGTCAGGAGAAGTGTATCTAGATGCACAGTCCAGTCAGGAGAAGTGTATCTAGACACACAGTCCAGTCAGGAGACGTGTATCTAGACGCACAGTCCAGTCAGGAGACGTGTATCTAGACACACAGTCCAGTCAGGAGAAGTGTATCTAGACGCACAGTCCAGTCAGGAGAAGTGTATCTAGATGCACAGTCCAGTCAGGAGAAATGTATCTAGACACACAGTCCAGTCAGGAGAATTGTATCTAGACACACAGTCCAGTCAGGAGAAGTGTATCTAGACGCACAGTCCAGTCAGGAGAAGTGTATCTAGATGCACAGTCCAGTCAGGAGACGTGTATCTAGACGCACAGTCCAGTCAGGAGACGTGTATCTAGACACACAGTCCAGTCAGGAGATGTGTATATAGACGCACAGTCCAGTCAGGAGAAGTGTATCTAGACACACAGTCCAGTCAGGAGAAGTGTATCTAGACACACAGTCCAGTCAGGAGAAGTGTATCTAGACACACAGTCCAGTCAGGAGACGTGTATCTAGACGCACAGTCCAGTCAGGAGACGTGTATCTAGACACACGGTCCAGTCAGGAGACGTGTATCTAGACGCACAGTCCAGTCAGGAGAAGTGTATCTAGACGCACAGTCCAGTCAGGAGAAGTGTATCTAGACCCACAGTCCAGTCAGGAGAAGTGTATCTAGACGCACAGTCCAGTCAGGAGAAGTGTATCTAGACGCACAGTCCAGTCAGGAGAAATGTATCTAGACGCACAGTCCAGTCAGGAGAAGTGTATCTAGACACACAGTCCAGTCAGGAGAAGTGTATCTAGACATACAGTCCAGTCAAGATATGTGTATCTAGACACACAGTCCAGTCAGGAGAAGTGTATCTAGACACACAGTCCAGTCAGGAGAATTGTATCTAGACGCACAGTCCAGTCAGGAGAAGTGTATCTAGACACACAGTCCAGTCAAGAGATGTGTATCTAGACACACAGTCCAGTCAGGAGAAGTGTATCTAGACGCACAGTCCAGTCAGGAGAAGTGTATCTAGATACACAGTCCAGTCAGGAGAAGTGTATCTAGACGCACAGTCCAGTCAGGAAAAGTGTATCTAGACACACAGTCCAGTCAGGAGAAGTGTATCTAGACACACAGTCCAGTCAAGAGATGTGTATCTAGACACAGTCCAGTCAGGAGAAGTGTATCTAGACACACAGACCAGTCAGGAGAAGTGTATCTAGATACACAGTCCAGTCAGGAGAAGTGTATCTAGACGCACAGTCCAGTCAGGAGAAGTGTATCTAGACACACAGTCCAGTCAAGAGACGTTTATCTAGACGCACAGTCCAGTCAGGAGAAGTGTATCTAGATGCACAGTCCAGTCAGGAGAAGTGTATCTAGACACACAGTCCAGTCAGGAGAAGTGTATCTAGTCACACAATCCAGTCAAGAGATGTGTATCTAGATGCACAGTCCAGTCAGGAGAAGTGTATCTAGACGCACAGTCTAGTCAAGAGATGTGTATCTAGACACACAGTCCAGTCAGGAGATGTGTATCTAGACACACAGTCCAGTCAGGAGATGTGTATCTAGACACACAGTCCAGTCAGGAGACGTGTATCTAGTCACACAATCCAGTCAAGAGATGTGTATCTAGATGCACAGTCCAGTCAGGAGAAGTGTATCTAGACGCACAGTCTAGTCAGGAGAAGTGTATCTAGTCACACAATCCAGTCAAGAGATGTGTATCTAGATGCACAGTCCAGTCAGGAGATGTGTATCTAGACACACAGTCCAGTCAGGAGAAGTGTATCTAGTCACACGATCCAGTCAAGAGATGTGTATCTAGATGCACAGTCCAGTCAGGAGAAGTGTATCTAGACGCACAGTCTAGTCAAGAGATGTGTATCTAGATGCACAGTCCAGTCAGGAGAAGTGTATCTAGACGCACAGTCTAGTCAAGAGATGTGTATCTAGACACACAGTCCAGTCAGGAGACGTGTATCTAGACGCACAGTCCAGTCAGGAGATGTGTATCTAGACACACAGTCCAGTCAGGAGAAGTGTATCTAGATGCACAGTCCAGTCAGGAGAAGTGTATCTAGACGCACAGTCCAGTCAGGAGAAGTGTATCTAGACACACAGTCCAGTCAGGAGAAGTGTATCTAGACACACAGTCCAGTCAGGAGAAGTGTATCTAGACACACAGTCCAGTCAAGAGATGTGTATCTAGACACACAGTCCAGTCAGGAGAAGTGTATCTAGACACACAGTCCAGTCAGGAGAAGTGTATCTAGATGCACAGTCCAGTCAGGAGAAGTGTATCTAGACACACAGTCCAGTCAGGAGACGTGTATCTAGACGCACAGTCCAGTCAGGAGACGTGTATCTAGACACACAGTCCAGTCAGGAGAAGTGTATCTAGACGCACAGTCCAGTCAGGAGAAGTGTATCTAGATGCACAGTCCAGTCAGGAGAAATGTATCTAGACACACAGTCCAGTCAGGAGAATTGTATCTAGACACACAGTCCAGTCAGGAGAAGTGTATCTAGACGCACAGTCCAGTCAGGAGAAGTGTATCTAGATGCACAGTCCAGTCAGGAGACGTGTATCTAGACACACAGTCCAGTCAAGATATGTGAATCTAGACACACAGTCCAGTCAGGAGAAGTGTATCTAGATGCACAGTCCAGTCAGGAGAAGTGTATCTAGACACACAGTCCAGTCAGGAGAAGTGTATCTAGATGCACAGTCCAGTCAGGAGAAGTGTATCTAGACACACAGTCCAGTCAGGAGACGTGTATCTAGACGCACAGTCCAGTCAGGAGACGTGTATCTAGACACACAGTCCAGTCAGGAGAAGTGTATCTAGACGCACAGTCCAGTCAGGAGAAGTGTATCTAGATGCACAGTCCAGTCAGGAGAAATGTATCTAGACACACAGTCCAGTCAGGAGAATTGTATCTAGACACACAGTCCAGTCAGGAGAAGTGTATCTAGACGCACAGTCCAGTCAGGAGAAGTGTATCTAGATGCACAGTCCAGTCAGGAGACGTGTATCTAGACGCACAGTCCAGTCAGGAGACGTGTATCTAGACACACAGTCCAGTCAGGAGATGTGTATATAGACGCACAGTCCAGTCAGGAGAAGTGTATCTAGACACACAGTCCAGTCAGGAGAAGTGTATCTAGACACACAGTCCAGTCAGGAGAAGTGTATCTAGACACACAGTCCAGTCAGGAGAAGTGTATCTAGACACACAGTCCAGTCAAGATATGTGTATCTAGACACACAGTCCAGTCAGGAGAAGTGTATATAGACGCACAGTCCAGTCAGGAGAAGTGTATCTAGACGCACAGTCCAGTCAGGAGAAGTGTATCTAGACGCACAGTCCAGTCAGGAGACGTGTATCTAGACACACAGTCCAGTCAAGAGATGTGTATCTAGACACACAGTCCAGTCAGGAGAAGTGTATCTAGATGCACAGTCCAGTCAGGAGAAGTGTATCTAGACACACAGTCCAGTCAGGAGACGTGTATCTAGACGCACAGTCCAGTCAGGAGACGTGTATCTAGACACACAGTCCAGTCAGGAGAAGTGTATCTAGACACACAGTCCAGTCAGGAGAAGTGTATCTAGATGCACAGTCCAGTCAGGAGAAGTGTATCTAGACACACAGTCCAGTCAGGAGACGTGTATCTAGACGCACCGTCCAGTCAGGAGACGTGTATCTAGACACACAGTCCAGTCAGGAGACGTGTATCTAGACGCACAGTCCAGTCAGGAGAAGTGTATCTAGATGCACAGTCCAGTCAGGAGAAGTGTATCTAGACACACAGTCCAGTCAGGAGATGTGTATCTAGACGCACAGTCCAGTCAGGAGACGTGTATCTAGACACACAGTCCAGTCAGGAGAAGTGTATCTAGACACACAGTCCAGTCAGGAGAAGTGTATCTAGACGCACAGTCCAGTCAGGAGAAGTGTATCTAGACGCACAGTCCAGTCAGGAGACGTGTATCTAGACGCACAGTCCAGTCAGGAGACGTGTATCTAGACACACAGTCCAGTCAGGAGATGTGTATATAGACGCACAGTCCAGTCAGGAGAAGTGTATCTAGACACACAGTCCAGTCAGGAGAAGTGTATCTAGACACACAGTCCAGTCAGGAGAAGTGTATCTAGACACACAGTCCAGTCAGGAGAAGTGTATCTAGACACACAGTCCAGTCAAGATATGTGTATCTAGACACACAGTCCAGTCAGGAGAAGTGTATCTAGACGCACAGTCCAGTCAGGAGAAGTGTATCTAGACGCACAGTCCAGTCAGGAGACGTGTATCTAGACACACAGTCCAGTCAAGAGATGTGTATCTAGACACACAGTCCAGTCAGGAGAAGTGTATCTAGACGCACAGTCCAGTCAGGAGAAGTGTATCTAGACGCACAGTCCAGTCAGGAGAAGTGTATCTAGATGCACAGTCCAGTCAGGAGAAGTGTATCTAGACACACAGTCCAGTCAGGAGAAGTGTATCTAGACACACAGTCCAGTCAAGATATGTGTATCTAGACACACAGTCCAGTCAGGAGAAGTGTATCTAGACGCACAGTCCAGTCAGGAGAAGTGTATCTAGACGCACAGTCCAGTCAGGAGACGTGTATCTAGACGCACAGTCCAGTCAGGAGACGTGTATCTAGACACACAGTCCAGTCAGGAGATGTGTATATAGACGCACAGTCCAGTCAGGAGAAGTGTATCTAGACACACAGTCCAGTCAGGAGAAGTGTATCTAGACACACAGTCCAGTCAGGAGAAGTGTATCTAGACACACAGTCCAGTCAGGAGAAGTGTATCTAGACACACAGTCCAGTCAAGATATGTGTATCTAGACACACAGTCCAGTCAGGAGAAGTGTATCTAGACGCACAGTCCAGTCAGGAGAAGTGTATCTAGACGCACAGTCCAGTCAGGAGACGTGTATCTAGACACACAGTCCAGTCAAGAGATGTGTATCTAGACACACAGTCCAGTCAGGAGAAGTGTATCTAGATGCACAGTCCAGTCAGGAGAAGTGTATCTAGACACACAGTCCAGTCAGGAGAAGTGTATCTAGACGCACAGTCCAGTCAGGAGACGTGTATCTAGACGCACAGTCCAGTCAGGAGAAGTGTATCTAGACGCACAGTCCAGTCAGGAGACGTGTATCTAGACGCACAGTCCAGTCAGGAGACGTGTATCTAGACACACAGTCCAGTCAGGAGATGTGTATATAGACGCACAGTCCAGTCAGGAGAAGTGTATCTAGACACACAGTCCAGTCAGGAGAAGTGTATCTAGACACACAGTCCAGTCAGGAGAAGTGTATCTAGACACACAGTCCAGTCAGGAGAAGTGTATCTAGACACACAGTCCAGTCAGGAGAAGTGTATCTAGACACACAGTCCAGTCAAGATATGTGTATCTAGACACACAGTCCAGTCAGGAGAAGTGTATCTAGACGCACAGTCCAGTCAGGAGAAGTGTATCTAGACGCACAGTCCAGTCAGGAGACGTGTATCTAGACACACAGTCCAGTCAAGAGATGTGTATCTAGACACACAGTCCAGTCAGGAGAAGTGTATCTAGACGCACAGTCCAGTCAGGAGAAGTGTATCTAGACGCACAGTCCAGTCAGGAGAAGTGTATCTAGATGCACAGTCCAGTCAGGAGAAGTGTATCTAGACACACAGTCCAGTCAGGAGAAGTGTATCTAGACACACAGTCCAGTCAAGATATGTGTATCTAGACACACAGTCCAGTCAGGAGAAATGTATCTAGACGCACAGTCCAGTCAGGAGAAGTGTATCTAGACACACAGTCCAGTCAAGAGATGTGTATCTAGACACACAGTCCAGTCAGGAGAAGTGTATCTAGACACACAGTCCAGTCAGGAGAAGTGTATCTAGACACACAGTCCAGTCAAGATATGTGTATCTAGACACACAGTCCAGTCAGGAGAAATGTATCTAGACGCACAGTCCAGTCAGGAGAAGTGTATCTAGACACACAGTCCAGTCAAGAGATGTGTATCTAGACACACAGTCCAGTCAGGAGAAATGTATCTAGACACACAGTCCAGTCAGGAGAAGTGTATCTAGACACACAGTCCAGTCAAGATATGTGTATCTAGACACACAGTCCAGTCAGGAGAAGTGTATCTAGACGCACAGTCCAGTCAGGAGAAGTGTATCTAGACGCACAGTCCAGTCAGGAGAAGTGTATCTAGACGCACAGTCCAGTCAGGAGACGTGTATCTAGACACACAGTCCAGTCAAGAGATGTGTATCTAGACACACAGTCCAGTCAGGAGAAGTGTATCTAGACGCACAGTCCAGTCAGGAGAAGTGTATCTAGACACACAGTCCAGTCAGGAGACGTGTATCTAGACGCACAGTCCAGTCAGGAGACGTGTATCTAGACACACAGTCCAGTCAGGAGAAGTGTATCTAGACACACAGTCCAGTCAGGAGAAGTGTATCTAGATGCACAGTCCAGTCAGGAGAAGTGTATCTAGACACACAGTCCAGTCAGGAGACGTGTATCTAGACGCACCGTCCAGTCAGGAGACGTGTATCTAGACACACAGTCCAGTCAGGAGATGTGTATCTAGATGCACAGTCCAGTCAGGAGAAGTGTATCTAGATGCACAGTCCAGTCAGGAGAAGTGTATCTAGACACACAGTCCAGTCAGGAGACGTGTATCTAGACGCACAGTCCAGTCAGGAGACGTGTATCTAGACACACAGTCCAGTCAGGAGAAGTGTATCTAGACACACAGTCCAGTCAGGAGAAGTGTATCTAGACGCACAGTCCAGTCAGGAGAAGTGTATCTAGACGCACAGTCCAGTCAGGAGACGTGTATCTAGACGCACAGTCCAGTCAGGAGACGTGTATCTAGACACACAGTCCAGTCAGGAGATGTGTATATAGACGCACAGTCCAGTCAGGAGAAGTGTATCTAGACACACAGTCCAGTCAGGAGAAGTGTATCTAGACACACAGTCCAGTCAGGAGAAGTGTATCTAGACACACAGTCCAGTCAGGAGAAGTGTATCTAGACACACAGTCCAGTCAGGAGAAGTGTATCTAGACACACAGTCCAGTCAAGATATGTGTATCTAGACACACAGTCCAGTCAGGAGAAGTGTATCTAGACGCACAGTCCAGTCAGGAGAAGTGTATCTAGACGCACAGTCCAGTCAGGAGAAGTGTATCTAGACACACAGTCCAGTCAGGAGAAGTGTATCTAGACGCACAGTCCAGTCAGGAGAAGTGTATCTAGACACACAGTCCAGTCAGGAGAAGTGTATCTAGATGCACAGTCCAGTCAGGAGAAGTGTATCTAGACACACAGTCCAGTCAGGAGAAGTGTATCTAGACACACAGTCCAGTCAAGATATGTGTATCTAGACACACAGTCCAGTCAGGAGAAATGTATCTAGACGCACAGTCCAGTCAGGAGAAGTGTATCTAGACACACAGTCCAGTCAAGAGATGTGTATCTAGACACACAGTCCAGTCAGGAGAAGTGTATCTAGACACACAGTCCAGTCAGGAGAAGTGTATCTAGACGCACAGTCCAGTCAGGAGAAGTGTATCTAGACACACAGTCCAGTCAGGAGAAGTGTATCTAGACGCACAGTCCAGTCAGGAAAAGTGTATCTAGATGCACAGTCCAGTCAGGAGAAGTGTATCTAGACACACAGTCCAGTCAGGAGAAGTGTATCTAGACGCACAGTCCAGTCAGGAGAAGTGTATCTAGACGCACAGTCCAGTCAAGATATGTGTATCTAGACACACAGTCCAGTCAGGAGAAATGTATCTAGATGCACAGTCCAGTCAGGAGAAGTGTATCTAGACACACAGTCCAGTCAGGAGAAGTGTATCTAGACGCACAGTCCAGTCAGGAGAAGTGTATCTAGACACACAGTCCAGTCAGGAGAAATGTATCTAGACGCACAGTCCAGTCAGGAGAAATGTATCTAGACGCACAGTCCAGTCAGGAGAAGTGTATCTAGACACACAGTCCAGTCAAGATATGTGTATCTAGACACACAGTCCAGTCAGGAGAAATGTATCTAGACACACACTCCAGTCAGGAGAAGTGTATCTAGACGCACAGTCCAGTCAAGAGATGTGTATCTAGACACACAGTCCAGTCAAGATATGTGTATCTAGACACACATGTTTCAATATCCCTTGTTATCCAAGCACTTATTACAGAAACAACAAGAAGCACGTCTGACTTCACACGTTTACACTAGGAGGCCATGATCTTAAAGAGCCCGGATGTACGGGGATCAGTTATTGTACTGGACAGTGATATGATAGGGAGCGGTCATTACTTGATATTGCAACATCCCTTCTTCTTTAAGAGTCGAGGAGTCCATAGGAAACTTTGGCACAGTCCATGAGTCCATAGGAAACTTAGGCACACACTCCTAGATAATATCATAATTATCCTGGCATCGAAGTCAGTTTACATTATTTTGTTTGAATTAACGTTTAGGGTAGCATTAATTCATATTAATACAGCTATTAAATTATGAAGGCCTCAAATTAGCGTCCATGACCTTACTGGTCTGTAACAGAATAGAATGACTGTTAAATGAGGGTATCAACATATAATTGCTAAACTTGTGCACCATCTATACTCTATACAGTAAAATCTCTGAGATGTTTGGGCAACTTCACTGAACGGCCACTTCTGGTGGTAGTCAGTGGTGTAGTCTGTGCTTGCTTCATGGTGGTTGTCAGTCTGTCGGTCTTCATTGGGGTCACAGGTGGAGTCACAGGAGAAGACTTCTCATTACTCCTGTTACTGGTAGGACTGTTAGATGGCATAAGATGTTCTCTTGACATTAAATGTTTTCTGAATCTCTGTTCTCTTTCAACTTTGACAGGTGTTTGATTCAAAGTGTGTTGTTCAGCTGTTTTCCTCAAATGTACACGGTTACGTCGGAGTATTCCTGAAGGTGTGTCTACCTCATAGCTTCTCTCGTCAAGTCTCTTTAGCACTGTTCCCTTTTTCCATACTTTGTCATTCATAGTGAATGGCTTCATCCTAACAATATCACCTTCTTCTAGTAGCTTTAAATCTTTTGCTGATTTGTCAAAGGCTGACTTCTGTTTCTGCTGTTTCAGATGAAATCTTTCCCTTTCACCGTTCACTGTTCTCGGCTTCAGCAGAGTTTCACTTGTTGGAAGGAGAGTCTTCAATCGTCTGTTCATAAGTCGTTACACAGGACTAGAGCCGAGTCCCTGAGTTGGTGTATTTCTGTAGTCCAATATTGCCATATACTTTTGCTTTCCGTAGTAGTTTCTTTGCGGTCTTAACCGCAGACTCTGCCTTTCCATTGGCTTGATTGTTGTGATGACTTGAGGTTCAGTGCTCTAGGTCCCAATCAATGACAAATTTGTGAAACTCCTCTGCATAGAACTGAGGTCCGTTATCACTGACCAGCTGGTCCGGAATCCCATATCTGGCAAAGTGTGCCTTTAGTTTCTTGATAACTGTAGTAGACTTGGTGTCTGACAGGTAATCCACTTCCCAGAAGTTACTGTAGTAATCCATGGTTATCACGACCCGTGAAGATTCCGGGGTAGAATAGGTCTTCAGCAACCCATGCTTGCCATAAAAGGTGACTATCCTTGTCGTAAAAGGTGACTAACAGTATCGGGTGGTCAGACTCGCTGACTTGGTTGATGCATGTCATTGATCCCAATTGCGTGGATTGATGCTCATGATATTAATCACTGGAACAAACCAACCAACCAACCAACCAACCACGGTTATCAGATAGTCCTTATCATTAAGTGTGAACAAATCTGATGCCACTTTTTGCCATGGTCGTTCTGGTACTTCAGTGGTCTGTAGTGTCTCCTTCTGCTGGTCTGCCTGGTATTTGCAGCACAACTGATGTACTGTTTAATGTCGTCAGGCATGTGAGGCCAATACAAACCTTCTCTTGCACGTCGTAAATAACCTTTGATCCCTAGGTGAGAAGTATGGATCCTGGTTTTCATTGTAGTTATTAGGTTGTGAGGTATGAACAGCCTTTCTTCTCTGAATATGAGACCATTTTGTCCTGTGATCTTGCCTCTACAGTTGAAGTATGGGTATAACTCCATCAGCAAAGAGTCTCCCTCCTTTGGCCACCCACCTAACACGACTTGTTTGAGTTTCTGCAGAGTTTCGTCATTTTCAGTCTCTTCTCTGATCTGCTTGATCCTGTCATCTGTTATCGGCAAAAACTTTGCCATGTTCACCTGACTGAAAGGCTCTTCAATCTTTGGCTCTGTGCTTGGCAAATATGCTCTTGACAATGTGTCTGCCAAAACAACATCTCCACCTTTCTTGTACTTGATAGTGGCATCATACTGTTGCATAGCCAGAATCATAGACTGCAGGCGTCTAGGAGCACAGTTTAAGGGTTTGCTGGTTATTGCTTCTACTAGTTTGATCATTTTCGACTGTAACTTTCAATCTGTGCATATCTGGACTCAGCCGGTGTTAGGGCACGACTAGCATAGGCATTGGCTTGTCTTGTTGTAACAGCACAGCATCGAGTCCAGTGGAACTTGCATCACACTGCAGTGTCAGTTCTTCAGCTTCCGTAACCATTTTTTTCACTTCAGTGAAAGCTTTCTCATATGCCTCCATCCATGTCCAGTCCACGTCACTATGTGTTAATTCTCGAAGTGGTTGCATTACCCCTGACAGACGAGGTAAATATCTCGCAAGGTAGTTGACGAATCCTGAGAAGCGTTGAATGTCCTCAACATTCTGTGGTGCTGGCATTTCCAACACAGCCTTTATTTTCTGTGGGTCACACTTAAGTC
This sequence comes from Haliotis rufescens, assembly GCF_023055435.1. NCBI lineage: Eukaryota > Metazoa > Mollusca > Gastropoda > Lepetellida > Haliotidae > Haliotis > Haliotis rufescens. Next base: position 1,723,791 of record NW_025963979.1, read on the forward strand.
CCTGATCAGTGATGATGTGACCAAGAAAGGTAACCTCTTTTCTGCACAACTTAAGTTTCTCCTTCTTCAACTTGATACCAAGTTTCTGACAACGCTGCATAAGGCATTCCAGATTCTTGTCATGGTCAACCTGCGCTGTCATCTTGTCATACCCTGAACCATAGATCAGGATGTCATCCACAATACATTTGACACCTGGTAGTCCTTCCAAAGCTTGGTTTAAGCATTTCTGGAAGATTTCAGGGGATACACTAAGCCCGAATGGTAGTCTGGTCCATCTGTACTGACCAAACAGAGTTCCAAAAGTACACAGCAAACAGGATTCGAGATCAAGTTCAAGATGCCAAAATCCAGCAGACAAGTCACATGTACTGAAGACCTTCGCATTTGTCAGATCTGGCAACACTTCCTCGATCGTAGGCAGCTGATAATGCTCACAACGAAGTGCCTCATTTAAGCACTTGGGGTCAATACAAATTCTTATTCCCGCTGATTTCTTGGGTGCTAGAACTAACGAACTAACCCAATCTGTTGGTTCATCCACAGGTACCAAGACGCCTAGTTTCATAAGACGATTAAGTTCTTGTTTCAATTCCTCTCTGTGTGAGATAGGCACTCTGTTTTGATGTGAAACGCTTAGGGGTATTTCCGGATTCACCTGCAGGTGAACTTTGTCAGGCAAGGTCCCAAGTTCCCCTTCAATATTTTCAGAGTAAGTCTTAATGATAGTCTCAGAATTCCTCTCTTTGACTAATGTTGGTCCTGCCTGTGAAACTGAACAAACAGAAACAAAGTTGTCCACATTCACTGTTAGCAGTCCCATCTGCTGCACTGCTTTGGAGCCCAACAAAGGTACAAGATGATTTGTGTCATCGGACACAATATCAAATTCTACACTGTAAGCCTTCTTGTTTTGGGGTTTTTGAATCAGCAGTCTTGTTACACCAACATGGTGTACCAGTGAACCATTCCACATACAAAGCATTTTCGAAGTGGGTGTGACATCAGTATCAGCATTAAGTAATCTCAGTGGTCAAATGTTTACTGACGCTCCACAATCCAACTGGAATTTTACATTGGTATCATGCTCCACAATCATCTGAGCGAAAATATCTGAGCCGGCGTTCTTTCCAACCTGGCTGCAAACTTCAACATCCGGATCCAATGACACACTGCTGATCACCTCAAGACAATCATCTTCCTCTGCTCCACTGTCTTCATCATCTGAGACAGAGTGAATCTTGCTAACTTTGTTGTTACCATGTCGACAACATTGCTGATAATGATTCCCTTACACAGGGTACATGTCTTTCCATAGGCTGGCGTAAAAGGCGACTAACGGGATCGGGTGGTCAGGCTCGCTGACTTGGTTGATGCATGTCATCGATCCCAATTGCGTGGATTGATGCTCATGATATTAATCACTGGATTGTCTGGTCCAGACTCGATTATTTACGTCATATAGCTGGAATATTGCTGAGTGCGGTGTTAAACAACAAACCAACCAACCAAATCCATAGGCTGGACATTTGCGTCTGTCCATTATGTGTTTGTATCCACAAAACTTGCATATTTTCAAAGATCCTGCCATCTGTGACATGCTTAGCGCTTGTGTAGGTAGAGATTTACCATTCCTCTCTCTGTATTTATAAGACTTGTTTCCTGCTGAATGTCTGCTGACACGGTGTAAATCTTCAGAATTCATGGCTTTAATTCTTACATTGGTTGCTTCAGCACTTCTGCATTTTGCAACGCAAGATTTCAGTGACAGGTATTTTGACAGTATTTTGACAGTGATTTTTAGTTTCCTGTAAAAGCCTTTTCCTGGTGTTGGGGTCTCTGATCCCTGTCACTATTCTGTCCCTTAATAGTGATTCATGTAGACATTCACAAAAATTACAGCTCTTTGAGAGTGTGCGAATAGCTGCGAGGCATTCCTCAAAACTTTCTCCATCTGCCTGTACACAATTGTTCAAAATGTATTGTTCATATGTCTCATCAGTTTCTCCAATTGTGTGTTAATCAAACTTAATAGTAGTCACATCCCTGTGCTCTTCCAGCAAGAATTCCATTGCATTGTAGACTTCTAGTGCATCAGTTCCTATAGAATGCAATAAAGCAGCAGCTTGATAATTCATTGGGTTATCATCTAGTTGTGAGACAATCACAAAGTTCTCCAATTATCTGCCAAATCACCCGACATTTTCAGCGGCAGTGGAGGTGTCAAATCCGGCAACGGCATTCTCCTACCATGCGGTATCTGCGCGCCAACGTGGTCGTCATGTCCGCCCGGTTCATGTTCTTCCTGACCATCTATAATGTTCATGAGTTAGGAAATCGAATGTGAAAATCATGTGAAATGTTCATTAATTCACCAAAATGCACAATTAATCCAGAATAATCAAAATTCTGTAGTCGCAAACCACGTGCGATTCTGCCGAGGTCCGAGAAATACTCACTCGCTTGGTGAACTGTCCCATCCATGTAGGCACCAAACACTACTGACAGTGTCAATTCTAGCAGTAAACATCAACATCAAGTTAATTCCGCACCGCTGCTACCATGTTTCAATATCCCGTGTTATCCAAACACTAATTACAGAGACAACAAGAAGCACGTCTGACTGCACGCGTTTACTCTCGGAGGCCATGATCTTAAAAAGCCCGGATGTATGGGGATAAGTTATTGTACTGGACAGTGATATGATAGGGAGCAGTCATTACTTGATATTGCAACAACATAGTCCAGTCAAGATATGTGTATCTAGAGACACAGTCCAGTCAGGAGATGGGTATCTAGACACATAGTCCAGTCAAGATATGTGTATCTAGACACACAGTCCAGTCAGGAGATGTGTATCTAGACACACAGTCCACTCAGGAGATGTGTATCTAGAGACACAGTCCAGTCAGGAGATGAGTATCTAGATACACAGTCCAGACAACGTATGTCTATCTAGACACACAGTCCAGTCAGGAGAAGTGTATCTAGACACACAGTCCAGTCAGGAGAAGTGTATCTAGACACACAGTCCAGTCAGGAGAAGTGTATCTAGACACACAGTCCAGTCAGGAGAAGTGTATCTAGACACACAGTCCAGTCAGGAGAAGTGTATCTAGACACACAGTCCAGTCAGGAGAAGTGTATCTAGACGCACAGTCCAGTCAGGAGAAGTGTACCTAGACACACAGTCCAGTCAGGAGAAGTGTATCTAGACGCACAGTCCAGTCAGGAGAAGTGTATCTAGACACACAGTCCAGTCAGGAGAAGTGTATCTAGACACACAGTCCAGTCAGGAGAAGTGTATCTAGACGCACAGTCCAGTCAGGAGACGTGTATCTAGACACACAGTCCAGTCAGGAGAAGTGTATCTAGACACACAGTCCAGTCAGGAGAAGTGTACCTAGACACACAGTCCAGTCAGGAGAAGTGTATCTAGACACACAGTCCAGTCAGGAGAAGTGTATCTAGACGCACAGTCCAGTCAGGAGAAGTGTATCTAGACACACAGTCCAGTCAGGAGAAGTGTATCTAGACACACAGTCCAGTCAGGAGAAGTGTATCTAGACACACAGTCCAGTCAGGAGAAGTGTACCTAGACACACAGTCCAGTCAGGAGAAGTGTATCTAGACGCACAGTCCAGTCAGGAGATGTGTATCTAGACACACAGTCCAGTCAGGAGAAGTGTATCTAGATACACAGTCCAGTCAGGAGAAGTGTATCTAGACACACAGTCCAGTCAGGAGAAGTGTATCTAGACACACAGTCCAGTCAGGAGAAGTGTATCTAGACACACAGTCCAGTCAAGAGATGTGTATCTAGACACACAGTCCAGTCAGGAGAAGTGTATCTAGACACACAGTCCAGTCAGGAGTTTATCTAGACACACAGTGGGGGCACGGGTGGCCCAGTCGTCTAAGGCGCCACGATTCGCTGTGCAGAGTTGCGTCCCTTGGGCACGCCAGAAACCTATGATTGTGGGTTTGAATCCCGGTTCGCCCCAATTATGTTTGTAGGTTTGTCAGCACCATACCCGTGCTCGTGGGTTTCACCGAAGTGGTAAACGTCTTAGACCTGCATCACTTCAGGCTTTCCTCCCACATTAAGCTGACACGCCGTGATATAACTGGAATAATGTTAAAAGCAGCGTAAAACCCAACTCACTCACTCACACTAGACACACAGTCCAGTCAAGAGATGTGTATCTAGACACACAGTCCAGTCAACGTATGTGTATCTAGACACACAGTCCAGTCAGGAGTTTATCTAGACACACAGTCCAGTCAAGAGATGTGTATCTAGATACACGGTCGAGTAAACGCATGTGTATCTAGACCAGGGGTCCGGAAAATTTAAAATCCCAATCGGACATTTGCATTTAGGCCACGCCCCCTTCAAATAGCGTATTTTAGTACGACTTTTCACACACATTACAAGTTTACGTATTCATAATATGATGAATTATGAATTGTTTCACCGGACAATTAATAACAAACAATATCATTTTAGATTTACATGGAAAAAATATGTTTGTTTCTGTGATAATAACGATCTGTTAACGTAGTGAACGGTCAAATTAATATTCATGAGTTATATTCATGAGTCTGCTCAAGTGTACGCGTTGTAACATTTGGATTGAGACTATTATCCCATATTTGGTTATCACGTGACCTCCGGGAAAAGTTTTTTTTTAAACTAAAGATTTTTTTAAAAACAAGACAGATAATTTAATCACAAATACTAAAATATCGTTGATAGCAATAGTTATTTAAATACTTTTTTCATCTGTACTTAATTATTGACCATAAAAAAATTGGATATCGATCGTCCGAGAAAGCAAATGGCGGTCAATCAAGATTCAATATACGACTAGCTACTGAAAACAATAAAATCTGCAAATCCTCATTGTATGTCAACCAAGTGAAAGTCGTTAGCCACGACTTAAAAAATGATCGTCCAGACTTTGAGGGTTTGGCAGATCCGCTCGACTAATCTGCATCGGTCGACTGGCTGTCGTCACGCTTTCGCTTCTTGTCTGAGGTTACGTATCGTAGCATTATGAGGATAATGAGGTACATCGATGATGCAAGGTATTAATGTACAGTTGTAAACACCTTTCACTCAAATTAACAAGATGTTCTCAGTAATTAATCCTCGATTAATCAGTGTCAACTCAGTTTATTGCCTATTACAGTGATTGACCGATTGGACTATCATGTAGGTACGATGTATTTACAGCAATCAAAACAAACAAAGCTTGTCAGTGTAGTTAATCTTCATTGTGTTGCAACTGCAGACAGAAACTGCTCAGTCCTAACTGTTGATCATGTCCGGTCAAAATTTAAGAATGTCTGGACAATACTTTTTAAAATGTCCGGTAAGCAATATTTTAAAACGGACATTTGAGATTCCCAATCGGACATGTCCGGCGCATATGACGGTTTCCGGACCCCTGATCTAGACACACAGTCCAGTCAGGAGAAGTGTATCTAGACACACAGTCCAGTCAGGAGAAGTGTATCTAGACACACAGTCCAGTCAGGAGAAGTGTATCTAGACACACAGTCCAGTCAGGAGAAGTGTATCTAGACACACAGTCCAGTCAGGAGATGAGTATCTAGATACACAGTCCACTCAGGAGATGTGTATCTAGACACACAGTCAAGTCAGGAGATGTGTATCTAGATACACAGTCCAGTCAGGAGTTTATCTAGACACACAGTCCAGTCAGGAGTTTATCTAGACACACAGTCAAGTCAAAGGATGTGTATCTAGACACACAGTCCAGTCAGGAGTTTATCTAGACACACAGTCCAGTCAAGAGATGTGTATCTAGACACACAGTCCAGTCAGGAGAAGTGTACACAGTCTAGTCAGGAGAAGTGTATCTAGACACACAGTCCAGTCAGGAGAAGTGTATCTAGACACACAGTCCAGTCAGGAGAAGTCTATCTAGACACACAGTCCAGTCAGGAGAAGTGTATCTAGACACACAGTCCAGTCAGGAGAAGTGTATCTAGACGCACAGTCCCGTCAGGAGAAGTGTATCTAGACACACAGTCCAGTCAAGAGATGTATATCTAGATACACAGTCCAGTCAAGAGATGTGTATCTAGACACACAGTCCAGTCAGGAGATGTGTATCTAGACACAGAGTCCAGTCAGGAGATGTGTATCTAGACACACAGTCCAGTCAAGAGATGTGTATCTAGACACACAGTCCAGTCAGGATATGTGTATCTAGACACACAGTTCAGTCAGGAGAAGTGTATCTAGACACACAGTCCAGTCAGGAGATGTGTATCTAGACACACAGTCCCGCCAAGAGATGTGTATCTAGACACACAGTCCAGTCAGGATATGTGTATCTAGACACACAGTCCAGTCAGGAGTAGTGTATCTAGACACACAGTCCAGTCAGGAGAAGTGTTCTTAGATACACAGTCCAGTCAGGATAAGTGTATCTAGACACACAGTCCAGTCAAGAGATGTGTATCTAGACATACAGTCCAGTCAAGAGAAGTGTATCTAGATACACACTCCAGTCAAGAGATGTGTATCTAGACACACAGTCCAGTCAAGAGATGTGTATCTAGACACACAGTCCAGTCAAGAGATGTGTATCTAGACACACAGTCCAGTCAAGAGATGTGTATCTAGACACACAGTCCAGTCAGGAGATGTGTATCTAGACACACAGTCCAGTCAGGAGAAGTGTATCTAGACACACAGTCCAGTCAGAAGATGTGTATCTAGACACGCAGTCCAGTCAGGAGAAGTGTATCTAGACACACAGTCCAGTCAGGAGAAGTGTATCTAGACACACAGTCCAGTCAGGAGATGTGTATCTAGACACGCAGTCCAGTCAGGAGAAGTGTATCTAGACACACAGTCCAGTCAGAAGATGTGTATCTAGACACACAGTCCAGTCAGGAGAAGTGTATCTAGACACACAGTCCAGTCAGAAGATGTGTATCTAGACACACAGTCCAGTCAGGAGAAGTGTATCTAGACACACAGTCCAGTCAGGAGATGTGTATCTAGACACACAGTCCAGTCAGGAGATGTGTATCTAGACACACAGTCCAGTCAGGAGAAGTGTATCTAGACACACAGTCCAGTCAGGAGATGTGTATCTAGACACACAGTCCAGTCAGGAGATGTGTATCTAGACACACAGTCCAGTCAGGAGAAGTGTATCTAGACACACAGTCCAGTCAGGAGAAGTGTATCTAGACACACAGTCCAGTCAGGAGAAGTGTATCTAGACACACAGTCCAGTCAGGAGAAGTGTATCTAGATACACAGTCCAGTCAAGAGATGTGTATCTAGACACACAATCCAGTCAGGAGAAGTGTATCTAGACACACAGTCCAGTCAGGAGAAGTGTATCTAGATACACAGTCCAGTCAAGAGATGTGTATCTAGATACACAGTACAGTCAGGAGAAGTGTATCTAGACGCACAGTCCAGTCAGGAGAAGTGTATCTAGACACACAGTCCAGTCAGGAGACGTGTATCTAGACACACAGTCCAGTCAGGAGAAGTGTATCTAGACACACAGTCCAGTCAGGAGACGTGTATCTAGACACACAGTCCAGTTCAGGAGAAGTGTATCTAGACACACAGTCCAGTTCAGGAGAAGTGTATCTAGACACACAGTCCAGTCAGGAGATGTGTATCTAGACACACAGTCCAGTCAGGAGAAGTGTATCTAGACACACAGTCCAGTCAGGAGAAGTGTATCTAGACACACAGTCCAGTCAGGATATGTGTAGAGTCTGTTTTTCACCATGACATCATACTATTCACATGGGAGCAGCCCCAGTCTATTTTGTCTCTTTAATTTACTTATTATGTACTGTTCTATGTCTGGGTATATATGACATATTAAGCCATAAATTATTGTTTGTTTCAGAAAAAAAATCAAAAGAGGCTGAACAAAAGATGCGTGAATTAGCCCGCAAGGCTCGTGAAGAATATAAAGAATCAATGAAGAGGACAAATCAACTCATACAGGCAGCAAGAGCATTTTCTGATAGAGGCAAAGCAGGCAGTCACACTGAAAGACCACCTGTGCCTCCAAAGTAAATGTCAATGATTTCTTAATCTGATACAGCTTATTGCAAATTCCCTATCTCTTTGATCCAATAACACAGAACCCAAAATGTGCATCTCGGTAATATGTTTTGGGGGTAACAGAAATGTTGACAATGTGAGACTCTTTCAGGCGACTAGGTGGACAGTAGATGTCATGAAGAGGTCATTGCAGAAGGGTTGTCATAGCCATAGCTGTTCCACACCACTGTGGTGACTACTGTATGTTCTACTAGTATTAACATGTTTTATCAATTTGAGCACATTTGAGAGCTTTGGCGTTCTCCAAGTTCTTGCTGTCATCTAGATTATTTTCCCCTGCAAGGAGGCAGTCACCGATACTAGCCTACATGATGCTGTCTTCTACTAATCTTCTATGGCCTCTTATTGCTACACAGTGCTACTGCACTGTCTGCTGTCCTGGGATAAAAAGATTTATTTATTGTGCCCAGTCCTATAGTGAATGAGTATGGTAATATGTTGCTTTAAGCAATATTCCAGCAATATCACGGAAGGGGACACTAGCAATGGGCTTCACACATTTTTTCCATGTGGGGCATTGGATCCAGGGATCCAAGCAAACGCTTAACCTTTAGGCTTCCCCCCAGTCCTAAAAGAAGACAAAGGAAATGTTTGTGAACTAAAGAAGTTTGCAACATGGTATATCAGGATAAGAAATAATTTACATTCCCTCGTCTAAAGGTTTGGCGTGGCTTGCAGATAATGGAAAAGTGAGGGTTCCAGGGAACTTGGACCTGGTGGAGAGGCATGGTTCTTTTTTTGTTCTGTGTTAAGGGATTGAAGAGAGGGAATTTGCAATATGTTGTATCAGGATAAGTATATTAATATCTTAATATCTTAATATATTCATATTTTTAAACTTATCTCACACTTTGCATTTCTCCCTTCTTCTTCAATCATATGTGGGAAAGTGCTTGAATCATGTTTCAAGCTGCTAAAACTAAAAATAGCCACCCAAGCCCCCCCCTGCATCTCCATGGTTACGTCCAAAAGCTAGGTCAATTACGTGCCTCTCGTGCACGCTGTGCCTGCTTGAACTGACCACGTGTGCGCCTCTACCAATTCATTCTCTTTCTCATCGCCACCGTGTGGTGACATGTTTGAAAACATCACAGAATTATTGTCCTTCGCCAGTTTGTTCGAGTATCTTAAATAGAAAAATATGGGAAAGAAGGACGATCAACGTCCTGCTTGTAAAGAATGCAGACGTACCTATTCCACGTCGGATCCCCACTCATTATGTTGCGACTGTCGGGGACAGTGCACCCTGGGTTCCCGATGTGCGGAATGTCATTCCCTAACTAACTTGGCTTTTAAAGTTTATCTGCAATGTTTTCGTCGTCGTATTGCCAATCAGCGTTCCAAAGCCAGGGATTCCAAAGCTAGTACCAGCTCATCATGCCTTAAAGACAATCCTATCGAACCTGTAATTTCTGTCACAGACGACACCATCTCAGACAGTTTCTGTACAGACGACTTGTCCTCTCTCGACCTGTCTACAACTCCAAAGCAAGATATGCAGGTCGATGTGCGCTCGGTCAGTCTGATCTCGGGTCCTGCTCTCTTTATACCAGCGACAGATTTCTCCAGTCCTTTCAAAGTCCCTCTCTTGGATTCGGCTAGCTCTGCACCCCCCCCTGGGGGCTAGAGATACGGTCGTCATTACGACTACAATCGCTCATCCATTCCTACAAATTAGCCGACCAAGCTGCTCGTTTTCGGCCTCCTTCGTGGGACCTAAACGTTATTCTTCAACACCTGGTTTCCGGTGATTACGAACCACTGACGGAGAAGGATTTCGAGACAGTTACGCTGAAGTTTTTTTGTTGGCTTGAGCCACTGCCGCACGGGTTAGTGAAATTCATGCTTTGGATGTCACTAGGGTCCAGTTTGACAGATCCGGAAGTGGCTAAGCGTTCCTGGGGCTTCGTTGGGATTTTGTGGCAAAGAACCAACTTCCTGGACAACTGGACCGGCTATTTACGATTCCCCCGCTCTCGGCTATTTTGGGATCGAACGACCATGAAGACCTCTCTTTGTGCCCGGTTCTAGCGCTTCGAATATATCTCGATGCGTCGCACCTCCACAGACGTTCCCGGAAGAGACTTCATCCCATTGTCAACCGCGTCTACATCTACATCTACATCCTTCTGGCTCCGCTCCATCATTCTGCGAGCGTATACTTTCGCTGGGCTGCCTCCACCTACAACATCCAATCCTCACGAGACTCATGTGGTTGCTTCCACCTTGGCCCTCCAAAGTAACTGCACCCTTTTAACCATCATGGAAGGGTGCTTTTGGAAGTTTGATTGTTTGGGTTTCCCAGATTGAGTCCCTTTTGGAGGGTGGATTAGCTCATCTGTAGAGACTTTTTAGTCTTAATTTACGATTCACCATTCGGTGCGGCCGATCAAAACAAAACAAAACAAACACAACAACGAAAAAGATTGGTGTCCCGAACCTTTATTCCGCTCACCTCTGCCTAAGGCATCTGTGATGTAGGGTTTTGGTTCGAAGGTCCATTGCTATGGAATACTGTCGATCGTTCCTCTTCTCGTTTTTGGTACGCTTCATACACTCGAACATGTTTGATAACCATGACAAAGCGTTAAAAGAGTTACCAAACCTAGCGCACTCTATGGTCCGTGGGAGATAGTTTCTGTAGTTTGTTTGAAGAACCGATGCCCTTCCAGGATCGATTTCAAGTCGTCTGCCATTTCGCTTATGCGTTTACAGCTACGCGGTCGTTCAATATGTACGATGACATACGGGAAAAAACGTTCGGCATGTATACCAGATCTCATGCTGTTTCGTTTGAGTAACGTATCGGGATCATTAAGACTGATTGATCGTGTGTATTTTTTCCCGCTCACGAGTTCATGTCTTTAGACGCTAGAAAGTTTTTTAAAATTCTGAAACAAATTCAAAATTACACTGTCTAGAACCAGCTTCCTCGTGCATATCTCATGGTTGTAGTCTATACAGGCTAGGGTATCTGCGGCCCACCATCCAACCGTGGGATAAAATGCAAAGTGTGAGAAAGGATAAGTTTAAAAAGTTGGAAATTTTAGTATAAATTGTATATTTATATACTTATCCTATCTCACACCTCACATGCGATAGGCCCACCCGACCATCCCCGCATCTCATTTACTCTAGCCTATTAAGCTCTGCGAAAGAGAATGAATTGGTAGAGGCGCACACGTGGTCAGTTCAAACAGGCACGGTGTGCACGAGAGGCACGTAATTGACCTAGCTTTTGGACGTAACCATGGAGATGCAGGGGGGGGGGGCTTGGGTGGCTATTTTTAGTTTTAGAAGCTGGCAACATAATTCAAGCACGTTCCCACATAGGATCGAAGAAGAAGGGAGAAATGCAAAGTGTGAGATAGGATAAGTATATAAATATATGATTTATACTAAAATTTCCAAATTTATTTAATTTTAAGACAATATTGTTGTGGATAGCCACCTAAGTTGTCTTTAAGCTTCGGTTAATTAGGTTGCTGTCTACATGTTTGAAACTAAATAACACAAGTCATGTGATTACCTCTATCTATCTCACAGTAAACAATGTGAACATTGCTGTAAGTTTTATGGATAAGTTTGGAAGTGTTGCATGTTTGAATGTGTATGCTGAGTTAAGTAACATGTTTTCAATTAGAGTATGTAGCATGTCCAGGAATACTATGAGAGCCCATGTCCTACAGAAGCATGCTTACTTGTTATACAGTTACTTACATTTTGTGAATTGTTACAGAAAGCACCTAACAAACAGGTCGTCTATAAAGAGGTGGACAAACCGACCGTCTCGGCCACCTGGTCGTGCAGCAGTCGTTGCCTGGTTCCAGCTGGAGGAGAGGCCTCGCGGTGCAGGTCTTGACAGAGACAACAAGATAGCAACATGGTTCCATGGTCAGTTCACACCTTAGTTAGCAGCCTGGTAGGATCAACTTGGATTTGTTACAACTGCCATGTCAGCAAGTGAAACATGTCTCGCTGTAGAGTCGTGATCGTTTAGTTCGGATAGAATATGCTCACTTCTTCTGAAAAAATTATAACAATATAGTAACGGCCATAAATTATATTAATTATATATAAATATTACATGTAGTATCATATGACAAATAAACACAATTAAAACAGTTTTTACACATGTACCTAACATAGACATTACTCCTCCACCACATAACATACAATATAAGGTTACAATTGTACCAATGATAAGGTTACATGAACAATATACACAAAGACCAAATATAAGATAGGTACGCATTAAATTGCAATGAATAATGAAGAACGAAGTCTGGTTTATTTTACGATAAAACATGTTCTATCATCAAGTTATTTTTTAGGGTGATGTGTCAATTGAGTTGTTCCCATAAATGTAGCTGGACAGCGCAGATAAATGAAATGGCCAAACAATTGCACCCAAAAGTGGGAAAGATAAGACAATTAGTATTGGGAGAAAAGGTACAGATAATTGACGTGACAATTATGAGAATATTAAACTTTAAAAAATGAAGTTGTCAGACATTGCTGAGGTCAGATTGTATTCAGGGAGTCATCATTATTTAAATACAGGTAAATGTTTTTAAAGCTTGTACAATTTATTGACATCCTTAAAAATACTGTTCAAAATCTTGATATCTCATATAAGAAATAAATGACTCATGGTCATTGTTTATCGTACAATAAAACACTGCAGGGAGAATAAATTTGTTGTTTATTCCTTAAATAAGATAGTTATTACTTGATAATGAACCATACCTATTTGTAGAATTGAGCCTTATGAGAAAACATGGTGCCTGGATCTAGACAATCGTCGTCATCGCCCATGTTTAACGAACCTATTGGTTTGAGAAGTTGTGACAGTCCAGATGAGGATTGTCGGACCATTCATCACTCTACGTCATTTGATGGCAGGCGTGACGATAGTCAGGATCAGGATCGGGAGCAAGCATATCTTCGTCCAGAGAAGAGCAGGAGCAAGTGTAGAGGAGGGATCGATCACTGGATCAGCAGGATTGTCCTCACATACCTGCTTCATGGGATCACCGGACTCAGTTATCTCCGTTCACTCAGTCTGATATTTAAGCTTAGGTGCAGGCCATGTCTACAGCTCTTGGTGAACGTGGCTTGCATCCTGACATGACACTCAATCCATGTGTTGCTTCTATGTGGTACAATCACTTTCACTGTGGACTCGTTCAGCTGATGTTGAACCTACACCGACTGTACAACCACATGAATCTGAGGACAACACAGATCAGCCCCTACAGGATTCGGAGACTCTTGATGCACCGATCACACCTGCTGATAGGTACAACAGTGTCAAGTTGGGCCTTCAACAAGGCCTTTCAGACGAAGCTTGTCATTCATGTTTCTTCATGTCATCTCAGAAAACAGAGACACTCACCTTACCTCTTGGTTTGAGCAGGAACTTGGACACAGCCTTTTCTCACTTTAGAAAAAATCTTAAGGACAGTGTTTGCAATATGCACCTGCCCGTAGGCAATTTAGGTGACAATTTATTTGTCACAATATGCTGCAGGACTTGAAGAGTTTAGTCAAGGCCTGCAGCTTCTCAAGTATTAATTCCAAATTGATAAACTGCAGTCCTGTAGAGTAAGGTTAGATCTAAAGCCAAAAGATGCAATAGCGAAGGCCAAACTAACTCTTTATCTGAAAGATACTTACGTGTATATGAACACAGCAGCAATCAAATCAAAAGTGTAAAAATCAAACACCTACCCTACTCACACATTTGAGCCCACAGAGGGACAGGTCAGCTGAAATTGCCAAGAAAGAACACTTAAAGCAACAACAAGAACTAAATTTTTGAAATGTGATGAAAATGCTACATTATTATTCAGCATCATGTGTGGAATTAAACCATCTAGTTGGGCACTGTGTAGAATTAAACCATATAGTTGTGCACTGTGTAGAATAAACCATCTAGTTGTGCACTGTGTAGAATTAAACCATCTAGTTGTGCTCTGTGTAGGGTTAAACCATCTAGTTGTGCACTGTGTAGAATAAACCATCTAGTTGGGCACTGTGTAGAATAAACCATCTAGGTGTGCACTGTGTAGAAATAAACCATCTAGTTGTGCTCTGTGTAGAGTTAAACCATCTAGTTGTGCACTGTGTAGAATAAACCATCTAGTTGTGCACTGTGTAGAACTAAACCATCTAGTTGTACACTGTGTAGAATTAAACCATCTAGTTGTACACTGTGTAGAATTAAACCATCTAGTTGTGAACTGTGTAGAATTAAACCATCTAGTTGTGAACTGTGTAGAATTAAACCATCTAGTTGGGCACTGTGTAGAATTAAACCATCTAGTTGTACACTGTATAGTTAAACCATCTAGTTGTGCACTGTGTAGAGTTAAACCATCTAGTTGTGCACTGTGTAGAGTTAAACCATCTAGTTTTGCACTGTGTAGAGTTCAACCATCTAGTTGTACACTGTGTAGAGTTAAACCATTTAGTTGTACACTGTATACTTAAACCATCTAGTTGTGCACTGTGTACAATAAACCATCTAGTTGTGCACTGTGTAGAGTTAAACCATCTAGTTGTGCACTGTGTAGAGTTAAACCATCTAGTTATACACATTGTAGAGTTAAACCATCTACTTGTACACATTGTAGAGTTAAACCATCTAGTTGTACACTGTGTAGAATTAAACCATCTAGTTGTGCATTGTGTAGAGTTAAACCATCTAGTTGTACACATTGTAGAGTAAAACCATCTAGTTGTACACTGTAGAGTTAAACCATCTAGTTGTACACATTGTAGAGTTAAACCATCTCGTTGTGGACTCTGTGTAGTTAAACCATCTAGTTGTGCACTGTGTATAATTAAACCATCTAGTTGTGCACTGTGTAGAATAAACCATCTAGTTGTGCACTCTGTAGAGTCAAACCATCTAGTTTTGTACTGTGTATAATTCAACCATCTAGTTGTGCACTGTGTAGAGTTAAACCATCTTGTTGTGCACTGTGTAGAATAAAGCCATCTAGTTGTACACTGTATACTTAAACCATCTAGGTGTGCACTGTGTAGAGTTAAACCATCTAGTTGTGCACTGTGTAGAGTTAAACCATCTCGTTGTACACTGTGTAGAGTTAAACCATCTAGTTGTGCTCTGTGTAGAGTTAAACCATTTAGTTTTGCACTGTGTAGAATTAAACCATCTAGTTGTGCACTCTGTAGAGTTAAACCATTTAGTTGTGCACTGTGTAGAATTAAACTCTCTAGTTGTGCACTGTGTAGAATAAACCATCTACTTGTGTACTGTGTAGAGTCAAACCATCTAGTTGTGCTCTGTGTAGAGTTAAACCATCTAGTTGTGCACTGTGTAGAGTTAAACCATCTAGTTGTGCACTGTGTAGAGTTAAACTATCTAGTTGTACACTGTATAGTTAAACCATCTAGTTGTGCTCTGTGTAGAGTTAAACCATTTAGTTTTGCACTGTGTAGAATTAAACGATCTAGTTGTGCACTCTGTAGAGTTAAACCATTTAGTTCTGCACTGTGTAGAATTAAACCCTCTAGTTGTGCACTCTGTAGAGTCAAACCATCTAGTTGTGCACTGTGTAGAATTAAACCATCTAGTTGTGCACTGTGTAGAGATAAACCATCTAATTGTGTAATGTGTAGAGTTAAACCATCTACTTTTACACTGTAGAGTTAAACCATCTAGTTGTACACATTTTAGAGTTAAACCATCTAGTTGTACACATTGTAGAGTTAAACCATCTAGTTGTACACATTGTAGAGTAAAACCATCTAGTTGTACACATTGTAGAGTTAAACCATCTAGTTGTACACATTGTAGAGTTAAACCATCTAGTTGTACACTGTAGCACTAAACCATCTAGCTGTACACTGTGTAGAATTAAACCATCTAGTTGTACACTGTGTAGAGTTAAACAATCTACTTGTACACTGTGTAGAGTTAAACCATCCAGTTGTGTACTGTGTAGAGTTAAACCATCTAGTTATGTACTGTGTAGAGTTAAACCATCTACTTGTACACTGTGTAGAGTTAAACTATGTAGTTGTGCTCTGTGTAGAGTTAAACCATCTGCTTGTACACTGTGTAGAGTTAAACCATCTACTTGTACACTGTGTAGAGTTAAACCATCCAGTTGTGTACTGTGTAGAGTCAAACCATCTAGTTGTGTACTGTGTATAGTCAAACCATCTAGTTGTGCACTGTGTAGAATAAACCATCTAGTTGTGCACTGTATAGAGTTAAACCATCTAGTTGTACACTGTATAGTTAAACCATCTAGTTGTGTACTGTGTATAGTCAAACCATCTATTTGTTTACTGTGTATAATTAAACCATCCAGTTGTGCACTGTGTAGAATAAACCATCTAGTTGTGCTCTGTGTAGTTAAACCATCTAGTTGTGCACTGTGTAGAATTAAACCATCTAGTTGTGCACTCTGTAGAGTTAAACCATTTACTTGTGCACTGTGTAGAATTAAACCATCTACTTTTAAACTGTGAAGAGTTAAACCATCTAGTCGTACACTGTAGAATTAAACCATCTAGTTGTACACTGTATAGAGTTAAACCATCTGGTTGTACACTGTGTAGAGTTAAACCATCTAGCTGTACACATTGTAGAGTAAAACCATCTAGTTGTGCACTGTGTAGAGTTAAACCATCTACTTGTGCACTGTGTAGAATTAAACCATCTAGTTGTACACTGTGTAGAGTTAAACCATCTAGTTGTGCTCTGTGTAGAGTTAAACCATCTGCTTGTACACTGTGTAGAGTTAAACCATTTAGTTGTGCACTGTGTAGAATTAAACTATCTACTTTTAAACTGTGTAGTTAAACCATCTAGTTGTACACTGTGTCAAGTTAAACCATCTAGTTGTGTACTGTGTAGAGTTAAACCATCTAGTTGTGCACTCTGTAGAGTTAAACCATTTAGTTGTGCACTGTGTAGAATTAAACCATCTACTTTTAAACTGTGTAGAGTTAAACCATCTAGTCGTACACTGTGTAGAATTAAACCATCTAGTTGTACACTGTATAGAGTTAAACCATCTGGTTGTACACATTGTAGAGTTAAACCATCTAGCTGTACACATTGTAGAGTAAAACCATCTAGTTGTGCACTGTGTAGAGTTAAACCATCTACTTGTGCACTGTATAGAGTTAAACCATCTAGTTGTACACTGTATAGAGTTAAACCATCTAGTTGTGCTCTGTGTAGAGTTAAACCATCTACTTGTACACTATGTAGAGTTAAACCATCTAGTTGTGCTCTGTGTAGAGTTAAACCATCTGAGTGTACACTGTGTAGAGTTAAACCATTTAGTTGTGCACTGTGTAGAATTAAACTATCTACTTTTAAACTGTGTAGAGTTAAACCATCTAGTTGTACACTGTGTCAAGTTAAACCATCTAGTTGTGTACTGTGTAGAGTTAAACCATCTACTTGTACACTGTGTAGAGTTAAACCATCCAGTTGTGTACTGTGTAGAGTTAAACCATCTAGTTATGTACTGTGTAGAGTTAAACCATCTACTTGTACACTGTAGAGTTAAACCATTTAGTTGTACACATTGTAGAGTTAAACCATCTAGTTGTACACATTTTAGAGTTAAACCATCTAGTTGTACACATTGTAGAGTTAAACCATCTAGTTGTACACATTGTAGAGTAAAACCATCTAGCTGTACACATTGTAGAGTAAAACCATCTAGTTGAACACATTGTAGAGTTAAACCATCTAGTTGTACACATTGTAGAGTTAAACCATCTAGTTGTACACTGTAGAATTAAACCATCTAGTTGTACACTGTGTAGAATTAAACCATCTGCTTGTACACTGTGTAGAGTTAAACCATCTACTTGTACACTGTGTAGAGTTAAACCATCCAGTTGTGTACTGTGTAGAGTTAAACCATCTAGTTATGTACTGTGTAGAGTTAAACCATCTACTTGTACACTGTGTAGAGTTAAACCATCCAGTTGTGTACTGTGTAGAGTTAAACCATCTAGTTATGTACTGTGTAGAGTTAAACCATCTACTTGTACACTGTGTAGAGTTAAACTATCTAGTTGTGCTCTGTGTAGAGTTAAACCATCTGCTTGTACACTGTGTAGAGTTAAACCATCTACTTGTACACTGTGTAGAGTTAAACCATCCAGTTGTGTACTGTGTAGAGTCAAACCATCTAGTTGTTTACTGTGTATAATTAAACCATCTAGTTGTGCACTGTGTAGAATAAACCATCTAGTTGTGCACTGTGTAGAATAAACCATCTAGTTGTGCTCTGTGTAGTTAAACCATCTAGTTGTGCACTGTGTAGAATTAAACCATCTAGTTGTGCACTCTGTAGAGTTAAACCATTTAGTTTTGCACTGTGTAGAATTAAACCATCTACTTTTAAACTGTGTAGAGTTAAACCATCTAGTTGTACACTGTGTCAAGTTAAACCATATAGTTGTGCACTGTGCAGAGTTAAACCATCTAGTTGTGCACTGTGTAGAATTAAACCATCTAGTTGTGCACTGTGTAGAGTTAAACCATCTAGTTTTTCAGTGTGTAGAGTTAAACCATCTAGTTGTGCACTGTGTAGAGTTAAACCATCCAGTTGTGCACTGTGTAGAGTTAAACCATCTAGTTGTGCACTGTGTAGAGTCATTGCTATCTTAAGTTAAAGGGCATTCCACCCTCTATATCTCCAAGGCTAGCATTTTGGTAACCCTACAGTTATCCCTTGATCCATTCTAGCGGTTCTTGCGATCACAGTTATTTCACCCTTGATTTTTATTGACATTTTACCTGCAAATCCAATGTCGACATCAGAGAAAGGGTAAGGGAGGTAATCAGCATTACACAGAAAACAAAGCATCTGCCAGTTTAATGTACTTGAAGACATCTTTTCCATGAAAAGAATTTTTAGGACTTTTTTTTGTGCGTCAGTCAGTTTTTCAATGTTGAATATCTCGCAAACTCGAGCAAAATGAATTGGTCTGGCCAGCCCAGCACTGAGGGTGGTTTGTAAATCACATTCTGATTGGTATGTTTGACCGAGTAGTCTAGCCAGTCAATTTGGCAAAAAGCAATCAAGGGCAGGTAGTTTTAGACTGCAAGACCCAAGAGAATGGATCCAGGAGTTTGTATTGTGTGATTTATATTCTGCCCATGGTTTGTGTTTTCATGTCTTACCTACTATATTTGCCATTGCATCAATATTCAACACTTGATGGTGGCTTTTTGTCACGGTAAATATCAGGCGTATTGTTGTTCCCATTAACCATTTTGAATTCACTTTGTTGCCATGCGTTTCATGCGTTTTGTATTCTTTGTGTGGCTTGGTACTTCACTTATATTGTTGTACCTATACTTCCTTATGGTTATCAAAGTTGGGTTTTTCCACTTTCTTTGCGTAAGTTGTCCTTTGACACAGCTAGTTGGGATTGAAATTATAGCATACCTACACAATTTGGGTGGGAATACATAGTGACTTAACCTCAGATATATTGCTCCGTTGTGCCACGGTAGACTTAACAGCGGAGGAGCCACCATGATCTGCAGCAGGTGCCAGAGGGGCTGTGGGCCTCAGAGATACTAGGGCTGCCAGTGGAGCCGTAACAGTGCAATGGTAACAAGTCTGTCTGGGACCCCCACCCTTTGTGTCTCAACTGCACTGATATTTGCTCAACAGCTAAGAAAGGTAGCACTTGTCTACCACTGTCTCCCACATGAAGTACTTGAAAAAGCCCTGAAACTGGCTAAAAAGATGTCCGACTCTTCTGAGCCTGCCACCTTTCCTCCAGCTATGGTTACGCTGAAAGCCCTCCATGTCTACACCTCTATGACCGTCTTCTCCAGAGAATCATCTCTCTACATCTGCAGGTCAACCAATCTACCTTCCTAAGTGTTGGTTTCTGCCCCAGAGACATCTCAGGCGCCCCTTCACATGATGTCCACTATGTTCCAGCAGCTGCCAGCACCACTGCTTACGTCTCCTCCGACACCCCCAGTATCTGTGATGCCCACAGCTCCTCTGGCACATGCTGCAGATCATGGTGGCGCCAACACACTGAAGTCCACGTCTTTGCACTTTGCACATCATCCCACAAATCTTCCGGAAGTGGGAATTATCAGCTGGGGCGCAATTCCCTCAAGAACTGTGGTCAGGACAATTCAGCCTTTTGTGGCAGAAATTGAGTAACAGACAGGCAGGTGGGGATTTATCAGCCTTGCCGGGACTGACAACAAGGCAGAAGTGGTCGAAGCAGACCTCACATCCCCAGTAGTTCCAGTCGTCGACACACCTGTAAGTGAGAGACTTGGACGATATTGGCAGAATTGGGACATCTTGGAGGATCCATATGTAACCAACATCCTGCTCCAGGGGTATTGTTTCTCACTAATATACCATCCTCTTATGATGTAAACACCCCTATCTCCTACACAACATGAGCTTCGTCAACACATTGATAACCATAGAGGTCATAGACTCCCTGGCCATGACACCAGGCTTCTATTCCCCAATATTCCTCGTGCCCAAGAAGGACTAGGAACGACTATGAATGATACACAACTTGGCTACATTCAACAAGCGCTACCTAGAGCGCCTGCCATACATCCGCATGTCAACATTGATGCTGCTCAGGACCAGAATCCATGTCAATGATTCCTTGATCAGCTTCGACATACAGGACGCATACTTGCACGTATCAATCCACCCCAGTGTCAGGAAGTTCCTCTGGTTTATCTTCAATGGCATCCAGTACCAATGGGCGGTGCTCCCATTTGGCATTTCTACGGCCACTTGGCTATTTACATGAATCACCAAGCTGATAGCCACCTACCTCTACCTGAGGAATGTCCAATTTGAGGCGTATATAGATGATTGCCTTCTGAACCATAAGAACATGACAACCTTTATCTTACACAGGAATTTCATTCACTTGGAACAGCTCCTTCAGCACACTCAGGTCGCCATCTTGACGGACAACATCACTGTTGTCTTGTGCCTATGCAGTCAAGGAACAACTCACTCCCCTTCACTGTTACAAATTACATTCCAGTTCTTTCGACTGATTCGTCAACATCTTGGCCACCCAAACATAGAACTGTTTGCAACCTGTCAAAACATCCTGATCTTGACCTACGTATCTCCGGTACCGGATCCTCAGGCTTGGGTGATCGACACACACAGCATCCCTTGGGAAGGCCTCTAAACAAAGGCTTTTCCGCCACCTGTGCTTCTTCCCAGGGTACTCCAGAAGATCAAGTCGACCCGGAACCTTATTCTGACTTTGGTTTCTTCTTGGTGGCCAGCTAGGAGCTGGTTAGTGTGGCTCATGGAAATGTCCATAGTCAACCAACTTGAACTTCTAGGTTAGCCCAACCTGCTCATCCACCCACACAGCAGGCTACTCAATTGGGCTCCAGACAGGTTTCATCTTCACGCCTGGTACATTTGCCAAGGGCTATTTTGCCAGGGCACCAATAACCTTGGCACACAGACCCTCTACCAGGATCCTCTACGACGACAAGTGGCATTCGTTTGAATGTTTCTGCAAAGATAAACATCAAGATCCCACCACTACGTTACCTCGGTTCTTTGCTGAATTCCTTCTATTCTGCAAGAAGCACCTAAAAGGCAGTATGATCAAGATGTACTTAGTGGCCCTAAATTTGGTCTTAGCTGTCCCAGAATATCGTAAGATGACTAAGATTCCGGAACCTCAAGCCTTCACTCAGCTTCCTTTTACAACCTTACCAAGAAGGCCTCTTGGCTCTGGCTTTGACAGCACAGGTAAGCGAACTGCACTTGCTGGACATCAGCAGTGTTCGATTTGAGCGCAAGGCACATGGGGCTGTTCATCTTGTGCTGTGCTGCGACTTCATAGCCAAAAATTAACTCCCTGGACAGCTGGATAGATTCTTCACCATCCCAGCTCTCTCTTCGATAGTGGGTGTCGATAGTAACTCCTCCTCTGCACAGTTTGTGCATTGAACATGTTTTATCTGGCACTCCAAGGCACGGCGGGGTGTACGACATCTTTTTATCCCCCGCAGCGTGAAAGCGCGAAGCGGGGGATATAGTATTCACGACCGTCCGTACGTCCCACCTGTTTGTTGCCGCGATATCTCAAGAACTAAACACTGGATTGTCTTCATATTTGGAACTATGGTGTATATACAGACTCCGCAGACACCAGTCGGTTTTGGTGACCTTGATCCCATTTTCAAGGTCACAGCAGACAAATCTGCTTTTAGAGTTGGAAAACGGTGTTGCCGCGATATCTCAAGAACTAAACACTGGATTGTCTTCATATTTGGAACTATGGTGTATATACAGACTCCGCAGACACCAGTCGGTTTTGGTGACCTTGATCCCATTTTCAAGGTCACAGCAGGCAAATCTGCTTTTGGAGTTGGAAAACGGTGTTGCCGCGATATCTCAAGAACTAAACACTGGATTGTCTTCATATTTGGAACTATGGTGTATATACAGACGCCGCAGACACCAGTCGGTTTTGGTGACCTTGACCCCATTTTCAAGGTCACAGCAGGCAAATCTGCTTTTGGAGTTGGAAAACGGTGTTGCCGCGATATCTCAAGAACTAATCGCTGGATTGTCTTCATGTTTGGTACTATGGTGTACAGGCGGGGGATATTTCGTCACTCTGTGACAAATACTTGTCATCCCTGTTTCCACGACCTCGCAGACAGAAGTGAGCTGTAACACGATCTCCCTATAGTTATGTGACTTTATTCTACAGGCCTTTTAGGCCTCTTGATTGGATCCTCCTGGGGCCAATAACCCTCATGAGATCAGATCGATCCCCTCCACCATGGCTTTCCACAGCAACTGCTCATCCGATCTACTATGGAAGGCTGCTTCTGGCTCAAGGAAAACGGTCTTCGCCTGCCACTACCTGCGAGACATCACCTTGGAGGACGTCCACATCTTTGGCCTTTTGGTGGTTGCTGAGCAGGTCGTCATTCCCAAGCCCTAGTGACTCCTCCCGATGTCCAGAGCTGACCTTTCCGACCTCTCATCGCAGACTAGAGTGTTTACTTGCTACTAGCATCAGCTTGGTACGTCAGTTCTGGACCTTAGCTCACGCTATTTTATCCCCCACCGTGCCAGAAAGGCCGAAGGGGGATTATGTCGTGGCGCAGTCCGTCCGTCCCACAGAGGGTACTGAGCTTGTGAATCAACTCCTCCTACAGCTTTTAGAGAATATCCCTGAAACTCTACACACAAGATGTCGACATGTTGATGATAGGCATATCGCAGTCCCGTTTCATTTTGACCTATTTTGACAGAGTTACTGCCCCTGTTTTACGGAGCTTCATTTGCCTAAATGTGGGAGAGGGTACTAAGCTTGTGAAAACAAATCCTCCTACAGTTTCTAGAGAATATCCCTGACACTCTACACACAAGATGTCGACATGTTGATGATACGCATATCGCAGTCCTGTTTCATTTTGACCACTTTTGACAGAGTTACTGCCCCTGTTTTTCGGAGCTTCATTTGCCTAATTGTGAGAGAGGTACTAAGCTTGTGAAATCAACTCCTCCTCCAGCTTTTAGAGAATATCCCTGACACTCTACACACAAGATGTCGACATGTTGATGATACGCATATCGCGGTCTCGTTTCATTTCGACAAATTTTGACAGAGTTAGTGCCCCTGTTTTACGGAGCTTCATTTGCCTAATTGTGAGAGAGGGTACTAAGCTTGTGAAATCAAATCCTCCTACAGTTTCCAGAGAATATCCCTGAAACTCTACACACAAGATGTCGACATGTTGATGACACGCATATCGCAGTCCCATTTCATTTTGACAAATATTGACAGGGTATTGCCCCTGTTTTACGGAGCTTCATTTGCCTAATTGTGAGAGAGGTACTAAGCTTGTGAAATCAACTCCTCCTCCAGCTTTAAGAGAATATCCCTGACACTCTACACACAAGATGTCGACATGTTGATGATACACATATCGCAGTCCCATTTCATTTGGACTAATTTTGACAGAGTTACTGCCTCTGTTTTACGGAGCTTCATGAAATCTACTCCTCCTCCAGTTTCCAGAGAATATCACAATATCTAACTATAACTATAACTATAGTTAGTTTCCTTGTATAAGGCTTTTGTGGGTGAGCTACATCCTTATGGCATTAGCATTCAGACAAAATTACTCCCAACAAAATGTTCTGCACATTTTATTTCAAATGCAGTGCCATCTACTGTTGTTATTTCATAAAATACAAAGAAAATATAAACTTGTTAAAAAAATTCATGCGGGGGATGTTGTGCTCTCAGAGCACTCTTGTTTCTATTACGGCACTGTTGCCTGAACCTCCCATATATCTTACATTCTCATCTCCTTCTGACAGGAATGGTCACTTGGGTCTGGTCATCGTTCACGCTGTTTGCTGATAAGTTGTACTTCGTTGAGAGTTTATTGAGAATCCCATCTGAAGATATGCCCTCCGCCGTACTGTCTGAGAAAGATGCATTAAGGAGTTATGCAGGATAAGTTAAAAAATCTAGTAAAATCTAGATATTTTTTGTTTTGTGTACTTATCCTGCATTACTACGTCTAAAGTGGCCCATCCATCACAGAGCTGCCTCCCTACGTTGTCTTTAGATGTTCTGAAGTAGCAATAATGTGCTGTTCCATGGTGTCATCACTTCCGTGGTCACGCTGCTTTGAACCCACACTCCCAGAGTAAGGCACCTACCGGGTAATCGCCAGCACCCAAAGTGTGCCTCACTCTGAGAGTGTGGGTTCAAATCCGGGATGGACCTCAACCCAAAAAAGTACTAGAATTTGTAACTTACTAAGAAACTGTTATCCCCAACATAACATTTGTATTATGACTGAAGCAAGTTTCCTCTGTGCTGTGCGAAGCTCTATTGTTTTGGTTTGAGAATTGAATTGTGCATAAACGAAAGGTGTGATGTCGCACTCGGACATTTTTTCGTGCATAATTTAAAAACACACAGAATCATCGACGCACTGTGCCTCTAAGGTGTAAAACATGAACTGGATTGGAATCAACATTGTTCATATTGATCTAAACATGCCTTGTGGATTAAATATTGGGGGATATATTTTATTTTATTGTAAATATAAGTTGACGAACAAAGTGTTTGCAGCCATGTTTTCCCCGTTTGAAATGATATGATAATCCTGTATCCTTCATTGTTATCTATGTATGTGGAAGTTATGTGTCTCATGAAGTATTTGTTTTCTTTTGTGCTATCCTTCCAATTACCTCCTCTCCTCCAACCCCCCTCCCCCACACACTCACACACCACGTACCCTGTTTACTAAGGAAATAAACAAATGAGGAGGTGGTATTTATTGTACCATAAGACACAAGGGGCACAGTTGAGATATCAACATTATGTACAGCCTCTTTAAGGATGTTAATCAAATTTACAAGCTTTTATAGTTAGGTATATATACCTTTGCCCTTATTTAAATAATGATGACTCCCTGATTACAATCCAATATCGGCAATGTTGTAAAAGCTAGATCAGGGGGTAAAGTTTGTTATTTCCTAAATAGTCTCACAAACACAAACAATTGACAGCTGTTATCTCTACCTTTTCTACCATTACAGATTGCTGTAACTTGCCCTTTTTAGTACACTTATTCCGTGTTTATCTTGGTTGCCCGCCAACATCTAAGGGGGACAACTCACTACCCTCTCTAAAATAGCATCATCAAATTTACGACGTCAACAAATTCTAAGCATATGTTCAAATCTCCCAAATGAAGTCATGATAGAACAGTGTTTTGTCGTGAAAAAACCCATGCCCTGTTCTTCATTGTTCTTTGCGATTTATTGTCTAGCTATCTTCTGTAATGTAATAGTGAGGGAGTGAGTATGCTTTTACACCACTTTTTGCAATATTCCAGCAATATGACAGCAGGGGACACCAGAAATGGGCTTCACACATTGTACCCATGTCGGGAATCGAACCCGGGTCTTCAGCGTGATGAGCTAACGCTTTAACCACTAGGCTACCCCCTGTGATGTAATAAAACTACTATACATGTATACATGACTTAGACCTTTGAATATACACATGACTTCAGGACCCACATGTTATCTGTTGTAGGGATAATAACAAGGTTAGACTGTGAGAGGCAGCTGAGGGACAGGCCTATAGGCAGCTTCCTTGTGCGTGTTAGTGAGCGGGTTTGGGGTTACACCATTTCCTATCGAGGTGAAGACCGTGTGAAACACTTCCTGGTGGACACCACCGATGGAGGCTACCAGTTCTTGGGGGCAAGCCAGATCCAACATTCATCACTTGCAGATCTCATAGGTTTCCACAGGGTAAGCGTAATTAGTTTGATTGTCTTCAGTATCTTCATCATACACATGAGAGGATTGCTTGAAAAGGTACAAGTTAAGAGACACAGATTTTTCCTCTGACATTAAAGTCATCTGGGATTAGTTCATTATAACCATTTAACATATGGGAATTCCAGGTCAGAATAGATCTCCTCATAAGAGATGGCCAAAAAGATTGGGTGATAAGACTCAGAGACTAGATTGATTGCATGTCACCATATCCTCATCGCTACTGTTATATAGGTGTGATATGACTGACTACAGGCCACTGTTATATAGGTGTGATATGACTGACTACGAGCCACTGTTATATACCGTATTTTCTTGAGTATAGTGCGCACTTTTTTTCCAAAAAACACAGCTGTGTGGAAGGGGGTGCGCATTATACACAAATTATGAGTTTGGATGTTTTTTTCCCCCCATGGAAAGACATTACCGTGAGCACGAAACACCGGGAATACCATGTCAACAAATCCATACTGAATTACGCAAAATAATCATGTAATTACACTGTCTGGCTATAAAAAGTGTTATTTGTATATCTGGACTATGTTTGTAACTTATTTCATTAATTTTATTCAAAATTCCTTTTAATATTGTTTTTATTAATTTCGGCGAAATCGTGTGTGAAGCGATCGGAAGATCGCACAACTCACCGTTATTAACAGCAACCACGGTCAGAATACCGCTATTGACGCCTTGAAACGAACTTTAGTTGACAGAGAATGGATACATATATCATAAATGACATACTTTGACTCGTTAAAAGTCATATTTGTTTCTGTTTGACGATTCTATGTCAACATGAAATTCTCGCGATCACGCGATCATGTGCGTGTGAGCCTTGACGGTGACTGGTCAGATTGGTTCCATGTAAAAAATAATACATGGGAATAGCGATCAGCTGCTTCGCTTAGGGTTATTATTATTTTAAATATGTTAAGTAAAGGCTGCATATAATTAAGAAAATAATGGAATATATTATTCCTGATAAAAAAAATAGTTTCAGATACAATTTTTGCCGATCCTTGCATTAAAAATCATATAAAGTTATATCATTGGGTATGTCTTGACCGAATCACCGGTCGATTCCAAGAAAACGTGTGTACAGCTGATTGCTGTTTCCGGCTTAGTTACGAGACAATACACAAGGTAATCTTAATCCCTGGATATAAAACAATGCCTAGCAGAACAATAAATACTATTTAATCCGTAAATTAACATGTCTGGTGATTTTTTATCTCAAATTTCGAATTTGTACTGACGAAGTTTCTCATCACCCGTTCGTTTGCCGGACTTCGCTGAAAGGGTACGGTGTAATTTTTTTCTGCGCATAATATTCAAATTTCTTTTTTTTCAAAATATTGAACCCGCTAGAGGGGGGTGCGCATTATACACGGGTGCGCACTATACTCAAGAAAATACGGTAGGTGTGATATGACTGACTACAGGCCACTGTTATATAGGTGTGATATGACTGACTACAAGCAACTGTGTTATAGCTGTGATATTACGGACTACGAGCCACTGTTATGTAGCTGTGATATTACTGTCTACAAGCCACTGTTATATAGGTGTGATATTACTGACTACAGGCCACTGTTATGTAGGTGTGATATTACTGACTACAAGCCACTGTTATATAGGTGTGATATTACTGTCTACAAGCCACTGTTATATAGGTGTGATATTACTGTCTACAAGCAACTGTTATATAGGTGTGATATTACTGACTACAAGCCACTGTTATATAGGTGTGATATTACTGACTACGAGCCACTGTTATATAGGTGTGATATTAATGACTACAAGCCACTGTTATATAGGTGTGATATTACTGACTACGAGCCACTGTTATATTGGTGTGATATTACTGACTACGAGCCACTGTTATGTAGCTGTGATATTACTGACTACAGGCCACTGTTATGTAGGTGTGATATTACTGACTACAGGCCACTGTTATATAGGTGTGATATTACTGACTACAGGCCACTGTTATATAGGTGTGATATTATTGACTACAGGCCACTGTTATATAGGTGTGATATTACTGACTACAGGCCACTGTTATATAGGTGTGATATTACTGACTACAAGCCACTGTTATATAGGTGTGATATTACTGACTACGAGCCACTGTTATATAGGTGTGATATTACTGACTACGAGCCACTGTTATGTAGGTGTGATATTACTGACTACAGGCCACTGTTATATAGGTGTGATATGACTGACTACAGGCCACTGTTATATAGGTGTGATATTACTGACTACAGGCCACTGTTATATAGGTGTGATATTACTGACTACAGGCCACTGTTATATAGGTGTGATATTACTGACTACAGGCCACTGTTATATAGGTGTGATATTACTGACTACCGGCCACTGTTATATAGGTGTGATATTACTGACTACAGGCCACTGTTATATAGGTGTGATATTATTGACTACAGGCCACTGTTATATAGGTGTGATATTACTGACTACAGGCCACTGTTATATAGGTGTGATATTACTGACTACAGGCCACTGTTATATAGGTGTGATATTATTGACTACAGGCCACTGTTATATAGGTGTGATATTACTGACTACAGGCCACTGTTATATAGGTGTGATATTACTGACTACAGGCCACTGTTATATAGGTGTGATATTACTGACTACAGGCCACTGTTATATAGGTGTGATATTATTGACTACAGGCCACTGTTATATGTGTGTGATATTACTGACAACAGGCCACTGTTATATAGGTGTGATATTACTGACTACATGCCACTGTTATATAGGTGTAATATTACTGACTACAGGCCACTGTTATATATGTGTGATATTACTGACAACAGGCCACTGTTATATAGGTGTGATATTACTGACTACCGGCCACTGTTATATAGGTGTGATATTACTGACTACAGGCCACTGTTATATAGGTGTGATATTACTGACTACCGGCCACTGTTATATAGGTGTGATATTACTGACTACAAGCCACTGTTATATAGGTGTGATATTACTGACTACAGGCCACTGTTATATAGGTGTGATATTACTGACTACAGGCCACTGTTATATAGGTGTGATATTACTGACTACCGGCCACTGTTATATAGGTGTGATATTACTGACTACAGGCCACTGTTATATAGGTGTGATATTACTGACTACCGGCCACTGTTATATAGGTGTGATATTACTGACTACAGGCCACTGTTATATAGGTGTGATATTACTGACTACAGGCCACTGTTGTATAGGTGTGATATTACTGACTACAAGCCACTGTTATATAGGTGTGATATTACTGACTACAGGCCACTGTTATATAGGTGTGATATTACTGACTACAGGCCACTGTTATGTAGGTGTGATATTACTGACTACAGGCCACTGTTATGTAGGTGTGATATTACTGACTACAGGCCACTGTTATATAGGTGTGATATTACTGACTACAGGCCACTGTTATATAGGTGTGATATTACTGACTACAAGCCACTGTTATATAGGTGTGATATTACTGACTACAGGCCACTGTTATATAGGTGTGATATTACTGACTACAGGCCACTGTTATATAGGTGTGATATTACTGACTACCGGCCACTGTTATATAGGTGTGATATTATTGACTACAGGCCACTATTATATAGGTGTGATATTACTGACTACAGGCCACTGTTATATAGGTGTGATATTACTGACTACCGGCCACTGTTATATAGGTGTGATATTACTGACTACAGGCCACTGTTATGTAGGTGTGATATTACTGACTACAGGCCACTGTTATGTAGGTGTGATATTACTGACTACAGGCCACTGTTATATAGGTGTGATATTACTGACTACAGGCCACTGTTATGTAGGTGTGATATTACTGACTACAGGCCACTGTTATATAGGTGTGATATTACTGACTACAGGCCACTGTTGTTGACTGAGGCATTGACACTCTTTGTGTCAAGAGACCATTTATGGTCCTTCACTTTTCATACCCAGTTGGTGTTTAATCGGCAATGGAAGTTTTGTGTGTCATGGCGATTTGCAACAGTGCTTGAGACAATTTCCCGCTGCTGTGAATTTGTCGTCTGGACAGGTGCGTGCCGTTTGACTTTGCATGTTGTGACATGGATGACGGCACATCAAACAGCTGATCTAATATTGTGGTCGTATAACGGATACAAATGGTTTCAGTTCATGAATAATAATCTCCTCCAAAGGGGTGATGTATAAAGAGAACCCGTTTTTTCCTGTTGAGGATAAATCACATTACTCAACTCACCCGCCCAAAACTAAGGAGCAGGCATCCAGCTCTGGTCATGGGGCCGTCTTATGCCTGGGTGCTTTGGGTAGTTTGGTCACTCAAGGTTTTAGAGAAACATCTGAGCCCAAACCTATTCCTTATGATCTCAATCATTGACCACAACCTTGTCCGAAATGTTCATCAAACGTTTCCAAGCTATATCACAGGATATAAATAAGCTAAAACAACATGCAAATCTAAAGGATACGACCAGGCCTAGATCACATGATTCAGATAGTAAACAAAAGTCCCATTTACATACACGTCACAGGTCAGAAAGTTCACAGGACAAAAGACGCATTTATCGAGGGAGAGTAGTCACTATAGCCCTACCTCGCCCTGTGCATCGCAGGAAAAGAAACATGCATCACGGGAGTCTCTAAAACATAAACACTATTCTTCCAGCTGGGCATATCAACCTTACACGCCCAAGATTGAAGTAAATCGTGCTAAAGATCCCCAGTACAAAAAGCGTGCCCCTTCAGCCACCGTCACACATGACAACCGTGTCAAAATCTCGGACAGTTATTAATCACCTAGCTATTACAGTTATGCAGCACAATCCTCGTGCAGCTCGAGCCAAGGGTCGCAGCAGAGAGAAAGCATACACCATGTGATACCGACTCACACCAGTGGCAAGACCCCGGGGGGACTGAGAGGCTTTTACGGGCGCTTCTCATGATGAATCCAAAAGTATACTAACGTTTAAACCAAACGACTACTCATTTAAAGATATCATTTATGAAATCCATCAGTTGATCCATCTGCCAAACCACAAAGCAAGGAGGTAGAGGATCCGGTGCTTATTGAACGAGCGGGTTATGAAAACCCTGTAGAAAAGAGGGAAGGTTTTCATACACTGTCTTATCAGTCATTCACTGAAAATGTGGTTGCTTAAATGAATGTGGAATTAAACGCTTCTACCAGCAGAAGTTTCAGCATGCCTTACCCCCACAAAGGGAGACAATGTTATAAAACACACAGTCGTCTGTTCCCCACATCTCCTACCATTGATGAGGAATATTTTGATCTGTTCAGGCACCCAAAAAAGAAGATGAATGTTGAGATGAACAAATTCAAAGAATTTGACAATGTCAATAAGCAGATGATAAACATTAACACGTTCATGAACTGGTTTGCAGCAGGCATCAGACATGTACTTCCCCCTGTTGACTGTGAGGAATTTA
The DNA here is from genome assembly GCF_023055435.1 of Haliotis rufescens. Lineage (NCBI taxonomy): Eukaryota > Metazoa > Mollusca > Gastropoda > Lepetellida > Haliotidae > Haliotis > Haliotis rufescens. The sequence goes on from NW_025963979.1 coordinate 1,755,801, forward strand.
CTGGCCAACCTTGTGACACAAAAGTTGAAATTAACTTGGAACAAGTTGGATTCATGCATAGTGTGCTGGACAGCATTCTGAAGATGCACGAAGATCTTCAAGCTGCACAGGTATTGATGTCCAAACAATTCCTGCTTATCCAATGTAATCATCTTACTCAACAGGTTAGACACAATATCTCAGATCCACTAAGATCAAGTTTGATGTCTTGAGTCGATAATGGCCCCCAAGTTCTTCAACTGCAGACTAACTTCCGAGATTAATGAGAATTCACGCACCACTAATCACACTACTTGGCATTGAAGTTCAATGAAAAGCACTCAGCCGACACCCAGAGTCACACGGATCTGACTAAGCGCAGACATGTTATGTTGGGACGTGAGTCTTTTTCGTGCCTCTATTTGGAGAGGTTCATCCCGTTCCACACCAAGCCGAGGGAGACATGAGTCCCAAAGAAGCAGAGGTCGTGGTCTATCCTATACCAGAGACAGAGTTAGCAGCCATTCGTGACTCTCTACATCCAAGAATCTCTCAGCCAAATCCAGGACCTCGATTACCGATTACCAAAATTAATGCCTACCACAAGACCAGTTGGCGGTCGTCTGTCACTATATGCCGAAAATTGGAAATCAATTATTGACGACCATTGGCTGAACAAGTGGTAAAAAGAGGGTACAAACCATTTTGAACAGCGTCCGGAGCTTGTAGTCCACCCCAAAGGACGACATTTTTATTCTAGTAGGAGCCAAGTTAGCAGCCACAACTTTAACTATACGAGAACTACTAGACAAAGGGGCCATCAGCGTCTTACAGAAGTCAGACCATACAAGAGGTTTTTACTCTCAAGTTTTTCTGGTTCCCAAAAGAACTCTTCAAAGATGTGCATGATAATAAACCTAAAGGTACTCAACAGAGACTACCAAGGATGTCCCCCAAAGTTTCAAATGGAAATTTGTCTACCCCACCTACGTTTTGCAGTAAAGAGTCTAAGGTTCAAATTCAACGTGCTACCTTTCGGAATATCAATAGCGCCATGGCTCTTTACATCGGTTTCGCTCATCTAAGTCTTGTAAGACTCCACAGCTATATAGACAATTTCCTCTCAACCGATCAAGATTTATTGCAGATAAAGCAGAACGCTATCTCATCTCATTTGAGTTTCCTGGTACATCCCGTCAAGTCGGAATTAATACCAACTCAAGACACCGTGTACATAGGGGCGAGGTTTCAACTTTTAAAAGGCATTTTACAACCCCCAGAGGACAGATATCTAAGAGCTATAGAGAGGATCGAGAGTGCCCTCAACCAGCCCAGCAGGTCACATCGGTGTTGGATGTCTTGCCTAGGTAATCTGACATCACTCGAAAATCTTATTTACGGCGGGAGACCTCAGTTACATCCACTACAAGCTTGGATGAACACCAACAGAGATATGGAATTGGAAGACTTACAACAACCTCCTTATAGCCAGCTATCGGAAGTACGATGGTGGCTTCTTCATTAAGATATCATGCCAGGCATCCCTCTCATGTTCCCCCAACCTTACACCATCTATATACAGACGCATCAGGCGAAGGTTGGGGTGCACATATGGACGACGTCACAATCCAAGGAATGTGGTCAAATCAAGACAAAAAGTTACACATAAACTGTCTGGAAATGAGAGCCATTATCCAAGCAATCAAGGCATGGTCTCATCTGCTACACCACTCGTGGGTATTGATAGCTACAGACAACACCACTGTGGTAGCGTACATAGAAAACATCAAGGGGGCACCAGATCAGCACTTTTGATGAGGGAGGTTACACTTTTATTTGCCTTGGAAGACTGAGCGAGTTGCAGGATAGAAGCACAATGCATACCGGGGAAAGTGAACATACTTGCAGACTGCCTATCCCGGAAACACAAGATTGTACCCATGGAATGGACTCTCCATCCCTAGGTATTCAAATTGATCACCTCAACGTGGGATACCCCTCATCTGGATCTGTTTGCCACATGCCAAAACCATCGTCTTCCCGCTTACGTCAGCCCAGCCACAGATCGATTAACACTCAAGGTGAGTTGAGTTGGCAGGGAATGTTTGCCTACGCCTTTCGTCCTTGGTCTCTCCTGGACAGAGTAATAAGGAAGATCAAGGACACAGATTGCATCATAATTTTTATAGCCCCAGCATGGCCCAACAGAGCATGGTTTCCAAGACTGCTTCCACTACTCATAGAAGAACCCCTCTCAAACTATCAGAACGTCACGATCTCCTCCGTCAACTAATATCGGATGTATTTTACGGCAGCCAGGCAAATCTCCACCTTCATGCCTGGAAGCTATCGCAGCAAAGATGCTAGTTTCTGGTTTCTCTAACTCAGCTTTAGAAGCTGTGGCTAGGTCATGGAGACCAGCTTCCTCAGCTATCTATAACGTCACAAATAGAAACAGGTTTGCATGATGAAACTATAACAATACCCACAATATCACAATATCTCTTGCAAACCTTCATCAGAAAAGGACATTACTAAGGCTACTGTGGCCGGATGGCTTAAGAACACTTTATCTGATAGTTATCATCAAGCCCAGCTTTCTACACCAGAATGGGGAAGTTGCAAGGCTCATGGAACTCGTGCACTAGCAACAAGTTTGGCCTCATGGAATTCAGTTTCCATCGAACAAGTGGTATCAAGCTGTCAATGGAGATCCCACAATATGTTTACTAATTTCTACCTACGAGACGTACAACACGATCAAGAGGGGCTATACTCCCTGGGGGCCTTGGTGGCGGCCCAGGCTATAGTCACTCAGTAGCCTATCCATCCCCTGTTCTGTGGAAGTTAGGGCAGGGGGGGGGGGGGGGGGGGGGGGGGGCGTGAAGATCCCAGAAAATTCGACAAAATAAGGTAAGTTAGCCTTTACACTATGTCAACTAGGTTGGACGGATCATTTGCTAACATCTGGGATCATAGATCATAAGGTGATAGGGTTATTACATTGTTAGTCGCGTTACATGTATAACTACCGGAGGTGTTGTCGTGGAAGACTTCAGAACCGGAATTAAGGTAAAGAGTAGGTATTATCACCAATAAATAACGGGAAACATGTCATCAGTGGAAATGTACGTCATTATCATACTTGAGGTGAGATAAGCATATGTGCTGTTGGCTATTGACAGCAAGTATATGTCTACGTAACAGTAAAGGATTAACCGGAAGTGACGTTTTAAATGACCCAAGTGATGTCACAAAGAGAATAAACCAAAAGTGTCGTCACAGATGTTCTCATAACAGGAAGTGACGTCATGAAAGAACTGGAGGGAAAAATCGTTAGTAAGGTCATATATCACCAAACAATTATGATGTCATAGAACGGGAAGGACGCCACAAGTGCCAAAGTTTTCTTCAGGTTTGCCAAGGGTAAAATCAGGAAGTGGGTCATTGGTTCATACGCCATTTCTTCTATGTGTTCCCTTTCTTCACTGCAGCCAATTATCCGTGAGTAGTAGATGACAGATCCCGCCCGGTAAATACTGGCTATGATGTAATAGAGATAGGATATTCGTAGGAATTACTGTAAATCGCGAGCGTGAATTAAATACGAAAAATGCGAGCAAAACATGGCATTTATATCAACAATAAGACATTTTGGATAGCAGAAATACCAACTCAGACATACGCTGAAAACAAACAACTATGTATTCCATATCACTGTTTATTGAGCAGCACTTGCTACAAGTATATAAACAATGTCATTCAAACACTAATTACATCCTGTGAATTGTCACTGCTGGGGTCAAGACAAGCGTTCTACTCACTCATGTCATCACTGATCACACCTGCAAGTCCAGACAGACGCCACCAAACACGGTGTCTTTGCTCTTTGCGACTGCATCAAAGGCCGACACGAGCCAGCGCGCACGTATTGTTTTAGCTGAAGTACTCTACTCAGCGCTAATAAGCGGTGCTATTTGGTGTGTGATTGGATTAATGTAAGGTTGGATTAAGGTGAGGATTCTCCTGTAAACCTGACAGAGGACATTTTGTTTAGATACTTAAGAGGAGGGGGTGTCGCATTCATATTGAGTCGCATTTTTGGCTAGGGGCCAGCGGTCGCATTCTTTTGGAGACGCATTAATTTCACGTTTTACAGTATCAAACAATAGTTATCATTGTGTATAATTCTAAGAATACTACCTCTATTACATCAGGAAATAGTCTCTCCCACCTCCCCAATATATCTTACATCAAGTCGATGTTATTCGAAAGAAGTGATGTTTTCCCACCACCGCATGCGTAGATGCAGTGTGACAAAGGATTTTTCTTGAGCATAGAAATGTTCAACAAGTCATCCCTAGAGGTGCCTCCGCCCTTCGGATGACGTCCATCGCACTGTCACGCATGATCCCTCATCTCAACGACTGCATGACTTCACTACCCATCTCACAAAGCCCATCTTCAAATTCCTACATGCTCGCGGCTTCATCTTCGAATCATACAAAGATGATTTTATTCAGGCCAATGAAGATCAAGACATGTTGTGTCTACATCTCAATTTCATGCAGCACAGATGGCTCATCAGCGCCAAAAAACCCGAAACGATCCCTGTTCAACTTCTCCAGTTTATCAGGGCTTTATTTGACACATTTTCATGCCCCAGGATTGATGGATGAAGACACAAGGCCTAGTTCAACTGGCACTCAGACAATCTCTTGCCCTCGCCAGCAGCATCAACTCCTTGGTCTCCTGACATCAGCACCAGACCAGCTCTCACCAGGAGAGATAAATTCCACCTTCAACCAATTCAGCGGTTTCCCAAGCCATTTCTCTAGAACGACGATTTTCAGATTCTAATCTCCCTGCCAACCCAACAAACCATCTCCAATGATTTTCAAGTTGATCTGCCAGTTATTTCCATGCCCAGACGTCGATCTCAACCCATTTCAACGCTCAGCTATCCTGCTTCGTATCTCCCATTCCCGACAATCAGGCTTGGGATCACCACATGTAAGCAGTATCATGGGAGGGTCTTCACTTTTACGTCTTTTCGCCAACCGGTGTTCAGGCTTGGGTATTGCAGAAGATAGTGTCTACAAGTCACCTCACACTGTTTTTGGTTGCACCTTATTGGCCAGCTCGGAGTTGGTTCACCACACTCATCCAACTAATAGAGAGAAGGTTTTACCGTCTATCTCTCAGAATCAATCCCAGTTGCTTTACCCTCAATCTGTGCATTTGGTGTATTTACAGAAGTCCCTTGTTGTGAAGGGTTACTCAAGACGGGTAGCCCAATCGATCTCTGAGGCTCACCGTTCACCAACCAAGTCCTTATACGACCATAAATGGAAGGCTTTTGAGGCCTACTGTGACACTCGTTGTATTTCTTCACCCGCAACTGCTTCTCCACAACAGATTTCTGACTATCTTCACCATACCCGGTCATCTCGTAAGCTAAGGAGTTCTACCTAAGCTACATGCTTGGCTGTGATTAATTCCATCGTCGCAGGTACTACAGGTGCAAAGATTTTCTTGGTGGCCAAATTACAATTCTTGATTAAGTCATACAAGTTGGCGGACTAGTCTTATCGATTTCATCATTCTCAACGTCATACTTGAGGATGCATTTTATCCCTGTTTTCTATGGCAGCGTTGATGGAATTCCCCCGTACCACGATTTCGTTTTGGATTCGTTCGATTATTCTCCAAGCCTACACTCTTGCTGGCCTACCTGCTCCGGTCGCCTCCAACCCTCACAAAACTCTTGCTGTCACCTCTACTGTGGCTTTACACTGTTATTGTACTTTGGCTGCAATTATGGAAGGATGCTTCTTGAAATCCAATACAGTTTTTAGCTTCCCACTATCTCCGACACATTTCTGTGACTGACGTCAAAGGTCTACAGCAATTTGGACCCTTATTGTTCGCACACACAGGTCTCCAGGACACAGCTTGATTAAGCTGACATATGCCCGATTTTGTTCCTGAATCTGTGTATTACAATACACCTAGAACTTGTTTCCTTGAGTTTATTCTATTTTGGGGGTTCCCCATACTGAGTATCCAGTCGGAAGATATTTTCACTTGTTTGTTGAGACCTCGGTCTTCATCACGATGTCGCCATGTGAGTCGCCACTCACCTCTGCTTTTGGCATGTGTTGGGTATTGGGTCTTGTGAATATACTGTAAATCTTGAAATTAACGCTATCGTGAATTAAATGGGAAAAATGCAAACAGTCTTTGCTTGCATTAATTAACTTCGCATTGATGTCTCCAAATGACTATCAACAATAAGACGGCCTCGATGCACACTTTGGATAGCGGAAATACCAACTTGAATATAAACACAAACATGGTTTATTGAGTTGCAGTTGTAACAAATATTTAAAAATGTCATTCAAAAAATAGGAATTACACAATTGGCCTCCTGGTGAGATATCACTGCTTGGGTCAGGAGTTCTACCCACTCGTGTCAAGCTTGTTGACACCTTCTCAGCATACTTCTTCATAGTCAGTGAACTGTTGTTGGTTCGATTATTTTATTGCCTTTGAAGTTCCTTAATGCCAGTAAGCAGAGTAAACATATAAACTGTGTGATGTTTTCAGGAAATCACTGTTGATTGTCTTTTATGGAAGTGCTCTACTCTAATAAGCAGTGCTAGTTGCTGTTTGATTGGATTAAGGTAAGGATATGTATCATTCCGCTGGGGATGGGTAGGGGGAGTGGCATTGATATTGAGTCGCATTTTTGGCTAGGGGTCAGCAGTCATATTAATTTGGAGACGCATTAATTTCCAGATTTACTGCAGTCGATCTTTCCTCTTCTCGTCCGAACTTATTGAATCAATTGTAAATCGTAGTTTGTATTGTGTGGCTTTTCGATTATGCTAGCCTATGTCAAACATGTTCCTCATATAGTACAAAAACACTTTTTGAAGTGTTTTATCCGTATTCACGAGCTTTGTCATTCAGACACGAGACAGTGATACTTTATATGGTTTTGTATCCTTGTTTATAGCTCCAGCTTCCTTGTATGTATCCTTTATTATAGCTAAAATGGATAGAATTATCATTAAACCGCCTGCATGTTATCAGAAACGAGCAGGTCACTGTAACTTGATTATGCCTTCATATTGCTTGACGACGGGCCATTATCACGCCTGTTCTTAGGTGACGTCATAGGATAGGGATAGGTGACGTCACGTTCAATTTTGACGTCATCTGGTTTGTTCTCTGATGTTTCCATGTTTGTAAAACTTGGTCAGTGACATTCGTGTTGATTGCAGTAAATGTTTCCAAACCAATATTTCGACACCCAAGCCAGTGCTCTGACCACAGTTGCCAGGTGTGTAAATTTGTTCAAGGCGATGCAGAATCTGCTGTCTGAATCTTGTGTGTCAAAGATGTTGTGGATGGTGCTGCTCGAATGCCTTTCACCAGCCGTGCAGCTTGGCAGGCTACACAACATGATTGTTCAGATCTTAGAAGGACTCATTCTCACCTCTTTCAAGGAACCCGTCCATCCAAGAAACACACAGATATCCCAGATGTCAAGAGATACCTGAAGGAAGTCTCTATTGCGTCGGATGGTTTGCTCATTGTACGTGTCAGTCAACCATTTCATCCTGTACGTGAACGTATTGTTGTTCTAAGGCCTGTTCTAAATGGTCTCCTTACTGCCTTACACATCATGTTCAATCACCCTACCATTTATCAGACTAAAAAACTGTTCAACAGGTACTTTTTTTGCCTTTTTTTAGACAAATCTCTTCAAGCTGTGGATTCATCATGTCACCACTGTGTGTCTTTGAAATCCTTGCCTGCTCAATTCTATCCACAGTCAAGCAGTCCTCCGCCTGCGTCTATTGGTGTCAACTTCGCTGTGGACGTCATGAAACGCTACTGTCAACTTGTGTTTGTTCTTCGGGAAACTGTGTCTTCCTTCACAATGACATGCCTGATTGAGAGTGAGGAATGTGACGATCTACGCAATGCCATCCTATCGCTTTGTGTCGACATGAGACATCTTGGTGATAGTGGCACCACTATCAGGGTTGACCCTGCACCAGGGTTTATGTCCCTCGACAAGGATCCATTACTGAAGAAGTCTGGTATTGAACTTGAGATTGGTTCGCCAAAGAATGTTAACAGAAACCCAGTGGCAGAATGAGCCATTGAAGAAATTGGCACAGAATGCTTACATCTATGCCCTGAGGGTGGCCCGTTGTCTCGGGTTAACCTGGCAATTGCCACAGCCAATATGAATTCAAGACTCTGTAAAGGTGGTCTGTCTGCACGTAAAGTATTTACCCAACATGATCAATTGACTGGAGAACAACTACCTATCACAGACAGGCAACTCATTCTTGAACAAAATATCATCAGAACATTTAACCATCCACATAGCAGCAGATCTAAAGCTCATGGTAACACTGTAAGGCTGAAACTAAGTTTCAAGTTGGTGATCTTGTATTTCTTAAAAGAGAGAAAGAAAAGACACATGTAAGGGACAAGTATATGGTTACTGGAGTTTCGGAGGATCAGTGTCAGCCTAGAAAGTTCACCAAATCACAGTTTCGTTCCAAGTTATACACTGTTCGAACTTTAGATTGTTACCATGTAAAACCTACCATGCTTAGCATGTCATCCTCAGGACCAATTAGAGGTATTGATAGAAAATATCCCAGTCGTGCAGATATTCAGGCTTTACCTAGCCAAGCTGGTGAATCTGTGATAGAACCCGATAGTAACTCAGTTGACAATAACCAGCAATTTCAAAATGATGGACATGCAACTTTGGTTGATGATAATGGACCACAACATGTTGAAGATGAAGCTACAGAGCAATGTGATGATACCACACCTGTCACTGAAGTTCCTCTGAGGATGTCATCCCGACCTCGCAGAACACCTGCTTGGCAGACATCTGGAGATTGGATTTTGAACTGACTTGGTTAACAAGACTTACCCATACCATTGGTGCCTTTAATGTCTAATGTGCATCTTTAACAAAACTCATAAGTCATTATTTGTATCTCCTCAAAATATGAGAAGATGGTTGCGCCATTTCATTGATTTTGTTTCTGTTTTCGTTTTATCACAGACCGCCTTTTTTGTAAAAAAACCTTCCTTCCGGTTCGGGCATTGTAGTTGGTTGTGCATTAAACTTGTGTCACGAGAGACTGGATTTGTCCACATTGGCGCTATGCCTACAAAGATTAAGAAAGAGAATGAGCTAGCTGGGGAAATTACGTGTACAGCGTGTAGGTCAGTCGGAGTGTGTGTGACCCAGATTGTTGGGACCGCCTCCGTGGTCTAGTGGTAGAGCGTCCGCCCGGAGAGCGGAAGGTCCGGGGTTCGATCCCTGGCCGCGTCATACCAAAAGACGTTAAAAGATGGTACTTGTTGTTACCCTGTCTGGCGCTCGGCATTAAGGGGCTAAAACAAGGACTGGTCGGCTCAGAGTCAGTATACTGTGTCTGAGTGGGGTATTCATGTTACACTGCGGCATGGTATCTCAGTGAGCTAGCACTATAAATCGGCATCAGTCCGGACAAGTACAAGCAGCCACACACACACATACACACACGTGCATGCACGTCGCTATAAAAGTGCAATAATCTTGGACGCGACGTTAAACTCATTTCACCTCACCCAGATTGTTGGGATGTGACCATGGTGATGCCAGGTGAGTTCCAGTGAATTGGGTTTTTTTAGAAGCTGGAAACTTTTGTCAAAGTTTTTTTATCTACTTAGGATCGAAGAAGAAAGAGAAATGCATAGTGTGAAATAGATAAGTATATGAATATACAATTTTTTATGAAATTTACAACACATGGATAATTCTAAATGAACGTAGACATAGATTTTATATGTCTATCATCGTTAGGATACATACTTCACAATGATATACTGATGGACATGAATAAGGGAACACTAAGTTGTAGACACAGTGAATTGATATGCTGTCATGGCTTCCCAGCCCTGTCTACCAATGACGCGTTGACAACAATGCACCCAAACACATCTCAACATTTGATTTTGACAGGTGTTGGATTTTTATGCGCGCTATTTCCTCCAATGTACTGACAGTAAAGCTTATTTGGGTGCTACAAAATCACAATTAATGTCAACAAGTAGCAGACTTAGAACACTGGCACTTTCACCCATGGCTTGGCAGTGCATATACCTTTTGGATTTGCTGAATTTAGATACTGTTGGAAAGACAATCAACTTAAGTTGAATGTTATCCAATTTGGTTACACTACATGCAGAAATAAGCATGTTGTAACACTTCTTATACAATGTATATGTTTTTGAAACCGTGACGTCACAGTGCAGCATTGAGCAGTGTACAAAGCCAACTGACAGACAGGCACCATGAGGGTTAGATGAGATTCACAAACTCTCTCACCACACGATGGCATTTAAGCTGTTGCTCTTAACACAATATACTAGTATATTAATAAAGTTAACTCTGTCTCTCTCCTTGGTTACAGGACAATGCAATAACAATATCAGGTGGGGAGAAGTTGCTGTACGAGTGTGGCCAGACAGTGGAACCTCCAGACTACAGTGAGCTGCTTCTACTTTCCGAGTCCACGTCATTATGAGACTGACTGCTTCTGTCAACACACCACTGGTTAGCAGCTGTCTTGCTGCATTTGTTCATCTCAGCATTCTACCTGCAATATTCCACAAGATATTTGTAAGATATCAGCCATATGTTAAGTGAGCAGCTTGATCTCTATATTGTATATGGACAGGTCCAACTATAGACATTGCTGTATTGTGTATCTAATCAAGACTGTAACTTGATTACATGGAAAAACCCGGCCTTCTGTGTTTCTTTCACAAGCATGTTACCTTGGCTTGGTGCTACACTGCAAAGTTCCAGCAGGACTCAAGGACGTTCATGTGAGACAAAATAGGAACACTGGGCATCATGTGAGACAAATGGGATCACTTATGACAAGTTATGAGAGACAAAGATGTGAGCACTAACCATCATGTGAGACATATATGTGAAAATTGATCATCATGTAAGACAAATGTGAGCACTCTTATGTGATACATAAATAGAGGTCATTTCACGTGTTGAATGAAATAGCAAGTGACGGGAAAGGAGATATTTCATGAGTTGCATAGCCACGAGTGAAAATATCCCCTTTCCCCCCTGTCACGAGATGAGAGAAACATGCTATTTCACGAGACACAAGGAATATTCTATTTATTATATACTTTTTGTGTAGTTGTCTACAGGAAAATTAAATTATTTAATTTCATATGTAAAACCTTGAAACATAAATTCTCCGTACCTAACACAGAGACATTTCACCACCCCTTGTATTTGCTACTTAAGAGGGAGTTCCATGTTTGCAAAATCTTTAAAAATATAAACAAAAGTAACAAAAAGTATTTAGGGTCACAAAAATTCTTTGTCATACATTTAGATATGATTATATACAAAATCAACTTCAACAATAAATAATCTTGAAATCTAAGAGACCACTGTTGGAAGCAAAAGAATACAAGCTGGTCAAGCTTAAAAAGGGCACTTTGCGAAATAAACGGTCAACTTCAGAAAACCCAATCTTTCACACTGAAGTATATAATAAATGTTTACACTGAGTATCATGTGAGACATAAATGTTTGCACAGTGTCTTATGTGAGACATCAAAGTGAACACTGAGCAGTATGTGTGACATAAACATGAGCACACATGCATTTTTCGTGTTTATGTATTTTTAGTTCACCTGACTGGAAGTCAAGTGACTTTATGTTGTGGCACGTAGTCCACCATCCCTGGTCCATCCATCTAGTTGTCTGTAAGTAATGAACTTTTACATTTTCAATTACAACTAAAACTACAAGGCGTATATAGGTGTAAGTTTGTATAATTGATAGCTGGGATCATTCATGCAAAGTTATAGCTTCATAAGCTTCATCGTTGTAATTGTGACCCACCTGTAGAAAAGGCACCTTATGGGTGTTTGGATACAATTGTATCTTGACGTCAACTCACTTCAGTGAAGATCGCCATGTGTGATGTCATGTATCTCTGCAATAAATATGAATTGAAGCTTGTGAATTGTATTTTTGTGTTCCGAAGATGCTGTAGTTTTAAAATATAATGAAAAGTTAAAATGTGATTTTTCACCGATAGGGTCCCTTATCTTTTGGTTGATCACAATTGTTCTGGAAAGTGTACTGGTTAATGACATTTAAACCCCATTATTGGAGGCATGTGTGACTTTGTTTTGTCTATTTTGATTTTTGACCAAACTTTGCACCCTGCCTTCACATACCCTCAAGTGTGACTGCATTGTGACATTTCCTCTGGAACCTTTGGGCTTATGAAATATCATGAATGTGATCACAGCAATGATGTCTCGTAATATGGCAGTCATATTGAAAATTTAAATTTTGCCCATAGCTCATCCATTTCTGTATGTAGGGTTATTTTTAAAGTAATTATGTGATATGAGAATATGTTGTGTGTAGTGGTATTTGTCTCAACTTTTGACCTTATCTACTGTTGTGTGGTAGTCAGGATGGACATGTCAGTTTGTCATAGCCAGTTATGAGTAAGAATTTTGTTGCTTATCACTCTTTACCCTTGTATAACCGGTCTTATCTGATATATTATTCAGAAACATTCAGGTGAGTTACAGAGCCTCGTGGCTGTATTTAACATAATAATCTATACATACTTTCTTTACCGCTTCCGTTTTTTTTCATTATGTACTCCATGGTGCCTCTGATTGTGATACAATATACCAAAAACAGAAGTGTAAGTTGGAGCTGCTTGAATCTGCTTATGCATGTGTTCACTGTACATTTTCTGCAATAAACTCATAATCAAGACAATGCTCTAGCCTTAGAAACATTGGGAAGCACTGTAACATGAAAGCTGCCTTGAGTGGTAGGAATGTCAACACTTGGTCAGCATTGCGCATGGTCAGTTTTCTGACAATATCAACCTCAAGTCAGGATAGACAAATATATGTGTACTCTGCAAACATTAGACATTTGAATCGCATAGAAAGTTTTGGGCCTGGCGTATTTATGTTACTGAATGCTCATGTATGACATATATGAGACTGCCAACCCCCTTTTGGTATGTGGGATTCAGGGGTGGTTGTCGAGTCATCTTTCACAATTTGTTGTGCTTCAGTCCAGTGACTTGTGGATAATTTACTCTGAGCTACACCTTCTCCTTAGCTTTGAAATGCAAAACTATGTTTAGAGCAGTTATGCAATGTTTTTACCCTAAAGGGTCAGTCACCAAAGAATATAGATCCAAAGCCAAATGATGTTTATGGAGAGGCTGCTCCATCACAGTCCACAATTATAGTCTGGAAGTTAATTTTAAGGTACCGTCGTTTACTACAATATCTGAAAAACTATCGGACCTACTCCAGTCAAAGTTGGTATGAGATTATTAAACAGTCATACATAACTGGATATTATATTTAAGACAATTGGTGCATGAATAAAAAATCTGTCTATTTAGCTATCACTATATTTCACCAACAACCAGACCTGTTCGTCACGTTGAAACAGCCATCTGCATAATGCTATCCCTGCGTCACAGGGCCATATGACACAGTTGAACCAATCAACTCAACTCGAAAAGTTGCACGGGAATCACGCACACACGAATACGGTGTTAGCGTTGGGCATCTCAAGCAGTTATTTAATATTTATCCAGTTATTTTTGCATTCTTTTTCACCAAAGGGTTTTGATGTTCGTCCCCAGAACGATAATATTGCCTGCTCTCTTCTACGGTGGCCCATAAGGGACATGGAGTCTGTTTTTCAATATTTTGATATTTCACTTACTGTTATCGTAGCCTTTTGCATGTGGGTCGAGGATTGGGCTGTTCCTCTAATTGTGGTGAGTATAGGAAGGTAGTCGCTTCCCCATGCCAAGTGTCACCATGGACTTGCCAATGTGAGGCGAGGTTGTTGGTGGCAATTGTGAGGTCAATGTGATGTGGACATGGTCATAAAGTGTGTGACTGCCGTTGTCTTGAGTTATGAGATTGTCGTCTTCAACCAATTTCTCTACGATTTTGCCATATTTGCATGATTCGTTCCTTTCACCAAATATTATCCCATATTTGCCTATTATTTGAGCTAGTCTCTTCAACTCTTCCGTGTTTGTTTCATGTGATATACATTCACAATAGATAATTCATTGCCATTTGCCAGTTTTAAGAAGATTACTTGGGTATTCAAGGTTTCGTACATTTGTCTTGATATTTTTGGAGGTACAGCTGTCGTGGACAAGGGTGTTAAGTCCTCCCCCCTCCCCAGATACAAAATATTAGTAGTTTCAGTTATAGCTTTTAGATAAATACTAGCCTAAGGTAACAAGAACCCATCTCCCAGACACACAATTCAATAAGACAAAAGTTATTTCTCCATAGTTTAATAGATTTTATACGACACATTCCGTCAAACTTATCGTCCATCTCTCGCTTCCGTGGGATAAACATTTGAACGGAGGAGGCGTTGCACAGTACTTGGGAAGCACTGCCATATAATCTCAACCATATATTAGACATTCCGGAATATTCGTTTGTTTTCAAAATTTTAATCGAGAACTTGTCAAGATATTTTTCAAGCGTAGTCTGAAATGGAAGTTGCCAGGTTGAAACGAGTGCCGCAAAGCTCGAGAATTGCTTTCTAATTGGCTGATGGGAACTTCTTGTTAGTCATTTCAGTGGTCGATCAAAGTTCGCAAAAGGTCGTTCTGATGTGACCTGTAATGGGATGTCCTCAGATCTTTGTTCAGCGGCAGCGAGAACTTAGATCTGATTTTAATGAGATTGAAGAAAACCCAACCCTACTACGATCAGTAGCTATCACTAATATTCAAACTACCTGGGGCAGCTGGACCCATATATACACAGATGGATCCAAGAATCCTATCAATAACAGTACTGGTTACGAGATCCATATCCATAGCTCCGAACCCCAAGCACATTCGGTTCACCTGCCTGACCTATCAGACTTGCAAAGTGCACTTCAAGCCATCAGGGGCTGAAACTCAAACTCTAGATCAAACACAGTCAATAATATTCTATACGAATATACATAACTATCGGACCAAGGACTACAGGTGGAGCTGTGTTGGATCCCGTCTAACATAGAAATTCATGGAAATGAAAAAGCAGGTTACCGCACCAGCTTCAAATAACTATCAAAGTTTTTGCCCCTCTCCGTTTTTCTTCTCCTCTCACAAACCATATTGCTCACACTCACTAGTAATTTCTGAGATCTTCCACACTAGACTCTATTAAGTGTTATTCCTGGCAAACATGCGCGTCTTCACAGGTTGCAAGTGGTTCGATCTTTTTCAAGAAAAGCAGAGCACATTTAAGCACAGATAGATGTTCCTCTAGATTCTCATAAGACGAGACAATGTCCTTCAAAATGTGGGCAGACATCACTCCAGATGGGATTTATGAGTCACAGGCATTAAAAGGAAAACAATTTCCTATTGCAAGTCATCATCTGGTTCTGACAGAAAATGTTTCGTTAGAGACGGACAGATAATTTGTTTCCAGTCTTCCTGAACTCCTATTTTACAATCCAATTTCCCTTTTAACAGCAGCATTATTATTGGTCCACCACTGACATTCCAATCCAGGCCATCCACAAGCATACTGTAAAAATATATACATTAAGTTTATATAAATGAAGGGGGCAATTGTAACATCTAGCAAAACTGCATGGGGAATTTTGTTACGATTGCCCCGAATGAAGACGTCCATGTTTCATCCCGTGTCACAGATCTACCGCATAGTTACACAATTTCAAAATATGGCGCCATGTGACAAGTTTCTATTTAAAAAGATAAATCACACAACTAGCAACATACGTCCGGTGAAAAAAAAGTTATGATATTGAGCTTTTTACTTGCATGCATACAATTTGAATTTTGGTCACTGCTTCTTTCTGCATCATCAGGCGTCCTGGAGTTTAATAATGCAGTGCAGTCAGTCATCAAACATGTCTTTCTCAGTTTTGTGAGAATATCCACTGGCGTACAATTTTAGAACACACAGCAAAACAATAAGAAACATAAATAAGTACAAATAGCAAGGTAAAAATTATTTAATAGGCCATGCAGTTTGTTTGTTTGTGCGACACTTAGCAATATTCTAGTTATATGACGGCAGTCTGTAAATAATTGAGTCTGGACCAGACAATCAACCAAGTCAGAGAGCCTGACCACCCGATCCGTTAGTCACCTGTCCCAGTTGCGTGGATCCATGCTCATGATGTCAATCCCTGGATTGTCTGGTCCAGACTTGATTATTTACAGACCACCGTCATATAGCTGGAATATTGCCGAGTGCGGCATTAAACAACAAACAAAAACAAACTCTTACAAGCTTAGTCGCCTCTTAGGACAAGCATGGGTTGCTGAAGACCAATTCTAACCCAAATCTTCACAGGTCGCATGTTAAATATTGTTTGTTATAACCGTGGTTTGGGTCCGCAGATTCAACATTTAAAAAGAATAGTTCAAATCCTGTTTTGTATAGATGACTGTTTCACATGTAATCTCTCTCAGCCACGCTCATAGACTCCTCCACTTTGAGTTTCATGTGATTTTACTCCCAATAACTTAATTTTGCTACACGTTTTTGATTTGTGATAGTTCATTAAAGTTATGTGTGTATGTTCCATCAATAATATGTAGGTATGTCATCGATAATGCAGTTTGGTGTTTACCTAATCACCTAATCCATTTGGTCGCCTTTCACGAACAGTATAGGTTGCCTTGTACCAATTCTAACCCACAGGGCTTCATGCCATTGCATAAGCTCAGCCATGTTAAGTTTTTCAACATTTGCATCTTATAGCAGGCACCAGTTCAGTAATTTTCATCATAATGCAAAGGAATGCAGTTCATTAGGAATTTACATCCAAATGGTACCAGTCCCAACACAATCTACCGTGTGGCATCTTTTGCAATGAAGCAATTAAGTTTGTGATGATAAAGATCTAGAAGAACTGTGCGAGATGTCTAAGAGTCTGCAAATAAATGTACTTTTCAGAGTAGTTTATTTTTAATGTTTTTCAAATTTATAGTTGCATTTATTCATAACACAAAGAAAATAAAGACCAAGAGCAGGAAGAAGTGGTTTGGTGTTGAATATATTGGCTAGAGAAAACTGTCATGGAACTGCCAACCATGCCACTTTCACTTGCTGCATCTGCTCAGATATGATTCAAAAGCCGACTCACCCGTGCCGATCGAAACCATGCCCATGTATTTCCTTGTTTCTAACTATGATCCATGTTATCCTTACAGTATTCCCTCCCACACTTTTCTGCCATAAAATAATCCAACAAATTATTAAATATCCTGTCATTGATGCAATTCCATGAATTTAACATTATTCCCCACCACTCAGTATCTTGTAGAACAAGACGAATGTACCAAATAGCATTGATATCGTAACCACTTGTAATAGTCTGTAGACTGAAGTCATGTGATACCATGACCACCCATAACCTTTTTAAGTGTCCAGTTGTTCAGCTTGTTGGGGGGCGGTCGGGTAGCCTAGTGGTTAAAAAGCGTACGCTTGTCACGCCGAAGACCCGGGTTCGATCCCCGACATGGGTACAATGTGCGAAGCCCATTTCTGGTGTCCCCCGCCGTGATATTGCTGGAATATTGCTAAAAACGGCATAAAACCATACTCACTCACTCAGCTTGTTGGGCTAACAATCCAAAGGTTTGCATCTTCAAAGATTCTCACAAAAACAAACAAACTGGATGTCTGTGACAGATCGTCTTCACAAGAAGTTCTGGTACTGAATTCTCAAGGTGCTCCTTAAGTGGTACATTATAATTAGTTGCTCTTATATGATATATGTACGGCAATACCTTTGAGTATCTTAAATTGCCTCAAATATATCAAACATACAGTTTGGGACATGGGTTCAGTCATCGTCGACGCCTTTCATGAAATTTGAACAAACAGACCGTTCATTTCTGCCCATCATAATGATTGCATCCTTGCAGACTACTTCTTTCACGGTTCTGTGTAATAAAAAACCCAACATCTACCACAAACACATACAAATTTATTGCAATATTCGTTCATGATAAAAAAAAAATTGAATAAAAAAGCCTAGGTGTTACAGTTTTCCTATAGTGAAAGGCATGTACTGCTACACAACATGGTACATTCAGGTCTCAAAGCAAAGGTATGAATGCTTGTACTTGCATGAACAAAAGTGAACACAATGACATATTGTAAACAGACTAAGTGTGAATTAAGAGAATTAGAAAGACATATTAACATCCAATTGTTTCTGTAACAAAACACAGTTGAGCCAGTAAAAATTTCAAACATTACAAGGCCTCATGTGCAAGAACATTTGAGCATGTGCAAATTCAAATTCAATATTTCATTTTGACTTTAATGATAGATTAAGATTGTTACAATAGTAATAAATAATCAAGATGTCACACTAAAAATGAGTTTAAAAAGTATATTCAGTATAATGAATCATATCAAAATGCATTCAGATTAAATACATTAAAAATATTTTTGTATTATATGCTATGTGATTTATGAACAATAGGCAGTGATCTTTGTATACCATTAGTAATACATTATGTTAAAAACAAACTTCTGAAAAATCTGTCATCATTAAAACATTTAGAAATAGGCACAACTGATCACCAGGTAGCCAGGTTTACAAATTCAACCAAAGTAGTATACAGCAAAAAACATAAGTGGTTTTACAGATGATCAAAAGTCCTATCTGAATGCTGCTTGCAATCATACAACAGAATGAAAACAATTTGTTGCATTTACCTACTACGATGAGATGAGCACAAAACATTATCCCCTTCCAAAGTAAATGACAACACAATCTAAGTACCTAACATGCAAACACTACATTGCACTAACAAAGGAGCAGCATGGCTTGAAATGGTGCTTCTTTGACTGTCACAAGCAGGAGACAAACATCATACTAGACATCACAAGACGATGGGTATGCCGTATACATGATACAGCAAGAGATGACTCTTTCAAGCACTATCCTCCTGTCATGTTGTGGAAGTTTGTGGCCCGTCTTGCCTGCCTCCCTATGAATCACTATGAATCACTATGTTACTGAACAGTAACAATATCTCAATTTGTAACTGTCATTGCTCCAATCCCGGCGTCTACTTGTTTGATGACTGCTTGATCACCTGAGTCTGTTAGATTCTGGTCCACCAAATGTTTGCTCCCTTCCCTAGGCTGAAATCACACAAAATGGTTAAAATCCTAATGTGCCATAAATAGTATACATTTGGTTATGATATTTTGAAATTAAAATATCCCCCCCACCAAAGGCTCACATAGCTCACCTGGTACATAAATGAAAATGATGACTTCACGCTCAGGTCCTGAACTAATTAACACAGAGGCCAAGTTTGTTCCAATGTTTAAGAATATAAGCATGATCAAAACGCAAAGGGTAAAAAAACAAGGTCAATCTAAAAAATATCATTCACACCTGAACAATGTTAAATCACATTACTAATAACATATACCAAATTACATTTCATTTGGAAAGAAAATGAACTTAAAACATTTGGTGGGAACAACACGCACTTAAGTTCAGCTTAACTGGTCCAGTGGTTTCTTGTGAAATTATGTTTACAGACTTCATTTTGAAAGAACCAGAAAAATGTTGCATTACATGCAAAAACAGAAGCACCTCCATACCTATACGTTTTTGAACGTCCCCACACGTTCCAACCACAAACATGTATCATGAACCATTTTGACTTCACCAAAACAGGTGACAGCTAACCTCATCAATATCTATCCATATTCATAATCTTTGATCTCTGAATATCATCAAATGCTGTTCTATGCCTCAACCTACCTAAACACAAAACAGGACATAACTTTCCTGGTTTTAATGGCATTACTTCTGGTTTGGAAAGATCCACACCCAATGCAGAACAAATTTTAAACAGAAGGACCAATACTAAAAGCTACCTTATCAACAAAAACAATAACTACTTTAAATGATGTGGACATTTGACATGATCTTGACACATGGCAAGGACAGAAGAAAGTGCTTATGTATTGATCATTCTAAAATGTTTCCTATTATTATGAACTCAATGTTATGACATTGGTGACCTTGATCTTCATTGGATGTCACGGAGAACATTCTAATAAAAGTGTCATGGCACTGAAGCTCACCTTGCTCTGTAATAAATAGTTTAAAATGTCAAAGAAAATAGTCCCAATGATTTGAGCAAAATGTGATCACAAGGAGAATATACCGTATATTGCCGTCTATAAAGAAAACACGTGTTTAAGGCCTCCCCCCTGTACAAGCCTTCAAAGTTGATGCTCATTTATATACCCCGTCTGTAAAGCGAATCGGAATGAAGAATGTAACCAGCGCATACACAATTTCTACATTTGCAATAAAAAACGTGTTTGTATTTTGTAGAAAAAAATTACATTGTATCCCTTTGTATCGTATTCTGGAAAAACAAAAAGATCATAACAATTAAACTTGGTCAATACAAATTTGAAATTCTTTGGCAAGAAGAGGCTAATTCTTGATTTGTCAGCTTCACATGACACAGAGCATACTCCCAGTACCAACGATCTTATTAGTGAGGATTCTGCTTCACTTTCTTATGTGACCATAGACAATGCTATCGTAGAATTAAAACAATTGGGACAAAGTGCTGGATGTGTAAAGTGGACATTACTGATGCGTTTAACCCTCTGGATGCAAGTTGTTTTTTCTGACGCACATTTACCTGGGATCTGATAAGTGAATGTTGTGCGAGAATTGCATTCACGCGTCACTGGATCTACGGCTATAAAATTAAGCAGAGATGTAGAATATCAAATTTCCTATCTGATGGTGTAAATTTAACTGCAAATATTAAATCGGTTTGAAAAAGAGACGCTGCTAAGTGTTGTCGGAGCATTTACTCTGCTATGAAAAACAGCAAATTTCGCTGCATTTTATCGTACTGATAAAAGTACTGTGCAAAGATTTATTTTTTTTTTGGCAGTTTTACAGAAACTGTGAGCAAACAAAATACTGCATTATATCTGAATGACAAAAATATACATGTATATCAAATGGATTTATATTCTTATGAATAACATAATACATTCAATACAAAAAATACCCTGTTGTAAATTATGAAAACTGATTTTCCTCCGATGTCAAAAGACGACAGAGGTTACACGCGTACAAAGACAAGGGGGCATAACTCTGCTATACTTAGCACTAGTTTATTGTAACTCGGGTCACTTGGTAAGAATTAGCTGTGAATAAGGACAATATATTTTCGTGGTGATTTGTTCACAAGGAACTAAACTATTCCAAAAAAAATATCGAAATTGAAACTGTTTACGTTTAGGCATAAACAAACCCATAAGAAATGATAAAAATCGTACTTCATAAAAGAGGAAGTAAAAGCAAAATAGATGGCCCTATCTAACCTATAAATTAGTCCTAACATTCCAACATTCTCCTGATTGTGCAAGTGTAATTTGACTTATGTTGCACCATTAAGTAGCCTTTTCATCAAATGTTATGAATTACTAAAAAAAATGACACCATTCTATTTGACGTCATGGGCTGGTTTTATGGCATCAACGTCGGAGGAGATGACACTGGTATTTTGATTAATATTTATTTCCCCTAATTTTTGTTCATAGTATGGAAAATCTGTATGTATAAAGCGGAATTTGACGCTTAATATATAAACAATTCGACAGTTTATCGTGTATCTTAATTGGACAAGACACGCACCTGTTTTGTATCAATTTTATGAAATCCAATACCCAAAAGAATATTTCAAAACAACCAAAATTATATTCAATATTTGACATGTATTGTTCATTATTATGTGATTTTTTTTTGTCTTAATCTTGTCTCAGAATCATACAATAAAAGATGTGAAGAAAGTTCCTTAGCTATAGAACTAAATTATCAGGATAATTGTATAAGGTTCGACCAATGGGGTACATGACACGGTTCATATTTTTAATACTTTTCACAATTCTTTGAGAAATAAAATAAACAATTCAAAATCTTGTAATCACAATATTTAAAAAAGGGTGAACCCACCGATAATACAAAACGAGAGGAATAATTCGTAAATCGTTTGAGACTAACGCGCACCTAGCGTGTCGTTAGGTATTGACAATTACCCTCCAAAGAAATACGTACGTTGCACTTACATTTACATTTCATCTTGTAACACTTGTCTAAAATAAAAAATATATATCATAACGACACTATAAACTTATCAATTTTTTGTGTAAATGTTCAAACAAACTGGACATTATCAAAGGTCCATACGTTTTGTGGCCTATATCTGCGTATGATATATCGAACATTGATAAATATCCATTGTGAAATTAATTGTGTGAAAAAATGTCTTAAAGATATGCAAAATCATCATCATCATTGAAACTGTCCACAGCAGGGTACACTGATCATGTTTACTTTCTTTCAAGAAAATTACCAAATATGTACAATGTTGACGTATCACATCACAACCGGTAACCGACTTATACAAAATGGCGTGTTCACTAACAGTACGCTGGAATTTACGAGGGGACTTTCGTCGATTCAAGGATTGTATTCACATAAATGTGACATGTAAGTAATCAGAAACATTCAGGTAATCTGTGTACTGTTATTTGTTGTTATATTTTTCATTGAAGCTAAGTAAAAATAGTCAGAAATTCCGATAAATAGCGTTGTCATTGTGCATGATTTTGTATCAGTCATGGCGTCACGCACGACTGATAGTTTGACTATTTCTGTTGAATTTATCAATTCACTACAATGTTTCTATTTTTAATTCCCTAATTCTTCCTCGGATTCTCTTCCTATGCATATTCTGAAAATGTTGAGCCAACGTATGCAACGAATAGACTAATGGATAGCTCAAAATAAGAGAAAATGCGACACTATGTAAAATCTGAATTTTGCTTTGCTTACATTTCAAAGTTTTCCTAGCACAGCGTTCGTTTTCCCACCTAACTTATTTTGCTTGATTTCATCTTGGCACTTTGTATTGCTGACAAAGACCTTTTGTCATTTGATTCTAAAATGTATGAGAAATTCACGGATGTATTTACCGCAGCTGAGTTTGACATATACATGATGTTACAGGCGTCTCATAACCAGTATGCGGAAACATGATTTTGTAAACAGTATCCAATATGGCGGAAAGTTCACTTTGGCGTTCATGTTTGCGTATTTTCCAAAACATTCTAAACGATTCTAGGGTTATTGGCTACGTTTTGGAATGATCATTGGCAATTTGATAAAAAACATATCCGTGATCACTTATGTTATTTTTTAAATTCATTTCTCCCAGTAAATATCCGAAATTTAGATTTCAAAACATGCATTTGCTTCCCCTAAACTGCCAGTGGATGATATCACAGAATTTCCCATAGTGCATTTTACACGACTTCAAATGGAGGGTTGAAGAGGAGCGACATACATGTCCCTCTGGCATCCAGCGGGTTAAGCAGATTCCGCTGCACCCCGGGTACTGGCTTTTCTTTGGTTTCTGATGGTATGCAAGCTACTATTTCTATACTAGATAAGCTTTCGGGGGCAGATCAAGTCCAAAGATCTTTGATACCCTGTCACATGCCGTGTGCTGGATGTTGCAATATAACTATGGTGGGGAAAATAGTCTGCATCTGTAAGATGACTTTGTGACAATTGATCCTTCTGCTCATGAAGCTAGAAGAACTATGAATGTAATCCTAAATTTGTTTGACAACTTCCAAATTCCTCTTGCAGCTCACAAGACTGAAGACCCGTAACTTAGCTAGAATATTTAGGGATCTTTTTTTAACTCAGTCTCTATGACGGCTAGGTTATCAGAAAAATAGTTGACAAAAATAGCATCAATGTTAAGATCTTTTTCTATTTGGACTAAGTGCATAAAAAGGGAGTAGCTGTCATTGTTAGGACATTTAAACTACACTTGTCGAGTGGTTGTACCAGGCAGATCCTC
Source organism: Haliotis rufescens (assembly GCF_023055435.1). Lineage (NCBI taxonomy): Eukaryota > Metazoa > Mollusca > Gastropoda > Lepetellida > Haliotidae > Haliotis > Haliotis rufescens. The sequence goes on from NW_025963979.1 coordinate 1,779,851, forward strand.
CTATCTTATCTGATTCGACTTGTCAGCAACTGTTGCCAAGTTGCACCACCCTATCAGACTATCTAGGGAATGTCGGATAGAGATTCATATGTGGGGAAAACATTTCTGAACCAGTGGAATGGCATTTCGTTTTTCTATGACCAACATCTCAAGCAGCTCAGGATTTCAACCTGTATACGGATGCAGCTGGAAGTGTAGGACATGGAGGAAATTTCAGTAGAGCATGGTTTGCCCAGTCACAAGCTCTTGATGTCACAAAATTTCTAGATTCTGCACAATCAATTGCTTTCTTAGAACTTTATCCTATCGTGGAGTCGGCCATTCTCTGGGGATCCCATTAGACAAAGAAGAGAGTACTGTTTCACTGTGACAATGTAGCTACTGTGTGTATTATCAAAAAGGGTAGATCAAATTGCATGAACATTATGGACCCTGATGCGGACCCTCACATGGCAAGCAGCAACACATTACTTTATCGTGTTAGCCGAACATGTTCCAGGTGTGCAAATTTAACATTGCAGATGCACTTTCTGGTTTGCAGTTGAGGAAATTCCGAGCCCTGGCACCACGTGCAGTACTCAATCAAACGCCCTGCCCACCCAGCTCACAAGTGATTAGGACCTGAACAGACATTTGAATACCCTGGTCAGCAGCTATCAGTCAACAAACAAGAACAGCCTACTCTACAGGTTTCCAGTGCTATCTAAAGTTTATGTTAAAGTTCAGTTTGTTTACCACACTGGATGCTAGCAGTGTCCTGACACCAGTTAATGAAGCTTACCTTCAGTACCTCATTGCTCATTGCTTCCACGTCCTTAAAACATACCTAGCAGGTATCCAATTCATGTATCTGCAAGCTGGCATCAGGACAGTGTTTGATGGCGTCTCAACAGGTGCTTTGAATAGGATTCAAACCCTACTACAGGTGTTACTTAGCACTGTCAAGCAGCCGAGGGCTGGTGTGTTCGTTCGATACAATGATTTTGTGATGGAATGGATATGTCTCACAGAGTTTTTCGGATTCCTTCAATGCGGAGAATCCACATGCTCGGCAAACTTTGATCCCGATGTGAACATCACCATGATCAGTTTTGATTATAATAAGAATAAATGTACTATAACCTTTAAAGCGTTCAAAGACTGATCCCTTCCGGCGTGGTGTTTGTATTGCTCTATTGGCTACGGATACCATTACATGTCTGCCTTGTCCAGACTGTTTTTCATAAGATGCAGAGCAGTGCTGCGAACCATGATTGGTTGTTTGTCAATCGTGAATATTTACCCAAATCCAGGAATTGTGTTTTTGTCATGGGTAGGTAGTGTCCTCACACAAGCTGGTTTCAACTCTGCGCACTACTCGGGACATTTATTCCAGATTGGGACAGCTACAACGGCAGCCACAGTACACATCCAGGATCACTTCATGCAAAGTACATCAGGACTTCAGAAACTACCTTAGTCAATCACACAAGTCGATGTGTCGCTTGTAACTTGCTTGTAATTCGCTGGGGGATAGTGACTGACAGTACCAGCATGGATAGACCAATCAGGCCCGCATATTCTTAGTATGGATAGTATGTTTCAACAGTATGGTCTATTATTCATGAGTACTTATATTCTCTTCTGTACTACTTTGGGGGCTCTTGGTTGATGCACAACCTCGTTTGGGCGTCACAAGCTACTCCATGCTCAGAGCATGGAAGGCTTGGGGCCCCCAAAGAGCAATTCTAAAGCAAGGTAGAATCTGGTCAGCACAACCCAAGACCGGCATATCCCTGGGGATCATCAGACACCAGGACCGGTATATCCCTCCCGCATACTTATACACAAGTCTGGGTCCCTAAGACCCCAGGATATTCATTCCTCCTACCCGGGTCACCATGACCACATGGCTTCGCAGTAGGTAACCAAGGCAGGCCCCCATATTACGCCAAACATTTGTATGTAAATAAAAGGTTATTTTCATCTTCTTCCTTTTATGTTGTTTGTTGCCCAAAGCAGTGTTAACTTTACTACAAGGATATACCCCTTCAATTTTCCAATGAAGATGATACATCTAATAAAGTAAAGTTAGGAAGAGAAAAAGATTTGAAAAAGGAAGCTTTCGTGAAGACAGTAGAATACCTAGAACAAGTTGATGAACAGATCTTAGTTGAAAATCTCATGAAGTTTTAAGAGTTTCAAGGTGATACTGATGCCTATGGATTTACCTACAGAAACAACAACTACTAGAATATTTTAGTGACAGAGTTTTCATGATGGATATAAATAGAAAGCCAAATATTATATAGCAAAGATATTACAAGAACATTATCAAAAGCCAAGAAGTGAAGATCCTGAAAAGGAAAAGATGAGACTGTTACAAACAGCATCTAAACTAATAAAGAATGACGTCAAATCTATGAATGTCAAAACCAACACATATCCTTAACCATCTGACCATCTTACATTTCTGACATTTTGGGCAATGAAGAATATCTTCCCTCTTCATTGAAACTTCTACTACAAACCCTCTATTGGAAAGGATGTCAACTTGAAAGTGGTCTATTGGACAGGCTACTGACCAAGAAGTAAGACCACGTCTTCTCAGAGGCCCCCTGCAAATCGGCTTAGCAATACAGTTTCATCATCACTCTGCCTCTAAACATCTGTTTGACATCCTTTAAAGTTTTGATATTTTGCAGTTCTTATTCCGATGTAACGAAATTTGAATAATCTTCTGCTGTGAACCTGACAAACATAACTTCTGGCAGATGTACAATTTGTAGCTGGCAATGTCGATCATAATGTCAGGACACTGAACAGCCTTAACATATTCCATGGGATTGGCATCAAAGCAACCATAACACAAGGAACCAAACACCGACAACCTATTCCAAGAACAGAAGTTGCAGTTGATGTTTTAGCTGCAACTGGAAAGATTAGGATTAATTTCTACAAACAACCATTTGAAAAGGGATCAGAGCTGAAATACATCCAGTTTCCAGAATTTTCTACCTCTGACCCAAGATCAGTGGATTTGTTATGGAAAAATGTCTGGTTTCTTAGGCCCTCCCGACCAGGTTGGTCTGGAATGATGCAGGCAATTCACAAGGGATCATATCCTGGACAGGCATCCATAGTCTTTCTGCCCACTGTACACAAGTGACTTACAGAGCACTGTCCTAGACTTGGTGGCCTGCACACAGAAATGAGCTTCTCAGGTTGCATTGGCCATTTGATGTCAGGATCCAGACTCTTTGAGCTGCTGGACGTCATCTATGCAACCAACGCAGTAATGCACATGCCTTTCAGGAAAGGCAATGGCAAGAGCTGTCAGAGCACATATCCTTGCATATAACAGTGTGAATGCTTTGCTGGTAGCGAACGTTTTTCAAGGTTCACTAAACAAATCAGAACAGAAGTTAGGATAAGTCAAAGAGATCATGTTAGAATCAGAGGAGGAAGTGACAGGGACAGCCATATCTCTCATGTGACAAAGTGACAATGTGACAATGAAGATCTCACAGAAGTATGTACTTATTTGATGATTTGATTAGTGAAACTATTACTACTGATGAACTTAGCTCATCCGATGCCTTGTCAAGAGTTGGCGACAAATTTCAAACAATAAAGGAGTCCATGAAGAACTTGAAAAAAGCAAAGCTCTTGATGCAATACATGGAGATGGTGCATAATCTAAGGAGTTTCATTCGAGGTGCAATTACTGGCAATTGAAATCTCCATCTCAAATCCTTATCACAAATGCTCCCCTACTTTGCTGCTTCTGGGCACAATCTTTATGCAAAGTCTGTTCAGATATACCTACAGATGATGGCACAACTCCTAGAAATGCATCCAGAAGTTCACAAGATGTTTGAGGATGGTTACCATGTTGTTTACCAATATGATTGCTTCAGGAGGCCTATCCTCTGATATAGTTATTGAACAAGTCCTCATGAGAAGCTTAACAAGAGTTTGCCACTAACGTGGCTATATCCTCTGCCTCTGTTGCAGAATTTATGACATAATTAAATCTAAACAAACACTAACCTTTTTTAACCTAGGTGGAACTTGTAAAAACCTAAACTTGTTTGGAACCTAGGTCTATCTTGATGCCATGGAAACTTAAAAAATAAATAAAAATTTCTAAAATTTCTAAATAGCAAAAGGCACCAGTTCAGCATGTACTTGACAGACCTGCAAAGTTTGATGAAAAAATATTGAATGGTTTCTGAGTTATGCTCCGGAAACGAAACGTGACAGACGGACGGAGCCCGTTTCTATATCCCCCGCCAACTTTGTTGGGCGGGGGATAAAAACAAATGGTGGACTAACAAGAGGAACTGGAATGAACGAGACACAACGTGCCTGCCTGAGTTGACTCGGGTTGAAAACAGAAGTAGTGAACAGCATACAGATACGACCATGGCAAGGATTCACAGAGAAATACATTAGATGTGAGAAAACTGGCAGGATACCTGGCTGATCGAGACCCTTTTTACAAAGAACTTGTCCTCAGAAATATTGACAATGGTATCATAGCTAATAACTCAGTTAATGCAGATGAAGAAAGAGTGGAAATCTGATCACCACTGCTGTGTAATGTGAGTTTGTGCTGTCACAGTATGTGGTAAAGTGGACTCTCTTGAACAGGGTAAACAGAAGTTGTATCACGATGTATATGGTGAAGTGAGCATGCTGTTTCACAAAATTTTCCTAGAATTAATGTTAACTATTTTTGAATGAAAATGAGACAAAATTAAACAAACAATTCACAAGTCCAGATATACAATGACCACTTTTGTTTATAACCATGTAGTGTAACTACAGGATTAACTTGCATAATTCAGAACGTTGAGTTGTTGATATGCTATTTCTAATGACGTGAAGATGTGTGTCTGTGGCAAAAATAATTAATGAGAGCCAATGATTACTCCTCGGTTTAATAGAATCCATGGTATCACAAAGGGGGGTAAATGAAATTATGGGAGATCCTGGCATCCTTAAGGTATGCTCCTATAATGTTTGAATGGTGGGTCTTCCCCACACAATCTTTAACCTTAAACATTAGTGAGTGAGTGAGTGAGTTGGATTTAAAGCCGCTTTTAACAGTATTACAGTTATATCGCGGCGTGTCAGCTTAATGTGGGAGGAAAGCCCGAAGTTTACCACTTCGGTGAAACCCACGAGCACGGGTATCCTTAAACATTAGGCATCCCAACAGGTCCCCCTAGAACTGTGTTTAATTTCAAACACTGCTTAAACATTTAACCACTTCATGTATAAAGCTACAATATTCTTAAAAAAGGCATTTATGTAAAATTGGTAAAACAAGAGTTTGCCACTAACGTGGCTATATCCCCCGCCCCTGTTGCAGAATTTATGACATAATTAAATCTCAACAAACCCTAACCTGAAGAAACAAAATAAAATGCTGCAAAACACAATTTCTATGAAGTTCAAGAAAAAAATGAAACCTTCTCCACAAAAATGATGGAAGTAAAATCTGACAAAACCAGTTACTACATTTACTACTGAATTCATTAGGGTGGGAGAAAGAAAAAACAGTACAAGTCACATTTTGACTGGTAATAATATCTACATGGAATATTTGTTAAGAAACATAAATGGTATTAGTTTGCGATATGTGACTATGGTCATTACCAGTTCAAACCCAAGATATTGCTTTGGACATAGTAGATTAAATGCAAAATATTAACATACAAAGAAATAATGATAGTCACTTCAATATACTACACCTATTCCGTCACACCCCACACAAGATAATGGTCAGTGTATGGAACTGGAAAGACTCCTGTTGAGATGGTCTCATTACAGAAGATCAAGTCTAGTGTACCCCCAAGGATGTGGGTTGGTTTGCTGATATACTGTGCGAATGTAAACTGCTCCATGAGGTTGGATAGTGCATTGTTGTCACGGACAGACTGGTCCATATTGAAGTCGCCAGTGATAACAATCCTATACTATTTGAGAAGCAGCTGCTCCAGCAGAGTTCGCAAGTGAAAGTTCTCCTAGATGATGATGGTGCCCTATAGATGACAACAACCAAGAGAGTAATACTGGCCTCAATGTAGCATCCGAGAGCCACTACAGCAGGAGGTATCTGTAGTTCTGTTTGCCTCTCTGTACTGAAGGGCATCTTTGATTACACAAGCTTCGAGAACCACGTTTATTGCAACTTCAACCTTATAGATAGCTAAACCTTTTCCAAAGGCAGCTCCTCCACAAGGAAATGTACCTAATTTCATACATCTACAGTAATTGCTTCTCGATTTAAACAAACTTATATGACTGATCAAAGTCTCAAAAATACTATTGGCCATAACGGAAATATACTTGATAAGACAACACTGAATATCACATGGGCCTCTTCAGTGACACATGAAACTTCCAGTTTCTAAACACACATGCCTGATTTTGTAAAACAAGCATGCACGTCTCTAGCTACTTGAAGTTTACATGCAATTCTGGGGTGATGACCTTGACCTACAACAATGACTTAACTACCAGAAAAATGTGTAAAATTTCTATAGCACAAGTGTAAACAGTCTGAAAATGGGATTGATCTTGACATATGGAAAGTGCTGAACAAAGTGTTTACAATGTATTGGCTCCATTGAAAATTGGAAGGCTCAAAGGAGCCCATGGGTCCCGTAGAAGAGACCGATTGTCCTGAGGAGGGTTTTGAACCTCACTATCCACTTCGTCCTTAAGGCGACATTTTTTTTATTTGTTGGTTTACGGATGCGCCGCTCTTTCAAAGTCCAAATGTTAAATAAAAATAAAAATGAAAATTACCCTTTTTTTTATTACCGCCGATCTTTTCGACAAAAAGTTCAAACAAAAAAAAGATTTCTTTTCCTCGTCGAGCGTAAAGCAAAGGGAAGTCACTCTGATATTTCTTGCTGGGATCCTTCTCTAATACCATCAAAGCTTGTCAATGCAAAGCGCAGTGGTGACCAGTTTAACTATTTCAACACTGTTGGCCGTTCAAAGCCACAAGTCACACCGCACGGTAAACCGTCCAAGCCACGTCAAAATAGTTTATAATTATATTAACCTACTTGTCATATCATTCATTTATTAAATCTATCACATTTCACAATGTCTGAAATACGTATTCCATTTGATTTTATCATTATTTTATCTATTGATTAAAAATATATTCACTTGACACTATTTCCCGCAATGTTATTGAAAATAAAATTCTCGGACACACTTCGACAACGGGTCCTCACGGGCTGAAACGTCTTTATTTACAAAGTAATAAAATCATCAAAAATGTATCTATAAAAGTTGCCAAACTGACATCTTAGTTATTATTTCCAAATTTTCGTGCGATCGCATATCGTAAGTCAAATGACATCTCGGCTTTCGTCGCCTGGATTTCTCGGCTCGGACACGATGTCTTAATGCCAAAATATATGCATAAGAAATCTTTGTCACAGCTCGTAACCTAGCTCTATGCATCCATAAAGTTCCATATTTTTAATATAGATCGCGATTTCATGCTAAAACGTTCAGAATAACATGATTTAACCCAAACCTTTCGCCAAAGTCTGAAAATTATCGTTGCTGTAATTTGATTAGCTGCCTTAGGTCACGTGCTTAAATTTGACCAATCACGAACCTTGTAGCAGATTTTGTCGGTGAAACAATATAAGTTTTTTTTAATGTATACTGACATGGCAGAACGTATGTGTTATTCATACGAAGCTTTGAAAACCGAGGTATTTCCTCATGTCAGTGGGCGGACAGCCACTATCATCGGGAAATGGGTGACGACAGATATTATTTGTAATTCTTTTTAAAATAATGTTCCAACAACGTAAACAAATGAAAATTAAAAAGAAATAGGTAAGTGGATTTTATGAATTCTTATATTTGCCGAAAAAATCGTTAGATTTGCGCTAAATTTGGACGTTATGAATGTTTTAAATAAATAATAATGTAAGATAAAACAAACTTTATTTAGTTGTTCATGAATTATTTAAATAATGAAATACACATAACTTTCATATTTATAAACAATAGGATTAATTAGACCTTTCAAATAGTGTACGGCCAAACACGTAGTAGCAAAGATGTTAATTTCAGCAGATAATTCCTTGATAAATGTTGGTTTCATCTATCACACAACAGTCTCTGGGAACTTGGTGTCAAAGCAGTAATCTTGCCAGGGATATAATAAAATGTTCTTGAAAAATTGAGTTATTTTACTTTTATGACCCGAGGATATTTTTTTTCATACCTACCTAACTTTTTAGGACAAAATTCAGGTAAAAAAAATGTGAGAGGCTTTTTTTTTTCTTTTTTTTTAATTGGCCTGCCTCACTTTTGAAATGAGTTTGAAATCCGTAAACCAAGAAATAAAAAAAGTGTCGCCTAAAAGGGATTACCCCGAGAGGAGTGAAAGTCTCTAAGATCGCAGGGCAGGGACGAACTGTGGATAGTTCTGATCCTTCTGACAATGGTTGTTGGTACAGTTTAGCTTTGAACTGATCGTCCTAGGTACAATGTTGGAGAACACCATGGCGACGAAAAGCGGTCATGGAACCAGAATGGTGGGAGAGAAGGTCCTGGAATTGTGTTTATCTTGCATAAGGAGAACCACTCCACGAACGAAGGCGTCCTCTTGAGAGTGAGAGCTGAGAGAGAGGCGGAGAGCACATCCATTGCCAACAAAATCATAGAGACAAGTGGTAGTGTAGAGTGGCATCCAAGTGCCACAACCACAATGGATGAAAACGGACACTTCTGTGAAAGTGTGGCAACGTCGCTGTCATTCCATGAGTGCCAGTTTCCTTGAAGACGAGAGCCAGGTACATGGAGTCAATCACATAAACAACAGAATCCAGGTTAGAGATAGATGTCCAATAATACTGGTCTGGGAGGGAGCGTAATATCAGCTGGCTGATGGTACCACAAAGCCTGTGAGTCGATCAGCAGCCAAAGTAGCTGATGTAGGTGTAACTTGTCAACAATCCAATTCATGATTCATGGTCTGTGGGTTCAAAGCTGTCAACTGAGGTGGATGGTGACGATTGAGGGTAGAGAGCACCAGGTGGGTGTGAACTGTCAGCTGGTACATCCGGTGGAGTAGGGTCGGCAGACCGAAACACCACACCCAGGAGGGGCCGATTGGGAGGTGACCGGAATGGGAGCCGAACCTGAAGTCTGGGAGGTCAACGAGATACCCAACGTTGGAGCAGACTGAAGGAGTCGAACGAAGATTCCATACCCTGCTGTTGATCGTGATGATCCAAACTTGTGGGCAAGATGCCTGCACAAGATTACGGAGGAGCCGACCTGGTAGGAATGCGATCTCTGAACTGTTTGAGAGTGGTTTCGGGAATGGCGTTGATGTCCCTGATCCTTAGGTTTAGAAGAGGGTTGAGGGTTGTCATCATACAAGATACGATCTGTGGGAGGATGGCGTGGAGAGTGAGTGAGTATGGTTTTACGCCACTTTGGGCAATATTCCAGCAATATCATGGTAGGGTACACCAGAAATAGGCTTCACATAAGTGGAGAGTGGTGGGTACGGGTATCCAGGTCCCTGGTAATATAGGCATCCCATCCCATCCCTGCCTGTGATCCGCGTAGGCTTCAAATCTCGGCAAGGAGTGAGGGTCTGACGTAGAGTATGTGCGTCGGGCTTCAGAACATGCTGGAGACAAGTCTTTTTGCCAATGATGTAGGCTGTGTTAATTCAAAAAGACATGGATAAAGAACAAACAAGGAGTTTTGTCAAAACAAAACAAACAGTGCATGGGATGGTCGTAACCATGGAGATGCTGGGGGTGTGTTCGGGTGAATGTTTTTTGTTTTAGAAGCTGGAAACATAGTTCAAGCACGTTTCCACATAGGATCAAAGAAGAAAATATGCAAAGTGTGAGATAGGATAAGTTTAAATATTTTTTACTATATTTCAATGTCCTGAACATGTTTTCAGTGTGATCATTTCTGGGAACAAGCATGTGAGGTTTCAGCTTCATTGGTTTAGTAGGCTACTGAGGGGATGATTTTTACAGTGCACAAAAATACATTTTGAAAGAATTTAAGAGCAGACTCTCACGACAAACAACACATGTACCAAATTTTTCATAACATACACAATGACCAAACTGAGTTCCAGTTCTAAGTAAGGGAGTAAAACATGTTGGTATGTAATGGCCCCAAAAATGGAAGATAACCGGGGGAAAACATGGCAAAAAAACTCATTTCCTATGCAGGTCCACATGAGGAATTCTGTCAGTCTGGGAGGAACAATTCTTCGATGAAGTAATGCAAACTCACTTTAATTATCAGCCTTTGTGTTATTTCCCATGACAAGTCCTTAATTATTACAGCATTCCAATCTAACAGTTTTCATACGTCCATGGACATCAATGTTATGCCTACATTTGCAGCACACGAAATCGTTTGAAAGGTCTTTAACCACAGTTTATATTTATTGTACATCCATGTCTTTACTAATAATTAAACAAGAAATGAAGTGCAGAATTAAACCACAGATTTTACATTTTACTTTTGTATCAACATAACCTTTTACAACTTCATTAATTTCTCTTAGCCTAATTCTAATTTAATCATTTAGAAATATACCAAATGCAAATCTATTATGCATCTATTAATCAATCAGTGACTCAGTTGCAATATACAATTAAGCCAACATAGTTTGGAATAAAACTTAACAAGATTTATCCACAATATGTCAGTAATAAAAGGTGTCCATTCAAAGCAATGTTTATTTCTAGCAAAATGCTGATATCCATGCTCTTAAAATACTAGAGACTTGTCCTAACAAACACTTTTTCTGAGGTAGTCAGTATGATCTGTATGATACATAAATAGGTGCATATGATATTTGTATATGCTTGTATTGTTGAAGAGTTAGTTCCTAATTTTCAATCACCAGTACTTCAAGACAACTGAAGTATTAGTTTGTTTGTTAGATAATTTGACGATATAGCAAATAAGAAAAGTGTTCAAAATCAAATATTTTATAACATAATTCCAAATTTAACCCCCAGTCATTCCATGTAGATGTCTAAATGCCATTGTATGTTACTTCCAAAAACACAGTCATTATATTGCCATGTAATGACCACTCAAATGTCATGCATGTGTAATGCAATACTAAAATACATGCAGAGATATACAAAGGTATCAATTAAATTATGACATGGTGCAATGCAGATATCTATTAATAAATTGCCAAACACCTTGAACATATATGAAATTTCAAATGTTGTTTTACAATAGCCGATTAATGGTCACAAACTGGTTCCTATTACAAAGTTGGACTGCCATATTGAAAATAGGATCATAACTTCTTGAACAGACTTTGATATCATCATTGGTAGGAGCAAGCATGTGACGGTCCAGCTTCATCAGTGAAGTGTTTTGGAGAAGATGTTAATGACGCACAACAGACAACACACAAACTGGCCTTACAGCCAGGTGAGCTCCATTTCAGAAAATAATTGTGTCCAGTAACCATAAATCTCAAATGTTACATTGACATTATGATCTGTTCTCTCGCTTTCTCTGGCCAAGATTTCACCAGGAGTGAAGTTTCAGTGTGATCAAATGGTTATATTAATACCCCATGCAGCTATTCTTGCCTTTAAAGTAATCAGAAAACAAAAATCATAAGATGACACATCCCCCCGATCTGGTGCAATTCAGAAATGGAGTTTGGTTCATTACCATTGGATACCTTCAGTTTAGAAAACAATAATGCTGTTCAGTATTTTTTAATATCCTTATCATCAAAAGGCACCAGGCCACCACTAGACTGATCTGTATAGCAAGTTTCATCAAGGATAATTCAACAGTTTTGGAGTTGTGCTCTAGAAATGAACACTACCCTCATTTTCAGTAAAGTCAAAAACACAAAAAATTAAATCCAAAATCATAAAAAGGCACCAGTTCACCACTGAATAACAATAAACAATCTGTAACTAGCTTCTTTATTAACATCCTGTTTGCGAACAATAAACAATCTGCTGACATCGGTACAATTCCACATAATAAATGCCTGCCTGTCACGGATTAATCCTGAGTAGACAGCTGAAGGCATCCTCAGTGTTGTTACTAAAAGACATAAGTTGTGGACACAGTAATCTGACGGATGAGCAGACAGAAAAAGGCTGTAATGAGATTACATAATCTATGACACACAACCAGCAAACTCAATCCTTTCAAGTTTGCTCGAGGACAAGTACAAAGTAATTGTGATATATTCTGTCCCAGCTTACTTACTGTTGGAGATTTAATGTGCGCTTTCCGACATTATACCAGTTCGCACACAGGCCTGCCAGGCCACAACCTCGGGCCCCGGGGGGGCTTAATTAATTCAATGGAAATTTGGGAATTTTGAAATATGCCATACCTAAAGGTGGGAGTTTGTGTGGTTTTGAGTGTTTATAGATTTATAATTCTTGCTTTATTTGTAGATTGATTATTTTAGATGAGGCCAAGTAGACCTGTTTTTATCAGGTGTATGCAAGTAAGTTGCATGTAAGTTGTCTAATGGGTTCAGAAGAGTTGGTAGTGTCAACTGGTTGTTGTGGTTTAGTGTCGTTTTGAATGTTGTTGGTAATGTGTGCAATGTAATGTGTGTTTGAGGGTTTCTGTTTGGTTACAATGTGAGCATTTACCAGTTTGATGTTTCTTAATAAGGTGTAGGCATGAGTTTAATTTAATTTAGTGTGGCCTGTTTGAAGTCTGGTTACTGCCCTATCAATTCATTTTGTTCTGTGATTTGTGGCTTTTGTAACAAGTGTTTTAATTTGCTGTTTGATTTCTGATATTTGTTTTGCCACTTTTGAAGATTTTTCCCTTAGTGATATTTTTAATTTCGATTTTGAGATGAGATTGTTGGCACTTTTAAGAATCTGAAGTACTAGGTTTGGATGGTTCTTTGTGTTTTTATTTATAATTGCCTGGAGTCCACTCAGTGGGGCTGTAAGGATTAAAAGTTTTTTGGGAGTTTTTTAGTTGGGGCTCTGTGTATGGCTGTTGCTATTCCCATTAGTTCTGCTGTGAAGATTGATTGATTATTGGGGAGACTATAGGATTTGGTTTCTCTTGTAGGTTTGTTGATGTGTGTGAGGAAATCTGAACATTTTGTGTCCTGGTCAAAGGGCCCGACTGTGTAAACGCGACACCAATTTGGCCATTTTTCATGTATGTATGCCCGTGTCATGGGTTTGGCGGTGTTTGGGTCAGTTTCTTTATTTAGTTTGGTGGAGAGAGTTATGTCTATTTTGGGGGTTTTGGTATAAGAGAGTTATTTGGGAGCACCTTTAGAATACAGTACCACAACTTCTCGTGAGGACGATCTCTGCCGTAGGTCACATGTCTCAAGACAAGCAACCAGTTTTTTGTGAGAATCCATCGGACTCGAACCCGTGACCTTCGGATTGTTAGCCTGACAGCTAACCGACTGAGCTACGTCCACACTGTTAAACTTAGTGCAAATTTACCTAGTCATGCCTATGACGTTACGGAACTGAACAAAAAGGGTCGAATAGGTGACGGGACACTTACGAAGGTTACGGGTAGGCATGGTGTCTCGCGACTTTAGTCTACGGACACTTACGAATGATCCCAATGCCATTTGGCACACTCGTCCCATTCCGTAATCTACAAGATACCGAGTGGTCGGGAATGAGCCGATATGCCGCGAACTAAAAACGGCTTCAGGCGTCAGACGTCAGGCGTCGAACTCGCGAGTAGGCATGAATGATATGGTATTTAATAATTCGTCGGGTGATTTTTGTGACAGAAAAGTGTGGTAGGGAACACTGTTAGGATGATGTGAATAGTAAGGAACAATGGAGGAATAAGCATGACTAGTGACGACACAACGGTGAGTTTGCTTTTGAATCAGTACTGAAAAAATGTAGCCAGTTAAAGTGGCTTGTGTGAATGTTCCAGGACAGTTTCAAGTAGCCAAAATATTCGACACAAAACCATTTCATCCTTTTTACTCGACGTTTTTGTGTGAAGAATATTAGGAGCCGCTATATAATCTATAATAGCCACTAAACGAGTACCTAACCCTAATGATCGTGAAGGGATGATTGCTTGTAAAGGGGATCCAAGGGTTAAGGATAGACTTCGGGTAATCTAATAGCCACTAAACGGGTTCCTTACCCTAATGATCGTAAAGGGGGTGATTGATCGTAAAGGAGATCCAAGGGCTTAGGATAGAGAGTTTGGGGTAACCTACCCTAAAACTGGCGACATTTGGATGTGTTCAGCGCCAATATAATATCCCTAATGAACTGCATTCTTGTGCATAATAATGAAAAAAAATAATATATGTATATTAGTTCCCATTTATAACCATTTTATCCACTTCAATCAGAGAAAAACGAATAAAAAATATATAAAAAATAAAAGTGCTTTCGTAAACTAGAGCTTGCTCTAAAATGCACCGCCGCAGGCTACAATTAGTAAACAAATACTCAAAACTCTCAACACCGCAGGGCTTATTCAATGACATTGTGTGTAGAGATGAAAGACACTGGGAGGAGCTTATTCACACTCGATGACCCCTGACATCACTGGGCATTGTTTCGCCGGTGTGACTGGCAACAAAATACTACAAATTACGTCATAGGGTATGATCAAGTGTTTGAAAAGTTTGTGGTACTGTATTCTAAAGGTAGGCCGTTATTTGGTGCTGTATTTACTTTTAAATCATTAAGGTTGTGTGTGCTTAACCTTTAGCCTGCTGAATTGTTTTCACACTTCTTAGCCCTGCCTGCTGGATTAATTTTAGCATAAGGCGCTCTAAAGAGGGTAGGTGATTTCAAACGGTCGTTGCTTCATTATACAGGATCCAATTGAAGAAATATTTTGCACCTTTATTCCTGATAGAAAAATACACATTACTATGTAAAAAAATCCTGATGTTTTCAATCATACCAAGGTTAAGACCAAAACGAACACAAAATTTGTAAATTTTCGTTATCTTGCCTGAATTACGTTATTGAAGGTGTTTACGTTTCATGTTAGGAACCTTTTTAAATTGTTAAATTTGTGCAAATTGATTTCAATAATCAGATCTCCGATACCTTAATTTTAACTGAGTATAAATTCAATGTTTTTTATTGGTAAATAACAGCGCGATGGTAAATTATTAACCATTTCTTTAAATTTATTATCCAAACGTTAAACAGAAAAAAAACTAAATTTTCAAAGTCATCATGTCAGTTGCAGAAATACGAACATTCCAGTTAATCTAACATGTCACGTTATCAAATGACTCATTAATATTCACCAATCCTTATTTCAAGTGTTTTGGTTGAATATTTACAATATATACGAAAATACAAGTACCGTGTCATGATGCTAGCAGACGTTCGAACATTAAACATGGCGCGCTTCGCTCGACCTCGGCATAACTTATTGCTATTTTAATATCAACAAAGTTTACACTGTCTTCGTGTATATGCCTTGGAGAAAGTCGAAGATTGTTTCATTTGTCATTTTCCGTTTAATATGACAAGAGAAAAACGAGAAAAAAGTTCGTAAATTCTGACAGCAATATTTCAGTTTGTGCAAAGGTCACCGGATGTGATGTCACAGACAGGGGTAGTCTGCAGTAGTATAGGTAATGGGGGTTCTGCCGCAACTCCACTGGAGCCAGATTTATATACCTATACCACCACTACAGAGGGAATTTTTTATGCAAAAATGACTATGGGATTCAACAATAGTCATGAGATTAAGTTAAATTGACCCAAGCTCACCAATACCTGGGGCAAATCAATGTTGTCATTAGTTCAGATGAGCCTAAATGGTAATGAAAATATTCTTTATTATTTTTATCAATAAAGCGATATTCAACATTTTTATTAAGTTCTTCGTTCATTTTACTAGGAGACCAGACTATATAACTACACTCTTCTTGGAAATTGATAAGAAACAATTGATAACCGTATTTGGTTGGTTTGACATCACTGATATAATAAAAACCTTGTGGCAATTCTCTCCATTTAATAGCTTTTTCGATTGTTGGGTTGTAATTCTCCATTATTATATATTTATGTAAGCATTTGTCTAAATGTGATCTAACGATAGTAAGCAATCTATTTTCAATCTTCAACCAGTTCTTTGGTTTTGGCACGGAACAATTGATGCGCTTGTTGCCTCCCCTGTTCTATGAACTTTTTTTTCTCGTCATCGCTAATACCACTGGTCTTACGATATTTTGATCGAATCTCCTGCTTCATTACGTTGTATTTGGTGAGTTCCGACAGAACTAAACGAAACTCCTCCTCGGATATCTTACAATTGGCCATTGCTGTCGAAATATGATCCTCAACGCTGTTCAACTTAGCTTCGGCGAGCATCCGAATCTTATCGTGTTTAATGCTTTCTTTTGCAACCTACGAGAAATGAATTTTATCGCTATTCCTGCCATTCCCGAGACTCCAGCGGCTATTTCCATGCCAAGCATGATAGGCGTGGCGATTATAGTTGATAATAAACCAACACCTGCTACACCGAGTCCCATGCCAGCTGCTACAACCGCGGTGTCAACTCCGTCCAGAGCATTCACGGCTCTGCGATACTTTTTATACAATCCAAGTCTCAACTCCCTATCCTTCTCTATTCGATGTTTTATGTCACTTATTTGATGTAATCGAAATCCATCAACAGTATCCATCTTTTCAAATGCTTCATCGAGCGCTGGATATAAACTCATAGTGTATATTACGATCATATAATAGTCTTTAATTGGTCTTGCTTAAATGTTTTGAGAGTATACATCAACCTTATCAAATGTATATTATACGGCAAGAATATCTTAGAAAGAGAAATGCTGTCCCTTTTAATAATTAGGACCCCCTCGAGAGTTGCAACGGGTGATGCTCCGATATGAATAATACTGCAACGTTGACGCTCGTGTTTCTTGAGCCATTTAATCGATAGACCTGGTAATATTTTGAAGGCATCTACCGGTACATCTCCGAACAAGACTTCAATAATAAGCGTAGAAAGATTAGGTATTGCACTCAAGTTATCTTTAATATCATTGAATTCAGTAACCAAATTTAAACTAACGTTTTTTACTGCTGGACGACTATATAACATATGACCTGGGTTTTCTGGCAGGGGAGAGACTAACACACTTTTTCGTTTTGAAGGGATATAAGCCGCGAGTACGATGCCACTATTTATTATCTTAGTTAAATTATGTGCCTTACCCATCATCACATACGGTGGGGTAATGACGATATTCAATAGCCACTCGATGTTTGCTTCGACCATAGTCCATTTATTATCATTGTTGTGAGTAAGATTGTACGAAGTGGTTTTTTTAAGGAGTCTACTAACAACGTCAATATCGCTTAAATCTTCTAGATTACCCGTGAATGTAACTTCTTTCCGCTTGTATACATTATCTTGTAAGTGTAAAGCGTATAACTTACCATCGGTACCGGGTCTACTGAATCCTTCTGTGTCTCCGAGATCGGAAAGCGCAATTGTATTACATTGTCTGAGCCTTCCAGGGCCTGATGAATCAACCATTATTTATAATATGGAGTGTCACACTTAAGTATCCTATATGTACAGGTTGGTGTTTTACATCTAATACAGAAATTTTGAGGTCTGAAATAATACCACGCTTTAATTTTTTATATTGTAATGTTGTGAAAGATTCCGTTCTACCGCTATTATATTTTTTATTTTTCACTGGAATAGATCTGAGCAGAGTTGAAGGACTTTCTAGTTGAATATTATCCGTCGTGCTTATTTGATCAAGATGGATGCACAAATCTTTATAGGGAACTTAATCGGGCGGAACTAAATCGGGCACTGTAACTACATTCACTGTTCCGTTGGGTGGTAATGATCCTGACCGTGCAAATCCAAGTGTAATTGCTAAGTTCTCGTCAAGAACTACACCTTTTTCTCCAGCGGTTAAATTCACTGTCCCATTCGACTCATTTTGTGTGAGACTCATTCCATTAGGCTTAAAAATTTCATCATTGAGTGAGCATCGCTGTAATACCCATCAGGTATAATAATTCCTTTAATAAATGTAGACATCTCATTATTACCTCTCGCAGCATTTATATTGGTCCACCGCGGGTAATACGTTACGTCACAGATAGCGACTTCGAGTTGTCCATCCGAGTTATCGATAGTATGAAGCAGTTGAATAGACTGACCATTTGTTATTCCCGGGAGTGTAACATGCATATTAAATATACAATGATACTATAATCACAACTTAAATATGGAATCAACCATTATTTATAATATGGAGTGTCACACTTAAGTATCCTATATGTACAGGTTGGTGTTTTCGATTTCGAAAAGAATCTGTATAAGCTCATGAATAACTCAGTATTTGGTAAAACTATGGAGAATCTAAGGAAGCGTGTTGATGTTAAATTAGTCAGATCTAATGAGGAAGAAAGACTCAGGAAACTTATAGCCAGTCCGGCTTTTAACAAAAGCAAGATATTCGATAACGACTTAGCCGCGTTGCATATGCAGAAGAGTAATATAAAATTCAACAGACCGGTGTACGTCGGTATGAGTATTCTCGACTTGTCAAAACACTAAATGTATGACTTTTATTACAACGAACTTAGGAAGCAATACGGTGTTAGGTAAGATGAAGGATGAATGTGCTGGGACTCCTATAGCGGAGTATGTAGGATTAAGACCTAAGATGTATTCTATAAAAAAGTCTGATAATGGAGAGATAAGAAAAGCTAAGGGCGTTAAGAAGTATGTGGTAAAAAAGCATATCAAACACGAACAGTATAAAGAATCATTATTCAACGGTAGAACGTTCAAACACGAGATGAACTCTTTAAGAAGTTACAATCATAGGATATATGGATTAAGAATGAACAAGACATCATTATCCCCCTTAGATACAAAGAGATGGATTGATAATGATGGTGTAACTACCTATGCTTATGGTTATGGTGGTAATACCGTACCGTTGGGAACTATGAACAACTCTTCTCGTACAAATGCCCTGCCCGGTCCATCTTGAAGATAATAAAGAATAGGCTCTCCTTCTTTCATAACCAATCGACTAATGTTATATGTCTTAAGGGACCATATGGGATCGGTTGCGCGACGTAGGCCTCCTTTGAGTTCACCGGGCTGGTATAAATATCTTACCCTTACTCTATCCTCAGTGCTGAAGATTCAGAAGTCACGGATTTCATTTTAATAGCATCGGATGGTTTCTTCCCTATTAATCTCGTTACTTCATTATTCAGTGCTGATACAACAGCTGATAATCGTGTCACCCATTCGGTTGATCTCAATCACTCGGATTTCATTTCGATCCCATACTGATAGCCAAACAAACGTTCCGCTAATGTCCCGTTAAATCTTTCAACGATAGCTTGACTGCGGTGGGCCTCTCTTTCACCACGCCTGATTTCAACATCGTTCTTTGTTAACAGTTTAGTTACCGATCCCATAAACTCGCGACCGGGATCTACTTGAAATAGCTTAGGCCATTTTAGTGGTCCTCGTTTATATATGCGGCTCAGTGCATTAGCTACTTCTGTTGAATCTTTCGAAGTTAATGGCTCAGCCTCTTTGTATCGACTAGCCACATCCACTACGGTAAAAGCGTATTTATACGTTTTGCGTCTTACCTTATCATGGGGAAGAAACAAGGTCAACCTGATGAACTTCATTCGTTGTAAACATATCAAACTTCTTCCTCGGTATATAACGAGGTGCTGGTAAGTATATTTGCCACATCGCTTGTTTCTTTAACCAATCCTTGGCCACATCTTTAGATACCTTAGCCGCGGTGGCTAATTTTTTTATTGCTCCTACACCTTTCCAATATCCTCGTGGACTATAGTAAATTTTATTCATTATTAATTAATATTGATGTTTCTTTTAATATGACTCATGACTATCGTTGAATCGCATCATCATTTTGGCATAAAAAATGCCACCTGTAGTAGCAGTATAGGTATATAAATCCGGCTCCAGTGGAGTTGCGGCAGAACCCCCATTACCTATACTACTTCTGCTGATAATCTTTCGAAACAAAACAATTACAGTCAATTTTGAAATATTTCACCTGTATTATACAGAATAAACACAAATCACTACATATTATCAGTAATCAGTATCAGTACCACTAACATGAAATTACAAAGTGATTTTCACGATATAATTGGCGTATTTCTTAATCCGTTTGACCTTGCATGCTCCCGTGACCCGGAAAAGGGAGAAGATGAATCAACACGCCACATGCAAGTTTCTCGGTATCTTTTATTTGACTTTTTGTTGATATATAAGGATCACCATTCCATGTTACTTTGAATATAAAGTGATACGATTCATGTATCTGCGATGTACATGCTGATGATTTTGTTTTTACTATAATAATTAAGTGTGTGAAGCAATAAGTCCATAGATATCGTCGATCGGCAACGATCACACCCCACAACAGATGCGTGAAAATAGGCGTGACAAAACGTGTTTCAAAATAGCATTCATGCAATGCCGAATATGATAGGATATAAGCAGGTGGGTGATGTATATATCAATAAAATACAATATACATATTTTCAGTGTTAGTTTCTAATTAAATGTGCGATAGTTAAATAATTTTTCCTTTTATAATACATTTATCGATTCTAGCATGATTTTACAACAATTCATGGATTATCTTAAAATTTATTCCATCAATATAGAGACCGCCATGATTGCGTATTGATGATAGATTTGTTTATGTTTAATTATTTACATCTGTTCACAGCTTCTAAAATATTTAGCTATATTTAGTATCTATTTTTTCCACAATGATTATGTGTATGGATACTAAATATTGGTCAGCTGGTCAATGCATCAGCACAGTGTAACTGACCAGACTTTAATTATTATTAATTATTATCTTTAGTTTAAACATATGTTATTCAACAATTGTTATCTTTCACCTGAACATAAATTATGTGAATAAGTATCTATTTGATGTCATTATTTAAGTTTAGTATTCCAATACCAATACAAAAATAAAGAAATAGATAAGATCCTTATGAACCTATACATACACAACTCATATGGACATTAATCTTGTGTATGAAGTTGTTTGTTTCCAAAAAAATAATTCTTAAATATAATTGTAATATGAATACAATACATTATTTTCTTGTAACAGACATGGTGAGTTAGCCATATATTTATAAGAGAACGCACATTGACAATTCTTGCAGTTCTGTTCTGTTGGAGAAATGTACATGGAAATATCCTACCTTACGTATTTTTTCAGGGTTCTCACCAATGAAATAATGTGTAATTAGTGTGGCAGGACTTTCCAGGTTTGTTGCAGTATGCTCTCGTGGGCTTGACAGTGACACTTATGCATGTCCCCTGAAGGAACATGAACAATTGTGAAATGTGATCAACAGGTTTTCGTCTTCAGTCAATGTAATGTACAAAAATTCAAAATAAATGCATATCATCACCAGCTTTGGATCTGACATCCTTGATCATTTTTGTGGGTTTCTGAATATACAGTCAGTATAGGTCCTGATGTTCTTTGTGTCTCAGCCTTCTTGGTGGAATGAAAAGAAATTTCCCTGTATACATGATTACCTTTGTCAGATGTATTTTGTCCTGTCAGCCACCTGACTTTATGTCACCTTATGTGGTTTATTTTCATATACATGTACTGCTGCAAACCTGTTTTTCCCTTGTATATGCACAGTATCAAAACTTCATCAGTTGGTGTGTCACAAGTTCCTCAGTTGGTGTGTATAAAAAGTGCCCTTGCCATCATAAAAAAAGAAATGCCAAAAACAAAAGCATTTGCAATAAAAAAAAAACACATTTGTCCTTCCTTGAATAATCTTAGGTTTAGTGCTTGAAATTTTTAGTGTCATAAATTATTTTTTAAATTTCATAAGGATTTTTCTTTGATGGACCAACGTCAAACCATCTGACAAGTTAGATAGAATTATAACTTTAAAAGCCCTCATTTCTGAGGTGTCCATATATTTCAGATTTTTTTTTCTACTTTTAGGACAAAGCATGAGCCGTCTACCTGAGCTTGGTTACGTAAACAAATACTTGTTTAAAATGTGAAATGGAATTCCACTGATTAAATGGTTTTTTTTATCCCATTGTTCTACGAAATCCATTTGAAATGTGCTTTTTGTACCAAAAATGTCTTGAGAGTTTGTACCCAAACAGGTACGTGCTTTTGTGTCAACATAAGAAACCTTAAAATTATGAAAATAATGACAAGGAGTATAGCTGACAAACACAAGTATTGTCATACATGTAATGGTAATACAGTGAGGGTTCTTATTTTGACATATGCCTTCACAGTGAGGTGAAATACTTCAGAGAGCATTTTAGCATGGCATATTACAGAGAATTCAGTGCTTATCTTCTATTTTTTTTAACAAATGTCCATCCTGTAACATATATCATTTAACACTGGATGAAATAGCTACGCTTTTTACTCTCTTGTTACTGTTGGCCTAATTGTTCATCACAATGTTTCAGTTTTACAAATTGTGAAATACTGAAGAAAATAAACTAAGGACTTTGGACAACTTTGTCTGTTCTTTAACAAAATTGTCCATCCCATAACAGCTACCATGTTTGAAATGCTATGTCAGTTTTTCACATTCAGTTTCATGTTTATTTTAAGAGATGAAGAATAAATGTATGTTTTCTTTTTAGAACAGTAACTGGAAAAGACTGTTTACATTAGTATCTGAGGAGAGGTCATAACTATTTTATCCAAGTGTCCTTACTGTAACACTCTCTGTTCTTCCTGTAACACAGATGTCTTTCCCGTAACACAGCAATATTTTAGCTCAAAATTGACAAACTGACTGAAACAAGCATTCAAAAGGGTGAAGCTTTTAAGGTTATGATTCCACTTTAACATATAACTGATTCAGATGAATGTATTGTTGGCTCATCTGGTAACCATTGAGATTTATGTGTTACACATCCTAACCAATATATGTGAAATGATATGACAAGTTGATTTTTTCACTTATTTAAACTATTCTTATTTCCAATTTTGACCATTGCCTCCATTCTTTTGCATAAATTTGAGGCTAGGAAGATTGGTCTGTAAGAGTTGGCCTCGTTTGAGGGTTTCTTTGGAATTGGTATGACTAGAGCCTCTTTCCATGTTGTAGGAACCTGACCATTTTGGAAGATAAGGTTGTATAGTTTTAGAAGTGATTCCAGAAGGTTTTGGGGTTGTTGCTTAATTATTTGGTATGAAGTTAGATCTTGTCCAGGGGCTGTTCCTTCCTTTCAATTGTTTAAGACATAGAGTAATTCCTCTATTGTATATGGTTGGTAATTTGTGGAATTTATTTTCATTTTTTTTTTTTAACTCCTCACTGAAGTTGCTATTGCTACTAATGGCCGAGAATTGGTTTGCTAGGTTGTTTGCTTTTTGTTTAGGGTTTGTTGAATAATTTATGTTTGGTGTTTTTTTGTATGTTTTATCCCTCAGATTGTGTGTATCATGTGCCATACAGTTCTTGTGTCTGTTTGATGTTTCCTAACAGAATTTTTTCCAGTTTTTTGCCTTTGCCGTTTTTGCCGTTCGGACTAGATTTTGTACTTGGTGATTTAGTTGATGTGCTAGTTTTAGATGCGAACAATCTCGCTAAGCTTTGTTAAATGCCCTTTACTGTTTTTTTTTTCTTTCTTTCTTTTTTTTTATATTTCCTCAGTCCACCAAGGTACAGTGCCGTCCCATTTATATTCGTACGATCCAAAATGGCCGCCGTTTGTTTACATATCGACTCGCTTTTACAGAGCGTCATTTATTAATGAAAAAATTATCTACATACCTTAATACTTGGTAAGATGCCCTTTCATAGTCAGAACTTTAGATAACTGATACTCCCCCACACCATCAAACTCAACTTCCTGGTTCGAGGGGGACACACACACTCGGGTCGATCGGCTTCATTTTCCTCTCTCCAAATGTATACACGTTTATTATTTCCAATAACCACCTGACTCTCATGAGTAAAGATTACATTTTTCCAAAAATCATTGACAGTTTTTTTCCTCATACTCCGACACCTCAAGACACGTTTTCTTCTGTTCACCCCCCTAACAACCATCTTTTTTTCTCGTGATGTGTCTGTAAAATCCTTCTCAGTGTAATTCCCTTTGGATTGTTCTTTTCGACACCGAATTGAAATTACCAGTGATGTCCTTCAAAGGTCTCTGTCTATTATTTTTAACGAGACTGAACAGCGCGGTACGATCTCTGTCAAACAACTTTTTTTGTCTAGCTTGTCTTGGGATGTTTTCTACCGAACCCGTTCGCTGAACTTTAGCAAAATTACTACCCAAAGTAGACTTGGGAACCCCCAACAGGTCAGTAATCGCTTGATAACTTTTCCCCTCTTCTTTTAACTTTAACTCTATTCTTTTCACAATACTACTCAATTCCTTAGATTTTCTCCCCATGTTTGCACTGATTATCGTATGTTTTGATCAAAACAGCAGACGACACTTTGAAGGACATCACATGACGGTCACGTGATCAAAGTGACATGTCAAATTTAACATGGTTCCGAGCATTATTGACGCTACGTGAAACAGTTTTGTGCTCGTAAAATATTCGACAGTTATAAACCGTTATGGATCGTACAAATATAACTGGCACGGCACTGTACCTTGGGTCACCCTATTTTGGGTATTCTGTAAGGGATAGTTTCCTTTGCTATGTTAATTATGCATTCAGTTAAATTTTGGCAGTAATTTTTGGGGTTATTATTTTCTAGGTCCGCTGTCCCAGCATCCCCACAAAGGACTTTATAAAGTAAGTCATTGCAAAGGGGTGTAAAGACACAAATTGTAATAAACCACCAAACAGTGGGCCTGAATAGGTCAACGTTTTGAGTCAAAACAATTAGTACAAACAGCAAATATAAGTTAGTAGGTAATTTAGTTGTGCAGAGAGTCACCTGGTTTTGAGAACTATGAGACTTGCAATGGTAGGTATTGTCAAAGAACAATGAAAGATGAACTGATCAAGGGGTAACTGCTTCTTATTAATGACATTCACAGAATGTCTTTCCTCACCTCTTTTCTCTCAATCTCAGCCTTTGTATCATCGTCCACATTTCTACTGTTATTCAAAGCTGTTGAACAAAGCAAACAATAAATTTCTTAGTATCATGAGGTGGCATGTTCAACAAGATGGTGTGTCACTTCCATTGTAGGAAGTATGACTTCAAAGCTGGGAGTCTCATGTCTGATGAAATTAAGAGAACTATTTATCCACTTTAGGTGATGGGTGTTGCAGGGGTTTGATGGTGTGGGGTGGTGTGACCTTGAAACCAGTAATAAGTAGTCACTTACAGTGAGTGAGTGAGTATGTTTTTACACTGATTTACCAATATTCCAGCAATATCAGACACTGTACCCATGTCCGGAATCGAACCCGGGTCTTAGGTGTGACGAGCGAACACTTTAACCACGAGGCTAACCTAAGCGGCATAAAAGAAATTATTTAAGAAAACAAAGACAAAAACCTTTGTGGTAGATCCAAAAGGTTGACCATAATATCATGACAATGACCAGAAAAATGAAAGTTCCAAGCTGTAAGTGTATGTCTTCGCATATAGGACTTTAAACCAGAGTCCAGTCACAAGTCATGTTTCACATAAAATTGTATATTCTTCCTGTCAAATAATTCACAGTACCAAGATAAAGAGCTCTTCATGCTTAAGTTGGCAGCTACAGATAAGATATGCCCTTGTTACCTACCAAGTCACCAGCTTAGCTAGCAACTAGATGCCCTTATATATATCTTCAAATACATTTATGTTTAACAGGCATATTACACCTATCATTCTACAACTGCCCATTACACACAAAAGTTCAGGTTTCCAAACTTTACACCATTTTATTAATGAATCTGATACAGAATTTCCTAGTTATCTAAAATAGAATAGGAAGTACTTGCAAAATCAGAGGCTGCCCCTCAACAGCCATTTCCAGAAGACCCCAGAAATTACATTCCCCAATGCATTTCAGTCTGATACCACTACCTTTGGTTTGGTGATGTACATGCTTATTAAAGTCAGGTTAAGTTAACATGCCTCTAAGCTACCCAAATGGGGAACAAAAATGCATTTCTCAGACAATACCTCAGACCTCATCATATTCCTTTTGCAAGTACAGTCAAGTCTCGTTAGTCCGACAATCGGCTTTATCCGACACTAATGATGGGAACCGATTAAATCAGTGCTATTTAGAACTGTTAATCCGACAGTCTCGCAATTCGACTCCTACACACCTCATTTGCAATGAATTACCGAAATTACTCATTCTTCAGTCTCGTTGATCTGACACTGTGATCAACGTACTACGTGACCCTCTGCCCGCAAGTACACAGCCCGTGTTTTGATTCGAGACGAGTCGGTTGATAGCTGCATTTTACAACGGCTGCAGAGATAAACTTGCTTAACAATAAACAAGTAATGCTTTAAATAAAGACAACAGGATTAATCACATGCTTGGACTACCTTAATCTCATTAAAATCAGATACAAGTTCTCGCTATCACCGAGGACATCCCATTACAGGTCATGTCAGAACAACCTTTCGGGAACTATGAACAACCAATGAAATAACTAACAGGAAGTCAACGCTAGCTAATTAGAAAGCATTTTTCGCTTTGCGGTACTAGTTTCGAACTGGCAACTTCCGTTCCAGACTATGCTTCTAAAAGTATTTTGGTTGGTTGGTTGGTTGGTTGGTTGGTTTGTTGTTGTTTGACGCCGCACTCAGCAATATTCCAGCTATATGACGGCGGTCTGTAAATAATGGAGTCTGGACCAGACAACCCAGTGATTGATATCATGAGCATCGATCCACGCAATTGGGATCGATGACATGCATCAACCAAGTCAGCGAGCCAGACCACCCGATCCCTTTAGCTGCCTTTTACGACAAGCATAGTCACCTTTTACGGCAAGCATGGGTTGCTGAAGACCTATTCTACCCCGGGAATCTTCACGGGTCTTAAGTATTTTGAATAAGTCATACAGTCCAAAACAGTTGTTTTGTGTTGAGTGAGTGAGTGAGTGAGTGAGTGAGTGAGTGAGTGAGTGAGTGAGTGAGTGAGTGAGTGAGTGAGTGAGTGAGTGAGTGAGTGAGTGAGTGAATTAGGTTTAACGCTGCTTTTAACAGTATTCCAGTTATATCACGGCGTGTCAGCTTAATGTGGGAGGAAAGCCCGAAGTGATGCAGGTCTCAGACGTTTACCACTTCGGTGAAACCCACGAGCACAGGTATGGTGCTGACAAACCTAGAAACATAATCAGGGCGAACCGGGATTCGAACCCACAGTCATAGGTTTCTGGCGTGCCCAAGGGACACAACTCTGCACAGCGAATCGCGGCGCCTTAGACGACTGGGCCAGCCGTGCCCCCATTGAACTTTAGAGGCTGCATGATTAGAAAACATATTCCGCTAACAATGTAACATAACATGAATGTTTTACCGTATTTGACGTAATAAGCGCCCAGGGCGCTCTCAAAATTAGAAATAGGGGGGGCTCTTATTAGAATATAATTTTGGTGAGATTAAAAACGAGGTTGAAAGATTGTAAATTTTACGGTTTATGCTGACAGCCTGAAATGATATGAAAGAAGAATCTGTGTGTATTATACACGACAGATATATTTTCGAGAATTAAATTGCCCATAATTAACGGTGCATATAACAAACGAGTGCGGATTATACACGAATAAATATATCTTGTGTGCATTGATCAATCGGAAAGGGTGCTAACTGGGATTGTTCACTAGCCATTACATTAGCAAATAATGCTGAGGGCACTTATTAGAGCGGGGCACTTATTACGTGTTTGTATTGTTATCTATTGTGTAGTTGTCCAATTTTCGATCACGAACGTTGATACTACTTAATTTTGTTTATCCGACATACTCGTTAATCTGACATAATCATATGCAACCAACAATGACGGATTAATGGGACTTGACTGTATGTTATATGAACATCTGTTATAATGACTTAACTTCTAAAAAGAATGGTGTTTGCAAGTACTTGCCAAAACAGAAGCTGCCCCAGAAATCATTACACATCATGCTCACATGTAGCTAGTTTAATAAGAAAGTGCATACAATTACAAGTGCACAACTTAAAAATAATATCTACAGAAAACAATTTTATTACATATGACCTTCACTCTGAAACTAAGGTTGACATGTACCAAGTTCCATTATACTACAGTGAATACTTCTTGACTTGGCTGTGACAACTTTTCAACATTAAAATGACAAAGATACTTTGTGAATGACCTCTGCAGTGGCCTTGATCTAATACACTAGTTTGGAATAAAGTGTCATATGCAGTTTGTAGAACCTTACAAACTGTTCAATACATAAAAACTAACCAGTAATATACCAGAGCCCCTATTTTTATTTAACATGTTTTATAAAAGTTGGAACTATAAAAACAAGATGATGGAATATGTATTTTATTTATGCACTGTTACTGTGTTGACTTGTGTCTTGTAAAACAAAGCAGTCACCTGTACACACATTTTGTCCTGTATTCAAAATAAAATAAACTTCAAACTATTATCGTGCTATTATCGTGCAATTCTAATTCCATTATAATTCTACTTGAATGTGTTTTTACTCATAAAAGCAGACGTCTCCTCTCTTTTATTTTGATACATTAATTCAAGTTGTTGCTACACCAATGGGTTGCAAATATGAAAAAAAAATAATACAAGTACAGATTCTGATAATGCCTTAAGGAAGCAGCATTACAGTTGATGCCATGTTGACTCTTTATGGCAGAGAGACTATTGAACTTGTAACTTGTATTTGTGCAAGTAGATGTACCAATAAGGAATAATCAGTAGCTTTATGTCTAGTAGAAAGACACTTTAAGAATTTCCAAATTGTTTCCACAGAAACAAAAGAAATTAAAAAAAAGTAAAAAAATTGAAAAATATGAGTGAGTTAGGTTTCACACCGCTTTTAGGATTATTCCAGTTATATCACGGCCTGCCAGCTTAATGTGGGAGGAAAGCACAAAATGATGCAGGTCTCAGACGTTTACCACTTCGGTGAAACCCACAAGCACAGGTATGAGGATGACAAACCTAGAATTGGGGCGAACCGGGATTCGAACCCACAATCATAGGTTTCTGGCGTGCATAAGGGACGCAACTCTGCACAGCGAATCACGGCGTTTAGAGGATATGAAGATATGAACCCACATATGAAAAGACAATAGAGGAGCATATATGGTCATTGCACATGTATAGTTATTTGAAATTGTTTCCATGGAAATATTATGTTTCTGTGTCATGTTCAAAACCTTCCAAATAGTGTGCTGGTTTTCGTGGGGAATTATTCGGCAAAGAGCCAGAGTCATAAGAGACTACTGGTAATTACAAGTTTATTTACACGAACAATGAACAATATGTAGCTGAGGGTGCCACAGAGAGAGTCGGTACAACCCTCTTGGCCGTGGGCGAGATGTCTGCTTGGTTTGAGCATCAAACACCTACTAGCTAACAACTTACTTACTATTGGAGATTAACATGCATTTTCTGACATTATGAATATTTCGCACACAGGCCTGCCATGCCATTTAGTGAGATTGCCAAGGAGTGTGTGTCCAAAGGCGGGCGGCAGCGTTGGGGCGCTTATTTGGAGAAGTTTGGAATTTGGAAACTTGGAGTTCTAGGGTGGGGGGACTAAGGGAGGGTGCGGATGTGTGGTTTGGGGATTTGTGTCTTGTAAGTATTAATTAGTGTTAAGTAGTTCAGTTTTAAAAAGGAATATGCCTAATGCTTTGAAGGTTTGTGTATCGTTTAGCGGATTTAGAAATGTTGCTACTGTTAGTTGAGTGTTGCAGTCTAGTTTGGAGTGTTGTTCTGTGGTGTTTGTTTGTTTGTTTGTTGTTCTACCCCGGAATCTTCACGGGTCTGTGTTGTTTGTAGTGCGTGCAGTGTAGTAGTATGTGTTCTGTTGTTTCTAGTTGGTTGCAGTGTGGGCATTTACCTGTTTTGTGTATCTTTATTTTATGTAGATATGAGTTTAGTTTTGTGTCACCTGTTTGTACTACCGTGTATTAGCCTTTGAATATTTTTCTGAATTATGATGAGTCTTTACTTTTTTGAGTGGCTTTTGGAGCATATGTTTTAGTTTGCAGTTTGAGTTTTGGTATTTATTTGGCCACTTTTGGACAAAAATTCCCCTTAGTTATGCTCTTTATTCCGTTTTTTTGGACATTAGTAAGTTAAGGCTTACTCCTGGTAGTTTTGGGGCTGCAAAAGTTGGCTGGAGCTTTTAAGTATTTGGTGTGTATTTAAGTTCAGTGTGATTTTTTTGTGTTTATGCTTTTAATAGCTTGTAGTCCACTTAACGAGTCAGTTAAAATGAGAGTTTGGTTTTTTTAAATTTGGGGCTTGCTTCTGTGTGTATTTAACAAAATTTAGAACAATAAAAGGAATATGATTGGTTGTTGATACACAATGGGGTGTGCCGTATGGTTTAATGAATGGCCAGACAGAGGGGAATACATAATCCTGTTGACTGGCACTAATCTTGTTGACATATTTACTGGGTGCTCGGAAATACAGTATATCACAGTAGACAAGCTTGTATGGGGGCTAAACCTTAATGAGTCTAAATTGAAGTATTTGCTCAATGATATTCTAACATAGGTGATGACAGATTTTCTTAAATAAAATAGTTCAAGGCAATCCATGAAACTGTGCAGAGATAACTTTTGTCTTATTGAATAGTATGTCTGGGTGATGGGTTCTTGTTGTCTTAGGCTAGTATTATCTAAAAAATAACATAATAAAATATATCATCATTCTGACATGAAGGTATGATAATTGGGATTTATTCCATATGTTCTTCTATTCATACAACATACATTTGTTTGGTAACATTTCATACAAAGAAATATACAAATAGAAAAGAAATTACTCTCATCATAATCAATATTTTAGGTGCTAAAGTTTTCTTTGCATGTTAGCCATCATTTAAATAGGTCAGAGCATTCATGCCTTGAGGTCTAATCATTGAAACGGTTAGAGTTAACACCACAGTCATGAGCATCCTAAACCAATACATTAAACTAGGGCAGACTAGGACACAAGCAGCCACACTCACACATATGCATGCATGGTGCTACATTTGTGCATTAATCTTAAATATGATGTTAAAACCTATTCCACCACACCACACCACACCACACCAAACATTAAATCTCTTGGTGGATCATGGCATGGCTTTTAATCAAAATGTGGTAGCAGCAGTCAAACTGTAACAAAACCTTAAAGCATCCAAATTTACATGGATCTGTGTATGCTGATTGCCACACAAAAAAATCCCTAAAAAATATATTGAAGTCAATTCCTAAAAATTTATATGTCAACAACAATTACTTCACAGATTGCTTAAACAAGAAAGTAGTGAGCAAAGCTCACATACTTCTGTTATCCCCGCTGGTCAACAACAAACAACAAATAGTAAATAGTAAATTCCAACTAACACAAAGCACAGATACTTATGATGATCTACATGTGTGGAAATAATTTTGGAAACTATATTAGCTATACATCAAAATTTCAAAACATCAAAATCATGTTTCCATGAAAACAGGAAAACTGAAAACTTTCAGAATCTTATAAAAGATAAAAAACAATCATAGTGGTCATTGTAGCAAGTTTGCTGAAGTTAGGATACATAATATTGTAAACATGGATCGTACAAAAACTCTACCCAAAATTTATGTTTCACCGTGATTCCATGGAAACGGCAAAAATTAAAAAGTTCAGAATCTACAAACTAGCAAAAGGCACAAGTACTCATTGTGGTTAATGTGTGTAGCAAGTGTGGTGAAGCTAGGGTGCATGGTTAAAAAGTTATGGGCCGTACAAAAGCTTGGACAGACGGACGGAACGCTATATACCCCCGATTTACTTCGTAAACGGGGGTATAATAATCATAAGCCAAAAAAACTGTAGGCAACAATATGAAATCCACTATTGTGCAGGGCCTAATTATTTTTAGGTTCAAGGAAACAAGCAAAAACCAAACTGCTTGGTTAACTAATGAAATATCATGAAATCACTTGCAAATTATTTATTTAGAATTTTGGTTTAGAAAAATCAGTTCTGTACAGGCTTCCTAGCAATGGATGTTAATCAAACAACAAGCAGAACGTCAAATGTCATCATGGATGCAGTCTGCATTGCAGTTTCCCCAGGGGGATGATGACTTCCCAACTGATCTTGACAGTTTTGCTACAGGCACTGAAAGATGAGCTAGGACTTACCTTACACTGTCCAACAGCAGTATGGCAAGTACACACTTTACAAAATTGACTGATTTTAGACATTCACAGTTACAATTGTAAGTTCCTGTCAGCATGAACACATGCATCTTTCTCCCATAAACAATGAGAAGTAACAGGTGACTAAGAATCTGATCATAATACTGGATTTTTTTAGAGACACCATTGCAGGTATAATCCATGCAAAGTTTATCTTCATTTGGTATGAAGATGATCACAGGATGGGTGTATTTGATGATGAAAAGTCAAAAATAAAAATACAACATGACAATGTCATTTGGCACACCATGTACATATTGAGTATGAAATTTCATGACATATGCCAAAAATGGCGGAGTAAAGGTGAAAAAAAAAGCACACGGCTAGATACATTTGTAGCTCAAGTTTCTTTGAATATAATATCACATCAAATCTCTGGACAAAATATAGATATCTTCACTAGTGAGGTGATGTAAGTAAAGATTGAGCTTCATTGGGTCAAGTTGTTTCTGAGGTTATGGTGTTTGGTTGGTTGGTTGGTTTACGTCGCACTCAGCAATATTCCAGCTTTATGTCAGCGATCTGTAAATAATTAAGTCTGGACCAGACAATCCAGTGATTGATATCATAAGCATCGATCCCTGCAACTGGGATTGAAGGGTGGCGTTTGGAGTGCAAGGTATTGCCTTTGAGAGAATTTAGGAGCATGGTCAAAGTGTAAGGGTCACAAAAGGTCAAAATTAAAATACTGCTAAAAGTGAGTGAGTTGGGTTTAACGCTGCTTTTAACAGTATTCCAGTTATATCACGGCGTGTCAGCTTTATGTTGGAGGAAAGCCCGAAGTGATGCAGGTCTCAGACGTTTAACACTTCGCGAATTGCAACCCACGAGCACGGGTATGGTGCTGACAAACCTAGAAACATAATTGGGGCGAACCGGGATTCGAACCCACAATCATAGGTTTCTGGCGTGCCCAAGGGACTCAACTCTGCACAGCGAATCGCGGCGCCTTAGACGACTGGGCCAGCCGTGCCCCCTACTGCTAAAAGAGAAATACACTTGTAACAAATGTACCATAATTCCATACATTTTGAACAAATATTGCTGAATAACGGTCATAAATAGTTTCTTCTTAATATCGCAGCTGTAGCATTGTCAAATTGAAAACCAATTTCTAAGCTATTGAACAATTTCAGTTATCATTGGTAGGGACAAGCATATGAAGCAAGTGGTGTCTGGGGAGATGTTTACAAGCAGGCTATCACATAAGCTCACTTGACTTTCTCTCATGTAAGTCAAACCAGGAGGCAAATGGGTAATTAATAAGTTCTTGTCCTCATTGAACATATAATAGAAAAAAATAGTCCAGTCAAACGCTCAAGATATTGTGCTTACACAAACCCTTTGGGACATCTTCCCACCAAGTGATCGTGACTTTACTTTTTCCATACCATCCAGCCAATACTTCCTAATTTCATTTCCTTCAAAGTAACCTTGACATTTGACATAATTGAATCTACCATAAATGATTGCAAAACTTTTTTCTTTTTCTTCAGCTATATGATCGCGGCCTGTAAATAATGCGTGGACAATCCATTGATTGATATTGTGAACAACGATCCAAACCAACAGGGTACGATGACACACTATCAACAAGTCACCGAGTCTGACTTCTCAATCCATTCGATCACCTATTACAACCAGCATAGGATAGGGGACCTATGCTAACCCTGAATCCCCACAGGGATAAACAGATTTTTTATGAATTAATTTGAAATTTCAAAACATTTGAACTAAATTTCATTATTTGACCTCTAGTGACCCAAGCCAATTAACAAAAATACATGTGTCAAAAGAATGCAACTGCATAAGCTAATATGATTGGAAAACATTTCATACATTTGTAACAGTACCTGTAATGTCTGCCTGTTCTGACTGGGGTGACAATTCTGGCGTGGACGGTGATTCCACTGAGATGGTCACATTGGTGGTCTGGGACACAACTGTAGTGCTGGCATTCACAACAGTCTCATTATTCTCTGTGCTGTGGATGATAAAAAGGGAGATGCGACCATCAATTAGCTTTTAACATTCAACACTGTTGACAATAACACAATCACAACAAAACATGTGCATGTCTTTTAAAATGTTCTCTGAATCTACTCACTGACTAACACACATGGACTCTATACACCAAAAATCGAACAATATTATCATTGTATACAATTCTAAGAATAATACCTCTATTACATCATAGCCACTTTCTGAGAAAAGAGGGACTAGAGCTAGTGAGTGAGTGAGTGAGTGAGTGCCATGGCCCCCCTAGACTTTTCATAGAAAACAGTTTTATTTGAATCAAGTTGGGGACAAGTGATACTTGTACAAAAATTTGAGAACTCCATTGACAGCTTGACAAGACTACAGATATGGAGTTCCAAGTAGCTAATCTTGTTGCCAAGGCCCAAACATCGTGGGCTCTGCAGTTACAATCTATAATGAATGAGTGTGTATGGTTTTACGCCACTTTTAGCAATATTCTAGCAATATCCCGGTGGGGGACACCAGAAAGGAGCTGTACACATTATATCCTTGTGGGGGTTCAAACCTTGGTTACAAAGTATAGGAGGAGATAGTTGGTCTTGCCGATAACTGTCCGTCTAGCATTTTGAGCCACCCTGATACAGTTGCCATTGTGATGTCCTTGACACATGTTGACTTGTTGGATAAGAACAAGTGTTTCTGTCAACGGCTTTGTTCAATGCCAGTAAACTCCCAAGCACTTCCTTACGCAGCTATTGGGGATGAACTCTTGAAGGGCAAAAATATCGAGCTCCAATCTTCAGCATGAGTTAGGAAGAAAAGTCTAAGTCTGACCATTCCCTTTGGACTGTAGCACCATCCATGTAAACACCCCAACCTTCGCCTGAGGCGTCCGTGTATGGTGATGTTCTGGAGAGGGGTGCTTTCCTGTTTCGTCTAATTCATCAACATAGTATAGTGCACAGCTGAAACCGTCCTCTGCATGCAAAGTCTTGGAGAGATTAAGTGTCCCTAGGCATGACACCCACCAATGACGAGATCTGTTAGGCAAGGATACCCCTGTGAAGCTGGAATCCGGCCCTGATGTAGACTTTTTCTTGAACTGGCTTTAACACTGACTTGGAGGAATGAACTTGGAATCTCCAATAGAATAATAACTGTATCCAAAAACCTGTGTTATGCTGTTTCTTGCATTCAACTCCACCGTCCACCAATGGAGATGTGGCTTTAGGTGGTCTGGGAGGAGGCTGACTGGTCCTGGTGCCTGATGTAAGAAGCGAGGAACGCTTGGATGGGGCGGAGCTGAAGCTGTCTTCTGGATGTCAGGTCCCGTGCTGACTTGAGCACCTGCCACTGATGAGTGTAGGGTTGTTGTAGAGCAGGGAATAGATGGTGTGGGATTCGAGTTCGGCCAACGTACCAACAACGGCATGACTTATCAGGTGGTCAAGTCGGTTTGGCTCTTGAGGTGGAGGCCATGACCTAAAAGGGCTTAATAGAGTGCAGATTTCAGTCTTGATAAAGGCCAGACAATTGTCAGGGACACGAATAGCTGTAGAGTGGTTAGAGCCGGTCATTTGGTGGAGGTCATCATCGAGGATGCGAGCCGTGTCCGCAATGTCCAAGCGTGGACAGGAAATCCTCCTTCCTATATTTAGGAGCTTTGAAGGCCGGTGTCAAGAGAGTTTGGCCAAGTCCTCATCCAAGGCCGTGATCATGGGGTCAGGGGGTCGAATGTGGGATGAGATCATACAACATCAAATCTATTTACGTCAGAGCCAGGGGAATGTGCCACTGCCGGCAGATGGTCTGCCAAACAATCTGCAACGTGGTTGAGGCTAAGGTGAGAGTCTCTATCAGCGATGGAGCCCTTCTAAGATCGGTTGAGGAGCCCTTCTAAGATGGGTTGAGGAGTCCTCTGAGGAGTCCCGAATTGTACTCTCGACGACGTCAGATTGGAGAATGACTGCGAGATCGATACCTAGACTGGGAAGATCGACTTCCATTATGCCTAGGAGTGGACAAGCCGAGGAAAGACAAAGGGGGTGTGATATGGGCACCACCAGTCCACTGGAGGAGCTGTGACCAGAGATGCCGAGTGTATCTATCATAGGTTGTTGAAACATATACTGCATGACGCTTTGGAACCAAGCCGCGTCCTTGTAGGGCATCGGGGGCAGCTGGAGAAGTGATGAGTACTGTCCGAATCCCGGAGACGGCTGAAGCGTCGGCATCACTAGCGCCATGGAGAACATGTTGAGAGGAACTTAAGTTAGTGAGCACCAATCAGGGTGTCGCTGTAGATGAGGACGTGTAATTCAACGAAGAAAGCGTAGATGACGGTGCCAGTGAGGAATCAAGAGTGACAGGATGAGATCGAGTCGGAGGGGAGAGATAGTATGTCTTTGCCGAAGATACAGGCGGGATAGCAAAAGGCACCAGTTCAGTATGTGTCTGGTAAACATGCAAAGTTTTGTTAGAAAGTATTTAACGTTTTCTGAGTTCTGCTCCGGAAACGAACTCTACCCTATAGAACCTAAGTCCAACTTGTTGCCATGCAAATATAAAAAATAAAAATTTATAAAATTCCTAAATAGCAAAAGGCACCAGTTCTGTATCTGCCTGGTAGATATGCAAAGTTTCGTAGAGAAATATTTAACGTTTTTTTAGTTATGCTCTGGAAACGATTTCGGGATGCACGCACACACACACACAGACAGACAGATGGAACCCATTTCAATATCCCGTGCCAACTTCCATCATTGAAGATTTAATCAAGGAGATACCATTGCTGAACTTGACAAAAACATATCTGTTCGGTGGGTGCCAAAGTTTCTAAATTCTCATCTTAAAAGACCGAACTGACATTGGCAGAGAAAATTTATAGCTTATTGAGGAGGATTTTGTCAAATTCAAAAAGAGATTAGTAATGGGTGATGAAACATTCCACTTCACTCGCAAAAGAAATTCAAGTCTTCAAGATCTGTGAAGAAATTCTGGGATGCAAAGGGTGTGATCCTTGTTTATTACTTAGAAAGTCAAAAGACGAATACTGGTGTCTACTATGCTGATTTGCTTCATCGCCTGTGAGATGCTTTCAAAGAAAAGTGGCAAGGAATGCTGACTGCTGGAGTTCTACTACTTAATGACAATGCCTCCTCTCACACCTCTTGACTTGCAATGGCTGCTGTGCAACAACAAAGACCTCAAAGCTGCCGTGAATGGGTTTTTCAAGGTGGCTTCAGAAAACTTCTTCCTCAATGGAATTAAAAAGCTTCACTATCGATATGAGAAGTATATTGAAAGGCAGGGAGATTATGTTGAAAAGTAAAACTAAAAACACTTTCACAATTGAACTTTTTTACCTGCCCTCATATTTTCATTTATGGAAAATAAATTATAAATGTTATGTGAAATTGTTCTGAATTAAAAATTATGCAATAAATTATAAGCAAAGCACATTAAAATATCCCAAAATGGAAATTATTCTGGAGTATTTTATTAGTACATGTTACAAGTAGTTGCACCTATCTGATAACATTCAGGTAAATATTAATCATAACCTTAACAACATGTCCTGGAGGTTCAGGAGGTAGTGGTCTATATATGCCTCGAACTGGACACCCCTCATGTGGAGGAATGATGCTCATGGCTTGGTAATGCGTGTACATAGCCAAGGGGCCAAGGAAATTCTAAACGGAAGGACCGCCCATTGATAGTGGAATCCCATGAAGATGAAATGGAGGGATTTCCTGTCGTCCTGGATGTCTAGGGTGATGAGGCAATTGTGAGCCTGTATCCTGGACCAGAGGAGCCTGAGCGTGGTCACCCTGAAGTATGGTGGACGAGCCAGGTAGTGCTTGTTGAAGGTGGCGAGATTGTGAATCATTCAGTGTTATGGCTGGGGAGTGTACAATCTCTATAGCCTCCATGGGCGGATACAGCTTTTTTTAAAAGGGGGGGGGGCATAATTAAGATCTATTTATTGTCTTTGGTGGTAATTTATACAGAAATAAAGATTTTTTTCGAAATAAAAAGGGGGGGTGCGCACCAGCACCGTCAGATGCAGACGGTAAGCTTTGAAAGTATTGTACTTAATATATGTTAATAGTTTAAAATACATCCGTCTTAGCTATACTCAGACCTTTTCAGACACTTTGTATACTTTGAGAATTGTGATCTTCATTGTCGTTTTTAAGCTGAAAATGATAAATATAACACTCATCGATTTATGAGACTGTAAACTTTTGGTTGGTCAAAGCTCTCCTGGCTTGATTATAGTATGTCTGCTAGCATTATGACATGGGATTTATCTGTTTGAATACTGTAAATCATGAAATTAATGCATCTCCAAAAGAATGTGACTGCTGTCCGATAGCCATAAATGCAACTCAATATGAATGCAACACCCCCCTCCTCTCAAGCATCAGTGGATTTACATCTAAAGAAAATTCGTTCGTTCATTCGGAGATTTAACGTGCGCTTTCCGCGTGTAATAAATTACACTTTAGCGTATCTCGCACACGGGGAAGCACTTATACTATTGGGGAAAAAAAGCGTAATGAATAAATAAAGAAGTGCGACCCAAAAAAATGTAAATGAGGGAAACCTAAAATGATAATCTAGGGGGTGGGTTTTGGCTGGGAGGGAGGGGGTGATAGGAGAAGAATAATAATATGGAAAAAAATTGGGCTTGGGTGGGGGGGGGGGGGGGGGAGAGAGGGGAGAGGGGGTCTGGCTTGGGAAGGCACGGCGTCGGCTGGTGAGCTGGTGTGGTGGTGGAAGCTGGAGCTTACTGTTTCTCCCCAGGCTGGAGGGAGAGCTTGGAACAGTGCGGTGGTGAGACGGGCAGCAGCGTTGGTGATGAAGATGGGGCTGACTTGACTTGACCAAGAAATCGAAGAGATCCTGGTAGCTGTGGATTTCATGTTCAAATCTCTCTTCTCCCCAGTACTGCACCAGCACCATGGGTGGGCGTGGGCGGTTGCTGGGGTATACCTTGCCGCTCTCATGCTGGTAGCATGGGTTAGGGTGGACCTTGTGCTGCTCCAGGATGAGGCTGGCCTTCTGGGCAAGGTCGACACGGACGTCTTCCTCAACAACTGGTTCCGGAACCTGGTCGGTTTGGACTTGGCTGGTGTTGAGGGAGGGGCCTGGTGTTACGGCGGTCTGTGTTTCCGTGATCTTGCTTGTAGGTGGTGATGGTGG
Organism: Haliotis rufescens; assembly: GCF_023055435.1. NCBI lineage: Eukaryota > Metazoa > Mollusca > Gastropoda > Lepetellida > Haliotidae > Haliotis > Haliotis rufescens. The sequence continues at coordinate 1,819,465 of NW_025963979.1, forward strand.
GGGGGGGGGGGGGGGGGGGGGGGGGGAGTCGGGGGAGAAGATACTTTTCCTCTTTCTCTTCTTCCTTCCGTGTCCTGTCCCTACAGGCATGCGAAAGGGCTCCTCCTGCTGCTGTTGTTTGGGGCGGAGGGGTGGTGGGTAGGCTCTCCTGGATCTCCATGGCGGCGACTGGTGGAGCCTTCTTCACCTTGGGCGGCCTGGCCAGATATATTCCACTTCAGGAAGGCACATAGCTTTCTAACCTCTTCCAGAATACTGATCTCATCAATCTGTTTAGAACAGGGTGATTTCTAACAGTCAAACCATCATGTTGAATTATTGAAACTAAAGATGATCCATATTCATTAATGGATCCCTGACGAAACTCAATGTTGCTGGAGATGGAGTATTAAGTCCATGGGTAAAGTGGGGAGGGACATGTAGGTAAACATCCCCCTCCAGTTCATGGATAATGCGTCCACTTGCAGGGTTTGTGGATCAGGAACTGAACTGACATATACTGTGAGTATGCAGTTGAGGTAAGTGGCAAATATATCCTGACGAGTATCCTAAATCAACCTTATCCACACAATACCTTTGGATGGAGAGACCATTCTGTTGCCACAACCCTGTATTCCCAATGAAAGACTATCTGCCAAGATGTTGAATTTCCTGGGAATATGAACAAGCTTCTACCAAAACGTGCAATACAAAACTCAAAATAATATTGAGATCTTGTTGCTAACGTACACAGGAAAGGTGTGTGCCTTCTTGATAGTTGAAAAGTGTAGACATAAAACTTCTAACATTTTGATAGTAGCAATATAATGATACAGGAGTGTACACAGGAATCTCACTTTAGGATTTACAAATAATTAAAAAACTTAAATTTTTGGCGATAATACAACAGATACTGACATCGATAAATAATGAACTTTCAATGAAAAATAAGCAAAGTTTGTTGACAGATGAGGCTTCGAATTTTCGTACCAATACATTAGCCCATCATGCAGGGGTAAAGATCATCAGACTGTTCTAAATGCTAGATGTATACAGGCAGATTTTATTTTACGTCTTTATTTAAATATAATTGTGAGACCCCTGGTGTCATCAAATGTCCCTAGTTCTTAGAAAGGTAGGAATCATTTGGCCCAATTTTTCCAGTCAATGAAATGAACATTGCCATTAATATACTGAATAACAAAAGTTCCTGTGACATTGAATAAGATTTAATGCAAAGTTATGTTTTTTACCAAATTTGAAACAATTTCGGTTTGCAACAGATAAAAGACTCATGTAAGTGTTTAAATGGTTTAATTTGCCATACTGACTTCAGAAAATGCGTGATTTCATAAAAAAAAACATGAACATGCCAAAATGTCAATTTACAAATCAATAGCGTGTGTCCACCTCTGGTTGCGATGCAAGCAACACATCTTCGTCTCATGGAATGGACCTGGCGTCGCACAAAGTCCTGTGGGATATCTGTCTATATCTGCTGGAGCATGTTTCGAAGTTCCTGGAGTGTCTGTGGAACGTCGAAGGCGCCGATCCATCTCATCCCACATGTGCTCGATTTATGAGAGATCAGGGGAGCGAGCCGGCCAGGGGATGACATTCATGTTGTTTTGTTGAAGAGAATCACGAACAAGTCGAGCAATATGAGGCTGGGCGTTGTCATGTTGAAAGGTAATGAGTGAGTGAGTGAGTATGGTTTTACGCCACTTTTAGCAATATATCACGGCTTGGGACACCAGAAATGGGCTTCACACATTGTACCCATGTTGGGAATCGAATCCGGGTCTTCGGCGTGACGAGTGAATGCCTTAACCACTAGGCTACCCGACCACCCCTGAAAGATAATGACGACGCAAAAACGGTAGAACAACAGGGCCAATGATCTTGTCGCGGTAGCGCTGTCCATTGAGATTTCCCTCTACCACTATCAAACGGGTCCTCTGTCTTGCTGTAATCCAACCCCATACCATAATGCTGCCGCCCCCGAACCGATCTTCTTCCATGACACAATGATTGACGTAACGTTCACCTCGACGTCGGTACACTCAAATCCGTATATCACTGTGGCCGAGGTGAAAACGAGACTCGTCAGTGAATAGAACTTGTCCCCACTGCATGGCCGTCCAGCGTAGACGCTGCCTGCACCACTGTAGACATGCTTGACGGTGGTTTCCTGTCAAAATGGGACGTCTGGCGCGTCTTCTGGCGACAATCGCTGCACATCTGTGGCGACGACGTACGGTTTGTGAAGATATTCATCGAAGGCCAGGGATGCTTCTTGCAGTCACTGTTGCTGGCTGGAATCGATTTTGTAGGTGTGTTGTTCGAATCCAGTTGTCTTGATGATTATTGGTTACGCTTGGCCTGCCACTCCGAGTATGGTCTCTGACTGCATTCGTCTGTTGCCAACGTTGCCATAAACACCAAATGGTGTTTCTGTGGATGTTCAATTGTCTTGCAACATCACGTTGACTCGATCTTGCTTCAAGCATACCAATGGCTTGCAGACCCTCATTTTCGGACAGGCATGGCATTTTGTAATGTTGAATAATTGCGTAATTTTGTTGTTTTTCTGAGTGGTTGTTGTCAGCACGATGCTAAACAATGCATATGGAATCCCGTTAATGCACATGTTTTTATACCCATTCTTGGGTAGTAAAATGCATGGGGCTTGCATAAAAGTCAACTTTTGCATGGAATGCATGCTTTTCTGTAGCAGTTGTGTTTTTTGTCACTTGATTCCATGCATGTACTACAATATTGAAAACCAAACTTTACTTGTCTGAAAAATACACCAAAATATTGGTGTCACAGGAACTTTTGTTGTTGAGTATATATTTCTGAGTGTCTACAAGATTTTTATAAAATAGCTACTTTCACACATTCCTGCCCTTCAAAATCTAAAATATAGAAAGGTTAGCTTTTACTCTTGAAATACCCGTTATGTTAGTTGCTTGTTCTGGCAAAATTTTCCTCTAACCTTCTAAAATCTGGCCCAGTTGGATGTTATATAATTTATTCTGCACATGAATACTACAGATACCCAAATACAAATTGAATTTGGTCAAAATATATAAGTCAAAGGTATTTGCCCTGAAACAAGACTCAGTTGAGTAAGTCAATGCATGTGACAGATCAGTTCAATCAATAATTTTTAGTATACATTTATCAGAGGTGAACCATGTAAGTATATAAATATACAGATGCACAGACTTTGGATAATGCATGATCATATAAACTCTACTGCTGGTCAATGACTTGATAAACACAGATTTGTTGAAGATGTGAAGAGATGCAATAATTTAAAGTGGGCAATACATGCTTCTAGTGAACCCAATTGTTTGGACAGTTTGTTTGCCTTTGTGAAACATACACAGATGGCAATGTGCACACGACTGTTACAGGTGACAGCACCCCTCTCAACCCTAAACATTTGACTGAGCGATTCACTTATATTGACTTGGGCCTCTATAACAAGTAGTGAGCTCAAAATATGTTTGCATTGGCTACATAAAATAGTAGTGAGGTAGAAATGAAGACAATATTGACAGTTTATTTGACTTACACTATCTCTCTAACACTATCAACAGTGATATCCCCAGGGGAGTCTGGCCTACCACTGTCAGTGAGAGCTTGTGTGATGTCATTTGTTTCATACTCCGGGCTCTCTTCTGTTCCATCTTCCCTGCAAAGATACCCATATTTTACCTCATCCATAATACACAACACCAAACATCCTTTTACATTATGTGATCAACTGGGTCTATGTGTTAGAGCTATCAATGTGATCTTAGAGTAGAAGATAAGAGTTTTAGTTGAAATACCAGGTAAACAATCTTAAATTTAGACTAAAGATGTTTACAAAGAGTCACAAAAATATAAAACAGCAGCACCTTCAATGACATCTACATAGAAACCCTACTCCACAACACATCACAATTCACTTACAGTATGCTAACGTTACCTCCAGTTTTCGGGGAAGTCAAATATTTGCCAACTACAGAACAAGTGCAAACTTCTAAAAGTACCCTATTTTCTCAAGTGTATAGTGTGCACCCCCTCTAGAGGATTCAGTGTTGGGGGAGAAGGAGAAAGATGTTTTGGAGTATATGCACAGCAAAAACAGCATCATATTCCTTTCTGGTGATTACAAACTTGGGCAATAAAAATTTGAGACAAAACATCACTAGATATGAGGATTTACCACACAAATTGTATTTCCTGTTCAACCAGGCACTGTTTTATATGCGCAGATTAAGATTACTTTTTGTATTTTCTGACATTGTATTTCTGGTGTTATGTTCTCACAGTAATGTCTTTGCACTGGGAAAAAACATTATGGTGTTAATTATGCGCAACCCCCTCTACACAGCTGTGTTTTATGGGGGAGAAAAAGTGTGGACAACACTTAAGAAAATATGGTACAATGCATGCAGTCAGCATAATCAATAAGGACCCCATTGCAATTACTTCTGGAAAGGAAAATCAAATGCCTAATGCAGTATAACTCAAACTCAGATAGGTTCCATGCCTCTTAAATTAGAAAGTACAATGTCATATGCACTGTGTCTGATGATGTAATTTCTAATTTGAAAAAGAATTAGATATTTTTTCAGCTACAGATGCAAATCCAGGTATATATTTTTTTGTTATAACTATGAGCCTAAATAAATTAAAACATTTAAACCCCTTGCAACAATGTAATTTTTGTGGCAGATAATTTCTTTTTCAAGAGTGAAGAGGCAGAATTACTTTTTTTCAAGCATTTCCTGGGACAAATTTTTTTTAATCAATAAAATCCCAGTCCCCCCTCCACAGTATCATCAAATGGTCCGTCCCATACACGCACTTTAGGTCTGATGATGTCACTTCTAGTTCAGGAATACATCAACTTCATGCGTGAATCATAAAACATAGCAGTACTGGCATAACATCATCAGGAATAAGAAAACCTCGATGTTTCTAAATCACATGACCCCTGAATGCAAGGGCTGACCGATAAGTTCTGAGCCTTGCACAGAAAAAAGTGGAACTAAATTCATTAAAGTGTTATATTTTTCAACATAATCCCCTTCCACATTGTTACACTTTTAGGAGGGTGCTGAAGGAGTTAAAAGCCACACTCTTGGATTGTAACCATAGCAATAACCCAATTTGTGCACGGGCACATTGTCCTGATGGCCATTCCCAATGGGCGATCTTTTTCAATTTATCTTCCCTTCACTAACCCGAAAGGTGCGCTGATCCGGACGGTCCAACCTTAAACTGACAGCGCATGTGGTATGCGCGATACGAGCACTACATGTTACTATGACGCCTATAGACAGTTAACTAGAATAACCTTCACCTCTATCGGCAACAGTCACGCTTTTCGCCTAAACAATGATTTATCTATTGTCATGCCTGGAAATAAATGTTCCTTGATTTAATGATACACCAGGGATGACCACGACTGATTATATTGTATAGTTAACCACTATATAGGCGTTCGAAGCGATGCGGTGAGATCAGCTGATCGTTCATTCCAGGTCGCTTTGTTGACGTTTTGCAATCGTTACTGAAAGTGTTGCCCTTGATGTATGAATATCACACTTTTAAAAATTAAGTAGATTTTGTATACGTTCCTATATCTGTGTTGTGGTATCGCCGAACAGCCTACATCATATATATGCATGCATTTCAGTTTGTACAGCGGTACGCGAAATGTAAAGGTCTTATGCAACGTAAAGTGTTGTGAATATTGACAGCAACACATGTAAGTATTTGTCAGATATATAACTGAGAGCAATGAGAAATGTTCTCAAGAAATTGTAAGAGAAACAGGCACTGTAAAATTATGTCATCAACTCGATATCAAAATACAATGTTCAAAATAAAAGAAATGTAAATCACTGAAATCTTTTTTGATATTTAATTTATGTATGTTGTTTAAAATGATTTTATGTATGAATGGTGGTTGTTTGTTGTCAGGTACTACCATGATTTTATTTCAATATGATCAATGAAAGATATATATTATTTTGGCCTTTTTTAAATTTAACAAAGTAGAAAAAAAATAATTTTCAGACACAAAGGACCCTATATATTAGTTAAAATACATATTCAAGAGTATTTGTACCAACTACAATTTTTATAAAATAAAACAATATATTCATACTAATTTTCAATCTCTATAATGTTGATTGTATTAATATTGCAGCGTCTACATCCAGTTTGCATTGACAATAATCATATGATTGTAACACAGATACAGCTCATTCTTAACTTCATTAGGCCTTGCTATTTATGTTCCCTTGTTCTAAACTGATGTTTCAAATTCCCACATTAACAAATTATTAATGTTTTTCTTTTTTCTCTTCACACCAACAGATATCTGCATTGCACAATGACTCTTATTATTTTATTTAATATCTTGGCATACTTGTGCATGTGTACTAGTATTTGATTACACGTGCATGACTTTTTAGCAGTCATCTGTTTCTGAAATGAATATTATGCCAATAAAGATAAGTAACATAAAATAAGGACTCTGGTATTCTTTCATGTTTGGAGAATCAATCAATTTCATTGTGAAAACATTTTTAATTTCTTACATAAGTTACTTTGATCTTCATAAGATCAAAATACATGTAGATCCAAATTAAATTGAGAAGATTAAATTATGCAGTCTAATTTATTTCAGTCAGTCTGTCTAAAATCCAGTCCTATTTTTCAGGCAATAATAAATGAATGAAAATGTAAGAAAAAATAAACCTTGCCTGAGTGAATCAGTCAATATACATATTGGGCCTGATTATAGACACTGACTGTAACATATGTAAGTGTAATCTGTTATATGCAAAAACAAATAACATAAATAAATACATTTATCTACATGGAATGATTGTGGGATTCAATTTGCATTTATTAAACTATCAGAAGGTTTGATGATAAACTTTCTAAATTCATATTGCTATATGATAATAATATCTACAACATATACTTTTACTACAGGTGTCTTGAAGTACTGTTGAATTAAAAAAAAAGGATACATAGCTTCAGCAGGATAGTGTGTGGGTTTGTATTGGAAACATTTGTCAACATTAAAACAAATATAATGTTACTAAAACAAGAAGATATAAGTATGATTTACATCTATTTATGTATCATACACATTTTGTGGGGTAGTCAGTATGATTTGTTGTTTTTTGGGACAAATCTCTGTAATTTACAACTATTTTAAGAGCATGAGTATCAGAATTCTGTAAGAAATGATGGATCAATGAATTAATTACCGTAACACCTATGATGACTCAGCGCACATAATGGTGGGACACATGTTATAAGGGGCAGAATAATATGGGTAAATCTCTTATTTCAAATCATGATGACTAGTATGTATATTGCAACTGAGTAACTGAGTGCTTAATAGATGCATGGTAGATTTTCATTTGGCATATTTCTAAAAAATAATACACATTTAAATATTCAGATGCAACTTTAATTTTGATATAAAAAGTAACATTTAAAATCTTTTGTTTTATTATTTTGAATGTTATTTCTTCTTAAAATATTTGTAAAGGCACGGATGTATACCTACTTTATAGATCATTGGTAAAGGTCTGGGCCTGTCAAAGATGTCTGTGTGCTGCAAATGTAGGCGTATCTCTAATTTTATTAAAATGAAGTCCATGGTGGTATATGTTGAGATTTGAATGCTTTGAATTGTGGTGGGGAAAAACACAAAGGCTGATAAATAAAATGAGTCTGCATTATTTCATCGATGCAATATGTTAGCCCAGACTGACAGAATGCATCGCTGTTTTCTGATGTAGATATTACCGTGGTAATATACTGTTTTTCATGACGTTTCTCCCGCTATCTTCCATAGTGACAATTCGTCTTGTAGTTGCAAGACTCAACAAATGTTGATATTATAAACTAATAATCACTACAAAATATCTGCTAGTTAAAAAAATTCAGTTGTAAACGACCGTTTTTGAACGAAGGTGCCACAGGGTAACTCTTCAGCTTGGCTCTGTCTCTACATGTCACTAGTTGTCGCAGCGCGCATTGATCCGGGAACCAGACCGGAAGCGACAGGTTGGACCGTCGCTTATATCATTTCAAAAGGAGAGTTATTGCCCTTTGGAACAAAAAGATCGCCCATTTGCATATGCATGTTAATGCACGGCCCATAATTTGGAATGTCTGTGTGTTTGTTGGGAGCATGATACTCACACACATGGCTTTTTAATGACTTGTTTGTTGCATGTCATCATATCCCAATTGTGTAGATTCATGCTCATGATGTCAATTGTCTGGTCCAGAATCGATTATTTACACACCGCCATCATCTAGCTAGAATATTGCTAAGTGCAGTGTTAAACAACAAACAAAATCTCCCCTCCCCCCATTAGTATATATATAATTTAGTCAAATTCCAACTACAAAGGCTAAAGATATTGTGCATACAAACTTTTTTCGGGATGTCTACTTCGTACCTTGTCCTTCAATGTCATCTAATATCATGCAGAAATATTAGGTTTACAAATACAATGAAATCTCCACAGCATACTAACACAAACTTAATGAAACTACTTACCAAACATTGAGTGAATGACCTTTAAAGTGACCATGACAATTGACATAAGACAATACTGGTATAAAGTTATAAATTTTAACATAGGTGAAATTGCTTGGATTTGTCATGAATTAATACAAAATAATCGTAATATTTGAACGACTCTTCATGTGACAACAACTAGTGATCTTGACCTTGTCCGAGAAATCATGTAAGCTAAGTTTCATCAAACTCCATTCTTATGATTGAGTGACAGATTCAAAATAAATGCCCCCGTCTTGCACCACCCACTGTATGTGATAGGGATTCAACGCTCTCAGCCAACGCCTTGAAAGTTTAAACCCATATCGCCCTTGAGTAGGTTGCTAACAAATACATAAGAATTTTGCATTAAAATCTTGATTCAATATACAGAGTTAGAAACTAACAGTTTTCATCCACTAGTCCTTATAATGATACCATATAGCAAAACCCTTAAAAATGGCAAATTTCTACTAGTCCTTATGATACCTTAACTATTGGTCAGTTTGGCAAGGACTACAGGACTAAAGTACTCACGGAAATGGGAAAAAAAACTGTTTTTTCGATCTCAGATTTTAAATAAATGCAGTTAATATACAAAATATATAAATATTCAAACAACTCAATTAGTCATAATTGGGCCTTGGCACAAATACAGCGTATCAAAGGTTTTTATGTCTTTTTTTACACGTAAAAGTGTGTAAAAATATGAACAAAACAGACTATTGTGAAACTGAGCATAACCAGGTGTTAGTAGATCAAGGTGAATGTCCATGACCTATGACACCTTGACGACAGGTGAAAACAGGTGCTTGAAACCCACGTGATTTGTCAGTGGTTAGTGATTTGTGAATGGCATTGTGGGATAGTGAATCGTCGTCAAAATATCAGAACGTAAAGGTAACATATTTCCTTCTCAAACAACAACTTACATGTCATTATTATTATGTACATAAACATAGCCTTTATTTTTATTGTTGTTTTGATAACTTTTTTCCAAGGCTAATTTGCATAATGCCTATAGTCTGTTTCTGCCATGTCAATTTGGACTTAGTTTTATTTTTGAATGTTGAAAGTGCCTACAAATTACCTCCTGTAAAGTACATTTTGTATTGAGCACTGAGATAAAACTAGCAAATCCAGACTAGTACTTTTCCAGTTGTTTTGTTATTTCGTATTTACATCTACGTAATGCTTTGTGTCGATTATTAAATCCAGCAAAACAAGTTTTTTTCATTTCCATGAGTACTTTAGTGCCAATTTCTACCGCTGATATATCAACTCTAGCATTTGCATTTTTCAACAACGATATGAAAAAATAACATGAAACATCTGGAATTCAGAATGAGGCCCTTTCTTAAAGACATATGTTTAAGTAGTGATTGCAAAAGACAAATTGTGGAGTTGGCCCATATCCAGTGTTGGTTAAATACCTTGTGGCAAACAGATTATATGTTATTCCTCATACAAAATACTTACTCTATATCACATTTAATTATACATGTATAAATGGTCGAGTAATGGGCTATAATAATTCCAATATGGCTACCATGGCAGTCATTTTAAAAGCCTTTCAGAATTCTGTCACAGAGAGACACCAAGCAGAGATCTTCTGTTGCATAGGCCTTGTTGTGAGAGGATTTTTATGAAGTAAATAATGTATCCAAACCTAGTAAAATCCTGGGAAAGGTTTTATATTTGTATACTTATCCTGCAGTACTCCTTAATACATTTACTGCTTGTTCTTGACAGAAAGAGCTGTGTGAAGATCTTGCTTGAAGAAGTTGTTTCAATTGGCTGATAGACCAACCCTATCACACAGCTCCCATGTGAGCAGTGGGGAGGCAGCTCTGCGACGAGTGGGTCTCTTTAGACGTAATAATACAGGATACAAGTATACAAACATAAAAAATATCTAGGTTTCACAAGATATTTTACTTATCCTGCATTACTCCTTAGTGCATCTTTATCCGACAGAAACGGTGGAGGGCATACCTTCAGATGTGGACTTTCGTCTCATCTCCCTCAGCCAATCATCGAATGTGTGGTCATCAGCAGTCTCAGCAAAACAGGAAGCTTGTAGAGTATCCAGGTAAAACGCAGCCATAGGCGATAAACAAGTTTAAAGTTGTAGACTGACGTACCAAACCGTAATGCGTCAAGCATTAAACCTCCTATTCCAAGGCAATTGCTGGGGAGGTCGAGAGGCCGGCTCTGGACAGGAGTGGAGGTCAGTGGTGTCTAGTAGCGGTGACCTGCTGGATCTCATGCGTGTTGTTAGAGCTTGGGGGGGTTGTCCCATCCCGTGGACTTGTAGGCCTGGAGAATGGCTCATAGCCAGAGGGCGATGGTGTTGTGGCTGACTTCCTCTTGAGAGGTTGCTGACACTGGTACGAAGAGGCGCTGTCTACGGCGTTCCATGGACCGACGGATGTAACAACACAATGCTCTCACCAGGCACAGGAGGAGTTCTTGTTCATCTTCTCACCCAGGCTCATAGTGGACGGACGATGTCCCATTGCGATGGCCTTTGTCGCTCTGCCAAGTACCCCTGTGGGTTTAACAATCTCTGTAGATGGATCAGACGCGTAGATATAACCTGTCTGGTCCCGGATGTGGCTGCCTGCTGTGGGGATGGATTAGCAGGTTTGGACAGTCTGGGAGTGGCAGCGGGTCGGCGTTGGCTTTGTCTCTGGGGTCGACGATCTAGGCCCTCAATGGCTACCAGGGCGCGACCAAAGTCAGATCGAGGCACTGCGTCAACTTGGATCTGGGAAGGAGTATGGGTGGCAGAATAGTGACACTTTTAGTCCTTCATGGGATGCTGAAGGCGTCGACGAAACAAGGCTAGGGGATCCAGTACTGACGGTATCAATGTCAGTATCTGATGGTTTGGGCTGGTGGTGAACAGATCAATGTTGAGGCATCCGTGGTCCTGACTAACAAGAGCGAAGGCGTCTTGGTGGAGCTTCCACTCTGCCAGGGCGACTATGACAGGACGGGATAGAGCGTCTGCCATAAGGTTGCAACAGCCCGGAATTTGTTGGACCTGGAATTAGATCCCAAGATGATCCACCAGGTTGTAAAAGTGGAATATCTGTTGAAGGAAGCGAAGGTGAGCGAGTCGTTCCCTGGTCATGGAGGCACCAGACAACAGTTATGTGGTCCATCGAAAGGAAAAGTCAGGCGTGTCGGAAGTTCTGCTTACAATGTGAGACAGCCGTTATAAGTGCACAGATGGAGCCTTCCTCTGTTCGGCAAGTCCTGTGCTGAGGTTAGGAGGCAAAGGAGGACTTGCCGCCGACACAGCGTGCGTCGCTGCTGGAGAACCGGGACCAAGTGTAGTTGTATATGCATCCTACAGGCCCTGGGTACAGAGAGGAGGTCGAGGTCAGTCTGAAAAAGACCGTTGATGAACTGAAAGCGGAATGAGGTTGATTTTCCATGCCAGTTGGTGGAGAAAACGGAGGGTGAAGTCAGGAGACAGTCGTCTATGTAGGCCTCGAACTGAATATCCCAGAGATGGAGGTACGAAGCTATCGGCCCAGAAGGCCTTGAAAGGCCTGTAAATAGCCACGGGCCGAAGAAATTCCAAATGGGAGGACCGCCAATTGGCAATGGACTCCCATAAAGATAGGTGAGGTGAAGTTGGGTTTAACGTAGCATCCAAGATTATTGCACTTATATAGCGACGTGAGTGAGTGAGTGTGTGAGTGTGTGTGTGTGTGTGTGTGTGTGTGTGTGTGTGTGTGTGTGTGTGTGTGTGTGTCTGTCTGTCTGTGTCTGTGTGTGTGTGGCTGCTTGTACTAGCCCGATACTGAGATACCATGCCGCAGTTTTAACATGAATACCCCACTCAGACACAGTATACTGACTCCGAGCCGACCAGTCCTTGTTTTAGCCCCTTAATGCCGAGCGCCAGACAGGGTAACAACAAGTACCATCTTTTAACGTCTTTTGGTATGACGCGGTCGGGGATCGAACCCCGGACCTTCCGCTCTCCGGGCGGACGCTCTACCACTAGACCACGGAGGCGGTCCCCATAAAGATGCGGTCTACACGATGTGGATTGTCCTCTGACAGATCCTGAATAATAGCCCTTGAGGTAGATACCATGAGAGAGTGAAGAATTTCAGTTTCCATGTAGGCAAGCTTAGTGTCTTGCACAATAATGTTGAATAATTGCGTAATTTTGTTGTTTTTTTGAGAGGTTGTTGTCAGCACGATGCTAAACAATGCATATGGAATCCCGTTAACGCACATGTTTTTATACCCATTCTTGGGTAGTGAAATGCATGGGGCTTGCATAAAAGTCAACTTTTGCATGGAATGCATGCTTTTCTGTAGCAGTTGTGTTTTTGTGACTTGATTCCATACAGGCACTACAATATTGAAAACCAAACTTTACTTGTTTGAAAAATACACCAAATTATTGGTGAGTGAGTGAGTGAGTTGTGTTTTAACCCGCTTTTAGCAGTATTCCAGTTATATCACGGCATGTCAGCAGGTCTCAGACGTTAACCACTTTGGTGAAACCCACGAGCACGGGTATGGTGCTGACAAACCTAGAAACATAATCGGGGCGAACCAGGATTCAAACCCACAATCATTGGTTTCTGGCATGCCCAAGGGACGCAACTCTGCACAGGCAATTGCGGCGCCTTAGACTGGGCCACCCGTGCCTCCCTCCCCTCCAAATATTGGTGTCACAGGAACTTTTGTTGTTGAGTATAGTTGAAACAACTTCTTCAAGTGAGATCTTCACACAACTCTTTCTCAGCGTTAAGAACAAACAGTAAATGCATTAAGGAATAATGCAGGATAAGTAAAAAATATCATGGTTTTACAAAAAGACAGAAAAAAAAAGAAAAGAAATATTGTTCATTTCAATCGACATGCTTGATGTTTTGAAAACAATGTGTTGTGGGTAAAAAAAAAATGTCTCCTACTTTCAGAATTATTTTTGTATATATTGAAGTGTTGACTGAAATTATATAGTCTTAACATGACACTATTTCACATTCTGGGGTGGGCCTGGGATTATTTTGAAAAAAAAAGAGAAAAGAATTGTCCCCGAAAATTCAAGACAATAAATATTTATGTTGAAAGAAAAAGAAATTGCAACAAAAATTAGATAGATGTCAGGCGTTTTTCTTTTAAAAATAGATTCATGCTCATAGTTTTAAATATAAAAAGTCTGGTTTTGTAGCTGAAAAAATATGTACTTGCGATACAAAATCCAAGCCCCCCTCCCCGCCCCCAAATATCAAATGATCGGTCCCAAAGTACCTCCCATTACCATGGGTTTGTTCTACTGTCACATGACACCCACACTACAATTTGAGCATACATACTGGTCTTGTACTCCTGTGTCGAGAGCTTCAGCCTGAGGCTCAGGTCTCATGCCTTCTTTCAGTTCTAGCATACATATTGGCTCAATCACAAAGCGAGGACACAATGTTACTCTAGTGAACTCCGATGGAGAGTGCAGGTACAATCCCTGGCCTTCTTTGGTGAATACAAATGAAGAAATGCCACTGAAACAAACAAAAAAAAGTAATGCAGTTCACTACTTCAGACTACAACAAATAAAATATCTCTAATTTGTTTATGATTGTGCAACAAGTGGAATGAAGCACATGTAGATTTTAAATTGATCAATAGATCTCAAATATTTTTTGCAACTTCACATGTAAAATTGTAAACATTTCCTTATATTTAAATATTAATGAGTTCAGATATGGAGCAACAAGATATTATTTCACTTAGAACTGTTGGGTTGAATAGTAATGGCTTTCACGCAATAACAAGAGTTCAAATATGGCTTAGCATGAATCTTATGTCACTATGGGTGTGAATTACTGTTTGGAATTAGGGGTCAACACTTTGAGTTTCCAGAAAGGGCAGAGAGTAACTTTCCTCTATACTGTGTTCCTCTATTTCAAAATGTAGCTGTATTTGGATGTTCGGGATTGCAATGAAAAAAATACACTTGTAACTATCCAATTAACATTTACCGATTGTCAAAAGAAGTAAACAATACTTCAGAAGTGTTCATAATTCATTTGGGACAAGCATGTGCAGTATTGGAAAGTTAGAAATTCGTAGTAGCTGCTGTTTGATTGATGACAATGAAGCACCCACCCAAAACGCGGGACATAAAAACCCAATGTACCCTAAGTGATCCTGCTACAACTTATAATATTTAGAGGCCACAAATAGCTGTAATATTGCCAATATCATGTATGTTTTTTGTTTGTTGCTTAACACCGCTCTCAGCAGATACTATATATGTTTTATTCATGAATGGGAGGCCACAGGCCCATATACATTTCAGTTATATAAAGCAACAAACAATTGAGGCAATGTACATTGAAAACAGTATTGATACGGCATTATGCAATATTCACTTGTTTTCGAGAGAGTGAAATTGTGTCTTGATTTGAGAAGTGGTTACTATACGTAAAAATACGTATATGTGTCGTCGTGAATGATTCTAATATGGAAAATAACCCATTTACAAAAGGTGAAACAAACTGACCCACAAACTCAACATTCATATCGGCAAAGTAATCCCACAGGTCATGTGAACAGAGCAAGACAGGTCATGTGGCTGGAGCTGCCCAGGTAAAATAATATATGATAATGCATGCAATGTGTACATCACCCTCCATGTAATGCCTACAGTGATTTTTGGAGGGTGTTTCACTGTTACCACTCATATTACATATACTACAAATTGCTAACTTTTTAAAAACCAAACATGCTTGTTCCCAAACGAAAAATTACAAATACTTCTGAAGTATTGTTCACTTCTTTTGATGACCGATAAATGTTAATTGGAAAGTTACTCATCAAAAGTGTGTAATTATAATAGCAGTCTCGACATCCAAATAGAGTTACATTTTGAAATAAGGAGGTGGGTGAGTGATTTTGGTTTTATGCTGCTTTCAGCAATATTCCAGCAATATCACGGCGGGGGACACCAGAAAAGGGCTTCACACATTGTACCCATGTCGGGATTCGAACCCGGGTCTTCGGCGTGACGAGCGAACGCTTTAACCACTAGGCCACCCGACAGCCCCTCATTTTGAAAAAGAGAAAAAAAAGTCTGACCTTTTGGAGGAGAAAAGGAGAGAAAATTCGCTTTTCATGGTTGGTTTTCAGACTAAGAAAAATTAATATTGCCAAAGACTAATAACAATCATGTAGCTGTGAAATATTTGTGTATTGCTATCCAACTCATCATGCTTATACAGGTCAGTTTGAGAAAACATGTTAAATGCAATATATTTTTGAAACATGAAGTCCTGTGCATCTAACCACTTTAAAAAGGAGGTCGTATCCACTTCCAGGTGGCGAAAATACATGCCATGAGTAGTACAGTGCAGCTTCAAAACAAAGACAAACAAGAAAACAGCATTATCACTATCCCCCGCCATGAGTGAGCAAGTTTGGTTTAACACCTCTTTGAACAATATTCCCATTATACCACTGGGTGTAACCTTAATGTGGTGCAATCCATGAGCACGGGTATGGTGCTGAGAAACCTAGAAACAAAAGCAGAGTGATCTGGGTTTGGACACCACGATCTTAGATTTCAGGTGTGCTCAAGGGACAGAACTTGGCATCCCATAAAACCTTAAGAAGTGATAAGTACTAGGATGATATTGTTAACTGAAAATTTGAGAAAAGCTCCCTTTGCTGGAATAAATAAATTATGGCACCAATTTTCGAACTCAGTCTTGATATGTAAAGATTCTCTTTGATAAGCTTGCAAAGTTTCAATCATGTAACATCAGTAGTTTTTTAGAAAACTTGTCCCCACTGAAGACACTTATCACTAAGTAAAAAAAGTTTTGTTAGAAAGTATTAAACAGTTTTTGAGTTACGCTCCGGAAACGAACACCACCCTTATAGAAGTCCAACTTGTTGCCATGGAAACTTAAAAAATAAAAATTTCTAAAATTCCTAAATAGAAAAAGGCACCAGTTCAGCATGAGTCTGATAAACATGCAAAGTTTTGTAGAGAAATATTTAACGGTTTCTGAGTTATGCTCCAGAAACAATTTCCGGATGCACGCAGACGTACGTACGGAACCCATTTCAATATCCCCCGCCAACTTCGTTGGGGTTGGGGATAACAAGCTACATTTACTTGATTGCAAAAGTGTCTTTTGTATGTGTTTTTTGAGTGTCTATGTTGTAACTTTATTTCTAATGACAGTAAGTAGAAAACTGAGTGAAGCTAGCATAACATTTATCTTGTCATTGACCTTCACCCAAAGTGATAGAGTAACCTCAGTTGGTGGCTGATGTTGACATATGATATAATCTGAAAGCTTGGCATGGTTACTGTTCATAGATAGCTGGCTATACCTATAAAAGGAGCAGGAGAGGAAGGTTTGAGTCCTTCCTACTACGACTTGTGCATCTACTTGCCCAGTGTGAACAGAATACCTTTTGGACAAAAACAGGTAGAAATGTCCAACACTGATTCCTGGATTCAAGAAGGAAGCATTTTGTATGAGGTCCATGACTTGCCTTCTGTGTGAAGACTGTACAGATTATTTCAAGCAAAGAGGGCAGATTTACTCCAGGTAATGAAATTACCCTTATTTACTCATATTTGCAAACAGTCAGGACTGCGCCTGTCTATTTCTGTCCTTTTGACAAAGCCATATAATACTCTTCAAAGACAATCATTGATACGTATGAACAGAAAAGAATGATATAATATACAAGACTTTTGAAACTGGTAACAACATACTTGATGTCTTCTTTCCTGATGGCAGGAGCAACCATCTGTTGCCTCAGAGTTGTGATACCATAAACACTCACTTCTCCTAGGTTGCTAAGACAGGCAATGTCAAACTCGCTGTAATTATCAGCTGGAAATAGACAAAATAATAATAAAAAATCACTTCCACACAACAGGAATTCTACGGTAATTCCCTTTAATATACTTACAAAAATATAATACTATCAACCATAACAGCTAATGTGAGCAGATGGAACATTTACAAGAACCTGAGTACAGCCACCTTAGATGCTGACATTTCACCCATTAAATGTATGTCACCAATTATAACTATCACCAAAAGAACAGAATTAAAACATTTATCATCAATGTTGTTTGGCTCTTGACTATAGCTCATCCCACTTTGTGGATCAGGATACATGCTTGTGTGAAGTTGAAGATGTTGATAAACTGTTTCATCCTGCAGCTCTTGCGTGTAGAGCAATACCTTTCTGACAACCGGGAGAAGAAATGGTGGGGACGTCTTTGGTAGAGAGAACAATTCTGGACCTGTCTAATCAAATACTAATATTCCCCTAGATCATTGAACATACAGCTAACCTTCACCAAGTTTCACATTTTCACTGACCAAGTGCTATCTCCTGGTCGTCCACCTCAAGTCATACGATATACTTTTTGACTATGCACTATAATATGGCCCCATAAATCTGTAATACCTTTATATTTTATTGATCTGGGTTGTTTTTTGTTTTTTCCCTTCTCCATCCAGCCAATTTACTTCACAGGCCATTGAGCTGTAAGATCTCCATCAGAACTGTCATAGCTCTCCTCCATTACATAAGCTGTTACAGACAATACAGTCACCTTGCTTGACACTCTACCTCCAACATATTGATGATTGTGGTGTTGCTCACTATGTCTTGGTAAATGATTTGATTTGCCATTTAAAAGTAAGTATAGAGATATGATAGCTCAACTACATGCAGCCAGTTGATGTAAATACAATCTAATGAGAAGCTTGGTTGTTTTATTGAGGACAACTGTTATGTACATTATTTGTAAATAGGGGGAGGCCCAGAAGTAATACTTCTTTCAATCTGAAAAAATGGATGTAAGCTTATGTTTCTGATGCTACAGTATGAACATTTCAATCATATTGAATTTTTGGTGGTAACTCTTATCGGTACTAGAACTGAGTATAGTAACACATCACTTTTGCTTAATACAGTCAGATTATACTTCATGTTCTGCAACATATTTCATACGCTTTGCATGAAAGCATAGATCCTAAGGCTTTGTTCCTTGACAATAAGACCTATAAACATTTGATCTGATATCTCACCACTTTTACTTCTGAAGTTGACAAAAGCCACTTTTCGTATTCTAGAGCCATCTAAGGCTGTTAGCTTGAACTTCCACTTGGGCTTCAGTGAAGGCAATGCAAAGGACTGGAATAAAGGACAACAAACAAAATAGTATCAATTTGGAAAGTTATTTACTCTGTTAGAAATTTAAGTTAGTAAATCTTAACTTACACAAAAAATGCCTTCATGGAGCACTCCAAACCACCTAAGAACAGATGTATTGGGTTGGAACATGAATACATTAACCACATACAATATACAATGTATATACAGTGTTCTTTTAAATATTTTTTTCATTTGGATACTTTTCCTGCAATACTGCCTTAATGCTTCAAATGCTGTTTTTCTACTTAGGAGACGCAGCTGTGAGAGGTCTGGCTACAGAAGTTGTTGTACCCACTAGTTGTGTTGCTTCCTTCTCCTATAGCTACCATGTGACGGGAAGTGGCAAGGTAACACACAATAACATCACTGCTAGTAACGGACCATCTGATAGAACTTTGTAGGGAGGTAGCAAAGCCATGGGAGGGCACTTTAGACATAGTAATGCAGGATAAGTATCTAAAAGTAAAATCTTTTTGATTTTTCGCAATGTTTTATCTTATCCTGCACTGACTTAATGCGTCTTTATCAGACGGAACAGAGGGGGGCATACCTTTCAGATGGAATTTAGGATAGACGCTCCAACCAGTCTGGGTAACCAGATAGCATCCTGAACGGGAAAAGTGGAACAACAGACCTTCCTGTCCGATAGAGCCACCTGAAGAAGATTAGGTGTGAAATCCAGACATGGAAAGCAGGAAAAGTGGAAAGGGTGTCGGCCAAGTTCTAAATTCCGATTCCTGCAACTGGAAAAAGGCGGAAAACTAAAACCCCCTACTTGGGTAATGCTACCAGAGTGGTCGCAGGCTCAGTTCTGAGGTGTAAGAATCAAGATCGACTGGGTTTAGTGACCAGTTGCGTTCCCACCAGTGGACCAAGACTATGAACACCTTGCACATATCCTCAAGAGCCACGACTGAGATAATGACTGGCAAAGACAGTATCCAAGCGCCAAAAACAACCCTCCATGATGGATTGGATGGAGCAATTGCTGTGGAGAGCCATGGTCAAGGCAAGAGTTCGAATCTCATGGGGATTTTTGACTCTAGGAGGGTCCATTCCTGCTAATTCATACGCCTGCAGCATAATGGAATATAGCCATAGTGAGACAGTGTTATGACTAACTTCTGTCATGGACATAGGCAAGACCAGAATAAATAGTTGTTTCTGAAACCCACGTTGTGCCTCGGATCGACAGAGGAAAACCCATAAGGCTTGAACTGGGCATAGAGGTAGTTCATCTTTTTTTCGGATCCAATTATCAATGGCAATGGAGGAATGGTGAGTCATCTGTCCGGCTGTCCTGGCAGTTGATTTTTAGCAATGAATATACCAGCACAGCCCAAGATGGACAGCACCTTGTGATCTATGCTCGAAATGGGAGACGTCGAGAGCATGTAACTTGTCGACTCGAGCCGCCATAGCAAAAGCGAAGAGAAAACATGTCATGCTGAATCACCGGCACACCAGGGTGAAGGCATGGGGGTGGAACATCCACTCAATGTTCGGTCTGGAGAGTGTGTCTGCCAGGATGTTGCGACAACCAGTGATGAGCTTGATGATGAACCTCATGTGTTGTCGATCCACTAACCGAAAGAACCGAAAGGCCTGAGAGCTTAGGGATGACGAGTGAGGAGTCCCTTCGTTGCGCAGATACCAGACGACTGTAATGTTGTCTGTGGATAGGGCTAGCACTTGGTGCTGAAGCTGGGACTGCCAATGAGACACAGCCGGGATGAGTGCTTCTAATTCTAGATTGTTTATGTGCCATCGGAGTTGATCATTTTATCACAGCCAGGAGGCAATCTGATCCTGCAGATATGCCCCGCAGCCCTGTTGTGATGCATCGACGAACAGGTGGAGGGAAGGCTTGAGCGCTGTCAAGGAGACGCCGTCGCAGACATTTGTCTTACTGTCAACCAATGAAGATATGGGAGTCGGGCGTGCTATGGAGGTCAGCGGGTTCTGCCGACGAATAAATGAGGCCAGAAACTGCTGTAGCAGACGTAGTTGTAGTTGGCCTCTGGTCGTCAGATCCTGAGCTGACATAGAAAGGCCCATTCATACCTGCCATTGACGCAGGGCAGGAAGTATACTCACATGCAAAAGAAACGCAAGTGGTTTTAAGCACATAGGTAACAAACACGAAAACATAAATTGATAAGAGTTTTAGCATGTAGTGAAGCCTGAGGGTGTTATCAATATTTTTGCTTGCATTTTGGAAGCCCCGAGTAAAAACGCAACATAAAAAACAAATCGCCAAAACACACCATTTCAATGAATAAGTGGTTATCATGCACCCATTTCTCGCAAAAAAAAAAATGCACAAACTGTCACGAACTGTAGTGGGTATAAAACTGTGACTGATTCTTGGACCTACCACTCCTTGGTCAACAATGCCACGCCTTACTCAAATTAAGAGAAACCAGGCTATCAGACGTTTGGAAGCTGGAGAGTCTGTCCAACATGTTGCCCGTCATTTCAACGTTAACATAACCACAATTTACCGTCTCCTGCATCGATACAATGCTACACAGACCACAGATGACCTTCCTCGGAGCGGTCGTCCTAGGGTCACCACACCTTGACAAGATCGGCAGATTACCCGTCAACACCAGCGACATCTGTTCCTAACTGCAAGTGAAAGTGCTTGACAGACAATAGGAACACATAATCGACACATTAGCCGGGACACTGTGATCCGACGTCTCCGTTCTAACAACCTCAGATGTCGCCGACCAGCACATCGTCCTGTTCTCCAACCACGGCATCGACAAGCACGAGTTTAGTGGGTACAGGGTCATCGCAATTGGCGTCATCGTGAATGGAGGCGTGTCATCTTCTCTGATGAAAGTCGCTTTTGTGTCTCCCATGCAGACGGAAGAGTCAGAATTTGGCGGCGGCGCTGACAGGAAAGTTGTGGAAAGGGATCCATGGGGTGGACCTAGCGTCATGATATGGGCAATGATTGGACTTAATGCGAGACTTGGACCCATGTGCTTTCTGAATGTTGGTCAAGGTCGGGGACACGGCGTCACTGCTCAGCGGTATATCGACCAAGTGATCTGACCCCACGTTGTTCCATTTTTTGCACAACATCAGCAACACATTTTCCAGCAGGACAACACTCGTCCCCATGTTGCCAGAGTTACCATGGCCTTTCTGCAACAACACAACATCCGTGTTCTACCGTGGCCAGCCCTCAGCCCTCATCTGAACTCCATCTTGTGGGATGACGTTCAAAGGCGTCTGCACAATGTGCGCCCAGTCCCTACAACTGCCGATGAACTACGCACAGCTGCTCTGGGTGTGTGCAGGAGGATCCCTAGGGCCTTCACAAATCGTCTGATCCACTCAATGTACAGGAGATGTGTTGTAGTGATCAATGCTAATGATGGTCACTCAGGTATTGACTGACATTTTGGGTATTGACCCGAAACTATGTAAGCCCTTAACATTTGAAAAAAACAATTATGTCATCTGCCTTTTACTGTCTTCAGTCAAATTTTTGTCAATCTTGCCCTATTTGTATTTCTTGTCTTTACTGTTGAAAATACTGCATACTCGACTTGCGTTTCTTTTGCGTGTGAGTATAGATGGTGCTGTTTTTTGTGCCACCTGTCGTCTGGTACCAGGAGGAGATCCTGGTACGTGAGAAACAGGCAGCCTTTGATCTGGAGGAGTGAGTTCTGACTTGAGCTAGTTGATGATCCATCCCAGTTGTGCGAGGTTTCCGTGTCCGGATGATTCAGTAGGCAGTTGTCAATGACTCAAACTTTCCTCAGGTGTAGGTATGCTGTAATTGGCTTGGAAATTGGCTTGGTAATTAACCACCAGGCCATGAAATGCCTTTGGGAAGACTGCCCACTGGTTGTGGATACCCTGGAAAATGAACCTGAAGAACTGCAACTAGGGTGGATTTGCACATAAAGATAAACGTCCTAGAGGTCGAGACTGATCAGGGAATCATTGGCATTGATTCTGGTCCTGAACAGTTTCAATGTAATTAGACAAAAGTAGGAGATTCTGAATGATGGTCGGATTGTCGTCAAAGGGGAGAACAACTACGGGACTAACTTCTGGAGTGAGAGGATCTAGAAGTACGACAGGAAGACCTGGGAGAGATAGAGCAACATGTATGAGACTGACAAGGAGTGATGGCGTCCTCCAAAGGAGCCAAAGACGGAAGAGAGGTAGTCATAGTTGTTGGCACTAAAGGTGTGCATATATGCTGCGTAAGAGGAGCTATTAGCACAAGTACTGTGGCTGTAGACACCGAAGTATGTTGATTGATGGTTGAAAAACCAGGGCACCATGGTCACCAAAGTAATCAATGGAGTTGCATTGCTGGAGGTGTCGACATAGGTATTGTGAAAAAAGCAGGCACCAAAGGTGCTGCCTGAGCCACGGATGACGGGTACATTGCATCCAATGAATCCAGGCAGGATCCAGATACGGTGTAGGGAATGAGCTGAAACCAGGAGGCAGTATGGGGAGTGCCAGTGCCGGCTGCGCTGATGACACAGAGGTGATTGTAGGTACAGACATGTTGGGCGTATATGCAATAGATGATAGAGGGAGAGGCACTGTTCCTTTGGTGATGACAGCGGCGTAGTTGGTGATAAAAGCACCTCAGTGTTGACATGATCAGCTATGTCCAAACTTGGAGAAGTGTCCCTGTAGGGCACGTTGGGGGAGTCATTTTCTCAAAACCCTGATACATACGGTCACTGGGGGAGATCACAACAAAACTAACACCACGACAACGAGGAACAGGGCAGAGTACAATCTGTGCAATGGGTGTGTGAATCCTTGGCTGATCCATTGCCCAGGCATTTTGCGTAACACGACTGATAATTTCAAAGAAATAGACAAGCGATGTAAGCAGAACAGACACACATGTCAACAAAGAAAGACAGGCATGTAATTGTAACTCAAACTTTTAGAAACTTTATGAGACAAATTACGACACTAAGTGAGTGAGTGAGTATGGTTTTACGCCGCTTTTAGCAATATTCCAGCAATATCACGGCAGGGGACACCAGAAATGGGCTTCACACATTGTACCCATGTCGGGAATCGAACCCGGGTCTTCGCGTGACGAGCAAACGCTTTAACTACCACCCCTACGACACTAAGAGTATAGTTATACACTTAAAAGGCACAGAATAAAAAGGTATACATCACATGAAACAAGAGCTAAGAAACAAATATCAAAGCACAGACATGTAAACATAACAGGGAAAAAAGACGGAGACAGGTACAACATGCGCGAAGTAAGTGCTGGGAAAGAGCCAAAGACAGGCAATAACTATGCTAACATATGCCTGAAAACTATGCCTGAAAAGACCACCCTAGTACACCAGACTATAATCAAGAACATATTGGTTATCAAGGGATAAACTCAAACGTCTTAACAGGCTGATAACTAGCAGTGATGTTATTGTGCGTGACTTCTGGTCACGTGACAGCTGTGGGAAGAGGAAGCAACTTGTGGGTACACTTCTGTAGCCAGACCTCTCCGCAGCTCCATTAATTCCTAAGAAAAAAAATCAGCAGTAGAAGCATTAAGATAGTAATGCAGGATACAATAAAAAAAAATTGTGTATTTAGAAAGACAAGATCTTAACAGGAAAAGTATTTCTGCACTAACCTTGAGTTGTTCTTCTGATATAATGACAACAGAATGAGCACTTTCCATGTCTGGTGCTTTGGCACGTTCATGTTGGACCTCTAAAGCTTCTGGGAGGACCCTGGCTTTACCATCAATCACTGCTAGGCTAATTACTGGTGCATGGTGTTTTAACTTGATTTCTTTTGCCAATGTACACATGACTGTATCAGCAGAGCGTTTGTCTGTTGGAACACTTAGATTATAGATGAACACTTGACCACCATTTGTACCAGCCCAAAGAGAAGGGTTATGTGTTCCACCTGCAAAAATGAAAATCAAAATATATCCTGAAGGCTCTGTAGCTCACCTGATTTATGAAGAAACAAGCCTGAAATACTCATATCCCCCACCAATATGATATGTCCAGTTGTGTGCAATGCATTCGCTCCTGTGAACTATGTTCACTGAACCTTTTTGTAAATGGCCTAATTGCAGCACTAAAAAAGATTTGCCTTCTGCAGTTTATGATAGAATATATAACTGTATTTATAATGAGTTCTCTTATTACATAAACAACAAGAGTCATCAGAAAGATGACATATCCCCCCGGCAGCTGTCTGTAAAGTAACCACAAGTAAATGTGCAATTCTGTATGTAATGAGTCAAGAGTTGAATGTTCTTTAAGAAGCATACATTGTTTACCAACAAAAGATCCACCATGGTCGCATCCATATGAAATGGAAAGTAAAACGTGTGTTTCTGTGGCGTTTTTTTATGCAGTTCGGAGTGCTACAGCACTGGCATGATCAGTAAAGAAGTCCAGTGTAGCTCCAAGACAGTGAGTTTGAGAGTGAATGAATTGAGTCATTTTCCGCACATTAAAGAAATCTTCAAGTTTCAGTTTTATTTCATATTACCACCATGCACTGTGATGAAGTATGCTGGTTCGGGTGCCACTTGTTAATTATGTTTTCACAATAATTCACCATGTACCTTGTCCAGTTCCTTTGTCAAGTGGTATACATCTCAATTATGTAATAATTATGGTAATGGTTCTCGGACAACCCTGCATGTATGTTTTTGTAGAATGTGTAAACGGTTTCTGAGTTAAGCGCTTGCTAAGGAAACATTTGTAAAACTCCCAAACTATCAAAAGGCATGAGTTTATCACCAGACCCATTCATATGCCAAGTTTGGTGAAGAAATATTTTACTGTTTTCAAGATCTGTGCCAAGGTTGGTGATTTCAGTCTAAGTCAAAAGTCATTGCCAGGGAAACTCGAATAATAATTTTTATCAAAATCCTTAAGTATCAAATGGCACCAGTTCACCACTGAGCCTATTTATGTGCCAAGTTTGGTGAAGAAATATTGTACGGTTTTCAAGATCTGCTCAGGAAACGAGCACTACCACCATTTTCATTCTAAGTCAAAGACCTTGCGACGGAAATGGGGAAAATATTTTTTTTAAAATCCCTAACCATCAAAAGGCACCAGTTCACCGATAGACCTATCTATGTGCCAAGTTTGGTTAAGATATCTCTCATGGTTTTTGTGTTCTGCTCCGGAAACAAATGTGACGGACGAATGGAAAGACGGCACCCATTCCTATATCCCCCTTCCACTTTGTGGCGGGGATAAAAATTAAATGACACTTCAACCTTATTTGGGTACAAACCTTTACAGTGAGTTTTAGAAATATAGGTGCAAAAGATTCAAGCAAAATGCTTGCCCACCCATCCATGGACATTTTCCCCATCTTGCATTTGTTTTGTTTCCTTTTTCTCCCATATCAAAAGGTGTAGGAATCACATGAAGCAAGGACCTTATCCCACCAACCAATATATGGTGCAATCCAGAAATGAAGGAAGGCCACTTGTAGCCCACGTTCGGTTCATTGCCACTGGATACCTCTAGCTCAGTAATGAAAAAAAATAATGCTGTTCAGTATTCTTCATAGTATTCTGTATAGCAAGTTTCATCTAGAAATATTCAATGGTTTTAGAGATTGGCTCCGGAAACGAGCATTCTCAGGACAAGTCCAATTTGTAGTCATGAAAAATAAATAATTGAAATAGATCTGCTCCGGAAATGGGAAACAGATAAACTTAAGACACCAGTGATCAAACTCATTTGAGATCGTGACCAGTA
Organism: Haliotis rufescens; assembly: GCF_023055435.1. Taxonomy (NCBI): domain Eukaryota; kingdom Metazoa; phylum Mollusca; class Gastropoda; order Lepetellida; family Haliotidae; genus Haliotis; species Haliotis rufescens. The sequence continues at coordinate 1,846,036 of NW_025963979.1, forward strand.
ACTTTAGTGTGTAAACTTTATTTCTCTATCTTAAATAGTTTTTGAGAAAATTTGTCCTTATGAGAAGCAGACGTACGAACCTCGTGGTGGGCCATAACAACCACCTTAGCTGTGGAAGCTAATATTTATATATACTACTCAAACTAGTCAATTTATGAGCATTTGGTCAAATTGCCTAAGACATTATTGCGTGAAACACGTTAATGAACAAAAGTCTGTTGTCATGTGTCACATAATGCCCAAACATGTGAAAAATAGAATACTGACCTGTATATCCCCAGCATAAGGTACATGTATGTGAAATTTTTATTTCAACATCTGCAAAAATGGCTGTCCAATGGCCACACATGATTTTCTTATCATGGCTGTGATCGAGAAAAAACAAATCTTTACCAAAGCAGCAAAGATATGGGTCGGCTGCTCTATGGCATGTTACTCATTGGAAGTGTATCACAGTAACCAGTATCTTAAAATCAGGTTGAGCTTAAAATTAAATTGCAATATTGAAAAGATGTGGGCATCCTCTGTCTTTGGAACAAGCATGCTAAGATTTCAGCTTCAGTGATGTAGTCGCTATTCTGGGGAGACCTTTGCCAGACGATGAACAAACAGACCATGATCCAAGCTTTAACAAGAGTTTGCCACTAACGTGGCTATATCCCCCGCCCCTGTTGCAGAATTTATGACATAATTAAATCTAAACAAACCCTACCCTTTTTTAACCGAGGTGGAACTTGTCATGGAAATTGTAAAAAAAAGAAGAGTTTGGAACCTAAGTCCATCTTGATGCCATGGAAACGTAAAAAAATAAAAATTTCTAAATAGCAAAAGGCACCAGTTCATGTTCCTGACAAACCTGCAAAGTTTGATGAAAAAATATTGAACGGTTTATGAGTTATGCTCCGGAAACGAACCCTACCCTCACAGAATGCTCCGGAAGCGAACCCTACCCTCACAGAACCTAAGTCCATCTTGTTGCCATGGAAACGTAAAAAAATAAAAATTTCTAAAATTTCTAAATAGCAAAAGGCACCAGTTCAGCATGTACCCGACAGACCTGCAAAGTTTGATGAAAAAATATTGAACGGTTTATGAGTTATGCTCCGGAAACGAACCCTACCCTCACAAAACCTATGTCCATCTTGTTGCCATGGAAGTGTAAAAAATAAAAATTTCTAAAACTTCTTAATAGCAAAAGGCACCAGTTCAGAATGTACCTGACAAACCTGCAAAGTTTGATGAAAAAATATTGAATGGTTTATGAGTTATGCTCCGGAAACGAACCCTACCCTCACAGAACCTAAGTCCATCTTGTTGCCATGGAAACGTAAAAAATAAAAATTTCTAAAACTTCTTAATAGCAAAAGGCACCAATTCAGCATGTACCCGACAGACCTGCAAAGTTTGATGAAAAAATATTGAAAGGTTTATGAGTTATGCTCCGGAAACGAACCCTACCCTCACAGAACCTATGTCCATCTTGTTGCCATGGAAACGTAAAAAATAAAAATTTCTAGAATTTCTAAATAGCAAAAGGCACCAGTTCAGCATGTACCTGACAAACCTGCAGAGTTTGATGAAAAAATATTGAAAGGTTTATGAGTTATGCTCCGGAAACGAACCCTACCCTCACAGAACCTAAGTCCATCTTGTTGCCATGGAAATGTAAAAACTAAAAATTTCTAAAATTTCTAAATAGCAAAAGGCACCAGTTCAGCATGTACCTGACAGATCTGCAAAGTTTGATGAATAAATATTGAACGGTTTATGAGTTATGCTCCAGAAACGAAACGTGACGGACGGAGCCCGTTTCTATATCCCCCGCCAACTTTGTTGGGCGGGGGATAATTAACGCATGGCTACAAAGAAGAAACACTAAATATGAAATCTTGGATATGTTACGCATGGTTTCCAAAGCAAAACATGGTGCTGATTAACCAAAGATTCATAAATTACCTGTAACAACAAAGGTATCTGCAAAATACAGACACCTTACCATTGAAGACATGGAATCATCAGCTGTCCTGGCCTCTACAACTCTCTCTACTGGTTTGGAGTCAATGGCTGCTCCTGCTGTTGCTGAAGTGGCCTCTGTTGCATGCTGCTCAATGTGTTGGGTCTCACTGAAACATCCGACAATATTTATCATTGTTAATAATTCTAAGAATACTAACACTTCTACATCATTGCTATAACCCTGTATTTTGGCTGTCATCAAACTATAAAATACCTTTAGATTTACGACAGAAGTCATGTTCACTGCCAGCTGACCCCAAAAGGCCGGAAATCCTCACTGCCCATCTTTCTCCAAAGGTGAGAGGCTACTAGGCAATCACTGCCTGGCCAACACTATAGCCCACAGGGAGTATAACCCATTTAAGTCTGGCTGAACATCACATACTTCTACTGGCAACAAGATACCACTTGACTGCATTCCATGAAGCTGGTTGTAAAGGTTAACATGGAGTATTCCAAACGACAATTATAGGCTGTACAACTGATTCTAAATGCTAGACATAGTTTATCTTTCACTTCAATGGGAAAAAGAATTTGATACAAAAGACTTTCCATAGTCCATGGGAAGTATTGCCACACAATTGCGGCAATATATTTGGCATTCCACAATTTTCTTTTGTTCAGATTTCAAATTTTGAATCGAGACCTCTCAAAATATTTTTTATGTCTTGTCTGGAATGGAAGTAACCATTTTGAAACAAGTGATTAAAGCTCGAGAAAGCTGCTTTCTGAATGGTTTCCTGTTAGTCATTTCATTGGTCGGGTCAAATATTTTGAAAGGTCATTCTCATCTGACCTGTAATGAGAAGCCTCCGACCTTTGGTGTAGCAGTGGTGAGCACTAAGATCTGATGTTAATGAGAATGGAAAAAAAACAGCAAATGATCATACTAAGCTACTCACTCCTACCCCAATATCCAGTAAAATGCTAGGTTGACACCCAAAAAAAAAACTAAGAGGAGAGGACAAAAGCACTGAAAGTAACAATATCACTTGGAAACTAACAAAAGAGGAATTGTTTTCTTTGAAATGGTGACCATTAGTGATCTTAACAGGCTACAATACAACAAGTTCTTAAATGGATGATTTGGATCGTAATGGAAATGGATAATGTCACAAATAAAAAAGGTATAGATATTATGTCAAGCCACTGACTTTCAGTCAGATGAGCCAATAAAAGTACCATAAAATATTTTGTTTCCAATCTTACGTGACTTTCTGTTCCTTGGATTTGTCATCTCTATTCCTCCGCTCTGATCTCCTACGCCTAAGTCTTCGAAAGGATTCTCTCAAAGATTTCTTCAAAGATTTTCTTCTGGACATGGGGGTTTCTGATGTTCCCATTAGATCTTAGAGAAGAAAATAACTCGTATATCATGGTTTGTACAAGTCTTGAAGAGGCCTTAAATGCAAAATTAGAATTCAGACAAAATGCCCTAATAGGCCTGGAACTGGTCACAAATAATCAAAGTCAAGTTTATTTTGCAATTTCACTTTTGAAAAATATAGTTGTGTTCATTTTCCAAGGGAAAGGTACCAGTTTACACTCAAGCATGCCATTTAAATCACCTCTCCAATATTTTGGATTATCTTTTTAAGGTGAGGTGAAATTGGATTTAACGTTACGCCCAAGATTATTGCACTTATATAGCAACGTGCATGTACGTGTGTGTGTTTGTGTGGCTGCTTGTACTAGTCCGGACTGATGCCGATTTATACTGCTAGCCCACTGAGATACCATGCCGCAGTTTAACATGAATACCCCACTCAGACACAGTATACTGACTCCGAGCCGACCAGTCCTTGTTTTAGCCCCTTAATGCCGAGCGCCAGACAGGGTAACAACAAGTACCATCTTTTAACGTCTTTTGGTATGACGCAGCCGGGGATCGAACCCCGTACCTTCCGCTCTCCGGGCGGACGTTCTACCACTAGACCACGGAGGCGGCGATTATCTTTTTAAAACCTTAATAATCCAAATACAATGAACATGAGGGCATATGTATTAAATTAACTTTTTATAGATCTGCTTCTGTAAATAATTTTTTCTCAAAAATTTCAGTTACACGTGCAATGAATAACTGAGTTGGCACGATGTCCTGATTACTTCACACACTTTTTCGCCAAAATTAATGTAAACAATATAGAATGAAATTTTGAATAAAAATAATAAGATTGATTACAAACTTAAATCCAGTTATACATTGAACACTGTTTTTAAACAGACAGTGTAATTACAAGATTAGATTGAGTACTTCAGTACGGATTTGTTGACATGGTATTTCCGGTGTTAGGTGCTCATGGTAATGTCTTTGGGTTTAGGAAAAAAACCATTAAAACTCACTAAGGCATGTATAATGAGCACCCTACTCTACAAAGATGTGTTTTTGGGGAAAAGTGTGCACTATAAACAAGAAAATATGGGTAGTTTTTTTCTTCTTTTTCACGAAAAGAATCCAAAGTTAGTAAAGATGGAAAATTGAAGTAAAACAAGATTGGAAAATATACTTTGTTTTATTATTTCACTATTCCCTGCCTTGCAAGTAACTTTTGAAATTTCATTCAGAATATTTTATGTTTCTGATTAATTATCTGACTTGATCACATTGTATTTCACTTTTCAGGCCATGGCTGAAGCCTCATGTGTGGTTTATGATTTTACAGAGGGAACACTGATGTAGAGTACCGTATAGAGCAAACGAACAGGTGATAAGAAACTTGGTCAGTACAAATTTGAGATAAATAAAAAATCACCAGACATGTTGATTTACCGTTTAAAATGTTGTTTTTGTTCTGCTAGGCATTGTTTTACATGCAGGGATTAAGATTACCTTGTGTATTTTCTCGTAAACCAAGCCAGAAACAGCAAACAGCTGTACACACGTTTTCGGGGAATCTACCAGTAATTTGTTTAAAACTTACCCAATGATATAACTTTACAGGATTTTCATGCAACTATCGGGAAATATGGTATCTGAAACTATTTTTTTATCAGGAATAATACATTCCAATATCATGTTATTTTAGTTGCAGCTTTCACTAAATATTTTTAAAATATACTACTCAAAAGAAGTTAAGGATCACCTGATTCTTTCATATTACAATAGTTAATCTCTCATGCCATGACAGATTAACTTTACCAATATGAATCAGGTGATCCTTAACTTCTTTTGAGTAGTATAATAATAACCCTAAGCATAGCACTTCGGTGCAGCTGATCGCTATTGCCAGTTTGTTTTTTCACATGGAACAATTTGACCAGTCACTGTCGAGGCTCCTGCTCGTGATCGCGAGAACCACATGTTGACCAAAAATCATCAAACTACAACAAATAAGACTTTTAAAGACTCAAAGTATGGCATTTACGATATATGTATCCATTTTCTGTCAATTAAAGTTTTTTTAAGGCGCCAATAGTGGTAATCTGACCGTGTATAAAATGTATATAATTCATAGTACTGAAGCTCTCATTTGATTTGGCCAAAAACACATGACATCATTTCATATCAACTGTAAGCCATCTTCGATTATCCAGTGTTAATTATCTCCATTCTATTATGATACATTATGCCCTGAATCAATTTGCTACCAAAGCTTCCTTATGAACCTTATTTGAATGACTGGTGTCTAAACATAGTCTAACAAGTATTTGTCACAGAGTGACGAAATATCCCCCGCCATATACACCATAGTACCAAATATGAAGACAATCCAGCGATTAGTTCTTGAGATATTGTGGCAACACCGTTTTCCAACTCCCAAAGCAGATTTGCCTGCTGTGACCTTGAAAATGGGGTCAAGGTCACCAAAACCGACTGGTGTCTGCGGTGTCTGTATATACACCATAGTTCCAAATATGAAGACAATCGAGAGGTTTAGTTCTTGAGATATCGCGGCAACACCGTTTTCCAACTCTAAAAGCAGATTTGCCTGCTGTGACCTTGAAAATGGGGTCAAGGTCACCAAAACCGACTGGTGTCTGTATATACACCATAGTTCCAAATATGAAGACAATCGAGAGGTTTAGTTCTTGAGATATCGCGGCAACACCGTTTTCCAACTCTAAAAGCAGATTTGCCTGCTGTGACCTTGAAAATGGGGTCAAGGTCACCAAATCTGACAGGTGTATGCGGTGTCTGTATATACACTATAGTTCCAAATATGAAGACAATCCAGCGATTAGTTCTTGAGATATCGCGGCAACACCGTTTTCCAACTCCAAAAGCAGATTTGCCTGCTGTGACCTTGAAAATGGGGTCAAGGTCACCAAAACCGACTGGTGTCTGCGGTGTCTGTATATACACCATAGTTCCAAATATGAAGACAATCGAGAGGTTTAGTTCTTGAGATATCGCGGCAACACCGTTTTCCAACTCTAAAAGCAGATTTGCCTGCTGTGACCTTGAAAATGGGATCAAGGTCACCAAAACCGACTGGTGTCTGCGGAGTCTGTATATACACTATAGTTCCAAATATGAAGACAATCCAGTGTTTAGTTCTTGAGATATCGCGGCAACACCGTTTTCCAACTCCAAAAGCAGATTTGCCTGCTGTGACCTTGAAAATGGGGTCAAGGTGACCAAAACCGACTGGTGTCTGCGGTGTCTGTATATACACCATAGTTCCAAATATGAAGACAATCCAGTGTTTAGTTCTTGAGATATCGCGGCAACACCGTTTTCCAACTCTAAAAGCAGATTTGTCTGCTGTGACCTTGAAAATGGGATCAAGGTCACCAAAACCGACTGGTGTCTGCGGAGTCTGTATATACACCATAGTTCCAAATATGAAGACAATCCAGTGTTTAGTTCTTGAGATATCGCGGCAACACCGTTTTCCAACTCTAAAAGCAGATTTGTCTGCTGTGACCTTGAAAATGGGATCAAGGTCACCAAAACCGACTGGTGTCTGCAGAGTCTGTATATACACCATAGTTCCAAATATATGAAGACAATCCAGTGTTTAGTTCTTGAGATATCGCGGCAACAAACAGGTGGGACGTACGGACGGACGTACGGACGGTCGTGAATACTATATCCCCCGCTTCGCGCTTTCGCGCGGCGGGGGATAATAAAACTACATGTATTCTGAATGAATTCTCAAATAAATGAGTACAGTGATTGGGTCTTGGTTATTTATCTTAGTGGGGCATAATATAATACCCCTTACTTATTATTCATGAATTATTAATATCAAATGATGTCAAACAATTACATAGAAACAGATTTAATTGATGTTAAGATGAAAAATCATAATCAAAGATTGATCAGTTATACTGTACAGATGCATTGTTGCAAATTTTTACAAAGATGCATAACCCTTCAATTCATCAGTAAATAAATATGCATTAACAAATCTATCATCTATATTCCACCAAGGAGGTACTTTCATGTGTAGAATAAATAAATGATATGTCAAAACTAGGGCTGAAACGATATCCCAGGACACCCATGCATTGCGATTCATTCCATACGATATGGTGTGAGATTTGTGAAGTGCTGTATCTCGATTTTTCACGATATGTTTATTTTGATAAACTTTTTTCAAAGATATGTCTTAAATGAATTTCAAATTCAAACCAATCATAAAAAAACTTAGGGACAATATAATTTCCGTAACACACGTATGTCTTTGAAAATACAACGGCTATGCTAGCTTTGTATATCAGTTGCAGTTCAAAGCTTTCCGATTGGCTGAGTGGTCACAGGGAAAAAGACAAAGCCTGTAACTAACTTTACTAAATCCCAAACGGATTTTAACATGAATGATCAGTCAAACCCAACTCCAGTTGGTCAACTTATTTACAAGAGGCTTTCAAAAACAAATTGCAGGAATGTCAACACGTGCCCGGGTCATTACTAGGAGTATCGGCATGTATATGGCTCTTGATATGAGACCATATTCTGTAGTGGAGAATGTTGGATTCAGAAATCTGCTGCAAACATTAGAGCCCAAATACAAAATTCCATCGAGGACCCATTTTGTGAACATTGTTGTTCCTGGCCTGTATGCTAATACCAGGGATCACGTCCTTGAAACTCTGACAAATGCATGTTCATTAGCCCAAACTACCGATGGATGGACTTCACCTGCATGTGAAAGTTATGTGACAATAACTGCACACTATATAACTGCAGAATGGAAACGGGAAAACCCAGTTCTACAAACAAGGCCCTTGCATGAAAGCCACACTGGTAGCAACCTAGCTAATGTTCTAATTCATGCATTAGAAGAATGGAAAGTTTTTGTTGAGAAGTTTGAAACTATTCCAGTATGCAGTGACAATGCCAGTAATATTGTTTCTGCTCAACAGGCATGTCTCACCCCTGATCATGTTTGACAAGCTCATATTGCTACTTTACTTTACTTACTTAAATCATTCCATCCGGAGTGTTCTGTTGGTTGCAATAATTATAATTGTTTTTAATTGTTTTTGCCTCACTGTGAAAATGACAAGTTACTGGTACTTATCTAGTCCATGTATAGGACTGTTACTTTGATGTTTGTCTTATGGCATTTCAAAATACTGCAGACTTTCGTGTATTTGAAATGTTAATGAAAACTGTTTAGTGTTTGAAAATATCTTTTATTTGAATTCATTTTATTTGTATTATGTATCATACATGATCACAAACATGTAGGACTGTTACTTTTGTGTTTGATAGCCATTACATGGAAATGGCAGATTCATTAAGTTAAAATACTCATTACAGTATATATTTTATGAATCATGAACATTCATTCACGTTCATTTAATTTTTCATTTTAACAAATTAAGTTTAATTCATTTATCTCGTCTTTTCTTGTCACTATGTGTATCGTAGGGTATAGATATACATATCAAATCATGATGTAAGTATCGAGATACGTATTGTATCGTTACCAAGGTGTATCGTTGCAGACCTAGTCAAAACTGTTCTACATTTAAAATCATACTATAAACGTAAGAGCAGAAATCACTACAAATCCCAAATTTTATACAAAACTAACACTGAAAATGTTTATTACATTTCTTTTTGTTTTTTTATGCCGCACTCTGCATTATTCCAACTATATGACGGTGGTCTGTAAATAATCGAGTCTGGACCAGACAATCCAGCATCGATCAATGCAATTGGTATACGATGACTTGCCAACCAAACCAGTGAGTCTGACCACCTGATCCCATTAGTTGCTTTTTACAACAAGCATAGTCGCCTTTTATGGCAAGCATTGGTTGCTGATGACCTGTTCTAACCCGGATCTTCATGGGTCCGCTAAAATGTAGGATATTAGTCTTTTATTCTATCAGGAAAAATGTGAAAAATATTTGAATCACCCACCCCATTTGCTGAAAGAACGACTGAGTGGGTGAATATGGTTTTACGCCGCTTTTAGCAACATTCCAGCAATATCACGGCGGGGCACACCGGAAAATGTGGGGAATCAAGCCCAAGTCTTCGGCGTGACGAGCCAACGCACAAGGCTACTCCAAAGCCCCACTATTTGCTGAAATAAATCCAGCAGGCAGGGTTATGAGATGTGCAGGAAATTCAGCAAGGTAAAGTTTAAGATACCAACCTGTTGCATTTAGTGTACATCTCGTGGACACTTCTTTTTTCTGTACATAGTCAAACAAACCAAAGCCATGGGCAGTGCCAGCAGCCACTCTGAAATGAAAGTATTACACACTTTCAAAAAAATCTTAAGACAAAAACTGGCTGGAAACAAACAATATGCATTCATATTGCCCATTATAAAAGAGTATCTGAACCTGAATGTGGCCAAAGACAGAAAGAAACTAAGTATTTGTTTCACAAGCAAAAATAGAAGCAGCCCCTCCACCACTACCACCACCATTTCCTCAAAGCTTCTACATTCTTTCAAAGTGACCTTGATTCAAGAATATTTCACTTATTGCACGGCACCAGGCTATGGGTTTTGAGGAAATTACATGGGGGACTGGGGATGTTGGAAAGATGGAAACAAACTTTTAAAAGAAACCATATCTTTGTCTCACACATGCATAGTGGGATGTATACATACAAAATACATACATAATTATGAAAATATTTTTTAAAACAAACCTAAATGTAAATCATTACACTACATTATGACTGTCCCGGACAATGATCGAAGTGAGACGAGGTCTGTCATAGGGAAAAGAGAGAAAGGTTGACCCAGGTTCTGTGTTGGACAGCATGAATAATTGACATCAGACTACAGGACTAAACATACAGTATGTTTAGCATTTGGGAGGTAACTCTTATCAGGAAGTGCAGATCATGGTTATAAGAAAAGTACATACTCGCATCGTTGCAGGAGTAAAATTCTAAGAAAATCTGCGTGTCTCCACTGATCTTGTTATCTCATAGTCGCACCAACAGGTGGTTGAAGCAAGAAATTTAACGTGTGCCTAAAGTTGCGATTGTGCCAACAGGTAGGGAACCAGTCCAGATCTATCCGACCTATTTCCCCATATAGCAATTTGCTGAAGTGAAACGTTGACCCATTTCCGTAAAGCGGGTCTGTCGAGAGGGACAGGGACAGGTGAACAGCATATCGCTATACGGAAAAAAAGATTCCAGTTTCTGTGTTGTGAGATATTAGCACTTTTGAACAATGTGAATAATTGATGTGTCAGGCAACAGGAGTAAACATGTTACCATTAGGGACTTAACTCTCATAAGTTTTGTTTGTTTGTTTGTTTGTTCTTTAATGCCACACTCAGCAATATTCCAACTATATGACGGTGGTCTGTAACATAATCAGTCTGGACCAGACAATCCAGTGATGGACATCATTAGCATTCATCCATGCAATTGGGATCGATGACATGTATCAACCAGTCAGCGAGCCTTACCACCCGATCCCGTTAGTCGCCTCTTATGACAAGCATAGTCGCCTTTTACGGCAAGTATTCTACCCTGGAATCTTCACGGATCAACTCTCATAAGAGAAGTATGGTTATGGTTAAACATAACACATTAAAAACGATGTTGTTTCAATTGTAACAATGTCTGCATGTCTCCACAAATCTACTTCATTACAAGACCTGTGAAGATCCGGGGTAGAATAGGTCTTCAGGAACCCATGCTTGCTGCAAAAGGCGACTATGCTTGTCGTAAGATGCGACTATCAGGATCTGGTGGTCAGACTCGCTGACTTGGTTGATGCATGTCATCAATCCTAATTGCGTGGATCGATGCTCATGACATCAATCACTGGATTGTCTGGTCCAGACTCGATTATTTACAGACTGCAGTCATATAGCTGGAATATTGCTGAGTGCTGCGTAAAACAAAACAAACCAACTTCATTACAAAATAATATTACAACAATGTAGCGATTAATCATGCATATATTTTTTATAACTTTATATATCAATGTCAACAGTATTATGTATTACCATTACGATTGTGTTGACTTAATACCCTTTGTTCCTTGAAAACAATCACAAATGAAGTCAACGCAGTGAAAATATATTACTAATTTTGTTTTCATAATATGGTGGTTTTCTAATTTCATATTATATAAATAATTAAACTGAATTGTGCCATATTCTGATTCTGAAGGTACCACATGCACATTACAATTTGTTTTATTTTCTAGGTTACACATGTGTGCTTAATGACATCAATAGATAGATATGCTACAAAACTTATTTGCTCCATGTTGATCAAAGTTATATTGTACTGTCCATTCCCACGTGTGTACATGTGAGCTTGCCCGAGATACCATCCTGTAGTTTAACATGGATACGCCACTTAGACAGTATACCGACTCCTGGACACCCATCCTTGTTTTATCCCCCCAATCCTGGATGCCTGTATGGGTAACAAGTACCACCAAAAGTCCATTCAGTGGGCAGATGCTCCATCCACTAAACCACAGAGACAGTCTTGGACTATACAGCAGTTAATGAAAAGCTTTAGCAATCACGACAACCTTAGAGATATTAAATTTCATCATATGACTATCTTAAACACTCATGCAAGTTCTTGTGTAAAAGTTTTCTTCACACCTAGTTCATGCTGAGGGACCATGATCTCAATGTCATCCAATTATATGTCATACAAATTCCCTAGTGGTATATAAAAAGTATGAAATATTTTTCTTCCATCCTGCCTTGCATGTTTCGTATAATTACCTGTAAAACAAGTTAAATATTGGCGCAGCATTTAGGCATATTATACAACCTTACATAGGAAATAACCATATATCTTACGTATAAAACAAGATCGCTGATTGTGATGTAAAATAAAAATTAATTAGGTTAACTTACATTTGCCATTCTGAGTGGACAGCAAGGGCAGTACAGGCAGCTGGTGGGTATAACTGCATAACACAGGTGGGCTGGAAACCTGCGGCAAACTTGATATCACCTTCTCTTAAAGTCAGAGCTTCATGGCCTTTCCAGACAAAACTGTCTCTGTCACTAACTATGTTCACTTTAGTTGTTTTCACTTCCTGCTCACGATCCTCTCGTTCCATTTGGAGAATGATTACCTGGCCTGCAGTGCCCGCAATGACTAATGTCTCACTAAGTGGGCACATGGACAGCTTTTGGATTCCAAGTCTTGGATCATCACTGTATGGATCAAAAGTACCAACCTGAAGATAAATGTCAATACATATTTAATCCAGCTGCTTACATTTAATGATAGTTCTTTACATGTACCCTTTTGCCATATAAAGTTAAAACATAAATGATGATTCCCAAAAATGCGCTTACCTGGTAATCATTGACCTAATTAAAAGATTTAACACGTCCCAATGAGAAGTCTGTTGCAAAAATGACTTCAATTGTTTTCAGCAGCAAAGAAGCACATCTAAATTACGTATGATATTCAAAAACGCTTAGTTTTATTAATATAAATCTGACATGTTACCATAGAAACAGGGAAAAATCAGATTTTCAAGTTACGCTCTAGAAACGAAATTATTACAGACGGATGGATCGACGGATGGATCGACGGACGGACAGACGAGGCGTCAACTACACCCCCTGCTTTATATGAAGAATGTTGAATGTGAAAGCGTGTTTGTTATTTTTACTTTCACTATTGTATATTAGTATCCTATCCACGGACTTATGCCCTGCCCAGATTTAGTGAAAGCAAAGAATGAAACCACTCTGCTGGTTACCGAATTTCATCGTGAGGTACCGTTTCTTGAAACATTAATTTTTTTTCTGTTGTCATTAATTAGTTGATAATCCTATTCATCCACAACATAAAAGCGCCATAACTATGTCATATATGTGCATATGCTGGCCCATTATTTTTGTCAAAAGCAACAGACCTAGGAAAGTAGCCTAAATCCCGCAAATACACATGGTAGATGCAACATTGACCTGTAGTTGATGTAGCTAAGTTGATGCAGCTTGTCAATACAAAGAGGCTGAACCATTAACCACAAAAGATGCGCTCGGTTCAAAATTAAAACAAGCATGAAATACTCACATCCCCCAGCCAATATGACATGTCAGGTGTGTGAAATGCATTAGCTCCTGTGAACTATGTTCACTGGGCCTTTTTGTAAAGAAATATAGTATGTTTTTCAAGATCTGCTCTGGAAACAAGGACTACCTCCATTTTCAGTCTAAATCAAAGTCGTTGCCATGGAAACTAAAAAAATAACTTTTAAAAAAATTCCAAAACTATCAAAAGGCACCAGTTCACCACTAAACCTATCTATGTGCAGAGTATGACGAAGAAATATGGTACGGTTTTCAAGATCTGCTCCAGAAAACGAGGACTACTGCCTTTTTCAGTCTAAATCAAAGTCGTTGCCATGGAAACTCGAAAAATAACTTTTTTAAAAATCCCAAACTATCAAAAGGCATCAGTTCACCACTAGATCTAACTATGTGCTAAGTTTGGTGAAGAAATATGGTACGGTTTTCAAGATCTGCTCCGGAAACGAAATGTGACGGCCGGACAGCACCCATTCCTATATCCCCCTTCCACTTCGTGGCGGGGGATAATAAGGAGGTATCTATTCTACAGTTGGACTACATCAAATTTCAAAACACAGCAGGTTTATTTCTCCTAAATGATAGTGTCACTTGATCAGATATGGCGGTAAACATGATTCTGAATCAGTTAAGAGAAAAGTCATCAAACGATGGTAAATGCATCTTTTGGTGATCACTGAGTCAACCAGACAGGACATTAGGTACCAGAGAACACACAGACAGCATAGGGAGTGTGTGCAGACATTTGGAAGGCCAGAATTGGCCGATAGTTTAGGTCATTCATGTCGGAATAACTTGACTCCGGAGAATCATGGGAAGAATGTGAACAGAATGTCAGGGATTTTATGAGTGATACATTGAATTTGGAAACTGCTTATTCCATCCATATTGAAAGAGCCATCATTTGTCTTCCAAGACAGGTAAACAACCAACAGTTGTGAAACTGACTTTCTTCAAAGATAAAGCATTAATACTTGATGCAGCGCTAGAAAAACTCTGATAGGAAACCAAACATTCAGGGTATCAGAGGATTATGCTGAATGGACCAGATGGATCAGATCCAAATTATTCCCATGTATGAAGAAATTCTGTGATGACAATATGATTGCTTTTCTAAATTATGACAAGCTGTGTACCGGTTTGTGTATGATCAACAGGATGATATAGGCAAGATGGGCCAGCGTATGTAACTGGACAACTACACAAACTACATCATCATCCAAGTCTAACAGGAGACGGAAATAGGACAGTGGCCGTGGCAAATGATTAACAGCCAAGTAAAGATGGACTTGATATGTGCTCCTGGAATATACATGGACTTAAATTACATATATTTTTTTCCAGATAAAACATAACATTGCCATAGCATCTGTTAATAGGGTTTATCTATGTCCACCCAGAAGGCTTGTCTGTGTATAACCACTTGGAAGGAAATGGAATTGAACTTTTAGAAGTTAAACTTCTGCAGATACTGTTTGATTTTGGGGAAAACTGTCAGTTTGTTTTGTGCAGGGATTTCAACACAAGAACGTCTAATGAGCCAGATTATGTTATAGATGATGACGTTTCATATTTACCAGTTGGACAAGATAATAATTCCACTGCAAGACATACAAGTGATAGTGGTGTAGATACATATGGAAGATGTCTCTTACAGCTGTGTAAACATTTCAATATACATATCCCAAATGGGTGCACAAAAGGAGATAGGCCTGCAAATTATACATTCATATCCCATCAAGGATGTAGTATTGTTGACTATTTCTTCATTTCAAGTGACATTTTTCACAATGTCTCTGATTTATAGGTTTGACTTGAAAGGAATCTGACCATATGCCACTTAAATGTATCATTAAAGATATACTACAGCCGTCTCAATCAGCACCACCAACAGATATTTTACAACTGATTCCCACCATAAGATATAAGCTTCTGAGAATTACGATATTCTACTTTTACAGAACAGGTGTTGAGGAAAACAGAGAATTAGTTGAAAGTGACATAAATGCAGCTACGTGTTGATTAACGGATATCTTTTCGTATAGTGGCAGTAAAATGATTTTTCAAAACAAGAAGAGGCGTACTTTTCGACAACAACCTATCTGGTTTGATAAACAGTACACAATGCTGAAAAGAGAAAAATACAGGTTCTTAAATCAATACAGGAAATACAAAAGTATTGAAAATTTACAGAGATACTTAAATGCAAAAACAAACTTCAAGGACTTTTGTAAACATAAAAGATCCAAACACGAAGAGAAGATAAGTGAAGATATTAATGATGCTGTGAAAAGGAATGACTTTAAAAAAAAAAATTGGGATACTGTAAAACATTTTTTTATGAAATACCAATCATTCTTCTACTGTGGTCCCGTCTGTGTTTTGTGACTATTTCAAGTGTCTATTAAATCAAAGATCTACAGTTGAATTTTCAGATTTTGATCATCAAGTAAATGACTGTTGATAACCCAAAATGTGATACATGTAATGATGTGTTGTCATTAGAGATAACCGAGGAAGAGATTCAGCCCTCGTCCTGTAGTCCTGCCAAACTGCTAAATAGTTAAGGAGTTATCATGGGATAACATTTATACTAAGTTATCCTATAATAATTAGATCCACATCAAGTGCTTTTATGAGTTATCATGGTGTAATATTTATACATCATTTCATATAATTATAGTTTAGCAAGTAATATTTATCATCAGGTAAAATGTATATATAAAATATCAGTAGTTTCAGTTATAGTTTTTTAGATAGATGCTAGCCTAAGGTAATGGGAGCGCATCTAGACATACTATTCAATAAGACAAGAGTTACGTCTACATAGTTTAATAGATTAGAAGCTTTTAGATAAATGCTAGCCTAAGGTATCAAGATCCCATCTTCCAGACAAAAGATATGTCTACATAGTGTTATAGATTGCCTTTAACTATTTTATTTAAGTAAATCTGTCATCACCTATATTAGAATAACATTCAGCAATTTAGACTCATTAAGGATTAGCCCCCATACAAGCTCGTCTATAGTGCATTAAGGATTAGCCCCAACACAACCTATAGTGACACCATAATCTCTTTCCAAAGCATCCAGTAAATATGTCAACCAGATTAGTGCCAGTCTAACAAGATTAAGTATTCCTCTCTGTCTAGCCATCCATTTAGCATAGGGCACAACCAATCGTGTATCAACCAATCCTATTCCTTTTTATTGTTCAAATCTTTGTTAAATACATACTGTAGCTAAGTTAAAGGGCACGTTAAATCTCCAAAGTAAGTAAGTAAGTAAGTAAGTTTTAGCCCCTTTCGGAAACACATTAAATGGCCTGGCCGGGCCCGTGTCCGAAATACGCATCATTCAGAAAGTGCACGTTAAATCTCCAAAGTAAGTAAGTAAGTAAGTAAGTTTTAGCACAGTTGCAGTTTGTACTCCAAGCGAGCAACACCTCCCAAGCCAGCACAGAGCATTGCCTGATAGCCAGCCAAGGAGAAATCCATCATCGGTAATTATCACGTTATCCTTTCAGCCTTATTCACATACTCTTAAAATCACTCTCATCGTTTGTTTGTTTGTTGTTTAACGCCGAACCTAGCAATATTCCAGCTATAGGACAGCGGTCTGTAAATAATCGAGTCTTGGCCAAGCGAGCAACACTTCCCAAGCCAGCACAGAGCATTGCCTGATAGCCAGCCAAGGAAACTCCATCATCGGTAATTATCACGTTATCCTTTCATCCTTATTCACATACATCACTCTCCCCGAATTAATCACAAAACCCCTAAATCCTTAAAAAAACAACAACACTCAACTCTTATAAATAACCAACACCTTATCCTCCCCCATCTCCCTAACACAGCTCGCACTCATTTCTACTCACTACCCACGCCCACCACTCAAACACACCCTTTGACCCAACTCCTAAAAACAAAAAACACCTAATCCCCCCTTCTCCTTAACACAACGCACGCTCTTTCCTACTCAGCACCCACGCCCACCACTCACATACCTCCACTCCTTCGACTAAATATCTCCTAATTCCCGCTTTCCACTTGTCTCACCTAATCCCAGCCTTCCAGCAACAAAATAAATCTTTAATAATCAATCCATTTCCCAAACCCTCCTACTAAAACCAACAACAAATAACCACCGCAACCTCCCCCGCCTCCTAAACACAACTCACCCAGTAAAAACAACAAACCAACTCACCTCCCCAAAACACCACTCCCACTCCACCACCACTCACCACAACACACGCTCTCCAACTCTCCAACACAACACCCAAACAACATGACTGACACCTGCAACGCCACACTCGCAGACATTCCATCTCCTTACTCACCCATGCCTGCAGAAGCGCACAACACTTCCGGGAGGTCACTCGAAAACATCGTCCCGACCGAGTATGGCGAAAACACAAAACACACCACCCCCACCAAACCAGCCAACTCGCCACCTCAAAACACCAAAAAACGCAAACTCGACACATCCACTCCACCTCCATCGCCGACATTTCAAAAAACTAAATGTAAACAAGTATTTGTCACAGAGTGACGAAATATCCCCCGCCATATACACCATAGTACCAAATATGAAGACAATCCAGCGATTAGTTCTTGAGATATTGTGGCAACACCGTTTTCCAACTCCAAAAACAGATTTGCCTGCTGTGACCTTGAAAATGGGGTCAAGGTCACCAAATCTGACAGGTGTATGCGGTGTCTGTATATACACTATAGTTCCAAATATGAAGACAATCCAGCGATTAGTTCTTGAGATATCGCGGCAACACCGTTTTCTAACTCCAAAAGCAGATTTGCCTGCTGTGACCTTGAAAATGGGGTCAAGGTCACCAAAACCGACTGGTGTCTGCGGTGTCTGTATATACACCATAGTTCCAAATATGAAGACAATCGAGAGGTTTAGTTCTTGAGATATCGCGGCAACACCGTTTTCCAACTCTAAAAGCAGATTTGCCTGCTGTGACCTTGAAAATGGGATCAAGGTCACCAAAACCGACTGGTGTCTGCGGAGTCTGTATATACACTATAGTTCCAAATATGAAGACAATCCAGTGTTTAGTTCTTGAGATATCGCGGCAACACCGTTTTCCAACTCCAAAAGCAGATTTGCCTGCTGTGACCTTGAAAATGGGATCAAGGTCACCAAAACCGACTGGTGTCTGCGGTGTCTGTATATACACCATAGTTCCAAATATGAAGACAATCCAGTGTTTAGTTCTTGAGATATCGCGGCAACAAACAGGTGGGACGTACGGACGGACGGACGGACGGACGGACGGACGGACGGACGGTCGTGAATACTATATCCCCCGCTTCGCGCTTTCGCGCGGCGGGGGATAAAAATGCGCACAAACAGACTGCACAGGCACATGCTCACCCTGGTGCATCTACTGCAAATCCATGAAACACACCTCACTTTCAAACCAATGCCCACACAGACACACCCTCACCCAGCAGGCCAACAAACACATTAACATAGAAACGGCCAAAATCCAAACACGAAAATTTGCATCACCCGCATCAAAACCGCTTCTCCCTACACCGCACCCAAACACCATCCCTCAAACAAACACCACACCCATAACCGCAAGCTCTGTCTGGGACGACGACATAGAAACTGCACCCACCTCACACACACATGCAGCCACACAACCACCCACCAACTCTCCCATACCTCACATAGCCACAACATCAACACCCGCATGCATAACAAACCACAAAACGACCACCACAAAACGACCACCACAACACGACCCTCACCCAAACACTCTACAGCCCACAAGGCAACAACATTCACCTACAAGCAAGCACAACAAAAAAACACTAAATCCACAGCTACGCCTACACCGCAAGCCCAAACACAACCCTCCACACCGCAAGCCACCCCTATGGAAACCCAAACAGCTAATTCTAACTTAACTGATGAAGAAGAGTACTCCACAACAGAAGAAACAATCGAAGCTACTCCAACTAAAACAAATGAAACTACCTTCAAAAACCAAAATAGTCTCACTTTACTCCTAGCTTACGTGCATAGTCAAAACTCACCAAACGCAAGCATGAAATCCTTCCACAAAGTAGCATTCAATCTAAACTTAACCAATCTCCCCTTCTTCCTCTTTAACCTCCACCTAAAAGAACTCACCAAGTAAAATAAAACTAAAACGAAAATTACCAAACACCCGACCCCAATAATGGAAGGACTAAATATTTTTCAGTGGAACGCCAACGGACTCACCTCCCACGGCCATGAACTAAAAGCTAAATTTAAACGAGATAAAGGCCCACATATTGCTTGTATTCAGGAAACTAAATTCTCCAAAAAATCCAAATTCACACTACCGAACTATAACTCAGTTAGAACAGATAGAGCTAAACCAAAAACAGGTAGAGCCCCAGGAGGACTGATTATATACATCAGGGAAGATATAAACTTACTACGAAGAAATAAAGATAGACACGCCAAACCTAGAAGCTAACGGCATTCAAATCACATTAAATAACAAAAAGATAAACATCATTAATATATACCACTGGGTAGAACAAAAAGTCCAACCTGAGGATCTAAATAAGCTACTCCAAATAAGCAACAAATCCACTATATTCCTAGGGGACTTTAACGCTCACCATCCTACCTGGAGCATAAATGATAAAATAGATAATCATGGCAAACTAATATCCGAATGGACCTAGTACTCCTAAATAACAACCAACCCACGAGGTACGATAAGATTAACCAAAAAATGTCGGCTATCGACCTAACTATATGCACCGCAGATCTAGCCCAAAGTACTCAATGGGAAGTACACGATGTCCCACTAGGTAGTGATCACTTCCCCATAAACATAACCATAGGAAATACAAACGTACCAATACAAACAGAAAATCAAGAACCAAAATTCCATTATAAACAAGCTAACTGGGACCAATTTCAAGTGATCTGCAATCAGGCTAATTTAAACGAATTAGAAAATAATGATCCAGAAATCTACAGTAAAAACCTAACAGATAAGATAATAAAAGCAGCCAAAACCTCCATCCCTTTTAAAACAACTAAAACAGGCAAACCAACAGTACCATGGTGGAACGAGGAAATAGAACAAACTAGACGTAAACCTAAATCAGCCTTCAATAAAGCCAAACGCGACTATAAACATCTAAAAATAGCTCACGAACTAAACCACCAAGTTCAAAGTCTAGTCAAAATATCTAAAACCAGAAACTGGAAAAAATTCTGTGAAGACATAAATAACCTTACAGACGCCAGAACGGTCTGGCGCAAAATCCACGCCATTAGAGGCTTAAAACGTCATAAAAAACCATCTAACATTAATAATTCAACAAACCCAGCTGAAAAGGTAAATAACCTCGCCAACCACTTTTCGGACGTAAGCAGTAACAACAACTTTAGCCAAAAATTTCAGGATAAACTTAAAACAGAAAACAAATCCACCAAAGAAGCAAATAATGACAACCTAGAAATAAACCACCCTTACACAATGGAGGAGCTACTCTACGTCATCCAAAACAGGAAAAAGGGCACAGCCCCAGGATTGGACCTAACTTCCTACCAAATAATTAAAAAACTCCCCCCTAACTACTCCAAGCACTACTTAAATTATACAATCTCATCTATCAAAACGGACAAGTACCTACTCCCTGGAAACAGGCCTTAGTCATACCAATCCCTAAACCTAATAAACCAGCTAATCAGGCTAACTCCTATAGACCAATTTCCTTAACTTCAAACTTATGTAAAGTAATGGAATCTATGGCTAAAAACAGACTACAACATTACCTAACTCAAAATAACATCATAAACCCAGATCAAATTGGTTTCACTCCTGGCTGCTCAACCTTAGATAACCTCGCCCGTTTAGAGCAGGACATTAAAACAGGAAAACTCAGCAAACAATATACTACAGGCATCTTCTTAGACTTCTCCAAAGCTTTCGACATGGTATGGTATGGGCTGATACAAAACCTACAAAAAATAGGACTCAAAGGTCAAATAATAAACTACATCCAAGACTTCCTAAACAATCGTAAAATAACCGTGGGTATAGACCAATCGCTTTTCGAGGGCCTATCCCCTAAAATAAACACATCTAAATTCGCGGATGATGGAGCCCTCTGGATCCGCACAAAAAGCATTCAAATGGCCCAAAACCTACTTCAAAAATCTCTAAACAAAATACAGCAATTGGCTGACAAATGGGGCTTCTCCCTTAACTCGGAAAAAACTACAGGAATAGTATTTAAACACAAAAACATGAAACCCGCCTCCCCAAAACTCCAGCTAAACAACAAACCAATCCAATTCCTAAAACAAACCAAAATCTTAGGACTAATTTTCGATGAACATCTCTCCTGGGACGCTCACATAAATAATCTAATAACTAAATGTAGCAAAGATCTAAATACGCTAAGATGCCTCACTGGCTCAAACTGGGGGCCTCCAAAGACACCCTCCTCTCACTCTATATATCACTAATTAGATCTAAAATAGACTACGGATGTGCCATATACGACACCCTAAACCAATCCCTAAGCAAAAAACTAGACTCAATCCAATATCAGGCTCTAAAACTAATAACACGCACTCAACATGGCACCTCCTACACTTCACTCCAGGCCTTAACAGGAGAAATGCCACTAAGTCTATGTAGGGAACAATTAACTCTAAATTCCTGGGCCGCGTCTCAATCCAACCCCCTAATTCAAAGCCTAATAATCAAAAATATAAGCCCAAAAAACCAAGCCTTAGCTCGAAAACACCCTCTACTTACTCCAATATCCCAAAGAATAACCAATTACTTAAATGAACACCAAATAAAAAATCTTAAACAAAACTGTAAAAAATCAAATATCTTCACCCCAAAACTTAAAACACCCAAAATAGACATAACACTAGCTAGCACAATAAATAAACAAACCGACCCAAACATAGCCAAAACCACCACACTAGCATACATACATGAAAATTGGCCAAATTGGTGTCACATTTACACAGACGGTTCCTCAGATCCTATCTCCAAACACACAGGTTTCGGAGTCCACATCACACAACCAACTAAAGCCACAAATCCTACCGACTCCCAAACAATCAAACTAATGGGCATGGCCTCAGCCCTTCATAATCAACAATCTTAAAAACAACAAAAAATCCTAATACTTACCGACTCGCTCAATGGACTACAAGCCCTCCAAAATAAAAACACCAAAAACCGCCCTGAACTAAAAAAACAGATACTAAAAAGCTCAAACGATTTAACTAAGGCAGGCAAACAAATAGTATTCATTTGGATCCCCGCCCACATAGGAATATACGGCAATGAAAACGCCGATAAAGCAGCTAAACTATCCCTTAAAATCCCAGAAATAAGCTTAAACCAACCCATCTCCAAATCAGAAATTAAAAGTGTTAACAAACAAAAAATCACCAAAAAATGGCATAAGCTATATCAAAACTCAAATAGCCAAATCAAAAAGGTTTTAAAAAAAACCCTAACCAAACCAAAAATTCTACATCCGTCCAAAAAAAATCGACAGAGTAATTACTAAACTCCAAACAGGACATACCAACCTAAATAACCACCTCAAAATAATAAGAAAACATGCAACAGGAACCTGCCCACATTGCAAACAACAAGAAACCCCAGAACACGCACTCATACACTGCACCCACTACCTAACACACCGAACTACACTACAAACCACCCTAAATCTAAATAAGGCTCTTACTCTAGAAGCAATCCTAAATCCACAAAATAAAATAGAAAAATTCAAAGCCTTAGGTGTATACTTAATCAAAACAGGACTAATAAATCGCATTTAAAACCCCAATAAACTACCAAAACCAGACCACATAAGCAAACTAACAAACTTCCATACTCAGGTCCCTTAGTTCGTCCCCTAAACCCTCTTGGCATTTTTTCAAAATTTCCAAATTTCCCAAATTCTATATAAGCAACCACTAAAACACCCCTACTGGATTGCCAAACAACTTTTTCCCCTTTTCGGAAACACATTAAATGGCTTGGCCGGGCCCGTGTGCGAAATACGCTGCAGTCGGAAAGCGCACGTTAAATCTCCAATATAAGTAAGTAAGTTTTAGCAGAGAAGGGGTTTGACTCTCTTACCAAGCAGACCTCTCTCCCACAGCCCAGAGTGTGTACCGGCTCTCTGTGGCACCCTCAGTTATTATCTAAGTATATTGTAAATTGTTAATTGTTCTTGTAAATAAAATTGTGATTAGTCTCCTGTGACTCTGGCTCTTTGCTGACTAATTCCCCAAGAAAACCAGCACGTCATTTGGAAGGTATTGTTCACCCAGAACAGTTCCATGATAGTATCATAAGGACTTGTAGAAATTTGTTGTTTTTAAGGGTTTTGCTCTAGGTTGTCATTATAAGGACTAGTGGACTAAAACTGTTAGTTTCTACCGCTGAGATTACTAAGGAAATTAAAAATCTAATTGGGAAAGCGCCAGGGTTGGATGGTTTTCCTGCAGAATTTTTAGGGTGGGCATTTCTTGTACTGTTCCATACCTAAAACTCCTATTTGATAAGATTCAGGAACATGGAGTTTTCCCCAGAGCATGGAATATTGGCATGATTTTACCTTTGTAAAGCTGATCCTAATGAATAATTACTGTGGAATAGCCTTTAAACAATGACTGGAAAATGTTTACAGCTATTATCGAAAGAAGACTATTGTATCTTTTAATAAATTATCAAGGCCACTAGAGGAACCTACACAGAGTCTCATTGGATTCCGATTAGTGGTTGTATCAATAGCTTGGTAATGTAAGTTCTTCCGTTTTCCCGCTGTTCTGAGATCCATAGAACAGTAGCATACATCGCTGTCATCAATATTCAAGACCTCATTCCAACTTTTACTGTGGTTTTCTTTACAATTGCTCGACCTATGTTCTGAACAAGCTCCCTGGTTTCATCAGTAGAAGTCAAACTAACTGAAAAAACTGGTCGACCAGTCCCTGGAACTATCACATCATGAGTACTGAGATTAGGAAAGCGAACCAGAAGTGTCCGATTTTGATCAATGGTATTTGGATTATAAGTTACAGACTGGTAAATTGCTTTGACTCCTAATGGGTCACACAGTCTAAGTTGTGGATTTAACTTGTATCCGTATTGCGAAGACATGATTATGTTAACCTTATATTTTTAATGTCTAATATAAAATGGATTTTGATCCAGATGATCTAACAGACACTACTGCTTCAGCAGAAGCAGCTGAAGGATAGGCTGATGAGACCAGCTTTATAGGACTACAGCAGGGAATAAATCTTAATGAGGAATATTTACAAGAGGCCCATAGGGCCTGTATCACTTACCTGGATATTTACGCAATCATGACAAAATATTCATTTGCCTTGTACATGTATATTATACTGCAAATATTTTGTAATTTTGACACTGTCAGCATTTAAAATGTGTAGATGGCAAATCTGACAGCATGAACGTGTACTTCTCTGGATACAAAATGTAACAAAGATTTTCGAAAATGATCGTTTCCCTAAAATTATAAAGTTATCGTAAGGAAATCATAGGCTATTGTAGCCTATTTTTGAAAATATCATAGCCCTAAGATATCTTAAGTTTGGCCTGAATCTAAGACAGTCCCATACCTGTCGTAAGTTTATTTTATCTTCATCCAAAATGGTGGCATACTTTGCCATAGATATTTTGCCAAACAATTAGTCTGCTTTACGTTCAAACATTGACATTTCATTTTTTTAAACTGTGCGATTCAAATTGACACTTCGAAAACACGAAGAACACATCAACGATTTCACGACAGAAATGTTCTTAATCGCGACAGTGATCCACATAACTATGTAGTCGATAGCTAAAAATATATTTCTATCCAAGTCCATGCTGAAGAAGTGTGAAACAACGTACCTTTTCCATAATTTGGGAAGGATAAAAATGGAAGGTGTCGGCAGGCTATAGTAATGACCGTGACCTTATTGATAACTCAGGGGCAGCTAATCTTAGTGCATACCCTCGCTTAGAGTGGTTTCTCCTGGGAGACTTTGTTCAATGTTACCGTTTTCATAAAGCCCAGAGTTCCGCTGTTATATTTTCTGGATCACATTTGTATCAATGCTTTCGCATCAGTTTTTACATCTAAAATTGTGTGAGACGAGTGGTTTAAACAATTGAATTTTAACTATACAGTGTAGTATTTATTGACTTAACAAGAAAATACATGTGATCAAACATTTGTTTATATGATATTTAATATTTTTCTAGCAAAAGTAATTGTAATTTGTTTCGTTTTAAATACAATACCTATGTTATCTATATACTATTGAAAGACAAATATTTCATAACAAGTGATTAAACAATAAATTTTGAACAATTGCAGTCTTTAAAAACAAGTGATCAAAGGTATAAAGATGTATTCCATTAAATTAATATAACAATTTATTGAAATTTTGACAGCACAGATTGTCGTATCGACAAATCAAATATGAAATGGGTTCCCATGCTCGTTCTGGTTTAAAATGTCGTAAAAAATGTAGCATGGTTTAAACATTTGTTCAAAATTCACTTTCCAATATAAGTTCGCAGAAAACGTTTATTGAATGAAATTTACTGATCAATATAAGATAGACATTTTCAACACAATAATCTTTGAATTTTGCATTCAATAAACCGATCATAAAATAATTGATTTTGGTCTTTTTAATATTTAAGTGTACATCTAGCCGCTTTATGTTTAAAGAATACAGATACTTATGACCATTCAGACAATAGGATATTTTATAATGACAATTCAACACGAAAGTTGCAACAATGATTTAATACCTGAAACACATTCAATATAACACATATCTAACAAGTTTGGCGTAAGGGGATTCTCACTGTAAACATGTGACTACAAAGCTATTGGTACATGTACATGACTCAGCATCAGTCATGCCCAGCTAGGGATCGATTCGCCTTTCACAACTGACAACCTTCCCAAGCATTGGGTATAAACACAGGAGAATCGACTACATGTACCTGACTTATGTGTACCTGACTGAGCATCGGTCAGGCCCAATCTGTTGGGATCAATTGTCGAGAGTGATACATAGAATACTAAGGTTTCGACAATTAACTACACATCTATCATTCTACACTACAGATAGAAACGCATTAGATGCTAAATACCATGGACATGATGGAGGTCAAGCCTGACCTGTGTTTTGACAACATGCATCCAATCCTAATGACTGCAGGGGTAAATATACCCAAAATCGAAGTAAAGAATTGACTGAGAATCCCCAAAGGCATTAAATATACATCTAAGACAAACAGTTACCCCTATTTTGTGCCATCGCACGCTGAGCCTGTGCTATGGATGATTTGGGCACCCTAATATATCGAACATAACAGTCTGATGACCACCGGCCTAGAGTCTTGATCAGGTGGTCTGGAATGTTAGCCGTGGAAGCTGAGGTAGCCGCACCAATACGAAATGAGTGACCGTTGTATTTCTCTTGGTCATATCCTGCCATAGACAATGTGTGTTTTAATTTTTGAATAAAGAAAGACCTGGTAAGGGGTATATTCTGCTCATTAACAAATAAAGGATCATGCTGAGCAGCTCCCATGGCCCTCCTATGATGAATAAATTCCTGTAGACAACGTACCGGACAATAAGATGTTGGAACTGCATGGATGGACAATGTTATACCCCTGCGAAAAGGATCTGTCTTAGACGATTTAAGTGTCAAATCAAACAATGTACAATCTGGTCTAAACACGACAGAGCTGAGAGACAAATGAAATTTTGCATCAAAATGGTCACATGTAAATTCTCCACAACGTAGAAAGCCAAAAAAAGCGACTGAACACACAGTCTTCATCAATAAGTCTGTGAACGGTGAAAATAGTCCTTTCTCTAGGGTGATCCAAATCTGCTGTAAAATGTCGACGGTAATTGGTAGTCGCACACTTGGGTTAACACCTTGTTCTTTCTTAATAGCTTTCATGATTGTTTCTACTCGTAGCAGATTCCTAGAACACCATGGATTCGGCACATTATGCCTCAGATAAGTGAATCTCACTCCACACAGATAACTCTTGATGGTCGTATAACGTAAATGTAGTCGATGATGGCAGTGGGCTACAAACAATAACAATGAATCTTCCGACAATGGAGGTAACACACGGGGCTGCCACACAAACCCGCACATAGCCATGAAGGTTAAAAAGGCTTGAACCCCTGCTCTGTATACCGCCCTCGTGGCTTTTGACACAGCTTGTGACCACAAATCATCTAAGTCTGGACTGGCGGTAAGGTGGGCTGACACAGATGTAGACATGTTTCTGGTGCAGGTTCGGCAGTGGGAGCTAGTTGACGGAAGTTGGTCATCTGGAAGCGAGATAATGCATCACCAATATGGTTAACTCTTCCAGGTATCTATCGGGCACTGAATACAAAATTATATTTGGCAGCTGTCAATACGAATTTCATTATCAGACACATGATGAATGGAGATTTAGAACGACATTTGCAAAGTATGTCAACAGTAGCCATATTGTCACAATGAAATCTGATACTCTTGTTAGTCCATAGCTTCCCCCAGATTGCAGCCGCCATAACGATAGGGTAAAGTTCGAGTAAGGCAATGGACATGTCCTTTGTGGTAGCTTGCAGTAAGTCAACCGGCCATGGAGCAGCAAACCATTTACCCTGGAAGTAAGCTCCAAAACCAACTGATGCAGCAGCATCTGTGTACAGGTCAAATTGGGGGGCTGCGATTAGGTCTTCCAAGAAAAACGACCGGCAATTCCAATCGCGTAAGAATGTTCTCCACATATCAAAATCTAGACGACATTGTTTGTTCAAAGTGACCCGATGTCGTAGGTGTTTCACAGAGTGGGCCAGTTGTAGGAGGTAACTGATGAATGCCCTACCCGCTGGAATGATCCGCATAGCAAAATTTAGATGACCAATAATGCTGAGCAGTAGCTGCTTTGTGACATTCTTGGCACCTTGAATAGTTGCCATGATTGATACGATTCTTGCAACTTTCTCAGTAGGTAGACGTGCCTCCATTCTATCAGTGTCCAAAATAATCCCCAAATATTCCAAACATGTGACCGGTCCGACCGTTTTATGGGGGGACGGGGATATTCAGTTCCGAGAATAGGCATTCTAGTTTGTTCATGGTGTTGATGCCTTGTACCAAATCCTTATCCACAGTCAAAAAATCATCCAAAAGATGCAATATATTGACAATGTCATACACATGATTGGCAATCCAACACACTGTGCAGACAGGCCATCAAACAGTTTTGGACTGGACCGGCATCCGAAGACTAAGCGAGTGTAATAATAAAGCTGATGATCCCATGATATGCCATGTAAGTTATATAAAGAAGGGTGAATTGGAAGCATTTTGAATGCATCTGTTATGTCCACCTTACATAGGTAAGAATGTTGTCCCATGACTTTGATAAGTTGGATAGCGTCGTCCACTTTCACATAGTTGAGGGAGAATTGTTCTTTATCAATTAATGAGTTCAAACTTGGGTTTTCCACATCATCATGTGGGGCCGAGAGGTCAACAATTGATCGCTTCTTTTTGGAATATTTCCCTTCCACAATGCCTATTGGATTAACCCTGTGGTGAGGGAAAGGAGATTGCGTAAATGGACCTATCAAATAGCCTTTGTATAGTTCATCTTGAATAATGGTGGCTACTGCTTCAGGATTGTTTCGAGCTGATAACAGATTCTTGCAGGACAGTAGTGTGAGTAGGTGGACATGTAATGCCCGTGTCAAAACCAAATTTAAAACCATGCAGCAACGACTGAACGAAGGCACGGTCTGGGTGATCAGACAACCGTTGAGACAGTTTATCCACGTCAACAGGAGATGGGGTTGCCTGTAGTCACTGTCGGTGCTTTTTGGCCGAGGAAGAATTCTGGACAGGTGTCGACTTGCCTGCTGGGAATTGATTCTCTCCTGTGTTATGCCAACATTCAAAAGCAGGGTGTGGCTTTCGACATACAGAACACAAATGTCTAAATCTACAATTCCTGTGAACACATTTCTCAGCATTAAAGTTGTTGCACAATGGGATACCTTTGTGTATGAGAACTTCCCTTCCCCGGCGATCCATGCCTCTGCGTTCTGTGTTGAGTTCTCTGTCCCTAGTTGTGGGAGTATGGTTAAAAGTCTCTCCTGGTTGGTGATGTATGGACTTGGCATCAACCATAGAACAGAACTGCGTCGAATGACCAATGTTATCACACAACTGGCAAGCAGTGATTCTGCGTCCTGTAAACACGGCTCTATAGATGGCATCATCAATCTCTCCCCATGGTAGTTTACAGTTATGTTGCTCAAGATAAGCTGCCGCTTTAGCCGAGAAACGTTTGTGATACTGATAAAAGAGTTGATTCTGATATTGGTTGTGTATATCAACTATAAGGCGCTGATACTCGTCAAGTTCGGCTCGTCTCTGTGGCCAGCGTTAACACATGATGGCTTTATACTTTCCAAAGGCTGTGATTAACATGTCAAATGTCAAGGGCAACTGCAATCTGGAGTCATGAGGACTTTTGAGTTGCATATTCACGTTATCTACCTGAATGGTTCTAGCATTGGGACGTTATTTCATCAGGAATGAGTAGTAAAGCAAGGTTCACATCCTTACCTTCCTGAATGCTCTTCCGGAGAGAGGGAGAAACAAGAGCTACGTCTGGTAAGTGCTGAGCTTGAGGCTCACTGGTGGACACACATGGAGTAGTTGAGGTGAGGTGAAATTGGGTTTAACGTCGCGTCCAAGATTATTGCACTTATATAGCGACGTGCATGCACGTGTATGTGTGTGTGTGGCTGCTTGTACTAGTCCGGACTGATGCCGATTTATAGTGCTAGCTCACTGAGATACCATGCCGCAGTTTAACATGAATACCCCACTCAGACACAGTATACTGACTCCGAGCCGACCAGTCCTTGTTTTAGCCCCTTAATGCCGAGCGCCAGACAGGGTAACAACAAGTACAATCTTTTAACGTCTTTTTGTATGACGCGGCCCGGGATCGAACCCTGGACCTTCCGCTCTCCGGGCGGACGCTCTACCACAAGACCACGGAGGCGGTCCATGGAGTAGTTGATCCTGTGTTGTTCGATTCCTGTATGGCAGTAAATAAACTGAACGGCTGTGACATCGCATGGATAGGGGCCGGATTGTCATGTGGTTGACCCGGTCCAGCAAAAGTGGTCTGCAAATGTGAAGTGTGTGGCACCGTAGCAGGCTGATTCCTGGCATCCATTTGAGTGCTCAGCGTGGCCACAGTCCGCTGTAACTTGTTCACAGTGTCCACAAGCTGGGCGAATGTTGTGTCAGTGTGTCCCTTGTAAACAATCGAATGAGGGGGCACCGTATCCTCATGAACTGCCACTGTGCTGGCTCTGGCTGACGACCCGTCCGACGATGCTGACCTTTGTCTGTCCATCCTTTTGTTACGGTCTGGGAGGTTTTCTGTGTAAAAGGTTTGGTATTGAGCACGTGTCAACCCCACGGGAGGCTTAATATCCAATATTTCCTCGATGTATGCACAGATACGTCCCGTAGTCCAATTCTGTGGAAACATCTCATACGGGCGACTGTCTACTGCACTGAGAGGGATCGTTGTACTATATCGTCGCCGAGGCACCCCGACATCGGGCGCGGCCATGTTTGTTGAAAGCGAACCGTCTGGAACATCGCAAATACTTGCTGCTTCACTGCGCACGGTATCCTGCCTGGATATCCTGCTTGACGTTCGCTTCTTGCGAGTTTTAGGAGCCATACTGCTGTACGCCTGAGAGAAACTGGCACACTTGATTTTAACTATTCGCTCGTACGTACGGAATCAAAAATTGCTTGTTATTGTTTATGACACCTGCACAAGATGGCTGACCTCGAATTGTAATTGCGCATGCTCGTACTTGGCATGCTGGGAAATTGCCGTATCCTGTTACTATAAATAGCATCACGCATGAGACATGTATGTATTACGGACATTTGTTTATTGTAGATTCTTATAATAATATTAATACATAACCGGGTGGTTAGTGTTACACTTATCTGGTAATAAACTGCAGAAGATGTCTCCTGGCTTTTAATGTTGTCTTATGTTACCTAATAATGAAACCATAGAAAATAATTAATGACGTGCCAGTGCCAAAAGCTGATGGAATTAATACGTAACAATTTATTGTATGTTACATTAAACTTGGAAAATATGAGAAAATAACGACATAGCAGTTTTAAGTTGTCATTATAAACTCACTCAATATACATTGAGCACCAATGTATATATAGTGTTTAGGAATATAGTTTTAGCTTTTTTTATTTCAAGTAGTTGTATATATCTTCATTAGTTGTAGTACAAAATGTATATGCTTGGGTTAAGAGTCCAAGCAGCTGGTCCATTTTATTGAAGGATGGACAGGTTAGTCTATTCCTGTCCCTTTGTCACAAACTCTCTAGCTTGTCAATACAATAGCTTTCAGCTTCCTAGCTGATTAATATTATCTAACTACAGCTTTCTTCCCTAACATTTGCACGCTTTTTATACACTCTGCTTATAACTCTGCACATGGACTACATATAGTTCAGGTTAGTTATTTACATTATATTTCCTAAATAGAATTCTAACTTACCATTTAAATATGTTATCAATAATGTAAACTATTGTAAATGCTTACCTATGACATCAAATAATCAAGATATCTTCTATTTTATCAGTATAAAGTGTTTAACATGTAAGTATGTATGAGAGCATGATTTGATTGGGAGTTTTGAATGATGTAAATTTATTATTTTTGTTTGTGCGGAAATGACAGCCCCGGACATACATCCATTTACTACACTCCCGGCGGTTTCTTTCATCAATCGTTATGCTATAAATGTGCTCTAATTCTCTTCCGGCCCACACCCGTGTTCTCTGTCGTGTTGGTTGATTCATCTACGCATAATTACTTCCCGCTGCCAATTATATTCATGCCCACGTGTACCTACATACTTTCGTTCTTAAACTTGTTTGCGTCCATTGTCCATCTCAGCTACATGATGTACCCGCACAATTATAGGTTTCTCCTAAAAACATACCTACATGTTTCACCCATGCATATAGTCATTGTTTATTCTTAGTATCTGCGTTACGTACATTTTTAATTATTTGATGTCTGGTGCCAAATTCCATATGTGTTAAGGGTGCATCACGTACTTCTAAACTTCCGGCAGGCCGCGCATGCGCCTCCAATGTTTATTCGCTGTTTCATCCGCCATGTTGTCGCATGCTTCTCGGCCCTCCAGCCGCCC
This sequence comes from Haliotis rufescens, assembly GCF_023055435.1. NCBI lineage: Eukaryota > Metazoa > Mollusca > Gastropoda > Lepetellida > Haliotidae > Haliotis > Haliotis rufescens. Next base: position 1,878,874 of record NW_025963979.1, read on the forward strand.
CATTCTACCTCCTTGGAGTCGTGCTGGTTGTTGCTTACATCCATAACTTCATTCCTACTATTCCATTAAAACAGCGGGCTTTTATTTCATAATCCCCCCAAGGCTTATATTTCATAATCCCCCCAATTCATATTCAAATTCAAACATATTTTCAAATCCCTCTTCGCAGGCCGGCTACTGCCCCTGCTCACACAGCTCGTCAGGCCGGCTTGCCCCTACAAGCAGCTGCTTCCCCACGGTTGTCTAGGCCGGCTTGCCCCTACAAGCAGCTGCTTCCCCACGGTTGTCTAGGCCGGCTTGCCCCTGCAACCCACGGTTGTCTAGGCCGGCTTGCCCCTACAAGCAGCTGCTTCCCCACGGTTGTCTAGGCCGGCTTGCCCCTGCAACCCACGGTTGTCTAGGCCGGCTTGCCCCTACAAGCAGCTGCTTCCCCACGGTTGTCTAGGCCGGCTTGCCCCTACAAGCAGCTGCTTCCCCACGGTTGTCTAGGCCGGCTTGCCCCTGCAACCCACGGTTGTCTAGGCCGGCTTGCCCCTACAAGCAGCTGCTTCCCCACGGTTGTCTAGGCCGGCTTGCCCCTGCAACCCACGGTTGTCTAGGCCGGCTTGCCCCTACAAGCAGCTGCTTCCCCACGGTTGTCTAGGCCGGCTTGCCCCTGCAACCCACGGTTGTCTAGGCCGGCTTGCCCCTACAAGCAGCTGCTTCCCCACGGTTGTCTAGGCCGGCTTGCCCCTACAAGCAGCTGCTTCCCCACGGTTGTCTAGGCCGGCTTGCCCCTGCAACCAAGCTCATAAAACATTAACCATTCGTAAGCAACAACCGAGCCAGCTCCCTATTCTTGTGCCAAATATAATAAATAATTTTAGTCTACTTGTTGTTTTGTTATTTCTGCACAAATAAGGATTGAATTAGAAGTTGGATTTCTATGATTTAAGGAAATGTTTGTATATACGTATGTATGTATATATTCAGGCATGATAGTTATGTTATATTTACTTTTTATAGGAATGCCATAATCCTATATGATGTGGGTTTATAGACACACCCTAGTGTCACCCACAGGGTATGTATAAATCCTTTATTTTATCACTCACTTATGAATTTATAGGTATTATCTATGTGTTATAATTTAACACAACGTGGTACCATTTTATATATATTCCTACTCTTAGACAAGTATATATTTATGACACCACACGGCTACTAGTATTCTTCTAACTATATAGTGTGTAACTGATATATTCAGTTGTGATGTCACCTCAACAAACAACCGCAGCTTGTCATTTTTCATAATGAACCACCCCTGCAACATAATCGCTGTAACATATAAGGTCAACAGACAAATACCAGTAAATGATCCTCAGCAATGTTGTCAGACAAGCCAAACATCATCAAACTACGTTCTGGAATAGATTTGACACATTTACAAAGTATTTCTCTCCTCATCCAGATTGAAATGAAATTAGACAAGTCAGTTAATAATTAGCTCTACTTAATTTAAAAGGATAGAAAATGAGCAAATAAGCTTTGCTGTACCAGTTTCAAATTTGCAACTTCCATTCCAGACTATGCTTTTTAAAGTATTTTGAATAAGTCATACAGTCCGTAACAGTTGTTTTGTGTTCAGCTTTAGAGGTTGCATGATTAGAAAACATATTCCGCTAACAATGTAACATAATATGAATATTTCAATTTTAATTTTTTTACTACGTTTGTATCATTATCTATCGTGTCGTTATCTGATTTTCGATCACGATACTGCTTAATTTCTTTTATCCGACATACTCGTTTATCCGACATAATCATATGCAACCAACCATGTCGGATTAACGGAACTTGACTGTATTGTATTTAAGTCCTTTGTTTATTTGGGAAATATATTGGATATATAAATAACAAAACAAACTTAACAAGCTTTGATTGTCATTATAACTCGCTCATGGATGCGCTGCTTCCTGAACAATATTTGTTTTGTGTTTCCAGGTATAATGTTGGTGTTTACTCTATAAACTTTACATTTTACATAAACACAAAAAAAACATGCAGTATTGTCAAATTGACCCAGTATACACGACTTAACATCAGACTTGAACACATATTTTAAATGCTGAATGCATATGCTGATCGATCAAAGGTCTCGTCATTGTCATCTAGAATAACGTCCCTTACTTTTGTCCTTGACTTTGTACGCAATGTACATATCATAAAGTACTGTGTGCTCACGGGAGGACCATTTGAAGGGAAAATAGTGAAGTATCTTTTGGCACATTATTTCAATTCTAATAGCTAAAGCGTGGTAACACTACACATATTGATTATAACATTTATTTGATATATATATATGAGAACAAAATGTCTACTTGAAGGACACATGTAGGATTGTACGGAATATCACTCAAATAGTTGCGTGTCAAACAGTGTGACCTGACAATATGATCATGAATTCAGTGACCTTTTTCCATGTTGTTGTTATTGTCACTGGGAAACACCCCTCTTTTTCAATCTCTAATGACTTCTCTGTCAGAGTTATGATAGGTATTGTAGCTCTGTACGATCTGCGACAGGTTCACGATAGTTTCAAAAATCTATCTTATCTTAACCTTAAGTTATCTTATCTTTGAACGTAAGTTGTTAAGATCTATCTTAGCTAAGATTGTTTCAAAAACCTAGGCCCTGAACTGTTTCCATGTTATGATCCAGGATCTAAGTTTCCAGAGGCAAGGACCCCAGGGCGATTACCTATTGGCATAAATGTATTATTCTCTTCATAACAAACAAATATATACAATGTATCTGTTTATTATAGGGTGGGGATAATATCGGTTTGCATGTTATGGTCAAGGTTCTAACTCCTTTGGGAGTGCCGGACAGATGAACAGAGGGGCCAGTCTTCGTAGCATATGTGTATTTGTCTTGTTATATAAGCAATTACATGTATAGATGTATATGGTAATATGGTCTCTTTATGCCTAGCAATTGTATATAAGGTGGGGGGAGGGGTTTAGTCTCCAGGGGTGGAGCAAGACCCCCTGGGCCATCCTGGTAGCATATGTGCATTCCTCTCATTATACTCAGCAATTGTACTTATGGTTATACAGTGGGGATCTTAACTGTGTCAAAGTCATAAGCTATTTTTGGCCCTGCCCCTCAGCCCCTGGGGGTGTCAGCCACTCCATTTGTACAATTTTGAATTCTCACCATCGGACAATGCTTCCAACCATAAATGGTTGATATCTATCTCTTAGTTCCAGAAAAGAAGTTGTTTAAAGCAATAACACCAAATAACACCAAATTACCCCTAATTCACCCCGCCCCGCCCCTCAGCCCCTTGGGGGTGATCAGCCCCACCATTTGTAGAATTTTTAATCCCCACCACCTACGGATGCTTTCAGTCAAATTTCGTTAATTTTCAATTAGTGGTTCAGAAGAAGAAGTTGTTTGAATTTTTTTTTGATGTATGGACGACAGAAGTACAGACGACAGAAGTACAGACGACGGATGGACCGATGACGGACGCCACAGTATGCTAATACCTTCAGACCCAGTGAGCTCATAATCAGCTGTTTATGATTATTACGCTGCCTTAAAAGAAGATAAAAAAATATGTTACTCCTACTGGCCATGACTATTCCAAGTTTACAATAGATAGTAAAGGAATACAGCGACTGCATGGCTCTTCATATATTGAGCTTATGAGTACTCAGAAAACCACTACCGTTGTCTACAATAGTTGCGCGTCGACTTATTTGTGATGAATTAGGTCTTGTAAACTATGACAGCTCACAAGCAAACTTTTGTGCAAAGACCACTAAGGTTCTTCAAACAGTGCACACTGAACTTGGTGCAACAGTGGTTGCCATACACAAAGATAATATGAAAGACATGCCACATTTATACATTGTTCAGAGAACAGGGCATAAACTTTACCAGTATTTTAACCGCATTGGGATTTATAATATCAACTTTGGCTCTCGCGTTAACTGGAGGTGGTACAGGTGGTGGTACACCTTCACCGCCTGGTGATTAGGATTGTGTAAAAGAGTGGATAAAAAATGCATTTAAAGTAATCAGGAGAAGCTCTGCAAAGCTTGCAGGGTATAATAGAAAACATTGTATCCTGGCTCTTGAATTTATCATCTAAGACCACTACTTGGCTCAGTCAAAACTATGGGCAGTGATTGAAGCAATTGCAGGGCTGTGGTAGGATTTCTGATCGATAAATGTTGTTGATTGTGAGTCACAATATGTTGAGTGAGTGAGTCCGGTTTTACTTCGCTTTTAGCAATATTCCAGCAATATCACGGCAGGGGACACCAGAAATGGGCTTCACACATTGTACCCATGTCAGGAATCAAACCTAGGCCTTTGACATGACGAGCGAATGGTTTAACGACTAGACCGCTCCTACAATGTGTTGAGGTGATACTGCTGTGTTTGGTTGAATTACATTAGATGACTGGCTTGAGGCAATGATGTAATGAAGGTTTTGAATGAAAAGGAATTACAAGAATTGTTTTTCATTATTTAAAGAACTAGAAATAGTAATTGAGACTGCAGAGTGATCCACTTTAAGCCTGTGTGAAGGTTTTTTTACATCAAGTCAGCAATCATTTCCAGTCTGCTGCCTGGAGTTTTTTCTGTCTTGTTCATGACATGTCGAACAGGTCTTATTTTTCCATAATCTCCAATATATAGTTGACAGTGAATAGGATTTACAGTGTGATGACATGCACAAATTCCCATTTCAGCAACTGATATGAGGACATAAAAAATTAATGCATTTACTGAAATGCTTCATAATTTACCACAGCGCTGTTGTTTTTAAATAAACAAACTGAATCGATAAAAATTATAAAAATCCCTAAATATCAAAAGGCACTGGTTGACAACCTGGTTTTTGTGTGTGCAAGGTTCCATGAAAGGATACCTGTTAGTTTTGGAGACATGATCCAGACAAAAACGGTTACGGACAGATAAGCTGACTATCCCTGGGGATAATATGAAGGCAATAATGAACACTATTTATTGACATCATTTCTGGTTTGGAAAATCAAAATTTTTAAAAACATATTGTCTGATGTTCTCTAGCTACCTTATCAAGAGTTCTATGCACTGAAGGGCTCAATTAACAACCAAACTCTTCGTTTGGTAAAAAACAAACACCACCACATTCCCATTGCTGCAAAACGTCTGTAGGTACCTTAATTAGAATGTAATATGCCCTCCTCGTTTAATTACCGTATTCGACGTAATAAGTGCCCAGGGCACTCTCAAAATTAGAAATAGGGGGCTCTTATTAGAATGGTATTTTGGTGAGAGAAAAAACAGAGTTGAAAGATAAATTTCGTGGTTTATGCTGACAGCCTGAAATGTTTATATACGACAGATATATTTTTCCAGAATTTAATTGCCCATAATTAAGGGTGCATATAACACACAAGTGCGTATTATACACAAATAAATAAGTCTTGTGTACATTGATCAATCGGAAGGGGTGCTAAATGGGAACGTTCACAAGCCAATATATTAATAAATATCGCCGTGGGCGCTTATTACGTCGAATACGGTACTTTGAATTTCAGCCATGACATTTAAAATTGTAAGCATATGTGTATGTCATGTAGCCACTGTAGCATACTGTAAAGATCTTGCTCTCCCAGATATTGTCAACAGTATATGATATCAACAAAGATAGACACATGAACACAGTTAGTGTCAGCATTGATATTAGAATATATTTTGCATAAATACTGAATAAATACTAAAATCTGATGATCTGAACAAAAAATGTCATCACAGGGAGAAAACTACACGTCAAAGTTCAACAACTTAAGTCTGGCAATTTCACAGAAGTTAAAGCCAAATATGCACTTAGAATATCAAAGAGCATTGGTCAAAACAAGATCAAAATTATATCTTTGCACAGAAACCATCTTGAATCCCGCAACATAACAAAGAACTAAATTACTACATTTCGAACAAAGTACAATTAGAAGATAAATACTATGTGTGTGTCTATTTCCGGGATTTTATCGAGTATTTTGCATCTTGGAAATTTTCATTCGAGCCCCTCAAGCTAACGCTTTCGGGTCTCGAGATGAATTTCCAAGATGCAAATACTCGATAAAATCCCGGAAATAGACACACACATAGTATTTATCGATATTGTAAACCTATTGTTTTATTTAGAAAAAAACATGCGCACCCTTTAACACCTCGTACTTACTCGGTTGTGAGGTGTCAACATCGAACGTTCTGTTGTTGCTATGATGATTGTTATTTTGGTAATTAATGTACACCGGTAATGAGACGCAAATACCATCACGTATATTCCAGCTGCGATACCTACATCCTTGAATTCCTCATACATTTAGAATCAAATGCCAAATGGTCTTTGTCACAAATACAAATTGTCTAGATGTAATGAAGCAAAATAAATGAGGTGTGAAAACGAACGCTGTAAAAACTGCACTTGTTGGAAATGTAAACAAAGCCATTCGTCTATTCGTTGAGTACATTGGCTCTAGATCTGCATTTTCAGAATATACACGGGAAGTGAATCGTAGGAAGAATTAGGGAATTAAACATATATACATTGCAATAATTTGATATTTTCAACAGAACTTGTCGAAGTTCCCGTCCTGTGTGACGCCATAACTGACGCAAAATCACGCACAACGACAAAGGTATTTATCAGAATTTCTGACTATTTTCGTTGGTTTCAATGAAAAATACAACAAAAAACAGTACACAGATTGTCAGAATGTTTCTGATTACTTACATGTCACATTTATGTATATGCGAACACTGATTCAACGAAAGTCCCCTCGTAAAATCCCGTGCACTGTTGACAGTCAACACGCCATTTTGTAAAATTCGGTCACCGGTAGTGATGTCAAACTTCCACATATTTGTTGTACATATTTGGTAATTTCTCTGAGGTGAAGGTCCTTGAATGAAACTTCACACGATCATTGTTAACTGCTTTTTACTGTTTCATGATGTAGATCTTGCATATCTTTTGTACATTTTTTTCACACAATTAATTTCACTTTGGATACTAATCAATGTTCAATATGATATCATACGTAGATATAGGCCACAACATATATGAACGTTTGATAATCTCCTGTTTGTTTGAACAATGTTCACATATGAAGTTGATAAGTTTATAGTGTCGTATATGATATTTCTTTAATTTGAACAAGTGTACATGTGACAGGTACATTTACATTTGATCTTGTATGTATTTCTAGGGAGTGTAATAGTCAATATTATAAGTTCATATAAATAGTATCCATGAATAACCGTTTCATTTTATTTTATAACTAAAACTGACGATATAACTTAACCAAAATCGATATTATTTTTCGTTAAATTATATGCACACATTTCTTTTATGCCGTTTGATATACAGAACAGTGATATCTGAGGATTCACCAGGTGCGCGTTAGTCGCTATGGTGATTGTGATCTTGGTAATTATTTCATTATAATTTTTTTTAATTAAAAATTTAAAATCCCAATAAACAGAGAAAATCAAAATATTTGTTATGAATGTCAATTTTGTATTTCATTTTGCGTCCATTGTTAATTAGTATGCAATAAATGCTGAATAATTATGTATTCCTACACAGTGATTCGGTCCCTTGCTTCAGGGAATGCAAATCATATTTTCACCCTTTGACATTTGGTCATGTGACCCAAATTAGCCAATCACAACACAGAACACACTTTCTATAGGTTTACAATCAACCCTTACATGGTTTCAGGGTCCTTGGAAGACCACCCATTTCCACCCATCCCACAAGTGTTTTTTTTATGCAAACAAATGACAAATTACAAAAAACAATAACGAAACAAGCGTATAGTCAACGAAGTCATCTATATCCCCCGCCCATTTTAACACGTTATGGTCCCAAACTCATCTTCCCAAGGCAAGAGATTTAACAGACTATAAAAGTCCAGTTTCCACTCCTTAATATCAAATGGCACCAGTTCAGTATGTACTTTATATATAGACATGCAATGTTTGGCAAGGAAATATTTAACAGTTTATTTGTTATACTCCATAAGTGAACCCACCCTATATTAAAACTTGTTGCCATGTGAACGTAAAGAATAAAAAATTCTAAAATTCCTAAATAGTAAAAGGCACCAGTTCAGTATGTGCCTGGTAGACATGCAAAGTTTTGTAAGAAAGTATTTAACGGCTTTTGAGTTATGTTCTGGAAATGAACACCACCCTTATAGAACCTAAGTCCAACTTGTTACCATGGAAACGTAAAAAATAATTTCTAAAAATTCTAAATAGCAAAAGGCACCAGTTCAGCATGTATCTGACAAACCTGCAAAGTTTCATGAAAAAATATTGAACGGTTTATGAGTTATGCTCCGGAAACGAACCCTACCCTCACAGAACCTGACGGACGGGCGGACGTACGACGGAGCCTGTTTCTATATCCCCCGCCAACTTTGTTGGGCAGGGGATAATAATAACCATAAGCATAGCACTTTGGTACATTACAGGATACATTTTACATTTTTATGGAACAGTTTCATGAGTCACTGCTATAGCTATTTTCATCAGGAAAACAAAATGTTGAAGCACAATAGTCAATCTACAACAAATATGACTTAACAAGTTGAAGTATGGCAATTATGATATATGCAGCCATTCTCTTACAACTAAGGTTTGCTTCAAGGCATCAATAGCAGTAATCTTGACTGCAGTTGCTGTGAATAATGTGAGCTATCACAGAATGTGATAAATGGAACTGGGTAAACGGAAGTTGAAAGTGTAACGGAGGGAATGGGCCATTATGCGTTGAAGTAAGCATGGTGTTTAACGCACGAATTCTGTATAAATTAATGTCAACAGTTATCATTAAATGAAAATGTGATTAAAACTAATCAAATAGATTACAAATATAAGTCCAAAGTCCTGATACATTGTTTATACAATGAACACTTATTACCTTCCTAAATGAATTACACTGTTGCAAGGATAAACTTGCTTAATTCAACATGGATTTGTTGATGTCTTATTACCGATGATGTGAGGATGTATGTCTGTAGTGGAAATAAATTAAATTCATGGGAGCTATTGACTACCCTGCAATTTAACCAAACCTGCGTTATCGCAAAGGGCATTATTGTGAGGGATGATTCAAATGGGCATACATAGATTTTCAATAAGGCAGGTTAGTGATTCACATGGAGCTGCCTTAATATGAAGTTTCCGCATAAAACCTATCTTACACCATCTGAATGAAGCTGGTTTGAGTTTATGACCTTGATATGTGACATCCACAACATACGACAGGTATTGATTATTTTTATTGGTCATGGCTTTTCATAAATGATGTCCTGAAAACAGATGCTTCATGCAACATTTCATGACCTTGACCTCACATGGAGGTCAGCCAAAAGTTTGGACCCCAGCCTAGACTCATATTTGTGTTCAAAGACAATAAGTTCACTAACATATGTTGTGCACCATATAGTTTACAAAAAAGTGTTACGGTAAGTACAAATAGATGGACCATTGTCAAAAACATTATGGAAAGGTCAAGGTCAGATAAAACACTAACCTTCCTGAAAGGAGGCCATTCCTCTTCATCAGCACCATTTGAGTTATTTTCTGGCATATGTGATTCAGCAAAAAGACTGACTGTGCCAAGTCTGTACAGCAATCTGAGTGTGACAGATGATGCATCCCAAAATCTCACTGTTCCATCTTCGTGTCTGAATAAAGATAATTTGGTGTGTTACTTTCCCTCAAGGACTTATCAATACTGTATTTGTAAATGGAAAATCATCTGCACGGTTGAAGGAAAACATGTTTCTCAAAATAACCGTGCGTGCGCGTGTCTCCGCATGTCTGAGTGTCTGTCTGTGAGAGGGCAAGTGAGTGATGTATGGGATAGTATACACCATAAGTACTACTTTGACCATTCTATATTTTAATGCTGAAAGGTGGCTCATATGATCGGGCATTTGTTGACATCGGATACAGACTGACCCTTGACATCACTGCATAAATAATATATGTATAAATACACAGAGAATGTACAAAAATATGACAGACCTGATTTCATTCAGTGCACAAGTACAATCTAAAGGAAATTGTTGTCCGCTCTTATCAAACTTTGGTTGACATTTGGAACAACATCCTCCAGGCTGCTTAGTGTCTTCAATGCAAGGCTGTCTCGCCTCTATCAATGCAAACGATGGTCACACCCAATACTGATATTGTTTACTGAGTTGTCACAACAGCCCTCTTTCAGGGCATGTCACTTTCTCCTGTTATCAGGCATGGGCTTTGTCAATGGATTTGTTATGATAATATTCTGGTATTGTCAACTACCTAGAAACATCCTATAAATTTTATATAGTTGTATACTTATCCTGCATTACTTAATACATTACTGCTTGTTCTTGACATTGAAAGAGCTGTGAGAGGTCTTGCTGAAGAAGAAGTTGTGTCAACTAGCTGAGTGGCTAATCCTATCACACAGCCCCCATGCAACCATGAAAAGGGTGACGTCAGTGATCAGCACATTCCAAAAACCACAAAAAAAATCCTAATACTTACCGACTCCCTAAGTGGACTGCAAGCCCTCAAAAATAAAAATACCAAAAACCGACCTAAATTAATAAATCAAATACTTAAAAGCTCCAACGACCTAACTAAGGCAGGCAAACAAATAACCTTCTTGTGGATACCCGCCCACATAGGAATATACGGTAATGAAAACGCCGATAAAGCAGCTAAACTATCCCTCAAAATCCCAGAAATAAGCTTAAACTTACCCATCTCAAAATCAGAAATTAAAAGTGTAAACAAGCAAAAAATCACAAAAAAATGGCATAACCTATATCTAAACTCAAATAGCCAAATCAAAAAAGTGCTCAGCAAACCACTAACCAAACCAAAAATTCTCCATCCATCAAAAAAAATCGACAGAGTAATCACTAAACTCCAAACAGGACACACCAACCTAAATAACCACCTAAAAAAAATAAAAAAACACACTACAGGTAACTGCCCACACTGCAAACAACTAGAAACCCCAGAACACGCACTCATCCACTGCACACACTACCTAACACAATGAACCGCATTACAAACCACCCTCAATCTAAACAAGGCTCTCACTCTAGAAGCAATACTAAACCCACAAAATAAACTAGAAAACTTCAAGGCCTTAGGCGTATTCTTAATAAAAACGGAACTAATAAAACGCATCTAAAAACACAATAACCTACCAAATCAAAATCACATAAACAAACAAACGTCCACCATACCCAGCTCCCTTAGTTTTCCTCCCCAACCCAATCGGCATCTATTCCAAATCTCAAAATTCCCAAATTCTATATAAGCAACCCCTAAACCCCCCTCTTGGGTTGCACAGACCACTTTCGCCCCTTTCGGAAACACATTAAATGGCCTGGCCGGGCCCGTGTGCGAAATACGCATCAGTCGGAAAGCGCACGTTAAATCTCCAAAGTAAGTAAGTAAGTAAGATCAGCACATTAGTGCTAAAAAGTGGGTGGGCCACTTTAGGCACAGTGATGCAGGATAAGTATAAAAATATATAAAATATCTAGTATTTTACTAGAATTTTTAACTTATCCTGCATTACACCTTAATGCCTCTTTATTCAACGGTTGAGAGCATACCTTCAGATGTGAAAATAATTCTCAAATCAGCAATAGCGATGTCCGGCATCGAGTGACCATTGCTGTTGACAGGGAGGGAGAAAGTTAGGTATGCGTGAAGTCCATGTAGCGATGGAGTCATAGAAATCAAATGAAATGAAGCGACGTACCGAGCCTCATGCTTGCATCATGTATAGTCTTCAAATATAGGCAACCTCTGGACATGTGGAAGTGTTAATGGCGTCTTGTTGCTGGCAATGTGGAGTGGCTCAAAGGGAGTGCCTCTCAGCAAGGAAAGGACCACGTTCAAATCCCACACTGGGGATCGAAACTTGGCCTTTGGGTCTTCAAGACGTAAGGAGCATAGTAAAGCTTGAACTTCCGGAATCATCTTAGTAATTCTTCAATCATCTGGAGCTGCCAAGACAGACTTGAGGACCACAAGGTATATTGGGATGGTCCTGCCCTTCAGAAGCTTGTGGTGCAAAAACAGTAGAAATTCAGCCAAGAAATGGGGAGACACAGAGGTGGGATCCTGGTGTTTTTCCTTGCACAAACTCTCAAAGAAGCGCCACTTGTCATTGTACAGACCCCTGGTAGACGGTCTGCAAGCCAGGGTAGTTCCCCTCGCCGCTCTAGCCGAATAGCCTTCGGAACTATAGGCTCTTTGTAGATGGACCAGGCGTGAAGATGTAACCTGTCTGGAGCCTGAATGGGCCGTTTGCTGCGAGGGTGGATCAGCAGATTTGGCCAGTCTGGGAATTTGAGAGGGTCGGCGGCAGTCATCTTGAGATCCATGATCCAGCCCCTCGCCGGCCACCAAGACGCGATCAATGTCAGATCAAGGTTCTGGGTCAATCTGATCTTCTGAAGGACCCTGGGAAGTACTGGCGGCAGAAGGCATCGACGTCAAAACCTGTGGGTCTGGTACTGGTGAGGTTTGAACCTTGTAGTTCTGGCTGGTGGTAAACAGGTCGATGTTGGGGTGGCCGAGGTGATGACAGATAAGAGTGAAGGCATCCTGATGGAGTTTCCACTCTGTGGGAGCTGCCTTGTCTTGTTTGGAGAGGGCGTCCGCAAGGATGTTGCAGCAACCTGCGATGTGGTGGTCCAGAACAGTGATATTGTCTGTGGATAAAGTGATCCTCCCCATGAGAGAGCCAATATGAGCACCTGTAGTTCACTGTTGTTGAATGGCGGACCACAGCCCCAAGGCGACTTGACCCTCCATATGCGCTCCCCAGCCCTGAAGAGGTGTCGGCGAATAGGTGTAATGAGGTCGTAAGTTCTGTCAAGGAGACTCCGTCTATGACGTTCGATTCCACCATTCACCATCGGAGCTGGTGTTTGAGATGGTCCGCGAGGACGATTGACACCGACTGATCCTGGCGTCTGATGTAGGGAGCAAGGAGCATCTGTACAGGGTGCAGGTGAAGTCTCCCTCTGGAGGTCAGATCCTGCACTGACATGAGGAGACCCAGGAGCGCCTGCCACTCGCACAGAGTGCAGGGTTGGTGCAGTGCAGGGAGTAAGGGGAGTTGTTTTCAGTGCCACCTGTCCCTGGGTACAGGTCTCAGAAGGATTGGAATAGGCCTCCAATGAATTGGAGATTGAACGAAGGCATGAGTTCAGATTTCTGCACGTTGATGATTCATGCCAGTTAATGTAGGTGACCTTGTGTGAAGTCCCTGTCAGGGATGAACATGGCCGTGTCCTGGTGGTTCAGGAGGCAGCCATCTATATATGCCTTGAACTGGACATTCCTCAGGTGGAGGAAAGTGGGTATTGGCTTGGTTGGTTGGTTGGTTGGTTTGTTGTTTAACGCCGCACTCAGCAATATTCCAGCTATATGACGGCGGTCTGTAAATAATCGAGTCTGGACCAGACAATCCAGTGATTGATATCATGAGCATCGTTCCACACAATTGGGATCGATGACATGCATTAACCAAGTCAGCAAGCCTGACCACCCGATCCCATTAGTCGCCTTTTACGACAAGCATGGGTTGCTGAAGACCTATTCTACCCCGGAATCTTCACGGGTCTTGGAGCTGATTGGTCGGTGGACGCGGCAGGTAGTGCTTGTTGAATGTGGACAAATTGTGTATCATTCGGAATTGGTCCTAGTCCTTCTTGGGGACAAGGTTGGTTGGTTGGTTTGCTGTTTTACGCCGCACTCAGCAATATGATGGCGGTCTGTAAATAATCGAGTCTGGATCAGACAATCCAGTGATTGATATCATAAGCAGGGTTCCGGAAAATTTAAAATCCCAATCGGACATATGCATTTAGGCCACACCCCCTTCAAAAAGTGTATTTTCGTACGACTTTTCACACACATTACAAGTTGTTACGTACAGTGTTCCCTCGTCATTGAGCGCTTCGGTTATAGCGCGGTAAAGCATGGCTCCCAAAATTTACTAACATTTTTTTTAGTAAACTCAAGTTTTCCAATGACACGATGTTTTCCCCCATCTCAAACTGAAGAAGGCAATTTAATCCTATCATTAAAATATCTGGTAATAGAAAAAATTGTTAACTGTTTATCTGGACTAAAGTTTGCAATATATTTGATTAATATTATTCAATATTTCATTCAATAATTATAATAATGTTTACAATAATTTCGGCAATCGTATGCAAAGTGATCGGTTCATCGCACAACTCACCGTTATTTACAGCAACCACGGTCACATTACCGCAATTGACCCCTTGAAACGAACTTTAGTTGCAAGAGAATGGATACACATATCATAAATGCAGTACCATGACATGCTTAAAGTCATATTTGAGGCAGTTTGACTATTAAATGTCAACATAACGTTTTCGCAATCGAAATACATGTAGCGCGAGAAGTCCCTACGGTGACTGGTCAAAATCATTCCATACGTAAAAAAAATATCCTGCATACCATCTGTACCAAAGTGCTACGCTTATGGTTCTTATAATTTTAAGTATATATGGTGGAAGTTGCAACTAAAATAACAGGATATTGGAATATATTATTCCTGATAAAATAATAATTTCAGGTAGAATTTCTTCCCACCATTGCATCAAAATTCTTTAAAGTGGTATCACTGGGTACATTGGGATGAAACGCGTGCACAGCTGATTGCTATTTCCGGCTTAGTTTACGTGAAAATACACACGGTAATCTTAATCTCTGCATATAAAACAATGCCTTCGAGAGCAGGAAATACATTTCAAATGGTAAAATCATCTTGTCTGGTGATGTTTTATATCAAATTTCATACTTTTATTGACCAAGTTTGTTATGCCTGTTTATTCACCTGAGGTCGTTGAAGGGATTCGATAACGCTCATCAATTATTTGGACCCCGAATGTAGCGTTGTTTTTTAAAATGTCCAGACAGAAAAATTTAAATGTCCTGTAAGCAATATTTTAAATGACCGTTTCCGGACCCCTGATCATAAGCATCAATCGGGACAAGGAATATTAGCAAATATAAGCCTGGTGGGGAGTGGACAATCTTTATGGCCTCTTTGGCCAGCAGCATGTCGATGTTTGAGCTGTTGAGTAGGAGGATGAGCGTCTGCAATGGGTGACGACGTTGTCTCTCATAGTGAGTTGATACCCTCAGCGCAGAAAGTGTACGACGTATGGGTCCACCAAGATTGTCCAATTTTGCCATTATCGTCCTAGTCTCCTACCTACAGGGGTCTCGACAATGGGAATGACTGGTGGGTGGGAGATCCCAGTCGTTGGTGTCTGTCGCATCTACCCTCAGCCTCCCAAGGCTTGTAGGATCTGGTGGACTTTTCCTTGCCCTGGTTTCTACCGCAAAAAGTGGAGGTGTCACGTCAACATGGCTTGAGAGAGTTTAGCCTGGGCTGATAGTTGCCCGATCTTGAGGGCTTGAAGAAGGCGGAGAGTGAAACATGCGCCAGGGCCTGGAGGGCAGTGTCATCTCTGCCAAAGCTGGATACCCAAGTGTACGTGGCACAGACTTGACCATTAAAGAAAGCGGAAGATGACTGACTAGGTTTGGCGCAAGAGGTCACTCGTAAATTCGGGAGTGCCAAGTAGCCCAGTCGACGTGTGGTGCTCGCATATGAGCCTTCATGTGTTTTGTCTGGCACTGTAGGTAGGCCAAGACAGTGGTAAGGTGGTCAAGACGGTTGGGATTATCCTCTGTATATACCATAATACAGGACCCCTCGGAGGATAATCCCAACCGTCATGAGTGAGCATGCAGTCCAGTGAGTGTATAGGAAAATCCTCCTTCCTATACTTGGGCGCCTTGAATGATGGTGCACGTGAGAGCTTGGCGAAGTCTTCATCCATGCCGAGACGATGTCTTTGATCATAGGATCCGATTGGACAGATGTAGGGTTAGACCAGACTGTGTCCTTATCAATGCCTGACCCCAGTGAAGGTGCTTCAGAAGCCAAACAATCTGCCAGCCAGTCCACAACCTGATGTGGTGGGAGTCGACATCAGACATACGTCGGGACGAAAGAGCTCTCAGAGGAATCTGAATTGTAATCCCTAGAGCGCTGAACTGGAGAGTCACGTTTAGAAGGTAGAGCCATGAGACAAAGTCAGGCGGACCACAGAGGCACCACCTAAATCCACACTAGGTGTCTGTAGAGGCAATTGTAGAGAGGCTTGCAGAGGCATAGATAGTGGGATAGACTAGCTAAGGGTGATAGGCGCCAAGCCCGGCGTCATAGTAACAAAGGAGGCCATGTAGATCAGGCCTGTGATGAGATAATGACGGAGGCAGTGGACATCATCCCCGAGGACGAGACAGTGGTGGACATCACAGGTGGAGGCGTAGTGTGCTCGGAGGTGTCAGACATTTTGCTGAGATGGAGTTTTTGGGCCTGTTGTAACTGTTGTTTCCCTTGAAGCTTGCATGCATTTTGCAAAATCTATGGGGGGAAAGTGGGAGACAGGCTTTACATTTTGAATTGTGGGTGCAGATGGTGGTGCAATGTAGGCACATTGGATGTGGATCCCACCCAGACTTATTGTGGCAACATTTGCTACAACTTGGCATGTATCTGCAATATCATCGTAAACGTACAACAAATAATGCACTACCAAGCAATACAGAGAATACAGTACGCATGACACAAAAAAGCATGACCAAAAACAATATTACAAATGACTACTTGAAACAAAAGACAGGCCCGTGATTACCGTGGTGAACAACACCAGGGGTTCACTCTTTCAACACCAGTCAAAACAGAAACTTTTACCTCTGTGACACTGGGTTCCCAGAGATTCTTGTGTGATAGATAAAGCCAACATTTATCAAGGAAAATATCTGCTTGTAAAACATCTTTGCCACTACATGTTATACAGCATTTGAAAGGTCTAATCCCACTGTTTATACATATAAAAACAAGCGTATAGTCGACGAAGTCATCTATATCCCCCGCCATTTTAACACGTTATGGTCCCAAACCAGGTAACTGACCCAACATTTCTCTTAGGCCATGTCAAAATAGCTGCAATGGAAATTCTAAAATAAACATTTATAAAACTCCTAAATAGCAAAAGGCACCAGTTCAGTATGTGTCTGGTAAACATGCAAAGTTTTGTAAGAAATTATTTAACGGTTTTTGAGTTACGCTCCGAAAACGAACAGCACCCTTATAGAACCTAAATCCAACTTGTTGCAATGGAAACGTAAAAAATAAATTTTTTTTTATAAAATTCCTAAATAGCAAAAGGCACCAGTTCAGTATGTGCCTAGTAGACATGCAAAGTTTTGTAAGAGAGTATTTAATGGTTTTTGAGTTACGCTCCGGAAACGAACAGCACGTTTATAGAACCTAAGTCCAACTTGTTGCCATGGAAAAGTAAAAAATAAAAATTTATAAAATTCCTAAATAGCAAAAGGCACCCCCCCCCCCCACACACACACACACACCCACACCCACACCCCCACACACACCATTTCTATATTCCCCTCTATAGGGTCAACAACAACTGGTAAATAGTTTGTTAATTAATGAAATATACCTGTTACCTGTCAGAGGAACTGCCCTTTCCTTTGTAACCCCATGAGCCATACAAAACCAGTCATCAAAATTTCTAAATTCCATCATGTTTCCATGAAAACAGCAAAAGAGAAAACTTTCAGAATCGTATTAAAAAATAAAAAACAATCATAGTGGTTAATGTAGCATGTTTGCTGAAGCTAGGATACATAATATTGTAAACATGGATCGTACAAAAACTCTACCCAAAATTTTTGTTTCACCATGATTCCATGGAAACAGCAAAACTAATTTTTTTTAGAATCTTCAAACTAGCAAAAGGCACAAGTACTCATTGTGGTTATATGGGTGTAGCACGTTTGGTGAAGCATGGTTAAAAAGTTATGGGCCGTACAAAAGCTCGGACGGACGGAACATTATATACCCCCAATTTACTTAGTAAACAGGGGTATAATTACATTGATCACATTATTCAAATAATGCATTTACAACTTAATTAAGTTAGTTGCTAATAAAAAAAATGTAAGCTAACACATTCATAACGTCATAATTAAGGACCAAGGAAGCGAAAACTTTATGATATCCGGCAAATATAAGATTCATTAAATCCACTTTACGGTACCTATTTCTTTTATATTTTCATTCTTTATGAAATCTTCTACAAGGACGCATCGTTACGAGCTGTGACAAACATTGCTGAGCTGAGAAATCAAGGCGATGAAAGCCAAGATGTCATTTGACTTACATTACACACAATCGCACGAAATGTAAATAATAACTTAGATCTATGCTTGACAACTTTTAGATATATATTTTTGTTGATTATATTTATTACTTTGTATAATATTTAAGATTTTATTTGCAATAACATTGCGGGGAAATAATGAATATTTTTTTAATCTATCGAAAACAAATTATAAATTGACATGGAATACGTATTTCATACATTGTGAAATGTGATAAATTTAATAGATGAATGATGAGAGGTAGGTTCTTAAAATTATATACTATTTTGACATAATTACTGCTTGGCTGGTCTACCAGCCTGCGGTGTCTGGGGACTCAAGGATTCTTTGCCAGTGTAGCAGCCTACGGCGTTGAAAGAGTTAAATATTCATGCTATGGCATAAATCATATGAAATATATGCACAATAACGGTTCACGAAGAAACACTAAAGATTGCCCTGACAGTGCCCCTTCCATGGTCACATGGGAGCTGTGTGATTCTGCTAGTTTAAACAACTTTTTCTTCAGCAAGGTTGTACACAGCTCTTTCTCTCTGTCAAGAACAAACAGTAAATGCATAAAGGAGTAATGCAGGATAAGTTAAACAACATAACATTTACACCACTTAAAATGATCCAGTTACATTTTTATGCTAGCATATTATTTTACACCAACTGGATCTTTACCCTGTAAGAAGCATGTCCTTTGTGGCTGGGTCTTTAGAGAGACTTTTACCACCTTTGATAGGCCATTCCTACAAAGAAAAGTATAAAAATCAATTAAACATATCAGGAAACAGATTAAGTAAGTTAAAGGCTGGGATCAAGACAAGGATTTCCAATTGGCCTCTGTCTGGCAACTGCTCATAAAATCTTATCGACCTGTGACAGACAGGACAGAAACTGCCATTAGTTCCAGGTAGGGCCAAAGTTCAAGCATGGCATTTACTCCAGTCTAGACAAACACACAGCTATGAAGTTAAGAACAGTTAGTGAGTGAGTTTGGTTTTACGCCGCTTTTAGCAATATTCCAGCAATATCACGGTGGGGGACACCAGAAATGGGCTTCACACATTGTACCCATGTCGGGATTCGAACCCGGGTCTTCGGCGTGACGAGCAAACACTTTAACCACTAGGCTACCCGACCGCCCCAGTTATGAACAGAGTCAAAGTCGAACTTGTTGCCATGGAAACAGGAAAAATTTAATACATAGGGCCTGTATCGCTCACCTGGATATTTACACAATCAGGACAAAATATACATTTGCATTGTACATGTATATAATACTGCAAATAATTTTGACACTGTCAGCATTTAAAATGGGTGGATGGCAAATCTGACAGCATGAATGTGTATTTCTCTGCATACAAATGAAGCATAAAGATCTGAACCATTTCCATGTTATGATCCAGGATAAATCATATCAAAGGTAATATACAATGTATCTGTTTATTATAGCGTGGGGATAACATCGGTTTGCATGTAATGGTCAAGGTTGGTTTGTTTGTTGTTTAATGCCGCATTCCAGCTATATGACAGCAGTCTGTAAAATAATCAAGTCTGGACCAGACAATCCAGTGACTGATATCATAAGCATCATATGCAATTGGGATCGATGACATGTATCAACCAAGTCAGTGAGCCTGACCACCCAATTCCGTTAGTCGCCTTTTACGACAAGCATAGTCGCCTTTTACGACAAGCATAGTCGCCTTTTATGGCAAGTATGGGTTGCGGAAGACCTATGGTCAAGGTTCTAACTCCTCTTGGAGTGAACAGAAGGGCCAGTCCTGGTAGCATATGTGCATTCCTCTCATTATACTCTCAATTGTACATATGGTATAGACCTGTAAAGATCTGGGGTAGAATAAGTCTTCAGCAACCCATGCTTGCCGTAAAAGGCGACTAACAGGGTCCGGAGGTCAGGCTTGCTGACTTGGTTGAGCATGTCATCGATCCCAATTGAGTGGATCGATGCTCATGATTTCAGTCACTGGATTGTCTGGTCCAGACTCGATTATTTGCAGACCGCCATCATATAGCTGGAATGTTGCTGAGTGCAGCGTTAAACAACCAACCAACATATGGTCATACGGTGGGGATCTAAACTGTGTCCAAGTTGGAATCCCCACCATTAGAGAATGCTTCCAACCAAATATGGAACTTAAGATCATAATCATATCTATCTCAAAGTTCCAGAGAAAAAGTCGTTTAAAGCAAAAACGCCAAATTACCCCTATTTGGCCCCACCCCTAAGCCCCTTGGAGGGTCAGCCCCTCAATTTGTATAATTTTGAATTCTCACCACCTGATTATACTTCCAACCAAATATGGTTGATAACTATCTCGAAGTTCCAGAGAAGAAGTTGTTTAAAGCAATTTTACCAAATTACCCCCATTTGGCCCCGCCCCTCAGCCCCTTGGGGGGTCAGCGCCACCATTTGTACAATTTTGGGTCAGCGCCACCATTTGTACAATTTTGAATCCCCACCACCTAGGGATGCTTCCAACCAAATATGGTTGATATCCATCTCTTAGTTCCACAGAAGAAGTCGTTTAAAGCAATATAGCCAAATTACCCCTATTTGGCCTGCCTCTCAGCCCCTGGGGTGGGGGTCAGCCCGACCATTTGTACAATTTTAAATCCTCACCACCTAAGGATGCTTCCAGTCAAATTTCGTTAATTTCCAATTAGTGGTTCAGAAGAAGAAGTCGTTTGAATAAATTGTTGACGTACGGATGGCGGACGGACGACATCCCATAAGCTCACCTTGGTCCTTCAGACCCGGTGAGGTAAAAATTAAATTCCTAAATAGCAAAAGGCACCACTTCAGCCATGTACCAAGTTTGGATGAAAAATGTTGAATAGTTTTTTAGTTATTGCTCAACAGGCAAAAATCAAATTTTGAAAAATTCCTAAATAACAAAGGCACCATGTTTCAGCATATATTTTCACCAATATTTGCCGCGGTGCAGTGATTTGAAAGGCCATAGATATGATAGATTTTTAGATGACTCAGGATATTGTTAAGGTGGACACCATTATGAAAGAAGCTGTACGTATCTTTTTATCTGCCCTCAATTTACAGTTATCAGATATAATTGTTACTCATAAAAGAAGGGATTTGATCTCAAAACTGTTTAATATCAAAGTATACTACTCAAAACAAGTTAAGGAACACCCACAATTGGAAGGATGTGTGTTGCAAGACCAACCAGCCATGACAGATTAACTATAGTCATATAAAAAAAATTGGGTGTTCTTTAACTTCTTTTGAGTAGTATACAAACTTAACTGAACATATTAATCTACAACCAGAAACCACAATTATTATGAAATGGGTAGTGTTGAAATATACATCTGATACAAGGGCTGGTCAAAAAGTTATAAGCCTGACTAAGCCTGATAAATACATGGAGGTCAAGCATGACCTGTGTTCTGACAACAGGCATCCAATGCATCTTATCTTAAATTATGACTGCAGGGGGTAAAAATACTGCATATGCTCAAAATTATGACTGGAAATACAAATAAATGAATACTACAGGGAGAATCTGGAAGCACGAAATACATGTGAAACAAGGATATGCATGGACGGTAGTAGGGGATGGGGGTGGAGTTGCTTGTCATTGTTTACAAAACATGTACAAGATGGCTGACATTGAAGCACTGCTGCACATGCTCGTACCTAGGCATGCTGGGAAGTTGCCTCATCTAAGTTACTATAAATAGCATCACGCATGATATACAGATGAATTAATGGTAAATTAATACTTCAGTTTGTGCAACAACAGATATTACTTGTGCATATTTAATCTATCACAATAACTTGTCAGTCACCCAATTAGTGTTTTAATCAACACGATTGGATAAAACCACTATCATCTAAATGTTTTTTTCTGTCTAGATTATGTCACAGTAATTACTTCCCACAATTCCACTTCCAAACAGTTGGCACATGCCCAATAAGCCTGCCATGAAGTCATAGTGTTTACCTTTATTAACTTATCAGACTTGCAACAGGGTACTTTCTCCATTATTTCAAGCCACTGAACAGTGTTGTTATCATATACCAACCGTGCTGAAATTCAAGTTGTCAATGCCACCCGACCTCAGGGTATTTGGATGTAGGCTATCCATTAGTTTATTATGGCGGAGAGGAGACAAGAGACGAGCCAGAAGTCGGTGTAATCAGGTAAATGTTCTCGACACCGCACACCCCAATGAAAACATGGATCGCCTCGTAGCCCGCCCCAATGTTGACAGTTCCAGATGCAATACAGTGCGACCCAGCAGTCAACCGTTGGCCGAGTTACGAAAACAACTGGCAGAACGTGGTGTGTGGGTACCGAATAAATGGCCAAGGAAAAGTTTGTTGCAGTTGCTGCAAGAAAATCAACACAGAAGGCCAGTATCAGCGACAGTGACCTCGTCTGACAGTTATGGGCTCGGTGACAATTCAACGTCGGCGGCTACACTTCTGGTGATTGTTGAGTCTGGACTATCTCACAGCAGAAATCTAGATGTCCTTGTCAGGGGGACCAGTCTACCACACAATGTCGTGTCAGACAATGTGGATAATGTGACCAACACCGTGCCTCCTGTCACTGTTAGTGTTACAAGTCTACAACGTGAATGATGGCAAACATGACTAGTCAACACACACCACAGCCATGAAGTGCCTTCCGATTCTCTGCCACACATTCACTCAGTAGCTCCAGCTCTCAAGAAGAAGTATTGCAACCTTGCTTTGCTATTTTTACCCAAACTACCTAGACACTTTAGACGCAAGAATGGCCGAATATGATGGCAATGTCTACCAATTGAAAGGGGATGTAAGGTTAAATCGTGCACTGACCCCAGCCAAATTCATCCAGGCTTTTGGCATATACAAGGACATTTACTGCGACACAAATAATGCAAAACGTTAACAGTTGGACTTCATTGTTATTTGCCGCCAGGGTGGCATCTTATGCGGAGCAAGGATGCAGCATAAGATGGGACATGAGGGACACACGTTTGTATGGACTGTGTTCTTAGATCATGTACCATATGCCAGAGCATCATCTATGATACAGACTTGTGTCCTGAGCGACGTACCGATAAAGTTAGGTCTTACCTGTTCTTGGACAGAACTGTCATCTCTGATAGGCAGGGGACGACAGACAGAAACGACACTAGGGGAGAGCCTCGAGGTCAAACGGACATGAGGTCTGTAATAATTTCAATCACCAGGGCTGGTCAAGAGCGAACTGTGCATACCTTCTCAATTGTGTGTCTCAACTGTTATGCCAGGAATCATGGACAAGTAAATTGTGCAAAGTCTCCCAAGTCTAGACAGGATACTCAAGCTTGACTAACCTTCCCGGACATAACTGGCAAAGATGACAGAGGTACAGTAGCAGTTCATCACACTCCTATCAATGTACATGCAATACAGGCAGAACTAGCTTCCCATCCCGTTCCTTCATTTACAACGTATCATCAACAGATTGCAACATGGCATTTACCCCTAAATGTCAGATATTCCAGTCCACAACAGAATGTAAGAACAATGGTAGTGCAACATTGGATCCCGTAGTAGTGACAAAGGCAGTGCAGACAGAAGTTGCAAAAGGGTATGTCATAGGACCATTCCAGCAGGCACCATATCCCGTGTACAGAATAAACCCCTCAGGAATTGCCATGGGCAAGTACTCTGGCAAGAAGAGGTTAATCCTTGATTTGTCAGCCCCACATGACACAAAACATACTCCAAGTATCAACGATCTTATCTGTAAGGAATCTGCTTCATTTTCTTATGTGACCATAGACAATGCTATTGCAGTTATAAAACAATTTGGACATGGAGCACAGATGTGTAAAGTTGACATTATTGATGTGTTTGAACAGGTTCCGCTGCACCCCAAGTACTGGCCTTTCTTAGTAGATGCTAGCTACTATTTCTATACGAGGTTGGACTTGATCTGCACCCAAAAGCCAAAAATATTCGATACCCTATCACAAGCTGTATGCTGTATGTTGCAATACAACTATGGCGTGGAAAATATTCTGCATAACTAGAAAACTTTCTGACAATTGAACCTCCTGGTTATGAAGCTGGTAGAACTATGAAAGCAATCTGAACCTTGTTTGACAGACTCCAAATTCCAAAAGCAGGTCACAAGACTGGAGGACCCGAAACTTGTCTTGAATATTTAGGCATTGTTTTGGACTCAGTCTCTATGATATTAGCCAATTAGAAAGCAGCTTTCTTGAGCTTTACTGCTCTCGTTTCAACCTGGCCACTTCCATTTCAGACTACGCTTGAAAATTATGTTGACACAGTTCTCGACTAAAAATTGATCAAGCTTTTTATTGTAGTAAAAAGTACTCCCCAAGAAATTCCTGACCGCATGTCACAAGTGAATGGGGAAAAGCTCAATTTAAGGCTGGGAGAACAAGCCTTGATGACCCTTGGTCTGGACAACCCTCAAATTCCATCAATGAAGATTCAATCAAGGAAACAAAAACAGTTATACTGAAAGATAGACATATTACCATTGCTGAACTTTGTAAATAAGATTTCTGCTCGTTAGGTGCCAAAGTTTCTAAATTCTGATCTTAGGGAAAAAAGAAATGACATTGCCAGAGAAAATTTAGAGCTTATTGAGGAGGATAATGTCAAATTAAAAAACAAAACAAAAATTAACGGGTTATGAAATATGGGTCTACTACTATGATGCCGAGTCAAAACGTCAATCCATGGAAAAGCACCATTCCACTTCTCCGGCACAAAGAAATTTAAGACTTCAAGATCAGCGAAGAAGGTTATGTCAACTGTATTCTGGGATGCAAAGAGTGTCATCCTTGTTTATTACTTAGAAAGTCAAAAGACAATTACCGGTGCCAACTTTGCTGATCTGCTTCAACGCCCGAAAGATTCTATCACAGAAAAGCCGCGCGAATGCTGACTGCTGGAGTTCTACAACTTTATGTCAATGCCTCTTCTCACACCTCTCGACTTGCAAAGGCTGCCGTGCGACAATGTGGTTTGAAGAGCTTTCTCACCCTCCATACTCACCAGACCTGGCACCAAGTGATTTCCACCTATTTCCTTAGCTAAAAGAACATCTCCGTGGAAAGCAGTATCGTGACAACGATGACCTCAAAGCTGCCATAAATGGGTTTTTTAGGGTGGCATCAGAAAACTTCTGCCTGACTGGAATTGAAAAGCTTCCCTATCGATATGAGAAGAGTATTGAAAAGAAGGGAGATTATTTTGAAAAATAAAATTAAAACACTTTCACAATTGTTGGTTTTGTTTGTTTTGCTTAGAACTTTTTCACCAGCCCTTGTACAAATGTACATTAGTTATAACACTTGTTAGACATCTTTTGACTGCTGTATAATTATTTATCTGCAAAACTTTGGAATGTCTATGTACATACAATGTATGTATATATTTATTAATATGAAATGTATTTGAATACCACTTCTATTTTGCTAAGTATGTTTATCAAACTATTCTGTACAAAATATGATGTAATTTATATAGGAATGGGATATCTATTTTGGGGAAATTTTGTTTTCACATCCCCATGTACTATACATATGATTGTAGAAATATGTATTGTTTAACT
The DNA here is from genome assembly GCF_023055435.1 of Haliotis rufescens. Taxonomy (NCBI): domain Eukaryota; kingdom Metazoa; phylum Mollusca; class Gastropoda; order Lepetellida; family Haliotidae; genus Haliotis; species Haliotis rufescens. The sequence continues at coordinate 1,904,859 of NW_025963979.1, forward strand.
TATATAATTTCTACAACATTCTACAATATGGTTTCATGTTTTTTCTAAATAATAACAGTAAAAATTGGAAAATATATCTCTGAACACAAAGACATATATACATGCCCTGCATGTACACACTACCTGACACATAAGCTCATAAAGTTGTCATGTAGGTCTACACTTTTTAAGTTTGGATAACGCCTAACAATGGTAAAAAATAATTCTATAAAAGCTCTAGATACTTCAAAGGCATCAATACTAGCATAACAAGTGCAGAAAACTTTCTGAAAGTAATTTTAAGAGATGTGCTGGGTTGCTTAGTTTTAGATATACATGCTCCGGAAATGACACTATCCGTCAATTTTCAAAGTTCATCATGTTTCCATTGAACTATCTAAAATACCACTTTGGAAAATTTCTAAATAGCAGCAGGCACCAGTGCTCAATGTGATCAATAAGTGTATGGGGTTTCATGAAGCTAGATTGTATAGTGTTCGAGATATGCTCTGGAAAATTTATGATTACAGACAGACAACTACATATCCCAGGATGGCATATAAATGTAATGATGATCATCTTAATAAACATGACCAACATCATCATCTTTATCTGCCAGGTTTTTTTGTTTTTTTCATATGCCAACAATATATGTAGTGAAACTCGGGGTACACTGTCACCTGCAACAATATATGCCATAACACACCACTTCAGCCCTTGGTTAATACACGTACCAGGTTTGGATAAAAAGCCTTTCACAGACACCTACCCCTACCCTTTTGAGACTAAGTCAAAATTGTTTCCATGGAAATCAAGAAAAGAAAAATTGCCCCAAATCCCCAAATAGCATAAGGCGCCACTTCAGGATCTGTTTCATATATCTGCCAAGTTTTGTTGAAAAATATTGAATGGTTTTTGTAGTTATACTCCAGAAACGAAATGATTATGGACAGACGGATGGACGAGGCGCCAACTATAGGATAACAAAACCTAAAAGCATCCCAATTTACATGGGTTTGCTGAACTATTGATGTTATTATGCAGAAAGTGGATGTTAACATGAGGGTTGATGACAGTCATTGCATTGTGAAAGCTCCACTGGTCTACAACTACAATCCCTAATCCAAACAATCCCTAATCCAAACATTTGCAATTGCATCTTAATGTTTGCTGAAATATCATAAACTTGTTTCAACAACAAAAATAATACTTACTCTCTGGGAGTATTGTTTGTTCTGTGCATGCCCTGCATCAATTATCTTCTGCCACAGTTGGTCAGAAACATTGCTGACATGGTGCGAGCAAGTGATAGCTGATGAGTGGATGCTTCCCAGATATGGAAGCTGGATAGTGGGCCAATCACAGGTATCAAGGTCAATCACTACAAGCTCCTCTTCTACCAAAGCAACAAGAGCATGTGGCTCATCATATCCTAAATTTAAAAGACAAAAGCAAAATCCTTTAGCTGACTAAAATACACTACATGTATACAGAATGTCTTTCAGATTTGTTCTAACATGGTTACCATTTATCACCTTTATTAAGAACATTTGTTGGAACATGTTGAAACATGAGTGACCTCTGAGCAGCATCTTATGAAATGATCAACTTCTTTATTGAATTTGTCAGAATTTTTTTAAAAATAGTCCAATGGCACTGTAGCTCAACTGGATATTAAGTCAAAAGTTTAAAATGTCAAGAAATATAGCTTCCTAAAAGTTGCTGTAAGTGTTAATATGCAAACATTTTCTGCATAAATACTGAGGTCTAAAAACAACCACTGAAACATTTGAACAAAACATTACATTGTCATTAGGAAAGCCATACAGGCCAGTTCAAGATCAGCTCCCTCAGTCTTATTTCATTTACGAAGTAGCATGGCATTAGGGCATTTGCCTTCTTGATTGCCGATTAGCTAACCTCAAATGTGACTTGTCAAAACCTTCCACATACAAAAAAGAAGAAGATAATAACCTTCACTGAAGATGGGTTTTTCTTTCTTTCTTTAAAGGGCAAGTTCACACGGAAATAAACCTATTTTTCTCGTACTTTTTCCACATTAAAAGTGTTAACCTAGAAGTGTCATAGACAAAAATATAAAAATATCACTAATAATTGACATATTTTTTGCATTAAAATGATTTATATTTTTCACATTTACCAAGTGTTCTATTTCCATTATAAAAACACCATGGCTTATGCCCCTTACAATATGACGTCATTGGTGCCAATTGATAAACATTATGACGTCATCATGCTTTGTTAGAGCCGCTTCACGTGGTGTAGGTACAGGTGTGTGATTCTAGCGTCTCAGATGCCAGCCAGCATAGTGTTATGCTGAGTCACCACTGCGCCGGAGTGTGTCGTAGGCCATGTTGTTTTACCACAAACTGGTACCTGATATCTTTTGCGTTGAGAATAGACAGGGACCCAGTTGAATTGGCACCAATTACGTCATAATCTAAGGGGGATAACTCAGGCCTGTTTAGCTCGAAAAACGAAGGCCTCATAACGGCATATCATTTTCACACTATTGTGAGCTTCCTACTTTCACTGTGAAAAAAATGAGTGTATATTTTCAAATACAGATACTAACTAATTCTAAAATTGCGTTTTGTTTAGAAAAAGATAGAAAGTGATTTTTGTGTGTACACTTCCCCTTTAAGCTCCTTACTGTCAATATAAGTTGTAGCTGGATCACGAGGGTTACATGGGGTCTTAAGTGTCCCGCGTTAGGTTTCATTCCCCGAGCCAGAGGCAAGTACCTAACGTTATAAGATTTATTCCCCTGATGAGAAATTTATTGCCCTTCAAGGCGGGATACACAGTATTTTATCAAGAAATCGTGGACCAATCAGATCTCATCATTCTGACATTGAGGTATGACTATGATAAACCCATCTGACACAGTGTCGCTAGTCGTGCATCTGCGGTCAAACAGGTGAATAGCATAAGGACACCCCCCCATATATAACTCGCAATAAGTGTTTTCCAAGGATAAGAAGACCTGAAGCTTACCTGTTCGATCATCTGTAGCATCACACTGGTCAGCACGAGACATCACAATAAAATCCACCACTCTAGAGGTGAAATCAAACACCACATGGTTCTCTCCTTGCATTACACTGAGTGTGTGGCGGTCTCCATAACTGGCACGGGGCATGCCACCAGCAAAGATGATGAAAGGGTCTCTGAAACATGCATTTCTTTGCATTGGCACATATTACTACACTCATCTACAGGAGTTTGGAACTTCTATTTATACATGTGTACATATGTCCGTTTTCTCAGAACATTCCGAAACGGGGAGAAAAGTAGTTAAAATTGTAACAAATATTACTCTACAAGTTTTGATTTCATTGCCACCTGTTCCATATTTTAATTGCATGGACTTAAATAAGCTGCTTCTTGGAAAGCAAAATGGCATCTTCCATTGTAGTGGTCATAGGTTATGGAAAAAATAGTGACCAAAAAAAAAACACTGAACTATTTTTATTTTTCAACTTCATTAGAAAAAACTGTCTAATATATTTCAAATTATTACATATTTTCAGCTAATTGGTAATTATCCCCAGTAAATAATAATGAAAGTTGGATGACAACCTGATCTATGTTTTTCAACATTAACCTGTACTGTATTAACCTGTACTGTAGATTTACTAGAATTGAGCCTGCACAACATGATTGCCAGTGGAACAACCATGAAGCATGACTGAATATTGCCGTAGTTTAGGCTTAGATGCAGACAAGATGGCATTGTGTGACATGAAGGATTCTTCATTTATGTAACCTGTAAGTTTCATGATTTCGCTGCATTCAATGCCAACATGTGACAAAGTGTGACTTGTGACATGATATTCATTGTCAATATTGATATATTACATTTACTTTTCGATGGACAGATAAGGACATAATAAGATATAGGCAAATTCTAATAGTGTACAATTATTTAGCTCTTACATTAGTCAATACATAGTAAATCAAATACAGAAAAGGCCTAAAACAATATCAACAAGCATGAAATTCTCATATCCCCCGCCAATATGACATAACCTGTTGTGTGCAAGGCATTAGCCCTCTGGAAATTATCACTACCACCATTTCAGTGTAAGTCAAAGTCGTTGCCATGAAAACTCGAAAAATAAATCCCAAACTACCAAAGGGACTAGTTCACCACCAGACCTATCTATGTACCAAATTCAGTTAAGATGTCTCTCATGGTTTTTGAGTTCTGCTCCAGAAACAAAACGTGATGGATGGACAGCACCCATTCCTATATCCCCCTTCCACGTTGTGGCGGGGGATAAGAAAAGCCCAGTCACAAGATAAGCCTACACCCACGTTGTGGTCACTGGTCCAGAAAATCCTTTCACAGAATAAGGAGAGCCCAATAAGCTCAGGGGTCCCGTCCCTTTAAGTTGCCTCCGACGACAGACACAGGTTGCTGGAAACTCTTAGCCAGAATATCCATAACGGTATGGCATCATGTACTTACGACTTAGCAGTTTTCCATTGAAGTCTGTTGATGGCTTTGCATGGAAATGGTCCTGAAATGATAATTTCATAATGTATTTTAGGAACGGTAGGCATATGTAGCACTTAAAAATCAGTGCCACAGCAGAATAACTCAACTGGGTAAAAATGGGTTTTTAGTAAACAGTTAAAAAATGTCAACAAAAATAGCCACTTATCAAAAGTTGACTTAAATATATTTTCTGCATAAATACAGAGGATTAAGAAATGTAAATGCCAAAGTACAGATTCCTCAGACTGGCAAGTTCCAAGAAGATGTTTACAGAGCCAAAAATATTTGTGGTACTGTAGCTCACCTGGATATGCAGTTCAAAACTTCAACAAAGACAGCTACTCAACGGATATATTTTCCATATATTTCCATATAAATATAAATCTGATGATTAGTACAAAATGTGTCATCATAAGGAGAGAATCTGGCAATTTCAGAGAATTACAGAGCTGAATGTGTATTTTGAGAGACAATTATTTTTGTCGTCATGAAAAAAACAAACCCAGACTAATCTTACTAATTTCATTTTAGTTTGTAAAACAAGAGGCCCCTAGGGCCTGTATCACTTACCTGGATATTTACGCAATCATGACAAAATATACATTTGCATTGTACATGTATATAATACTGCAAATATTTCGTAATTTTGACTCAGCATTTAAAAGGGGTGGAGGGCAAATCTGACAGTATGAACATGTACTTCTCTAGATACAAATGTAGCATGAAGATCTGAAACATTTTCATGTTATGATCAAGGATCTAGGTTTCCAGAGGCAAGGACCCCAGTTTCCCGACGCAGGATTCTTGCGTATTTGACTCTCAATTAAGAAAAAATACGTCCAGAAATAAAAGTCTGCGGCATGATTGACGCAATTTATCCCAGCTTTGGAATAAAAATATTACAACTACTCACCTGAACTTCATTCATAAACATTTTCTGAAGACAATACATATGCAAATGTCTTAAAATTTACGTCTAGTTTTTAATTAATTGTCGTTTTTAGCAGTAACATAACTTCGCATAACACCACTGCCATAGGCTAATTTGCATAGCCTGTCACATGACCAGACTTTTCTCTTGTTATAACACTAAAATCAGAACAGCCTGAAATGAGACTGAAGAAAAGACTGTGTATTGTAAACAAGAGATTTTTTTCAGGATTTAATAATTGCCCATAATTAAGGATGCGTATTATACATGAATAAATATGGTATATACGAAATGTAAAGTTTAGGATGTGTTTGTTGTTGCTAATAAACTGTATTCAACCAGTGTTTACAATTCTTCAGTTCAACTTCACTATTGATATATAATACAAGATAACTAGATAAAAGATGTAAATGAGTTAGTGATATTAAATCATAATCTGACATGAAATGTATTTTAATATCCATCCATGATTCAAAATTTTGTGTCAGTTGAGACTGAAGTTATTTTTTCATCCTGTATTAGTATTACTGTAAATTGTTTCATGATCTGTGAAATAATTAAAGATTGTGAAAAAATGAAACCAACAAACTTTACATAAATATATATAATAATGGAGATCGAAAAAGCTATTAAATGGAGAGAATTACCACAAGGTTTTTATTATATCAGTGATGTCAAACCAACCAAATACGGTTATCAATTGTTTCTTATCAATTTCCAAGAAGAGTGTAGTTATATAGTCTGGTCTCCTAGTAAAATGAAGAAGAACTTAATAAAAATGTTGAATATCGCTTTATCGATAAAAATAATGAAGAATATTTTTATTACTATTTAGGCTCATCTAAAGCAATGATTGGCCCCAGGTATTGGTGAGCTAGAGCCAATTTAACTTAATCTCATGACTATCGTTAAATCGCATAGTCATTTTGGCATAAAAAATGCCACCTGTAGTAGCAGTATAGGTACCGTATTTTCTTGAGTATAGTGCACACTTTTCTTCGAAAAAACACAGCTGTGTAGAAGGGGGTGCGCATTATACACGAATTATGAGTTTGGATGTTTTTTCCCCCATGGAAAGACATTACCGTGAGCACGAAACACCGGGAATACCATGTCAACAAATCCATACTGAATTACGCAAAATAATTATGTAATTACACTGTCTGGCTATAAAAAGTGTTCTTTGTATATCTGGACTATGTTTGTAACTTATTTCATTAATTTTATTCAAATTCCTTTTAATATTGTTTTTATTAATTTCGGCGAAATCGTGTGTGAAGCGATCGGAAGATCGCACAACTCACCGTTATTAACAGCAACCACGGTCAGAATACCGCTATTGACGCCTTGAAACAAACTTTAGTTGACAGAGAATGGATATATATATCATAAATGACATACTTTGACTCGTTAAAAGTCATATTTGTTTTTGTTTGACGATTCTATGTCAACATGAAATTCTCGCGATCACGTGATCATGTGCGCGTGAGCCTTGACGGTGACTGGTCAGACATGTTCCATGTAAAAAATAATACCCGGGAATAGCCATCAGCTGCTTCGCTTAGGGTTATTATTATTTTAAATATGTTTATTAAAGGTTGCATATAATTAAGAAAATAATGGAATATATTATTCCTGATAAATAAAATAGTTTCAGATACAATTGTTGCCGATCCTTGCATTAAAAATCTTATAAAGTTATATCATTGGGTGTGTCTTGACCGAATCACCGGTCGATTCCAAGAAAACGTGTGTACAGCTGATTGCTGTTTCCAGCTTAGTTTACGAGAAAATACGCAAGGTAATCTTAATCCCTAAATATAAAACAATGCCTAGCAGAACAATAAATACTATTTAAACGGTAAATAAACATGTCTGGTGATTTTTTATCTCAAATTTCGAATTTGTACTGACGAAGTTTCTCAGCACCCGTTCGTTTGCCGGACTTCGCTAAAAAGGGTACGGTGTAAAAAATTTCTGCGCATAATATTCAAATTTCTTTTTTTTCCAAAATATTGAACCCGCTAGAGGGGGGTGCGCATTATACATGGGTGCGCACTATACTCAAGAAAATACGGTATATAAATCCGGCTCCAGCGGAAGTGAGCCAGAACCCCTATTACCTATACTACTGTTTTTCATTCATATGTCCTTTATTTCTCTGAACTACAATCAGTTGAGTACAATAATAAGCACTTGTTAACTTAAACTAAAGACATAATATTTAAAAGATACTTAAAGTTTAAGTGTAAAATTAACAGTGAACACTTTAAATATTAATCATACAATAAAATATTTTTGACTCCCAAAAATTCATAGGCTGAGTCAAGGTGACTCAGATATTGGAGTATAGGGGGAACCCCGTAGGACGAATCCTATTGGCATAAATGTATTATTCTCTTCATAACAAACAAACGTATACAATGTATCTGTTTATTATAGGGTGGGGATAATATCGGTTTGTATATTATGGTCAAGGTTCTAACTCCTTTGGGATTGCCGGACAGATGTAAGTAATAATGACCCAAAGTCCCTTTTGAGGAGGGGGGAAAGCAAAGTCCCCTTAAACAAATGCATTTTGAGAGAATTTTGTGCAATAAGAAAGTGCAAGGTCAAATTAAGGTAAAAAGAAAAAACCCACTACAAATGTACCAAATGTCATTCCATTTTGTAGAATTGCATCACCTGAGGTGAATGAACAGGAGGAGACACACTTGGTCAATGAAAATCAAACAATCAGGCAGAGTCAAACTCTTGCCAAAGGGCAGGAATCGTGTTATGTCTATGTCCACATCATCCCAAGACTGGGATTCTTGGCCACAAACACTGGTAGGATTCTGATGATAATCAAGCTCCAGTCTTCTGTAAGCCGAAGTCCAGAAAAGTCAGGATCATGTCATTTTAACACTCTGGCTGCTGCAGCCATGACCAATAGAAAAGCTGTCTTCATAGTTGCTCTGCAGCAACAAGGTTGATTTCAAGGGCTGATATGGATTCTCCAGGTAGACAAAACAATGGAGAAGTTCCGTTTGAGAAATATGTATGGAATTCTAACGTCCTCCAGCTGAAAAGATCTCATGAGCTGGTTGAGTGCAGGATGATTCCCAATAGATATCCATCATGCTAAAGACTTAATGTTAAGGCTGAGAGCTATCCTTTATTTTATACTCACCAACAAAAGAAACTGACATGTTTTATGACAATATAAAAATTACATGTCACAAGGCAATGAGGAAATCATTTATTTGGACAAGCAAGAGACAACTGAAAAATGTTTATGGCAAGCAGTATGGCCATTAAAAGTACAATGATGTCACAAAAATGTCAATTCACAAATCAATACAAGGTGTGGCCCCCATGAGCTTGAAAGGAGGCACAGCACCTGTGTCGCATTGAACCAACCATATGTCGTATAAAGTCCTGTGGAATGGCAATCCAGATCAATACAAGTGTGGACCACAACTCCTGCAGTGTATACGGTGCATGGGGTAAATGTTGAAGACGTTGTTTCATCGCCTCCCAGACATGCTCGATGGGGCAACAGATAGGGAAAGCAAGCAGGCCAGGGTAGAACATTAACATTATTCTGTACAAAATTTTGCCGTACACGTCATGACACATAAACTCTGGCGGTGTCTTGCTGGAAAGATCACACCAGTGCCATGTTGGTGAAGAAAAGGCAGCACCACAGGCTGGATTATCTCATCTCTGTAATGGTGGGCATTGAGATTTCTGGCAAAAAACACCTACTGTGACCTCTTTGTTGCCCTCCCTATATATAGCACTTCGCCCACCAAACCAATCTTCCTCCATGACATGTATTGATATAACGTTCACGACATACGTACACTCGAAAACGTCCATCAGAACGTTGCAGGCGAAACCGAGATATGCCTGCAAATATCAACTATCCACTAATTGGCAACCCACTGTAAACGTTGTCTGCACCACGCAGTCAACATTGATTATTAAAGGGAATCAGAGCATTCCCTTATTTATATACTTATCCTGACACAAAAGTATGCAATATTCCTTCTTGCATTGCATCATATAACAGTGTAAAACAATGTAAAATAATCACCGGAACACACCCTCCGACCATCTCACTCCCAGCATGCTCCTCCTATACCACTGGTCACTTTTTCCCCATGATCGCCCATAGACAGGAGACGAGTTGATCCAAATCTATAGGGGGCATGAACGGACAGGCAGGCAGTCATGACCTGTTGTGTCAGGATAAGTATATCAATAGGGGGGATATCCGATTCCCTCACGATAAGTTGTACTCTCTGTGACGAGTTAACATGCATGAGTACCGGTATGGGCATCCTTGATGGCAGTTACTTCGTTCCCACCTCGTCAACGGTGATATGGAGGTGTGATGAGTTGTTGGGCAAAGACAAGAGGACCCACCTGGTGAACTCCAGCAACATCCTCAAAAGTAGTGTCAGTTCACCAAAAGGCGATGTCTGTGATGACGATGTTCGTGATGGAGCTGTTGGTGTGGAGCGCCTTCATGAACAACAACACCCAAATTCCATGTGAATTGGAAGCTCTAGGTGGATCCAGACCAGCATGCCTGAAGAATGATGGAATGTAACCAAAGTGACAGCTTATTCTTTGCAATTATTCCTGAGACCCCCCTCGATGGTCGGTAGGAAAAGGCGCTTATGTTGGTGCTGAATGCGACTAGTTACGTCAATATGACGGCGTAACGCACGAACAGGGCAAAGGAAGACCTCAGAGCAATAGTGAAGGTACAATCCGACTGACCAGGTAATTGATTTTTGGCAATAAGGTCCTACATTAATTAAGCCAAGATATACCTCTGCATGTGAACCACGTCCAAGCTTGAATTGGCTGACGACTAGAGCGTGCAGTTCACCGACATGTGCCGAAGTGGCGCACGACAAGAGAGAGGTAGTTTTCCGAGTAAGAGGTACCAAATCCGCAGTAGCGATAGGTTCACAGGGAGAAACAAGGTGGCGTAGAACCAGTCCCAGACCACAGGCCGGAGGGTGAATTTCTGATCGGCCTTACAGTAAACCCCATAATATAGCAAGTTCAGGAACAGTGACGATACAGGTAGAACAATGGCAATGGTTCCAACTGACATGCAAGTAGATTAAGAAATCTGCTATGAACGGAGTTGTTGCTAGGGTAAGATCCGTATCATGTTGACGGAAATAAGCCTCAAAAGAGACTCATATATGGTCATACAGGGAAGCCGCAGAAAGGCAATGTGTCAATACCTGCCACCGTGGAGAAACCCCTGACCATCAATGCATTCTCCATATGGACCAAATGGATCCCATGACTGGGCATATTGTGTTTGTCAAATCTGTGGATCTCATAGCAGACCAGACCAAACACAGGGAGTTTCAAGTCTGGCTCTCCTGCGTGTCCGAGCAGATGGGGGAACCATGTCCAACTGGGGCAATAAGGCGCTACCAACAGATTCTGGATGATAACTAGAAGTGGAAATACATACGTGTGTAGGCCGTTACACTTGATGGCAAGGGTGTCGTGCTCCCAAGCCAGAACATCAGGTATCAGTGATACAACCGTCTGAAGCTGGTGGTTGTAGGGAGTTGAGAACACATAAATGTTTGGGTGGCTGAAGCACTGGCAAATCGTCCAGAAAATGTATTTTTATTTTATGTTGAATGAAAATATGTCTTTGGTGTTACCTGAATCATGACAAAATATCATTGGTGTTGCCTAATATGTCCTTGGTGTTAGAAGGTAGCAATTATTAACTTAGAATGGGCAATGGCTAAACATGTCTTGTGACATTGAAATTACAACTCTTTAATCATATTAACACTTAAATTTGTGTTGTTATTAAAACACTCTAACTTAGGGTTAGATGATGCAAAATGTCTTTAGTGTTACCACAAGTCTGCAAGTAATAACTTCTCATATTAACACTTAAAATTATGAAAACACCCTAACTTAGGTACCTTTATAATCATTAAATGTCTTTGGTGTTACTTAATATGTCCACAAGTCAGTAGTATTAACTGCAAAGAAAAAATGAAACAAAAATGTCTGATGCCATTGCAAATATGCAACACCAACCTTAGCACATCATGTCATTCTGATAGATTATTGTGACGCGAAAGAAAAGTATTTATGAGTAATGGTAATGTCTTTGGTGTTACTGCTTTGTCTTTTATGTACTTGACGGTGAATGGTCAGACTGGTTCCATGTAAAAAATAATACCCGGCAATAGCGATCAGCTGCTTCGCTGAGGGTTATTATTATATTAAATATGTTTAGTAAAAGCTGCATCTAAATTAACAAGATATTGGAATATATTATTCCTGATAAACAAATAGTTTCAGATACAACTTTTGCCGATCCTTGCATTAAAATACTGTTAAGTTATATCATTGGGTGTGTCTTGACCGAATCACCGGTAGATTCCAAGAAAACATGTGTACAGCTGATTGCTGTGTCCGGCTTAGTTTACGAGAAAATACACAAGGTAATCTCATTCCCTGAATATAAAACAATGCCTAGCTGAACAAAAAATACAATTTAAACCGTAAATCAACATGTCTGGTGATTTTTTATCTCAAATTTCGAATTTGTACTGACAAAGTTTCTCATCACCCGTTCATTTGCCGGACTTCGCTGAAGGGGTACGGTGTCATTTTTTTCTGCGCATAATATTCAAATTTCTTTTTTTTCTCAAAATATTGAATCCGCTAGAGGGGGGTGCGCATTATACATGGGTGCGCACTATACTCAAGAAAATACGGTAACCGTTTTGTAATGGTGTTACCAGAGTAAATTCTAAAAAAATGATTCAGGTAAACACACATTGCATTTCATGATTTTCAACAAGTACAAAGAACATGTTCAATAAATAAAGAATATTAAAATTGTATAGATCATTTTGGTAATGTGTGGGACACAGAAGAAAAAATTATAAATTCTTATTTTTTATTTCTCACAATGAGTCATGATCCAAGTTTTAAAATGTGGTGATAATAAAAGTGAGATTCCTTTTCTTTTCTAGGCACAGGTTAAATATTAGTTTTACAATAATACAAGAAATATTGTATTTAATTTATATTTCGGCAAAAGATCGGTACTTATAATGGTTACACCAAGGACAATAAATTTCTACTGTTTCTCTGGTATATTTAGAATATGACAAAATAATTTTCTTTGTGTTGGCATAATTTATCCAACTATTTGTTAAGTTTAGATGTTTCTTGTTAAAGGGCAAGTTCACACGGAAATGAACCTATATTTCTCGTACTTTTTCCACATTAAAAGTGTTAACCTAGAAGTGTCATAGACAAAAATATAAAAATATCACAATTAATCAACATAGTTTTCGCATTAAAGCTATTTATATTTTTCACATTTACCAAGTGTTCTATTTCCATAACAAAAACACCATGGCTTATGCCCCTTGCAATATGACGTCATTGGTGCCAATTGATAAACATTATGACGTCATCATGCTTTGTTAGAGCCGCTTCACGTGGTGTAGGTACAGTTGTGTGATTCTTGCGTCTCAGATGCCAGCTAGCATAGTGTTATGCTGAGTCACCACTGCGCCGGAGTGTGTCGTAGGCCATGTTGTTTTACCACAAACTGGTACTTGATATCTTTTGCGTTGAGAATAGACAGGGACCCAGTTGAATTGGCACCAATTACGTCATAATCTAAGGGGGATAACTCAGGCCTGTTTAGCTCGAAAAACGAAGGCCTCATAACGGCATATCATTTTCACACTATTGTGAGCTTCCTACTTTCACTGTGAAAAAATGAGTGTATATTTTCAAACACAGATACTAACTAATTCTAAAATTGCGTTTTGTTTAGAAAAAGAAAGAAAGTAACTTTTGCGTGAACACTTCCCCTTTAAGGCCAGACACTGCACCTTACAATTGACAAAATGCTTCACAAGTATTTGTTAGTTTTAATGGGTTACAACTTTGAGGTATACATATTAACAATTGAAATGGAGTCTTTTCCAGGTGATGTTGCCACCGGTTGCCATGGAAACATCCAAGATGGCCGCCGCAAGCCTGAAAAAGATGGAAATTAGTTTCAGTTTTTCTCTAAGACCAATAAAGATATTTATATAATTTCAATTGTATAACAAAGCTTGTATGGTGTTGCGTACAATGACAGAAAGAAAAATTAAAAAAAGACTGGGATATATTTTTAAAATAATTTTTCAAAATTTCACATTTTTTAGGTTGATTTTTACCCATAATTTATTTTTTAAAATCAAAATGGCCAACAAATTGTAAAAAGTCTCTCTGTTATTGTGTAAAGTAATCCTCTGCCTATATGTACACCAAATTTCATTCAAATCGGGCCAATAATGGTTGAGATCTATGTTCACTAAGATCCAAAATGACGTTAATGGAGAAAATGAGGAAATAAGTTTGTATATGGTTTTCTTCCTTCAGCACCTATTAAACACTTACAAAATCTTAGTTTACTGATGGGATGTATTCAAGATACATAAAACAATGTATGTACAAAGAAATAACAGGACTTAAAACTCCCCAGCACCATACAACAAGCCTTCAGCTGCCTCAACATGAACTCGGTCCCTTTTTTTAGCCTCCCACTTTGCACTACGTTCTATCTTAGATGTCTCCTGGCTTTGCTTCCTTGCTTTGAGGGTTCTCACATTATCAAGTCTTTCAATAGAAGCTGCTGTTATTTCATTAGCTTCTATTGCAAGCTTGTTAATTACCTGAGTAATGTGACATGTACCCTCATTGAACGAAGCTATTGCAGACGCCACTGCCCGATGCAACCGCCTTGCACCCACAAAAACGGTCTTCGGACAACGGGACTAGATCACGGAATGCAAGCATTCATTAGCATTCTGTGTCTTGCCTTTCACCATCCTCTTAAGGTTTTCATCAGACATTCTTTGATACACAGGTACCATCTTTTCTGCAATTTCTGCATCGAGACAATGTCTGATGTTGACAAAACTTCCTTAGTATTTTCAACAACAACCTGTGAAAGAATGTTTTGTTTTTGTTGAAATGTCTTAGGATGGAGACCTTCCATTCCAAAAACCAGACAAAACCTTTTCATTGCAGCATGACCAAGTCCTACCTCTGACAGAGCATAAACATTTCATTGACCTGAAAGGGATTGGTACCAGATTGATTACCTTACCTTTGTGAAGTGTAATTTTTGGCAACACACATCTGACAGTTTTGACATGTCAACATAACGTTTACAGCAAATCCAAATCTATCAAAATTGTCACTCTTTTCAAACAACAAAGACCCCTGTTCGTGACATGATTGGCATTCAATCTCTTGAAAAAAATAAATTCATTTGTCTCATGTCAATTAACATCCATTGAGGTTTTGGTTCATCATTGTCAAGCACGGGAGATTTGATATTTTCAGCAGCTTTAAATTTTGATAGTTTTATGTCGCTGCGTGAAGTTGCATTCAATAAAAAAGAATTCTCACCTTCATTGTCTCCAACGGGGATGTTTTCCCCAACGGCGTGGTCCCCGGATGATTCCGATGCATCTAAAACGTCCAAGCTGTCAGAATCTGACAAGGGATGATCGCGCTGTCAACACGGGTCGTAACTCTAACACCGCATTTCGAACGTGCCTGCTTCAACTGACTTGCCCTTCGCCTCCTATTCTAACCATAGGCGTGTTGTGACCCGTGTTTTGACCTCATTTTAAAAAAATACAACAATTTTCAGTTAAGAAAATATCAAAAACGATGTTTGCCTGTCAATCTTTTCGCAAAGCAGCCGCCATTTTGTATACCTACCGGAAAAGACCGGTGTTTTGTTGCTAAGCCGAATGGTGCATTGTGGGATACGTTTTACTTTATTTGGATCGAACGAATATTCCCGAATGTTGCGTTACGGGATATTTCTCCTTAAATGGTAATTTACGTACGAATGATTCGCGGGAAAAACCGACGATAGCCTCACGTGGAATATCTATTTTTAGAATGTTTTTGCACAGAAAGATGGCGGAAACGATCAGCTTTCTATCGATGTATAACATGAAGGGGTTCGTTACAGCTGCGGGGGCGTTGTCATGGGTGAAAGTTCAGGTTTTTCCACATTGATTACGATCATATTTAAAAACAATACCACACATTATGATTTTAATAACGTTTTTTATTCAGTAAATGTACACAATATCGTAAAAAACATGTTGCATCACAAAGTACATGTATTATATATGCGAAAAAAATCAAAATCTCGATTTTGACATATTGAAGCAATTATGTTAATTTAAGGTGCCTTGTCTGGCCTTAAAGGGGCATCTGCAGTAGTGACTACTGCACTCTAGTGGGCGGAGCTTATACGAGTGATCTTGACAGGTCAATATGACGTCATGATAACACACACATTTCATTGGTTAATGTGAAATGTGTGACGTCATGTAAACACCCACCTATGTGGGCTGTTTGACAACAAGTACGTAAGTTTTAATGATAGCAAATATCCATCAAACAATTCCAAGACTTTTCAACAAACGCGTAGGTCTTGGGTTTCAAAACCTACATGCCATGTCGCCTTCACATCTTCATAAAATGATGCCGTGGAATGTCCACGATTTATCCAACACAGTCCAACACACAAATAAAAGTTCTTCCCTATTCTCTGGACAAGATGAAATGTTTGTCATGATGAATAAGAGCAGTGTAATTGGACAAAAAACACAATATGTATCACATCACTAATCGTAATCATGTGGTGTACGTTTTTTGAATAGCATTTCTCACAATATATACGGCAATGTTTTTTTTTAGTTATGTTTCATCTGGAATCTGGATGACAACGATCTTGTAAAAAAAAACTGGTTATGGTCACAAATATTTTCAAGTGATGAAAGTATTTTTTTGTCGTTTCACATTTTAATTGCCTAATAGCAATGTGTTTTGGCAAAGTCACACCTGTCCAAAAGCTCCTCATGCCGCTCGAGTCACTCGATCTGTGAAACTTGGCAGGTCCCATGCAGTGACCCAGATTACCTGTTGATTGGCATGCCAAGCGTCATATGAATCCATACTTTTTGTATGTGTTTCTCCCCTCAAGCCTCAACTAATAGAGAGAGCAGGCAGACAAAATAAAATATATTACTTATTTAAAATGTCTTTCAATAATTGTGTAAGTAATTTTATGACATTTAAAAAAAAAGTTTAAACACTTGGTAAAAGAATTTAGTCTATGAATTAATTTATGATGTTGATAGTCACTTTGCTTCGGAAACAAATTTTTAATAAACAAGAAAGCTGGCTAGACAGATCTCCTCTCTTGTAAACTACTTCGGCATGAACACGTTTGGTCTCGAAGCTCAAAGCAACAATGTTTCTCTCGGATGCAATTTTTTCTCCATCTATGACAAGCATCTGTCATAATGTCTCAACAATCTTCCTGGTCAGTTGATTTCAACAATATAATACACACAGCCTCATTCACGGCGTCATCAAAAGATTCCTTCCAAATACCCACGCAAAACATCCTGTACATGGTACTTTTGGATTGCACTGCGGATTTCTTTTATTACTTTCAAAAAC
The DNA here is from genome assembly GCF_023055435.1 of Haliotis rufescens. NCBI lineage: Eukaryota > Metazoa > Mollusca > Gastropoda > Lepetellida > Haliotidae > Haliotis > Haliotis rufescens. The sequence goes on from NW_025963979.1 coordinate 1,921,853, forward strand.
TCTTTGTTTTGCTGCTTTCTGACCACGAGATGTCCTAGCAACCATGCCCCATGAGCGCATCCAAGTTGATTGCTGCTTACAGCTGTCAAGAACTTTGCAAGTTCGCTTGTCTTCAATATGAGCAACAAAACATTTTCATGTGACACTTAATTTGATGGAGAATTGTGATGATCAGGAAGCCTTTGGTCATTTCGATTATGACATTGGTGACTTTATCATAGAGAAAGTTCCAATTCAAGATGACATAATTCCGATCATCAACTCGAATCGACAAGATGGCACCTCTCTTCCCGTCCTTGCAAGTGCAACAGAAACTTTGACAAATTCAGTGCCGATTCTTGGGATTAGTGAATCAGTGTCACAGCGATATTTCATTGTGGAATCAGATGAAGCCGAATATGTATGTTCACACTTCTTTTGTCAACCATGCGTGACATAGCAAAGGTAATTGCAGTTAGGGAATGGTGCGGCTACCATGTTGCAGAAATTCCTCGATTTTAAAATAGTGTTGCCAAAACTTATGGACTGAGCTATTTAACCGAAGTGTTTGGGGAGGAGGAGGAGGAGGAGGAGGAGGAGGAGGAGTGAGTGAGTGAGTGAGTGAGTGAGTGAGTGAGTGAGTGAGTGAGTGTCTTTATGCCGCTTTTAGCAATATTCCAGCAATATCACGGCAGGGGACACCAGAAATGGGCTTCACACATTGTACCCATGTCGGGAATCGAACCCGGATCTTCGGCGTGACGAGCGAACGCTTTAACCACAAGGCTACCCCACCGCCCGTAAAAGAAAAGGAAATCCATAATTAAAGTTGTCTTGGAATATGTGTGTATTGGAGTTTTCGTTTATCGTAAGTACAATATTACCGTATTTTCTTGAGTATAGTGCGCACTTTTTTTCCAAAAAACACAGCTGTGTAGAAGGGGGTATTTAGACGGGCCTAATGTAGGTCAAAACATCTAGTATGTTTCATTACTTATTTATCAGTTGCTTGTGTGCATTGTTATGTTGATACACATGACATATTCATATTTTGTAGTGAAGCTAAGAATTTTAGGCGCTACTTTTGGTGCTTCAAATTAGGTCCCTTCCTAAACACTAGTTGAAAAATCTAATATTTTAAGTTTTATAAATATAATCTGATTGTGTGGTATAGATCTAGAATCTAACTGTTGCATGCAAATGACCAAAACTAAACAAATATCTGTAATTTTCTGATTGAACTGAAAGAATCTTGTCGTCAATTTAGAATTTATGTATCGCTGCTGTTACATTAACCGAAACTGTTCTTCTGCTGCTGTTCTGCCATAAAAATATACAACACAATACACTTTGACCACAAATACATTGAATGTGTCACATGTACACATGACCATGTGCTTTGCTATTTATAGTGCAACCGTAAATAAGCTCCACCCATTGTGATTGATGCAGACGCCAAGCACGATCAATTACATTTTTTATGATATAACTACAGAAATTTTATTGACTTATTAGATACGGAGCCATTTGTTATGTCCAGGATTTGTCATTCATGTTGATACGAAGTTTGTCGGTCAATGGTGATCTTGTTTTCAAAAAGCTTCTCCCGACACTCGGTTGTGTTTACATTGTCAGTCATTGTTCGAAACTGACACACCGCCATCTTGCGGGCTATTTATAGTCAGGGTGGTGCTCTAAATCACTAAAAGTTGGAATTTTCACGTTTTATTTTTGTTTATTCAACAGGACCAAAAGAGGTACAAATTTTAATAATGACCCAAATACAAAAAAATTCAGTGTGATTTGTCAATGCAAAGTTGAAGGATAACCTCAGAGCATGAAAAAGAGAGCCATGCATTATGGTGATTTGAAGCAAGAGGAGGACAGTCAACATTGTCAGAACTGTCCACTGCTTATTAGTTGTTCTATCAGCTCTATCACACCAGCCTGTAAATAACCTAGAAACAACATTTGTTGATATTATGAGCAAATGTCTGTTGGTGTCTATGACAAGGAATAAAGTGCAGGGACCTATTCTAACCAGGGAACCAACTATCCAGTGAAGGAGAAGGCATGCACTGCATGGGAATTACCATAAGGTGTAGTAGCTGGTTCTTTGGGCTTCTCCGAGTCTGATGTGCTCCAGATAATGAAACTACCATCTTGATGAGCACTCATGAATTCTTCACCATTTCTGTTCCAGGCAAGACATTCAAGTTGCTGAAAACACAAAGATTATTTGAAGGAGATTGTGCTGAAGAAAAACACTACTGGAACCTATGACAATAGAAAGTTACCTGATAGTACTATCTTATCAACAGAGCTTTAATAGCAAAAGGGTATAATGATTTTGGATTTGTTCTCAGCTTTGTTACATTGTATTGACAAATTTAGCATTCACATTAATTATTTTAAAGGTTTTTAGCGATGGTGGTTTAGCATAAAAAACAAGAAAGGCATGTGCAAATGCTTTAAACATCATAAGGAGTCAGAAATGGCATGTTTGTCTGTTGGTAACAAAATCCAGACATAACTAAAGCCCAGAAAATCTCAATTATCTTGCTTTGAAAATTACATGAAAATATATTGAAATCTCGTCTAGTTGGGTAAAACATGTCCATCTCATGTGCAATGGATCTTTAAAACAGAATAGAATTCCAAGTTTAATAAGGGCTGTGCTTATGTCAAGATCACATTGTATATATTTCTCTAAGTTGGTTGGACTGTATGTAAGCCGTGAGATTTAAAGATGTTATGTAAGATTGCTTGGGTTTGATTGCAGGAGTGAAGGTCTTTTGTTGTATGAACTGTGTCATTGAAAGGGTATTGAAGAAGACTGTCAACTAAAATTCAATGCAGTCGATAAGAATTCTGACCTTGGTTGGAGGGTTTCGCCAATCTCGTGGCATAAGAGTTGCATTCTATTTGAAGTTTGTTTATGCTTATATTCTTGAAGCTTGATTACGTATGTATTATCTATATAGTTACGTGTGTGTGTGTGTGTGTGTGTGTGTGTGTGTGTGTGTGTGTGATATTAAATAAGTGGAGTAAGATTGAACACAGTTTTAATTGGCTAGCACTTTTGAACTCGTACCACGTATGAGTCTCATCAGGCCATAAACTGAATAACGGACATTTAGTCACAACATTTAGGAGAACTATGACATCACAATACCAAGGTGACAATGGTGAAATAACTTACGCCTTTAAATTTTACTTAGGCGCATATTTATGAATGAAATGTTGCTCTTTTTGAAATAATGTAGGTTCATGTTAAAAATTTGGTTATATAGCGGGAAAACTAAAAAGTTGCCGCTTCCACATGTATCAAAATGTTCACTGAGTGGAATCATGCGGTTGTGGGGCTGCTTTATTTGTGAACCATGAAGATTCGTTCTTTTAATTTAAGTTCTGTCTTTCTGATATACTTTTCAATGCATCCACCACAAACATTCAAGTAAATAACATTTCTAGTATCACAAGTCATATTTTGTTTTACAGTAAATTTAGTGTCCTTTGTAATTTGGACTGAACAGCCTTCAATTATTTTGCTGCAAGTAAGGCAATGTTTGTCACCGCACTTAGAAACCTGTGGAGTGATGATAGCAGAATCAAATTTAGAACTTGAAAAAGTCTGTTTTTCACTGAAATCCGAATTTGACACATTCTGTTTTTGACAGATTCCACTGTGTACTTTGTGGTTTATTTTTACATACACACTCACCACACCACCCACACCACCACACGCACACACCCACCCACACGCACACACCCTCCCACACGCACACACCCACCCACCCACCCACACACACACCCACACCCACACTTCTTTTAAAGGTGCATCAGCTAATTAATTTGTAATGATCCTTCTTATGCTTTTAAGTTTACATCAGATCACCAGATCATACAACTCACCAGTATTTACAGTCACCACAATCAAATTACCGCTATTGATCAAAGGAGAAAGTATTTGGACAGCCAATTGATATTTCCAGCTTATTTTTACGAGACAACTACACACAATAATCTTTATCTCTGCATATAAATATAGTTGCCTAATCTAACAAGAAATGCAAATGAAATTGTAAGTCATCATGTCTTGTGAAGTTGTATCGCATTTTCATTAATTTAATTCACATTTTCATTTACAAAGTTTGTTATAGCCTGTTCATTAACCTGAAGTGATACAACACAGTTTTTGAGTGCACACAATATACATAATAGTAATAGAAAGGCTCACTAATACCCCTGACATCAACATCCAACATATTTTCAAAGTTCACTTATAAAAATCCACTTATAAAAATCAAACTTTGTATTGTACCACTCCGATTGGTATAGAAACTGCACCCCTATTTGGAAAAGAATTCATGAAGTAGTTTTCAAGTTTTAGGTAGCACAAATGTTGAAGTAAAAAATATACTGAACAATAAAAGTTCCTGTGACATTGAATAAGATTTAATCCAAAGTTATGTTTTTTACCAAATTTGAAACTATTTCTGTTTGCAACAGATAAAAGACTCCTGTAAGTGTTCAAATGGTTTAATTTGCCATTCTGACTTCAGAAAATGCGTGATTTCATAAAAAACATGAACATGCCAAAATGTCAATTTACAAATCAATAGCGTGTGTGTCCACCTCTGGTTGCGATGCAAGCAACACATCTTCGTTTCATGGAATGGACCGGGCGTCGCAAAAAGTCCTGTGGGATATCTGTCTATATCTGCTGGAGCATGTTTCGAAGTTCCTGGAGTGTCTGTGGAACACGTGGTTGACATTGAAGGCGCCGATCCATCTCATCCCACATGTGCTCGATTGGTGAGAGATCAGGGGAGCGAGCCGGCCAGGGGATGACATTCACATTGTTTTGTTGAAGAGAATCCTGAACAAGTCAAGCAATATGAGGTTGGACGTTGTCATGTTCAAAGGCAATGCCTGGGCCATGACGACGCAAAAACGGTAGAACAACAGGGCCGATGATCTCGTCGCGGTAGCGCTGTCCATTGAGATTTCCCTCTACCACTATCAAACGGGTCCTCTGTCTTGCTGTAATCCCACCCCATACCATACCGCTGCCGCCCCCGAACCGATCTTCCATGACAATGATTGACGTAACGTTCACCTCGACGTCAGTACACTCGAATCCGTCCATCGCTGTGGCTGAGCTGAAAACGAGACTCGCCAGTGAATAGAACTTGTCCCCACTGCATTGCTGTCCAGCATAGACGCATGTCTGCACCACTGTAGACGTGCTTGACGATTGTTTCCTGGTGCATCTTCTGGCGACAATCCCTGCACATTTGAAGTGACGATGTACGGTTTGTAAAGATATTCGTCGAAGGCCAGGGATGCTTCTTGCAGTCACTGTTTCTGGCTGGAATCGATTTCGTAGGTGTGTTGTTCGAATCCAGTTGTCTTGTCGATTATTGGTTACGCGTGACCTGCCACTCCGAAGATGGTCTCTGACTGCAATCGTCTGTTGCCAACGTTGCCATAAACACCAAATGGTGTTTCTGAGGACGTTGAATTGTCTGGCAACATCACGTTGACTCGATCCTGCTTCAAGCAGACGCTCATTTTCGGAAATGCGTGGCATTTTATAATGTTGAATAATTGCGTAATTTTGTTGTTTTTCTGAGTGGTTGTTGTCAGCATGATGCTAAACAATGCATATGGAATCCCGTTAACGCACATGTTTTTATACCCATTCTTGGGTAGTGAAATGCACGGGGCTTGCATAAAAGTCAACTTTTGCATGGAATGCATACTTTTCTGTAGCAGCTGCGTTTTTGGGACTTGATTCCATACATATACTACAATATTGAAAACCAAACTTTACTTGTTTGAAAAATACACTAAAATATTGGTGTCACATGAACTTTTGTTGTTGAGTATATGTAAATATTCATATATTCTCAGAAAATCCAATCTCAGAAAAGTCAAACTTTGAACTGCACCTCTTCTATTAGTATGGAAAATGTTCCCTTAAACTGAAAAGAATCCATGAAGCAGCTTTCTAGTTAAAGTAAAAACAATTCAAACAGCTGTATATTTTTTAATAGAAAATCCAAATATTGAAATTAAACTTTGCACTGCACCTCCCCTCTTGGTTTGGAAAATAATCGATGCAGTAGTTTTTACACAAGTATTTGTCACAGAGTGACGAAATATCCCCCGCCATATACACCATAGTACCAAATATGAAGACAATCCAGCGATTAGTTCTTGAGATATTGTGGCAACACCGTTTTCCAACTCCAAAAACAGATTTGCCTGCTGTGACCTTGAAAATGGGGTCAAGGTCACCAAAACTGACTGGTGTCTGCGGTGTCTGTATATACACCATAGTTCCAAATATGAAGACAATCGAGAGGTTTAGTTCTTGAGATATCGCGGCAACACCGTTTTCCAACTCTATAAGCAGATTTGTCTGCTGTGACCTTGAAAATGGGATCAAGGTCACCAAAACCGACTGGTGTCTGCGGAGTCTGTATATACACCATAGTTCCAAATATGAAGACAATCCAGTGTTTAGTTCTTGAGATATCGCGGCAACACCGTTTTCCAACTCTATAAGCAGATTTGTCTGCTGTGACCTTGAAAATGGGATCAAGGTCACCAAAACCGACTGGTGTCTGCGGAGTCTGTATATACACCATAGTTCCAAATATGAAGACAATCCAGTGTTTAGTTCTTGAGATATCGCGGCAACAAACAGGTGGGACGTACGGACGGACGGACGGACGGTCGTGAATACTATATCCCCTGCTTCGCGCTTTCGCGCGGCGGGGGATAATAATCGGTCGGACAAACAAAATGTCCTCGGAAGGACAGATGGATGGAAGTCCTTGATATAACTATAAACAAAACAATACAGGAAAGAATGTGATGTTGGAAATCCCTGTTTGTACCTGAAAATGCAGTTCCACAAAAGTGTACCATGGTATATTGTATTAGCAATCTAGCATTCTAGTAAACTAGTAATATCGCACACAAAAAGTTCATATGTATCATATATAATATATCATATATCAAGATAAAATTGTGAAAAGTACAATGAGATGTTTTCTTTGGCAAATTGAGATAACTTTGCCTGCATCGTACCACCTTCATCATCCATACCTGTGTGGCATTGTAGGTCTTGTCAGCATTGCTCTCCTTGTTGTCCCATAACACAATTAGTCCACGATTGTAGCCAATAAGAAACTGTAAAATAAGGCAGAGTTTCATAATTGCATTTAAATATGACTCAAGTACACGAAAAGTGTTTGCACGTGCTAAGACAAACAGTATCAGCCCCCTCAGTGTCATTCTTCAAGTGATACCATTACCTTCGGTTTGGTGAAATGCATGCCTACTACAACCTCAAACCAGATTAACAAGAGTCATCAAAAGATGACAAATCCCCCACAAATTCGAAAGAACAAATCTTCTGAATGTTCCAACAAGAGTGATTTGGCCAAATTGATGAGAATACTATCTAATTGGTCAATGGCCTATGCTGTAGTCTTACTTTTTACATTTGTATACTTATCCTGCATTACTCCTCAATGCATCTACTGCTTACCTTACGACAACAAAGACAGCACCTAGTGATGGTCTTGGGTAAGAAAAAGTTGTTTTGTTTTCAAATCCTGCTTTTTGCAAGGACCATCGCCACTGTTATGTGACCTTGATGGCAAATCACCTCTCACATTACTGCCTGTCGCCCAAGCTTAAAAAACAAAAAAATTGAGGTTTCTGAAGCCAAATTAGGGACGCAAGTCTGCGATGGGTGGGCCCTTACATGTATTAATGTAGGATAAGTACACAAATGTAAGAAATATTTAGATTTTACAAAATTGTTTACTTATCCTGCATTAATCCTTAATGCATCTGTATTAGACGGTATGAAGTAGGGTATACCTTCAGGTGTCCAAAACAAAAACCTCAATAACTCACACCTCAGAGACTGTACATGGCAATAACAGATAGCAATAATGGATGATAGCCAATGCTAAAATCTGTACCCTCTGTGTTACCAAGCCAAAGCTGATAAAAAAAGCTTGAAGCAATTCCTTCCACTGTGCATGTAGACAAACTGCGGGGGAAAGAAACTCCGGATAGGAGTTATTTGCGTCGGGGGTTGGTTACCTGCTGGGCTACTACCAGAGGGCCAAAAATGTGCATACCTTAAACGTCTTCGAGAGCCACATAGCGAAGATGATGACGTGTGAAAACTGTGTCGGACCTCCCAAAATATCCTTCCTTGATAGCTCTGATAGAACAGTTACTATGTGGAGCCATGGTAGAGGCTACAGCCCTGATCTCATAAGGGTTGTTCGCTCTCGGATAATTACATTTGGCAATCTCGTAATTCTGTTAGGATAACTGCTATAAAATCCCAGCACAAGCCTAGATGTACCGCTCCCTGCGTACAATGCTCAAACCTGGCAAGGGTGATGTCAAGTACTTGTAACTCACTCACCTGTGCCGCTAGTTCTGGAGCTTTCGTCATTTGGCGATTTCCCAGAACTGCTAACACTGAATTAAATGCTACCAATTAGATTGTAATGGTGCTACGCTTCAAGTGTCTTTGATACGAAAGTGTAGAAGGTATTCAGCTAGGAATTGAAGTGATGTTGGATCTTGATTCTTTACCTTATGAAAAAGGTTACAAATGATTGCCACTCATCATCATATAACCTTCTGGTAGAGGGACGATGTGCCAAAAGAAAGTTCTGCCTGCCCACTCCAAATAGCCCTTGGCACTTAACATCTTTTAAAGACAAACCAAGTGTGCAGATGAAAACTGCCTGGCATTGGGTACTGTAAATTGCCATGAGGACGGATGAGTAGGTTGGACCACTCTGGGGGGGGGGGGGGATAGTGGATCATCTTCTGCAAGGCTTTTGAGGTCAACAGCCACCTCCTCGTTGGCCACCAAGGTGTGACCAAAGTCAGAGCAAGGCTTTTGTAGCTTTGATCCTTAGTATCACCCTGGGAAGTAATACAGGAGGCGGAAAAAGCGTAGGCTTTTAGCCCTTCCCAGAGGACGCTGAATACATGGACTTGCCCAAGCCTTAGGATCCTGAGCAGGAGACGTACGTCATAAGCTAGTGGTCCCGGGTCGCAAACAGGTCAATGTTTGGTTGCCCAAGCACCAGTTGGAACGCCACTGACTGAAGTTTCCACTCCATGGGAGCTACCCTGTCTAGCCAGGATAGGGTGTTGGTCAGGATGTTCCGACACCCGGGGATGTGCTGGACTATGAATTTAGTCCCAGACGATACACTAGATGAAAGAAACTATTACAATCATTCAGTTACATCTAACTTAATTTTCAATAATTATTTACATGGATGTATAAATCCTTGAACAATAATAACTCCATTTTTCTTGTGTTAGCAAATGATTTTGTTTGATAAACTTTCTGACATTGGTGACCCGTGAAGGCTCCGGGGTAGAACAGGTCTTCAGCAACCCATGCTTGCAGTGTAAAGGCGACTTTGCTTGTCGTAAAAGGCGACTAACGGGATCAGGTGGTCAGGCTCGCTGACTTGGTTGATGCATGTCATCGATCCCAATTGTGTGGATCGATGCTCATGATATTAATCACTGGATTGTCTGGTCCAGACTCGATTATTTACAGACCGCCTTCATATAGCTGGAATATTGATGAGTGCAGCGTTAAACAACAAACCAACCAATCTGACATTGGCCTGCTGTTGATGAGCCGACCCAAAGTAAGGAACACGTTTGGGTGTGGCCCAAGACACCATGTGTTTAGTTGAACAAAGTCAACAAATGATGCGAATAATAAAAAAATCTGAGCTTATATACATTCTAGGTAAACTATTCAGTAGCAAAATAATGCAGATTACGAAAAACATACTTGCAATTCTATCTATCGTTGTTAAAACCAAAAGCACGTACCGCATCTCACATCGAAGGAAAATATGCAAAAGTTTATCAAACTACCGTCGATTAATCCTGAAAAAGATTATCGGAAATTACATAATCTAATATCCATCGTCCAACTGTTTACACGGCGGGGAGTGATATAACACATTGATATGACATAATAATAACATCATAATATTGTAATTGGTCTATCACTGCGAAAAGAACAATTTAGAATATTAAAGATGTCACTGAAAACTTTTTTCTGAGAAACCCCCGTTCTCTGAACTGATTAAAATTTTGGTCCACGGCGACTGGATGGAAGGTGTGTATATAGGCTCTATGTGATTTTGTACCCAAAACAAATTAAATTCTTCCCAAAATACTTTGTGAATTTGTACCAAAGAAAATAAGACAATAGATCTATGATTATATTTATGTTTTCATGTATATTGCGAACAATAGTAAATGAGCAGAACACATAATAAAACATTTCCTCAAGTTCAATATGATGATGACTGATCCTTGAAATTGATTGTTTGGTTTTGACAGAAAAGTGACAACTGGCCTCTTCTTCAGTGACAAGACAAGTTGGTTAAACCTAAGTGAAAATGTATTGTTTTAATAGGAAAGTGATAGTAAATTAACTTTAAGATACAAAAATTAATGTATATCTTTGAAACTTACACAAAATTATTCTGGGTAGACCTACAAAATCACATACCAGTTTAGGTACAAAATCACTAGAAATGTTGGGCACAAAAGTCACAACATTTCAACTGGATTTCGTGAAACAATAGACTAAAATAAATCTCATTTGAATGATTCCTTTTCGCATTTTAAACAAGAATTTGTTACACGTAACAAAACAGGTAGGTCTACATGACTCATGTTTTGTCCTAAAAGTAGAAAATGTGAGAAACATATGGACACCAGCTATGACAGCTTTTTAAGTCATAATTCTACCTAACTTGTTCCTTGGTTTGATTTTGGTCTAGCAAAGAAAAAGCTTTATGAAAATCTTTTTTTTCAACTTTACCAAACACAGGATAACTGACAAACTATTTATTAGAATAACATTATACCATAGCACATGCATACAAGACTAGTTTCTTTGGCGTTAGTATTAACATGAGAATCCCCTAACTACCACTGTGACTATAACAATGAAACCTGTGGTTGAGCATCAACCCAAAACAGACACAAATTACATGACCAAGCATTGGGTGAGGTGAGGTGAGGTGAGGTGAGGTGAGGTGAGGTGAGGTGAGGTGAAATGGGGTTTAACGTCGCGTCCAAAATTATTGCACTTATATAGCGACGTGCATGCATGTGTGTGCGCGTTTTTGTACTAGTCCGGACTGATGCCGATTTATAGTGCTAGCACACTGAGATACCATGCCGCAGTTTAACATGAATACCCTACTCAGACTAAGTATACTGACTCCGAGCCGACCAGTCCTTGTTTTAGCCCCTTAATGCCTAGTGCCAGACAGGGTAACAACAAGTACCATTTTAACATCTTTTGGTATGACGCGGCTGGAGATCGAACCCCAGACCTTCCGTTCTCCGGGCGGACGCTCTACCATTAGACCACAGAGGCGGTCTCCCAAGCATTGGGAGCAACTACCCCAACTGCCGCATGTTCAGGAGTGAGCATCACTGGAATGAGAAGCTGCTTGACTGAGCGTCAGTCATTACTAACCCCAGCATGGGGTGCAGTTGAGTATATGACCCACGCTTCTGAGCATCAGAAACATAAATATGTACAACAATGAATGATGGGGGAAAATATCCCCTGAAACATTATGGATATATTTTAACTATCTTCTATTAATCATCATGAGAATCCCTGTCCCTACAGACAGTTCAGGCATGTACAGAATGATTGGTCCAACAATATGAGCTGTACAAACAATGAATGATGGGGTAGAAGACAAATTCCCCTGGACTTAACGGTATAAAACAAGGAACTGAGACCTTCTAAAAAGAACCCCCCCAAAAACAACCAAATTTGCACAGCTTGTTCAGTACATGACAATGTAAGCGCCAAGACTGAACATGGACTAGAGGTGGTGTTGAGGGAGGAGGTGGGATTTTCTCTGCTGAACAAAGCATGCAGCATGGTGAACAACAAAATTGCTATTGCACATGAGCGGAAATACCGAATGTAAACACATGTAACTAAAACGAGGCTTGCCCCTCAGCCGAAGTAGCATGTAGTGCACAGGAGCGGAATGTAAACACACGTTACTGAGTATAAGCTTTCTAATGGAAAATATCATGTGCAGAACACAAATGAGTTGAATATAAAAGATAAAACGTTGCATATTAAGCTATACAAGTTTCATAAATATAAAGTTGTGTTGCTTTATGTGACAGGTCTAGAGCTGAAGTTGTGATTACACGAGACCAACGACGATCCTAGGTACGTACCTGTCACAAGACTACCAAACTTCACTAATACAAATGCAAACAAGCAGTTTTGTGTTGTTATAAACCAAATCAATTACATTGACAATCCTTTATGTTTATGACACTGACAATTTATGGCCAAATTTATTAACCAAAGAGTATTCAAAACAGGTTTCCAGCAGTAAATGTATGTGCAAAATAAACCACATAAGGTGAACTAAAGTCAGTGAGTGTCACTGACAGGATGAAATACATCTGGCAAGGGTAATCATGTATACAGGCACATTCTTTTAACTCCATCCAGAAGACTGAGACATATGGAACATGATAAGGACCTTTTCTGACTGGATATTCTGAAACCCATCAAATGATAGAGGATGTCAGATCCAAGGATGGTGATGATCTGCATTTACTAGTATTTTAAATTCTTTATACATCACACCGACTGATACATGAAAACATGCTGACCACACTCCACAATGGTTCATGTTCCTTCAGGGACACGAGGCTCACTGTCAGACATCCGAGCATCCTGCAACAAACCTGTAAAGTCCTGCCAGACTAATTACACATATGCTTTATTTCATTGGTATGAACCCAGGAAAAAATACATAAGTTAGGATATTTTCCATGTACTTTTCTCCAACAAAACAGAACTACAAGATTTGTCAATTTGCCCTATTCCTTTTTCAAAAGATAACATTCTCATAAACATATGGCTAACTCACCAGCTTAAGTGCCACCCTGGTTCTTACAATTAAATGAACAAAAATTTAACGAACTGTTACAAGAAATTAATGTACCGGGTAGTATGTTCATATTACAATTATATTTTTGAATTTTGTTTGTTTGTATGTATATGTTAAGGATCTTATCTATTTATTTCTTATTCAAGGAATACTCACATTAAATAATGATATCAAATAGTTACTTATTCACATAATTGATGTTCAGGTGAAAGATAATAATTGTTGAATAAAATATGTTGAAACAAAAGATTATAATTGAAGTTTGATCAGTTACACTGTGTTGATGCATTTACCTATATTTAGTGTCCATACACACAATCATGGTGGAAAAGACAAGAGGCCCATAGGGCCTGTATTGCTCACCTGGATATTTACGCAATCATGACAAAATATACATTTGCATTGTACATGTATATGATACTGCAAATATTTCGTAATTTTGACACTGTCAGCATTTAAAAGGGGTGCATGGTAAATCTGACAGCATGAACTGAACGTATATTTCTCTACATACAAATGTAGCATAAAGATTTAAGTGCCGGACAGATTATTTATGCTGTATGTGATAAAATATTTCAAAATTTACTGAAATTGTTTTCTTACGAAAGATTGTCAGCAGACTACCCCTGTCTGTGACCAGTGACCTTTGCACTTACTGATATATTGCTATCAGAATTCAAGATCTTTATTTTCGTTTCTCTCTCGTCATATTAAACGGAAAATGACAAATGAAACATTCTTTGATTGAGAAGATCGTCAACTTTCACCAAGGCATATAAATGAAGGCAATGTAAACTTTGTTAATGTATATATTAAAACAGTAATAAATTAAGCCGAGGTCAGGCGAAGTGCACCATTTTGATTTTCGTATGTCTGCTCGCATCATGACAAGGGATTTGTATTTTCGTATGTCATAAATATTCAAACAAAACACTTGAAATTAGGATTGGTGAATATTTATAAGACATTGTTTCCTGCAAATTTTATAATATGACACGTTAGACTGACCCGCACGTTCGTATTTCTGCAACCGACATGACAACATCGAAAAATAAGGTGTTTTTCTGTTTAACATGTTAAATGTTTGGATAATAAATTTACTGAAATGGTTCATAATTTACCATCGTGCTGTTATTTGCCGAGAAAAAAAATAATTATCTTTTTTAAAAATCGAATTCATACTCAGTTAAAATTAAGATATCGGAGATATGATTATTGAAATCAATTTGCACAAATGTAACCATTTAAAAAGGATCCTAGCATGAAACGCAAACCAACTTCAATAACATAATTCAGGTAAGTTCAAGAAAATTCAAACATTTTGTGTTCGCTTTGATCTTCACCTTGGTATGATTGAAAACATCGGGATATCTTTATATAGTAATGTGTAGTTTTCTATCAGGAATAAATGTGCATATTTCTTCAATTGGCCCTGGTCTAATAAAGCAATGGTTTGAAATCATCCACCCTGTTGACAGTGCCTTATGCTAAAACTAATCCAGCAGGCTGGAGTAAGAAGTGTGAAAATAATTCTCCAAGCTAAAGGTTAAGTGATATGAGCTTTGTGGTTTGCCTCTGCCACGCCCTTTACCTCGAAAGGAAACCTTGTTCTGACCCTCAAATTAGGGATGAGCGCCTTGCCTAATAATTGCCCAACCTGCCTGCACGCTGGGACAAAAACTTAGACACATGTTTCCAAGGCCTTGAGCATGGTCTCATCCCGAGCGGAATTGGGGACCTTAGCGTGAGTGTCCATGGCTTGGTCATTGAACAGTACGCTAGCTGACTATGGTTGATGGAAGAGCTTTCATGGAAATCTCTGCTGGTGCATCTTGGAGGTGGTTCCTCATGTGGTGGATCTGACAATTGTGTTAGCTAACCACTGTCAGAATATTGTTTAAGCGGTTCAGGTTGACCTGTTAAATCTTGATCCATCGCACGGGTTGAAGAAGCCAGTGCTGACGAAGGTTTAATACGTGCCTGATTTCCGTTTCAATGAATGCAAATCTGGTGTCTTTGAACAAGTCACTTTCCTTAAATCCTCATCCAAAATGTGTGACTGATCTGTTACAGCGAAGACATGAAAAAGAAAATCATCTTTCCTGAATTTTTGCAGTTTGAATGATGGCGCAGTGTGAGTCTTGAGAAATCTTCATCCAGTGCCCTAACCATTTCTTTCAACATCAGATCCTCCAGCATCGAAGTGGGATGAGACCAGGTGAAGGCGCAACTGACACAAGACAGTCTGCTACCCACTCGGACATGTGCTAAGCTAAGATGGGGGGGTAGGAAGGCACTGCGCTCAGCGCAAGCCCTTGAGAAGCGACACTGTAGATGATGGCTGGATTGTGGCTTGTGTCTGGCCTACCCCATGGGGCCACAGTACTGACCGAAGATAACGGATGAATAGTAATAACTGAAGATTGTAAGTAGATCGCATCCTGCGACTGACACATCTTCCTTGCAACACGACGGGACTGCTACGTTTGTGAGTGACCTGTCTATAAATAGCAAAACTAGATGGAAATAGATGTGAACTAAAATAACATTTAAAATTTGCAGTGCAAATCCGAGTGCAATCCAAACAATGTGGATGAAGATGATTGGAAGATTTTTTTACGACAATTTGTACACCGCGGAAGCATACTTTACGCAAAGAGAGAGTTGTTGATTAATACGGATTTGAGAAATTGCTGAAGAATTTTTACAAATATCTAGCAGCAGATACAACGGGGAAAAACAATGACAAAGTCTTTTTACATGAAAATCACCAACATATTAATACACAAAACAGTGACAGTAATATGAAAGGAATACATCACCCATGGCAGATATAATTTAGTGTGTTAGCTGAAGCTAAATGCCTAAAACAAATTAAAAAAGTTGAGCACAGGTGAGACGCGTCATAACTGTTACGCGACAGGCAGTAATGTGAGAGGTGATTTGCCATCAAGGTCACATGACAGTCCTTGCAAAAAGCAGGATTTAAAAAAAACAAAACTTTTTCTTCACCCAAGACCATAGCTAGGTGCTGTCTTTGTTGTCGTAAGGTAAGCAGTAAATGCATTTAGAAGTAATGTATGATAAGTAAAACAATAATTATTGAATTAACAACTGTAATTATGAACAGTTACCGAAGCTCACCTTTCACATTAAACTCATGAAATGTTATATATCGCAGTTTGACACTTTCAACCATAGTCTACCAGAAGTGTTTGCTGCTGTGACAAGTTGCCAGTGACTCTAGGATGTAGATTTATCAAGGAAAATATCAGCTTGTAAAAAATCTTTGCTACTGCATGTCATACACCATTTGAGAAAGAGTGAGTATGGTCTTATGCCGTTTTAGCAATATTCCAGCAATATCATGGCTGGGGACACCGGAAAAGGCCTTCACACATTGTACCCATGTGGGGAATCGAACCCGGGTCTTCGGCGTGATGAGCCAACGCTTTAACCACTAGGCTACCCCACTGCCCCCATCTTTGAGAGGTCTAATCTTATTGTTCATAAATATGATAGTTATTTTTATGATACTTACAAATTAAGTTTGTATTTAATTTTAAAAAGTAAGCTAACACATCCATAATGTCAAGATAAAGGACACAGGAAGCGCAAATCATGGCAATATTTTGCCGTAATCTGCTATAAGGATCGTGTTTGGTCAAATTCAAGCATGTGACCTTAGACAATCAAATTACAGCAATGGAAACTGTCCTACTGTATAATAATCTTCAGATTTTGGCTAAATTGTGTTAATCTGAATGTTTTATGCATGAACTCGCGACCTATATTTAAAATTTGGAAATTCATGGACATATTGTGCTAGGTTACAAACAGTGAACTTTCTACATGAAAAATGAGATGTCGTTTGACTTACATTACATGATCGCAACAACAAAATGGAAATAGTAACTTAGATGTAAGTTTGACTTTTTTTAGAGATATTTTTCTTGATTACATTTAATACTTTATTTAATTTATTGAAAGATATGCTTGAATCATCTTTATTTTGCTCTGATTTTTCAATAGGGACCTGTTGTTGAAGCATGTGGGCCTGAATTTCTTTTTCAATAATACTGAGGGAAATAGTTCATAAGTTAAACCTTTCAATAAAATATGATGAATTGAAATGAACTATATATTTTCAGACATTGTGAAAAGTGATAGATTTAATAAATGAACGATGTGACAGGTAGGGTAATAAAATTACCTATTATTTTGAAATGGCTATGGTGTGGAGGGTTTTCAATTTTGAGGACCAGAAAAAAGATTCTGTAGAAAGAGTCGGCTTATGTATGGGTTACACTTTCATCAAAGTCTTTCTGCTGGCATTAAAACTACATCGTATCGCTTCAGATTAATGAATAATGCTGTAACAAACTTTGTCAATGAAAATGTGAAATTGATGATTCACCATTCGATTGTATTTCTTGATATGCTTGGCATTGTTTTATATGCAGGAATAAAGATTATCATGTGCATTGTCTCATAAACTAAGGCGGAAATAGCAATCAGCTGAACACACATGTTCTCCCAATCTACTGGTGATTAGGTTAAAACATACCCAATAATATAACGGAAAAGAATTTTGATGCAATGATCGGAAAAAATAGTGTCTTAAATTACTATTATACTGCAAATAATGTATTCTGATATCATGTTATTTTAATTGAAAGTTTTACTTTATATCTTTAAACTAATGATAACCATAACCAGGGTTATGCGATAGCACTTTTGTGTATTGTCAGATACTTTTTTTGCATGGAACAATTTGACAAATCACCGTTGAGGATTCGCGCGATCTTGCTATTTCTATCACAGAAACAATATGTTGAAATTTAATCATCAAACTACAACAAATATTACTTTTAGTTGGTTTTACAAGGCTTTTAGCAATATTCCAGCAATATCACGTCAGGGGACACCAGAAATGGGCTTCACACACTGTACCCATGTCGGAATTCGAACTCGGGTCTTCGGCATGAAGAGCGAACGCTTTAACCACAAGGCTACCCGACCGCCCCTAAACATTACTTTTAACGAGTCAAAGTATGGCAGTAATGATAAATGTATCCATTTTGTCAGCTATGGTTCGTTTGAAGGTGATATGATCGTGGTTGCTGTAAATAACGGTGAGTTGGTAAAGCAGACCTTATGGAATGGGGCAAATGTAAGTTGTAAGTACCGATTGGACACCAAAATTAATGTAAATATTATTGATGAAGGTTTGATTAAAATTAATAAAATAGATTACGAAGATTACAAACATGTCATATTTGTTTTAGTTTGACTGTTACATGTCAACAGAGTTTTTGCGAGTGTGAGAATCAATGGTGACCGGTTATATTGCTCTAAAAAACAAAATATCCGGCAATAGCGATCAGCAGTACCAAAGTTGTTGCCAAACTTATGGTTATTGTTATTTGAAATATATATAGCCAAGATGCAACTAAAATAACACAATATTGGAATATATTACTCCTGATACAATTATTTTATCAAGTACAATTCTTCCGATAACTGCATCAAAATTCTTTAAGTTATATTATTGGGTATTTTTAGCTGATTCACCGGTAGATTTCGAGACACAATGTTAACAGCTGAGTGCTGTTTCTGGCCTAGTTTATGAGAAAATACACACGTGATCGTTATCTCTGCATATAAAACAATGCCTAGTAGTAATGGAAATACAATTTAAACGGTAAATCATCATGACTAGTGATGGTTTACCTCAAAATTCAAATTTGTATTAACCAAATTTATCACCTATTCGTTTAGCAGAATTTGTTGAAGGGATACAATGTAAATAAAATTACTTCCAAATACCTTTCAAAGAGTTTTAACAATTCTGCTCATAATAATCGAATTATTTTCCAAAAAGAATAATGAATAATATAGAGGGGGTGCGCTTAATACAATAGACACACATGTTCGATGAAAAAAAAGTATTATTTATTGTTTATTGACTTGTTTACACAAGAGTAGTAATGCAGATGTGCATGCCTAAAATGAAATCCTAGTACTCCAAGTGTACTCATTAGTTTTGACAGTACTCCTATACTGAAATAATAGCTGCGCCCAAAATGTAGTATTTATGGCTATGATGAAATGAGGTAATGTCTAACCCTCTTCTCTCTTTCTTTGGACAGTTAGATTAAATAATTAAGATTTTTGTTAACAATTAAATGCTCTCAATATAGAACAGACATACTTTCGGACAGATTCCAATCATAAATACAAAGATTTTAATACACCTAATTCACACTGGGTGACCATGACCTTCAATATCATCCAATCATATGTCAAAAACCTTCTCAAGGGTTAATAGAAGGTAAAACAGGTGTGAAGCCGCTATCGTGTCATAAGTACATGTCCCTACAGGAGACTGTTTAATAACAAATTTCTACATTCTCAAAGGCTTCCCAATAAATTTTACATTTACACATGCATAACTGGCTATGCAGAAGGATAAAATTATGTGTTCATCCTGATAGCCATGGCACTATTGATGCGACAGCAGTATAAGAACGAAAAAGGTTGAAGCTGTGTCAAAGATCACAATACACAGGAAAATACCAAATTTGTCATGATCTTAATTTCTTTAAAAATATTAGCACACACATTCTGTGAGCACTTTCCAGGGACACCATTGTGATCATCCATGCAAAGTTTCAGGTCCATAGGCCTTGTGTTTTCAGAGATTCTGAATACAATTGGACAGAGGGATGAATGAAAAGATCATTAACATGACAGGAGACATTATATAAGCTCTACTTTGACAAGTGTGAGAATAGCATTTCACCTTATTTGGATTTGTTGGGTGTACTGCAATAGCCTCTACTGCTCCTGGATTTACTTTGAAGTCATCAGGAACACTGTAATGGAGAAAATTGTGAACATGAACAAACATTCAGAACGCTAACCACAAAAATTTAGCCAAAAGATGGCAGAGCAAACCGAAGCACAACTTTCCAGTAGCACGACGAGCAGGAAGATGATTTCATGTGACATCACAAGTGGTCACATGACAGCGACAATGGGTCCTGCAAAAAGTAGACTGAAGATGGAAACAGCCTTTTTCTTCACCCAGGACCATCGCTAAGCGCTGTCTTTCTTTGTCGTAAGGTAAGCAGTAGATGCATTGAGGGGTAATACAGGATAAGTAAAAAATTCTTCACTTAAAATTTTGATACTTTTTTCAAAGGAGTTTTTTTGTTAATAATATTAGTAAAATCCTAGATATTTTATGTATTTGTACACTTATCCTGTATTTCTCCTTAATGCATCTACTGCTTGTTCTTGACAGAGAAAGAGCTGTGTACAGTCTTGCTGAAGAAGAAGTTGTTTCAACGAGCTGAGTGGCCAACCCTATCACACAGCTCCCATGTGACCAATAAAGGGGTGACATCACGGATGAGCACATTACTGCTAAAAACTGGAAGATCTAAAGGCATTGTGGAGAGGTAGCACTGCGATGGGTGGGTCAATTGTTATGCAGGATATTAATACAAACATAAATAATACCTAGGATAACACTAGATTTTTTAACTTATCCTGCATTACCCCTTATCCGATGGATTGGTAGAGGGCATACCTTCAGAAGTGTACTTCAACAAAACCCTCACCCGATAGCGAAGGCGATGTCTGGCATCGAGCGACCATTCCTGTTGACAGGAAGGGAGAGAGTTAGGTATTCGTGAAATCCAGGTATCGATGCAGTGATAGAAGATAAATGAGATTAAAATCTAGAACTGATGTAACAAGCCTAATGCATGTAGCATGTAGCCTTCCAGTCAGGCCTGACACGCACCGGAGAGGTCGCAAAGCGGCTCTGAATATGTGGAAGTGTCTATGGTGTGGTGACCAGCTGGGCAACCACCAAAGGGCCAAAGCTGCGTACACATTCAACATCTTCTGATGTGACAAATAGTGGCTGGCAAAGACAGTGTCTGGACCCCAGAAAAAGCCTTCCATAATGGCGCGTTTGGAGCAGTTGCTGTAAAGCGTCATGGTGGAGGTGACCGCCCTGATCTTGTGAGGGTTGCTGGCTCTCAGAGGGTCCTGCGGCCTCATATGCCTGAAGGATGATGGCTCAAAGCCAGAGAGCGATTGTGTTACGGCTGACTTCAACATGCTATGTCGCTGATACTGGTATGAGGAGGCTGTGGCGTTGTCAACGACACGTCTTGGAGTGTCTCATAAAACATTGCAGCACCCTCACCTGACAAAGGAGTTCCTGTTTGTCCTCAGCTCCCACTATCAAAGAGAGGGACAGAATGAGGAAGGATCTGTTTGGCTGTCCTGCATGTTGGTTCTTGGCTAAAAATCCAAGCACAGTCAAAGATGAACAGCTCCATGCGCCCCTTGCTCACTTACACGTGCCGCAGGAGCATGAGACAGTATGAAGACCATCTTCTTAGTCAGGTAAAAGAAAGAGTGGTTCAAAGGTCATGCCTCTCAGTAGGACGAGGACCGCGTTCAGATCCTATGCTGTTGGTTTAAACTGAGCAAAGTAATGCTTGGAGTTCAGGGATCTTCATCATTTTCCGATCTTCTGGAACCGCAAAAACAGAGTTGAGGGCCACAAGGTATGTCACGATAGTGCTTCCTTTCAGACGACACTCGTAGCGCAAGAATAGTTGGTTGTTGGTTGTTTGGTTTGTTGTTTAACGCGGCACTCAGCAATATTCCAGCTATATGACGGCGGTCTGTAAATAATCGAGTCTGGACCAGACAATCCAGTGATTAATGTCGTGAGCATCGATCCACACAATAGGGATCTATGACATGCATCAACCAAGTCAACGAGCCTGACCACCCGATCCCGTTAGTCGCCTCTTACGACAAGCATGGGATGCTGAGGACCTATTGTACCCCGAATCTTCACGGGTCTGCAAGAATAGAAGAAACTCGGCCAAGAATTGGGGAGACGCAGAGGTGGGGTCCTGGTGTTTTTCCTTGCAAAAAATTTCAAAGGAGCGCCACTTAACGTCGTACAGACTTCAGGTAGCCCTAGCCGAGTAACCCATGACACTAAGTCTCTTTGTACATGGACCAGACGTCCAGACGTGTAGACGTGTAACCTATCTAGAGCCGGGTGTGGCTATTACTGTTCGGGTGGATCAGTAGATCTGTGAGCTGGAGAGGGTCGGTGGCTATCTCTGTGAGAACAACCAACCCCCTGCTGGCCACCAGGGCAGAACCAATGTCAGATCGAGGCTCTGCGTCTACCTGATCTTCTGAAGAACCCTGAGAAGGAGTACTGGAGGCGGAAAACCATACGCTTACGCTGAAGGCATCGACTGCCCAAGCCTGACGGTCCGGTACTGGCAATATGAAGGTCCGGATGTGGTAGTTCTGGCTGGTGGCCTGTTGGGATGGCCAAGACGCAGAAAAACATGAGTGAAGGCATGGGGCTTCTGGGTGGGGCTTCCACTCTGTGGGTGCGACTGTCTGGCCTGGAGAGGGCATCTGCCAGAATTTTGCGACAACCTGGATAGGTGAACAGGTGAAGAGTCTTTGCTGCAGGAGCAAATTGGAGTGAGTTGTTCCCGGATTTTGGAGACACCAGACGATGGTGATGTTATCCGTTGATATGGTGATCTGTTTGCATTGGAGAAACTCCAGTTTCCAGTGATAGAGCCAGTTTGAGGGCCTCCAGTTTGAGGTTGTTGATGTGCCGTTGTTGATGTGCCGTTGTTGATGTGCCACTGGTGTTGTGCGGTGGACCACAGCCCCGAGGCAACTTGACCCTCCAGATGCGCTCCCCATTCTTGAAGAGAGGCATTGACAAATAGGTGTAACGAGGTCTTTAACTCTGTGCCTTAGACGTTCAATTCCACCGTCAACCACCGGAGAGGAGTTTTGAGGTGGTTGATGGACACCGACCTTGTGTTGGCGCGATGAAGGTCCTATCAAGAGAGTGGGCATGATCTGCAATGTCGAAGGAATGGACAGGGAAATCCTCCTTTCTGTACTTTGGAGACTTGGATGAGGGTCGGAGAGATAGATAAGCGAAATCCTCATCCAGAGCAGCAATCATGTCATTGATCATGGGGTCAGGTGGGACAGATGTAGGGTCAGGCCAGATAGTGTCTTTCTTGATGACCCCCAACCCTGGGGAAGGTGCCACTGCCTCCAACAGGTCAGCGATCCAGTCTGCCACCTGGTTTAGCCCAAGGTGGAGTCAACTTCTGATACCGATCCCTCATACGTTGGGATAAAGGAGCCTTCTGATGAGTCCTATCTAAATCCCCTTGACCGTTGAACTTGAGAGCAGCTCTGAGAATGGCGCCTAGACAGTGAGGACTTGCTCCTTGTGGAAAGGCACCAGGCAAGGTGGAGTCATGGGATAAGGTGGACCGCACTGTAGAGGCACCACATAAGTCCAGTCTAAGCGTGTGTGAGTGCGACTGTAGAGACACCTGTGCCGCACCCGTGGCAGAGACTGTTGCAACATTTGCATAAAGTGGAACAGAGCTCCAGATAAGCTTTTGGAGCGGTGGGTATTTTACCCATGCATTTTAAAATCATTGGGTATCAGTAATTCTATCTGGGTATTCAAATTTCTGTTACCCACTAGTTTTTACACATGTGCGTATTTAAGTTAAATATTTTTAAAAAATATTCATCTAGTCCCTGCAAGCTGGTGTCGAGTGGGTTTGAGAGCTCTTAAGACTCAAAAATACCACGATACTTCCACAAGAAAGTGTGATGGCAAATGATCATGATGTAACTGTCATCGTGGAATTTGGAAAGGTTGACGGAATGCCCGTTTATAATTTCAAAATAAGTTGCTGATTTGCTAATCAAATACGCAGCGTTACTGCACAATATTTTGATGATTCACACAAGTTTTATTTTTGTAACGTATCTGTAATGTTCGTTGCGTATTTGATACGCTTGGATTTTATTTTACTGCATATTTCTGCATATCTGATGTGTATTTTACTTTAGCTTATCTGGAGCTCTGGTGGAACCACTCCAAGTCTATATAATGTGTCTGGTACATTTGGGGAGGTGTCTGTTGATAGGGAGGAAGCCCAAAGCCTGGAGGCGCTTGGAGCTCCTTGGAGGGATGGTGATTCTGAGGAAAAGTCATAGTCGGGTCCATAAGCACCATTGTAGCAGCGGGGTCATAGAGGTGAATATAAGGATGCAGAATGCATGCCACAAAAAAAAAGTGTGACCACGGACAATATTCAAGATGGCTGCTTGAAACAACAAAACCACACCCTTACCGTGATAAAACCACCACCAGGCGATAAATATTCATGCAATGGTGTAAATCATATGAAAGATATGAAAACACAAACTGTATGCACAATATAGTTCACAAGAAAAATCCCTAGTTATCAACACACAAAGGATTCAATGAAAATGGGCGACAACAGTAATGTGCTGATTCGTGACGTCACCTCTTCCGTGGTCACATGGGAGCTGTGTGATAGGGTTAGCCACTCAGCTAGTTTAAACAACTTCTTCTTTCTCAAGGTTGTACACAGCTCTTTCTCTGTCAAGAAACAAGCAGTGGATGCATTAGGAGTAGTGCAGGATAAGTTTAAAAAATCTGATGAAATACATTGCTGCTCACCAGGTACATTCAAAGTGAGAACACTGTTCTGTGAGGTCTTTAGCTACAAAATAATGGTTAAGGAGAGTGAAGCTGTTGTAATGTGGGTTGTTTGAATTGAAAAACCATTATGATATCAATGTAATATTCTTTTTAACTTTAGAAAACATTTTTTTGTAACATACTTAATAGGCATACAGCCACAAAACTCTGCAGCTCACCTGACTTCAGAAGAAGTCAAATCACTTCAGGTGAAAACTTAGTAAAAGGAGAAAAACAAGTATTTTTGCAACACCTTTCATGACAACAATGTTGAGTTGAAACAGTGATGCCTTTGAACAGACTTGGATCTCATAGTCACGCCATTCACACAAAGTTTAAGGCCCATCCCATGTGCTTCTTAAGAATACGATTTTTAAACTTGTTGAAAATTTTGAGTCTCTAAATATCACACTAATTTGAACAAGACCAGATAGAACCTGCATGCCAAATTTCAGCTTCATCAGTCAAGCGGTATCAGAAAATATCTAAGAGAATGGTGCAAAGGTCATAACTGCAAAGGTCAGTGTTGGGGTGACTTGGAGTCACAGGGTCATGTATCTTGAAGTACATGAAAGATCCCTCTTTGCTGTAGGAAGAACTATTTCTTTTCAAAGGCAGGTTTGGTTTCTATGTCAACCATATGCAAAAACTTACTTTCTGCCATTGCTCCCCAATGTGTCACAGGAATAGGCCCATGTGGTTTATCCGATTCATTTATCAAAAGTTTGTGAGTGGGTCATTTTCAACTAGTGATTCTATCTCCCTCACACACAAAAATTCAGAAGCCCTCCAGTTAGCAACTGAAAAAAAGCATTACTGCACATATTCTATTATACCCATTAGGTTTCGGAATAGTTAATATCAATTCATAATATATTTACATCTCTGAATGTGTTGTCTTTTTCTTTGACTACCACTCCTCTTTGCAGCTTAAGCTTGTGATTGTCAACACTGAGAAAGAGATCCTCTTACCCTCCTTTGTCTCTCTTCTCTCTGGTTTTACAATCACAGAAATAACCTTCGAGTCAGTCTTTATCTAAAGTGTGTTATTAGAGCACACTGACACACAATACAATGAAATGTGAAGTAAAATATATCACACTAAAATATACCTTAATAAACAAAGAAAACATACTTTTGCATGACTACATCCTGATGTATGAACTGGTCAACAAGGGAGAAGGAAGCCATGTCTAGCATATGTATACTGCCACCTTCTGTTCCCAATAGAAGTTGGTCACCATTCAAAGACAGACAGCTTGTAGACACAGCCTTCATCTGTCTGCAATACACCAAATAACAAAGACATCAGTTAAAACATCCTGAAATATAGCACATGGAATCCTCAGAAATCACTGTCAAATCATTGCCTTCGCATATTTTCATCCTTGCCTAAACAAGCATGAACATGTGATGCATATCATATGAATACATGTATTGAATAAAACTTCTTTCTGTGTGGATTTATGTACATCCACAACAGGATAAGGTCTTAAAAAAATCATTCTAGTAAAATATAGATATTTTTTATATTTATATGAAGCTGTGATTGATCCTGCTGATGAGAAAAACGATGTTCCATTCTGAAGCAATCACTAGCTGCCACATCATACTGGAAGTGGTTGACGGCTTATCTTCATATCAGTGTTGGTCACACATAAAATGTCTGAAGATATTGTCAAGAGGCAGGACTGACGGATGGGCCCTCGGACGTCCTAATGCAGGATAAGTATACAAATATCAAGATTTTACTCAATTTTTAGACTTATCCTGCATTACTCCTTAATGCATCTGTATCCTACAGCGCAATTCTTCTGCAATTCATAACTGATCAGCCAATCCTGTCCACAGAAAGGTAACGAGAGTATGAGTACGTCCAGGTAAATAAACAGTACAAGACAATAGTGTGCGCTAGGGTCTAGAAACTGGATAACCAAACCATCATAGCGTAAAAGTGTGATTAATTGTCTTTATGGCATCATGGGTTGGTCACTTGCTGGGATACAACCAGGGGTCCCAAAACTGCAAATGCCCAAGACATCTTCTTAAGCCACACATGACCTCAGGTAGGGGCTGGCAAAGACTAATATTTTGACCTCCCAAAACATCCTTCCATGATGGCTCTAATAGAACAATTACTGTGTAGAGCCATCGTCGAGGCCACCACCCAAATCTCATAGGGGTTATCAACTCTCATTGGCTCAAGATTAACAATCTCGTAAGCCTGAAGGATGATAGCTGGTAACCATAAAGAAATGGTATTGCAACTGAATTCTGAGAAACCGGGATAAGCAACCATTTTTGCATGCCACACCTTGTGATGAAAACTTGGTGTGCACGCACTGGGCATAATAAGAGTTCATCCTCATCTTCCTTCCCCACGATGGAAAATAAAGGTGGGCTAGTGAAAGAATGATCGGGTTGTCCTGGCAACTGGTTTACAGCCATAAAACCCCCGCAAAACTCGAGGTAGACTGCTCAGGGCGTACCTCGCTCAAAGGGAGTGATGTCGAGCGCATGAATCTTGCTCACTCTTGCCGCCGTTGCAAGTGCCAAGAGAAAAATTGTGTTTATGGTGAGGTTGAAAAGAGGCTCGGACACACAAGCATTTAGTTCCATGCAAACACTGAAGTACCACATTCAAATCCCATGCAGGGGGACAAAATTTGGCCTTCTGATCCTCGAGACTAAATGAGCGTAAAAAAGTTGCAGTTCCGTAATCTTGCTCATTTTTCAATCGTTTGGAACTGCCAACACTGAATATAAAGCTACAAAATAAGTGGTAATGGTGCTACCTTTCAAGTGTCGTTTGCTACGCAGGTGTCAGAGATACTTGGCCAAGAAGCTTCCTGCAGGGTCTCTTAGGTCCACGAACCACCCTCTCACTAGCCAACAAGACGTGATCAGAATCAGAGCGAGGTTGCCCTCATCTTTTGTGTCATCTCGTTGCTATATGGCTGAAATAATGCCGATGCGACATTAAATTTGAACTCACTCGGGAAGGAGTTATGGGGGTGGAAAAGCGTATGCTTAGCTCATCCCCCGCCAGGCCTGCGGATCCGGAATTGGAGAAACGGAAGTTCGGATCTGGAAGTTTTGGCATGTGGCCGATGTTGGCTTGACCTAGGCTCTGACATAAGAGATGGTATGCCTCTCATTCTGTGGGCACCACTTTGTCTGCATAGGGCGTCTGTCTACAGATTCCTACAACCTGGAAGCGCAGACCCAGTCGATCCACCAGGTTGATCTTTTGTATCACCCTGGGAAGTAGAACAGGAAGTTGAAAAGCATATGCTTTCAACCCTTCCCAGGGGAAGCTGAATGAGTCTAGCACCCAAGCCTGCGGATCCAGTAGCTGGGAGACATACGTCATAAGTTGGGTTGTTTGTTGTTTAACGCCGCAATCAGCAATGTTCCAGCTATATGACGGCGGTCTGTAAAATAATCGAGTCTGGACCAGACAATCCAGTGATTAATATGAGCATCGATCCACGCAATTGGGATCGATGACATGCATCAACCAAGTCAGCGAGCCTGACCACCCGATCCTGTTAGTCGCCTTTTACGACAAGCATAGTCGCCTGTTACGGCATGCATTGGTTGCTGAAGACCCATTCTACCCAGGAATCTTCACGGGTCTCATAAGTTGGTGGTTCTGGTAAGTCGCAAACAGGTCTATGTTTGGTTGCCCGAAGTGCTGAAGACAGAATTCCTTGGTATAACTATACACCCCCTCCCTTTAAGGTTTGGGGAATAATAACACTGAATGAAATTTTGAATAAAATTAATAACAAATTACAAAGTCCAGATATACATAGCAAAGGGTCATTTTCAGTTGCTCCAAAATCAATATTTATGGCTGTTGAATCCTATAAGTTACAGTTGCTTATGGTCTCAAGTATTTTAATCTTGCATAGAAATGATTCAATTTATTATTTCATACTTATAACCATAGAACAGTACACTTAAATTTTCAAAATATATCAATGATTCTCCGGACCATTGAATGCAAAATTTAAGGACTGTGCTAAATGGAAAAATAAAACAGTTAATTTGCAACCAAACATGGAAATCCCTCTTTCATTTTGTTTTGAAGTAGACATCATCAAAAGTATACAAAAAATTAGAGAATTCTAATTGTTTTTCATTTATGATTTGGATCTGTCCATAACCCTTAAAGGGGCACTGATCTAAAGCAATTCCCCGGGACTGGTTGTTGCCTTTGTTATTGTTTTTTCACATTGAGTACCCGGATGATACGCAAGGCAACTGAGCGTGACCAGAGACTGGGCTACTGTAACGACAGCTAAATAAATATGGAGGCAATATTTGTTTTACGCATTTTTGAACACTGATTGGTTAACTGATCTTTAAAGATTTCAACAAAGGGCGCATGTTAATTAATTTCTTCAGCCTAAACAAACAGAAAAAAAGAACGGCGGAGCTCATCGGATGTCGTCATTTGGAAATACCCCAGATGGTTATAGTTTAAAAGAAGTATTTGTCACAGAGTGACGAAATATCCCCCGCCTGTACACCATAGTACCAAATATGAAGACAATCCAGCGATTAGTTCTTGAGATATTGTGGCAACACCGTTTTCCAACTCCAAAAACAGATTTGCCTGCTGTGACCTTGAAAATGGGGTCAAGGTCACCAAATCTGACAGGTGTATGCGGTGTCTGTATATACACCATAGTTCCAAATATGAAGACAATCCAGTGTTTAGTTCTTGAGATATCGCGGCAACACCGTTTTCTAACTCCAAAAGCAGATTTGCCTGCTGTGACCTTTAAAATTTGATCAAGGTCACCAAAACCGACTGGTGTCTGCGGAGTCTGTATATACACCATAGTTCCAAATATGAAGACAATCCAGTGTTTAGTTCTTGAGATATCGCGGCAACACCGTTTTCCAACTCTAAAAGCAGATTTGTCTGCTGTGACCTTGAAAATGGGATCAAGGTCACCAAAACCGACTGGTGTCTGTATATACACCATAGTTCCAAATATGAAGACAATCCAGTGTTTAGTTCTTGAGATATCGCGGCAACAAACAGGTGGGACGTACGGACGGACGTACGGACGTACGTACGGACGGTCGTGAATACTATATCCCCCGCTTCGCGCTTTCGCGCGGCGGGGGATAAAAAAGTATCCATGCAGTGAAAGCATTTTCGGATTTCAGATTGCGTCGATAATGCGATTACTACTCCCTTGTTGTCGTCCACGTTTTCTGGTATAACCCTACACTTGTGTAATTATTGTCATTCACTTGATGCTCAGTTAATGAATTTATTACAGGTACAATTAGTGGTAGCACCACTTAGATTACTTGACAAAGGTTCCCATTTGGCATTTATTGTGTCTGGGGTAATTATTCAATCTAAATCCAGGTTTGAAGTGAGGTGAAATGTGTGTTATGTAATATACACGTGGCAGCCAAGCAAGAGATGAATGATCAGTTGATTTTACTTTTTTTGTAAATCAACGGATCGTTCCTAGTCATCAAAGGATTAACAGAAAATACGTTGATTGATTAATCACTGTTATCTCGCACAGTGGATATGTCAAAAGTGAGTGTTTACATGTCTAGGTTTACTAAAACAAAGGGAATACACTCATATCATGGCGTGAAGTGCCGATGTAAAAACAACATACTTTGTTCAAAGGGTTAACTGATAATACGTTGATTGATTGCTCATTGTTATCTATCACCCAATGGATTTTTTAGGAACCATGGATGTTATGAAAATAGTTGTCACGTGGGCTTTCTCAGTCGACCATTGAGACTTGACACCAATGTGAAACACCTGAAACAATCTAAGTGATCAATTGAGAAACGAACACGGGTTATAACATCCCGAAACGATATATATCTTTTAAAATATTTGATTGTTACAGAGACACATGACATCGAATAAGTTTCTTTGTACAGCTGCAGACGAGTGGGATATTGTTCCTTTGTGTGGATATTCACAGATACATTCCTCGAACAAGGAAGCTGCCTAAAATTATACACAAATTTGGTAGGTTGTAATTATGGTATTTGCATTTTGTTTTCCTTCATTTGCTGTAGCATTGAACCGATTCATTCTAGTTCCTCTTCGTCTTGGTTGGGAAATTCTTCAATGCGCGATAGACGTGGTTTTCACAAGTGTTTTCCTTTATAAGCGTGTATATATTACCGTCAATTTGTAAAATGTGATTCTCTCAGGCAATTTATAAAATGTGTAAATATTTCAGTCATTTTGACTGAAAAATCTGTCCAGATTGACTAAAATTGATTAAGACAATCAAAAGGGCCTAAAAACATTGCAACAGATTATTATGTAGGATTAGAAGACAAACAACATAGAAATGTACTTTTCAACATAAAATTTTCAGTCTCTTGGTGAAGACATTAAACATCAAAATGTTTGGAATTCGTTATCATAATAATACAGATGGAAATGTTTTTCACTCAATTTGTAAAATAACTGAATATTTAGGCATTTAATAAATTTGAAATTGTTACACATTTTGACAGTAAAAAAATATACACAATATAAAAAAAGCAATGCTCAGGTGAAATATTTACTTTGTGTTGCAAGTCAAAATACTGTAAACGAAAATCGCAAAATTACCAAGCAAATGACTTATCAAAACTTCGTCACCATTACCGATGCTATTCACAAAGATACCCACATTTCCTTATTATCTCGAAAACTGTATTTCACTTTGTTGATCAATGTGACCATACGCCCTTATTACTACCCATAAAAGTGACTAATGCGCTTACGAATGGCGCAGCACAGGTCATCAACTAGTCTAGATTTCTGCTATACATCCGGGTACTCAATGTGAAAAAACAATAACAAAGGCAACAACCAGTCCCGGGGAATTGCTTTAGATCAGTGCCCCTTTAACAGTCTGCAGTAGCACAAGAAGCAGGAAAACTGCATGCTTGGCCTTTCCATTTCAACAAACGACATATTCCAATTGACAGAATCACACACTTCACACTTTTACAATCATAATTACACTAATGTTACAGGTTGTAAATTTGATGGATTTTTTTACTTAAGTGTATTGGAGTTTGAAAATAACTAACTAAATGGTTTATTGAAAATGGTGCCAGTTATGGCATCAGTAAAGAACATGCACAGCCCAAGTTAAAAACCATAAGACTGTTCATGCAAAAACATTTAATATATGGGGAACCACCACAATAACTGAATAAGCTGAAGTTTGCACACATCGAGTCAAAACCTGATTTTGACAAGAATTTGATTTGAAATTTTGACCATATATCTCATCTTGCTAGGCATTCGCATTCAAAGAATAGGCTCAGCTCCGGCTGGTAAATCAAACATACTTCAGTCAGGCAAATATCACTGCAAAGTTCCTGAATGACAAACACTCAAGTTCCTTTGGAATTGATCTGATAATCTTTGTCTATTTTCTTTTTACAATTTGATTTATCACTGACACTATACTACTTGAACAACTACAAGGACAACATGACGATCATGTCGCGATACCAACAATATTGCATAACATTCAAAGAAAACCCAATGATGCCTAAATCGTGATATAAGGTTCAACAAGTATTTGTCACAGAGTGACGAAATATCTCCCGCCTGTACACCATAGTACCAAATATGAAGACAATCCAGCGATTAGTTCTTGAGATATTGTGGCAACACCGTTTTCCAACTCCAAAAACAGATTTGCCTGCTGTGACCTTGAAAATGGGGTCAAGGTCACCAAATCTGACAGGTGTATGCGGTGTCTGTATATACACCATAGTTCCAAATATGAAGACAATCCAGTGTTTAGTTCTTGAGATATCGCGGCAACACCGTTTTCCAACTCCAAAAGCAGATTTGCCTGCTGTGACCTTGACAATGGGGTCAAGGTCACCAAAACCGACTGGTGTCTGCGGAGTCTGTATATACACCATAGTTCCAAATATGAAGACAATCCAGTGTTTAGTTCTTGAGATATCGCGGCAACACCGTTTTCCAACTCCAAAAGCAGATTTGCCTGCTGTGACCTTGACAATGGGGTCAAGGTCACCAAAACCGACTGGTGTCTGCGGAGTCTGTATATACACCATAGTTCCAAATATGAAGACAATCCAGTGTTTAGTTCTTGAGATATCGCGGCAACAAACAGGTGGGACGTACGGACGGACGTACGGACGGACGTACGGACGGACGTACGGACGGACGGTCGTGAATACTATATCCCCCGCTTCGCGCTTTCGCGCGGGGGGGGGATAAAAACTAATCTGTAAATAAAGGGGGTACATGTTCAAATGAAATAATACCTTTGTCAGAAAAAAAAGTGGAAATAACATGATCGAGATCAGTCTCCCTTGGAAGAAAAAAGATTCCAAAGAAAGTGGATATTTCAAAATATGTACTTATATTATCATATTAGGGGCCATGATAACTGAAATGAATACCATTTACATCAAGATGTACATAATTTTAAGATGAATGGATATGATATTTGGGAGTGATTGCAAAAAGATTTTTTTTTTTAAATAATTATGCAGGTGTATATGTAAACTATCAGTACCGCTGATAGTTTAATACAGGCAGGATCAGATCTATCTAGTATTCTCCATGAAAAAAAGCAATTATCTGGCCAAACTGGTTCCTGTGGGACAAAAGTGCCAGTGAACAATTTTCTGGAGGTATGAAAACAGTCACATACACAGAAGCATCTGAACTTAGGAATCAAAAACAAATTGTACATGTACAAGAAAACTGCGTTATCACTATCCCTGCCATGAGGCACATTACAAATTTGTTTCTTCATATAATAGTAAATAGAAACTGTTAAAACCAGTCCTTATGGGACCAATTTTCGAACTAAGTCTTGACAAGTATCTCTTAGATCTATAAGCATGCAACTTTTTATTCATGCAACTTCAGTAGTTGCTGAGAAAACTTGTCCCAATTTCACACAGTATGCTAGGGACATAACCCTGTAAAAAAACGAATGAATGACACCAATGTTCGAACTCTTTTGAGATCGTGACCAGTAACATCAGTGTGTAAAATATCCTTTCTCTAACTTGGACAGACGGATGGACGGCATTACAAAATCTGCTGCCCCAGTTTGTGGTGGGGAATAATAAAACTTAAATTAATGAGGAGAGAACTCTTATTAAATGAACTGTTGTACATCACTTAATGTTGCTCTTTGAATCAATTCAGCAGTTTGAGCATTAAGCTTACATAGGCTCACAAGACTCACTTGTAATCTGCCAGAAAGATTTCATTGACCTCATCCAGCACAGACTTTCCACTGCGTAGGTTGACTTCCCACAAATGTAGTGAATTGTCACTGCAGACACTCACCACACGACCCTGAAATATCAAATGAACATATATATCAAGATATTGGAGAGAAAAACGGTGCAAAGAGTCCACAAAAATAGGTAACAGAAAGAAGAGCCTTCACCATCGTCTTCAAAGCATCCAAAATCTAAACAAACCACCATGCAATTTAAGTCTGAAAATATGTCCGCAATGTTAATAAAGAAATCTTCTTTATATGTAACAAATACCAAGTCTGAATACTGAAAATGTATTTTCGGCACTGGGACTCTTTTTACAAACAACCTTGGCGCTAAGGTGATGATCCTGAGTCAGAAGATTTTAACCTTAGACATTTATCAAGGATGATGTCCTCTTCTACAAAACAACTTTAAGTAAGATTAACTTTAACTCACTAAGGTTAATATTATGTATGTATTTATTCAACGTAGTTTTTCAATAAAGAGGTTTATACTATACGTTAAATATTCACTTTTGATACGTAACAGTTTCTTGAAAAAACCCTTTGAATCCTTCAATGAAAGTAATTACAAGAAACGATCTCAGGGTAAATTCATACTTCATTTGAAACAACATTTCAATATCTTTGTTTAATGATATTTTCCCATCCTGTTTATCTCCTCAACTGACAAAGTGGTTATTTTCATATGAGATGTAAAAGATAGCTGATATTTCTAAAATGTAAACAATACCATCAGCTCACCTGAGTCTGAGGCCCTTATAGCAACAAATCAACTGTCTAACCTGCAACTTACAAGATCTGTTGTCAATTCACAAAACTTCAATTGATACACCCATAAATGAGTCTTACCTTTTTGGACTACAAGTTATTTGATAATGACATGCATTCTCACCTGCTCCTGTAGAAAAAACATCTGGACAACTGAAACATCATTTTCATGCAGTCCACCAAATTCCACACCTGGAGCTCCATATCTAAGAAGAAATTAAGGAATTTTACTTTCCACAAATTGTTTCAAACATACATCCTTGGGAATGTTCTACAATAGGCATCATGATGTGATCTGTAGTAAATATGTCGTCCGACGCATTAGTCACAAGTTCCTTCCCACAACTGAAAAAACATTTTGTGATTGGTGCTCACAGCTCACACAAACCAGCCAAGCCAACAAGTAACACATGTTACCAATTACACAATAAGTATCACATTAGTTTGCTGTACTTGTTTATTGTTTGCAATATATCAAATGGCAATGAGTGGTAATTTAGTATAATGAGGTTATGTATTTAGAGTGAGTGAGTGAGTTGGGTTTAGTGCCGATTTTAACAGTATTCCAGTTAAATCGTGGCATTTCAGCTGAATGTGGGAGGAAAACCAATATGCGTTTCGGGGCGATAGATGCGATGTTGCCATCTAGTTCA
Organism: Haliotis rufescens; assembly: GCF_023055435.1. NCBI lineage: Eukaryota > Metazoa > Mollusca > Gastropoda > Lepetellida > Haliotidae > Haliotis > Haliotis rufescens. The sequence continues at coordinate 1,957,212 of NW_025963979.1, forward strand.
GGAGTCGTCGCTAGATAAGTCATCCCATGAGCTCCTGTATCAGCTATATTGAATCTCGGCATTGAAAACTTCTGTCTGCAGATGGCCCCGAATGCCTGATTGAACCCCTTAATTAAATCCAACATGATAGCTGGTAGTGGTAAGGTAACGGGAGAAGACAGGTTAGATGTCATCAAGAAACCCCAGTTGATGTCGTCCTCTGAAGTACTACGAGGTAGATGGGTGTCCTCGATCCAGGTGAGGATTAGGGTCGGCTGGACTTGGGCGAATTTGCCCGTAAATGACGGAGGTGAAGTCTTCCTTTCAGGAGAAGCTTCTGACGGAGAAGTTGTATTATTATCTCTATCCCTTATCTCCATTCCTGGTGTCATTGTAGTAGCGAGTCCTGTGTCTGTCCTCGACTGTTCAGGGCCTTGTTGTAAGACTGTCGAAGGGATTAAGATCCCGATTTGTTCAGATAAATCACTCTGATCCCGAGAAGTCGATAGGGGATTCGATAATGGAGGAGCCGTACGAATAACCGGGTTCGACACTATAGGTAAAGAGGGAAGTGTCACAATTGGAGGGTGCGACTTGTCTGAAGACCGCTGGTCTGTGTGCGTCCCTATCAGTGACTCAGAAAGTGAGTGTGAGGAGGGTCGATCTCATTCCATCTGTTGATCCTTATATTGATGTCAATCTCGATGTCAATGGGGAGGATATCATAAAATGAATAATAGTCTGGTGTCAAAGGGATATTCAGGGTAGGGCCGATATCGATGGACTCAGTATTGATCAGTTGTCAGAGATAAGGATAGTATCTCAAAGGTTGGTATCGGTGAGATCACGATCGATGTCGATCCCCGTCGACATCTCTCTCGTAACCAAAGTGCCGAGATGACTGTCAATAGGGATAACGCTGGGAGTCTGAATCGGATGAACGTGATCAGTCGAGATGACGATGTCTTACTGTAAAATGAGAACGCCTCAGTTCGTGTCCATACAATTGATCAGTCGAGAGGTGACGCTCTGAATTGGAGTAATCTCCCTGTTTCAATGTCAAAGTGTGTTCCTGAGACGATCGATCTTGAGGAGAGTGATCTGAATGTTGACCCTTAGAGAATCGACCTGTAGAAAGTCAATCCTTATCCGATCGATCTCGAGATCTACGACTGGAGGAAGTGCGTTCATTGGAATGTCGACCCTTCAAAATCAACTCTGAATGTCGACCCTTATCTCGGCGAATGTCCTTGGGTCTAGACTGCTCTCTACTTTTTCTGTCCGGTAGGCGATGACTATGCCTGGATTCTGCTTGAGTCGATAGTAGTCACAGTAGATAATTCCAGAGTGGCTTGGTCGATCAGAGTAGAGCTATATCTGCGCAGTAATGTCCGAAGTCGATACATAACTTCCAGTAGATCGGGTCTGAGAAGATAAACATATCTCGGTAGACTGGTCAAAATTTACTGCCAGCACCATACGTTTGTCGGACATATTTGTTGACAGCGACTTTGTTGTAGTCGGTGGACTGCTGTTAGACTGTGAAGAACCAGCAGCCACTTCGTCGTGCAGAACACTGTCAGAAACGGTATCTCCTTATGCACATTTGCAGACAACTGTACACAGCAGTCCACTGCTGAAGATTTCAATCTCAGCTAAGAACGTAATCTAAAATTTAAGCCATCTTACAATCATGCTAAGATCAGTGTGTGAAGTGGAACAGGACAATCGTATGGTGATTGTAAAGTTGATAGTAGGCGCCTAAGATTGATTGTAACTAAGATTGTATATCAGGGTCCACTTGCACAAAACAATGACCACTTGTTATAGATAGTGTAGGAACAGGATTAATTTGCATAATTCAGTACGCCTTTGTGGACAAAACATTTCCAATGACAGGAAGAAAATAATTAATTTTAGGGAGCTATTGATTCCCCTGCAATTTAAGCGATTCCAGGGTATTATGAAGAGCGTAAGTGTGAGGGGTGACTGTGGGTTCAAGTGTAAGTTGGCACAGCGAAACTTGTTGATGAAATGACAAGTTCAAGATTAAGATTAATAAGAGTCAATTATTTTTTAAGTTGTGTTGAATTTATGGCTCTCTGCTATTATCAGTGAAAATGTACAGTCCATACTTGCCAAAAATGGGCCGCAAAATTTGTAAAACATTGGGCCAAAGGATCATGGAAAGAATTTCCTTCCCCATCACTGTGAATGTGTTATCTAAATGTTCAGCATAAACATGCAATTTTTAAAGGAGAAGCATTTAGTTAGTGTTAACGGACACAAGAACAGACAGACATACAGACACCATGCAAAAACACACAACTTGAACTGTAAGTTCAGGTTAGCAAAATAAAAATCTCATTCATTTCACATGACATTTGACACACGCAATTATGTCAGAAAGATTCACCAGGGATAAGTAGGAGGTAAGTCTCCAACATCTGTCATAAGCTCATGGTTATGAAAACCAATTGCAGCGCTGGATCAAACACATTCAGCAGGCACTGTCAAACACCAACAACACCCTATGATGTAGTCTGTAGTATTTTGTTCCAGTTGCACTGGTGAAACAATGCCCCGTGGCATCAGGGGTCATCGAATGTTCATAAGCTCCTCCCTGGGATCTATCATCTGTACAAGCAATGTCATTGAATAAGCCCAAAGTTTTGAATATTTGTTTACTAAATGCAGCCTGCGGCAGTGCATGTTATAGCAAGCACAAATTTATGAAAGCTTTTATTTTCAATATATTTTTTATTTTGTCTTTTTTTTCGTAATTCAAGTGGCTAAAATGATTGGTAATGGAAACAAATATACATATATCATCTTTTAGATTCATTAATTTTCATTATTAAGCACAGGAATGCAGTTTATAAGGTATATTGGAGGTGAACACATCCAAATCTCGCCAGTGTTAGGGTAGGTTACCCAAAACTCTATCCTTAGCCCTTTGATCCCCTTTACAATCAATCACCCCTTTACGATCATTAGGGTTAGGTACCCGTTTAGTGCTTAACTATCATCAGGGTTAGGTACCCGTTCAGTGGCTATCATAGATTCTATAGTAGCTTCTAATATTCTTCACACAAAAATGTTGAGAAAGCAGGGTGAATTGTTTTAGTGACGAATATTTTGGCTACTGAAAACTGTCCTTGAACATTCACAAGCCACGTTTACCCGCTACATTTAGTCAATACTGTTTTAAAAGTGAACTCACCCTTTCCTTACTATGAACTATAGTGTTCGCTCCCATACTTTTCTGTCACAAGGATCACTGACTAATTATGAAATACGTCATTCATGCGTACCCATGAGTTCGTCGTCTGATGCCTGGAGCTGTTTTCAATTCGCGCCATAACGGCTCATTCCTCACCACTCGGTATCTTGTTGATTACGGAATAGGATGAGTGTGCCGAATGGCATCAGGATCACGAAAGTGTAAGTAGACTAAAATCACGAGACACCATGCCTACACATAAACTTTGTAAGTGTCCGTCACCTATTCAACCCTTTTCATTCAATTCCGTAACGGTGTAGGCATGACTAGGTAAATTTGCACTTAATTTTACAGTATGGACGTAGCCGAGTCGGTTAGCTGTCGGGCTAACAATACACAGTAGACAATTTTATGGATAACAACTTCTTTAATACTGTAAAAAGCGACGTTTCGGTATAGATCAAGCAAGACTCCACCGACTATATATATTCTCTACAATGTCCCTCATTCAGTCTTGCTTGACAACGGTATAAGTATCTATAACGAAACGTCGATTTTTACAGTATTAAAGAAGTTGTTATCCATAAAATTGTGTCTACCTTGTCATCCATCAAGTAATGCCTATCAAACAATTTAACAATCCAAAGGTCGCAAGTTCACGTCCGGCGGATACTCACAAAAACTGGTTGCTGTCTTTGAGACATGTGATCGTCCTCACAAGAAGTTGTGGTACTGTATTCTAAAGGTGCTCTGAGGATCGATATCCAGTCATGGAACGGTATAAGTAAGATAAGTTCTAGATTCAAACAAAAGTTACTGGAAGATGGATACTGAGCCCCCTAGTCTGGTGTAATAACTACCAGAGAGGTCGCAGGGACAGTTCCGAGGTGTGGTAATCAGGTTCGCCTGAGGTTTGTGATTTGTTGCGTTACCACCAGGAGACCGAAAATGAACCTCTTGCACATCTCAGAGTTAATTACTGGCGAAGACAGTATCCGAGCGGCAGAAAACAACCCTCCATAATACATTGAATGGAACAATTGCTGTGAAGAGCCATAGTCGAAGCCACAGCTCGAATCTCAAAGGTTGTTGACTCTTGGCAGGTCCAAGCCTGATAGTTCATACGCCTGCAGTATGATGGAGCACAGCCACAGTGCGATAGTGTTTCGACTGACCTCCACCGAGATCCACGTTGTGTCTTAGGGCACACTAAGGGCACAAAAGTTGTTTGTCCTCATCTTTGGGTCCTACTATCGAAGATAAAGAACGGTAAAAGATCTGTCTGTCATGGGAGTTGATTTTTTGCAATGAAATCCCAGCACAGCCTGAGGTTGACAGCACTGTGCGCTCCGCACTCGAACCTTACTCAGGAAATGTCAAGGGCGTTTAACTCGCCAAGGCTAGTAGAAATTCCATCTTTTTGGTAAGATTGAAAAAAGACGCCAAGTTGAGTGACTTTAGTAACACATTCAAATCCCAGGCAGGGGGACGAAACTAGGCACATTGATCATCCAGTCGAAATGACTGCAAAAGTGATTGAAGTTCTGGGATCTTGGTCATTTCACGATCCCTGGAAGTAGAACCTGGGGATGGGCACATGTAGATAACCATCCTGTTGGCCGAAACTGATCAGGGATTCGTTGGCATTGATTCTGGTCCTGAGCAGTCTTATGTTCACAGCGTTATGAGGGTGAACCGGTACCCGTGGCTGAGGATGTTTGTGACAAATATGACCCAGTTGGCCCAGAACTTGCCCAATCACCGACCATAACGACTGGCGGTGGAAGATCCTAGACTTTGGGTGCCAGGTGTAAGTACTTCCCTCTGCGGTCACCACTCTTGAACTTTTGTTGGTGATGGCCGAGTTGAGAGTTGTCTTGTGGTTGAGTGAGAGCAATCTTAACCTCTGCCACGAAAAGAGGAGTGAGTTGTCTGAGGGGAAGCATTTAACGAGCTACGCCTCGGGTGATAATTCCCAGTTTTTGCTGGTTTAAATTTGGATTGGTTGTAGACGTGCTTCAAGGCTTTTAGCGCTGTCTCATCGCGGGCAAAGCTGGAGATGCGTGCATGAGTTCCCATTATAGTACCATTGAACACAGAGAATGTGCTCCAGGTTTGACGTAATAGTTGCCTCTTGAATTGGGAATCCCAATTGGTCAGGCCAAGGTAACCTAAATGCCTGGTGGTTGTGATCTCGGCCAAGGCCGCCTGTAGATGGTTGCGTAAGTGGTCAATCTGGCGCTGCTGAAACGACATCATGGTCCTCAAATGATCGATTCTGAAGGGATTAACCTACGAGATATCATGTTTTGGACTAGGTTTCAGTGATCTCCTAATTTCCGTCTCAACGAATGCAAGCCAATTATTGGGCATACGAAGAGTGGTGGACCTAGGAGCCCATAATACAATGTAGGTTTTTGTCCAATGTATGCGCATTGTCCGCGATTTCAAAGGTATGGACGGGAAAATCAAGTTTCCTAAAACAATGAGCTCTGAGTGAGTGATAACTTGGAAAAATCATCATCTTGCGCATCTTAAAAGTCCAGTTTCCACCCTTGTCTAGCTAGGCTGGAATTCCTGGGCTCGATCGGAGCGCCACCAGTGGTTATTTCAAGTTATGTCCATTCTAAACCTCTCCTATGGACCAATCAGATTCCACCTCTTGTACCACTTGCATTTGTTTCAAACGAAATGGCGGCGCCCAGTCAAGACGATCTGATCGATAATGAAGACCTATATTGTGATAAAACGGGTTTTACATCGCGAAGTGCATCAAATCACGCGAGCACCTTGATTAAAAACATGAAATGATTTGAAAAATATCTGTTGACAACGAGTTGGTGGTGCACATGCTTTGCAAATCCTGCAATCGACCAAGATCTGCACAACAGTTTACAAACCAGTTTTCGATTTCGGTGCGCGATTGTGATTGGACCATGCATAGACTCGTTAGTACAGCCAAAATGTAACTCCATAATACCAACCTAGTTCGGCAAGGGTGGAAACTGGACTTTTATAGTCAGTTAACTCTCTTGCCTCGGGGAGATGCATCTAGCGTGGCATTGGCACTTTTAGAAAAGCTAACGAGATAAATGACAAGGTATAGAGTATAAATATACACTTACAACAGGCACCTGATAGAAAGGTATTTAATACATGAAAGAAGGGCTAAGATAGACTCTGAATTATTAAAGCACAAGACATGTAAACACAACAGCATGGCCAAACAAGATAGAGGGAGGTACAACACACATGCTCGTGAAAAGCACGGGAAAACCTAAAGTAGGAAAAAACATGTTAGTACACCATAATAAACTCTACATGATACGTCTGTACAGTCCAGTGACTAGCAGTGATGTGATATGTGACGTCGCTCACAGTCACGTGGGGTCAGCTGTGAGGGTGCAAGCCACACAACTTGGTAGACACAACTTGGTAGGTACAACGTTTTCTGTAGCCACGACCTCTCACAGCTCCGTTTCCCAGGTCAAGAAAAGGATAAGATAAAAAATAAGATGTGTTGACAAAAAATGATTTGATAAGATTTTGTTGCCTGATATCAAAAGCAGATGATGTAATGAACTGCTCACTGATAGATGTTGAAAGATCTTTTGGCAGAAAACATGTACTGTTTCTTACTGTTTTCTCTTGACAAAATCTCAGATATTCACATAAAAGTTTAACAAAGGTGGATTGTTACTTACCACAAATATAAAGAACATGTAAACATGTGTTGTAGGTCAAATTCAATATTCATGTTCCCAATTCTTTGTGAAATACTGGTCGTTTACACCAGAGGAACATGTTTTTGCACATCCAATAAAGCATAGTTGTATAAACAAACCTCTCACACTGTGTGGCTGTATTATGTGTACTCAATCTGCCAAAAAAATACAATGGATTTGTTTGCAGATTCTAATTGATACGTAAACCTGGTTTCCTGATGGCTTCAATCTTACCATAAAGTATTACTCATTCTTATTTCTCGTGTTTGGTAATCTCAATGATATGCATCAAACTTGACAATGGCATAAACTTTGCCATAAAAAACATAAACAGGTCGCAATCTATTTGTAAAATCCTTTACATTCAAAATTTTACAACCAACCTTAACATGTCAATCAAGCAATTTGTACATACATCAACTTTTCTCGCACCATGCATATCATAGAACTGAAGGATACATTTTCACAGCCCCGGACTTGGTTCCAATTGCCAATAAATTTAGCTTTGGGTCATATGCCAGGGCACTGGGTTTGCTTGGAAATCCATGGTCCACACACTGAAAAATAAGTACAAAAACATTAAACTACACAGCTATTAAAGAAAGTTGAACAATGAACACACACATTTGCTCATACAGTGAATACAGTAACAACAGAAAACACCTTTAAATTTGTTCTATTAAAATATGCAGTAAATGGCAAATGGTTTTGGTAGGTTAGGGAAAATTAAATGCCACATGGTGTACCAATTAAAGGTGCCACAACACAGTCACACCTTGCTCTGCACCCTTCTCAGACTTACAACTGCATCTCAGAAGCTCTTGGCATGTCTTAGCACGAGTCATGGCCAGCAACGAAATGCAGGTCTTTTCATATGTTGGTACAATGCAGCTGATGTGGAAGAACGAAATCAATTGATCTACCTGTCGTAATGAATAAGTCGTTGGTTGCCTCATCAACTCTTGTACAGATACTGGCCCAATCATTCATTAATACCACAAAATGCTGAATGACTGGTACAGAAAATTTAAAATCCCAATCGGACATTTGCATTTAGGCCACGCCCCCTTCAAATAGCGTATTTTAGTACGACTTTTCACACACATTACAAGTTTACGTATTCATAATATGATGAATTATGAATTGTTTCAATTTAAATTGTTTAATTCACCGGACAATTAATAACAAATAATATCATTTTAGATTTACATGGAAAACATACGTTTGTTTCTTTTATAATAACGATCTGTTAACGTAGTGAACGGTCTAATTAATATTCATGAGTTATATTCATGAGTTTGCTCAAGTGTACGCGTTGTAACATTTGGATCGAGACTATTATCCCATATTTGGTTATCACGTGACCTCACGGGAAATGTTTTTTTTAATCTAAAGATTTTTTTAAAAACAAGACAGATAATTTAATCACAAATACAAAAATATCGTTGATAGCAATAGTTATTTGAATACTTTTTTCATCTGTACTTATTTATTGACCATAAAAAAATTGGATATCGATTGTCCGAGAAAGCAAAATGGCGGTCAATCAAGATTCAATATACGACTAGCTACTGAAAACAATAAAATCTGCAAATCCTCATTGTATGTCAACCAAGTGAAAGTCGTTAGCCACGACTTACAAAATGATCGTCCAGACTTTGAGGGTTTGGCAGATCCGCTCGACTAATCTGCATCGGTCGACTGGCTGTCGTCTCGCTTTCGCTTCTTGTCTGAGGTTACGTATCGTAGCATTGTGAGGATAATGAGGTACATCGATGATGCAAGGTATTAATGTACAGTTGTAAACACCTTTCACTCAAATTAACAAGATGTTCTCAGTAATTAATCCTCAATTAATCAGTGTCAACTCAGTTTATTGCCTATTACAGTGATTGACCGATTGGACTATCATGTAGGTACGATGTATTTACAGCAATCAAAACAAACAAAGCTTGTCAGTGTAGTTAATCTTCATTGTGTTGCAACTGCAGACAGAAACTGCTCAGTCCTAACTGTTGATCATGTCCGGTCAAAATTTCAGAATGTCCGGACAATACTTTTTAAAATGTCCGGTAAGCAATATTTTAAAACGGACATTTGAGATTCCCAATCGGACATGTCCGGCGCATATGACGGTTTCCGGACCCCTGGACTGGTATCATGTTCATCACATCCTGTTTGGCTGGTACATCACCAATGAGATTAAAAGCCTCTGTTGCTTCATCAAACACATTCCATGTTTCCCATCCTGTTTTTTTCTTTCCCTTTTCCCGCAAAGAAGATGTATGGTCACAGCCAGTAAAGCTCGAAGTGAACAGGCTTTCTCTGGTCTATGGACTCCAGCATATCTGAATTGTTTGCCAGTTTCAAAAGCTATCCAGGGCCCACTTGCACAAAGCAATCTTAGGGCTACGACTATTGTAAGCCTATGTTAAAGTATGGGAGTTACCATCATCTTAGCGCTAAGATCGCTGTGTGCAAGTGGGCCCACAAGTGAGACACATCTTTTCTGTCAAACAATGCAATGGCCAGGACAATGCAATGGCCAGGGCAATGCCATCAGTATCAACTGCTCCAATCGTAATCCAATCACGACCTTGTCTGGCAGCATTAGACATGTGCAAAAAGAGTCTTCTGTTTGCTTCTTAAACTGAACATGGATGCAGATCATTGACAAAGTCTGATGACCCTTTGGCGTACAGAATCTGTTTACTTGTAAGTACACATTATTTGTTTATCCACACTTTCTAATGAAATAACTTGTTCAGCCAAGAACTTAAACAGTTCTCTGTTGTCCTCATCAATTCTCCAAAATGCTGGACCGTGAAGATCAAGGGTAGAATAGATCTTCAGCAACCCATGCTATGCTTGTCGTAAGAGGGAACTAACGGGACCAGGTGGTCAGACTTGCTTGATGCATGTCATCGATCCCATTTGGATCAATGCTCATGATGCCAATGACTAGATTGTCTGGTCCAGACCTGTTTATTTACAGACCCCCGTCATATATCTGGAATATGGCTGATTGCCGCGTTAAACAACAAACAAACAAAATCAGAAACGCCTCCCATGTGTGAAGAATTTTGCCGTTCGGTTGAACGCAGCATGTGACTTCTGTTCCTTGTTTGCTTCTTGCTGTTGCTTTGAGACTGTACTCATCACAAACAAATGTCAAGTCTGGACACACACTTAAGCTGTTTTTGAACAAATGGAATGAAAACGTCTGTTGAATATATGTTAGGTTCAAAATTCATCCCTGTCCCACTAGATCTTTGCAATTTCACTATTGCTGCCCCATCTAAGAGTAATGCATAATCTCTAGATGGCTATTTGTACTTGTAGAGAGTGTTTCTGTACATGTTGTGAGATCACTTCTATTGCCAGAATGTAGTTTGCCAAACTTTGAGACTGATTGACAGGTTCAAAGTCTGCAAGCTTGCCACTGTGTGCTTTGACAGCCAATTTCTTGTTTGGTTTTAGTAGTGACTTGGATGTCGGCAAGAAAACAGACAAAGTTTGTTCTTTGAGATTGGTTTATAAAGGCTGCTAGTTTTCTGATGGATGTTCCTGTCCAAAGTTGTTCAACTGTGTTGCTGCACATTGTTCCACCTTTTGAATTGTCTATTGTAGTACTTGCAATGATGTCGTTCATATCTAACAGTAACAGCTTCTCTCCAGAGATGGGTTATCCATATCCTCAAATATACACCTCGTCATAAATATCGCATCTCACATTTTAGAGTAAAAGTAGAAATTATAATTTTCGGTTTTTTAAACTACAAGTACATATTTCATATACTCCACCATCTGTGAACATAATATCAAACACACCCTGGCAGACACAGCTAAAATTTGGTTTTAGGCATAAATTAAGCCTTATTTTGACCAATCAGTGAAATGCCCAAGCGTCCAGTGCCTCGGAACCAAAGATGGCAAATTATTGGTATGCACAGACTTGTATGTCATGTCGTGCTATTGGAGCACAACTGAACATTAATCACACTGTCATCAGCAGGCTAATACGTAAGCATACTGCTTCCAGTGAAGTGAAGGATGCACCGAGGACTGGACATCCCAGAAAAACCAATGACAGGGAAGATCGTGCTCTCGTACGCCAAGCCAGACGAAGCCCTAAGTCTACTTGTACACAGCTGCGACATGGATGGCATCCATACAACAGAGTGTCCATCAGCACCATCAGACGACGCCTAAATTCTGCAGGATTGAGAGCAAGACGACCAATCAGACGTCCACTCCTCACAAATCAGCACCGCTATGCCCGTTTAGCCTGGTGCCAAGCACGTGCTCGCTGGAACCTGAGGACATGGAGAAGGATCCACTGGTCCTATGAAAGCAAATTTTTGCTGCATCATACAGACGGGAGGGCACGAGTTTGGAGGCAGAGAGGCACAGCATATGATCATGATGATCAGAGGAACCTTCAAGCTGATGTTCCATTTGGGGGTGGATCCGTCATGGTGTGGGGGTGTTGTTCCTACGATTATTAACCTGACCTCATCACAGTTGCCGGAACACTGAATGGACAGAGGTACCAGAACTTGATCCTGGACGGTGCTGTTGTGCCTCATTTCGATAACCATGCTCTCTTCACACGTCCAGTCTTCATGGACGATTATGCCAGAACACATTGTGCTCGAGCTGTTGTTCAGCATCTCCAACACAACGCCATTGAGACACTACCCTGGCCTGCCAGAAGTCCAGACATTAATCCTATTGAGCATTTATGGGACATTTTGGGACGTAGGGCGAGAGCAAGGGATCCTCTAGTTCAGAACCTTCAGGAAATGACCCATGCATTGCATGATGAGTGGCAGCAGATTACCCCAACAGAGATTCAGACGTCTGATGACCAGCATGAGACGGCTTGTAGAACATGTTATCCATGTGCGAGGCAGTTACACCAGATACTCAGTTAGCCAGTCATTGTGGACCTTACTAGTGTGTTCGACATTAATGAAATGTGAACTGTTGTGTGTCTGTTGTAACGACTCTGGCAGCCATACTTATTTCACGGTGATTTTAGTGAACTTTAGTTTGCTACAATTAAACCCTCAATTAGTGTTCAAATTCGGTCTTGTGTTGTCAATTTTTCTGACTGAATGCTCACATGAGGCCATATAAACAGTTTAATGTGCTTTTCTATGCACCATTTTTATGAGGTTGAAGATCCAGTTTTACTTAGTGAAAAAAAGGGGGTGGTGCGATATTTTTGACGAGGTGTATACATCACAAAGTGATTGGACCTGTCTTTTGTTTGCAAAACACTTCTCCTCTATTCATGATGCCTAGCATCTAGTTCTGATTGCTTTCTCAGTAAATCTTGTGAAGCCTCAAATCACCATCAACATGTGCCATTTCTGGCCCTGACACCATCCGTCTAAGTAGCTGGGAGGAATTCTCTGTTAACCCAAGACATTTCTTTGTGTTGTTTATGTGCTTGATCGATTAGTAACATGAAAAAAATGAGTGTTTCTTTTCACAACACAATTCCCTTTCTTGAATTCCTCTTCCATTTTGAGATGTATGGGAAGATTCAAAATCAGTGGGCATGATTAGACATTCGTTAGATGTCATTAAACAAATTGCTCATCATGAACTTTCACTGAGTGAGGGCCAAACATTGTCAGAGCGTCGGAGCAATGTCAACTTCGCAGTCATATGACTGAACTATCGTCCAATGGAAGACATATCATGTAAACTTCACATTAAAGAATTATTCAATATTATTTACATTAATTTCGGTGAAATCGTGTGAGCTGATCGGCAGATCAAACTAACTCAACTTTATTTACAGCAACCTGATTCAGCTATTGACTCTTTGAAATGAAGCTTAGATGACAGAGAATGGATACGTATATCGCAAATGCATAGCATCAACTCATTATAAGTAATTTGTTTGTCAGTTATATGTCAACATAATGTTTTCGTGTGCGAAATGGCTAGATAACAGTAGTCTTCACGGAGTTTTGTTGAACTGTGTTGAACTATGTCAAATTAATTGAAAACTTCTTGTCTATAAATATTTCAGAGCAGGTTCCAAAGGAAAAGCTGGCTGTAAACACATTTTTAGTAGTGAACTTGAAAAGCTAATTAAAACACATTTAAAATATTTAACTGACAAAAAAGCAGGGGTGGGGGTCATTAAATGAGTAGTATGCAAATTATTTTCGCAAGTGTATCATCTTGTATCGATACAGAAAAAAACATATTCAATTGTATCGTTTCATCACATGAAAACTCACGATGCACCGGAACACCTATGTATTGTTTTACCCCTACTTAAATTATAATTGGCAATAGCAATTAGCTGTACCAAAGTGTTTTTCTTATGAATAACTTCTATAATAATTTTTAGTAAAAGCTGCATCTAAAATAACACTATTCATTATTATGCATGAAACACTTAAGTTTCTGCATTATCTCAACACTGCAATAACTTTCACCGCTGTTTTGCCTTTTCTGCCCTGAAATAATGATGTTGTTGCTTTAAGTGTTTAAGAGGTTGCCTTCTGCGTTAGCAATTTCAGCTGACCTGTCCCTCTTGAGTTGGTTGGTTTGTTGTTTAACGCCGCACTCAGCAATATTCAAGCTATACGACAGCGGTCTATATAATATAATATAATATTTATAGATTAGCTAACTAGGTCATGGTATAGCTGAAAATCAATACAGCAGATAACCCCATTATCACAAATGCGACCTCGCGGTTTTTCTGAGCCTCTGACGGTGTATAAAACTGACTCATTGTTGGTCTCGGTATTGGGTCAAGTTTTTTCCCATAAACGAGGAAGTATTCATGCATGGCAGATTCGACATCCTTAAATGTTTGAATTGAATGTCCTTCCTTACGCAGTTCTTCATGAATAAAGTCTATGATCTTAATGTCCTATTTCTTGCCCATTGTGACTGAGCTTTTTCTAGTTGTTCTAAAGCTTTATTATGTCTTTTCTGCTCCGAACCTCACATACTAGAAAATAAAAAATTACTCCCCGAAAAAGCTAGAGCATTAACAATAGCTCCACCGACCATCATTGCAATTGATGCCATAGTATATGAATATAAAATATTCAAATGTTTAATTAATTACTTCATTATGTCTTCCAGGATAAGCCCTTGTTTGATGAGTATATCCTTCGTTGCCATAGATAATCCAATATCCAGAACCATCATTCCGATATCATATCCATTAAAATCTAGCTTGGGAGGTGTGGCTTTAGTAGTCATTTTAGCTATACGGGCATAGCCAATGGCCAAGCCGGTGACCACCGCTGAATGATACGTTGCGTTTACCAACATTTTACCGTCTGTAACTGGAGTAGTCATGCTTCTTATAGCATTATATGGGGGCTAACCTCTAATTGAACTTGTTGTTGCATTGGGGGTGACGTTTTCTTTTCTCCGGTCTTATAATACAACCATACAGCCGCTATACCAGCAACTCCTACTAGTGCCTATGTTTTAATCAGATTAATATTTGAATTATTTATTAATTTCGCTTTCCTCGCCAGCCCAACCTTTCTTCCTGCGGCTATTTCCAAAGGATTCTTTGTCACTCTGGCTTTTAGTATTTTCTCATTCACATGTTGTGTTTGTGGTGCAATCGCTGGTGGTGGTTCCTCATTCACTCGTTGTTCCTCGTTCACTTGTTGTTTCGTTTTCGCAATCTGTTGTGGTGTCACCTGTTGAGTCTCCATTATTTATTTGAACTTCGTTCTTTATATTATTAAGTGGGCATGTATGTTTAAATTGACAATACCTAGCCGTTATTAAAGCTGTGGTGAACGGAGCTAAGAACATTCCGTATCTATGATAAAACTCACAGCTCACTGCGCTTATAGCGTGTTCGATGAATGGGTCTTTCTCTAGAGATTCGCATAAATACATGCGATGTTCTGCCGGGATAGGGAGAAACGTACCAGCTATGACTGTGTATAGTTGTAATATAGCCGACCCTATCGTTTTAGTCATGGTAGCTCCCAGTCTAGACTCGTAACGCGCGTACAGTTTTTTAATTTCTTCGTCGGTCATGTTATCAATTTTTTCGATGGTATAATTTTCTCCCAAATATTGGGAACATTTTCCACCGGCTACCAAAGCCGCGAGTCTTTCTCTATGTTTATCTAAAGATTTATCAACATGTTGATCAGGCTCAGATTCTTTGAGCATTTGTTCGATGAGTTTGTCGCATTCCATAATGTAATACCTAAGGAGATATTTAAGTCTAACATAATATAATATGGCATATCCAATACAACCCGTAATAATGAACTGTTGCAAAAGAATGATGATTTCGAACCACATTATGTCATAATGTTCAATTTATTGTAATTTTGCTACATTTTGCTATAATTTTGCTATATTTGCTATAATTTTACCATATTTTAGCTATAATTTTGCTACATTTGCCATATTTTTGCCATATTTTTGCTATAATTTTGCTAAGCAATTGCATAAGCAGCTGGTTGATCGGTTTTTAATACGAGTTTACAGTGCTTCATTGCCGCTAACAGTTTTCTGACTTTATCTCGTTCGAGCTTGGTATAAATAACATCATTTTCGCATAAACATTCCTCGAATGAATCTCGATCTTTGCAATGAAAGAGTGCTACCCATTTGGTCTGCTCGCTGAGATCTTTCAGGACAGAGTTGTATTTTTGAGTAAGTACCCAAACGCTATGCTGAGTATGCCATCCGGAGAATGCTAAATACGAAAGCATATCTTTCTTTTTTTGTGAGTTCTTTACTCACGCTGCAGTCGTCTATTACGAAAAGGGTTGATTCTCCTTTGTATTTTTCGTGACAGTCTCGTAAACAGTCTTGTAACCAATCGCCCGGATCGACTCTGTGTACCCCATCGTCATTCATTACCCAATCTCTCGATAGGTATGTTTTATTAACGCTTATAGTCGGGCACAGAATAATAATATGATCGAAAACGTCCCTATGACTTTGTAAAATATCTAGAATAAAAGCTGTTTTTCCACAGCCCGTTTGCCCGCATATGATAGCGCAGTGCGGATCTTTAGGTAAAAGATTATTAATAGATTGCTTGCACGAATCTTCCATTCTGTATATTAAGTTGCGCATCCATAATCACGTACAAATATATGTTTAATTTACCAGCCATTTCCTGGAGCTTCGTTATCTGTATAGTGACACCCTCACTAGCATTTTCTATTCTCCGCCCACTGCCGTGTAGTTGGTCATCGTCCGTTGTTCGCATGTCGAGCCATAGCGCGTACTTCGTGGTGAGGTATTCACCCATCAATACACTCCCGAGAGACAAATCTTTCACGATTGCGATAACTTCCGGGCTTCGTTTTATAGGAGGAAGGTTTTTTTTTATCTCATCCCACTGGTGATATGCTAGCATTCCTTGGCTATATAGTTGATTAGGAACGCCCTCGATAGTCAATTCTACTTTTGTAATCTTGGGATTGTAGAACTTCTCGGTATTTCTTTTAAATGCATCGGAGGGGTCCTCGAACAACATTAAAATACCCTTCAACGACCTCGTGGGGACGTTTAGATTGATATTCCACATCGTATCTTTTTTGTCCCTTCGTGATCTTTCGGTGTCGCAGCACGCGATCGTACAAAATGGCTAAACTTCCGGTATAATGGTTACGAATTTGTCTGGCTTATTAGGGATCCGTTATCATATCGTACTCCAGCGACATATTGTCAATGGAATAGCTAGCATCTTCACCACCGGTTCTGATTACTCTGCCGTAGTCATTAAAAGTGAGTTCGTATTCTAACCTATCGCCTAGGGATGCTTGATAAAAGGGCATGTGGGAATCTAGTAATTCAAAGTCTAGGGGAATATAGAATCGGTTACCTAATGCGTCGGCAACGGCCTTATCTTTTACGACGGTACCATCACCATTTTCAGCGCCCACGCGCAGTCTCAATGTGTTCCGATTACAAATACCTTGGTACTGTAAATTTTCCCGCTCTTTATCCGTTCTCCAGAGATCCATTTTACAATAGTATACATCGCTATCGTCGATACTCCAAACCTCATTACCGCTAATTTTAATGGCAATTTTCTTAACAATAGCACGACCTATGTTCTGAACAGGCTCCCTGTTAACGTCTGTAGAAGTCAAAATAATCGTAAATGCTAGTCGGACAGTTCCCGGAACTAACACGTCGTGTGCGACGAGATTAGGAAAGTGAACCAGAAGCGTTTGATTCTGATCGATGGTACTAGGGTTATAAGTTATAGTTACAGACTGACGAATTGCTTTGACCCCTAATGGATCTCGAAGTCTACGTTGTGGGTTTAACTTGCGTCCGTATTGCGAAGACATTGTTATATTGAAATTATATAACCATATGTTTAATATAAAAATGACTGATTTTGATCTAGATTATTTAGATAACCCGAATCCAATCGAAGAGGTTACTGATGAAACCAGCTTTACGAATCTTAACGATGAAATTTTACAATCAACCGTAAATGATGAACTTTTGAAACCAGCCGTTGATGATTATTACGATACCTTTAAAGATATTAGTCCTATTGTTTGTGAATATTCAAAGTTTACGATAGATAGTAAAGGAATATTGCGACTGCGTAGCGCTCCGGATATTGACCTTATGCATTATCGTACTCTTATTACCCATATGGGCTCAAATATGCAGTGTAATAACTTTTTGATATTTGCACAGTGTGCAATTAGTGATTCTCGAAGCTGATTGGTCAGTGGAACAAAGATCAATTTTCATTGGACAACGGAACTATTTTTTTCTCATCCCATTCATTCACAAATCCACGCCTTTCCCTTCAGATGTTTTACGTGCTACAATCTCACTGATTCGAGATTTTTAAGACAAGACACATAGTTTCATATCAACAACATGATTTCACATTATCATTTTTTTCATTTATTTCATATGATTTTCATTTTACAGTTAAAACCAAAACTACGTCCCCGTTTGTAAACAAACATGTCTGGCCATTTGAGACCTGTCAAAGTAAATGACCTCATTAAAGCGGACGGAGATCTCACTGACATGAAAAGTTATTCGTATAATTCAACCTCTGAACACATTTAATTTCTTTGTTGTCAAAACTGCATATGGCCAGATTGAAGTTCCAAGATTCAGATTGTGATGTTGCCAGAAACTGTTTTTAGGGCGCCAAGATCATCACCACCAAGTCCTGGTTTGTGTCTGTGTTGGAGGGCTTGCTGTTTGATGAATTTTTCGACCACCTGAAAACAAAAACCGGACTTTGTTTAGACAGGTTTGCCTTTGTGAACGATGATGACATCGATAACTGCCAATGAAAATGAAAACACAATGAAAAAGACTAAACTTGACAAGTCGACATGAACTTAGTTAAAAACATACACGAAAAACACGAAAAATATGGCTACTCACACTTTCAACGATGGCATGAGAATATAAACAAATTCATTTTGCAACAACTTTCCGAAAGACATCATAAAGATACACTATTTCGTTCAATTTTGTAACGTTGTGTGAAGAAATAAGAACGTGACACTTTTTCATACAATGTATACGTTTTTCGTAACTGCGACTTCTGCAAAGTACGCGCTGAGCGGTATGCAGGCTGACTGACGTCCGGGCACCATAAGACTATGAGGGTTAATGACACAGGAAACTCAAAGGTGCAACTAAACATTATTATTTGCAAATTTATCATTTCGGCATGCACATCAGACAGTTCAGAATTCGAACTGTCTACTGTGAAGGAGATCAAGGGTAGCATAGATTGTTTCCTTAGCGACATGATTACCAGCATCTGGTTGCGAAATCGATGCACAATCAAAACAAAAATAATTAAAAATACAAGGAAAAGAAAACTTACCCCAGGGAGCTGATTCTGTGTCCGATATTGAACTAAATGTACTCCGTGAATGCGGACAGCTTAGCACCAAGTCTCCAGATACCGTACGTGTTTGTCTATCAACAGGTATTCGACCATTATGAATCACATCAAAATATCAACAAACTCCCGTCATCTGACTGTCCACTCCGCATTTGACAAATCCTCTTGAAATCCCACAAGCACGTTTCCAATCAGTGACACTTGTCTCAAATCACACACGATGTTCATTAAACTTGTTGTCCGGATTAAACTGTAACGCCGTTTCTCGTCATTCCTGGTTTAGGCTGTCTCATATCTGGGTCAAGTCGGGTCATTCATTCCGACACTGTGACAGCAATCGTACTTTTCAAAGTTTACCTTCTTTTCGTAACTTTTCTCTAACAAACAAGACTTCTGTACATTCCGTCTATGTTGTTGTTATAGGTTTTGGCATTTTTGTCAAATAACACTCGTGAAATTAATGTTTTAAGTTCCTCGCTAAAGCTCGGAACTTAAAACATTAATTTCACTCGTGACATATTTTCTGTAATCACTCGTACCTCTTGGGTTATTCTATAAGTAAGCCCCCTAGCCTTGTCTATGATAGCCGCTAAACACGGCATCGGCACTGTTCTTGATGAATTAGGTCTTGTGGACTACTACCGACGAGAAAAACTTCCCGCGAAGACTACTAAGGCTCTTCGGACTGTGCATGATAAACTCGTTAACAACACAGATAATTTGGAAGCTTCCTTGATGGTGGCCTCGGACGGACTCGGAGAAATCTTAGATACCTACTACGATAATTCCTCGTTACAGGTACCATCCTCGGAGTTTAGTATTAGGGAATTACGAGGTCTTGACAAGGCAATGCGAACAATGCGGGGAGAACTCATGAATAATACAGCCAAGATATCCGAAATCGATAAGCATATAGCTTACGAGATAACAGAACTTGAACAGGCGGGCGATGAGTTCAGTAGACGCCGCGTAGCGGAAAGATTGCGTAACTTAGAAGACGAAAGATCGGCCCGCCTCCAAGCAGCTTCCAGTAATAGAAAGGCACTTCGTTCACAAATCAGTCGAATTCGAGAAACTATCGATCAAGTCCTCAACGATGACACTACACTGGCCGATAAAATTAAAACATTGTTCAGAGAACAGGGAATAACTATTGCCAGTATTTTAACCGCATTGGGATTTATTATATTGACTGTGACTCTCGCGTTAACCGGTGGCGGTACAGGTGGTAGCGGCGGATCACCACCTATGTCGGATGGTATAAAAGAGTGGATAAAAAGCATTTAAAAGCATTAGGTTCAGCACTGGGAAAGCTAGCTGAGAAAGCCTCGGCCGCACTTCCCGGTATAATAGGGAGTGTTGTTTCCTGGCTATTGAATTTATTAGCTAAGACCACCACTTGGCTTAGTCAAAACTTGTGGGCACTGATCGTAGCAATCGCAGGGCTGTTGTACGTATCCGCTAAGAACTATTTAACCAAATCAGTTCGATAACCAAATCATGAGTAAGCCAGCCGCGACTCCACCTAATACAAGCGCTGTTTTTTCATCGATATGTTGTTGTTTTTTAGCCACAATATGTGGTGGCACTTGTGGTTGTGCGTCAGTAGATGGTTGTGTGTTAGTAGATGGCTGAGCGATAGTTGGTGTTTGTGGCTTGACTATTCCCTTTTCGCCTGTGATTGTTTGCGTTATTAATTCGACATTCATATCTGAATTTATACCTGGTTTTTGTTGATCGGTAGCGATAACAATTTTATTATTATAACCGATCACTTGACCGATCTTAAGTTCCATATTACTCGGAGACATGTATAATCCCGGCGCATAAACGTAGTCTACTTTGGATTGAGCGTACTGTAATACATCTTGATAACGTTTATAGACGATGGTATGTCAACTGGTGAATTAATGGCGTCCTCCACGTTTGCGACAAACTGTTTTTGCGCATCTAGCGCTGTCCCAGAACCGATAATGGACGTTCGTGTTTGCGATTGTGCACCGAGAATTGCCCATACATGAGTTCTTATCGATTCATTAAATCTTACAACTCCTGGGTTAGTAAAATTATTTTCCGTTTTATCAGTGAGAAGCATTTGCGGTATCGTTCAGTTGTATAAATTTTGTAACAATATAAGCCAAACCACCCTTAAAACTCATACGTTACTCGAAAGTTCCCAGCCATGATTAAGATTATGCAATCTTACAAAAAGATTGTAACAACTTCAATGGATCGAATGGTTGATGAGTTTTTTTAACTAAATCATCGCTGACTTCTTTAACAGTTCTTTGTCTGCTGTACGGAAAACCTAGACCATGGTTTGCTCCTTTAATGCACCAATCTTTACTCGTAGAAACATTAAATTCATTACAAATACGCTCATACGCAGACCTATCATAATTATTATTTGTGGAATTCCACGCTCGATCCTGCGGTAATGGAGCACTAATTTCTTTAAGTATACGTCTAATCTGACAATACACGTGAAATGATATAACAGATTTATTCAGTTCAAATCCTGGGGCATAAAGAGATACGCCACATCCCGTTGTGGCACACCATATGACAAAGTTTAACTGATTCTGCCAAAATTGCATCGGATTGTGAAACCAATCGTGCACCATTTTATCGCTAGTTGCCGTGACCCTGTACTTTTCAAAGATATCAGGGAATTTAACGAAAAACTCAGCACCAGAGGCAGTTACTATAATCGATTGATTAGTAATGTATCTCGATTCCATATTTAAGTTATGATATAGCATCATTGTATATTTAATATGTATGTCACACTCCCGGGAATAACAAATGGTCAGTCTATTCAACTGCTTCATACTATCGATAACTCGGATGGTCAACTCGAAGTCGCTATCTGTGATGTAACATATTACCCGCTATGGACCAATATACATGATATAAGTGCTACGAAAGGAAATAATAAGATACATACAGCTGATGGAGTTAGTTTTGGTGAAATAATTACTATACCTGATGGGTATTACAGTGTATGCTCACTCAATGATGAAATTTTTAAGCCTAATGGACTTAGTCTAACACAAAATGAGTCGAATGGGTTACTGAAATTAGACACTGGAGAAAAGGCGGCAACGATTTTATTGGACTTATCAATTACACTTGGATTTGCACGCTTAATGGGCACAATATACAAGACATCAGGTCAGGGGGTTAATTTGCCCGATTTAGTTCCCTATAAAGAGTTGTGCATCCATCTTGATCAAATAAGCACGACGGATAATATTCAACTAGAGAGTCCTTCAACTCTGCTCAGATCTATTACAGTCAAAGATGAAAAATATAATAGCGGTAGAACGGAATCTTTCTCAACATAACAATATAAAAAATTAAAGCATGGTATTATTTCAGACCTTAAAATTTCTGTTTTAGATGTAAAACATCAACCTGTACATATAGGATACTTAAGTGTAACACTCCATATTATAAATAATGATTGATGCATCAGGCCCTGGAACACTAAGACAATGTAATACAATTGCGCTTTCCGATCTCGGAGACACAGAAGGATTCGGTAAACCCGGTACCGATGGTAAGTTATACGCTTTACACTTACACGATAATGTATAAAAGCGGAAAGAAGTTACATTCACGGGTAATCTAGAAGATTTAAGCGATGTCGACGTTGTAAGTAGACTTCTTAAGAAAAACACTTCGTACAATCTTACTCGCAATGATGATAAAAAAATGGACTATGGTCGAAGCAAACATCGAGTGGCTATCGAATATCGTCATTACCCCACTGTATGCGATGATGGGTAAGGCACATAATTTAACTAAGATAATAAATAGCGGCATCGTACTAGCGGCTTATATCCCTTCAAAACGAAAAAGTGTGTTAGTCTCTCCCCTGCCAGAAAACCCAGGTCATATGTTATATAGTCGTCCAGCAGTAAAAAACGTTAGTTTAAATTTGGTTACTGAATTCAATGAAATTAGAGGAAACTTGAGTGCAATACCTAATCTTTCTACGCTTATTATTGAAGTCTTGTTCGGAGATACACCGGTAGATGCCTTCGAAATATTACCAGGTCTATCGATTAAATGGCTCAAGAAACACGAGCGTCAACGTTGCAGTATTATTCATATCGGAGCATCGCCCGTTGCAACCCCCGAGGGGGTCCAAATTATTAAAAGTGGTAGTATTTATCTTACTAAGATATTCCTGCCGTATAATATACATTTGATAAGGTTGATGTATACTCTCAAAACATTTAAGCAAGACCAATTAAAGACTATTATATGATCGTAATATACACTATGAGTTTATATCCAGCGCTCGATGAAGCATTTGAAAAGATGGAAACTGTTGATGGATTTCGATTACATCAAATAAGCGACATAAAACATCGAATAGAGAAGGATAGGGAGTTGAGACTTGGATTGTATAAAAAGTATCGCAGAGCCGTGAATGCTCTGGACGGAGTTGACACCGCGCTTGTAGCAGCTGGCATGGGACTCGGTGTAGCCGGTGTTGGTTTATTATCAACAATAATCGTCGCGCCTATCATGCTCGGCATGGAAATAGCTGCTGGAGTCTCGGGACTGGCAGGAATAGCGATAAAATTCATTTCTCGTAGGTTGCAAAAGAAAGCATTAAAGCACGATAGTATTCGGATACTCGCCGAAGCAAAGTTGAACAGCATTGAGGATCATATTTCGACAGCAATGGTCGATTGTAAGATATCCGAGGATGAGTTTCGTTTAGTGCTGTCGGAATTCACCAAATACAACGCAATGAAGCAGGAGATTCGATCAAAATCTCATAAGACCAGTGGTATTAGCAAAGACGAGAAAAAAAAGTTCATAGAACAGGGGAGGCAACAAGCGCGTCAATTATTCCGTGCCAAAACCAAAGAACTGGTTGGAGATTAAAAATAGATTGCTTACTATCGTTAGATCACATTTAGACAAATGCTTACATAAATATATATAATAATGGAGACAACAATCGAAAAAGCTATTAAATGGAGAGAATTACCACAAGGTTTTTATTATATCAGTGATGTCAAACCAACCAAATACGGTTATCAATTGTTTCTTATCAATTTACAAGAAGAGTGTAATTATATAGTCTGGTCTCCTAGTAAAATGAACAAAGAACTTAATAAAAATGTTGAATATCGCTTTATTGATAAAAATAATAAAGAATATTTTTATTACCATTTAGGCTTATCTAAAGCAATGATTGGCCCCAGGTATTGTGAGCTAGAGCCAATTTAACTTAATCTTATGACTATCGTTGAATCGCATGATCATTTACACATAAAAAATTCCCCCCTGTAGTAGCAGTATAGGTATATAAATCTGTCTCCAGTGGAGTTGCAGCAGAACCCCCATTACCTATACTACTTCCATATATATTGCGAAATCCATAGTACATAATGTTAAGGGTAAACACAAACAATTCGAATTTGGGGACCATTGCAGACAACAAATTGATTAAAACATTTTGTATTTATTGTAATGAATATAAAAATAGTGCGATACCAGAGAAAATAGAAAATGTAATCTGTATAACTGAAGTGGTGCACATGATCAAGTGGCATGTTTCGACGATGGCGATAACTGGCACAGTTGCTCTACAGGAAACTTCTACATCCACTGCTTTGACTCCCTATTGTCGCGTTATAACAAATCTACTGAAGCTTTTTCCACAGACTGAACTAAGCGCATAAGCTCATAGTTTCACAAAGATCAAAGTTATGGCCACAGTCAACTTTGTACATGAAATACTTCAGAAATAACATTAATAAAATGGTAAGAACTGATCGGTGACCAGCATACATTTTTCAGACCATGTCACAACAGTGTTGCACTCAGCTGTGTACAAGTGACCTGTGAAGATCCAGGGTAGAACTGCTCTTCAGCAACCCATTCTTGCCATAAAAGGCAACTATGCTTGTCATAAGTCGCAACTAACAGGTAGGGTGGTCATACTCGCTGACTTGGTTGATGCATGTCATCCTATCCCCATTGTGTGGATCGATGCTCATGAAGTCTATCACTGGACTGTCTGGTTCAGACTCCATTATTTACAGACTGCCGTCATATAGCTGGAATATTGCTGAGTGCTGTGTTAAACAACAAACAAACCGTGTACAAGCAGGCAGAAGACCAGGCACAGTGAGGGTTAAGATAATGTCAGTTGATCAGATTTGATAATAACAAAGACTAGCACAGCTGAGAACTGCCAAGCCTTACAGCAAATTGAAGTTGTGAAATTGACCATTTTGCGTCTGTTGCCTTCAATTTGCTTGTAGTGCCTGCCATTGCCGAAACATTTTCAGTTGGGAATAGTCTTACCAAGAAGTGAATCACATCAGTCGAAAGTTCATGTACAAAGTTGCCTCATAACAATTTTTAGAACAATACATGTATCTCAATGTAAGGTGAATTCAGTGCTTTCAATAAGTGCACTATTTAACAACATTGCTTGGTTATTGTGTGTGTATTTGCATCTCACGCCACACTTGGTCTTATTATTATGTGCTCAAAACATGATTTCGGAATACAGATTATGCAACCCATTAACAATACACACATTCATCAGGAAAGTCATTATTGCCAGATAATTTCCATTTAATATTTACTATTTCCATAAATTCGAAGTATCATCTGCCAAGTTCTTGATGTGTTGACAACAGATCATATGACTATTATACCACTTGTTTGGGTGAATATTAATGGGAACACCTACAAGGGTTAGCATGGTCTCATGCAAGGTTAATTTGATCGTGACAAATAGTACAAATCTTGATTTGGGGATTCCATAGCATGTATTTAAGATAAAGTTTTTATTTTTGCTTAGGTAGTATTGTTCTTACACCACAGAAAATGAACACTCCTTATTAAACTATTTCCCTACAATACAGAAAAACTGTACATTACTAGAGTTTAACTTTGAAATATGTTAATTTCTTATCTTTATGAAACATGAACATTCATAAAATATCTATAAGCAATGAGTATGATGAGGACAAACTCTCATTGGGATCAAAGTAAAATATTTACGCTCACCACTATTTAAATCACAGTACTATGATTACACTTGCAAATTTGCCAATTAACATGACTAAAGACGGTGACGGAAGAACCTAAAGAATGTATCAATTAACTCGATACTGCATCTGAAAAGTCTAATTTCATATAAAAATTCACAGGCAAGTGAAACTAAAATGTTTCAAATGAATAAATGTGGTGTGAGTAGTATGTTGATGTACTGTTGTCAATTTGACAAGTAGCTTGATTTTCAGGTTGGAGGGGACATGAGTGATTAGCTTTGTGCTGATGAATCAAGGAATTACAAAGTTTAATCAATTAAATATAGTCTGGTGGTTAGGACTACACGGCATTACCCGTATACCACAATGCGCTTTTCAAAAGATATGTATTGCAATGTTTTTTGTGTACTTGTATATTTGGTGATAAAATTATACAACAGTTTTTGTTATTTATCATTTCCCTTTGAAATTGACAAAACAGTGGAAATGTGGTAGTGATTTTTACCTCATGATATCTGCCCTGTGTACCCATCCAGGACTACAAAATGAGTGACCATGCTAGCTCTGACATCTTAATATTTACTGTTCTCCTTATGGTTCTGATTATCCGACCTACCCTATAAAATGCTTCCGACCCTAATGTTTCTCTTCACTATTAATTAACTTTACATTTGCTCCATAGATTTTTCAGTTACCAGTTTCCTAATTGCAATGACACTATCGTTACTCGTATTTATCATCTGTGTCCATGAACATTCAATAGCTCCATGCAGTGGTGCAAGAATTCGGTTACGCTAAATTATCATACTGTGTGCAGCATATCAAGAACACAAACTTCGGACCTATCGACTGTTACTTTACATGCCAAAGTACTTTACTTTGTGAGGGAAAACAATGATGAAAGTAACGTTAAAACTATTAAACAATAATGGTAATGGTGGATGCAATTCTGAACCAATTAACGCAAATGGAAACATGGAGAAACGTCCACAACGGCGACATTCAAAAGTAAATCAAAATCGGTTCTCTTGAAAATCATGCAAATATATAATAAACATGATAAAGAATGGCAAAAAATATCAAATTAAAAAATAAAAAAGAATTGTTCTGTAAATTGAAGCTTCAAGACAATACAAATGGAGGCATTTACATGTCACCCTTGAAATGAGCATTTTTGTTTTATAAATATATCATAATTTCCCAGAAGACATAGGGCGTCGTGAAATGATACATTGCCTAATTATAGAATGACAAAGAGCATATACTATGAATCTTCTCTTAGTCATGTTTCCCTATACCCTTTTTTTACATGTCAATTGTTATTTCTAAATCAGACACTAGCACTAGCAGTACATTCACTTGGATTAACAAACGTTAAAGGAACAATCTTTGTTTATGAATTTGTGGATACATTTTCATGGGGGTGGGGGAATGTTTCACCTGTACATTGAAGTTATCAAAATAAAATATAGTTTAATTCTAATTAAGGTTCCACTCAAAGAATTGCTTTATATTGCCTCTGACATTATGTGCAGATGAAAAGCGCACTCACATATTTCGTAATTGATACTGTTCACATTCTTGTGCCTCTCTTTTGGTGACATTGTAGAGTAAACACCTCACACACTCATTTGTTAGAAGATAGGCCTATACATTCCTGGAATAATGTGAAATGACTACCGTAATTACTTTGTAACCATTGAAATTATATTATGTTACCAGCCATCGCAAGGTGGTCGCAGGATCCGATCTTCACTGTTGGACCCCTCACATCTGTCAGTAAAAAACTGTTGGCACATAAGCCAACTAGATTCGAATCGGCTAGCTTTCTCAGTCGGCTATTTCTAGGATGCCGGAAGTGTTTAGGCCTACACGTAAGAATTGACATGTCGTATGACAAAAGTGAAAGCATAATTAGATCTATCAGTGTCACAGTCAATGTATATTTATTCCGTTGATACACTGACAGGTATTTCACGTCAACGAAAGCCTAGTTTTAGTGCACACATGGAGGAAATATCGCCAAAACGTTTGCCGACACACATGATTACGCTGCCAGCCACCTGGACATGCGTCTACGTCTAGACCGCGGAATGTTTTGAATGAGTCATCTGTCGTAAAATCCAACATGGCTGCACAGCTTTGACAAATCATACAAATAAATATGCAATGAAATTGATTGCCATACCTTCCTATAATCAAATAGTTCTTTCTTTAATCTTTCTCTCCCTTCGCCCTCCTTAGGAGGATGCTTCTTGAAAAACTTGAACATTAGCCCTGAATCCCCGTCCTGTAAACATAAAACACGGTGATTATAAACCGGTGAACAGGAAACAACAGCGTGGAAGTTGCAAGCACATGCTTCTCGGTTTGTTATTGGTGGCACACGCACAACTGCATAAACCTACTCACTCTTTCACCGGTAAGATTTTGCCAATACTAGTATCCTTGCTGCGATTCCGACGCTACCCTCTTGTCAAATCGTACAGACAGGGTAAAATTTTCAAACCCAGCGTGTTCAGAGCTTTGGGGTTTGTTTATGTATTCTTGCGCTTCGCGGGTGACACGTACGTTTGCTCGAGTTTAAAAATATCAGCAGATTCGCGACATGTTCTCTTCAGTAATTAACATACATGAATAAGGCTCCCCGAGTGCATAAATTCAATCATTATTCAAACTCTGAACATTCTGTCCAATGTCGCACTATTTTGTGTTTGTAATTGCACCTTCCTTTCGGGTGTGCTAAAGCTGCTAAGGAGGGAACACACCTTGTTTCCTGTTCATAAACTTGTTTTACAGTATTTTGCAGCTAGAACTTTAACCTGATATAAACAAAAACATAGCACGTCATACGATTCAGTTCCTAAGTCAGGTGACAGAACGTAACGTCAATCTTGATTGCAGGTGAGACCATAAAATACTTATTTATTTTATGGTGTAGAATTGTAAGACTTAGAACTACTTGTACTAGTTTTGACTGAAAGACATATTGCGAAAGTAGGAATAAATATTTAAAAAATTGATATGCGTAGACATAGGCAAGGCAAACTGAAAAAAGTCTATTAACAACGTTTACAGTTTGTCTTGTCTATGTCTACGCATACCAAATTTGTATTTCCGACAGCAATTTTTATATTTATTCCTACTTTCGCAATATTTCTTCCTGCGTTCTGGAATTTTCTTTGCAAATATTTTGATAAGTAATTTGAAACCGGGGTTTTCCCTAGCATTTGGTCATGTTCTATAATAATTCCCCTGCATAAAAAAGAGAGACAGGAGTGACCCTAAAGAGGTATTTCATTAATGAGCATTTAAGCTATGGACTTGTCGAAAAGCTGGTTTACAGAGGAAAATGCCTACTAGTCTTAAATCAATGTAATATAATGTGAGATCATGTGTTCGTTGTGGGGATGGTGTAACTGGTTTCTTTGATTGTCCCTTGGGCCTAAGACAATGCTGTAGTTTGGGTCCGCTATCTTATTTTCATTTTCGTTAATGAATTATGTTATGAAATAGCTTCCATTGGTAAACATGGTATCTAAATGTTTCCAGATTTGATAGATTACTTAGACGATGTCATTTTAGTGTCAGATACTGTTGTTAGTCTACAATGACAATTAAATATTTTAAGTACATTCACGAAAGAATGGAAATTATCAGTAAATTTGGAAAAAAAACTATAAAGTTGTCATTCGATGGCCAGTTAGTCAAGTCAAGTTAGTCAATTAGGATAGTTCACGTTATGAATATTACAAAACTGTCAAGACTTTACTTCGACCAAAAATATATTTATCAGTACTCACTGCGTAAAAATATAAGAAAACATTAAATTTCGACTTGGTTTACTAGACCTATTTGTACATGAAGGAAGAAAACTGTCCATTGAAAAATTGAAAAGAATTTGTCTATTGTGTAATGCAGAGACAGAAAATGAAATTCATTTTGTGTTTGTCTGTCCATTTTACAATTATCTTCGAAAGAAAAGTATCAACGATTATTTAATAGCAATGTCACCGATAAACGCTTTTGTAGTTATTCTGACGACAAAACACGAATCTGTAGTATATTAAATCTATATCCACGTATATTTAAAAAAATGCATCATCCAAAAGAACTGAATTAATCAAACAACGTGTATAGTCCAACGTGTAACATGTATGATTGTATTTACATGCGTTGCTCTCTCTTGTCCATTTTTTACATAACTACCTCCCACACCAAGTGGTCCAGTGGATAAAGCTTCTGCTCAGAGAGCTAATGATCGATGGGTCGACCCTCGGCCGCATCATACCAAAGAAGTTAAAAGATGGAACTTGTTACCATGGCTGGCACCCGGCACGTGCATGTTCGTCGCTATATGAGTGCAATAATCTTGAACGCGACCTTAAACCCCATTCCACCTCACCACAAGCTTGTGATGATCTCATTGAAGGACAAGTCTAGGGAACGGATATCAATACTTAATCACAGAAAACGTCACCAAAACGAAGACATCGGCAACTGGGGTTAAACTAGTTTTTGTCGCGGTGGGCAATTTCAACACTCAGGCCTGCGCCTTGCCTACCCACTTCCACCTCGGATTTTCATAAACACATTACGGGACTTTTCTGTCTGCTCGTTCGTATGATTAGCGTGTCCACACCCTTTGCTAAGAATTAGTGAAAACGCAGAAGATGTCTTAAGTTGTCTACTCGTGAGATTACTCCCTGAAAGAGTGTGTGAAACGCTATTTGATTTATGAATTGTGATTGTTTTGTTTGTTTATTTGTTTTTTTAATGCCGCACTGAGCAATATCCAAGCTATATGACGGCGGTCTGTAAATAATCGAGTATGGACCAGACAATCCAGTGATTGATATCATGAGCATCAATCCACGCATTTGGGATACGATGACATGCATCAACCAAGTTAGCCTTATCACCCGATCCCCAAAGCCAAATGTTTTGTGTTTAATGGTGCAGATGAAATGGATGCCCTCAAAGTTTGACTTGTACTATGTTCCCATGTGTATTTGAGGTGAACAATTGACTTGCCTTTGCATGTGATTGTGACGGGTGACACCGGTGAGGTAGGATAGGCTCACAGTTTCGCAAACACCTGGTATCATCACTGTTTGCTAGTGACTAATGGACAAAGGCTTATGTTCCTATTTATTTTAGGTTAATTATTCATTATCATACATTATATCCAATATAAAGGGAGGGATTCGTGAAATTTGAATGGTATGATCAGTCTCTAGAAGATAGATGAGCTTTGAAAAATAACAGTGGCCGGTAATGGAACGGTTTCTGAACCAAAAACTAACACCCCAACACACCCGAGCGATTTCACGTGAACCATGCAATTCCTAGTGCACGTAGGTAGGGGGTAATTCTTGATTTTGCCACTTCAGTGACACTCTGACAAATCTCTATGAGCTATCAGCACTCCACTCTTGCTTTAATGCAGTATGTGTGATTAGATTTGGAATGCGTCGTCTGCAACACCATGAACGCTGTATTTAGGGATATTGGCATGCTTCAAAATGCATGGGAGCCAATATGTTCAATGTGTCTCAGTCTGATTTGCAGTCTTTGGAACAGATTTTACAAAATGTTTATGATCGTCCCACACAAGGTCAACAGCACAGTTCCAGGATCGATTAATCAGATACCAGGCTTTAAGAAATAGAGCCCAAATAATTAAAATCGCTGTTCACTTCCGAGTTTAAGTTACTGGCCAGGCGATTAGAAAGTTGCATACAGCTAATGATGTGATGTACCACCGTCTACAAATCGACAGATTCTAGCCAGCCGCCAATGGTGTTTGGAGCGTTAAATATGGGGGTTTAGTCGATGGTCTCTTGTTTTTTCAGATGAGTCCAGATTTACTCATTACACATGACATAGTGCATAGGCGTGGACGTGACCAAGGCAACATAACAGATTTGTGGGTGGGTTTGTAATGATATGATATGATAACCAACAGCGTAGGTATCGTAACTGACTACCCCCATCAACAGAATATATACTGAACCAAATTAAAAACTTCACAATCCTAATTTTTTTCCATTTTGACCAGTTATCATTGTGGGCCCTTATTGTGTATTTAAACAGTAATGGCCACGTATTTTCTTCAGATAACACCCGTTTTTGTGCACGTGAATCGATCAAAATCACGTGCACAGCACTATAGTTGCAAAAGTGGTTTTTCACGTGCAACTGGTCACGTGGCCATAATACCGCACGTGTTTTCAGCCATACATGTCAGCAGTCATTAACAAATAAAGAAAAAAGCACAAGAAAACAAAAGTCTTTACGGCCATTTGTCATGCCACGCCTTTCAAATGTGCAACGTGAACGTGCCATCGGCATGTTGCAGACGGGAACGTCCGCAGCTGAAGTCGCAAGGACGATGGGCTGTAGTCGACGGACTGTTTATGATTTACAGACGCGTCTACAGCAAACGGGTACCACCGCTGATCGCCCTCGGCCAGGTCGACCACGTGTGACGTCACATGCAGAGGATCGTCAGATTGTCTTACGTCACCTCCGTAACCGATTTTTTGACGGCTACATCAACCAGAAATGAGGTGAGGTGAAATTGGGTTTAACGTCGCGTCCAAGATTATTGCACTTATATAGCGACGTGCATGCACGTGTATGTGTGTGTGTGGCTGCTTGTACTAGTCCGGACTGATGCCGATTTATAGTGCTAGCTCACTGAGATACCATGCCGCAGTTTAACATGAATACCCCACTCAGACACAGTATACTGACTCCGAGCCGACCAGTCCTTGTTTTAGCCCCTTAATGCCGAGCGCCAGACAGGGTAACAACAAGTACAATCTTTTAACGTCTTTTTGTATGACGCGGCCCGGGATCGAACCCTGGACCTTCCGCTCTCCGGGCGGACGCTCTACCACAAGACCACGGAGGCGGTCCAACCAGAAATGAACTGTTTAGGGGTAGACTGAGTGCGCAAACTGTTCGAAACCGTCTGAGAACTGATCACCTTCAAGCACGACGGCCATACTGCGGGCCGATTCTGACTCAATTACACAGACGTCAACGTCAATTGTGGGCACAGCGACACTTACGATGGACTCGGAGGAATTGGAATCAAGTCGTCTTCAGTGATGAATCCCGATTTAATCTTAGATTTGCTGATGGTAGGGCGGGGGTGTGGAGGCGCCGTCATGAACGTTACGCCCAGTGTTGTGTACAGGAAGTTGACAGATTTGGAGGCGGAAGTGTCATGGTGTGGGGTGCTTTCTGTGGCAATCCACGTTCCAGGCTTCTTGTCATCCGTGGCAACCTCAACGCTGCTGCTTTCCGCGACCAGGTACTTGCACCAGAACTTCTGCCTTTTATGGCAGCACATGGACCTGGTTTGATCTTCCAACACGATCAATGCCAGACCCCACACATCAATTTTGACAAGGAATTTCCTTCAGAATGCGGGAGTCAACGTCATGGACTGGCCGTCAAGGTCTCCCGACCTCAATCCCATCGAACACGTCTGGGATGCTCTTGGCAGAAGTCTGCGCACTCTCCAGAACCAACCACAGAATTTGCAAGATCTTGGCACCATTTTGCAGCAACAATGGCGTCGTCCTCCCAATCATGTGTTCACAAGCATCACAAGGTCCATGCGGAGGCGTTGTGTGGCAGTTGTCAACGCACATGGTGGCCATACACGCTACTGAACTTGTGTGCCATCAGATTCTCGTGCTTGGGACTTATGATTTAAACTGTTGATCTTATTACCGAATACCGTAGGTGCTTGGAACAAATTATGGTTACCACCGTTAATTAAAATCCTTCTTTGGACATTAATGATTAAAAATTACCTTCTCTGATACATTTGTCCGTTATATATTATATACTAGCCACATAAAGAAACTCTGCACGGAGAAAATATATTCTGGATACAATACAGTTGCGTGCATAACGTTCTCCCAAACGCCGGTAGACACGTTGGCGCCCGTCACTGTGGGAAATGTTGAACCTCGATTCATCTGTAAAGACAACATTTCTCCACCATATTCGAGGTTGGCGAACATGATTTCGACACCATCTTAGACAGTTGACTCGATGACGGTGTGTCAGGATGGGACGTACGGCAGGGCGTCGTGGTCGAATCCCGTACTGACGTAAACGATTCCTGACAGTGTTTGGATGGATACGGCGCAGTCCAGGAATTGTCTGGGACGTCGTTACTGCCGTTTGGAACCTGTGTCGGAGATGTGTAACTTGAATCCATCTGTCCTGTCTTGGCGTCGTTACTCGGGGACGTCCTGAACGTGGGTGGTCGGTAACGTCATTTGTGTTCTGATAACGCCTCACCAATGCCGATATCGTGTTACGATGGCATTGGAAATGTGTTGCCACCTGTTGTTGCCTCATTCCCGCTCGGATCATTCCAATGGCTTCATGACGCTGTGCAGCTGTCAATCTTGGCATGATTTGCTTGTGATATGCTTGTGTCTGCGCCTGAGAAGTTTTGAATTTTTGAATGACCACAGATCATGCTTTCCAAAGTGACAGCGAATTTTGAGTTGCACATGCTGTGTACAGCTGCACAGGATGCACGTGCAGTATCACATTGCACGTCCATAGGCCCCCATCAATGACGTCATATCGCATGGCACGTGCATGAGCGTTTGAATGTCTCCAATAATTGCTGTGTTCAAACCTATCTTTCATATATGGACGGTGTGCCCTTATATCTATATTTTCTCCGTGCACAGTTTCTTTATGTGGCTAGTATATATGAGATTACTTTTAAAAATGTGAAGTTTTTAATTTGACTCAGTATATATTATGTGATAATAAAATATATATACATGATAGAAATAGAACTAAAACATACCTTTCACTCACCATCTTACTTACGGAATGGTGCTTTAACTGTGTGTTACCAAGTTACCTATTCTATTGACTAGCTTACCATACAGAAAGCACATAGATAAGGGTACATACCTGTAAAAGGATATAAATGGCATCAATAAGAATTGATGTTTAGTCGGGGGAGCAAGAAGGTCTTCCCTCGGCTATGGCTAAGGTGCATTTCTGGATCAAAGCAAATGGAATTGTTTATGCTTAACAATGTGTTTTTTAATTTTTTTACCACTATAGTATCGATAGTGTAGCGCACATCAATGTCAGCTTCTGATATTTTGACCTAACTGTACATCAATGAAGTGGACAATTGTGACATATGTACCGGGTCGCGATTGTATCAACTTTTGGATGACTGCCGTGAAAGGCCCAAGATCATAAGAGGTCAAATTAGGAAACATGACTCAAATGTACTGAAATAACGGATTACTTAATGAGAAAAAGCATTTTTCAATCACTTATGACTGACTCTCAAATAATTAACTCAATACTTGTCATATGTCATAGCTGTGTCATTTGCCAAGCTTCATTTGAAGGTAATTCAGTTATAAAATGACTTCATCCAACAAATAAAGAAATATCTAGGTACACAATGATTAGGTAACCCCTATATGACCCCCCTTTCATAATGAACGAACAGAGGCATGCAGTCATGGGTACGATGTGCACAAGATGACTGACAACCTGGATGTCGTGTGACACGTTGACACATCGTTGCACACCATTATCGGAGAGCACAACAACATTTGCCACTGAGGATTGCAACAACTGAATGCACGTATGCCCTTTCAGAGTCAAAGACGTCGTCTGACGACCGAAAAAAACTAGGTAGATGCATAGGCATGCTTGAAACTGGATCAACACAACGTCATGTCTTTGGTGTCGGCCAAAGTATGATCAGCAGGGCATGGAATCGACACCAGACATTTGGATCAGTCACCCAGTGACTTGTAGGTGGTCGACAGCGTTCCAAAACACAGCAGGAAGACAACCTTCTCCTGACTGAAGCAAGACGTCATCACTTCTTGAATGTCATCACACTTAGAAATGACCCGAAGAACGCCAGTGGCGTCAATGTTACTACTCTGACAATGCGTCTCCGAGGCTGGTCTCTGGTAACGGAGGGCATGCATTCGCATCTCACTTACACGACATCACAGGCAGGCACATTGGATTGAACTGAAGATCACGACATCACAGGCAGGCACATTGGATTGAACTGGAGATCACGACATCACAGGCAGGCACATTGGATTGAACTGGAGATCACGACATCACAGGCAGGCACATTGGATTGAACTGAAGATCACGACATCACAGGCGGGCACATTGTATTGAACTGAAGATCACGACATCACAGGCAGGCACATTGAATTGAACTGAAGATCACGACATCACAGGCAGGCACATTTGATTGAACTGAAGATCACGACATCTCAGGCGGGCACATTGGATTGAACTGAAGATCACGACATCACAGACAGGCACATTGGATTGAACTGAAGATCACGACATCACAGGCAGGCACATTTGATTGAACTGAAGATCACGACATCTCAGGCAGGCACATTGGATTGAACTGAAGATCACGACATCACAGACAGGCACATTGGATTGAACTGAAGATCACGACATCACAGGCGGGCACATTGGATTGAACTGAAGATCACGACATCTCAGGCGAGCACATTGGATTGAACTGAAGATCATGACATCACAGGCAGGCACATTGGATTGGACTGAAGATCACGACATCACAGACAGGCACATTGGATTGGACTGAAGATCACGACATCACAGGCAGGCACATTGGATTGAACTGAAGATCACGACATCACAGACAGGCACATTGGATTGAACTGAAGATCACGACATCACAGGCAGGCACATTGGATTGGACTGAAGATCACGACATCACAGACAGGCACATTGGAGTGGACTGAAGATCACGACATCACAGGCAGGCACATTAGATTGGATAGAAGATCACGACATCTCAGGCGGGCACATTGGATTTGACTGAAGATCACGACATCACAGGCGGGCACATTTGATTGAACTGAAGATCACGACATCAAAGACAGGCACATTGGATTGAACTGAAGATCACGACATCACAGGCAGGCACATTGGATTGGACTGAAGATCACGACATCTCAGGCAGGCACATTGGATTGAACTGAAGATCACGACATCACAGGCAGGCACATTGGATTGAACTGAAGATCACGACATCACAGACAGGCACATTGGATTGAACTGAAGATCACGACATCACAGGCAGGCACATTGGATTGGACTGAAGATCACGACATCTCAGGCAGGCACATTGGATTGGACTGAAGATCACGACATCTCAGGCAGGCACATTGGATTGAACTGAAGATCACGACATCACAGGCAGGCACATTGGATTGAACTGAAGATCATGACATCACAGGCAGGCACATTGGATTGAACTGAAGATCAAGACATCACAGACAGGCACATTGGATCGAACTGAAGATCACGACATCACAGGCGGGCACATTGGATCAAAATGAAGATCAAGACATCTCAGGCAGGCACATTGTATTGAACTGAAGATCACGACATCTCAGGCAGGCATATTGAATTGGACTGAAGATCACGACATCACAGGTGGGCACATTGGATTGAACTGAAGATCAAGACATCTCAGGCGGGCACATTGGATTGAACTGAAGATCACGACATCACAGGCAGGCACATTGGATTGAACTGAAGATCACGACATCTCAGGCAGGCACATTGGATTGAACTGAAGAACACGACATCACAGCAGGCACATTGGATTGAACTGAAGATCCCGACATCACAGACAGGCACATTGGAGTGGACTGAAGATCACGACATCACAGGCAGGCACATTAGATTGGATAGAAGATCACGACATCTCAGGCGGGCACATTGGATTTGACTGAAGATCACGACATCACAGGCGGGCACATTGGATTGAACTGAAGATCACGACATCACAGACAGGCACATTGGATTGAACTGAAGATCACGACATCACAGGCAGGCACATTGGATTGGACTGAAGATCACGACATCTCAGGCAGGCACATTGGATTGAACTGAAGATCACGACATCACAGACGGGCACATTGGATTGGATTGAAGATCATGACATCTCAGGCAGGCACATTAGATTGGATTGAAGATCACGACATCTCAGGCGGGCACATTGGATTTGACTGAAGATCACGACATCACAGGCGGGCACATTGGATTGAACTGAAGATCACAACATCACAGACAGGCACATTGGATTGAACTGAAGATCACGACATCACAGGCAGGCACATTGGATTGGATTGAAGATCACGACATCTCAGGCAGGCACATTGGATTGGACTGAAGATCAAGACATCACAGACAGGCACATTGAATTGAACTGAAGATCACGACATCACAGACAGGCACATTGGATTGGACTGAAGATTACGACATCTCAGGCGGGCACATTGGATTGGACTGAAGATCACGACATCACAGACAGGCACATTGAATTGAACTGAAGATCACGACATCACAGACAGGCACATTGGATTGGACTGAAGATCAGGACATCTCAGGCGGGCACATTGGATTGAACTGAAGATCACAACATCACAGGCAGGCACATTGGATTGAACTGAAGATCACGACATCTCAGGCGGGCACATTGGACTGAACTGAAGATCACGACATCACAGGCAGGCACATTGGATTGAACTGAAGATCACGACATCACAGGCAGGCACATTGGATTGAACTGAAGATCACGACATCACAGACAGGCACATTGGATTGAACTGAAGATCACGACATCTCAGGCAGGCACATTGGATTGAACTGAAGATCACAGTCCATCCTTACCTGTTAAATCTCGGGACCGGGTACTGTCTCGGTGTAAACACGATGCGGATTGATCACCAACCGATCAAATTGACATGTGCCCTTCACTTCCGGGTCCGTTGCTATGTAAAACACGATGTCCTAAGGTCTTGCGATATCCAAGTTTAAGATTGACTTTGACTTAAGACGACGTTAAATGCTTCCGTGAAACGGTCGTAAGGAGATCTTTAAGATGGTCGTAAATGGTGTCGTCGAGGTCGTAGCGCTAAGAGTCTTTCGTGAAACGGCTCCCAGTACTTTGCACTGATGAATCGAGACAGTCTTTATCTCACAGATCCTGGTGCCCGAGTGTGGCGCAGACAAGGAGAAAGATTTCAGGATTCCTACGTAGCCGAACATGAGCGCCGTATTTTAATAATGATGAATCCCTCAATAGAATTCGACCTCGGCAATCTCGGACAATTCCATTTTATGAACAGGTGGGTTAAGTTTGGTATTTCCCGCATATTCTCACAAAATCCTCACGTCGATTAGCTGTACCTTTACCCCCAATACCTTTTGTCGCGTCTCTCTCTGCGATTGTTCCGCCACTGCGTTTTTCTGCATTGCCCATCTAAATCTATGGGGAACAACTCACCAGACAATTCCCTCTCAACAATAACGATCGCCAAGTTGCGAGCGCATGTTCGTAGGTCCAGAAATGACGTCATGATAGAACAATGTTTTATCGTTAAATAAATTACGCTTGTTCTTCATTGTCCTTTGCAATGGATCGCGTATCTAACTTAAACTGAACAACAAAAGTTCCCGTGACATTGAATAAGATTTAATGCAAAATTATGTTTTTTACCAAATCTGAAACTATTTTGGTTTGCAACAGATAAAAGACTCATGTAAGTGTTCAAATGGTTTATTTTGCCATACTGACTTCAGAAAATGCGTGATTTCATAAAAAAAACATGAACATGCCAAAATATCAATTTACAAATCAATAGCGTGTGTGTCCACCTCTGTTTGCGATGCAAGCAACACATCTTCGTCTCATGGAATGTACCGGGCCTCGCACAGTGTCCTGTGGGATATCTGTACATATCTGCCATGTGACTTCCATTGACTTGGAATAAGCGTGCGGCTTTTTGCTTTGAAACGAGGTATAAGGGATTTCAGACATCCATTTGCAGCCTGATTTGCTCGTGGTGGGGTATAAGAGATTTATTTCCCCTTCGAGAAATTTATTTCCCTCCAAGGCGAGTTACACAGTATCTTATCAAGATCACGTTGAACAATCAGATCTCATCATTCTTACATGGAGGTATGATTAGTGTCCTTATACCCTCTGTGACGAGGCCCTTGGCGCAGGGTCCTGCCAGGTGAAACATAGTAAGACGGAGATTTGCGAGTCTTGTGATGCTTGTTTATGACCTCTCTTTTGTCATGAGTGTTTACAGACTTGGTCTGACTAGATGATGTGGGCCCTGGTTGACGATGCTCTGTCATACATAATCTGATTTATCCTGAGACTTTGATCTACCAGCACATCTTGCTGAGAGACAGTATGTTTTAACAGCTAGATCTCCTGAGATCCAGACGCAAGACGTTTGTCAATAAGAGCTGACATGGATAAAACCCATTCAAGATAAAGGGGAGGTGTCAAACCTGGATTGCCTACCCTACCCAACATCCATCGAGGCACGCTTGCACCTTTTTATCCTTGGGCAGGATGGATGGGCAACGAGATTTCCCCTCTCTAGGGGAGGCGGCGCCCAAATGCATTACTAACTTGTCACTCAAATGTCTCTCAGTGGAGGAAAGCAATCCAGGAGAGACACTTCATCCGACTTCATCTTGTTCTTAGTCGTAGTTTGTACGCTGGACCTTTTTGCCCATAATCTAGTCTTCCTTGATGTTTTCATTTGAGTAACCGAAGCCTTGTAAAGGTCATCAAACTTCTCCTCAGATAGATGTTTGCAGAGGCTGCATCTTGAGTCTCGAGAACACGTACTGCATGACTGACATCTAGGGTTGGAATCTCTGGCCACTTGATCATTGCTGCACCCTGAGCATACGCCGTATGACGATGGAGGAGAGTCTATCTCCCACAATACATTTCTGAACGAGAACGATCTTGCTTTTTTCTCTCCCATATCTGTAAATTCTGCTCTGCTTGTCTGTACTGTCTTTCGGACGATCACAAGCAGATACAGTATGAAATCACAATATGGAAAGAAGGGATGTTAGTCATAGGTGTTTGGTGTCAAGCGTATTATCAAAACTACAAAAGAAGGGCGCTTAATTGCTAACCATTGCAGTGTTGAGACGACTCCTGGATCACTCTTATCTTATCCCAATCTTCATGTCAACCTCAGAGATAACAGATAACTTGAGCAATATGCTGTAGATGATGACAAGGCAGAGAAATTACAACATACATATATTACATTACGATTGGATGGTAACGGTAGTGCCAAGAACACAGCCTTGGCGGAATGACCAGTTGTCTTCATTCTTGAACCGATATGTAGATCTGTCTCTGACAAGAAGTTAAAGCTTCACGTATACTCAACAACAAAAGTTCCTGTGACATCAATATTTTAGTGTATTTTTCAAACAAGTAAAGTTTGGTTTTCAATATTGTAGTACATGTATAGAATCAAGTCACAAAAACGCAACTGCTACAGAAAAGTATGCATTCCATGCAAAAGTTGACTTTTATGCAAGCCTCATGCATTTCACTACCCAAGAATGGGTATAAAAATATGTGCGTTAACGGGATTCTATATGCATTGTTTAGCAACGTGCTGACAACCACTCAGAAAAACAACAAAATTACGCAATTATTCAACATTACGAAATGTCAAGCCTGTCCGAAAATAAGCGTCTGCGAGCCATTGGTATGCTTGAAGCAGGATCGAGTCAACGTGATGTTGCAAGACAATTTAACGTCCACAGAAACACCATTTGGTGTTTATGGCAACGTTGGCAACAGACGAATGCAGTCAGAGACCATCCTCGGAGTGGCAAGCCACGCGTAACCAATAATCGACAAGACAACTGGATTCGAACAACACACCTACGAAATCGATTCCAGCCAGCAACAGTGACTGCAAGAAGCATCCCTGGCCTTCGACGAATATCTTCACAAACCGTACGTCGTCGCCTCGGATGTGCAGGGATTGTCGGCAGAAGACCCGCCAGACGTCCCATTTTGACAGGAAACCACCGTCAAGCACGTCTTCAGTGGTGCAGACAAGCGTCTACGCTGGACGGCCATGCAGTGGGGACAAGTTCTATTCACTGACGAGTCTCGTTTTCACCTCAGCCACAGCGATGGACGGATTCGAGTGTACCGACGTCGAGGTGAACGTTACGTCAATCATTGTGTCATGGAAGAAGATCGGTTCGGGGGCGGGGATTACAGCAAGACAGAGGACCCGTTTGATAGTGGTAGAGGGAAATCTCAATGGACAGCGCTACCGCGACGAGATCATCGGCCCTGTTGTTCTACCGTTTTTGCGTCGTCATGGCCCAGGCATTGCCTTTCAACATGACAACGCCCGGCCTCATAATGCTCGACTTGTGCAGGATTCCCTTCAACAAAGCAACGTGAATTTCATCCCCTGGCCGGCTCGCTCCCCTGATCTCTCACCAATCGAGCACATGTGGGATGAGATGGATCGGCGCCTTCGATGTCAACCACGTGTTCCACAGACACTCCAGGAACTTCGAAACATGCCCCAGCCGATATGGACAGATATCCCACAGGACTTTTTGCGACGCCCGGTCCATTCCATGAGACGAAGATGTGTTGCTTGCATCGCAAACAGAGGTGGACACACACGCTATTGATTTGTAAATTGACATTTTGGCATGTTCATGTTTTTTTTTAATGAAATCACGCATTTTCTGAAGTCAGTATGGCAAAATAAACCATTTGAACACTTACATGAGTCTTTTATCTGTTGCAAACCGAAATAGTTTCAGATTTGGTAAAAAACATAACTTTGGATTAAATCTTATTCAATGTCACAAGAACTTTTGTTGTTCAGTATAGTAACAAACATACTGGGTTGTAAAGAGTGATGTATATAACCCCGTCGACACCCAGGTAAAGTGGTTATCGTGGTTCTTTGATGAGAATTAACAAGAATAAAAGTAACATGTTGATACTTACGTTAAAGAGATAGAAAACAGCTGTTCGATTGAGCTGAGGTTAGCTTGCGCTATGTCACGTGACTTTCATTGACTCGGAGCCTGCGGCTTTTTTCTTGGAAGCGGGGTATGAGGGATTTATTCTGTCTCATAGAAATTCATGTGCTGCCTGATTTGCTCGTGGAGGGATATTAGAGATTTATTCCCCTGCTGAGAAATTTATTCCCCTCCAAGGCGGGTTACACTGTATTTTATCAAGATCACGAGGACTAGTCAGATCTCATCAATCTGACATGGAGGTATGATAAAAGTATTTTATCAAGATCACGTGGACAAATCAGATCTTATCATTCTGACATGGAGGTATGATAAGAATAACTACCCACTTGTTGTCATCCATGTTACATGGTATCACCCTACACGTGTATATTTCCCCTCTTTCACTAGATGCTTAGTTAATGAAGTTACAACAGGTATAATTAGTGGAAGCACCACTCAGAATACAAACGTAACCATTTGGCACTCTTGCGTCCGGGGTAATTATTCAATGTAAGATTGTCTTAATCCAGGTCTTAAGTGGTGAATATTGTACATGTTATGTAATATGCAGGTGGCAGCACAGCAAGTAGAATTATCAGTTGAGTTACAAAATTACCATGGATCAAATGGATTAACCGATAATACGTTGGTTGATTAATCACTATCTTGCACAGTGGATTTGTCAAAAATAGGTGTTTATATGGTTTACTAAAGCAGACGGAATATAATTTATTTAACACAATGGACATCATGTAGTTATCACGTCCCCTAT
The DNA here is from genome assembly GCF_023055435.1 of Haliotis rufescens. NCBI lineage: Eukaryota > Metazoa > Mollusca > Gastropoda > Lepetellida > Haliotidae > Haliotis > Haliotis rufescens. The sequence goes on from NW_025963979.1 coordinate 2,000,761, forward strand.
CTCTATATCTCAGCTGAACGAGTGAGTGAGTGAATTGGGTTTAACACCGCTTTTAACGTTATTCCCGTGTCAGCTTAATGTGGGAGGAAAGCCCGAAGTGATGCAGGTCTCAGACGTTTACCACTTTGGTGAAACCCACGAGCACGGGTATGGTGCTGACAAACCTAGAAACATAAATGAGGCGAACCGGGATTCGAACCCACAATCATAGGTTTCTGGTGTGCCCAAGGGACGCAACTGCACAGTGAATCGCGGCGCCTTAGACGACTGGGCCAACCGTGCCCCCGTCCTATCTCCGCTGACCAATGATGATGATGGTGAAATGGGGTTTAGTGTGTGCGTGCGTGCGTGCGCGCGCGCTTGTACTAGACCAGACTGATGCTGATTTCTAGTGCTAGCCCACTGAGATACCATGCCGCTGTTTAACATGAATACCCCATCCAGACACAGTATACTGACTACGAGCCGACCGGTCCTTCTTTGATCCCCTTAATGCCGAGCGCCAGACAGGGTAACAACAGCCATCTTTATACGTCTTTTGATATGACGCGACCGGGGATCGAACCCCGAACCTTCTGCGGACGCTCTACCACTAGACCATGTAGGCGGTAGCTGACCACTGAGACATGGCACCTATCTGAAATACCTGAAATAAACTTGCGTGATCAGTGGAGAGAGGAACACATGTTATAATATCTAGAAACGCTATACATATTTTATGATAGTTGATTGTTACAAAGACAAAAAATTATTAAGAAGTTCAAAAGAGATTAAAAACATTTTAAATCAGTGGGTGATGCAATTGAAACATCAAAATGTTTGGAATACGTATCATAATAAAATAAATGGACAGATTTTTCAGTCAATTTGTAAAATAACTGAAAAAGTTAGGCGTTTTCAAAAATTGACTAAGTGAAAATTTCAATAATTTTACACATTGACTGCAACATATATTCACATGATAAAATAAGCAATGCTCAGGTGAAATCATTAGTTTGTGTTACAAGTCAGCCCCTTGGTGGGTGATCAGCCCTTTCATTTGTACAATTTTGAATTCTCACCACCGGAAAATGCTTCCAACAATATATGGTTGATATCTATCTCTTAGTTCCAGGGGGACACGGTTGGCCCAGTCGTCTAAGGCGCCGTGATTCGCTGTGCAGAGTTGCGTCCTCTGGGCACGGCAGAAACCTATGATTGTGGGTTTGAATCCTGGTTCGCCCCGATTATGTTTCTAGGTTTGTCAGCACCATACCCGTGTTCGTGGAATTCACTGAAAAGTGGTAAACGTCTGAGACCTGCATCACTTTGGGCTCTCCTCCCACATTAAGCTGACATGCTGTGATATAACTGGTATACTGTTAAAAGCAGAGTTAAAACCAACTCACTTAATTACTCATTCTTAGTCCCAGAGAAGAAGTCGTTTAAAGCAATATGGCCAAATTACCCCTATTTGGCCCCGCCCATCGGTCCCCTGGGGGGTCAGCGCTACCATTTGTACAATTTTTAATCCCCACCACCTAGGGACGCTTCCAGTCAAATTTCGTTCATTTCCAATTACAGTCCGTTTGATTCCATTTGAGACCGATGAATTGCTCACTAACTCAAAATCTAATAATTGCAACAAAACCAAAATGTGCACAGCGACATAAATTGGACAGACCAACTCTGATGGTTTGTCTCATAATTTTGGACTCCCGAATAAAAAAATTGTTTAACAAACGATCATCATATTGTTGACATTTTTCGCCATCCCATACCAGGGAGGACCAGTCGCTCATGGAACAGCCAGGTAATGAACAAGCATGTGCACCGTATATGGGGGTCATCTCAAAAGCCGTTTTGGGTGTTCAATCGGAGTCACTGTTGCAGGTTTCTGAAGCCGTGACAGTGCATTCGGAATCGGTGTCGCTGTTGTCCGAATCGCTATCGCCGCTGTCCGAGTCTACCCTGATGATCACTGGCTTAATTGTGGCATGGTCCAATCCACTGTGATCCCAATAATGTCTCTCTATTTCATTCTCAACTTTCTCAAGACACTTTTGCCACGTTTCCTGCGTGATGGTGTCTAATGATTGTTGAACCAGTTTCTGTACATCCCGCAGTTTGAATGTTGTATTTTGCCTGGCAACATCCGATTTAATGATACCCCAAATTAGTTCTATTGGGTTTAAATCGCAATGATAGGGCGGCAATCGCAAAACTGAATGGCCATGTTCTTTAAGATACTCGTCAACTTTAAAGACAGGTGTGGTTTTATTAGACTTTATAATATCATACAGAACAGGTTTCGTTGCTTTTTGTGGATACGGTATTGCTTTGTGTGTCAACCATTCTATCATATCGCCCTTCCTACTGTTAGACGTTGGGCCTTTTGTGTTAGGTACCTGAACGCCATGATATGGAGCATTGTCCATGACAACCAGACTCTTGGGGGGCAATACCGGTACCAGTTGAGTTTTAACCCATTCTAGGAATACCGCTCCGTTCATTTCGGTATGATAGTCTCGGTTGTCCTTGGATTTTTTCTTGAAGACTAGCGAACAGCCTGGTAGGAATCCCCGACTCTTGCAACCAGCATGGAGCACAATAAGCCGCTCACCCTTGACAAGTGGCAATTTCCTGGCACAGAAATCAGAAGAGGAGCTAGGGAACCATTGTGTTCATGTGTTATGGGAAGCGTTTACCCACGTTTCTTCCAAGTATACGGGCTCATAACCCTCGTAACGTTTTTCTCGTATTGTGCGTAAGAAATGGTTCCTTAGTCGAACAATATCAGACCTCTCGCATAATGCATGTCTAATTTAGGAGCCTACTTTTTTGTAACGGAAACCAAATTGGTGTAGCAGTTTCCATAACTGATATTTTGAACCATCTCTTGTTGAAATGAATCGACTTTAAAACATCGCTTGGGTTTTGAGATGGTCCCCTCAGGTGTGTCACTGCAGGTTGAATCAGTACACTTTTTTAACATAGTTTTTAACTTCCCTTCTGTTATCCCAAATGCACGTGTAGTTCGTAAACGATACTTTTTCAAAGCATATTGTGGTCTACCTCTTTCACATTCTTTTAAAATTTTTTTGAAGACGTTGCAAATAATTGACTTCGCGTCGAGTGATGTTTTCATTGTTTCAGGTATAGCAATCACACATCTATGGTTTGCTCAGGAAGCCTTACGTCACTTTCGCACATGAAACTCGCCCACCTGTCTGTTCCATGAGCGACTGGTCCTCCCTGGTATGGGATGGCGAAAAATGTCAACAATATGATGATCGTTTGTTAAACAATTTTTTTATTCGGTTGTCCAAAATTATGAGACAAACCATCAGAGTTGGTCTGTCCAATTCATGTCGCTGTGCACATTTTGGTTTTGTTGCAATTATTAGATTAGAGTTAGTGAGCAATTCATCGGTCTCAGATGGAATCAAACGGACTGTAGTGGTTCAGAAGATGTAGTTGTTGATGTACAGTATGGCAGAAGCTCACCTTTGTCCTTCAAACCGGTGTGTGTGTGTGTGTGTGTGTGTGTGTGTGTGTGTGTGTGTGTGTGTGAGAGAGAGAGAGAGAGAGAGAATTTCAAAACAGAACAGTATTTCGTTTTTGTTGATCAAGTGAGGATACGCCCTTACACTATATCAGTAAAAGCGACAATTCCCTTACGGTTGGCACAGCGCAGGCTGCAATCTAGTCAAGATTTCTGGGATATCATCTGGGTATCTATGGGGGAACAAACAAAAGCAACACCCTGTCCTGGAGAATTGTCAGAGATCAGAGCCCCTTAAATGGACATGAAGACAATGGACATTTCTTGACAAGGGGTCTTTCGTCCAGTATTCGATCTAACTATATTGGTTACAACTTTAAGGTGAGGACGGTCCAGACCGTTCAATACGGGATATGACCTCCATGAGCGGCAATGAATCTTCGAATGCGGCGTCGAACTGAGTAGACAAGCGTCCTCACATCGACTGCAGGTATCCGATTCCATTCCTCACGGAGGGCAACGATCAACACTTGTCTCGTGAAGGGAGGATGTTGACGTTTCCGAAGACGACGCCCCAGCTGGTCCCAGAGATGTTCTATGGGTGACAGATCTGGTGATCGAGCTGGCCAAGGCGGGACAGTCACGTTGTTTGCGTTGAGGAAGTCTCTAGTAATACAGGCTTTATGGGGTGTGGTGTTATCTTGTTGGAAAACCGTCCTTTGTTGACGCTGGATGAAAGGAGGAACCACTGGCCGTAAGATATTGTCAATGTAGCGTTGTGCTGTCAGATTGCCTTCGATGTTGACAAGTTCCATCTTCTCGTCCACCCATCAGGTTTGAAGAGTTGGAACCTGCTCTCATCACTAAACAGCACTCGCCGCCATTCCCTTTGTTGCCATTGCTGAGTTTGCCTGCACCAGGTCAATCTGGCACGTCGATATTGACGGGTCAAGGTCATGCCCTTGAAAGGGCGATAAGCCCCGAGACCATAATGTCGTAGTCGTCTGGTCACTGTTTGTCTGCTGACCGGATGTCCTATGCTGTTGGCAGCTGATGACGTCACAGTAAGAAATCTGTTCCTCAGATGAAGTACCCGTAAAAAGCGGTCATCCTGCGGGGTCGTGACCTTTGGTCTGCCACTCCGTGGTCCGTCTGCAGTTCTGCCAGTCTGTCGGAGACGTGCGACCAGTCTGGTAATGGTCATCTTGGAGCAGTTCATGTTAATGGCAACCGCACTCTGTGTCGCTCCCATCTACAGCATACCTATGGCTCTCTACCTCTGGACATCGGTCAGTCTTGGCATGTTCGTTGGTGTTAATCATCGCAACCAATGATAGGGAACAGATCCGTGCGTAATTTATACCCGGAAATTGCACGATAATTTGGGAAAGAATGTTTTAAAAAATTGCTGACAAACACCAATATCTCCCAAAATCCGTAAAGCATGTGCAAAGAACGACAGAGAACATGAAGGCTGTATTCGTAAGATGTGTTCTTTACTGTTTTTGAACAGGTTGGCATCTTTGTTTCAAAGTGGCAAATCAGTTAATGTTGGTAACGTTTCTTTTGGCCCTCAGTTTATTTATAAATGGTGATTAAGCTGGGCTTTAACTGTATTTAATCAGTATTCCAGTTATATCTTGGAGTGGCAGCTTGATGTGGAAAGCCTGAATTTATGCAGGTCTTAGACGTTTACCCACTTGGGTGAAATTGAGATCAAGCATTGGAAATAATCCGTTAAATCATGAAAGATTTACATCTTTTTCATAATTTGGAGAAATTTAATTTGACAAAATAATGTGTGTATATGAATTTAAAACAATCATAAGGTGTATGATTATTATGTTTGAACTTTGCTGAATGACTTTCGTCACTATATGGCAGAGATATTGCAATGACACTTTCAATCTCTTTGTATTGATTGCAATATACAACTGTATTATTGTTAAACAGGTTTCTTTTAGCTGCCTCTATATACAAAATACAATGGCTATTCAAACTTGCATTACCAGCAAAAGATATGAGAATGAATGTTACAATGTAAAAACAAACAATAAATAACAGTCTGTGTGTTACAGTAAAAATATTTTCACTTTTTATTTCCAAGAGTTTTAACAAGTTTCTTCTATATAAGCATTTAATGACACCACATCCATTGTCAAACATGGCATAAGCACTGTCAGTGAAACAGTCCACACTATCGGATATGTGTTTGTTTCTAGTCACATAATCCACTGTATGCCAGTGTGTAATCATGTTTATACAACCAACACTCACTGGTAGGCATCTTTGTTTGAGCAAACACATTCACATTATTTACTAGCCAGACACAGTAACAGAACATTCTGTCTGTGATGTGGTCAGGTAGACTGCATGTGTCGTGTTGCCTGACTTTGTGCCTGCAACACACTGCAGGATTGCTGTGTACATTCAGTTATCAGTATGTTCATCTTCTCAGTACCTCTATATGTACAAATAGAATAAATAATTGTCCAATTTAGCTACACATCTGCTCATCTGTGAAGCTGAGCTCAGTCGAGGCGAGGAGAAACATCCATGTTATCTGAATACAGCTGGGCCAGCTCCATCATGTGCATATGTTTGTTGCCAGTAGCTGCTGCTGCAGAAGCACACCGTCCTGCATATCTGCAAACAACACAAACAATCAAGAGTCTAGCTTCAAGAAATGAAGTGCAGTCAAACACTGTTTTATCTGAGGTTCAACACAACCAAAAGTGATGAATAAAGAAGGAACATGCAGGGACCAAGCTTTTACTTTGAGACAACTGTAAGTTCAACACATCAAATTATGACACAATGGTGTTTGACTGTACTTCCTCATTTGTGCTCAACTATGTTTAGGACAAATTTATATGTCTTCCAAATCTTACTTCTCCTTACATATGTCTCTATTCAGTTGGGTTACATGTTGAAATTCGATCAATATTAAATTGAAGTTATCATTACAACAAGAAAAAGGTTTTATCACTATCCCCCGCTGTGAGTGAGTGAGTGAGTGAGTGAGTTGGGTTGGGTTCAACGTCCCTTTGTACAATATTCCAGCTGTATCACAGCTTGTCAGCTTCAAGTGTGAGGAAAGCTCAAAGTTTTGCAGGTCTTAGTGAGTGAGTTGGGTTTAACACCGCTTTTGAACAGTATGGTTATATTACAGTGTGTCAGCTTGATGTGGGAGAAAAGCCCAAAGTGATGCAGGTTTTAAGGCATTTACCACTTTGGTGAAACCCATGATCAGTGGCTTCCGGCAGGCTCAAGGGATGCAAGTCTGCACAGCAAATTAGGGCACCTTATATGACCAGGCCACCCACACCCCCTTGCCCGCCATGGGGCACACAGGAATTTTGTTGTTTATATAGTATTGAATAACATGGATGTTAACATTAACCATAAAAACAAAGTCCTATATATCCTTAAGAAGAGATAGGCACTAGTGTGGCTTTATGTCATGACAAAATCTGATTAAAATTGACACACAAAAGTCAAATTCTCTGGAATAAACAAATTATGGCTCCCATTTTTGGTCTTGGTAAGTGTAGAAGTTTCATTCATGTCACTTCAGTAGTTTCTGAGAAAACTTGTCTTCATTGCAGACACTATGCAGGAGTCAAGGGCCGAGCCTTGTATGCACAAAATCTAAATGCATGTAGCAAGAGATGTAAAAATAATTTACAGCACCAATTTTCAAACTTTGGATAAGTATCTCTTGGATAAGCATGCAAACTTTCATTCAAGCAACTTCATTAGTTGCATGGAGCAAGGGCCTTAACTCTGCATAAAATGAATTTAAGGCACCGTTTCGAACTCATTGGAGATGGTGACCAGTAACTTCAGCGTGCAAAATTTAATTTCTTTAACTCAACAGCTTTTGAGAAAATTTGTCCCCATTGAGATGCGGACGGAAGGAAGGACGGGCGGACGGACGGACGGGCGGACAAACTCAAAACTCAAAAGCCCACTTCATGGTGGAGGAAAATAAGAAGGAATTAGTAGTGACAACTCAGTGAATCATTTTGAAAATTCAAGTTTCAGTATCCTGACAGATGATCTATGGTTTATTTTGCAGCACTTGGACATATACTCATTTGATACAGGGGTTCCTAATTTGATTAATGCCTCGGGGCATGCCCAGAGCTTGAGACACGTCACTTCATTCCAATAAAATGCATCAACTAGATGTAGATAAATTGGGGAGGTGGGAGGGAATACCTCCTCATGCAACAGAGGCATTATTCTAAGAATTATACCCAATGACAAGTACTGTTTGATAAATCCTTCGAATACCATAAATATTACATCAAAGCCAGAATACTATAATGGTGAAATATTTACACTAAGTTTTCATGAAATAATAAGATCCACAACAAGTGCTTTTATAAGTTATCATGATGTAACATTTATACAAATTTTTATATAATTATAGAACAGCAAGTAATATATATTAGGATCCAGGAAAAATGCAAATAAAAAATATTAGTAGTTTCAGTTAGAGCTTTTAGATAAATAGTAGTCTAGGGTAACAAGAACCCATCACCCAGACACACTATTCAATAAGACAAAAGTTCTGTCTACATAGTTTAATAGATTGCCTTGAACTATTTTATTTAAGTAAATCTGTCATCACCTATATTAGAATATCATTGAGCAAATACTTCAATTTAGACTCAATAAGGTTTAGCCCCATACAAGGTTGTCTATTGTGATATCATACTGTATTTCCAGTAAATATGACAACAGGATTAGTGCCAGTCTAACAGGATTTAGTATTCCCCTCTCTCTTGCCATTCAATTACAGAGAGAAGCAAGATGTTAGGCAGTAGGGGTTTATTGCTCAAACCAAGGAAACCTCTCGCCCACGGCACCCTCAGCTATATTTAAGATACTGTTCAAGCTGTTCTTGTAAATAAAATTGTAATTAGTCTCTTGTGACCCCTGCTCTTTGCTTACTAATTCCCCACAAAAACCAGCACACCATTTGGAAGGTTTTGAGGATCAGAACAGAATCATAATAATACACAAGAAGGTTGGGTGGGATCTAGCATATAGTAATCCAAGATAGCTGACTGTTAATGACACATATACACACAGAAACGTTTAAGAAAATGCACAATAACTTGATAGTTACACTGTAAACAACGTTATACAGTGATCCCTCGCTACAACGCTACCTTCGGGGTACAAATAATTGATGAACGTTATAGATGATCAGCGGTTTAACGAAGGTCGAGTCGTAGGTGGTAGATGACCAACAAAACAGTATACATGTTTCAGAAGTTATTTATGATTCATAGAGTAAAAAAAGAATTGATCGAGTATTAATATGTGCTTTAAAAAAAACCCAACAAATCGTATCCCTTCAGGTGAGTAAGCAGGTAGATCTATAACAAACTTGGTCAATAAAAGTATGAAATTTGATATAAAACATCACTAGACATGATGATTTACGAGGGCTGGCTGAAAAGTTCTAAGTCTAACTGTGAAAGACCCGTACCAAGTCGATGGTTTTCATTTATTTCTCCACATAGTCCCCTTCCAGGTTTACACACTTTTGCTGCAAGGCCAGGATGCCGGTCAAGATGAAATTTTCTTCAGCCACCCTAAAAAAGTCATTCACAGCGGAAATGACATCATCATTACTAGGAAAATTGCTACCGGCTTGTTCCTTTTTCATTTTGGGAAACAGATGGAAGTCTGACAGGGCCAAATGGGGTGAATAAGGGGGATGGTCAATGAGTTCGAAGCCACAATCATGGAACGCTGACATGGCAACCACCGATTTGTGAACAGGAGCATTGTCTTGGTGGAACAGGACTCCTTTTGTGACGTTCCCCATCGCTTAGCTTTGATAGCTTCACGCAACTGTCTCAGTAGGTCAGCATAATATCTTCCATTGATAGTCTGGCCTTTTTCAAGATAGTCAATCAGCAGAATACCCTTGGAATCCCAAAAGACTGAAGCCATCACCTTTCCAGCAGAAGGAACCGACTTGGCTTTTTGAGGGGCTGGTGATTCCGGATGCTTCCATTGTTTAGACTGAATTTTGGTTTCTAGTTGAAAGTGATGAATCCAGGTCTCATCCATGGATATAAATCGGGCCAAAAAATCCTCTGGATCTGCTTCGAAACAGCATAAATTGTCACGGGACGTCAGGAATCTGACACGTTTCTGATCCACTGTCAAGAGCTTTGGCGCCCATCTTGCAGAAACTTTTGTCATTCCCAACTCGTTGGTGATAATGTGCTCAACCCTCTCATGAGAGATGCCCACAACACTGGCAATATGCTGATTGGTCAATCGTCGATCAGCCATCACCATGTCATGCACCTGGGTAATGTTTTCCGGAATGGTTGCTGTTGAAGGCCTTCCTGAACAAGCGGGTCATCATCAAGGCTCTCTCTGCCAAGCTTGAATTCCGCAACCCACTTCTTTACAGTGGAAAAGGAAGGGGCATCATCTCCTAAAGTGGAGACCATGTCAGCATGTATCTGTGTTGGAGTTAGGCCTTTCAGTTGCAGGTACTTGATTACTGCCCTATAGCCAGTTTTGTCCATTTCTGGTGATTTCAATGGGTAGGTTCACAAGATGGTCAATAATAACACTACAGTTGCAGTTCTTATGTCTATGATTCATGATGTACTTGTTGGTGGCAAAAGTTTGTTTCAATCCGATTGAGATATCCCACTTAGGCTTAGAACTTTTCAGGCAGCCCTTGTACCATTTAATATGTGTTTCCTGCTCTCAAAGGCATTGTTTTATATGCAGAGATTAAGATTACCTTGTGTATTTTCTCGTAAACTAAGCCGGAAATAGCAATCAGCTGTGCACACGTGTCCTCCAATCTACCAGTGATTCAGTTAAAATGTACCCAGTGATACCACTTTAAAGAAATCTGATGCAACGGTCGAAAGAAATTGTATCTGAAGTTATTATTTCATCAGGAATAATATATTCCAATATCGTGTTATTTTAGTTGAAGCTTCCACCATGTATACTTAAAATTATAAGAACCACAAGTGTAGCACTTTGGTACAGATTGTATGCAGGATATTTTTTCACGTATGGTACGATTTTGACCAGTCACCGTAGGGACTTCCCGCGCAAAATGTATTTCGATTGCAAAAACGTTATGTTGACATTTAATAGTCAAACTGCCTCAAATATGACTTTAAGCATGTCATGGTACAGCATTTATGATATGTGTATCCATTCTCTTGCAACTTAAGTTCGTTTCAAGGCGTCAATAGCGGTAATGTGACCGTGGTTGCTGTAAATAACGGTGAGTTGTACGATCTACCGATCACTTCGCATATGATTTCGCCGAAATTATTGTAAACATTATTTTAATTAAATGAAATTTTGAACATAATTGAAAAAATACATTGCAAACATTAGTCCAGATAAACAATGAACCTTTTTTTATGTTACCAGATATTATAATAATAGGATTAAATTGCGTACTTCAGTTCAGATTTGTTGACTGGAATTTCCGGTGTTATGGGATCATGGTGATCAACTGATAATGTTTTCTGAGATGGGGGAAAACATCGCGTCATTGGAAAACTTGAGGTTATTGAAAATGTTAGTTAATTTGGGGAGCCATGCTTTAACGCCCGCTATAACCAAGTTAGCGCTATATTGAAGGGTGCAATAACGAGGGAACACTGTATTGGCAATTCCATGACATTATTTCCAGTCTATGATGTCACTCTTCGTGGTGTTGATGTCATTTCCGTTTCTATGGGTGATCTCATTTGGTTCTAATGACATCACTTCTGTCTCTGACACCTTTTATGGTTACACTGATGTCACATCTGTTGCCGAGGACCTTTTTTGCTGTCTTCACTTTTGTTGAACCGTAGATCACCTGCAGATATTCTGGTGTGGCCCAGTTGTACACCTCTGGTCTGTCCAACCCTAGATGGCTACTGGGAAACCACAGCCTTGGCAGCCACTAAAGGCTTCAGGGAGTACAGACCCTCTAGATATGAGAATATCTCAAGCAGATATAAATACATGAACACATTTTTGGACATTTACTGACGGCTGGCGATGACTTGTTCAACAGAGACGACCTTCCATGACGCTAAGGATTTTGATAAATTTTGTTGTAGAGTCGTTTATTCATGGACTTCTAAGGTGCAGACATTTATGTTGATAGTCGGATCAACAAGTTCCACCTTGGGAATGTACATAGTGTTTTGATAGTGTTTCCTCCATTTGAATTGATTTCATGAGTCGCTTTTAGGAAGGGATGGGTGCCGACAGATTACTCCTCATGTTGAAGACGAATGTATCCTTCTATCGTCCCATATCGATGGAGCAAGAAACCCGCCACCATGTGTATAGTTGCCAGGTGTTTAGGTGAAGGTTGTGCAGGCTGCTGTAAAGTACGTCTGATCAGGGCTGACAAAGAAGATGGTACTGTAGTGCAGGGCTCCGGATAAAAGCCGTACAGGCGTATGTAAGGATGAAAATATGCACGATTCGGTGGGGGATAATTTAGAAAATGTATCAAATACTCATCACAGCATACATGTACGTAAGCAGCATATTTTCTTGTGCATAGTTCGCACTTTTTTCCAAAACAGCTGTGTAAAGGGGGTGCGCATAATACATGCCATAATGAGTTTTCATATTTTTTTCCCCAACGCAAAGTCAATACCACGAGCACATAACACCGGATATACCATGTCAATAAATCTGTACATATGTACGCAAATTAATCAAGTAATTATACTGTCTGGTTACCAAAAGTGTTCACTGCACATCCAGACTTATGTTGAGAATCCAGCTGTCATACATGACATGCTGCCAATAGTTGGCGTAATCTCGGAGACATCCCCACAAGATGCCCCTAGAGAGTCATAAACAGCGCCCTCTGCTGCCCCTGGGGGTTTCCCTACTTACTCCTTGATGACGTTGGAAGGTATGCCTGTCTTTATTGTCCAAGGGGAGAGGGTGTGATGAACTAGGAGGCACACAAAAAGAATCACGGCCTGGATGCCCACATAATTTTTACGCCAGAATAGAACAACAAAAATATAATTGATAACCTAAGATACTTTAGTACTGAATTGTAACACAAATATGTGTGCTCAAATAATTGAAAAACTTTTCAGTGTGTTATGCTGAGCACACAAAAGAAAGAAGTTGTGTCTCCCGCTCTGTGCCTGCACTGAGGCATTTGATACGATATGCAGTATTCCTAACAACTGATTAGGATGGCTGACAGTGAATAGAGGAAAGGTATTCGAAGGAACGTTGTAAAGTTTCAACTTCATTGGTGCTGTAGTTTCTGTTTATTGTTTAACCCTGCACTCAGCAATATTCCAGCTATATAACGGCAGTCTGTAAAAAATCAAGTCTGGACCAGACAATCTAGTGATTGACATCATGAGCATCAATTCACACAACTGGGAGCCTGACCACCTGATTCCGTTAACTCGCCAATTATGATAAGTATAGTCACCTTTTACGGCAAGCATGGGTTGCTTTGTGGTTTCTGGGGAGAGTGTATTTTGTGAGAATTTAAGAGCATGTTCCAAACTACAAAAGTTAAAAGAGGGTTAAAATTTAGATATCATGAAAAACAGAACAAAAGTGTTCAGCCCAACTACTTACTACACATATGCCCAATTTCATTATATTTTTAAAGTGGCAGCCACATTGAAATTCAGATTTAAACCTGTTGACTGTTTGTTTCTTGTCAATGCCACACTCAGCTATATTCAGCTTTACCCGGTAATATACAGCACATGATACATACTCGAGATCCACTGAACTGTTGATCTTCTTGAGGACAGTGTTGATCCTTGGCTCCACATAGAACCATGCTCCCATGTTCTTGTGTTCCTCTTGGGCCCAGCACAACCTGGCACGGGGGTACTTGAGTATCTCCGCCTTTACCAGGTCGAAAGGGAAAGGTGTCAACTGAAATCACACGATAACATAACTTAGGCCAGACATTTGTATTTAATTGTTTTTTGTTCTTCTTAGTGAACTCAAGGTCCTGACCACAAAAGCACCCTGGGGTTTGTTCTTAAGAGTCAATGACAATGAAAGCTGATTAATCCACTGCTACCTGACTGGTACCTTCAGCCACCTCAGTAGGATGGTGTAAGTATGTATCATCACTACACTTGGCTTTTCCAATTGTATCAAATAAATTAGGGGAAATTAGGTTTAAAACATAAAACTCCAAACACATAAAAGTGTACAATCGACCATTTGGCAAGTGCTGTAATACAAAAGGGTCATGAATGACTTACGCGCTGGAAATGTAACTAAACTGATTGGATTTGCTGGCATGGAAACAAGACAAAATTCAGAAATGCACACATTCCATAATAGCAAAAGACACCATTTCATGGCAAGACTGATATCTGTGCACATTTTGATCAAGAAATATAGAAAATTCTTGAGTTAAGCTATGGAAACTAATCACAATCCAAAATCAGGTGAGAGCTTACCTCACACACATGACCAATGCAATACAACTTGGAAACATGAAAGACCTACATCACCAGCTACCTTAATAACAATAAAGTGTGGTGAGAAACATCAACACACAACGCCATTTAGAAAGTGGTGAAATGTAACAAATGTTATATTTGGGATAACACTTTCTTAGTAAAGTACAGATTCTAGTACTTTTTTTTAAGTTGAGTTCCATCTAGGACTCGAACCCACACTCGCAGACTGTGTGGAAGCCTCGGTGGCCGAGTGGGTTTGATTGCTGACTATTGTGCTGGCAATTAGATGCCTCACTCTGGCAGTGTGAGTTTGAATCTTGGATAGGACTGAACTAGTACTAGACTTGACAGTGATGAGTGTGTACTAGACTTGACAGTGATGAGCATGTACTAGACTTGAAAGTGATGAGTGTATACTAGACTTGACAATAATGAGTGTATACTAGACTTGACAGTGATGAGTGTGTTCTAGACTTGACAGTGATGAGTGTATACTAGACATGACAGTGATGAGTGTATACTAGACTTGACAGTGATGAGTGTGTACTAATCTTGACAGTGATGAGTGTGTACTAGACTTGAAAGTGATGAGTGTATACTAGACTTGACAGTGATGAGCGTGTACTAGACTAGACAGTGATGAGTGTATACTAGACTTGACAATGATGAGCGTATACTAGACTTGACAGTGATGAGTGTATACTAGACTTGACAGTGATGAGTGTGTACTAATCTTGACAGTGATGAGTGTGTTCTAGACTTGACAGTGATGAGTGTATACTAGACTTGACAGTAATGAGTGTGTACTAGACTTGACAGTGATGAGTGTGTACTAGACTTGACAGTGATAAGCATGTACTAGACTTGACAGTGATGAGCATGAACTAGACTTGACAGTGATGAGTGTGTACTAGACTTGACAGTGATGAGCATGTACTAGACTTGACAGTGATGAGTGTATACTAGACTTGACAGTGATGAGTGTGTACTAGGCTTGACAGTGATGAGTGTATACTAGACTTGACAGTGATGAGCGTGTACAAGGCTTGACAGTGATGAGTGTATACTAGACTTGACAGTGATGAGTGTGTACTAGACTTGACAGTGATGAGTGTGTACTAGACTTGACAGTGATGAGAATGTACTAGACTTGACAGTGATGAGCATGTACTAGACTTGACAGTGATGAGCATGTACTAGACTTGACAGTGATGAGCATGTACTAGACTTGACAGTGATGAATGTATACTAGATTTGACAGTGATGAGCATGTACTAGACTTGAAAGTGATGAGTGTATACTAGATTTGACAGTGATGAGTGTGTACTAGACTTGACAGTGATGAGTGTATACTAGACTGGACAGTGATGAGTGTGTACTAGACTTGACAGTGATGAGTGTGTACTAGGCTTGACAGCGATGAGTGTGTACTAGACTTGACAGTGATGAGCATGTACTAGACTTGACAGTGATGAGTGTATACTAGACTTGACAGTGATGAGTGTATACTAGACTTGACAGTGATGAGTGTGTACTAGGCTTGACAGCAATGAGTGTATACTATACTTGACAGTGATGAGTGTATACTAGACTTGACAGTGATGAGTGTGTACTAGACTTGACAGTGATGAGTGTGTACTAGGCTTGACAGTGATGAGTGTGTACTAGACTTGACAGTGATGAGTGTATACTAGACTGGACAGTGATGAGTGTGTACTAGACTTGACAGTGATGAGTGTGTACTAGGCTTGACAGCGATGAGTGTGTACTAGACTTGACAGTGATGAGCATGTACTAGACTTGACAGTGATGAGTGTGTACTAGGCTTGACAGCGTTGAGTGTATACTATACTTGACAGTGATGAGCATGTACTAGACTTGACAGTGATGAGTGTATACTAGACTTGACAGTGATGAGTGTGTACTAGGCTTGACAGCGATGACTGTATACTATACTTGACAGTGATGAGTGTATACTAGACTTGACAGTGATGAGTGTGTACTAGACTTGACAGTGATGAGTGTATACTAGACTTGACAGTGATGAGTGTGTACTAGGCTTGACAGTGATGAGTGTGTACTAGACTTGACAGTGATGAGTGTATACTAGACTGGACAGTGATGAGTGTGTACTAGACTTGACAGTGATGAGTGTATACTAGACTTGACAGCGATGAGTGTGTACTAGACTTGACAGTGAAGAGCATGTACTAGACTAGACAGTGATGAGTGTGTACTAGACTTGACAGTGATGAGTGTGTACTAGACTTGACAGTGATGAGTGTGTACTAGACTTGACAGTGATGAGTGTGTACTAGGCTTGACAGTGGTGAGTGTGTACTAGGCTTGACAGCGATGAGTGTATACTATACTTGACAGTGATGAGTGTGTACAACAGTTGACAGAGTGTACTAAGTGCAGGGGGAGTCAATGACCTGCTCCACTCTTCCTATGGCAATCTGTTCGACCAGATTCTTCTTCTCTCTCTCCTTCACAAGTTCATAGTACACCTTGCCAGTACAGAGGATCAGCTTCTTGACTGTGTCAGCATTACTGGCTGCTACCCCCTTCTCAGGGTAGAATCGCTGGAAGTGAGTTCCCTCAAACATCTCGTCAAAGCTTGAGCGTGCCTCGGGCAAGCGCAACAATGACTTTGGTGTCATCACCACCAGCTGTAAAAGTGTAGAACATATTAAACATTGAACTTACCTTGAAATTTCTGAAAGCAACAATACTATAAATAAGCCATAACTTTAACCCTCTTGGTGCCATGGGACCATATATGGTCCCTCACTCTTCCCACCCTCTCAGTGGCACAGGACCATATATGGTCCCTCACTCTTCCCACCCTCTCAGTGGCACAGGACCATATATGGTCCCTCACTCTTCCGACCCTCTCAGTGGCACAGGACCATATATGGTCCCTCACTCTTCCCACCCTCTCAGTGGCACAGGACCATATATGGTCCCTCACTCTTCCCACCCTCTCAGTGCCATGGGACCATATATGGTCCCTCACTCTTCCCACCCTCTCAGTGGCACAGGACCATATATGGTCCCTCACTCTTCCCACCCTCTCAGTGGCACAGGACCATATATGGTCCCTCACTCTTCCCACCCTCTCAGTGCCATGGGACCATATATGGTCCCTCACTCTTCCCACCCTCTCAGTGGCACAGGACCATATATGGTCCCTCACTCTTCCCACCCTCTCAGTGCCATGGGACCATATATGGTCCCTCACTCTTCCCACCCTCTCAGTGCCATGGGACCATATATGGTCCCTCACTCTTCCCACCCTCTCAGTGCCATGGGACCATATATGGTCCCTCACTCTTCCCACCCTCTCAGTGGCACAGGACCATATATGGTCCCTCACTCTTCCCACCCTCTCAGTGCCATGGGACCATATATGGTCCCTCACTCTTCCCACCCTCTCAGTGGCACAGGACCATATATGGTCCCTCACTCTTCCCACCCTCTCAGTGCCATGGGACCATATATGGTCCCTCACTCTTCCCACCCTCTCAGTGCCATGGGACCATATATGGTCCCTCACTCTTCCCACCCTCTCAGTGGCACAGGACCACATAAGGTCCTGTGAAAATGTCCATTTTCAACTGTGAATAAAGATGTCAAACATGAGTGCACAAAATAAAAATTGTAACCATCATCCTAGCTTTAACATCACGTAACCCATATTTTATACAGTATTACAGAATACAAAATTCGGTGAGATTAGTAAGGCTTAAAAAAATAAAAGAATTGGTTCTCAGGCAATGTTTTTTGAAAATATAGTGCAGGCGGTGTTCTTTTTTTCATTTTTTGGGTGGGTGGGTGGGTGGGTGGGTTGTTTGTTTGTTTGTTCAAACTAGTATGTAACCAATAAAAAGTTGTGTAGTCAATCAGCAGTTGTGTAATCAATAAACAGTTGTGTAACCAATAAACAATTGTGTAACCAATAAGCAGTTGTGTAACCAATAAACAGTTGTGTAATCAATAAGCAGTTGTGTAATCAATAAACAGTTATGTAACCAATAAACAGTTGTGTAATCAATAAACAGTTGTGTAACCAATAAACAGTTGTGTAACCAATAAACAGTTGTGTAATCAATAAGCAGTTGTGTAACCAATAAACAGTTGTGTAACCAATAAACAGTTGTGTAACCAATAAACAGTTGTGTAATCAATAAGCAGTTGTGTAACCAATAAACAGTTGTGTAATCAATAAGTGAGTGAGGGAGTGAGTTTGGTTTAACGCCGCTTTTAACAGTATTCCAGTCATATCACGGCGTGTCAGCTTAATGTGGAAGGAAAGCCCGAAGTGATGCAGGTCTCAGACGTTTATCACTTCGGTGAAACCCACGAGCACGGGTATGGTGCTGACAAACCTAGAAACATAATCGGGGCGAACGGGGATTCGAACCCACAATCATAGGTTTCTGGCGTGACCAAGGGACGCAACTCAGCACAGCGAATCGCGGCGCCTTAGACGACTGGGCCCCCCGTGCCCCCCGTAATCAATAAGCAGTTGTGTAATCAATAAGCAGGTGTGTAATCAATAAGCAGGTCTGTACAATCAACCTGGGAGAGGGCCTCCCAACATAAATGTATTCCTTGGTGAGACAAGAGTCATCAGAAGATGACAAATCTCCCCGGCCCTACAAATTATCTGCCTGTTAAGTCCACTTGATGAAGAATTTCTATCTGATCTGTCTGTCAGTATACTAGAGTAGTTATTGAGCTATCAAAACAATACCGTGGAATTGGGATTCGGAACTTTGTATTTCTATGTCAGGTTCACACCAACATGAACAGTCAAAGTCAAACTTGTTGCCAGGGATACGGAAAAAATGTAAATTCTAACAATCCCTTAATAGCAAAAGGCACCAGATGACAAACTGGTCACATGTGTGCATACCGGTAGTTTTAAAGAAGAATACCTATAAGTTTTAAAGATGTAGTCAAAGTCAAACTTCTTGCCATGGAAACAGAAAAAAAATTATCCAAATTCCTAAATAGCAAAAGGCACGACTTCAACCCCTGAATAATACATGTTCCAAGTTTGATTCAACACTGTTGAAAAGTGTTTTAGTGCTGCTCCAGAAACGTCACCTACCTCCATTTCAGCAAAGTCTAACTTGTGTCAACGGATACATGTTAAAATGAAATTTTGAAACATTCTTAAATAGCAAAAATAATTTTTTTTAAATTACAAAATAGCAAAATGCTCCACTTCAACATGTGACTGATACATCTTTCAAGTTTTGATCAAATATACTGAATGGTTTTCGAATTCTGCCCCGGAAATGAACCCCATCCCCAATGGAGTCTATGTCCAACTTCTTTCCATAAAAATTTAAAAAAATAATAATTCGAAAAATCCCGAAATATCAAAAGGCACCACTACCATATGTGACTGATAGATTTGCCAAGTTTCGATCAAATACACGGAATGGTTTTCGAGTTCTGACCCTGAAAAGGAAATGATTAGACAGACAGACACAGACTGGCTGATCGCTATATCGCCCCGCATTATATGCCGGGGGGATGAAAAATACTGGAATAAAGTATTTGACTCCCGTTGGACTTGGAATATTTATGGATTTAAACATTTTTTTTTTAAAAATGGAAATAAAAACGAAACATGCAGCGAACTTTAAGATGATGCAGGCGGTGTCTGAGAACCAAGACTTTTTTAGCCTAAAGTGATTACCGTGATTCTCGACGTTGTAGTGCCATGATTGAACTTCAAGCGAATGACGATAATTTTTATTATGCACCCATGTCACATACACGTAACTAATATAATATCAGACAATCAATTTTAAAAAGAAATTTATCAGACTGGTCAGAGGATTTACCTTTCGCCACCATACAGTTATTTAAGTAAGGCCAGCGATGTTTAGTCCGCAACAGAAGTCTTTTTGTTCAAGTATTGTATATTATTATCGACTGTGTGTCATGGTGATTTAGCACAGCGCTAGAGACAAAATGACAGTACAGAATGTCGAACTGTTTATGATGCTGATTTATAGTAAATATTCAAATTTAAGATATGGAAGGTCAGCTGTAATTGTTGATATTATGGTGGTATAGTGTATATTTATAGGCAGGAAGTTCATGATGAACACGTAATCACTGACTGGCCAATTTATGTCCGAAATAATGCACTGGGCATGTTTTTTTGTCTACCAGTTGTTCTTCATGCTCACCCATTTCAACAAATAACTGCTGTTTTTTTCATATGAAATGACTAAGAGTCATGAGTGACTGATCAAACTACCTGACCGTGTAAATGAATTGCCCTAACCGTTTCACACTTGGTCGCAAAAGGTGATTTCAAAAGAGTGGCCACGACATCTAACGTGAGTAGTAGTATAGACAATGACAGTTCTGGCTCACTTCCACTGGAGCAAGATTTATATACCTATACTGCTACTACAGAGGGAATTTTTTATGCAAAAATGATGATGCGCACAAACGATCGTCATGCTAAGCAGTTGCTATATTTTGCTACGCAGTTGCTAAAACTTGCTTAGCAAAATATAGCAACTGCGTAGCAAAATATAGCAACTGCGTAGCAAAATATAGCAATTCAAGCGACATTCAAGCTGAGACGAGGATGTATGTTTTCTTGTGGCCAGAGTGAAACAAATTTTTCAGATTTTTTAGCACATAAACAGTATAACGACGTGCATGTGTGTGTGTGTGTGTGTGTGTGTGCGTGCGTGCATGCGCTTGTACTAGTTCGGACTGATGCCGATTTATAGTGCCAGCACACTGAGATACCATGCCGCAGTTTAACATGAATACCTCACTCAGACACAGTATACTGACTCCGAGCTGACCAGTCCTTGTTTTAGCCCCTTAATGCCGAGAGCCAGACAGGGTAACAACAAGTACCATCTTTTGGTATGATGCGGCCGGGGATCAAACCCTGGACCTTCCGCTATCTGGGCGGACGCTCTACCACTACAACACGGAGGCGCTCGATTGCACAAACAAAGCAATGTTTGTATGACATATGGCACCCAAGTTACGAGAGATCGAAAGTAGGTTTGTTGAATAGATTTGCTGCTTCTGAAAACGATTCAGTGATTTTCAATGAATCTATGTGTACTTACTTTTTGGTGGTAGTATGTTAATTTAATCTTGTATAATTATTAAGAAATAATGTCAATTTGAGTATTGTTAGGGCTGTTCAGAGATCTTTTTCATTTTTTTCTTTTGAAAATGTCCGATGTCAAATACCCCGAAGTTGTATTTTTACCTTTAGCCTGCTGAATTGCCTTAGCATAAGGCGATGTAAGGAGGGTGGACGATTTCAAACAGGTCGGCGCTTCATTAAACAAGGGCCAATTGAAGAAACATTTTGCACATTTATTCCTGATAGATAACTACATACTACTATCATCATGTCAGTTGCAGAAATACATTAACATTCGTGTTAATCCAACGTGTCATGTTATAAAATTTGCAGGAAACAATTAGTGACTCATAAAGTCCCCCTCATAAATTTTAACCAGTCTTAATTTCAAGTGTTTGGGTTGAATATTTACGATATATGAAAATACAAATACCATGTCATGATGCTAGCAGACGTTTGAAAATCAAATATGGCACGCTTCACCTGACCTCGGCATAACTTATTGCTATTTTATATCAACAAAGTTAACATTGCCTCCATATATATATATATGCCTTGGTATATCTTCTCAATCTTGATGAAATGTTTTATCATAATGTTTGTTTGTTTGTAGTTTAACGCTGCACTCAGCAATATTCCAGCTATATGATAGCGGTCTGTAAATAATCCAGTCTGGACCAGACAATCCAGTGATTGACATCATGAGCATCAATCCACGCAATTGGGATCGATGACATGCATCAACCAAGTCAGCGAGCCTGACCACCCGATCCCGTTAGTATCATAATGTTCAGCTCTTTGTTTGCAATAAACATGAAAAAATAAATATAATCATACATATTTAGTTTAGTTTACTTGGGTACATAGGCTCTACATTCATCCAGTTGTTGTGTACCTAGTTTCATCCGTTCTGAAGGTTGGGGGAGAAGTAGTAAACGTTTTAAAAACAATCTTTAATATTCTAAATTGTCCTTATTGCTTATTGCAATGACAGGCCAATAACAACATTATGTTGTTATTATTATGGCATATCAATTTGTTATATCGCTCTCCGTTGCAGTTGTTTTCAGAAAATAATTTTCAAATCAGAGCATGGAATCCTTTACGGTTTCGGATTTAGACTTACAAATTTGATGTTACGCACAGGCAGCAATCACGAATGAATATGAAATAAATAGGAGTGAAGACTGCTATCCAGGTCAATAAATAGTAAACAGTTGACGAAAAATAGTAAATTATGTATTTTCTTTTGAATTTGAATCTATTTCAGAATCTTTTTGATGATAACTTACCAACTTTTGCATATTTTGCTTCGAAGTGTGTCATGCAGTACGTGATTCCGGGTTTCAGAAAATATCGGACTGCATGCCCTCTACGTTAAGTGCCAAAATCAACTATGGCCGTTCTGTGCCGATTAATTTGACCAATACTTTCTTAACTCAAGATGTTATCTTTTTGAGGTAAATAAACTACTGAAAGTTTTGATAGTTTGTAAGCTGAGCATTTATGCATACCATATGTAACTTTAAATATATGCAAAGCCTACTAATTAAACAGTTATAGCGAGTTTCATTTGGCGATGTTCTTCGACTATGCGCCTGTCAACTGGGTTCGACAGTTGCATTGAGAGCTTTATTGAAAGAGAATAGACACTGAAACCTATATGGACGTAACTAGGCTTTTATCAAGCTATAAATTCAAACGGTCATTCGTACTGTAACATAATCTTTGAAACAGTCCTGCATATGAACATATCATGAACTTCTGTCAAATTTGTTTACATGTCAAAAACACAGACAATTTCATCAGGATTTTCTTTCGGTAAGTATAAATCAAGGTCAATTCTCAAAGTGTACTTCGACATAAATGTCACAGGTCTATCATTGATAGGATATGTACATTCCAATGATATGAATTAATGGACATTTGGATTTGAAACAAGGGCGCTTACTTGAGTATGTTTGCCACATTCGGGTGCTTTTATACTACATGTACGATAAATATAGAAAAGTAGGAAACTTACAAAACCAGCACTTTTATTAATGGCTAGGCAGTGCATAGATCTTTTCGATTTGTTGACTTTAGATGCTGTTGGAAAGACAATCATCTCACAATGCCAGCTGACTGCCAGCACCATGAGGATTATAGTCTGGAAGGTAATTTAAGGTACTGACGTTTACTACAATATCTGAAAAACTATCGGACCTACTCCAGTCAAAGTTGGTATGAGATTATTAAACAGTCATACATAACTGGATATTACATTTAAAGACAATCGGTGCATGAAGAAAAAAACTGTCTATTTAGCTATCACTATATTTCATCAACAACCAGACCTGTTCGTCACGGGTGGAACGAGCATTCATTGAAACAGCCATCTGCATAATGGTACCCCTGCGTCACAGGGCCATATGACACAGTTGAACCAATCAACTCAACTCGAAAGGTTGCACAGGAATCAAGCACGTTGAGACGCCCAACGCTAACACTGTAGATTCCCGACACAAGACAGTATCCTTTGGTCCATGTTCGTCTCAACAAATGCATAATCATTGTGTCAGGCGTCAAAATTGGCAACGGGCTGCATCCAGGCGCCTTGCGACCTCTGAGTCTAACTGATGAACCTCTGAACGCATTGGGGCTTTGTACCATGGTCGTATGTAAAAATACATTTTGGTGACCCATTACATCCATATTTATGTCACTTTTTTTGCCATTAACATTAAACTTGGAAGTTTCTTTTGCAGTTCAGCATATGTTCAGAGAATTGTGTTCATGATATTAGAGCCTGGTATTGAGCTAGGCCAGTCAGAACCCTGGCCCACTAATGGGTGCTCATCTATCACTGTCTGGTTATCCTGAATAGTTTTCTCTGAAAATGTCACTAATGACACGTTGGTGACGAAGGACCCTTTGAGACGTAAGTGACACAAGTGGAGCCAGATCGGCCAGAAACCACAGTGCCCTTTGGTGGTCGTTCTGTCATGGTTTGGGGTTGTGTGTCCTTGACTGTAAAGTGCATTTGATAACAGTTCGAGGAAACCTAAATGGCCAATATTACCTCAACCGGGTCCTTGAAAACAGTATAATCCAACATTTACACAATCATCCCTTTTTTACGGCCAGTATTTATGAAAAACAACACAAGGGCTCAAAGAAGTCACGCAGTGTTTGACCATTTGCGCCGGAATGCGATCGACACTTAAACATGGTCAGCAAGAAGTTTGGACCAATTGAGCACTTGTGGGATCCATTAGTGTCATCATGAGTCAGGAAGCCAGCCACCTTTTACAAAATGTACACAACTTGAAAGTGCCCTTCATGAAGAATAGAACAACATCCCCCTGTTGAGAATTCAGCCTTTAGTGACCTCCATAGGTAGACGTGTTGCAAAAGTCATCAGAAATCTTATAATTCACAAATCAGTTCACCAGATATTGACCCCGACACAGGGAGTGTTTGTCAGAAGGCTTGGCAACATGATAGCAAAAAGGAAACGAAACATTATGCATGGGCCCATACTTAAATTGGGTTAAAAGTAATTGAAAAAGTAACATCTTGTTAAGAGTTCAATAAAATGGGAAATACAGGACCTCATAATGGAGGACCTCACAACTTTAATGCCACCATTTCCGAAGAGATACTGTCCAGCTGTTGGTTGCACACAGCGCTCATCTCCTCTTGTTGGATTTTGAGCGGTCTCCCAACAAAGAGAAAGAGTTGAAATGTGGACTTGGTCTGGGAGGGAGCATCAGACAGTTGTAATTTCTTAGGGGTCCTATAGTTTCTTTTGTTACCCTTTAGGAACTGGACTGGGTGATGACAACTTGGACAGTTGCTTTTTGACTCCTTACTCCTGGCTCCCTCTCAGATGAGAGAGATAAGCACTGGGCACACCTGGAATCCTCAGTACACCAAGACACTACATATTCAACACGCATTGAGCGGGTCTCCTGTTATCTTACAGCATACACAGGCAGCGCATGTTTACCAGGTGTCTAATCTAAGTTTTCTTCTCGCCAGATGTCACCGACATCTAAACTTCTCTGGCCAACTTCTTTATTGATTGTATAACATGTGACAACGTTTTGTATGCAGCAAGCAACATTGGAAATGAAATGTATTTATGGAATTCAGTTTCATGATGTTTCTGCTACCACACAGAGGAAAGAAGTGAGGTTTCCCTGCCTTGCGCATGCGCAAAAGGTCAGGATAGCAAGATACTACTACTTGCACAACTATTATGTATAGTTGACAGTGAAGAGGACTGCTGAAAATCTGAAGATTTTATCGTGTG
Source organism: Haliotis rufescens (assembly GCF_023055435.1). Classification (NCBI taxonomy): domain Eukaryota; kingdom Metazoa; phylum Mollusca; class Gastropoda; order Lepetellida; family Haliotidae; genus Haliotis; species Haliotis rufescens. Next base: position 2,026,179 of record NW_025963979.1, read on the forward strand.
ACAGCCAAAATGCAGGATTTATGGATAACATCTAATAGAGCTAGGGTAATTGCAAAGTGCTGGTGAATTGGTTTGTAAATATAGAAGATTTTTTTGAATGCTCTTGATAGCCTATATTGGATAACATGAAGATTTAATGAAGTTGAGTTCTGTGATTTACAATAGTTAAGAGTCTGAAGAGTTACCATGGTAATCACCACAAGCTGCTTCAAATAGGAAGAAGAGACAAATTTATTAGGATTTTACTCAAGAACTACATTTATGTAGGGAGGCAGTTTCCCAAATTAATTGTACACTACTGTTTACTTGGCAACAAATTTGATTGGACAAACAAAACAAGAACGTGCCCACATGCCTGCACTATTTTTCTAAAAGACATGGCCTGAGAACTAATTTTGATTTTTTTACTACATATACCCCTTGTGATACTGCTACAGCTTATAACATATCCCTGGAATATTAACCAAGAAATTATTTCCCCAATAATAGTGTCAGTAACAAGAACTGAAGTTCTTACATAGACAAGTTATCTCAGTTACTACTTGTTCTGAATTATAGTAATAATTCTAACTCTCAAACAGGTTGTGTGGGTAAAATGGTGTAATATATCAAGATTTACCGGCTTCCTGAAGGGTAGGGCAATCTGTCTCCTCATGGCATGGAAGAAATTTGCAGGTGTGGTGAAGTTACACACAAACCAATTGGTCTCGTGGGACTGCTGGATCTCAAAGTTTGGGCCCTCTGGCTGTTCACAGTAAGAAAGTCCACAGTCAATGTCTGGTGAACTCATACATGCAAAGCATACTACTAGTTCATGTGTAATGCAGCAACGACAACAACGTAATTCTACACTGGGATTTCAAAGCAATAACATTTTAAGACAGTTCTATGAAACCAAAACCGTAAAATAGCGCCAGTGGAGCTGCAACTCACCTGCTTATGTAGTCAGATAAATGGCTAAGTAAAGGTCAAAAGAAGTTTCATCTTGCAGTGTGCTCAAAGTGTTAAGGTCAAATTAAGGTCCAAATTCAAAATATAAAAAAATGGAACATATGTGTTGAGACACACTACTTACTACACATGTACCAAATGTCATTTCATTTAAAAAATAGTATGGCCACCTTCAAATCCCTACTGAAGTCCCACCTATTTCAACAATTTATTGTCTGTGTTGGCCTCATTATCATTATGAATAGTTTTTCACAATATGGATGCCTTGGACTTTGGAGGCCATATTAAAAATGAATTTGTACCCCTGGAACAAATTAGGGCGTCATCATTGTGGGAAAAAGCATGTGAAGTTTGAGCTTAACTGGTCAAGTGGTTTCTGAGGAGATGTTTAAGATAGAAGACTGACAATGGAAAAAAAGGTCCTGACATTCATTCAGGTGAGCTACAATATGTTTTAAAAAACAACAACTGTTGTACAATACTGCATTATATATGCATGAAGTTACAGTTCTAAAATTTACATATGTCTTCGTAGACTTATTTCTATAATCATAAACAACTATTCGTAGGAAATACAGACCACTCATATATATATGAAGGTTGGCAAAAGGTAATGTTTCTTTGTTAGCAATACAATTGTTGTAACTACCAGGTGTAGGCTGTGGGTGGAGGTAAGTACACCACATGACATGACTGGGTTACAGGGGTCAAGTGTGGGAGGGTGGGTACTGACCAGGAAATAGACAGGTGTAGACTGTGGGTTGAGGTAAGTACACCACATGACATGACTGGGTTACAGGGGTCAAGTGTGGGAGGGTGGGTACTGACCAGGAAATAGTCAGATGTAGACTGTGGGTGGAGGTAAGTACACCACATGACATGACTGGGTTGCAGGGGTCAAGTGTGGGAGGGTGGGTACTGACCAGGAAATAGTCAGGTGTACACTGTGGGTGGAGGTAAGTACACCACATGACTGGGTTACAGGGGTCAAGTGTGGAAGGGTGGGTACTGACCAGGAAATAGTCAGGTGTAGGCTGTGGGTGGAGGTAAGTACACCACATGACATGACTGGGTTACAGGGGTCAAGTGTGGGAGGGTGGGTACCGACCAGGAAATAGTCAGATGTAGACTGTGGGTTGAGGTAAGTACACCACATGACATGACTGGGTTGCAGGGGTCAAGTGTGGGAGGGTGGTCACTGACCAGGAAGTAGTCAGATGTAGACTGTGGGTGGAGGTAAGTACACCACATGACTGGGTTACAGGGGTCAAGTGTGGGAGGGTGGGTACTGACCAGGAAATAGTCAGGTGTAGACTGTGGGTGGAGGTAAGTACACCACATGACTGGGTTACAGGGGTCAAGTGTGGGAGGGTGGGTACTGACCAGGAAATAGTCAGGTGTAGACTGTGGGTGGAGGTGAGTACACCACATGACTGGGTTCAGGGTCAAGGTGTAGACTGTGGGTGGAGGAAAGTGTGGGTGGATAGGTACTGACCGGGAAATAATCAGGGTCATCATTGCTCATCTGCAGGAAACGCTCCAGTCTGGCACTTGAGTGTTCTGGGCCCTGCAAACAACAGAAGTGACATGGAACCACATTGCACACAAACAGTATACTAGAAAGACGCTGAGATAGTATGTTCTGAACAGGAATCAGGAGCCACAATGCTCTGAAGCTCACCTGAAGAAATAATTGTGTGATAGTTCCACCTGATTATGTAAATAAAGATCAGTAGTTAGTTATAGCAAAACTGGTCAATACATTCTTGGAAAAAGGAGAAAAAATACCTTATTTTTGCAATATTGTCTCCAGCACTGACCATGAATGCTAATAATGAATTTTCTGTTATCCTTCACACAAAATTTCAGCTTTCCACACCTTGTGTTTCTAGCAAATAAGATCTCAAAACAATTTGGTAAAAAATTTCAAAAATACTTTTAAAAATAATCAACTGGTCATTTCTGCATGGATTGTGATTGATTGTGTGGAAAGAATGAGTGCCTGCAGAAATTTGGTTAAAAGATAGGAATAGCGTCAAAACACCAACATGACATGCACGTGCAACACCAATTGTTGGGCTAAAAAAAAATCATTTTCTTGCCATCACAATCTTACAGCAAGTGAACAGGGAAAAAATGCCACAACTGACGGAAGCCAACGCAACAACGCAATCGGCCGACTGCAAACAGGAGAATCATCTTCAGCTGTAAGTAATAGCCAGGTTTTTCCAAGTAGAACCAAGCACAATTACAAGACTTTGGAACCCTTATGAGACACACTGGATAACCTTCCCAGATTTTGTCTACCACGTATCACAACTAGAGCACAGGACAGATTCAAACGGCTACTTCACTTATGTGAAAGAACAACCAGGGCCACCTCTACAACTTCGGCAATACCAGGATTGCATAGCATATCAGCCCAGAGCGTTTATGCTATAAAGGTGTAAACGACCAGTTTGTGGTGTCATTTTGACAGACCTGCATTGTTGGCTGCAACTTCAATGGTGTCAAGGGCACAGAGTATGGCCACAACTGCGATGGAGACAATTTTTACTTGGAACTGTTTATGCACCAGTGAAGTGCAACTAAAGTCTTGTTTAAGCACCGGGGAGGCACAAAGCTTGCAGTGTTTGGAAGGTGAGGAGGGTTCGTAAAGAGGTAAATCTGAGTGACCTGGAGTACAGCGCCCCCTGGTGGAAAGGCACATTTTGGTTCTGTGTTATGGGAATGAAGAGACAAGGAATTTGCTATAATTGTGTCTTTGCATGTCTGTGCTAAAACTTGATAAACTTTGTAAAGAGGTAACAGTGTGGAATAAAAGCTACAATGCTGGTACTAAATCTACTGACCATTCCTTCATAGCCATGTGGTAGGAGAAGAACAATGCCACTCTGTCGCACCCACTTGGCCTGGCCACTGGAGATGAACTGGTCAATGATACACTGGGCGTTGTTGGAGAAATCTCCAAACTGAGCCTCCCAAATAACAAGGGCATTTGGGTTAGTCATGGAGTAGCCCAGCTCAAAGCCTGTAAAAAATAAGAAATGGGTTCAAAGCTTCAGATATTGATGAGACATTTCATTTTTAACTTTAGCATACTGAATTGTTTTGGCATAAGGTGCTGTAAAGAGGGTGGACAATTTCAAACAGTTGATGCTTCATGAAATAAGGGGCCGAGCAATTGAAGAAATATTTTGCTCATTTATTCCTGTCAGAAAATTACACATTACCATATAAAAATATCCTAATGTTTTCAATCATACTAAGGTTAAGACCAAAGCCAACACAAAATTTGTTCATATTCTTGAACTTACCTGAGCTTGTAAAATCTAGATATTTTTTAATATTTGTATACTTATTCTTGCATTACTCCTTAATGCCTGAAGAATGATAGTGTGAAGCCACAGGGCGATCGTGTTACGGCTGACTTCTACCTGCGATGTTGGAGACACAGTGATGAAGAGGCGATGATGTGTTGAATGAAGCATCGCAGCACCTTCACTGGACATAGCAGAAGTTCCTGTTCATCTTCAATCTTTAATCGAAAATAGGGAAGGGGTGGTGAAGGATCTATCCGTCTGTCCTGGGAGTTGATTCTTGGCTATAAAGTCAGAGCACGGCCCAAGCTGAACAGCTCCATGTGCTCTGTGCTCACATCTCACAAGGGTGATGTCTACAGCATGTAGTTTGCTCACTCGTGTCGCTGTTGCCAGAGACTAGAGGGAAACTGTCTTCGGGTGAGGTTGTAGTACGACGCCGAGTGGAGTGGTTCAAAGTAAGACCACGTTCAGATACCAGGCCAAGTCTTCTGGTCTTACAGACGACAGGAGCCTAACAGCACCTGGAGTTCCGGAATCTTTGTAATATTTCGATCTTCCGGAACTGCCAAGATGGAGTTAAGGGCCACTAGGTTGGTCGTGATGGTGCTGCCCTTCAGATAACACTTGTGGTGCAGGAACAGAAGAAATTCTGCCAAGCAGTGGGGTGACAGGATCCTGGTGTTTCCACTCGCAGAAACTCTCAAGGAAGTGCTACTTGTCATTATAAAGGCACCTGGTAGAAGTTCTGTGCACTTAGAGGTCTTTGTAGATGGACCAGGCGTAAAGATGTAACCTATCTGGATGGCTTCACCTGCTGTGAGGGTGGATCAGCAGGTTTGGCCAGTCTGGAAATTTGAGGGGTTTGGTGGAGGACATTTCTCTGTGGTCCACTAAGCAGCATCTCGCTGGCACAATCTAAGCTTCCAGGTCGATATGGTTTTTTTAAGGGCCCTGGGAAGGAGCACTGGCTTTGGAAAAGCATTGGCTTTGAGTCCTTCCCAGGGTGCGCTGAAGGTATCAACTGCCAATGCTTGTGAAACCGGCACCGGACGGAGAGATGAAGGTCCGGACCTAGTAGTTCTGGCTGGTAGCAAACAGGTCGATTTGGGGATCGCTGAGGTGTTGACAGACAAAAGCGAAGGTGTCCGGATGTTCACTCTGTGGGGGCCACCCTGTCTGGTCTGGAGAAGGCACCTGGAAGGATGTTGCTACAACCTGGGATGTGTTGGATCTGAAACTGGATGTCGAGCTGATAGATCAGATGGAAGAGGCGGACTGTCTGCCGTAATAGGGAGGGGGAGTGGGTCGTCCCCAGGTTGCGAGGGCACCATACTACTGTGATTTTGTATGTGGATATAGAGATCTGAGCTTGTTGAAGCATGCTTCCAGTGAGATAGAGCCAAATAGGTGTCTGTCATGATGGCTTGAAGAAAGCGCACTGGGAGACGTGAGCTAGGGCCTTGAGGGTGGTCTCGTCTCTGGCAAAGGCTGATACCCGGGAGTGAGTCTTGAAGACTTGGCATTTAAAGAGTGAGGCAGATGACCATGCTTGACGAAGGAGGTCCCTCGGTTCGAGCCTGTCTGGCGATGTAGGTCTTCATTGAGCGTGTTGGCAGAATCTGCAAGCTGGAAGGAGTGGACGGGAAAGTCTTCCTTCTTGTATTTAGGCACCTTGAAGGAGGGAGTGCTTGTAAAGTCCTCATCAAGCGCCGTGATCATGTCCTTGAGGGATGGAGGTAGAGTCGGACCAAATAGTGTCCTCCTTATCCAAAGGAGCCCCCTGATTCTGACTGGTATCCACATGATTGGCAGCTGAGTACACAGACATTGTTGCAGTCAGCATCGGTGCCCAGGTGGAGATGACGATGGAGGTGGGGGACAACAGGGCTGTCGACGACACCAGTGTGTGCAGGTGTTGAAACCGGGGTGACAGGCGACGTGGTCGGGGGGTAGCAGGCTCATAAACATCAGACATTTTGGGCTTGTGTTTACAGGCCGGCTGGGTCTTTCATTTATGGGATACTTGGAAAAAGCTGTGGGGGGAAAGCGGGTATCAGTCTTTACATTTTGTAGACTAGGAGCATGGAGACATATAACTTAGGCGTAGGGGATGGGGATCCCAGGCCGATTGTTTCATCGGCACTTGCTACAAGATGGCATGTTATCTGCAATGAAGCAGAGTGTAATCACAATGCGTCCCCGCCCCATTATGTATGCTATAATCTTTTTTCCCAGCCATGTAGTTTATGAAAAAAAAGTTTACGAGAACATGTAAAACAACTTCTTTGATAGGCATAAGTATTTAAGGATGAACAACTTCTTTAATACAATTAGGAGCGACGTTTCGAGTAGGTTCTAACACTGTTATCAAGGAAGTGATTTAAAGAGTGTGGTTGGCAAGTATATATACAAGAAGGAGGCAATGTTTATACAGTAGAGTAGATATTGTTATACTGGAGTAGAAAAGCCTGTTATGTACACACAAGGGGTAGGGATGACAATCATCGGTGGGTCAGTGCCATAAACAAAGGATGAAGCCAGTAATATAAACAACGGGATTATGGCTGATTGGGGTCTTTGATGAGTTGATGGTACGCCGGGGATATGTAATAGCCTTGGTCACGGTTGATTGAGGGCTGAAGTCTTTTGATGTTGATGGCTTATTGTAGTTTCCTGATCTTGAAGTCTAAAACAACACCACTTTAGTAAACAATATAATTGCAAGAATACTTCAATGATGAAGTACCAGGAAACACACAAGAACACAGAACGCAAGTCACGAGATTGTGTGGCCATGTAAAATATTCAAGATTGCTACTTTCACTGCCGAACTAATGGGCATGGCCTCAGCCCTTCATAATCAACAATCTAAAAAACAACAAAAAATCCTAATACTTACCGACTCGCTCAGTGGACTACAAGCCCTCCAAAATAAAAACACCCAAAACTGCCCTGAACTAATAAATCAAATACTAAAAAGCTCAAATGATTTAACTAAGGCAGGCAAACAAATAGTATTCATTTGGATCCCCGCCCACGTAGGAATATACGGCAATGGAAACGCCGATAAAGCAGCTAAACTATCCCTTAAAATCCCAGAAATAAGCTTAAACCTACCCATCTCCAAATCAGAAATTAAAAGTGTCAACAAACAAAAAATCACCAAAAAATGGCATAACCTATATCAAAACTCAAATAGCCAAATCAAAAAGGTTCCCAAAAAACCAACAGAGTAATCACTAAACTCCAAACAGGACATACCAACCTAAATAACCACCTCAAAATAATAAGAAAACACGCAACAGGAACCTGCTCACATTGCAAACAACAAGAAACCCCAGAACACGCACACATACACTGCACCCACTACCTAACACACCGAACTACACTACAAACCACCCTAAATTTAAATAAGGCTCTTACTCTAGAAGCAATCCTAAATCCACAAAATAAAATTGAAAAATTCAAAGCCTTAGTTGTATACTTAATCAAAACAGGACTAATAAATCGCATTTAAAACCCCAATAAACTACCAAAACCAAACCACATAATCAATCTAACAAACTTCCATACTCAGCTCCCTTAGTTCGCCCCCCAAACCCTCTTGGCATTTTTTCCAAATCTAAAAATTTCCAAAATTTTATATAAGCAACCACTAAAACACCCCTACTGGATTGCCAAACAACTTTCTCCCCTTTTCGGAAACACATGAAATGGCTTGGACCCGTGTGCGAAATACGCTGCAGTCGGAAAGCGCATGTAAAATCTCCAATATAAGTAAGTAAGTAAGTAAGCTACTTGAAACAACAGAACACCTGAGATTACTGTGGTGAAAATCACACCACCAGGTGTCAAATAATTATGCTATGGCGTAAATCATATGAAATATATGAAGATACAAACTGGAGGCACAATATGGTCAAAAGAGAAATCACCAAAGATATCAAGCACACAAGGGTTGAATTAGTTTATGAGAGAGTTCAAAAACACAGGTCTGTGAGTGACAGCAGTAATGTGCTGACCCGTGACATCATCACTTCCGTGGTCACATGGGAGCTGTGTGTAGCTAGTTGAAGCAACTTCTTCTTCAGCAAGACCTCACACAGCTCTTCTTTCTGTCAAGAACATGCTCTAGATGCATTAAGGAGTAATGCAGGATAAGTTAAATGAGAATAAATTTGATTTTTGTTTTGGCAATGGTATAATTAGAACCATTTCAGTTAATTTATTGTCCAAACACAATGCAGAAAAACAACTTAATTGTCAAGGTCATCATGTCAGGTTGCAGAAATATAAACATTCGGGTTAATCTAATGTGTCATGTTATGAAATTTGCAGGAAACAATTAATGACTCATAAATATTCACCAATCCTGATTTCAAGTGTTTTAGTTGAATATTTACGATATACAAAAATACAAATCCTGTGTCATGATGCTAGCAGATGTATGAAAATAAAACATGGTGCGCTTTGCCCGACCTCAGTATAACTTATTGCTATTTTAATATCAACAAAGTTCTCATTGCCTGCATATATCGGCCTTGGAGGGAGTTGACAATCTTCTCAATCGAAGAATATTCATTTGTCATTTTCCATTTAAAATGATTACAAAAAAACCCCACAAACATAAAGATTGTGAAATCTGATTGCAATATTTCACGAAGTGCAAAGGTCACCAGATGTTATGCCACGGACTGGGGTAGTCTGCTGATAATCTTTTGTTACTAAAAAATTACAATAAATATAAATATTTTGCCTGTCACATACATAAAAAACACAAATCACAACATAGTATCAGTAATCACCACTAATATGAAATCACAATATATTGGCATATTATTTAATCCGTTTGACCTTGTATGCCCCCTGACCCAGAAAAGGGAGTACATGTATCAACATGCCACATGCAAGTTTCTGAGTATCTTTTATTTGAACTTTTGTGATAGATAAGGATGCACACTAATGATTTGGTTTTCACTATAATAATTGCATTGTTTGATAGGCATTTTGTGCAGTAACAACAAAACAATAGGATTCATGAAAATATTTATTAATAACATTGGCAATATATTAGGGGCTACTCGGTTGCTACATAAAAGACATACCCTGCGGGTATGAATGAAAAATCCTGCGGGTATGAATGAAAAGGTAGAATGCTAGTTACCCTGCGGGTAATGAAAAAGTCCTGCGACCGTGCCGGCCCTGGACTGTAAATTGGAAGAAAGGTACTTTGGGGGCCACAAGCCATTCCTATGCAGTATGCAGGGGATGGAATGACTTGTGAAGCCCAAATGAGGTTGTGTGCAACCGAGAGCCCCCAAAGGATGAAATTGGAGAAGATTAAAATCTACACATGGAATGGACAAGGAAGAACACATGTTTAAACACAAAAAGAGTAAGAATTAGGGAGTCCCATGAATGTAATCCACAGTTATACGCTGATGATTGAGAGAAAAGAAAAAAAAGGAAATGACCAAATAGGTCTAAACACACCAGGGTAAGTCTAACACAGTCCAAGGTGTGATGAAGGGTCTCAACGTAAATCCTGTAAAGTCTGTACGAGGGATATGGGCCTAAGCCTGCACATGATCATCACAGCGTTATAAGCATAATGTCCAGCACAGGGTAGACTACAGTCAAAGTATAAACACAAGATAGTCACCATGGTACACAAACATAAAAGTCCTTAAAATTAGTGGAATGCTGACTCCTATACTTTAAGGGACAGTAGGCTATCAACAGATTGCATAATGTACACAGTAACACAAGAGTCTGTAGTAACGACAAGTCTACATTCTACACAAAGATCTCTGGGCTTGGCTCAGAGTGGCTTCCGGAGTCCGTATGTATCGAGTAAAACAATCTGAACTCCAACGGCCCATCGTCTTGATGAGGTGGTCTTTGATGCGCACACTGGCAGCCGTAGTAGCAGCACCAATTCTGAAAGAATGTCCAGAATACTCTTTGGAGTCAAGACCTGTCCTAGCAAAGGCTATGCTCAGCCAGTACAGGAAAGAAGCTCTGCTGATGGGTGCAAGGTTGCATTTGACAAACAATGGATTCATTGACCGGCGTAAGGTCTAATTGATAGGGGAAATAATGCATACCCTGCTGCACATTATCAGACAGTCATTCCCGATTCTTCTTCTCGTTCTCAGGCTTGCAGTTCTTGTGGCCATGTTTGTCGGAATTACAAGGCAAACACATGTGGAGGAATGGGCATGGATTGCGTGAACACCCCAAGTCATTGAAATTATTGCAAAGTTCTTTGCCATACTTCTTAACTCGAGGTCTGCCCCTGGAGTCCATGCCGCCACCTGCTTTCCTGTCGTATATGATAGTCCGTTCCTGCTTTATGGGTGGTTTCCGATAGGAATTCTCGACAATGTTGGGACAGAGATCCGTTCCATGAGTGATACTGTGACACACTGCACATGCTCAAGAGCGCAGTCCTGAAGAACACAAACTGTACAGGTGTTGGTCACGCATATCCCATCTAATGTGTACTCCTTTCTCAGCATACGCTGCCACTCTTGATGCGAATAGTTTATGATAGTCATAATGTGTTGTACCACCATAAATAGTAGACAATTCAATGACAGTTTGCTCATGGCCATCGAGTTGTTTCCTCTTAGCATTGTTAGGCTCACAGTACACATCCTTAAATATTCCGAAGGCCTGGATAAATTCTCTCAAAGTGAGTGATCTGTTAGTCCTGGGGTCATGTTTTAGTTGGTACACATTCCCATCAAATTCCGACACCCTGGCTTCTACAGCGTCTTGGGTAGGTAGAAGTAACAATGCTAAGTTGCAGTATTTACCCTCTTGAATCTTCTTCTTAACTGCTGTTGCCACTGTGTTGATATGTGGAAGGGAATCCGATGCCCCGTCCATCCGGGGGGGGGGGGGATTGGTGATAGGATGAATTCCTGTAAAGTTGCAACTTTCTGTCTGGTCGACTTGTGAATGGCTTGTGGTTTGTTGACAGCGTCCATACACCATTAACTTGAGTTCAGCGATCTCGCGTTGCAGTGATTCAACTGTGGTAACACTAGGGGGGGCATTATGCACGGCTGTCTGACCTGTCTGGATGCTCTCATGATCATGCATGTTATCAACATGTCAGGATGCAAGGTTGGACTGTTTACGTCGTCTGCTATTATCTCCATGCGTGTCGGCTCTGCTGCCGGAAGTGGGTCGGAATGGTTGGCAGATGTCGTAATCGCACTGTCCCCCAGAGACCTATGGCGTAGGTTCTCATTATGCAATCGTCGGTTCCATGATGCCGGTACGTGAACTCCTTGTCTGGTTAATAACCCCAGTAAATCAGCAGTTGTGCGATAAGGTTCACTTCGGTTGACACGGTTCCGTACAGGTTGGCTGCCATCTTGATCGGGTTGAGAGGTCAAACCATTGTTGTTAACTCTAACGGGGGTTGCTGAATTTGATCTTGTGATCCGGCCTTTGTTGGCTCGTTTATCAGCCATGATGAGGTGTCAAAGCCACATGCAGGCACGAATAGCTGACGGATGGTGTTTGATAACAAAAGATTGCATGGGATTGTCAAGGATCATCTCTGCAGCTGGTATAGACAATGACAGAAATAGGTAAACGATATCGAGGCTGTTGGGGTTAATATAAGAAAACATTGTGACGTCATGTCCGTAGTACTGGGCATGAGCAGAGGATAGAATGGTGCATTGTGGGATAGCTTAAATGTAACATGATACAGAGTATTTTTAACGTGAGGGAAGTTGGAAGTGAGCTGGGAGTTACTATGGTGAACAAGCATGAAATACTCACATCCCCCGCCAATATGACATGTCGGGTGTGTGCAATGCATTAGCTCCTGTGAACTATGTTCACTGGGCCTTTTTGTAAAGAAATATGGTACCGTTTTCAAGATCTGACCTGGAAATGAGGACTACCACCATTTTCAGTCTAAATCAAAGTCGTTGCCATTGAAACTCAAAAAATATTTCTTTTTAAAATCCCCAAACTATCAAAAGGCACCAGTTCATCACTAGATCTATCTATGTGCCAAGTTTGGTGAAGAAATATGATACAGTTTTCAAGATCTGCCCCGGGAACGAGGACTACCGCCATTTTCAGTCTAAATCAAAGTCGTTGCCATGAAAACTCGAAAAATAATTTCTTTTTAAATCCCAACCTATCAAAAGGCACCAGTTCAACACTTGATCTATCTATGTGCCAAGTTTGGTAAAGAAATATTGTACGGTTTTCAAAATCTGCTCCGGAAATGAGGACTACCGCCATTTTCATTCTAAATCAAAGTCGTTGCCATTGAATCTAAAAAAATATTTCTTTTTAAAATTCCGCAACTATCAAAAGGCACCAGTTCACCACTAGATCTATCTATGTGCCAAGTTTGGTGAAGAAATATGGTACGGTTTTCAAGATCTGCTCTGTGAACGAGGCCTACCGCCATTTTAGTCTAAATCAAAGTCGTTGCCATGGAAACTCAAAAATTTATTTCTTTTTAAAAATCCCAACCTATCAAAAGGCACCAGTTCACCCCTAGATCTATCTATGTGCCAAGTTTGGTGAAGAAATATGGTACGGTTTTCAAGATCTGCTCCGGAAATGAGGACTACCGCCATTTTCAGTCTAAATCAAAGTCGTTGCCATTGAATCTCAAAAAATATTTCTTTTTTAAATCCCAAACTATTAAAAGGCACCAGTTCAACACTAGATCTATCTATGTGCCAAGTTTGGTGAAGAAATATGGTACGGTTTTCAAGATCTGCTCCGGAAATGAGGACTACCGCCATTTTCAGTCTAAATCAAAGTCGTTGCCATGGAAACTCGAAAAATAATTTCTTTTTAAATCCCAAACTATCAAATGGCACCAGTTCAACACTAGATCTATCTATGTGCCAAGTTTGGTGAAGAAATATGGTACAGTTTTCAAGATCTGCTCCGGAAATGAGGACTACCGCCATTTTCAGTCTAAATCAAAGTCTTTGCCATTGAATCTCAAAAAATATTTCTTTTTAAAAATTCCGCAACTATCAAAAGGCACCAGTTTACCACTAGATCTATCTATGTGCCAAGTTTAGTGAAGAAATATGATACGATTTTCAAGATCTGCTCTGTGAACGAGGCCTACCGCCATTTTCAGTCTAAATCAAAGTCGTTGCCATGGAAACTCAAAAAATTTATTTTTTTTAAATCCCAACCTATCAAAAGGCACCAGTTCACCCCTAGATCTATCTATGTGCCAAGTTTGGTGAAGAAATATGGTACGGTTTTCAAGATCTGCTCCAGAAACAAGGACTACCGCCATTTTCAGTCTAAATCAAAGTTGTTGCCATGGAAACTCGAAAAATAATTTCTTTTTAAATCCCAAACTATCAATAGGCACCAGTTCATCACTAGATCTATCTATGTGCCAAGTTTGGTGAAGAAATATGATACAGTTTTCAAGATCTGCCCCGGGAACGAGGCTTACCGCCATTTTAGTCTAAATCAAAGTCGTTGCCATGGAAACTCAAAAATTTATTTCTTTTGAAAAATCCCAACCTATCAAAAGGCACCAGTTCACCCCTAGATCTATCTATGTGCCAAGTTTGGTGAAGAAATATGGTACGGTTTTCAAGATCTGCTCCAGAAACAAGGACTACCGCCATTTTCAGTCTAAATCAAAGTTGTTGCCATGGAAACTCGAAAAATAATTTCTTTTTAAATCCCAAACTATCAAAAGGCACCAGTTCAACACTAGATCTATCTATGTGCCAAGTTTGGTGAAGAAATATGGTACGGTTTTCAAGATCTGCTCCGGAAATGAGGACTACCGCCATTTTCAGTCTAAATCAAAGTCGTTGCCATTGAAACTCAAAAAATATTTCTTTTTAAAATCCCAAACTATCAAAAGGCACCAGTTCATCACTAGATCTACCTATGTGCCAAGTTTGGTGAAGAAATATGATACAGTTTTCAAGATCTGCTCCGGAAATGAGGACTACCGCCATTTTCAATCTAAATCAAAGTCGTTGCCATTGAAACTCAAAAAATATTTCTTTTTAAAATCCCCAAACTATCAAAAGGCACCAGTTCATCACTAGATCTACCTATGTGCCAAGTTTGGTGAAGAAATATGATACAGTTTTCAAGATCTGCCCCGGGAACGAGGCCTACCGCCATTTTTAGTCTAAATCAAAGTCGTTGCCATGGAAACTCAAAAATTTATTTCTTTTTAAAAATCCCAAACTATCAAAAGGCACCAGTTCACCACTAGATCTATCTATGTGCCAAGTTTGGTGAAGAAATATGGTACGGTTTTCAAGATCTGCTCCGGAAATGAGGACTACCGCCATTTTCAGTCTAAATCAAAGTCGTTGCCATTGAATCTCAAAAAATAATTTCTTTTTAAATCCCAAACTATTAAAAGGCACCAGTTCAACACTAGATCTATCTATGTGCCAAGTTTGGTGAAGAAATATGGTACGGTTTTCAAGATCTGCTCCGGAAATGAGGACTACCGCCATTTTCAGTCTAAATCAAAGTTGTTGCCATGGAAACTCGAAAAATAATTTCTTTTTAAATCCCAAACTATCAAATGGCACCAGTTCAACACTAGATCTATCTATGTGCCAAGTTTGGTGAAGAAATATGGTACGGTTTTCAAGATCTGCTCCAGAAATGAGGACTACCGCCATTTTCAGTCTAAATCAAAGTCGTTGCCATTGAATCTAAAAAAATATTTCTTTTTAAAAATTCTGCAACTATCAAAAGGCACCAGTTCACCACTAGATCTATCTATGTGCCAAGTTTAGTGAAGAAATATGATACGATTTTCAAGATCTGCTCTGTGAACGAGGCCTACCGCCATTTTCAGTCTAAATCAAAGTCGTTGCCATGGAAACTCAAAAAATTTATTTTTTTTAAATCCCAAACTATCAAAAGGCACCAGTTCACCCCTAGATCTATCTATGTGCCAAGTTTGGTGAAGAAATATGGTACGGTTTTCAAGATCTGCTCCGGAAATGAGGACTACCGCCATTTTCAGTCTAAATCAAAGTCGTTGCCATTGAAACTCAAAAAATATTTCTTTTTAAAATCCCCAAACTATCAAAAGGCACCAGTTCATCACTAGATCTACCTATGTGCCAAGTTTGGTGAAGAAATATGATACAGTTTTCAAGATCTGCCCCGGGAACGAGGCCTACCGCCATTTTTAGTCTAAATCAAAGTCGTTGCCATGAAAACTCAAAAATTTATTTCTTTTTAAAAATCCCAAACTATCAAAAGGCACCAGTTCACCACTAGATCTATCTATGTGCCAAGTTTAGTGAAGAAATATGATACGATTTTCAAGATCTGCTCTGTGAACGAGGCCTACCGCCATTTTCAGTCTAAATCAAAGTCGTTGCCATGGAAACTCAAAAAATTTATTTTTTTTAAATCCCAAACTATCAAAAGGCACCAGTTCACCCCTAGATCTATCTATGTGCCAAGTTTGGTGAAGAAATATGGTACGGTTTTCAAGATCTGCTCCAGGAACAAGGACTACCGCCATTTTCAGTCTAAATCAAAGTCGTTGCCATGGAAACTCAAAAAATTTATTTTTTTTAAATCCCAAACTATCAAAAGGCACCAGTTCACCACTAGATCTATCTATGTGCCAAGTTTGGTGAAGAAATATGGTACGGTTTTCAAGATCTGACCTGGAAATGAGGACTACCACCATTTTCAGTCTAAATCAAAGTCGTTGCCATTGAAACTCAAAAAATATTTCTTTTTAAAATCCCCAAACTATCAAAAGGCACCAGTTCATCACTAGATCTATCTATGTGCCAAGTTTGGTGAAGAAATATGATACAGTTTTCAAGATCTGCCCCGGGAACGAGGCTTACCGCCATTTTAGTCTAAATCAAAGTCGTTGCCATGGAAACTCAAAAATTTATTTCTTTTGAAAAATCCCCAAACTATCAAAAGGCACCAGTTCACCCCTAGATCTATCTATGTGCCAAGTTTGGTGAAGAAATATGGTACGGTTTTCAAGATCTGCTCCAGAAACAAGGACTACCGCCATTTTCAGTCTAAATCAAAGTTGTTGCCATGGAAACTCGAAAAATAATTACTTTTTAAATCCCAAACTATCAAAAGGCACCAGTTCAACACTAGATCTATCTATGTGCCAAGTTTGGTGAAGAAATATGGTACGGTTTTCAAGATCTGCTCCGGAAATGAGGACTACCGCCATTTTCAGTCTAAATCAAAGTCGTTGCCATTGAAACTCAAAAAATATTTCTTTTTAAAATCCCCAAACTATCAAAAGGCACCAGTTCATCACTAGATCTACCTATGTGCCAAGTTTGGTGAAGAAATATGATACAGTTTTCAAGATCTGCCCCGGGAACGAGGCCTACCGCCATTTTTAGTCTAAATCAAAGTCGTTGCCATGGAAACTCAAAAATTTATTTCTTTTTAAAAATCCCAAACTATCAAAAGGCACCAGTTCAACACTAGATCTATCTATGTGCCAAGTTTGGTGAAGAAATATGGTACGGTTTTCAAGATCTGCTCCGGAAATGAGGACTACCGCCATTTTCAGTCTAAATCAAAGTCGTTGCCATTGAATCTCAAAAAATAATTTCTTTTTAAATCCCAAACTATTAAAAGGCACCAGTTCAACACTAGATCTATCTATGTGCCAAGTTTGGTGAAGAAATATGGTACGGTTTTCAAGATCTGCTCCGGAAATGAGGACTACCGCCATTTTCAGTCTAAATCAAAGTCGTTGCCATTGAAACTCAAAAAATAATTATTTTTTTCAATCCCCAAGCTATCAAAAGGCACCAGTTTACCACTAGATCTATCTATGTGCCAAGTTTGGTGAAGAAATATGATACAGTTTTCAAGATTTGCCCCGGGAACAAGGCCTACCACCATTTTCAGTCTAAATCAAAGTCGTTGCCATGGAAACTCGAAAAAAAAAAAAAATTTAAAATCCCAAACTATCAAAAATATATTTATGGCAGGACATGGCAGGGGACATTGTGAAGCTAGGAACATGGGGAAATGTAGAGAATAAATGTTATCACTGCACAAACAAAAATATAGATTTTACATTACTTAGAAGCTGACAAAGATGACAAAGTAGAGACAATTTATGGAAAACCATAGAGGATATTTCATGTGTCGATATATCATGTTTCTCTCATCGAGTGACAAGGGGAAAGGATATATTTACACAGGGACGGTTCACCATTCCTAGTATTTGCGACTAAAAATGTAGTTTCGTGTTTGCAAAATCTTAAAAAATATAAACAAAAGTAACAAAAAATATTAAGGATCATGAAAATTCTGTATCATATAAATATCATTATGTACAAAATCAACTTTAACAAAAAATATTCTTGAAAACTACGAGACTAAAGAATACAAGCTGGTCAAGTAACAAAAATGGAGCTTTGTGAAATGAACAGTCTCGGTTGATGAGTTAAATGAGCAATTTACAGTTTATAATGAAACATTTTCGAGAGAATAAACTGGATGAAGTGATATGAATTCCATAAATGACCATATATCATAATTTTGCCTTGTCAATGTGGAATAAACGTAACAAGAAAGAAGTGAGCAAAGCTCACATACCCCCTGTTATCCCCGCTGGTCAACAACAAATAGTAAATAGTTTGTTAATTAATGAAATATTACATATTTCTAACTGATTTTAACTTCAATGTTTTAAAAACTAAGATTGAGTTCCAGTGACAATTGACCCCCCCAAATCTCCCATGTTACCAGTGTTCACTACGAGGAAGTAGATCACCATGAACACCTTTGAATAAAAATTTGATTGAGGAGTTACATAAGAAGAATTATCCAAAGGACCAAAAATTGTTGATATAAAAACACATAAAAAATGGAACAATATCATATAAGAAAATCAATAAATTAATTATTTCCATCTAGCCTTAACAGATATGGTAAAGAAATCATAAATTCAAACTAACACAAAGCACAGATACTTATGATTTCTTTCTTTTTTTAATAATTTTTTATTTTTTCAATCATTTTACATTTATTTGATAAAATGTGACATTCCAGTACATAGTTGATTAAACATCTAAATAGATGACGGCATGTTGACCAAAATTTATAGAATAGGCCAATGTCACAATCAATAATCGCTGCACATTTAGTAAGGTTGTAGTAGTTTCTTATTTTGTTTTGAAAGACTTGACTTATTTAACTTACTTTTAAATATAAGGTCTTTTGTTATCAAGAAGATGATATTTAGAGGGTCATTGCGCTTTTCTGGAAAGCCAATCATCACATGTTTCTTTGTAATTTTGATTTCGATGTTAGCCTTTTGAAGTAGCCAAACTTCAAGTTGACGCCAGATTTGCTGAACCATATTACAGGACCAGAAAAGATGGATTGGGGCCTCGATATCAACTGAACCAAAACTGCAATTTCGACTTTCAACATAACCTAATTTACACAAGAAAACATTAGTCGGAAGTATATGATGAAGTATTTTGTATTGGAGCCTTTGCAGTTTAGTGTCTCTCGTACATCGAAAAGTCATTCTATTGTATTGGGACCAGTTATCAATTGAGTCATCCTTTAGAATATTCTTTTCCCATTTCGTACAGTGTACATTTTTTGTAGTGACTTCTGAAATTAGTCAGTTGTAGAAGCATTTCGATCCATTTGCAAATTTAAGCACATTTTCGATACATGGGGGTATAATTGGATTTTGCAACTTGTTCAATTCTTCTAGTTCAACATTACTTGCCTTGAAATAGTGTTTAATGGCCACGATAAGGCCGTTATATAGTAAAAAAGTTCGTTTTTATCTCGAAAGATTTTGAAAAGTTGTCAAACGACAGAAATTTTCCATCTTTGTCAAGGAGGTCATTTCTGAAACGTACCCCCTTTTGATTCCAGGTGCTATAAAAGACGGGCTTACGCCCAATACATATATTACTGTTAAACCAAATATTATCGGCCAGTAAATGATTTGCGTTGTGTTCCAGTTGAGCGTTTAAGTCCCACCAGGCAGTCAAAATATCTTTGTAGTAATTGTTAGGGATGAGTGGTTGTAGTTTATTTCTTAAGTAGTTACAGTTATGTTCTAATATATTGCCTGCACCTACCGGTAACTTGGGAAGATTAAATAGATAACTCCACTTGGATTTCGAAGTAAGAAAGCGTCTTATCATTGATATTTTTTTAGCCTGGATTGTTGCTTTAATGTTAGGGACATTGAACCCTCCATCCTTTTTTTCACAAATGATTTGGTTTCTCTTAATTTTATCAGGCTTATTCTTCCAGATAAACTTAAAACAATTTCTTTGAAACGCATTAACAACATCAGTGTTTGGATTTGGCAGTGAACTGAATAAGTGATGTAGCTTAGGAATAATTAACGATTTTAAAATCTTGTTTCTGCCAAGGGGAGTAAGGCTGCCACAGATACTTATGATGATCTACATGTGTGATAACAATTTTGGAAAATATATTAGCTATACAAAACCAGTCATCAAAATTTCTAAATTCCATCATGTTTCCATGAAAACAGCAAAAGAGAAAACTTTCAGAATCTTATAAAAGATAAAAAAACAATCATAGTGGTTAATGTAGCAAGTTTGCTGAAGCTAGGATACATAATATTGTAAACATGGATCGTACAAAAAACATGGAAATGGCTAAAATAAAAAAATTCAGAATCTTCAAACTAGCAAAAGGCACTAGTACTCATTGTGGTAAATGTGTGTAGCAAGCTTGATGAAGCTAGGATGCATAGTTAAAAAGATATGGGCCGTACAAAACACCCACCCTAAAAGTTTAAGTTTCTAATGTTTCCATGGAAACGACAAATATAAAAAAATTCAGAATCTTCAAACTAGCAAAAGGCACAAGTACTCATTGTGGTTAATGTGTGTAGAAAGTTTGGTAAAGCTAGGGTACATAGTTAAAAAGTGATGGGCCGTACAAAAGCTCTGACGAAAGGACAGACGGACGGAACGCTATATATCCACGATTTACTTCGTAAATGGGGTTATAAAAATGAAGTCAATAGTTTGTGTACGGGCCAGACACTTACGATAGAGGGAGATAATTTGAGGGGAGGTAACTCTTGTATGACAACAGTTCCGTCAAAGTGTTATGATCACAGCAGTGAAATATCAAGTGTTATGTTCACTGCAATGAAAATATCACTTTTCTCAACTTCGGAAAACTTAGTCTTTCCTACTGAAGAATAAAACAAACTTCTTTATTTACTGTGAAGGCGACGTTTTGGTACAGATCCTAATACCGTCTGATATACGCAAGTGCATGATGTGTGTTTATATATACACAATCTTGGCAGTCTTCATATTTATCCAATTAGTTTTAAAATGAACGGTGAAATTGTTCTGAAAACATGCTAGAATCTATAAATGTATTTATAAAAGGAAACTATCCCAAATTTAATGTGAAACTAACACTAAAAACATGTGTGTAGCATTTTATTGATGTGTGTGTGTATATATATATATACACACACACATCAATAAAACATATATGTAGCATTTTATTGATGTGCACACACACACACACACACACACACACACACACACACACACACACACACACATCAATAAAATGCTGCACACATGTTTTTAGTGTTAGTTTCACATTAAATTTGGGATAGTTTTCTTTTTATAATACATTTATAGATTCTAGCATGTTTTCAGAACAATTTCACACTGCATTTTAAAACTAATTGGATAAATATG
Source organism: Haliotis rufescens (assembly GCF_023055435.1). Classification (NCBI taxonomy): domain Eukaryota; kingdom Metazoa; phylum Mollusca; class Gastropoda; order Lepetellida; family Haliotidae; genus Haliotis; species Haliotis rufescens. Next base: position 2,047,207 of record NW_025963979.1, read on the forward strand.
AAGACTGCCAAGATTGTGTATTGGCGATAGCTTTGCTCTCAATGCTACTGTCTAACCCATTTGACAGGCGCATAGTCAGAGGACACCCCCAAATGAAACTCGCAATAACCATGATAACTGTTTTACGAATAGGCTTTGAGTGTCTTTTAAGTAAGGTGTGGTAAGCATAAATGCTTAGCTTGCAAAATATCAAAACTTTCAGGAGATTATTTACCTAAAAAAGAAAACATCGGGAGTTAAGAAAGTATCAGCCAAATTTCTCGGCATGCAACTTTCAGAAATGGCCATTGGTGACTTTTGGCACTTCACATTGAGCATCATGCAGCTCGAAATTTTCTTTACAATTTTATCATTTTTCACATCTTTGTTACTTGATGAAAAGAAAACACTCAAGTTCCTTATTTCGAAAAATTAGCAACTTTCGGAATAATTAATTATAAAGAAAAACAATCTGAATCGTAACATCATCGATTGGATGGAACATATACGATCATGGCAATGGCGGTAAACAAACAACTCCACATGGATCGTGATCCTGTAATACTATTACAATCCATTTTATTCTTGAGTGTATTTGGCTACATTAAATAGCACCTTAGACAACATACATAGACATTTGAGCTTAAATGTGCCCAAGCATTGGGACCCACTGTGAGTTGTGCATCCTGAGCTACAGGAGGAGAACATGACAGTAGGTTATGTGTTTTAACCAAATTTGACAAGCATTTGCAAAAGGTTAATCATAAAGTAAAGAACTTACTATTAGAATGCGGGTAAGATTAACCTCATGAGCTTAATGAAAGGATATTATGGCTGGTGTAAATGAAGGGAGGCCAGGAAAAAAAGGTACATACACTTTTAGCTTGAAAGTGCCCATGCCATGGGACCATGGGACCAACGCTTGAAAGTGTCCTGAGCTAAGGAAAAAATAGCGGTTGCTTAAGCAGTTTAATAAAATAGATATACCCGTATAAAGGTGGAATTCCAGAACTGATGGAAAATACTTTATAAAAGTAGCAAAGGGCATCAATGGGCATGTGAGAGCTGACATAGATACGTCAAATATCAAATACATGAAGGAGGTAAAAGTCTATGCTTGCACTGTAATGGCGTGTGCGAACACCAACAACTGGGTACATACATGAACATCTTTTCAGTATACACAGGTACCGTGACATGGTAATGGAAAATGGTTGCAAACTCTCGCATGAAGATAACATGCCTGTAATTAGATAAGGATGGTGTAAGCGGCAGTAGGTGGGAAGCTTTTGAAGTGCTTAAAATTAACATGAGAATGCCGAGAACAAAGCAGCAGAACAAAGGAAAGACTTGTGGATAGGCATGACGGTGTTGCTCATGATACAAGCAGCCACTTCCTGTCGCTTACAGTATGGACAAAAACTACGACAAAATAAAAAAGAAGCTAGACCTTGCAATATAACGAACCCACCAAACTTGTAGGTAGGTGGTGTTGAAAATATAAGAACCGGGACATAAAGCGCTATTATTTACATAAGTCGCTTACAGTACAGACAAAAACGGCGACAACAATAATAACGGAGACAGAACGAGCTAGACCGTGCATTATAAAACACCTACAAATAATGTTGCTAATATACAATCCGGGATATCACAGTGCTATTATACATTACATACGCAGTTACGAACAAAATTGATGATAAATGTATGGTAACAGGAGAAATTGGTTGTTGAGAATGGCAACACAACATGATACGTAAATACATGTACTGTGATTTACTCGTTTAATGTTGCGAGAGATAGCAGTATGGATGTGTTTTAAAGTCATTATAAACTAGCTCAATGCCAATTGAACTGTATTTAATTTTTTAGAATTATTTACACGGATGTATAAATCTTCGTCAATCTCATTTTTATTGAGTTCGCAAATGATTTCATTTGATAAACCTTCGGACATTGACATGCTGTTGACCTGCGTAAGTGAAACGTTTGGGCGTTGTCCAAATGGTGATTTGTTTAGTTGGATAAAGTCAACAAACACTGCGAATAATGACAAATATTGGATGATAGGCAAAATCTGAAATGATCACCGGTAGATTCCAAGAAAACGTGATTGCTGTTTCCAGCTTAGTTTACACAAGGTAATCTAAATCCCTGGATGTAAAACAATGCCTAGCAGAACAAAAAGTACAATTGTCTGGTGATTTTTTATCTCAAATTTCAAATTTGTACTGACCAAGGTTCTTATCACCCATTCGTTTACCAGACTTCACTGAAGGGGTACAGTGTAATATGTTTCTGCGCATAATATTCAAAAAAATAAAAATATACAGAATCTGCTAGAGGGGGTGCGCATTATACTTTGGTGCGCACTATACTCAAGATAATATGGTACATGTATCTGCCCTATTCCTTTTCCAAACAATAACATTCTCTTATAAATATATGGCTAACTCACCAGTTTAAGTAATTGGGATTAAACGACAATAATCTCATGCACTGTTACAAGAATTCATATTCATATTACAACTATATCTTAGAATTGTTTTGTTTGTCATTAATCATATCCCTTCACATTATTCAACGTAACATTGAATGGTAATCCTTAAATATCAATAAAAGTTCAAATAAATGATACCGAGAAACTTGCATGTGGCATGTTGATTCATCGTCTACCGTTTCCGGGTCACAGGAGCATGCAAGGTCAAATGGATTATATAATATATCAATTATATCATGAAGGTCATACTGTTATTTCATATTAGTGATGATTACTGATACTATGTAGTGATTTGTGTTTATTCTGTATGTGACAGGCGAAATATATATATTTATCATATAATGGGTAGGTTTCTCGGCAGGATAAAGACAATGGATAAAAACAATATCCGTTGGGGTCATATGCGGATAGAGATGCAAATATCAAAGGTCAAGTAAGGACTACTTTTAGTGTTTATAAACAAACATTGCGCCGCCCTTTCAATTCGGCGATTGAGTCAGAATTAATCATCGGGAATCTGGAGAAACCAAAGGGATAATTGCTATCATTATCAAAAGAACAGTCTAATATACTGAAAATCAGTGTCTGACTGTGACATAGGTAAGGCATTTTATAAGTTTAGGCAACTTTGGGGACATAAATTGATGGATTGCCACGAAAGGCAAGTAAAAACAATTGTTGTTTTGCATATATGGTGCTTCGCCATTGTATAAGAAAGAGATTTCAGTTGTAACTATATTGGCTACTGTCACTGTCTGACTGACACATCATTTACCCTATGACGTGATAAATATTAATGCATGCATTCCAGGAAAACTCACAATATTTCGGTAATGTTTGTGAGAGAGGGAAAGCAACTTTCAAGCACAGAATTAAAGAATGACATTATATGATAAAGAGGTTATCACGTTTGTGTGTTTGGTGATGGTAAATATCCTGTATTAGGAACAAACACTATGTATTTAGCTCGCCAATGCTCGCTAAATACAATGTTTATTCCTAATGCAGGATATTTACAATCCCCAAACACACTCGCATGATAACCTCTATTTATTGTAATTGTTTTGTAACAAAAGATTATCAGCAGACTACCCCAGTCTGTGACATCACCTTTGCACTTCGTGAACTATTGCAATCAGATTTCACAATCTTTATGTTCGTTTTTCTCTCATCATATTAAATAGAAAATCACAAATGAATAATCTTTGATTGAGAAGATCGTCAACTTTCTCCAAGGCATATATATGCAGGCAATGTAAAGTTTGTTGATATTAAAATAGCAATAAGTTTGATTTTCGTATGTCTGCTAACATCATGACACAGGATTTGTATTTTTGTATATTGTAAATATTCAACTAAAACACTTGAAATCAGGATTGGTGAATATTTAAAAATCATTAATTGTTTCCTGCAAATTTCATAACATGACACGTTAGATTAACCCGAATGTTCATATTTCTGCAACTAACTGTATGACCTTGAAATATGATTATTGAAATCAATTTCCACAAATTTAACAATTTAAAGAGGTTCCTAACATGAAACACAAACCACCTTCAATAATGTAATTCAGGTTAGTTCAAGAAAATTTACAAATTTTGTGTTCGCTTTGGTCTTTAAGTTGTATTGATTGAAAACGTCAGGATATTTTTATATATTTATCATATGTGTAGTTTTTCATCAGGAATTAATGTGCAAAATATTTCTTCAATTGGCCCTTGATCCATGAAGTACCGACTGTTTGAAATCGTCCACCCTCTTTACAGTGCCTCAAGTCAAAACAATTCAGCAGGCTAAAGGTGAATAGATGTGCAGACTATCGATTTTCGCACTGCACAAAATGTAATTTCCTATATAGGGCAGCAAACATAAGTGTTGGCAACATTTCCGAGGAATGACATGATTCATAATGATGTGTTTGCATCACCTAGCTGTTTAGTTTGAAGTGGGGGACATTACATATACAAATAGTGCACAAGCACTGTAGCTCACTGGGAAAGGTAGTAAATGTCAACAAAGGTTGCTGTCAGTGGCCAAATTGAATATCTGAGGAGAACTTCTTGAACAAACTGGTGGTGGCAACAAGGATGTTGGAACATACAAGGGTTGATTGATAAGTTCTGGACATCACATAGAAATACTTGACAATAAAATTATTTTCTTTCCAACAAAATCCCCTTCCCCATTGATACACTTTTGCCAACAATGTTAGAGGGATCTTATCACAGTTTCAGAGAAGTCCTTCTCTTGGCTGTCCAAAAGGTTCTCCACAGCTGCTATGATGTCATGGGTCAAGTCAAAATGGGTTTTGGATAGAGTTTTCTTTATTTTATCGAAGAGATGGAGTGAGTGAGGATGGTTTTACGCAGCTTTTAGTAATATACCAACAATATCACAGCGGGAGCCACCAGAAATGAGCTTCACACATTGTACCCATGTCAGAAATTGAACCCGGGGCTTCGGCGTGACGAGTAAACGCTTTAGCCACTACGCTACCCGCCTGCCCACGAAGAGATGGAAGTACGAGGGCTGCCTGAAAAGTTCAAAGCCTAAGTGGGATATCTCAATCGGATTGAAACAATCTTTTGCCACCAACAAGTACAATCATTTAATGAATCATAGACATAAGAACTGCAACTGTAGTGTTAGTATTGTCTTTGTACCAGACCATCTTGTGAACCTACCCATTGAAATCCCCACAAATGGACAAAACTGGCTATAGGGCAGTCATCAAGTACCTGCAACTTATAGGGCTAACTCCAACACAGATACATGCTGACATGGTCTCCACTTTAGGGGATGATGCCCCTTCCTTTTCCACTGTAAAGAAGTGGGTTGCGGAATTCAAGCGTGGCAGAGAGAGCCTTGATGATGACCCGCTTGTTCAGGAAGGCCTTCAACAGCAACCATTCCGGAAAACATTACCCAGGTGCATGACATGGTGATGGCTGATCGACGATTGACCAATCAACATATTGCCAGTGTTGTGGGCATCTCTCATGAGAGGGTTGAGCACATTATCACCAACGAGTTGGGAATGACAAAAGTTTCTGCAAGATGGGCGCCAAAGCTCTTGACAGTGGATCAGAAACGTGTCAGATTCCTGACGTCCCGTGACAATTTATGCTGTTTCGAAGCAGATCCAGAGGATTTTTTGGCCCGATTTATATCCATGGATGAGACCTGGATTCATCACTTTCAACTAGAAACCAAAATTCAGTCTAAACAATGGAAGCATCCGGAATCACCAGCCCCTCAAAAAGCCAAGTCGGTTCCTTCTGCTGGAAAGGTGATGGCTTCAGTCTTTTGGGATTCCAAGGGTATTCTGCTGATTGACTATCTTGAAAAAGGCCAGACTATCAATGGAAGATATTATGCTGACCTACTGAGACAGTTGCGTGAAGCTATCAAAGCTAAGCGATGGGGAACGTCACAAAAGGAGTCCTGTTCCACCAAGACAATGCTCCTGTTCACAAATCGGTGGTTGCCATGTCAGCGATCCATGATTGTGGCTTCGAACTCATTGACCATCCCCCTTATTCACCCCATTTGGCCCTGTCAGACTTCCATCTGTTTCCCAAAATGAAAAAGGAACAAGCCGGTAGCAATTTTCCTAGTAATGATGATGTCATTTCCGCTGTGAATGACTTTTTTAGGGTGGCTGAAGAAAATTTCTTCTTGACCGGCATCCTGGCCTTGCAGCAAAAGTGTGTAAACCTGGAAGGGGACTATGTGGAGAAATAAATGAAAACCATCGACTTGGTACGGGTCTTTCACAGTTAGACTTAGAACTTTTCAGCCAGCCTTCGTATGACATACCCAGATCATGAAAATAAGGTGGGTGCAGAAGGAGTTCAAAGACTCATGGATTGAAGCCATGGCCATGACAGATTTTTGCATACCCACCTTTTCTCAGCTTCTCATGTCTCTTATTGTTAGTCTTAATTTCTTCCCGTAATTGTCTCAAAAGTGAAGCATGATATTTTCTGGCCTTTTGGAAGATATTTAACCATGATATCAAGCTGATGGGGAGGTCCTTATCAAGTATCAAGACAAAGGTATCATAGAGGGAAATATAAAAACAGCAATGACAATTAAAAAACTCTAATGCCAATCTCAATACACTGGGTTGCCTGACAATGTACTTGGTGTAATTAACATTACCTAGTACAGCAAACTCAGACAGGGAGCTGTTGACAACTGTGTATGTCGCCTGGTCTGGGTAAAGGTGGTTGAGAGGCACATACATGCTCTTGTCAATATTTTGGTGATGGTATACACTATGGCGATGACTGGAATAAAAAAGTGGGTCTTGAAGTTAGCAATGGTAAGAAGTATACTAATCACTTCAGCTTGTGGGTTGTAGTATTGCAGTTCTTGATATATATTAGGAAGTGAATGTGTGATTAATACAAAGAAAGGATGTTTACTCATAAGACTGTGAAGGACTTGTTTATGCAAATGTAGCAAATTAAGAGATCTTGACTTAAAAATTACTAAGATAATGGTGACATGTCTTAATGCCTGTTCACATCACAGGATAGATTTTGTTCCACATATATCCCATAAAAATAGGGGAATCTTAGCACCTAGATATTAACAAACAGAGAAGTACTTTCATTTTATTTCTGACAGTTCCTCATCCTTAACTGTCATAGTATTAGAGTCACCTGAATGTTCCTCTCTCTACATCTTGGCCACTAAGACGCACATGAACTCCTTCCTTGAGAAGCGACCCAAATGCCAGTGCCTCCCCAAGGGCCCAGTCAGCCATCCGGTTCTTCACCATGTCTTCCCGGCCACGCAAAACCCGTTTCAAACCTGAGGAAAGACACAACAGGTACAACTGCAGAGATGTAGCAAGTACAACATACTCACAGCAGCAACCAAATAAGAGCTTACAATAGTATCATTTGAAATAAAAAGATAAAGTCATCGATATGCGCCACCATTTCAAACATGTTCCAACCTCCCCTCCCCCCAAAGCATATTTTTGTAGTGGCCTGCACTTGAACATTCGATGCAACTGAACTGTCAGACTATCATGAACACTTGAAATCTCTTTTAATGCATAAAGAGCTCTTTTAGATCCCTCCAAGGTTTAAGGTTTATTATGCATAGTACAGTGTCCTTGACCTTTGACATGAATGGTCCATGGTGTCAAAACAATTTCCCAAGTGCAGCAGGATTTCAAATTCCAAAGTGTGGCGGAGTCTTGTGTCCGAAATAACTGCCTGCTCGTGGCTGGTAACTTTTCTGTGGGGCTGCATGAAATTTTCCTCCACCTGCCTGATTGTCTGGCAGATAATTTTAAGACTACTTACACAGTGTTAGAAACTGGCACTAGTCCTGTAGTCCTTGTCAAACTGCCCAGTAGTTAAGGTATCATAAGGACTACAAATGTAGTAGAAATTTGCCATTTTTAAGTGTTTTGCCTCATGTTGTCCATAATTTTATAAGGACTAGTGGACTAAAAATGTTAGTTTCTACCGCTGCTTACGTATTCAGTTTAATTATAATTCCTCGTAGATTAATTGTTTGCATCATTTCAACAGAATCAAGATGCGATTTGTCTCTTATTTTTCACATTATTCCAATATTAATAATGTCTGAATGCTGGCAGGTAACTTTGAAGATGGGAAGGCAACATTGGTGTGATTTAAACTTATTTCAAACCCTGGGCGGTGACAAAATGTCAAGTTATCAAGGTATAAGAAGACGTAAATGCTCATTTCATAAATAGTGACCTTGTTCTCCAAACTCAATCCTATGCCAGAATTATGACATAAACACTGGAGATGTTTATTGTCTTACAAGTATAAGGAGCATGTGTTAAGCAAAATGGGATAACTACCATCAAAATTATTTAATTTTTTAAAAACTTTACTACATTATACATGTTATAAGGATCCACCCACAAACTATGAACTTTTCAAAATGAAGTTTCCTTTGGTTGGAGCTGGGGATTTGTATGATTTGATATTTGAAAATGATATTAATGTTGTTCAGGAGCGTAATAGGGAAGTGTTTTAGTCCAGTGATTATTGATGGAGTAGACAAAGGCATAACCTAACATTGACAATGTCACTTTGAAACTTCTTATTCTGTCAGTTTACACAAGTTCTACCCAAGACAAACAACAGAGGACTTTCATTTGTCAGCAATATGGTACTCTTGGATCTTTTCTTTTCTGAATTACTATGTCACAGGTAATGAAAGGGTCAGCCATAAGTAAAGGAGAAGTTGTAGCAGTAATGATCAGTAAAATACCTCCATGGATGACGAAATTATCTGGAGGTGTGCTGACTGATTGTCCAACATGTCTCAGGACATCCTCACTACACCCAGTTGATGGGATTTTCATGGGGTCCTTGCCTTCGAAGAAGCCAGGCCAGGGTGAGTCCAGCCAGTCTGTGTTCTTGACAGCAGTCTCCTTTTTAGCAGCCACATACGCCTCCTCACAGATCTTGTCATACTTGGCCACTTCCTCCTGTTACACAGCAACAACTAACATCACTGAACGGTTGGAACATAAAAGCCAATCTACACAATGCCACACAAGTCACACAAGAGGTACCACAAGAGGTGATATTTTAAAGTGTGGATACTGATGGATTAACTAAACAATTAGAAGACATTCAAAGGTAAAATCACAAGAAACATCAACACTAAATAAAGAAAAAACCAAGACAAAAAGTGAAAACAAAACATGTAAAAAGCAATCTCTTCTCAGAAAATCCACTTATCGTAATCAAACTTTGCACTGCACCTCTCCTTTTGGTTTAGAAACTGTACCCCAAAATGGAAAAGAATCCATGTAGTAGTTTTTAAGTCATAGGTTGCACAATTCTAAGTCAAGAAATAAAAAAACAGCTGTTTTTTTCAGAAAATCCAGTAATGAAAACAAGTTTTGCATTGCACCTCTCCTACTGGCATAGAAACTGTACCTCAAATTGGAAAAGAACCCATGAAGTAGACACACATGTTGAAGTAAAACGAATATTCTAAGTTCACAGCATGAAAACATATTTTTTTCAGAAAATACACATATCAAAATCAAACTTTGCACTGCACCTCTTCTACTAGAATGGAAACTGTTCCCTAAATTTGAAAAGTATCCATGCAGTAGTTTTCAAGTTATAGGTCACACAAATGTTGAAGAAAATAATTAAAAAAAAAAACAAATGAAAAAAATAGAAGCTTTTTCTCTCAGAAAATTCAAATATTGAAATCAAACTTCGCACTGCACCTCTCCTATAGGTATAAAAAATGTTCACCAAGTTTGAAAAGAATCTATGTTGCAATTTTCAAGTTAGAGGTCACACAAATAAATGTCCTCGAATGGATGGAAGGACAGACAGACGGACAGACAGAATTCCTTGGTATAACTCTTTTAGGTTGGGGTATAATAATGCAAGGACAATTCAGTGACAACAGAAAAGAGGGAGGGTATTCAAAGGAATTATCAAACAAAAGTTATTGTGTATAATTAAAAGAATACCTCTATTTCATTTGGAATAATCACTCCCACCTCCCCATTTATCAGGCATCTGGTTGATGATTATGCGGTAAGAAGTGACATATTCTCGCCCTGCGTTTGCACAGTATATCAGTTCTAATACTGCTTCCCACGAAACTGCTCATAAGATAACTGACAGACAAAAGAGCATCTGTTAAAAAAAAACTTACCATTTTTATAGTGTGTGTTTACCCCAAACGGAAATTACGGCTAGTGGTAGTGTTCTTAGAATTATACACAATGATAACTATTGTTTGATATAAAGTTAAACTTGGAGTCATTTCTGTATTTATAGTGTTACTGGTGACCATGTTGAGAAATAAGGGACCACTAAAAGGCGATAGCAACAATGCAAGAAAACCACACGCCTTGGGAGGGTCATTGTACAACCTTTAATTAGAAATTTCTGTTTCAGTTATAATAAATTACTTGTACCTTATGCTCTTATGTTGATGCCTTTTGTGTTGTTTATGAATTGCCCTTGCATTATTATACCCCAAACCTAAAAGAGTGGGTTAGTTATACCAAGGAATTCCGTCCGTCTGTCCGTCCACCCAGACACGTATGTATAGAAGTCCCTATAGACATTACTCCTAGGAGACTGTCCAGACATGTATATTTCAGTTTGACATAATTTCCATGACAATTACGTTCTGAAAACTGTTCTGAGACTGTCCTGACAAGAATAACCAAAGATCGTCTTCGGAGGTTATGTTGCAATGCCACCGAGATAAACCTGGTCAACCTAGTTGACCAAGATCCATGAATTATCATCAGTTCATAAGGTGCTTCTTACAAAGCAGACATCACAATGGATAGATTCCATTTGGGGAAGATACGTGGTGTTTTAACGTCCTCTATGTGGAAAGACTTCATGACTTGGTGAGTACCTGCTGACATCCAATCATGTTGGAAGACTGACACCAAGGCTGATCCAGGCAAAAGGCGTGACAAATATGTTGTTCCCATTCATGGACATGGACTAGACATAAACCATCTGGTACCAGACATAAACTGGGAACAAGCTTTTTTGACAAGTCACGAACATTTTAATGTGCAGGGTGCCCAAAATTGATGTGTAATCCACTGGAATACCTCTGTGAGGATAATCCTGTTCTACCTGGAGAGACAATCTGTTTTGATGTTCAATTTCACGGCTGATTGAGTCTGCTCAGTCAAAAAAATGAGAAACCTCATTCAGTAAACTCTTTGATTTCTCCCCTCTTTGCCTCTGGATGTATGCTACCACAGAGGTAATGTGTGTGGCCACTTGTACTTAGGACTTAAATAGCCGTGGACTCCATGCCTTGAGGGCAAATTAAATAGCCTTCATTTCCTAAATTTATATGAAGGGCGAGATCCTCCTGGGACTTCTCCATGGATAGTTTGATCTTCCATATGAGCTCTCCAGCCTATGTTTGAGGCATCTGTGTACAGGTGATGAACTTGAAGGGGAAACATGAGCAGAATTTGGAGCACCACCAATTCAGGTTTCAGAGAATGGAGGCTTGTGGTTGAATGATCTCATCTAGATCGTGAATATGTGGGGTATTCATCCACTTCTGGAGGAGACACAATTGTAGCCTTTCTCGGTAGGGAAATGAGGATTCTTAAACAGGACATGCACCAATAACAGGTTCTGCTGGGCAGATCTAATGCATGTGTAAGCATGCTTATCGCTTTGATGAACCTGTCTTGTGGGAGACTCCTATCAATACAATATTTGGAGTGGTTTAAGTTCCGACTTAGGAGGTTTAACTAGAAATCCTAGGTACAAGAGTAACTATCTATGTAAGATGTGCTCTTCTTTAGTACCAGGAAAACTGGGGAGTACTATCATAAGATTGGGTCTGATTCTTCCAATGCGCATATAGCTCCTGTCTCCAGTAATGGCCAAGTTTGTGCTCGACAATTTGGGGCCTCTTAGATGGAAATGATAGCTAAGAGGCTGGGATACAAGAGCTGGACATAGATGGAAATGGATCTTGTATCCGTATTTCACAACCTCGAGTAAGAAGCAGTCTGATGTCACCTGCTTCCAATCTCCCACTGGTCCCGGACTTGGGTGTTTGTTGAAAATCAATCATCAGTAATCAAGGTCCGTAAGTAAAGCGAGGTCGATAGTGTTCATAGTAGGTTGGCATATGTATGCATAGTCAGTTCTTGCAACAGCCCCTGCCACTGGGGTTGAGTCCACCTCTGCCCTCATGGCACTGTTGGAACCTGCTGTTGCCATCTTAGGGAAGCTGACATGAGACTGTATCTTTCCAAATCAAAGGCACGAAAGAAATCCAGTCCAGCCAGACTATGTCTCCTCTATGGAAGAGCCCCTTTTGTACTCCCTGTGGGCTGTGTTTGTGCTCTAGCCATCAAACTAAGGATAGATGCCTGAAATATATCATGTTTGTCCCACAAAACCTCATCAATCACAGACTGTTACTGAATAATGTTCTCTCATACATCCTCATTAATGTCATCAAAATCCATTGGAGAGATGATAGCATGGGTATCTTGATCATCAGGTGATTTGTTTCTGACAGTAATAGACGCTTTGGGTGGTGAACCACATAAGCCACGTGAATAGCGGTAGACAAATCTCATCAAGAGACATATCTGCACGTGAGACAGTAGCAGAAGGCTTCCTACTACTGTCAGGTAGAGGAGCAAGAGGTCTAATAGTATCAGCAACATAATCCTTTAGAAAAGCCTGCAGAAGGTATGACTCCACAGATCTGTTCTGTGAGCTAACTTGATTAAATCGTGCTCTCTCAAAAGGTGCACATGCATCAGGAGGGATAACCTGTAAATATGGAGCCAATGAGCCAGCTTGATTCTCAACACAATCCTGAAAACTCTCAACACGGTAATGTCTTGTTTAATAGATTTGACGTAATAGCTGACTGCATCTGCTGAGTGGCAGGGTCAGGGGCATCCCAAGTTCGCTGATGCCAGTGGCTTGACCATGGCAAACCCAGTGTCCATTCCCCCGGCCTGACTGTCCAGGTAATCACTAATCAAGACAGTCTCTCAATGTATTGTCTCCTTTCACATGGAGCAGGACAGCAGAGGTAGATATGGAAGCCCTCCCAACATCCACATGCTTTCTGTGCCTCTTGTAGCCCCGGATGGCTCAAAGATGCTATAGATTTCTCCTGACTTTCCTTTACTCTATCCTTCTTAGAACTACAAGGTTTCTTGGATCTTGTCTTCCTCTGACTTATGGAATGAAATGACCCCAGAGGAGTAGAATAACAAGCTTCCAATGGCATACATAAGGAGTACAGCAAAGTCCTCAAAGAGACAAATAATTGCATCCAGAGCTAAGAGCAATACTCTCAAAAATTCTGTTTTCGGCCAGCCAATCTGCTTAACCAACGCGTGGACGAAGGTAGTAATAAGTGACAATGGTAGAAGTGACAGGCGAATGTCAAAATCAATGAGCATAATGGATCTATCATCTATCTTGTGGCACTAGTACGTGGAACACAAAGGTTTAGCATTGTCTGCATCAAGGGGATGCGCCGCAGTTAGAAATGAAATCCCATGCAATTTAAAGCAGGACGACGTGATGGCGGGTTTGGGAAGTGAACCCTTAAGGGCTACCTCATCTAAAGCCTTCTGCAACAGTACAGGAAAACCAAATGATGAACAGGGATGGCGTAGTACCCTTGGGATCAAAAGAGCATTTCACAGAAGGCAGTGGGACAGACTCCTCGATGGCTCCTCCGTGATCCACAGGATCTGACCCTTTGAGGCATAGAGTGGCTGCTCCTCAGTCTTAGAAGTAGCAACACTAGGTGAAGAAAAACAAGAGGAGGCCTTCAGTGAAGAACGCTCACACTTGGAAGCCCTGTCTGGAGCCCTGTACACTACGGGCGATGAAGGAAAAAGTGAGATGAGTGGTACAGGAGCATGATGGGAGCAAGGTGGTTGGAGGGTTTGTTCCGGTGATGATTGTTTTCACAATGATCTACAATGTTATATAATCTAAGCAAGAAGGAATATTGCATACTGTTGTAGAGGTAAAACATAAAAAATATGCAAATTTCAGTAACAAGAATGAGGTCAGAGTTTATAACTTACAGAACATGAAGTAAACTAAAGATGTCAAGGTGAATCAATGATACTTTGGCCACAACAAAATTCATAAAGTTCACCAACTGTTTTGAACAGCCCGACACAATTGTTCGGAATAGCCTGGAAAAATATAGGAAAAGTTGACAACGTTAAACATCTATCAACAACAGATTGGCTGAACGACATATACTCGTCTTTGCATGTGAACATGATTCACATTGAATTATCGTTTCATGTAATGGAACACAGAACAAATAAGGCGGGATATAGTATTAGCTGTTCGGTAATACCCATCACCGCTCTAATAGAGCTAAGGTATTCGAAGGAATTATCAATCTTCTAACAACCCTTTCACTCAAGTTGTTATTGTGTTTATTTGTGAAGGGTCATGGTTCACCTACGTAAGAATAAGTTTGAGAAGGAATGCTACACACCTCATATTCCTGTTGTGTAACAATGCCATCCTTGATGAGAGTCTGTGCATACTGGGCCAATACTGTTGGCTGCTTGGCCACCTTCTTGTACATCAATGGTTGTGTGAACATCGGTTCATCTATTTCATTGTGTCCGAAACGTCTATAGCCAACCTGTAATGATGTACAGCTATATCATAACTATAATACAATAAAGTCAACATTCATTATACAAGTTGCAGCATTAAATAACTAAATGAAACTTCAAAATCTTATTAATGTGTAGATGGCAAGTACTCACTAAGTCAATGACGCAGTCTTTCCCAAATGTCTGCCTCCATTCAGCAGCTACCTTGCACACATACACCACAGCCTCTGGATCATCAGCATTGACGTGGAAGATAGGAGCATTCACCACACGAGCTACATCTGTACAGTAGGGAGATGACCGGGCTACTCTTGGATCAGTCGTAAAACCAATCTGTAGCATCAAAAAAGTCTTACCAGGTGCATAAAAGACAATTCTTTGCTTTATATTTTTGTCTTTAATGCTTTCAGTGCTACTGTTGAACATATTCGGCACAATGTGTCGCTAACCATACATTTGCAAGCGAACTCAATCAAACTGCATAAGAACACACCCCAATAAAACTTGTAATAACTGTTTTCCAAGTAGGCTTTATCATTTAAATTATGTTTGATATGCACAAATGCTCAGCTCTCTAAATATAACAAAATTAAGGAGTTTATGTACCTCAAAAAGCGGTAAGTTAAAAAAGTATATGTCAAATTTCTCCTCACACGACCACCCGTAACAGCCAATGTTGACTTGTGGCACTTCACGTTTAGCAGCATGCAATCAATATTTTCTTTACAATGTTATCTTTCTTTTCATTTGATCATAATTTTTTGTCAGTTGATGGAAAGAAAACATTTGAGTTCCTTATTTATAAACATTATATTCGAAACTATTATTTTATCAGTAATAAGAGAGTCCAGTATTGTATTATTATAGTTCTTTTCAAGGTTTCAATAGCGGTAATCTGACTGTGGTTGCTGTAAATAACAATGAGTTGGCGTGATCTTCCGATACCTTCAACCACAATTTTGATGAAATAAATGTAAACAATAGTAAAACTGAAAAATAGATTACAACCAGAAGTCCAGATATACAATGAACACATTTTATAACTAGAAAGGGTAATTACATGATTAAATTTCGTACTTCAGGATGGATGTGTTGTCATGGTATTTCCAGTGTTACGAGCTCACGGTGATGTCCTTTCACTGTGAAAAAGCGGTCGGGTAGCCTAGTGGTTAAAGCGTTCTCACGTCATTCCAAAGACCCGGGTTCCATTCTCGACATGGGTACAATGTGTGAAGCCCATTTCTGGTGTCCCCCGCCGTGATATTGCTGGAATATTGCTAAAAGCGGCGTAAAATCAAAATCACTCACTCACTGTGAAAAAACCTCATTTTGCCGTGTATAATGCACAGCCTCTACACAGCTGTGTTTTTTGTTGTCGTTTTTAAAAAAATTGTGCTCACAATACTCAAGAAAATACAGTAACTACAAAAAAAATACACATCAATGAGTGGATGAATCAGACCTGATAATGGTAGCGGCAGTAAACAAGCAATTTCACATGCATTGTTATACTATTGAAATTCTTGTTATATCTCAGGCTAAAAAATAAAAGTGTCTTGGTTCTCAGGCACCGCCGCATCATCACAAAGTCCGCTGCACCTTTCATTTTTATCTCCATTCCCCCACCCCATCCCTAAAAAATCATTAAATATTCCACGTCTCGAAGACATGATCACAGCAGTGAAATGCTGCAATACTTAAAAACAATGCTATCCAATATAGCATGCAGTTACTTCCCTTTACATTGCTTTACGGCACATCTCTTTTTATGGTGACGGCGGCAATAGGAGTTTGTGTGCTTGTCTTGTCGTTTGCAAATTTGGTCAATGAAAACATGACTTTTACGATAAAGCATCACAAGACATGATGATTTACAAATTCGGTTGTATTTGGGTACTGTATGCTGGACAATGTTTTATACGCAAAGATTTAGATCACATGTGTATTTGTCACGTAAAATAAGCTGGAAATAGCTATCAGCTGTTCACACATTTTCTCCCCAATATATGGGTGATTTAGTTTTAAAAATACTTAATGTCAAGGACAAAAGAAAAGAAATTTCAATACAGTGTTAGGCAGACCGAAGACATTGTATCTTTAACAACTAATGTTCGTTTCAAGTTGAGTTCATCGTGAGTTGATGTGCCGAACAGTTAATACATGTATATTATTTTGCCGAAATTAACTAACTTGTGTACTTCAGTACAGATTTGTTGACATGATACTTCCTGTGTTGTGTGCTCATGATAATGTCTTTGCGTTCAGAAATAAAATCAAGATCATTGTATGTGTGTATTATGCACACACTGGTCGTCAAATACTGTATTCCTGTATTTGACTTAACAAGGAATACATTTACATTGGGAGGCTCTTTGGTTGTACACATGAAAAATACATAAATGAAAAAATGACACAGTGCTATTTTTCAAACAATTATTTTTATAAATTTGAACATTATTGAGGGATTGAGAAACAAATTGGGGATGTGGCAAAATATGGTACAGTCCTAAGGACCTACTAACTGGATATTCTAAAGCCCTTCATCTGATCAAAGTTGGGAGATCAAAGGCTGGTGATGATCTTTATTTCTTTTCAACACATTGATGGATTATCTGATAAATGTAACACTTTGACCATTGCTCACAATGGTTCATGTTCCCCAAGGGATATGAGCGTCACTGTCAGACACCCAAGAGTACACCTGGTAAGTCCTGCCATATTAATTACATAATACTTCCGACATTGTTGGTTGCATATGATTATGTCGGATTAACGAGTATGTCGGATAAACGAAATTAGGTGGTATCAACGTTTGTGATCGAAAATTGGACAACTACACGATAGATAATGATACAAACACGTAATAAAAAAAGGAAAAAGGAAATATTCATATTGTAGTGTTTACATTGTTAGCGGAATATGTTTTCTAATCATGCAACCTCTAAAGTTAAACACAAAACTACTGTTACGGATTGTATGACTGATTCAAAATACTTTTTAAAGCATAGTTTGGAATGGAAGTCGCTAATTTGAAACTAGTGCCGCAATGCTTAAGAAAGCTGCTTTTTTAGTGGCTAATGTCGACTTCCTGTTAGTAATGTCATTGGTCGGTCAAAGTTCATGAAAGGTTGTCCTCAGCGGTAGCGAGAACTTGTATCCGATTTTAATGAGATTGAGGCAATCTAGGCATGTGATTAATCCTGTTTTGTTTATTTAAAGCAGTAATTATTTATTGTTAAGCAAGTTTATCTCTGCAGCCGTTGAAATATGCAGCTACTCGCCAACTTGTCTTGCATCAAAACACAGGACTGTGTACTCGCGGGCAGATGACCACAGAGTACGGTGATCACTGTGTCGGATTAACGAGACTGATTAATGAGTGATTTCAGCAATTCGTTGCAAATTAGGTATGTCGGAGTCGGAGTGCGAGACTGTCGGATTAACGGGTCTAAATAGCACTGATTAAATCGGTTCCCATCATTTGTGTCGGATAAAGCCGATTGTCGGATAAACGAGTGTCGGATTAATGAGACTTGACTGTATACTGGTAGCTACCTCACAAACTTAAGTGCCTCCCAGGTTTTGGTGATTAAATAAAACAAATCTCATGTACTGTTACAAACAAATGCACCATATTCGATTTACAGATATATTTTAGCTTTGTTATGTTCCAAAACAAAACACTCAATAAACGAGAACAATATCAATATGATTTGTGTCTGTATATGTTATTGATCTTATCTTTTTATTATTTATGGATATACTTCCATCAAATAATGATATCTAATACTGTCATGGAGGGTGGTCAATGGCAACCAACTATATCTGTAGACGTATTGCGGCAGACACAGTTATCATAGTGAAAAACATATCGTGAGTATATCACACAGTTACAAACAGGTCAAACGGGTTTAATAATATTATTAATATGCTACATGTATCGTCAAAGTCACATTATTATTTGATATGAGTGGTGATTACTGATGCTATGTGAGTGATTCATTCTGGGTGTGATGAAATATTTCCAAATTTCCAGTTATCTTTTGATAATGCAAGATCATTAGTCCCTGTCTGTAACATCACATCCGGTGACCTTTACACTTACTGAAACATGGCTGTCATATTTCGTTTCTCTCTCGTCATACTAACAGGGAAGTATGTAAACAATTCAGCAGGCTAAAGGTTAAACATGATGGTTTCTTTACCTGGTTGTTGGCAACAATGTGAATGGTTCCATGTGTTGTGTAGGCAGGCAGGTCACTTAAATGCATGGTCTCATAAACAACACCTTGTCCTGCATAGGCTGCATCTCCGTGTAGCAGGATACTCATCACCTGTAGAATATATCACATACTCCTCACCTGTAGAATATATCACACTCCTCACCTGAAGAATATATCACACACTCCTCACCTGTAGAATATATCACACTCATCACCTGTAGAACATATCACACATTAATCACCTGTAGAATATACCACACACTCATCACCTGTAGAATATATCACATACTCATAACCTGTAGAATATATCACACACTCCTCACCTGTAGAATATATCACACACTCCTCACCTGTAGAATATATCACACTCCTCACCTGTAGAACATATCACACATTCATCACCTGTAGAATATATCACACACTCATCACCTGTAGAATATATCACACACTCCTCACCTGTAGAATATATCACATACTCTTCACCTGTAGAATATATCACACACTCCTGACCTGTAGAATATATCACACACTCATCACCTGTAGAATATATCACACTCCTCACCTGTAGAATATATCACACTCCTCACCTGTAGAACATATCACACATTCATCACCTGTAGAATATATCACACACTCATTACCTGTAGAATATATCACACACTCCTCACCTGTAGAATATATCACATACTCTTCAACTGTAGAATATATCACACACTCCTGACCTGTAGAATATATCACACACTCATCACCTGTAGAATATATCACACTCCTCACCTGTAGAATATATCACACTCCTCACCTGTAGAACATATCACACACTCATCACCTGTAGAATATATCACACTCCTCACCTGTAGAATATATCACACTCCTCACCTGTAGAACATATCACACATTCACCACCTGTAGAATATATCACACACTCCTCACCTGTAGAATATATCACATACTCTTCACCTGTAGAATATATCACACACTCCTGACCTGTAGAATATATCACACACACCTCACCTGTAGAATATATCACACACTCCTCACCTGTAGAATATATCACACACTCCTCACCTGTAGAATATATCACACACTCCTGACCTGTAGAACATATCACATACTCTTCACCTGTAGAATATATCACATACTCTTCACCTGTAGAATATATCACACACTCCTCACCTGTAGAATATATCACATACTCCTCACCTGTAGAATATATCACACATTCATCACCTGTAGAATATATCACACTCATCACCTGTAGAACATATCACACATTCATCACCTGTAGAATATACCACACACTCATCACCTGTAGAATATATCACATACTCATAACCTGTAGAATATATCACATACTCCTCACCTGTAGAATATATCACACACTCCTCACCTGTAGAATATATCACACTCCTCACCTGTAGAACATATCACACATTCATCACCTGTAGAATATATCACACACTCATTACCTGTAGAATATATCACACACTCCTCACCTGTAGAATATATCACATACTCTTCACCTGTAGAATATATCACACACTCCTGACCTGTAGAATATATCACACACTCATCACCTGTAGAATATATCACACTCCTCACCTGTAGAATATATCACACACTCCTCACCTGTAGAACATATCACACATTCATCACCTGTAGAATATATCACACACTCATTACCTGTAGAATATATCACACACTCCTCACCTGTAGAATATATCACATACTCTTCACCTGTAGAATATATCACACACTCCTGACCTGTAGAATATATCACACACTCATCACCTGTAGAATATATCACACTCCTCACCTGTAGAATATATCACACTCCTCACCTGTAGAACATATCACACACTCATCACCTGTAGAATATATCACACTCCTCACCTGTAGAATATATCACACTCCTCACCTGTAGAACATATCACACATTCACCACCTGTAGAATATATCACACACTCCTCACCTGTAGAATATATCACATACTCTTCACCTGTAGAATATATCACACACTCCTGACCTGTAGAATATATCACACACACCTCACCTGTAGAATATATCACACACTCCTCACCTGTAGAATATATCACATACTCCTCACCTGTAGAATATATCACACACTCATCACCTGTAGAATATATCACATAATCATCACATACCCATAATCTGAAGAATATATCACATACTCATCACCTCAGGGGTTGAAAAATACCATTGACCGATACCCGTGCAAAGTAAGGTTTAGATGTCAGACAAGTTATATACGTTTTCTAGCATGCCCATGGACAAGTAAAGCATACAAAATTAACTGGGTCAAGTTCCACAAGAATGTAATCATGTGATTATGTTATGATATTTCATTGGCTAATATCTTGCTATTGTCACAGAATGGCAATCTAATGGGATTAATACACTTTGATGTCAGGCAGGTCAACAATAATGAGAATCAGGCTTGTTTCATTGATAAATCGTAGTAGCACTTCCATATATGGCACATGCTTCTTGGAAATTGAATGATGGACAGTTGACGACATTTCTTGGAATTTGTAATGAAAGGTAGGTCTAGTGCCAACACAGTTAGTCTTTCTGTCAGAGAAAAGCAGTAAATGCATTAAGGAGTAATGCAGGATAAGTTAAAAAAGTATGGTCTATGTGGCTCGGGTTAACCTCCAATAAATCCTGCTCCATCTCACGGGTTGTGGACCTTAGTGCGAATAAGTTTTGAACAGTTTTGATGAAAGCGAATCTGGCCTCTGGGACTTTGAGTGTGGTTGGTCCCGAAAAGCCAGTCATGCTCTGCAAGTCCTCATCCAAAGCGTGAGCCTGATCTGCAACATCGAAGATATGGATAGGAAAAATCATTCTTCCTAAATTTTGGAACTTTAAATGACGGTAGCGCCCTAACCATATCCTTGAGCATAGGATCCGCTGTTATAGATGTAGGCTGTGACCATGGTATGGTTCTCATCGAACCCGGCTCCGGGGGAAGGCGCTGCTGACATGTGGTGGTTCGCGCACTCAGTCATCTGCGTAAGGCAAAGGTGAGTATTCCATTCTGTAGAGGAATCTCCTCATAGGTGAGTGACTTCTGCTGTGGTGCGTAGCTCTTACTCTAGCAAACCAGTTGTAGCAGAGCGTGTATCTGGCATCTGATAAATGTTAGACGCAGGTGTAGGAGCTAGCGCTTTAGTTGTCAGATGCGTAAGCATTGTAGCTGATGTTGGTGGTTGGTATGTTGGCCCCGGCGCCTGGTACACTTGTGCCATGAACTGCCACATGGATTGCATAAGTTCTGCATCCAGTTGTTGTCCATGTACGGCGCCAAAGGCTGAACGTACATATGTTGCGCTACCGGGGAGGTAGAAGGTGCAGCTGACCTGACGTTGATGACATCGCAGTATATGCTGGAAGCCCTGAGGCTGTAGTCAGCGTTGTAGTGCCCAGGAGGGAGTAGG
The DNA here is from genome assembly GCF_023055435.1 of Haliotis rufescens. Classification (NCBI taxonomy): domain Eukaryota; kingdom Metazoa; phylum Mollusca; class Gastropoda; order Lepetellida; family Haliotidae; genus Haliotis; species Haliotis rufescens. The sequence goes on from NW_025963979.1 coordinate 2,069,524, forward strand.
CAGACGCTGTGCTCAACACAAGCCTTTGTGAGGAGACGCCCGTAGGTGTCGACTGGATTGTGGCTTGCGCCAACGCCTTCCAGGTAGAAGTGCCGTAAGGCCCATGCACTGGCGTCGCTGGGACTGTCACTGTGGAGGCCATGGAGGCCAAATTTGAAAGAGGTGCAATACTCACGATTGAGTCCGATGTCGTAGTGTATGGACATGATTGAATGTCGGCAGTCACTATAACCGTGGGAAAAACTTCACCAGACGGCATGGGTTTGGTTGTAATAACAAGGGACTGGAGGCCGGTAGCGTCCTGCAACTGAGACATCTTCCTCGCAACTGTAAAATATGTTTGTGAGTGACCTGTCTATAAATGGAGAGAAAAGGTGAACAAAAATTATATTTGAAATTTGGAGTGTATACTTGATTGCAGTCCAAGCAACGTGGATGAGGATCTTAAGCAGATTATATACCATGACAATTTATACACTGCGCAAGTATGTATTACACAAAATTAAAGGTTGTTGTTGAAGTAGACTTGAGCATGCCGATGAAAAACACACGGTTCCAATTGCCAAAGATTTTAAAGTGTATCAAATACAAAACACGAAAAAATCAAACAATAGCTATCATTGTTAATAATTCTAAGAATACTACCTCTATTACATCATAGCCATAAATCCTGTATTTTGGCTTCAGACACAATATAACTAAATCTTCAGATTTTCAACAGAGGTCATCTTCACTGTCAACTACACACAACTAGTTGTTCCCCTAATAGCACATGTAGCTCTTCAGCTCTTCTGTGCAAAAAGGCGGGAAAAACGTCACTACTTTCCAAAACATCTCACCACTGGAGGCAGATGAATTGGGGAGGTGTGTGGGAGTACTTCCTGATGTAATAGAGGTAGTATTCTCAGAATTATTAACAATGATAACTATTGTTTCATAATTCCTGCGAATCCTCTACCTCTATTACATCATAGCCAGAATATACCAGAGGGTTAAGGCGGGATCTGCCTCCAGTAACTCCCTGTGTAGTTGACAGCAATCCAATACTGTGGTATGAGTTCTTGTATATTACTGGATTCAAACCCTTTCAAGAGGTAATTACTCTAGAATCTCTCTTAGAGGACTTGAAATTGGGTATTATGATTATATCAGTCAATATGCGATACCTTCACCTGAAGTACCTTATTATTTGCTGATAATCATAAAATGATGTCTTCAGTTCTATTTTGACTCATTATTTGTCTCAGATTATGAGACTGAAGTCACTTACAGTTTATCAACTTCCGGTTCTAAATGACACCAGCTCCTCTTTTTGACTGGTTTGATGTCATTTCTAGAACCTTTGACGTTACTTCAGTTATGACTTCACTCCCAGTCTATATTCCTTCCGATTGTGACGTCACTTCCGGTAGATCTGTTTATCAGCTGTTCTAATACAGGTAGCCCTTGAATTCCTTACATACCATACAAGTTAATCAAGGTAGAAGGTGTACTCACCTTCTGTAGCTGCTGATGTCAGATCTTCGCTCCCATCCCCTTTTTTCTCAATAGAAAGGAGGAAAAACTAGGGACATATAATCGTTTGGGCCGCAACAATAGGTCCCAACGAATGAATCCCTGTCAAGTCTGGCTGGATGTCTCGTAAGTAAAAACTAGTGACAGTATTGTGTGACACCCATTGGCATCCTGCTATGACTTGTTCAATTGACACGGATGACCGTGACGCCAGACTTGTTGCCATAGTAGGATGGGTATCTTTGTGCTTGCCGATAACTTGTTGCTTTAGTGATATCTTTATCCGAGTGGGTCTTGCACGAGATGAATAGACGTCTTTGACGTTGGTGATGTGGATCAGTGGCAGTCAGATAGAACTTGAGAGCTCGTATCAGACAAAGGAGGAGATCGGGATGATCCACTGTAGGTGCAAAGGCGGGAATAGTATAATGTCTGTGACCCAAAGGACCAGTAGCCGTGGACTGATTCTTGGCTATAAAGTCCAGTAGGGACCGAAAAGTGAGACTGGAGTAGTCAAGGGTGAGGAGTTCAGAAACTCTAGCTGCGGTAGCCATGGCTAGTGAAAATGCTTCTTTTCGAGATTTAGGGAGAAGAGTAGCGTTTTCAAGAGGTTCGTATGGAGTGGTTAGTAGAGCAGGCAGGACAAATGATAAATTCCATTTTGGGAAGATCCGGGGAATGCGAATATCCTCTAGGCTGAATGCTCGCATGAGTCTGTTAAGCACCAGATGTGTTCCAATCATTAATCCATCGAGCTGGAGAACAGAATGGAGGGCGGATCTGTATCCTTCAATAGTTCCATGTCGAAAGTTATTGTCCTGTCGTAGGTGCAAAAGGAAGTTGGCAACCATGGGAATGTCCACTGTGACATTCGTTAGACCAATCTGTGTCTCCACTGGACGAATTTGTCCCATCTGTTGTCATAAAGTTGGGTGGACGACGATCTCCATGATCTTGCGACAGCAGTAGAGGCAGCTTGAGAGAATCTGGAGGCTTGCATTCTCTGCGAGATACTTTCCAGGCGGTGAGATGGACGATGGGAAGATTGGAGTAAAATAGGCTCAAGGTGAAACCATGAAGGGAACGCGTGGGCAAATAGTCCTGTCCAATCCATGGATAGTTCATCTATCTGAAGAGCTCTTGGATATTGGTTACCGGAAGATAGGTCACGAGGATGTCCAGATGCGGGGTGTCCCAAACGGAGGTTATCAAGGTAAAAACGTCTGTGTGAAGAGTCCACTCTGTCGGTACGATTCTCCCTCTCCAGGATAAGCTGTCCGGGAGTATGTTAAGTTTGCCTGGAATATGTCTCGCTTCCATCTGGCAGCTGAATGAGTCGGCCAAGGCAAATAGCTGAGTAGTTTCCACCATCAGCAAACTGGACTTGGTTCCGCCTTGCTTCTGAATGTAGGCCACCACTGCTGGCAACAGGCCGGTAATATCTGACAACGGTCGGGTGACAACTGGTGAGGGATGTCATCAGTAGTATGAGAACGGCAACGGGAGCCAGGAGAACGCCAGGATGAAGTCTCCGATAAGGAGCGGGAATGATTGTCAAATGAACACGCAGGCTTGCAGTAGGGGCAAAGGTGATGGGGGGTCTTTCACCGACATGGGCCTTTATCAGCACAACATATAGAATACATTCTGCAAAAAAAATGTAAATTGCTCATAAGTGTAATGAACAGAATTACATATGAAGCAAAACACATTTACCTGCAACCTCGTAAATATGAGATGCGTGATGCTCTTTGAACAAAAATGACTTATCAAGGTATAAACCGAAAACAAGCGGTTATATCAAGCAGGGCAATGATATATGGAGGTTACACTACCTGAAGACAAAACTTGATGACGATACAAGGTAAGTAGAACTCAGTCCAATACACATCTGTCCACAGGGCAGACAGAGAAGAATATGAGGGAGTATGGGCCAAAGGGGATAACTGGTGGATGCAGAGGCACGGGCTGTAGTCCTGGCACTGTTTAGTGTCAGGTGAGGTAAAACTATTAAGTTTAGTAATATTTCATGAATGATTGTTGAAGCTGTCATCTGGAAACAAATACCTCACCAATTTTATACAGGTCATGTGCTCTTTGACTTACTTAATTTTGACCAATTTAGAAGTTTATTGAACCTGACCTGTCTTTCAAACAAGAGACGTAAAACTTGAATTTGCTTGAAGTCCATTAATATTTTATGGCATGTTAATGTTTAAGCCAAACTTGTCTTTGATGGGTTCAGTAAATTACAGTATCATATTAATTGTACAATATAATTGTACAATGGACAAAAATAAGAAACAAAGCTCAGAACCTGCTTATGACAAAATGACAACAGTTATTTGGAAACTGTTGTTCCATAGCAAGCCCATGTTGGAAGATTCAGATACCTTTTTGCCATCTGTGTCCCCTCTGTAGAACTGCTCAGCTCGAGTTTTGCCCTGCACTACAGGATCTACAGCTTCCAGATGAGAAGGATTGGCTACCACTGCTATCTTGATGTTTTTATTTGTCACACGGTTTAAACGTTCATGTGACATTCCCAGGTGGTACTTGACATCCCCAGAGCCTTCATCTGATGCTTCCAACTTCGAGTCAAACTGACAAATGATCTTCTCCAATGGTTTGCGACACACATTGGCCAGTACATTCAGGCGACCTCTACAAGGAAAAGCTACATGTGTCAGGAAATATCAGTGATCAACATGCCTAGTGATAGATGCTCACCTTAATAGAATGACAATACTTCAGTGACCCTGTGTAGATTTTCAGAAACCAATAGAACAATATTTGTTTTTATCATATAATGGGTAGGTTTCTCGGCAGGATAAAGCCAACGGATAAAAACGATATCCGTTGGGGTCATATGTGGATAGAGATGCAAATATCAAAGGTCAAGTAGGGACTACTTTCAGTGTTTATAAACAAACATGGCGTCGCCCTCGTCATTCGGCGATCGAGACAGAATTAACCATCTGGAATCTGGATAAACTACAGGGATAATTGCTATCATTATCAAAAGAACAGTCTAATATACTGAATATCAGTGTCTAACTGTGACGTAGCTAAGGCATTTTTTATAAGTTTTGGCAACTTTGGAGATATAAATTTCGAAACAATTTTGCGAGGGCACGCGGCCAAGCCAAGCGGGATCAGTAGCCATATCTGTGCTTGTACATCTCCGCGGTTCCAAACCTTCTCCACAAATTAAAATAGTTGGATTTGGCCGAAATATGTTTGAATTGTTACCTTGTTTCGTTTTGTCGCTGTGTGTACATCTGACTACACTTCTTAACGTAATGACAGGACAGGCCAACTGTCAACAACGTCTGACCGTGGCCGTGACGTCTCATAGACTAGGGTAAGAGTAGCTTCCCTTTGACAAAGGGCAGTTACTCTAGCGGACAGACCGATGGATTGCCGCGAAAGGCAATTAAAAACAATTGTTGTTTTGCATATATGGTGCTTCGCCACTGTATAAGAAACTGATTAAATTGGAACTATATTGGCTACTGTCACTGTCTGACTGACACATCACTTACCCTGTGACGTAATAAATATTAATGCGCGCATTCCAGGAAAAGTTGCAATTTTTCGGTAATGTTTGTGAGAGAGGGAAAGCGATTTTGAAGCACAGAATTAAAGAATGACATTATATGATAAAGAGGTTTATCATGCTTGTGTGTTTGGTGATGGTAAATATCCTGTATTAGGAACAAACACTATGTATTTAGCTCGCCAAGGCTCGCTAAATACAATGTTTATTCCTAATGCAGGATATTTACCATCCCAAAACAAACTCGCGTGATAACCTCTATATATTCAACACTGATTCCGTTATGTGATCCAGCATGTATGTACTGATGAAATTTGCTGGTGCTGAAGCATATATGTTTTGGCAAGTTAGTCATTGCAGTGCTCTTGACCCTTAGTACTATATTCTAGACTAAATGATGGTCAAAGGTGATGCAAGAGCAACATTTCAACATCCACAAACACGACAATGATAAAAAAAATATCAATCAAGACATTCTCACTAATGCCCACATGACATTTCAATACCTCCTCTAAAGAATCAGTGTTGTAAGGTTTTGTACATTAATCAAATCCAATTTTAGACATTATTATCATGATAATGTACCATTGATTGACTGATCACTGAATTTGACAAATGCATAGTCCACAAACGACAAAGGTGACATCCCCCACTGAACAATTAGTTTGCAGTGCCATGGTATTCGTTGTAACCTCAGCTCTTTTTAGCCGACAAACGAAGAAAGAAGCTTTTCATCCGCTTCCTGAAAGCCTTTTCACTTTCGAATAGCGTCATAGAGCACGCAGAGGATATAATGACAACACATCAGCAACAACCTCATTCCCCAGGATGGAAGACAATGTTGATATGTTGATGGTTTTTAGTAGCAACGTTTGTGATGCCTGGGGTGTCATGAGCCCAGACTTTATGCAGCATCAGGCAACAAACACTTACTTTTTTGTGCAAATTGTGACAGTGGCGTGTGCTACAGGAAGGGCAGGATATGCTTACCCTTTTCCCTAACATCCGGTGTCATCACTGATTTTCAGTGATCTATTCATATTATCTCCACCACTATTTTGGCTCTTTAATTCGCCCAATGGAATCTGTTTCAAAGGATAATAGAGACATTGACGTTTAAAATTTCCAGATACACAATGTCTATAAGCTTGCAGAGCTGAAAGGTTCAGTCCAATAAGTGGCTGGAATACATCATCTTTTTTAAATAAAGAGCTACCATGGAATAGTCCTTGGAGATCAAGACCCTTGACACTTTTCAGGTGTTGTTTCCACTGCTTTATTGCCAAAATCACGGCTAAGAACTTGGGTCTGTTGATGCGCAGTTGTGCCTGATCACCTGCCCACAGAACTGCTAGGTGGTCCATGTTTGCACCCCAACCTCTGAGGGATGAGTGCACAAAGAGGTGCTGTGTTGGTACAAAATCTCACATGGTGACTTCATCACAAATGTTCAACAGATTACCCACCACTGTTAGCAGTTGAAACTAGAAAGTGTTTTTACTCGTAAAAACATATGTCTTCCCCCACTCTCCTAACCCCAATTCATTCGTTTACTTCACGTTAAACCCCATCTCTTCATTCCCACCCTCCATTACTAAATAACAGAGACAAAAATAGAACTCCTAGAAATTTCAAACAACTAATGGGCACCACTTCAGCATCTAATCAACACCACTAATCCCTCAATCATTTACCCACCTGACAGTGTAGTTATCTAAGTAGCACAGTTTTCTTGTTACTGAAGTATTTGTAGAAAATCCACTTAAAGTACTAATAGAGTTTGGACACAAATATATTAATATCCCCAACATATCAGAAATGATGTAGCAATGTTATATGGCACAAAGGAAAGTCTCTGTGATGTAATTGCCCGTGTATCTGACTCTGCAGGTCTTCTACACAATGACATATGTGATGTCATGGAAACTGTAATAGCAAAAGGCACCACTTCAGTGCTGGGTTAATGTGTATACAAAGTTTCGCGAAAACATATTAAACGGTTTCTGAGTTATGGTCAGGAAACAAAGCTTACCCCCATTCAGAGTCTATGTTCAAGTTATCTCCATGGAAAGGAGAAAAAATAAAAATGTCAAAAATCTCTATATAGCAAAAGGCACCACTTCAGTGTTGGGTTAATGTGTATACAAAGTTTCGCGAAAAAATATTAAACAGTTTCTGAGTTATGGTCAGGAAACAAAGCTTACCCCCATTCAGAGCCTATGTTCAACTTATCTCCATGGAAACGAGAAAAAATAAAAATGTCAAAATCTCTAAATAGCAAAAGGCACCACTTCAGTGCTGGGTTAATGTGTATACAAAGTTTCGCGAAAAAATATTAAATGGTTTCTGAGTTATGGTCCGGAAACCAAGTTTACCCCCATTCAGAGCCTATGTTCAACTTATCTCCATGGAAACGAGAAAAAATAAAAATGTCAAACATCTCTAAATAGCAAAAGGCACCACTTCAGTGCTAGGTTAATGTGTATACAAAGTTTCGCGAAAAAATATTAAACGGTTTCCGAGTTATGGTCCGGAAACCAAGCTTACCCCCATTCAGAGTCTATGTTCAACTTATCTCCATGGAAACGAGAAAAAATAAAAATGTCAAAAATCTCTAAATAGCAAAAGGCACCACTTCAGTGCTGGGTTAACGTGTATACAAAGTTTCGCAAAAAAATATTAAACGGTTTCTGAGTTATGGTCCGGAAACGGTGGGAACGCCAACGCCGACGCCGACGGGAACCGTGCCAAAAACAATATGTCTCCCTCCATTCTGGGGGAGACATAAATAGCGAAAGTTGAAGATGACTCTACATTTTGCATCTAGGGCTGATGTCAACAGCCAGTTAAAGACTGTCTTCCAATGACAGCCTGCAGAGCTGACGGTTGTATCCTCAACCACCAGTCCATCAGAACCATTAGCAGAATTCTACTGGTATCGAACAGACCTCCTATGAGTTGGAGTGATTGAGACGGAACAAAGTCTGATTTTTCTAGGGTGACTAACTATCCCACCTGGAACAGGCACCTGGAAAGGGTGATGTGTGGAACTAGAACCTGAGGATCTTGATCGTTTACGAAGGTTAACATCCCTGTCATGTATTAAGTCTACTACTGGTTTGATTATTTACCTGAACAACCACAGGGCCCAAGAAATTACAAATGGAAGGACTCACCATGCCTCCCCTTGAAAGAAATCTGAGGAATGGCAGGTGTTTCGGATGAACAGGGACGTGCAGGTATGCATCCTGCAGGTTCTGGTGTTGAACACCCTCCTATGAACGTAAGTGATTGGGAGTGAGTGAGTATGGTTTTACGCCACTTTTAGCAATATTCCAGCAATATCACGGCGGGGGACACCAGAAATGGGCTTCACACATTGTACAGATTCTTCACACATTGTACCCGGAATCGAACGTGGGTCTTCGGCGTGACGAGCGAACACTTTAACGACTAGTGTCATCTAACAAGTGTCATCAGGAGATGACATTCCCCCTTCCCCCCCGCACTTGACAAATTCAGAAATGGATTTTGGTTACTTATACCCCACTTTTGGTTCATGGCCATTGGATACCTTCAGTTCAGTGAAGAAAAACATCACGCTGTTCAATATTTTTCAATCACCCAAATTATCAAAAGGCACCACTTCACCGCCTGTAAAGCAAGTTTCAACAAGAAATATTCAACGGTTCAGGACTTTGCTCCAAAATGGAAAACGGATGGAGGACAGACAGACGGACAGACGTTTTTTAAAATGGGGGGACAGAAATGTAAGTGTATCAAAATAAGTTATTTTTTCTGGATTAATGTTGCTGTATATTCAGTTAATCTTACAGAGTTCACATCAATTGTTCCAACTTCTAATTCAATGGTAATTGACATGCCCCTAACGAATCTGGGTATGCACTATTTCTGGTTGTAACACACAGTCTAAGGATTAATGTACCGTCTCATTTTCAGATATTACTCCACTCCTGTTGACCAAACAGCATTACTTATAATTACAGATCTATCTGAAGGTGAGACTGACCTGTGAGGCATGCCAATGATAAAACTGTCCACACCCAGGGCACTGCTTGAGTCTATCAGTGTCTTCATAGAAGATATAAGCACCTCACATCCCTCGAGTCCAAAACGCTTCTCTGATGACCATTTACGAGCAAGAAATTCCTCAAATCTACAAATAAACACCACATACATACACCAGAAAGACACATACAACATAAGTAACCTGCAAGTGCTAAAAGAAGTCCCTGGCCAAAAAATAACAATTTGCAAATTGATGAAAATCATCTCGTGTAACCTTTCAATCAATCAATAGATTCATACATCTAAATAATGACAGGGGCTACGATCTGGTAGTGCATCTTGTGTCTATCCTGTGGCAGATGTATGCATGCTGATGATACAAAAGTGTAAATTGGTAAGACAGAAATGCATCTGTGTCTATTTTGAGACTATGTAAGTGAAGTGTTGAGTTGTGTTAGAGTTAATACCGTATAGATCTGATGAGTCTGGCCAGGACAAGCCTCTTCTCTTCATTGCTGAACTGCATTATACGAGGAGTTTCAAACTTCTTGCGAATCCAGTCTGTCTGTTCCAGGTTGTTAATGAACATAAATTCCACACCGATGTGTCGACAATAGACTTCCTGAAGGAAACATTCTTATCATAAGTCAGGGATACAATGACACTGGGTAAAACAACATGAAAACATGAATTTCCACAATGATTTCCTTTCCATCAGAGTAACACACGCCTACTTGTCCATGTACTTAGGTCAGCCTTATGAAAATTCTAAATACATTTCAGGTCTAATAACTTTACTGGTTGAAAACACATGACCTCAACCCAAAAGTCAACATATGTTGCTACTTAATAAAAAACATTTACACATCGGTCCAACAACATAGCTCCTGGATTGGGATAACAAAAGTCATGGACATCCTTCATAAATCACAACAAAAGTATAATACCTTATTAGTAAAATCTGTATAAATTTGTATACATATCCTGCATTACTCCTCAATGCATTATCTGCTGAGTTTTAACAGAAAGATGAACTGTGTGAGATCCACCTGGTAAAGAAAAGTTGTTCCAACCTGTTGGTGGCAGCACCTTCGCACAGTCGGCATTTAACCTGGAAGCAATGACGTCACATAAGAGCACATTACTGACCTGTGCAGTAGTAGCCAAAGCCAGTAGAAACACTGTCTTCTTCGTATGATCATAGAAGCAAGGTGAGTGGAGTGGTTCAAAGGGAGCCGTCCGAAGAGCCTACAAGACCACATTAAGATCCCACATAGTTCGGGAATTTTTGTCATTCTCCGATCATCCAGGATGGCAAGCACAGAGTAAATGGAGACCAGGTACGTAGAGATGGTAGAGCCTTTCAACCCACAGGAGCTGCGCAAGTAGAGGAAAAACTCAGCCAGGAATTGCAGCGACACAGTAATCGGATCCATGTCTGAGCAGAAGGCCTGGAAGGAGCACCACTTGTCATCATACAGTCCCTGTGTAGACGGATGGTGGGCTAAAGCAATAGCCATGGCTGCTCTACCCGAATAGCCCATGGCTTCTAGGGCTTGTGCAAATGTGCCAGGCGTGCCAGGCGTGCGGACGAAACCATGCGGGGTTCAGGTGTGGCAACCGGTTGTGTGGGCATAACAGGAGGTTGGGCCACACCAGAAGTTGTAAGGGGTTGTCTCTGGCGAGGTCTCTGATGTCAATAAACCAACTTCTCCTCGGCCACCAGGGCCTGACCAAAATCAGTGTCAGGTTCCAAGTGGCCGATCAGGGAATCGCCTGCATTGATTCTTGTCCTGAGCAGCCTCAACGTCGTCATCCGGAAGTAGGGAGCGCATTCCAGGTAGCGCCGATGGAGATGGAGAGGTTGTGGCTCATGCGCAGTTTGTTGGAGCCCTTCTTGGGGACAAGAAACACGGGGGAGTAGAATCCCGGAGACTGGTCCGGGTTGTGATCAACCTCTATGGCCTCCTTGCGAAGCAGGGTGTTGAAACTGTTGCACAGGAGCTGATATTGATGTGGGGAATATGCATCTGTCGTCAGGGTAGATGTCATAAGTGAATGTAGTGCCAACGGGAGACAGTAGTAACAAACAAAATCGGCTCAGTCTCCCTCTTATGGGTGTGTCGGTGAATGGAACAACTGAGTGGTAGAAGGTCTTGGGGGTGTCCTTCAGTGAGGAATGGCGAGGTTTATAGTTTCCCTTGGACGACTTGGCAGCTGAGTGCTGCGTGACGTGCTCCAGGGCCTTGAGCACAGTCTCGTCCCTCGAAAAGCTGGAAATCCGAGCATGTGTAGCAGTGATAGCTCAGTTAAACAGGGAGGGCCCAGGCCATGGTTGACGCCTGAGGGATCTCTGGAATTCGGAATTCGGAATTCCATTCTGTAATAGCCAAGTACCCTAGACCTGTGGGAGCTGAAAGACCATGACAGTCCGATTTGGATTCCGACAAATCCTGTTGGATAGCTCTGGAGGAGGAAGCGAGTGTCGAGAGAGGATTTAGCAATCGAAAGAGTTCCGACTCGACAAAGGCAAGACGTGTCAGGTTTGGACGACCCGGTCATTCGATGTAGGTCCTCTTCAAAAGGTGCGCTCCATCTACTACATTGAAGGAGTGGACTGGTAAAACGTCCCGACAGAAACGAGGGGGGAATGAGAGACAGCTTAGCAAAGTCCTTGTCTAAAGCCGCCACGAGGTCCGTCAACATGGGGTCTGGTGGTAGCGAGGTCTGGTGAGACCAAACTGTGGACTTCTTATCGACATCGGAACTCGGAGAGGGAGCGACAGAGGATATGCGGTTGGCTATCCAATCAGGAACCTGGGACATACCTAGGTGGGTGTCAATCTCCGGAAAAGTGGGATCATAATTGGGGGGAAAAGATCCCTCCGAGGAGTTGGAGCGGTAGGTACGATCTCAACAACAGACAGGCGAACAACTGCGAGAGCAGTGACAGGACCAGGAAGACTTGGCAGAATGCGGTGATAGAGGCAGAGATGACGAGGCAAGAGATGATTGAGGTTTATGAGTAGATGGAGGGGCATCGGGGAGGCAATAGGCAAAGCCACCAGAACCAACAAAAGAGGAGACGTAATGGAGCGTCGAGGCCATCAGTGCCGCCAACATTGCAGGAGGAACTGCAGTGCCACTGCGGCTGGAGCTGGAGGAGCCACAAGTGCCGCAGACGCTGCATCCTGAAGTGCTGGGAATGCTGGAGGTGCCGCCGATGCCAAGTTGGGGTAAACTAGCGCAGGTGCCGGTGCTGTCTTCATTGAAGGCAGAGACTGCATGGATGCAAGCCTGGTAAGGGTCGTCACCCTAAGGGGGGACTGCAATAGTGGCATTGAGCTGATGGAGTACAAGGTGTCATACAATCAGGCAGAGGGTACAACGAGGCATACATTTAAGTTAAATTAAAGTAGTTTAAGTCATATGGATGTGGCAAGCATATAAAGGGAAACGGGAGGCATAATGTGACTAAAACAAGAGGCCCATTGGGACTGTATTGGTCCCCTGGATATCTAAGCAATCATGACAAAATATACATTTGCATTGGTATATAATACTGCAAATATTTCCTAATTTTGACTGTCAGCATTTAAAAGGGGTGGATGGCAAATCTGACAGCATGAACATGTACTTCTCTAGATACAAATGTAACAAAGATCTGAACCGTTTCCATGTTATGATCCAGGATCTAAGTTTCCAGAGGCAAGGTTAGACTCCAGGGCGATTCCTATTGGCATAAATGTATTATTCTCTTCATAACAAACAAATGTATACAATTTATCTGTTTATTATAGGGTGGAGATAATATCGGTTTGCATATTATGGTCAAGGTTCTAACTCCTTTGAGAGTGATGGACTGATGGAACAGAAACGCCTGTCCTGGTAGCATGGATGTATTGTCTAATGAAGATGAGGGTGGGTATATAGGATTGGGATTTTGATGATCTAAACAATTATGACCCATAGTCCCTTTCGAACCGGACCCCTGGAGTGGCAACAGATTCCAAGGCAGATTTTGGTAACATGAATGTATTTGTGTTATGATGTCAAGTATATGTATATATAGATTCCAAGTTATGCTTGTTTGTTTGTTGTTAACACTGCACTCAGCAATATTCAAGCAACATGACGGCGGTCTGTAAGTAATCAAGTCTGGACCAGACAATCAAGTGATGGACATCATGAGCATCGATCCACGCAATTGGAATCGATGACATGCATCAACCAAGTCAGTGTGTCTTACCACCCGATCCCGTAAGTCGCCTCTTAAGACAAGCATAATAGCTTTTAGGGCAAGCATGGGTTGCTGAAGACCTATTCTACCCCGGATATTGACAGGTCAAGTTAGGATTCAATTTCTCCCATCAGGGGGTGGGGGTTCAGCTCCTCCATTTGTACAATTTTGAATCCTCACCAACTGAGAATGCATCCAAGCAATTATGGACGGACAGACGACGGATGCCACGTTAAGGCATAAGCTCAGCTTGGACATTTATGCAAAGGTTAGTGAAAAATCAATGCTTTTACAACACACAAAACATGAGGTAAAACAGAATAATGGATTACCCAAGACAGACAAAATAATTCAGAATGCAAGACACGAAAGTGTGGCCATGTGGCGAATTCAAAAACAGCAGATGGAACACCAATACGCCGGTAAATTACCGCTACTAGTGCCCCAGACAAGAGATAAAATGTCATAAATATGTATGGAAATGACCATAAAGGGCACAAACCAGAAACAGTAGATAATATATTAGCTAATGTTGAATGTAGAAACCAAGCAGAGTAGCAAGCAAACACAATAGGCTTTATTTCTAAAAGGAATACATCAGTACGACCGTCCATGGAGGTGACAATGCAGTAATGTGCTCTTAGGTGACATCATAGCTTCCGGGTTACGTGACGACTGTGCGAGTGTGCTGCCACCTACAGGTTGGAACAACTTTTCTGAAGCAGATGGATCTCACACAGTTCATCTTTCTGTCAGAAAACAGCAGTAAATGCATGAAGGAGTAATGCAGGATAAGTTAAAAAATGATCTCATTATACTGAAACGTAGAGCCACAAGGCTCTGTAGCTCACCTGACTCATGAAGAAACAACTATTTTGGTCCAAAAATCTGTTGTAAGTTACAGACGAATTAGTGGAAAAGATTCTTGGAAAAAAACACTAACATTGCAACATTGTTTACGACAACGAACTTGAGTATCTCAACATCAGCAGAGGACATTCATTGAATGAAAGTTTCTAATGCATGATCTTGTATTACACAAGATGGAAAATGTTCTTGTCATACAGCCTCATACCGACAAAATACCATTAATACATGGAATTCATCCTCTACATGTGACATGTAGTCACAATGTCAAGATCACACTAGATGCAAATCCTATCAGTGTAGGTGGTATGACTGCCTTCCCGTTGCCACAACCAATCTAAGACTATTACATCTGAACCAAGACAAAACATGTCTATAATATGATGGAAGATCTGAAGAAAAATGTCTTTCAACATTCTGCACAGATTTAAACTGTCCATATAATTTACATTTGGAAGAAAGTTCCACAGCAAATGCCTATCTTGACAAAGACAATCATACAATCTTTGCTTGAATATAGACAACATTTACATCTCCAATATCATGACAGAGCCATACCACACCATATCCATACTGAAATAAAATATTACTACTAAATGTAGCCCAAGTCCTCCTTCTAAAGTTATCCAGGGACATGAATAAACAATATTGATGGGGTAATCAACAAGTAACTAACTGGAGCAATTTACACCAGTATCTGACACTTGGGACACATACTTATATTGCAGCGGCACTCTTCCACATTTGCCAAATGCCCAAACAACATTGGCATATTTACTTGATTTCATAACCCTTTTACAAAAATAAGTTTGCACATTTTAGATTACCCGGTAATTCACAGTCGGCCATATCCCAGATCTCAGATAATAACAAAGTATGGGTATAATCACTGCATCAATGTTTTTAAAACAACACTGTCTTAGTCCAGGAGAGCAACACCCTAATATCTATCAACTGGGTCCCTCTGACTAACAAGCCGACCCTTAGACACTCAAGTCAACATGACCTGCACCAGGTGGGATTCATAGGCAGATCTCTGGACCATATCCTGAAGATGCAGGACATCCAGTCAGCTCAGATAATATAATATGGATGTTGGCACAGCTCTTGCTCATGCAACAGAGTCATCTTCTACAGCAGGTATGTCACAATCTTCCAGAGCCCCTGAAGAGAAGTATGTTGTCGCAGTCTATTACAGCCCCACAGGTCTTCAACAGCAAACAAAGAGACATCAAGGAGGCAACCCTTTTTATAAACCTCTGATGATGTCACACAAAAGTAACAGGAGGTTCTTCTAAATGTTGGTAAACTAACAAGGTAGGCAATATCAACAATGCCCGGGGCCTTCCTGTGCAATGCCCAGGACCTGATGAATACATTTAAATGGTAATACCTCGGTAAAACAATTAACTTGAATCTTGATGTGAACACGCTTGTCTTTGATCATTGGTTGAAAGTCATAATTTTTTTAAACATGAAAATTCCATGATGTGCATCCTCACATATCGTTTTGTAACCCACTGAACTACCAGGGCAGGTGATGAGAAATTTTTTAAGTGTATCATGTCATGAGTCTACCAAGGACAGTCCTCAAGAATGAATTCCCAGAGGCGGTCCCCGTAGCATGTCACTCATCAAAATTTCAGCACATCTCTCCAAATCCCGTTGACCTCTCCTTCCTCACCGACATCCATTCAAGACTACTGATATTCAACACAACACCAGCCTCGGATACAGTTCATCTGTTGGAGTTCACAGAAAATTGGAAAGCAACCACAGATAACGCATGGATGTATGAAGTTGTAAGAAGAGACTACAAACACCATTTCCTAGTATGGCCAAGTCTTGTGATACATCCTAATGGATGCCAATTCCTTCCAACTTGGCCATAAAAGCTTGTATTGAGCGAGTCATCAGTACATGAGAAGCAGATATTATCCCCATATTCTACTCACTGTTCTTCCTGGTTCCGATGGAAAATACATTGGAAATATACATGATAATCAATTTGAAAGTACACAACAAGGATTATCTCGTTTGACATCCAAATTCTAAATGGAGTCAGTCAAGAAATTTAGAAACACCCTCAGATGAGGAGATTGGATGATAAGCATAGAGGACGCCTATCTTCACGTTCCTATTCATCCAAGTTACCATCACTACCTACAATTTGCAGACAACGGGCAGAGGTATCAGTTCAATGTTCTTCTGTTAAGCATAGCCATTGCTCACCAAGTCATCAGGTTTGCTCATCAAAAGCTAGTAAAATTACACAGCTACAATGACGACTTCCTATCAGCAGATCAAGCAAAATACAATCTTCCTCATCCAACTACTAGAGCACTTGGAATCTCCTAGTATGAGAGTTCCGTAAATGTTATACCTATTCAATCTGAAATTTGGTGGAATTGGTGGACGAACAAGATTATGTTTGTTGAGCAGCTTTAGATTGTGCTCATGTGAATATCCTTTGTGTTCTTTTGGGATACAAAGAAGTCTGGGGAGTAGGAACTCTTGGTGGTGTCGGACTCCTTTCAGGGCAAATAGCTCCCTCAAATAGTTGTGCCTAGATTGGCAATGGCAAGATTGCACCCGCTAACTTGGCTCCTTGTTGTTTGTTTGTTGTTTAACGCTGCACTCAGCAATATTCCAGCTGTATCACAGCGGTCTGTAAATAGTCGAGTCTTGACCAGACAATCCAGTGATTGATATCATATGCATCGATCTATGCAATTGGGAACGATGACATGCATCAACCAAGTCAGTGAGTCTGACCATTCGATCCTGTTAGTCACCTCTTACGACAAGCATAGTCGCCTTTTACGGTAAGCTGAAGACCTTTTCTACCCAGAATCTTCAGGGGTCTGCCTCCTTGTAGAAGATATTGGTGCCCAATGGGGTGGTATATATAACATGTATATTAAACAACTTCAATTGATTAACTTCCCAGAGTTGGCATTATGCTGAAGTTAGCTTATCTTTAGACAAAGCCAGGTCAATAGGAATTGGTTAAGCATGTAGTTCTGGTATCGCGTCATGTACATCGTCACCCTCTGCCTCCTCTTCCGTGTTGTAGGAAGGTACACTCATCTCTGATATGTGTGGGTTTGGGCGTGTTGATCTATCTTTGCCACAAAAAGAAATACTGATCACTCTGTTCAGCTGGATGTTTGTGAGTACTTGCCATCAGACTAATGATAGAATTCTGGAATATTTGGTTGGTAGCTCGCGTAACCTCTTCCAAGACAGTCCAAGGTATTGTGGATGAATTCCGCCTGATCTAAGTTATGTCGATCATTGTGTGGACAGATAGGCCTGCATATTCTTTGTTGAATAGAGGTAGCACAAGCCAAATACCTTCAGCAAACTAATTAATATAAGTACTAGTGTTCATCATATGCTTAGGTCCTTGACCTTGAGCATATTGATACGCATTCTGGGTGAATGGTTTCTAACTAGTTCAAAATAGTCATCAATGGCATGGCATGGTGGAAAAGGGCAGTTGAGTCTTGCAAATGGACTTACTCGCTGGCAGGGAAGGTACTTTGAGATCCTCCAATTGTTCGTTCCTCATAGATTCATCAGCCTGTTTGATAAAATTTTCCATGAATGATGGAAACGGCAGAGTAGTAAAATCTGCTTCCTTGACGATTTTTTTAGACAAACCCTGAATGCTTGATGACATGGGTCACAGGTTCATGCTGGCAGTAATTCTGGGATGAGATGATGTAACTCATGTATGACACCGAAAGAATAACCATTAGCATTCATGGTTGGAACATACAAGCTATGTTTTAGCTACAGGGACCAATTGTTCTTGGCAACATGTCTGTGTTGCATTTAGGATTTGCATTTAGTGAACAAAACAACCCATCACCTCATGAAAAGTGGGCCTCTCTTGAAGAACCAGTAGGTCAATACTATACAAAGAATTAATATCCGTACTTTCATCAAGTAGGACACACTTTGTTTCAATATTGGCCAAGCCATCCTGACATAACCAATACATACAGAACATGGCAGAAATATTGCTTGCTGTTTTCTGACAAATTGCAAAGTTCGCAACTACAGCAAAGTTTTTCCGTGGTAACTGATTTTTCAGTGCATTCCAATGATGAACTAGTTTCAATGTAGACGATCAGAAATTTCTACAAGAGACAGGCAACATATTCTATCATTTTTTCCAAGCCATTGCACAAATCTAGCTTTCTCTCTTGCCTTGGTTGATTCCATACCAAAATCACTGGCACTGATGTCAAAGATGTCAGTGATTCTACATGTTTTCTTTGCCTCAGACGTTTTCCTGACTTTGCCACTTGAAATATTAAGGCTACAGTAACTATCAGAAAGGTCACGATGTTTGTTGGCATTGCAAATCAGATTTCAAAGAAAGACATGTGCAAACCACTGGTAGGCTTATTCTATATAATTGTTTTGAACAACTCATTAAATTCTGTGCTGTTGCCAAATCATATAGCCATGGGATTTCAAATACTTTTGCTAATGATTTCAAATACATTCTTGGTGATAAAGTCATAAATGTGCCATAAACAGTGTTAGTGCATATCAGGTGGCTGATGAATTTAAATTTTGCGCTAATTGTGTGAAAAAAGACACCGATGCTGACCAAGTTGGACAATCAGGCAATGGTTGGTTGGTTGGTCGGTTTGTCGTTTAACACTGCACTCAGCAATATTCAAGCAACATGACGGCAGTCTGTAAATAATCGAGTCTGGACCAGGCAATCCAGTGATTAATATCATGAGCATCGATCCACACATTTGGGATCGATGTCTTGCATCAACCAAGTCAGCGAGCCTGACCACCCGATCCCACTAGTCGCCTGTTACGGCAAGCATGGGTTGCTGAAGACCTATTCTATTCCGGATCTTCATGGGCCCAATCAGGCAATGACATAAGCTCATTTGGGCTGTGGCAAGGGGAGGGAAGTATTAGCAACAAGTTTGATGTGTATTATCCTGGGGACTGTATTTCAGAATTATAGTGTTAGCCAAGACAAATTCTGACCTCTAGTCTTCTGATAATTTCTCGAAGAGGGAGTGCTGCCTCATTGCCTCCTATGTAAGTGGTGGCTGGTAGACGAAACACTCGATCCAAGTCATGCTCCTCTGTACATATACAGGGTAAAAGGCATTAGTTTAAACACACAAATAAAAAACATTGAGAAAACACAAGATAGTAAACAACCGTAGGATACTAGATGTACTCTGAAATGTACTTATGACAAAAGAGGCATGAAACACAAAGGATGCATAATCTGAAGATGTGTTATTACATACACATAGAGTTTCATTCACAGATTCTTGAATGGAATGGCTGAAAGATATGTCAAAACATCCCAAATGAAGCAGTGATAGTAAAGCTGTCTTACACACTTCCATATTCAGTTATTCATGATCCATTAGATCACCTATTGTTGTTATACTTTAACAAGTACAAAGCATTCTTGCAAATATCGACCTTTGAGGTAAAGGAAAATATAGAAAAAGACTTTGTTTCACAAATTGGCATCTAACAGCACATAAACACATAAGCACAATTTGTGCAGCAACAACAACATAGTGAGTGAGTAAGTAAGTGAGTGAGTGAGTGAGTGAGCGTGGTTTTTACGCCGATGTGAGCAATATTCCAGCAATAGTGGGGGACACTAGAAATGGGCTTCACACAGTGTGCCCATATAGGGAATCAAACCCGGGTCTTCAGCTTGACGAGCAAACACTTTAACCCCTAGGCTACACGACCGCCCCCAACATCAACATAAACCAGGCATATAAAACATACCACAACAGTATGAAAGAAGTCCTTGGGCTGTGTTGACCTGGACGTGAGGTGGGGAGGGGGTAAATGTACTGTCCTAGGGTCATGGTGATCCAGACGTAAGATGGGTGATGTGCTCTCCTGGGGTTGTGGTGACCCAGATGTAAAATGGGAGGGGGGAAGTGCTGTCCTGTGGTCGTGGTGACCCAGACGTAAGATGGGTGATGTGCTGTCCTGGGGTCACTGTGACCCAGGCGTAAGATGGGGGATGTGCTGTCCTGTGGTCATGGTGACCCAGACGTAAGATGGGGGATGTGCTGTCCTGGGGTCATGGTGACCCGGACGTAAGATGGGTGATGTGCTGTCCTTGGGTCATAGTGACCCAGACATAAGATGGGGGATGTGCTGTCCTGGGGTTGTGGTGACTGGACATAAGATGGGGGATGTGCTGTCCTGGAGTCATGGTTCCCCGGACATAAGATGGGGGATTTGCTGTCCTGGGGTCATGGTGACCCGGGTGTAAGATGGGGGATGTGCTGTCCTGGGGTTGTGGTGACTGGACATAAGATGGGGATGTGCTGTCCTGGGGTCCTGGGGTTTGTGCTGTCCTGGAATCATGGTTCCCCGGACGTAAGATGGGGGATGTGCTGTCCTGGGTTCCTGGTGACCCGGGTGTAAGATGGGTGATGTGCTGTCCTGGGGTCGTGGTAACCCGGATGTAAGATGGGGGATGTGCTGTCCTGGGGTCATGGTGACCCGGGTGTAAGATGGGGGATGTGCTGTCCTGGGGTTGTGGTGACTGGACATAAGATGGGGGATGTGCTGTCCTGGAGTCATGGTTCCCCGGACATAAGATGGGGGATTTGCTGTCCTGGGGTCATGGTGACCCGGGTGTAAGATGGGGGATGTGCTGTCCTGGGGTTGTGGTGACTGGACATAAGATGGGGATGTGCTGTCCTGGGGTCCTGGGGTGTGTGCTGTCCTGGAATCATGGTTCCCCGGACTAGGAGATGGGGGATGTGCTGTCCTGGGGTCATGGTTCCCCGGACGTAAGATGGGGGATGTGCTGTCCTGGGGTCATGGTTCCCCGGACGTAAGATGGGGGATGTGCTGTCCTGGGGTCATGGTTTCCCGGACGTAAGATGGGGGATGTGCTGTCCTGGGGTCATGGTTCCCCGGACGTAAGATGGGGTGTGTGCTGTCCTGGGGTCATGGTTCCCCGGACGTAAGATGGAGGATGTGCTGTCCTTGGGTTGTGGTGACTGGACATAAGATGGGGGATGTGCTGTCCTGGGGTCCTGGGGTGTGTGCTGTCCTGGAGTCATGGTTCCCCGGACGTAAGATGGGGGATGTGCTGTCCTGGCGTCATGGTTCCCCGGACGTAAGATGGGGGATGTGCTGACCTGGAGTCATGGTTCCCCGGACGTAAGATGGGGGATGTGCTGTCCTGGGGTCATGGTTTCCCGGACGTAAGATGGGGGATGTGCTGTCCTGGCGTCATGGTTCCCTGGACGTAAGATGGGGGATGTGCTGACCTGGAGTCATGGTTCCCCGGACGTTAAATGGGGGGATGTGCTGTCCTGGGGTTGTGGTGACTGGACATAAGATGGGGGATGTGCTGTCCTGGTGTTGTGGTGACCCGGACGTAAGATGGGGGATGTGCTGTCTAAGGGTCGTGGTGATCCAGACTATCCTGGCACAATGGCACCAGAGACAATGGAAAACTGGACTATTTCCGTTACCTAGATTTATATAAGCACACTGAGCGTGTGTATCAAATGTAAACATTAAAAAAGGAAAGTAGAAATGCAAAACAAATGGGAAATGAATGATAAGTGGTGGAAGTTGTTGTTGCTGTACAAACCACAATGTATAAATTTGCACAAAGAACGCTTTTAAGAATGCAAATTAATTCAATGTCTTATCATTGCAGAACTTAATTATCACTTTAAACAAGAATCTATAAACTATTGATTATTTTCTTTCCAACATAAAACCTATAACAAATTCAATGCTACAATCAATTCTATTTTGATATCATCTAATGTATCTTTGAAAATATTGTGCATGTTTCACACTATTAAATCCTGAAAAATTAACAACTCATAGTTAGTCATGCAAACATATGAGGACAGTTGTCACACATTATCTGAATCCCAAAATAACAAAATGCAGATCATCATGATCACAAAATATCAACATTTCTAATCATATGGCAAGAAAATGGTTTACAGATTCAGAATAACGCCATTGCACGGCAGCCCACCTATTTGTGCAGCTAAAAGTTTTGTAGAATTTTCCTATTCGGAATATTCTATAAGTAATACGTTACCACTGTTATACCGAGGCTGTTGTCTCCCACAACTGCTGCTATAGCGAAATCTACCACAGAGATCTCAATTACCTCATGCAGCACGTGCGTAGCCACCTAGCTGCCATGTGACACCCTTCACTCTTGTCTCTTGCGAGAGCAAGTGCTCGGGGGACAGACGGGCGGGCAGCAGCCCAGTGGTAATGTATTACTTATAGAATATTCCGAATAGGAAAATTCTACAAATTACATTAAGTAATACGTTACCACTGTTATACCGAGGCTGACTACCACAGTAGGCGGTGGGGAGCACCTACAACCCGAATCCTGACTGCTAGTGTTCCTTCCGACCAGCGGAAGTAAACACCAAGGCGGAAGCACTGATGCGCATGCACCTAGCTAGGCGTTACCCTATAGGAATACCAAAGCACTGTCAAGCGCATACCGTAAGGCTCAATCGTCATTGCCAAACGGTTGGTGACTCCAAACGGCCCCACTGGATAGGTATTTCATCGCCGCAGCGGATGAGAACACAGTATCCATGTGAGCTAAATCTTAGATCAGGTTAAACAGTCGAAAAGAGGGAAATTAATTTCATTCAGACCGTATATCCCCGAGCAAGCCTACTTAAAGTATGTAATAGGCGGGTGACCTAATTCCAGTATTCGTAAGCATGTATCACAAGGTTGGAATACACGACAGACAATTAAATGCATAATTGTCAAAATACAAATAAGGACAAAACACACAAAAAGCTGCCTCACCTGTGGTGTGAGTGCGCTGGTTTGCAGGACCCCCACTCCTGTACCCACGGCGTGGGAACATTGTGGAGATGAACCAGATTGACCCCCGTGCAAGGACTGACGACCGGAGTTTGGAATTGCGCTGGACACACCCCCTAGATGACTGCTTGTGCCGCGATCAGCGGCCCAAGACGGTGCACCCCCTCCACGTCTTCATCAGAAACCTTTCTGAGGTAATGATTGGCAAAAACCGAGTCAGAACGCCAGTAACAACCTTGTAATATTCTGTGAACAGATATTCGAGTGTAGGGCAAATGTTGCCGCTAGCGCCCTGATCTTGTGCGGGTTTGACCCTGCTACCGGTAACCCCCGAGACCGGTATGCCAAGTCACATGCCGGAACGAAGCACTATGCAAGGGTTCATACAGGGCTTCCGTAAGTGATTGCAACACTAGGGAAAGATCCCAGGCCGGTGCCGGAAGGCGGCCCTTCTTAAGATTGTGCTGTTTGAAACCCTTGATACAACCCCATATCACCGGCTCTTTGGAGAGACTGGTACCCATAGCAACGTCCCGTACCGTAGCAACGGACGAGACATAGTTGGCAATGGAACCCCCGGAGAGTTTCTGGGTCTCTCGCAAGTGTGACATGAAACGAGCAATATCCTGCACAGATACCTTATCTGGCGAATGAATGTGATGTTTACAACACCACTTCGTGAAAATAACCCAACGTGCATTATACACCTTCTGGGTAGAATCACGATGCATACTAACGTATGCCCGAGACGCCCGACGAGAAAAACCTTTACTCCTCAGACGCTCATGACAACATCCACGCGTGCAGATTGAACTGCCCTGCGTTTGGATGAAGCTGACGGGTGTGAGGGTGGATCAAGAGATCCGGTCTCACAGGCAGTGGAAATGGTGACTGTGTGACCTGGGTCAGCAAGTCGGGGTACCACGATCTGTTCGGCCACATGGGCGCGATCAGTAACATTCGACAGCGAACTCCTCGGAGCCGGCTTAGAATGTGTGGTATCAACGCTGTTGGCGGGTAAGCATAAGCGTCCAAGCCCGTCCAGTCTAACGCGAGAGCATCATGATCAATGGCCCTCGGGTCCGGGACTGGTGATACAAACAACGGGAGTTGATTGTTGAACTGTGTTGCGAACAGGTCGACCATCGGACGACCCAAACGTTCGCACAGCCACTGAAACACTACTGGGTTCAGCATCCACTCTGTGGGGCTCGGATCCTGAGGCCTCGATAGAGCGTCGGCCAGTACGTTCAGCACACCTGGGATGTGACGGGCGCATATCTGGCACGGGACACTGTCCACCAGAGCGTAAAACTCGAAAGTGAGATTGAGTAGCGAGTGACTGTGGGTTCCCCCCAGATTGTTCACATAGGACACTACCGTCGTGTTGTCGGTCGCCAGCATGAGCCGGGCGTCGAAGAGACGATGCTTCCAGTGATTGTCTGCGTTGATCACTGCCTTGAACTCGGGACAACTGATGTGAAGACCTAGTTCGTCTACGCACCACAGCCCCGAGCTCACCTCCCCCTCTAGATGGACGCCCCAGCCCGCTAGAGAGGCGTCTGTATACAGGTTCTACGTGGCCTGGTAGGGCCGCATAGAGACTCCTGATAAGACATTTTAAGGGACCGTCCACCACTCCAGATGCGGTCAGAGCTGAGATACTTGTGATGATCCGAGTGAATCGGAACATGCAGATAAGCATCCTTCAGATAAGTTTCTGAATAGAAACCTGCCGACGGGGCAACGGTGAGCGGCGGATTCGCTTTGAGATCGAGCCGATAGCCGTACCGAATCGTGATGACCACCCACGGGTCGTCGAAAACTTGTTCCCAATTCTCCCAGTAAGTCTGGAGTCTGGCTCCCACTGGGGAAGGAGAGGGGGGCCTGACAGGCTGCGGCAGGCGCAACTGTCCAGGGCCAAGTGACTCGGGTTCGCCGACGGGCCAACCGAAGTTGTCGGCATACGAACCCCTCCAATGAGAGTCATCTGGAGGGGCCCTTGCCGTCCTTAGACGACTTGGGCTTCCCCCAGTTCCCCTACTTCCCGCGAAAGGGCTGCTGATGGCCCTTACTGGAGCCCTCAGGGCGGGGCTTCTTCCCCGAGGAGGAGCTTAGGAGCGGCACCCAGGCGCCTATGCAAGAACCCCACAAGATTCAGTGTGTGTCGAGAGGCCTCGGCAGACACAGCGGCCTGTTGTTCTTTTAGAACCCCAGGGATCTTGTTTTTAAACAGGGTCCGAGCAGACCAAGGCTGCGAAAGGAGCACCTCCTGATTAGCAGCGTCCAACCCTGAGGCAACCAGATACGACTGGCGCCTAAGAAAATGGCAAGTGCCGGAAATAAAGGCCGAAGCCCCGGCAACGTACTCCAGGGAAGCATTTAAACCGATCAGGCAGTTATAAATGCGCTGGTCTCGGTCGGTGGGAGAACCTTCGACCAGACTGGCCGCTGCAGCCAGGTATGTGTCTCCGTGAGACATTGCAAGCATGGAGTGTCGAGCGAGGGTGTCCAGCTGCTGCAAGGTACCTCAACATGGGCTTCCGCGGTAGGACCAGCCTCGGGAAAGGCAAGGTCATGCACCGGGAAGGACCCTTTTCTCCACGATGGTGGAGGTAACGGGAGACCCCGACCGGAGGCAGCCGCGAAGGCCTTCTCCAGGGAAGGCTTAATACCGCGCAGCAAGGTTGATGCCGGGAAAGCCTTGTCGGACGACTCGTCGTACACCTCGGAGGAACCCACGGAGCTGTGGATTCCAAGCGGTATCGGCAGGGGCTTGGGCATGTCCTCGAAGAGGTCATAAACCATGGCCACGCGGTCCTTAACCGAAAGCGGGAGCAACGGTTCTGGGGAAGGACCGGTGACCACGGCAGCTGCCGCCGTACCGGTGGACCCCACGGCCACCGAAGAGGCCGGGGATGGAACAGCCAGCGGCCTATCCTGAGATAAGGCCGCCAGCTTGGAGTCCACAAGTTTAGATAGTAATGTGGCGACGGAATCCCCGGACAGCCCGAGGGCCGCCAAGGGATCCGCCGCAGCCGAGGAGGTGGTACCCACATGGGGGACGCCGCAGGCCCCAGACCTTTGCACTGAGTGCACCGGGTGTCCCCGCAAGGAGCCCTGCACCGTGGGCAACGATCATGGGGATCCCGGGTCGATAAGAATTTGCGGCCCACCCCGCAACTCTGAGGAGCAGGGGTAGAGGGGGTTGAAACCGGGGACATTTCCATGTCAGACATGTTTGATTCTATGAACAAAGAGCAAAACATGGTTACAACGCACACACCACAACGATTCACAAACTAGCATTTTCACAAGAAAATAAACGAGCAATGTGAACATATAACATACACATATAACATATAGAGAAATAAGTGATGTTAACCCCCAAAACATACAAGAACAGGGGAAACGTAAAACACAACGTGCATACGCGAACCCCACAAGTATAGAGAAAAGGGCGGGAAAATTCTCCGTTTGGCGGGAAAATTAAATCCAAGCGTAGCTACCGCCACGTCCCATAAAAACACAGTTTATTAGAGAATAAACTATAATAAATATCACCGAATATTCGAGGAACGCTTCAGCAGTCTAGGATACACGTCTTGCTAACGCAAGCAAAGGAGACAAGAGTGAAGGGTGTCACATGGCAGCTAGGTGGCTATGCACGTGCTGCATGAGGTAATTGAGATCTCTGTGGTAGATTTCGCTCGGTATACAACAGCCTCGGTATAACAGTGGTAACGTATTACTTAATGTAATTAAAGTGTCAACAGTATTAAAAAAAACAAAGACAGTCACCACAGCCATTGGACAGAAGTTGCTGATAATATTGAATTCACGTATATATTGCACCAAAAAACGATCCTGGAATACATACGTCGACCCCCACTACTAACTACACATACACCAAATTAATACACCATTAATAAGTAATGGCCATTTTCATTGATGAGCCAATCAAGACTTAAGCCTCTTGGACAAATTCATATGTCATCATTTGTTCTGAAGAGATATTAACAGAGCAAGGAAATGTATTGTGAGAGAAATAAAGAACATGGTCCAAACATTAAGTGAAGATAAAAATGTAAAGCTTAATGACATTTTGAAAAAGAAAGGACAAAACAAATAGCGTTCGAAATTTGGGATGTGAAGTTTCATCTTCATTGGTCCAGTGGCTCATGAGATGATGCTTAAAGTGAGAGGAAATGCATTTTGAGAGAATTTAGGTGTATGGTTTCAATCATTATTTCAATAATCATTTCTCCAAAATTATAATTTTAAATGAGTATAAATCATCAAACAACAGCCCCACAGTAAATTATGAACAATTTCAGTAAGTTTATTATGCAAACGTTAGACAGAATATAAACTTCATTTTCAAGGTCATCATGTCAGTTGCAGAAATGAGAATATAAGGGTTAATCTAATGGCTGTCATGGCAACCATACTGAAAATTGGATTCAACAAATCGAACAAATTAGGGTGCCATCATGGATGGGAACTAGCATGTGAAATTTTACTTTCATTGGTCCAGTGTTTCTGAGGAAAAGATGTTTTAGACAAATGTCACATGATATTTGTTTGCATTTTCCAATGTCTACAGTTACCTAGTTCTACCATGAGGAACTTATGAGGAACAATCCATAAACCACGTTTGGACAAAATCCATTGATATCTGTAAATGTCCAGAAACCAATATTTGATATATGACAGGCGCAATGAGCAGTTGCATAAGCCTTTATGGTCTTTGACCATATGAGCAAAAGATTTTACAAACCTGCAGAGGTTATGAATTCTCTGATGAAATCCTCCTTGGGGCACTTATTGCATTTTCCTGGCTCAAGAAAATCTACATGACATAGTTGTAACCATTATCCTTAATAAAAATTGTTACCACACAAAAAACTTCGTTTTTGTATGATATACGTCCACCCTTATGGTGCCTCACCCTCCACGGCGCGTCACGCCAAGGGAAGCAACTCTCACCCAAATCACTTTCCATATGTCTAATGCTGACGGAATGTGGGGAGGCGGGTGGCCGTGCCCCAAGGAGGATTTCATCAGAGAATTCATAACCTCTACAGGTTTGTAAAATTCTCTTTCAGATTAAATCCTCCTTGGGGCACTTATTGCATCAAGATAGACTCCTAAAGATAATCTAGGAAGTGGCATCCGTCAGCAACAAGCGTGCATAAATACATCGTATTTTGATTATTTCAATGAATAAACAAGAGTTCAATAAATGGAACCAACCTTATCGTGAGGCACCACCGTCGAAAGACAGGGGCTGGAGACAGGGCGTTATCGACCATTCACAGTGAAAAGAGCCATTCTTTGTGGCTTATCCTATCGAGAACTCAAGACACCTCCCCCCACTTTTTTGAACAAGTGATATGGGGGCACAGATCATGAGAGACTATAAACCCCGTGAATCGAAGGAGTGCATGTGCAAATACGATGATTATCGAGTAGTAATGGCTGGTATTGTTATCGACCGTAGAAGATATAATCCGGACCGTTACTGAGCAGTGTTATAACCGGTCCGGGCGGTCTAAAATCTCGAAGGCTCAATTGGCTAGAGATGCAGAACTTTGCCCAGTTCAGAGAACTGACTGACCAAACCGAGCACACTCGCTTGAGTGTTTGTCGAGTTGGTAATGTTTGATGAACATGCTCGGCTGGCTCCAAATAGCCGCGAAGCAGATCTCCTCAATGGGCAGAGCCGCGGTGTACGCTTGTGTTGTAGCCACTGCTCTAACCGAATGAGCCTTCAACTTGGTAGGGGGGTCCCTGCCTTGAAGGGTGTACGCCGTACATATAGTAGAGACTATCCACCTGGAGATAGTTTGTTTGCTCGCAGGTGAGCCAGCCTTCCTACCGCCATAACAGCAAAATAGTTGATTATCCTTACGGATACCCTTAGTTCTGCTGATATAGGACTTGAGGGTCCTGCGGACATCCCAGACATCATCATGTCTTGTAGCAGTCCCCGACGAGGAAGGCCGTAAAAGAGCAGGTAGCTCAATAGGAACCGTCACGTGGAAGGCGTGTGCGACCTTAGGACGGTAAGAGTCCAGCAGGCGAATACTGACCCTGTCCCGGTGAAAGACAGTTAGTTGCATGAATGTCGCCTACCCGTCTGCCGGATGTTACCGCCACAAGGAACGCTGTCTTCCAGCTCAACAGCTGAAGAGAGAGAGATGACAGATCCAAAAAGGAAGGACCGGACAGCCAATCAAGAACGATTGACAAGTCCCAAGGGGGACTGATCCGCTGGACATGCGGTCGGATCCTGTCCACACCTGCTAAAAAGCGCTGCACTAATGGCACCCAGAAGTGCCCTGTCGACGGGGACGTGTAAGGTAGCGATAGCTGTAGAGTACCCCCGGACTGTCGATGCGGCCAGGCCGACATCTAGTCGCGACTGCAGGAACTCAAGCACGGCTACGAGATCTGCAATCCTTCTATCGACACACCAGCGCGCATAGCAGGCCCATCTATCCTCGTACTGAACGTTTTTCGAATCCCTCCGCGAAGCCAGTATTGTGTCTGCAACTCGTGCAGGAATACCGCTCTCCTGGAGGCGATTCCGGACAGTGGCCAAGCCACCCACTGAATCCTGGGATTTGGGTGGAGGGCCTCGTTCTTGGATAGGAGGTCCGGTCGTAAAGGTAATAGAACAGGAGGCTGAGCCAGAAACATGAGTATTACTGGAAACCAACTCCGCGCCGACCAAAGGGGTGCAAGGAGCACAAGTAAACGCGCAGGCTAAGTGGCTAGCTGAGACAGGACCTTGGAAATCAGAGGTACTGGGGGGAATGCTCACAGAATTCTGTCCGTCCAATCTAGCTGGAAGGCGTCCGGTGCCACCGACCTCGGGTTGGGGACTCGGGAGCAGAACGTTGGTGTCTGGTGATTCACCCCAGACGCAAACAGATCCACCTGGAACGACCCGTATAACTGGGAGATAATCCCGAATATCCCCGGGTCGAGCCTCCACTCGTGAGGAGCGAGGATCCGGCGAGACAGAGCGTCCGCACGGACGTTGTCTACCCACGGGAGATAAACAGGTAGCACCCTGATAACGTGTGAGTCGCACCATAGGAGGAACTGCCACGTCTCTTGGAGAAGCGACCTGGAACACCAACCTGAACGCTCTCAGTTCTAGCACATTGATATGCAGTTTGATCTCCTGCTGGGACCATAGTCCCGAGGCAGTGTGATCGTTCAGAACGCCTCCCCAGCCGGAGAGTGACGCATCTGTTTGAACTGTGAGAGATGGAACGAGAGCGTCGAGGGGGAGCCCCCGGGACAGATTCCCGACCTCGGTCCACCACTGAAGGTGTGCATTGAGCCACTGCGGAGTCTCGAGAACAGTATCGAGATCTTCCGAGTTCACCCAAAGTCGATGGAGCCCTTGTTGAATGGGTCTCATTCTCAAGCGCGCCCGCCAAACCACATCCACTGTCACCGCCATGTTGCCCAGTAACTGAAGCCATGTACGAGCAGTGTGACTTGCGGACAGAAGGAACTGGGAAGTAACCCTTCTGACCTTGGTAATGCGATCTTGTGACAGAAATACAAGTCTGCTCACCGTGTTGAAATTCGCCCCTAGGAAGACTAGATTCTGAGAAGGGCTCAGATCTGACTTCTTGAGATTGACTATCCACCCTAGAGTGATCAGAGTGAGTGAGTGAGTTGGGTTTATCGCCGCTTTAACAGTATTCCAGTTATATCGCGGCGTGTCAGCTTAATGTGGGAGGAAAGCCCGAAGTGATGCAGGTCTCAGACGTTTACCACTTCGGTGAAACCCACGAGCACGGGTATGGTGCTGACAAACCTAGAAACATTATCAGGGCGAACTGGGATTCGAACCCACAATCATAGGTTTCTGGGGTGCCCAAGGGATGCAACTCTGCACAGCGAATCGCGGCGCCTTAGACGACTGGGCCACCCGTGCCTCTAGAGTGATCAGAATGTCTATCACGTCTTGTGTAGCTATCTGACTCAGGGATTGCGATAGAGCTCTTAGTAACCAGTCGTCGAGGTACGGATGGCAGAACCTTTTGACCTGGCCACTTGGGCGGGAATCAACATCAGCTTGGTGAACACCCTCGGGGCCGTGGAAATCCCGAATGGTAGAACCCTGAACTGATAACACCTCCCGTCGAAAGAAAACCTCAGGTATTTCTTGAACTCGGGGTGTATGGGTATGTGGAGATAGGTGTCTTTTAGGTCTATTGACGTTAGCCATTTTCCTGTCTCAACAGCTGAGATCACTGAGCGCAGTGTCTCCATCCTGAAGGACGGTACCTCTATAAGTTTGTTCAGTCTTCTCAGATTGAGAATAGGCCTGAACCCTCCGTCTTTTTTGGTGACTAGGAAATATGTCGAGTAGAAGCCCTCGCTTTCCTGTCCCACGGGAACCGGTTTGATCGCAGCCTTCATAAGAAGTGTGTCGACCTCGGCACGGAGGAATTCCGCCCTCTCTCAGGTAGCAGGCACCGGAGTGTGCTTTATCCCGGAGAAGGGGGGCGGATGATGTTTCCACCGAGGCAAATGGCCATCCCTTAGAGTGGACAGGGTCCAGGGATTGGATGTGACTGTCTCCCATTCCTGCAGGAATAGAGCCAGTCGGCTGCCTACGGGGACATCCGGCTTGAGGCAGTGGACCCCGGCTGTCGGCAGTTCGATAACATGCGACCGTGGGTCCGCCCGGGGCACTTCGGGCGCTAATGGGAACCTGATGGGTTCCCGTCCCCGCAAAAAGGCTGCTGGCCTCGACCAGCTGCCCTGCCCCGGCCCCTGCCTCTCTTGCTCCTCCCGGCGCCCTTACCTGAAGGAAGCGGCTGCTTCCAAGCAGGTGCAGACTTCTGACCCGGCGCGTCAGCGTAGGAGGAGTCAAGTGGAGAGGTCCGCTTACGCGGTTTAATGCATGGTACCTCCAACAAGGCCTTAGAATCCTTGATGGAGGCATACAACTGTGCGGCCTCTCGGACCACCTGCTGAGCCCCAGGGAAGAGGGTGGCACACATCTTATATGGCAAAGCAAGTAGATCCTGGTGTGTGGAAGCCGAGTATTTGGATACCGACATCCACAGCCTGCGCATGCCCATGACTGCACACATCATCTGCGAGGCACAGCTACGAATAGCGTCCCTCGCAAGATGACTATGTACCTCCGTAAGTTGCGCAGCCAACTCCGAAGAGTCGGCCGGACCCTCTCCTGTTAACTCCCTCTGTACGGCCGACAGATATGCGGAGTGTACGGACACCCAGAGCTGGAAAGGGTGGCAACCGCCGGCCCTGCTTGACCTTAGCCAAGTTGGGGGTCGAAGACCCCCCCAGGATAACGGAGGTCCAGACGCATTCGTGCACAACCGGTACCTCAAATTCACCATCCTCTTCTAATGGGTACCGCTTAATAAGTTCGGGCAGGTTGAACTTCCTGCGGGCACCCGACAACAGGGGGTTGATGACTTCATGCACCAATGAGGACAGAATACGGAGCCGCACCTGGGGCGCCTTGCTCGGAGCAAAAGCGTCCCTCGGAAGGCGGAACTCAGTCGGATCCGACTGGGGCATGGGCGCAGCCACCTGAGGCAGTACCTGGACAATCTTGTCCAGTACATGCCTCAACAAGGAAACGAAGGAAAATATTCCCAAGGTCTCCGAGTCGTCTCCCCCCTCCACCATCCACTCCTCCTCTCTCGATTCTGAGCCGAAATTAATCGACTCTTCCCCGAGAGAAGAGGCAGACGAAGTCGGAAGGGGACGCCCAAAGGCCTGGGCCTTCGCATCCCCGGGCCGCACCCGGCCCGAAGCTGAGTCCCGGTCCCGAGGTGCCAGGGGTTCAAGGGAACCCACCTGGCTCTGGGCTAGAAATCCGCTAGAGGAAGCCTCGGCCTCGGAAGAGGCGTCTGGCTCCGCTAGGGAGAACTGTGCGTCGGTAGTGAACAGGCCAGTGCCTGCCACCCCTCCGCTGGGGAGCGACCTCGAGCTGGCGCCTCGGCCGACGCAAGGCATATCACGAGGTCTCGAAGCCGGGTCCGGCGCCGACAACGGGGAAGACTCGGTCTGCATCTCCTCTCGGAGCTGAGACTTTACCTCCTCCATCATCGACTTCAACAAGGCAGAGATGTCTGCCAAAGACGGTGCAGGAGAGGGTGCAGTGATTGTGACGGGGACCCTATAGCCTTCTCCCCCGGCCCCTGGCCGATCTAATATCCACCCCCGCCTTCAAGAGACTCTTAAAGTGTAAGAGGTCCACATTTCTCTTTTTCTGCGCCCGGGGGGTGAAAGCAATACAGATCGGGCATGACCCATCGTCATGCCCGTCTTCCGCCAAACACTTGATGCAAGTATCATGCCTGTCTTGGGGGGGGATAGATGCCGAACACCCTGTACACAGTTTGAGTGTCTGTAAAAAAGACCGTAATTTCTGAGTTGGGCGGGAAGGGTAATAAAGTGTATCAGTGCAATTGAAAGATCGGAAAGATACGTGCATAAATTGTGAAACTAGAAGCAAAGGCGTAATTTAGAATGTAATTGGTAACGCAATACTAATAGCCAATGTCGTAGTATAATTATAACACCAAAGTGGGCGTGTTACGCGTGAAGGTGTAAAAAACCTGTAAAAAAAGGTAAGTGTAATTTAAAAATAATTAACACACCACCTTGGGTTTATAAAGGAAAAGAATGTAGGCTAAAGCCCGATGATATAACATTAAAAACCCCAAGCCGTTTTTAATGGCCCTGGTGTTAAATGTATCATACGTGGCACTACAAAATGGACGCTATGACGGCCTTTGTGTCAAAGGTATCTTACACGTGTCACATAATTAAAACTTTAAAACTTTACAATGCGAGGTATTACGCCTTTGCATGAAAGAAATGTACCATACATACAGTTTGGTCTGCCATGGTTCTTGTACGAACGATTATCTTGTACTTTTTTTAATCTTGACAAAAACAGCACGTGTCTTTGTCAGATGACATAAGGAAAGTGATTTGGGTGAGAGTTGCTTCCCTTGGCGTGACACGCCGTGGAGGGTGAGGCACCATAAGGGTGGACGTATATCATACAAAAACGAAGTTTTTTGTGTGGTAACAATTTTTATTAAGGAAAATGGTTACAACTATGTCATGTAGATTTTCTTGAGCCAGGAAAATGCAATAAGTGCCCCAAGGAGGATTTAATCTGAAAGAGAATACCAAATAAAACAAACTGATAAAGCGTTTGAATGATAAAAAAATAACATTCAGCACACATACAGAAACAAAACTGAACTCCCAAAAACAAAAACATGCAGCTAGATGTACAAGTAAACCACACAATTCAAGACAACAATGTAGCCTACAATTTGACATGTCTGAAAAGAAAAGGTTAAGTGAAAAAATTAATTTGACCCTGCAAGATTAGACACTAAACGTAAGCTTTTCTATATTAGCAGTATGTACAAAGCAAATATTTCAACAAGGTATATTTTCACAACAAACAAAAAAAATACATAAAGTCTGTCGTGAATGTTGATACTTTTATGAACAACTTTATGTCATTTTGTACAAGTTCAAGGCTTTTCAAGCTATTTTGGTCACAAGTCTTTACTTACTATAGATTTCAAAACAAAGCATACATATTGACAATGACCATGATGACCTAGACTGAACAATCTTGTTATCAATGATACACAACACTTGAACACTGTTGAAGTGTGAAGCTGTAAAGAATGCCAACTACAAGCTGTGCCCTGGCTCATCACAATATCTACAAATGATCTAGGACATACGGACTATGTACATACAGTTTTGAAAGTAAGCAAGAAAGTCAAGGTGTCCTTGTTTGTTGTTTAATGCCGCACTCAGCACTATTCCAGCTATACGATGGCAGTCTGGACATAATCCAGATCAAACAATCCAGTGATAGACATCATGAGCATCAATCCATGCAATTGGGATCGATGACGTGCATCAACCAAGTCAGCAAGCCTGACCACCCGATCCTGTTAAGTCACCTTTTACAGCAAGCATGGGTTGCTGAAGACCTATTCTACCCCGAATCTTCACGGGTAAGGTGTCCTTAGGTTGAATATGTGATTGATGCGGGTAGCCTAGTGGTTAAAGCGTCCGCTCGTCACGCCGACGACCCGGGTTCGATTCCCGGCATGGGTACAATGTGTGAAGCCCATTTCTGGAGTCCCCCATGATATTGCTGGAATATTGCTAAAAGTGGCATAAAACCATACTCACTCACTCACTAATTGATTGGGTCCCTAGATTTAAACACAAAAGG
The DNA here is from genome assembly GCF_023055435.1 of Haliotis rufescens. Classification (NCBI taxonomy): domain Eukaryota; kingdom Metazoa; phylum Mollusca; class Gastropoda; order Lepetellida; family Haliotidae; genus Haliotis; species Haliotis rufescens. Next base: position 2,104,900 of record NW_025963979.1, read on the forward strand.
AGCTGTATCTCCATTCAAAAGTTGATAAAATCATGAAAATGTCTCCATCAAAATCCATGTATGGCAGTGAACCAGCATGACTAGTGAAGTAGGGTTAACATGCAGACAAAGAACTACTGTAGTGGCATGCTGTAGAGAAAGGGGAGCTGATCAGGAGAAACTAGCAACACTGTCCACGACCTCAGAGTGCACTTGCATCTAATATCTACACATAGCAACTGCAAAACAGCTCACTGCAAAGCATGCAACAACTCGTTCTTATATTCCCTCCCTCCAAAAAAATTAGCAATGAAACTTCGGTGTGTATGTTACAATGTCTTACATACAAGAAGTGGACTGACTGAACGAAATGGAAAATTGTTGTGTACCCTGCTGTCTGGACAACATGACAGGCAACATGGGGCTTACCAAACTTGTAATGGCTCACAAGGAGATCAGGTGGAGAATTGGCATTCAGGTCCACTTGGTTGATCTTCAAGGGGTCTAAATCTGCTATATGATGCCCACGAATCTAGCAATAACCAAATACAGACAAAAGAAGGGTTAAAGACAACTTGCGTAGAGAAGGCAAACGCCCTTATCCCAGCAATGGAGAGCAAAAGAGAGGATCTGAAAGAAATGTAGAGACAAAGGTCACTTTCACACAACATGCACATGGAACAACACACTGCACAGTCATAACATGATTGGCAATAATGAAACATTTACCATCACTACAAAATTACCTGGCATTATGTGTTCAGGTGCTTCCATAGCACCCCACAGCACAGCTTATTCCAAATTTATGCTGTTGACTAAGCATGGCACTATATAATAATTAAAACCCTTGAAAATGAGGACAAAAAATGCTATGATTTCCCAGGAAGAAAGCAAAGAGGTGATGTTGGGCTAGGGTGCGGTACCATGAACTGCAAACAGATGAACATTAGCAGGACCTTGATAAGTCATTCCTCTGTTGACTGCCTTCTCTACCTGCCAACGAAGGACATATTACACACAAAGTAATAGATTTGCAATACAAAACCAATCCTGTGAACTAAAGGGAAAACATTCAACAGAACACCAGCAAACTCAACAAATATAAACTACAATAACCCCGGCATACCTACCCAAACCGTAAGTATTAGGTATGAGTTCGCTAGGGACCTCGGAATCTAGATCCACGTCAGATATACCAAGGGGGTCCAGAGTTGCCACATTGTGACCACGGATCTGCAGTACCCATAAAATATCACACATTAATATCACCAATTATAAAGGTTTGCAACTATTTATCTGTTTTATAAAAGTGTTTCTGAAACTCAAGTCTGTGGTTCCTGTACCATGGTCGATAGGAAAACATTAAATTTTGAAGAAGATCCTGAAAAGTATCATTTCTAACATGTCTAATGTGTGTGTATTTGTTGTTTTACACCTAATTCAGCAATATTCAGGGTAAGAAATATATATGTATTTTCCCTAGTCCACAAAATAATCTGCTTCAGTGTTGCCATCTACCCAATGGTAAAAGTGGTCGTCCACCAGGAAATTTCACAAGTTCTTCCTGAATTTTACTGATTTTGGATTGATAGACTTACATGCATTTCAAACCCTGCAAATATTAGATGTGTATGCGCAACAATGGTTGAGTAAGAACTCATCATTGATGTGCTTTCAGCAATGATTATTAGTACAATATATCAATGAGCAGAAAAACGTGTGCACACGAATATTTAAAATATTTCAACATGTTCAAGTGAGGTTAGAGGTAAAATTAGAAATATTATACAGATATTATTTTAGTCACAAGTAACTCTAAGTTTGAAATATTGTGTGAATGTGAATCTCATAGTTTAAGATATATGTACAAATTTAATGATCATATAAGAAGACAATCACATTTGGGAATGAAGGTTTGCTCAAAATAGGCATGACATGGAACTAGGAGTTCAAGATTGAGGAAGTTTGCAGTATAGGCAAAATCAGGAGCAGCACGTTACCAAACTGAATGCCCAATACTTTACTCCTAGAAACATGCAGCATGGACCAATTGGACTTCACCAATACCTATTCATCTTTGACCCCTAATGCTGCCCCAACTACTCTAAAAAATGCATGGCTTAATGATATCACTTCCAGGTGTGGAAAATCATACATTCAATGCAAAACAGCCAGCCTATACCTCCAGCTAGTAGCCACCAACTAATAAAAAAGTGTCACGTCCGGTTGAATGAATTTAACACTCAATTTTAGACAACGCCATGATTTATTATTTTTAATTATTACACAGGTATAAGCTCTTATATGCATGTCATACCAACACATGAGTTGGTTCAGGACACAAAGAAACAGAACCAGCTCAATAATGACTCAACACCTTACCACTTCGATGCCTCACCCTCTGACCCTACTACAATGAACATTTCTTGAGAGTGAACATACTACAATTCTCAGAGGATCACATGTAGAGAATCTGGCCTTCAATATCAGTTGCAAGTTTTTAAATAATATTCCAACAGGGCTATCCAGCATATAAGCTCAATATGATGTCCTTTGTTAGAATTTCCTGACAAAATTGCATATGCTACTCATAAAATGTAAGTCAGTGTGACATCATGTATTCAAAGAATATAACTACAAGTATAATACCTGAAAGAAACCAGCAAAATAGGCATTTTAGGAAAAATGGCAAACTTCACAAATGACCTTCACTGTGACCTTGACATGACCTTTAGTGATTTCAGTTTTACCATAAGGAAGACATGTACCAAGTTTCATTGACCTACAGTATATGTCCTCCTTGAAATAGGTAGGGCAAGGTGGGGTAGCCCAGTTGTTATAGGTGTTTGCTCGTCATGCCAACCACCCAGGTTCGATTCCCCACATAGGTACAATGTGTGAAGCCCATTTCTGGTGTTCTAAGTGGTAATATTGCAGCAAAATTGTTAAACATGCTAAAAGCAGCCAAAACCTTACTCACACACTCTCTCATTCTTGACATAGGTTGTAAACAAATTTCTTGTTGAGCAATATCTTAAGGATGACCTTGCCACTTGACATGACGTATTCAAATAATATAACAATATGCACATGAATATTTTTTTAAATAGTGCCACGGCACTGTAACTCACATGGTTATCTGGTCAAAAATTGTAAATGTCAACAAATACAATCACTTTGTGGTCAGGTCAGCATTAATTCTCAAATACTTTGTGCACAGATGCTGAAACAATTAACTAAATGTCCACACTGTTTCCAAATCAGCAAGAATAAATGTACTATTGTAAAACATTGTTGCAATACACAGCAGTTAAACTTACTTTGCACAAAGTTTCAAATCAGCTTTATACACGAAAGAGAATTCTTTTCTAATGCCATACAATTTGTCCACAAGTTTCAAATAAAGTACACTTTCATCCCAATAATTTGAACAAGTTCAGCTTCAACAGTCTGGCCATTCAGAAATTCATTTGAGGGAATTTAAGAGAATGACATTACATTTTGAGCACAAATGGATGAGCAACAGCCATTAATCATGTTAATAGCTTGTTCAATATGGCTACCTTGATGGCCATACAAAAATCAGATTCAAACATCTTCAACAATTTCAGGTCTCATCCACGATGGGAATCAGCATGTGAAGTTTCTGCTTCATCGGACAAATAGTTTCTGAGCAGATGACCTTTAGTATTTCTCAGTTCAAATCATGAAAAAAGCAATATTTTCTTAGAAAATCCACTTTTCGAAATCAAACTTTGCACAGCGTCTCCACTATTGGTATAGAAAGTGTTCACCAAGTGTGAAAAGAATCTATGCAGTAGTTTTCAAGTTATAGGTCGCACACGAAAAAGTCCTCGGAAGGACGTACAGAATTCCTTGGTGTAACAATATACCCCTGTTCTTTTACATGTTTAAAGACAGGAGTAAAATTAAACAGTACGGTCAAAACTTAAACTATCGCAAAAAAATGGAGCACATGGTTGAGTCCCAGTACTAACTACACATATACCAAATTTCAGGACAATTGAACAATGATGTCTGAATACTGACTTTTAAAAGGTTTTTCAATCTAGCTGTTGTGGCAGTTTCAAATTTCTTGAACAAATACAGTTGTCATCATTGATTGGAACAAGCATGTGAAATTTCAGCTTCATATGTCTACTGTCTTCAAAGGAGATGGATTAAAGTGAGCAAATGTCCAGGAGAAACCCACGAAAAATAGAAAAACTTGTGTCAAACCCCACTACTAAATACATAGGTACCAAATTTCATTACACTGTTCACAAAACAAGGCCATAATTGGCTTTTTCAATATGGAAAATCAGATTCGACCTCTTGAACAAATTGGGTTGTCATCATTGGTGGGAACAAGCATGTGAAGTTCAGGCTTCAGTGGTTCAGTGCTTTCTGGGAAGAAGATGTTTACAGATGACAGGCAAACAGGCAATGACATAAGCTCACTTGACTTTCAGTCGGGTGAGCTAAAAATTTGCAGAAATGCATTGGGTCTGGACAATCAGTTTGAAAACCGAGAATTTAAGAAACAACAGTGTTCAACTTCAGCGGCACCTGGATTCTAACACAAGTTCTGTAAAGTCAGTATGATATACACACAATGTAATCTCTTTATTATCCTTACTTGTCTCTGTATTGAAGAATTTCTTTATTGAAAAGCATATCATGAAGCTATCAGGGCCAACAGTGATAACCACAACATCACTATTAAAACATCATTAAATATTACTTCGACAAATTTTGAAAGACATCATGAATAATGAAAGCTTTGTCAACACTAGCGATGGAAACTAACCTGATATGAGCGGATAATAGACTGAACAGACAAATGATCCTCTATAGTCTTCTCATCTACTGGTGCTCCTTGGGCTACAGCATGTGTGGGAATTGGAGCAACGGTCAAACTGGCAGCAGACAACGATGGTGGACGGACGTAAGCTTGACCAGGAGGGGCTCCACGTGCAGTTTGACGAAAGAAAGAATCCCAAGACTGAAAAAGAGGAAACATTTACTAAAAATCATTAGGGCTGAAATGATTGATGTAATAAGTGGGTCAACAGATAGAAATGACACATCTTGACTAGTCATTTCATGAAACAAAGGCAGTGTTGGGAAGAAATGAGCATTTCACCATGCATTGGTCATAACACAAATCCTACATAGTTAATATCTTGTGTATCTACCAGATGTTCCATGTCCAAGTACCTGTCTGTATCATGTCTATCAAAATCACACATTCTTACAAGTGTAAATCAAACAGCTTGTGCATCATAAATATTGCCTTATGTAAATTACCATGATTACTGTAATGTGAGAATTCAACATGAAAAAAACCCAGCATGAACAGCCTGCTTTGGTGTAACTGCCCTTGGATTCAACTGTTTAAAAATGGTATGCCCAACATGAGCAAGGCAGTTTTAAGTCATCCTAAAGATCCCACTTCTGAAACTTTGAAAAAGGTTATGGATGACCAACACTGTGTTACATTTCAGCATATTGCTGTCACATCCGTCAACACTTGCCCTTTTCTGTAATCTGCAAGAAGGCACATCCCCAAAACAATTCAGAATGTGTTTAAGGATTGAGGTACTTTGATAAAAGTAATCCAGAGTGCTAAAATCAATTATGAGAAATATGTGATCATCTAAAAAATATTGAAAAGTATATTTTGATATGTACTAAGGATGCTAAGTAAGAGGTAATAAAAAAAAATTAGCCACCAGTTTCAAATCAATACATATTCATATGTAACCAATTAACTTTGGCAATGTTTTAGGAGTTGGTAAAATAATGAAAGTTAAATGTATAATGACAATTCAACACAAAACTTGCAGCAATGATTTAATACCTGTGACACATTCAATACAACACATACCTAACAAAGTTTGGTGTAAGTAGATTCTCACTGCAAATTATATAAATGTGACCATAAATGCTATTGGTGTACATGACTGAGCATCAGCCATGCCCAGCAAGGGATCGAATCGTTTTGTACAACTGACAACCTTCCAAAGCAATGGGTAGAAACACAGGCGAATAGACTACATGTACCTCACTTATGTGTACCTGACTGAGCATCAATCAGGCCCAAGCTGTGGGATCAATTGATGACAGTTATACAGAGAATTACGAACTGGTTCCGACAATTAACGACACATCTATCATTTAACAGACAGAACACCTTGGATGATAAATACATGGAGGTCAAGCATGACCTGTGTTTTGACAACAGGCATCCAATGCATCTTATCTGAAATTATGACTGCTGGGGGTAAAAATACTGCATATGCTCAAAATTATGACTGCAAATACAAATAAATGAATACTACAGGGAGAATCTGGAAGCACGAAATACATGTGAAACAAGGATATGCATGGACGGTAGTAGGGGATGGGGGTGGAGTTGCTTGTCATTGTTTACAAAACATGTACAAAACATGTACAAGATGGCTGACATGGAAGCACTGCTGCACATGCTCGTACCTAGGCATGCTGGGAAGTTGCCTCATCTAAGTTACTATAAATAGCATCACGCATGATACACGTATGTATTACTGATGGTTTGACTTACTATAAATACTTATAATAATATTAATACATAACCAGGTGGTTAGTGTTACACTTATAGTCTGGAAGTTAATTTAAGGTACAGACGTTTACTACAATATCTGATATCTGAAAAACTATCGGACCTACTCCAGTCAAAGTTGGTATGAGATTATTAAACAGTCATACATAACTGGATATTACATTTAAAGACAATCGGTGCATGAATAAAAAATCTGTCTATTTAGCTATCACTATATTTCACCAACAACCAGACCTGTTCGTCACGGGTGGAACGAGCATTCATTGTAACAGCCATCTGCATAATGCTATCCCTGCATCACAGGGCCATATGACACAGTTGAACCAATCAACTCAACTCGAAAGGTTGCACGGGAATCACTCATGCACGAATACGGTGTTAGCGTTGGGCGTCTCAAGCAGTTATTTAATAATATTTTTCCAATTATTTTTGCATTCTTTTTCAGGTCAGTGTTATTGACTTGAATGTATCATTCCTTGCCTCATTATTATATTTCATTAAATTATTATTTAAAAAAAATCCCAAATCTTCAAGACACCAGTTCACAACTAGGCCTATCTAAGTGTCAAGTTTGGTGAAGAAAAATTGTACTGTTTTAAAGATCTAGTCCGGAAACATTTTCAAGTTAAAGTCAAAGTTGTTGCTATGGAAACTTGAAACATATTTCTTTCAAAAATCTCAAACAACCAAACGGCACCACTTCACCACTAGGCATTCTACTAAGTTAGGCGAAGAAATACTTCTTAATTGAGGCTAAATTAAATTAATTATAACCATTAACATGATTAAAGATTTCAAGATTTCTTAAGAGAAATAGATAATCTTAAATTTTGCACATATTCTGTTTTGGCTGATCCCTGAAAGACACATTTAATAATAATGATACCGGATGACATATCAAACGTGAACTTTAAACTCAAAGACAAATGAGACAAGTCCATTATTCTGATGAGACACTAAATGCTGACAGAATTTGAAAGACCTCAGTGCTCTTTAATGTGCTCAATGCTAGTGTCAAAACACATTCGATGGAGTGTGTTGCCAGCATTTAGCATAAGGACACCTCCAAATAAAACTCATAATAACTGTTAAACAGGTTGGCTTCACATACCATTTACAGAGCTCCAGATAACTTTTGTACTCAAAGGTTTCTATTCTAATTGGCATGATTGGGTTTTTCACTCATCTATTCATCACTCTATTGGGACTTTCACCCAAATGAGTAAACATTTTAGGATTTAAGAAAGAAAAGAAGTAATGTGTGTGTTTCAGAAAAAGGCCTCTTTCAACTGTATTTCAGTATATCAAGTAGGCCACTACCCTGTATACTGCAGTATAAAATATCTGTATTAATATTGTGGTATTTGGATTGAATTGAAAGTTGCAGGTACTTACAAGTAAATGCAAAAATCAATGTTCTGTCAAGCAACTCCAACCACGCCAACTGCATTATTTTGATCAGGAAGTGATACATCTGATTACTCACTAATAATCTGACATTAAAAAAACAACAATTACTTGAACACATGATGGTAAACACATTAAATGGTGGGAGGCAAATGTGCATTACTTTTTATCAGAATTGTTAAATACAGGTTACAAATTGAAATACACTGACATATATAACACGCTGTTTTCAAGGACTTAATCAATTTCTAGACCTTGTTTGATGTCATCATCAATGTAACGTTTTTTTATGAAGTTAATGTATTTGAAGCATGCATCATTTTATACTTTTTTAAGACAAAGCCTAGTCATTTTGTTTTTTTAATTATCTTGAAAGCAACATACAAACCCACAATTGTATTGGTAACATTTTGTAAACAAATGAATAATTTAACAGAAAAATTCAAGGACCTTTCCAGGATATATGCACAAATTCAAGAACTTCTCTCATACTTTGGTGGCAAATTAGTACATTCAAGCAATATTATCTAAAATTAGTCAAATTCAAGCACTTTTCATGCATGTGTGAACCCTGTATATGGACACATCCAAGTTCAGCAAGTTAAACGTCTTCCCTGTCTCATTTACTATTTGGACATCTATACTGGAACATGAGAGATGTCCAAATATTAAATTGGGCACAGAAGGCAACTAGGATGAAATCTAATTTGACAAACAGGATATCATAACTTTTTTCAGCCAACAGTCAAGAACATTTATTAAAACTGTCAAATCACAAGCATAGACTAAACACTTCATGTCGTGTTATGGGAGGGAACATGGAATAGTGCATTCAGCTTCGGGTCAAGATGAGGGCTCGGTATCTCCTCTGCAGTAGAGACCAGTTCTACATGCAGTGAAGTTTGGGTGCAATTCTTTTATGCAGTGTAGTATCAGCCTTGATTCGCCAGTCCCAGCAGATGCCCATAGATTTCACTGCAACATAAAGCATGCTTTCCTCCCGCCATAATACTGGACACTGTCAGTGTCAGATAACTAAAATACTGTTGGAAGCAGAGTAATACCCAAAAACACACTTCATGTGTTGTGGGGATACTACATTGTCAAAGCAACCCTTTCCCCCATCAGTCAGCACCTGAACATGTTGAACTTCCAACTTGAACAGTTAGAACAAAATATTGAAAACTAATAAAATATCAGAAATGATATTTTAAGATTTTTGGGGATAAACATTGGATGAAAATAAATTGTAAAAAAATGGAAACATGTTAAAAATATATATAAGCACTCCTGTTAAGCCAAAAGTATGTATTTATGATTTGGCTACTAGTGAAGAAAGTACTGCTAAGTATGACATTTTGGCCCTAATTATCTCCTAATATATCCTGACCACAGCGCGGGAAAATGTGCGGGCTACGTAACTTCCGTTACCTTATTAGTCGCCATGAATATGTAGATGAGCTAGTTCAGGTCGAGAGAGAAAGTTTATTTGGGAAACTGCCGGTCATATCGCTGTCCATTGACAGATGGGGGTAAGGCAATAATAAAAAAATAAAAAGATACCAGAAGTAAGTATCAATACGATAATGACCCCTAACTTGCAGCAGACGGAACATTCCGAGGAAATTGAAATTGTTTACGGAGCGAGCACTTCCTGGTTACTGATTGTCATTAACAGACACCCGCTAAAAGGCGTGTCCCGTGTGAGCGACCGGAAATCACAAATGCTGCGATACGATGAATGCTGCGGTACCACGAGGTCAGAGTATACACGGAATATGCCAGAAATAACATGAAAAAATGGCGATAACTGGTCGCTAGCTTCGACGTGTACACTTTCAAGTGTATCCAGTCCAGAATGACATGTTTTAACTGTTCAGCAGCACTTGCGACTTGTGATAACTGTAACTGTAACTTGTATGCTTGAATAATTACGATCTTGGAATATTCTGTCGGAATGAATCCGGAATAGCTGTCGGAATCTCAGAAATGTCAGACGTCATCCGGACGTGAACAAAACGTCATCCGGATGTCCACAAATGCTGGTACCATAGTTGAAATTAGTGTGAAGGCTGGGAGTTGTTCCACTGTCATAAAAGGCTGTAAGTGGGATCTTTGAAGTACCTGTTAACCTTGCTAGAATAGGAATTTTTGTTACAATATTCACATCAAATTCAAGGTTATGGATGAATGACATTATATTTCAAATTTGTTGGGTCTACTTTTGACAGAAAAATGTAGAAGGGAACACTGTAAGGATAAGGTTTTTGAATCATCAGTGTTGAGGAATGAGCCTATATGGCGCGAACTGAAAACGGCTTCAGGTGTCAGAAGTCAAACTTGCGGGTACGCATGAATGACATGGTATTTAAAAATTTGTCGGGTGATTTTTGTGACAGAAAAGTGTGTTAAGGAACACTGTGAAAATAATGTGAATCATAGTAAAGAACGAGGGAGGCAGAAGCATGGCTGGTGACGACACTAGGGTGAGTACTGAATCAGTACTGAATAAATGTTGCAGATGAAAGTGACTTGTGTGAATGTTCCAGGACAGTTTCCAGTAGCCAAAATATTTGACACTAAACCATTTCACCCTGCTTTCTTGACGTTTTAGTGTGAAGAATGTTAGGAGCTGCTATAGAATCTATTATAGTCACTAAACGGCTACCTAACCCTAATGATTGTAAAGCTAGGGTTAATAGATCGTAAAGGGGATCTAAGGGCTAAGGACAGAGTTCGGGGTAACGTACCCTAAAACTGGTGACATTTGGATGTGTTCAGCACCAATATAATATACCCAATGAACTGCATTCCTGTGCATAATAAAATATATATTGAAATTAAAAGTGCTTTCACAAACTAGTGCTTGCTATAAAATGTACTGCCGCAGGCTTAATCTAGTAAACAAATATTTCAAAACTCTCAACATATCTGGGCTTATTCAATGACATTGCGTGTACAGATGATAGATCACTGGGAAGAGCCTATGCACAATCGATGACTCCTGACGCCACAGGGCATTGCTTCGCCAGTACGACTGGAACAAAATACTACAAATTATGTCATAGGGTATTGTGACATGTTTGAAAAGTTTGTGGTACTGTATTCTAAAGGTAGGCCCTTGTATACCAAATAATCACCTTATGAACACTGTCAGGATCTTTCTGCCATGCCACATACATGTCCTCAAGATATGCCGAGGAACTGCCACTGAGGAAGGGCTCTGCTGCTGCTTGGGTAGCATAAGTTTTTGCTTGCCTGGATGTGTCATCAGAGCGACTGGAATATGCTCTGCTCAAACAAGATGTTCGAGCACTTGACAACAAAGTCCTTACAGACAAGCGATACATCATGTAAACGTCTTTTTTACGTGAAAATGTCTTATATTATGGCAAAGATGGTGATCAATCATAGATGCCAGCCTGGTGGCTGGACGACACTGTAGTGGATACTGTCAACGTTGTCTGGTCTTGTTTCCAACTGGGCCTAGTAAACCATCTGTTGATGATCTGACGGTATACGTTTCCGTTTGTGACCTTCAAGTATACTCCACACAATTACGAAACAACCAAATTGGGGGTAATTAATCCAAACGCATAAATCTTTGTTTCGAAATGTTGCTTTCTTTCACTTTTCTGATTGTCGAAACTCAAAACTCGCTTTGGAGCAACAATCTGTGCTTTGACTTTGTAACTTCTCAGGAAATGGCGACCTTGTCGTCCGCGAGAATATCTGCAACACGAAAAGCATGAGATATGATCATGAAAGGTACTAAGCTGTCTGAGAAAACACATAACGTTAAGATGTCGTAAATAAAAGACAATAAACATCGTATGTTCTACGTACATGTATTTTCTTACTCTTCCTCATCAACCGAAGTTACCATCTCAATGTCAACTGTTAGTCTCGCGTGATACCGCGAGAGTGAAAGGTGCCGTTTTGGCGGGTGCAGGCTAAAACGGCACCTCACCAAAACGTCACCGATTACTCTGGCGAAAACGGCATCGCATTTGGCGAAAACGGCTACTATGTGTCGGGCGAAAACGGCACCTCTATTTTTAATAATGATAAGAACGATTTTTGTAGTAATATATATGGTTTATATAATGGTATTTGATGTATTTACATTTTATTGGATGTATGTGATGTATTTACACGGACGAAGCCATCGGGTAAGAAGTCCTCGGCAATCTGAAAATATGAATAAAAGTTAAAATACAATATTTGTTATGTTACAACATTTCGGTTATTCTGAGAATTTATACAATAGCATTATGTAGTTTATCTTATTATTAGTAGTACCTCGAAGTCCAATGTCCTCGGCTATGTCTTGGTGTTTGCAAGTTACCATGTAAGTTTACTATCATTTATTTACAACCGGTAGTGAAGTATGACAGTAGACGTCATGGCCGCCAACGATCTTGAAGAACGATTGGGGTTAGAGGCATACTGTGTATAAGAGTCTCCCAATGGCGATTTGAGGGAATCTGTCACACCCACTCCTCTTGCAACATTGCACGTTGACTTTCTGTCAGGTTCCAGCATATGCTAATAATAGGCATGAGACGCTCCATGCATAGCAGGCGTCGCATCGCTAGTTCATACACAAACAATGCATGAAATCAAGTAAATCACAACTGTATGCTGAGCAGAATCAATGCGATTGACAAACAAAATTTGCCCACAGTGATTAACGACCTTCCTTGAAAGTGTCAAAATCAGGAATGACACCTAACGCACATGTGTGGCGCTACAACTTGAGGCACGTGAAGACTATAGGATGTGTTTTGGTGTTAAGTTTTACAGACATAAACGTTCTTGCATAGGGTGTTTTTGTCAATTTCCTAATACCGTATTCGACGTTATAAGCGCCCACGGCGATATTTGCTAACATATTGGCTAGTGAACAATCCAAAAAAGCACCTCTTCCGTTTGATCAATGGACAAAAGACTTATTTATTCGCGTATAATCTCGTGTGTTATATGCACCCTTAATTGTGGACAATTAAATACTGGAAAGATATATCTGTCATATATAAACATTTCAGGCTGTCAGCATAAACCACGAAATTTATCTTTCAACTCTGTTTCTTCCACGAAAATAATATTCTAATAAGAGCCCCCTATTTCTAATTTGAGAGCGCCCTAGGCGCTTATTACGTCGAATACGGTACTTGGTATTAACATTTGTATTTCCTACTTTTATATATAACGTCCATTTTAAGTGCAAACGCTGCATTTTCTCATGATGTCCTTAATACATATGTTAATCCGTAGTATCGATTACAGTTTGTTATAGAAAAAAACACCACACCGACGTCTGTTGTTCCCTTTGTAGGTTTAATACGCTGTTGCCACTCATGTATATGTAGCTTATGCTATATTTCCTCCCGGGAAAAATTCCCGAATTTGAGTTCGAACAGTGGTTTGAGCCGATGTCCGTTAGTCCTGAAGTCGAAGCACTAAAAGGGCAAGCAAAGTGAAAAAAATATTGCAATTTTTTGGCGAATACCAATCGTCCTATATACTCGTATGTCAAATCATTTTCCGAGGAAAACAAAATTATAACATTAGTAGAAAGTATATAATGTCAAAGCGAAAGTGCTGAAATCACAATCTCCGTAATCAGCTTCCAACACAAACATATTTGGGGCGTAGCCTGAAGGTACCAGTGCAGCGGTGCATGACAAAGGGTTTCATTGGCTGGTGTGTGATTCTTATAGCAGCTATACATATATTGTTTCTACTATTTCTGTTAATCCTAAAAAATAACAACATTGTATACATAGAGTTGTTGAATGTGTGAAAAGTCACCTTGGATCTTGATATTGTGAATAATTTAAATACCAATCAGCAATCTGTAAGTAGTATTTTATTACCAACACCCCGCTGGGTACCAACCCTAACCGGTGACTGCTCGCTTGCCCAGCAGCCGACCATGGGGTTACTCCCCATATCGTATTTGTTTGAGGTGTGTGTGGGTGTGTGTGGGTGTGTGGCTGAGGGGCATATCAAACACTGAACGTTCTTGTTTGTTCGTTTGTTATTTAACGCTGCACTCATCAATATTCCATCTATGTGACGGAGGTCTGAAAATAATCGAATCTGGACCAGACACTCCAGCGATTGATATCACGAGCATCGATACACGCATTTGGGATACGATGACATGCATCAAACCAAGTCAGGGAGCCTGACCACCCGATCCCGTTACGACAAGCATGGGTTGCTGAAGACCTATTCTACCCCGGATCTTCACGGGTACAAACACTGGATTGACTTGACTGTAACACGTAGATAACGATTTGCTACAAAATAGATACATTTTCCTTCATATCGTCCAACTAAAAGTGAACTAGCATTGTAATAAACATCGACCGATGGTGGTCGGGCATCCTCTTTGGAAATATTTCCAATGGAAGTTTGAAGCCGACCTCTTTTAGAATTGAGAAAAAAAACCTGTAAATGTGCCTGAGCATTTGCCAAAGTGGAATACTGTTTGTCTGTATCATAAATCCTTTTGTAGCCCAAATCGTATACTAAATGATAAATATTTTCACTCACTCACTGATATCTATTTTAAAACTTTTCACTCACAGTTCACCAATTAGTTGTGTCGTTTTGCCTTGTGAGATATTCACCAATTATTTGTCATATGTGAGATGTTCCCTTTAATCCCCTATTGACTTTCTATTATAGGCATGCAATTATAATATGAATTTAGATAATTAGTAAGACGTCTATTATATATTATATTTGTAATCATTAATCGATGTAATTAAGAGCGAATAGAACTGTACCAAGATTTGACAGTGTTTAGAGAGAAATGGTCGAGCACATGAAAACAGGTGAGTGCATGTATATGTGGGACTCGGGCCAACAGGAATACCACATGTCAGGATGAGAGGAATGAGGGTTGAAAATAGCACCCGATCTGTCAGAAATAGGGCATAGTAGTTGTCCTGGGAGGCACCTAACAGAGGGCCAAATAAGGGATCGGGGTAAGAACCACTAGAGGGCCGTAATAGTCTATTGCAAGGGGGAAGGGTTACCGACCAATGGTAAGTGATAATGTTGCAAGTTGTGACGAAAAGGAGCGTAGAACAGACCTCAAGATAGGCAGTCTGATGCGCCCCCGCTCTCGTCTTACTATCACTAAAATTCGTACTCAGAAACAATCTCAAGGCACCAGAAGTTCGACTTAGACTGAAGCTTTGCGGCCGAAGTCTCTTAATTAAGTGACAAATAGAGTGGGTTGACCAGCGACACAAAGAGTGAATAAAAGCTGTTGAAAGAAGAACATCCTATTGTGATTGCTGGGGGAACAGAGGTGAAGGTCCATGCAAATACTGACAACTCATAATTTTGTGTAAATAAAAGAAACTATCTGCTTGAAACCAAAGCCCATCTTCAAAAAGAAGTCTCGACGTCAAAATAGCCATCCTCATCAATTCAACGTATTTCGTGAGCAAAGACATAATCTTTCACACCGAATCATAAGCATGATAGACAGTATGTCTATAATCCTTATTTATTTGTAATCATTTCAAATCTTCCATTTCAAGAGGCCATGTCATGCAAGTCACGTCGTACCCTTGGATCTCTCTCTCTCTCTCTCAGCACATCAGCACATGAAACTCCTTTTAATCCTTCAGAATGTCACGCTTGTTGATCTAAGACGTCTGATCACAAGAAATGGGATTCTTCTCAAAGGGCTAATCAAACTGTAGATCCTTGCTAAAAGGGCGACCTGGCTGTGCTGTAATTTGACGATCAAGGTGATCCCACAAGTGGTCTATAGGTGATAAATCTAGAGATAGTGCTGGCCAAGGTGATCCCACAAGTGGTCTATAGGTGATAAATCTAGAGATAGTGCTGGCCAAGGTGATCCCACAAGTGGTCTATAGGTGATAAATCTAGAGATAGTGCTGGCCAAGGCAAGATGTTGCATGGGGCCTTGTGTCATCTTTTTGAAACAGGGTACAGCGACCCTTTCCTGTTATGTTTCATTCCAAAATCAGTAGATCTGTTTTGACTTAGCTACAGATGACGCATTAACTTGACTGCAAATGCCGCATTAACTTGGCTGCAGATGCCGCATTAACTTGACTGTAGATGCCGCATTAACTTGTCTGCAGATGCCACATTAACTTGGCTGCAGATGCTACATTGACATGGCTACAGATGCCGCATAAACTTGGCTGCAGATGCTACATTGACATGGCTACAGATGGCGCATAAACTTGGCTGCAGATGCTACATTGTCATGGCTACAGATGCCGCATTAACTTGGCTACGGATGCTACATTGACATGGCTACAGATGCCGCATAAACTTGGCTGCAGATGCTACATTGACATGGCTACAGATGCCGCATTAACTTGGCTACGGATGCTACATTGACTGGGCTGCAGATGCCGCATTAACTTGGCTGCAGATGCTACATTGACATGGCTACAGATGCCGCATTAACTTGGCTACGGATGCTACATTGACTGGGCTACAGATGTCGCATTAACTTGGCTGCAGATGCTACATTGACATGGCTACAGATGCGGTATTAACTTGGCTGCAGATGCTTCATTGACATGGCTACAGATGCCGCATTAACTTTGCCACAGATGCTACATTGATAGGGCTATAGCTCGAATCTGCTCTCTCCTGTGAACATTGACCCTTTGCCAGTTTCTGTTCACGCAGCGTTGCAGTGTTCGAGCCCATCGACGTCTGTGTTCCGGTGTCAGCTTTACGATGTCTGGAGGTCTTCAAGCCAATTTTTGTACCGACGCAGTCTTCTGGACACTATCCAGCGACTGACAGGAAGACTGTCGCAGCTGATGACGCCAACATCATAATACGATCCCTCAGATGGAGCATACGCATGTAGCGTTATTGTGAGTGGTGGTGACAGGAAGTCTGCCACTCCTAGGCCTGTCTCACATCGGCCCAGTCTGCCCGAGTCAGGCCATGCACTTGGTGACAACCAAAACTCGTTGCGACGTGGTCATGACTCCTTGATGCATCATACCAACAGCTTGTTCCCTTTGTTGTTGAGATAATTTTAGAATTATGTTTCGATCCTAGCGTTAATCTTAGTATTATGTTGCGATTGATCATCAGAGCCAGGCTTGTACTGAAGGAGGGCCGTTATGGCGTCTCCAACGATCTCACCTTTCGCCAACGTGACCGTCTGAAGGAACTCGAGAGAAAAGGATTGAAATGGTATTTCAAACAAGGGAAACTGATAACAGTGCGAACCAACATGAGACGGAACAGGCACCCAGTACATCGGAAATGGGATCATTGATCTCCAGGCGTCCGTTCGTACGTGCCAGTCGTCGAATTGACAGACGGCGAAGCGACACACTTCAACCAGCTAGGACAGCGGCCAAGGCCTTTTTCCACAGGAGCTATTTCCAGACGACACCGGTGAAATTCACAACACCTTAAAGGAATCCACATTTCTTCGTCTATTAACTTATAACATAAATGGACTCTCCAGCAGACTTTCAGATCGCGACTTTCTAAATTATTTACAAACAATTGACATTGTATGTCTTGTTGAAACGTTTTTGTCCAACGAATTACATAATAGTTGGTTAGCTGAATATGTAACTTTTTCTTCACCTGCCATCAAATATCTAAATACGGCCGATGTAGTGGTGGTGTTTGTGTCTGTATTAAGCAAGCTAGCGATGGTTTTTGCACAGTTATACAAACCAATTAGTTAACGTTGTTTGTCTCAGGCTATCAAAAATAAATCTTAAAATTGATTTTGACATTGTCCTAGTATGTTTTTATATTCCCCCACATGGATCTACGTATTATGATAATAAGCCATCAACGTGTGCTATAGATCAGCTGGAGCGGTTTTTCTCAGATTTATTTCCGGATGTATTAGATTGTCATATTGTGTTGTGAGGAGACATGGACGCTCGTTGTGGTAATAAGAAAAACTATAGAGACTTTAACCAAGACAGCAAACAAAATAGAGGGGATCCTTTTCCCGAGGATACCACCCTTCATTTGAAGATAGAACTTCACAAGATACCAGTATGGACAGATTCGGTCGCACGTTGTTAAACTTATGTGATGTGTTTGACTTCTGTATTGTGAACGGTCGAATGGAGGGTGACACTAATGGTGAATATACGTACGTCACTCGCCAGGGCAGCAGTGTTACCGATTACTTCATCTGCTCTATGAATTTCTTTTCACACATATCTGTGTTGAATGTTTGCGAAAGATTAGATTCTGATCATTTTCCCCTGTAACTCAGTTGTAAATATTGCGATGACGCAGAAGACCAGCAGCGGGGAATTTGTAATGTACATTATAATAAGTACATTTTGAGTGATAACTTCAGTGTTCAGTTTTCAGATAGATTACGATCTACAAAGTTATTAGATCGTCTGTTGTTAGATGTTGATGAAGATGAAGATGAAGCTCTGAACGATATGATAAAAATAATTTGAGAATCAGGTGATTGTATGAAAAGGTATGCGTCAAATATCCACAATACACCCAATAGAATAATATTAAATGGTGAATGTAGATCTGCTAAATGTGCCTGCAGTTCAGACGACATAGAAATGAACGTTCTAGAAAACAATAGAGTACTGTTAGGAATAATATTAGCAAACATGTCGGAGGTATAAATTCAAGTTGGGGAACATAAAGTCGATAAACTATGCAAATCTCTGGGTAACCCTACAAAATTTGGAAAGAGATGCCATATACCAATTGCAAAATTAATCCCACCGAATGGTTAACTCATTTCAAAGATGTCTTCCATACTGCTGATATGTTTGAGAACTAAGCCAGTTCTGATGATGAGCATTATACTGATATTGATCGATGTATTCTTGATGTCAATATCTCCGTTGAGGAAATTATTGATGCAATGTATTCTCTGAAGAATGGAAAGTCCCCTGGACTAGATAATCTTCTTGATGAAATACTTAAATGTTCTAAGGAAATAATACTGCCGTTTTTGTCGAAATATTTTATTAAGATATATTCAAGTGTCAGTCTCCCTGATACGTGGTCGAAGTCTATAATTGTACCTCTCCATAAAAAGGGTGATCCTAATTATACAGATAACTATTGAAGAATCTCCCTGAATAGTACACTTAGTAAAGTCTTTACATGTATTTTAAGACCTACGCTTTGGGCAAATATGAGAGACAAAATTCCGGAAACGCAAGCTGATTTTCGAAAACATTATTCCACTACTGACCACATGTTTACACTTTATGCTATTGTTCAGCAATATCTATAAAGAAGCTTTATGTAGCATTCGTTGACTTTAAAAAAGCGTTTGATTCTGTTAATCGACATAAATTATGGCTCTGTTTGCAAAATACTGGCATGAAGGGTAAAATGCTACAGAAGCTAAAATGTATATACGCTAATGTAAGAGCATGAGTATGGTTTGATGATCAGTTGACAGACTTGTTCGATTGTCCTCATGGTTAGAAACAAGGTTGCTTATGCTGTCCTCATTTTTCATTAACGCGTTAACGTTCGATATTGTCAGACAGGGGAAACAGGGTGTTCAGCTGTACCCACATGTTTTAGAGTTATTCATGCTATTGTTTGCTGATGATGTTATACTTGTATCAGATACTGTAATTGGGCTTCAAAACCAGCTGAATATCTTAGAAAAGTTTAGATGAATGGAAACTTACAGTAAACCTAGATAAAATAAATGTGGTTGCGTTTAGGAGAGGTGGTGAACTCGCTAAGTCCGAAAACTGGTTTTACCAAAAACATCACAGTTAGTCTTGCAGATGAATATAAATACCTGGGTATTATATTTACTAAGATTTTGAATTTAGGAAAAACTGTCCAAAATTTAGTTGCAAGCGCCAAGATAGCAATGGTCATTTTACTTACCACCGTATCCAAATTAGAACCTGGTCCACCTTGAGTTTATTTTAAGCTATATGGTTGGTTTGTTTGTTTGTTGTTTAACGCTGCACTCAGCAATATTCCAGCTATATGACGGTGGTCTGTAAATAATCGAGTCTGGACCAGACAACCCAGTGATTGATATCATGAGCATCGATTTACGCAATTGGAATTGATGACATGCATTAACCAAGTCCGCGAGCCTGACCACCCGATCCCGTTGGTCGCCTCTTACGACAAACATAGTCGCCTTTTACGGCAAGCATGGGTCCCTGAAGACCTATTCTACCCCGGATCTTCTTTATGATGCCCAAATACAGCCTATGATGCCCAAATACAGCCGAAACTTTTGTCAAAATTGGTATTCATGTAAATCTCTGTCGAATTCTAATGATGGAAAAACAATTTTTAGATAGCACTATTTGTTCATGTTGCACTTCCTCGGCAAACATATCAATCTGAAGAAAACTGCACACTGGGCTCTTGCTACACATGGTGTTGTAAAAAGTGGTCATTTATTTCATGAAAAGGCCTTATTGAGCTGCTATTTGCATTTCACTGTTTTGAAAATCAATTTCACTGATTTAGTGAACAGTGAAAAAAGTTTAACATCCTTTGCATATGTTGTATTTGAAATGTGAGGTAAAAGAAATCTCACCTCTCTTTTTTGGAGCCACCAAAAATTCCCGCCTCTTTAAAGAAAGAAAACACGACTCAAGTCAAGGTACATGTCTTCGGGGGAATACTCTGTTGGGGAAATCAAGGACAACACCAGCATCACTGTCCCGGAACGTTTGATACACAACAAATAAACAATAACCAACAATGAGTGGAATAGTTGCTCAGAAATAACGAAGACAAGGATGGGCGGAGTGTCCAGTTCAGGCATACATGAGGTTAATTTTTGTCAATTTTAATTAACAGTTGTACAATAAATATTGTCAATTTTCTCAAGCCCGCAACGTTACATAGGTTGAGTAATTTATACATTATAAACAGATTAGGCCAGATCATACATGTATCAGGAATTAAATCGATTCTTTGTTGTATAAGACCTTCACATCTAAAGCGATAATGTAACTCGTCTCCAAATGCAGAAGAATTACCTAATTCACAATGTCGATCTTCTGTAGTCTCAATGATATTATAATTACATGTTACAAATTTTAGAATAGGAATGGAAATATCTTTGGAAAGAAGAAGATAACATTGGAAGTTTGGGTTTGCCTTATAATGATGGTAATATTTCCAGCTAATAATATTTCTCCCGTTTTGTAAAAATTGGTCTTTCAGTAGTTATGAAACATTATGAAACAAACCAGTGACCCGTGCATAAAGAAAGGTCATAAAATATATGTGTAAGGCCAACATTATTCAAAATTTGTTTAACAAAGTGTAACCATGGGTACATATTCGCTTTAACGTCACTGTCATCACAATGTAATGATACAACATATGTGATAATATGGGAGGACCATTTTCATAAGTAAGCTTCAGCCAAAAAGATATAACTTTAAAGGTTATCGACCCAATTCACCATATACCATAAAGTTTGCTGTTGAATTTCTAAGACCAGCTGCAATGTTTAGGAATTTTAGATGTACTCTCTCCATAGCTACATTTTCAAACCCCACAGATCCGAACCAAACAATAAAATGGGTACAACCAAGGCATCAAAGCTGATAGACCACAGGTTCCGTGCATTTTTTAACAGACAGTACATAGCTTAAGTTGCTTTTGCACTTAATATTTTTAGTCCATAGATACGTCGTCTGTTCCTTTGCAATTGGATTCCTAGGAATGTATAACTATCAACTTTTTTCCCCAAACCGAAATTTAATTTAGAAGATTTTGCTGGCCCATCTCCAAAAATTAGTATCTTAGTTTGGCTGATATTTATGTTGTGTTACCACATGGTACAACAATCATAAAAAAAACGAAAACATCAACAGTATTTTGCAGTCTATTGGGCGTTTTATCGACCAGAACAGTGTCATCAACATAAAGAAGAATGATAAATTGAAACCAAAATATAATAATATGTACACAATAAGTATTAATGCTATCCCACCTGCAGCCCTAAGATATTAGGTATGGTTTAATGTTATTCAAAAATATTGAGGGTGACAAGTTCTCTCCCTGTCTGACGCGTGGGCGACAAGGGGACATACTGTTTGCTTGAACCAGGGATTTTATATTAATATACATGTTATTCACTAATGTTTACCTGCAATACTTACTTGTATTTTGGACCACCGCAAGCATTGTTGATAGTTTTAAAAATATACATAAGTGTATTTAAGAGAAAGATGTTGTCTGCGGTCATAACGTCTTTCGATAACCCTCCTGAGCTGGAGATAAAATATCATTATTATCTAGAAAATTTGTCAGGCGTGTGTTCAGTATTTTGGAAAACTAAATAGTTATTGGTCTGTAATTGTTTGGACCTGTTTTCGTAAATACGAGGGCTGGTCATAAGTTCTGAGCCTAACTTTCAGCTATGGGCTATAAAGTGAACTTGTCAAAGTACTACATTGTCTGAGTAGTTCATTGCAAGTGTATTTGGTCTGTTGGGACCGTTTTTATATTAGTGACAGACAGTTGAACGTGATAGCGGTCCCAATGGACACAGAAATGGAAAAGAACGAGTACCCAACAGTCATCAAGTTTTTGACTTTAGAGAAAAGTACTGGACAAGAAATTCATGACGGCATGTCACAAGTGTATGGGGATAAGTGCCCAAGCTATTGTTATGTTAAACGTTGGGAGCTATGTTTCAGGCCGGGAGAACAAGCCTTGATAATGACCCTAGGTCTGGATGTCAATATAGGAAAACGTATACTGTCAGATAGACGTATTACCTTTGCTGAACTTAAGGTCCGTGGGTCCGTGGGTCCATTGAAACTATTATTCATAAACATATACAGATGAATAAAATATCTGCTTGTTGGGTGCCAAAGTTTCTAAAAAGGAGACTATTTAGAACAAATTGAGGAGGATATTTTGTCAAATCAAAAAGTGATTAGTAATGGGTGATGAAACATGGGTCTACCACTTTGATCCCGAGTCAAAACGTCAATCCATGGAATGGCACCATTCCACTTCTCCGGCACAAAAGAAATTCAAGTCTTCAAGATCAGTGAAGAAAGTTATAGCCACTGTATTCTGGGATGCAAAGGGTGAGATCCTTGTTGATTACTTAGGAAGTCAAATTTACCGGTGTTTATCATGCTGATTTGCTTTATCACCTGGGGGATTCTATCAAAGAAAAGCAGCAAGGAATGCTGACTGCTCGAGTTCTACTATTTCATGACAATGCCTCTTCTCACACCTCCTGACTTGCAATGGCTGCTGTGCGACAATGTAGGTTCGAAGACCTCCCCACCCTACATACTCGCCAGTCCTGGCACCACGTGATTTCCACCTATTTCCTAAACTGAAAGAACACCCTCGTGGAAAACGCTATGACGACAACGACGAGAAGTGTATTGAAACACAGGGAGATTATGTTGAAAAAGAAATGAAATATAATTAAAAACACTTTCCCAATTTTTGGTTCTGTTTGTTAAGCTTAAAACTTTTTGATCAGCCCTTGTAGGCCTTATTATGCATTTTAGCCAGATCTCAGGTAATGTCCAAACAGTGAACACTAGTAAAAGTAAAATACTAGTATTCAATCTAAAAAGGAACTATAATATCAATTGTATCGATGACATAATAATTTTCAACATGATCTATATCTGACGGTGTATTTCTTTTATTTCCCCTTGCAGCATGTTAAATTTCTTTAGTTGTTCTACTCTTATCTGATATTTGGCAACTTTACACTTACCTCTCAAAATTTTGTCTGACTTAAAATCCTCGTCTTATTCTCCTTGTTAGTTTCGTGTTTTAGAAATTACAGGAAGTATCGATATCTGGCATTAAGGCATTTGGTTGTGTGTAATTCTTTTTGAAACAATTCCAGTATTCTTTTTGTGAATAATTAAGATTTTCTCGAAGAATCTTATTTTATTCATTTCTAACGTACATTTTCATCCATGCTTATTATAGGCTCTTCTGATATAACGCCTCATTTAGTGTACTGTTAGATTTTATCAGACCTTTCTTCGATTTATTAAATTTCTCAAGTTTCTACAGTCTTTTCCAAACCAGGGTTTACTTTTCTTCTTCTTTCTCTTAAATACAGCAAATTACGGGTTCCAAATGTTTTGCCTGGAGCCCGCGTCAGCATGTACCTGTGTACTCGGAAAGGCTGTTCCGAGTAACTGGGTCACACTGACTTGTGTGGGCATCAGGCACAGCCTGCGACATCAAGTGTTGTGACATCATTGGATATCTATACTGGAAGGAATGCATTTGATTCTTACAGCTCATACCGTTTTGACTTTCTTTGATATTTTGGGGATTATGTACATGTGCTATATTTATTCCTACCATATTATAAATCTCCCACAATATTTAATCAAGATATTCAAACGAACTATTTCAAAAGTTGTAAAAGAAAACTCTCGCTCTAACAGTACACTGAAGGACGCCGTCATTTAAACATCAGCAATGAATATTTACAGAAATTGTTTTATGGAAGATGAAGGTCATACATATTAGTGGTTTTAAACAACCGAAATGGGTGACGCAGATATACTCTGGCTCATTTAACCTGTAAGGGACCACAACAACATGAAACTTCAGTAGAGTATTGCAGAATGTATGTCCGGCTTCAGCTAGTCCAGGTATAATATAACACCCAGCCATGTGTATAGTGCAACGTAACATGTTAGCAAGTGACACAGATTACAGAGCCTATGACATGTTGTTTCATCTTTGTTGTGCTATTGCAAGACTGCAAAAGGAAATTGTGATTTGGAGAAAATATACTAAACAAACGAACCAATCACTGGTAATCCATGCGTCCATGATGGGGATCAGCCTGATTATTTTCGCCACAATTGTCGTCACATGTAGGGATTCACTTGTACTTCTTATGAAATCAGTAATTTGTCTTCCGAATAACTCGAGAAAACTATTGTCACTGAGAGTGGAACATATGGGCAAGTTGTGGCCAGGATACCGCAAAAAGGAACCGAGTAAGTATGATCAATGCTTCATTTTATACACAGATCAGCGAATTTTTTAAACACAGAAAATGGCTCAATAATAAACGCAATTGAAGAAATACATGTAGTATGTTTCGTATATTGCTTTCTCGCGGAATAGTTAACTCAGTTTGTGATGTTGGTTGGTTGGTTTGTTGTTTTACGCCGCACTCAGCAATATTCCAGCTATGTGACGGCGGTCTGTAAATAATCGAGTCTGGTCCAGGCAATCCTTAGATTGACATTAAGAGCATCGATCCACGCAATTGGGATACGATGTCATGCTTTAACCAAGTCAGCGAGCCTGACCACCCGATCCGTTAGTCGCCTCTTACGACAAGCATATAATTGGCCTTTGTCACATTTCCGTTGTCGAAAGAAAGATGAGTATAATTAACTCCTTTAATCCCACTCATACAAAGGAAAGCGTACAAATGGTCAGTGCCAATTGTGGAAGGGAGAATGTCTAAAGGTTAAAAAGGGTGAAGGCAAGGTTAGCATTGCCGAGAACATGTGCAGCCCACCATGACCGTGTGTGGTGGCTTACTTATTCACCCGCCTTTTTCGATATTTTGAATGAGTTACCAACACCATTGTTGTCTTAGAATGTTACCAAACACGTTTTGCGCGACTCTGATAGCATACTTCTGAGTCCCAAATACCCACTTAATATACCCCGAAATTCCGCCAAACGTGTGTTTGTATGTATCGTGTCAGAAATCGTTGAATTTCCTTTTTCATCAGAGATCACAACATATACTGAACAACAAAAGTTCCTGTGACATTGAATAAGATTTAATGCAAAGTTATGTTTTATACCAAATCTGAAACAATTTCGGTTTGCAACAGATAAAAGACTCAAATGGTTTAATTTGCCATACTGACTTCAGAAAATGCGCGATTTCATAAAAAAAACACCATGAACATGCGAAAATGTCAATTTACAAATCAATAGCGTATGTGTCCACCTCTGGTTGCGATGCAAGCAACACATCTTCGTCTCATGGAATGGAACAGGCGTCGCACAAAGTCCTGTGGGATATCTGTCCATATCTGCTGGAGCATGTTTCGAAGTTTCGAGTGTCTGTGGAACACGTGGTTGTCGTCGAAGGCGCCGATCCATCTCTTCCCACATGTGCTCGAATGGTGAGAGATCAGGGGAGCGAGCCGGCCAGGGGATGACATTCACATTGTTTTGTTGAAGAGAATCCTTAACAAGTCGAGCAATATGAGGCCGGGCGTTGTCACGTTGAAAGGTAATGCCTGGGCCATGACGACGCAAACACGGTAGAACAACAGTGCCGATGATCTCGTCGCGGTAGCGCTGTCCATTGAGATTTCCCTCTACCACTATCCTCTGTCTTGCTGTAATCCCATCCCATACCATAACGCTGCCGCCCCCGAACCGATCTTCTTCCATGACACAATGATTGACGTAACGTTCACCTCGACGTCGGTACACTCGAATCCGTCCATCGCTGTGGCTGAGGGTAAAACGAAACTCGTCAGTGAATAGAACTTGTCCCAACTGCATGGCCGTCCAGCAAAGACGCATGGTGCACCACTGCTTGACGGTGGTTTCCTGTCAAAATGGTACGTCTGGCGGGTCTTCTGGCGACAATCCCTGCACATCTGAGGCCTCGAAGGCCAGGGATGCTTCTTGCAGTCACTGTTGCTGGCTGGAATCGATTCCGTAGGTGTGTTGTTCGAATCCAGTTGTCTTGCCTATTATTGGTTATGCGTGCCTTGGCACTCCGAGGATGGCCTCTGACTGCACCAAATGGCGTTTCTGTGGACGTTGAATTGTCTTGCAACATCACGTGGACTCGATCCTGCTTCAAGCATACCAATGGCTCGCAGACGCTCATTTTCGGACGTGCGTGGCATTTCGCAATGTTGAATAATTGCGTAATTTTGTTGTTTTTCTGAGTGGTTGTCAGCACGATGCATATGGAATCTCGTTAACACACGTTTTCATACCAATTCTTGGGTAGTGAAATGCATGGGGCTTGCATAAAAGTCAACTTTTGCATGGAATGCATACTTTTCTGTAGCAGTTGCGTTTTTGTGACTTGGTTCCATACATGTACTACAATATTGAAAACCAAACTTTACTTGTTTGAAAAATACACTAACATATTGGTGTCACAGGAACTTTCGTTGTTGAGTATATGTTACGAAGGCTTGCAACAACTGAATGCACTTGTGCCCTCTCAATGTCAAAGACGTCGTTTGACGACCGAAGGATTAGGCAGATGAATAGGCATGTTTGAAACTGGGTCAGCATAACGCGATGTTGCAAACGTCTTTGGCGCCAGACAAAGTGTAATCGGCAGGTCATGGAATCGATACCAGACTTTTGGATCAGCTACCCAGCGACATGCAGGAGGTCACAGCATTCCACCCTACAGTGGGAAGACAGGTTTCTCTCAATTGCAGCAAGACGTTATCACTTCAAGACTGCCACCACACTTAGAAATGACCTGCCAAAAGCCAGTGCTGCCACTAATTACCACCTGAGTCAATTAACTCAACATTCTAATGAGTGAAAAACCTCGGCTGGGTTAAATAACGGGAAATAAACACAAAAGGCATTTCCCTGCAACTTTGACAAGTCACTTGGACTATAAAATATACTCACACGCAAAAGAAACGCAAGTCGAGTATGCAGTATACATGTTATTTATTTTCAACAATAAAGACAAGAAATACTAATAGGGCAAGATTGACAAAAATTTGACTGAAGACAGTTTAATGGATTAAAAGGCAGATGACATCAATGTTTTTTTCAAATGTTAAGGGCTTACACAGTTTCGGGTCAATACCCAAAATGTCAGTCAATACCTGGTGTGACCACCATTAGCATTGATCACTGCCACACATCTCCTGTGCATTGTGAAGGACCTAGGGATCCTCCTGCACACATCCAGAGCAGCTGTGCGTAGTTCATCGGCAGTTGTAGGGACTGGGCGCACTTTGTGCAGACGCCTTTGAACCTCATCCCACAAGTGTCGGATGGGGTTCAAATCATGGCTAAGGGCTGGTCACGGTAGAACACGGATGTTGTGTTGTTGCAGAAAGGCCATGGTAGCTCTGGCAACATGGGGACGAGCGTTGTCCTGCTGGAAAATGTGTTGTTGATGTTGTGCAAAAAATGGAACAACGTGGGGTCTGATCACTTGGTCGATATACCGCTGAGCAGTGACGCCGTGTCCCCGACCTTGACCAACATTCAGAAAGCACATGGGTCCAAGTCTCGCACTAAGTCCAATCCCTGCCCATATCATGACGCTAGGTCCACCCCATGGATCCCTTTCCACAACGTTTCTGTCAGCGAAACGATCACCTCGCCGCCGCCAAATTCTGACTCTTCCGTCTGCATGGGAGACACAAAAGCGACTTTAATCAGAGAAGATGACACGCCTCCACTCACGATGGCGCCAATTTTGATGACCCTGTGCCCACTGGAGACGTGCTGGTCGGCGACATCTGAGGTTGTTGGAATGGAGACGTCGGATCACAGTGTCCCGGCTAATGTGTCGATTATGTGTTCATATGGTCTGTCGAGCACTTTCAATTGCAGTTAGGAACGGATGTCGCTGGTGTTGACGGGTAATCTGCCGATCTTGTCGAGGTGTGGTGACCCTAGGACGACCGCTCCGAGGTAGGTCATCTGTGGTCCGTGTAGCATTGTATTGATGCAGGAGACGGTAAATTGTGGTTATGTTAACGTTGAAATGACGGGCAACATCTTGGACAGACTCTCCAGCTTCAAAACGTCCGATAGCCTGGTTTCTCTGAATTTGCGTTAGGCGTGGCATTGTTGACCAAGGAGTGGTAGGTCCAAGAATCGGCCACAGTTTTATACCCACTACAGTTCGTGACACTTCGTGCATTTTCGATTTCGCGAGAAATGGGTGCATGATACCTACACATTCATTGAAATGGTGCGTTTTGGCGATTCGTTTTTTATGTTGCGTTTTTACTCGGGGCTTCCAAAATGCAAACAAAAATATTGATAACACCCTCAGGCTTCACTACATGGTAAAACTCGTATCAATTTATGGTTCCGTGTTTGTTACCTATTTGCTTAAAACCACTTACGTTTCTTTTGTGTGTGAGTATAGTTACAATATACTGGCGTTAATCATGGTGGGCATCTGGTGAACTTGGCAACTAGCTAACAAACGTATCAGACCCCACAAGAAAGTGTTGTATACTTGAATGTTCATTTACTGACAGTCCAGTCAATGACAACTTGAAAGAGAACAAAGTTTTTCCAAATATGGTGATGTGTATAATCGCGGAGAAGAGCGAGGATTCCATCTACAGTTGCTGTGACGGGAGCTACGGCATGTGCCTGAGCGAGTTCACATTTGTTCATGTGAACAGTGAGATTTGCCTGCTGGAGTCTGCCAGGTGGTTCTGCCAGGTATTGGATATAATTACCACACCTCCATTCCTCGAATGTCTGTCCGCACAAAGTTAACGTGAGGTGAGGTAAAATTGGGTTTAACGTCGCGTCCAAGATTATTGCACTTATATAGCGACGTGCATGTACGTGTGTGTGTTTACTCCTTGATGCGAACATGTGCCTGGTCTAAGTGTTTCCTAGCCAACATTGTAGCCTGCCATAGCCTATTTTTGATTTAGGAAACAGTTTTATAAATCATTAGAACGATTTTCCAGGCCTCTTAGACGAGTTTGAGGCCATACAGAACTGATCGCTGCCCTGTAAGTGCCCAGTGTCGAACCATAAGATGCCTTGTACTTCATAGTTAGCATGGGTAATCTGCTACTTGTGGTATAGTAGCTTGGCTGTGGAAAGCCCTGGATCTTGCAAACTGGTGAAAACTTTTCCATTTATCGTCACAGAGATTCTCGTTCATTGGCGAAGTGCTAAGGAGGCTGCCTTAGCTGCTCTAATGGAAAATCCTCAGCGAGACTGCTCTGGATATACTCCGTATGTGAAGTTCGTATAATTCTGGTCTTGGATGGACCTGATTGGAGGGAGGATGTAGCAGTAGATGTGACCAGTTTGGAAGTCTTAGTAGTGGAATCCCTGCCACTTTGACGAGCTCTGGAACCCAAATTCTTGTCGGTTAGAAGGCGCTACCAACAGCAGTTGTTGGTAGCTCGTGTGTAGGATCTTTGTAGTATCCGTGGTATCAAGGCTAGTGGGGGAAACGCATACACGTTTAGGTCCTCCCATGATATTATCAGAGTATCGACTGACCAGGCTAGTGGGTCCGGCGCTGGTGCCACAAAGTTATCTGGTGCAAATAGGGTTACTTGAAGACAACCTTTTCTTTTATTGCCAGTTGGAATGCTTCGGCCTTAGCTTACATTCTGTTGATGATTGTCCCCGTATGTCTTGCCTTTATCGCTAAGTTGAGCTTGTCTACCAAAGGTGAAAAGTCAACTGTAGAGGGTCTCTGATTACATCGTGTCTTAAGGTGTATAGTGTATGCCACAGTTGAAATGAGTGTCCCGATCGTCAGACGTTGGTTTCTTGACTGTGGGGTCCAATGAAATATTACCCGGATTACAGCCTCGTATTCCAGATAATTGATGTGGTAGAGCTGTATGCTTCTGACCATAGGTCTGATGTTACTTCCAAGTTGAAGTGAGCTCCCTGACCTTGAGGTGAGGTATCCATGAACAGCAGTGTTAGAAATTGACACTAGTCCTACAGTCCCTGCCAAACCGCCCAATAGTAAAGGTATCATAAGGACTAGTAGAATTTTGCCATTTTAAAGGTTTTGCTATATGCTATCATTATATGGACTAAAGTACTGTTTTGCTGGATTTAATAATCGACACAAAGCATTACGTAGATGTAAATACGAAATAAAAAACAATTGGAAAAGTACTAGTCTGGATTTGCTAGTTTTATCTCAGTGCTCAATACAAAATGTACTTTACAGGAGGTAATCTGTAGGCACTTTCAACATTCAAAAATAAAACTAAGTCCAAATTGACATGGCAGAAACAGGCTATAGGCATTATGCAAATTAGCCTTGAAAAAAGTTATCAAAACAACAATAAAAATAACAGCTATGTTTATGTACATAATATATACTGAGTCAAATTAAAAACTTCACATTTTTAAAAGTAATCCCATATATGATATATAACGGACAAATGTATCAGAGAAGGTAATTTTTAATCATTAATGTCCAAAGAAGGATTTTAATTAACGGTGGTAACCATAATTTGTTCCAAGCACCTACGGTATTCGGTAATAACATCAACCGTTTAAATCATAAGTCCCAAGCACGAGAATCTGATGGCACACAAGTCCAGTAGCGTGTATGGCCACCATGTGCGTTGACAACTGCCACACAACGCCTCCGCATGGACCTTGTGATGCTTGTGAACACATGATTGGGAAGACGACGCCATTGTGGCTGCAAAATGGTGCCAAGATCTTGCAAATTCTGTGGTTGGTTCTGGAGAGTGCGCAGACTTCTGCCAAGAGCATCCCAGATGTGTTCGATGGGATTGAGGTCGCCCAGTCCATGACGTTGACTCCCGCATTCTGAAGGAAATCCCTTGTCAAAATTGCTGTGTGGGGTCTGGCATTGTCGTGTTGGAAGATCAAACCGGGTCATGTGCTGCCATAATAGGCAGAAGTTCTGGTGCCAGTACCTGGTCGCGGTAAGCAGCAGCGTTGAGGTTGCCACGGATAACAAGAAGCCTGGAACGTGCATTGCCACAGAAAGCACCCCACACCATGACACTTCCGCCTCCAAATCTGTCAACTTCCTGTACACAACACTGGGCGTAACGTTCATGACGGCCCCTCCGCACCCTCGCCCTACCTATTAGCAAATCTAAGATTAAATCGGGATTCATCACTGAAGACGACTTGATTCCAATTCCTCTGAGTCCATCGTAAGTGTCGCTGTGCCCACAATTGACGTTGACGTCTGTGTAATTGAGTCAGAATCGGCCCGCAGTATGGCCGTCGTGCTTGAAGGTGAGCAGTTCTCAGACGGTTTCGAACAGTTTGCGCACTCAGGGAGTGAGTGAGTGAGTGAGTTGGATTTAACGCCGCTTTTAACAGTATTCCAGTTATATCACGGCGTGTCAGCTTAATGTTGGAGGAAAGCCCGAAGCGATGCAGGTCTCAGACGTTTACCACTTCGGTGAAACCCACGAGCACAGGTATGGTGCTGACAAACCTAGAAACATAATCGGGGCGAACCGGGATTCGAACCCACAATCATAGGTTTCTGGCGTGCCCAAGGGACGCAACTCTGCACAGCGAATCGCGGCGCCTTACACGACTGGGCCACCCGTGGCCCCTTGCGCACTCAGTCTACCCCTAAACAGTTCATTTCTGGTTGATGTAGCCGTCAAAAATCGGTTACAGAGGTGACGTAAGACAATCTGACAATCCTCTGCAATCATTCTTACCTTTTTAGCTTGCTGACGGGGTTAACCTCTTTGTTCATGTGGACATTTGAGCAAAATAAGCCTCAGTACCCTACTATGGGGCCCGAGACGTGCCTTCTGTTGACGGGGGAGTATACAACATTGTGACAATGCATTCACCATCACTCAGGGTCTCCACTCACACAATTCAAACAAAACCATTTGATATATATATATATACACAGCCAACTGACAAAAGCTGACGTTTAATAACTATTTTTAACTCTAATCAGAACATTTGTTGCAACTTTCTACACCACATGGACTTTAGGTTTAACTTAGTTGACAAACATCAGATACTTTAGATACTTAAATACATTTTTCAACATCATTTTTAACAAGATACAAAATGACATTAATTTCTAAGAAACAACAAACTTAATGAACATGTAAAAGAACTAATAAACCTAAACATAATTTAGTGTTTAAGTATTTAACTGACCTGTTCATTAAGTATGTTGTTTGTTCAACAGCGTGTTATTGACAACTTGATTGCATCTATGGGTCGTCGGTGTCAAGCGGTGATTGATGCACGTGGTGGGCACAACCGATACTGACATTTTCTGTACCCCTTTGACATTAACTGTATCGTGTACGTGTCTGTCTAGGTGACACGATTAATGTTTTGAACATTGTGTACATACAATGTTCAAAACATTAATCGTGTCAAACAGTGTTTCAATTATGGTTTCTGTGTCCTATTTTGAAACAATCGCATTATATTACATTTTGAAAGTCAGTGTCAAGTTTCTTTTTTTGAAGAGTATATATTACAAAAGTTATATCTGGGATAATATCTTCTCAGTAAAGTACATGCTCGTACTTTATGGGGTTGAGTCCCGTCCGGGATTCGAACCCACACTGCCAGAGTAAGGGACCTAATCGCCAGCACACAAAGTCAGCGATCTAACTAACTCAGCCACCGAGGCTTCCTGC
The DNA here is from genome assembly GCF_023055435.1 of Haliotis rufescens. NCBI lineage: Eukaryota > Metazoa > Mollusca > Gastropoda > Lepetellida > Haliotidae > Haliotis > Haliotis rufescens. Next base: position 2,138,275 of record NW_025963979.1, read on the forward strand.
GGGTAAGTCGTACTAGCGGGCGATCTGTAGGAGAGGCGAAACTGTCGGTCCTCCAAGGTACGATCTGACGGACTGTCCATCAGCGTCTTGTCGATAATGGTGTTGTAAGGTGATCTGTCGATCCCTCGGTCGTCTATGATCCAACGAAGGATGACGGTCCTGTCGATGAAAATCCGTCGTCAGTTGGCTATCATTTCTTCGCCGACGATTGTAGTGTTTTCGGTCAGACGGGTTGTCGCCATTAGAAAGCCGGAGAGGTGTAGCTGTATCCTCAGAGCGCTGCAGAAACGATGACAATGCAACCCTCTGGTGACGGCTTGACTTCCCAAGCTGAGTAAAGGGCCGTAGTCCAACACGATGAACTGGCCATTTAAAAGCAGGACTGTAGAAGCCAGGGAGCGTGCACGTGCACAGGGGCGTGGTCCACACAGAGGCGGGAATGCAGCAGTCAAACGATACGGAAAGCGATCCTCCTCTACTGAAAGCGATGTAACCATCGCCAAATTGACTAAAATTTTTGTTAAGCAAGAAAACGAAGGTACAACCACAGGGGATAACAATCGTTTGGGTTTCAAAGCGGAGGAAAGACAACATGCACGAAAACCGTAAACAACGCCTTGAACCGACGAACAGTCGTCTTTATCGAACACTTAAGCTTAGTAAGTTGAGATCCAATTCTGGCAGGTTGTACACAGTAGACATCGTTAATAATACCCCTCTCTCTTCGTGGTAATGGTAAACTTAGTAGTGAGGTCGTGCATTTAAATTTTATGTATAAAAAAAAAAAAAAAAAAAAATTCTCTGTTCAAGAATAACGTACGAACACCATAGCGATAGAATTGAGAGGTTGCTGGATATGTCAGGTGATGAGGTCGCGTCACACGGGATTTTAGTGGTGCGTGAACCATGAACACAGTGGTGATTTGGTGATGTGTGGGATTTGTTTGGCTGAGTGGTGTTTTTGAAGTTGGAAACTGCTCTAAGGACGTTTCCACACTAAGATCGAAGAATTAGAGGAAATGCATAGTGTGAGATAGGATAAGTTTAAAAATTCATTATTTCTGGGCCTTGTATCTGAAAGGCATCTTTTAAAGATTTTGAAAATGTTTAATTTGAAAAATATAAAAAAATGGAAATTTTGATTTGAATGCTAAAACATATCCATGTTTCCGATTCCTAGACCTTGTGGTTATGTGGAAGAGTTAGAAACATTTTCACAATGATGTTTGGATTTCTTGATGCCAGACATTCTCCTACAATTTCATTTGATTCATTAAGCTGGTTATGGACAGACAAGTGACTTCAACTCACTTGGACAAAAGACATATCTTTGTAATGGTCACTGTACTTTATTGTTATTTAAACAATGCATACACCACAACAAACAACATAACAAAATAGTAATAATGATTCTCACACTAACATGTTTGCTACAAGTCAGTTGTTGGGAGGATCATTTGTTGACAGCTCTGCACAGTTGTTTTCAGAGGTTCCTCTTGATGGGTAGTTTCATGGAACACTAAATACTGACGTAATGCTTGTACATTCTACTGCACAAGGAGAGTGCTGTGAAAAATATTGCACCAGATGAAAGAATCGATACCCAATACTTGTTGGATTGGTAGGACGTTTACTGGGATTCTTGGTCACATGACTGCCATTTATCATCTTTTGGTAACTCATCTGACTGTTGTAGACATTGTTTTGTGTAAAGTTAAATTGACTTCTCAGAGTCCCTACTAATTCACATCTAATTGCAAAGTTTTCTATCACATCACTGAACACACTTCCCTGGTGAGATGAGTGAAGGCAGGGGCATCAGCTGGGAGCTACTCCCTGCTGTGCCTGGCAACAGCTTGTGTAGACACCCAGGTCCCTGCTAATTAAAGGTACAACATCTTCAAGGTAGGGCGTCAGAGATAAGAGAAGCAACTTTGCCAGCACTTGCTCCAAGGATGAACGTCTCATGGTCACCAGCAACTTCCTTCACCACCACTTTACCAGAACACACCTGGAGGAACAAGGCAAGCTTTATCAAGTGGACATTTTGGATTCATGTGCCTGGTAAAAGTGCTACACATGAGACTTTCACTAGAAACTTTGTATCAGATGAGCAAAAAATGGTCAACTTAGGATGCCATGCTCACAAGTTGTGCTACTTAAACAGTTGCAACATGACGTACTGCATATTTACTTGTCATTACATTGGTGTTAATGAAGTATTTTATATGTTTATGAGTTAATAAAGTATATTGAAGGTATGAGACTGGTTCCTCACCTGTTCTAAGCCATAGTCTTTCCCAAGCTTGGATGCCTCATTTGTAAGTTGTTGGGCCCGGACCAGCATTATGTCTCCCTTGAATGAGTTGCCTGGGTTGTAATCACTACACATAATCAACTTATTGAAAAAAGATTTTGCTGCCAGTTCCAAGTCAGTGCGGTTCTGGAACTGTCGAGTGGTCATGAGCTCATCCACAGCAACACTCACACGGCTGTCCAGGTCACGGGACAGCAGCAACTTCTCCGACAACTGAAAAATGGCCATACAACCATACAATTTGCTCAAAATTAGCATGTATGAGGGAGAAACAATGAAAGGTAACAACTAATAAACTGACTGAACTCACAACACGAGCCAGTGAGTTGGGTTTAACCAGTGAGTTGGGTTTAACGCTGCTTTAAACAGTATTCCAGTTATATCAAGGGACACAACTCTGGCGTTTTAGACGCCTGGCTCACCCATGCACCCTACAACTCAAGACTGGTCCTTGGATTGTGACCAGGACTGGGTACCATAAACAGTACCTTTGATGCAGGATACAACAGAAATCCCCATGACACAAAGTATTACAAACATGCCCGCTATTACCTTGTTTGTCCATAAGTATTAAGTTGCCATAGTAACTGTCACTTGACATTTTTTTTTTTTTTTTGGGTAGGTGGATACAGAGACGAACAAGTGAAGGTCCAACCCCTAGGACACCTGCCATCCATGCACAGGAATCAAACACTAGTTATTGTTAATAATTCTAAGAATTCACATTATTACAGATCATTGCCTTAAATCCTGTATCTTACTTGTCACACACTATAAAATCTATATATTTTCAACAGAATTCCTCTTCAATGTCAACTATCCATAATAAATAGTGCAGACAATTGTATTTTGCTGCCCAATGCTCCTGCTTCATATGTTCATTTTCCATGTATCCAGTTTATTTGTACAAAAGTACATTTAGTCACTCTTAAACTGTTACTTGTAAGTGTGTCCCAATGCCACAGGATCTTAACTTTAATGCCAAGAAAGCCTTGTAATCATTCTTCAGTGAACTCACCCTGTTATAGTCAATGGACATGAACTGCTGAACAAACGCACACATGGCCTCGGTCTCCTCCTGCCCACGATGGCCTGGTGTCAGCTTGGCACGGTGGGAATCTGTATGAGCATTGACATACAGATGGGAGCCATCCAACAGCACCAGGGACTGGACGATATCGGGCCTGTCACTGTTGTACTGCTGAAGCTGAAGTGCCATCTCCAAGGCGATGCATGCACCAAACGAGTAGCCAGCCAGGCAGTAGGGACCATCTGGTTGGACACGGTCCACATTCTGGAATTTACAACACACGCTCTTGTACAATGTGTAGTTAAATATCTACAGGGCATTTGAGATGTAGAAATGCCCTACAAACCACAGCTGAAATTATTTTTTCAGAACAATCTCACTAACTTTTAGGTAGAATCTTGCAAGGGCCTCCACCGAGGTCAGGGGGGCATCAGCAGTGCACTGGATTCCATAGACTGGGCGCTGTAATTGGCTGGCTACACTCTCCAGCGACAGAGTCACACCTGGTACAAGAACACCAGAACATCAGAATAGTACAAACATTTCCACCATCAACATCTATTCAAAATAACAAGATGTTAACATTGTCTCTGATAACCTCAAAAGTCAAAATTAACTAGAGAATTGTTCATGCCATTCCCATCACATACCTTTGGGAACAAAAACCAATGAACTTTTAATGATTGTGTACTTTATCTTTTGTGCTAATATTAAGTAAACTTTTCAAGCAACCAATTTAATAATCAGAACAAAATATGTGCCGAAGGTACCCATGGGGCAGGGGAGTTGAAATTCCAAACATCAAAATAATATATCCCATCTGTTTGAGCCAAGCATATTCTCACCTTCTATTGGGTGGACAATGAACAGGGGTGTCTTCTCATTGTGTACTCCACCAATGACTACTATGGTGTTGGTGGGCATGATCTGAGACATGTCATAGCGAACAGACAGGCCACTGTCATCTAGTGTGGAGCCAACATCCTTGTTGCTGCTGGTGTCCACTGTATCCCCCCCTCCTCCTCCACTGATGTCCTGCAGACGTGTGATGGTCAGCTGCCGGATCTCCCGCATCGACATGGAGAGGTCATGGTCACGCTCCAACGTCTGCTTCACCTCTACTCCCATTAGAGAATCCAGACCAAGGTCAGCCAGACTCATGTCAGGGTTGATGGTCGAGACATCCTTTACCCCTGGTCAAGAAATATGCCAGACCTATCAAAGACTAGTACTGCACAAAGTATGTGTATGGTATTTTTGGATCTACATGCTTCACATAATTATAGTTCAAGGCCACATCAATGATGGATTGTAATCTGACCTGCAAGCTACATCAATATTCATATTTGTTTCACATTCTACTAAAACATTTGGAACAAGAAAAAAAGTGAGCAGGACTCGCTAATACCCCCGACTAGGACGCCAACAAATTTCTAAGTTCAAAACATGAAAAAAGCGCAATATTTTCACAGAAAATCCACTTGTCGAAATCAAACGTTGCACTGCACCTCTCCTAATGGTATAGAAACTGTACCCAAAAATGGAAAAGAATCCATAAGTAGTTTGCACAGGTTGCACAAATGTTGGAAGTAAGAGATTTATTCTAAGTTCACAACATTTTTTCATAAAATACACTTGTCGAAATCAAACTTTGCACTACACCTCTTCTATTAGTATGAAAATCATTCCCTAAATTTGAAAAGAAGCCATGCAGTAGTTTTTAAGTTATAGGTCGCACAAATGTTTCAGAAAAAAAATAATTCTTAGTAAACAAAATGAAAAAAAAGCTCTACTTTTTCAGAAAATCCAAATACTGAAAACAAACTACGTACTGCACCTCTATTAGATACAAAAAGTGTCCAAGTTTGGAAAGACCCAAATAGGTAGGGGGGTATAATAACTGAAACACTGCTTGGAAAGATTTCTTATTTTGAATGTAAGCAAGTGTACATGAGCTGTTGCTGGGATAGTCTGACTACAATACCTAATATGTGAGCTACAGCTGCTACCAGGTCCTGTTTGCTAATGTCATTCTTGGTGCCAGTCTGTTTCTCTGCCATCACAAAACTGGACACAACTGGGTGGGGCTGGTTGAGGAATCGGTCGAGCACCTCCATGCAGGAGCGGATCCTCTGGGGTAAGGTGCCCCCAATGACAGCATCATTGCCAGCCATGGTCTCCAACACCACACCTACATCGCCAATAGCTCCCCACTGGATGGCAACACCTGAGAAAAATCATTGTGTTAAAAGTTTCAACATGCTTTTATCAAATAAGTCCTTCCTGTTACCTATTGAGAGAGACCTGTGCAAGGCATCTACTGCATATATTGTTAAGTACAGGTGTGAGAATGAGATGAATGCTACCTGGCAATCCTTCCTGTTGTCTCTGTTCCACAACACGTTCCATCACCGAGTTAGCAAAGCCATAGTTAGCTTGTCCTGCATTACCACGCCCACAACTGACCGAGGAGAAGACAACAAACATATCCAGACTGTGCCGACAGGTGGCAGTACGACTGGCGAGGTCAAGGTTGATTGTACCCTGTACTTTTGGATGACATACTGCCTGGAAGGTCTCCTCGGTCTGATTCTCCATCAAACTATCTTTCAACACCTGTCAGACAAAAGACAAATCCTTTTTTACAACAAAATAAAACTAATCAGAAAAATTAGCTTTATATTTTTTGTCTGTCCATTAGGCCTTTTTTAAAAATTACATGTGTAATTGGTTACGGATCTGCTGACAAAAATCAGGAAAGTAGAGACAAAAGTGAAATTATCAAGTGAGTTATTTTTATTACTGCCGAGTCTGAAAACCCCATTGAGCAGTATGTGACAAACTGTTTAAGTTATTCAGTTTGTATATTACCATTGCTAGATTAAACACCCCTCCAACAGGGCCCATTTTCTCTGCCTCCCGCATAAGCTTCTTGGCTTCTTCCTCCGTCTTGATATCCGTTGAAGAGATGCACACTCTCACTCCAGCATTACGCCATAGACGCACCCTCCGGGACTGGTACCCAGTCCGTACACCAGATCGAGATGTGAGGAGAAGTTTCCTTGCTCCACGTTCAACCAGCCACTGACCAAGTTCCAGACCAAACCCTCCCAGGCCACCAGTAATGATATAAGTTTTGTGGCCACTGCAATATGTTCGAGAGATCGCTTGCACTGTGAGAGGAGCTGCAGTGTCCTCTGACCGTATCTACAATACCAAACAATAGATTTGCAAGTGTCGATTCTAACAAAACAATAATGCTTGATGATATTAACACTTTTGGGAACATGTTCCTAAGCATGAAAGTTCTTGCAAAAAATATTCACTGAAAGTACAATATGGTCATTCCAACAAAAGGTGTTGACTCTGCATGCTGCATGTAAATACTCAGTCCACAAGGCTACCTGTAGATCTGACCACGCTAAAATGAATTTCAAACTGAAGCACAGGTACCTTGGCTCTTCATTGAAAACACAGGATGTTAATATTGCTTCTATCACAAAATTACACATGAGCTATTTGGTGCTGGAGATATTAAGTGAAGCAGCATAGGTTGATTCCAGTGTATTGAGTGGGAAACAGGATATTCGCCTTAAACAAGAACAACTCAAACATTGTTTTTGTACACACTTTTAATTGTACCTGTAGGCTGTATATCACTTATGTTATCACACTTCTCATTGTAATGCATCAGACATAGAAAAACACCAACATTCAAGCTCTGTCGTCCCTAAAACTTGAAATACACATCTTAGTCCATTCAAGTGTTTTCTGCATAGAGTTGTGAAACCTCTGACTAAGCAGAACCATATATTTTCCAAACTCATGGTATTTACCTTGATCAGAACTTTTCCCATGTGTTTTCCTTGGGCCATGTATCGGAATGCGTCTTCTACCTCGGCGTGAGAAAACACTGTTGTATCCAGTGGTTTTACTGCACCTGACCTGATGCCATTGCTCACCAACTGGTGTACATTTTCCCAGTCCTTGTTGCCTGGGTCAAACAGTGCATCCAGAAGAATACCATGAAAACTGATATTTTTCAAGAATATCGACATCCCTGGAAGCAAATAAAATGCAATGTGGTCATTGGACAGTTTCAATTTACTAAAGAAGGAAAAGAACTTTGTAATGTTTAATAATACTACGGCAATTAGTTACAAGGCTACCACAGAATCTAGCCGACTTACCCAGTGCAGTGTTGTTGGAAAGATCAAATTTGCCAATCTCCAGGAACCTTCCATGAGGAGCTAGCAGTCTCAAACTGGCCTGCAGTTTCTCCTCTGCCAGGGAGTTCAGTACAACATCCACACCTAAATCAGAGAAGTTCAAGAGTGAGACTGAAGTAACAGTACTGGCATAGCTTAATAGTCATTACTTTAATCATTAAGATGCAAATTTTTCACTAACAATCTTACCTCTTCCTTTTTGGGGTAGAATAGGTCTTCAGCAACCCATGCTTGCCCTAGAAGGCGACTATGCTTGTTGCAAGAGGCGACTAACGGGATCGGTGCTCATGATATCAATCACTGGACTGTCTGGTCCAGACTCGATTATTTACAGACCACCGTCATATAGCTGGAATATTGCTGAGTGCAGCGTTAAACAACAAACAAACAAACAAACAAACCTCTTCCTTTTGTTGCTCTTAAGATGTCAAATTCAAATGAATTGTCCCTAGAGTTGGCAAAGTTGAAATCTTTGAGGGCTGGAAACTTTTGTTTGAGATACTGCCTCTTCTCCATGGAACCTACTGTGGTGAAGACCTGACAGCCATGATGCAAGGCCACAGATATGGCTGCCTGACCCACTCCACCACTGCCGGAGTGGATGAGGACATGGTCCCCCTTCTTGATGTTGCCTCGCTCAACAAGTGCATAATATGCAGTAGCATACACAGTGGGCACACTGGCTGCCTCCTCCAGACTCCAGGACTTCGGGACCTCCCACAAGAAGCGCGGGTCAGCATCAGTAGTTGTTGCCAAACCCTACACAGAAAAGAAAAGTATATATTTGTTTAACATTAATGTTTAATTCTTGAATTTTTTTATTTTGGAAAGTTGTTAGAGAACTTGCCTTAGCAGTTAGGAGCCCCATGACCTTCTTGCCATCCTTTTGTTTGCCGGAGAACTCCATGCCAAGCATGCAGTCTTGAATGTCCATCCCCCCAGGGATAGCGTCGGGGGGCAGCTTACCAGTTGCAAGCATCACATCCCGGAAGTTTAGGGAAGAATAGTGCACGCTACAAAGTTCTCGCTCTGCACCGACTGTGGCATCAAGCTTCTGCAGGGGAGAGACTATCCACTTGAGACTTGAAAGATCCCCTCTGATAGTCACATCAACATAAGCATGCTCACTTTCACGTTGCAACCACTCAGCATCTGCAACAAGCGTAACTCTGTAGCATTCTACAATTGTATTCCGACAGATTTCGAATCTCAAACAATAGATTCTGCATAATACATATTGTACAGTTTCCTGTTTTGACTATTTACTGCAATGAATGAGATGCGTTACCTTTAGACAATGGAGTATGCCTGTAGGAGCCCCACTTGGATTGTTGCTCAACATTCATCACCAGATCTTGTCTCACCAACTTCTTAAAGCACTCACTACTAGGGGCAATCCTCTCACTTGAGAACATGCACCTAAAATAAAAATAATCATAACTAGTGTATCAAAATAAATGCATAATATTTTGAAACTTGACACTTTGACAATATTATTACCTTAACACCTTTTAAATTGGATTTTTCACAATATATCCTACCTGAGTCTTTCCCCTCCTGATTCTTTCTGTAGACAATTACACAGTCCCACTATGCCACTGTTCTTGTTGTTGGCCTGCAGCCAGACATTCTCCCCCTCCGGACGTAGATGACAGTCGGCCAAGGCCGACTTGACCATGTCCACCCAACTACAGTTGAGGTCATCCACACAGATGATAGTCTGGTTTTCCTCCCCAGTATTGTTGGCTCTGCGCACCAGGAACATGTTGTACAAAACACCATCTGACTTGTCACAGATCACCTGCAGTCCATGCTTCATGAACAGCTCTGTCCAGCTAGTGGAATCCAGATAGCATCCAAGTGTTCTCGAATCACAAGTCGTGACAAAGTCTAGTTTGAAATTTTTTATGGCCAGGTGAAGTGGAAAGTTTTGGGTAGCTTCTATTATCAGTGCAAACCCTTTTGCTCCACATGCATCAACAACATTTTTCAAAGCAGCACTGATGTTTTTCTCACAGTGGAGGATATTTCTCAAGATGATCAAATCAGGCTGACTGGCCCCTGCTGGCAAAGTATTCGCCAAATCCCACTGCAGTGTACTCATACCAAGTTTTTCCAGTTGTTCTTGATCATTTGGTTGGGGATTTGCTAGTGTGTAGTCTACTTGATTCATGGGATGAGCTGCCAGGAGTGGCAGGACACGGCTATACATGGCTCCACTTGGAGGACACATCTCCAACACATTCACTTTGCTCTTCAGGCAATTCTCTAGCACTATGTCCATACAGGATTTCAGCACTTTTCCGTCAAGCAGACAATTGAGTACAGAGTCATTTGATAGCTCTGGCTGGAATGCATTCACAATGTTACGAACATTTTCAGGGAAACTTTCTGATAAAGGAGTAGAGAAAATCTTGTACAAAGTTTGCATGAGACCACATGTTGACTGTCTAGAATAGTCCACCACTTTGTCAATACTAATGTGAGCTTGTGGCTCTTCCACTGACAAAAGACTGGAGTTGGGAATGTAAGCAGCTCCACTGGATTTCAGAAGTGCTGCAAGGGACTGCTGTGCATAGGTCAAACAGTCTTCAGAGTACTGCTTCAAATTGGAGTCAACATGTTGGAGGTTCTCATGGTATGGAATGAATGAGTAGAGCTCTAACGTAGGCGTCTGGTTCGATCGTCTTGGAGCAGAAGTAGAATGCAGTCCTCTTATTTCAACTCCTCCACACACACAAACATCAAGGCAGTGATCCATTACTACAGGAATAGTAGCTGCAAACAGGGAACAAACAATAACTAGGAGATGACAGACCTGGGACTGACCTGAAGGAATTCCTCCTACTAATTCAGTTTCCCAAACCTGCAGTACGTAGAAAACAATTTAGATGTAATGCTGTAAATCAAGAAATTAATGCATCTCCAAAAGAATGCAACCACTGGCCCCTAGCCAAAAATGAGACTCAATATGAATGCGACACCCCCACTCCTCTCAAGCATCAGTGGATTTATATCTAAAGACAATGTCATCTGGTGGGTTTACAGGAGAATCCTCACATTAATCCAACCTTACATTAATCCAATCACACATCAAATAGCACCGCTTATAGGCGCTCAGTAGAATACTTCTGCTAAAACACTAATGCACTGTGGCTCTTGTCGGCCTTTGACACCGTGTTGTGTGGGTGGCGTCTGTCTGGACTTGCAGGTGTGATCAGTGATGACATAACTTCACATAAGTGAGTAGAACGCTTGTCTTGACACCAGCAGTGACAATTCACAGGATGTAATTTGTGTTTGAATGACATTGTTCATATACTTGTTACAAGTGCTGCTCAATAAACAGTGATGTTGAATACATACTTGCTTGTTTTCAGCGTATTTCTGAGTTGGTATTTTTGCTATCCAAAATGTCTTATTGTTGATATAAATGCAATGTTTAATAATGCGGCATTTTTCGCATTTAATTCATGTTCTCATTAATTTCAAGATTTACAGTAAAGACATGAAGAGTGCCAGAATGGCAGTTTAAGTGAATGCAAATCTTAATTCCGAAAAACTAATTCATTATTTCAAATTAACATGTACATAAAAGCAACAAAATTCTTTCCATAATCATAAGAAATGTCTGCTAAAAGCAGAGTCCATTAAATGAATCAAACTAAGTAATGTTTATGAATCACAATCAAATAGTCATAATACCAGGTGTTTGTGAAAAGGTGAGCGCATCCTGCCCTACCAGTGGCAGCTGTAACACCTGTTACAAGTCAAGTCTTCACCTGAGCAAACACTTGAACCTCTGGTTCAAGTCAAAGTAGGGAACTGCAGTGGACATCCTTTTTGTCACTCATGTGTTACATTTGGAAATGTTTTCCACATGCCTGCCATAAAACCCTTTTGAAAGCTCTACTGAGACAATAAACGTAACCTTGAAAAACATTTGAGCAAGAGGTATATTGTTTGATTTTCTACATTACAGAGCTTTTGAGATACAAAGTGAAAGTTGATTATTGGAAAGTTTTCCCACTTGTCATAGTCTTGTGGATAGTTTCTTGTCAATGAATCTTTATGCACTGATGTAAGCATGCAAGATGGTGCTGGTTCATTGGTCTCATATTTTTAGCCTAGTGGGTAATGAGTGGGAGAGAATTCTCAGTAACTGACCCTCTTTGCCCTCTGCTGCTGGGATAACAAACTGGGCATGTATGGTGGGGTCTATGCGCACAGACTTGATTCTAGTTGGTAGTCGAAATCCTGAAGCCCGGCCCATCACCTGTGCTTGAAGCATTGTGTCCAAGAAAGACACCCAGTTGCCTTTCCACACCAGTTCCCCTGAGTCAGCTGCAAATAGTGGACATTTCCATTCAAGACACACAATCTGTTGACAAAATCATAAAATTGTGATAAATACAATGTGATTAATTACTGAAGGAAACTTTTCATGTTGCCATTAGATTTTATTTGTTATGAATATGAGAATGCCACAGAGGCCTGTGGGGTTTCACATCATCAGCACAGTCATCAAAATGGCAAAGTGGAGAGAGATTTGGGCCATGTAGCCATCTTGTTGTGGATGACAAGAATCAATGCTAAGGAGATAAATCTTCCAGATTCTTAACATAATTTAGAAATGAAAGTGATACAAGTCATAAATCAATAATATAATATAGGTTATATCCTTCATATCCTGGCAAACATGACTCTTTGGTGTTAAGGCAACGCTCATGAGAGAACACCTAAGCTCTTTGGCTGCAATGAATGTCATGTGTCGGGAGACTCGCATACTAGGCTCTATAGTGTCTTTGAAGTAATAATTACACTCTTCAGCTCATTTTTCATAGCTTCAAATTTTTCCCAGTGGTCATCCAAGTGTCGCACATATTCTGGAAACATTTTTTTCACCGGATATCCATTCAAGGTGCCTTATGTTACCATATCCCTCTAATGTTATCCTGAAATCCACACAGGATATCAGTGTGAAAGTCTGACCTGTGGAACATTTATGATTTCACATTGCGCTATGCACATTGAGAAATGAATAGAATATTTGAAGAACAAATTTGATCCTGTGAGAAAAAAGTATCACAGCAAAAGTATCAAAGCCCAATGAACTACCTTTGTTGGTCATCTTGTATATGCCCTGGAACTCAGGACCATAATCGTAGCCTCGAAGTCTGAGATCTTTGTACACATCGGAGAGTGTGAGTGGAATGTTCTCTTCAGCTGGGGCCTGTGTGGGTGGAGTTGTGTCCTGCTTCAGATGGGACCTGAAGGACGAGTCCTCCTCATCTATCAGCTCATGAATATGTCCACTGACGGTCAGGTTACCACCCTCGCTGATCTCAAACTCTCCTGTCACCGGCATTACACAAACCTCCAGCTTAACACTACCTGTGTTGGGACAAGAAGTAGTAGTCAATAATAATATGTATACAGCCACTTGAAGGATTGGGAGGAAGATGGTGGATGGATGATTCAGGAGGTTGCTGGGTGGTGATTGGAAGGACAACGCAGGGTGCTGGTTGGAAGGACAATGCAGGGTGCTGGTTGGAAGGACAATGCTTGGTGCTGGTTGGAAGGACAATGCAGGGTGGTGATTGGAAGGACAACGCAGGGAGGTGATTGGCAGGATCGGAAGGTGGAAGGAATTATCAGAAGGACGCCGGGTGGTGATTGGCAGGACAACGCCGGGTGGTGATTGGAAGGACAATGCTGGGTGGTGGTTGGAAGGACAACGCCGGGTAGTGATTGGCAGGTGGTGGTTGGAAGGAGGAGACTGGGTGCAGGTTGGAAGGAGGAGACTGGGTGCAGGTTGGGAGGAGGAGACTGGGTGCAGGTTGGGAGGAGACTGGGTGCAGGTTGGAAGGAGGAGACTGGGTGCAGGTTGGAAGGAGGAGACTGGGTGCAGGTTGGAAGGAGGAGACTGGGTGGTGGTTGGAAGGAGGAGACTGGGTGGTGGTTGGAAGGAGGAGACTGGGTGCTGGTTGGAAGGACAATGCAGGGTGCTGGTTTTGAGAATGGCAATATATCAGATGCCTTTTGAGATGGTAAAGTTTTGTTTTGCTCATCATTCCAAGCTGAAAGTCCTTCACAGTATCATTAAGACTGTTGAGCTTACCAATGCATATCACGAACAACACACCATACAACTGGGCTGGGCTGGTTGCCAGCAGAATGCTCATTTGAGGTATCTCAATCATCTGCACATTCAAAGCAAAAGTTAATTTTGAAATTATCATTAATTACTTATATTCATCAATTCAAGTTTTTATTTTGATGACATTTCCCAAACATCAACCCGCATGATAAAAAATAATTCTGAAATTCAAAACAACTATTTGCAATTAGTGAGAAAAAAAAGCTAAATCCAGACAAGCAGATGATGACAAGTTGAAAACATCTGGAAGTGTTATTTATTGAAAGAATCACAAACAAATTACCAATAATGAAATAATTCAGTAGTCGTCAGATAATACGTACCTGTTTTGGGTAGGATAGTGGCATGATGAATGTTGACATTCTCAAACATGACAGGCAGATGTTCATAGAACTGCCCCCTGAGTTTGGCCAGAGTCCGCCATGCAAGGACAAGGTAGCCAGTACCAGGGAACAGTACTCTGCCATCGATAGCGTGGTCCACCAGGTAATGGTCTGGAGATTCCGGGGAGACATCAATTTCATAAACACACACAGTGTTTCTTCCCGATCCTCCGCCAATGAAATCATCTGCTTTGGGAACATCCCATGACTGACTGTGGTCCCACTGTACAAGAGGCGACAACATGGGAGTCCCAGCAGGCACTGGGTACCTCACAGGGGCAAACAAAGCCAGCGGATCAACTTTCATTCCTGCTGCATAACACCTGCGAAATAAATACATTTGGTTTATATGAAGAGGTCCAGGTCAATATTGGCTGAAATTGCAATACTGCAAATTTTCATAGTCATTTCTATTTCTGCAAAGTAACTAGTTTAGGAACACTGACTTGGAAGATGATTTGACCTGCGAATAACAGCAGTGTGTAGATCTAGAAGTAGACTCCATCATGTGAGGAGTGAGCGCAAATGTAGTCTTGTAAATGGCATCACAAAATGTACTTACTTTCCTATACTTGAGTGGAAGTAGTTGACATTATCTGGATGATTTCTCTTCATGAGACCAACAAATGTACAGGTGGGAGCAAGTGATCTCTTGAGTATTGCCTGCAGCAGACAGTGTGGGGCAATCTCTATGACCACAGCATTGTTGGGAACATGTTGCAGAGCCTCCTGAAACAGCACAGGGCTCACCAGGTTGTTGACATGATACTCTGCTGAGGAGAACCTTGCCATATCTGTCTGCCACTCCTCCTCTGGCACAGAGCTGCTCACCCAGCGTTCAGACCGACGCTTGGGCTTTATCACCTGAAATAGTAGGTTCTTGAAGGTTACACACCTTTAATATGTAGAAATGATGTCCTCGCTTCACAACTTTAAACAGGACAACACCAGTGCACTATTAGCTCTGATATTTGACCCAGTGCATACACTTACCTTGTCTAGAACAGCCCTCAGAGTTGGGGCAATCTCTGCCATATATTGGGAATGGAACGCGACGCCTGCACTCTGCACTTCCTTTGCAAATATCCCCTTTTCTTTCAGTTGTAGCACAAACTGAGAAACAGATTGTGCAGGGCCCGAGATGGTGACTGTATCCTCTGAGTTGTGACAAGCTGGCACAACACCTGCTGGGCATTGCTCCTTGGCCTCAGCCCAGGTCAAACCTTGAAAACACAGCACATTTGTCAATGCAAGTCTTACATGCCTGACTGCTAGTTGACAATATTAGTAAAGTCCATCTGCTAAAGAGACAACACTGCTGGATAATTTCTAGGGTTGGGAATTGGACCAAAAAGTGTATTGCGATATATTGCAATATTTCAAAAAGAGATGGAGAAATGGTAAAGCAGCACCATGGTGCCCATAGAGGACAAATGGCTATCTGTAAGTTAGACGAGGGAGTTGTCGATATAATCTTGTGTAACTCAGTTGGAGCCACTTAAGTTTAGTATCTTGAGTGGTTATGAATAGCTACAATAAATTCTTTTCCTACATTAAAAAAAAGGTTGGGTAAGTTCATCCCATTTGCATTTGGCATTAACAGTAGTTTCTGACGATCGTAAAATGTTATGACACTTAGCATGGTTCTGCTTTAAACAACATTTAGTGGTGTTTAATAAAAAATGAGACGAATCACCTCAAACTTTAAAACAGAATAGGTGTATCTCCTAATTGATCTTGTGTGGTTATTTACTGATTTCCCAACAGTCGTGTATGGACCGATTTCTGGGTAAACCTGTTTCAATTTGGAAAGCACCTCAATGTGAATATGGTATTACGAAGACTGACCAACTGCAGCCATGCCGCCAGGTGGAAGTGTTGCCTCCTGGATACAACGGCCTCTCCAGTAGGCTGCAAGCAACGTTTCCTCTGCAGTGAGAGATCCATCAGCATAGGCACAGCCAAGCTCCCCAACAGAGTGGCCGACTAATCCATCTGGAACCACCCCCATCTGCTCCAGCATGTCCACCAGGGCCAACTGGAGAATACACAGTGGAGTATTTATTACAGCAATATCCCAGAGGAACCTGTACATTAGTTAATAAGACCGAAAATTATTGTGTCCCTCCTTGATGTCAAGTTTTGAATAAACAAAAATAGGTGTAGAAACTTGTCACACTGACACAAGAGCTGTAGATAAGCTAGGTATTTGTGTAAAATACAGACAAATAAAATCAAGCATATCAAATACGCAACAAACACTATAAATATGCCACTGAAATAAAACTAACATGTATACCGTTAACTTTTAGATAAACTGATTGTTTAACGGCCGATTGCTAAATTCACTTAACAGTTAAATTCAGAAAAGCTTGTATGACAAACAAACTCAAACACCGATTTGGAATGAAAAGCACATCATGCTTAGCCAATGTATCTTAAACAGTGGCTGATTGGCGACACCCTACTACAATTGGCGACACCCTACTACTATTGGCGACACCCTACTACTATTGGCGACACCCTACTACTACTGGCGACACCCTACTACTATTGGCGACACCCTACTACTATTGGCGACACCCTACTACAATTGGCGACACCCTACTACAATTGGCGACACCTTACTACAATTGGCGACACCCTACTACTATTGGCGACACCCAACTACAATTGGTGACACCCTACTACTATTGGCGATACCCAACCAAAATCAAACCCCTCGGTATTATACCCAAATAACCAAAAGCATATCTAACAAATCATGACATTAGCATGTGCAAACATCTTATCAAATTACAATCCCAAGGTAGTGTAAAAGTTTCAATGATCATTCTAGCCTTGATAGCATGGACACATGATGTTGAAGGGTCCTACCTGTATAGCTGCAATACCACAGAAGGTATAAACAGTGTTGTCAAACGTGGCCTTGTCCCCTTCTGTGAGCACCAGGTACAGCTCAATGCCATGTCTCTGCAGTATGGAATCCGACTTCAGAATTGACTGCTTGAACACCTCTAGCTCCATCATGCTCCGGCCCATTCCAAACCATTGCGTGCCCATTCCAGCAAACACATACCACACTGGCCGACTGTCACTCGAGCATTTCTGGACAAATGTTCAACATGTTAGACATAAAAGCATACAAGTGTACATCCTTCACAGATCACAGAGTCTAGTAGCAGATGGTTGCATGAACATGATATACTGCATCAAACAAATTACAATCATTTATGGACAGTTAAGAAACATTGATTTCTGCCCATCAGCAATCTTGCAGTTGTGCAGGAGGAAACCTTCATGTAGAAACTAGTGGAATGTTATAGAAAGCTCTATTCTAGGAAACAAGTGGATACATGATTTGGGCAGTCACCTGTATTTCTCGAACCTCCTCCTGAGAATTGAGTATTGTGTATCCCCTGTATGGAAATGCTGTAGTTGGTGAGCAAGCACTCTCATTCAGCAGGGCATGGAGTTCCACACTGTCACTGTTTTGGTGCATCTGTGTCAGCACGTGGTCCACACATTCTTCTGTGCGGCCTGCATACACACACAGGCGGCGACAGGAAGTGGCTGGATGCTGCTCACTCTTTTCATTGTCGTTGGACTTCAAAATCAAATGCACATTAGCACCACCAAAACCAAAGGAGTTAAGGCCAACGTAACCACCTGGCCACCGAGTGCCTTCAGTAACAACCTTCAGTCTGCCATCCACCAAACCAGGGATGTCTGGGTTGGGCTCCTCATAGTGTAGATTGGCAGGTACTATCTTCTCCTCCATTGCAATAACCACCTTGGCTAAAGCTGCTAGACCTGCAACACGAAACTTGGACTGAATCCTCAATGAATCTCTCAAAGTGTGTCACTAACTTGTAAGGCCCGATCGCATCTTCTCTTACTCTACCAAACCACCCATGTTCACTTTGTGAATTGATTTCACAGTGACTAGAAGTAAGGAATGTCAAATGGGTCTTTGAATTTCTGACCAAACTCACTTTTCTTTAGCAGAGAAGGTGGAGTTCAGGAATATATTTAAAACAAAAGCAAAACATGAGTCACAAGACACTGTAGCTCACTTGAATCGTTTTGAATATTTGCAACAATAAAGGTCATGAAAGAAGGAGCAACAACAATACCATTACAAAATATTGTTCCTCGGAAATAACCGTACAGTAAAGTATGGTTATAACGAACTCGAAGGGACAACTAATTTTAGTTCGTTATAAGCATATATACAGCATAACTACAGCAAATAGTCTTGACCAAAAAAGTAAGTTTGTTATATCCGTCAGTTCGTTATAAGCGTGTTCGTTATAACAGTAGTTTACTGTATGTAACTACAATGGTACACTGCTGAAATATTTCTTTCTTTTGGACTTCATTAATCTGTTGGTTCAAGAAAGGATTTATAGGGGTATGTGAAGATCAGAGGGCAGAGAATGGTAATATCAAAATATTTCAAAAGGGGGATGGAGGAAGCTTAAGATCGGAGTTCAGACAGTTATTGTAGCTTGACCACAAACTAAAAATTCAGGACAAATCTGTTTTCATGAAACTAATAAAACTTAAGGATAAAAAAAATAAAACAAGAGGCCCCCATTGGGCCTGTATTGCTCACCTGGATATTTACGCAATCATGACAAAATATACATTTGCATTGTACATGTATATAATGCTGCAAATATTTCCTAATTTTGACTGTCAGCATTTAAAAGGGGTGGATGAACGTGTACTTCTCTAGATACAAATGTAGCAAAATGATCTGAACTCTCTCCATGTTATGATCCAGGATCTAAGTTTCCAGAGGCAAGGCTGGACCCCAGCGCGAATCCTTTGGCATAAATGTATTATTCTCTTCATAACAAACAAATGTAAACACTGTATCTGTTTATTATAGGATGGGGATAATATGGGTTTGCATATTATGGTCATAGTCCTAACTCCTTTGGGAGTGCTGGACAGATGAACAGAATTGGATCATAGAGTCAAACTCTCATGGCTGATTTTGGCATGGTTATACATTTTGTCAAATAACCAATATGAGATAGCCAATTTCAGTGAACCAATTCCAACTCTGTTGAGATTTGATAGTGACTGAATGTTGCTAACCTGATGCTGGCTCAGGGTGACCCATGTTGGACTTGGTGGATCCAATAAGTAGTGGCTCATTGCGGTCTTTACAGAAGACATCCACTATGCTGTTGACTTCCTGTGGGTCTCCCACTTTGGTGCCTGTGCCATGAGCCTCCACATAGGCCACCTGACTGGGGTCTACTCCCGCCTCGTGGTACGTCTCTTCAAGCAGCTGCTTCTGTACTGCACCAGATGGGAAGGTGATGCCTGCATAGCAACAACAGCAACTGGCATCACAGAGCAACTTTCTTTCTGCCTTGAGTAATAACTTGAGGCTTAAGGTAAATGAGTACTTTTTTAATAATACTCTATGCAAAAAAAAACAAATTTCCAGGTTGCACAGTCTCACCTTGTTCTTTGTTGCCATCTGCATTATTCTTGGAATGTACAATTGTAGTGTAGACTCTGTGAGCAGCAGATACCTTCTGAATGTGGATAGCTACAATCCCTTCACTGCGACAATAACCGTCACCTGCAATATTGTCCATTAAGTTCTTAATGAAACTGTTACTGATAATGAACTTAATTGAAACAAGTCTTCAATGTCGGGACCAACAACAGGACATTTGAAATTTGTAGTAGTGGTCTAGTATTCATTGACATGTTATATCATGTTTGGTGAATGATGCTATTAACATCCAGAAGGGTATGATGAAGGATTATTGGTATTCTGGCAGAGGGTATTTAGTATTAATTCCCAATTTAATTACATCTGTAACATGGAAACATGTCGACCCAACACTGGAGAACTAATTTTTTACAGTAATCAGCTTGACTGTGCGGACTGGCGACTTGAGTAGATAAGATGAGGGGATGACTCTACTCACCATTGGCATCAAAAGATTTACAACACCCATCGGCTGATAGCATGCCCAGCTTTAAGAACTGGAGAGCCGTGTTGGGCTTGATGCAAATATTGGATCCCCCGACGATAGCAGCATCACAGATACCAGCACGAATACTGGCCAGCGCCTGGTCCATAGCCAGGGAACTAGAGGAACATGCCGTGTCTATGGCATAGCTGGGACCTTCAACCAAAAACAACTGCTGCTAGTAAATGAGTAGACACAAAATGCAAACATTGTATTCATTTTGTTGAACATCCTTTGTCCCTTTCAATATGCAGGCCACAACAGGTCTTTCACTGGCAATAACATAATGGAAACAGTCATAAGCATACACACTGAGAAACCTCCAGAGAATTGTAGCAGCAATACCATAGATCTGCCAAAACTACAAGATGAAAATGGTTCTTGTTGATAACGGATATGCCAAATTGTTTCAACTTAGCAGCACACATGTTAGGGCTTGTCACAAGAATGCTGTTGTCTTGTTAGTAAATAATGTAAATAATTTATTTTTCAAGTGTTATTGTTTGAAACTTTGGTATTTAAACCCAATTCCTCGTGGAGCCAGAAATATGTGTTACCAGTACCTTTTGCCCATTGTTTACAATTGTAATTAATAGGGCTGGGACTGGTTACTCGGGTCGGGTGGGTACTGACTAGGACCTGCGTATCCACAGGACTACCCGGACCCATGGTTACTCACAGGATATATTGTTTAATAGCAAAAAATTATCTAGAACTATGGTTACACTGTAAGTGACTAATGTTCGCATTTCTTTCTGACTATGCACCCATTCCTTCTGACTTTATATGTTTGAATAAACATAAAACTTCAGTGTTGCATGACCAGATCATTTTATACGAGTATCTAAATACATTTTACCAGGGCTACGGTCAAACCATTCCCAATCGTTTGGACCTTTCTCTCGAGACCTATAGCGGGTACTTGTGTAGGGTCGGGTAATAGGGTGAGTGGGTACCTGGGTTGTAAATTTGGACTCGTCCCAGCCCTGGTTATTAGCTTCAATTTTCCTGACTTGCTCCAAAGGAATAGAATTTCTTTGGTTGCAAACTTATTCAAAAACCTCCTAGTAAAACGCTCAGTCAATAAATACTGAGCCTAGAATCCTTTTGCAAAGAGAACCAGACAGCCAATCCCATGCACATGCAGACAAGAGCGTATCTGCGTAGCCTCCTGAGGGCAAGTTTATTACTTTTGTATCATTTTTAATGCAACACTGTTGATTGTTTGATAGTTCTTATTAAAAATTCATAAAAATCATTTGTAAATAATGCAAAGGATACTTTCAGTCATGTTCACCCATGTTTTTCAGGGAAGTAACTGATAAACAGTCAATATTCTGATAGGTACTTGCTTGACATCCATGGGATAAACTATAGTACACAGATCCTCGTCATGTATTGATTCAAACTTCACACAAACACGCTCATGCAACAAATGATTTGAGCATAGTATTTAAAATAGTTTCCACATAAATACTTAGGACAAAAAGCTTAAACTATAATCTTATAATAAACAAAATGTCTTTCATGAGGAGAAACAAACAACAAAATTCAGCTCCATAAATCTGACAACTTCAGGAGATAGTAATTAGGTTTACAGAGCCAAATATGCATTATAAAATTTAACCGCATTGTTAAAACAAGATCAAAATTTAAAATATTGCAAAAAAATAAACGTTGGTTAAATACCACAGCTAAACAAAATACACATTTCATTACATTTTGTACCAAAAAGGCTGAGTAATGGAGACAACTAGGTCAGGCACTTTGGCAGACATACTGAAAATCAGATTCAACCCAAAAGAATTCAGAAGTCATCTTTGGTGGAGACATGCCAAGTTTAAGTTTCATCAGGTTAATAGGTCATGTTTATGATTATTGTCAACACATTACAGACAAGCAGTGTATGACATAAGTTCAGGTTTACATTCGTTTCAGTCAGGTGGGCTAAAAATGACTAGGTTATAAAATTAAAACTTTAAAAATGCAAACTTTTGGGGCACTTACCTTTGAAATCAAAGAAGAACGACAGTCTGTTTGCAAACATGGCCCTGCAGCATCCTGTCATGCCGTACCCCACCAGTGTCTCAGGGTCAGCGGAGAGTGCTTCCCCCGCCTCAGATGCACTCACACCAATAAACACACCTGTCTTTGAACCCCGCAAACTCTGGGGGCTGTACCCTGGGAAAACACAGCAATGAAAACATTCTTATATGACGAGGGACAATGTAGAAGACAAAGCATGGTGTAATTATTCTAACACTGACGACATGCAGAAGAGTACAATCTCCCCCATGAACCTTTTGAGAAGTAAACTAATTTTAATCTATTTTAAACTTTCGATGAACAGGCCATCACCATAATTTGATCTGGACAGGTTAAAAAAAAAGGAAATAATAAAAAGTTAAATCTTTTCTTTATCTCTTGTCGGACACAAAGTCTAAGAACATACTGGATTCTTCACCTTCACTTTCAGCTCGTTTGCCAGTCTTACCTGAATCTATAATTGCCTCATATGCAACTTCCAACAGAAGTCTCAGCTGAGGGTCCATGGCATCTGCTTGTTTGGGGTGGACTCCAAAGAAGGAGGCATCGAACTTGCTTAGATCCTTTAATTTTCCATTTCTTTGAGGTAGTCCAAGGAAACCTAAATTGTCATATTGAACCTTGTATTTACATTTTCATCCCACACAGCCATGTCCAATTCACCCACACATCATTTCAGTGTAGCAAAATGCCCTCCAACAAGACCACAGGGACAAGTTATTGGCAGACCTTTTCCATACCTTGGATTTTGGTCTGTAAAACTTGGTCTATATGCCGTAATATACATTATGGTAAAATTACTTTTGAAATTGAAACATACTACTCAGCACTAAACAATATCTTATCCTAATAGATGTGAAAATGAATTCATGATAGTGTTATCCCCCTTGAATTACCTGGCTGCCATCTCCTATCATCGTCTGTGATCATGTCTTCTTTAAGCATCAGATGCTGGCGGAACTCGGTCATATTGTCGGATTCAGGTAGTCGACAGGAAATGCCTGTGATGACCACATCCTCTGTGCAGGACACCACTCCTGGAGAGGACTTATCTGCAGTGTTGGCCAGCTTGCAGGTCGCTGTTGCTCCCTGGAAGGGAGCTTCTTCAATCACGTGGGCAGGCATTACTAGCACCTGTCACAGGGAAATCTAACATTAGTTCCCATGTCAACCTCCAGCAACAAGCACACTCAGTAGCGGTGTTACACAAAGCAGAAGGCGGCTTAGATAGTGTGTAGATGGGGCATCTTGTTAAAACTCATGGAATAATTTATTAGTATTTATTTCTACATTTGAAACATTTTTCCTACTGCTGAGCGCGGATTTATGATGACCTTGTTCTTTGTCTTGTTCTTAGGAACATGGAGTACACCCTTACCCTTACGCCAGGAACTTGTGGAGAATATATCATATATATATATATATATATATATATATATATATATATATATATATATATATATATATATAAATATATATATAAAAATATATATATATAAAAGGAATCTTTTAAAAACAGATGTGGATATTCCAAAGAGGCAACAATTCTATTTCTTGCCTAACACAGTAACAGTCTCACAAAGTAGTGCTCATGGGTTGGTGTAAAACAAAGAAAGATTCCGCAGTGTTTGTGTGAAATGGTACACATTTTGTATTTACCATCTAAACCATGAAATGTTTTTATTTCAGCTTCTCAACATATCCTCACAAATATGTTGTAGAAACAAAAGATCACTTGGTTTTCCACATCTTTGACCTAAGGCCTCTTTCTCAACCTGTCCATGACCTTGTCCAAGCTGGGCCTTTATCCTACTTGACACAAATACAAAAGCTTAAGAGCAGAATATCTGAGAGCGGGAACATATCACTAAAGCCAAAAAGACTGAGTTTAAGTACTTTTTTTCAAAATGAATTTTAAAACCTAGCTTCTATTAGTATTACAGGGTTTATGGCACAGTACTTCAGTATCAATTTCAGTATCACTTCACAAGTGCCTTCTTTGTTATTTATGGGTATCACAATACAATTATCATGTAGATGAGACCAGTCTTCTTTATTTGGAATACCAGGACATGCTCAGGAGGACCCCTCAACCCCACACTTCCTAGGTCCCCCCGCCTGAACCCCACACTTCCCAAGGTCCCCGCCTGAACCCCACACTTCCCACTGTCCCCGCCTGAACCCCACACTTCCCAAGGTCCCCGCCTGAACCCCACACTTCGCACTGTCCCCGCCTCAACCCCACACTTCCCAAGGTCCCCGCCTCAACCCCACTATTCCAAAGGTCCCTGCCTGAACCCAACACTTCCCACTGTCCCCGCCTGAACCCCACACTTACCCAAGGTCCCCGCCAGAACCCAACACATACCCAAGGTCCCCGCCAGAACCCCACACTTCCCCAAGGTCCCCACTGAAAGTTATCCATACACCAGGACCCCCTCAACCCTGTCCAGACACCAGGACCCCCTCAACCCTGTCCAGACACCAGGACCCCCTCAACCCTGTCCAGACACCAGGACCCCCTCAACCCTGTCCAGACACCAGGACCCCCTCAACCCTGTCCAGACACCAGGACATCCTCAACCCTGTCCATACACACATAGAACTTCCAAATTGATTAACTGTACCAGTTACAGCCATCATCTAAAAGCATTTGTCACGTGATCATGTGCATTGTTTCAGTTATACAAATTACACATTTTTGTAGTTTAATGTGTGGTACCATACTCAGTTATTTTATTCATTAAAATGAATAATAAATGCTTTGTCAGTTTGCTAAAGGACATAAACCAATATTCCCCAAATTTGATCTACATATGCTTATCCCCAACACGAGGTACTAGGCATTTCGCAATATATTCAGGTTATGCTTTTTTTTTAAAATAACTAAATTAGGTTTTTAAGAAATGTATTTTGGGAAGAAATGACAGACAGATAGTAACCAATAACAGAACTAAATGAACTCGAGTTTGATTTTTGTTTACGCAAGGATAAGTCATATAAGATCACCCATGTCTTTTCTGAAGTTGTATTTGAGCAAGGAGCTTTTCATTTAATATTTCTAAACAAGAGTCTGTTTTCTTCATTTTGCATAAATATTTCTCTCTTATGAAAATGACCAAAAGTCAAACCCAGACACAATCACTTGGGGGCAATAGCCAGTATATATTTGTATGTTATACTTGAAATACTTGCCTGGTGGAATATTAATGATGAATGTGTTCATATGTACATATCTACACAACGCAGGATTAAATTTTACCTTTTGAATAAAAAGGTGATATCAAAAAGGACTTTTCTCCAGAATCAGCACAATTATGGATACTTGCAATCCATCATTGCATCATTATAATGAATAATGTAACCAATTAATCACTGATAAGAATAAATCAACAGAACATCATTGGATAGAAAACAATGCTACACACTTTCAAAACACCAAGGTGGGTTAGGACAACGCTTCAGACTGTCCAAACACCAAGTCGGGTTACGACAATAGTTTGAGTCCCACTGACAACTATGCCAGTGACCAAGTCTATCAATATTGCAGCAATCTTTTGTCTACGCAGCACAATCAGAAACTGATGGTATACAGAAACCATGGACGAACAACTTGAAAATAATATTCATGTACTAGTCATAAAATAATCAAGAATGAAATTGTCATGGCCATTTTCAATTCAACAGCAGGAGACAATACACAACATACCTTAGTGTTACAGGCAAGAATATTTCCTCAGAAAGTGAGTCCTTACAAAACTCAGAAATGTCCTGGTGAAGAGCCACCAACTAGAATGTCTAACTTCTGCAGCACATGGCTTGTAAAGCCTTCATGAACCAATCAGTGCCCAGGTCACATGTCACCTTCTGACTTCATCTGATTGCTCATTGGCTTATCAGAACATGCAACAGGTGATACACCTGTCACCCCTTGGTCATCATGGTCTCTCCCACTGACCATGCATCAGGCATCAGGCCAACACACTGCTGGAAAGTTCTTCATAGACACAACACAGGAAAATGAGTTTGACAACATTACATTTTAACATCAACACACATTTCCCAAGCATTATACACCATCTAGTTTGCCACATACTTACAAGAGCAAAACTGTTTCCTTTTTTCAAAGAAGTGTTTTAATTAGTTTGGAATTAAAAAATATATATTTTCGGAAATGCATAATTTAAAAATGAAAACCCCCCACCTGAATAGCAAAAGTCACCAGCACACCTGTTGCCTGATGCAAGATCTTGTCTGGAAACAAACCCAACCGTCTTTTGAAAACAAGTCCAACTATTCCCGGGAGAAGCAAAATATAAAAGTTTAAAATATCCCAATTAAACTAAAGGCACTGGTTCATCACTTTCCCGATGCATTTACAAAGTTTCCTATGGAAATATTGAACTTTTTTAGAGCTTGCTACAGAACCTTAATCCAACATCTTGCCATGGAAATGCAAAAGCAGCAAATTTGTTTTTCAAAGGACAAGGTAGGATAAGGGTCCTTTATGGCCAACAGGATCTGCCTAATTTAGGACTTGAGCATACCTTTTAGACATTGTTATGTAAGATAAATTAATGAGAACTAAACTTTGATCATTTCAACAACTCTAACACTGTTATGAAGCAAATGATTGTTCACTCATTTTAGCCACGTACATTTGTGTAGTTGACCAGTCAGAAGTCCAAAACTTGGGATGAAGAAAAAAGGCTTCATGTCTGCCATTTTTCATGCCAATATTTCAAAGTTTAACTTTAAAATAACTCTAAAGTTTGACTTTCCCAGTTGATAAAAAAAGGATATTGGCGCACCTCAACTTTTCCTTTTAACGCCCAATCCTCAAAGAATTGGACACTGTCAGCTGTAAGCAGTCACAGTCGCATATCAACTGAAAGTCCTATTTTGTGCTTTACAACTTTCCCTCAGTTGTTGTCAATACTTTATGTACACAATGTCAGAGGCATGTTTGTTTGCATGGTATGTAAATTTCTGACAAACATATTTTATTTAACAGATATTTCCAGGTGAAACATATTTAAAAGGTTGTCACTGACAAGTATATTCCATCAACATATTTCTGTCATGCGTAACAGCTGCAATGCCAACTCGATGTATCGTTAATATAACTGTAATGTTTCAACAATTCATAAACACATAGCTACACACATCATGTAATGTTTATTGTAATGGAATGACCTAAATTTGCCTTCTATTACAAACAGATAGAACTTGCACTGTTTACAATATTGTCTTTTTATTGAGATGGATACGAGCCAGCTATAAATCAAATATAATTAATTATTTGAAACATGATATTGCTTGTCATTACATTACAATATATCTTCTGTTGTATATTATATATATATATATATACCGTATTCGACGTAATAAGCGCCCCGCTCTAATAAGCGCCCACGGCGATATTTGCTGATATATTGGCTGTTGAACAATCCCAATTACCATCCCTTCCGATTGATCAATGTACACAAGACTTATTTATTCGCGTATAATATGCACTCATGTGTTATATGCACCCTTAATTATGGGCAACTAAATTCTGGAAAAATATATCTGTCGTATATAAATATTTAAGGCTGTCAGCAATTTTGAGAGCGCCCTGGGCGCTTATTACGTCCAATACGGTATATATATATGAGCGTTGTATATTAGTGTTGTTTACAGGAGTTTTTTTCACTAAAATAATATTCCAATAAGAGCCCCCGATTTCTAATTTTGAGAGCACCCTGGGCGCTTATTACATCGAATACGGTATGAGCGTTGTATATTAGTGTTGTTTACAGAAGTGTTAATACTAGTGTTGTTTACAGGAGTGTTGTATATATACTAGTGTTGTTTACAGGAGTGTTGTATATTCTAGTGTTGTTTACAGGAGTGTTGTATATACTAGTGTTGTTTACAGGAGTGTTGTATATACTAGTGTTGTTTACAAGAGTGTTGTATATACTAGTGTTGTTTACAGGAGCGTTGTATATACTAGTGTTGTTTACAGGAGTGTTGCATATACTAACTAAAGTTGTTTACAGAAGTGTTTTCTAATGCTGTTTGTTGAAGTGATGTCATTTGTCTTTGTAGAGAACACCATGTTGAAAATTAATTATGAAATGGCGGTCGTTGCCATGACCTGTCAACAAGACATTTGGTGTATAGAGCTGGCACTCATCTAAAGATGGGGGTGGGGGTGCATAAATTAGACATATTTTGTCCTGTGAAAAAATCAAAACATACTAGGATGTATACTTATCAATAAAAAGATAATAAAAAGGACATGCAAATTACATGTGATCTTGCTACCTCAACTTTATAAAAAGGGGCCGT
Source organism: Haliotis rufescens (assembly GCF_023055435.1). Classification (NCBI taxonomy): domain Eukaryota; kingdom Metazoa; phylum Mollusca; class Gastropoda; order Lepetellida; family Haliotidae; genus Haliotis; species Haliotis rufescens. Next base: position 2,166,781 of record NW_025963979.1, read on the forward strand.
GTGGTCAGGGTTTCAAGGACTTGGTTTTATATACTTCCAGGAATATATATATAAAATTCTCGATCACTGCAGTAAATCTGAGAACAGTGTTAACTTGAAGACAATACAAAAGTATTCCCGTTGGTTTTCTCAGCTTTTATTGGCATTTGATCATATATATAACCTTAGTTGGTCAGAACTGCGCGTGATAATCTAAAACCTGAGTAATGAAACGTAATGCAAGTCAAATTACCACAAAAAATATAAAAGCTTCGTCGTTACTAAACAAATACACGAACATGGGTTAATTAACGGATTCTAACATCCCTGTTGTGAACGCCTTATAGCGAATGAAAATACATCTTGATAGTCCCGATTTAACGCGTGTGATAAATATAGAAAGAGACGGGTCAAAGTCCATAACAAGCGCTCGCACACAGACAAAACCACTGATAAACACTCACCGTCAATACTAGTATTTACGTTGATTATGCTGTATGTATGTATAATTTCTGTTTTTGAGAATGGTAGCGGCGCAAGGTCTCTCCTATTTTCTTGTCACGTTAAACTATTCGTTTGGATTATGCGAAGCTATCACGTCGAAACATTGTGTTGATCATCTGATGTGGGACCATGACGCAAGAGCCAATCATAAGACGTGTTACTAAAACACGTGACTTTAGGAAAACATTCGATTTGGAGGTGTCACTGCTTGATATGTGCAATGACTTCATTCGTTGTCTTGAAGTTTATTCATAACAAAACTGCCTCACTCATTCTTCTGCAATAACGAGTACCATTGCATAGAGTGAGACTGTAAATTGAGAAATATACACGCATGTAAAACTAACGTTACCTACAATGGTCGTGTGTGTGTGTGCGTCCGGCGAAATATGACGCAGCCCTAAATTATGCCAGTGTCACCGACACTGTCGGAATGCTTTTTAGTGTGTGCGTGCGTGCGTGCGTGTGTATGTGTGTTTGATGGTATCGATGGGGTGGTGTTTGAGGGAAGGTGGGATGTAACATTTTTTCCTGAGACGACTCCCCACCACCTCATCTTTATTATGGGGAACACAACGTTTCGGAGTATATATTATGCTTACTCTATCATTCACCTGATGAAGGAGTAAGCATATACTCCGAAACGTTGTGTTCCTCATAATAAAGAAGTTGACATCCTTAAATTCTCTTCCTTAACCACAGGTCAGCATGGTCATTCTGCAGCTGTGTTCATTAAAATCTTGTTTCCGCTCCAAATTAAGCGACTCGATCTACTTCATAGAATCATATTCACTGACACAGTCACTACACTGCTTCACGTATAGTATGCCACTAAGATATCTACAATGACACAGCAACAACACTGCTTCACGTATAGTATGCCACTAAGATATCTACACTGACACAGCAACAACACTGCTTCACGTATAGTACGCCACTAAGATCTACACTGACGCAGTCACAACACTAGCTGTTTCACGTATAGTACGCCACTAAGCATGTTAAGACATGTATACACACTGACAGTCACAACACTGCTGCACCTAATAGTACGCCACTAAGCATTTTAAGATATGTATATATACACTGACACAGTCACAACACTTCTTCACATATAGTACGCCACTATAAGCATGTTTCGATGTGTAGATACACACACACAGTCACAACACTGCTCCACGAATAGTACGCCACTAAGAAATATATACACAGTGACACAGTCACAACACTGCTTCACGAATAGTACCCCATTAAGCATGTTTCGATATGTAGATACACAGACACAGTCACAACACTGCTTCACATATAGTATGCCACTAAGCATGTTACGATATGTAGATACACAGACACAGTCACAACACTGCTCCACGAATAGTACGCCACTAAGAAATGTATACACAGTGACACAGTTACACAGTCACAACACTGCTTCACATATAGTATGCGATTAAGCATGTTTCGATATGTAGATACACTTACACAGTCACAACACTGTTTCACATATAGTATGCCACTAAGCATGTTACGATATGTAGATAAACTGACACAGTCACAACACTGCTTCACGTATAGTATGCCACTAAGATCTACAATGGCACAGTCACAACACTGCTGCACCTATAGTACGCCACTAAGATCTACACTGACACAGTCACAACACTGCTTCAAGAATAGTACGCCACTAAGCACGTTAAGACATGTATACACACTGACACAGTCACAACACTGCTTCACGAATAGTACGCCACTAAGCATGTTAAGATATGTATATACAATGACACAGTCACAACACTGCTTCACGAATAGTACGCCACTAAGCATGTTTCGATATGTAGATACACAGACACAGTCACAACACTGTTTCACATATAGTACGCCACTAAGCATATGTTACGATGTGTAGATACACCAACTCAGTCACCACACTGCTCCACGAATAGTACGCCACTAAGAAATGTATACACAGTGACACAGTCACAACAGTGCTTCACGAATAGTACCCCATTAAGCATGTTAAGATATGTATATGCACATACACAGTCACAACACTGCTTCACATATAGTACGCCACTAAGATACATATATAAACTGATACAGTGACATACACTGATACAGAGACATACACTTCTTCAGGTATAGTACGCCACTAATATATGTATATACACTGATACAGTGCTTGACTATCAGGCTTCTAATCTATTTTACTATTTATTAACAAAGTAAAATAAGTGATGTGTTGACATTTGTTAACATCATACATCTTTTCAAGGCATGCGTCGCAGGTGTCGCAGATGTTATATTGTGGTTTTCCTCCGAGGCAGCAAGTGGTATTTGCTGACACGGAGGAAAACTACAAGGTATGACCTTAAACCTTAGTCCACTATTATTTGACGTGGTCAATATGATACACTGCTATCCGGGAATCAGGTGATCACTAATATAATGTAATAGGGTCTCTGTATACACCTGTCAGATAGAGGTGTACTTGGGTATGGGTAGCCCTGTATACACCTGTGAGATACACGTGTACTTGGGTGGGGGTAGCCCCTCTATACACCTGTCAGATAGAGGTGTACTTGGGTAGGGGTAGCCCTGTATACACCTGTGAGATTACACGTGTACTTGGGTGGGGGTAGCCCCTCTATACACCTGTCAGATAGAGGTGTACTTGGGTAGGGGTAGCCCAGTATACACCTGTGAGATACACGTGTACTTGGGTGGGGGTAGCCCCTCTATACACCTGTCAGATAGAGGTGTACTTGGGTAGGGGTAGCCCTGTATACACCTGTCAGATACACGTGTACTTGGGTGGGGGTAGCCCCTCTATACGCCTGTCAGATAGAGGTGTACTTAGGTGGAGGTAACCCCTGTATATACCTGTCAGATAGAGGAGTACTTGGATGGGGGTAGCCCCTGTATACACCTGTCAGATACACGTGTACTTAGGTGGTGGTAACCCCTGTATATACCTGTCAGATAGAGGAGTACTTGGGCTGGGGTCCCCCTGCATACACCTATCAGATAGAGGAGTACTTGGGTGGAGGTAGCCCCTGTATACACCTGTCAGATAGAGGTGTACTTGGGTGGGGGTAGCCCCTGTATACACCTGTCAGATAGAGGTGTACGTAGGTGGGGGTAGCCCCTGTATACACCTGTCAGATAGAGGTGTACGTAGGTGGGGGTAACCCCTGTATACACCTGTCAGATAGAGGTGTACTTAGGTGGGGGTAGACCCTGTATACACATGTCAGATAGAGGAGTACTTGGGTGGGGGTACCCCTTGTATACACCTGTCAGATAGCGGTGTACTTGGGTAAGGGTTGCCCCTCCATACACTTGCCCGATAGAGGTGTACTTGGTTGTGAGTAGCCCCTGTATTATACACCTGTCAGATAGAGGTGTACTTGGGTGGGGGTAGCCCCTGTATACTCCTGTCAGATACACGTGTACTAAGAAGGGGGGGCAGGGGGGGGGGGGGGGGGGGGGCGTCCCTGTATACACCTGTCAGGTAGAGGTGTACTTGTACACATCACGAGAAGCAGCTTTACTGGTACTGTTGTTTCAGTGCAGCTTACTGGTTCTTTTGTATCAGTTGGCAATGTAACCTGATTTATAGTGTTGCTTCACTTGGCAATGCAGCCTCATAGGTATTGTTGTTTCATTTGCCAATGCATCCATATCCGTGCTGTTATTTTACTTGGCAAGGCAGCTTTATCAACACTGTTCTTAGTTTTTTAACAACAGCGTCTGCAATATATGTGGCGACAGTGACTTTGAATAGCTTCATTGGATGCATTGGATATAGGGTGTGGCAGAGACCATATATCGTTATCAGGTCTCTGGGTGTTGGAAGTTTTCAGGGTTGGAACGTTTTCTCACTTGAGTATTGGTTGTGTATGACCTGTGGCGGTGCTGGTGCAGCAAGACTCACATCCCGCCATGGCACTACTCCTCGTCAGGTCGGGCTGCGTCACCCACCTGTCTCGTGCAAGCCTCTCTTGACCTGCTGTTTATCTAGTTCTTCTGAGTGTGTAGGGTGATCACGCCGACGTCAGCAACACGCCACATGGTACTGTGCTGTCCATTACTGATGCTGTGTTTGAAGGACACCTTTTTTCGGGAACATTGTCTGTATATATGAACACTTCTCGTGATGTGTACAAGTACACCCCTATCTGTGACAGGTGTATATAGAGGCTACCTCCACCCAAGTACTCCTCTATCTGACAGGTGTATAGAGGGGCTACCCCCACCCAAGTACTCCTCTATCTGACAGGTGTATAGAGGGGCTACCCCCACCCAAGTACTCCTCTATCTGATAGGTGTATGCAGGGGCTACCCCCACCCAAGTACTCCTCTATCTGACAGGTGTATACAGGGGCTACCCCCACTCAAGTACTCCTCTATCTGACAGGTATATACAGGGGCTACCTCCACCCAAGTACTCCTCTATCTGACAGGTGTATACAGGGGCTACCCCCACTCAAGTACTCCTGTATCTGACAGGTATATACAGGGGCTACCTCCACCCAAGTACTCCTCTATCTGACAGGTGTATAGAGGGGCTACCCCCACCCAATTACTCCTCTATCTGATAGGTGTATGCAGGGGGACCCCCACCCAAGTACTCCTCTATCTGACAGGTGTATACAGGGGCTACCACGACCCAAGTACACCTCTATCTGACAGGTGTATGCAGGGGGACCCCCATCCTACCCAAGTACTCCTCTATCTGACAGGTGTATAGATGGGCTACCCCCACCCAAGTACACCTCTATCTGACAGGTGTATGCAGGGGGACCCCCACCCAAGTACTCCTCTATCTGACAGGTGTATACAGGGGCTACCCCCACCCAAATACATCTTTATCTAACAGGTCTTTATAAGGGCACCACCCGACCCCACCCCACCCCACCCCAACCCAAGTACACCTCTATCTGACAGGTGTATACAGGGGCTACCCCAACCCAAGTACACCTCTATCTGAAAGGTGTATGCAGGGAGACCCCCACCCCATCCAAGTACACCTCTATCTGACAGGTGTATACAGGGGCTACCTCCACCCAAGCACTCCTCTATCTCACAGGTGTATACAGGTGCTACCCCCACCCAAGTACACCTCTATCTGACAGGTGTATAGAGGGGCTACCTCCACCCAAGTACTCCTCTATCTGACAGGTGTATAGAGGGGCTACCTCCACCCAAGTACTCCTCTATCTGACAGGGGTATAGAGGGGCTACCCCCACCCAAGTACTCCTCTATCTGATAGGTGTATGCAGGGGCTACCCCCACCCAAGTACACCTCTATCTGACAGGTGTATGCACGGGGACCCCCATCCCACCCAAGTACTCCTCTATCTGACAGGTGTATACAGGGGCTACCCCAACCCAAGTACTCCTCTATATGACAGGTGTATAGAGGGGCTACCCCCGCCTAAGTACTCCTCTATCTGACAGGTATATACAGGGACTACCTCCACCCAAGTACTCCTCTATCTGACAGGTGTATAGAGGGGCTACCCCCACCCAATTACTCCTCTATCTGACAGGTGTATGCAGGGGGACCCCCACCTAAGTACTCCTCTATCTGACAGGTGTATACAGGGGCTACCCCCACCCAAGTACACCTCTATCTGACAGGTGTATGCAGGGGGACCCCCATCCCACCCAAGTACTCCTCCATCTGACAGGTGTATACAGGGGCTACCCCAACCCAAGTACTCCTCTATATGACAGGTGTATACAGGGGCTACCCCCACCTAAGTACACGTGTATCTGACAGGTGTATACAGGGGCTACCTCCACCCAAGTACTCCTCTATCTGACAGGTGTATACAGGGGCTACCTCCACCCATGTACTCCTCTATCTGACAGGTGTATAGAGAGGCTACCCCCACCTAAGTACACGTGTATCTGACAGGTATATACAGGGGCTACCCCCACCCAAGTACTCCTCTATCTGACAGGTGTATACAGGGGCTACCCCAACCCAAGTACTCCTCTATCTGACAGGTGTATAGAGGGGCTACCCCCACCCAAGTACTCCTCTATCTGACAGGTGTATAGAGGGACTACCTCCACTCAAGTACTCCTCTATCTGACAGGTGTATAGAGGGGCTACCCCCACCCAATTACTCCTCTATCTGACAGGTGTATGCAGGGGGACCCCCACCCAAGTACTCCTCTATCTGACAGGTGTATACAGGGGCTACCACGACCCAAGTACACCTCTATCTGACAGGTGTATGCAGGGGGACCCCCATCCCACCCAAGTACTCCTCTATCTGACAGGTGTATAGATGGGCTACCCCCACCCAAGTACACCTCTATATGACAGGTGTATACAGGGGCTACCCCCACCTAAGTACACGTGTATCTGACAGGTGTATACAGGGGCTACCTCCACCCAAGTACTCCTCTATCTGACAGGTGTATAGAGGGGCTACCCCCACCCAATTACTCCTCTATCTGACAGGTGTATGCAGGGGGACCCCCACCCAAGTACTCCTCTATCTGACAGGTGTATACAGGGGCTACCACGACCCAAGTACACCTCTATCTGACAGGTGTATGCAGGGGGACCCCCATCCCACCCAAGTACTCCTCTATCTGACAGGTGTATACAGGGGCTACCCCAACCCAAGTACTCCTCTATAAGACAGGTGTATACAGGGGCTACCCCCACCTAAGTACACGTGTATCTGACAGGTGTATACAGGGGCTACCTCCACCCAAGTACTCCTCTATCTGACAGGTGTATACAGGGGTTACCTCCACCCAAGTACTCCTCTATCTGACAGGTGTATACAGGGGCTACCCCGACCAAAGTACACCTCTATCTGACAGGTGTATACAGGGGCTACCTCCACCCAAGTACTCCTCTATCTTAAGGTGTATACAGGTGCTACCCCCACCCAAGTACACCTCTATCTGACAGGTGTATACAGGGGCTACCCCCACTTAAGTACTCCTCTATCTGACAGGTGTATACAGGGGTTCCCTCCGACCAAGTACTCCTCTATCTGACAGGTGTATAGTGGGGCTACCCCCACCTAAGTACTCCTCTATCTGACAGGTATATACAGGGGCTACCTCCACCCATGTACTCCTCTATCTGACAGGTGTATAGAGGGGCTACCCCCACCTAAGTACACGTGTATCTGACAGGTATATACAGGGGCTACCCCCACCCAAGTACTCCTCTACCTGACAGGTGTATACAGGGGCTACCCCAACCCAAGTACTCCTCTATCTGACAGGTGTATAGAGGGGCTACCCCCACCCAAGTACTCCTCTATCTGACAGGTGTATACAGGGGCTACCTCCACCCATGTACTCCTCTATCTGACAGGTGTATAGAGGGGCTACCCCCACCTAAGTACACGTGTATCTGACAGGTATATACAGGGGCTACCCCCACCCAAGTACTCCTCTATCTGACAGGTGTATACAGGGGCTACCCCAACCCAAGTACTCCTCTATCTGACAGGTGTATAGAGGGGCTACCCCCACCCAAGTACTCCTCTATCTGACAGGTGTATAGAGGCACTACCTCCACTCAAGTACTCCTCTATCTGACAGGTGTATAGAGGGGCTACCCCCACCCAATTACTCCTCTATCTGACAGGTGTATGCAGGGGGACCCCCACCCAAGTACTCCTCTATCTGACAGGTGTATACAGGGGCTACCACGACCCAAGTACACCTCTATCTGACAGGTGTATGCAGGGGGACCCCCATCCCACCCAAGTACTCCTCTATCTGACAGGTGTATAGATGGGCTACCCCCACCCAAGTACACCTCTATATGACAGGTGTATACAGGGGCTACCCCCACCTAAGTACACGTGTATCTGACAGGTGTATACAGGGGCTACCTCCACCCAAGTACTCCTCTATCTGACAGGTGTATAGAGGGGCTACCCCCACCCAATTACTCCTCTATCTGACAGGTGTATGCAGGGGGACCCCCACCCAAGTACTCCTCTATCTGACAGGTGTATACAGGGGCTACCACGACCCAAGTACACCTCTATCTGACAGGTGTATGCAGGGGGACCCCCATCCCACCCAAGTACTCCTCTATCTGACAGGTGTATACAGGGGCTACCCCAACCCAAGTACTCCTCTATAAGACAGGTGTATACAGGGGCTACCCCCACCTAAGTACACGTGTATCTGACAGGTGTATACAGGGGCTACCTCCACCCAAGTACTCCTCTATCTGACAGGTGTATACAGGGGTTACCTCCACCCAAGTACTCCTCTATCTGACAGGTGTATACAGGGGCTACCCCGACCAAAGTACACCTCTATCTGACAGGTGTATACAGGGGCTACCTCCACCCAAGTACTCCTCTATCTTAAGGTGTATACAGGTGCTACCCCCACCCAAGTACACCTCTATCTGACAGGTGTATACAGGGGCTACCCCCACTTAAGTACTCCTCTATCTGACAGGTGTATACAGGGGTTCCCTCCGACCAAGTACTCCTCTATCTGACAGGTGTATAGTGGGGCTACCCCCACCTAAGTACTCCTCTATCTGACAGGTATATACAGGGGCTACCTCCACCCATGTACTCCTCTATCTGACAGGTGTATAGAGGGGCTACCCCCACCTAAGTACACGTGTATCTGACAGGTATATACAGGGGCTACCCCCACCCAAGTACTCCTCTACCTGACAGGTGTATACAGGGGCTACCCCAACCCAAGTACTCCTCTATCTGACAGGTGTATAGAGGGGCTACCCCCACCCAAGTACTCCTCTATCTGACAGGTGTATAGAGGGGCTACCCCCTCTCAAGTACTCCTCTATCTGACAGGTGTATAGAGGGGCTACCCCCTCTCAAGTACTCCTCTATCTGACAGGTGTATATAGGGGCTAAACCCCCCCCCCCCCCCCCCCACCCCCCACCCCCATCCCACCCAAATACTCCTCTATTCATCATTCTGACATGGAGGTATGATAAAGTATTGGATCAAGATCACATGGACCAGTCGGATCTCATCAATCTGGCATGGAGGTATGATAAAGTAGTTTATCAAGAGTTTGTCCGGCGATTTTTACCTTTTTAAGATAAAATATCACATCAAAATGTCTGAATTCAGACATGGGGTGAATAATTTTGTGTTTGCCTACAGGGAGACAGTCTATTACATTGATACAACTTGGTACAAAGATATATGGGTACAATGAGATGTCTTTTTATTTGTACTTCCTTGCAACACCAATTATGAAACTTGTGTACAGAACTGATTGATATTGATGAAAACAACATTATTAATGGTTCAAACTATCCTGTACTCTGATATTGTTTGGCATCATCGTCAGCTGGCCGGAAACAAACAAGCATTTCAATGTTAATGAACATATGAGGTTGGCAATCAAGTTGTAATGGAAAACTATTTCCTTTGTCAGACAGTGGTCATATACTGACGTGCTACACCCATTCCCAACCTGTACATTTGTAATAATCATCAACAACAATCTAACACAACAAAAACACGACTTTATGTGAATTGGGATATAAAACCAATTTCTGCAATGTAGCCACTTGACCGTGGCGAGATGCTCAGAGACAGCTCGCCACTGCTCCGGCAGTGAACATTACGTCACCTTCTCAGTGTTCAGTGACGTGTGGCAGTGTTCTTTCGGTGGACCGAGGTTCTCTGACGGTTATTTTTCGAGGTTTTTAAAGGCGTTACCTTTGAACATACAATAAAACCCACCTGCTTGATTGCTGCTTCCAACTTGAACAATCTAATGGTAGACACAGTACATTTATATTGTACATTAACATTCAATGAGCGCAGGTTCAAAAGTTGTGAAATAGTATAGACTGTTTTGTTTGAGGAGTGCTTTGGTAACTGATTGTTACAAGTGTTACAATTTCTCTTTACATATGAATGACAAGAATAGTCCGGCTTTCTGAACGACGCAGCAACATAAAGGTGCACTCCTTAACATGTACTTGTATCAACCTCGACAACTGATTTTTCTCTCCCCTTGACCAATCAATGTTTGGCATGTATTCAATAGTACATGTGATTTCTTTTTAAATGTAACATTTTTTCCACCGGGAATTACACAATAAAGATATGAGCAACAAACTTGAAGTAATGGACTAACGGCCTGCTGGACATTCCTTTACAACAGGCCAGAATACAGGGATTGCTAACACTATCACTCTTTGCGTGTTAAAATTGTCCCAGCTTTGATGTGATCATAATAAATAACACTAATTAAGTCTTGCTTTGTTTTGACAACATTCCAATAACATAGATGGAGCAGTGTAGCTGCATTTAAATCTATGCAATAACTTAACACAGTGATGTTGAGAGAAGCATAGTGATATTCAAAATATGCATGTGAAAATAAGTACACTAACAAGCAATTCAAAAATAAAATTCTTTAGAATTTTGAACACAAAATAATGTTCCCCAAATCATGTAAAACCAATCCTAGAAATGCATCTTCAGTTCACTGTGATTCCATGTAAATAGATTATATTTCACTATAACTGAAATGCAAGTGCAAAATGATCACATGATGTATATGGGTATATAAAACATCTCTCAATATTCGTCAATGCATAGAATCTAAACAACAGGATTTCTTTTACGCAAATCTCACAGGACAGCGTTGCATCGGCGAGGTGTTGCGTCCAGTTTTTGCTTCCCTTCCTACAACAGAACCCACGGATCTTTATGGGCGGCAATTCGGTTTAAAATTACAAAGTTAAAAAAAAGGACAAAAGTACACAATAAAGGTCAAATATACATGTACATACATACATACATACATACATACATACATACGTATGTAATGTGTGACGTCAGACGGTGAGTGCACGAGGAGTGTCGTTATACATTGTGCACCTAGGCATGCATGCAGTTATCATATACACGACGGAACAAGCCGATTAAACTCGGAATGTTTTAAAAATTGCAGCGTCATTTGGCGTTCTTTATTGTCAACGTCCTTTCGTTCTCACTGACGTTCTTTATTGTAGTCGTCATTTCGTTCTCACTGACGTTCTTTATTATTGTAAACGTCCTTTCGTTCTCACTGACGTTCTTTATTATTGCAAACGTCATTTCGTTCTCACTGACGTTCTTTATTATTGCAAACGTCATTTCGTTCTCACTGACGTTCTTTATTATTGCAAACGTCATTTCGTTCTCACTGACGTTCTTTATTATTGCAAACGTCATTTCGTTCTCACTGACGTTCTTTATTATTGCAAACGTCATTTCGTTCTCACTGACGTTCTTTATTGTAAACGTCCTTTCGTTCTCACTGACGCTCTTTATTGTAAACGTCCTTTCGTTCTCACTGACGCTCTTTATTGTAAACATCCTTTCGGTCTCACTGATGTTCTTCATTGTAAACGTCCTTTCGTTCTCACTGACGTTCTTTATTGTATTCGTCCTTTCGTTCTCACTGACGTTCTTTATTGTATTCGTCCTTTCGTTCTCACTGACGCTCTTTATTGTAAACGTCCTTTCGTTCTCACTGACGCTCTTTATTGTAAACATCCTTTCGGTCTCACTGACGTTCTTTATTGTAAACGCCCTTTCGTTCTCACTGACGTTCTTTATTGTAAACGCCCTTTCGTTCTCACTGACGTTCTTTATTGTATACGTCCTTTCGTTCTGACTGACGTTCTTTATTGTAAACGTCCTTTCGTTCTCACTGACGCTCTTTATTGTAAACGTCCTTTCGTTCTAACTGACGTTCTTTATTGTAAACGTCCTTTCGTTCTTACTGACGTTCTTTATTTTTGTAAACATCCTTTCGTGCTCACTGACGTTCTTTATTATTGCAAACGTCCTTTCGTTCTCACTGACGTTCTTTATTGTAAACGTCCTTTCGTGCTCAGTGACGTTCTTTCGAATACATTCTTCTTTCTTTTCTTATGACGTCTTTTCGTAACATTTGACTATTAATATTAATACTTTCGACCTTTGTTTCAACTTTGTATGTTTTTAACCTGCGTCTGATTGTTGTCTATTTTGACTTTATTAGTAACATTTAGTTCTTTATACGCAATAGCTTACCTTTATTGTGTACTTTTGTCCTTTTTTTCAACTTTGTATTTTTTGACCGAATGGCCGCCCATAGATCTTGTTTCAACATGACAACGCAAGATGTCGTCTGCCACTTTCTGGTCAGTAAAGTCAACTTTTTGCCTTTATCAGTTCGCTCCACAGACATGCCGCCAAATTGACAACATTTGGACCACACTGCTCGTCAGAATATAACACGACATAACCATCCTGCAGACAGACTTAATACAGGTACGCAGGAAGGAATGGCACCAAGGGACGTAAGTCTAACGAGCGATGCACAATGTTGTCTATAAGTGCGTATCTTGAAGCCAACGGGGGAGAAACTCTAGATTGACTGTGCTCATTTCAATTCCATCCTGGTAGTGTGACTTTACTGTCAACCGTATTGTCTTTACTCAGTTCAGGATTACAAACGCTGTACAGGTAACGTCTTGTTTTGGGCAAGCCTGACATAAAGTTTGGCACAGTATATTTCAAGTCCCAAGTATCATCTAAATGACACGATACTGAGGGTGAATGTTTGTGTGTTTGTTGTTGAACGCCGCACTCAGCAATATTCCAGCTATATGACGGCAGTATGTAAATTAATCGAGTCTGGACAAGACAATCCAGTAATTGATATCATGAGCATCGATCCATGCAACTGGGATACGATGACGTGCATCAACCAAGTCAGCGAGCCTGACCACCCGATCCCGTTAGTCACCTCTTACGACAGGCATAGTCGCCCTTTACGGTAAGCATGGGTTGCTGAAGACCTATTCTACCCCGGATCTTCACGGGACGAAGACGTTAGGAATATGCACATTGCATGTTAGCGTCCACTGAGCTACCGTTATATTGGCTTGGCATTCCTATGCTTCTGAGGACGTCACTTCCTGTAAATAGGATCTCATCAGTCTGTTAAGTACTTGGGGATTTCCATCTGATAGTCTATCCCGCTGAAGCTCCGAGGCTAAAGCTGACATATATATCCTTCTATAGTAGCATGACGAAGCTTTTTCACCGACCTAAGATGGAGCAAGCAGTCCGCCACCATGAGTGTAGTTACATTGTCGTAAAGGGCAGATGAAGGTTTCCAAGATCGTGCCACCGCTTCCGATGCAGATTTGGAGAAGCCGGTAGCCTGCATCTTACACGTGACTTTTTCCAATCCCGAGGACGACTTTAGAGGCTGCTCCTTGGCAAAGACCGGAACTATGATAATCATGATACAATCCGTATCCTCCAATTTCCTCAAGACTTTGTCTTGGAGTGACCGTGACCTGAGTGAGTTACCTCTCCACCTCAGGGATAATCAATCCAGCTTATAAATCTGGAAATTGAGTGACGTATACTGGGAGTTTGTTGTTGAGGCAATTGGCACATAAGTCCCAATTCGATGTTGTCCACTTGAACACTTCTGTAAAATACCACCTCAAACCCAAATGTACTTGAGTAGTCCCTGGTGCTACCATCTTGGCTGGGATATGGCCACTATAATTGGTCTGCCACATGATGATGTCATGTCCGTAGATACAGCAAGACAACTGGTACTCCTCCACATTGTTACGTGTCGATTACAAAAATGAAACAGTATGTTAACCCAGATATTTTTACGTAAAAAAATAGTGTGGAACCAACAAACAAACAACAAATTGTATACAAATCAACAGTTGTATTACAAAATTAACTAGATTTACAAATCAATACAAATTACTGCACAGCAATTACAATGGCAGTATGCAATAGAGTGGTAGTACAATTCAATGGCAGTATGCAATAGAGTGGTAGTACAATTCAATGGCAGTATGCAATAGAGTGGTAGTACAATTCAATGGCAGTATAAAATGACAAAATATGATGGCAGTGGGGATATACAAAAGTTCAGTTATAATAATATTCACCTACCTGCAACAGTGGTCAAGCACTCATAAAAGATAGCAACCACAGATCATGAACGCTGGCTCACGAAAAATGGAAGAACATAGCAGGGCAAAATTGCTACGTACAAATGCAAGTAACTTAAAGACACAAATGATGCAAACTTACCAATAATGTGAACCATACTGTTGAAATAAAACTGATATGGAGCAATGCTAAGTAGAACCAGTTAGGAGGGATATCGCAGAATTTAAAATAACAACAACAAATAACTGGTCAAGACTGCAATTTGAATCAAGAGGACGATCAAGGGCAGTTAACCCGAATTGGCGATCGTTCTTACTCAGGATGTTCGTGCATGCTGTTTTCACCCTGTGTTATGGGTATCGAACTAAAGAAGCAAATTGCAATATGATCAATGTATGCCCTGCAGATGCTTTTCTTTTGTTGCTAGACACAATACAGCAACTCTCAACTTAGAAGGAAGGAGTTCCCTCCTGTCTTTTCAGGCCAGGGTCATCAAATAGTTTAATCTAATGGTGTCATTTATGATTCTTGATTATGATTCCTCCTTCAGGTAATTCTCAACATACATATGTTTCAAAGATGACTACAACTCTATGGGCATTTAACTTGTTGCCATCTTCATACACAAAAGTACCAACCCGTGAAGATCCGGGATAGAATAGATCTTCAGCAACCCATGCTTGCCGTCAAAGGCGACTATGCTTGTCGTAAGAGGCGACTAACGGGATCAGGTGGTCAGGCTCGCTGACTTGGTTGATGCACGTCATCGATCCCAATCGCGTGGATCGATGCTCATGATGTCAATCACTGGATTGTCTGGTCCAGACTCAATTATTTACAGACCGCCGTCATATAGATGGAATATTGCCTTCTGTTTCACTTTTCAGGCCAGCCGACCTCATCCAAGCGAAGGACTCTGCAGGGTTGCTTATCCTCTCAACACACTGAAGGTAACTCGATGCAGTGATCGTTCAGATAGCCTCTCCTTGAAAAACTGAGCCTGGGCCGAATTGATGTATCACTTCTTCGCTTGATTGACAATCATTTCTGTACCGTCCAGCAGTACAGAACCATCAACAAAATCAACACTGACATTGAGATTAAGTCCCACATCCTTGGCTCATTTACGTAAACTGTGGATAGGCCTTGTTTTCATCATGTTGTTGCACAGTCGGGCTGGTAAGCCCCCCCCCCCCCCCCCCCTACTACACGCAGCCCCGACAGCGAATGGAACTTCTCCCGGGAAGCGCTGCCTAGTCAAACCAACCTGGAACTTTTCGGAGAATGTGAAAACCCCCCAACACTACAGTCTTCTGCATTACCCATATTGTCAGATGGGCTGTATTACTGATAGCAAACCCGGGTACTCTCCCAATGTCAGTCAACAGATTGGGAGGTACCAAGCCTTGACGATTTTTTAGTGTAGATGATCCATTGGTCATCCATGTAAAGGAGGTGAGTAAGGGGTGTTGGGGATCTGTGCTGAGGATGTCTAGGATGATAACCTTCCTCTTTGCTGAGCAAAAAGCTTACAGTATTTAATAACAAACAGAAAAGGACTGAAAGAATGGCCCTGAAATATTCCTCTTCTCATAGAAATGGGTTCCGAAGTCACCAACTACCCCTGCGAATACATCTCAAGTTGAGTAGACCATCAATTCATTAAAGACTTGTATCACATGCAGTATACAGTATTTCAAGAGATATATACAGTATACCACATGCGGTAATATACAATGTACCGCGAGCAGTGTGCGCTGGGCAGTAGCGCACATTTCCTCCCCCTCTCCCTCAAGCAAACCCCTCGCGGGTGAGTGACCAGGTCACAGGTCAGGCGTGCACTGGACAGCTGTTTCACTGGGGGGCTAGTGAGGGATGCGGGAGGCCGGCCATACTTACTCTTGGAGTTGTGGAACTGCAACTTCATGCTTTTGTCTTATAAGGCCAAGAGTAAGATCACCAGGACGACCACTGCACGTGAGGCATGTGGGTTGTGGACGAGATACTACATAGCATAGCTGTTTTACCTTATAAAGAATAGTAAAGAAAGTTAGAAAGAGATATATCCATCAAGACCGGCGCGAGCTGGGAGTTGAGATCTGGGAGCTGAACACGAAACAGCTAGTGAAGCTCCCATGCACAAGAAAACGTTGTGGACCCGCAGACGGAGTTGTGTTGTATATTGAAGAAGTATCCCCTAGAACAACATACGTTTTCTACGGCGGATACTTGAGTAAAACAAGTAGTCGCTCTCGGAGGTCAATACATTCCAGTGACTTTAAAATCCATTCGTGAGGTACAGAATCATAAGCTTTTCTGTAGCCTTGAGAGTTTACGGGTATTATGATCATCATTATTATCCTCATCCTCATCCTCATGATGATGATGATGATTATTATTATATTTTTCGAAGTATTTAGTACCAGAGATAACTCAACAACCAGTGGCCAGAAAAATGTCCAGAAAAATCAGCAGCATCTGCAACAATATGTTGAAAAAAATCTCAAGGACATAGGCTCAAGGACAAAGGGCAGATAATTCAAAATTGATTCATTAAAATCGACTTTCAGCAGCAAGTATCTCCGAAATCAATGCCCATCAACTTTTGCCTGGACGCCCAATATCGCAAAAAGGCATGACTTGGCAGCCATATTGGATTGAAGGTTTGGCCATGCATTTTAGCAGTTTACTCACTACTTGTCTGCCAACATCTTCTCCTCTCAATTTGTCGCAGCAAATGCGTTGGTGTGTGCGACAGATACACAAGGTTCAGGTAATGCCAGGACACTAATCTTCTCGACTGTGGAGCCACGGACAACCGCAGTCTGTTAAAGAGGGAACTCTTATTTCTCCTGGACAACTGATATGGTACCTAATTGCCTGATTGCCTAAAAGTCGGGCCGGGCCGGGCCAAGACGGGCCAAAGTGTTATTGGCTAATTACTTCATTATCGGCGATTATATCTACATATTATTGATGCAACATACACACATGACACTACTGAACAATCACCAATCCAAAACGTGCAGCATAATTAAGTAATTCGGAGTAAATCACTTAAAAACTAGAAAGTGGAGCTGTGTGTTAGCGTCGCTGATCTAGGTAACATGTAAAAGAGCAATCGTTAAACGAAATAGGATTTGACACGTATCAAATACTTCTAGCTATCGTGATACGAATTTCCATCTGTCGGCATAGCGTTTATATTATAGGAACGTACTATATCTAAGTAAATACCACTTTATAACGCCACTGTTCATCGTATTTAAAGCAGACACGTTGGTTAAAGTAGACCTCTTCTCCCTCTACTCTCGACAGTCACACAGTTCGCTCCGATTTGGCCCGGGCTGTCAAAATCAACTTTAAACAGACAGATGTATCTTCAAATGTGATTACCTCTATAGATTAGTGTTATATCTACATATACACCACTTTATAATGTCACAGATCGCAGTATGTATAGAAAACGAGGGGCTCAGAGTGAAGCCCTTTCCCCTCTACATTCTCAACATAGTCTCTATCAGAAGTGTTTGGCTTGTGTTGGGTCCGACTTGGCCCGGGCGGTCAAAATCAACTTTAAACACACGGATTTATCTTCAAATGTGTTTACATCTATAGATTAATATTATATCTACCTAGACACCACTTTATAATGTCCAGGTGTATCGCATTTAAAGAAATCTGTGCCGTTAAAGTGAAGCATTTTTACTGTATTTTCTTTAAAAATCCAAGTCAGAAATGTTCGGTCCGACCTGGCCCGGGCTGTTAAAATCAACTTAAACCTCACAGATGTATCTTCAAATGTGATTAAATCTATAGACCAGTGTTATATCTACCTATACACCAATTTATAATGTCACAGATCGCAGTATTTATAGAAAACGAGGGGCTCGAAAGTGAAGCCCTTTTTCCCTCTACATTCTCAACATAGTCTCTATCAGAAGTGTTTGGCTTGTGTTGGGTCCGACTTGGCCCGGGCGGTCAAAATCAACTTTTAACACACAGATGTATCTTCAAATGTGTTTACATCTGTAGATTAGTGTAACCGGGGGTGTTTATGAATAACACAGGTCGTTAATTGTCGTAAGGATTTATTATCAGAACACACAATCGCCCCTATAGGTGAAACTGGGGCGGGAACTGTGTTCACCAACGCAATGTGACAGGACTTATGGTGCCTGCATCTATTTGGACGGTCTCAGGTGAAAATACTACACAGAGCAGAAATTTGTTGTCCGCATGGCAAGGTGTAGTGGCTGGTGTGCTGGTTGAATGCTGGGTGTTAGTATTTGAAACAAGGCCAATCAGGCGCAAGCTGTACTAAACAAAGGACCGACCCAAGCTACCTACTCTACCCCACAACAAGTAGAAGTTAAAAGAAAAGAAAACTCCACGCAGAGAACAAGTCGTTATGCAGAGCTGTAGAATACATCAGCCATACAGGTTTATTTAATTCAACATTATTAAAGGTTAAAACACCATTTCATTACAAAACATTATATGTATACCATGTATACAAATATATAAAATACAGAAAATATGCATATATACAACACTGCCACACACTTCCCTCCACTACGAAATAATGTCCTCATCATTTAATCCTACCAGTCACAATATCCAGGATTGCATCAGATACTCGATGTGACTGATCAGAAAAACTTGCTGTATCGAGGAGGGTGTTGAGATAATTGGCTCTCGTTAGCCAGTCCGGCTGTGCAATGGCTGACAGAACATAGTCTCCACTTGTCATCCACTGTGGTTGTGTCCGCTGTCGATTAGACCGCCGAGGTAGGGGGACAGGTGGCGTAGATGACCTTACACCAGAATGAGAGTTAGGATCTTCAGGATGAGTGAGTGATTTACCAGAGGGTAGTTCCTCCTGAGCATCCTCCTCTTGATCTCCCTCAGTTACTGCAGTCATCTCATCATTCTGATTCTCTTCTACTGCTGCTGCTTCAGGTGGCCTATCAGCTGTAGAAACAGCTGACTCTGAAGATTCTGAGGATTCATGGGAGAGATATGCGATATAATCATCCTCACTTTCTGTTTCACAATCAGATCCTGGTCTGTCGTCGGCCGAGGTAGTCACCATCGGTGTTATAGTCTTCTGTCGTGGTCTTGGTGTTGGCGTTGGAACTGTACTTGATGGATGTACTTTCCTTGGCCGAGGTATGGGTGGCTCTGGGTTCTCAGTCTGTGGGATGGATCCAATTGGAAGTAACAAGTTCCTGTGTAATGTCCGCTTCCGTCCTTCTCCACACTCCTTACCAACTGTATACACTGGTATGGATGGATTCGGCTGGGCAAGCACAATGTACACATCGGTTTCCCATCTGTTGGCCAACTTGTGTCTACCATCAAAAGCAACTACCTTGACAAGTACTCGGTCGCCTAATGCTAGAACAGCAGCTCTAGCCTTCTGGTCATAGTACTTCTTCTGCTTACTGCGTGACTTTGTAGCTGCACTGGAAGCAATGTCGTAGGCTTGAGAGAGTCTTTCCCGAAGTTCCTTGGTGTACTTATTGATGGACTTGGACTTGCTTGGCTCCATGTCTAACCCAAATGCTACATCAACAGGCAACCGAGGGTGCCGTCCATACATCGGAAAGAAGGGAGACAACTCTGTAGACTCATGTCGGGTACAATTATAAGCATGGACCAGTGGTCCAACATGGGCTTTCCAATTCCTTTTGCTGTCAGGATCAAGTGTGCCGAGCATGTTGCATAAAGTACGGTTGAAGGGCTCACACATTCCATTTCCCATCGGATGGTAAGGCGTGGTCTGTGACTTGTCTATCTTGAGCAACTGACATAGTTCCTGCATGAGCTTCCCCGTGAAATTTGCTCCCTGGTCTGAGTGTATGCGTTTGGGTATTCCGTAGTGAACAATAAAGTTGTTGAAAAAGACCTCTGCTGTTGTTCTTGCAGTCATGTTCTTTGTTGGATAAGCCTGAGCATATCGGGTAAAATGATCTGTCACCACGAGAATATGTTGTTGGCCTCCTTTCGATGGTTCCAGGGTCAGGAAGTCCATGCATACAAGCTCCAAGGGTTGCGATGTTACAATGCTAACCAATGGTGATCTTCCAGCAGATGGAGTCTTTCTTCGTAGACAAGCTACACAGTTCTGAACATGTGCTTCAACATCTCGAGTCATACCAGGCCAGTAAAATCTCTCACGTATCAGAGATATAGTCCTTTCCCTTCCTGGATGTCCAACATTGTCATGGAGTGATCGTAATGCTGCGATGCGGCACTGAATTGGAAGAACCAACTGGTCCTGCTCTTCTCACTCTTTCATAGTAATTCGATAAAGAACTCCTCTCTTCAATCTTAGCTGCTGGTATATCTTGACAAGGGCTGTGAGATTGGCATCATCTGTAAATGGTATTCTGTCGCGCCTTGTCTTGTCCCTTAAAGGGGCACTGATCTAACGCAATTCCCCGGGACTGGTTGTTGCCTTTGTTATTGTTTTTTCCCAGTGAATACCCGGATGTATAGCAGAAATCTAGACTAGTTCGCGACCTCTGCTGCGCCATTCGTAAGCGCATTAGTCACGTTATGGGTAGTAATAAGGGCGTGTGGTCACATTGATCAACAAAATGAAATACAGTTTTCGAGATAATAAGGAAATGTAGGTATCTTTGTGAGTAGCATCGGTAATGGTGACGAAGTTTTGATAAGTCACTTGCTTGGTAATTTTGCGATTTTCGTTTACACTATTTTGACTTGCAACACAAAGTATATATTTCACCTGAGCATATGCTTTTTTTATAGTGTGTATATTTTTTTACTGTCAAATGTGTAACAAATTTATTAAACGTCTAAATATTCAGTTATTTTACAAAGTGACTGAAAAACATTTCCATCTGTATTATTATGACAACGAATTCCAAACATTTTGATGTTTAATGTCATCACCAAGAGACTGAAAATGTAACGTTGAAAAGTACATTTCTAAGTTGTTTGGCTTTTAATCCTACATAATAATCTGTTGTGATGTTTGTAGGCCCTTTTAATCGTCTTGATCAATCTGGACAGATTTTTTAGTCAAAATGACTGAAATATTTACACATTTTATAAATTGCCTGAGAGATGAAATTTTACAAATTGACGGTAATATATACACGCTTACAAAGGAAAAGACCTGTGACAACAACGTCTATCGCGCATTGAAGAATTTCCCAACCAAGACGTAGAGAAACAAGAACGAATCGGTTCAAATGAAGGAAAACAAAATGCAGATATCATGTTTACAACCTACCAAATTTATGTGTATAAGTTTTAGGCAGCTTCCTTGTTCGAGGAATGTATCCGTGAATATCCACACAAAGGAACAATATCCCACTCGTCTGCAGCTGTACAAAGAAACTTATTCGATGTCACGTGTCTCAGTAACAATCAAATATTTTAAAAGATATATATCGTTTCGGGATATTATAACCCGTGCTTGTTTCTCAACTGATCGCTTGGATTGTTTCAGGTGTTTTACATAGGTGTCAAGTCTCAATGGTCGGCTGAGAAAGCCCACGTGACAACTATTTTCATAGCGTCCACGGTTCCTAAAATTTCCATTGAGTGATAGATAACAATGATCAATCAATCAACGTATTATCAGTTAACCCTTTGAACAAAGTATGTTGTTTTTACATCGGCACTTCGCGCCATGATATGAGTGTATTCCCTTTGTTTTAGTAAACCTAGACATGTAAACACTCACTCTTGACATATCCACTGTGCAAGATAACAGTGATTAATCAATCAACATATTTTCTGTTAATCCTTTGATGACTAGGAACGATCCGTTGATTTACAAAAAAAAGTAAATCAACTGATCATTCATCTCTTGCTTGGCTGCCACGTGCATATTACATAACACATATTTCACCTCACTTCAAACCTGGAATTAGATTGAATAATTACCCCAGACACAATAAATGCCAAATGGGAACCTTTGTCAGGTAATATAAGTGGTGCTACCACTAATTGTACCTGTAATAAATTCATTAACTGAGCATCAAGTGAATGACGACAAATACACAAGTGTAGGGTTATACGAGAAAACGTGGATGACAACAAGGGAGTAGTAATCGTATTATCGACGCAAGCCGAAATCCGAAAATGCTTTCACTGCATGGATACTGTTTTTAGTATTAAACTATAACCATCTGGGGTATTTCCAAATGACGACATCCGATGAGCTCCCTTGTTCTTTTTGTCTGTTTGTTTAGGCTGAAGAAATGAATTAACATGCGCCCTTTGTCGAAATCTTTATAGATCACAGTTAACCAATCAGTGTTCAAAAATGCGTAAAACAAATATTGCCTCCAGCCTCAAAGTTTATTTAGCTGTCCTTGCAGACGGTACCCCAGTCTCTGGTCACGCTCAGTTGCGTTGCTCATCATCCGGGTACTCACGGGGGAAAAACAATAACAAAGGCAACAACGAGTCGGTTAGATCAGTGCCCCTTTAAGTGTCCAATGACAGTAGCCAGGGCTTGGTCCTTACCCTGAGCTCTCCTCCATTCTCTAACATTGGTTTCACACTTATCATCAGTGATCATCAGATTGTCATCATCATCAACATCATCATCGACTGAGACACAAAGACTCTCAATGTAGTTAGGTGTAGTGAGCGCATTGCAGATGGCTTTTACAGAGTCCACATTGACCTGGTCCAGTTGTGAGGGATCTGATGGAGTCGGAAGTCGCGAGAGAGTATCTACATCAGTATTAGCTTTCCCAGGCCGGTACTTGATGGAGAAGTTGTAATTAGAGAGAGATGCAAGCCACCTATGACCAGTCGCATCAAGTCTTGCTGATGTTAGGACGTAGGTTAATGGGTTGTTATCCATCATAACAACAAAGTCATTGCCATACAGGTAGTCATGGAATTTCTCTGATACTGCCCACTTCAAACACAGGAAGTCAAGCTTGTGCGCAGAGTAATTCCTTTCAGATGGCTTCAATCCTCTGCTGGCATAGGCTATGACTCGCTGCTGATCGTTCTGGTGTTGATAAAGAACTGCTCCCAGACCTTGGGTGCTTGCATTTGTGTGCAATTCAAATGTCTGGTGGAAGTCGGCATATCCTAGGACTGGCGGCATGGTAAGACGATCTTTGATTTCCTGGAAGGCCTGTTCTTGTGCAGCTTTCCATTCCCACTCGGTCTGCTGATGTTGCCGTCTCTTGGACTTCTTTGTTGCAGTCTTAGGCATCAGAATAGATAAAGGCCTTGCAACCTTAGAGAAATTTTGCACGAACTTCCGGTAATATCCCGCAAAGCCGAGAAACTTCCTGATATCTTCTGGATTGGTAGGTGTTGGCCAATTTCGTATTTTGTCCACTTTATCTGGGTCTGCCTCGATTCCATCAGCGCTGATAATGTAGCCCACATACCTGACCTTTCGTTTGAAGAACTTACACTTTTGGGAGCAAGCTTTAATCCACAGTCACGGAGGCGCTTTAGAACTCTTTCAAGGCGCTCCAGGTGTTCTTCATATGTACGAGAAAATATGATCAGATCATCCAAGTATATGAGACAGATTTGGAGATGTAATCCATCCAAGCACTGCTCCATAAGACGCTGGTAGGTTGCCGGGGCATTGGAGAGTCCAAAGGGCATTCTGTTATACTCATAGAATCCCAAAGGTCCTACTGTGAAGGCTGTCCGTTCTTTGTGGCACTCCTCAATTTCCACCTGATGGTACCCACTCTTCATGTCCAGGACTGTAAAGTATTTCATTCCCCTTAGACAATCCAGCATCTCCTCAATTCTCGGTAGAGCATAAGAATCCTTGATTGTGTGATAATTCAACTGTCTGAAGTCGATACACATTCTCAGCTTTCCATCTTTCTTGCGAGCTAATACCACATTAGATGCCCATGGGCTATGCGACTTTCGGATGACTCCTGCAGATAACAGTTGATGCAAGTGAGTCCGGACTTCATCAAACATAGCTGGGGGTATCCGGCGATGTCTTTGCTTGAATGGTCGTTCATCATCTAGTTCTATATTGTGGCGAACAAGGGAAGTACATCCTAGATCCTCATCATCTTTGGAGAAGATGTCCTGAAACCTTGTAATTAATTCAAGTCCCAAACCAACTTCATCAGTAGAGAGTCCTTCCCGCTCCATCTCAATATTCTTCAATATTGAAGCAGAGTCTACAGATGTACCACAAGGTGGGTCCTGAAGAGTTACAGGTTGCAGCTCACACAATAGGGCATGGGGAGGAACAACTATAGTACGGGTGGTCACGTTGAAGAGATGAACTTCTACAATATCCGGACGACCATCGTAAGAAATGACAGTTGGAGCAATGTCTATGTCTTTGCTAATGCTTGACTTTGGAGTAGGCTGCATTAAAGCACAAAGTCTGGGTGATCTAACTCCTTTGGCCACTTGTCCTTTAATTGATGCTGTGCTGTTAGACGGTATCAATATATTCTTGTCCTCCACACTCTTAACCAGACCTAACCTCCAGTCATTGCATAGTAATTCCCGTTCCTGTAAGGTCATGGTCCTGTAGGTAAGGTACCAAGGCGTTTGTAAGGCTGCCTTTTGCAAGTACTTGACTCCATGGGTGTGCTTACAGTTTTCCATTAGACAATTCAGTATATTTGTTCCTAACAGTACCGGTACATGTGCATTATATCTGGTGACGGGTACTATTAGGAAAAGGCATGGTACTGGTTCTGCATTATCTATTCCACCTCCAACAGACTTAATCCCAACTTCAATAAAACCTTTGTAAGGTAGGTTTTCTCCTCCAGCACATTCAATATCCAACATGTCGCAAAGTGGCTCCAAGGAAATGTGTTTTAAGTGTTCATCATAAAATGATTCTGATATCACAGAGACAGTAGCTCCGGTATCCAGTAAGGCACGGGTCTGAACATTATCAACTGTGATGTATGCTTCATTTGCATGTCCAACAAGTCCGTCTGGCAGCGTGTCCCTGGGGTTCATTGATGGTGACCCCTTCCCATAGGCCCTTGCCAGTTTAAAGGCCGACGAAGGTGATCTAGTCTGACTCTACATCCCGATGCTATGTGGCCAGGGTACCCACATCTATAGCATATCGGTTCTTGGTAGTCCTCCTGATCCCAATATGGTGGTGTGGAATAGGCTCCAGTAGACTTAGTCCTTCCTTGGCCGACGCGGGTATCTTTGGCATAGCTTGGGTAATCTCTGGATGAACTTCTTCTATCCTCATACCTTTTTTGAAACCTTCTGTCTCCATAGCTACCAGAATGGTAAGCAGCACTCGTGGACTCATCCCGTTGTTCATTTCCTGCATAAGTGTTTCCTGTATGGACGTTGTTTCCAGATGGAGCTGGGTGAGGTGGGTACTCCAGGGCATGGCCCTTCCCTCTTCTGTTGGTCCCAAAAGACATATCTTGCCTTGCTTGGAATGTCTGGTGTTGATATAACTGGGCTGTGTCCTGTCGTTTCCTGATGTCAGACACTTCCACTCGTAATTGATCTATGGCGGAAGTCAGGGTCTCAAGGTCATTCTTTGAAACTGGTTCAACTGGGATAGCCATTTTAGCTGAAACATTGCACTTCTTTGTTTCCGACTTGGATAGTTCCCGCTTCATGTCGTACTCTAATTCCCGTAAGGAGATTCGTAGCTCATCAAAACTAGCTAGTGAGTCAAACTTGTGTCCAGATATAGCCTTCATTGTTGGTTTCAGACCACTCCAGAACATGTTTCTCAGCATCTCATCCTGCTCCTTCATGGGAATTGTATGGTGCTCAGTGATCTGTGACAGGAGGTGTTCCAGGCGGCAGCCCCAACTAGCAACATCTTCATCCTCCGTCTGGGTTGCACTATAGAACTGGGCCATGAGGGTTTCCCTGCGCCTAACTGTGCCATAAATACTTTGGAGCTTCAAAAGTAAATCCTTGGTAGAAGCTGTAGATCAAAGTCTCATCGCAACTCTAGCAGCCTCCCCCTTGGGAGATCTGCGGACAGCCTGATCTATAACATCTGAGGTATAGCACTTGGACTGAAATAAACAATCAACTTCATAGGTCCAGAGGTCGAAAGGAGCATCCTTTCCTTTCATCTCCACTAAATAGAGGTAACTTTGGGAACTGGTGATAAGCCACAGCTTGGGCTTTGCCTTCCACTCCTGGAGGTGGCACTGACTGTCCATGTAGACTTGGCTCTTCCTTTACCAAGGGTCCCGCTTGCTGTGCCATTCCTTGGACCCATGCCTTCAGATCCTGTGGTGCTTGGTCCTTGGGCTCCATACCAAGCTTCCTGAACAGATTAGCCACAGGCTCCAATTCATCCTCCTTAAATTCCATGATCACAGGGAACAGGAACCACGATTAGCAAAGTAAATAAAATACAAAAAAAATATGCAGATGGGTGAACCCAAGAAGACGAGTGGGAAAGGTAGAAATGTCGATTCAGAAGAAATTAGCGTGGAAAAATGGAGGCTATAGACAAATAACTTTGCACATTATGCAACAGAAATACTGACAACTACTTGTTGTCCTTCGGCCATGGATGTCGGTGTACATGTATAACGGACGCGTGAATGCGGACACGAAGAAAAAAAACAAACAAACATGAGCAACCTGATAATTGTACTATTCCCCAACAATGACTAAATATCTTAGGTACGCTACGCTGCAATGGGTCAGTGGTAAATGTTTATCTGGTTAGTATGAGGGGGATTATGCAATGGTAGGTGCCAAAGTGAAGTGCTCGCCTAGTTCGTCATAAACTTACAAGTACATGTAAATGTATCCTACTTTACCTATATGACAAGTAACAACTGTATTTGGTAATGGTATAACCAAATAGGACCTGGAAGAATACTTGGTTCAATGGGGTAACAAAGTGTGTTTAAGGGTTAAATATGTTAAATTAACTGTCAGCTAAATTGATTTTAATGCCTTAACCATTTAAGGTTTTAGTTTGTTTTAGGTAAGGGGTGCTATAAGCAAGTGGGGAAGGATTTACACACATCATTGATTCACACACAACTTTCAAACAAACCAAAAAATATATAAACAACCTATTTATTTTTTAAATAATCTAACCAAAGGTGCAAAGGGTAATCACATATTCACACCAACACGTTGAAATATATAAACATCAACTTAATACATGTTTATTGGGGTGAGCGCTGATGTTATCCTTGAACGGGTACCCGCAAAATATAAACTGAGCTAAACTAAACTGAGCTAAACTAAACTAAACTGAGCTAAACTAAACTTAACTGAGTTGAGCTAAGCTAAACTTAACTAAACCAAACTAATCTGGACTGGACTAAACTAAACTAAACTTAACAAAGCTGAGCTCAGCTGAACTAAACTATACTAACCTAACATGACAAAAACAAGCCGGCATATGCATTTCTCAACTCTATAGGCCTTCACGTAAATCAATATTTACAGATTTGTCAATCACTTGTGACAGCAGAGGAAGTCAAAGTCTATACACCAAACAACAGTTCATGTGGTCTTGGCTGTGTACTGTACACTGTAGACGAGGTCCGTAGTATCACATCTGAGGTGCGTCCTCTATCCAACGTTGGTGGTACGTCACTGATAAATCCTCACTGGGGGCTCCATTTGTAACCGGGGGTGTTTATGAATAACACAGGTCGTTAATTGTCGTAAGGATTTATTATCAGAACACACAATCGCCCCTGTAGGTGAAACTGGGGCGGGAACTGTGTTCACCAACGCAATGTGACAGGACTTATGGTGCCTGCATCTATTTGGACGGTCTCAGATGAAAATACTGTCCAAGGGCGTTGATTTCGGCCCTCAGATGGTAGCTCAGGGTGATGACGGAAGACAAAACTCAGGGGTGACGTTTAAGACGACAGCAGCCATGTTTATTGTTGATGGTTTGGAATAAGTCGAAAAGGTACATGTTGATAAGAACGTGACAGAACGCACACCGGGACCTAGTGGCCAATGTTCCCGGGTGGAGACTCGCTCTGTCACTTACCTTCTGGCTCTTCTCTGGGCTGTCTCTCTAGGCTGTCTCCCTGACTGACCATGTCAGTCGGGTTTTGTAGAGCGAGGTATTACGTAACGTGTGGCAAGGTCATTGTCCCACGTGTATGTATAGACGTAAGATCCGGCGACGTTAGGAGGTGTTAATTGAAATTTATAGATAGCCCTGGAGATTAAGGGTCCTGCCCGGAGGGGCTTATGATAAGAGGGGATACGTCGAATGTTTGCTGAATATATTAAACAGACAAAGGGCATAGAAATTTCGGTGCACTTGGAAACATGTTGAACCAGTTAGGTATTTAGATAAATGAAATGTAAAATAAAAGTATTGAAATGGTTTGCACTATTTTAAATAAAAGTATTGAAATGGTTTGCACTGTAACAATACCCCTGAACGTCGTGGAGCTTTTGTCCTCAAAAGCTTTTTAAAAATAATGACAATATGTAGTACAAGTACAGATCAATGCAAATGACATCGACAGGTTGACAATTAGTTGCTTCATGCAGTACACTTGACTGAGATGAATGAGATGACATTAGATAAGATATACAGGCGTGTAAAGTAAATAAGTGAATAACAACATTGTCAATATCGGTGAAACAATTATACATAACATTAACAAGTTGAGCGGAGGTGCCGGCTCGTACGAACAAAATACAGGTGAGCGGAGATTCCGGCTCATACACAAAGAACCTTGGACGAGTTTCCACCGAGCAGCACATCCTGCTCGCGGTCGCCCTTGCAGTCGGAATACCAGACTGCTAGATCACATGTATCACATTGAAACAGACAATACACATTGTTGAAGTAAAGTAGACGGATGACGTAGGGACAAAAACATGATGTGGGTAAAGCGTTGTCGTTTGCATATGAAAGTAATATTTTCATGATAACAGTAAGATCTTTGAAATTGGGAGTCTTATATTGTGAGCCTAGACTCGACAAGGCTAGCAGATGTGAAGTGTGATCTGCGCTAAAAAGTAGAATGTGTATGCAAAACCTAACCAACTTCAAAAGTCTAAACTGGAATGTAATAAAAAATTCAATCATGTGAAATTGTCTTGAAGATATTTGAACGAATCGTATTTTGTGTGCCAGAGACCATTTACGGTTGATCGCACGAATATACATAATTTTCGCCGGTATCATAATTAAGCACAAAATCACGTTGGCAAAACGAAGAAGTAGGATATAGACTGTACACAATCTCCACTGAATAAGCTTGGCAAGCAACGAGGCTCCCTAACTTATTATACTTCTACAATCGCTGCTACTACATCGATTTTATCAGTTTTCACAAAGAGTACCAATAATTTCAGTGCTCACATACTCAAAAAGGAATAAATGAAGATATAAGCAGGAAATTGTAGGGTATTGGATAACTTTTTGAAAGCTATTGTCTATAGTAATGGTTATAGGGCCACATATTAAAAGAAAAATCCTTGAAACCGGGAGTCTGATTTGTATGGGACGACTCGGAACCCGCAGATATCGTGGATCTGCACTAAATGCGTATAAGCGTAGGGTGTAGGACATGAATAGAGTAGGAGCCTAGCCGATTTCAAAAACTTAATCTGATAAGGATGTACCTCTGATAACAATACATAGATTGCAATACATACTCATTATAGAAAAACATGACAAAAAAATTAAGACAACGAAACAATAATGACTTGATTACATAACATACCTTACATGAACAAGAATGTCCGTGAGAATACGTTTTAGCACAGTACTCGTTTAGAGTTGGAACGAAGGTTCAAATATATTGTCACACACACACATATAACGGTAGGCACTTGCTAAAGAATCTTGACGTTGGTCGATTTGATCTTGAGTGTTGGTAGCATGGCTGAATGTTGGCGTACTCACTTGATTACATGAATATTGTCTGAATTTCGGTATTGCTGACGTTCGGGTAGGCTGGGCTGCTGTCTGTTGCTGACGATGGGGTAGGCTGGGCTGCTGTGTGTTGCTGACGATCGGGTTGGCTGGGGTGCTGTCTGTCATCTTCTTCGTTTTCCCGTCAAGATGGCGGCTGGCTTGACGCTGCTTTTGTCTCCCATCAACTCTGAACTACCATTTGCATTGCTGCGAGTTAGGGTAGGGGGATCGTGCGTGAGTCAGAGCAAACTCACGCTACCCGGATTATTCTCCATCATCTGTCCAAGGGCGTTTGTTTCGGCCCTCAGATGGTAGCTCAGGGTGATGACGGAAGACAAAACTCAGGGGTGAAGTTTAGACGACAGCAGCCATATTTATTGTTGATGGTTGGAAATGAGTCGAAAAGGAACATGTTGATAATAACGTGACAGAACGCACACCGGGACCTAGTGGCCAATGTTCCCGGGTGGGAGAACCGTTCTGTCACTTACACGAGTGGCTGTCTCCAGGCTGTCTCTCTAGGCTGTCTCCCTGACTGACCATGTCAGTCGGGTTTTGTAGAGCGAGGTATTACATAACGTGGGGCAAGGTCATTGTCCCACGTGTATGTATAGACGTAAGATCCGGCGACGTTAGGAGGTGTTAATTGAAATTTATAGATAGCCCTGGAGATTAAGGGTCCTGCCCGGAGGGGGTTATGATAAGAGGGGATACGTCGAATGTTTGCTGAATATATTAAACAGACAAAGGGAATAGAAATTTCGGTGCACTTGGAAACATGTTGAACCAGTTAGGTATTTAGATAAATGAAATGTAAAATAAAAGTATTGAAATGGTTTGCACTATTTTAAATAAAAGTATTGAAATGGTTTGCACTGTAACAATACTACACAGAGCAGAAATTTGTTGTCCGCATGGCAAGGTGTAGTCTTACTTACTTACTTACTTTGGAGATTTAACGTGCGCTTTCCGACTGATGCGTATTTCGCACACGGGCCCGGCCAGGCCATTTAATGTGTTTCCGAAAGGGGCGAAGGTGGTCTGTGCAACCCAAGAGGGGGGTTTTAGGGGTTGCTTATATAGAATTTGGGAATTTTGAGATTTGGAATAGATGCCGATGGGATTGGGGAGGAGAACTAAGGGAGCTGGGTATGGTGGATGTTTGTTTGTTTATGTGATTTTGATTTGGTAGGTTATTGTGTTTTTAGATGCGTTTTATTAGTTCCGTTTTTATTAAGAATACGCCTAAGGCCTTGAAGTTTTCTAGTTTATTTTGTGGGTTTAGTATTGCTTCTAGAGTTAGAGCCTTGTTTAGATTGAGGGTGGTTTGTAATGCGGTTCGATGTGTTAGGTAGTGTGTGCAGTGGATGAGTGCGTGTTCTGGGGTTTCTGGTTGTTTGCAGTGTGGGCAGTTACCTGTAGTGTGTTTTTTAAATTTTTTTAGGTGGTTATTTAGGTTGGTGTGTCCTGTTTGGAGTTTAGTGATTACTCTGTCGATTTTTTTGGATGGATGGAGAATTTTTGGTTTGGTTAGTGGTTTGCTGAGCACTTTTTTGATTTGGCTATTTGAGTTTAGATATAGGTTATGCCATTTTTTTGTGATTTTTTGCTTGTTTACGTGTAGTGGCTGGTGTGCTGGTTAAATGCTGGGTGTTAGTATTTGAAACAAGGCCAATCAGGCGCAAGCTGTACTAAACAAAGGACCGACCCAAGCTACCTACTCTACCCCACAACCAGTAGAAGTTAAAATAAAAGAAAACTCCACGCAGAGAACAAGTCGTTATGCAGAGCTGTAGAATACATCAGCCATACAGGTTTATTTAATTCAACATAATTAAAGGTTAAAACACCATTTCATTACAAAACATTATATGTATACCATGTATACAAATATATATAATACAGAAAATATGCATATATACAACACTGCCACATTAGTATTATATCTACCTAGACACCACTTTATAATGTCCAGGTGTATCGCATTTAAAGAAATCTGCGCCCTTAAAGTGAAGCATTTTTACTGTATTTTCTCAAAAAAATCCAAGTCAGAAATGTTCGGTCCGACCTGGCCCGGGCTGTTAAAATCAACTTAAACCTCACAGATGTATCTTCAAATGTGATTAAATCTATAGACCAGTGTTATATCTACCTATACACCAATTTATAATGTCACAGATCGCAGTATTTATAGAAAACGAGGGGCTCAAAGTGAAGCAAAAGATGTACATGTGCATATGTTAAGGTACGAAAACCTGGTCCCTAAGTGGTACCTCAGATGTAAGTACAAATACTAACAGTTCACGATAATCTTCAACATTGAGATGTGTTCACATGTGTTAACCAGTAGTACGTTACGAATAATTCTCAATTGGAAATATTATGCGTTTGTTCTATGAGTACATGTGAATCAGTTTTGTAAATGCATTCTCAACCCGCATCGGTATATTCCTAATTACAGTTTAGTTATCGTCTGAGATTATAATTTGCGTTCGGGAAAGAAACCGTAAGTGTCTACACCTGATGTAAGAACAAATATTGCGTAAAATGGCAAAACATAATTGAGAAAGTTAAAACACATGTTTAAAATTCACATTACAATAAATATGAATATGAATGTTGCGTTTTCTGAATCAGCATAAAAAAGGAACATGTGTGAGTCTTGAAATAGTGTTTTTTTACATTTCTTATAAATTCAAAAAACGTTTGACTAAAGATCATAGCTTTATGACACCATATAAACATGCCAAGACTTCAACACGCGTTATCTGTTGTTGGAATAAACAGCTTAAGTTACAATTTATTCAGCAACATAGCTGCAAAACTTACACTACAATGAGATCAAACAATGTATACAAGCTTAGATTAATCTCGAGAATGGGGAAGTCAAAAGCATTTACTCACTTATTTTGGAATTATAAATATTGTATAACTAATAACGGGAAGTGGAAGGGCATGTAGTACATGCATCGTACTAATAGTGACACAATTAGATGCCAGCAACTACGCCCCGTCTACGCAGCCTGCCAGTATCTAATTATTTGGAATAATCCTTTCCGGCGTTTCTTTCAATTATAAAGGACTCATTTCATACGTAGGGGTCTGTGATCTAAAAAACACAATTGGTATGTTTACGTAGACACAAACACGTGGTGTGGTTTGGTATGGTCAGTAACTGACAACAAATGTCAACACACCGGGTCAGTAAACTGACCACTACAATGATCGAAGGATGTGTTACGTCCATGCATCTAACAGGGGATGGCCTAAAAGTCGGGCCGGGCCGGGCCAAGACGGGCCAAAGTGTTATTGGCTAATTACTTCATTATCGGCGATCATATCTACATATTATTGATGCAACATACACACATGACACTACTGAACAATCACCAATCCAAAACGTGCAGCATAATTAAGTAATTCGGAGTAAATCACTTAAAAACTAGAAAGTGGAGCTGTGTGTTAGCGTCGCTGATCTAGGTAACATGTAAAAGAGCAATCGTTAAACGAAATAGGATTTGACACGTATCAAATACTTCTAGCTATCGTCATACGAATTTCCATCTTTCGGCATAGCGTTTATATTATAGGAACGTACTATATCTAAGTAAATACCACTTTATAACGTCACTGTTCATCGTATTTAAAGCAGACACGTTGGTTAAAGTAGACCTCTTCTCCCTCTACTCTCGACAGTCACACAGTTCGCTCCGACTTGGCCCGGGCTGTCAAAATCAACTTTAAACAGACAGATGTATCTTCAAATGTGATTACCTCTATAGATTAGTGTTATATCTACATATACACCACTTTATAATGTTACAGATCGCAGTATTTATAGACAACAAGGGGCTCGAAAGTGAAGCCCTTTTCCCACAGATGTAACTTCAAATGTGATTAAATCTATAGATTAGTGTTATATCTACCTATACACCAATTTATAATGTCCAGGTGTGTCGCATTTAAAGAAATCTGCGCCCTTAAAGTGAAGCATTTTTACTGTATTTTCTTTAAAAAATCCAAGTCAGAAATGTTCGGTCCGACCTGGCCCGGGCTGTTAAAATCAACTTAAACCTCACAGATGTATCATCAAATGGATTCACATCTATAGATTAGTATTATATCTACCTATACACCACTTTATAATGTCACAGATTGCAGTATTTATAGACAACAAGGGGCTCGAAAGTGAAGCCCTTTTCCCTCTACATTCTCAACATAGTCTCTATCAGAAGTGTTTGGCTTGTGTTGGGTCCGACTTGGCCCGGGCGGTCAAAATCAACTTTAAACACACAGATGTATCTTCAAATGTGATTAAATCTATAGATTAGTGTTATATCTACCTATACACCAATTTATAATGTCCAGGTGTGTCGCATTTAAAGAAATCTGCGCCCTTAAAGTGAAGCATTTTTACTTTATTTTCTTTAAAAAATCCAAGTCAGAAATGTTCGGTCCGACCTGGCCCGGGCTGTTAAAATCAACTTAAACCTCACAGATGTATCATCAAATGGATTCACATCTATAGATTAGTATTATATCTACCTATACACCACTTTATAATGTCACAGATTGCAGTATTTATAGACAACAAGGGGCTCGAAAGTGAAGCCCTTTTCCCTCTACATTCTCAACATAGTCTCTATCAGAAGTGTTTGGCATGTGTTGGGTCCGACTTGGCCCGGGCGGTCAAAATCAACTTTAAACACACAGATGTATCTTCAAATGTGATTAAATCTATAGATTAGTGTTATATCTACCTATACACCAATTTATAATGTCCAGGTGTGTCGCATTTAAAGAAATCTGCGCCCTTAAAGTGAAGCATTTTTACTTTATTTTCTTTAAAAAATCCAAGTCAGAAATGTTCGGTCCGACCTGGCCCGGGCTGTTAAAATCAACTTAAACCTCACAGATGTATCATCAAATGGATTCACATCTATAGATTAGTATTATATCTACCTATACACCACTTTATAATGTCACAGATTGCAGTATTTATAGACAACAAGGGGCTCGAAAGTGAAGCCCTTTTCCCTCTACATTCTCAACATAGTCTCTATCAGAAGTGTTTGGCTTGTTTTGGGTCCGACTTGGCCCGGGCGGTCAAAATCAACTTTAAACACACAGATGTATCTTCAAATGTGATTAAATCTATAGATTAGTGTTATATCTACCTATACACCAATTTATAATGTCCAGGTGTATCGCATTTAAAGAAATCTGCGCCCTTAAAGTGAAGCATTTTTACTGTATTTTCTTTAAAAAAAACCAAGTCAGAAATGTTCGGTCCGACCTGGCCCGGGCTGTTAAAATCAACTTAAACCTAACAGATGTATCTTCAAATGTGATTAAATCTATAGATTAGTATTATATCTACTTATACACCACTTTATAATGTCACAGATTGCAGTATTTATAGACAACAAGGGGCTCAAAGTTAAGCCCTTTTCCCTCTACATTCTCAACATAGTCTCTATCAGAAGTGTTTGGCTTGTGTTGGGTCCGACTTGGCCCGGGCGGTCAAAATCAACTTTAAACACACAGATGTAACTTCAAATGTGATTAAATCTATAGATTAGTGTTATATCTACCTATACACCAATTTATAATGTCACAGATCGCAGTATTTATAGAAAACATGGGGCTTAAAGTGAAGCCCTTTTCCCCTCTACATTCTCAACATAGTCTCTATCAGAAGTGTTTGGCTTGTATTGGGTCCGACTTGGCCCGGGCGGTCAAATTCAACTTTAAACACACAGATGTAACTTCAAATGTGATTAAATCTATAGATTAGTGTTATATCTACCTATACACCAATTTATAATGTCACAGATCGCAGTATTTATAGAAAACATGGGGCTTAAAGTGAAGCCCTTTTCCCCTCTACATTCTCAACATAGTCTCTATCAGAAGTGTTTGGCTTGTATTGGGTCCGACTTGGCCCGGGCGGTCAAATTCAACTTTAAACACACAGATGTATCTTCAAATGTGACTTAATCTATAGATTAGTGTTATATCTACCTATACACCAATTTATAATGTCCAGGTGTATCGCATTAAAAGAAATCTGCGCCGTTAAAGTGAAGCATTTTTACTGTATTTTCTTTAAAAAATCCAAGTCAGAAATGTTCGGTCCGACCTGGCCCGGGCTGTTAAAATCAACTTTAAACACACAGATGTATCTTAAAATGTGACTAAATCTATAGATTAGTGTTATATCTACCTATACAACAATTTATAATGTCCAGGTGTATCGCATTTAAAGAAATCTGCGCCCTTAAAGTGAAGCATTTTTACTGTATTTTCTTAAAAAAATCCAAGTCAGAAATGTTCGGTCCGACCTGGCCCGGGCTGTTAAAATCAACTTAAAGCTCACAGATGTATCAAATGTATTAACATGTATACAAAGTGAAGCATTGTTTCGCCTGAGCCAAAATTCACCATAACCTTATAGATTTAAACTTTGTATATGTCATTTTAACTGTAACCTTTTGATTGAAATCCTATTCTTTTGAAAAGGAAAATAACTTACACGTTTAGAGGCCTCCCAATCGTAAATCCTTGGTAGAAAACGATTGACAAGGTAGACGTTACCCATAAAGTTGTGTCTACCTTGTCATCCGTGAACTTCAACAAAGAGAAACAAATGTTTCAACTGTTTGATGCATGGACGTAACACATCCTTCGATCATTGTAGTGGTCAGTTTACTGACCCGGTGTGTTGACATTTGTCATCAGCAGGTTGTCAGTTACTGACCATACCAAACCACACCACGTGTTTGTGTCTACGTAAACATACCAATTGTGTTTTTTAGATCACAGACCCCTACGTATGAAATGAGTCCTTTATAATTGAAAGAAACGCCGGAAAGGATTATTCCAAATAATTAGAAACTGGCAGGCTGCGTAGACGGGGCGTAGTTGTTGGCATCTAATTGTGTCACTATTAGTACGATGCATGTACTACATGCCATTCCACTTCCCGTTATTAGTTATACAATATTTATAATTCCAAAATAAGTGAGTAAATGCTTTTGACTTCCCCATTCTCGAGATTAATCTAAGCTTGTATACCTTGTTTGATCTCATTGTAGAGTAAGTTTTGCAGCTATGTTGCTGAATAAATTGTAACTTAAGCTGTTTATTCCAACAACAGATAACGCGTGTTGAAGTCTTGGCATGTTTATATGGTGTCATAAGCTATGATCTTTAGTCAAACGTGTTTTGAATTTATAAGAAATGTAAAAAAACACTATCTCAAGACTCACACATGTTCCTTTTTTATGCTGATTCAGAAAACGCAACATTCATATTCATATTTATTGTAATGTGAATTTTAAACATGTGTTTTAACTTTCTCAATTATGTTTTGCCATTTTACGCAATATTTGTTCTTACATCAGGTGTAGACACTTACGGTTTCTTTCCCGAACGCAAACTAAACTGTAATTAGAAATATACCGATGCGGGTTGAGAATGCATTTACAAAACTGATTCACATGTACTCATAAAACATACGCATAATATTTCCAATTGAGAATTATTCGTAACGTACTACTGGTTAACACATGTGAACACATCTCAATGTTGAAGATTATCGTGAACTGTTAGTATTTGTACTTACATCTGAGGTACCACTTAGGGACCAGGTTTTCGTACCTATATGCACATGTACATCTTTTTTTGCAAGAAAAACACTTCCTGCACCCGAACTTGAGTTGATAACATTAATGTTTGGTTTCACAGTTCAAGCATCGTCTCACAATGCGCTAATTTGATTATTCGATTATACTGGAGAAACGTTTTTGCCTTACTTCAAGTCTTGTGTCTCATCGATCCTTCTCATTGCGTCCGTATATGCACGTTAAGTGTGGAATTAATCCAAATTACACCTGTACCCAGCTTGCTTAATTGCCCCTTGCTTAATTGCAATCAAGTAGGTGTTGCGTAATCAATCAACCATTTGCCCTTAATTAGCTGTCTTGAGCTGTAGTTAATAGCAGACCGTTTCATTGATAACTTATGCATTTGGTGAGGCTAATTAACAAAACCCATTTATTTTCTTTTGAACTTACGTTAACATGTTTGTCCTAAAATGCTTCCAGAATACTTTTGTAAGCTATGATAGTGTCGTGTCCCTCGCAAGTACGAAATAAAGTTATAACATATCACCATATTGGTATGAAAGATACTATTCCATAAAACATACTATCACTGGCCACTGACAAACATTAGCAGTATTAGAATAAGTTAGTGAGTGAGTGAGTACGGTTTTACGCCGCTTTCAGCAATATTCCAGCAATATCACGGCGGGGGACACCAGAAATGGGCTTCACACATTGTACCCATGTTGGGAATCGAACCCGGGTCTTCGGCGTGACGAGCGAACGCTTTAACCACTAGGCGACCCGACCGCCCTCTTAGAATAAGAAACATAATTAAATACAGTATGACGTATAAGCATACAGAAAACTAAGAGAGCCCAAATTACTTCAGTTTCTGTACTGTACTTGGGTTTACCTCGATACACCTGGACATTATAAATTGGTGTATAGGTAGATATAACACTAATCTATAGATTAAGTCACATTTGAAGATACATCTGTGTGTTTAAAGTTGATTTTGACCGCCCGGGCCAAGTCGGACCCAACACAAGCCAAACACTTCTGATAGAGACTATGTTGAGAATGTAGAGGGGAAAAGGGCTTCACTTTAAGCCCCATGTCTTCTATAAATACTGCGATCTGTGACATTATAAATTGGTGTATAGGTAGATATAACACTAATCTATAGATTTAATCACATTTGAAGATACATCTGTGTGTTTAAAGTTGATTTTGACCGCCCGGGCCAAGTCGGACCCAACACAAGCCAAACACTTCTGATAGAGACTATGTTGAGAATGTAGAGGGAAAAGGGCTTCACTTTCGAGCCCCTTGTTGTCTATAAATACTGCAATCTGTGACATTATAAAGTGGTGTATAGGTAGATATAATACTAATCTATAGATGTGAATCCACTTGATGATACATCTGTGAGGTTTAAGTTGATTTTAACAGCCCGGGCCAGGTCGGACCGAACATTTCTGACTTGGATTTTTTAAAGAAAATACAGTAAAAATGCTTCACTTTAAGGGCGCAGATTTCTTTAAATGCGATACACCTGGACATTATAAATTGGTGTATAGGTAGATATAACACTAATCTATAGATTTAATCACATTTGAAGTTACATCTGTGTGTTTAAAGTTGATTTTGACCGCCCGGGCCAAGTCGGACCCAACACAAGCCAAACACTTCTGATAGAGACTATGTTGAGAATGTAGAGGGAAAAGGGCTTCACTTTGAGTTCTGTGTTTTCTTTAACTACTGAAATATGAGACAATAAAGTGGTAAATAATTAGATAAAATACTAGTGTTTAGATATAAATAATGTTAGGAACTTTAGAAGTGCTTGGACAGTTATTAACACGTGTCGTGTCAGTCTTTTGACATTCGAGAATATCCATTTCCAGAAAACATCCTGTGTTGGTTTAACACGAATTAGTAAAGGTTAATTACCTAAACACGTTAATTAATGAAAGAAGAGTAGTCAAAACACTGTCGTTTC
The DNA here is from genome assembly GCF_023055435.1 of Haliotis rufescens. NCBI lineage: Eukaryota > Metazoa > Mollusca > Gastropoda > Lepetellida > Haliotidae > Haliotis > Haliotis rufescens. The sequence goes on from NW_025963979.1 coordinate 2,206,722, forward strand.
CTGCCCAGGACATCACACCCCTACACGCTAAGGTCGGTGAGAAGCATTCTAATCAAAGAATACACAGTCAAGACGCTGACTTTTCTACGAGACTCACGGTATGTAGTCATAATCATCAGTTAATTACATTGTTGAAGGTGCATTTTTATTCAAACTCAATTAAATGAGCAAAACTATACGTTTGTGGACATTTGAGATCTGCCTAGATATGCGCGTTTCGTTTTATTATTCTGCAATCCATTTTTAGTATTACCCGCTGGCCCGGCCCGGCCCGACTTTTCTTGGCCCGACTTTTAGGCAATCCCAGAGTATAGGTTTTATCAGGGAATATATATATATGTCTTATATATTCCCTGAGTTAAATAAGTTAAATATATATATAGATAAATATTCACATCGTTGCCCAAATCAAATTATAACACCAGCTGGGCTATTATTACTATGGCCAACAGCACAGAGTCATGTGCAGGTCAGGGGCTCCTAATTAGTGCCAGAGAATGGCCGGTTGGTCACTGAAGCTTGACTTTGTGGATGAGGTGCGGGATACTGCAGGATGACGAGAGAGGTATCGTATTCGATACGTCGCAGCTGGTACGTGATTTATCGAGATAAAATTAGAATACTTTCTGTTAGTCGGGACTTGACCCTCGGACAGCGGCTAGGCAGGTTGGCCCTCTGACGCCTCTGATATGCTGCCTGGCCATGTCTGTCCCATCACCACAGTCGTGATTATGCACATGCTGTAACTGTTATATCACAAATAAAGTGTTGTGGACCCACTGATGGACTCCTGTGTTTGAAGGACAGATATCCCAACCTAACAGCCCGGGATACTTGTGTAATTTGGAAAACAATGACATGTTACAGACATTAAAACACTTGAGCTAGGTAGCATGAATAGCATGTATATGCTTGTCAAAGCAGTTGCAGTGTTGTCAAGACGTCCTGTGATCGATGCCAAACTGGCCGATACCCATACATAAATTGAGGTAAGTTTTTACTTTTCGCCCGCTGCTGATAGGCTGGTATAATTGTCAGTGTTGATAAGTCAATACTGATCGGTTAATCATCACACGAACAGGGGTGATTGTGTTCAAATATGAGCAGAAACAGTCGTTCTGTGATGTTTACCAATAAAAATTTAACTTAACTAATGTCATGGCAGTTATCTCTATATGAAATATATTCTTTGTTGGAATATCAACATGTCTATAAGGGTTCAGCATGCAAAAACACTGGTTCATAGGACAATAGCCAATAAACATTCTGGACCAGTAATCTTAAAAAAACATTGTGAAAATATGAAATGTCAGTTACCTCATTTGTTTACGTTGGCTTTACTAGCAGAATTTTTGGAATACACAAACTATGAAAAATAGGTGAAATTATTTCCATCTCTGAATCAAGTCAATATCCTTGTACTAAATCGTGTTCATCAATGTTCACTGAATGATTGATAAGTTGAAAATGTTAACGTTTTGGACTGATAAAAACACTACTGTTCATCACAATAATTATTGTTGTTGCTATCAGTCACAGTCTGCAGTGGTATGACAATTATATTGCTGACAAGGTGTAACACACTTCATTTCTTCCCTCAGAATAACATTACACTTCATATATTGATCAGTATCTTTCATTATGTAGGACAGGTTAATCGGTGTCCCTTTACATAATTCAGTGTATTTGTCTCGCATTCTTGCCACTTCTGACTTGAAGTTCCTGTATGCTGCTTCATATTTTGGTTGTTGTACAGAAGAAATCCACTCCATATTTTGGTTATTGTATAGAAGAAATCCACTCCTGCATAACAGAAACAAAAACAACATAGAACTAGACGTCAAGTACATATGTAACCGGGGGTGTTCATGAATAACACGGGTCGTTATTTGTCATGAGGATTTATTATCAGAACAAACGCCCCTGTAGGTGAAACTGGGGCGGGAACTGCGTTCACCAACACAACTGACAGGACTTACGATGCCTGCATCTATTTGGACGGTCTCAGTTGTAAATACTCCACAGAACAGATATTTGTTGTCCGCATGGTCAAGGTGTAGTGGCTGGTGTGCTGGTTAAATGCTGGGTGTTAGTATTTGAAAGAAGGCCAATCAGGCGCAAGCTGTATTAAACAAAGGACCGACCCAAGCTACCTACTCTAGTTAAAATAAAATAAAACTCCACGCAGAGATCAAGTCGTTATGCAGAGCTGTAGAATACAGCAGCCAAACAGGTTTATTTAATTTAATTCAACATAATAAAAGGTTAAAACACCATTTCATTACAAAACATATGTATACAAATATATACAATACAGAAAATATACATATATACAACACTGCCACACACTTCCCTCCACTACGAAATGATGTCCTCATCATTTAATCCTACCAGTCACAATATCCAGGATTGCATCAGATACTCGATGTGACTGATCAGAAAAACTTGCTGTATCGAGGAGGGTGTTGAGATAATTGGCTCTCGTTAGCCAGTCCGGCTGTGCAATAGCTGACAGAACATAATCTCCACTTGTCATCCACTGTGGTTGTGTCCGCTGTCGATTGGACCGCTGAGGAGAAACAGTTGGAGAAACAGCTGACTCTGAAGATTCTGAGGATTCATGGGAGAGATATACAATACAATCATCCTCACTTCCTGATTCACAATCAGATCCTGGTCTGTATGCATCAGCCTCGTCGGCTGGGATGGTCACAGTCGGTTCTAAAGTCTTCTGTCGTGGTCTTGGTGTTGGCGTTGGAGGTGCTGGATGTACTTTCCTCGGCCGAGGTATGGGTTTGGAAGTGACAAGTTCCTGTGTAATGTCCTCTTCCGTCCTTCTCCATACTCCTTACCAACTGTATACACTGGTATGGATGGATTCGGCTCGGCAAGCACAATGTACACATCTGTTTCCGATCTGTTGGCCAACTTGTGTCTACCATCAAAAGCCACTACCTTGACAAGTACTCGGTCGCCTAATGCTAGAACAGCAGCTCTAGCCTTCTGGTCATAGTACTTCTTCTGCTTACTGCGTGACTTTGTAGCTGCACTGGAAGCAATGTCGTAAGCTTGAGAGAGTCTTGCCCGAAGTTCCTTGGTGTACTTTTTGATGGACTTGGACTTGCTTGGCTCCATGTCTAACCCAAATGCTACATCAACAGACAACCGAGGGTGCCGTCCATACATCAGAAAGAAGGGAGATAACTCTGTAGACTCATGTCGGGTACAATTATAAGCATGGACCAGTGGTCCAACATGGGCTTTCCAATTCCTTTTGTTGTCCGGAACAAGTGTGCGGAGCAGGTTGCATAAAGTACGGTTGAAGCGCTCACACATTCCATTACCCATTGGATGGTAAGGCGTGGTCTGTGACTATGCGTTTGGGTATTCCGTAGTGAACAATAAAGTTGTTGAAAAAGACCTCTGCTGTTGTTCTTGCAGTCATGTTCTTTGTTGGATAAGCCTGAGCATATTGGGTAAAATGATCTGTCACCACGCGAACATGTTGTTGGCCTCCTTTCGATGCATACAAGCTCCAAGGGTTGCGATGTTACAATGCTCACCAATGGTGATCTTCCAGCAGATGGAGTCTTAAAAGATACACAGTTCTGATCGTGTGCTTCAACATCGCGAGTCATACCAGGCCAATAAAATCTCTCACGTATCAGCGATATATTCCTTACCCTTCCTGGATGTCCAACATTGTCATGGAGTGATTGTATTGCTGCGATGCGGCACTGAATTGGAAGAACCAGCTGATCCTGCTCTTCTCCATCTTTCATTGTGATTCGATTAAGCACTCCTCTCTTCAGTCTTAGCTGCTGATATATCTTGACAAGGGCTGTGAGATTGGCATCATCTGTAACTGGTATTCTGTCGCGCCTTGTCTTGTCCCTTAAGTGTCCAGGTCTTGGTCCTTACCCTGAGCTCTCCTCCATTCTCTAACATTGGCTTCACACTTATCATTAGTTTTCATCAGATTGTCATCATCATCAACATTATTGACTGAGACACAAAGACTCTCAATGAAGTTAGGTGTAGTGAGCGCATTGCAGATGACTTTTACAGAGTCCACATTGACCTGGTCCAGTTGTGAGGGATCTGATGGAGTCGGAAGTCGTGAGAGAGTATCTGCATCAGTATTAGCTTTCCTAGGCCGGTACTTGATGGAGAAGTTGTAATTAGAGAGAGATGCAAGCCACCAATGCCCAGTCGCATCAAGTCTTGCTGATGTCAAGACGTATGTTAATGGGTTGTTATCCGTCATAACAACAAAGTCATTGCCGTACAGGTAGTCATGGAATTTCTCTGATACTGCCCACTTCATACACAGAAACTCAAGCTTGTGCGCTGAGTAATTCCTTTCAGATGGCTTCAATCCTCTGCTGGCATAGGCTATGACTCGCCGTTGATCGTCCTGGTGTTGATAAAGAACTGCTCCTAGACCTTGGGTGCTTGCATTTGTGTGCAATTCAAATGGCTGGTGGAAGTCGGCATATCCTAGGACTGGCGGCATGGTAAGACGATCTTTGATTTCCTGGAAGGCCTGTTCCTGTACAGCTCTCCACTCCCACTCGGTCTGCTGATGTTGCTATCTCTTGGACTTCTTTGTTGCAGTCCTAGGCATCAGAATAGATAAGGCCTTGGAATCTTAGAGACATTTTGCACGAACTTCCGGTAATATCCAGCGAAGCCAAGAAACTTCCTGATATCTTCTGAATTGGTAGGTGTTGGCCATTTTCGTATCTTGGCCACTTTATCTGGGTCTGCCTCGATTCCATCAGCGCTGATAATGTAGCCCACATACTTGACCTTTCGTTTGAAGAACTTACACTTTTGGGAGCAAGTTTTAATCGACAGTCACGGAGGCGCTTTAGAACTCTTTCAAGACGCTCCAGGTGTTCTTCATATGAACGAGAAAATATGATCAGATCATATATGTGTATATGAGACAGATTTGGAGATGTAATCCATCCAAGCACTGCTCCATAAGATGCTGGTAGGTTGCCGGGGCGTTGGAGAGTCCAAAGGGCATTCTGTTATACTCATAGAATCCCAAAGGTCCTACTGTGAAGGCTGTCCGTTCTTTGTTGCACTCCTCAATTTCCACCTGATGATACCCACTCTTCATATCCAGGACTGTAAAGTATTTCATTCCCCTCAGACAGTCCAGCATCTCCTCAATTCTCGGTAGAGCATAATAATCCTTGATTGTGTGATTATATAACTGTCTGAAGTCGATACACATTCTCAGCTTTCCATCTTTCTTGCGAGCTAATACCACATTAGATGCCCAAGGGCTATGCGACTTTCGGATGACTCCTGCAGATAACAGTTGATGCAATTGAGTCCGGACTTCATCAAACATAGCTGAGGGTATCCGGCGATGTCTTTGCTTGAATGGTCGTTCACCATCTAGTTCTATACGGTGGCGAACAAGGGAAGTACATCCTAGATCCTCAACATCTTTGGAGAAGATGTCCTGAAACCTTGTAATTAATTCAAGTCCCAAACCAACTTCATCAGTTGAGAGTCCTTCCCGCTCCATCTTAATATTCTTCAATATGGAGGCAGAGTCTACAGCTGTACCACAAGGTTGGTCCTGAAGAGTTACAGGTTGCAGCTCACACAATAGGGCATGGGGAGGAACAACTATCGTACGTGTGGTCACGTTGAAGAGATGAACGTCTACAATATCCGGACGACCATCGTAAGAAATGACAGTTGGGGCAATGTCTATGTCTTTGCTAATGCTTGACTTTGGAGTAGGCTGCATTAAAGCACAAAGTCTGGGTGATCTAACTCCTTTGGCCACTTGTCCTTTAATTGATGCTGTGCTGTTAGACGGTATCAATGTATTCTTGTCCTCCACACTCCTAACCAGACCTATTCTCCAGTCATTGCGTAGTAATTCCCGTTCCTGTAAGGGCATGGTCCTATAGGTAAGGAACCAAGGCGTCTGTAAGGCTGCCTTTTGCAAGTACTTGACTCCATGGGTGTGCTTCCAGTTTTCCATTAGACAATTCAGTATATTTGTTCCTAACAGAACTAGTACATGTGAATTATATCTGGTGACGGGTACTATTAGGAAAAGGCATGGTACTGGTTCTGCATTATCTATTCCACCTCCAACAGACTTAATCCCAACTTCAATAAAACCTTTGTAAGGTAGATTTTCTCCTCCAGCACATTCAATATCCAACATGTCGCAAAGTGGCTCCAAGAAAATGTGTTTTAAGTGTTTATCATAAAATGATTCTGATATCACAGAGACAGTAGCTCCGGTATCCAGTAAGGCATGGGTCTGAACATTATCAACTGTGATGTATGCTTCATTTGCATGTCCAACAAGTCCGTCTGGCAGCGTGTCCCTGGGGTTCTTTGATGAGCCTAATGGTGACCCCTTCCCATAGGCCCTTGCCAGTTTAAAGGTCGACGAAAGTAATCTAGTCTGACTCTACATCCCGACGTATGTGGCCAGGGTACCCACATCTACAGCATATCGGTTCTTGGTAGTCCTCCTGATCCCAATATGGTGGTGTGGAATAGGCTCCAGTAGACTTAGTCCTTCCTTGGACGACGCAGGTATCCTTGGCATATCTTGGGTAATCTCTGGATGAACTTCTTCTATCCTCATACCTTTTTTGAAATCTTCTGTCTCCATAGCTACCAGAATGGTAAGCAGCACTCGTGGACTCATCCCGTTGTTCATTTCCTGCATAAGTGTTCCTTGTATGGAGGGTGTTACCAGATGGAGCTGGGTGAGGTGGGTACTCCCGGACATGGCCCTTCCCTCTTCTGTGGCTCCCAAAAGACATATCTTGCCTTGCTTGGGATGTCTGGTGTTGATATAACTGGGCTGTGTCCTGTCGTTTCCTGATGTCAGACACTTCCACTCGTAATTGATCTATGGCGGAAGTCAGGGTCTCAATGTCATTCTTTGAAACTGGTTCAACTGGTATAGCCATTTTAGCTGAAACATTGCACTTCTTTGTTTCTGACTTGGATAGTCCCCGCTTCTCGTCGTACTCTTATTCCCGTAAGGAGATTCGTAGCTCATCAAAACTAGCTAGTGAGTCAAACTTGTGTCCAGATATAGCCTTCATTGTTGGTTTCAGACCACTCCAGAACATGTTTCTCAGCATCTCATCCTGCTCCTTCATTGGAATTGTATGGTGCTCAGTGATCTGTGATAGGTGTTCCAGGCGGCAGCCCCAACTAGCAACATCTTCATCCTCCGTCTGGGTTGCACTATAGAACTGTGCTATAAGGGTTTCCCTGCGCCTAACTGTGCCATAAATACTTTGGAGCTTCAAAAGTAAATCATTGGTGGAAGCTGTAGATCCAAGTCACATCGCAACTCTAGCAGCCTCCCCTTTGAGAGATCTGCGGACAGCCTGATCTATAACATCTGAGGTATAACACTTGGACTGAAATAAACAATCAACTTCATAGGTACAGGGGTCGAAAGGATCATCCTTTCCTGTGTCATCTCCACTAAATAGAGGTAGCTTTGGGGATTGGTGATAAGCCACAGCTTGGGCTTTGCCTTCCACTCCTGTTAGTATTTGAAAGCTGGCCAATCAGGCGCAAGCTGTATTAAACAAAGGACCGACCCAAGCTACCTACTCTACCCACAACCAGTAGAAGTTAAAAGAAAAGAAAACTCCACGCAGGGATCAAGTCGTTATGCAGAGATGTAGAATACAGCAGCCAAACAGGTTTATTTAATTTAATTCAACATAATAAAAGGTTAAAACACCATTTCATTACAAAACATATGTATACAAATATATAATATACAGAAAATATACATATATACAACACTGCCACACATACACAGTGTAATACTACCATTGTCCAACACCAGTTTTATTCATCACTGGACTTCACAAATAATATTTACATTCTTTGATAAATAAGTGTTTCATTCTTACTATTCATATGGACTACTAACAGCTGTTTTGGGTTACGCCCTTTGGTGTATGTTAATATTCATGACAAAAACGTTCTATAATTTATTTTGCACAAACCTGAAACCACCCTAGACTAAGAGGTCTTTATTTGAAATATTCAAGTACAATTAAACATTTGGACAGTTATACTTTCACTAAAACTGTAATGTATTACGAATTCCGGTATCATCGATCCAATTGGATCGATGCGCATGATGTCAATCACTGGATTGTCAGGTCCAGACTCGATTATCTACAGACCGCCGTCATATAGCTGGAATATTGTTAAACAACAAACAAACAAACAAAGCTACCCATGGACTTTCAAATGAACTTGTGCCTGACAATGACCCCCAGTTCACTGCAGAAGAATTCAGTATCTTCTTAAAGATGAATGGCATTCAATACAGACGGAGTCCACCATATCACCCAGCAACAAATTGCACTGCAGAAAGATCGTCCAAACACTGAAGAATAATGTTAAAGCCTTAACTGAAATGATCCAGAAAAGAAAGTGTCAAATCTGTTGATCAAGTATCAATTGTTTGATAGGCATTACTTGATGACAGATGACAAAGTAGACACAATTTATGTACGAACAACTTCTTTTAATGGTGTAAAAAGCGACGTTTAGGTATAGATCCTTATGTCGTTGTCAAGCAAGACTGAATGAGGAACATTGAACAGAATATATATCTATATATATATGTAGTATATATAACAATTATCCACCCAATCTCATCGACAATGTCATCTCCTCTGTACTCCATCCCACACCAAGATCTGCGACCCTTAAACCCGAATCAACGCCCTTCCGCATGTCCCTCCCTTTCATAGGAAAAGCCTCCCACATCATCAGCCGCCTCCTCAAACAGCAAGCCAATATTGACACCCACTTCTCCAGCTCCACCCTCCTCAATACCCTGCTAAGAGCCAACGGTAGGAACACAACCAAACCTCAAGAGCCTAAAGGTGTAGTCTACCAAATTGACTGCAACTGTGGACAACCTTATGTAGGTGAAACATCCCGCCCCGTCAACACCAGAATCAAAGAGTACAAAACCTCAACCATCAAATCAGACAGTAAATCAGCCATCTCATACCATATCAACAACTGTCCTGATCACAACATCAACTGAGACAACGCCCAAATCCTCAATAATTTCACTAAAACAAAACTAACAGAAGCAGTCCACATTTACCGCCACAAGCTATCAATCAACAGAGATCAAGGCTGTTTCATCCCATCCACCTACTATGAACTCATTAAGCATTAATAACTTATCCTGTTTAATTGGCTTCCACCTATGTGTTTTCTGTCCATCATGTTGTGACAGTATTATCCTTCTGTTGTCATCACTTACTCGTGCTATCCCACTCATCTATGCAATTGTTGTTACTGTTAATCCTCTACTGTTTATTCTCCACCTACTATATATATTCTGTACAATGTCCCTCATTGATCTCATTTGGGATGCTCACATAAAAAACCTCGGAACCAAATGCAGTAATGGCCTAAACACACTCAGATGCCTCACGGGATCCAACTGGGGAACCTAAAAAAACACCCTACTTTCACTACACATAGCTCTTATCCGATCTAAACTAGACTACGGTAGCGCCATTTACAACACCCTAAACAGTTCACTAAACAATAAATTAAACTCAATATAGTACCAAGCCCTAAAAATAATCACCTGCACCCAACAAGGCACTTCTAGCACTTCACTGCAGGCTCTAACAGGAGAAATCCCATTAGAATTACGCAGGGAACACTTATCTCTAAACTTCTGGACGGCCGCCCAATCAAACCCTCTCGTTCAAAACGTTCCTCATAAGCCTAAGCAACCAAGCGCTGGCCCGCAAAAACCCACTACTAAGCCCCATATCACAAAGAATAACAATCTCCCTAAATGAACACAAGCTAAATAATTTAAGACAAAACACCAAACCATCCAACATTTACACAACAAAACTCCAAACCCCTAAAATAGACACCACACTTGCCTCCACGCTAAACAAACAAACGGATCCAAACATCGCTAAAAACAATTCATTAGCATACATCCACGAGAAATGGCCAAATTGGTGCCACATTTACACAGAGGGATCCTCTGATCCATCCTCAAAGCACACCGGCTTTAGCGTCCACATCTCTCAACCCCTAAAACAAACAAAATCTTACTGACTCCCCAATAATCGATCAATCTCTACGGCCGAACTCATGGGCATGGCCACAGCCCTTCAAAACCCACAAATAAAAACCCACCAAAACATCCTCATCCTCCAATTAAAAGCATAACAAAACTAAAAATCTAAAAAAAATGGCAAACAAAATACAAAAACTCAAACTGTCAGTTCAAAAAAGTACTCAAACAAAAACCCTAACTAAAGCCAACATTCTTCACACATATAAAAAAAAATCGACAGGGCCATAACTAAATTACAAACAGCTCACACCAAACTAAACAGCCACCTTCAAACACTAAATATACACGCAACAGGCACATGCCCACACTGCACTCAAAAAGAAACCACAGAACATGCACTCATCCACTGCCCACACTACAAGACTCACAGAACAACACTCCAAAACACACTAAACTTAAATTCCGAGTTAACTCTAGAAAAAAATTCTTAAACCCACTGAATAACACATCAAACTTTAAAGCCCTGGGCAAATACCTAATTAAAACAGATCTTATTAACCGAATATAACCCACATATAATCAAAACCAAACAAATTAAAAAAATAAAATAATAATTAATAAACAAACCAAACAACTCTCTCAACACTCACACCTCCCTTAGTCTCTCTCTAGTCGGAAAGCGCACGTAAAATCCCCAACCTCAGTCAGTCAGCCCTCATTCATAGAGTAGTGGTCAGAACCTCAAACTGCCGACATACCCCTCTCCATAGTAGAACAAAGCAAACATAGATTTTCCTTATGTTTTTGCATCCAACGGACTAGAAAATGTTTGTTGTGGTCAAATGTTCTAGGGGCAGATACTGTTTTGGGGTCAAAATGCACTTTTATTTTGTACAAATAGAGAAAATCAAATTAAGTCCCCTTAAAAGGTAGTGTATGCATTGAGTCCTTATTTTTCTGTGATAGTTAACATACGTAGACTTAATTATTATAATTTCTTTTTTTAATAATTGCTTCACACAAATTTAGATATTAATAAAAATAAGCCAAAATATGATAAATTTTGCTCTATTTCCATTTTCAATACATTGGAAAATGAACTGTAATGAATTATTAATATACTCACACGCAAAAGAAACGCAAGTGGTTTTAAGCAAATAGGTAAAAAACACGGAACCATAAATTGATACGAGTTTTTCCATGTAGTGAAGCCTGAGGGTGTTATCAATAGTTTTGGTTGCCTTTTTGAAGCCCTGAGTAAAAACGCAATTTATTAACGAATCGCCAAAACGCACCATTTCAATGACTATGTGGGTATCATGCACCCATTTCTCGCGAAATCGAAAATGCACGAACTGTCACGAACTGTAGTGGGTATAAAACTGTGGCCGATTCTTGGACCTACCACACCTTGGTCAACAATGCCACGCCTAACTCAAATTCAGAGAAACCAGGCTATCGGACGTTTGAAAGCTGGAGCGTCTGTCCAAGATGTTGTCTGTCATTTCAACGTTAACATAACCACAATTTACCGTCTCCTGCATCGATACAATGCTACACAGACCACAGATGACCTTCCTCGGAACGGTCGTCCTAGGGTCACCACACATCGACAAGATCGGCAGATTACCCGTCAACACCAGCGACATCCTTTCCTAACTGCTATTGAAAGTGCTCGACAGACCATAGGAACACATAATCGTCACATTAGCCGGGACACTGTGATCCGACGTCTCCATTCCAACAACCTCAGATGTCGCCGACCAGCACGTCAGTAGTTGTAAGCATCAGTGTAAGACCCCTCAGGATTCTGGGACCAAGATGGCGGCACATCCGTTTCCGGTCACGTGACCTGCGCAGTGCATGATGGGTACCTGCGCGCTTCAAAGATGGCAGCACATCCGTTTCCGGTGGCGTGCGCCTCCAAGATGGTGGCACATCCGTTTCCGGTGGCGTACGCATTCAAGATGGCGGCACCTCCGTTTCCGGGGAGGATGGGGAAAACCCGGAGAAGCGCCCGTAAAAGGGGAACAGGATCGACATTGAAAGAAGCGCGTCTAAAATCTTTTGTTGTTGTTGTTGTTGTTGTTCTAAACATAGACGTGGTGGTGGTGGTGGTGGTGAAGGGAGGGAGGGAGGGAGGGAGGAGGTGGGGGTGTGTTCACGGTGTGTGGGGAGTGGGAGGGTCGTCAAAGCAAAGGAGGAAAGTTGTCTTTCGGGAGAGATGGGTGGCCCTGAAAAGGGCCGTTGGAAAACAAACTGGAAACGACAGGAAACGGCAGGAACACTGGAACACTGGAACACTGGAACACTGGAAAAACTGCAAACGATGGGAAACAGGTAAAAAACAGTGGGGCAGCATGGCCCATGCGTTAGTCACTTTGTTCAGATGGTCTATCTTCTTCATCCTCTACTTCCATCTCATCCTCGGTGCTTTGAAGCGTGTTTTCTTGAGGGGCTCCTGTTCCGTTTTCTTTTCTCTAGACGAGGTGTGATGCCTACACAGAGTTGTGTGAGGCATTCTTTTAGGTCGAGGACATCGGCATGCATGTCTTCGATGAGATGAAGCACTAGTGCCACGGGTGTCATGGGTGTCACAGGTGCCACGGATGCCACGGGTGTCGACGTGGACGGAGTTGCTTACGTTTTCTTTCGACTAGGTTCTGGGCAATTTGCAGCGAAATGACCAACGACTTTACAGTTGTAACAGGGGCGTTGGGGTGTCTTCTTTCGACTGGGTTCTGGGCAATCTGCAGCAAAATGACCCATGACTTGACAGTTGTAACAGGGGCCCAGGTTCTGCTTCTCTTGACTGTTCATCTTCGGACAGACATAGTGACGGTGACCTTGATCGTGACACTCGAGGCATGTCACTTCAGGGCAGTACAGGTAACTGTGATTGTCGGTCTGGCACTTCATACAACTGTATCGAGCTGGCATGATGGGTTTCATAGAATGCAGTGTGTGTGAGTGGCTTCGCTCTTGTTTTGTTTTTATGGGAGAGGGACTGACACCCTGCTTCCTGATTGGTTCCCCAGGCAGCGCCCCCGATTGGTTCGTTCCGGTGCCTGGCCTGCACCTCGGTTTTCCAAAACGGACCGACCCCTGTGTTTCTTTTTGATAGGAAATGGATTTTACCATGGGAGAGAAAGCACAACCCCCGTTCGGCCAATCAGAGCCCCGCCTGGTCCGAGCACGGTCTCTGATTGGTCCACAACCCAGGCTTCGGATTGGTCCGATTTCGATCCGGTTTTTATCAGGGTGTGCATTTCGATCCTGTTTTGTTTTTTTCTTCATCCTACAGACAACATAACACGACTATGAGTTCAATTTTTTTTTTAATCCCCCTGATCACATGAACCAACACCACAAAACAACACAGGATGAGGGGGGACATCCCTGTGATTTTGTGAACACGAGGGGTGACCACGAGGGGTGACCACGAGGGTAGGAACGTCTGTACACTTTGAAAAAAAAAGGAACTTTGTCACTTAGGGTGAACAAGACACTCGACTCTTCGTTTCCGTGCTTCTTGGGACACCAAACGTCTGTAAGTTTCGTTCACTTCTCCATCAGGACAAAACACACACAAGTATTCGCAGGGGACTTTGGCGTGCTTCAGATGTTCTTTCCAGGGTTGGTCTGTGGCTTCCCATTGGCGGAGTGTCACACCGCAGCAATAACAGGTAACACGGTCACCTCGTCCTGGATAGAAATAGCCTGCCATGGCCATGTCATAATGGGTCTGGGTCATCTGTTTAGGCCACTGTTTGAAAAGACCTCAGACGTTCTTGAAATGAATCATAGTTGGGATGAGAAGGATGACACAAGGTGTAAGAAGGAAAAGGTCTCTCCAGAATGTCACTGAGTCGCCACGTGTCGTCCATCAAGAGTGTGTCGTCCATCAAGAGTGGACGTTTTCTCGCTTCTTGTTCTCTCGCCTTTTCAGACACCCACTCGCAATCGGTGACGACATCTCGGGAGGATGACATGGCATTCATAGAACGTCTTTGCTCTGAGGGTTCGCCTGCTTTTATGAAACTCTCCACCCTACTCCCTTCAACGGAAGGTCATGAACTTAGCTTCCACCTCCTTCAACTCCTCCACCTCATCACGTGACGTCATCCTGTGTTTGGGTTGACGGACACACAGCATGATCCATGACATGATACATGACATGACATGGCACACGGTGGGTGTGGGGATTGATGCATACTGGAATGACTGACACCAGGCAGCTGATCTTTCAAGCATAGCCTTTCTCTTTTATCTATTTTTATTTTAATTTTACACTTTGGTGTGCACTGACATGACAGATGCACAGACAGACAGACAGACGGACAGACAACGTAAACGACATCTCAACTCAACCTCTACCCTCGGTTCGGCACTCTATTGGAGTTGAGATCAATCAAGACACAAAGAGTCAGTTCAATCAATCACTGTTTAATCATGAAAAAAACAATCACAACCAGATACAATGGAAATACGAAAAGTCAATGGAGGAGGGAGTGCTTTGCATGTCCCTACAACAACAACAACAACAATAACGCGACAACGTTTTCCTCTTTCATCTTCAAGCTCTTCCATCTTCAATCCCATAAGATGTGGTCCTCCCTCAAACATGTGAGAGGTCCATCCGTTCAACACGCACAGTCTATGGCCTCCCTGAAACAGACATGACACATCACTTGATCACGGTTGCAGCTTACGTGTTGTAAAGTTCTTCGAGTGAAGAGGAGGATCACCATAAGATGTGATCCTCAGATGTGATAGGCATGTCATCATGTGTCACTATGCTGTCATAGGTCAACATACAAGTACAGTCTATGAGCTCCAGACAACAGACATGACACATCACTTGCCCGCTGTTGCAACTGATGTATCTTAACATGTTGTTGTGTCGGCAAACACGACATTCGCATTGTAGGGGAGTGAGTTGAGCTTCTCCATAAGGATCCTGGTCAACGTTGTCATCATCATCATCGTCGCAAACCATGGGCATACCTGAGGAGTAGACATGAACATCTTCCGGTGATGCTGGTGACCAAGAAGCCTCAAGCAGGGGGAGTGTGTCCAGATCCATGGAAGGGAGAGTGGCCAGCTTGAGCGCTTCATGATCATCACGGTCACCCGTCGCCATCGTCACAGGGGCATTCAGTGAAAAGGTGGGCTCCCGTGGGGTTTGTTCCCACCACTGTTCTAGCACGGACTGGGCTGAACTGACATCAGGGGTCCTGTCAATCATAGGACAGAGTCCATTCATCATATGAATAGGTATAGTCATCATCAACATCAACATCAACATCAACATCACATCAAGAATGACTGAGACAAAGAAGAGCAGGGTACTTACAGCTGTTCTTGAGGAGAGATCTTCAGAGATAATTTCTTCCGTTTTGCAGGCGTTGCAGGTGTGGCAGGTTTCAAAAAGGATGTCCCCATCGTTTCGGTGTCTGTTGTCGCTGCTGCTGTTGTTGCTGTTGCTGCTGTGTTGGTGGTGACTGGCTCTGTGGTGGTGGTGGTGGGTGTTGCTGCTGCTGTGGGGACCACAACTGCTGTGGGTTTGCTTGTCTTTTTCTTCTTTATCGTCTTCTTCGATGTTCCTTTCTCGGGTTCAGTCAGCTTCCTCATCTTTGAACGTATCTGTTCGCACATCATGTCGTCGCCCTTCGCACGTAACTTGGCGTACGCGTCGTCGGTCTTCATCTTTAAACACAGCAAGTCGTACACTTCACCCCACATTTCAGCAGTCATGTCACCTCTCCCATCTCCACTGTTTCCTTGGCCACTCATGTCGCTTCGTGTCTTGTCATTGAACCGTTTCGACATGATGTTGTCCGGATGTTCTGTTCGTTGTTGTTGTTTCTTTCCAAGTCTTCACGGAGGTGTGTCAACACTTGATGGTACTCTCTCATTGTAGGGGAGTGAGTTGAGCTTCTCCATAAGGATCCTGGTCAACGTTGTCATCATCATCATCGTCGCAAACCATGGGCATACCTGAGGAGTAGACATGAACATCTTCCGGTGATGCTGGTGACCAAGAAGCCTCAAGCAGGGGGAGTGTGTCCAGATCCATGGAAGGGAGAGTGGCCAGCTTGAGCGCTTCATGATCATCACGGTCACCCGTCGCCATCGTCACAGGGGCATTCAGTGAAAAGGTGGGCTCCCGTGGGGTTTGTTCCCACCACTGTTCTAGCACGGACTGGGCTGAACTGACATCAGGGGTCCTGTCAATCATAGGACAGAGTCCATTCATCATATGAATAGGTATAGTCATCATCAACATCAACATCAACATCAACATCACATCAAGAATGACTGAGACAAAGAAGAGCAGGGTACTTACAGCTGTTCTTGAGGAGAGATCTTCAGAGATAATTTCTTCCGTTTTGCAGGCGTTGCAGGTGTGGCAGGTTTCAAAAAGGATGTCCCCATCGTTTCGGTGTCTGTTGTCGCTGCTGCTGTTGTTGCTGTTGCTGCTGTGTTGGTGGTGACTGGCTCTGTGGTGGTGGTGGTGGGTGTTGCTGCTGCTGTGGGGACCACAACTGCTGTGGGTTTGCTTGTCTTTTTCTTCTTTATCGTCTTCTTCGATGTTCCTTTCTCGGGTTCAGTCAGCTTCCTCATCTTTGAACGTATCTGTTCGCACATCATGTCGTCGCCCTTCGCACGTAACTTGGCGTACGCGTCGTCGGTCTTCATCTTTAAACACAGCAAGTCGTACACTTCACCCCACATTTCAGCAGTCATGTCACCTCTCCCATCTCCACTGTTTCCTTGGCCACTCATGTCGCTTCGTGTCTTGTCATTGAACCGTTTCGACATGATGTTGTCCGGATGTTCTGTTCGTTGTTGTTGTTTCTTTCCAAGTCTTCACGGAGGTGTGTCAACACTTGATGGTACTCTCTCATTGTAGGGGAGTGAGTTGAGCTTCTCCATAAGGATCCTGGTCAACGTTGTCATCATCATCATCGTCGCAAACCATGGGCATACCTGAGGAGTAGACATGAACATCTTCCGGTGATGCTGGTGACCAAGAAGCCTCAAGCAGGGGGAGTGTGTCCAGATCCATGGAAGGGAGAGTGGCCAGCTTGAGCGCTTCATGATCATCACGGTCACCCGTCGCCATCGTCACAGGGGCATTCAGTGAAAAGGTGGGCTCCCGTGGGGTTTGTTCCCACCACTGTTCTAGCACGGACTGGGCTGAACTGACATCAGGGGTCCTGTCAATCATAGGACAGAGTCCATTCATCATATGAATAGGTATAGTCATCATCAACATCAACATCAACATCACTGGCTCTGTGGTGGTGGTGGTGGGTGTTGCTGCTGCTGTGGGGACCACAACTGCTGTGGGTTTGCTTGTCTTTTTCTTCTTTATCGTCTTCTTCGATGTTCCTTTCTCGGGTTCAGTCAGCTTCCTCATCTTTGAACGTATCTGTTCGCACATCATGTCGTCGCCCTTCGCACGTAACTTGGCGTACGCGTCGTCGGTCTTCATCTTTAAACACAGCAAGTCGTACACTTCACCCCACATTTCAGCAGTCATGTCACCTCTCCCATCTCCACTGTTTCCTTGGCCACTCATGTCGCTTCGTGTCTTGTCATTGAACCGTTTCGACATGATGTTGTCCGGATGTTCTGTTCGTTGTTGTTGTTTCTTTCCAAGTCTTCACGGAGGTGTGTCAACACTTGATGGTACTCTCTCCAAACACGTATTTCTTCCAGATAAAACGCCAACAACCAACACAACGTGAGGAACATCAATCAGAGGGGCGATGTTGTTGCTTGGTCCGTTCAGTGAAAAGTGATGACCGGAGAGCATCGGTCGTATTAAAAGCCACGGAGGTCCTGCTTTCTGATTGGCCCGTTCCGGTGTCTGGTCTGGACCGACCCTTGTGTTTCTTTTCCATAGGGTTAGGCTTGTAGCGTGAGAGAGAAAGCACAACCTCGGTTTGAGCAATCAGAGCCCACCATGGCCCGAGCGCGGCCTCTGATTGGTCGACAACCCAGGCTTCAGATTGGTCAGATTTCGATCCGTTTTTTCTGTAGGGGTCCATGTCGATTCACTTTCGATCCGCTGTCATGAAAAAATTATAGAAAGTCGTCTCTGTACCCAAAGGGGAGCGTGTCTGTGGTTTCGTCGTAGACTAGACGTCGCTTGTCGTACACGGTACGATAGTCTTTTCGGGTGGGTCGGGTCACAAGTGCGTTTTCGTGCCGAGGTCCTTTTCGAATGATCTGATGAGGGTAATCCAAACTGATTTTCTCCCCCTCTTTCCCAGGCCGGTGTCCCAGTATCAGTCCTTTCATGGTGTCAAAGTTGAGATGGTGTTGGTTTCGGTAATTCAAAGTGAACCCCCGCACTTTGCAGGTCGTGCGCGTTCCATCGGGTCTGGGGTTCATTAACTCATAGCTATAGTTTTTGGGGCCTCCTGACACAAACGTCTTGATGGTGTTTCCGTCCAGTTCATCTGTAAACTCACCCAACGAATGGCCCAGCTCTGGATTCGCGTCGTGGGGTCGATGAATGTCCGTGTCAAAGTACAAGACCCTGCGGTCCACCAGGGCAAGGGTCTCGTACAGCTTGAGACGTGCTTGGGCAGTGACCAAAGCAGCGATGGCGACATTGAAATGAGAATGAGGGGTTTGGAATTCTTTCTGCTGGGTATAGGTCACTTCCACCATGTGTTCGTTGACAACGGTCACATCCTCGATGGTATTGCGTTCATCCCTCCACAAGGCAAAGTACTGTACAGGATCGTTCATATAGACGTTCTGACTGTAGTCTACCCGTTGCCAAAACTTGCCCGAGAGCGAATTCAGTTGCATCTTGGCCATCGTGCGACGTCCTGGATTTTTTCGATGCGGTCCTTGTCCAACCCAATGCCTTCTTTGTCGTAGATCTCCTGGATGTAAGCGTCGTGATCCGTACATCCTTCCGGGTATCCACTGGCTTCGAGCTTCTCCTTGAAATGTCGATCAATGTAAGTGTCAAAGAGTCCCACTTGCTGGGTGTCGGGGTCATGCTGTACAAAGGTGTCAAAATGCCAAACGTTGTAGATCTGAAGCACCTGATAGTCATACTTCTTCACGGCTTCCTGGAGTTCTACGGTGGCGTACGTCCCCACCCATGACCTCTCTTCGTCCGTGTGCTCGCAGGGGGAGTCTGACCGGGTATCGGCACACGTACGGCACAAAGGACAGAGCAGTTTGCCACCCGATCTGTAAAGCAGTAGCGGATGGTAGAGTCGTTTCGGGGGGTAGGACACGACATTGGATCAGGCCTTTCAGTTCAAACAACGTATCCACAGGGGGGTGGCGGAGAAGGGTCGGGTGTCCCATGGGAAACGCTCCGGTCTTACAAATGTATGGATAAAGGGAACAAATATCGATGTACTTGATGGTTTCACCTTCTTGGGCTTCGTAGCATAATCGCGTGGCATTGGTGCATCCTCCATAGAAGGCGTCGCGAGGGTTGAGCGGCCCAGGGACGTGACTACAGTGGGGTCCCTGCAAGAAAGCACGCAGAGCGGAGTCCTCCCGTTGCATTTTCGTAAACTCGTGCTCCCACAGGGTGACGATCTGCTTCACCTCAGGGTGTTGACTCAAGAGACTCAAGCGGTAGTGGGTGTCGGTGTAATGGGCTCCCAAGGACGTGCCCAGGATGGGATGCGGTTCTCAACGTTGGGTCTTGTGACAGGCCTGGCACCCATGCCAGAAACAGCCCAGGAATTCGTAGATGGTGCCTGTCGCTGGATCGTAGCCATCCACGCTGTACCGATGTTGGCCCTCTCCACATGTGAACTCTTTTTCACCGCCATTCCTGGCGTGCTGGAGGTGCAGATGGGGGTCCGTTTCCATCAGATAGTGGAGCCAGTGCATACAGGCCTGGGAATAGTTTCTCTTGGGTTTGTAGCCTTGAGGTGGAAGAATGGCGATGCTATTGGGTTTCAGGTCGTGTTTTCGGAAGGATTTTATGGTGAACGCTGCAGCTGTCATCACTTCTACAAAGGGATCCATGCCCACCGAGTGGATGGCGTTCTGTCGGAAGTCGGCGCATCCCCATCTCAAAATGTCCACATCGCTCTGGCAGTAGGCTAAAAGTTCTCCTTGTAAGTCGACAAGGCTCCTTGCACTTTTTGGGTATGCCACTGGAGGAAGGCTGTGCGTTCCGCGGGAGACATGCCATCGGGATCGTACATGACGGCTGGTGGATAGGGACCTCTGTAGGTCTGGTTGGCTTCGGTTTTGAAAAAGTGTGGAAAGTACCCTTTCTTCAGTTCTTTCAGCCCAAAGCTCTTGGGAAAGGCTTTCAGGGGGTAAGGGATGAAATTTAAGCTGTCTTCGAAACACAACCGTCCCAGGGTCATCTGCAAAATGCGTTGGCCATGTCGAATCTTGGTGGGGAGTGTCACCAGGAGGGGGGACAGACCCTTCAGGATTAAGTGTAAATCATAGGATCGTGCATTATGGGCCATCACATAAATGTGATCCTCCTTCTGGACTGTATGGGTGGTGGTGTTCTTGTTCTTTGACTTCTTTGTTTTCTCCACTTGCATGACCTCTTCCCCCTACACCTCTTCCACCTCCTCCGCCTCCTGCTGGGGTGATGCATGTCGTTGACGTTTGGAAGCGTGATTTCTTGAGGGGGTGCCATCCCGTTTTCTTTTTTTCCCTAGGTGGGCTGTTGTCCCCTTACGTGTGCTGCCCTCCTCTTCCTCTTGGTTGGGCTTCTTCTTGGGTATTTCAGACAACGTGGTCAACCACACACACACATCATGTCGCGTGGTGGGGCCTCGAAACACGATCTCACGGCTGGGACCATACCCTTCTTCTCTCCATGGACAGTGTTCGCACAAGCTCTTGCTCACTTCACTGATGCATCGTCCACATCCTAGTTGCACCACGCACAAATTTGGAATGTGTTCCCCCGTGTCTTGCATGCATTCAAAATCGTAGAAGACGTATTGGACATTGTCTCGTAGGTGATGTTGTTCCTTTTTCCCCCTCCTTCTCCGCTTCCTCTCCCTCCCCCTCCTCCTCCTCCTCCTCCTCCTCATTTTCTTCATGGAGAGGCGTCATGTAACAGCGATGATCTGGGGTCATGGGTTCTCGGCACACCAAGCAGGGATGTTCTTCATCGAAGCACTCGTGGTGAACCATGGGGGTCTCCAAGACGCAGACCAGCTGAAAACAGTTCGGGCACCTGTGAATCGATTGACAGGCACTGGGTTTTCCCTCTGACGGTGACTGGAGATGTCGGGTGTAACACAGTTGATTGGGGAACCAACGTTGACATGTCAAGCAAGGGATCCCGTGCTCTTCCTGGGGTCCGCAATAGCTAGAGTGGAAGCAGCGGTGACAGCGGTATTCCTTGGTGCAGGGATGGTTTTCGGGATGGTCGTAACGGTGGTCGCAGCGTTCGCAGTAATGGTTAGAGCCATAAAAAGCTGACATGGAAGTGATGACATCGTAGTGCTGATCATGATGGTATACATGCAGCACCGTGGCGTGGGGTGGAGCCTCATCACACTTGTACAACAGTCTCTGGTCCACCTCTTGACTGTAGACTTTCAGTTGATAATTCAGGCGGGCCAAGGCCCGTCCCACGCGTGCGAGGTCGTCCAGGGCCCGACAGGGACCTTCAGGCAGGCCAAGGCGTCAAAACAAGGCCCGTGCCCGTATGCCTTGAACGTTGTCGCGATCCGTTCTCGTCAGTCTCTTTCGCTGGGCGAACCATGCTGGGGTCAGAGGGTGAGGCTTCTGGGCATAATGCTGTGCCACCACCAGGGCCCGTGCCAAACAGGATTGATCTTCGTTCTTGATCCGTACGATGCACTTTTTGCGTGTTAAAAAAGCTTCGAGTCCAATCACGTTTTTCAGCTGGGGAGCACCACTGCCCGATCCTAATATGTCGGGATCTGCGACGTGTACTAAAGTCACATCCATGGTGGCATCGATGTTCAGGTCTTTGTTGGACTGTTGAACTTTTTCCACAGCATGCAAAATATTTAGCCCATGGAGATCTTCAAAACGACGAAAGGGAATCCGTATGGGGGTGTTCAAAGCGGGATGATCGATACCTAGACCAATACGATATCCCTTCTCACCTGACATCTGTTCATAAAAGTCATCGATTACCCTGTCAAATAAAGCTGGCAGTTCCATGGGGACGCGTTCCGGTGGTACGGTGTCCAAGTAGTCTGGGTTGAAAGTCAAACGATAGGTATGATTAGCAGTTCTTAACCGTTTGGAGCGGGTGGTATCTTTCCTCTCCAAACGATAGGACGTACTTTGGTTGCTAGTCATGATAGCGATGCGTGTCTGATGAACTGTACTCTAAGAGGGACTGAACGTCTGATGGATGTACAACCCTTCCCCAAAACAGGATCGAAATCGGACCAATCCGAAGCCTGGATTGTCGACCAATCAGAAGACAGCACCGACCAATCAGAAGACAGCACCCGAGCCGAGTTGTGCTTTCTCTCCCATGGTAAAATCCATTTCCTATGGAAAAGAAACACAAGGGTCGGGTCGTTTTAGAAAACCGAGGTGCAGACCAGGCACCGGAACGAACCAATCCGTGCGTTGCGTTTTGGACCAACCAGGAAGCAGCCAATTTCGATCCGGTTCTTCCCCTATAAAACAAGAGTGGATTCGAGTGGGTCAGTGTCACTTGTAAAATTGATGTGATAAAATCAAGAATGGCTGAAACAAAGAAGAGTGGTACGACGACGCGTGGCGAAGATGTGGTGTTAGATAGTACAGATACTCGTGGATGTTGGAGTAAGAGTCATGCCGAGGATGCGGTGTCACTGCTCAGTCAAACGCCATCGCACTATTATCTACGCTTTGAAAGAAGGCTCGCTTCGTTTGAGGCGTGGCCCACGCAAATGTATCAGACTGCTAAAGAGATGGCCCATGCGGGCTTTGTCTACACTCAGGGTGCCGATGGTGTGTGCTGTTTCCAATGTGGGGTGCGGCTGAGACAATGGGCACCCCACGACAATCCTTGGGCGGCACATCACAAGTGGTCCCCAGACTGCGATTACCTCAAGCTAACCGGTCTGGTGAAACACCAGAAGCAGCTACAACTATACTATCTCTGCGAAGAGAAACAGAGGTACACGAATGACGTAGCACAGCCGGCTGCCTAGGAAGACGTTTCCCGTGTCCTGCGTTCCTGTTCAAGTTCCCTGTTCCAGTTCCCGTTCAAGTTCCTATTAAAATGTTTTTCTTTTCTTTGTTGGACCCACAAGTGGTGCCACGATGGGCACCCCGATGACATACCCAGATGGCTACAAGTACCGCTTCGACGATCCTTGTCTTGTCATGAAGCTTGGGCATGGTGATTCTTCTTGGACAGCAGCAGAAAAGTTTTTCTTCTCCAAAACGGCCCTTTTCAGGGCCACCCATCTCACCCAAAAGACAACTTTCATCCTTTGCTTTGCCATCCCCCACCCCTCCAAAACAAAGAACCCACACCCTCCCTCTTGGAGGCACACGTCTAAAAATACAATAAATAGATATAAATAGATATGAATAGATATAGATATAGAGACACGTAGTACACCACGTCAAACATCACGTGTGCATGAAAACACGTGTCACAGTACGCCTGTCGACCTACACGAGTGTCAACACCTCGGTATCCTTAAATAATAATAATAATAATTTGAAAACACACACACACAGGGCACTACGTTTGCATGGCAACACACAAAGTACATGACGTTCACATCGCGACACGAAGTCCATGACGTGTGCAAACGTCATGCGGGTGTATCGATCTTTCTCTATTCATCTCAATACTACATCAATGGTTGTAGTCGCACACACACACACACACACACAGAGGACACCACGTTTTGCCTGACAACACGCTATTCTATGCATCAACGTCAACGTCTGTTTGAAGACATACACACTCACACACACACACACACATGACATTCCGATTGGCATGGGAGTGACACAACGTACATCACGTAGGCATTCCCACGTTCATGTCTATCTATGAAGGTCCACCTTCCTTTAGCATTCAGACGACCGTCTACCTAAAAAATACCAAGGCTACCCAAGAAGAAAAAACCGGATCGAAATCGGACCAATCCGAAGCCTGGGTTGTCGACCAATCAGAAGCGGCGCTCGGGCCATGCGGGGCTCTGATTGGTCGAACCGGGGTTGTGCTTTCTCTTCCATGGCAAAATCCATTTCCTATGGAAAAGAAACACAAGGGTCGGTCCGTTTTGGAAAACCGAGGTGCACGCCAGGCAGCGGAACGAACCAATCGGAGCTGCTTCCTGGCGAACCAATCAGGAAGCAGGGTGTCAGTGCCTCTCCTATAAAACAAGAGTGGATTCGAGTGGGTCAGTGTCACTTGTAAAATTGATTCATCATCATGAGCAACAGCAACAGCAACAACACCAGCAACAACATCAAGTCTGAAAACTGGGATCTAGAGATCGCCAGAGTGACACAACCTTTGCCCGGGTGGAAAGAACCATCACCACCACCACCACCATGGTCTCCACCGTGGCAATGCAATGAATGTCAAGGGGGTCTGCCCTTGTACGCTCTTGGTACAAGGGCACGGGATGGCACTTTCAAGTGCGTGTACTGCGGCACTGTACTGAAGGACATCTACGTGCGTCGGTTAACGCACACCAGTAGGTGTCCTGTCAGGAGACAGATGAAAGTCCACCCGTGCCTTTGCACCATTGCGTGCACCTGCATGTAAGCATCAAAACGGCCCTTTTCAGGGCCACCCATCTCTCCCGAAAGACAACTTTCCTCCTTTGCTTTGACGACCCTCCAACCCCCCACACACCGTGAACCCACCCCCACCTCCTACCTCCCTCCCTCCCTCCCTTCACCACCAACACCACCACCACCACCACCACCACGTCTATGTTTAGAACAACAACAACAACAACAACAACAACAACAGATTTTTGACGCGCTTCTTTCAATGTCGATCCTGTTCCCCTTTTACGGGCGCTTCTCCGGGTTTTCCCCATCCTCCCCGGAAACGGAGGTGCCGCCATCTTGAATGCGTACGCCACCGGAAACGGATGTGCCGCCATCTTGGAGGCGCGCGCCACCGGAAACGGATGTGCTGCCCTCTTGGAGGCGCGCGCAGGTACCCATCATGCACTGCGCAGGTCACGTGACCGGAAACGGATGTGCCGCCATCTTGGTCCCAGAATCCTGAGGGGTCTTACACTGATGCTTCCAACTACTCACGTCGTCCTGTTCTCCAACCACGGCATCGACAAGCACGACTTCAGTGGGCACAGGGTCATCACAATTGGCGTCATCGTGAGTGGAGGCGTGTCATCTTCTCTGATGAAAGTCGCTTTTGTGTCTCCCATGCAGACGGAAGAGTCAGAATTTGGCGGCGTCGAGGTGATCGTTTCGCTGACAGAAACGTATTGGAAAGGGATCCATGGGGTGGACCTACAGTCATGATATGGGCAGGGATTGGACTTAATGCGAGACTTGGACCCATGTGCTTTCTGAATGTTGGTCAAGGTCGGGGACACGGCGTCACTGCTCAGCGGTATATCGACCAAGTGATCAGACCCCACGTTGTCCCATTTTTTGCACAACATCAACAACACATTTTCCAGCAGGACAACGCTTGTCCCCATGTTGCCCGAGCTACCATGGCCTTTCTGCAACAACACAACACCCGTGTTCTACCGTGACCAGCCCTCAGCCCTGATCTGAACCCCATCGAACACTTGTGGGATGAGTTTCAAAGGCGTCTGCACAATGTGCGCCCAGTCCCTACAACTGCCGATGAACTACGGACAGCTGCTCTGGATGTGATGGAGGATCCCTAGGGCCTTCACAAATCGTCTGATCCACTCAATGTACAGGAGATGTGTGGCACTGATCAATGCTAATGGTGGTCACACCAGGTATTGACTGACATTTTGGGTATTGTACCGAAGCTGTGCAAACCCTTAACATTTGAAAAAACCCAATTATGTCATCTGCCTATTAATCCATTAAACTGCCTTCAGTCAAATTTTTGTCAATCTTGCCCTATAAGTATTTCTTGTCTTGACTGTTGAAAATAAATAACATGTATACTGCATACTCGACTTGCGTTTCTTTTGCGTGTGAGTATATTATCAACCAAGCCAACCAATATCTCAAAATGATCCGACACGTCTTATGAGGAGACGTCGATGTTCATATTCCAGATAGCTTTTATGATTTTTAAAAATATTGGTAATATGTTACACCACCGACCCCCCACCCCCCATTTTGTATATATTCCCTTTGCTAATTTAATTGATAATAGATTAATACAACACATACATATCACCGTTTGCAAATTCCTTTTCTATGCAGGATATTATTAAAGGTTTGCCTAAAATCAATGATAATTTAACCACCTAGGAGGTCAATGTCACTTTGAAGGTCAAGTTCTAAATAATACATAAATAGTATTAAAAATGCTACAGATGCACATACAACTTTCATTACTGGTTCCGGGTATGCTTGGTTAAACTCTATAAAATATACGAAGAAACATAGAACAAATGTGCACAAGAAGATCAAAATAGGTACTCCCTCTCAAAATGGACATGCAGATGATACTGTGGACTAAATCTCAAGACATATAGAGGTATATAAGGAAAATAATTTATGGTCGTCAACTTCTTTATTATGAGGAACACAAGGTTTAGGAGTTTATACTTTCTCTATGAAGCAGAGAACAATATATATATTTTCCTGTAAGAACATCAAAAGTAATAAGATAACAAAGGTGTAAACTTCACAAGGGAGACCAACAGTTAATTGGCGCTGATAGGTGATTAGCAATGGACAAATGGAACAGCTAACAGTCTCAGGCCAATGGCAGGGGCACCAGCAGCGCATGTCCCAACCCCAGAGGATGTATATACCAGATCCCCTGCGACTATGGCCACCAACACACTGGAGAAACCCACAGATTCCTCAACACCAGACTCAAAGAACATCTCACCTCTGTTAACAAACCAGACCTGAAATCCGCTATTAAATCAGCGCGAATTAACTGTTGACTTCCCTTGCTTAGTTTCCTCATCCGTTGTGCAATACTTATTTACCTGAATATTTGCTTTGATAAATACATCAGCCAGCAAGTGTCGAGCAAAGATTGTAGAAATATACAAAGTTAACGGACATGTTTAATATCTTGCTCAGTGTTCATGTTGTCATATTGTAAGCATCCCAGAACAAGATACACCAAGTACCAAAGCTGTTTAAACGGTTTAGAGGGTTAGAGGGTTAAAGTGAGGGGTGGGTGGGTGGTGTGTGCCCACCTCTAATATGAACACAGAGATCACATTAGATGACTACAAATTAGCTGAGAGAATGATAAGGATAAGATCTTATAAAAAGTATTTGAACTCACATTCTTGTGCCACTTATGGATACACTGCTTTGGACCCAAGCTTCAATAGAGTAATTACACTGAGTTGAGATAATCAAGACTGGGTATTCTCTGGATCTAGTACATTGTGAAACGTGATATTCTTATGGTGATGTCTGGTTATAAATTCAAAGAAAGACATCTTTCTCAATATTGCTGACACATTTTGAAATGTTAAAGAACTTGTCGGTTTGGATTGAGCCCCCGAGAAGTGTTCCTAAACTCAGTTAGAGCATTCGCCCTCCTCCTATACTTTTGAGCACCCTGGATGACCTATGCTATGTCCAGGCCTCCAACACCGGCAAGGCAGCTACAATGTTCCCACTAGAAGATGCTTTCAAGAAACACATGTTGAGAGCCATGTTTCAGACGACAATATGGCTGCAGATATATCAGTAATCACATCTGCAGTGACAGATCTGGACTGCCACATACTGAACACTGCACCTGCTCTGGTTGCCAAACCTCTGTAGACGATGATGAACGTGAAGGCTTGAGTGACTAAATGTTTCTTACTGTATTGGAGAAAAAAAATGGATTTGTAAAGGAGTTACTGGCAATATTGAAGCAATTGTACATAAGAGCTTCACATTGACACTTCAAAGTAAGTCAATATGATCAGCAATTATAGTACATAACTTAGGCGAATTATCTTAAATATGACAATTACACGATAGTCGATTGTCGAAACCTAAATTTTGACATTCATATTTCTCATACATTCCGATGTGAAGACGAAATATTGTCATTTTCCTGTGTTGCCATATCCTGTATCTTGGAGGCCATTTTGTCCGCCATATCGGATAAATCAAATTTCTCAAGCTCATATATGTAAGATACTTAAACGATTCCTGTGTTTAAAAAACAATTTGGTGTACAAGAATGTTAGTGGAGTCACTATAATTTTTTTTAAATATGCAAAATATACTGAACAACAAAATTTCTGTGACATTGAATAAGATTTAATGCCAAGTTATGTTTTTTTTACCAAATCGGAAACA
The DNA here is from genome assembly GCF_023055435.1 of Haliotis rufescens. Lineage (NCBI taxonomy): Eukaryota > Metazoa > Mollusca > Gastropoda > Lepetellida > Haliotidae > Haliotis > Haliotis rufescens. Next base: position 2,235,262 of record NW_025963979.1, read on the forward strand.
ATTTCGGTTTGCAACAGATAAAAGACTCCTGTAAGTGTTCAAATGGTTTAATTTGCCATACTGACTTCAGAAAATGCATGATTTCATAAAAAAAAACATGAACATGTCAAAATGTCAATTCACAAATCAATAGCGTGTGTGTCCACCTCTGGTTGCGATGCAAGAAACACATCTTCGTCTCATGGAATGGACCAGGTGTCGCACAAAGTCCTGTGGGATATCTGTTCATATCTGCTGGATCATGTTTCGAAGTTCCTGGAGTGTCTGTGGAACACGTGGTTGACGTCGAAGGCGCCGATCCAACTCATCCCACTTGTGCTCCATTGGTGAGAGATCAGGGGAGCGAGCCGTCCAGGGGATGACATTCACGTTGTTTTGTTGAAGAGAATCCTTAACAAGTTGAGCAATATGAGGCCGGGCGTTGTCATGTTGAAAGGTAATGCCTGGGCCATGACGACGCAAAAACCGGAGAGCAACAAGGCCGATGATCTCGTCGCGGTAGCGCTGTCCATTGAGATTTCCCTCTACCACTCTCAAACGGGTCCTCTGTCTTGCTGTAATCCCATCCCATACCATAACGCTGCCGCCCCCGAACCGATCTTCTTCCGTGACACAATGATTGACGTAACGTTCACCTCGACGTCGGTACACAATCCGTCCATCGCTGTGGCTGAGGTGAAAACGAGACTCGTCAGTGAATAGAACGTGTCCCAACTACATGGCCGTCCAGCGTAGACGCTGTCTGCACCACTGTAGACGTGCTTGACGGTGGTTTCCTGTCAAAATGGTACGTCTGGCGGGTCTTCTGGCGACAATCCCTGCACATCCGAGGCGACGACGTACGGTTTGTGAAGATATTCGTTGAAGGCCAGGGATGCTTCTTGCAGTCACTGTTGCTGGCTGGAATCGATTTCGTAGGTGTGTTGTCCTGTCGATTATTGGTTACGCGTGGCCTGCCACTCCGAGGATGGTCTCTGACTGCATTCGTCTGTTGCTAACGTTGCCCTAAACACCAAATGGTGTTTATGTGGACTTTAAAATGTCTTGCAACATCAAGTTGACTCGATCCTGCTTCAAGCATACCAATGGCTCGCAGACGCTCACTTTCGGACAGGCGGGGCATTTCATAATGTTGAATAATTGCTTAATTTTGTTGTTTTTCTGAGTGGTTGTTGTCAGCACGATGCTAAACAATGCATATGGAATCCCGTTAATGCACATGTTTTTATACCCATTCTTGAGTAGTGAAATGCACGGGGCTTGCATGGAATGCATGCTTTTCTGTAGCAGTTGCGTTTTTGTGACTTGATTCCATACATGTACTACAATATTGAAAACCAAACTTTACTTGTTTGAAAAATATACTAAAATATTGGTGTCACAGGAACTTTTGTTGTTGAGTATATTTACTCGTTACAATTTCATGTGGTACATCCACTAAGTCTACGTAATGACCGTCTGTGGGGATTCCAGGCAGATGCATAGGTCCAAAGCAACCTCTGCAGATGATAGGCAATAATGTCCTTAGGGTCCATCAAATATAATTGGCTTTGATTCTTTCTGAATAAATTTAAAATGTCTTGAAATGTCAGCATGTTTAGAATGTTAGATAAGATAAAATGTGTTCCCTCTGGTAGCCTTTGCCGTATCTTGTACTGGTAGTTAACAAAAAGTGTTTAGATCCACATTTTTATTCAATGCTCACACCTAGTACTGTGTTTGCCTCTACCGTTTACATTCAAAACTGTAATGAAGAAACAGATTCCCATGAAGTCATGCATGTCATTATGTTTCTAAATGTCAACAAAACATTACAGCTACATGACGAGTCCATTGTATCATGTCATCGAAGTGCTAACAATGTCTAACATTGGAATGTCTGGCCCAGGCTTATTTATATATTTTTAGGCATCATTAATCTAAACAAGTCATAATCATACAATAACTATTTTCCAACATGAGCAATTGTAATGCTACTGGTAATCCAGAATAACTTGAACCAACTCACACATCTGTGTTTAAGACACGTAGGCGGTACACTGAGTTTCGGCCAACATATTATCCCCCGCCGCGAAGTGGAAGGAGGATATAGGAATGGGTGCCGTCCGTCCGTCCTTCCGCCCTTCCATCCTTCCTTCCGTCCGTCACATTTGGTTTCCGGAGCAGATCTTGAAAACCGTACCATATTTCTTCACCAAACTTGGCACATAGATAGGTCTAGTGGTGAACTGGTGCCTTTTGATAGTTTGGGATTTTATTTTTTAATTTTTTTTTGAGTTTCCATGGCAACGACTTTGATTTAAGCTGAAAATGGCGGTAGTCCTCGTTTCCGGAGCAGATCTTAAAAACCGTACCATATTTCTTCACCAAACTTGGCACATAGATAGATCTAGTGGTGAACTGGTGCCTTTAGATAGTTTTGGATTTAAAAAAAAATAATTTCGAGTTTCCATGGCAACGACTTTGATTTAGACTGAAAATGGCGGTAGCCCTCGTTTCCGGAGTAGATCTTGAAAACCGTTCCATTTTTCTACTCCATATTCGGCACATTGATAGGTCTAGTGGTATACTGGTGCCTTTTCATAGTTTGGATTTTTAAAAAAAGTTATTTTTCAAGTTTCCATGGCAACGACTTTGACTTAGACTGAAAACGGCGGTAGTCCTCGTTTCCGGAGCAGATCTTGAAAACCGTACCATATTTCTTCACCAAATAATTTCATCTCACAGTATTGAATACATTTCCTTTCTTGTTGGTAAGTTCTGCATTGCTTGAGTGTATGTTCCTCCAAAAGTGTCATGGAACCAGTTGTTGCATTCACTGACTATCTTCATGCAGAAACACAACTCATTACAAATACAACAGTGTAACTGATCTTAAACCTACTCAACTGTATAAACAATATATATTCTTGTCAACCATACTCTGTACTTCACTTGCTAGATACGGTTGTTAGAACCTACACCGAAACCATCGCTACTAATTGTAATAAAGAAGTTGTTCGTCCATATGTCTCATCCTTACTCATTACAAATACAGTTACATATTCTATCATAATCTGCAGATGGGAAAACAAGACCAGTAAAAACTTTTTTTTAGTGCTGCAATTAGGCCATTTACATAAAGGCCCAGTGAACATACTTCACAGGAGCTAATGCATTGCACACAACCCGACATGTCATATTGGCGGGGGATGTGAGTATTTCATGCTTGTTTGGTTTGTTACAGCTGGATAGGGCATACTCATGTTGTGCACGTGCAGGTCAGGACGATGAAAATGACCACTCTCCCGTGACCACATGTGTTTCTCATAAGATCTGTGTGAAAAGTACCGACCAGAATTCTCTAAAGGTTGTTAATTACAAAAAAACATGTCGACCCTGCATCATATTACATCTGCAGTATGCTGAAACCCCATAAACAATAAATAGGGAATATGTCATTGAGGCAACTATCACAATGTTAAGGTCTCAACCTTCACAATCATTCAATGATGAATGACATGACACTGTTAATAATTGCTCACATGGGTGAAAAAAAGTATTCCATTTTTAGAACATATGAATGGGCGATCTTTTACACTTTATTTTCCCTTCACTAACCTGCTTGGTGCACACGATGCAAGCGGTGCATGTTACTATCACACCTGTAGACACTTCACCTCTATCGGCAACGGTCACGCAGGTGTATGGACAGTATATGTTTTCATCTAAACAATGATCTATCTATTGTCATTTCCGGAAATAGATGTTCCGTGATTCAGTGATACATCAGGGATGACCACGACTGCTTATATTGTGTAGTTAACCACTTGATAGCCGTTCGAAGCGAGGTGTTGAGATCATTCCAGGTCGCTTTGTTGACGATTTGCAAAAGTGATACCCTTGATGTTTGAATATCACATTTAAAAATGAAGTAGATTTTCATTGAATACGTACCAATATCTATGTGGTAGTATCACCAAGCAGGCTACATCATATACATGCATTTCAGTACAATGGTCACGCGATAAGGTACGCGAAATGTGAAGGTCTTATGCAACGTAAAGTTGCCAGTAGCCTAAATGTTGTAAATTTTGACAGCAACACATGTAAGGATTTTTTTAGGTATATAACTGAGACAAGTGAGACATAATTTCAAGAAATTGTAAAAGAAACAGGCACTGACAAATTATGTCATCAACTTCATAGCATAATACACTGTTCAATATAAAAGAAATGGAAATAATTGAAATCTAATTTGATATTTAACCCTCTTGGTGCCACGGGACCATATATGGTCCCTCACTTTTCACACCCGCATAGTGCCAGGGGACCATATATGGTCCCGAGAAAATGCCCTTTTTAAACTGTGAATTTTGATATTTAATACTGAGTGCGCAAAGTAAAAACTATAACCATCATCACCCCAATCATCTTAGCTTTAACATCGTGTAACTCATACTTTATACAATGCTACGGATTGCGAAATATTGCGAGATTAGTAAAGTGGCTACAGCTCTTCTCGGCCTTTTTCTGCCATGTTTGAACACCTAGCGAACGACGGCGAATTCTGATTATGCACCAATGTCACATACACGTAAATATTTTCAGACAAAATCCTTCTTCATAAGAAAAAATATGACCTGAGTGGTCAGAAAGACATATTTTTCCCAACTGTATACTTATTCACGTAAATACAATTCTGTTCACTCCTTTATGAACAACGATCGTTTCGAAAATCTAGGCCCAGTATTTCTAAATCAAGCTAATATTCAAGATTATAAGGAAGTTGAATCTAGAAAGTCTGCTGAACGATAATAGTGCTTGAATGAACATCCCTATCTGTGCTAATTAAACTGTGACAACAGGCCTTTGTTAGAAGCAACTGGAGCGAGTACGGGTGATATTCGCCAAGAAATCCTACCCTCCTATCCTGCATGATGACATATAGCAAAACCCTTTAAAATGGCAAGTTTCTACTAGTAATTATGATACCTTTACTATTGGACAGTTTGGCAATTGACTACAGGACCCGCGCCAATTTATGATGATGCTTTTATAGTTGTAAACAGGATTTGGGCTTCTACTTTCGTGAGATAAATGAAGCATGACAAAGACTATAAATAAAGTGTGCTGAGATGAGCCAGTCAGGCGGGGATGATATCCGGTTATTTATTTATTATATATCACGTTATATTTGATCAATTTTCTGCAATGTTATATACTTTAGTTAAGTTGTAATGAGGTTCCACTGAAGCAGTAAATATTATTAGGATCACTCAAAATAAAACCTGTTGTGGTATTTTAAGATTATGGTCGGCAGATCTGGGTACTGGTCACCGACCAGTTATCGCCATTTTCTTCGTGTTATTTCTGACATATTCTGTGTACAAAGTTGACTGTACCAATAATTTTTTTGTGAAACTAAGATCAAATGCGCTTATTTCTGTCCATGAAATAAGATTCAGTTGATTTCTGTGATAACGCTAGGGTGGGGAATCAAAACAGTGGAAATAGAACTTTTCCGTCGACTTACTGTACCAGTTATCACCATCGTCTTTACAGCATTAGCCACGTGATCACGCGCACCGTTTCAGTTATACAAATGATTTTTTTTAGTATCTCGGGTATAGCAGTCAATAATTTTCTTCATCAAAATGACTGAGAAATGCTAATATCAATTTGTGGTCTGCAAACTGGCAAAAACAATATTTCCTAAATTTGACCTACACACATGCTTATCCTTAACACTATGAACTATGCATTTCATGATATATACAGGTCATGCATTTTTGGAATTAACGCTCAAATAGGTTTCAGAATTCTATCATGGGGAAGAAATAGCAGACAGATAGCAAGAAATGACAGAACTGAAAGTGCATCGTGATGTTTGACTGATATTTTCGCGTGAATTAGCGTGTCTTTTCTAAAGTTGTATTTGAGCAATGTGATGATGGTGGGTTTTCTTTCAAATATCTCCTCACGAGGGCCCGTTTTGTTATTCATTTTCGGATAATATTTTTCTCTTCTAATGAAAACGAGCAAAAGTAAAATGATATGCTATCACGTGTTTCTACATACAATTTGTATTTAAATTAACACCTTTAGATCTTTTACTTTGGAAAGGTTCAAAATTATACCAAGTTGCCATAAGGCCTAACATTTTTTTCATGTTATTTCTGAAATCTTTGTGCACTTTACCGGGCGCACTTTTTCATATTCAATTAACGCTGTGGGGGCTCGAACGCGCTTCGCCGGCTCGCTGGCTTGGCTAATTATTGCGTTAGTTGGCTAGTTATATCGTTAATTATCCGACGATCTACCACTGGACGACGAAAGCTATCATGTAATCAGTGCTCATTTAACGAGCAAACGTCGCTTCACCAGGAATTGCAGAGCTTCTCATATAAACTCACGGCCAAAAGAAACTTTACCACTTTAAAAATGCCATTGCAAAACACATCGCCCAATAAACAACAAAACAACAATGCTCTATGCAGAAAGTGATACACTCCATAACACGTGGTTTGTTTTTTGTAGAAAAAGGAAAAAAAAACACTTGACGCTTAGGCAGGTGAAACAACATGTGCAATTAGGGTATTTAAGTCACACAGACGGCATGTCGGACTCTCACACTGATAAGAAACAACCTCAAATATGCCACGACCCACACCCAAACAATGCAAGAGGACGCTGGGTATAATACAGATGGGAGCCACTCATGCCCACATAGCTCGAACTTTTGGTTGCCTCCGTTCTGCTGTAACCTGATTCAACATTACAGACAGACATCAGGCAGGCCAAGAACAGACAGACCCAGGGTAACCACGCCCAATGTAGACCGTTACTTGGGTACTTTGCATCTCTGGAAGCCTTTGGGCATATGGTTAGTTGACAGACTGTGGCCAGGCCAGGTCAGGTTTGTCAGCATCATGACCGGAATTCAGGGAATTTATCGCGGATTTTGTATAAATATAGTTGATATATATAATCAGTATTGGTATATGATCACATTGATGGAACAGAGAACATGTTAAGTTTGACCATGTCATATCAATAAATAGATGTTTAATGCCGATGAGCAACTGAAAATTGATTTGACGGCCCTATTGGACACAGTATGGTAACCAAGTAAAAAATGATCAAATAAAAGAGAAGTACCATAATACCAAATATGAGAAAGCCATATGAACAAGTAAAGGCCTAATGTTTACAAATGTCCCCAAATAAGGATAATTTTGGCGGCCACCTTGGATTTGGCGGCCATATTGGTAAATATTGGATGGCCCTATAGCCATTAATGTTTGTACAGGGATGAAGAGCCTGTGTACCAAATGTCATGCTTTTAACTTAAAGTATACAATTAAGTTAAAAAAAGCCGCTCCACTACAATCGTCGGCTCGGAGTCAGTATACTGTGTCTGAGTGGGGTATTCATGTTAAACTGCGGCATGGTACGTATCTCAGTGAGCTGGAACTATAAATCGGCATCGGTCCTAACACACACACACACACACACACACACACACACACACACACACACACACACACACACACACATTGTTCCCCGCCATATAATGTAATGTGCAGAGGAAGGAAGAGTAAGCTATGGGAGGAGAGAATTGGTGTAAAGTACAAACTGGTTGTTATTAATGTAGTTATCTTTGGAAAGCACAATAAAAGACGCGGTGTCTTGAAATGGTCAGCACAAGGAAAGCCAAGGCAAGAAAGCCATAACTTGATATATACCCACTATTAGTACCAATGATATAAAAATAATTGATTACAAGTCTTATATAGATAAAACAGCAACAGGTTGGTCAAGTCATCTACAAATATTGAGAATTGACTTACATTTTGTTAAAACAAAGCTCATAGGTCACATTTCTCAAAACTTCTTTTAAGTAATCACAAACTAAAAATTGAATCACAAATAATCCTAACTCACGATAAAGAATTTGGTACACTCCGTTAAAAGGAGCAGTTTTTATAGAGTAGCAGCCAACCCTTGAAAAGAGGTTTATTTAAGGAATAACGCCTGCCCAGTAAAACAAAGCACAACCACATTTTTCTTCACAAGATGTCATTTATGCATTAGAAAATGATGTTTTTGTGATTTCTTTTGGTGGCAGACATGTTTTTTTGTGTGGTAAAATGCACATTTGTATGACAGAATTAAGTAAATTAAATATATGGCTCTAAAGAAGTCATTTTACATAATGCAATGCAAAATCAGTGTGCCGCCTTAGGAAACTTAAAATAGAACAAATAATCAAGTAGCAAAATGTTATCGGCCAAAATGTGTCAAAGACATGAAAAAAATCACTCAATTTTATGGATCTCAAAATCTGCCTGAATACTTTCGGAGCTTATAACAAGTTCCACAATTGATAAAGGTTTAATGTAATGTATGAAATTTTACTAAATGTGACCAATAATCGACAAGACAACTGGATTCGAACAACACACCTAAGAAATCGATTCCAGAAGACCCGCCAGACGTCCCATTTTGACAGGAAACCACCGTCAAGCACGTCTACAGTGGTGTCGAGGTGAACGTTATGTCAATCATTGTGTCATGGAAGCAGATCGGTTCGGGGACGACAGCGTTATGGTATGGGGTTGGATTACAGCAAGACAGGGGACCCGTTTGATAGTGGTAGAGGGAAATATCATTGGACAGCGCTACCGCGACGAGATCATCGGCCTTGTTGTTCTCCGGTTTTTGCGTCGTCATGGCCCAGGCATTACCTTTCAACATGACAACGCCCGGCCTCATATTGCTCAACTTGTTAAGGATTCTCTTCAACAAAACAACGTGAATGTCATCCCCTGGACGGCTCGCTCCCCTGATCTCTCACCAATGGAGCACAAGTGGGATGAGTTGGATCGGCGCCTTCGACGTCAACCATGTGTTCCACAGACACTCCAGGAACTTCGAAACATGATCCAGCAGATATGGACAGATATCCCACAGGACTTTGTGCGACGCCTGGTCCATTCCATGAGACGAAGATGTGTTGCTTGCATCGCAACCAGAGGTGGACACACACGCTATTGATTTGTAAATTGACATTTTCGCATGTTCATGATTTATTTTTATGAAAGCACGCATTTTCTGAAGTCAGTATGGCAAATTAAACTATTTAAACACTTACAGGAGTCTTTTATCTGTTGCAAACCGAAATTGTTTCAGATTTGGTAAAAAAACATAACTTTGCATTAAATCTTATTCAATGTCACAGGAACTTTTGTTGTTCAGTATATTTTGCATATAATTGAAGGTGAAGGTGAACAAACGTGAATTAAGTTCGCATTGATTAAGATTTGCAAGACTTTGTATACAGGATATAAATGAGTGGAGGTTTTGCCTTGAATATCTACAGTTGATTTCAATAGGCTGATAAAAATATTTGTTAATGCTGGCACCAATGACATTGATAATTCCAAGTATTAAGGCATTTATTTCAGAGTTCGTATGGTTGGGAAAAAATATTTTTTCGACATGTTCTGTACAGTTTATTGTGTATTGTAATATATACGCAATCTAAGGCGTGTTTTGTAAAATGTCGCATAATTTCAGGGCAGGAAGATTATTTGCAGTTTGTTTAAGAAGCAGGTTTTGAGGTGCTCACTAGAATCGGGTGGTTTGTAGAGCAAATATTGTAAATATTGTTAAAATGCCAGCAGAAATTTGACTCCCAAATTGACTTCAAAACAACTCTTGACCATTGAGACTTAACCAGAAGAGGCAGCCAAGAAATTCATTATTGAACATGTTAAACTTGATTCAATATCAGCATGATCAATTTCCTACAAAAGTGCTGACATGTATTTTTGTGTAATTTTTTCCAGCAATGATGCAACCTATACATTAGGATGTTTTGTCCATATGGTGAATGTGGCTGAATTGAACTATGCGAACTGCACTATGAAGTTAAATGTCTTGGATGGTGTCTTGTTGCTATGACGGATACAGCACCAGGGGATGAGCGAACCTACAACTATGGAGATGAGAATGAAAATCTCTGGTTAAGACATATAATAACAACTAATATATATTGGAATATTGGATGTTAGTAGCTCTTGCAATGTCCTAGCATGTGTCTCTTTTTAGCTCACCTGATGTCATTTGAGCTCATGTCGTTTTGTGTTTGCCAATGTCCATAATGTTGTCTGTTCGTTGCTTTTCGGGTTTTAAGAAGCTACAACGATAAACAAATTTTTGTTTGCTTTAATAATCCCAGCCACGCTGACAAGTTAATTTTGCCCTTTAATCATCTCCTTGTATCATCATGATCATTAAGCAATTTGATGATATGCAGCATGTGACATGTGGAATAACATGTACGGCATTTTGGGACATGCATTGTTTTTTTAAGGGCAATTGTAAATACCGTAAGTACCTTTGACCTTCACCTATTGTCCAGTTAAAGTGCGTTTTCATTAGCTTCTCTCCTGCCTCACCATATATTTCCTAATTGCTTAGAATATTATAAGATTCATATTCTTTCTGTGCGAATGTCACAATTTTTGAATATCAACTTAGAATTCATTAACTTGAGACGTTTTTGGCAAAATGATATGAAGCCTATTAGTTCTAGGAATTTATTTCATCTTTAACAATTAGATTTTGATTGACCTTTGTGAAAGGGCAATATAACCATATGATACAAATAATTCATTGTTAATAATTCAAATGTAAACTTGGTGTATTCTTTCATGTAGATGACTCATCAGTACTATGCTATGTATACTAATATGTCTAAAGATACACATGTAGTTTTGCACATACATGATGAATTACTAATGTGTGCAATACCCAAAGGTAAAGGCGATCCTTTGTATCTGTTGTCCTTGGGTTTTGATACAATTGTCTGTTTAACAGGTAAACAAATGACACCGACTCTGAGAGAACGAACACGAGGTCCTCTCCGTAAAAGACCAGGGTCTGAAGAATAAACTGCAGCAGTAATGAGACACTTGAAGCAGCACCTTGCAATGCAGAGGATCGCTGGTAAAAGGGATGTTGAGAAATGTCTTACTTTTGAGCCTGTACTTCAATTTAGAAACTGGATGAATGTCAGAGATAATGTGAGGAACAAAATAACTGCCAAAAGTAGAAAACTGTCAAAATAAGTTCTCAACTGTCAGTTTAAAGTGGATGACTGTCTTTATGGTATATCAGTGAAATACCAGTACCAGTAGAGATTGATAAGGCCACACTTTTTAATTTTATATTTCACGGATTTACACCAGCTTTTCCACACAAGGTCGGTCAAAATAAAAATAAAAATAAATACTAGTAGCTATGTCAATCATTTATTTATCAGTTCACGGGGTCCGAATGACCAAGCTGAGCTTATGCCATGCCGTGGCGTCCGTCCATCAACAATTTATTCAAACGACTTTTTCTTCTGAACCACTAATTGGTAATTAACGAAATTTGTCTGGAAGCATCCCTAGGTGGTGTTTTTAAAAAAAATAGTACAAATGGTGGGGCTGACCCCCCAAGGGGCTGAGCGGCAGGCCAAATAGGGGTAATTTGGCGTTATCGTTTTAAACGACTTCTTCTCTAGAACTAAGAGATAGATATCAACCATATATTGTTGGAAGCATTCTCCGGTGGTGAGAATTCAAAACTGTACAAATGGAAGGGCTGATCAACCCCAAGGGGCTGAGGGGCGGAGCGAGTGGGGGGGGGGGGGGGGGGGGGGGGGGGGAGGTGTTAGGCTAGGGTAGGGGTTATTTGGCTATATTGCTTCAAACGACTTCCTCTTTATTACTAAGCGATAGTTACTATATTTGGTTAGAAGCATTCTCCTATTGTGGGGATTTAAATTGGAGAAGAAATGGAGGGGCTGGAGACTAAGGGGCGGGGCTAAAAAGAGTTTATAACTTGGACACAGTTAAGATCCCCACCGTATGTACAATTGAGAGTATAATGAGAGGGATGCACAGATGCTACCAGGACTGACCCTTCTGTTCATCTGTCCGGCACTCCCAAAGGAGTTAGAATCTTGACCATAACATGCAAAACGATATTATCCCCACCCTATAATAAACAGATACATTGTGTACATTTGTTTGTTATGAAGAAAATAATACCTTTAATATGATTTTTCCTGGATCATAACATGGAAACGGTTCAGATTTTTATGTTACATTTGTATCTAGAGAAGTACACGTTCATGCTGTCAGATTTGTCATCCACCCCTTTTAAATGCTGACAGTCAAAATTGCAGTATTATACATGTACAATGCAAATGTATATTTTGTCATGATTGCGTAAATATCCAGGTGAACGATACAGGCCAAATATGGTGGAGCGGTTAAGGTTAAAATTGTGCACTTTGGGTTAAAAGCACCAAACTTGGCATACTTATACATTGAACCATTCCGAACATTTTGGGATATGGAACCACCTCACCAGAGCACCCTGGTGGTAGAAAATCCAAGATGGCCGCCAACATGGCTGAACTCTCTAATGGTATCAATATATACTCAATATATCATACTTATCTGACCCATTTATACATATATCCATACTAATGCATGAGGAATGAATTGCAGCAGAGCTGTATATAATTCAAATATAGTTTGCAGCGCCCCCTGGTGGTAGAAAATCCAAGATGGTCTCCAATATGTTTTAGTTTTCAGAAATTGTCTATTTCATGGCTGAAATCTCTAATGACATCAATCTATATTCAACACATCATAGTTATCTGGCCAATTTATACAAATTTTCATTATAATATATTTAGGAGTTATCACAACAATCCTGTATATAATTCAAACCTAGTATGCAGCACCCCCTGGTTGTGATGACAGTCCAAGATGGCCGTCGACATGGTTGAAATCTCTAATGACTTTAGTCTATACTCATTTATCATAATTATCTGGTCAATTCATTCAATTTATCACAGTATCTTTTTCAGGATCAATTGCAACAATGCTTTATATAATTCAAATCTGGTATGCAGCGCCCCCAGGTGATGACGAAAATCCAAGATGGCCTCCAATATGTTTTAGTTTTCAGAAATTGTCTATTTCTACAGCAGATATAGATGGACTAAGGATAAGTTTATAGGTTTGGATATGATGAAACATTTTTAAATGACATTGTATCAATTAATATGTATTGTCTATGATCTATTCTATTTATATTTTATAAATGGTCTACTGAGAAATGTTCCACCAAGTTTATTTTTGATCACCCCAAAATCACTCATCTGGGAATGGATTCATATCTTAAAAACAGGAATGTATGTAAAAGTATTATTGACATTATTGCCATGAACATATGACATTAACTTACTTCCTACTTAAGTAGGACCAGGGATATCGGTTCAATGTATGTGTTTACGGTTCTATAATTCACTTACAGTGAACACTTTCCTTCAAAGTATCACAAAGCACTATACTCAAAACAGGCCGTGTGAAGTTTACAAAGGCTTGCAAGACTTCTTACAGGTGTAGTGTTAGTTTATAACACTTCTTTGTGCCTGACCAAGTGTTGTCCACTTGGGTATCTATATATTACTGCATGTCCTCTCCTAACCCCTAACTACAAGATTCTGTAGTGTGGGACATTTGTCAAGCACCTGTCCCCATATATGCATTGGTGCTGTCTCAGAGCTGCCTCTTTGGGTTGAAATGTTGTCAGTTGTCAGAGATCTTCATGAACAGAGATTTTTTGCCTTTCATTGACTTTCCAAATAAACCAGTGAGAACGACAAACCGCTCAAGAATCTGCATTGTGTTGTCAGAGATATCTGCTGATGATGGGAAAGCATTGGTGACTTCAGGAAATACTTGACACGTATCCCAAGCATATGAACCGGTGAAGGCATGAAATAGTGACAATGTCTTTGAATTCCGTCGGCCTTTAGAAGAAAACTCTCGGCTGTTTCACTCAATCCAACTGCACCTCCGTCTCCTTTCATACATGCTATTGAATTGTTCATGTGTCTGACCTTGTGCCACACAAGAGAATGTCCGTTTAGTCTTGTGTGTCACGAATCCACCGGAACAATATTCGAGGTACAGTGGTGCTCGTGCTCTACTGTAAGAGGGACATATCTGTGAAATGCAAGTCATTAATATAACACGTGATGCTGCAAACTTCAAATCTGCCCGAGGCAATTCCAGCAGCACAGATTGCAGTTTTCCATCTACTTCCTTCGGGACAGTTTCTGAGAATCCCGAGAGCAACTATTTCAATATGCAAATCTACCAAACATGATAAGGAAGTTCAACATATAATTCAGGACAGTTCCTCTGGACTGTTTTAGCAAGTGTGTATAGTGGTCCATCCAAGGTAAGCACGTGCATCTGACCAGGATTCAAATGCTCAATACCCTTTTTTACCACATTAATTGAATGCTGTATCATAGCAACAAAGTGTGCACATTCTAGAACATTGGCATATGCGCAATTGGTTTTGGAGGCTATGTTTGTCTTGTTTTCCCAGTACTTCCTTCATGTGATATGACCAGTTTTACTCATGGTCAGGCATTGTGTTAACACTATCTACATCCTGGGTGAAAGGTCATTTTAATTGAAGCACATAATTACCCATCTTGCTAAAACAGGATGGGAGTACATTAGTATATACTGTGGGCTGTTTGGAAATGGTTTTCCTTGTTTGTGTGCTTTCTTCAGCCAAAAGAACAACATGTGATTCCCTTCCTCTTCAGCTATTGAACGCTGCTGCAATAGTGAAATGTTGGTACCATGAACTGAATATGTAGCTGTTGTAGAACAGGGATTATGATAGATGTTATCTTTTGAGAATGTTGGTGGGTATACCACACCTTCGTCTTCATAAACGCCACAAACTGTGCTATATCTGTTTAAATACACCATATTTTGAAATATGTCAACAAGATCACGTTTTCTTGTTTAATACCAAGTAAACTGGGACTTGTATTTCTCGGTTTCAGTGGTGTATTTCTGTTGATGAGCTGGTGCACCGAAATTTCCCGCTTTGAAGACAAGATGTTCTGAGATACAGTAAACTACGTTTATAACGAACACGCTTATAACGAACAGTGGATATAAAGAACTCTTTTTATTTGTCAAAGCCATTCGCTGTATATATGGTGTATATATGTTATAACGAACTACTGTTTCAACGAACTAAAATTGATGGTCCCTTTGAGTTCGTTATAACGGTAGTTTACTGTAGTTTGGAATGCTTGAAGATTTTTTTTTCATACCTGGTCCTACAAATTTCACACTGACTAGAGCTTTCAAAGGGGCAGGTACATACTGTTTATGGCAGTCAGAAGGAAATGTTCCTCTGAAAGTTTGTTTCAACCTCAAATCACGTCAGCGCCTTAATGATTCAGAATCAAAAAGGCATGTTTCAGTGCTGGTCCAATATCTTTATCACATTCCAAGTTCAGTTACAGAATTTTAAACTAAGTTCATGCAGTCTAATATATTCCCCAGATCTGCCTTACGGAATACAGATCTTGCTTCAAATGAATGAATTTTAGTACCAAAAGCTTATACTTTCCGTAAAACATTACTTGGAATTGTTTTAAAGCCAGATTTGATTGAAGTGATTGCAATGAGCAAATGATACTGATATTGTGGACAAACATTGGACATTTTTTTAAGATTAAGTCATTTTGGCGGCCATCTTGAATTTTCTTCGCCACCAGTGGGCGCTGCATATTAGATTTGAATTATATAAAGCATTGCTGAAATTGATCTTGAAAAAGATACTGTGATAAATTGAATGAATTGACCAGATAATTATGATAAATGAGTATAGACTAAAGTCATTAGAGATTTCAACCATGTCGGCGGCCATCTTGGACTTTCGTCACCACCAGGGGGTGCTGCATACTAGGTTTGAATTATATACAGGATTGTTGTGATAATTCCTAAATACATTACAATGATAATTTGTATAAATTGGCCAGATAACTATGATGTGTTGAGTATAGATTGATATCATTAGAGTTTTCAGCCATGCTCTTCCTCTTCACTGTCAACTGTTCATCCCAACCGTTTGCACATACACAAGTGCGGAAAACCTCTTTCCTGTTTGTGTTTGAAAATTGCTTAGATAGAAATTGGTAATGTATTGGGAGACCCACATGAAGTGTGTTGGAAGTGCAAGTTATCCTGTGCACAGAGGACACAAGGTGTGTACAGTGCTCTTCCTTTTCTTTTGAAGAATTTCTAAACGTCACCAGGCCTGGTATATGGCAAGGCGTAAGGAGGCATCCAAGAAAAAGCCATCCAATTAGTCATCGCCCAGTCCGGTCCCTATGGGGAAATTAATGGAACAGGAGTTTGCTCCGAGGGAAATCTTGACCGTCTGATGTTCCATCGCAGACCGAGTTGTCACCTCAAATTTCCTTCATTATGTTGCATGATGTTAAAGCTCACCAGGAGGAAATAACCGCTATTTTCAATCTACGGAGGTATAGGTGTTCAAGGGGACAGGAGAGCCTCCCCAGGAGAGATTCCCCTATCGTACCACAACACAGGTGTGTATGTGCTATGTTCACGAATGGAGCCATTAATAACTCCAATGCATGGGGATTTCACTGATGGGAGTAACGGTCCATCGACTACAGTTAGAGCCACGGTCGGTTGGTCGGTTGATATTGCATGAATACAGTACAGTTCAACCTCCGCTGGGGTTCTTCGGTTGTCTGGATAGTCAAGAATAGAGACTTAGTAACACAAGGATAAATCCAACATGCAATCAACAAGTGGAGAACCCGTGAAGATCCAATGTTGAATTGGTCTTCAGCAACCCATACTTGTCATAAGAGGCAACTAACAGGAACCAGGTGGTTAGGATCGCTAACTTTGTTGATGCATGTCATTCTATCCCAATTGTGTAGATTGATGCTCATGATATCAATCTCTGGATTCTTTGATCCAGTCTCAATTATTTGCAGACCGCTGTCATATAGCTGGAATATTGCTGAATGTAGCGTTAAACAACAAAAGAACAACAATCCCATTACTGACGGAAGGTTACTGGAACGCCAAAATCTGTTACAACCCGGGTTCGATATAGTGCCCGGAAGTCTTCATGCTCTCTGCCTTCACACTTAGAAGTTATCGAGTATAAGAGGCAGTTGCTTGATCTTGGTGACCAAGTTGCTTGATCTCAACCATCCTGTATGACTGGGAGTGGATAGAGGAAGTGTATTGGTACATGTCAGCAGGTTTTCTTTTACATTTGTGAGAAGTAGAGAAAATCTGACATAACACCATTGAGGGGTACCATTCTGCCTTCATATCAGATCTTCAGCATGATGACTATCTGATGTTAAATCATCTTATGATATAGTCAAAACACCATGCATTTTTCAAAAGTGGAATCTTTCGGAGGTACCATCGGCAGTTTTAGATCCTTTTGAACCTTGGACCTCGGCTCCATTGTTTCAAACAACAAGGAAAACGGTCCTGTGAAGAGAATATGGGTAGAAAAGGTCTTCAGCAAACAATGCTTGTCGTAAAAGGCGACTATGCTTGTCGTAAGAGGCGACTAATGGGATTGGGTGGTCAAGCTCGATTGGTTGATGCTCATGATGTCAATCACTGGACTGTCTGGTCCAGATTCGATTCTTTACAAACCGTCATATAGCTGGAATAATTCTGAGTGCAGTGTTAAACAACAAACAAACAAACAAAATGATAGCAAGAAGTCGGCTGGCAAGATACTACAAGTTGTAGCAGGGTGACGAGAGGTACATGGAGTTTTATGCGGTCCATACTAGGTTTTATGCTATGATCCTGCTGCAACAAATTTGATCTTATCGACATGTTTTTATATGACATTGTGAAAGAATTAATTAAAACAAATTCAAAATTGATAGAAAACAGCTGTTCGATTCAGCAAAAGTTAGCTTGTTCTATGTCATGACTTTCAATGACTTGGAAAAAAGTGTCCCCTAGGTTTCCCTGACCCAGATTCTCTTCCCAACGACAACTAGGATGTACCCTTTTTCTTCATCGGCGACGATGCATTTGCTCTACGATCCACCATGATGAAGCCCAATAGCCAGCAAGGTCTGAACAATGCTGAGCGCATCTTCAACTACAGGCTTTCCTGAGCCAGGATTCTCATGGAGGGACTCCAACATGGTCTCTTCCTCTGGCATAATCAAGCAATACACAGATAATTTGGCCCTCTTCTTCTTTGTCTTGACATATGAGGGCGAGCGGACGGCTCCCTCCGCAGGAACTTCTAGAGCTCCATCCACAGGAACTTCTACAGCTTCCTCCACAGGAGCTTCTATAGCAGGTGCAGGTATAGTGTTCTTGGCTCTTGCTCGGCCCCTGGCAGGTTTCTTCTTGTGAGGCATCTTGATGATGTTGACAGGGCGAAGACAACTGCTTGAATGAAGCAATTTGATGAATTGGTGTACACCACTAGTTACAGAACCGCGGGCCTGTTTTGGGCACCTTTCCCCTACGCTGACTGTTACACACTAGGTGCAAGTTACTCTAAAATGTTGTAGTGTGACAGCGCCAAAAAGGAGTTATTCTGCCTCTCAAAAATCCATGTGCAGTCTGGATTTATTCACCCGCTGAGAAAGTTATTTCACTCCAAGGTGGGATATATCATATTTTATCAAGATCATGTGGACCAATCAGATCTCATCATTCTGACTTAGGGGTATGATAATAATACTTGCACAACTGTGATACATAGTTGACAGTGAAGAGAACGTCCGTTGAAAATCTAAATATTTCATGATGTGATGACAGCCTAAATAAAGGGGGTAAAGGTTGGTACATTAATCTGGTCTGAGGTTGTAGTAGACATGGTTTTATTCATGGAACCAAAGGTAACCGTACCACACTAAATAATGTGTACTATGTTAGGATTTCTTGGATTTACTGTTTCTGGTTTAAAAATCGCCTATGTGTGTCCTTGCCAGTACATGTAAAAACATTTCTAGTTATGCTATGGTTTGAGACAGCATTGCAAGTTGTTTTGCAGCTGATTGTAACCAGTCAGAAGGATATAATTTTGTTATGTATTCAGGGATTTGTCTTGCGTTGCAGAAAGGCCAATATTCGGGCCCAAGTCAGCGGCAAATGTCCGCTAAATTCTCAAATTTGAATTACGTTTTGTCTAATTCATGTTTATATGTTATGGCTTTGAAGAGTTTATTTGTATATCACTGACAACAGGGCAAATAAAGTGGGAGAGGCATCTATGCTTAGTTTTGCCTAATGGCACTGAATGCAATGTTAAAATACCTCTGAGTTTAAGGAGAAATTATATTTTTTATCCCAATTTGCTTGCTATGAACACCATGTAAAGAATCCTAGATAAATCCCTTGTAGAATGGGTCTTCATTTGCTTGTCTTATCTTGCTGTAACAGACATTTTGAGGGATAATACATCAAGTACATGTCATCTTTTGTTATGTTATTGGATGTTGTCATGATTGGTGATGCGCTTTGACTTTTGAACAAGATGGTATAGCTAATACTAAGTATATACTAAGTATATCATGGACAAGAATTGTTGTTCTAGGATATCACTCGCTGCTTTTTGGCCAATGTTTTCTGCTATCTGTGAATCAAAGGCAACACCTTGATTAGTATGTGAACATTGTGTTACGTCTTTGGTGCGCAGTCCGTCCTTGGTGTAGCCTACAATGTAGCTCACCCCAATCTGTTTCACCCAAACTGTTAGGATCGCACGCTTCACAGGGCACCTTGCTTTCAAGTACGCTGCACTGTAGATGTAAATTCAACTTCCTATGTATGAAATTATCAAGTGATAACATGAGCAGATTTGAATTTATTGCATAATGCAATTAATGGAATGATATGAATGATATAGGTGTTGTTTTCTTAGGCCTGCCACGCCCAAAGTCTCATTGCATTCATATTGTATGGCTGTACTTGTCACACAGTTGAGAAATTACACTTTGCCAAACATTTGGGAAACTTGGGATATTGAGGTCTGTACCATAGTGTAATGTAGTCGCACCATCCGTGTGCAAGCTTTGTAAATTCATGCTCCCTAGCAGGAACTCGATAACTGCTCCCTTGCCGCAAAGCATCTTGGGAAATAGGCACTGCATGGCGGCATGTACAATCACTCACATG
This sequence comes from Haliotis rufescens, assembly GCF_023055435.1. NCBI lineage: Eukaryota > Metazoa > Mollusca > Gastropoda > Lepetellida > Haliotidae > Haliotis > Haliotis rufescens. The sequence continues at coordinate 2,255,349 of NW_025963979.1, forward strand.
TACTCAGTAATGTCTTCAGAATCAATTCCCAAGTCTGTCATCCTCAGAACATCACAGAATTGGCGACGATGATAAACGCTCACACTTCGCTCACGAAAATGCCGGCGTTTGGTAAAGTCAGTGAGTTTGACCCGAATCTCGAGTCTTGGACTGCTTACGCGGAAAGGTTGTCCGCATACTTCACAGCGAATGACATCGATGATGCTGAGAAGCAATTGAACATTCTGCTAAGTGTAGTTGGAGCTAAGACTTATGGACTCATTAAAAAAATCTCATTTCTCCCGCTAAACCCACATCCAAGTCATTCGCTGAACTATTGAACCTAATGGAAACTCACTACAATCCGAAACCATCGCGGATCCCTGTTTAACTTGAACCGCTGCACGCTCGGTGAGCAGTTCAAGTTAAACACGTGCTTTCGTCAATCAGGTCAGTCAATCTCCGCATTCGTCGCAGAGTGAAGACGTATCGCAGAACATTGTGAATATGGACTTAGTTTGGAGACCATGTTGAGGGATAGACTAGTATGTGGGGTAATGGATGACCGCATTCAATGTAGACTACTCTCAGAGACTGACCTAAATTTCAAGAAGGCACTCGACATAGCACTAGGCATTGAAACTGCTGCCAAAAACATCACTGACATCCAGTCAGGAATCCAAGCCAAACTCTGAATAAACAGGATATCAACAGTATCTATGAAAAAAAGAGAGGAAAGAAAGGGGGAAAGAAATCTGGGAAACACTCTCCAAACAAGTCTGCACATGATGCTGAACAAAAACCAGCAGATACAAAGTACAAGTGCTACAGGTGTGGTGATAGTTCTCATAAATCCGACAAGTGTCAGTTCAAAGACAGTGTGTGTTCTTACTGTCATATCAAAGGCCACATTCTAAGGGCATGTAGGAGAAGGAAACATTCACACGTTACAAACACAGTTGAAGAGTACTTTCCCGACGATGAATGTTTTGATGTAAATCAGGATGATGAATACAGTTTGTACCATGTTGAAGACAAAAGTAGCACATCTGACCCCCTCATACTAGTGCAAGTGATGATGAATGGAAAGCCAGTTACAATGCAACTTGACACAGGTGCTACAAAGTCATTGATGACTTTGTCATGTTACAAGACGACCTGGTCAGAAAGTGACACACCGGCACTGCACAAGACAACTTCAGCTCTTCGCTCATACACAGACCAACGCCTAATCGTCGTAGGACGCATCACTGTTGATGTTGAGTATCAAGGCAAACAGTCTCTGAAGGATTTTCTGGTTGAATATGGGTGTGATTCCAAAGAGTCAAATCTTCTAGGAAGGGATTGGCTATCTCTGATTCCCGTGAACTTTGACAACATAAATAAAGTTGATGTTCCCGAAAGCCTTGTCCATGTGCTAGAAACGCACTCACAAGTATTTGAGGAAGGTCTCGGCAAAATTACCGGAGTCAAGGGAAGCATCTATGTAGACCCTGAAGCGCAACCAAAATTCTTCAAGCCAGTACCATATGCCATGAAACACAAAGTAGACGAGGAACTTGATCGCCTACTTGCAGACGACATTATAGAAGCCGGGCAGTTCTCCAAGTGGGCAACGCCCATAGTGCCAGTACTTAAGATTAATGGTAAGGTTCGAATCTGTGGGGACTATAAAGTAACCATTAACCAAGTAGCCAAACTGGATTCATACCCGATCCCAAAGATCGAAGATCTATATGCTACACTCTCAGGTGGAAAAACCTTCACAAAAATTGACCTTAAGAGTGCTTACCTGCAACTACCCCTCGACGAGAAGTCTAAAGACTATACAGCTATAAACACTCATTGAGGTCTGTTTCGCTACAATCGTCTGCCGTTTGGAATATCCTCTGCTCCAGCAATATTCCAAAGGTGAATGGACAGCCTCATACAGGGAATTCCTTTGACCTGTGGATATCAAGACGACATCCTGATTTCTGGAAAAGATGATCCTGAACATGTGGAAAATGCAAGATCAGTGATCAAAAAAATTGGATGAATGTGGTGTCGCGTCCAAAAAGAGAAGTGCATTTTCCAGGCCAAACAGGTTGTTTATTTTGGCCATGTCATTGATTGTGAAGGTCTCCAGCCAGTTCAAGACAAAGTTGAAGCAATTGCTGACGCTCCAGCTCCTAAAGATGTCTCAGAACTTAAGTCCTATCTGGGCTTGCTGAACTATTACGGGAAGTTTCTCCAAAACGTTTCCAGTGTCCTGGCACCCCTACACATTCTACTCAGAAAAGACACCAAATGGAAATGGGGACCCGAGCAAGAGACTGCTTTCATGAAATCCAAAAACCTGATCAAGTCTTCACAAGTCCTTGTTCACTTTGACGCCAACAGGGACCTGATTTTAGCATGGGACGCCTCTCAGTACGGCGTTGGAGCAGTTTTATCACACAAAATGCCAGACGAAACTGAATAGCCAGTGGCATTTGCCTCCAGAACTCTGAACACCACCGAAAGAAAATACTCTCAAATAGAAAAGGAGGGGTTATCAGTAGTTTTTGGTGTTAAGAAGTATCATTCTTACTTGTTCGGAAGACACTTGATCACAAACCACTCCTTACTCTCTTCAACGAAAATAAAGGAGTACCTCTGATGGCCTCAGCCCGCAATCAGAGATGGTCACTCACACTGACCAGGGAAAGAGATCTGTCATGCAGACGCCATGAGCAGACTACCTCTTCCAGTATCACCACCAAACGTTCCCATTCCAACGGAAACAGTATTTCTGCTGGATTTTCTTGAAACTTCTCCAGTTACAGCTGACGAAGTAGAAAAGTGGACAAACGCTGACCCCACACTCTCCAGAGTCCGTCGTTTCATCACAAATGGTTGGACATTGTCAACTGAGCCAGCATTACAGCCATTCATCAGAAAGAAGGACTAGCTGAGCACTCACGGTGGCATAATATTGTGGTGATCTAGAGTGCGATCCTCAGAAGGGAAGATCTCGTGTACTTTCAATGCTTCACGACTTACACCCAGGTATCGTCAAGATGAAAATGCTTGCCCGAAGCTACGTTTGGTGGCCAAACATAGACTCGGATATTGAAGCGACAGTTCAACAGTGTAACTCGTGCCAGATCAATGCCAAATCAACACCTGCTGTACCGTTGCATCCATGGAAATACCCAAGGGGTCCCTGGCAGCATGTACACATCGATCATGCAGGACCTTTCATGAACAAAATGTTTTTGATTGTGGTAGATGCTTTCTCCAAGTGGACGGATGTCCACATCGTCTCTTCGACATCATCACAAGTCACTATAGAAAAGCTAGAGAAGACCTTTTCCACACATGGTTTACCAGTGACGGTTGTCTCCGACAATGGAAGTTCTTTTACAAGTCATGAGTTCAAGCACTTCCTAACTACCGATGGAGTTGGACACGTACTTACTCCACCTTACCACCCTGGTTCAAATGAGCTTGCTGAACGCTCCGTCCAAACCTTCAAAGAAAGCATGAAGAAGATCGAAGGGAAAACCATTGAATCTAAAGGCTCATTTCCTGTTCAGATACAGAGTGATGCCACACTCCACCACCAGGAAATCACCCCCAGAGCTCCTGATGGGTAGAAAGTTGAGAACACATCTCGAGCTCCTGCATCCAGACGAATCAAAGAAAGTTCTCAAAGAGCAAGTGAAACAGAAGGATCACCATGATTCGCATACTCGAGCCAAGTCATTTGCTGTTGGCAATAATGTGTATATTGCTAACTTTGGCAGAGGTGATCGTTGGATTCCAGGCAAAATAGTGAATAAGTCAAGCTCTCAGTGCAGCATACAACTTCCAGACAGATGTACCGTTCGCTGTCACCTGGATCATCTGAAACCTTGTCACACCACACATGACATGGTTGTACCTGAAACACCAGAGGACCTCTCAGTCGCGAAAGATCCTTCGCCATCAATCAACATCACGCCCGATGAGAACACAGAACAACAGAGTGCCCCGGAAACTTCACAACTACGGGAACCACAGCTCCGAAGATCAACGAGAGTATCCAAAGCTCCTAACAGACTTGATCTATAGACATTTCTTTGTGTCCACAGAATGGACATTCCACAGTGCCAAAAAGTTGACAGTTCAGTTCTGTGATATTTTCAAGTTCAGTGTTAAATTACCAGTTCACATGTTTCATGAACTTCATTTAATTGGCTTAATTTAAGTCGTGACTATTGCCAAACAGTATGGTGCAATTTGCAGTGACTTAAGTCATATGGACATTTAAGTTTTGCCATAATGCATGATATGTGTTTCTAATCGCTCACTCTTAAAGGGGGGAGTAGTGTACCATCGTGTAATGTAGTCGCACCATCCGTGTGCAAGCTTTGTAAATTCATGTTCCCTAGCAGGAACTCGATAACTGCTCCCTTGCCGCAAGGCATCTTGGGAAATAGGCACTGCATGGCGGCATGTACAATCACTCACATGTACTCAGTAAAGTCTTAAGAATCAATTCCCAAGTCTGTCATCCTCAGAACATCACAAGGCCCCCCTCTATTGTATCCACAATTCACCATTTTGTCTATTCATTGAGATACATGTCAGGGGCATTTTTAAGCGTGTTCTTTGCTTAATAGCTTTTGTAATTTGAGATTCCCAATAGGCACACGCATTTTGACTTCTGTGTAAAGGCGCAATCACGTGCTGTTCATGGGTGATGTGAAATTACATTGCGATTAGATGCTGTGTTCAAATGCAACACCACCGTATTGTAAATGTACACCTCAACAATAACTACAGTTGCAATAACTACCCATGCTTGCTGTTAGAGGCGACTGATAGTTGGCAGTCTGGTTGTTGGTTATATGTTGATGTATATAAACCGTAATAGAAGCACATGCTATTTCAAGCTAGGATATGGAATTAAACCAAATATATCACCAAAAGTGAGAAGTAGCCACATCGCTCATGGTTCATACGTTGGTAGATCCAAAGCTGGTGTCAGTGGATGCTAGGGTTATGGTTTCAGTCAACTAAACACCATAAAAAGATTCAGCTCCAAAAGGTTTTTAGCCACCAATTAAAGTGAAATATTAACTCTATGCTGCCGACATGGTGTTCCTATATATACTCTTCAAAAAAAGAAACTTGACATAGATGTAAAACCACTTTTTGCCAAATATCTAGAATAATTACATTAAATGAGAACCAACTAAGTCAAACAGAAAGATGATGTGTCTATAATTCGCGAAAACACATGCAAAGCACATAAACGTAGCGTTTGGGGATCAATTTTACAGCTTCATCCAAACGCAACCGCCTGTAAAAAACGTGCAGCACAGGATCCTGCATTTAGGCATGCAGGCACCCCTGCTGAATGGGTATAAAAATCCACATCAACGGCTGTTAATACAGTCCTTATAACGGCATTAGAGGCGGTGACAGAATGCCAAGACTGAATGCAGCTCAACGGAACGACGCCATTGGGAGATTACAAGCTGGAGCAACTCAGCAAGAAGTGGCCAGGCACTTTGGCATATCCAGACAGACAATCTCCGCACTGTGGACCCGATACAACAACGCCAACAGAGTTGACGACAGACCAAGGTCAAGAAGACCAAGGGTGACAACCCAAGCACAAGATCGATACATCCGGCTGCGACACCTCCGAGACCGCACTACCACAGCCACGTCTACAACCACACAGATCCCTGGGGTACGCAGAATATCAGCTCAAACGGTGCGCAACAGACTGAGGGAGGCTGGACTTTTTGCACGAAGACCTGTTCGACGTCATGTATTGACCCCACGTCATCTGGCGGACCGTCTGCTTTGGTTTAGATGGGCACAGAGGGTTAGATGGGCACATGCAAGGTGGAGAAATGTACTGTTTACTGACGAGTCCCGTTTCCTACTCACACGTGCTGATGGGCGCGCACGTGTCTACAGATGTCGGGGTGAACGTTACGCCCCCAACTGTGTGCAGCAGGTTGTCCCATTTGGCGGCGGGAGTGTCATGGTATGGGCCGGAATTCATCACGGTGGTAGGACGCCTATCGTGCATGTGGCAGGTGCATTGACAGGTGTGCGTTACAGAGACTTGATCCTACAGCCTTACGTTCTTCCTCACGTCAACGTTCATGGCGGACAGTTTCAGCAGGACAACGCTCGACCGCATATTGCACGTGTTTGTCAGGACTTCTTACAGCACAACAACATCCAGACATAACCTTGGCCAGCCCGGTCACCAGATTTGTCCCCGATTGAGCATCTGTGGGACGAGTTGGATCGACGCGTTCGCAGAAGGAATCCACCGCCCCAAACACTTCCGGCGCTTCTTGATGCACTTCAGCATGAATGGCAGCACATCCAACAGCGTGTTATTGACAACTTGATTGCATCTATGGGTCGTCGGTGTCAAGCGGTGATTGATGCACGTGGTGGGCACAACAGATACTGACATTTTCTGTACCCATGTGACATTAACTGTATCGTGTACGTGTGTCTGTCTAGGTGACACGATTAATGTTTTGAACATTGTGTACATTGATCTTCAAACAGTGTTTCAATTATGGTTTCTGTGTCCTATTTTGAAACAATCGCATTATATTACATTTTGAAAGTCAGTGTCAAGTTTCTTTTTTTGAAGAGTATATTATTAAAGTATATTGATAGTTAACAGCGTCGCCCAAGTCCCATATGTTGGTCGAGCAAAAATATCATAGCAGCTTATATGATTAGGAGGTAAGGAGCTAGGTTAACGGTTTTAGTGTCCAAGGTAATGTTAACGCCTTAATGACCGGCGGTAATTGTTGTTAATTACCAGGGTATAGCCAGTCGCGTACCTCTTCTTCTGAACTACGGTAATCCCCTCGTTCTTGGTGCTGACTGTCTGGGATGTGCGATAGGTACAATGTCAGTACCCGAGGGCATTGGAGCTTTTACCGTAGTTCCTCCAACAAGCACAAAGAGTGATCTTCGTTTAACAGCTTTTATTCCCACTTTGTGTTGGCGGTCAACCCACTCTATTTGTCACTTAGATACGAGACTTCGGCCGGAAAGCTTCAGTCTCAGTCGAAATGCTGGTGCTTAAGTTTAGTTTCTGGTTCGAAAGATCGTGACAACAAGCCGAGAACGGAGCACCAGTCCAGATGTCGTCTCCCCAGCCGCTCTCCCGATCTGGAGGCTTTTTGGCCGAGAGCGGAGCACCAGTCCATATGTAGTCTCCCCAGCCGCTCTCTAGCCGTTCTCTAACCGTCGTTGATTTGGGGCTTTTGCCCCTTTTTAAACCGGTACCAACGTCACAGCTCTACTCATTTTTCCATCTATCATTGGTCAACCACCTTTCCCCCCTACACTAGATCATTCTAACCCACTCTTATCTAATAACCAGCACCTTATTCGGACTTGTTATGATGTAGCTTCTCACCCTTTTGGAATTCCCATCTGGTTAATTGTTTTTCATTAATGTATAACCCTCGACCTACTACCCTCACCCCTGGTTATTCGTGGCCAAGTATGTTCCCCGTAGTCTTCAACTATCAGAGTTGCCCGTCTCCTATATAAATGTGTTATGTTCATATCTTACTGGTTTCAACTCCTCTTCTTGACCTTTTTATACAATCACGTAGGTGTCTTAATGAATTGTTAATTACTTTAATTTGTTGTTAATTACTGTACTTTTATGCCTATAATACGACCCCCGTTCTGACGAAGAGTGTGTCCCCCACACTCTGAGATGGTGCCAATTCTTGTTATAATATCTGGTATACATTCCCTCTTATTTCTATCACTTATTAATTTAACTTCCCTTTAATTATCTAAATATGAATAACACTTTCATGCCTATAATATTAGTCACGTATATACCAAAGGTTACAGTTTCAGGTCTCAGGGCTGAAGGCCCCGCTTTTCAAATAACATCATCTATTGTGGGATTGATGGTTTCATACAGATATATTGCCAACGGTGATAGTTAACTGCGTTGCTTTGATTGAGAAGGGGTTTATCACCCACAACGTAATAGTAGCATGCATTATTTAACCATTAATTTCGGGTTTAAGTTCAATATAACACATCTACTGAATATTTAACAGCGTCTCTTGTGTTCCAGATAACCGGCTAGTAGTCAGGGCGAGTCAATACATTCCCCATAGTTATGGTTGCCTGCATTGCGTTGTCAGATCTCAACATTACCATCTACAGTCAAGTCTCGTTAATCCGACATCGTTGGTTGCACATGATTGTGGTGGATTAACGAGTATGTCGGATTAACGAAATTTAGTGATTTGTGATCGAAAATCGGACGTCTACACGATAGATAATAACCCTGTGTACCTTGTAATAAAATCATTAAAAAAGAAATATTTATATTGTTATGTTGTTTATTCATTCATTCCTTAATTTATAATTCAGGACATTGCAAAAATAATAATAATTTTCCCATTTATACATAACAATAGAGACATTACTCACTGAATTAATCACATCAACGACACACGTTTCCTCGTGTAAATGCAAGTGCTACTGTCTTGACAACTTGCTTCATCTACTTAAAATAGTCTTTCAGTGTTTTCTGTTTCTCACATTTTGAAGGCACATTTCTCAAAGTCCCCTGCATTTTTGTAATGACGTCCAAGGCAGTAACGGAAAACACATCTAAGCGGTGTTCGACGAAGCATGCAAGTTGAGTGAGATTTGCCTTGATGGCTGCTGCTGGTGGGATAATTGGATCCTCGCTGTCGTCTGCTTCAACGATGTCAACGATGGCGTCGATGGTCAGCTCTTCCTCACATGGGATGTCGTCATCGGCGGTCAAAAAGCCTTCGCTCGATGCCGTGTCGCCGTACATGGTGTTGAAAGTGGCATTAATTGCGTTGATGGCTTCGAGGTCGGTGATGACGGGTTCAGCTGTAGCAGTTGCATCTGGGAGAATACGGGTGTGGCGCCAACAGTTAATGATGGTGTCTTGCTTCACCTCATTCCAAGCAGCCCTGATAATAAGCAGAGCTCGCTTCACGTCTAGGGGTTGTGGTTCTTCTGCTTCAACATTGTCAAGGTGTAACTTCATTTGATGTTTCTTATAATAAAGCTTGAAATTCTTTATTATCCCGGCATCTAGTGGCTGAATGTGCGCTGTTGTGTTTGGTGGCAAAAAGTGACATTTCACATTAGTTGTGAAACGGATGCTGATTCACCATGGACTTTATGCATCTTAATTCCATGTCTCAGCTTGAAGCGATGGAGCCAACCAGTGCTGTATGAAAAATCTTCAACACCTAATTTGTCACCTAACACCTTCGCTTGAGTTTTAAGAAGTTCGTCATTTAACATGATGTTTCTCTTTCTCACGTCTGAAAACAGTGCATTTTCTAATTCTTCTTGGTGTGGCTTTCGACTTCGGGATGTGCTGGTGTCCGATGAAGAAACTGCTGTCCATTTCGATGATTCCTTCAAAATGTCGGAAATTGTTGATCTGCCGATCTTCACCCAGAATTTTTCAAGTACAAATGTGATGATTTCATTCTGAGTGATGTTTGGTTTACTCTGCTTAAACTGACAGATCTTCTTGATCTGGGGGGTGATTTCTACTCGTGCACGCTTTCAAGGAGGTGTACTGCAGACAGACATTTTGACGAATGTTACAAGGTACTTACTTACTTACTTTGGAGATTTAACGTGCGCTTTCCGACTGATGCGTATTTCGCACACGGGCCCGGCCAGGCCATTTAATGTGTTTCCGAAAGGGGCGAAAGTGGTCTATGCAACCCAAGAGGGGGCTTTAGGGGTTGCTTATATAGAATTTGGGAATTTTGAGATTTGGAATAGATGCCGATGGGGTTGGGGAGGAGAACTAAGGGAGCTAGGTATCTTGGATGTTTGTTTGTTTATGTGATTTTGATTTGGTAGATTATTGTGTTTTTAGATGCGTTTTATGAGTTCCGTTTGGATTTAGAATACGCCTAGGGCCTTGAAGTTTTCTAGTTTATTTTGTGGGTTTAGTATTGCTTCTAGAGTGAGAGCCTTGTTTAGATTGAGGGTGGTTTGTAATGCGGTTCATTGTGTTAGGTAGTGTGTGCAGTGGATGAGTGCGTGTTCTGGGGTTTCTAGTTGTTTGCAGTGTGGGTAGTTACCTGTAGTGTGTTTTTTAGGTGGTTATTTAGGTCGGTGTGTCCTGTTTGGAGTTTAGTGATTACTCTGTCGATTTTTTTTGATGGATGGAGAATTTTTGGTTTGGTTAGTGGTTTGCTGAGTACTTTTTTGATTTGGCTATTCGAGTTTAGATATAGGTTATGCCATTTTTTGGTGAGTTTTTGCTGTTGCAAGGTGAGTCGACCATGTTTTATATACCTGTTCGTATTTTAAACTGGCTTCATGCACATTTATCTGGCTTCAATTTGTAAACTACATTTGTATAGCTTTGTACATACAGGTTTGAATAGCTTTTCCTGTTAATTGTTAAGTTAATCTCTGCAGCCAGTGCGTGTCAAAACACGGGGTTGTGTACTCGCGGGCAGATGACCACGGAGTACGTTGACCACTGTGTCGGATTAACGAGACTGATTAATGAGTGATTTCGGTAATTCGTTGCAAATTAGGTGTGTCGGAATGCGAGAATGTCGGATTAACGGGACTAAATAGCACTGATCAATCGGTTCCCATCATTTGTGTCGGATAAAGCCGAGTGTCGGATTAACGAGTGTATATTACTTGCGCACGTGTTTGAGAATTTCAAATTCACACACGTGTATCAAAGGACCCGTAAATCTGTATTTACAAAAGTGGCCAAATAGTAGGGTTTTACGTACGTGCGTACATTTGTCAATTTGGTGAATTTAAATTATTTCAGGAGGAAGAACAAATATATGTTCAGAAGTATGCATCTTTCGTCATGCAAGCGCATGGCATTTGTATACTGAACCGCAAAAGAAACGTCACCTTGGATAGATATATACTCAACAACAAAAGTTCCTGTGGCACCAATATTTTAGTGTATTTTTCAAACAAGTAAAGTATGGTTTTCAATATTTGCATGTACATGTTCATGCACGGCGTTTCAGTTGGACGTTTGCGTGTTTTTTCGGACATGTTACTCACACGTGTGATTTTTCAGTGTGAACAGCACACTGGTTGTTTATCTCTCAGGTGATCATAAATGTTTACGCAATGCCACGTCTGATGAAAATCAACATCCTTTGGCCGCTGGAGTAGTGCATACGTGACATGATAGTGGTTTAAGGTTAGTTAACTGTTACAAAACGTACACTAATTTTGAGTGTTGAGTGTTTGTTGTTTAACGCCGCACTCATCAATATTCCAGCTTAAGACGGCGGTCTGTAAATAATCCGAGTCTGGACCAGACAATCCAGTGATTGATATCATTAGCATCGATCCACGCGATTGGGATCGATGACATGCATCAACCAAGTCAGCGAGCCTGACCACCCGATCCCGTTAGTCGCCTTTTGCGGCAAGCATGGGTTGCTGAAGACCTATTCTACCCCAGATCTTCACGGGTCTCACTCATTTTGAAGTGACTGGTATGAATTGTCATCAGACACGTGTTTCCTGATCTGTACTCTTCATGCCTGCCTCACTGGCATAGACAAGACAAGCGCCTATTAAATATTGAAGGGGTATGTTTCTCCCTTTGGTGAGCAATGTTTCCATGCTGATAGCCAGAAATAAAATAACTCAAAACTTCTTACTTGTTGACACATATCATCAAAAAGATTGTATATACGCGCAGGGCAAAATAAACAAGCCTAAAGAGCACCTATTATTACATGTGTGTGGAAAGTACCCATTTGATTGTGTGTAGGAGATGTTCTCATGTGTGTATCAGAAGTACCAATTTGTATGTGTGTGTGTGTGTGTGTGAGAGAGAGAGAGAGAGAGACAGAGAGAGAGAGAGAGAGAGAGAGTTGATCATTAAGTTTCACAACTATGTACTAGTATACTACTCAAAAGAGGTTAAGGATCACCTGATTCTCTCATATTGGTAAAGTTAATCTGTCATGGCATGAGAGATTAACTATTGTAATATGAAAGAATCAGGTGATCCTTAACTTCTTTTGAGTAGTATAAAATATATAAAAAATGTCCATAAGCTACATAACAGCACAGTTCAAATTTCAGGGCTTACCTGAAATGATGGTCATAATGTGAAAGGCGTCCATCTTTAAAATTATGCACCATGTGCTGGCCCTATAGCCAAATTTATTCACCTTTTTTAGAAATGTGAATGTGTCATATTTCATTATTGTATATCAAAGATAAAACAGACAGTTATTCCACAACTCAGATACATGTTTGAAACTTTTTTCAACCAATTTTACCTCAAATTTAACCATTTAACTATTGTTTGGCACTTTTCAACATATTTACTAAAATAAGAGTAGTAATTGAGCTTGGTAGTATTAATTGTGTCAGTTCTTCTTGATAAGAGCTAAAGTAGCTCATTCCATGGACACTGCCAAGAAGCAGGATCAAACCCCAGACCTTCTGCTCTCCGGTGGACGCTCTATCAGTAGACCATGGAGGCTTTCGCATCAGCTGTAAGGGGGGCATGGATATGAATCCTGTTTTAAGAAAATGAATCTGCAAGCTGAAGAAATGGGCCCAAAAGACATTTTGAAAAGTTTCTCAAATCCTTATTGTTATTTTCTTAATGAAGTTTCAGTTTTGTAAAGAGAGTTTGTAAAGTTTTTGAAGCTATGAAACAATTGAGACATTTTGAAAATGGCTTCTATTGATATAAATGTGAACAGATTTCTGAGTTCCTCAAATCCTAATTGTTATAATTTTCTAAACAAAGAGAGAAGTTTTGGAAGAGGTGGAAACTTATGATGGATGTAAGACAAGCGTGACATAAGTTCATATGCTACGTTGCTTGGTTCACAGAAGTGAAACATACTTTCTCAAAAGAACATCATTGTTTTATTGAAAAGATGTATATGTAAGCTTGCAAAAATGCCTATTAATAAAAAGTATTATGACAATATTATTTTTTATTATCCAAAACTGGCTCCCACAGGAGATATGCTGCAATGAAATTGCATCACAATGCTTTGCAGACCATTGTGACGTCACTGGTTATCATGATGTCACAATCAAATGGCTCTGCAACTGAAGCTGTTAGCAGTACTATTTACACTGAAGACACTGCTAATTGATGTCTACAAACTGCAAATGTTGGAAGAATGATGTTGGATGATAAATAAAATCTCACCCTCGTGTCTTTTGATATGAAATATATCAACACGAGTTGATAAAAGTGGCAAAAATCCTGGGCAAGCCTCGGAATTTTTCCACTTTTAACAACTCGTGTTGATATATTTGATATCAAAAGACATGAGGGTGAGATTCTCTATATCCCCATATTGTATGACTTGCAAACTACTGGTATCTTTCCAACATTAGATCTACAAGTGACATTAAAGTGAGTATGGTTTTGCATCACTTTTAGCCATTTTCACTCAATATCACGGCTTCTCACAATGTACAATTGTAGGGAATTGAACCTAGGCCTCTGGCATGATGAGTGAAACCCCACTGCCCCGTCACATAAAGGGAAGACAAGAATATGCAAACATAAATAACAGATGTTTTAATACAATGGACAAAAAGAACAGTTTCCAAATTGCTGACATGACGGTCATGGTGTTCATGTCAAAAGTTGGATAAGAGTCCTGTGAGCAACAGATTGGTTCAATCATGTAATACACTGACCAATGGACAATCCAACACACCATAACCCCAGTTTTAATTCAGGTCAGCAGTCCATAGTTTGAGTTCCAATATGATAAGACATTGGGGGTCTTATCTGATAAATCTCCACATGGTCATGAGTGCTGGAGTTAAGTTTTACACAGCTTTGAACATTATATCAGTATGTGTGTTGACTGCCGTTTCAAAAGAAGATTACCACTTGGGTATGGTTCTGACAACATAATCATGAACATTGGACACACTTAGATCACCACCATCTGATAATTCCATAAATTTGCATGTCACACAGAGATAATTACTGTGGCAACTGGCAGGCAGAATCAGACAGCTAACAGGTTTTTCTCAAAATAATCACCTGTCTCAGTCTGTTTCATCATTTGAACAATTCCCTTTTAGTACTATACATAATCAGTAAAATCTTCAACAAAGGACCGTCCTCTAAAGGTCTTCTGTTCACTGTCCTCCGCTAGGACTTCATCGTGGTCCCCTCTTTCCTCCTGTCTAGCTTTTAGTCGTATTCGCTTAATTTGCCTGAGCCTCTCTAACCAGTTAGAGGCAAAGGGATCTTGTGGTTGGGATTGCTGTCGCTGCAGTACCATTGATGCAAGCTGCAAAACACAAATGATTTATCAACTGAACATCAGAAAAACTAATAACTTAGACCACATAAAAAATACAAAGAACTTTCACTTTGATTTTACATCAAAGTAAAGATGCAAGATTAATCCTCCAATCTGATTCTCCCATGTTGACAACCGAGAAAGCTGTTCTAATTCACCAACCTAAAATTCACAAATGTGAGTAACAAAAACATTCTTCCTCATGGCAAAACAACTGTTGAGAAAACCCCCCAAATAATTTGAAATATCTTAATGATTATTTTTTTTCTTTCTAAAAACACGAAATAAAAACTATCTTGTCTTATTCCAGAAAAGAAAAGAGTCAAGGCAGATAAAACAGGAAACAGAGACACTCTTTGGTGTTAGCAAAGATACAGAGTGAAGCATCATGGATTAAGTCCATTGTCTTGAGTGGCTTATCGATCTTGATGAAGGAAACACAGGTAAAAGCCTTCATGTTGTGTACACAAAAATTAGAACATTTTCTCAAAGTAAACGAAAAAATGATTTTTATGTTTCTTTCATGTTGTATGGGTATCAAACATCCATTCAAATTCCTGGAAGCATCATCTTCCTGAAGTAAGGGAGTTAACAGTAGGGCTGCAATGAATACACTGAGGTGCATACGATTCATATCACGAATATAGGGTAACGAATACGAATATTAATTCACAATTACAATAACAAGTCAGCAGTTTATGTATTATTTATTATATTCAGTGAAACAATAACATCATAATTTATTTGACATGGTTTGTTAATTATTAATATATTATACATTTATATACTGCACTTATCCAGGTACTAGTATCTTCTCAAATGCGACAATAACCAGTGAAAACAATACTATCAAATTAAATATTATTAGAGTGTTGTCATTGAAAGAAATCTATGCATATAATATGTTGTTATAGATATTTTTAGGTACAGGGTATGTAAATATACATGATAGCATATTCATAAATATTCGATTCTAGTGGCCATGAATAACGAATTCAATTCATGAATGGTTACGGTTCGATTCACCGAATACGCGAGTGAATCGTAACAGCCCTAGTTAACAGACTGGAAAAGTCCAGTTTCCACCCTTGTTGAACTGTACTGGAATTCCGGAGTTACCTTCTGGCTGGGCTAATGAGTCTATGCATAGTCCAATCAAAATCGCGCAACAAACTTGACATCTGGTTCGTCAACATGGATTTCAATGTGCAGATTTCCTTCAACAGCAGGATTTGCAAAGTATGTCAACTGGGCGTTGACAGATATTTTCTAAATCTCTTCATGTTTTTTATCAAGGTGCACTTTGTTTTATTACAACATACATCTTGATTATCGTCTTTACTGGCAGCCCATTTTGTTTTTGTTTGAAATCTGATTGGTCAATAGGAGGGACACAGAAGGGACATAACTTGTAATAGCCACAGGTGGATATAAAAAACAACAACACTCGAACGTCTCTGTAAAACGTGTAATGTCTTCAAAGATAGAGAATCACTTCTACAAATAATCCTCAATCATGATGAAGAATTTGGTGCACTCTGTAAAAACGAACAATTCTTAATAATTTTCAACAACAGTTATCCAGAATGAATTTCCAAGATATGTTATCGTATCTACAATGATAAATAAATTCCTTGTATGTACAACATTATCATAGTTTTGCTGAATTCTCATATTGTTTCCGTATCATTATAATACACTTGTTCAAAATGAAATTGTTATAATGTACCTCCTTTATTTGTTGAATGAACCTGTATGTTTTGTACTTACTGTGCATATATTTTGCAGTTGTTTCTTCATGGAATGTTACGCAATAAATATCTTATTTAAAAAGTCTTTGTTTTATGATAATTTGATACAGTTGGGTATGGCGCATGGTTGACCCAGTCGCCTAAGGCACTGCAATTCACTATGCAGAGTTGTGTCCCTTGGGCACGCCAGGAACCTATGACAGTGTTAGAGCTGGGCAACTCGGGTAAATCACGGGTCCGGGTAGTCCTGTGGGTACCCGGGTCCTTCTCAGTACCCACCCGACCCGGGTACCCACAGGACTATCCGGACCCGTGATTAGTCACGTCATATATTGTCTAATGACTAAATTATCTGGTACTATATGGTTACACGACAAGTCACTAATGTTTGCATTTCTTTCTGACTATGCACCCATTCATTCTGATTTTAGTAAATTTGGACTTGTCCCAGCCCTAGACAGTGTATTCGAATCCTGTTTGTCCTGATTATGTTTCAAGGTTTGTCAGCACCATACCCGTGCTTGTGTGTTTCACCAAAGTTGTAAACGTCTAAGACCTTCATCACTTCAGGCTTTCCTCCCATATCAAGCTGACATGCCATGATATAACTGGAATACTATTTACTATTCACTATTCACTCATTACTCTTGTGTACGGTCCTGTACATCATTGCAAGGTCAATGCGTGATAAAGCAATATATTATAGCTAAAGGAAACAATGGCTCAATGAGCAATAGATTATTCTTACAAAATATAGACCAGGTAACTTATGCGAAAGGAGATATACTTCCAATAAATATTTCAAGCATTTTTAAAAACAAAATGAACAAATTGCATGGATTATCTACATTATGAAACATGACTAAGTCACAGAATGTGACAGGCGATTGGTTAAAACATGCCCAGATTAAGTTACTCTCATTTCATTTTACAGATTCCAAGTTTAGAGAAACCAAAATAACACTCTCCTTCAGTCAAAAACAAAGGGGAAGAATGATATTATCAGCATTTGTATAATGCTTGCTAGTCGGTTCTTCAAGTTTGAGAGGAGGTGAGAGGTGGGCATTTGGCGGTGCCTAGTCTGGATAATATGTTTTTTCAGCAGGTTGTCCTCATCAGTCTTGTTTTGAAGTCCCGAATCTTGAAACAACCTCAACAATATTCTCTACCTGTTTGATGATACCTTGTACAGAAGGACCTGGAGTAACAGCCCTGTGGTCTGAGAGATTTCCATGCTAGCCATGTACACCAAACAACATATTACATGTAAACTGCATTGCTGTCAGATAAATGCAGCTTCACTAACATGGACTGAAATTCAGAAAGAGGTGATATTCTTTGCAGGTTTGAGATAGATCATTGGTGGGATCTATACAAAACCAGTCTTAGCCAGGTCAGCAAATAGGAGGTTAACTTCAGCTGCAAACACAAACAAATCTCTTTTCCTGGCCAATCATCAAATTGGTAAAGAACATAGATGCTGGCGAGTTGACCTGTATTAGTAAGTTTGATGTGATGTCACTTACCATGCTGCATGCAACTGAATGTATGCACTCAGAGTTCCTGAGAATGCTGATGGGTACAATTAGATAAATCAAACTGTCGAATTTTGAAACAGATAAATTCAAATCATAAAAATTTGTTTCATGTGTCATGAGCTAATTTACAAGATTTTATTTTGCAAGCTCCGGCAAGCGTGATCTCCCAACTACCAGGTGTCGTTACCAGCCTATTCAAATTCTTGCTAGAACTTACTATTCTCCATTACCGGCTTTTTGTCATCAGTCGTGTTGCCACGTTTGTTCAAGACTGTTGTGGGATGTTATAGTTTTTTTTATTGGTGTGCTTTTGTTTTTTTGTGTGATTTGCAAGCATCAGACTTTCTAAAAATTACTACCCCGTCACTTGTGCCATGCCATAATGATACTGATTGTATGCAACATGTGAGAGAAGTACACGATTCAACCCCAACCTGCCATGAATAAGAAGGATTCAGTGCATTGACATCATGCTATATCCAATTCCGAATCTGAGGTCAAAGATGACGAATGCCATACAGATGATGAAACCAGTAATTGCTCTCAGTTGAGAAGCATGTTGATAACGTGTGGTCCACTTAGGGGTGAAATGCAAGTACCTGTCATTTTCATCCTACTTATTCTTCTAAAGGTACCAAATGTGTTTTGTCTCAGGATATGTATGATTACTGAATACCTTATGCTGGATATTATTTTGAAATAACGTCTCTGAGGGACGAACCATGAGATGATAGTATTGAATCTGTAATGGATCTTGATCTTGAGTGTATAGCCAGGGTCAACAAAGTGGCTGCGGCCCATCCACTCTTGCCCTGTGATGGTCATTGGCCCACTTGGACTTTATATAGCTTATAAGAAGAACCATGTGCTGGCCAAAATAGTGAGATTAAATTTCAATCTGTGGCAGTGAATTTTAATAAATGTCTTGCCGTTTTGTCGAAATTGACCAAATATATGAAAAAGAGCAAGGCTCTTATGAAAAGCATACCAACGTCTTTCAGTGATCCTATCATGACAGAAATGGGAAAACATAGACTAGAAGCCAAAGTTGTGGTGGATGCTGTTCAGCCCAAAAAGAAGAAGCCTAAGTTTGGATTAATATTTCACAGCAGCAACAGCCTACCAGTCAGGTCAGGCCTGAAGAGTCCTTTTGAACCTGGTTTCGGGTGCAGTGCTTTCGCTGCGATCAGAGGAGGCTTATCATATACCATGGTGACATTTGGTTAGTGATCTCACTCAAGAGGGGACATAATGTGCAGGGACAACTTGCTATTACTGCCCCAGAACCTAGACTTGATAGTGAACTGGGGAAAGTCCCATCTCGAATCAAAAACAGAGGATAGATTTCCTGGACTTTGTTATCATAGCTTCTCAAGAGATGATGTTTTGTCATCTGGAGGAGAAAATTACATCAACTCTGCTAGCTCCAAGGAAGACTGTTGTCCTTGGTTCAGGCTATTATGTCAGGTTCTTACAGAAGAACCAAGTTCATGTGCTTATCAAGGGAAAGTGTGATGAGACCATTTTGACTCCTGATCAGAGATATCCTGGTACATCAACAAATGGAGCTCTTCAATGATAGGGCAATAATTAAGTTGATTATAATCAATTCTAGGCTTGCCAGGATTGAATGCTCCCAACCTAGGTTGGGGGGCAGTCTGTTAGGGTCAGGCCACATAGGAACGTTCCCTTCAGAATAGGTGTATTTTCACATCAACTCGAACAATCTGCTTGCAATGTCTCTGGCACTCAAATTATTTGACAGGAATTTGTGTTTATATAAGACGGGACAATCAAACGGCAGTGGCTCAGTGTAATCAGAGGTGGGTGGACAAATCCATCTGTTGAACAGATTAACCAAGGAAATCTGGGAGTGGTGTGTACAAATGTCACTTGCTCTGCCAGGGAATATGAATTCAACAGATTGGCAATTTCAAAGTGATTAGGACATGTTTGAAGGAAACCAGTTCTGTTATCCAATCAATCAGCATTTAGAAAATATTACTCAGTTATCCAGGACAAAACAAATTTTCAAAATGCAGTGTTGACCAGGTTAACTTTGAACTAACACTTGACTGTTGAAGGAGGTTGGGAATTGCAGCCGTATATTTCACCAGAGACCATATAATGGAGGGACGGCCCTCCCCAACAGTTTATCACTAACCATCAGCACTACGGTCTGGCATGTAACTGATACACCCCGACACCCTGCTGTTAACCTCCCGGTACCACTGCAGATGCGCAATAGATGCGCAGACATTCACGACTGACCATTCTGGTAAACAATATCACATAATATCCGGGACTAGAGTTAATTCCCTTAGCTGAGATTTCTCCGACTACGACCAGCGACAATCCAATAAAAGGACATCTCTTAGTGGATCACAAAGATTTTTTATCATATCTCTCATTAGCACATGTCAGTTGGCTGCAAATTATTTGCTGAACATGTGTGTCTTCCGTGACATTTATTTCAATTTACATTTGCTACAGCCATGGACGACTTCATTCACTGGGATGATTTCGTCTTGGACCTAGATATACCACTTGAAGAATTCCTACCCAAGAACCAGGGGTTGGTTTCGGATAACTCCTGGTCTGAATAGAATGACAGTGATGTTACCGCTACCAAGCCGTTGGTAATACCTCCCAAAAAGTTTCACTCAAAGAAAAAGACAGGAAATGAAAATATGACAGGTGTCTATGAGCGTAGGTTTTTGGGGGCGTGTGAAGAAAAAGACGATACGATATCAAAAGTATTTTAAAACGTATTCTATTTGTTTTAAAAATCAGTTAATATATCTCATTTTATGCTGCAAGTGTATAACTATTATAAATAAACAAATATACCAAATCTATTACGAACGCACAGAAAACTATGATCCGGTAAATTGCACAGGAACTCAGGAAGTGTGAATATAATTCATCCAGATGCAAGGAAGACACTTGTAAAAGATCACCTTATACTTGATTTTCACAAAATATATCTCCACATTATCTTCATATCTAGATTTAGTTGCAAAAATGCATGGTCACCGGCTGGTGTAAATGCTTTACTATTAGCCAGAAAAAATAAGGCCATATTAATGTCTTTATTTCATGTAAATTCGCTACTATTTTATAATGCTTATAGTTCCAATGAATGAAAAATACACATTAATCTACGAGCGTTGTTAAATGAATTTTCGATGTGTTCGACGATACGTTTCACAAGTAATCAAATGTTATTGGTTAATGCCTGTTTGGGGCTAGCAGTGATAAATTGGGTTTGCCGGAGCGAGGTATGTTTTTTTCAAAGGGAGGCTACTGTGAAATTCCAAAGCAAAGAAGACGATTGTAATTTTACAATCGTTATTTAATATTACCCAATCAGTTTGATATTTAAGCATACAAATAATTAGGTATTTCAGGTATAACAGTATAGCTTCAACAAGCATGGTACCAGATATAAACTAGTATACGTAACCTGTAGTTACGTTTGTAGTTTTCTAAATTGTTTCATCATGGTTTTCTATTCATACCTGATCAATCAAAATCTAACCTGGAACAAGGCATGCAACTATTACTATTAAAACAAAACAAAACAAAAGATCACAAACTCTGACATATGTAGATGTATTTATCATAGAAAAGGACAATAGACCGTCTACTTATTTTACTGAATGACACCTTCGACCATGTTGTCTGGAACTTCTCTCGTGACAACTGCCGATATCATCCTTCTTGTTTCTTGGCATTTACAAAGCAAATTATAATTTCATAATACAAATATTTCATTTAACAGATTTTTATTTTTATTTGATGTTTTGATTGTGTTGTAAATACACAAAGTAAGTAGTACTTTCATCATATTTACAATATTATGATTGTGTTTAGGCCTAGATCATTTAGTTCATAATTAATATTTACATGGCATAAAACAAAAAATAGATTAAATGTAGTCATGATTAATAAAGATAAAATCTACATATGATAACAAATATAAATCATCGTCAAAATATGACGTTTTCTTCAGCGCGATACGTGATAGAAGCCTAACTGAAACAAAGTTAATATAGATATGTTAAACTAAAGAAATAGCGAAAACAATGGTAAAAAATATACAGATCTTACAAAAGTATTCTAATATCAACAAGCATGAAATACTCATATCCCCTGCCAATATGACATGTCCGGTTGTGTGCAATGCATTAGCTCCTGTGAACTATGTTCACTGGACCTTTTAGTAATGGCCTAATTGCAGCACTATAAAAGTTTTTACTGGTCTTGTTTTCCCATCTGCAGTTTATGATAGAATACGTAACTGTATTTGTAATGGGTAAGGATGAGAAATATGGACGAACAACTTCTTTATTACAATTAGGAGCGACATTTCTGTGTAGGTTCTAACACCGTTATCAAGCAAGTGAAGTACAGAATATGGTTGACAAGAATATATACAGGATAGGATGCAATGCAGTGTTTATACAGTTACAGTTGTATTTGTGATGAGATGTGTTATAACTTAAACAATAATCAGAGAAGTAAGGGAATTCTTGCTTTACTTAGAGATCATTGAGAGCACCATGAGATGTACTGAGAAGTAGCACCAATCATCTGATGATCTGAGTAGTAGGCTTGAGTCTGGAATGCTACAGCACTAGCATGATCAGTAAACAACAAATCCAGTGTAGCTCCTAGACAGTGAGTTGAAGAGTGAATGAGTTGAGTCATTTTCCGCACATGAAAGAAATCTTCAAGTTTGAGTTTTTCCCTCAGATCACAGTTGAAATCCCCAGTAACTAGGACATGTTGACATTCATGCTGCTTGGAGAGATCCTGAAGTTTCTGCATGAAATGAGAAAGTGAATGCGACAACCTTGTCCATGACACTTTTGGAGGAACATACACACAAGCAATGCAGAAATTGCCAACAAGAAAGGAAATGTATTCAATACTGCGAGATGA
This sequence comes from Haliotis rufescens, assembly GCF_023055435.1. Classification (NCBI taxonomy): domain Eukaryota; kingdom Metazoa; phylum Mollusca; class Gastropoda; order Lepetellida; family Haliotidae; genus Haliotis; species Haliotis rufescens. Next base: position 2,277,906 of record NW_025963979.1, read on the forward strand.
CATTACATCACATAGCTGGACACTGTTCTTGAAACTTGTTGAAACATACACAGCAATACCATGTGTTGTGTCTCCTGGATAGGCTTGATGTCCTGGCAGGTCTCTTTCACTGTAATCATTAATGTGTGTTTCTGTGAAACACAAAACATCAAGCACACCAACAAACTTGTCCTTCTTCACATCTTCGAAATGAGCACTGAGGGATCGAACATTCAAGTGAGCTACCTTGAGTCAATCACCATTAATGTTCTCTACAGGGTGTGTTCAGGCGAACAGTCTTTCATTCCGCATTCTAGTCATCTCATCCAATGCTTTTTTGTTTACTACAATTTTGTGTTCATCAAAACCTACAAGCTTTAGGCCTTTCCTTGATTTGACCCTACTGAGCATCGTATACACTTGACCAGGCTGAGCTTTAAATTTACTTCCTTGTGCAATTGTCATGTTCCCAATAATCTGTTTATAGGTGCTACCTTGTGACTTGTGGATTGTGAGGGCCCATGCTAAAGTTCCTGGATACTGTTTTCTTTCAACCATGACAGATTTAGCATTGTCTGACACAGAGAACAAGGCTGTTACAGCAGTAATTGGTACTGCATGTTTCAAATTGACAGGACTTCGCTTTCTTGCATCATGGCACTGAGAGGAAATAGGCTGGTTCGGGTGACCCGTTCATGTTACCGGTACCCACTGTGAGGAAGTAGGCTGGTTCAGGTGCCACTCTTCATGTTACCACCAAGCACTGTGATGAAGTAGGCTGGTTCGGGTGCCACTTGTAAATTGTGTTTTCACAATAATTCACAATATACCTTGTCAAAGCCCCTTTGTCAAGTGGTATACATCTAAATCAGGTTATTATGGTAACGGTTCTCAGGCAACCCTGTGTAGATGTTTTTGTGGAATATGTAAACGGTTTCTGAGTTATGCTCTTGCTAAGGAAACATTCGTAAAAATCCCAAACTATCGAAAAGGCATGGTTTTCAAGATTTGCTCTGGAAACGTGGACTACCGCCATTTTCAGCCTAAGTCAAAGTCGTTGCCATGGAAACTCGAAAAATAATTTTTTTTAAAAATCCCAAACTATCAAAAGGCACCAGTTTTCCACTAGACCTATTTATGTGCCACTTTTGGTGAAGAAATAATGTACGGTTTTCAAGTTCTGCTCCGTAAACAAGGACTATCACAATTATCAGTCTAAGTCAAGGTCATTGCCATGGAAACTCGAATTTATTTTTTTAACTCCCTAACTATTAAAAGGCACCAGTTCACCACTAGACCTATCTATGTGCCAAGTTTGGTAGAGAAATATTGTACGGTTTTCAAGTTCTGCTCCGGAAACGAGGACTACCACCATTTTCAGTCTAAGTCAAAGACGTTGTCCCGGAAACTCGAAAAACATTTTTTTAAAAAATTCCAAACTATCAAAAGGCACCAGTTCACCATAAGATCTATCTACGACGGGTGTTCATTAAAGATTTCCCCTGACCCACTTCCGATGGACCTGGTGGAATGAAATTTGGCATAGGTATTAGTCTTTCTCCACATAGGAACCACCAAGAGTTACACACTTCTCCCATCGTTTTATGCAACTATGGAGACCTCGCTTGTAAAAGCCCTCATTTTGCGTCTCAAACCAGGACTTGACTTCAGAAATCAGTGTTTCATCATCTGTGAAACGTTTTCCCTTCAAAAATGACTTCATGGTTGGAAAGAGGTGGAAGTCAGATGGTGCAAGGTCAGGAGAGTAAGGAGGATGTGGAAGGATTTCATAGCCACAGGACCGCGCTTCTGTTTGGGCAACAGGAGAGTGGTGTACTGGAGCATTGTCTTGCAGGAGACGGACACCTTTGGTCAGCATGCCACCCTCTTAAGCTGGATAGCGTCCTGCAATTTCCGTAGCAGTGAAGCATAATAAGCTCATGTAATTGTGGTATCCTTTGCCAAGAAATCCATCATCACTACTCCGTGCTGGTCCCAAAACACCGTGAGCATGTTTTTGTCTGCAGAGGGTTGGACATGTGCCTTCTTTGGGGGTGGTGACTCCACATGCTTCCATTGCATCGACTGAACTTTAGTCTCAGGATCATATGGACCCATGTTTCATCCTGTGTGATAAGTCTGTCAAAAAAGTTTGTCGAGTTATTTTGGCACATGTCCAAAAGATCCTTTGAGCATTTGACTCGTTCCTGCTTTTGGAAAAGGTGTGAGCAACCTGGGAATCCATCGTGCAGACTCCTTATGCATGTTCAAATTGTCATCGATGATTTTTTCCACAGACCCTACACTGATCTTGACATCTTGTGCTAACTGGCGAACAGTTATATGTCGGTCTGCCAAAATGGCGGTCTCCACTTGATGGATAGTGTCCTCATCAATGGCTGAATGGGGGCGACCAGGAATGGCAGCTGTTTCCACAGATGTCCGACCACACTTGAACTGGCGATGCCAGTGTTTAACAACGTCTTATGATGGGGCAGCTTCCCCATAAGTTGCTTTCATTACATCGAAAATTTCTTTTGGTGTGCGACCTTTCAAATATAAAAACCTAATCACTGCTCGGTATTCTTCTGGCTCCATTGTCACACCCTACTCTATCATAACACCTGTAAAAGTGGTAAGATTAATAGTTCGGTGCTGCAAATTCAGACATAACCCATAGATACATGTTTCATTACACATGTGAAATTTCAACCAAATATGATAACCCTAAGTGGTTTAGGGGAAATCTTTAATGAACACCCCTCGTATGTGCCATGTTTGGTTAAGATATCTCTCACGTTTTTTGTGTTCTGCTCCGGAAACGAAATGTGACGGACGGACGGCACCCATTTCTATATCCCCCTTCCACTTCTCGGCGGGGGATAATAAAAATAAGACACTTTATAGGATGTTTTGAAAGATATATGCGGACGATAATCACAGACAAAATGCATGTTATGTCGTCTGCTATATGGCAATTCAACTTAAAATGTATGACTAAAATATGTGTTTGCGCCAAAACTCATACAAAAATAACTACCGATCGTACCTAAATAACTTTGGTTCCACACAAAAGGGGAAATCGTGATGAATGTAAAAATGTTTATATTAGGACCGATAATAGGAACATATTTGTCTGAAAGCATGCGAAAATTAAGAGTTGTGGTGTAATTATTTTGGAAAAATTCAGATTTAGTCACATTTCTGGAGTCAAAATTAGAAATTTCCCAACCGCCCCAGATTTGTCAGTGGCACTACTCTAATTTTTAACATATCTCCTTTTTATACACCTCGGTAACCAAGGACTTTCATTGCGAATTAGTGGCCGTTATTGAAAATCACAATCTGCACTTTTGCCTATTTTACAAACGGACAAAGACAAAGCGTGTTCACAGTCTTCAAATACAATAACAACGACATGCTCCAGGGCATCAACAAGACTCAGCTGTAATGTTGACAACGTTAAGAAATACATGAGTGTAAATATGTGTTGTGAAATACATCTTTTGCATGGGAAAACTAGGCGACAACGATGACTGCAGTGAATGTGTTTCTGCTCGCTTTCGGACAGGCTGCGCAGAACAAGCCATAGCACCGATGGTTTCGCGCTTCGGCTAGAGGGCCGTCCCTCTATTATATGGTCTCTGATTTCACCAATACAATCCATACATTGGGATATATTTGCTTCCTGAAATCACTATGGTCACCCTCTTGGTAGAAAGCCAGTAATGGAGAATGGCAAGTTCTTGGATGCAATGCTGCAGGGAGATGGTGGGAGGGAGATGGTGGGAGGGAGATGGTGGCAGGGAAATGGTGGGAGGGAGATGCTGCAGGGAGATGGTGGCAGGGAGATGCTGCAGGGAGATGGTGGAAGGGAGATGGTGGCAGGGAGATGCTGCAGGGAGATGGTGGCAGGGAGATGGTGGCAGGGAGATGGTGGGAGGGAGATGCTGCAGGGAGATGGTGGGAGGGTGATGGTGGCAGGGAGATGCTGCAGGGAGATGGTGGAAGGGAGATGGTGGCAGGGAGATGCTGCAGGGAGATGGTGGAAGGGAGATGCTGCAGTGAGATGGTGGCAGGGAGATGGTGGCAGTGAGATGCTGCAGTGAAATGGTGGCAGTGAGATGGTGGCAGGGAGATGGTGGCAGGGAGATGCTGCAGTGAAATGGTAGCAGGGAGATGGTGGCAGGGAGATGGTGGCAGGGAGATGCTGCAGGGAGATGGTGGCAGGGAGATGGTGGAAGGGAGATGGTGGGAGGGAGATGCTGCAGTGAGATGGTGGTAGGAAGATGGTGGCAGTGAGATGCTGCAGGGAGATGGTGGAAGGGAGATGGTGGCAGGGAGATGCTGCAGGGAGATGGTGGCAGGGAGATGCTGCAGGGAGATGGTGGGAGGGAGATGCTGCAGGGAGATGGTGGGAGGGAGATGGTGGCAGGGAGATGCTGCAGGGAGATGGTGGAAGGGAGATGGTGGGAGGGAGATGCTGCAGGGAGATGGATGGTGGCAGGGAGATGCTGCAGTGAGATGGTGGCAGGGAGATGGTGGCAGGGAGATGGTGGCAGTGAGATGCTGCAGTGAAATGGTGGCAGTGAGATGATGGCAGGGAGATGGTGGCAGGGAGATGCTGCAGTGAAATGGTGGCAGTGAGATGGTGGCAGGGAGATGGTGGCAGGAAGATGCTGCAGGGAGATGCTGCAGGGAGATTGTGGCAGGGAGATGGTGGCAGGGAGATGGTGGAAGGGAGATGGTGGGAGGGATATGCTGCAGTAAGATGGTGGCAGGGAGATGGTGGCAGGGAGATGCTGCAGGGAGATGGTGGAAGGGAGATGGTGGGAGGGAGATGCTGCAGGGAGATGGTGGCAGTTAGATGCTGCAGGGAGATGGTGGAAGGGAGATGGTGGCAGGGAGATGCTGCAGGGAGATGGTGGAAGGGAGATGGTGGGAGGGAGATGCTGCAGGGAGATGGTGGCAGGGAGATGGTGGCAGGGAGATGGTGGGAGGGAGATGGTGGCAGAGAGATGCTGCAGGGAGATGGTGGCAGGGAGATGGTGGCAGGGAGATGCTGCAGGGAGATGGTGGCAGGGAGATGCTGCAGTGAGATGGTGGCAGTGAGATGGTGGCAGGGAGATGGTGGCAGGGATATGGTGGCAGGGAGATGCTGCAGTGAAATGGTGGCAGTGAGATGGTGGCAGGGAGATGGTGGCAGGGAGATGGTGGCAGGGAGATGGTGGCAGTGAGATGCTGGAAGGGAGATGGTGGCAGGGAGATGGTGACAGGGAGATGGTGGGAGGGAGATGGTGGCAGGGAGATGGTTGAAGGGAGATGGTGAGAGGGAGATGCTGCAGTGAGATGGTGCAGTGAAATGGTGGCAGTGAGATGCTGCAGGGAGATGGTGGCAGGGAGATGGTGGCAGGGAGATGGTGACAGGGAGATGCTGGAAGGGAGATGGTGGCAGGGAGATGGTGACAGGGAGATGGTGGGAGGGAGATGGTGGAAGGGAGATGGTGAGAGGGAGATGCTGCAGTGAGATGGTGGCAGGGAGATGGTGGCAGTGAGATGCTGCAGGGAGATGGTGGCAGGGAGATGGTGGCAGGGAGATGGTGACAGGGAGATGGTGGGAGGGAGATGGTGGCAACGAGATGCTGCAGGGAAATGGTGGAAGGGAGATGGTGACAGGGAGATGGTGACAGGGAGATGGTGACAGTGAGATGGTGACAGGGAGCTGGTGACAGGGAGCTGGTGGCAGGGAGATGGTGGCAGTGAGATGCTGCAGGGAGATGGTGGCAGTTAGATGCTGCAGGGAGATGGTGGAAGGGAGATGGTGGCAGGGAGATGCTGCAGGGAGATGGTGGAAGGGAGATGGTGGGAGGGAGATGCTGCAGGGAGATGGTGGCAGGGAGATGGTGGCAGGAAGATGGTGGGAGGGAGATGGTGGCAGAGAGATGCTGCAGGGAGATGGTGGCAGGGAGATGGTGGCAGGGAGATGCTGCAGGGAGATGGTGGCAGGGAGATGCTGCAGTGAGATGGTGGCAGTGAGATGTGGCAGGGAGATGGTGGCAGGGATATGGTGGCAGGGAGATGCTGCAGTGAAATGGTGGCAGTGAGATGGTGGCAGGGAGATGGTGGCAGGGAGATGGTGGCAGGGAGATGGTGGCAGTGAGATGCTGGAAGGGAGATGGTGAGAGGGAGATGCTGCAGTGAGATGGTGGCAGGGAGATGGTGGCAGTGAGATGCTGCAGGGAGATGGTGGCAGGGAGATGGTGGCAGGGAGATGGTGACAGGGAGATGGTGGGAGGGAGATGGTGGCAACGAGATGCTGCAGGGAAATGGTGGAAGGGAGATGGTGACAGGGAGATGGTGACAGGGAGATGGTGACAGTGAGATGGTGACAGGGAGCTGGTGACAGGGAGCTGGTGGCAGGGAGATGGTGGCAGTGAGATGCTGCAGGGAGATGCTGCAATGAGATGGTGGCAGTGAGATGCTGCAGGGAGATGCTGCAGGGAGATGCTGCAGTGAGATGGTGGCAGTGAGATACTTCAGGGAGATGCTGTAGTGAGATGGTGGCAGTGAGATGCTGCAGGGAGATGCTGCAGTGAGATGGTGGCAGAGAGATGCTGCAGGGAGATGGTGGCAGGGAGATGGTGGCAGGGAGATGCTGCAGGGAGATGGTGGCAGGGAGATGCTGCAGTGAGATGGTGGCAGGGAGATGGTGGCAGGGAGATGGTGGCAGGGATATGGTGGCAGGGAGATGCTGCAGTGAAATGGTGGCATTGAGATGGTGGCAGGGAGATGGTGGCAGGGAGATGCTGGCAGTGAGTTGGTGGCAGGGAGATGGTGGCAGGGAGATGGTGGCAGTGAGATGCTGGAAGGGAGATGGTGGCAGGGAGATGGTGACAGGGAGATAGTGGAAGGGAGATGGTGAGAGGGAGATGCTGCAGTCAGATGGTGCAGTGAAATGGTGGCAGTGAGATGCTGCAGGGAGATGGTGGCAGGGAGATGGTGGCAGGGAGATGGTGACAGGGAGATGCTGGAAGGGAGATGGTGGCAGGGAGATGGTGACAGGGAGATGGTGGGAGGGAGATGGTGGCTGGGAGATGGTGGCAGTGAGATGCTGCAGGTAGATGGTGGCAGGGAGATGGTGGCAGGGAGATGGTGACAGGGAGATGGTGGGAGGGAGATGGTGGCAGCGAGATGCTGCAGGGAAATGGTGGAAGGGAGATGGTGACAGGGAGATGGTGACAGGGAGATGGTGACAGTGAGATGGTGACAGGGAGCTGGTGACAGGGAGCTGGTGGCAGGGAGATGGTGGCAGTGAGATGCTGCAGGGAGATGCTGCAATGAGATGGTGGCAGTGAGATGCTGCAGGGAGATGCTGCAGTGAGATGGTGGCAGTGAGATACTTCAGGGAGATGCTGTAGTGAGATGGTGGCAGTGAGATGCTGCAGTGAGATGGTGGGAGGGAGATGCTGCAGGGAGATGGTGACAGCCAAAGCCTCAACTGATATCTGTGAAAGCTTGCTGAACAGTCTGTGAATTATGCTCAGGAAACAAAACGTGACACATGGAATGACGTAAGAAGAGGTACTCACATTACAATGCATTGCAATCTGTCGCACCAGCACTGCCAGGCTGCTGTCAGAGATGATCTTGGTGTCTGTGTGACCAAGGATATCAGCAATATCTGCAAATTGAACACAAAAGTAAAACATCACTTGAGGAGAAAGTGAACTGTATCAATAAAACGCCTGACACCAGCTAAGTTTGTTGATCATACTGCACGGACAACTAGCATTATTTCAGGTCATCAAAGAAGACTAGCTTGGTGTGGGATGCAAGGAAAGATGGCATTAGCTTAAGACTGCATCACAGATGACTAGCTCGGTGTGGGATGCACATCTTCCCGAGTCAAGGGAGTTAACTGACTATTCAAGTCCAGTTTCCACCCTTGCTGAACTAGGCTGGAATTATATTTTGGCTGGATTAACGAGTCTATGCATAGTTCAATCCAACTCGTGTAACAAAATTAAAAATTTGAATCATAAATAACATGGCGACACCCATGCAGATTTCAATTGATTGCAGGAATTGCAGAGCATGCGTCCCGTAAACTGGGCGTCGACATGTATTTCCCCAAGCCTTTTATGTTTTTGATAAAGGACAAGACCCTCTTTATTACAATATAGATCTTGATTATCAATCAGATCGTCTTGACTGGGGGCCGCCTTTTTTTTTAAGCAAATGCAAACGATATGGTCAATAGGAGGGACATAGAAGGGACATAACTCATAATAGCTACTGGTGGCACGATGGTCGAGCCCATAAATTCCAGTCTAGTTCGGCAAAGGTAGAACCTGGACTTTTACAGTCACTTAACTCACTTGCCTTGGGAAGATGGGGATGCAAGGACAGCTGGCGTTAAGACTGCATCACAGATGGCTAGATTGGTGTGAAATGTAAGGCAACCTGATGTAAGTCTGAGTCACACTGCAGAAGATGTAGGCGTCACCAGATATAAACATCAACTGAATAAACACCATGGGTACAACAACCTAAAGCTTACATGTCTTAAACATTGGACCCAAATAATATGGTATACATATAAATAGACACACAAAATGTTTCAAAAGAGGAAAATAATTACCTGAGAACATGGATATGTTTGACACCATCAGGCATTAACAGAGCCCTACACTACACAGACCAGGAGCTGTAGGACCCCTAACACTCACAGGCATGAACAGAGCCCTACACTACACAGATGAGGAGCTGTAGGACCCCTTACACTAACAGGCATGAACAGAGCCCTACATGACACAGACCAGGAGTTGTAGGACCCCTTACACTAACAGGCATGAACAGAGCCCTACATGACACAGACCAGGAGCTGTAGGACCCCTTACACTAACAGTCATGAACAGAGCCCTACATGACACAGACCAGGAGCTGTAGGACCCCTTGCACAACAGGCATGAATAGAGCCCTACACTGCACAGACCAGGAGTTGTAGGACCCCTTACACTAACAGGCATAAACAGATCCCTACACTACACAGACCAGGAGCTGTAGGACCCCTTACACTAACAGGCATGAACAGAGCCCTACACTACACAGACCAGGAGCTGTAGGACCCCTTGCACAACAGGCATGAATAGAGCCCTACACTGCACAGACCAGGAGTTGTAGGACCCCTTACACTAACAGGCATAAACAGATCCCTACACTACACAGACCAGGAGCTGCAGGGCCCCTTACACAAACAGGCATGAACAGAGCCCTACATGACACAGACCAGGAGCTGTAGGACCCCTTACACTAACAGGCATGAACAGAGCCCTACACTGCACAGACCAGGAGCTGTAGGACCCCTTGCACAACAGGCATGAACAGAGCCCTACATGACACAGACCAGGAGTTGTAGGACCCCTTACACTAACAGGCATGAACAGAGCCCTACACTGCACAGACCAGGAGCTGTAGGACCCCTTACACTAACAGGCATGAACAGAGCTCTACATGACACAGACCAGAAGCTGTAGGACCCCTTACACTAACAGGCATGAACAGAGCCCTACTCTACAGACCAGGAGCTGTTGGTATACCAGCTGCTGACAGATATCAAACAATAGTTATCATTGTTAATAGTTCTAAAAATACTACCTCTATTACACCACTGCCATTAATCCTGTATTTTGGCATTCATCACACCGTAAAATCTACGAGTTTGCAACAGAAGACTTCTCACCGTCAGCTATCCATAAACAGTTAAACAGGAAATAGTATCTTGGTGCCTCATGCTCTTGCAAATGCGCGAGTTAGTAAGATCTCACTTCTTTCCAACAATCACACACAAGATGCATATATTTGGGAAGTGTGTGGGACTACTCCTGAGGTAATAGAGGTAGTATCATTAGAATCATTAACAATTACTATTTTGTTATAATTGCTATGAATATCCTACCTCTTTTACATTACTGCCACAAAGTCTTAGAGCGACTGGTGGGTTCTGACATCTAGTAATCTAGGATAGTTAACAGTTGTTTTGGGGTACCCAAAAAATCCAAAACTTCTTCAAAACGTGATGGATCAGGTAGATGATGAAGATTAGGTAACACCTTAAAACTGAAACACCTTAAAAAGACTATACCAGAAGATGTTATTTGCATCCCAAACCACTTGTGACGTCATCAGATGACTGCAGATAGTCTGCCAGACACAAAATCAGTGATGTGCCTACCACTTCTGCTGACACCTTCCGGTCCCGACGACGACACTCCCAGTTCTGATGTCACATCCAGTAATGACGACTCTTCTGGTTGACCTGACCTGACATCATACCAGTGATGTAACTCTAGTCGTTAACCTATGATCTGCCCTATTCACTGTAGACAAAGATCAAACGGTTAACTCAACTACCAAAGCTGAGGCCGCAGGAAAATCCTTGCACCAACCACCAAAGACTCCCACATCAGGTTTTATGTCTATGATATGTTTGAACGTATTGTGGGACTTCTACCAGACCACTTGTTCAGTGGAGTCTGTGCTTTGTGGCTGGTTGATAAGGCTGTAAAAGAATACAACGTTGGAGTACAATGTAGATGGTTCTGCATTCTCTGCAGATGGAATTGTTGGCCCTCTGGCCACGGTACAAGCTGTGATCGTTGATGGAAATGCAACTTGTATCCTTTTCTTACAACTTCAAGAATCCAGCAGTTGTTTTTGACATGCTTTAAAGTTTTGATGTATGACACACAACATCCTCCCACTGGTCCCAGAATTGGTGTCCGTTAGTTGGATCAAAGTCCATAAACCAATCCAGGTCTATGGAGTCAGATCCGAGATGTGTGGGTAAGAATGCATTATACCGGACACCGGAACAAATGTTTGATAGGGTGCGGCAACTGATGCGCATAAACACCCCTAGCAACAAGGAATTTTGTTTACACCGCCATTTTGGATACACATACCCATAATAATATGTACGGTATAGTATGTATACAAAAATCAATACAAATCTGTAAGTTCTTACCATTACAAGACAAAGTCATCCAAACTGTCATTTGCCGCTGTGTTTACAGGAGCGAGTGGTTGCTGTTTCACAATGATGTCCCTGTCTGGTTATATGCTCGTGTGATGAGTGGAACAAAGGCAGTAAATTTGTTACTCACGTCAAGATACTTTCTCCTCACACAAAATTCCGAAGAACTTGTGTTGATATATTTGATATCAAAAGACATGATGGTGAGATTCTATATGTGTACCAATGTGTGGTTTCTGGACAGTCAGATTTGGCGATTACCTCTTCCCCTAGCTCTGGTCCTGCCTCCTACTCTATGTTTCAGCTCAAAATGTCTACCGCGGTCTATTGTTTCAGTGTTTAGACAGGACAGACCTCTTAGACACTGCTCTATTCCGAACTTGTGAGATAAGATGTTGAATCTGAGATCATAACAACTGTCCAAACATCCAGACTTGGGTGGACAAGAAATCATCCTGCATCTTCACTAAGGCCCAATCTCCACGGTATGTCTATTGAATGTGCCGAAGTCGATGGGTTGTGACAACAAGCATACTCAAGCAACTAAGGTGTGGCCTGATCTTAGGTTGCATGTCCAGCATAAGGTGATAAATCTTCTCAAGTAGTTGTCCATTGGTGACAAAAGACCTTGAAGGAGAATGGGTGCCGGCCTCACACATGCAATCCTCTGGACAACAGTGGTCAGATGTCTCTCATTCAGAGCCTGCATGTCGTCTTGCTGCTCCTTCATTAATTGCTCAAATACATTGAGGGAGAGCGTCTGGGTGGATACAGACTCGATTTGCTTCTGTCGCCACAACCCTGTTCCTCCATGAAAAACTGTCTGCCAAGATGTTGAATTTCCTGGGAATACATCTTCCCGAGGCAAGAGAGTTAACTGACTATTTTCCAGCCTTGCCGAACTAGGCTGGTATTATGGAGTTACGTTTTGTCTGGACTAACGAGTCTATGCATAGTCCAATCAAAATCAAGCACCGAAATTGAAATCCGGTTCGTAAACTGTTGTGCAGATTTCAGTCGATTGCAGGATTTGCAAAGCATGTGCACCACCAACTCGTTGTCAGCAGGTATTTTCCAAATCTTCTCATGTTTTTAATCAAGGTGTTCACGTGATTTGATGCATTTCGCGATGTAAGACCCGTTTTATCACAATATATATCTTGATTATCGATCAGATCGTCCTGACTGGGCGCCACCATTTTGTGTGAAGCAAACGCAAGTGTTACGAGAGGTGGAATCTGAATGGTCCATAGGGGAGGCTTAGAAGGGACATAACTGGTAATAGCCACTGGTGGCGCTACGATCACACCCAGTAATTCCAGCCTAGTTCGGCAAGGGTGGAAACTGGACTTTTAAAGTCAGTTAACTCTCTTGCCTCGGGAAGATGTGGGAGTGAGTGAGTGAGTGAGTGAGTGAGTGAGTGAGTGAGTTGGGTTTAACGCCGCTTTTAGCAGTATTCCAGTTATATAGAACGGCGTGTCAGCTTAATGTGGGAGGAAAGCCCGAAGTGATGCAGGTCTCAGATGTTTACCACTTCAGTGAAACCCATGAGCACGGGTATGGTGCTGACAAACCTAGATCCTCATACTGTTGTCAAGCAAGACTGGCTGTAGATATCGATGAAAAAACCTCAAAGGTTTTCTTTTAGGTGTCTGCTTTTTCCTGGCAAACAAATTGATGGAGAGGGTGGCGCAGATAGCTGGCGACGAAGGTAAAGGAAACACCATTCTGTCTCACGATATGTCACTCTAACTACTTACGTGAGCGGATCCCTGAAACTACTACTAAATAATATAGTAACATCTAGTAACATCTGTAAAATGAAGATATTATAGAAGCCACATTCTAAAAATGAAATATGTAGATGATACATTCATCAATGTGGATGATAATTAAATCTATGTGTATTAGTTGATGTGTATTAGTTTAATAAGTTGGATTTAGTTCTTTGTGATCCTCTCCCCTTATTTACGTTCACCTCTTTAATTTACCTATAATTCACAATGGAGAAATCATAACAATAAACAGAAGCAAGTGATTTCTCTGACTTAAACCATGTTATGGTATATATAAAAGTTTGCTAAAATTTTGCATAATGACCTACAGTTGCCACAGTTTTACTTGCACAAAATGCATGTTAAGAATGGCCAGTGAGTTCCTGGCTAAGAATCAACAACAATAGCATGATGTCAGCATAATGGTTCAATTTCAAAAGAGTTAATTTCATTATTAACGAATTTGGAACAATTTGAAAACTAAGATGATTTTGCAGTTTTGAGAACATTTTGTCTTAATTACGATTATAAGAAGGGGTGGTGTGTGTCATCCTTCTTGGGGTCTGCCAGACATGTTTTGGTTTGTGAATGTTAACCTCAACAAGTATTGATGGTTTCAACTAATGTGAATCCTTTAACAGTCCTTCATAAATGGAAGGCAAATCAGAAAATATTGAAATCGATCAAATATCACATGACCAGTCTCCACTGTGCCTTGTGCTAGTTTCCTATAAATGGAGAGTTGCTTTGTTTAATGGTTGGATAGTACCTCAATAAGGACATGTCAAGGTTGAAAGTCAAACACATTGGTCATTAATCAAGCCAGAGGTAATACATAACTGACCCAGAACTATTGTTGATTACTCGAGAAAACATAGTTACCAAAGTCGATAACTGTGTCGATAATTTGAATGTAGAAGATACTTTCTTCAAAGTAGATTATATCATCTACATAGATTCAAGTATCATCTACGTAGATGAAATTATTATCTACGTAGATGATATTTGTTTTTAGAATGTGGCACTGATACACTTCCATAAGATATAGAGTTACTCTCATTAGCAAAGTGTTCCAGACAAAAACTGAGAACAAAACTCCAGCACTGTTTGATTGACAATTTCAGGTGTTGATAAGTAACAGCAAAGACAAGATATTTTAACCCGTGAGGATCGGGGACGAAATAGGTCTTCAGTAACCCATGTTTATCGTAAAAGGTGACTATGCTTGTTGTAAGAGGCGACTAACGGGAGTGGGATGTCAGGCTCACTGAGTTGGATGATACATGTCATCTTATCCCAATTGCGTGGATTGATGCTCTTGATTAAGTCACTCACTGGACAAACAAGATATTTTACAGATGACAACTTCTTTATTCTATTATGACTCCAGCACAAACAGGACACTGAAGCACAGACAGGAAAGAAGTGAGGTTTTTCCACCTCATGCTTGCACAAGAGCATTAGGCAGCAGGATACTATGTACTGCACAACTGATTATAGATAGTTGAAAGTGTGAAGATGTTAAAGTGCGATGACCGCCAAAATACAGGTGGATTTACAGCAGTGATGTAACAGAAGTAGGATATTGTTGTAGTGTGATAGTGTTTGTGCACATAAAAGATTATTAAAGTCAGATATAATTTGTGGTCCTCATTACAGATTGTTTTTTAATTCACCATCATCAATGTTAATTCTTCCATTTGTATATTGTTGGTTGCATCCGCCCAAAATAACAGTGAAATATCATAGCTGTTTGACAACAGTGTGTAGGGGTATTGTATCATGCAGTTCTGATAAACCAAAAACATCTCTAGCACTAATTACATGTTGCAACAAAGAGCAGAAGCAGGTAGATTGAAGCATATTCAGCAGACTGATGGATAGACAAGGTTACCTGTAGATATTTGCCCCTTGAACTCATATGGCTCTAAAACAGAGAAGTGTGCCTATGTTGACAGGGAGCAAAATACAGATAATCATTATATTTACAAGGATAATCTCTGAATACCTTCCACTTTAAACAAGACAGAAACAGCCACAAAGCTCTGTGGGGATCACCTGAATTTTCAAGAATGTTGGCAACATCAAACATAAAATCATTAGAAATTATCATCACAAGGATGCCTGCTGGGGTTTATCTTTTTCTAGGACAGGTATTTTTAAAATCTTTGTTATTTTCTCTAACTGTCCAAATAAAAAAGAAGGTGGTTAGTGGGCATTTATTACCCAAGGCTGACATGCTACCAACCACACCAACTTCCCACTTAACTATAGAAGCATTGAGGGCAAACAATCCTTGTGTTCACAGTTCTGCATATAACAAGAATTACCGGGGTACTAGTAGTTAACTTTTTAACTATTTTAACAACACATGGATAAAACGTTCACCTGTAAGGAAACAGATAAAAGATAAAAACATGTCCATTTATATGTTTCCCTCAGTTTCCAATGTGCAGGGACATTTAATTGGTAGGTGCTGTGACATCACACAACAATTCACATTGTATCTGGTTTATTATGCCATATATTGAAGGAATTAACTCAGCTTCATTGCTCCATATTGGAAAAAGTCTGACTAACATATATTGTACTCCTGCGTTGTAGGGTCAACACAAAACCATCCCAGCATAAACATATTTACTGTAAATTAAAAGATCAAACCACAGTGGCACAATGTCACATATTCAACATACTCTTTGTGACCACAATCATTCACAATTGGCTTTTTTGGCCTAAGGGGGCAAGGGTGGCCCAGTCGTCTAAGATGCCACGATTCGCTGTGCAGAGTTGCGTCCCTTGGGCATGCCAGAAACCTATGATTGTGGGTTCGAATCCCGGTTCGACCTGATTATGTTTCTAGGTTTGTCAGCACCATACCCGTGTTCGTGGGTTTCACCGAAGTGGTAAACGTCTGAGACCTGCATCACTTCGGGCTTTCCTCCCACATTAAGCTGACACGCCGCGATATAACTGGAATACTGTTAAAAGCGGTGTTAAACCCAACTCACTCACTCACTCTTTGGCCTAAAATTGGATTAGGATTCCGAATGAACTCTAAAGGACATGATCAGACTAAATGTGGGATTAAATCATGTATAAAACAAATATCTTGAAGAAAAAAATATATCTAAAGTCATTAGTAGTAGCCAAATAACATTAAAAACCTACTCGTATTCCAGGAACTACCAATATTTAATTAACAGAGTTGTCATCACATGACCCGTGGAGAGCTTACAATGCAGACGATCACTGTTTCGGTGTAGTGTTGGGTAGATGACTAGTGTTTGCCATGGCTTCACCAGACAACGACACCAATAAAAATGTTGAATTTTAGGCTCAGTGACCTTACACATACCTGTCCATATCAATATGAGCCCATGGTTAGACAAAATAGTCTTGACAGCTGCAAGCAAAGCGAGGTAGATCTATCGAGTGAAGTCAATCAATCAGATGTCAACACGGAAAGACTAGGGTACACAAAATGGTGTTAAACGCTATCCTCACATTTCTAAACAAAATGGATTTTTATCCGAAATTTTTCTTTTCTTGTGATAGTTATTCTTGTTATGTAAAATGTGCTTACCATTGCCAAAACATGGTTCATTCGGAAAATCCTGATGTACATCATATTCTATATCTTTTAATCAATAGCTAACATGTATTCATTTTTTTCTGCTGTCCTGTCTTTATATAAACAAGGTGTATGTAATGTACGTGGTGGTGAGTGTAAACCTGTTACTTATTCGTTCTAAAATGAGAACTCAATTAATTTCAGGGCTTGCAGATATTTTGCACACAGAATATACTCAACTTCAAGTCTAGTTTACCAAAGAGTGATAGAGTGGTGTATACACGTTTCTCCCATAACAGGGCTTGATCTTCAATCGCCAGCAGTGGTTTATTCACAGTGGTTTATTTTTTTTCACCCAATCTGATTGGCTGGCTGAGAGTGGAGACTTGTGTTATCGCGTTTTGATTGGCTGGCTAAAAATAATTGACGGCACTATTTTCGGATTGGGGATACCCGAGGTCGTCTAGTACAAGAAATCCCCAGCTGGCAAAACATTACCGTAGTGACGATGTTTCCATCTCCGAAAGTTGGTGACCGAGAGAAAATTTGTTGGGGAAGAATGGCTGGGATATGTGGAGATATATCAGAGAATTTCGGCTTCCCAATGTACCAGATTCAGTTGCAAAATGTGAAGACGGTAACCGAAGCGAGATACTGCATCCATATTAATGGGCCAGGTGAGCCACTCTGGTACATTCTTTACTGGTTTTTTTCAAGGCTAATAACAAAGCTAATGAAACAGTTAATTACTTCATGTAAAAATACTGGTGAAATAGCGAAACAAACCATATTGTTTTCGGTATTGTTTAAAAAAAATAACCATCAACCACATAAGAAATGTCATGTTATAACGAAGTGTTGATCTAGAGCTGATCGATCAAAAACATTTCATAGTTATATTAAAATAATCGAGACTAAAGCCCTGTTTATATGCACACTCTTTGCCCCCATGGGTATATTACCCCCCAGGGTAAATATACCCACGTGGGCAAAGGGTAAAATGTGATTGTGTTTATATGCACTTGTATACTTGTGGGTAGATAATTCTCATATCATATAGACTCCCTGATAATATGAATCAATTTAACTCATTTGAGTCAAGACAATGGAAAGGTTTGGATGTAGTGCTCGGAAAAGGAGAAGGCAACGTTTTATGCAGGCATTTGCTCTTGCAATAAGCTTGTCTTTTCTACGAGAAAGATTAACCTGGATGAAAGAAAGAAGCAGAAGTTGGTGGTACGATATTGTTTTAAAAACATTTGATGAAGTTCAATGGCTTGAAAATTTCAGGATGTCTCAAGCGATCTGCCTACAATTGGAGCCAGATTTGCGCCGTTCATCAAAAGTTAGAGAAGCCTTGACCACTGAACATCGCGTTGCAGTAGCTGTGTACTTCTTGGCCGCAACAGTGGAGTACCGAACAATCGGTAACTTGTTTGGAA
Organism: Haliotis rufescens; assembly: GCF_023055435.1. NCBI lineage: Eukaryota > Metazoa > Mollusca > Gastropoda > Lepetellida > Haliotidae > Haliotis > Haliotis rufescens. The sequence continues at coordinate 2,295,708 of NW_025963979.1, forward strand.
TTGCCAGGTCAACAGTGTGTATCTGTGTCCATGACGTCTGCAAAGCCATATATCACAGAATGTTCAATGAACTGGTCAGATTTCCACGTGGTGAAGCCTTGCGGGAGGTTGTTGATGGGTATAGAAACAAATGGAACTTTCCAAACTGCGCAGGAGCAATTGATGCTACACATGTTCCCATTATTGGGATCGCATTTGAAGGAGAGCATAGACAACACATGGACAATTAGTTTAAAATTTAATCTGAAATTACACGTTTTCAAATTAAGAAATCTTATCTTCGCAAATACACCATCTGTTTTAAACATACGATGGGAAACAAACATCAGAAACCAATACTATCTGCTACGTCTTGCAATATGACAATCATAGTATAACAGTTATGCATGAGTGTGACGTTAGCTTTGATGATATAGAAATACTCTCATGTTTACATGTTACATACATGTGTACATGCATCGCATTGTGACAAAATACTATTTGTATCAACATAACACTGCTTAAAATGATTACAAACACACTTCTAAATAAATAGTAAAAGGGCACAATTTCCACAGACAACTTGTGTTTCAATACCAAATGATCATGATAAGTAACAAAACGAAGAGTCTTCTAACACAAATAATGAAAAAATAATGAACAGGATTTGGGGGCCAACAGGCTATGCAGTAGTCATGTACAGTTTACATGTTCAAGTAGGTACGTCCATCACTGCTCATAGTGTGATAATGGCGATGGGGAGACAAGTTCTTATCCTCAATTGAGTCGTCTATGTTTCTTCTTGGAGTTGTCTGGATACCATGTTGACTGTGTGAGTTGTAAGGTTGGCAACTTTGCTGTGTAGATGCACCTGAGTATGGGGTGTCAAATGCATTTGGTCCTGGGTGGGGAAACTGAGGGCAGTTGTCCAGGATCATTTGAAACATTCGGAGCTGGTGGTCTGGTCGGCTGATTTTAGTTTCTCTTCCATGTCCATTTTTTAAAGTTCAAAATCACGTTTAGAGGCCTCATCATCAAGTTTCTTTATTTCATATTCCAGTCGAGCCTTTTCAAGATCGATATGGTTGCTTTCAATCATTTTGTTTGATTTGGTGAATTTGTCCATCACAGTATTTAGTGTGAGCTCAAGACGACTTTTTCTCTCCTTTCCCTTTAGCTTTGTTTTCCCAGATGAAGCATATTTGCCTTTACCAACAGTTGCTTCTGTCTGACTTGCAGTATCGGTATCACTAACTTCACCATCTGCAATCACATTGGAATCCTTGATGGCACTACCACTTGGCAGGACCTCAACTTCATCACTCGCAACAGCATCATGGATAGAATCATTGTCGTTTTCAAAATCAGACAAATCCTGCTCAGATACCATACTCTATACGACCTTGGTTGGCGAAGTTGATGGCCTGTTTTCAAGAATCCCATTCAGTTCCTTGTAGTATTTACACAGAGTCCGTGATTGTCCACTGGTTTTCAGTTTGTCTCTGCACGTCCTGTAACTCCTCTTCAGTGTTTTCATCCGTTCTTTGCACTGGCTTGCTGTTTTGACAAAACCCCTGTCCTTCATGGCTGTGGTCACCTTCGCGTAAACGACTGTATCGGTAGCACTTGCACCCTCAAGCTGGGCCTGTATATGTAATTCCACCCAAATGTCTGGCATACACTTGGTCTCCTCTTCAGACCATGCATTACCTCGAGCACGTTTAGCTTTCGGTGGCATTTTTCAATTTAGCAGGAGAATGTTGTTGGTTTTGACTTCTAAAACTCCTCTTAAGTACAGTAGAACACGGATATAACGAATTACAAGGGACCAGAGAAATCAGTTCAATATATCCGTTGTTCGTTATACACGTTTTCGCTCGGAAACGTTCGCCATCCTGGATAAGACAAAACACAATACACGTAATTGCAGTGTTACACGTGAAATTTCATGGCCTAATTTCACTGCAAGATGGTCAGCTTTGGTCTTTCTTGGTTTTTATGCCAGCATCAACAGCATTAATAATTCTCAATTTCGTGTCTAAACTGATAGCTTTCCTCTTACTATTGCCCACCATGACATCATAATGCAAGTGAACTGAGACTTGGACACAATCTCGTAAAATGTATATGTTTAATGTCTGTTTTACAGACAAGATTACATGTACAGGTAAGATTAACACAATGCCAATTTAACAAGGTTGATCCATCACCGCTGATTGTATTGATTTGCTGCCATTGTGTTGATTCGCCACTGATTGCGTACAGCCAATTGTCAGTGACACTTGACACTGAGTGAGATTTCTCAGTTCGCTATACACGTCACTAATTAGTGATAGATGGGCTTGTCGGTAATCAGATATCAGTTCGCTGTACAGAGTTCGTTATATACGTAAATTTTATATGATATTATATAGGAGATAAATCGGGGATTTTTTAACAGTTTGTTGTATCCGTTTGTTCGCTATATCCGGGTTCGTTATATCCGTGTTCTACTGTATTGCATAATATCTATTTATACATTTTCAGGAAATTCCCAGTGAACTGGACCATTGTAAATATATAGGGGTGTTGCAAGACAGTGAATCTGGTGGGGCAAATGTCGGAATGCGTTTATATGCACATAATAACCCCCTAGGGGTAAATTTACCTGTGGGGTAAACAAATTTAACACTCGGGGTATTAATGCCCCCAGGGGTAAATGCGTTTATAAGCCCAAATATACCCATAAGGGTAAAAATACCCCAGTGGTAAATGGATGCGTATAAACATGGCTTTAAATTTCATATTTTAAGAAAATAAACACTCAAATAATTTTGATCTAAAGCAATACTCAATGTTTATGCAGAAAACGATCAATCTTTGCCGGACGGACCGTACATCTCACGACCAGGATGTTTTGCAACCACAGCAGCAGGTGTTTCCCCTTTCAACAGGTGGAGTTTATCCAGATCAATATAATTAATGTATTTTGGCCTATAATTATTTGGTGTTTTTTAAACATGAAGTCTTCCATTATTTAAACATACTATCTCAGGACAATTAAGAAACTCATTATGAAAAAACAACACGTTTAAACTTGAATTAAGTCATACCTAAATCTATGTAAACTCAAAAAAGTAATATATGTATTTATATATTTTCTGAACTATTTTGATTTCAAATAGGGAGCAGCCAAAATGATGAAGATAAAGATGGTGGGCACCATTCAACCTTATTAGGTATTTTTTTCAAAAACAATATTCTTTTTTTTTCAACAATGATGTACATTTATGCATCTTAAAATATATTTTGTATTTTAGATGGCATGAAATAATCTCAAAATTAATTATTTTCAGAATTAACAGACAATACAGAGCATTAAGACATGTAGAATTATGTTTGTCTCAAGTATATTCTTTAAACCAAAGATTTATTATTTACCATGTTTTCTGAGGAAAAAAACTCTTCTTTAATAATGCAATTGTTATATTATCATAGCAGATAAAGAGCCCCAATATGCACAGCTAGCTTAATTTTAATGATTAAAATTGGGATGATAAACTTGACATATGACAAAATAAGAAATGTATTTTTATTTATTATTCTCCCATTACAAGGTTTACAGTGTTTTGTTTTTTTCACTGCCTAATTGGCTGCCTGGGAGTGGAAGCTGTGTTGTTACTTTAATCAGAGACCTTAAATTATTCTAATGTGTAAATTTTCAGAACATGGTAAGTAAAGAAAAACTCAGATTTATGGGTGATGAAGAAATGACCAACAAGAGGTCCTCTTATAACATTTAAGCATGAACCTCATTTCTTTACATTAGCAATGTCTAATTTTAATTTTAATATTTTTTACAAAAAAATCATATGTGAACAGGTCACTAAAATACATATTTATTATGAGTCTTGTTTTCATGAAGATAAAAAGGAGAGAATGTTAATTTTAAATTACCTATTATCAGTAAGTCTAATAAAATAATAAAATAACAAAAGAATAAAGTTTGGATGTAACTGTTGCAGTAAAATAACAATGTAACATTACAAGGGTATTAAAATGCAAATATTTGTAGAACTATTGAAATGATAATTTATTGTTTACATATATCCTATGTATTTATGTTTCACACACAATAAAGTATTGTGCTTGTCAAATTCACATTGTTTCTTGTCATTCACAAATATGGGGAAATTAGATAACTCATTTAGTAACATTTTTGGTGTCATGATGTGAAATATTATGTTCAAAGGAAAAATTGTCCACTGAATAATTTTTTTTTTATATAATAAAAACACATGTGCTCACCATGTTCAGGAAAAAAAGAAAAGAAAAAAAAGATGACACAAAATAATCATCATTTTACATATTAAATTATTCACTGTAAAATTAGTTTTAAAGAGGAAAATTCATTCAAAAATATTACAATCCATTGATGGACTTAAGAAGATTTACCTAGCAGTAATGAGCTGATCAGTTGCCTGAGTTGGTATTTTAAAATCTTGCCTGATCAATCCTGCTGACAGTTCCTTGGGCCCTTGCTTTTCGTTAACAATATTTCACAATATTTAAGACAATATTTAATTTCCTCTTGACTGGGTTTATAACATTTGTTTCTAGTGGACAAATATACGAATAACGTATTTACATACACTAAAAAGGTGGGCCTATTTAGTGTTGCACATTGAGAATGATGGTCACGGCGAGTTGATGCAAATAAAGTTATGGGCCGAGTAATCCAAAGTCATCAACAAATATCAAATCACATTACTAATTCTCAAAACGTTACTCCCATCAGCTTTTAATAGTTAACAAAAAACATAACATGAATGCTAACAAGTGGCTTGCCTGTCACGGGAGAAATTGTGTGAACACAGGGGCTGATAGATTGGTGCACACTGGGCCTGGTAGAGCGATGTATACACGTGTACACCGAGGCTGGTAGAGTGGTGTATACACGTGTACACAGGGGCTGGTAGAGAGGTGTACACAGGGCCTGGTAGAGCGATGTATACACGTGTACACAGGGGCTGGTAGAGTGATGTATACACGTGTACACAGGGGCTGGTAGAGAGGTGTACACATGTATACATCGCTCTACCAACCCCTGTGTACACGTGTATACACCACTCTACCAGCCCGTGTACACGTGTATACACCACTCTACCAGCCCCTGTGAGCACATATATACATCACTCTACCAGCCCGTGTGTACACGTGTATACATCACTCTACCAGCCCCTGTGTACACGTGCATACACCACTCTACCAGCCCGTCTACACGTGTATACACCACTCTACCAGCCCCTGTGTACACCTCTCTACCAGCTCCTGTGTACATCACTCTACCAGCCCCTGTGTACACTTGTATACACCTGTCTACCAGCCCCTGTACACACCACTCTACCAGCCCCTGTGTACATAACTCTACCAGCCCCTGTGTACATCACTCTACCAGTCCCTGTATACATCACTCTACCAGCCCCTGTACACATCACTCTACCAGCCCCTGTATACATCACTCTACCAGCCCCTGTATACATCACTCTACCAGTCCCTGTGTACATCACTCTACCAGTCCCTGTGTACATCACTCTACCAGTCCCTGTGTACATCACTCTACCAGTCCCTGTATACATCACTCTACCAGCCCCTGTACACATCACTCTACCAGTCCCTGTATACATCACTCTACCAGCCCCTGTATACATCACTCTACCAGTCCCTGTACACATCACTCTACCAGCCCCTGTATACATCACTCTACCAGCCCCTGTATACATCACTCTACCAGTCCCTGTGTACATCACTCTACCAGTCCCTGTGTACAACACTCTACCAGGCCCTGTGTACATCACTCTACCAGCCCCTGTGTACACTTGTATACATCGCTCTACCAGCCCCTGTGTACACTTGTATACACCTGTCTACCAGCCCCTGTATACATCACTCTACCAGTCCCTGTGTACATCACTCTACCAGTCCCTGTACACATCACTCTACCAGTCCCTGTGTACATCACTCTACCAGTCCCTGTGTACATCACTCTACCAGCCCCTGTGTACATCACTCTACCAGCCCCTGTGTACACTTGTACACACCACTCTACCAGTCCCTGTGTACATCACTCTACCAGCCCCTGTACACACCACTCTACCAGTCCCTGTGTACATCACTCTACCAGCCCCTGTGTACACGTGTATACATCGCTCTACCAGCCCCTGTGTACACGTGTATACACCACTCTACCAGCCCCTGTGTACACGTGTATACAGCGCTCTACCAGCCCCTGTGTACACGTGTCATCACCACTCTACCAGCCCGTGTGTACACGTGTATACACCTCTCTACCGGCCCCTGTGTACACGTGTATACATCGCTCTACCAGTCCCTGTATACACCTCTCTACCAGGCGCTGTGTACACCTCTCTACCAGGCCCTGTGTACACATGTATACACCACTCTACCAGTCCCTGTATACACCTCTCTACCAGGCCCTGTGTACACATGTATACACCACTCTACCAGCCCTTGTATACACGTGTATACACCACTCTACCAGCCCCTGTATACACCTCTCTACCAGCCCCTGTATACACCTCTCTACCAGCCCCTGTGAACACATGTATACATCGCTCTACCAGGCCCTGTGTACACGTGTATACACACCTCTACCAGCCCCTGTGTACATGTGTATTCACCACTCTACCAGCCCCTGTGTACACATGTATACACCACTCTACCAGCCCCTGTGTACACGTGTATACACCACTCTACTAGCCCCTGTGTACACATGTATACAACGCTCTACCAGCCCGTGTAAACGTGTATACACCACTCTACCAGCCCGTGTACACGTGTATACACCACTCTACCAGGCCCTGTGTACACGTGTATACACCACTCTACCAGCCCCTGTGTACACATGTATACACCACTCTACCAGCCCCTGTGTACACCTCTCTACCAGCCCCTGTATACACCAATCTACCAGCCCCTGTGTACACGTGTATACATCGCTCTACCAGGCCCTGTGTACATCACTCTATCAGCCCCTGTATACGCCACTCTACCAGCCCCTGTGTACACGTGTATACATCGCTCTACTAGCCCCTGTGTACACGTGTATACACCACTCTACCAGCCCCTGTGTACACGTGTATACACCACTCTACCAGCCCCTGTATACATCACTCTACCAGCCCCTGTGTACACGTGTATACACCACTCTACCAGCCCCTGTGTACACCTCTCTACCAGCCCCTGTGTACAAGTGTATACATCGCTCTACCAGGCCCTGTGTACACCTCTCTACCAGCTCCTGTGTACATCACTCTACCAGCCCCTGTGTACACTTGTATACACCTGTCTACCAGCCCCTGTACACACCACTCTACCAGCCCCTGTGTACATAACTCTACCAGCCCCTGTGTACACTTGTATACATCGCTCTACCAGGCCCTGTGTACACCTGTCTACCAGCCCCTGTACACACCACTCTACCAGCCCCTGTGTACATCACTCTACCAGCCCCTGTGTACACGTGTATACATCGCTCTACCAGCACCTGTGTACACGTGTATACACCACTCTACCAGCCCCTGTGTACACGTGTATACAGCGCTCTACCAGCCCCTGTGTACACGTGTCATCACCACTCTACCAGCCCGTGTGTACACGTGTATACACCTCTCTACCGGCCCCTGTGTACACGTGTATACATCGCTCTACCAGCCCCTGTGTACACGTGTATACATCGCTCTACCAGCCCCTGTGTACACGTGTATACACCACTCTACCAGCCCCTGTGTACACGTGTATACACCACTCTACCAGCCCCTGTGTACACTTGTATACATCGCTCTACCAGGCCCTGTGTACACCTCTCTACCAGCCCCTGTGTACATCACTCTACCAGCCCGTGTACACGTGTTTACATCGCTCTACCAGGCCCTGTGTACACCTCTCTACCAGGCCCTGTGTACACCTCTCTACCAGGCCCTGTGTACACCTGTCTACCAGCCCGTGTACACCTGTATACACCACTCTACCAGTCCCTGTGTACATCACTCTACCAGCCCCTGTGTACACGTGTATACACCACTCTACCAGCCCCTGTGTACACTTGTATACATCGCTCTACCAGGCCCTGTGTACACCTCTCTACCAGCCCCTGTGTACATCACTCTACCAGCCCGTGTACACGTGTTTACATCGCTCTACCAGGCCCTGTGTACACCTCTCTACCAGGCCCTGTGTACACCTCTCTACCAGGCTCTGTGTACACCTGTCTACCAGCCCGTGTACACCTGTATACATCGCTCTACCAGGCCCTGTGTACACCTGTCTACCAGCCCCTGTACACACCACTCTACCAGTCCCTGTGTACATCACTCTACCAGCCCCTGTGTTCACGTGTATACATCGCTCTACCAGCCCCTGTGTACACGTGTATACAGCGCTCTACCAGCCCCTGTGTACACGTGTAAACACCACTCTACCAGCCCCTGTGTACACGTGTATACACCTTCCTACAAGCCCCTGTGTACACGTGTATACATCGCTCTACCAGCCCCTGTGTACACACCACTCTACCAGCCCCTGTGTACACTTGTATACATCGCTCAAACAGGCCCTGTGTACACCTGTCTACCAGCCCCTGTACACACCACTCTACCAGCCCCTGTGTACATCACTCTACCAGCCCCTGTGTACACGTGTATACATCGCTCTACCAGCACCTGTGTACACGTGTATACACCACTCTACCAGCCCCTGTGTACACGTGTATACAGCGCTCTACCGGCCCCTGTGTACACGTGTATACATCGCTCTACCAGCCCCTGTGTACACGTGTATACATCGCTCTACCAGCCCCTGTGTACACGTGTACACACCACTCTACCAGCCCCTGTGTACATAACTCTACCAGCCCCTGTGTACACTTGTATACATCGCTCTACCAGGCCCTGTGTACACCTGTCTACCAGCCCCTGTACACACCACTCTACCAGCCCCTGTGTACATCACTCTACCAGCCCCTGTGTACACGTGTATACATCGCTCTACCAGCACCTGTGTACACGTGTATACACCACTCTACCAGCCCCTGTGTACACGTGTATACAGCGCTCTACCAGCCCCTGTGTACACGTGTCATCACCACTCTACCAGCCCGTGTGTACACGTGTATACACCTCTCTACCGGCCCCTGTGTACACGTGTATACATCGCTCTACCAGCCCCTGTGTACACGTGTATACATCGCTCTACCAGCCCCTGTGTACACGTGTATACACCACTCTACCAGCCCCTGTGTACACGTGTATACACCACTCTACCAGCCCCTGTGTACACTTGTATACATCGCTCTACCAGGCCCTGTGTACACCTCTCTACCAGCCCCTGTGTACATCACTCTACCAGCCCGTGTACACGTGTTTACATCGCTCTACCAGGCCCTGTGTACACCTCTCTACCAGGCCCTGTGTACACCTCTCTACCAGGCCCTGTGTACACCTGTCTACCAGCCCGTGTACACCTGTATACACCACTCTACCAGTCCCTGTGTACATCACTCTACCAGCCCCTGTGTACACGTGTATACACCACTCTACCAGCCCCTGTGTACACTTGTATACATCGCTCTACCAGGCCCTGTGTACACCTCTCTACCAGCCCCTGTGTACATCACTCTACCAGCCCGTGTACACGTGTTTACATCGCTCTACCAGGCCCTGTGTACACCTCTCTACCAGGCCCTGTGTACACCTCTCTACCAGGCTCTGTGTACACCTGTCTACCAGCCCGTGTACACCTGTATACATCGCTCTACCAGGCCCTGTGTACACCTGTCTACCAGCCCCTGTACACACCACTCTACCAGTCCCTGTGTACATCACTCTACCAGCCCCTGTGTTCACGTGTATACATCGCTCTACCAGCCCCTGTGTACACGTGTATACAGCGCTCTACCAGCCCCTGTGTACACGTGTAAACACCACTCTACCAGCCCCTGTGTACACGTGTATACACCTTCCTACAAGCCCCTGTGTACACGTGTATACATCGCTCTACCAGCCCCTGTGTACACACCACTCTACCAGCCCCTGTGTACACTTGTATACATCGCTCAAACAGGCCCTGTGTACACCTGTCTACCAGCCCCTGTACACACCACTCTACCAATCCCTGTGTACATCACTCTACCAGTCCCTGTGTACATCACTCTACCAGCCCCTGTGTACACGTGTATACATCGCTCTACCAGCCCCTGTGTACAAGTGTATACACCCCTCTACCAGCCCCTGTGTACACATGTATACATCGCTCTACCAGGCCCTGTGTAGACGTGTATACACCACTCTACCAGCCCCTGTGTACAAGTGTATACACCACTCTACCAGCCCCTGTGTACACGTGTATACATCGCTCTACCAGCCCCTGTGTACACACCACTCTACCAGCCCCTGTGTACACGTGTATACACCACTCTACCAGGCCCTGTGTACACGTGTATACACCACTCGACCAGCCCCTGTGTACACGTGTATACATCGGTCTACCAGCCCCTGTGTACACGTGTATACACCACTCTACCAGCCCCTGTATACACCTCTCTACCAGCCCTTGTGAACACATGTATACATCGCTCTACCAGGCCCTGTGTACACGTGTATACACACCTCTACCAGCCTGTGTACACATGTATTCACCACTCTACCAGCCCCTGTGTACACGTGTATACACCACTCTACCAGCCCCTGTGTACACGTGTATACATCGCTCTACCAGCCCGTGTACACGTGTATACACCACTCTACCAGCCTCTGTGTACACTTGTATACACCACTCTACCAGCCCCTGTGTACACATGTATACACCACTCTACCAGCCCTTGTGTACACCTCTCTACCAGCCCCTGTATACACCACTCTACCAGCCCCTGTGTACACGTGTATACATCGCTCTACCAGGCCCTGTGTACATCACTCTATCAGCCCCTGTATACACCACTCTACCAGCCCCTGTGTACACGTGTATACAGCGCTCTACTAGCCCTTGTGTACACGTGTATACACCGCTCTACCAGCCCGTGTACACGTGTATACACCACTCTACCAGCCCCTGTATACATCACTCTACCAGCCCGTGTACACGTGTATACACCACTCTACCAGCCCCTGTATACACCTCTCTACCAGCCCCTGTATACATCACTCTACCAGCCCTTGTGTACACGTGTATACACCACTTTACCAGCCCCTGTGTACACGTGTATACATCACTCTACCAGCCCCTGTGTACACCTCTCTACCATCCACACTCGCAATATATGTTTGAGAAAGTTAATTTTGCAGAAGAAAAGTAAGTAGTCATATTTCTTTTATTTACATCCACACCTTGTTAAACTGGCTAGTATAATTAAACAGCTTTATGGGGTCATTCCACATTGCTGGTTTCTTTGATTTGCTGACTACAGTCTGTATAAAATATAACCTCGGATATGAAATATAAATAAAATACAATCTATTATATACATGGTATACATTTATACACATTTACAACAATACAAATTCCTTCACATTAGTACCCAGTTAGATGTGAGACAGCATCAAGGTACTCGACTGCACAATTCTCCCAAGCAAGAAATCGTCTTTTGTACTGGTCAAGAGCATGTTCAAGTTGTCAATATTTCTTTTTCTTCACTTGGCGTGTACCACCTGCTCAGAGTGGAAGAACAGGGACTTCAACAAAAGATTGTTCTGACTTTAAAAAAGTCTATGATCTTGAAGAGAGAGAAACTTTGTGACTTTGTGTGCTGGCAATTTGGTACCTCCCCGTGACACTGTTGGTTCGAATCCTGAATGGGATTCAACCCCAAAAAGGAAGTGTTATCCAAAATATAACAATTATTACATTTGACCACTTTCTAAATGGCACTGTGTATTCATCACTAGATTTACAAATTCGGTTGCATTTGTGTACTGTATGCTGCATAATGTTTCAAACGCAGGGATTAAGATCACATGTGTATTTGTCTCGTAAAATAAGCCGGAAAAAGCAATCAGCTGTTCACACATTTACTCCCCAGTCTATTGGTGATTGAGTTTGAAAAATACTGGTATGGTCAACGTCATAACTGAAAAGAAACTAAAAGACAATGATAGGAAGACTGAAGACTTTGTATCTCTAACTGATGTTCGTTTCGGGGCGAGTTCATGGTGAGTTAATGTGATTTGCCAATCAGTCCATACACAAATTTGCTGAAATTATTGTAAACAATATTGAATGAGTGAGTGAGTGAGTTAAATTTTAACGTCACATCGGCAATATTTCAGCCATATCGTAATATTGAATGAAGTCTTGGATAAACGTAATGTAACGGATTACAACGTAAGTCCTGACACACAATGAACACTGTTCTAGCCAGATAGTGTACTAACAGGACTACCTTGTGTACTTAAGTACAGATTTGCTTCATACTTCTAGTTGATTTTTCACAACTGTTTATTTGGTTACATACTACTGTAGTTTGAACAACCAAAATAAACTTTAAAAAACACTGCCCACCCGACCACACTATATTTTCAAAAGCCATTGCTTGAACACCAATTCTTTTATATTTTAAGCATTACAAGCTGGGCCACACTGGGATCGTCCTTGAAGGCTTGTTAGGGAGTCATCCATACACTAGTGGGCCTCACATACTGCAAATGCAGAATGGTGACATGGTAGAGCTAGTCTTGACTTGGCAGAAGAGGTTTCTATAGTTGATCAGAGTGTTATGGTGGAGTTGCATGTTCTCAGACAACAGTGCCAGTGCATTCTGTATCTGTTTCTTAACTTGATACAAAATCTGTAGTTGGAGTTAACCAAGTACTGTCCTCCACGAATGTTTGGGATGTAGTGAGGCACTTGTGTATCTGCCATATTGTTATGCTTGACAATAGTCTATGACCATCATGCACTTAACCTCAGTTCAATCGAACATGCTTTCCATCAGTTTTGAATTTGTTTTAATTAATTTGCAATGTCATATTAAAACATGTCGATTTTATGTGACCCATGTCCCTTCTGCTCGTGGTGGAACGCATAAAACCCCATGTACCCTGAGTGACCCATGTCCCCCGAGTGACCCATATCCCCCGAGTGACCCAAATCCCCACCAGTGACCCATGTCCCCCAAGTATCCCATGTCCCCCAAGTAACCCATGTCCCCCGAGTGACCCATGTCCCCCGAGTGACCCATATCCCCCGAGTGACACAAATCCCCACCAGTGACCCATGTCCCCCGAGTGACCCATGTCCCCGGAGTGACCCATGTCCCCGGAGTTACCCATGTACCCTGAGTGACCCATGTACCCTGAGTGACCCATGTCCCCACCAGTGACCCATGTCCCCCGAGTGACCCATGTCCCCACCAGTGACCCATGTCCCCCGAGTGACCCATGTCCCCCAAGTAACCCATGTCCCCACCAGTGACCCATGTCCCCGGAGTGACTCATATCCCCCGAGTGACAGAAATCCCCACCAGTGACCCATGTCCCCCGAGTGACCCATGTCCCCGGAGTGACCCATGCCCCCACCAGTGACCCATGTCCCCGAGTGACCCATGTACCCGGAGTGACCCATGTACCCTGAGTGACCCATGTCCCCGAGTGACCCATGTCCCCACCAGTGACCCATGTCCCCGAGTGACCCATGTACCCGGATGACCCATGTACCCTGAGTGACCCATGTCCCCAGAGTGACCCATGTACCCCGAGTGACCCATGTCCCCACCAGTGACCCATGTTCCCACCAGTGACCCATGTCCCCCGAGTGACCTAAATCCCCACCAGTGACCCATGTCCCCCGAGTGACCTAAATCCCCACCAGTGACCCATGTCCCCTGAGTGACCCATGTCCCCACCAGTGACCCATGTCCCCCGAGTGAACCAAATCCCCACCAGTGACCCATGTCCCCCAAGTGACCCATGTCCCCCAAGTTACCCATGTCCCCACCAGTGACCCATGTCCCCGGAGTGACTCATATCCCTCGAGTGACACAAATCCCCACCAGTGACCCATGTCCCCCGAGTGACCCATGTACCCGGAGTGACCCAAATCCCCACCAGTGACCCATGTCCCCGGAGTGACCCATGTACCCTGAGTGACCCATGTCCCCAGAGTGACCCATGTACCCCGAGTGACGCATGTCCCCATCAGTGACCCATGTCCCCACCAGTGACCCATGTCCCCCGAGTGACCTAAATCCCCACCAGTGACCCATGTCCCCCGAGTGATCCATGTCCCCCAAGTAACCCATGTCCCCCGAGTGACCAATGTCCCTCGATTGACCCATGTCCCCACCAGTGACCCATGTCCCCACCAGTGACCCATGTCCCCGGAGTGACCCATGTCCCCGGAGTTACCCATGTACCCTGAGTGACCCATGTCCCCAGAGTGACCCATGTACCCCGAGTGACCCATGTCCCCACCAGTGACCCATGTCCCCGGAGTGACCCATGTCCCCCAAGTAACCCATGTCCCCACCAGTGACCCATGTCCCCGGAGTTACCCATGTACCCTGAGTGACCCATGTCCCCAGAGTGACCCATGTACCCTGAGTGACCCATGTCCCCAGAGTGACCCATGTACCCCGAGTGACCCATGTCCCCACCAGTGACCCATGTCCCCGGAGTGACTCATATCCCCCGAGTCACAGAAATCCCCACCAGTGACCCATGTCCCCCGAGTGACCCATGTACCCGGAGTGACCCATGCCCCCACCAGTGACCCATGTCCCCGAGTGACCCATGTACCCGGAGTGACCCATGTACCCTGAGTGACCCATGTCCCCAGAGTGACCCATGTACCCTGAGTGACCCATGTCCCCACCAGTGACCCATGTCCCCCGAGTGAACCAAATCCCCACCAGTGACCCATGTCCCCCAAGTGACCCATGTCCCCCAAGTTACCCATGTCCCCACCAGTGACCCATGTCCCCGGAGTGACTCATATCCTTCGAGTGACACAAATCCCCACCAGTGACCCATGTCCCCCGAGTGACCCATGTACCCGGAGTGACCCAAATCCCCACCAGTGACCCATGTCCCCGAGTGACCCATGTACCCGGAGTGACTCATGTACCCTGAGTGACCCATGTCCCCACCAGTGACCCATGTACCCCGAGTGACCTAAATCCCCACCAGTGACCCATGTCCCCCGAGTGACCCATGTCCCCCGAGTGACCCATGTCCCCCAAGTAACCCATGTCCCCCGATTGACCCATGTCCCCACCAGTGACCCATGTCCCCACCAGTGACCCATGTCCCCCGAGTGACCCATGTACCCTGAGTGACCCATGTACCCCAGAGTGACCCATGTCCCCTGTGTGACCCAAATGCCCACCAGTGACCCATGTCCCCCGAGTGACCCATGTACCCTGAGTGACCCATGTACCCCAGAGTGACCCATGTCCCCTGAGTGACCCATGTCCCCCGAGTGACCCAAATCCCCACCAGTGACCCAGGTCCCCCGAGTGACCCATGTACCCTGAGTGACCCATGTACCCCAGAGTGACTCATTTCCCCAGAGTGACCCATGTCCCCAGAGTGACTCATGTCCCCCGAGTGACCCATGTCCCCTGAGTGACCCATGTACCCCGAGTGACCCATGTACCCCGAGTGAACCATGTACCCCGAGTGACCCATGTACCCCGAGTGATCCATGTCCCTAGAGTGACTCATGTCCCCAGAGTGACCCATGTACCCCGGAGTGACCCATGTCCCCCGAGTGACCCATGTACCCAGAGTGACCCATGTACCCCGAGTGACCCATGTCCCCAGAGTGACCCATGTACCCCGAGTGACCCATGTCCCCAGAGTGACCTATGTACCCCGAGTGACCCACATACGACGAGTGACCCATCTCCCCCGAGTAACCCATGTCCCCCGAGTGACCCATGTCCCCATAGTGACCCATGTACCCCCGAGTGACCCATGTCCCCAGAGTGACCCATGTAACCCGAGTGACCCATGTCCCCTGAGCGACCCATGTCCCCAGAGTGACTCATGTTCCCAGAGTGACCCATGTACCCTGAGTGACCCATGTACCCCGAGTGACCCATGTACCCCGAGTGACCCATGTACCCCGAGTGACCCATGTACCCCGGAGTGACCCATGTCCCCTGAGTGACCCATGTACCCCGAGTGACCCATGTACCCCGAGTGACCCATGTCCCCCGAGTGACCCATGTCCCCCGAGTGACCCATGTCCCCCGAGTGACACATGTCCCCCGAGTGACACATGTCCCCAGAGTAACCCATGTCCCCCGAGTGACCCATGTCCCCCAGTGACCGATGTACCCCGAGTGACCCATGTCCCCCAAGTGACAACGTGTTGTTTATTTCTTATATGAGATATCAACATTATTGACCCAATGTCACTTAGTGTCAATAGTCTAATAAAGAAATTTCACTAACCTGCCACATCTCATCAAGTTGCTTACATTAACCCTCAGTAGTCCAGGCATATGCCAGCCAGTCTATGCTGTTACAGTTAGACAAACACACTACTCCAAACTTCCTTGTCAACTACAACAACACATGCATCTGTAGGTTAAAAAACACTGACTGACAATGACGTATCATTTCATCACGCCACCAATAACA
The DNA here is from genome assembly GCF_023055435.1 of Haliotis rufescens. NCBI lineage: Eukaryota > Metazoa > Mollusca > Gastropoda > Lepetellida > Haliotidae > Haliotis > Haliotis rufescens. The sequence goes on from NW_025963979.1 coordinate 2,312,324, forward strand.
CATGCTAAAGTAGCTTTGATTGGTCAGCAACATCAGCACAAGGATGTCGCAAAACTTTCCCGATACAGTGGAGGCTACTGTTAGCCACTTGCAATAATTTCGAAGGTGTGAATCTTTCCAGATCCACATTATACATTCACCATAGAAACAAGACTTGCTGCAGGGAGGGAGGGCAAATTGATGACTATTAAAATGTTTATTAATCAGTTATTTATTTAAGCAACATATACTCACCTTCCTTAGTCTGCAGAGTCACTGCATTGCTCTCATAATCCAGTGGACGGATGACAATGTTTACATAATTGAACTGCCCCTGAAAGACAATACAAGGTGGTGAGCAAGTGAGTGTTGTGCTAGTGATGTGGGATACCACGTACTCAATATCAAACACACCTGTGGGAATCATGTAGTACAATATTAAACCTGTTCAAGTCCTATTCCTCTAGCTACATCAATAAGTAAGTTCTACACACTTCTGGCTGAATGATATCACTTCCAGGGTTTGTGAGCTTGACCTTCAAAGTCTACCAAACATCTGCTACAAAGATCACCTCAACATATACATGTCCTAGCCTGCTTGAATAGGAAAATTTGAACAAGAACAGTGTGCATCTGCTTGACAAAGTGGATATTCAACTGACAGGTGCAACCTAACAAACCCTTGTCATACACTGACTTTATGATTTCATGGAGAGCTTAAAACCCCTGAAGTGAAGCACTGAGTGAGTATGATTTTACGCCGCTTTCAGCACTATTCCAGCAATATCATGGTAGGAGACACCAGAAATGGGATTCACAAATTGTACCCATGTTGGGAATAGAACACAGGTTTTCGGCGTGACGAGGGAATGGTTTAACCACTGGGCTACACCACCGCCCCTAAAACCTCTTAACCCCCTGGATGCCACAGGGACATATTTGTCCCTCCTCTACAACCCTCACCCACACAAATACACTTCACAGTTTTGAATAAGGTGGGAAATTCCCTGTTCTGTGGTATCATCTACTGGCATTTGAGGCCAAGCAAAAGTACTGAAAATGACCTCTGATGTTGCCATGTTTTACACATTACTAAATCACCACTCACGGCGTTATTTACAGCATGTTTTGAAATCTAAATTTCGGATTTTTACTCGGAGAAATGAATTTCAAAAATAGCATATTAGTGATTACGGGTATCTGTCTTTTATGAATTCACCAATGATCATTCCAAAATGTCTCCCATAACCCTAGAATCGTTTAGAATGTTTTGGAAAATACGCAAACACGAACGCCGAAGTGAACTTTCCGCCATATTGGATAGTGTAATCACGTTTCAGGTACACCGGTAATGAGGCGCCTGTAACATCACGTATATTTCAAACTTATCTGCGATACACACATCCTTGAAATCCTCAGACATTTTAGAATCAAATGACCAATGGTCTTTGTCACCAATACAAAGTGGCTGGATGATATCAACCAAAATAAGTTAGGTGTGAAAACGAATGCTGTGCCTGAAAAACTGCACTTGTTTGAAATGTAAACAAAGCAAAATACAGATGTTACAGTGTAGCATTTTCTCCTATTTTGAGCTATCCGTTCGTCTATTCGTTCAAAATATTGGCTCAACATTTTCAGAATATGCATGGGAAGAGAATCGTAGGAAGAATTAGGGAATTTAAAATAGATACATTGTAATGATTTGATATTTTGAACAGAAATTGTCAAAGTTACCGTCCTGTGTGATGCCATGACTGGCGCAAAATCATGCACAACGACAACGGTATTTATCGGAATTTCTGACTATTTCCGTTTGTTTCAATGAAAATTATAACGACAAATAAAAGTATATAGATTGTCAGAATGTTTCTGATTAATGACATGTCATATGTCATTATGTTCATACGATCCCTGAATCAACGAAAGTCCCCTAGTAAAATCCTGCGTACTGAACAAATATATGTCCAATATTGGATATAATTTTGGTTGTTTTGAAATATTCTTTTGTGTATTTCATTACGTAAATTGATGCCAAACAGGTGCGTGTCTTGTCCAATTAAGATACACTATAAACTATCTAATTGTTAACATATTCAAGACATTATTTACTTGGTGAAAGCAGTCATTTTATGTTGTGTCGAAAAAGTGTCAAATTCCATTTTACACATCAAGATTTTCCATACCATGAACAAAAATTAAGGGAGATATATATTTATCAAAATACCAGTGTCGTCTTTCTCTGATGATATCAAAGGCATAAAACCAGCCATGACGTCAAATAGAATGGTGTTATTTTTTGGGTATTTCATTACATTTGATGATAAGGCTAGTGCTCCATTAATAATGATGTAACATTAGTCAAATTACACTTACACAATCAGGAGAATGTTGGAATCTAAGGACTAAGTTATAGGTGAGATAGGGCCATCCATTTCTCTATTACCTCTTTTTTATGATGCACGATTTCATTACATCTTATGGTTGTTTTTTTTATAACTAACATATACAGTTTCCTTATCAATATTTGTGTTGAAATAGTTTGGTGCCTCGTGAACAAAACACCACGAAAATATATTATCCTCACCCACAGCTTATTCTCACCAAGTGACCTGAGTTACAATAAACTAGTGCTAAGCATAGCAGAGTTATGCCCCCTTTTCTTTGTATGCGTGTAACCTCTCTGTCGCCTTTTGACGTCATAGAGAAAAATCAGTTTTCGTCATTCACGGCAAGCTATTTTTGGCATTGAATGTATGTCGTTATACATACACATATAACTCCATTTGATATATAGTTATGTAGTTCAGATATTAGGCAGTATTTTGTTCGTCACAGATTCCGTAAAGATTCTAAATAAAAAAAAATCGCCGCACAGTACTTTTATCGGTGACGATAAAAAGCGGAGAAATTTACTGTTTTTCAACAAAGAATAAATTCTCGGACAACACTTAGATGTGTATTTTTTTAAAACCAGTTTAATATTTGCAGTTAACTTTACACCATCAAATAGGAAATTTAATATTCTCCACATCTGCGTAATTTTATAGCCAGAGGTAGATCCAGTGCCGCATGAGCGCAATTCTCGCACAACCTTCACTTTTCCAATGTTAGAAAAATGTGCGTCAGAAAAAAACCTCGGCATCCAGAGGGTTAAATAAGACCTATCTGTACAAGGCTGTTGAAAGACCACAGGCTATTGTACACAAACCCATTCAACTAAATATGATGATCTGAAAAGAGGCCACATGTATGATCTAAAACACCCACATCACAATCATTGTCGTTCACTACAAATTCAACATATGCAAAGAAGTGACAGCTAGCCTCAGTCTCCAACTGACTTATAAAACTTAACCTACATCCATCTGTGCAGGTGACTTGGTTGATGATGCCATTGTATCCCAATTACAGAGATCGATACTCGTTATGTCAATCACTGGATTGTCTGGTCCAGCCTCTATTACTTACAGACTGCCATCATACACAGACAATCCATTGTGCATCCTAATGTAGTGTGTGTCATGCCAACTACCACAGGCCATACCTTGATGGTTCCCATCTTGTACTCTTCACCACTGTCATTGTACACGATCGTCACAAAGTCATTTCCAATGTGCAGTTTCTTAGCATTGCAGTTGGGATCAGACTCTCTGTTTGGCATTAAAGTAGCCACATGGAAAATAACTGAAAGGAACACAAATGTGGTGCTGGTAATAATGCCAGTTGTATGAGGTGTATATCATCCCTCCTGAGTACTCCAGCAATCAGTACCAACAAGCAGGGGCAAAAGCTGGGACAACAAAAAGGGACAACAGGCTGGGGCAACAAGCAGGAACCACAGGCTTGGGCAACAGGCTTGGGCAACAAGCAGGGGCAACAAGCAGTGGCAACAAACAGGGACAACAGGCTGGGGCAACAAGCAGGGACCACAGGCTTGGGCAACAGGCTTGGGCAACAAGCAGGGGCAACAAGCTGGGGCAACAAGCTGGGGCAACAATCAGGGGCAACAGGCTGGGGCAATAAGCAGTGGTAACAAGCAGGGGCAAAAGCTGGGACAACAAACAGGGACAACAGGCTGGGGCAAAAAGCAGGAACCACAGGCTTGGGCAACAGGCTTGGGCAACAAGCTGGGGCAACAAGCAGGGGCAACAGGCTGGGGCAACAAGCAGTGGCAACAGGCTGGGGCAACAAGCAGGGCCAACAAGCAGGGGCAACAGACTGGGGCAACAAGCAGGGACAACAGGCTGGTGCAACAAGCTGGGGCAACAAGCAGGGACAACAAGCATTGGCAACAAGCAGAGGCAACAAGCAGGGGCAACAAGCAGTGGCAACAAGCAGGGACAACAGGCTGGGGCAACAAGCTGGGGCAACAAGCAGGGACAACATGCATTGGCAACAAGCAGAGGCAACAAGCAGGGGCAACAAGCAGTGGCAACAAGCAGGGACAACAGGCTGGGGCAACACGCAGAGGCAACAAGCAGTTGCAACAAGCAGTGACAACAAGCAGGGACAACAAGCAGGGACAACAGACAAGGGCAACAAGCAGGGACAACAGGCTGGGGCAACAAGCACTGGCAACAAGCAGGGGCAACAAACAGGGACAACAGGCTGGGTCAACAAGCAGTGGCAACAAGCAGTGACAACAGGCAGGGTCAACAAGCAGTAGCAACAAGCAGGGGCAACAGGCTGGGGCAACAAGCTGGGGCAATAAGCAGTGGCAACAAGCAGGGACAACAGGCTGGGGCAACAAGCAGTGGCAACAAGCAGTGGCAACAAGCAGGGACAACAGGCTGGGGCAACAAGCAGGGACAACAGGCTGGGGCAACAAGCAGTGGCAACAGGCTGGGGCAACAAGCAGTAGCAACAAGCAGGGACAACAGGCTGGGGCAACAAGCAGGGACCACAGGCTTGGGCAACAGGCTGGGGCAACAAGCAGGGGCAACAAGCTGGGGCAACAATCAGGGGCAACAGGCTGGGGCACCAAGCGGTGGCAACAGGCTGGGGCAATAAGCAGTGGCAACAAGCAGGGGCAACAAGCTGGGGCAACAAGCAGTGGCAACAAGCAGGGACAACAAGCTGGGGCAACAAGCAGTGGCAACAAGCAGAGGCAACAAGCAGTGGCAACAAGCAGTGGCAACAAGCAGGGACAACAGGCTGGGGCAACAAGCAGGGGCAACAGGCTTGGACAACAGGCTGGGTGAACAAGCAGTGGCAACAAGCAGGGACAACAGGCTGGGGCAACAAGCACTGGCAACAAGCAGGGGCAACAAGCAGGGACAACAGGCTGGGTCAACAAGCAGTGGCAACAAGCAGGGACAACAGGCTGGGTCAACAAGCAGTGGCAACAAGCAGGGGCAACAGGCTGGGGCAACAAGCAGGGGCAATAAGCAGTGGCAACAAGCAGGGACAACAGGCTGGGGCAACAAGCAGTGGCAACAAGCAGGGACAACAGGCTGGGGCAACAGGCTGGGGCAACAAACAGGGACAACAGGCTGGGGCAACAAGCAGTGGCAACAGGCTGGGGCAACAAGCAGTGGCAACAAGCAGGGACAACAGGCTGGGGCAACAAGCAGGGGCAACAAGTAGGTGCAACAAGCAGGGGCAACAAGTAGGTGCAACAAGCAGTGGCAACAAGCTGGGGCAACAAGCTGGGGCAACAAGCAGGGGAACTTCAAAACATATGGGGTCACTCCATACTTTAGATTCTTCAGTGTTGCTTATTTAAGAAATAAACGACGAATGGGAGTTGTTTATCGTAAAACACTGCATGGTTTATTCTCCCTGCTGTGTTTTATTGTATTATTAACAACTCCCACTCATTGTTTATTTCTTATATGTGATATCAACATTATGTACGGCCTCTTTAAGGATGATGATAAAATATACAAGCTTTACAAATATTTACCCGTATCTACATAATGATGACTCCCTTAATAGAATTCGACCTCGGCAATGTCCATTAATGCACAGGAGGGTATTTCCCAGATACTCTCACAATCCTCATGTCGATTACCTGTACCTTTTCTCTCAACACCGATTGTCATATCTCTCCCGTTCATGACAACAATGTTTTATCGTGAAAAAAACACACACTTCATTCTACATTGTTCTTTGTGATATTGCATCGCTATCTTATGTATACATATATACACTTTTTTTTAACATGTTAGGAAATGTGTTGAAATATTGGTGTCCTAATCTTTAGTGTGGTTCACGAAAGGACAAAAGTTGCCCCAGAGATAATGTTCGAGGTGAGGAGATATAACATTTTCAAGTTTATTGCACTATTATAGTGACATGCATGTACATATGTGTGTGGCTTCTTGTCCAGACTTATGCAAGTTTAATAGTGCTAGATTATTACAGATATTCCACTCAGACACAACATACTAACAACGAGTCAACCAGTCCTTTTTTAATCCTCTTAATGTCAACTACCAGGCAGGGAAACAACAAGTACCAACTTTTGTATGATACAGCTGGTGGATCATATTCAGAGCATTAAACATGGAAACAGTGCCAATCAACCACCATGCACAACAGGGCTTCAGGTTGGCTAATTTTCTTGAACACTGACTGATAAAGATCCAAAATGTCTGAATGACTTTTGTTCATTCCAATTTTTGCAGTAATGCAGTTTCATGGTATCAATCAATCAATTGTCACCAGAGTGATCCAATTACCTTCTGACATATATCTAATGGCAAGTTTGTATTCAAAATGGAACTGACAAACAAGCATATAAATCATAAATATTTATTACATATAACAATGTAACAACATAAGGTTTTGCAACACTGTTTTCACAGAGAATACCTTTATTCTAAGGATTAACATGTCTTATTCTAAGGATAAACATGTCTTATTCTAAGGATAAACATGTCTTGAAATAAGTCAGAGGAAAAATCAATGTCCAATGTGCGTGTTACCTTGCATGGACTCATCCAGCCAGCTGTAGGCAAACCGGCCATCACTTCCGGTCAGTGCCAGACCTCCAACATATATGCGATCAGGGTCAATTTCCTGCAGGTGTATTAGCTCTCCAAGTCCTTGCACAAACCGTGCATAGCGTGGGGAACCAAACAGATTGCACAGGATCCCTTTCTCATCCGTCACCTGCAACACAAACCAGTACAGCAACAATAATGGCAACACACAAACCAGTGCAGCAGCAACAAATCAAACAGAGACGGACACAGCAACAACTAATCAAACACAGGCCAAAACAGCAACAACTAATAAAACATAGGCCAACACAGCAACACCTAATCAAACATAGGCCAACACAGCAACAACTAATCAAACATAGGCCAACACAGCAACAACTAATCAAACAAAGGCCAACACAGCAACAACAAATCAAACACAGGCCAACACAGCAACAACTTATCAAACACAGACCAGTGCAGCAACAACAAATCAAACACAGGCCAACACAGCAACAAATTATCAAACATAGGCCAACACAGCAACACCTAATCAAACATGGGCCAGTGCAGCAACAACTAATCAAACAAAGGCCAAACACAGACCAGTGCAGCAACAACAAATCAAATGCAGGCCAACACAGCAACAACTAATCAAACATGGGCCAACACAGCAACACCTAAATCAAACACAGACCAGTGCAGCAACAACAAATCAAACGCAGGCCAACACAGCAACAACTAATCAAACACCGACCAATGCAGCAACAACAAATCAAACACAGACCAGTGCAGCAACAACAAATCAAACGCAGGCCAACACAGCAACAACTAATCAAACACAGGCCAACACAGCAACATCTAATCAAACACAGACCAGTGCAGCAACAACTAATCAAACACAGACCAGTGCAGCAACAACAAATCAAACGCAGGCCAACACAGCAACAACTAATCAAACATGGGCCAACACAGCAACACCTAAATCAAACACAGACCAGTGCAGCAACAACAAATCAAACGCAGGCCAGTGCAGCAACAACAAATCAAACACAGACCAGTGCAGCAACAACAAATCAAACACAGACCAGTGCAGCAATAACAAATCAAACACAGACCAGTGCAGCAACAACTAATCAAACACAGACCAGTGCAGCAACAACAAATCAAACGCAGGCCAACACAGCAACAACTAATCAAACATGGGCCAACACAGCAACACCTAAATCAAACACAGACCAGTGCAGCAACAACAAATCAAACGCAGGCCAACTCAGCAACAACTAATCAAACACCGACCAATGGAGCAACAACAAATCAAACACAGACCAGTGCAGCAACAACAAATCAAACGCAGGCCAACACAGCAACAACTAATCAAACACAGACCAGTGCAGCAACAACTAATCAAACACAGACCAGTGCAGCAACAACAAATCAAACGCAGGCCAACACAGCAACAACTAATCAAACATGGGTCCAACACAGCAACACCTAAATCAAACACAGACCAGTGCAGCAACAACAAATCAAACGCAGGCCAACACAGCAACAACTAATCAAACACCGACCAATGCAGCAACAACAAATCAAACACAGACCAGTGCAGCAACAACTAATCAAACACAGACCAGTGCAGCAACAACAAATCAAACGCAGGCCAACACAGCAACAACTAATCAAACATGGGTCCAACACAGCAACACCTAAATCAAACACAGACCAGTGCAGCAACAACAAATCAAACGCAGGCCAACACAGCAACAACTAATCAAACACCGACCAATGCAGCAACAACAAATCAAACACCGACCAATGCAGCAACAACTAATCAAACGCAGGCCAACACAGCAACACCTAATCAAACATAGGCCAGTGCAGCAAAAACAAATCAAACGCAGGCCAACACAGCAACAACTAATCAAACACCGACCAATGCAGCAACAACAAATCAAACGCAGGCCAACACAGCAACAACTAATCAAGCAAAGACCAACACAGCAACACCTAATCAAACATAGGCCAGTGCAGACACAACAAATAAAAAGCAGGCCAACACAGCAACAACTAATCAAACACAGACCAGTGCAGCAACAACAAATCAAACGCAGGCCAACACAGCAACAACTAATCAAGCATGGGTCCAACACAGCAACACCTAAATCAAACACAGACCAGTGCAGCAACAACAAATCAAACGCAGGCCAACACAGCAACAACTAATCAAACACCGACCAATGCAGCAACAACAAATCAAACACAGACCAGTGCAGCAACAACAAATCAAACGCAGGCCAACACAGCAACAACTAATCAAACGCAGGCCAACACAGCAACACCTAATCAAACATAGGCCAGTGCAGCAAAAACAAATCAAACGCAGGCCAACACAGCAACAACTAATCAAACACCGACCAATGCAGCAACAACAAATCAAACGCAGGCCAACACAGCAACAACTAATCAAGCGCAGACCAACACAGCAACACCTAATCAAACATAGGCCAGTGCAGACACAACAAATAAAAAGCAGGCCAACACAGCAACAACAAATCAAACACAGGCCAACACAGCAACAACAAATCAAACACAGGCCAACACAGCAACAACAAATCAAACACAGACAAGTGCAGCAATAACAAATCAAACACAGACCAGTGCAGCGACAACAAATTAAACGCAGGCCAACACAGCAACAACTAATCAAACGCAGGCCAACACAGGAACAACTAATCAAACGCAGGCCAACACAGCAACAACAAATCAAACACAGACCAGTGCAGCAACAACAAATCAAACACAGACCAGTGCAGCAACAACAAATGAAACGCAGGCCAAAACAGCAACAACTTATCAAACACAGGCCAACACAGCAACAACAAATCAAACACAGACCAGACCTAATTTATTTCCTTGCATTCGGACAAGACAACATAAGGCAACCGATAAAATAAAATATTTATTGTTTTTGGGTTGATTGGGGATTCTCGTAGAGCCGGTAGCACCCTGTTTATTGACAAAATAGAACGGTACTGCTTTACCCCCATGGGTAATCTAACTAAGGGTGTGCTACGTGACAGAATTGAGATACGCCTTCAGTCGGCTGTAGTCTGACGCCCGACAACCGATACCCTGACGGGTATAACTTTCTACAGATGACAGTGTAGCTGGACAACGATACCCCGACGGGTATAAACTAGCTACATAAACTGTGTAGCCAACCGACAATACCCCGGCGGGTGTAGCCGACTGAAGGTGTATGCCCTACCAAAGCAACTGTGAATTGTTGAAGATAATTTTGGGGTAATACATGCCCAAAACGAAGTTATGAAATAACTGAGAATCCCCAAAATGATGAAACAGATATAACAAACAAAAGGGGTTATAATATATAAACATGGTTGACTGGAAGTGAAATGTAGCACATAGGGGGTGTACGGTCTGCACACCCTATCGTGACAAGTACAGGTCTTGCCAACACTAGAAAAGGTGTGTGAACATATCCATGAAAGTCTCTGCAGTCATTGTTCAATAACATAACATATGTCTCTGGCACACAATGCATCAGGAAACTAATAACCATGTGAGGTTACAACCGTGCCATGGCCAGCTGGGCTTGATGGATGCTCCGTTGTTCTGTGCGTATGTAGCGGTTGTAGCAGTCCGACGACCAACGTCCCAAGGTTTTGATCATATGATCTGGAATGCCTGCCGTTGCTGCAGTGGTGGCTGCACCAATTCTAAATGAATGTCCATTGTAATTTGTGTGGTCATACCCGGATCTGTGCAACACTAGTTTTAGATGGTCAATGAAAAATGTCCTGTCCATGGCTACACCATTAGGCATGAGGAACAGCGGATCTAAAGGATTTGACGTCCTCTGGTTGCGAAGAACAAGGTATTGCAGGAGGGTCCTAACTGGGCAGCATAACAGGGTCTCGTACAGCCTGTGTAAGGTGATGATGACGCCTTTCCGGAATGGATCTGTCTTCGAAGCCTTCAGACACACAAACGCTGTAGAAAGCTCATTGTTAAATAAAACGGAGTTGATAGACGAGTGTATTGTTGGATTATAAGCGTCACAGGTGAGTTCGCCACATCTCAAGAAAGCGAAAAAAGCCATACAACAGGCCGTCTTCATGAGTAGATCAATATATGGGTTAAACACACCTTGGTTTAGCTTGATGCACATATCTGAAAGAACTGTAATTGAGATTGGCAGTCTGGTCCTGGAGGAACTGCCCTGCAGCTTTTTGATAGCCTTGATGATTGTCTCGAGGCGAGTTGTTGAGCCATTGATCCAGGGGTTGGTCATATCGTACTTGAGGTACATGAACCTAATACCACACAAATATGTCTTGATGGTGGCATAACGCAGCTTCAGGGTGTAATGGCAGTAGGTCACAAAATACAGTAGGACATCTTCTGTGAGGTTGGGTAGATTCGCGAACGAACACACTATACCACAGGTCATCAAGAACCCCAGGAATACGTTGCATCCAGCCTGATAGACGGTGTGGGTCGATGAAGCTAGTGCGCTGTTCCATAGTTCGTCCAGATTCCTGTTTAGGGGTACAGTAGCTGCGACAAAGGAGGGCACTGAGTGGGGGTCTTGTCGGCGAAAGGGGCTAGATCCCTGAATCTCTCCATCTGCAACCGAGACAAGGCGTCAGCTATAGTGTTATCGACACCCGGTACATGAAGGGCAGAGAACACAAAGTTACAATTGATAGCTACGAAGGTGAGTCTACGCATAAATTGCATAATGGTGACACATTTTGATCTTCCCCTATTAATGATTTCAACAGTTGCTGTATTGTCACAATAAAATCTGATGGATTTCTTTCCCCACAGGTGACCCCAGAGCACTGCTGCATTGATGATAGGAAATAGTTCAAGCAATGCCATGGATTTGTCCTTTTGTAACAATGTAGATAATTCCTCTGACCAAGCTGCAGCGAACCACCGGCCTTGAAAATAACCTCCATAACCTACAGTACTGGAGGCGCCTGTGAATAGGCTAAAGTCTGGGGCACTGATAAGTTGGTCCATAAACATTGTGACTCCATTCCAATGTTGGAGAAAGAATCTCCACATTTTAAGGTCCTGTGAACACTGTTTGTTAAGAGAGACCATATGATGTAGTTCTTTGACTGAATGCGCTTTTCACAACAGGTAACTCATGAAGGACCTGCCCGGGCGAATAACTTGCATAGCATAGTTCATGTGTCCAAGGAGTACTAGGAGTTGTCTCTTGCACACTTTCTACTTCCCTTCGATGGAATCCATGACTTGAATCAGTCTATCAACTTTCTCGTAGGGAAGATGGGATTCCATTCTGATAGTGTCCAGGGTAATCCCTAGATAATCCATGCACTGGGAAGGACCTACGGTTTTCTTTGCCGACTGTGGAATGTTTAGGTCTTTGAAGAGTAGCATCAAAGCTGCCATAGTCTTTACACCTGTGTGTAGGCAGTTCTCGAAGCATATAAAATCATCCAGGAGATGTAGAATGTTGTGAATGCCATAGTGATAGGTTGCTACCCAGCAAACAGCCTGTGATAGGAGATCGAATATCTTGGGGCTAGATCGAGAGCCAAAAACTAACCTGGTGTAAAAGTAGTACTTGTCCTGCCAATAAATGCCATGGAGATGCCACAAATTTGGATGTATAGGGATTAACTTGAATGCATGAGTAATATCCGTTTTACACATGTAAGTGCCCTGGTCTAGGGCTTTGATGATGTTGATAGCATCGTCCACGCGCACATATGATAATGAATAGTCCTCCTTGTCAATGAGAGAGTTCAAACTGGGATTGTCTTGATCATTGTGCGGGGCTGATAAGTCAACTATTAGTCTGTTTTTCTTTGAGTACTTCCCTTGAACGACACCGACTGGGTTGATTCTGTAGCTTGGAAAGGGTGGGGGGTTGAAGGGTCCTATGACGTAGCCTTTCTGCACTTCACTGAGGATGAGATTGGTCTTGATTTCAGTGTCGTGTAGAGCTGAGCGCAGATTCTTGCATTGAATAGAATTAGACAGACAATACTGCACACCTGTGTGGAAACCTGAATCGAGGCCTGATATCAGTTGGTTAACAAACTGTTGATCTGGATGTTGTCGGAGCAGTTGTTGCAAGGTAGGCACGTTAATCGGTGAAGTAGTCGAATACAGTCACTGTTTCTTGCTTTTCCTGGCAGAAGACTGGAACGGCTTGTCCAAGACCTCCTCGCACTTATGACCCGGATGTGGCTTCCTGCATAGTGTACATACGTGTAGATACCTGCATGATGGATAGATGCACTTGCCCTCATTGAAGTTTTTACATAGTGCGCGTCCATTGTGGAATCTGATGGTTCTACCCATTGAATCAGCTTGAGGGCCGGTCCTTGTTGCCGTTGCTTGTGGACTGGTTCGTGCCAGATTGGGAGTCTTGTGCGAAGATGACGGTCTGCGGCTGCTGACTAGTGGACAGAAGTCTGTGCTGTGGTCGGACAAGAAGCACAGTTCACAGGCATTGACACGGTGCCCAGCTACCATAGTAAAATACAAGTGTTCATCATGTCGATCCCATGGTGGTAAATGATTGGTAAGTGCTAGAGCTGCTGCTGCTTTAGGTTAGAATGTTTTGTGGTATTGGTAGAAAAGTGTACCTCCAAACCTGGCATGCATTTCTACAATCAACTGTTGATACCGGTCCAAAGAGTCTTTTCGGCCTAGCCATTCCTGCACCATTATGTTCCTATACCGGGTGAATGCTACAATAAACTCTTGAATGGTCAAGACGTTTTGTAGTCTGTTGTCAGTAGAGGACTTTAGGTGGAGTTCATGGTTGCCCACCTCAATCACTCTCGGATGCGAAGAAATATCGTCTGGCATCAAGAGACATGCCAGATTCACATCTTTCCCTTCAATTATTTGTTTCCGAAGGGAAGCCGACACAACCTCGACATCCATCAAAGACGAATATGAACTGGTATTAGGTGAATTACCTTGGTATTGGGAAACATGTTCCGATGCTGGCAAAGCTGTATATAACGTGAAATTGCCAGTGGCTGGTCGACTGCCTCGCCCTGTTGTAGATGGCTGCGGTACGTTTGCCTGTAACTGTTGGAGTGTACTGGGGGGTGTATCAGATTGTCCAAGTGGTATGCTATTGCTTGCACTAGGCTGATTGTGCATGGGTAGGAAGGAGTTTGTGATGAGGTTCACAGAATCCTGCAGTTTTCGAACTGTCTGTGCCAGTGAATGGAAGTCCCTGTCAGGTTCGGATTCTGGCATCAGGGCAGCTATGTTTGTAACGGATGACTGTCCTCCGGTGTTGATAGGAGAGTTGACTGTTGAAGCGGGTCCACTAGTGTCCCTTCGGTAATCGACAACGGAATTGTCCACTTTCCTTGTCCCTGGGGAGGTCGCCTGTTTAGCTTCCATGTTCTCCATATAGAAACGAATGAGGTGCGGCAGTTTGCAATTCCCGGGCATTTTGGAAATGCCAAGATCCTGTTTTATACGCTTTTGTACTGTCGCTATCGTCCAATTGAGAGGATTCTCATCCGGCGCACTGGCTGGAACGACTCCCACATATCTATGGCGAGCGGCTCGATTTCTGTTGACAAAGTCGCCATCGTCTGCGCCATTCTTTGGATCGGCACCTGCGGTCTGCGATCTTGATCTGGTGGATCGTCGTCGACTGCCTCGGCTTGCCATGCTGAGCCACGTGCCTGTGATCAATGCAAGGTTACTTCCGAAGGCACGACTGTCTGTATGTCACACAAACGCGGCGATGTTGAAACATTGGACTTCGATGTCGGATAATGTTTGCACTTAAAATTACACGAGACACGATTAATGGCTGACTGGGTAAAACAAAGGGAAAAGTTGCGCATGCGCACGACCTATGTTTACCTGGCTAATACCAAAATAAGGATTGATAAACGAACCGTGGTTGAACTGCGCATGCATATTACATAGTTAAAAACTACCAATTACGGACTGATACACGGACTTTGATTATAATGGGGCATTAGGATAATTAAGTTCTGTCATACTAATAGGACTAATATTTTATAAACAGTGATTGCAGCCGCTGTGTATTCCCATAGTTTTAACCAAATAGGAATATATGAAAAGGAAAGTGATCATACTGTTGTGATGCGATGTAAGGTTATTTAAACCAGGTTGGAGATACGCGTATGAGGTATAAATTGTGTGCTATGTACATGAAGGGACCTTGCCCAACCAGAGGATGCCATAAAACTATACTAAAATATTTAAGTACTAATCAAACATGGGCCAGTGCAGCAACAACTAATCAAACACAGGCCAACACAGCAACCCCTAATCAAACATAGGCCAGTGCAGCAACAACAAATCAAACACAGACCAACACAGCAACACCTAATCAAACACAGACCAGTGCAGCAACAACTAATCAAACAGAGGCCAACACAGCTTCAACTTATCAAACACAGGCCAACACAGCAACAACTAGTCAAACACAGACCGGGTAGCAACAACAAATCAAACACAGGCCAACACAGCAACAACTAATCAAACACAGACCAACACAGCAACACCTAATCAAACACAGACCAACACAGCAACACCTAATCAAACATAGACCAAATGATTATTGGAATCAATTAGCACAAATTTAACTTGAAAGGTGTTTGCATTACAGAAGGAGCCCCATCCCCATCTGAATGCCATCAGATATATATAACATGTACCATTTAGACTTCAGCACATCAGCTGGGTGATGAACACAAAAGTATCTGTCTATTGCTACCTAAAGGGAAGGTCAAAAGCACTACTGGTTTGGGAAAACACATGACCAAAGCAGTACAACTTTGAAACAGAAAGTCAGATCCGATTATAGGTTTATAAGCTGGAATATATACAGCAGGCTGTCTAAGAAGTGTGGTGCTAGAAAATTCAGGAGGCTAAAGGTTATCAGAGGTAAACATGCCATAGACAAGACTGGCTTACCTGGTTTGGGCCAACATATATCACACCAATCTTGTGAGTTTCATATGGGTGAATGTGGTCCAACATCCGCAGAGCACGGTTTATAGTCTGAAGGATGAAATTAAAGCAATGTATGTGAGCACTTTATCATACAAAACTGGTTCCCGTAGGAGATATCATCGCTTGGGTGAGATAAAGTGATATCTGCATTGTAGATATCGCTTTTATAAATCACTGATTCCCCCCCCCCCCCCGGCATATTTTGATTTAAGAATGATATTGGGTGATAAATAAAATCTCACCCTTGTGTCTTTTGATATCAAATAAATCAACACTCATTGATATATTTGCTATATAAAAAAACGAGGGTGAGATTCTCTATTTATTGATAAAAGGACCAAAGACATTTTTTTTCCGACTATTCCTAAATGAGCAAATCTGCAGTAGAAAAGATTGCCCAAACTGAACTAATATAAATGAGGAAGACAAATGTAGAAAGTTTCATGTTGAACATACAATCTATTAAAAGAACTCAATACATTACAGTCATAAATATGGCGTCCATGTAAGGAAGAGAAATGCACCTGTCCTACTGGGCGAACTCACTTCAATCAGTGGCAGGGTATCTGATCCACTGAGCTTACATCAGTTTAGGGTAGGAGAACTGGGGTATCGATCCACTGAGCTTACATCAATTTAGGATGGGAAAGTATGGCTATCTGACCTGCTATGCCAGCTCACGTCAGTTTGAGGCATGAGAACTGGAGTATCTGATCTGCTGAGATGGGTTAGCTCAGTAGATCAGATACTCCAGTTCTCATCCAAGGTATCTGATCTTTTGGGCCAACTCACCTCAGTTTGGGGTTGGAGAACTGCGGCATCTGATCTACTGGAGTAAACCCATGTCAGTTTGAGGTAAGAGAACTGGGGTATCTGATATTTGGGGCCATCTCAGTTAGGGTATGAAAACATGGCTATCTGATCTGCTAGACCAACTCACCTCAGTTTGAGGAAGGAGAACTGGGGTGTCAGATCCACTGAAGAGTGGATGGTTGTGAAACAGCTGCAGAAATACAAAACTTGGACTAACACCTCCTCTGAATTCTTTGCTTCGGCCTCCCTTCGCCCCCTTCGGATCAGTGTCGTCCGACTGTCTGACATCCTGGGCAGGGGACATCACAGAAATTGTGTGGCCTCTCTTTTTGACAGGTTGTAAATCTGAAACCTCATCTTGCACAGATGAGTCGTGGGAACTGCTGCCTGCCTGCTGCTGCCACTGCAAAGGGAAGGAAGGCCACATGCCAGGTACACTACATACAACATGAACCAACCCGTAAAGCATCCACAGTTTCACATCTCATTGCAGCACATTACGGTAAAACAAATAAGACTCCAATAGTTACAGCCAAATCTTAGGTAATTACAATTACCATTGAAGTCATATTTCACTTGGACAAACCGATCTAAGTGTGACTATAAGATAGCTAGGATTTAAGATCTTGATCTACGTTAAGATTAAAACATAGCTGTCTGTAAAAGTGCAAAGCTGTCTGTTTATAGGTAGTGTGGAACCAGTTGTTATATGACCTCCCTCGATTGCATATTGCCTCATCTAAATGGATGTTCCAGTTATGAGAAGGAAAAGACAACCATGCTTATGGCATACAGTTGTTTCCTGCATTGATAATGTAGTGAATGAGGATTCTGCAATACCCTCCTAAAGGCGAAACTCATATTTACCAATAATAACACATTGACATAGCAAGGTTCTTGCAAAGGTGAAGCATTTTACAAAGGGAAACAACTCCTAACACGAGAATGAACAGAATTTTCTAATAGGTCAAGATCATTACATGCGGACACTTTGTTCTTTCCTTCCCATTTAACCAAAAGTTATTGCTTGTCACCACAAGGTCCTGGTGTGTCTCTACAGTACTGACACTCCAACTAGTTCAGGACATATATACTGGTGTGCCTCACCAGTACTGTAGACACACCAGTATATATGTCCTGAAGTAGTGGAAGTGTCAGTACTGTAGCCACACCAGTATATATGTCCTGAAGTAGTAGAAGTGTCAGTACTGTAGGCACACCAGTATATATGTCCTGAAGTAGTGGAAGTGTCAGTACTGTAGACACACCAGTATATATGTCCTGAAGTAGTGGAAGTGTCAGTACTGTAGACACACCAGTATATATGTCCTAAAGTAGTGGAAGTGTCAGTACTGTAGACACACCAGTATATATGTTCTGAAGTAGTGGAAGTGTCAGTACTGTAGACACACCAGTATATATGTCCTGAAGTAGTGGAAGTGTCAGTACCGTAGACACACCAGTATATATGTTCTGAAGTAGTGGAAGTGTCATTACTGTAGACACACCAGTATAAATGTCCTGAAGTAGTGGAAGTGTCAGTACCGTAGACACACCAGTATATATGTCCTGGAGTAGTGGAAGTATCAGTACTGTAGTATATGTCCTGGAGTAGTGGAAGTGTCAGTACTGTAGTCACACCAGTATATATGTCCTGAAGTAGTGGAAGTGTCAGTACTGTTGTAGACACACCAGTATATATGTCCTGAAGTAGTGGAAGTGTCAGTACTGTTGTAGACACACCAGTGTATATGTCCTGAAGTAGTGGAAGTGTCAGTACTGTAGACACACCAGTGTATATGTCCTGAAGTAGTGGAAGTGTCAGTACTGTAGACACACCAGTATATATGTCCTGGAGTAGTGGAAGTGTCAGTACTGTAGACACACCAGTATATATGTCCTGAAGTAGTGGAAGTGTCAGAACTGTAGAGAGTGAGTGAGTGAGTGAGTTGGGTTTAACGCCGCTTTTAACAGTATTCCAGTTATATCACGGCATGTCTTAATGTGGGAGGAAAACCCGAAGTGATGCAGGTCTAAGACATTTACCACTTCGGTGAAACCCACGAGCACGGGTATGGTGCTGACAAACCTAGAAACCGGGATTCGAACCCACAATCATAGGATTCTGGCGTGCCCAAGGGACGCAACTCTGCATAGCGAATCGCGGCGCCTTAGACGACTGGGCCAACTGTGCCCCCCATGTCCTGAAGTAGTGGAAGTATCAGTACTGTAGTCACACCAGTAAATATATACCACTTCCACTACTTCAAGACATATATACTGGTGTGTCTACGGTACTGACACTTCCACTACTTCAGGACATATATACTGGTGTGTCTACAGTACTGACACTTCCACTATTTCAGGACAATAATACTGGTGTGCCTACAGTACTGACACTTCCACAACTTCAGGACATATATACTGGTGTGTCTACGGTACTGACACTTCCACTACTTCAGGACATATATACTGGTGTCTCTACAGTACTGACACTTCCACTACTTCAGGACATATATACTGGTGTGTCTACAGTACTGACACTTCCACTACTTCAGGACATATATACTGGTGTGTCTACGGTACTGACACTTCCACTACTTCAGGACATATACACTGGTGTGTCTACGGTACTGACACTTCCACTACTTCAGGACATATATACTGGTGTGTCTACGGTACTGACACTTCCACTACTTCAGGACATTTATACTGGTGTGTCTACAGTACTGACACTTCCACTACTTCAGGACATATATACTGGTGTGTCTAGAGTACTGACACTTCCACTACTTCAGGACATATATACTGGTGTGACTACAGTACTGACACTTCCACTATTTCAGGACATATATACTGGTGTCTCTACAGTACTGACACTTCCACTATTTCAGGACAATAATACTGGTGTCTCTACAGTACTGACACTTCCACTACTTCAGGACATATATACTGGTGTCTCTACAGTACTGTTATTATCTCAACGAGGAGAGGATAATTATGTAAAGCTTCAGACGAATCAGAACTTCAATGAATTCTTCAAGCAAGCATATTCTTCAATGTCAACAAAACATTGATCATGCTAGACACCCACCTGTTGAGAGGAGTCCTGTCTTCTGGCTACACATTCCTCTAAGAGTTGTAGAGGAGTTGAGTCTGTTTGACAATCTCCCAGGCTGGTTCCTTCTGATGGTACACCACCTGCGTGGAGACCCTGCTCCTCACCTAGTCCTCCCACTGCATGGAGGGTTGAGGGTACCTCTGCCTTGTGCTCCAGCACTACCTCTGTGCCTTCCATGAGTCTGTCGTCAGTCAACTGGTCTGGGAAGCCGGACTCTTCACTGTAGGACCCAAACAAAGAAGGAGAGGAACTTGTCTTACGCAGCGAGTATGGTGACTGAAAGTGCATGTTTGTGTTGGCTCCCCCATCAGTGGAGGGGTCACTGCTGGTCACTGTGAGGCAATGGTCCAAAGAAGACACGCTTGCCTGGACTGCAACTGATTCTCCCTGAAAGGCCAAAAAACACAAGTACAAATACCAGCAGGTTACAGGTTCCATCATATACACTCATATATCTACTTTCTAAGGTCATTTCAACATCGTTAGCTCGTACAGTGATTTTCAGGTTCAGCATAATCCAGTCAGGTTAAGTGTCTGAATTCTGTGCAATTAATATCTAATTATGTCTTAATTTGGATGAGCTAAAAATGTTGTCACGAATTTAAAGGATTCTGAGAATAAGTCCCAACATGCAACTCTTACATTAACAGACTTATTTTACACCTCAGCAAAGCAAGACATTACCAAATCGGGGTTGAAATGATGGGAAAAAATTGGGGTCACCGTGATGGAAGATAGTATGGATCCTAGTGGTGGAACATAGTATGGATCCTAGTGATGGAAGACAGTATGGATCCTAGTGATGGAACATAGTATGGACCTAGCGATGGAAGATAGCATGGACCCTAGTGATGGAAGACAGTATGGATCCTAGAGATGGAAGACAGTATGGATCCTAGAGATGGAAGACAGTATGGATCCTAGAGATGGAAGATAGTATGGATCCTAGAGATGGATCCTAGAGATGGAAGACAGTATGGATCCTAGAGATGGAAGACAGTATGGATCCTAGTGATGGAAGATAGTATGGATCCTAGAGATGGAAGACAGTATGGATCCTAGTGATGGAAGACAGTATGGATCCTAGTGATGGAAGATAGTATGGATCCTAGTGATGGAAGACAGTATGGATCCTAGAGATGGAAGACAGTATGGATCCTAGAGATGGAAGACAGTATGGATCCTAGAGATGGAAGATAGTATGGATCCTAGAGATGGATCCTAGAGATGGAACCTAGAGATGGAAGACAGTATGGATCCTAGAGATGGAAGACAGTATGGATCCTAGTGATGGAAGACAGTATGGATCCTAGAGATGGAAGACAGTATGGATCCTAGTGATGGAAGATAGTATGGATCCTAGTGATGGAAGATAGTATGGATCCTAGTGATGTAAGATGGTATGGATCCTAGTGATGGAAGATAGTATGGATCCTAGAGATGGATGACAGTATGGACCCTGAAGATGGAAAACAGTATGGATCCTAATGATGGAAGATAGTATGGATCAGTGATGGAAGATAGTTGGGGTCATAGTGATGAAAGATAGTTGGGGTCATAGTGATGGAAGACAGTTGGGGTCATACTGATGGAAGACAGTTGGGGTCATAGTGATGGAGGATAGCTGGGGTCATACTAATGGAGGATAGCTGGGGTCATACTAATGGAAGGTAGTTGGGTTCATACTGATGGAAGATAGTTGGGGTCATAGTGATGAAAGATAGTTGGGGTCATAGTGATGGAAGACAGTTGGGGTCATACTGATGGAAGACAGTTGGGGTCATAGTGATGGAGGATAGCTGGGGTCATACTAATGGAGGATAGCTGGGGTCATACTGATGGAAGGTAGTTGGGGTCATAGTGATGGAAGATAGTTGGGGTCATAGTGATGGAAGACAGTATGGATCCTAGTGATGGAAGACAGTATGGATCCTAGAGATGGAAGACAGTATGGAAGATAGTATGGATCCTAGAGATGGAACCTAGAGATGGAAGACAGTATGGAGCCTAGAGATGGAAGACAGTATGGATCCTAGAGATGGAAGATAGTATGGATCCTAGAGATGGAACCTAGAGATGGAAGACAGTATGGATCCTAGAGATGGAAGACAGTATGGATCCTAGTGATGGAAGATAGTATGGATCCTAGAGATGGAAGACAGTATGGATCCTAGTGATGGAAGACAGTATGGATCCTAGTGATGGAAGATAGTATGGATCCTTGTGATGGAAGACAGTATGGATCCTAGAGATGGAAGACAGTATGGATCCTAGAGATGGAAGATAGTATGGATCCTAGAGATGGAACCTAGAGATGGAAGACAGTATGGATCCTAGAGATGGAAGACAGTATGGATCCTAGTGATGGAAGATAGTATGAATCCTAGAGATGGAAGACAGTATGGATCCTAGTGATGGAAGATAGTATGGATCCTAGTGATGGAAGATAGTATGGATCCTAGTGATGAAAGATAGTATGAGTCCTAGTGATGGAAGATGGTATGGATCATAGTGATGGAAGATAGTATGGATCCTAGAGATGGATGACAGTATGGACCCTGAAGATGGAAAACAGTATGGATCACAGTGATGGAAGATAGTTGGGGTCATAGTGATGAAAGATAGTTGGGGTCATAGTGATGGAAGACAGTTGGGGTCATACTGATGGAAGACAGTTGGGGTCATAGTGATGGAGGATAGCTGGGGTCATACTAATGGAGGATAGCTGGGGTCATACTGATGGAAGGTAGTTGGGGTCATAGTGATGGAAGATAGTTGGGGTCATAGTGATGGAAGATAGCTGGGGTCATAGTGATGAAAGAAAGTTGGGGTCATAGTGATGGAAGATAGCTGGGGTCATACTGATGGAGGATAGCTGGGGTCATAGTGATGGAAGATAGTTGGGGTCATAGTGATGAAAGATAGTTGGGGTCATAGTGATGGAAGATAGTATGGGTCCTAGTGATGGAAGATGGTATGGATCCTAGTGATGGAAGATAGTATGGATCCTAGAGATGGATGACAGTATGGACCCTGAAGATGGAAAACAGTATGGATCACAGTGATGGAAGATAGTTGGGGTCATAGTGATGAAAGATAGTTGGGGTCATAGTGATGGAAGACAGTTGGGGTCATACTGATGGAAGACAGTTGGGGTCATAGTGATGGAGGATAGCTGGGGTCATACTGATGGAAGATAGTTGGGGTCATAGTGATGGAGGATAGCTGGGGTCATACTGATGGAAGATAGTTGGGGTCATAGTGATGGAAGACAGTTGGGGTATAGTGATGGAAGACAGTTGGGGCCATAGTGATGGAAGACAGTTGGGGTCAAAGTGATGGAAGATAGTTGGGACCAAAGTGATGGAAGATAGTTGGGGTCATAGTGATGAAAGATAGTTGGGGGTCATAGTGATGGAAGACAGTTGGGGCCAAAGTGATTGAAGACAGTTGGGGCCAAAGTGATGGAAGACAGTTGGGGTCATAGAGATGGAAGACAGTAGGGGCCATAGTGATGGAAGACAGTTGGGGTCATAGTGATGGAAGATAGTTGGGGTCATAGTGATGGAAGATAGTTGGGGTCATACTGATGGAAGACAGTTGGGGCCATAGTGATTGAAGACAGTTGGGGCTAAAGTGATGGAAGACAGTTGGGGTCATAGTGATGGAAGACAGTTGGGGTCATAGAAATGGAAGATAGTTGGGGTCATACTGATGGAAGACAGTTGGGGCCATAGTGATTGAAGACAGTTGGGGCCATAGTGATTGAAGATAGTTGGGGTCAAAGTGATAGAGATAGTAGGGGCCAAAGTGATGGAAGATAGTTGGGGCCAAAGTGATGGAAGACAGTTGGGGTCATACTGATGGAAGACAGTTGGGGCCATAGTGATTGAAGACAGTTGGGGCCAAAGTGATGGAAGACAGTTGGGGCCAAAGTGATTGAAGACAGTTCGGGCCAAAGTGATTGAAGACAGTTCGGGCCAAAGTGATTGAAGACAGTTGGGGCCATAGTGATTGAAGATAGTTGGGGTCAAAGTGATAGAGATAGTAGGGGCCAAAGTGATGGAAGATAGTTGGGGCCAAAGTGATGGAAGACAGTTGGGGCCAAAGTGATTGAAGACAGTTCGGGCCAAAGTGATAGGGATAGTAGGGGCCAAAGTGATAGAGATAGTAGGGGCCAAAGTGATGGAAGATAGTTGGGGTCATAGTGATGGAAGTCAGTTGGGGCCAAAGTGATTAAAAATAGTTTGGGTCATACTGATGGAAGACAGTTGGGGTCATGGTGATGGAAGACAGTTGGGGCCAAAGTGATTGAAGATAGTTGGGGTCATACTGATGGAAGATAGTTGGGTCATAGTGATGGAAGACAGTTGGGGTCATAGTGATGGAAGAGAGTTGGGGGCCATAGTGATTGAAGACAGTTGGGGCCAAAGTGATGGAAGAAAGTTGGGGTCATAGTGATGGAAGACAGTTGGGGTCATAGAAATGGAAGATAGTTGGGGTCATACTGATGGAAGACAGTTGGGGCCATAGTGATAGAGATAGTAGGGGCCAAAGTGATGGAAGATAGTTGGTGTCATAGTGATGGAAGTCAGTTGGGGCCAAAGTGATTGAAGATAGTTGGGGTCATACTGATGGAAGACAGTTGGGGTCATAGTGATGGAAGACAGTTGGGGTCATACTGATGGAAGTCAGTTGGGGCCAAAGTGATGGAAGACAGTTGGGGTCATAGTGATGGAAGTCAGTTGGGGCCAAAGTGATGGAAGTCAGTTGGGGCCAAAGTGATGGAAGACAGTTGGGGTCATACTGATGGAAGACAGTTGGGGTCATAGTGATGGAAGACAGTTGGGGCCAAAGTGATAGAGATAGTTGGGATCATACTGGTGGAAGTCAGTTGGGGCCAAAGTGCTGGAAGACAGTTGGGGCCATAGTGATGGAAGATAGTTGGGGTCATAGTGACTGAAGACAGTTGGGGTCATAGTGGTGGAATGGAAGAAAGTTAAGGTCATAGTGATGGAAGACAGTTGGGGTCATAGAAATGGAAGATAGCTGGGGTCATAGTGATGGAAGACAGTTGGGGCCAAAGTGATTGAAGACAGTTGGGGTCAAAGTGATAGAGATAGTAGGGGCCAAAGTGATGGAAGATAGTTGGGGTCATAGTGATGGAAGTCAGTTGGGGCCAAAGTGATTGAAGATAGTTGGGGTCATACTGATGGAAGACAGTTGGGGTCATAGTGATGGAAGTCAGTTGGGGCCAAAGTGATGGAAGTCAGTTGGGGCCAAAGTGATGGAAGTCAGTTGGGGTCATACTGATGGAAGACAGTTGGGGTCATAGTGATGGAAGACAGTTGGGGCCAAAGTGATTGAAGATAGTTGGGGTCATACTGATGGAAGACAGTTGGGGTCATAGTGATGGAAGACAGTTGGGGCCATAGTGATGGAAGTCAGTTGGGGCCATAGTGATGGGAGACAGTAGGGGCCATAGTGATTGAAGACAGTTGGGGTCATAGTGGTGGAATGGAAGATAGTTGCGGTCATACTGATGGAGGATAGCTGGGGTCATAGTGATGGAAGACAGTAGGGGCCATAGTGATGGAAGACAGTTGGGGGTCATAGAAATGGAAGATAGTTGGGGTCAAATTGAAGGAAGATAGTTGGGGTCATAGTGATGGAGGATTATAGCTGGGGTCATAGAAATGGAAGACAGTAGGGGCCATAGTGATGGAAGACAGTTGGGGTCATAGAAATTGAAGATAGTTGGGGTCATAGTGATGGAAGACAGTTGGGGTCATAGTGATGGAAGATAGTTGGGGGTCATAGTGATGGAAGACAGTTGGGGTCATAGAAATGGAAGATAGTTGTGGTCATTGTGATGGAAGACAGTTGGGGCCAAAGTGATGGAAGATAGTTGGGGTCATAGTGATGGAAGACAGTTGGGGTCATACTGATGGAAGACAGTTGGGGTCATAGAAATGGAAGATAGTTGGGGGTCATTGTGATGGAAGACAGTTGGGGTCATAGAAATGGAAGATAGTTGGGGTCATAGGGATGGAAGACAGTTGGGGTCATAGTGATGGAGGATAGCTGGGGTCATACTGATGGAAGATAGTTGGGGTCATAGTGATGGAGGATAGCTGGGGTCATACTGATGGAAGATAGTTGGGGTCATAGTGATGGAAGACAGTTGGGGTATAGTGATGGAAGACAGTTGGGGCCATAGTGATGGAAGACAGTTGGGGTCAAAGTGATGGAAGATAGTTGGGACCAAAGTGATGGAAGATAGTTGGGGTCATAGTGATGAAAGATAGTTGGGGCCATAGTGATGGAAGACAGTTGGGGTCAAAGTGATGGAAGATAGTTGGGGCCGAAGTGATGGAAGACAGTTGGGGTCATAGAGATGGAAGACAGTAGGGGCCATAGTGATGGAAGACAGTTGGGGCCAAAGTGATTGAAGACAGTTGGGGTCAAAGTGATAGAGATAGTAGGGGCCAAAGTGATGGAAGATAGTTGGGGTCATAGTGATGGAAGTCAGTTGGGGCCAAAGTGATGGAAGACAGTTGGGGTCATAGTGATGGAAGATAGTTGGGGTCATAGTGATGGAAGACAGTTGGGGCCAAAGTGATTGAAGACAGTTGGGGTCAAAGTGATAGAGATAGTAGGGGCCAAAGTGATGGAAGATAGTTGGGGTCATAGTGATGGAAGTCAGTTGGGGCCAAAGTGATTGAAGATAGTTGGGGTCATACTGATGGAAGACAGTTGGGGTCATAGTGATGGAAGTCAGTTGGGGCCAAAGTGATGGAAGTCAGTTGGGGCCAAAGTGATGGAAGTCAGTTGGGGTCATAGTGATGGAAGACAGTTGGGGCCAAAGTGATTGAAGACAGTTGGGGCCAAAGTGATGGAAGTCAGTTGGGGCCAAAGTGATGGAAGTCAGTTGGGGCCAAAGTGATGGAAGTCAGTTGGGGCCAAAGTGATGGAAGTCAGTTGGGGTCATAGTGATGGAAGACAGTTGGGGCCAAAGTGATTGAAGACAGTTGGGGCCAAAGTGATGGAAGACAGTTGGGGTCATAGAGATGGAAGACAGTAGGGGCCATAGTGATGGAAGACAGTTGGGGTCATAGTGATGGAAGATAGTTGGGGTCATAGTGATGGAAGATAGTTGGGGTCATACTGATGGAAGACAGTTGGGGCCATAGTGATTGAAGACAGTTGGGGCTAAAGTGATGGAAGACAGTTGGGGTCATAGTGATGGAAGACAGTTGGGGTCATAGAAATGGAAGATAGTTGGGGTCATACTGATGGAAGACAGTTGGGGCCATAGTGATTGAAGACAGTTGGGGCCATAGTGATTGAAGATAGTTGGGGTCAAAGTGATAGAGATAGTAGGGGCCAAAGTGATGGAAGATAGTTGGGGCCAAAGTGATGGAAGACAGTTGGGGTCATACTGATGGAAGAAAGTTGGGGCCATAGTGATTGAAGACAGTTGGGGCCAAAGTGATGGAAGACAGTTGGGGTCATAGTGATGGAAGACAGTTGGGGTCATAGAAATGGAAGATAGTTGGGGTCATACTGATGGAAGACAGTTGGGGCCATAGTGATTGAAGACAGTTCGGGCCATAGTGATTGAAGATAGTTGGGGTCAAAGTGATAGAGATAGTAGGGGCCAAAGTGATGGAAGATAGTTGGGGCCAAAGTGATGGAAGACAGTTGGGGCCAAAGTGATTGAAGACAGTTCGGGCCAAAGTGATAGGGATAGAAGGGGCCAAAGTGATAGAGATAGTAGGGGCCAAAGTGATGGAAGATAGTTGGGGTCATAGTGATGGAAGTCAGTTGGGGCCAAAGTGATTAAAAATAGTTTGGGTCATACTGATGGAAGACAGTTGGGGTCATAGTGATGGAAGACAGTTGGGGCCAAAGTGATTGAAGATAGTTGGGGTCATACTGATGGAAGATAGTTGGGGTCATAGTGATGGAAGACAGTTGGGGTCATAGTGATGGAAGATAGTTGGGACCAAAGTGATGGAAGATAGTTGGGGTCATAGTGATGAAAGATAGTTGGGGCCATAGTGATGGAAGACAGTTGGGGGCCATAGTGATTGAAGACAGTTGGGGCCAAAGTGATGGAAGAAAGTTGGGGTCATAGTGATGGAAGACAGTTGGGGTCATAGAAATGGAAGATAGTTGGGGTCATACTGATGGAAGACAGTTGGGGCCATAGTGATAGAGATAGTAGGGGCCAAAGTGATGGAAGATAGTTGGTGTCATAGTGATGGAAGTCAGTTGGGGCCAAAGTGATTGAAGATAGTTGGGGTCATACTGATGGAAGACAGTTGGGGTCATAGTGATGGAAGACAGTTGGGGTCATACTGATGGAAGTCAGTTGGGGCCAAAGTGATGGAAGACAGTTGGGGTCATAGTGATGGAAGTCAGTTGGGGCCAAAGTGATGGAAGTCAGTTGGGGCCAAAGTGATGGAAGACAGTTGGGGTCATACTGATGGAAGACAGTTGGGGTCATAGTGATGGAAGACAGTTGGGGCCAAAGTGATAGAGATAGTTGGGATCATACTGGTGGAAGTCAGTTGGGGCCAAAGTGCTGGAAGACAGTTGGGGCCATAGTGATGGAAGATAGTTGGGGTCATAGTGATGGAAGACAGTAGGGGCCATAGTGATTGAAGACAGTTGGGGTCATAGTGGTGGAATGGAAGAAAGTTGGGGTCATAGTGATGGAAGACAGTTGGGGTCATAGAAATGGAAGGTAGCTGGGGTCATAGTGATGGAAGACAGTTGGGGCCAAAGTGATTGAAGACAGTTGGGGTCAAAGTGATAGAGATAGTAGGGGCCAAAGTGATGGAAGACAGTTGGGGTCATAGTGATGGAAGTCAGTTGGGGCCAAAGTGATTGAAGATAGTTGGGGTCATACTGATGGAAGACAGTTGGGGTCATAGTGATGGAAGTCAGTTGGGGCCAAAGTGATGGAAGTCAGTTGGGGCCAAAGTGATGGAAGTCAGTTGGGGTCATACTGATGGTAGACAGTTGGGGTCATAGTGATGGAAGACAGTTGGGGCCAAAGTGATTGAAGATAGTTGGGGTCATACTGATGGAAGACAGTTGGGGTCATAGTGATGGAAGACAGTTGGGGCCATAGTGATGGAAGTCAGTTGGGGCCATAGTGATGGAAGATAGTTGGGGTCATAGTGATGGGAGACAGTAGGGGCCATAGTGATTGAAGACAGTTGGGGTCATAGTGGTGGAATGGAAGATAGTTGCGGTCATACTGATGGAGGATAGCTGGGGTCATAGTGATGGAAGACAGTAGGGGCCATAGTGATGGAAGACAGTTGGGGGTCATAGAAATGGAAGATAGTTGGGGTCAAATTGAAGGAAGATAGTTGGGGTCATAGTGATGGAGGATTATAGCTGGGGTCATAGAAATGGAAGACAGTAGGGGCCATAGTGATGGAAGACAGTTGGGGTCATAGAAATTGAAGATAGTTGGGGTCATAGTGATGGAAGACAGTTGGGGTCATAGAAATGGAAGATAGTTGGGGGTCATAGTGATGGAAGACAGTTTGGGTCATAGAAATGGAAGATAGTTGTGGTCATTGTGATGGAAGACAGTTGGGGCCAAAGTGATGGAAGATAGTTGGGGGTCATTGTGATGGAAGACAGTTGGGGTCATAGAAATGGAAGATAGTTGGGGTCATAGGGATGGAAGACAGTTGGGGTCATAGAAATGGAAGATAGTTGGGGTCATAGTGATGGAAGACAGTTGGGGCCAAAGTGATGGAAGACAGTTGGGGTCATAGTGATGGAAGACAGTTGGGGCCAAAGTGATGGAAGACAGTAGGGGCCATAGTGATGGAAGACAGTTGGGGTCATAGTGGTGTTTATGGAAGATAGTTGGGGTGATAGTGATGGAGGATAGTAGGGGTCATAGTAATGGAAGATACTTGGGGTCATAGTGATTGTTTGTTTGTTTGTTTTGTTTGTTGTTTAACGCCACACTCAAAGTGATAGGAGAGTGAGTGAGTGAGTTGGTTTAACGCTGCTTTTAACAGTATTCCAGTTATATCGCGGCATGTCAGCTTAATGTGGGAGGAAAGACCAAAGTGATGTGGGTCTAAGACGTTTACCACTTCGGTGAAATCAATGAGCACAGGTATGGTGTCCGGACAAACCTAGACACTTAATTAGGACGAACCGGGATTCGAACCCACAATTATAGGTTTCTGGTGTGCCCAAGGGACGCAACTCTGCACAGCGTATTGTGGCGCCTTAGACAACTGGGCCGCCCATGTCCCCAGTGATGGAAGACTGTATGGATCATAGTGATGGAAGACAGTTGGGGCCATAGTGAAGGAAAACAGTAGAGGCCATAGTGATGGAGCACAGTAGAGGCCATAGTGATGGAACACAGTTGGGGCCATAGTGATGGAACACAGTAGAGGCCATAGTGATGGAACACAGTTGGGGCCATAGTGATGGAACACAGTAGAGGCCATAGTGATGGAACACAGTTGGGATTTTTGTGATGGATGAAAGTATGGATCATAGCTTATGCATGATACACTTTACATCCCTACTACTGATCATGCATGATACACTGTACATCCCTACTACTGATTATGCATGATACACTTTACGTCCCTGCTACTGATTATGCATGGTCCACTTTACGTCCCTACTACTGATTATGCATGGTACACTTTACATCCCTACTACTGATTATGCATGATACACTTTACGTCCCTACTACTGATTATGCATGGTACACTGTACGTCCCAACTACTGAATATGCATGATACACTTTACGTCCCTACTACTGATTATGCATGATACACTTTACGTCCCTACTACTGATTAGGCATGGTACATTGTACATCCCTACTACTGATCATGCATGGTACACTGAACGTCCCAACTACTGAATATGCATGATACACTTTACGTCCCTACTACTGATCATGCATGATACACTTTACGTCCCTACTACTGATTATGCATGGTACACTTTACGTCTCTACTACTGATTAGGCATGGTACACTGTACGTCCCAACTACTGAAGATGCATGATACACTGTACATCCCTACTACTGATTATGCATGACACACTTTACGTCCCTACTACTGATTAGGCATGGTACACTGTACGTCCCAACTACTGAATATGCATGATACACTTTACGTCCCTACTACTGATTAGGCATGACACACTGTATGTCCCCGGTACTGATTATGCATGATACACTGTACATCCCTACTACTGATTATGCATGACACACTTTACGTCCCTACTACTGATTAGGCATGGTACACTGTACGTCCCAACTACTGAATATGCATGATACACTTTACATCCCTACTACTGATTAGGCATGGTACATTGTACGTCCCAACTACTGAATATGCATGATACACTTTACGTCCCTACTACTGATTAGGCATGACACACTGTATGTCCCCGGTACTGATTATGCATGATACACTGTACATCCCCGGTACTGATTACGAAACTGTTACCTGTGCAGTAAGAGACACAGCTGACTGCAACATGCTGCCATCATCAATGTAAGCTGAAACATGTCAGATCAGGTTTATTAAGAGTACTTGATAAAAAAAACAGTTTAATACTATTGTGTGTGTGTACTGGTCAGAGGTGTGTGGAAGTGTGGGTCCTGGTCAGAGGTGTGTGGAAGTGTGGGTGCTGGTCAGAGGTGTGTGGAAGTGTGGGTACTGGTCAGAGGTGTAGTGAAGTGTGGGTGCTGGTAAGAAGTGTGTGGAAGTGAAGGTACTGGTCAGAGGTGTGTGGAAGTGTGGGTACTGGTCAGGGGTATGTGGAAGTGAGGGTGCTGGTCAGAGGTGTGTGGAAGTTCGGGTACTGGTCAGATGTATTTGAAAGTGAGGGTACTGGTCAGAGGTGTGTGGAAGTGTGGGTAATGGTCAAAGGTATTTGGAAGTGTGGGTACATGTCAGAGGTGTGTGGAAGTGTGGGTACTGGTCAGAGGTGTGTGGAAGTGTGGGCGCTGTAGAGAGGTGTGTGGAAGTGTGGGTACTGGTCAGAGGTGTAGTGAAGTGTGGGTGCTGGTCAGAAGTGTGTGGAAGTGAAGTTACTGGTCAGAGGTGTGTGGAAGTGTGGGTGCTGGTCAGAGGTGTGTGGAAGTGTGGGTACTGGTCAGAGGTGTGTGGAAGTGTGGGTACTGGTCAGAGATGTGTGGAAGTGAGGGTACTGGTAAGAGGTGTGTGGAAGTGTGGGTACTGGTCAGATGTATTTGGAAGTGAGGGTACTGGTAAGAGGTGTGTGGAAGTGCGGGTACTGGTCAGAGGTGTGTGGAAGTGTGGGTACTGGTCAGAGGTGTGTGGAAGTGTGGGTACTGGTCAGAGGTATTTGGAAGTGTGGGTACTGGTCAGAGGTGTGTGGAAGTGTTGGTACTGGTCAGAGGTGTGTGGAAGTGTGGGTGCTGGTCAGAGGTGTGTGGAAGTGTGGGTACTGGTCAGAGGTGTAGTGAAGTGTGGGTGCTGGTCAGAGGTGTGTGGAAGTGTGGGTTCTGTACAGAGGTGTGTGGAAGTGTGGGTGCTGTACAGAGGTGTGTGGAAGTGTGGGTGCTGGTCAGAGGTGTGTAGAAGTGTGGGTGCTGGTCAGAGGTGTGTGGAAGTATGGGTACTGGTCAGAGGTGTGGGAAGTGTGGGTACTGGTCAGAGGTATTTGGAAGTGAGGGTACTGGTCAGAGGTGTGTGGAAGTGTGGGTACTGGTCAGAGGTATTTGGAAATGTGGGTACTGGTCAGAGGTGTGTTAAGTGTGGGTACTGGTCAGAGGTGTGTGGAAGTGTGGGCGCTGTACAGAGGTGTGTGGAGGTGTGGGTGCTGGTCAGAGGTATGTGGAAGTGTGGGTACTGGTCAGAGGTGTAGTGAAGTGTGGGTGCTGGTCAGAGGTGTGTGGATGTGTGGGTGCTGGTCAGAGGTGTGTGGAAGTGTGGGTACTGGTCAGAGGTGTGTGGAAGTGTGGGTACTGGTCAGAGGTGTGTGGAAGTGTGGGTGCTGGTCAGATGTGTGTGAAAGTGTAGGTGCTGGTCAGAGGTGTGTGTAAGTGTAGGTGGTGGTCAGAGGTGTGTGGAAGTGTAGGTACTGGTAAGAGGTACGTGGAAGTGTGGGTACTGGTCAGAGGTATGTCGAAGTGTGGGTACTGGTCAGAGGTGTGTGGAAGTGTGGGTGCTGGTCAGAGGTGTGTGTAAGTGTGGGTGCTGGTCACAGGTGTGTGGAAGTGTGGGTGCTGGTCAGAGGTGTGTGGAAGTGTGGGTGCTGGTCAGAGGTGTGTGGAAGTGTGGGTACTGGTCAGAGGTGTGTGGAAGAGTGGGTACTGGTCAGAGGTATTTGGAAGTGAGGGTACTGGTCAGAGGTGTGTGGAAGTGTGGGTGCTGGTCAGAGGTGTGTGGAAGTGTGGGTGCTGTACAGAGGTGGGTGGAAGTGTGGGTGCTGTACAGAGGTGTGTGGAAGTGTGGGTACTGGTCAGAGGTATTTGGAAGTGAGGGTACTGGTCAGAGGTGTGTGGAAGTGTGGGTACTGGTCAGATGTATTTGGAAGTGAGGGTACTGGTAAGAGGTGTGTGGAAGTGCGGGTACTGGTCAGAGGTATTTGGAAGTGTGGGTACTGGTCAGAGGTGTGTGGAAGTGTGGGTACTGGTCTGATGTATTTGGAAGTGAGGGTACTGGTCAGAGGTGTGTGGAAGTGCGGGTACTGGTCAGAGGTATTTGGAAGTGTGGGTACTGGTCAGAGGTGTGTGGAAGTGTGGGCGCTGTACAGAGGTGTGTGGAAGTGTGGGTACTGGTCAGAGGTGTAGTGAAGTGTGGGTGCTGGTCAGAGGTGTGTGGAAGTGTGGGTGCTGGTCACAGGTGTGTGGAAGTGTGGGCGCTGTACAGAGGTGTGTGGAGGTGTGGGTGCTGGTCAGAGGTGTGTGGAAGTGTGGGTGCTGGTCTCAGGTGTGTGGAAGTGTGGGTTCTGGTCAGAGGTGTGTGAAAGTGTGGGTACTGGTCAGAGGTGTGTGGAAGTGTGGGTGCTGTACAGAGGTGTGTGGAAGTGTGGGTGCTGGTTAGAGGTGTGTGGAAGTGTGGGTACTGGTCAGAGGTGTAGTGAAGTGTGGGTGCTGGTCAGAAGTGTGTGGAAGTGAAGGTACTGGTCAGAGGTGTGCTGAAGTGTGGGTACTGGTCAGGGGTATGTGGAAGTGAGGGTGCTGGTCAGAGGTGTGTGGAAGTGTGGGTACTGGTAAGAGGTGAAGTGAAGTGAGGTGCTGGTCAGAGGTGTGTGGAAGTGTGGGTACTGGTCAGATGTTTTTGAAAGTGAGGGTACTGGTCAGAGGTGTGTGGATGTGTGGGTGCTGGTCACAGGTGTGTGGAAGTTCGGGTACTGGTCAGAGGTGTGTGGAAGTGTGGGTACTGGTCAGATGTTTTTGAAAGTGAGGGTACTGGTCAGAGGTGTGTGGATGTGTGGGTGCTGGTCACAGGTGTGTGGAAGTGTGGGTACTGGTCAGAGGTGTGTGAAAGTGTGGGTACTGGTCAGAGGTGTAGTGAAGTGTGAGTGCTGGTCAGAGGTGTGTGGAAGTGTGGGTACTGGTCAGAGGTATTTGGAAGTGAGGGTACTGGTAAGAGGTGTGTGGAAGTGCGGGTACTGGTCAGAGGTATTTGGAAGTGTGGGTACTGGTCAGAGGTGTGTGGAAGTGTGGGTACTGGTCTGATGTATTTGGAAGTGAGGGTACTGGTCAGAGGTGTGTGGAAGTGCGGGTACTGGTCAGAGGTATTTGGAAGTGTGGGTACTGGTCAGAGGTGTGTGGAAGTGTGGGCGCTGTACAGAGGTGTGTGGAAGTGTGGGTACTGGTCAGAGGTGTAGTGAAGTGTGGGTGCTGGTCAGAGGTGTGTGGAAGTGTGGGTGCTGGTCAGAGGTGTGTGGAAGTGTGGGCGCTGTACAGAGGTGTGTGGAGGTGTGGGTGCTGGTCAGAGGTGTGTGGAAGTGTGGGTGCTGGTCTCAGGTGTGTGGAAGTGTGGGTTCTGGTCAGAGGTGTGTGAAAGTGTGGGTACTGGTCAGAGGTGTGTGGAAGTGTGGGTGCTGTACAGAGGTGTGTGGAAGTGTGGGTGCTGGTTAGAGGTGTGTGGAAGTGTGGGTACTGGTCAGAGGTGTAGTGAAGTGTGGGTGCTGGTCAGAAGTGTGTGGAAGTGAAGGTACTGGTCAGAGGTGTGCTGAAGTGTGGGTACTGGTCAGGGGTATGTGGAAGTGAGGGTGCTGGTCAGAGGTGTGTGGAAGTGTGGGTACTGGTAAGAGGTGAAGTGAAGTGAGGTGCTGGTCAGAGGTGTGTGGAAGTGTGGGTACTGGTCAGATGTTTTTGAAAGTGAGGGTACTGGTCAGAGGTGTGTGGATGTGTGGGTGCTGGTCACAGGTGTGTGGAAGTTCGGGTACTGGTCAGAGGTGTGTGGAAGTGTGGGTACTGGTCAGATGTTTTTGAAAGTGAGGGTACTGGTCAGAGGTGTGTGGATGTGTGGGTGCTGGTCACAGGTGTGTGGAAGTGTGGGTACTGGTCAGAGGTGTGTGGAAGTGTGGGTACTGGTCAGAGGTGTGTGAAAGTGTGGGTACTGGTCAGAGGTGTGTGGAAGTGTGGGTGCTGGTCAGAAGTGTGTGGAAGTGTGGGTACTGGTCAGAGGTGTGTGAAAGTGTGGGTACTGGTCAGAGGTGTGTGGAAGTGTGGGTACTGGTCAGAGGTATTTGGAAATGTGGGTGCTGGTCAGAGGTGTGTGGGAGTGTGGGTACTGGTCAGAGGTGTAGTGAAGTGTGGGTGCTGGTCAGAGGTGTGTGGATGTGTGGGTGCTGGTCAGAGGTGTGTTGAAGTGTGGGTACTGGTCAGAGGTGTGTGGAAGTGTGGGTACTGGTCAGAGGTGTGTGTAAGTGTGGGTGCTGGTCAGAGGTGTGTGTAAGTGTGGGTGCTGGTCAGAGGTGTGTGGAAGTGTAGGTACTGGTCAGATGTATTTGGAAGTGAGGGTACTGGTCAGAGGTGTGTGGAAGTGTGGGTACTGGTCAGAGGTATTTGGAAGTGTGGGTACTGGTCAGAGGTGTGTGGAAGTGTGGGTACTGGTCAGAGGTGTGTGGAAGTGTGGGTACTGGTCAGAGGTATTTGGAAGTGAGGGTACTGGTCAGAGGTGTGTGGAAGTGTGGGTACTGGTCAGATATATTTGGAAGTGAGGGTACTGGTCAGAGGTGTGTGGAAGTGTGGGTACTGGTCAGAGGTGTGTGGAAGTGTGGTTACTGGTCAGAGGTGTGTGGAAGTGTGGGTACTGGTCAGAGGTGTATGGAAGTGTGGGTGCTGGTCAGAGGTATGTGGAAGTGTGGGTGCTGTACAGAGGTGTGTGGAAGTGTGGGTGCTGTACAGAGGTGTAGATACTGGTTTGAGAAGACTTCTAGTGTTTGCATCTGGGAAACTGTTGCAGGTGGTTATGATTGAGTGGACTGGTTGGAGAAATGTTTGAAGGTGGGATTGGTTGAAGAGTTGTTTTGAGACGTATTCTAGGGTTTGGGACTCACCTGAGAAGTGTTTGGAGTAGAGAGACTCATATTCCTCCTCTCCAAGACTCTCACTATCAATTTTTCGGCCTCCCTCTTTGCTGCTGTGCCACTCCTCTCGCATAGGTTTAAACAACATTGTGATGTCCTGTAAGGAGACCTCACGGCTTGCAGCACTGGAGCTGATCTCATTCTCGATCCTCATGACCCACGATACATTGCCACTGGGCCCGCGGATGTTGACTTCTGCCCAGCCAATGCACCAGCAGGTACAGGGAAGCAGGCTAGGGGAGAAGGGCTTCTCTTCCGTCTCACTTTTCGAACCTGTACATTATAGTTTTGCAATGCTTATATTGAGAAAACAAGTGAGTCAACATGGGAAGATACACCCATTAACTTTTCAAGTTGCAGTCAAACACTGTTGTGTTATAGTTGAAAGGACCTACGGAAATACTTTGAGTTATCCAAGGTTCAACACAGTCGAAAGTGATGAATTAAGAAGGAATACGAGGGGAAAACTTTTACTTTGACACAACCGCATGTTCAACACATCAAAGTTCGACACAGAGATATTTGACTGTATATGGATCTTCTTAAGTACTTTTGCATTCAGTTATGTACAAGGCTGTCAAAGTTTGGTTAGGTATTGAAAGTATACACTTTTGTGTTTCTTAACTTTACTTAAAAAAAAAGGCTCATCTGTTTACAATCATTTCTGTATCAAATATTCACTTCTGTCAAAAACGTGTACCCTTCTCAGGTGATCTTATCAAGCATTTTGATCAGCTATAATTTGACTCCAGTGTTGCCCAAATAGTGTTTACAGCTGGACCATATTAGCTGCAACAACCTCGCTGCTACTTAATAACACAAATAAATTAAATTTTAGTGATCTTGTATGCCTCCTCAACTCACCAAAGAGGTACGAGTCAAGAGAATCCCCTGACAGTGAGCTGCCAGTTTGGACTCCTACATCGTCACTGCCCCGGGTGACACTGAGGTCGTCGTGTGACCACTTGGTTTGCTGCACACCAATATCATCAGCACTAGGGGAGGAGGTGGGCTCCACCTGACTCTGACTGCGACTCAGACAGGCAGCAGACTTGTGCCTGCGGCGCTCTCTCTTTGCAGAAACTGGCGGCTGTCTTCCTTCTTGTGCTTCATGATATAACAGGATGCATTTCTCACAAACACCGGCATTAGCTGCCTTAACACCACTCCCACTTGTTGTTATGGTGATGATTTTGTTGCCAAGCAGCCATGTCTGATTCTGTGTTCCAGAGAGTAAAAACTGTACCAGCTGAGACCTTGTGAGAAAAACATTATAATATAGTCACATAACACCTTATACATTAATATTCTTAAACAGAAACAGATGCATTTAAAACATACTCATCTGGGACAGATGATGGGTAAAGAAAATATAAATGTATATGAAAATGTATTTTTTAAGGTAAAATTAATATTTATACTTTACCTGACTCATACTTATTGCTTATCACTACTCATTTCCAAAAGGTAGTGGAAACTACCTGAACTGTGTTCCTGGAGAACAGAGAAAACATCTCACCTGAACACACCCCTGGACTTTTCACTCTCTCATTTCCCATACTTAACGACTGGGTGGGTGCTTTAGTGTATGAGTCAGGGATAAGTGAGGGACTCATACTTATTGCTTGAATGACACGGTTGGTGGTGGGTTCCACCTGTTTGTGGTTCAGATCGAGATCTATTCATTAACCTCTGGGAATGTGATATTATTCTTAATTACTTCCGTATATCAAAACAGGGTACCACCTCCTTCTTGTGAAAGTAGTAGGCACTATGGCTCTGACTTCATGTGGGTTGGAGGCTGAGTGCGGTGGGCTGGCCTGTCCCTCTGTAGGCTCTAAGGATTACTGCTCTTATCCAGAAAGAAATGGTGTTCTGGATACTTTTGTGGTATTTTATTCCTAGATAATGGTATGAACAACCTTCTTAATTACTGTCGTCTGTAGCTTGATCTGTTTAGGTGGATGCGTAAGGCTTAAACTGAACATCAGGATAAATCTTCGGTGTCCTTGGATCCTAGGATTGACGAAAGTGGCCAAATATGAAACTGTCTACGGTCTGTCTGACCAGGATGTTTATTCTTGGCGATAAAATCCCATCTCGTGCTGAGATGAGAAGATATATAATCTCACCGCTGTCAAATCAAGTACATGAGAAATCGTTTGCATGAATCGATTCTAGATGCTGTAGATAGTACAAATAATGTCTTCTGCATTAGACTTCAAAGTCAGCTTGTTAAAAGGGTTTATACATCCACAAGTGGGGTGATTAAGTACCACGGTTAGATTAAGCCTGTATGATTGTAGCAAGGCTCGTAATTCTGGAACTTTGGTGAGCTTGATTCCGATATGCATGGTGTAGCACAGAACTTATCGCTGCAAGGTAGGTAGTTAATGTTGAACCTTTGAGATTCCTCGTACTACGTAGGAGGCACAGGAATTTTGCTACTAGTGGTAAGGTAGCCTTGGCTGCCGTAAACCCTTTTAAGGTTGCAAATTGGTCATTGTACAAATTCCTCATAGATCTGCTATGGAGACTGCCTTGGCTGCTCTATCTGAATATCACCTTCTAGTAAGGTTGAACGTGTCATGTCCATGCATGCAGTTCGTAAGCATATTGCTTTTGATGAACTTGCATGGCGTGAGGATGCTGTAAGAAGGTTTGTCCAGCTTGGGAGTTTTACTGTTTGTTTCGCTGTTAGCGCAATATGCTCTGGGAACCAATCTTTGCCGGCCAGTAAGGTTCGACCTAAAAGCAGAAATAGGTTGTTGGCGTTGGTGGCCCAAGCCAGTTGGTCTGTGAATGGTAAGATGAACGTCTTTTTTTTTTTTTTTGAACCTTGTTGCAAATAAGTCTGTTGATGGGCAACCTTTTTCCCTTGTCATCAGCTGGAGTGCCTCCAGATGGAGCATCCATTCCGTTGGGAATGGTTTGGATGGCCTGGATAGAGCATCTGCTAGGACATTTAGCACACCTGGGATGTAACTTGCTTTTATGCGTAGAGTGAGACTGTCTGTTAGTTTGAACAGTTGAAATTTTAATCTCAGAAGGGTTGCTGATCTGGTTGTTCCTTGGAGATTGATTTAAAGTCCAGAGTTGAGTTGTCTGTTCTTATCATGAAGAAGTGTGTTTGGGTTGTGGGGCCCATGTGTTATCGCTCTAATGATGGCTTCTAACTCCAGATAATTTATATGGAGAAGTTTTTCTTGTGGGGACCATATCCCTGAGGTTACTTGTAGGGATGCGTCGACGCATAGATGCTGGTGGTAAGCCGGCTCATTCAAACAGGTCCCTACTCAAACATCTGATTTGACTGAAGATATTTCTTCAGTCATTGTGGTAGTCGGTCTGTATGGTCTAGGAATGGTCTCAGAAATCTCTGAAAGAGATGAAACTGCAGTCTGATGCTTATAGTTAGGGCTTGAGCAGAGGTAAGTAGGCCTTGGACTACTTGCCACTGATAGATTGAAATCTGTTTGTGAATAATGATCTGTAGATAGCTTTGACTTTATGTCTCCCGGTCTTCTGGTACCTCAATCAGGTATTTCCTCATGCAGAATCTGATTCCCAAGAATTTGTAGTCAACATGTAGTCTCACCTGTGTAGTAATGCCACTACTAAGATGTTCTTGCATATATATGTAGTCTCACCAATGTAGTACTGCCACTACTAAGATGTTCTTGCATATATATGTAGTCTCACACCAATGTAGTACTGCCACTACTAAGATGTTCTTGCATATATATGTAGTCTCACCAATGTAGTACTGCCACTACTAAGATGTTCTTGCATATATATGTAGTCTCACCAATGTAGTACTGCCACTTCTAAGATGTTCTTGCATATATATGTAGTCTCACCAATGTAGTACTGCCACTACTAAGATGTTCTTGCATATATATGTAGTCTCACACCAATGTAGTACTGCCACTACTAAGATGTTCTTGCATATATATGTAGTCTCACCAATGTAGTACTGCCACTACCAAGATGTTCTTGCATATATATGTAGTCCCACCAATGTAGTACTGCCACTACTAAGATGTTCTTGCATATATATGTAGTCTCACCAATGTAGTACTGCCACTTCTAAGATGTTCTTGCATATATATGTAGTCTCACCAATGTAGTACTGCCACTACCAAGATGTTCTTGCATATATATGTAGTCTCACACCAATGTAGTACTGCCACTACCAAGATGTTCTTGCATATATATGTAGTCTCACCAATGTAGTACTGCCAATACCAAGTTGTTCTTGCATATATATGTAGTCTCACCAATGTAGTACTGCCACTACTAAGATGTTCTTGCATATATATGTAGTCTCACCAATGTAGTACTGCCACTTCTAAGATGTTCTTGCATATATATGTAGTCTCACCAATGTAGTACTGCCACTACTAAGATGTTCTTGCATATATATGTAGTCTCACCAATGTAGTACTGCCACTACTAAGATGTTCTTGCATATATATGTAGTCTCACCAATGTAGTACTGCCACTACTAAGATGTTCTTGCATATATATGTAGTCTCACCAATGTACTACTGCCACTACTAAGATGTTCTTGCATATATGGGTCATTCTCAAAAAATGTCAGAATTTCAACTAAGCAAAAACATCAAAATTGTCTTTTGTAAAATTCCTTTTTTATAGACTCAGTACACAAAGTAACTTCTGAATAATAATGTTAAGCAAAATGACACCTTAATAATCAATGATGTCCTAATTATGATAATTAATTAACACTGAATAGGAAAAATATGTCTGTCCTGTTACCATGTTAACAATTATATTTTCTGTAACAATATTTTTCAAAGTTCAACACAAATCATGTCAGTTCTTGTTTTTAAATGTATTGTTTAATATTTCAATGAGTACAATTAAAAAGAGATTGGATACATTATTTTATGGACAGATTTGTCCAGCATTTGAGTCAAATGAAAACATTTGAATTCATTCAAATCCAATATGACAAACATACCCTGATTATTGCATCATATATTACACATATGCTTCATTAGATGATATATGTTTGAATTCAAATATGTTCTTCTGAAAAATAAAAATAAATAATCAGTATATTTCTATTTTAAGTGCTGGTAACAGGACAGACAACGTAGTAACAGGACGGACAATTGAAAGTAACAGGACGGACAATCGGCTTTGATTGCAGATAACTATAACGTTCAGGAGTTTCAAGATTTTGAAATATCTGACAAATACGAAAAAAGTATGTGCAATTGATTACACCTGAACATATAAGGTGTAATTAACTGAATATTCTTGTATGTAATCTGAACTATAGAAAACGGTCGGTAACAGGACGGACAATTGAAAGTAACAGGACGGACAAACTTATGTTTGCAGTCAACTATCCTGTTCAGAAGTTCAAAGTTTTGAACTCTGACAAATAAGAAAATGTTTTGCTTAATTAACAGTATCTGATCATATGGATGTTATTAACTGAATGTTCTTCTATGTAATGTGAATGTAGGATACTGGTAGGTAACAGCACAGACGGAAGTAACGCCAAAGACAATAACTTTTGCATTTTGGGTTAATCCCTAGAATTACAAAGAATTTAAATTGATTTAAACTTACACTAAATAGTCATGTGACAGTTTTTGTCATGAAGCAACAACACAATAACCAACTTTATCCATGTCAAACATCAACATAATCTGGAGAAAAAAAACTTGTCAGAAGATTTCCTGTTGAAGCTGTATTCTTTTGCAATTGTATTCGCAAATACTCAAATAAACGGTCTGAAAAGGTGAATTATAGTTTACTTAAAGGTAAAATTCATTTGTATCTATGTTTATTTGATTAGTGCCAGAATTAAATGGTGCCTTTCATTCACCCAGAAACCACAGGTTGTTTATTGTTTCTGTTTTATCATATCTGTAATAGCTTCCCAGTAAATGTTTTCAACACTGAAGTGGGAAGCAGTGCCTTCAATCTTCTTTCGTTCAGGAATGATGGTAATAATGTCCTCGTGCTTGTACCAGCATTTGTCCAGCAGGAGTCTTGGCCAAAAGAATCATTTTTGATCTCATTTTTTGCCAGGCTTGTGCATGCATTCGACATATATATCATAGGTAGAAACATCTATGTATCCAGGATATGGAAAACCATCATATAACACAACCACACATTTTCCAAGACACTCTTCTGTATCATCTGGAACGGATAGTAAAATGTCACTCTCACTTTTCTCAACCTCACCCTTCTCCACCACACCACCTGTCCTCTCCACCTTTTTCTCAACCTCACCCTTCTTCACCACACCACCTGTCCTCTCCACCTTTTTCTCAACCTCACCCTTCTCCACCACACCACCTGTCCTCTCCACCTTTTTCTCAACCTCACCCTTCTCCACCACACCACCTGTCCTCTCCACCTTTTTCTCAACCTCACCCTTCTCCACCACACCACCTGTCCTCTCCACCTTTTTCTCAACCTCACCCTTCTCCACCACACCACCTGTCCTCTCCACCTTTTTCTCAACCTCACCCTTCTCCAACACACCATCTGTCCTCTCCACACTTTTCACAACCTCACCCTTTTCCACCACACCACCTGTCTTCTCCACCCTTCTGTTGTTTTTTCATCAGATAACTATCTTCAACAAAGTAGTCTATTTTTTTATGTATATATGTTTTCTTCTAAACTGTGATAAATTTGAAAACATATCTCTTAATGTTTCATAAAATTAGAATATTTAGTGATTGGATAAGAAACGTTAGATAAAGATGACCAAATGTCTGTGCTGTTACTTTTAAGTCTTAACCAATTTTTTTTATTTAGCTTGGAAGATTTGTTCAGCCATAGCCTCTTGAATGCCTGTGTTATTACAAAAGAATTATTTGTGTTAATATGGTAATTATATTATTGATTGGTTATACTAGGAAAGACAGTTTAAGGTGATGATAAGTCTGTGCTGTTACCACGGAATGTCTGTGCTGTTACTTTTTCATCAGATAACTATCTTCAACAAAGTAGTCTATTTTTTATGTATATGTTTTCTTCTAAACTGTGATAAATTTGAAAACATATGTCTTAATGTTTCATAAAATTTAAATATTGAGTGATTGGACAAGAATAGTTAGATAAAGCTGACCAAATGTCTGTGCTGTTACCAATATTTGTCTCTGCTGTTACTTTTAAGTCTTGAGCAACTTGTTTTTATTC
The DNA here is from genome assembly GCF_023055435.1 of Haliotis rufescens. Taxonomy (NCBI): domain Eukaryota; kingdom Metazoa; phylum Mollusca; class Gastropoda; order Lepetellida; family Haliotidae; genus Haliotis; species Haliotis rufescens. The sequence goes on from NW_025963979.1 coordinate 2,355,980, forward strand.
AGCTTGGAAGATTTGTACAACCATAGCCTCTTGAATGTCTGTGTTATTTCAAAAGGAATTATTTGAGTTATTATGGTAATTATATTATTGATTGGTTAAACAAGGAAAGACAGTTTAAGATGATGATAAGTCTGTGCTGTTACCACGGAATGTCTGTCCTGTTTACATGTTTGAAGGTAACAGCACAGACAGTAACAGCATAGACAAATTGACATTAATAACAGTTTTTTTTAATGAGACCTCCCTTGAAATGTTGAGACCACATGGCATTGTGAACAGTTCATATTTTCTAATATTCTGAAAAAATGGTTTTAGAAAAAAATATTTGTTTTGGCAAAAATGAGCAGTAACAGCACAGACATAAGAAAAGAGTATTCATGATAGCACTAAACTTCCCTGTCAAGCAGAATTATCCAAAGTCTTCTCTCACTTGAAGGACACTGCTGCCATGATAGTACAGGAAGTAAGCTGTATTTCTGTTATTTTGAATTATGGGAATCTTGAAGGATTATTTATTTTTCAGTTTTGATCCATCCTGGTAACAGGACAGACACTTTTTTATGTACAAGTGTTTCTTACCAAAAACCAATATAAATAAAAGAGTGTATCTTCAAAAGATAAGTTTATATCATGAGTTAGAAAGGTAATGTACAATATATAAACATTATTTACATAATATTTTTTATTTTTAGCCACATTAAACAATGTTGATGTGCAAACATAGGGTTACGGACACACCCTTCAGCTCAATTTAACCGCAATTAAGCAGTTTTAATTAAAATAAAATACCTAATAAGAAATACTGAAACTTAACTTTCAGACACCATGGTATGTTCTACGAAAAACACTTGTGTTTAAACATATCTAAAATAAATATTTTAATTGTTATTCAACTCGGACTAAAAAACTCACTTTTTTTGAGAATGACCCATATATGTAGTCTCACCAATGTAGTACTGCCACTTCTAAGATGTTCTTGCATATATATGTAGTCTCACCAATGTAGTACTGCCACTACTAAGATGTTCTTGCATATATATGTAGTCTCACCAATGTAGTACTGCCACTACTAAGATTTACTCACCTGTGTGGTACTGCTGAAAAGTTGGCAAAAGCATATCTGGCCATGACATCAGTGCATGTCTCAGTCAGTTCCCGATGGAAGAGAGTCATTTTCTCATCCACAGGTGGTGGGTCCCGTTTGGTCAAAGCAGATCCCGACACCATTCTGCGTCTACAGTTTATACAGGTAGACATATCAGCAGGTGTCTTCACATAAGGTGTTGACAAAGATCAAACACAGAAACTATTGAGCTGTATTTGTACTGGCACATAATGTCTAAAGGGTGTGTGCTTCTGTACTGACTGATATAACTGACCTGACCCCTTCCTGTAAGTACATAGATGTATTTGACCTGACCCCTTCCTGTAAGTTGTAAGTATACAGATATATCTGACCTGACCCCTTTCTGTAAGTATACAGATGAATCTGACCTGACCCCTTCCTGTAAGTATACAGATGTATCTGACCTGACCCCTTCCTGTAAGTATACAGATGTATCTGACCTGACCCCTTCCTGTAAGTATACAGATGTATCTGACCTGACCCCTTCCTGTAAGTGTACAGATGTATCTGACCTGACCCCTTCCTGTAAGTACATAGATGTATCTGACCTGACCCCTTCCTGTAAGTGTACAGATGTATCTGACCTGACCCCTTCCTGTAAGTATACAGATGTATCTGACCTGACCCCTTCCTGTAAGTGTACAGATGTATCTGACCTGACCCCTTCCTGTAAGTGTACAGATGTATCTGACCTGACCCCTTCCTGTAAGTATACAGATGTATCTGACCTGACCCCTTCCTGTAAGTGTACAAATGTATTGGAACTGACCCCTTCCTGAAAGTACATAGATGTATCTGACCTGACCCCTTCCTGTAAGTACATAGATGTATCTGACCTGACCCCTTCATGTAAGAACATAGATGTATCTGACCTGACCCCTTCCTGTATGTACATAGAGGTATCTGACCTGACCCCTTCCTGTAAGTACATAGATGTATCTGACCTGACCCCTTCATGTAAGTAAATAGATGTATCTGACCTGACCCCTTCCTGTAAGTGTACAGATGTATCTGACCTGACCCCTTCCTGTAAGTGTACAGATGTATCTGACCTGACCCCTTCCTGTAAGTATACAGATGTATCTGACCTGACCCCTTCCTGTAAGTATACAGATATATCTGACCTGACCCCTTCCTGTAAGTATACAGATATATCTGACCTGACCCCTTCCTGTAAGTACATAGATATATCTGACCTGACCCCTTCCTGTAAGTATACAGATGTATCTGACCTGACCCCTTCCTGTAAGTACATAGATGTATCTGACCTGACCCCTTCCTGTAAGTGTACAGATGTATCTGACCTGACCCCTTCCTATAAGTACATAGATGTATCTGACCTGACCCCTTCCTGTAAGTATACAGATGTATCTGACCTGACCCCTTCCTGTAAATATACAGATGTATCTGACCTGACCCCTTCCTGTAAGTATACAGATGTATCTGACCTGACCCCTTCCTGTAAGTGTACAGATGTATTGGACCTGACCCCTTCTTGTAAGTACATAGATGTATCTGACCTGACCCCTTCCTGTAAGTACATAGATGTATCTGACCTGACCCCTTCATGTAAGTACATAGATGTATCTGACCTGACCCCTTTCTGTAAGTGTACAGATGTATCTGACCTGACCCCTTCCTGTAAGTATACAGATGTATTGGACCTGACCCCTTCCTGTAAGTGTACAGATGTATCTGACCTGACCCCTTCATGTAAGTACATAGATGTATCTGACCTGACCCCTTTCTGTAAGTATACAGATGTATCTGACCTGACCCCTTCCTGTAAGTATACCGATGTATCTGACCTGACCCCTTCCTGTAAGTATACAGATATATCTGACCTGACCCCTTCCTGTAAGTGTACAGATATATCTGACCTGACCCCTTCCTGTAAGTATACAGATGTATCTGACCTGACCCCTTCCTGTAAGTACATAGATGTATCTGACCTGACCCCTTCCTGTAAGTGTACATAGATGTTTATGACCTGACCCCTTCCTGTAAGTATACAGATGTATCTGACCTGACCCCTTCCTGTAAGTATACAGATGTATCTGACCTGACCCCTTCCTGTAAGTGTACAGATGTATTGGACCTGACCCCTTCTTGTAAGTGTACATATGTATCTGACCTGACCCCTTCCTGTAAGTATACAGATATATCTGACCTGACCCCTTCCTGTAAGTATACAGATGAATCTGACCTGACCCCTTCCTGTAAGTATACAGATGTATTGGACCTGACCCCTTCCTATAAGTACATAGATGTATCTGACCTGACCCCTTCCTGTAAGTACATAGATGTATCTGACCTGACCCCTTCCTGTAAGTACATAGATGTATCTGACCTTGCCCCTTCATGTAAGTACATAGATGTATCTGACCTGACCCCTTCATGTAAGTACATAGATGTATCTGACCTGACCCCTTCCTGTAAGTATACAGATGTATCTGACCTGACCCCTTCCTGTAAGTGTACAGATGTATTGGACCTGACCCCTTCTTGTAAGTACATAGATGTATCTGACCTGACCCCTTCCTGTAAGTACATAGATGTATCTGACCTGACCCCTTCATGTAAGTACATAGATGTATCTGACCTGACCACTTCCTGTAAGTGTACAGATGTATCTGACCTGACCCCTTCCTGTAAGTATACAGATGTATTGGACCTGACCCCTTCCTGTAAGTGTACAGATGTATCTGACCTGACCCCTTCATGTAAGTACATAGATGTATCTGACCTGACCCCTTTCTGTAAGTATACAGATGTATCTGACCTGACCCCTTCCTGTAAGTATACAGATGTATCTGACCTGACCCCTTCCTGTAAGTATACAGATATATCTGACCTGACCCCTTCCTGTAAGTGTACAGATATATCTGACCTGACCCCTTCCTGTAAGTATACAGATGTATCTGACCTGACCCCTTCCTGTAAGTACATAGATGTATCTGACCTGACCCCTTCCTGTAAGTACATAGATGTTTATGACCTGACCCCTTCCTGTAAGTATACAGATGTATCTGACCTGACCCCTTCCTGTAAGTATACAGATGTATCTGACCTGACCCCTTCCTGTAAGTGTACAGATGTATTGGACCTGACCCCTTCTTGTAAGTGTATAGATGTATCTGACCTGACCCCTTCCTGTAAGTATACAGATATATCTGACCTGACCCCTTCCTGTAAGTATACAGATGAATCTGACCTGACCCCTTCCTGTAAGTATACAGATGTATTGGACCTGACCCCTTCCTATAAGTACATAGATGTATCTGACCTGACCCCTTCCTGTAAGTACATAGATGTATCTGACCTGACCCCTTCCTGTAAGTACATAGATGTATCTGACCTGGCCCCTTCATGTAAGTACATAGATGTATCTGACCTGACCCCTTCCTGTAAGTATACAGATGTATCTGACCTGACCCCTTCCTGTAAGTATACAGATGTATTGGACCTGACCCCTTCCTATAAGTAAATAGATGTATCTGACCTGACCCCTTCCTGTAAGTACATAGATGTATCTGACCTGACCCCTTCCTGTAAGTACATAGATGTATCTGACCTGACCCCTTCCTGTAAGTACATAGATGTATCTGACCTGACCCCTTCATGTAAGTACATAGATGTATCTGACCTGACCCCTTCCTGTAAGTGTACAGATGTATCTGACCTGACCCCTTCCTGTAAGTACATAGATGTATCTGACCTGACCCCTTCCTGTAAGTACATAGATGTATCTGACCTGACCCCTTCCTGTAAGTACATAGATGTATCTGACCTGACCCCTTCATGTAAGTACATAGATGTATCTGACCTGACCCCTTCATGTAAGTGTACAGATGTATCTGACCTGACCCCTTCCTGTAAGTACATAGATGTATCTGACCTGACCCCTTCCTGTAAGTATACAGATATATCTGACCTGACCCCTTCCTGTAAGTATACAGATGTATCTGACCTGACCCCTTCCTGTAAGTATACAGATGTATCTGACCTGACCCCTTCCTGTAAGTATACAGATATATCTGACCTGACCCCTTCCTGTAAGTATACAGATGTATCTGACCTGACCCCTTCCTGTAAGTATACAGATGTATCTGACCTGACCCCTTCCTGGAAGTATACAGATGTATCTGACCTGACCCCTTCCTGGAAGTATACAGATGTATCTGACCTGACCCCTTCCTGTAAGTGTACAGATATATCTGACCTGACCCCTTCCTGTAAGTATACAGATATATCTGACCTGACCCCTTCCTGTAAGTATACAGATGTATCTGACCTGACCCCTTCCTGTAAGTACATAGATGTATCTGACCTGACCCCTTCCTGTAAGTGTACAGATGTATCTGACCTGACCCCTTCCTGTAAGTATACAGATGTATCTGACCTGACCCCTTCCTGTAAGTGTACAGATGTATCTGACCTGACCCCTTCCTGTAAGTGTACAGATGTATCTGACCTGACCCCTTCCTGTAAGTATACAGATGTATCTGACCTGACCCCTTCCTGTAAGTGTACAAATGTATTGGACCTGACCCCTTCCTGTAAGTACATAGATGTATCTGACCTGACCCCTTCCTGTAAGTACATAGATGTTTATGACCTGACCCCTTTCTGTAAGTATACAGATATATCTGACCTGACCCCTTCCTGTAAGTATACAGATATATCTGACCTGACCCCTTCCTGTAAGTATACAGATGTATCTGACCTGACCCCTTCCTGTAAGTACATAGATGTTTCTGACCTGACCCCTTCCTGTAAGTACATAGATGTTTATGACCTGACCCCTTTCTGTAAGTATACAGATGTATTGGACCTGACCCCTTCCTGTAAGTATACAGATATATCTGACCTGACCCCTTTCTGTAAGTATACAGATGTATCTGACCTGACCCCTTCCTGTAAGTATACAGATGTATTGGACCTGACCCCTTCTTGTAAGTATACAGATGTATCTGACCTGACCCCTTCCTGTAAGTGTACAGATGTATCTGACCTGACCCCTTCCTGTAAGTATACAGATGTATCTGACCTGACCCCTTCCTGTAAGTGTACAGATGTATCTGACCTGACCCCTTACTGTAAGTGTACAGATGTATCTGACCTGACCCCTTCCTGTAAGTATACAGATGTATCTGACCTGACCCCTTCCTGTAAGTGTACAAATGTATTGGACCTGACCCCTTCCTGAAAGTACATAGATGTATCTGACCTGACCCCTTCCTGTAAGTACATAGATGTATCTGACCTGACCCCTTCATGTAAGTACATAGATGTATCTGACCTGACCCCTTCCTGTATGTACACAGATGTATCTGACCTGACCCCTTCCTGTAAGTACATAGATGTATCTGACCTGACCCCTTCATGTAAGTAAATAGATGTATCTGACCTGACACCTTCCTGTAAGTGTACATATGTATCTGACCTGACCCCTTCCTGTAAGTGTACAGATGTATCTGACCTGACCCCTTCCTGTAAGTATACAGATGTATCTGACCTGACCCCTTCCTGAAAGTATACAGATTTATCTGACCTGACCCCTTCCTGTAAGTATACAGATATATCTGACCTGACCCCTTCCTGTAAGTGTACAAATGTATTGGACCTGACCCCTTCCTGTAAGTACATAGATGTATCTGACCTGACCCCTTCCTGTAAGTACATAGATGTATCTGACCTGACCCCTTCATGTAAGTACATAGATGTATCTGACCTGACCCCTTCCTGTAAGTGTACAGATGTATCTGACCTGACCCCTTCCTGTAAGTACATAGATGTATCTGACCTGACCCCTTCCTGTAAGTACATAGATGTATCTGACCTGACCCCTTCATGTAAGTACATAGATCTATCTGACCTGACCCCTTCCTGTAAGTGTACAGATGTATCTGACCTGACCCCTTAATGTAAGTACATAGATGTATCTGACCTGACCCCTTCATGTAAGTACATAGATGTATCTGACCTGACCCCTTCCTGTAAGTGTACAGATGTATCTGACCTGACCCCTTCCTGTAAGTACATAGATGTATCTGACCTGACCCCTTCCTGTAAGTACATAGATGTATCTGACCTGACCCCTTCCTGTAAGTACATAGATGTATCTGACCTGACCCCTTCATGTAAGTACATAGATGTATCTGACCTGACCCCTTCCTGTAAGTGTACAGATGTATCTGACCTGACCCCTTCCTGTAAGTACATAGATGTATCTGACCTGACCCCTTCCTGTAAGTACATAGATGTATCTGACCTGACCCCTTCATGTAAGTACATAGATCTATCTGACCTGACCCCTTCCTGTAAGTGTACAGATGTATCTGACCTGACCCCTTCCTGTAAGTACATAGATGTATCTGACCTGACCCCTTCCTGTAAGTATACAGATATATCTGACCTGACCCCTTCCTGTAAGTATACAGATGTATCTGACCTGACCCCTTCCTGTAAGTATACAGATGTATCTGACCTGACCCCTTCCTGTAAGTATACAGATATATCTGACCTGACCCCTTCCTGTAAGTATACAGATGTATCTGACCTGACCCCTTCCTGTAAGTATACAGATGTATCTGACCTGACCCCTTCCTGTAAGTATACAGATGTATCTGACCTGACCCCTTCCTGTAAGTATACAGATATATCTGACCTGACCCCTTCCTGTAAGTGTACAGATATATCTGACCTGACCCCTTCCTGTAAGTGTACAGATATATCTGACCTGACCCCTTCCTGTAAGTATACAGATGTATCTGACCTGACCCCTTCCTGTAAGTACATAGATGTATCTGACCTGACCCCTTCATGTAAGTACATAGATGTTTATGACCTGACCCCTTTCTGTAAGTATACAGATATATCTGACCTGACCCCTTCATGTAAGTACATAGATGTATCTGACCTGACCCCTTCCTGTAAGTGTACAGATGTATCTGACCTGACCCCTTCCTGTAAGTACATAGATGTATCTGACCTGACCCCTTCCTGTAAGTACATAGATGTATCTGACCTGACCCCTTCCTGTAAGTACATAGATGTATCTGACCTGACCCCTTCATGTAAGTACATAGATCTATCTGACCTGACCCCTTCCTGTAAGTATACAGATATATCTGACCTGACCCCTTCCTGTAAGTATACAGATGTATCTGACCTGACCCCTTCCTGTAAGTACATAGATGTATCTGACCTGACCCCTTCCTGTAAGTACATAGATGTATCTGACCTGACCCCTTCCTGTAAGTACATAGATGTATCTGACCTGACCCCTTCATGTAAGTACATAGATCTATCTGACCTGACCCCTTCCTGTAAGTGTACAGATGTATCTGACCTGACCCCTTCCTGTAAGTACATAGATGTATCTGACCTGACCCCTTCCTGTAAGTATACAGATATATCTGACCTGACCCCTTCCTGTAAGTATACAGATGTATCTGACCTGACCCCTTCCTGTAAGTATACAGATGTATCTGACCTGACCCCTTCCTGTAAGTATACAGATATATCTGACCTGACCCCTTCCTGTAAGTATACAGATGTATCTGACCTGACCCCTTCCTGTAAGTATACAGATGTATCTGACCTGACCCCTTCCTGTAAGTATACAGATGTATCTGACCTGACCCCTTCCTGTAAGTATACAGATATATCTGACCTGACCCCTTCCTGTAAGTGTACAGATATATCTGACCTGACCCCTTCCTGTAAGTGTACAGATATATCTGACCTGACCCCTTCCTGTAAGTATACAGATGTATCTGACCTGACCCCTTCCTGTAAGTACATAGATGTATCTGACCTGACCCCTTCATGTAAGTATACAGATATATCTGACCTGACCCCTTCCTGTAAGTATACAGATGTATCTGACCTGACCCCTTCCTGTAAGTATACAGATGTATCTGACCTGACCCCTTCCTGTAAGTATACAGATATATCTGACCTGACCCCTTCCTGTAAGTATACAGATGTATCTGACCTGACCCCTTCCTGTAAGTATACAGATGTATCTGACCTGACCCCTTCCTGTAAGTATACAGATGTATCTGACCTGACCCCTTCCTGTAAGTATACAGATATATCTGACCTGACCCCTTCCTGTAAGTGTACAGATATATCTGACCTGACCCCTTCCTGTAAGTGTACAGATATATCTGACCTGACCCCTTCCTGTAAGTATACAGATGTATCTGACCTGACCCCTTCCTGTAAGTACATAGATGTATCTGACCTGACCCCTTCATGTAAGTACATAGATGTTTATGACCTGACCCCTTTCTGTAAGTATACAGATATATCTGACCTGACCCCTTGCTGTAAGTATACAGATATATCTGACCTGACCCCTTCCTGTAAGTATACAGATGTATCTGACCTGACCCCTTCCTGTAAGTACATAGATGTATCTGACCTGACCCCTTCCTGTAAGTACATAGATGTTTATGACCTGACCCCTTTCTGTAAGTATACAGATGTATTGGACCTGACCCCTTCCTGTAAGTATACAGATATATCTGACCTGACCCCTTTCTGTAAGTATACAGATGTATCTGACCTGACCCCTTCCTGTAAGTATACAGATGTATTGGACCTGACCCCTTCTTGTAAGTATACAGATGTATCTGACCTGACCCCTTCCTGTAAGTGTACAGATGTATCTGACCTGACCCCTTCCTGTAAATTTACCGATGTATCTGACCTGACCCCTTCCTGTAAGTATACAGATATATCTGACCTGACCCCTTCCTGTAAGTATACAGATGTATCTGACCTGACCCCTTCCTGTAAGTATACAGATGTATCTGACCTGACCCCTTCCTGTAAGTATACAGATGTATCTGACCTGACCCCTTCCTGTAAGTATACAGATATATCTGACCTGACCCCTTCCTGTAAGTGTACAGATATATCTGACCTGACCCCTTCCTGTAAGTGTACAGATATATCTGACCTGACCCCTTCCTGTAAGTATACAGATGTATCTGACCTGACCCCTTCCTGTAAGTACATAGATGTATCTGACCTGACCCCTTCATGTAAGTACATAGATGTTTATGACCTGACCCCTTTCTGTAAGTATACAGATATATCTGACCTGACCCCTTCATGTAAGTACATAGATGTATCTGACCTGACCCCTTCCTGTAAGTGTACAGATGTATCTGACCTGACCCCTTCCTGTAAGTACATAGATGTATCTGACCTGACCCCTTCCTGTAAGTACATAGATGTATCTGACCTGACCCCTTCCTGTAAGTACATAGATGTATCTGACCTGACCCCTTCATGTAAGTACATAGATCTATCTGACCTGACCCCTTCCTGTAAGTATACAGATATATCTGACCTGACCCCTTCCTGTAAGTATACAGATGTATCTGACCTGACCCCTTCCTGTAAGTACATAGATGTATCTGACCTGACCCCTTCCTGTAAGTACATAGATGTATCTGACCTGACCCCTTCCTGTAAGTACATAGATGTATCTGACCTGACCCCTTCATGTAAGTACATAGATCTATCTGACCTGACCCCTTCCTGTAAGTGTACAGATGTATCTGACCTGACCCCTTCCTGTAAGTTCATAGATGTATCTGACCTGACCCCTTCCTGTAAGTATACAGATATATCTGACCTGACCCCTTCCTGTAAGTATACAGATGTATCTGACCTGACCCCTTCCTGTAAGTATACAGATGTATCTGACCTGACCCCTTCCTGTAAGTATACAGATATATCTGACCTGACCCCTTCCTGTAAGTATACAGATGTATCTGACCTGACCCCTTCCTGTAAGTATACAGATGTATCTGACCTGACCCCTTCCTGTAAGTATACAGATGTATCTGACCTGACCCCTTCCTGTAAGTATACAGATATATCTGACCTGACCCCTTCCTGTAAGTGTACAGATATATCTGACCTGACCCCTTCCTGTAAGTGTACAGATGTATCTGACCTGACCCCTTCCTGTAAGTATACAGATGTATCTGACCTGACCCCTTCCTGTAAGTACATAGATGTATCTGACCTGACCCCTTCATGTAAGTACATAGATGTTTATGACCTGACCCCTTTCTGTAAGTATACAGATATATCTGACCTGACCCCTTGCTGTAAGTATACAGATATATCTGACCTGACCCCTTCCTGTAAGTATACAGATGTATCTGACCTGACCCCTTCCTGTAAGTACATAGATGTATCTGACCTGACCCCTTCCTGTAAGTACATAGATGTTTATGACCTGACCCCTTTCTGTAAGTATACAGATGTATCTGACCTGACCCCTTCCTGTAAGTACATAGATGTATCTGACCTGACCCCTTCCTGTAAGTACATAGATGTATCTGACCTGACCCCTTCCTGTAAGTACATAGATGTATCTGACCTGACCCCTTCATGTAAGTACATAGATCTATCTGACCTGACCCCTTCCTGTAAGTATACAGATATATCTGACCTGACCCCTTCCTGTAAGTATACAGATGTATCTGACCTGACCCCTTCCTGTAAGTACATAGATGTATCTGACCTGACCCCTTCCTGTAAGTACATAGATGTATCTGACCTGACCCCTTCCTGTAAGTACATAGATGTATCTGACCTGACCCCTTCATGTAAGTACATAGATCTATCTGACCTGACCCCTTCCTGTAAGTGTACAGATGTATCTGACCTGACCCCTTCCTGTAAGTACATAGATGTATCTGACCTGACCCCTTCCTGTAAGTATACAGATATATCTGACCTGACCCCTTCCTGTAAGTATACAGATGTATCTGACCTGACCCCTTCCTGTAAGTATACAGATGTATCTGACCTGACCCCTTCCTGTAAGTATACAGATATATCTGACCTGACCCCTTCCTGTAAGTATACAGATGTATCTGACCTGACCCCTTCCTGTAAGTATACAGATGTATCTGACCTGACCCCTTCCTGTAAGTATACAGATGTATCTGACCTGACCCCTTCCTGTAAGTATACAGATATATCTGACCTGACCCCTTCCTGTAAGTGTACAGATATATCTGACCTGACCCCTTCCTGTAAGTGTACAGATATATCTGACCTGACCCCTTCCTGTAAGTATACAGATGTATCTGACCTGACCCCTTCCTGTAAGTACATAGATGTATCTGACCTGACCCCTTCATGTAAGTACATAGATGTTTATGACCTGACCCCTTTCTGTAAGTATACAGATATATCTGACCTGACCCCTTGCTGTAAGTATACAGATATATCTGACCTGACCCCTTCCTGTAAGTATACAGATGTATCTGACCTGACCCCTTCCTGTAAGTACATAGATGTATCTGACCTGACCCCTTCCTGTAAGTACATAGATGTTTATGACCTGACCCCTTTCTGTAAGTATACAGATGTATCTGACCTGACCCCTTCCTGTAAGTATACAGATATATCTGACCTGACCCCTTTCTGTAAGTATACAGATGTATCTGACCTGACCCCTTCCTGTAAGTATACAGATGTATTGGACCTGACCCCTTCTTGTAAGTATACAGATGTATCTGACCTGACCCCTTCCTGTAAGTGTACAGATGTATCTGACCTGACCCCTTCCTGTAAGTATACAGATGTATCTGACCTGACCCCTTCCTGTAAGTGTACAGATGTATCTGACCTGACCCCTTCCTGTAAGTGTACAGATGTATCTGACCTGACCCCTTCCTGTAAGTATACAGATGTATCTGACCTGACCCCTTCCTGTAAGTGTACAAATGTATTGGACCTGACCCCTTCCTGAAAGTACATAGATGTATCTGACCTGACCCCTTCCTGTAAGTACATAGATGTATCTGACCTGACCCCTTCATGTAAGTACATAGATGTATCTGACCTGACCCCTTCCTGTATGTACACAGATGTATCTGACCTGACCCCTTCCTGTAAGTACATAGATGTATCTGACCTGACCCCTTCCTGTAAGTATACAGATGTATCTGACCTGACCCCTTCCTGTAAGTGTACAGATGTATCTGACCTGACCCCTTCCTGTAAGTATACAGATGTATCTGACCTGACCCCTTCCTGTAAGTATACAGATTTATCTGACCTGACCCCTTCCTGTAAGTATACAGATATATCTGACCTGACCCCTTCCTGTAAGTACATAGATATATCTGACCTGACCCCTTCCTGTAAGTATACAGATGTATCTGACCTGACCCCTTCCTGTAAGTACATAGATGTATCTGACCTGACCCCTTCCTGTAAGTGTACAGATGTATCTGACCTGACCCCTTCCTATAAGTACATAGATGTATCTGACCTGACCCCTTCCTGTAAGTATACAGATGTATCTGACCTGACCCCTTCCTGTAAGTGTACAGATGTATTGGACCTGACCCCTTCCTGTAAGTACATAGATGTATCTGACCTGACCCCTTCCTGTAAGTACATAGATGTATCTGACCTGACCCCTTCCTGTAAGTACATAGATGTATCTGACCTGACCCCTTCCTGTAAGTGTACAGATGTATCTGACCTGACCCCTTCCTGTAAGTATACAGATGTATCTGACCTGACCCCTTCCTGTAAGTATACAGATGTATCTGACCTGACCCCTTCCTGTAAGTACATAGATGTATCTGACCTGACCCCTTCCTGTAAGTGTACAGATGTATCTGACCTGACCCCTTCCTGTAAGTATACAGATGTATCTGACCTGACCCCTTCCTGTAAGTGTACAGATGTATCTGACCTGACCCCTTCATGTAAGTACATAGATGTATCTGACCTGACCCCTTCCTGTAAGTACATAGATGTATCTGACCTGACCCCTTCCTGTAAGTATACAGATGTATCTGACCTGACCCCTTCCTGTAAGTACATAGATGTGTAGGTGTAGTGTAGGTGTAGTGTAGGTGTAGAGATGTAGAATCTCCCTGACCCCCTCAGTGTAGGTATAGAGATGTAGAATCTGCCTGACCCCTCAGTGTAAGTATATAGATGTAGAATCTCCCTGACCCCCTCAGTGTAAGTATATAGATGTTCAATCTCCCTGACCCCCCCAATGTAGGTATATAGATGTAGAATCTCCCTGACCCCCTCAGTGTAAGTATATAGATGAAGAATCTCCCTGACCCCCTCAGTGTAGGTATAGAGATGTAGAATCTCCCTGACCCCTCAGTGTAAGCATATAGATGTACAATCTCCCTGACCCCCTCAGTGTAAGCATATAGATGTAGAATCTCCCTGACCCCCTCAGTGTAAGTATATAGATGTACAATCTCCCTGACCCCCTAACTGTAGGTACCGTATATGACCGCGGATAAGCTGACCCCGTAGATAAGCCGAGGTGTTAATTTGACCATTGAAATACGAAAGAAAATGATATGACCCGCAGATAAGCCGAATCAGGAATTGAAAGACAAAAACAACTGCGAAGTCGGACTGAAAGACATGTGCCGGTACTCGCAGATATTCAAAAATATAAGATGAAAAACGTTGTAATTATATTGAAAAAGTCATTATTATTTCTAATAAAGATTTAACAAACCAGTCATCCACTATAATGTGGGAAGCTGTTTCTCGTGGTTTTTTTTAATCTCATAATGATTGTTATATGTTGCCATCAACAACCAAGCGCCATTTTGTGAGTCGGTGTATATAGAATTATGAACCCGTGAGAAAATATATCAGCTGGAGCGAAGACTCGCAGTTTGAATTCAGCATCGTAAGCATGGCGTTTTCGTTTAAAACTCATGATGAAAACGTCAGTCAGTAAAAATATTCCAACTTTTATAACCCCCTTTACACCACTATTGTATGTTAATCCAATTGAATTAAATAAACTATCATACTATAAACACATTGAATGACCATCACTTACTCACAGGCTTTTCCAGTTTATTAAACTAATCTCTCGAAAACAAAGGAATTAAGCCCCTACTCCCAACACGATCGCTAAGCACCCACAACTTGAAAATGTTTGTGTAAACAACCTGACAATACCAATCGGCCCGTTATTATCAATGATCATTTCCTTGTGAACCGTGTTGCTTTAAACAACAGGAAGCAATCACAGTGGTCACCGTTTGTGACGTCACAGGAAACAGCTGATCACATGTTTTGCAAATGGCGAACGGAATAACTCGCCGATACAGTTGTTTATTTGCCTCTTTCAATAAAGGTAGACACTTGTTCACTATCAGTTTATGAACTTTGCAAAACGTACGTAATAGCTATTGGAGATTTTATCTGGGGATTATATATTATAGCTGTGAATTACATATATTGAATCTTTTTTCTGGTCCTCAAAATTCGGCTTATACGCAGTCATATACGGTATAGAGATGTAGAATCTCCCTGACCCCCTCCGTGTAGGTGTAGAGATGTAGAATCTCCCTGACCCCCTCAGTGTAGGTATAGAGATGTAGAATCTCCCTGACCCCCTGAATGTAGGTATAGAGATGTAGAATCTCCCTGACCCCCTCAGTGTAAGTATATAGATGTACAATCTCCCTGACCCCCTCAGTGTAGGTGTAGAGATGTAGAATCTCCCTGACCCCCTCAGTGTAAGTATATAGATGTACAATCTCCCTGATCACCTCTGTGTAGGTGTAGAATCTCCCTGACCCCATCAGTGTAGGTATAGAGATGTAGAATCTCCCTGACCCCCTCAGTGTAAGCATATAGATGTACAATCTCCCTGATCCCCTCAGTGTAAGCATATAGATGTACAATCTCCCTGACCCCCTCAGTGTAAGCATATAGATGTACAATCTCCCTGACCCCCTCAGTGTAAGTATATAGATGTTCAATCTCCCTGACCCCCTCAGTGTAGGTATATAGATGTAGAATCTCCCTGACCCCCTCTGTGTAGGTGTAGAGATGTAGAATCTCCCTGACCCCCTCAGTGTAAGTATAGAGATGTACAATCTCCCTGACCCCCTCAGTGTAGGTATAGAGATGTAGAATCTCCCTGACCCCCTCTGTGTAGGTGTAGAGATGTAGAATCTCCCTGACCCCCTCAGTGTAAGCATATAGATGTACAATGTCCCTGACCCCCTCAGTGTAAGTATAGAGATGTACAATCTCCCTGACCCCCTCAGTGTAGGTGTAGAGATGTACAATCTCCCTGACCCCCTCAGTGTATGTGTAGAGATGTATAAGTCTGGATGGTATAACTGAGCCCCTTTCCCAATCCCCTCCAATAGGTTAAGAAACTTACCTGACCCGTCCCCCTTCACTGTACGAGCCACTGCGGATACGGTTTGTTGAGTCCTGGTTCCTGCTGTCCTGATTCTGGAGGTTGTGCACAGAGTTCTCCTCAAATTGCTGCAGCACATTAGCCCTGAGGCCCTGAAATCATCACCGCCATCATAACACATCCAGGCCAAACACCATCATAAAACATCCAGGTCAAACACCATCATGAAATATCCAGGCCAAACACCATTATAACACATCCAGGCCAAACACCATCATAACACATCTAGGCCGTACACAATCATAACACATCCAGACCAAACACCATCATTAGACATCCCGGGCCAAACACAATCATAAAACATCCAGGCCAAACACCATCATAACACATCCAGGTGAAACACCATCATAACACATCCAGGCTAAACACCATCATAACACATGCAGGCTAAACACCATCATAACACATCCAGGCTAAACAACATCATAACACATCATGGTGAAACACCATTATAACACATCCAGGCTAAACACCATCATAACACATCCAGGCTTAACACCATCATAACACATCCAGGCTAAACACCATCATAACACATCCAGGCTAAACACCATCATAACACATCCAGGTGAAACACCATCATAACACATCCAGGTGAAACACCATCATAACACATCCAGGCTAAACACCATCATAACACATCCAGGCCAAACACCATCATAACACATCCAGGTGAAACACCATCATAACACATCCACGCCAAACACCATCATAACACATCCAGGCTAAACACCATCATAACACATCCAGGCCAAACACCATCATAACATATCCAGGGGAAACACCATCATAACACATCCAGGCCAAAAACCATCATAACACATCCAGGCCAAACACCATCATAACATATCCAGGCTAAACACCATCATAACATATCCAGGTGAAACACCATCATAAAACATCCAGGCTAAACACCATCATAACACATCCAGGCCATACACCATCATAACATATCCAGGCTAAACACCATCATAACACATCCAGGCCATACACCATCATAACACATACAGGTGAAACACCATCATAACACATCCAGGCTAAACACCATCATAACACATCCAGGCTAAACACCATCATAACACATCCAGGCTAAACACCATCATAACACATCCAGGTGAAACACCATCATAACACATCCAGGCCAAACACCATCATAACACATCCAGGCCAAACACCATCATAACACATCCAGGCTAAACACAATCATCACACATCCAGGCTAAAAACTTTCATAACACATCATGGTGAAACACCATCATAACACATCCAGGTGAAACACCATCATAACACATCATGGTTAAACACCATCATAACACATCCAGGTGAAACACCATCATAACACATCCAGGTGAAACATCATCATAACACATCCAGGCCAAACACCATCATAACACATCTAGGTGAAACACCATCATAACACATCCAGGCTAAACACCATCATAACACATCCAGGTGAAACACCATCATAACACATCCAGACCAAACACCATCATAACACATCCAGGCTAAACACCATCATAACACATCCAGGCCAAACACCATCATTACATATCTGGGGGAAACACCATCATAACACATCCAGACCAAACACCATCATAACACATCCAGGCCAAACACCATCATTACATATCTGGGGGAAACACCATCATAACACATCCAGGCCAAACACAATCATAACAAGCCATACACAGAGCTACAGATAAGCTGCGTATTTGCGTAAAATACCCCCCACAACTGTTTAAAACCCAATTACCTTCAATCAACTTGTGTACAGAAATGCATAAATACCCAATGAAGCTTTTTCAGCATGTGTACAATGGAGCTTATTTCTGAAACACAATTATGAGCTAATTTCCGAGTCAAGCCTATATTTATGAACTGTTCTGTATACTGAACCAAATTAAAAACTTCACATTCCTAAAATTTTAACATTTTGACCAGTTATCATTGTGGGCCCTCATTGTGTATTTAAACAGTAATGGCCATGTATTGTCTTCAGATAACACCCGTTTTTGTGTAGGTGAATCGATCAAAATCATGTGCACAGCACTATAGTGGCAAAAGAGTTTTTTCACGTGCAACTGGTCACGTGGCCATAATACCGCACGTGTTTTCAGCCATACTTGTTAGCAGTCATTAACAAAAAAAGAAAAACACAAGAAAACAAAAGTCTTTACGGCCATTTGTCATGCCACGCCTTTCAAATGTGCAACGTGAACGTGCCATCGGCATGTTGCAGACGGGAACGTCCATAGCTGAAGTCGCAAGGACGATGGGTTGTAGTTGACGGACTGTTTATGATTTACAGACGCGTCTACAGCAAACAGGTACCACCGCTGATCGCCCTCGGCCAGGTCGACCACTTGTGACGTCACATGCAGAGGATCGTCAGATTGTCTTACGTCACCTCCGTAACCGATTTTTGATGGCTACATCAACCAGAAATGAACTGTTTAGGGGTGGACTGAGTGCGCAAACTGTTCGAAACCGTCTGAGAACTGCTCACCTTCAAGCACGACGGCCATACTGCGGGCCGATTCTGACACAATTACACAGACGTCAACGTCAATTGTGTGCACAGCGACACTTACGATGGACTCAGAGGAATTGGAATCAAGTCGTCTTCAGTGACGAATCCCGATTTAATCTTCGATTTGCTGATGGTAGGGCGAGGGTGTGGAGGCGCCGTCATGAACGTTATGCCCAGTGTTGTGTACAGGAAGTTGACAGATTTGGAGGCGGAAGTGTCATGGTGTGGGGTGCTTTCTGTGGCAATGCACGTTTCAGGCTTCTTGTCATCCGTGGCAACCTCAACGCTGCTGCTTACCGTGACCAGGTACTGGCATCAGAACTTCTGCCTTTTATGGCAGCAAATGGACCTGGTTTGATCTTCCAACACGACAATGCCAGACCCCACACAGCAATTTTGACAAGGAATTTCCTTCAGAATGCGGGAGTCAACGTCATGAACTGGCCATCAAGGTCTCCCGACCTCAATCCCATCGAACACATCTGGGATGCTCTTGGCAGAAGTCTGTGCACTCTCCAGAACCAACCACAGAATTTGCAAGATCTTTGCACCATTTTGCAGCAACAATGGCGTCGTCTTCCCAATCATGTGTTCACAAGCATCACAAGGTCCATTCAGAGGCGTTGTGTGGCAGTTGTCAACGCACATGGTGGCCATACACGCTACTGAACTTGTGTGCCATCAGATTCTCGTGCTTGGGACTTAAACTGTTGATGTTATTACCGAATACTGTAGGTGATTGGAACAAATTATGGTTACCACCGTTAATTAAAATCCTTCTTTGGACATTAATGATTAAAAATTACCTTCTCTGATACATTTGTCCGTATCATATATGGGATTACTTTTAAAAATGTGAAGTTTTTAATTTGACTCAGTATACATCTTAAAACATTACTTCATTTTTTCTAAATCTCAAATGCTCACTCATTTTGGAAAAAAAACCAAATAGAGTGATGAATAGATGAGTAAAAAAATATTTGTTACCCAATGAAAAATGTAATAACCCAATTATAATCGAAACCTTCGAGTAAAAACTCAATTGTTCAAAAAGTTATCTGGAACTCATAAGGTGCATACACCTTCATTAGTCATCAAGGCCATACACCTCCATCAGTTAAGCCAGACACAAACATGAGACATTCAGGCCACAAGCAATCATACAGCTTCTGTTAATAATAATACATAACATTGCTACATCTACTGCAGAAATTGTTATTTGTTACTGGCATATCTTCTGCGCTGTACTTTACCTTGTGTATGAACTTGACAAATCCTTTTCTAAATGGGAGGCGACACCGGACAAACCAGATGGCAATAACATGGTGAGCCAGGGAAACTGTGTAGTGGCTGAACCTGGGACAGGCAATAGTAACAATGTATGTAACCTCAGAGCCCCAGATAAGCTTTTGGTGTTGTGGGTATTTTACCCATGCATTTTAAAATCATTGGGTATCAGTAATTCTACCTGCGTATTCAAATTTCTGTTACCCACTAGTTTTTACACATGTGGGTATTTAAGTTAAATATTTAAAAACACTATTCATCAAGTCCCTGCAAACTGGTGTCGTGTGGGTTCGAGAGCTTTATAGGAATAAAAAATACCACGATACTTCCACAAGAAAGTGTGATGGCAAATGATCATGATGTAACTGTCATCGTGGAGTTTGGCAAGGTTGACAGAATGCCCCTTTATAATTTCAAAATAAGTTGCTGATTTGCTAATCGAATACGCAGGGTTACTTCACAATATTTTGATGATACGCACAAGTTTTATTTTTGTAGCGTATCTGTAATGTTCGTTGCGTATTTGATACGCTTGTATTATATTTTACTGTGTATTTCTGCATTTCTGATGCGTATTTCACGCAGATACGAAGCTTATCTGGAGCTCTGTAACCTACTGGGACAGGCAATAGGACAATGTATGTAACCTACTGGGGCAGGCAATAGTAACAATGTATTTAACCTACTGGGACAGGCAATTGTAACAATGTCTGTAACCTACTGGGGCAGGCAATAGTAACAATGTATGTAACCTACTGGGACAGGCAATAGTAGCAATGTATGTAACCTATTGGGACAGGCAATAGTAACAATGTATATAACCTACTGGGGCAGGCAATAGTAACATTGTATGTAACTTCTGGGACAGGCAATAGTAACAATGTATGTAACCTACTGGGACAGGCAATAGTAACAATGTATGAAACCTTCTGGGACAGGCAATAGGACAATGTATGTAACCTACTGGGGCAGGCAATAGTAACAATGTATGTAACCTACTGGGACAGGCAATAGTAACAATGTATGAAACCTACTGGGGCAGGCAATAGTAGCAATGTATGTAACCTACTGGGACAGGCAATAGCAACAATGTATGTAATTTCCTGGGAGAGGCAATAGTAACAATGTATGAAACCTTCTTTGCCAGGCAATAGGACAATGTATGTAACCTACTGGGGCAGGCAATGGTAACAATGTATGTAACCTCCTGGGACAGGTAATAGTAACAATGTATGAAACCTTCTTTGACAGGCAATAGGACAATGTATGAAACCTACTGGGGCAGGCAATAGTAATAATGTATGAAACCTTCTTTGACAGGCAATAGGACAATGTATGTAACCTACTGGGGCAGGCAATAGTAATAATGTATGCAACCTACTGGGACAGGCAATAGTAACAATGTATGTAACCTACTGGGGCAGGCAATAGTAACAATGTATGAAACCTACTGGGACAGGCAATAGTAACAATGTATGAAACCTATTGGGGCAGGCAATAGTAACAAGGTATGTAACCTACTGGGGCAGGCAATAGTAACAACGTATGAAACCTACTGGGACAGGCAATAGTAGCAATGTATGTAACCTACTGGGACAGACAATAGTAGCAATGCATGTAACCTACTGGGACAGGCAATAGTAGCAATGTATGTAACCTACTGGGACAGGCAATAGTAGTAATGTATGTAACTTACTGGGACAGGCAATAGTAACAATGTATGAAACCTACTGGGACAGGCAATAGTAACAATGTATGAAACCTATTGGGGCAGGCAATAGTAACAATGTATGTAACCTACTGGGACAGGCAATAGTAACAATGTATGAAACCTTCTTTGCCAGGTGATAGGACAATGTATGTAACCTACTGGGGCAGGCAATAGTAATAATGTATGAAACCTTCTTTGACAGGTGATAGGACAATGTATGTAACCTACTGGGGCAGGCAATAGTAACAACGTATGAAACCTTCTGGGAGAGGCAATAGTAACAATGTATGAAACCTACTGGGACAGGCAATAGTAACAATGTATGAAACCTACTGGGACAGGCAATAGGACAATGTATGTAACCTACTGGGGCAGGCAATAGTAACAATGTATGAAACCTACTGGGACAGGCAATAGGACAATGTATGAAACCTACTGGGACAGGCAATAGTAACATTGTATGTAACCTACTGGGACAGGCAATAGTAACAACGTATGAAACCTTCTGGGACAGGCAATAGTAACAATGTATGAAACCTACTGGGACAGGCAATAGTAGCAATGTATGTAACCTACTGGGGCAGGCAATAGTAACATTGTATGTAACCTACTGGGACAGGCAATAGGACAATGTATGTAACTTACTGGGGCAGGCAATAGTAACATTGTATGTAACCTACTGGGACAGGCAATAGTAACATTGTATGTAACCTACTGGGACAGGCAATAGGACAATGTATGTAACCTACTGGGGCAGGCAATAGTAACATTGTATGTAACCTACTGGGACAGGCAATAGTAACAATGTATGTAACCTACTGGGACAGGCAATAGTAACATTGTATGTAACCTACTGGGACAGGCAATAGTAACAATGTATGTAACCTACTGGGGCAGGCAATAGTAACATTGTATGTAACCTACTGGGACAGGCAATAGTAACAATGTATGTAACCTACTGGGACAGGCAATAGTAACATTGTATGTAACCTACTGGGACAGGCAATAGTAACAATGTATGTAACCTACTGGGACAGGCAATAGTAACATTGTATGTAACCTACTGGGACAGGCAATAGTAACAATGTATGTAACCTACTGGGGCAGGCAATAGTAACATTGTATGTAACCTACTGGGACAGGCAATAGGACAATGTATGTAACCTACTGGGACAGGCAATAGTAACATTGTATGTAACCTACTGGGACAGGCAATAGTAACAATGTATGTAACCTACTGGGACAGGCAATAGGACAATGTATGTAACCTACTGGGGCAGGCAATAGTAACAACGTATGAAACCTTCTGGGAGAGGCAATAGTAACAATGTATGAAACCTACTGGGACAGGCAATAGTAGCAATGTATGTAACCTACTGGGACAGGCAATAGGACAATGTATGTAACCTACTGGGGCAGGCAATAGTAACAATGTATATAACCTACTGGGGCAGGCAATAGTAACAACGTATGAAACCTACTGGGACAGGCAATAGTAGCAATGTATGTAACCTACTGGGACAGGCAATAGTAGCAATGTATGTAACCTACTGGGACAGGCAATAGTAGCAATGCATGTAACCTACTGGGACAGGCAATAGTAGCAATGTATGTAACCTACTGGGACAGGCAATAGTAGCAATGTATGTAACTTACTGGGACAGGCAATAGTAACAATGTATGAAACCTACTGGGACAGGCAATAGTAACAATGTATGAAACCTATTGGGGCAGGCAATAGTAACAATGTATGTAACCTACTGGGGTGTGGTGAGTTGAGTTGAGTTGAGGTGAGGTGAGGTGAGGTGAAGTGAAATTAGGTTTAACGTCTCGCCAAGATTATTGCACTTATATAGCAGTGTGCATGCACATGTGTGTGTGTGTCTGCTTGTACTTGTCCGGACCGATGCCTATTTATTGTGCTACATCACAAAAATTAACAGGAAGCCAAAATGACCCCAAACAGATGATTTGTAGGACACCATTGGCTTTATAAGACCATGTCTATTCTTATTTTGTTATTCTTTCATTTAGAAGGCTATTAAAAATATGCATTATGTATTGTCATGCATCATGATCAAGCTGTGTCTTGTGTTTCATGTCAAAGGCCACATATTGTAGTGCATTGGTGTATCATTTCACTCTAAGTCAAAAGAAATGAAAGGATAACTATGTTTACCTGAACTGAAAGGACTGTCATAGCGACTGATTTGGGACAACCATTGTGTGAAGAACACTTGATTCCAAAGTCTAATTACCCTGTAGCCATGACATGTACAGTCAAGTCCCGTCAATCCGACACGGTTGGTTGCATATGATTATGCTGGATTTTGTTCATACACAGGACCAAAGAAAAGAAGTATACACGCCTATCCCACAGGGATCCGACCACAGCCATCATTATGCAGACCCTGCACAATACGGGCACCTACAAGATGGACACTGTGTACAAGATATCTCATTGGGACTTACTGATTTTTGTTTACTTACATGGGCCTCAGTCCAGGATATATATTGTGTGACTGTTGATAAGTGCAAGCAGGAATGTTTGATCAAAGCCAGTATATTAATGCCGAAATGTCGAAATTGCGTCTTTAGTCAAGCTAGATCTTTCAAGTTATTGTGTAGGGAATCTTTGAAATGTCTCCAGGCCACGCCAGAGATATAGATACAGTAAGGAGTTATTGAGTCACACCTTAAAGCTAGACTCGTAATTTCAAAAATCTAAATGACAAAATTTGTCATTTGTTACAAGTTATAAAGGTTCACAGTTTGGTACAAAATTGAATGTATTGGACTTTGAATTCAGATTAGGGATATTCTTAGGTAAGCCACCCCCTCACATTTGTATATTGTATGTCAGTATTAAGTAATTAACAGCAAAGCAGTTTTCAGCATTTCAGAGTTTTGATGTCGGAATTAAGGATTATTTTTTTTCTTGGGCAATCTGGCAAAGACACGGGAAGAGCACCCATTGTACTTAAAAGGGCAAAAGTACCCCAAAGTACTGTTTGAGTCGCGCAGTAAAGTTAAGACTCCTGGTTTCAAATTTCTTTATGCGAAATACTTGCTGAGATCTTTAATTTGTACTTTTTTTGACATTACTCATTATTCAGTGCTGAGTCGCACCGCCAATCCAGACTCCTGAATTCAAAGAACCTTCAGTGATATATTTATTGAATCTGTGCAAAGTGGAGTGTGCAGTGCAGTGAAATTGCACATTACAAAGATCACTTGGTTAGTTTTCAAACTGGCACAAAAGCAAACTGGATAGATGATCACTTTCATACCGTCACTGGATAGGTATATGTGTTGCACAAGGATTTCAACAATATCATGAATTCATCTAACTGATTATGTTCACTGATGCACTGTTGTTTCCTGTAGTTAAACTGATATCCAGCCACCCAGCCCTACTATAGTTAAACTGACATCCAGCCACCCAGCCCTACAATAGTTAAACTGATATCCAGCCACCCAGCCCTACTATAGTTAAACTGACATCCAGCCACCCAGCCCTACAATAGTTAAACTGATATCCAGCCACCCAGCCCTACTATAGTTAAACTGACATCCAGCCACCCAGCCTTACTATAGTTAAACTGACATCCAGCCACCCAACCCTACAATAGTTAAACTGATATCCAGCCACCCAGCCCTACTATAGTTAAACTGACATCCAGCCACCCACCCTACTATAGTTAAAATGACATCCAGCCACCCAGCCCTACTATAGTTAAACTGACATCCAGCCACCCAGCCTTACTATAGTTAAACTGACATCCAGCCACCCAGCCCTACAATAGTTAAACTGATATCCAGCCACCCAGCCCTAACATAGTTAAACTGACATCCAGCCACCCAACCCTACTATAGTTAAACTGACATCAAGCCACCCAGCCCTACTATAGTTAAATTGACATCCAGCCACCCAGCCCTACAATAGTTAAACTGATATCCAGCCACCCAGCCCTAACATAGTTAAACTGACATCCAACCACCCAGGCCTACTATAGTTAAACTGACATCCAGCCACCCAGCCCTACTATAGTTAAACTGACATCCAGCCACCCAGGCCTACTATAGTTAAACTGATATCCAGCCACCCAGCCCTACAACAGTTAAACTGACACCCAGCCACCCAGGCCTACTATAGTTAAACTGACATCCAGCCACCCAGGCCTACTATAGTTAAACTGATATCCAGCCACCCAGCCCTACAATAGTTAAACTGACATCCAGCCACCCAGGCCTACTATAGTTAAACTGACATCCAGCCACCCAGCCCTACTATAGTTAAACTGATATCCAGCCACCCAGGCCTACTATTGTTAAACTGACATCCAGCCACCCAGCCTTACTATAGTTAAACTGACATCCAGCCACCCAGCCCTACAATAGTTAAACTGATATCCAGCCACCCAGCCCTACTATAGTTAAACTGACATCCAGCCACCCACCCTACTATAGTTAAAATGACATCCAGCCACCCAGCCCTACTATAGTTAAACTGACATCCAGCCACCCAGCCTTACTATAGTTAAACTGACATCCAGCCACCCAGCCCTACAATAGTTAAACTGATATCCAGCCACCCAGCCCTAACATAGTTAAACTGACATCCAGCCACCCAACCCTACTATAGTTAAACTGACATCAAGCCACCCAGCCCTACTATAGTTAAATTGACATCCAGCCACCCAGCCCTACAATAGTTAAACTGATATCCAGCCACCCAGCCCTAACATAGTTAAACTGACATCCAACCACCCAGGCCTACTATAGTTAAACTGACATCCAGCCACCCAGCCCTACTATAGTTAAACTGACATCCAGCCACCCAGGCCTACTATAGTTAAACTGATATCCAGCCACCCAGCCCTACAACAGTTAAACTGACATCCAGCCACCCAGGCCTACTATAGTTAAACTGACATCCAGCCACCCAGGCCTACTATAGTTAAACTGACATCCAGCCACCCAGCCCTACAATAGTTCAACTGACATCCAGCCACCCAGCCCTACAATAGTTAAACTGACATCCAGCCACCCAGCCCTACAACAGTTAAACTGATATCCAGCCACCCAGGCCTACTATAGTTAAACTGATATCCAACCACCCAGCCCTACAATAGTTAAACTGACATCCAGCCACCCAGGCCTACTATAGTTAAACTGACATCCAGCCACCCAGCCCTACTATAGTTAAACTGATATCCAGCCACCCAGGCCTACTATAGTTAAACTGATATCCAGCCACCAGGCCCTACTATAGTTAAACTGACATCCAGCCACCCAGGCCTACTATAGTTAAACTGACATCCAGCCACCCAGCCCTACAACAGTTAAACTGATATCCAGCCACCCAGGCCTACTATAGTTAAACTGACATCCAGCCACCCACCTTACTATAGTTAAACTGACATCCAGCCACCCAGCCCTACAACAGTTAAACTGATATCCAGCCACCCAGCCCTACTATAGTTAAACTGACATCCAGCCACCCAGCCCTACTATAGTTAAACTGACATCCAGCCACCCAGCCCTACAATAGTTCAACTGACATCCAGCCACCCAGCCCTACAATAGTTAAACTGACATCCAGCCACCCAGCCCTACAACAGTTAAACTGATATCCAGCCACCCAGGCCTACTATAGTTAAACTGATATCCAGCCACCCAGCCCTACTATAGTTAAACTGACATCCAGCCACCCAGCCCTACTATAGTTAAACTGATATCCAGCCACCCAGGCCTACTATAGTTAAACTGACATCCAGCCACCCAGCCCTACAATAGTTAAACTGACATCCAGCCACCCAGCCCTACAATAGTTAAACTGATATCCAGCCACCCAGCCCTACTACAGTTAAACTGACATCCAGCCACCCACCTTACTATAGTTAAACTGATATCCAGCCACCCAGCCCTACAACAGTTAAACTGATATCCAGCCACCCAGCCCTACTATAGTTAAACTGACATCCAGCCACCCAGCCCTACAATAGTTAAACTGACATCCAGCCACCCAGCCCTACAACAGTTAAACTGATATCCAGCCACCCAGCCCTACTATAGTTAAACTGACATCCAGCCACCCAGCCCTACAATAGTTAAACTGACATCCAGCCACCCAGCCCTACTATAGTTAAACTGACATCCAGCCACCCAGCCCTACTATAGTTGAACTGACATAGTAAAGTAACAGTGTCTACAAGTGTGTGTCCTGCCCACGAGCCAGCAGTTTATATTTTTTTTTCTGTACTGACAAAAAAAGTGTTTTTTCCTCCATGTGGCTTCTTTACATTAGTTTCAATATTAAGTCTTCAGGACCTAAAATTGGAACCTGTCCCACACCTTTCATATAGAGGAACTAAGCTTAATGCCAACAATTTTAAGATTATGTCTAGACTTATCGCAAACAGCTGGACTAGTATATACATCATACAACACAAGTTACCCCAGTAGCAGATTAAGCAAAAGGTGCTGTACAAGTGGAATCATCCAACATTACTGCCAAGTGTAGTCACTCTTTAAATATCTCATTAATCATGCGACGTTCTGGATTCACAGCAAACTACTGATGTATACTGGCAACATGATACTTACTTGAATGGGTTTGTGTAGGGGAGAGCAATAGCAAACACACTCATGTACTGGTCTTCTACAAAGTTCGCATAAAGATTGGGCAGCCTGACAATGCCTGAAACATCCATGTGATAAAATACTTCTTCCATTCTACTCAATAAAATATGTTGACAAAACAAAAAGGATATCAAGGTGCTGTTCTGTTGCTCCATTAAAAGTTAGCTGTATCTTTAGATTATTAGATATCAAGCAAAGAACGCACTGCTGTGAACTGGTTGTGTAGTATGCACTTTTGACTGGTGATGAGAGGATGGTATGGCCTCATGCAATACTAAACCTTACTATTATGGCAACAAACAAGTATCCTGACATCTAATATCAAAAAATAGTTATCACTGTGTAATATTCTAAGAATACTACCTCTATTACATCATAGACATAAATTCCCATTTTGGCAATAATCACACTATAAAATCTTTAGATTGTTCAACAGACGTCCTCTTCACTGGCAATTATCCCACAGTTTTGAAACCCAATCCCTTGTCAAACTGCATCAGTGCATGCGCAAGGCGGGAAAATATCACTTCTTTCCAATAACCTTCATCAACTAGATGTAAGATATATTGGGGAGGTGGGAGGGACTACTTCCTGGTGTAATAGAGGTAGTATTCTTAGAATTATACACAATGACAACCATTGTTTGATAATTCCTACGATTATCCTACCTCTATTACATCATAGCCAGTATGTACCAGAGGGACAGGTGGGATCTGTCATCTAGTACTCCCGGATAATTGGCAGCAGTGAAGTAAGGGAAACAGAGGCGCAACAGGGTATGAACCAATGCCAGACTTCCTGATTTCACCCTTGGCAAACCTGAAGAAGACTTGGCACCTGTGGCGTCCTTCCCGTTTTAACTGACCTCATAACTGTTACCTGTTTTTAGTGATATATGACCTCATTTTTTATGTTTCCCTCTGGTTTTGATGACCTTTCTGACGTCACTTTCGGTTCTGAGGACATCTATGATGACACTATTGGTTCAATTTCTTGTGACATCATTTGGGTCATTATTACGTCACTTCCAGTTCTGAGGTCATCTATAACGTCACTTCCGGTTAATCTTTCATTGTGACGTAGATATATACTTGTTGCTCTATAGCCACCAGCATTTATACTTATCTCACCTCAGGTATGATATTGACATACTTTTACGTGATTCCGGTTCTGAAGTCTTCCACGACGACACCTCCGGTAGTTATACATGTTACGCCAAGCGACTAACAATGTAATAACCCTATCACCTTATGATCTATGATCCCAGATGTTAGCCAATGATCCGTCCAACCTAGATGACATAGTGTAAAGGCTAACTTACCTTATTTTTTGTACTTTCTGGGATCTGAATATGTGGGTAATCGAAAATGCACGAACTGTCACGAACTGTAGTGGGTATAAAACTGTGGCCGATTCTTGGACCTACTACTCCTTGGTCAACAATGCCGCGCCTATGTGTGTCCTCGATCTTCCTTATTACTGTGTCCAAGAGAGACCAAGGAGGGAAAGCGTAGGCGAACATCCCTTGCCAACTCATGGATAGGGCGTCGACCTGGAGGGCTAATGGATCTGGGACTGGGCTGACGTAAACGGGAAGTCGATGGTTTAGACATGTGGTAAACAAGTCCTGGTGAGAGGTATCCCACGTCGAGGTTATCCACTTGAAAACCTCGGGGTGGAGAGTCCATTCCGTGGGTACAATCTTGTTTCTCCGGGATAGGCAGTCTGCAAGTATATTCAGTATGTTCTATCCTGCAAATTACTGAGTCTGCCAAGGCAAATAAAAGCGTACCCTCCCTCAACAAAAGTGCTAATCTTGTGCCCCCTTGATGTTGTATGTATGCTACCACTGTGGTGTTGTTTGAGCTATCAGTACCGACGAGTGGTGTTGTAGATGGGCCCATGCCTTCACTTAGACAATAGCTCTCACTTCCAGACAATTTACCGTATTCGACCCAATAAGCGCCCATGTCCCAATAAGCGCGCCCCCCCCCCCCCCCCTTTTCCCGGATGCCCAAGTAAGATTTACGCACCTGTTTTTTACATACGGTCAAGAATCTTTTGTAGTCGGTTAATGAGGAGATGTTCACCAGTAAAACGTAAGTAACAGTTTATCTCCAGCCCCCCAGCAACAGAAGAATATCGATAGGCTTACTGATGAATTTACGCCAATTTGACTCTGAATTGGTCCCAATATGTGCCCACCCCTTCTGTCTTTATTTTAAGCGCCCTGTGCGCTTATTGGGTCGAATACGGTGTGTGTAATTTTTTGTCTTGATTTGACCACATTCCTCGGATTGCGACGTTGTCCAAATGTGCACCCCAAACTTCGCCTGATGCGTCTGTATATAGATGGTGTAAAGGTGGGGGGAACATGAGAGGGATGCCTGACATGACGTTTGGACGCCGAAACCACCATCGTACTTCTGATAGTTGGCTGTGAGGAGGTTGTATTGTGTCTTCCAGATCCATATTTTTGGTGGTGTTCATCCACGCTTGTAGTGGACGTAACTGAGGTCTGTAAGTAAGATCTTGGAGTGATGTCAGTGTGCCTAGGCAAGACATCCACCAACGACGTGACCTGCTGGGTTGGTCGCGAGCAATCTGAATCTTCTCTATAGCTCTTAGATATCTATCCTCTGGAGGTTGTAAAATGCCTTTTGAAAGTTGAAACCTCGCCCCTATGTACATGATGTCTTGAGTTGGTATTAATTCCGACTTGACGGGATGTACCAGGAAACCCAAGTGAGATAAAAGTTGAATCAGAAATATTGCGTTCTGCTTTATCTGCAATAATTCTTGATCGGCTGAGAGGGAATCGTCTTTATAGCCGTGGAGTCTTACAAGATTTTGATGAGCGAAGTAGATGATGGGGATGATAATCCGTGTAAAAAGCCATGGCGCTATTGATATTCCGAATGGAAGCATGTTGAATGCGAACCTTAGACCGTTTACTGCAAAGCGTAGGTAGGGTCGACGACTCAGGTGAATAGGCACATGCAGGTGGGCATCCTGTAGGTCCAGACTGACCAGCCAATCTCATAGTTTGAGGGAATTGTGTAACTTTTTTACTGATTCCATTTAAAACTTCGGTGGACGTACTAGGTAGTCTCTGTTGAGTACCTTTAGGTCTATTATCATGTGCATCTTTGTAGAGTTCTTTTTGGGGACCACAAAAAATGGATAGTAAAACCCCTTTGTAGTGTCTGACTTTTGTAAGATGCTGATTTGTCTAGTAGTTCTCGTATAGACAAAGTTGCGACTGCTAACTTGGCCCCTACTAGATGAAAACGTCATCCTTTGGGGTGGACTACAAGCTCCGGACGCTGTTGGAAATGGAGTTTGTACCCTCTTTTTACCACTTCGATTAGCCAAGGGTCGTCCGTAATTGACTTCCAATTTTCGGCGTATAATGACAGACGACCGCCGACTGGTCCCGCGGTAGGCGAAGATGAACTTGGGTAACCAGTAATCGAGGTCCATTAACATAGCAAGGTCGACAGGGTTTGGCTGAGAGATTCTTGGATGTAGAGAGTCACGAACAGCGGTTACCTCTTCCTCTGGTATAGGATTGACCACGACCTCTGCTTCTTTGGGACTCATGTCTCCCTCGGCTTGGTCTGGAACGGGATGAGCTTTTCCAAGTGGAGGCACGAGAAGACTCACGTCCTGACATAACATGTCGGACAAACGCTTTTCATTAAGCTTAGATGCCAATGAGATAGTGGAGTTTTGGAATCTCTGATTAGTGGTGCGTGAAATCTCATCAATTACAGAGGTTAGTCTGCCATTGAAGAACTGGGGCGCCAATATTGACTGAGACATCAAACTTCATCTTAGTGGATCTGAGATATTGTGTCTAACCTGTTGAAAAAGATGATTTCGTTGAGTAAGCAGGAACTGTGTGGACATCCATACCTGTGCAGTATGCAGATCTTCAGTATGTTATCCAGCGCACTATGAATGATTTGGTTGGTTGGTTTGTTGTTTAACGCCGCACTCAACAATATTCCAGCTATATGAGGGCGGTCTGTAAATAATCGAGTCTGGACCAGACAATTCAGTGATTAATATCATGACCATTGACCCACGCAATTGGGATCGATGACATGCATCAACCAAGTCAGCGAGCCTGACCACCCAATCCCGTTAGTCGCCTTTTACGACAAGCATAGTCACCAAGCATGGGTTGCTGAAGACCTATTCTACCCCGGAATCTTCACGGGTCCACTATGAATGAAACCAACTTGTTCCAAATTCATCTCAACTTTTGTGTCACAAGGTTGGCCAATAAATTCCTCACAGTTAACAGGGAGAAGTACATGTCTGATGCCTGCTGCAAACCAGTTCATATATTTATCATCTGTTTGTTAACACTGTCAAATTCTTTGAATTTGTTCATCTCAACATTCATTTTGGTATTTGGGTGTCTGACCAGATTAAAATATTCATCATCAATTGTCTCCCTTGAAGAGGATAAGGAATGCTAAAAGCTCTACTGGTAGAGGCATTTAAACCTGCATTCATTTTTGTGACCACATTTTCAGTGAATGATGGATATGGAAAAGTAAGAAAACCTTCCCTCTTTTCTACAGGATTTTCATAACCAGCTCTTTCAATAAGCAACGGATCCTCTGCCTCATTGCTTGGAGGCTTTACAGATGGGATCAATTGATGAATTTCATAGATAATATCTTTAAATGAGTAGTCATTTGGTTTAAACGTGAGTGTACTATCAGCAACGTCATGAGAAGCACACGTACAATCATGAGAAGCGCCTGTAAAACCCTCTCGGCCGTAACCCCCAGGCTCTTGCCACCGGGGTGAAACGGCATCACGTGGTGTATGGTTATCTCTCAGCTGCGATACCACCGTTCCAGCAAGCTTGACTGACGACGTTCGTCTGCTGCAAAAACTTGACGATCGTAGATTGTCTGCTACATCCAATGATGATCGTAGGTTGACTGTTGTAATCTTTTAGATCTATACAAGCTGTGAATTATTATCCGAAAACATGTTTGGATTGATGAGCAAAAACTTTTGCTTGTTGATCCAACACACACGGGAAAGAAGTGATGTTTTTTGCCTTGCGCATGCGCAGATGCAGTTTGACAAGGGATTGGGTTTACCTCAAAACTGTGGGATAATTGCCAGTGAAGAAGATGTCTGTTGAAAAATCTAAGGATTTTATAGTGTGATTATTGCCAAAATGGGATTTTATGGCTATGATGTAATAGAGGTAAGATATTCGTAGGAATTATGGCAGTTATTGATATGTGCAATAGTTTATTTTTGCACACTTACAAAGGGAATGAATTGAGTGTTGATGATATTAAAAGAAACTTATACCTGTAATCATCATTTACTCAAAGTTTCTGCTCAAGCACTGATGTCAGATTTCTGTTTTTGATGAGAAAAGAAAGTTTCATCTAAATGCCCTGATTACATCTGAAACCTGCTGTAGCTCTAGGTATCCTAACAGCATATCAGCTCCTTCAGCCTTTTGGTTGTCAAGATAATGATATTTAAATACTTTCCACATAGTCCAATAGTTTATAGTCCTACATCCTACAGTTTCATCTCTCTGAACCTTGTGGTTTCTAATAAGAAAATTCTTAAAGATCTGTCAAAATGAGATTTCTAACAATTTTCGCATTGAGAAAATATAGTAATGTTATGAAAACATACCAGTTCCACAAAGTTGCTAGACATCCCCATAAAGGAATACCAGTTCCACAATGTTGCTTGACATCCCCATGAACCAATACTAGTTCCACAATGTTGCTAGACATCCCCATGAAAAGATACCAGTTCCACAATGTTGTTAGACATCCCCATGAAGAAATTACAAGTTCCACAATTTTGCTTGACATCCCCATCAACAAATACTAGGCACACATTGTGGCTAGACATCCCAATGAAGAAATACCAGTTACACAATGTTGCTAGACATCCCCTTGAACCAATACTAGTTCCACAATGTTGCTAGACATCCCCATGAACCAATACTAGTTCCACAATGTTGCTAGACATCCCCATGAAGAAATACCAGTTCCACAATGTTTCTAGACATCCCCACGAACCAATACTAGTTCCACAATGTTGCTAGACATCCCCATGAAGAAATACTAGTTCCACAATGTTGCTAGACATCCCCATGAAGAAATACCAGCCACACATTGTTGCTAGACATCCCCATGAACCAATACTAGTTCCCCAATGTTGCTAGGCATCCCCATGAAGACATACCAGCCACACACTGTTGCTAGACATCCCCATGAAGAAACACCAGTTTCACAATGTTGCTTGACACCCCCATGAACCAATACTAGTTCCACAATGTTGTAAGTCATCCCAATGAAAAAATACCAGTTACACAATGTTTCTAGACATCCCATGAACCAATACTAGTTACACAATGTTGCTAGACATCCCCTTGAACCAAAACTAGTTACACAATGTTGTTAGACATCCTCATGAACCAATACCAGTTACACAATGTTGCTAGACATCCTGATGAAGAAATACCAGTTACACAATTCTACCACGACAGTTGGTGGAATGAAAACAATTCCCGACTTTAACATGTTCTAGTACTGAAGATAATGAAAACATATGGCTTACTTGATAGAAAAGCTAGGACAGGAATGGCCATGGACATTGTGGCCGAGATCTTGGAGAGAGACAGCAACACAGAGGGCAGCAACCTCATCATAACCTCCTGCATCTCCAGGGCCGAAATACGCAGAGCACTCACACACGTCTTGGCACACTTGGACACCAGGCCAAACTCCAGGCACTTCAGCAGCTCTTTCTGCAGCATATTCAACAAGACAAGCATTTAGGTTGCTTTTCCACTGATACACACTTATGACAAGACACCTGACAGATTAATGGCACCAGTCAAGTCCATACACCTTACTAAAACATTATAAATAGTATCAAAAGAAAAGGGTTTACAAAGAGATTACAACCTTACGCAATAGTTATTGAAGAGATGACAGTCTGTGACCTACCTGTCCATTTCTGTCCAGGTAATCATGGTAGGTGACCATGGTAGCCAGCACAGGAAACACATAGGAATGGAAGTCCGATCGTGTCAATTTGGATGGTAACCTCTGTAGTTTCTCAAGAAATCCCAAAGACCTGTCATTTACCTGCCAACAAAAAAGTTGGTATTGCTCATAACACTCCATTTAGAATCAAGATAACAACAAAAGATGTGTGTGGTAGAGGGATGGTGGTCTACCATGAGAGAGATGATGACGGAACATTGCAACCACATTGTCTGTAGTAGAGGGATGGTGGTCTACCATGAGAGAGATGAAAAAACATGGCCAGCATGTTGTCTGTGGTAGAGGGATGGGGTTCTACCAGGACAGTGGTGACAGAATGTAGCAACCAAGTTGTCTGTGGTTGAGGGACCAGGACAGAGATGATGATGGAACATGGCCACCATATTGTCTGTGGCAGAGGGATGGGGGGTCTACCATGAGATAGATGATGACATAACATGGCCACCAAGTTGTCTGTGGTTGAGGGATGGGGGTCTACCATGAGAGAGATAATGACAGAACATGGCCACCACGTTGTCTGTGGTGGTGGGATGGGGGGTCTACCAGGACAGAGATGATGACGGAACATGGCCACCATATTGTCTGTGGCAGAGGGATGGGGGGTCTACAATGAGAGAGATGATGACGGAACATGGCTACCATGTTGTCTGTGGTAGAGGTGTGGGGGGGTCTACCAGGACAGAGATGATGACGGAACATGGCCACCATATTGTCTGTGGAAGAGGTGTGAGGGGTATACCATGAGTGAGATGATGACAGAACATGGCCACCATGTTGTCTGTGGTTGAGGGATGGGGGGTCTACCAGGAGAGATGATGACGGAACATGGCCACCATGTTGTCTGTGGTAGAGGGATGGGGGTTCTACCATGAGTGAGATGATGACAGAACATGGCTACCCCGTAGTCTGTGGTAGAGGGGTGGGGGGTCTACCATGAGAGAGATGATGATGGAACATGGCTAACGTGTTGTCTGTGGTAGAGGGATGGGGGGTCTACCAGGACAGAGGTGATGACAGAACATGGCCACCACGTTGTCTGTGGTTGAGGGATGGGGGTTTACCTTGAGAGAGATGATGACGGAACATGGCTACCATGTTGTCTGTGGTAGAGAGATGGGGGGTCTACCATGAGTGAGATGATGACAGAACATGCCTACCCCGTAGTCTGTGGTAGAGGGGTGGGGGGTCTACCAGGACAGAGATGATGACGGAACATGGCCACCACGTTGTCTGTGGTTGAGGGATGGGGGTTTACCTTGAGATAGATGATGACGGAACATGGCCACCATGTTGTCTGTGGTTGAGGGATAGGGGGTCTACCAGGACAGAGATGATGACGGAACATGGCCACCATGTTGTCTGTGGTATAGGGATGGGGGGTCTACCATGACAGAGATGATGACGGAACATGGCCACCATGTTGTCTGTGGTAGAGGGATGGGGGGTCTACCATGACAGAGATGATGACGGAACATGGCTACTATGTTGTCTGTGGTAGAGGGATGGGGGGTCTACCATGAGAGAGATGATGACGGAACATGGCCATCATGTTGTCTGTGGTAGAGGGATGGGGGGTCTACCAGGACAGAGATGATGATGGAACATGGCTAACGTGTTGTCTGTGGTAGAGGGATTGGGGGTCTACCCGGAGAGATGATGACGGAACATTGCCACCATGTTGTCTGTGGAAGAGGTGTGAGGGGTTTACCATGTGTGAGATGATGACAGAACATGGCCAGCATGTTACCTGTGGTAGAGGGGTGGGGGGTCTACCATGACAGAGATGATGACGGAACATGGACACCATGTTGTCTGTGGTTGAGGGATGGGGGGTCTACCCGGAGAGATGATGACGGAACATGGCCACCATGTTGTCTGTGGTAGAGAGATGGGGGGTCTACCATGAGTGAGATGATGACAGAACATGCCTACCCCGTAGTCTGTGGTAGAAGGGAGGGGGGTCTACCAGGACAGAGATGATGACGGAACATGGCCACCACGTTGTCTGTGGTTGAGGGATGGGGGTTTACCTTGAGAGAGATGATGACGGAACATGGCCACCATGTTGTCTGTGGTTGAGGGATAGGGGGTCTACCAGGACAGAGATGATGACGGAACATGGCCACCATGTTGTCTGTGGTAGAGGGATGGGTGAGGTGAGGTGAAATTGGGTTTAACGTCGCGTCCAAGATTATTGCACTTATATAGCGACGTGCATGCACATGTATGTGTGTGTGTGGCTGCTTGTACTAGTCCGGACTGATGCCGATTTATAGTGCTAGCTCACTGAGATACCATGCCGCAGTTTAACATGAATACCCCACTCAGACACAGTATACTGACTCCGAGCCGACCAGTCCTTGTTTTAGCCCCTTAATGCCGAGCGCCAGACAGGGTAACAACAAGTACAATCTTTTAACGTCTTTTTGTATGACGCGGCCCGGGATCGAACCCTGGACCTTCCGCTCTCCGGGCGGACGCTCTACCACAAGACCACGGAGGCGGTCTGGTAGAGGGATGGGGGGTCTACCATGACAGAGATGATGACGGAACATGGCTACTATGTTGTCTGTGGTAGAGGGATGGGGGGTCTACCATGAGAGAGATGATGACGGAACATGGCCATCATGTTGTCTGTGGTAGAGGGGTGGGGGTTCTACCAGGACAGAGATGATGATGGAACATGGCTAACGTGTTGTCTGTGGTAGAGGGATTGGGGGTCTACCCGGAGAGATGATGACGGAACATTGCCACCATGTTGTCTGTGGAAGAGGTGTGAGGGGTTTACCATGAGTGAGATGATGACAGAACATGGCCACCATGTTATCTGTGGTAGAGGGGTGGGGGGTCTACCATGACAGAGATGATGACGGAACATGGAGACCATGTTGTCTGTGGTAGAGGGATGGGGGGTCTACCATGAGAGAGATGATGATGGAACATGGCCACCATGTTGTCTGTGGTAGAGGGGTGGGGGGTCTACCATGACAGAGATTTTGATGGAACATGGCTAACGTGTTGTCTGTGGTAGAGGGATTGGGGGTCTACCCGGAGAGATGATGACGGAACATTGCCACCATGTTGTCTGTGGAAGAGGTGTGAGGGGTTTACCATGAGTGAGATGATGACAGAACATGGCCACCATGTTATCTGTGGTAGAGGGGTGGGGGGTCTACCATGACAGAGATGATGACGGAACATGGACACCATGTTGTCTGTGGTAGAGGGATGGGGGGTCTACCATGAGAGAGATGATGATGGAACATGGCCACCACGTTGTCTGTGGTCGTTGGATGGGGGGTCTACCATGAGTGAGATGATGACAGAACATGCCCACCATGTTGTCTGTGGTTGAGGGATGGGGGGTCTACCCGGAGAGATGATGACGGAACATGGCCACCATGTTGTCTGTGGTAGAGAGATGGGGGGTCTACCATGAGTGAGATGATGACAGAACATGCCTACCCCGTAGTCTGTGGTAGAGGGGTGGGGGGTCTACCAGGACAGAGATGATGACGGAACATGGCCACCACGTTGTCTGTGGTTGAGGGATGGGGGTTTACCTTGAGAGAGAAGATGACGGAACATGGCCACCATGTTGTCTGTGGTTGAGGGATAGGAGGTCTACCAGGACAGAGATGATGACGGAACATGGCCACTATGTTGTCTGTGGTAGAGGGATGGGGGGTCTACCATGACAGAGATGATGACGGAACATGGCTACTATGTTGTCTGTGGTAGAGGGATGGGGGGTCTACCATGACATAGATGTTGACGGAACATGGACACCATGTTGTCTGTGGTAGAGGGATGGGGGGTCTACCAGGACAGAGATGATGACGGAACATGGCCACCATATTGCCTGTGGCAGAGGGATGGGGGGTCTACCATGAGATAGATGATGACATAACATGGCCACCACGTTGTCTGTGGTGGTGGGATGGGGGTCTACCAGGACAGAGGTGATGACGGAACATGGCCACCACATTGTCTGTGGTGGTTGGATGGGGGGTCTACCATGAGTGAGATGATGACAGAACATGGCCACCATGTTGTCTGTGGTTGAGGGATGGGGGGTGTACCCGGAGAGATGATGACGGAACATGGCCACCATGTTGTCTGTGGTAGAGAGATGGGGGGTCTACTATGAAGGAGATGATGACAGAACATGCCTACCCCGTAGTCTGTGGTAGAGGGGTGGGGGGTCTACCAGGACAGAGATGATGACCAAACATGGCCACCACGTTGTCTGTGGTTGAGGGATGGGGGTTTACCTTGAGAGAGATGATGACGGAACATGGCCACCATGTTGTCTGTGGTTGAGGGATTGGGGGTCTACCAGGACAGAGATGATGACGGAACATGGCCACCATGTTGTCTGTGGTAGAGGGATGGGGGTCTACCATGACAGAGATGATCACGGAACATGGCTACTATGTTGTCTGTGGTAGAGGGATGGGGGGTCTACCATGAGAGAGATGATGACGGAACATGGCCATCATGTTGTCTGTGGTAGAGGGTTGGGGGGTCTACCAGGACAGAGATGATGATGGAACATGGCTAACGTGTTGTCTGTGGTAGAGGGATTGGGGGTCTACCCGGAGAGATGATGACGGAACATTGCCACCATGTTGTCTGTGGAAGAGGTGTGAGGGGTTTACCATGAGTGTGATGATGACAGAACATGGCCACCATGTTATCTGTGGTAGAGGGGTGAGGGGTCTACCATGACAGAGATGATGACGGAACATGGAGACCATGTTGTCTGTGGTAGAGGGATGGGGGGTCTACCATGAGAGAGATGATGATGGAACATGGCCACCACGTTGTCTGTGGTTGTTGGATGGGGGGTCTACCATGAGAGAGATGATGATGGAACATGGCCACCACGTTGTCTGTGGTGGTTTGATTGGGGGTCTACCATGAGATACATGATGACGGAACATGGCCATCACGTTGTCTTTGGTGTTGGGATGGCGTTCTACCAGGACAGAGATGACAGAATGTAGCCACCAAGTTGTCTGTGGTGGTGGGATCGGGGACTTACTTACCATGGCACAAAGACGATGACAGAGAGTCGCCACCATGTTGTCTGTGGTGGTGAGAATCAGGGTCTTATTCTGCAGGACTAAAGGGAGATGTTCCAAGACACACTTCAGTACATGCCAGTCAAACTCCTAGAAATATTGAAATAACAGACTTAAGAAACCCTGTTTGGTGCCCATGCTGACATGGAACTATCGCAGACATGGGTAAAAATAACCAGTGTGTACAGATAAATACTTCTCAAGTATGAACAGTTTATCATGTGTCCTCAAACTCAATACAACTCATGTGTACAAAAAACTCTTAAACATTTGTTCAATCCAGCATGTTTACAGGCCACATGTTGACTCTACAACTACCTACAGCCCCCCCCCCCCCCTACCTACAGGCCAAATGTTGACTGCCACTACCTACAGGCCACATGTTGACTGCCACTACCTACAGGCCACATGTTGACTACCACCACCTACAGGCCACATGTTGACTACCACTACCTACAGGCCACATGTTGACTGCCACTACCTTCCGGCCACATGTTGACTACCACCACCTACTGGCCACATGTTGACAACCACTACCTACAGGCCCCCCACTACCTACAGGCCACATGTTGACTACCACTACCAACAGGCCACATGTTGACTACCACTACCTACAGGCCACATGTTGACTACCACTACCTACAGGCCACATGTTGACTACCACTACCAACAGGCCACATGTTGACTGCCACTACCTACAGGCCACATGTTGACTACCACCACCTACAGGCCACATGTTGACTACCACTACCTACAGGCCACATGTTGACTGCCACTACCTTCCGGCCACATGTTGACTACCACCACCTACTGGCCACATGTTGACAACCACTACCTACAGGCCCCCCACTACCTACAGGCCACATGTTGACTACCACTACCAACAGGCCACATGTTGACTACCACTACCTACAGGCCACATGTTGACTACCACTACCTACAGGCCACATGTTGACTGCCACTACCTTCCGGCCACATGTTGACTGCCACTACCTTCCGGCCACATGTTGACTACCACCACCTACAGGCCACATGTTGACAACCACTACCTACAGGCCCCCCACTACCTACAGGCCACATGTTGACTACCACTACCAACAGGCCACATGTTGACTACCACTACCTACAGGCCACATGTTGACTACCACTACCTACAGGCCACATGTTGACTGCCACTACCTTCCGGCCACATGTTGACTGCCACTACCTACAGGCCACATGTTGACTACCACCACCTACAGGCCACATGTTGACAACCACTACCTACAGGCCCCCCACTACCTACAGGCCACATGTTGACTACCACTACCTACAGGCCACATGTTGACTACCACTACCTACAGGCCACATGTTGACTACCGATGGCCACATATTGACTACCACTACTTACAGGCCACATGTTGACAACCACTACCTACAGGCCCCCCACTACCTACAGGCCACATGTTGACTACCACTACCTACAGGCCCCCCACTACCTACAGGCCACATGTTGGCTACCACTACCTACAGGCCACATGTTGACTACCACTACCTACAGGCCACATGTTGACAACCACTACCTACAGGCCACATGTTGACTACCACTACCTACAGGCCGCATGTTGACAACCACTCCCTACAGGCCACATGTTGACAACCACTACCTACAGGCCCCCCACTACCTACAGGCCACATGTTGACTACCACTACCTACAGGCCACATGTTGACTACCACTACCTACAGGCCGCATGTTGACTACCACTCCCTACAGGCCACATGTTGACTACCACTACCTACAGGCCCCCCACTACCTACAGGCCACATGTTGACTACCACTACCTACAGGCCCCCCACTACCTACAGGCCACATGTTGACTACCAATACCTACAGGCCCAATGTTGACAACCACTACCTAGTTTTCAAGTTATAGGTCGCATGAATGTTCAAAACATGAAACAATTCATATTTTCTCAGAAAATCCACACATCAAAATCAAACTTTGCACTTCATCTCTTCTATTAGGATGGAAAGTGTTCACTAAGTTGGAAAGGAATCCATTCAGGAAAAACGTTTAAGTAAAAACATTCTAAGTTAAAAATGAAAAATAGCTGTATTTTTTCAGAAAATCCAAATATTGTAATCAAACCTAGCACTCCTATTGGGATAGAAAGTGTTTACCAAGTTTGAAAAGAATCTATGCAGTAGTTTTGAATTTATAAGTCGCACAAAAAAATGTCCATGGAAGACAGACAGAATTCCTTGGTATAACCGGTATATACTCGCCCTTTTAGGTAGGGAGTATGACAATGATATGTCCATTAATAATGCACCAAATTCTCTTCACCCAGGTTAGGCTAGGCACTACATCATTACTACTATGTTCTTTGGATGAGTGTGCACTCACATTTCATTCTCAGCTCCCTGAGAAGTATACAACCCAAACTGCTGTATGAGGTGCCAAAAGGTTCACAGGCACATTACCATCCCATCCTACCCATTCACTGCTGGGTGAACAGAAGCATGCCTACTTTTTTAATTATTAATGTATTTAAGTGAAGCAGTTTTACTTCATGGTATGCAAAAATCTCCAGTTATTGAGGTTATAAGGAGTAAGCATGCTAATTACATAAGTGACCTTGACATTCAAATCAACCAATTATACAAACCTTAAATGATATTGGGTTGCTTTAGGGTGTGTAAATCATGAAAAGTACAGAAGGCATGTGGAAGACAAAGGTGGAAATTCAACT
This sequence comes from Haliotis rufescens, assembly GCF_023055435.1. Classification (NCBI taxonomy): domain Eukaryota; kingdom Metazoa; phylum Mollusca; class Gastropoda; order Lepetellida; family Haliotidae; genus Haliotis; species Haliotis rufescens. The sequence goes on from NW_025963979.1 coordinate 2,399,441, forward strand.
GATTACGAATACTCTCAGTGCAAAAACATTCGGTAATTGTTCAAAATAAAAAAAAAACTATTACATTTACTTCATTGTGAAGAAGAATGTTCTGAACATCCTGTCAAAATTTGAAAACGAAATGTCAAATGGTTTCTGAGGAGAAGAGATTGGTGTGAAGGCTGTTGAAAGCACCTCTGTGGCAGCCATATTGAATTTTTCAAAACATAAAGTTGACAGGAGAAGATGTTATATGTTTCAGGGCTAACAAACGGGCAGACTGATGAATAGACAATGGAAGAAGACCCATAAGCTGCCACTGATAATGTTAAGGTGAGATAAAACCCAAAGAAAAACATACATGTTGTAAACAGGTGATGTAGAGCTTGAATGCTTCACTGTACTGTATGATGGCAGGTGGTTGGTACCAGGGACTCGGGGTCACACCAGCAGCTGTAACAGGGCTGGACGGAGCCTCTTCTTCCCTCTCATCCCTAAAACACATCTCCTACCACTAGAGTCTTGTTATACAAGCACCATGTCATAAGGACTAACAGTCATGTAACTGTTGACACATATAACATAAACACTTGGTACCGCACTGGTGTACTAAAATCCATTTGTGCCAACAACTTGCACCTGGATAAGGTTCACAATGACTGGTCGTCGCACAAGTCTACTTCTAGACATCACATTACAGAAAAAGTAGTGTCAGTTCAAGAGCTTTGCCCTCGTCCGGGTCCGGGACGGCAATAAGTCCGGCACTTCTTCAACTGGTTTCCAAACCATCCTCTCACATGATTGTGTCCTCGATATATTTGATAGGCATGGGCATTACCACCTCCCTGTAGAGGACTCTTGCCTGTACTCTAGCCTGTTGATAGTCGATCAACATCGATAAGCTTCAGGGCGATGTCGGTGATGTGTTTGATTCTGGGGTTGGAATCTCATGCTCAAAAACCTGGTTATCAAAAAAAAAGGCTTCTGACGGTGGTGCTGCCTAGTTGCGGGGAGACATTCAGTGGAGTGGAGCATGCCTCCCTCCTCACGTCACTCCCGATGAAACTCCATGCTAAATTCATCCATGCTGAGCACTGCCCCTCCAGTTGGAATAAAGGGCTATTCGGTAAGAGGGCAGGCAACCTCTTCATCTTTTGTAGCAGTGCTGCCAAGCGAGATCTCCTTTTAAGCTTTTTGGAGCGAACCAAGTACATTTGTCAGGCACTATCAACTTGACACACGCTCTGCTGAGCATGTTCATTTTGGCTCAGTAGTCCTCCATCGGTTGAAAATTGCTGATTTTTTAAATTTGTTGAGTCAGGATAAGAAATAATTCATTACTCTCATCAACTTCAGAGGAAAACAAGATGCTATAACCCCGCAACTGAGATAACAGAATATTACAATATACAAAACTGCAAAGACGGAAACCAAATTTCAAAGTTTTCTGAAGAGCAGCAAAGAGCAACAAGTACTGTTTGACAATATTACTGCTGAATTCATCATGGCTGCCCTTATATCAGGTCTTGATGAAAGTATCAATTAAATGTCATGCTTTAGACCTTCAATCACATCAAGATCCAGCACAACCAATACTGACCTCTGTTTACATGTGATATACGGGCTAAATGGGCCATCTTGTCCAACCTCTGTGAAGCCGATGCGGTGGAAACTGTCTGACCTGAGTTGTAGAAGCAACTCCATAACCTGTAAAGTAAACAGACAGAAATAGGTGTGTAGTAACAATGGACATAGTGGATGTGAAGTAACAATGGACACAGTGGGTGTGAAGTAACAATGGACATAGCGGGTGTGTAGTAACAATGGACATAGTGGGAGTGTAGTAACCATGGATATAGTGGGTGTGAAGAAACAATGGACATAGTGGGTGTGAAGTAACAATGGACATAGCGGGTGTGTAGTAACAATGGACATAGTGGGAGTGTAGTAACCATGGATATAGTGGGTGTGAAGAAACAATGGACATAGTGGGTGTGAAGTAACAATGGACATAGCGGGTGTGTAGTAACAATGGACATAGTGGGAGTGTAGTAACCATGGATATAGTGGGTGTGAAGAAACAATGGACATAGTGGGTGTGAAGTAACAATGGACATAGTGGGCGTAAAGTAACAATGGACATAGTGGGAGTGTAGTAACCATGGATATAGTGGGTGTGAAGTAACAATGGACACAGTGGGTGTGAAGTAACAATGGACATAGCGGGTGTGTAGTAACAATGGACATAGTGGGAGTGTAGTAACCATGGATATAGTGGATGTGAAGTAACAATGGACACAGTGGGTGTGAAGTAACAATGGACATAGCGGGTGTGTAGTAACAATGGACATAGTGGGAGTGTAGTAACCATGGATATAGTGGGTGTGAAGTAACAATGGACATAGCGGGTGTGTAGTAACAATGGACATAGTGGGAGTGTAGTAACCATGGATATAGTGGGTGTGAAGAAACAATGGACATAGTGGGTGTGAAGTAACAATGGACATAGTGGGCGTAAAGTAACAATGGACATAGTGGGAGTGTAGTAACCATGGATATAGTGGGTGTGAAGAAACAATGGACATAGTGGGTGTGAAGTAACAATGGACATAGTGGGCGTAAAGTAACAATGGACATAGTGGGTGTGAAGTAACAATGGACACAATGGGTGTGAAGTAACAATGGACATAGTGGTGTAAAGTAACAATGGATATAGTGGGTGTGAAGTTACAATGGACATAGTGGGTGTGAAGTAACAATGGATATGGTGGGTGTGAAGTAACAATGGACATAGTGGGTGTGAAGTAACAATGGACACAATGGGTGTGAAGTAACCATGGACATAGTGGGTGTAAAGTAACAATGGACATAGTGGATGTGTAGTAACAATGGACATAGTGGGTGTGTAGCAACCATGGATATAGTGGGTGTGAAGTAACAATGGACATAGTGGGTGTGAAGTAACAATGGACATAGTGGGTGTTAAGTAACAATGGACACAGTGGGTGTGAAGTAACAATGGACATAGTGGGTGTGAAGTACGATGGACATAGTGGTCGTGAAGTACAATGGACATAGTGGTCGTGAAGTACGATGGACATAGTGGGTGTGAAGTAACAATGGTCACAGTGGGTGTGAAGTAACAATGGACATAGTGGGTGTGAAGTAACAATGGACACAATGGGTGTGAAGTAACCATGGACAAAGTGGGTGTAAAGTAACAATGGACATAGTGGATGTGTAGTAACAATGGACACAATGGGTGTGAAGTAACAATGGATATAGTGGGTGTGAAGTAACAATGGACATAGTGGATGTGTAGTAACAATGGACACAATGGGTGTGAAGTAACAATGGATATAGTGGGTGTGAAGTAACAATGGACATAGTGGGTGTGAAGTAACAATGGACATAGTGGGTGTGAAGTACGATGGACATAGTGGTCGTGAAGTACGATGGACATAGTGGTCGTGAAGTACGATGGACATAGTGGGTGTGAAGTAACAATGGTCACAGTGGGTGTGAAGTAACAATGGACATAGTGGGTGTAAAGTAACAATGGATATAGTGGGTGTGAAGTTACAATGGACATAGTGGGTGTGAAGTAACAATGGATATGGTGGGTGTGAAGTAACAATGGACATAGTTGGTGTGAAGTAACAATGGACACAATGGGTGTGAAGTAACCATGGACATAGTGGGTGTAAAGTAACAATGGACATAGTGGATGTGTAGTAACAATGGACATAGTGGGTGTGTAGCAACCATGGATATAGTGGGTGTGAAGTAACAATGGACATAGTGGGTGTTAAGTAACAATGGACACAGTGGGTGTGAAGTAACAATGGACATAGTGGGTGTGAAGTACGATGGACATAGTGGTCGTGAAGTACGATGGACATAGTGGGTGTGAAGTAACAATGGTCACAGTGGGTGTGAAGTAACAATGGACACAGTGGGTGTGTAGTAACAATGGACATAGTGGGTGTGAAGTAACAATGGACACAGTGGGTGTGTAGTAACAATAGACACAGTAGGTGTGAAGTAACAATGGACATAGTGGATGTGTAGTAACAATGACATAGTGGGTGTGTAGTAACAATGGACACAGTGGGTGTGTAGTAACAATGGACAAAGTGGAAGTGTAGTAACAATGGACACAGTGGGTGTGTAGTAACAATGGACACAGTGGGTGTGTAGTAACAATAGACACAGTAGGTGTGAAGTAACAATGGACATAGTGGGAGTGTAGTTACAATGGACACAGTGGGTGTGTAGTAACAATGGACACAGTGGGTGTGTAGTAACAATGGTCATACACTACCATGCTATAAGTTAGGGACACTTAAGACGCCGCAAGTTTGGCAAGAGACCACCGCATTTGGTTTACCATGTCTAACTTTCGACCCGGGAAATGTTATGATGCAAAACTTTGCCCACAGATTGATGACGTCATCAAGTATTGCGTGCTACGTGCTTTGTTGTCGTCTGCTCAGTTTCTCCTGATTTCTGCCACTGATGGTTCAGAGAAGGAATATTCTGTCGCGGGATAAAAACGAAGTTATCATAGACCTGCATTTGAATGGTAAATCCTGCAGAGAAATACGTCAACTGCTAGATCTACCTATGAGCACAGTGCATGGTGTGATTCATCACTTTAGCGAGAGAGGAAGTTTATAAATCAGCCACGAACTGGTAGACCCAGGATTCTGAGCAACCATGATGGAGGTGTGTTGATCCGTCGTGCCAAAGTCAATAGACAATCATCGCTTACATAAATTACTAACAACTTCAATGAAAACAGACCTACTGTTTCCAAGAGAACTGTTCAGTGTGAATGATATCGGGAAGGCTATCACAGATGGATTGTTTGCAGATGGATTGTTTGCAAATGCATCAGAATTCAAAAGGTCAATAGGAAAATGGTGCCGATCTACACTGAGAATGCCAATTATTGGATTCTGGGATAAGGTAGTGTTTAGTGATGAATCTAAGATAGAAATCGGGACTGACAACTGTATCTATGTGTTGCGAAGGGACCCAGGACTGGTACCCAGGATGCCTAAGTCAAAAGTCTTAGTGTCATTCTTTGGGGATCCATAACGTTTGAGGTTGTGGGGACATTAGCATTCCTAAATGCCCAGAAATATCAAGAAGTGTTGGAGGAAAATTTGTGTTATGGTACTGTAGTGCGGGTGTTGTAGCTGCAGGGTTTGTGATGTCACCCAAGTGTCCGTTTACTTATGGCATGGTACTGTTGCGCGAGTGTTGTAGCTGCAGGGTTTGTGATGTCACCCAAGTGTCCGTTAACTTATGGCATGGTACTGTTGCGCGAGTGTTGTAGCTGGAGGGTTTGTGATGTCACCCAAGTGTCTGTTAACTTATGGCATGGTACTGTTGTGCGAGTGTTGTAGCTGCAGGGTTTGTGATGTCACCCAAGTGTCTGTTAACTTATGGCATGGTACTGTTGTGCAGGTGTTGTAGCTGCAGGGTTTGTGATGTCACCCAAGTGTCCGTTAACTTATGGCATGGTACTGTTGTGCGGGTGTTGTAGCTGCAGGGTTTGTGATGTCACCCAAGTGTCCGTTAACTTATGGCATGGTGCTGTTGTGCGAGTGTTGAAGCTTCAGGGTTTGTGATGTCACCCAAGTGTCCGTTAACTTATGGCATGGTACTGTTGTGCGAGTGTTGTAGCTGCAGGGTTTGTGATGTCACCCAAGTGTCCGTTAACTTATGGCATGGTACTGTTGTGTGAGTGTTGTAGCTGCAGGGTTTGTGATGTCACCCAAGTGTCCGTTAACTTATGGCATGGTACTGTTGTGCGGGTGTTGTAGCTGCAGGGTTTGTGATGTCACCCAAGTGTCCGTTAACTTATGGCATGGTACTGTTGTGCGAGTGTTGTAGCTGCAGGGTTTGTGATGTCACCCAAGTGTCCGTTAACTTATGGCATGGTACTGTTGTGAGGGTGTTGTAGCTGCATAAACTTACCGATTGTCTGATACAGGATGCTGAGTATCCGCTATAACCATGGATATAGTGGGTGTTCACATGACTGATGAGCTGACTGTAAATCCTGACACAGTAGTTTGATGGAATTATGTACAACCGGTGCTGGAAAACATTGGGCAAACAGAATCTTGTTTATTGATCTCACAGATTACCCAAATATATCCTGTTTAGCTGTGCTCACTGACAATGATAATAATTTTATTGCTTTCACCACATATCACTTGTACAGCCAGATGAGCTGCTGGACCACAGTGGCCATAGAGAACTGAGTGAAAACTGTGAAGCTGGTTACCTTGAAGACATCACACAGTTTGAAGACAGCTGTTTTCACATCCACCACTAAAGCTTCGTCCACCGGCTGACTGACATCCATCTCGCCCCCGGCAGGGAATGTGCTCAGGGGTTTCTTTATCACCTGCAAATTGCATGGGTACAATGTGTGAAGGCCATTTCTGGTGCTGTGACATTGCTGCAATGGTTGGGGGGAGGGGGCAGCTAGGGGCATCTTTAGCTCTTTTCATGTTCATATGATGGAGTCATTTCTATTTTGCATTACATGCACATACCTTCATTTCCTGTTATGTACTTGGTAGGTAGGTCCTTTCTTGCTGAAGCATTGCTCATACAACATCTAAAGTTTTAAATCACCCCCTTCGGGTTAAAGGTTCTGTTGCTAATGCTTGCAACGTGTTTACCACGTGTTAACGTGTTTGTTTTGATTTTACTACCCATGTTGCCTTTTCCAGGTAATGGCCTGTATTGCGTAACACAGGCCTCTGTAATCTGTACCACTTACTTACACCCTGCCATAATACACTTTGTACATAGTTGTTGGCTCTTTGTGTCTTACATATTAAGAGTCTGTGTTAGACACAGCCACAAGTCCCAGGACTAGAGAATATAGGGAAAGACCAGTTGTTTTCTCCCCAAATCTTGCTACCAGTATGCTACATAAAATACTAGTCTGAACTGAGCTGTTGTTGAGTTCCATGGTGTTTACTTAAGCCTCCTGAAAAGATTAATTTTGATAATTTGTTTTATTCACTTGATTCTCTCTCAACCCCATGCATGCTGTGAGGTGGACAAATATCAACCTAGAGTTTCAGCAGTTCTGTGAAGTGTTTTAGACAATCCTGCTACAGGCCTTATCTCACCTGTCTTATCACTCTTGCCGCTTAAAATGGAAACAAAACTAGCCAGCAAAGTTTGCTGTACCCCCATGTGTAGTGTAATAACGTAAAGTTTCCCCCTAAACTATTGGAGTTGAAACAGTGAGTCCAAGGGGATACACATACACATGGGGCATTATATTTCCCTATCAAGGATGTGGAATTTAAGCAATCACCTAATTGCCTGTACCCTTTAAGCAAGGAGACAAAGTATATTTTAAACATAATATAAACACACTAAAATAGGTAGCTTTTGGTCAACTAAGTCACATTTTATTATCTGTTCAGTGTGTGATTATTCATCATCTCATGCAGCAATAAGACAGATTTACATTTAAGCTTTTTTTTTTTGCATGTTTACTCCCTTGACTCTAAATATGTATGGGCTTAATAACACGCCTAAGAATAGCCAAAGTTTGGTGTCACTGGGTAGTGTGTCAGTTGGGCTGTTATTTGTTGTATAAGTTGCAAATTTGTTTCCACTACTAATGTCAGCAAACTGCAGCAACTGCAAGCCATGATAAAGTGTGCTTACTGATTCGATTGCCCTACATGATACTGTAAATGACGTGAATCGATGGCCTGGGGCATGATTGGCATCGCCGTGGAACAAACATGGCGGAGTGGGAGTGAGTGAGTGAGTTGGGTTTAACGCCGCTTTAAACAGTATTCCAGTCATATCACGGCATGTCAGCTTAATGTGGGAGGAAAGCCAGAAGTGATGCAGGTCTCAGATGTTTATCACTTCGGTAAAACCCACGAGCACGGGTATGGTGCTGACAAACCAAGAAACATAATCGGGGCGAACCAGGATTAGAACCCACAATCATAGGTTTCTGGCGTGCCCAAGGGATGCAACTCTGCACAGCAAATCGGCGGAGGAAGAGCAACATAGGCCATTGTGTTTGACTGTGTTATGCTGCTAAATGCCCTACACTGAGCAACAAGTGAACATGGGGCTATGAAACTTTTCAAGTATTGCTCATTCATGTGTCCACAGACAAGACATAATTCCTACAGCCCCAATGCCCGCCTCGGACAACTTTGTGACAGCTGTGGCACAGACAAAGTGGTTGGTACATGTTTGGGAAAATAGTTTGGCATGAGAGATGGTTGACATCATCTTGTCATAGTTCTTTCAAGTTAAAACTATTTCACCAATCGATAAGTGATGTGGATGCGCCATCTTGACTTTTATTGGTGCACAGGAATATTTTTCCTGTTGTATATTTCCCTCTGTGCTCTGGCACTAGATGTAACACATAGCAATGTAAATATGTGAATACAGATAGCGATGGCAACATGCACTTGCCTACCTTCTCAACAACTGCCATGATGTCCTGGAACTCGCCTGTCTTACAGTCCTGCGCAAGCACCAGCAACATCTCAACGGTCACCTTTCTCACCTCGGGGTCAAGGTCAGACTCGATGTGGCCAAGATGTGGCAACACAACCCGCTCAATGAGGTCGCTCTGGAAAAAGGAATGTGACATTTTGCTGTTGCCGGTATCAGGTCATATTTGTTACATAAAGAAAACTGTTGTGACATATTGCTGTTGCTGGTATGAGATTATCATAGTTACATAAAGACGACTGTTGTGACATATTGCTGTTGCTGGTATGAGATTATCATTTTGTTTGATAGGCATTACTTAGAAGTTGACGGATGACAAGGTAGACACAATTTTATGGATAACAACTTCTTTAATACTGTAAAAAGCGACGTTTTAGTATAGATCCTTATACCGTTCTCAAGCAGGTCTGAATGAGGGACATTGTACAGAATATATATAGTAGGTGGAGAATTAACAGTAGAGGATTAACAGTAACCACAATTGCATAGATAGGTGGGATAACATGAGTAAGTGTGGACAACAGCAGGATAATACTGTCACAACACGATGGACAGCGAACACATAGGTGGAAACCAATACAGATCTATAAAGATGGCTTTAGGGACACATTGCTGTTGCTTGTATCAGATCATCACGGTCATCACACCATAAAATCTTTAATATTGTCTCATAAATTATTACTATCTTTAACACTATCTTAGTTTTTTTGTGGTAAATGCCATGTTCAGGCCAATGCAACTGCGCATGCCTGAGGTGGGAAAATGTCCCTTCTTTCTAATAACCTACATGCACATAAGCTAGTGGGAGATGTAATAAAGGTAGTATTCTTAGAAATATACACAATGATAACTATAGTCTGATAATTCCTTCAAATACCCTACATCTATTACATCACAGCCAGAATACACCAGAGGGACCGGTGGGATCTGCCATGTAGTAATCCCAGGTGGTTGGCAGCAATGAAGAAGGAATATAGGAAAAACACATGTATAATGCCCCAATCTCTTAATTTTCATCGTAGAAACAACAATTATTCAACATTTATGATGTCACTTCCAGTTCTAAGACATCATTTTCTGTTCATGATGACATCTATGATGTAATAGATGTTGGGTATTGTCACTTCAGTTACCTTTTGGTCATATATGACATTACTTCTGATGTCACTTCCAGTTCTGAGGTCATTTGTCATTCTGGTTAATTGTACAAGTTGCACTCTTGACCAACAACGTAGAACCATATATATCGTTTGATCCTATAATGAGGACATCACTTCTTTTCTGATGACGCCACAATTGTATCCTTTTGGTGATAATGACGTTACTTTCTGAGGTCTCCTGCGACATCACTTTTGGTAAGCTGTAGATGTTGCGCCCTTGGCTAACAATGTAGGCCCATATATCACCTTTGATATTATAGAACTTGAAGATGAGGATGTATGCTCTTGTTGTGAGTATGAACAAGAAAGTCTTTTTCATGTGTATATTAAATGTGAACATGTAAAACAATACCAGGTAAAAAATGAAAATATTCTCAACTTATATTTAGCAAGTAGGATTTCCCTCGCTAGAACATTTCATGAGATATTATATTGTTTCAAAAATTCTAGCAATTTTTGTTTGGACCACATTTGCTTCTGGCCAAACAATATAGTTTTGTTTCAAGCATCAAGAAACAACTTGTCTTTCAACGTATTTATTAAAATTGTCAATGACGTGTTGAAAATTGAAAAAGACATCGTAATAAAGAATAGTACAATGAAATTTTTTGTTAGTAAGTGGAATTCCTTTGTTCATTCTTTGAAAGATGACTCAGATGTTTACATGTCTTGAAGAAGCTACCTTTCATGTATTATGTTCCCTCCCTCCCTCTTGCAGATGGTGTTGGACACTAGCCATCACTGCCACCCTCACCGACGTGCCAAGTCCATTTGCCACCCTGATGCCCTCAGAAGTGAACTGGACCATCTCAAGAAAACCTCCACTGCCCTCAACAACTACCCTGCCCACCTAGTCCCAAAAACCATCCAGGACCCAGACCTGCCCCATCGCCCATCAGAATCACCATACCCTACAAAGGCACTGTCACTCATCATATTTCCCGCCTCATCAGAGTGACATCATGTCACATAGATGTCACCTTTTCTAGCGGCAAGTCCATTAAGACCCCTCCACGAGCCAATGGCAGACACAAGCAATGCAAGTCCCAACCCCAGAGGATGTAAATACCTGATCCCCTGCAACTGTGGCCAACAATACATTGGAGAAACCCTCAGACCCCTCAACACCAGTCTCAAAGAACATCACACCTCTGTCAACAAACTAGACCTGAAATCCGCTATTTTGGAAAACATCCTCAAGAACCAAGACCATAACATCATGTGGGAAGCCACCAAAGTCCTGTCTACCGACAACAAAGAAAACTACAAGAAGTCATTGACATCAGGCGACACCAGCCAGCCATGAACCGTGACAAGGGAATTTATCTGCCCAGTGTTTGGGATTTGTTGATTTGCTGTAACTCGATAAGCTGCCTTATGCCATGTGCTTGATTTTGACCCTTAATTGATCCTTAAATTTGATTGCAACAAAGGCGCCATTAGAAACAAATTTCTATCCAATGAAATCGCATGTTATAATTACGAACATACTCCTGGCGAGGTTATTGTAATATAATTGATATTCAGACCTTTCTTTAACGATACCAAACATCAAACGAATATTTGCACGTGTTATTTATACAAAATTTCGAAAACAAAGGTATTTCCTGGTATTTTCTCATGTCACTCAGCGGAAAGCCAAAAACAGGACAATCTTACTTGAACTTCCATTCATAATCATTTTCAGATTGCTTCCTAGGAGCTTAATCTAGACGTTATGAATGAAACACGAACTTAATTAAGTTATTAATGCATTATTTATTTTATGTGATTAACATAACTTTCATATTTACAGGGTTCCCATTTTAAGTTTATTAATGTTGTTGTTCTCTGCCTCAAAGCATTTATTCACCTGATGAAAGAGTAAGTATATACTCTGAAACGTTGTGTTCCTCATTATAAAGAAGTTGACATCCACATATCTTCTTCCTCATAGCTGTTGCAGTTAGAGTTGGGGCGTGTTGATCTATCCTTCGACACAGGGGCACAATGCCCCAGTGACATGCCTTTGGATTTAGTTTGGATGGATCTCTCTGATTTCTCTCAGTTTTGGCTGGTAATTTTTGTACTCTTGTCACCAGACGACAAGTAGAGGCCTTTGATTGGTAGATCCAGTAACCTCATCCATGACTGTATGCAACTTTCTGTTAAAGAACACTGTGACATAATATTCAGTTATTCAGATGAAGCCCATCAGGTACCCTATGACATACTTGTTGTAGGAGCAGCTACTGCCGGGTGAGCAGAACTTGGGAAGACATCCACACTTGGGCAGGCTGAAGATCTTCACAATATGATTTGAGGTACACCTGGTCCAGCTTCATGTCGCCCATAGCGTCAACAGGGAGGCCTAAATATTCTTCATTGAAAGGAGGTTATACATACTTGATTCCTGCCACGAACCAGTTAATGTATGTACTAATGTTCATCATCTGCACTCAGCAATATTCCAACTATATGATGGTGGTCTGTTCATAATTAAGTTTGGATTGAATCAATTGATTGACATAATGAGCATCGATCTAAGCAGTGGGGATACTATGGCATGCATCAACCAAGTGACCTAGACAGACCATCCGATCCTGTTAGTCGCCTCTTACAACAAGCATAGTTGCCTCTTTGGCAAGCATGGGTCACATTCTGTTCCCTTGGTGCGGGAATCACATACCTCATAAACATGTTTGTTAATGCTGAGTACATGGGACAGGATATCCAAAGCTTTCTTGCGAATGCCAGTTCTGGTTTCTTGCCTGCAAGTTTAAGACAAACACTGTACATGATGAAATACACACTGCAATACAGCAAAGGAAATATGTACAGTCACAGGATGTATGTCACTGTGGTAGTTTGGGTAAGGCAAGGCAGTACCTAAAGTACTTGTCCATGAGGTGGTTCAGACTCTGCATCCACTGCTCTTTGCCTGGGTGTATGGCCTGGGCCTGGTGCTCCATCAGCATCTCAACAGAAGACTCCTGCAATACACATCATCCCAATAAATCTGCAAGACCTAGACATAACCAAAGGATATACATGAATGACCCAGATGTCACTCCTGGATACACTTGCCTGACCTGGACTTCACCCCTGGATACACCTGCCTGACCTAGACATCACCCCTGGATACACCTGCATGACAAGACATCATCCCTGGATACACCTGCATGACAAGACATCATCCCTGGATACACCTGCATGACAAGACATCATCCCTGGATACACCTGCATTACAAGACATCATTCCTTGATACACCTGCATGACAAGACATCATCCCTTGATACACCTGCACGACCCGGACATCATCCCTGGATACACCTCCCTGACCTAGACATCACCCCTGGATACACCTGCCTGACCCAGACATCATAACTTGATCCACCTGCATGACCCAGCTTCACCCCTTGATACACCTTTCTGACCTAGACGTCACCCCTGAGTACACCTGCATGACCCAGACATAACCCCTGGAACCACCTGCATGATCTAGACATCACCCCTTGATACACCTGTCTGACCTAGACGTCACCCCTGGATACACCTGCATGACCCAGACATTACCCCTAGATACACCTGCCTGACCCAGACATCATTCCTGGATACACCTTCCTGACCCAGACATCATCCCTAGATACACCTGCCTGACCCAGACATCATCCCTGAATACACCTGCATGACCCAGAAATCACCCCTGGATACACCTGCATGACCCAGACATAACCCCTTGATACACCTGTCTGACCTAGATGTCACCCCTGGATACACCTGCATGACCTTGATATCACCCCTGGATACACCTGTCTGACCTAGATGTCACCCCTGGATACACCTGCCTGACCCAGACATTACCCCTGGATACACCTGCCTGACCCAGACATCACCCCTAAATACACCTGCCTGACCTAGACATCACCCCTGGATACATCTGCCTGACCTAGACATCACCCCTGGATAAACCTGCATTACCCAGACATTACCCCTGGATACACCTGCCTGACCCAGACATCACCCCTAAATACACCTGCCTGACCTAGACATCAGCCCATGGATACATCTGCCTGACCTAGACATCACCCCTGGATAAACCTGCATGACCCCGTCATCACCCCTGGATACACCTGCATGACCCCGTCTTCACCCCTGGATACACCTGCAAGACCCCTACATCATCCCTGGATACATCTGCCTGACCCAGACATCACCCCTAGGTACACCTGCCTGACGCTGACGTCATCCCTGGATACACCTGCCTGACCTAGACATCACCCCTGGATACACCTGCCTGACCCAGACATTACCCCTTGATACACCTGTCTGATCTAGACGTCACCCCTGGATACACCTGCATGACCTAGACATCACCCCTGGATACACCTGTCTGACCTAGATGTCACCCCTGGATACACCTGCTTGACCCAGACATCACCCCTGAATACACCTGCCTGACCCAGACATCATCCCTGAATACACCTGCCTGACCCAGACATCACATCTTGATATACGTGCCTGACCTAGACATCATCCCTGGATACACCTGCCTGACCCAGACATTATCCCTGGATACACCTGCCTGACCCAGACATCATCCCTGGATACACCTGCCTGACCCAGATATCATCCCTGGATACACCTGCATGACCCAGACATCACCCCCGAATACACCTGCCTGACCCAGACATCATCCCTGGATACACCTGCCTGACCCAGACATCACATCTTGATACACCTGCCTGACCCAGACATCACCCATGGATACACCTGCCTGACCCAGACATTACCCCTGGATATACCTGTCTGACCCAGACTTCACCCCTGGATACACCTGCATGACCTAGACATCATCCCTGGATACACCTGCATGACCCCGACATCATCCCTGGATACAGCTGCACGACCCCAACATCACCCCTGGATACAGCTGCATGACTCTGACATCATCCCTGGATACACCAGCTTGACCCAGACATCATCCCTGGATACACCTGCATGACCCAGACATCACCCCTGGATACATCTGCCTGAACTAGACATCACCCCTGGATACAGCTGCATGACCTGACATCATCCCTGGATACACCAGCTTGACCCAGACATCATCCCTGGATACACCTGCATGACCCAGACATCATCCCTGGATACACCTGCATGACAAGCATCATCCCTGGATACACCTGCATTACAAGACATCATCCCTAGATACACCTGCATGACCCAGACATCATCCCTTGATACACCTGCACGACCCCGACATTATCCCTGGATACACCTGCCTGACCTAGACATCACCCCTGGATACACCTGCATGACCCCGTCATCACCCCTGGATACATCTGCATGACCCCGACATGATAACAGGATCCACCTGCATGACCCAGACACCCCTTGATACACCTGTCTGACCTAGGCGTCACCCATGGATACACCTGCATGACCCAGACATCACCCCTTGATACACCTGTCTGACCTAGACGTCACCCCTGGATACACCTGCATGACCCAGACATTACCCCTGGATACACCTGCCTGACCCAGACATCATCCCTAGATACACCTGCCTGACCCAGACATCATCCCTAGATACACCTGCCTGACCCAGACATCATCCCTGAATACACCTGCCTGACCCAGACATTACCCCTTGATACACCTGTCTGACCTAGACGTCACCCCTGGATACACCTGCATGACCTAGACATCATCCCTGGATACACCTGTCTGACCTAGACTTCACCCCTGGATACACTTGCCTGACCGAGACATTACCCCTGGATACACCTGCCTGCCCCAGACATCACCCCTGAATACACCTGCCTGACCCAGACATTACCCCTTGATACACCTGTCTGACCTAGACGTCACCCCTGGATACACCTGCATGACCTAGACATCACCCCTGGATACACCTGTCTGACCTAGACTTCACCCCTGGATACACCTGCCTGACCGAGACATTACCCCTGGATACACCTGCCTGCCCCAGACATCACCCCTGAATACACCTGCCTGACCCAGACATCATCCCTGAATACACCTGCCTGACCCAGACATCACATCTTGATATACGTGCCTGACCTAGACATCATCCCTGGATACACCTGCCTGACCCAGACATTATCCCTGGATACACCTGCCTGACCCAGACATCATCCCTGGATACATCTGCCTGACCCAGACATCATCCCTGGATACACCTTCCTGACCAAGGCATCATCCCTGGATACACCTGCATGACCCAGACATCATCCCTGGATACACCTGCCTGACCTAGACATCATCCCTGGATACACCTGCCTGACCCAGACATCATCCCTGGGTACATCTGCCTGACCTAGACATCATCCCTGGATACACCTGCCTGACCCAGACATCACCCCTGGATACACCTGCCTGACCTAGAAATCATCCCTGGATACACCTGCCTGACCTAGACATCACTCCTTGATACACTTGCCTGACCTAGACATCATCCCTGGATACACCTGCCTGACCTAGACATCATCCCTGGATACACCTGCATGACCCTGACATCATCCCTGGATACAGCTGCATGACCCAGACATCATCCCTAGATACACCTGCATGACCCTGACATCATCCCTGGATACAGCTGCATGACCCAGACATCATCCCTGGATACACCTGCATGACCCAGACATCATCCCTAGATACACTTGCCTGACACAGACGTCACCCCTGGATACACCTGCATGACCCAGACAACACCCCTGGATACAGCTGCATGACCCTGACATCATCCCTGGATACACCTGCCCGACGCTGATGTCACCCCTGGATACACCTGCCTGACCCAGATATCATCCCTGGATACATCTGCCTGACCCAGACATCATCCCTGGATACACCTTCCTGACCAAGGCATCATCCCTGGATACACCTGCATGACCCAGACATGATCCCTGGATACACCTGCCTGACCTAGACATCATCCCTGGATACACCTGCCTGACCCAGACATCATCCCTGGGTACATCTGCCTGACCTAGACATCATCCCTGGATACACCTGCCTGACCCAGACATCACCCCTGGATACACCTGCCTGACCTAGAAATCATCCCTGGATACACCTGCCTGACCTAGACATCACTCCTTGATACACTTGCCTGACCTAGACATCATCCCTGGATACACCTGCCTGACCTAGACATCATCCCTGGATACACCTGCATGACCCTGACATCATCCCTGGATACAGCTGCATGACCCAGACATCATCCCTAGATACACCTGCATGACCCTGACATCATCCCTGGATACAGCTGCATGACCCAGACATCATCCCTGGATACACCTGCATGACCCAGACATCATCCCTAGATACACTTGCCTGACACAGACGTCACCCCTGGATACACCTGCATGACCCAGACAACACCCCTGGATACAGCTGCATGACCCTGACATCATCCCTGGATACACCTGCCCGACGCTGATGTCACCCCTGGATACACCTGCCTGACCCAGATATCATCCCTGGATACACCTGCATGACCCAGACATCACCCCCGAATACACCTGCCTGACCCAGACATCATCCCTGGATACACCTGCCTGACCCAGACATCACATCTTGATACACCTGCCTGACCCAGACATCACCCATGGATACACCTGCCTGACCCAGACATTACCCCTGGATATACCTGTCTGACCCAGACTTCACCCCTGGATACACCTGCATGACCTAGACATCATCCCTGGATACACCTGCATGACCCCGACATCATCCCTGGATACAGCTGCACGACCCCAACATCACCCCTGGATACAGCTGCATGACTCTGACATCATCCCTGGATACACCAGCTTGACCCAGACATCATCCCTGGATACACCTGCATGACCCAGACATCACCCCTGGATACATCTGCCTGAACTAGACATCACCCCTGGATACAGCTGCATGACCTGACATCATCCCTGGATACACCAGCTTGACCCAGACATCATCCCTGGATACACCTGCATGACCCAGACATCATCCCTGGATACACCTGCATGACAAGCATCATCCCTGGATACACCTGCATTACAAGACATCATCCCTAGATACACCTGCATGACCCAGACATCATCCCTTGATACACCTGCACGACCCCGACATTATCCCTGGATACACCTGCCTGACCTAGACATCACCCCTGGATACACCTGCATGACCCCGTCATCACCCCTGGATACATCTGCATGACCCCGACATGATAACAGGATCCACCTGCATGACCCAGACACCCCTTGATACACCTGTCTGACCTAGGCGTCACCCATGGATACACCTGCATGACCCAGACATCACCCCTTGATACACCTGTCTGACCTAGACGTCACCCATGGATACACCTGCATGACCCAGACATTACCCCTGGATACACCTGCCTGACCCAGACATCATCCCTAGATACACCTGCCTGACCCAGACATCATCCCTAGATACACCTGCCTGACCCAGACATCATCCCTGAATACACCTGCCTGACCCAGACATTACCCCTTGATACACCTGTCTGACCTAGACGTCACCCCTGGATACACCTGCATGACCTAGACATCATCCCTGGATACACCTGTCTGACCTAGACTTCACCCCTGGATACACTTGCCTGACCGAGACATTACCCCTGGATACACCTGCCTGCCCCAGACACCACCCCTGAATACACCTGCCTGACCCAGACATTACCCCTTGATACACCTGTCTGACCTAGACGTCACCCCTGGATACACCTGCATGACCTAGACATCACCCCTGGATACACCTGTCTGACCTAGACTTCACCCCTGGATACACCTGCCTGACCGAGACATTACCCCTGGATACACCTGCCTGCCCCAGACATCACCCCTGAATACACCTGCCTGACCCAGACATCATCCCTGAATACACCTGCCTGACCCAGGCATCACATCTTGATATACGTGCCTGACCTAGACATCATCCCTGGATACACCTGCCTGACCCAGACATTATCCCTGGATACACCTGCCTGACCCAGACATCATCCCTGGATACATCTGCCTGACCCAGACATCATCCCTGGATACACCTTCCTGACCAAGGCATCATCCCTGGATACACCTGCATGACCCAGACATCATCCCTGGATACACCTGCCTGACCTAGACATCATCCCTGGATACACCTGCCTGACCCAGACATCATCCCTGGGTACATCTGCCTGACCTAGACATCATCCCTGGATACACCTGCCTGACCCAGACATCACCCCTGGATACACCTGCCTGACCTAGAAATCATCCCTGGATACACCTGCCTGACCTAGACATCACTCCTTGATACACTTGCCTGACCTAGACATCATCCCTGGATACACCTGCCTGACCTAGACATCATCCCTGGATACACCTGCATGACCCTGACATCATCCCTGGATACAGCTGCATGACCCAGACATCATCCCTAGATACACCTGCATGACCCTGACATCATCCCTGGATACAGCTGCATGACCCAGACATCATCCCTGGATACACCTGCATGACCCAGACATCATCCCTAGATACACTTGCCTGACACAGACGTCACCCCTGGATACACCTGCATGACCCAGACAACACCCCTGGATACAGCTGCATGACCCTGACATCATCCCTGGATACACCTGCCCGACGCTGATGTCACCCCTGGATACACCTGCCTGACCCAGATATCATCCCTGGATACACCTGCATGACCCAGACATCACCCCCGAATACACCTGCCTGACCCAGACATCATCCCTGGATACACCTGCCTGACCCAGACATCACATCTTGATACACCTGCCTGACCCAGACATCACCCATGGATACACCTGCCTGACCCAGACATTACCCCTGGATATACCTGTCTGACCCAGACTTCACCCCTGGATACACCTGCATGACCTAGACATCATCCCTGGATACACCTGCATGACCCCGACATCATCCCTGGATACAGCTGCACGACCCCAACATCACCCCTGGATACAGCTGCATGACTCTGACATCATCCCTGGATACACCAGCTTGACCCAGACATCATCCCTGGATACACCTGCATGACCCAGACATCACCCCTGGATACATCTGCCTGAACTAGACATCACCCCTGGATACAGCTGCATGACCTGACATCATCCCTGGATACACCAGCTTGACCCAGACATCATCCCTGGATACACCTGCATGACCCAGACATCATCCCTGGATACACCTGCATGACAAGCATCATCCCTGGATACACCTGCATTACAAGACATCATCCCTAGATACACCTGCATGACCCAGACATCATCCCTTGATACACCTGCACGACCCCGACATTATCCCTGGATACACCTGCCTGACCTAGACATCACCCCTGGATACACCTGCATGACCCCGTCATCACCCCTGGATACATCTGCATGACCCCGACATGATAACAGGATCCACCTGCATGACCCAGACACCCCTTGATACACCTGTCTGACCTAGGCGTCACCCATGGATACACCTGCATGACCCAGACATCACCCCTTGATACACCTGTCTGACCTAGACATCACCCCTGGATACACCTGCATGACCCAGACATTACCCCTGGATACACCTGCCTGACCCAGACATCATCCCTAGATACACCTGCCTGACCCAGACATCATCCCTAGATACACCTGCCTGACCCAGACATCATCCCTGAATACACCTGCCTGACCCAGACATTACCCCTTGATACACCTGTCTGACCTAGACGTCACCCCTGGATACACCTGCATGACCTAGACATCATCCCTGGATACACCTGTCTGACCTAGACTTCACCCCTGGATACACTTGCCTGACCGAGACATTACCCCTGGATACACCTGCCTGCCCCAGACATCACCCCTGAATACACCTGCCTGACCCAGACATTACCCCTTGATACACCTGTCTGACCTAGACGTCACCCCTGGATACACCTGCATGACCTAGACATCACCCCTGGATACACCTGTCTGACCTAGACTTCACCCCTGGATACACCTGCCTGACCGAGACATTACCCCTGGATACACCTGCCTGCCCCAGACATCACCCCTGAATACACCTGCCTGACCCAGACATCATCCCTGGATACACCTGCCTGACCTAGACATCACATCTTGATACACTTGCCTGACCTAGACATCATCCCTGGATACACCTGCCTGACCCAGACATCACATCTTGAAACACTTGCCTGACCTAGACATCATCCCTGGATACACCTGCCTGACCTAGACATCACATCTTGATACACGTGCCTGACCTAGACATCATCCCTGGATACACTGCATGACCCAGACATCATCCCTGGATACATCTACCTGACCCAGACATCATCCCTGGATACACCTGCCTGACCCAGACATCATCCCTGGATACACCTGCACGACCCAGACATGATCCCTGGATACACCTGCCTGACCTAGACATCACCCCTGGATACACCTGTCCGACCCAGACATCATCCCTGGATACACCTGCCTGACCCAGACATTATCCCTGGATACACCTGCATGACAAGACATCACCCCTGGATACACCTGCATGACCCCGTCATCACCCCTTGATACACCTGCATGACCTAGACATCACCCCTGGATACACCTGCAAAACCCCAACATCATCCCTGGATACACCTGCCTGACGCTGACGTCACCCCTGGATACACCTGCATTTACAGAGCCAAATGTATATGCCTTTTGAGTTAATTGAAGAGCATGTAAAGAACCCAAAACATTTATATTGAAACTGAACAAACACCAAATTTCAATACATTTCGAACAAAAATGCCAGTGAAATGAGTGAGTGAGTGAGTATGGTTTTACGACGCTTATAGCATTATTCCAGCAATATCATGGAGGGGGACACAAGAAATGTGCTTCACACATTGTACCCATGTCGGGAATCGAACCCGGTTCTTCGACATGACGAGCGAACCCTTTAACCACTAGGCTATCTGACTGCCCCACCAGAGAAATGACCACAAATCGGATTCGGACATTTTGAACACATTGTGATGTTATCTCTTGATGGTGTTTACGGTGTGAGGCAATGCTTTTTAAGAGAATCTCGAAGCAATGTGTAAAGGTTAAACACAGGTAAAATGTAAAATATCATGAAAAACGGAACAAATGTGTTATTATCAAATGGCTGATTTATGGCCATAAGAACATAAGAAAGGTCAAATCAAAGTCAGAATCAAAAATGGAACATGCATGTTGAGTCCCACTACTGTCTACTTAATTACACACATATTGACAAAAGAGGCTTTTTCAATAAGGCTGCTGTGGCAGACATGATGCACGACAAACGCCATAAAAACAGGCCACAACATAAGCTAAAAAAATAGTATTTATGACTTTCATATAACAAACCGTTCAAAGAATAAAAAAAGTTTACCGATCTGTTATTGGAACAGAGTTCCAGGATGGTGAAGAACCTGTGTGGAGATCCGAGGAAGTGCCCGTGTCGATGTAGTTCTTCCACGGCAGACAGGACGTCGTGCACCTCCAGCTGACACTGCCTGGCCGAGTCAGGAACAGCACCACTCAGCTGAAAACACATGGCCAGACTTTAAACTGTCAGCAGTGACTCTTGTGACTGAGCCAGAAAATCCTGGTTGAAATAACAATGTATGTTGTAATAATTATTTGAGATAACAGTATACTGGTGTACTGGCCTCACAAGATTGCTTGCAAATGGGTGTGGCTATTGTGTAGAGATTTTGTTTGTTTTGTTTGTTTATTTGATATTTAATGCTGCACATAGCAATTTTTCAGCAATATTACATCAGTCTGTAAATAATTGAGTCTGGACAAGACAATCCAGTGATTGACATCATGAGCCTGAATCCATGCAATTGAAAATATGATGACATGCATCAACCAAGTCAGGGAGCCTGACCACCGGATCCCGTTAGTCGCCTCTTACAACAAGCATGGGTGAAACATGGGTTGTATTTTGTAGAGATGTCACATGTTACTGGTGTATTGGCCTCACTGTAGTGACTGATGGCTGGCAAAGTAATAGATTCTATTGTATTCTGAAGTACTGCATTCGCGTTTTGATGCTAGCCCTGATGCTATTTCTATGTACGTCACTGACCTTAGGCCAGTAAAAATGGTCGGAAACCCGGACATTTTACAGAACAACCAAATTTTATGTTTTTATGTTTCCTTAAGGTATAGTTGTGGTACACACAAAACCCAGAAAAATTCAGACTTGAGGAAAATTGTCTACACCCATTTGAAAATACGCCTATCATACCTATACTTGTGCCTGTATTCGGCCAAATTAGAACAAATGTGTATTCATATTACTATGTTACACAAATCTTAATGCACCCATTAAGGCTTACAAAGTTCAACAATGTAATAATTTATATTTACATGTCTTCTAAAATTATAATTTTAATAATTATGTCTGTAAATCTTAAAAATATATCAATAACTTTCGTATCCTCTGAATTCTTTCACTATCTACAAGAACTGTGGATATAATTATGGTTTTAAAAAAATTATTATTATTATTATTATCTAATAATTTACATATAATTTTAGTTATAAGAAAAGGATAACAGCATCATATTTTTTGGCAGTTTTCAACTTTATGAAACGCACATAAAAAGACAAACTTCATTGCTTTCCACATACAATGTTTGAGTGTGCTATATGAACTGGAACTATGAATATTATGGACATTATTTGAAGTACATTTACAAAGAACACATGCCAGTTTCACCTATGAGAGCACAATTAACATGATATGAAGTCTATTAATAGTTTTCATATTCTGCATTTAAGTCCTGCCTATTCTCACAGTTACTTTCACATTTGCAGTGGATGCTGCATTGAATCCCCCTTTTGACACAACTACAGGATGTGCAGAGTCTGTTAGATGATTTACAAGAACACTTTATTTCCTTCAAGAGTTCTGGAGGGGCTGGAGGCATGTCTGTTATAATTGGGACTTTACTCCCTTCAACTGATTTGAAGCCATGTGTTTCTTTGTCCAAAACAGTTTTAAGAGACTTCCATGTTGACACTTGCAGATGAACCCTTAGACAATGAAAATAACATGCCCGGCTTGTTGGAGGCATGCGCTCTACACTTGTGAACTTGGTTGATTTTACATTTTTGAATCTCAACTCATCCAGTTTCTCGTTTTGTTTCCCACCATAGAGTCCACAGACATACTGTTCTCCCACTTCTTTGATTACTTGGAGAGGAACAGATGATTCTCCAAAAACTGTGACTTTCTCATGTAATTGCTCTGCGGAAGTGAAATAAGCCAGATGTTTAGATTTTCCAAAGCCGAAGAAGGAAGATGTTGTATCACAACCTGATACTGCATGAAGGAAAGGAAGATTGTGACACAATTGTTCTCCTAGGCAATGTTTTGCTTCTTTTATTGACATAGTTCTTGATCTTGTCTTCATGTAAACATTGCTCTGGGAATCCACATGATGTATCAGAAGGACAAAAATGTCAGTATCATCAGAAATGACATGGACGGTTTCATGTTTCTCTGCCAACTCCACAGCTCTTTGAACAATAACAACATCAGCGTCCCCTTCATCCCCTGCATGGCTTACTAACACACGTGAGTTCTCTTGTATGTATGATGAAAGGAGATTAATTGTTTGTTGTTTGTTTTTCTTGTTGGCAAGAAAACTTGCTGCATCACTTGGAACTGGAGTATTTGACTTCAGCATAACATCAGCCATTGCAGTTCTTGAGAGCTTTCTGCCCTTCTGTTCTTGATCTTTTGTTGTTGTTACATCATAACTGTCGAACACAACAGTTACCTCATGATTCAAGGATGACCTGTGATGAATCGTAGAGAGGAATATTTCACAGACGTCCAACATTGTCCCAACCTTTGGCCATTTCAACTGTTGAAGTAACGCACATCCATCAAAGACTGTTGATACTGATGGAACATCAGTTTCAACATTTGAAGTCATCTTCATTATGCATTTGGCGAGTGTGATTTCGTTGATTTTCTCATGCTACCATCATCATGGAACAAGGCAGGTGCCACAGACGAAAGTTCATGGCAGAACACAGATGGAGATGGTGGTCCTATCGTGTAGGCAATAGCGAGAAGTCGTTGATACAACTCAAGTGATGACATGCGAAGTCTTTCTCCACTTGTTAGTGTTACTGCACGATTCATGATGTCAAATGTCACCACTTGTTGACTTTTCTTCATTGAAACATCTCCAAAAGAATGGTTTGTAATTAGAGATTGTATTGAACTTCCTATACTGACTGTCCTGTCAGCATTAACCCTGTCATCAGCAATAACACAAGTAGCTATGTTGCGAAGTTCAGACTGGACTCCAGTAAATGGATTGTGACTTCGTAGGAAATCTAAGAATTTGTTCATATCAATGTAATCTTGATTCATTCTTCCTGGATTTAGTTCTCGATGATGATCACTCCATGAATTGTATGATGTATTTGTCAACATTCTCAACTCCTCTGTGTACTGTGCAACAATGTGTGCTGATAGAAGCCATCTTGTCCTTGCACTGTCTTTGTGAGTTATGTTTATGAGACCGCCTGATGTCTTCCCTGACCTCATGAGAGATTGTTCTATCACCATATCAGACCAAGTGCCACTCCAGAATAACTTTTGACTCCGATGAATCGTAAAGAGGCCATCCTCTAGTTGTTTGTGAAGACAGGGGCATGGATTTACAAAATCTTGAATATATAGACGACAATACTTGGCATAATTGTTATGTCCTGTCGCAGCAAACCAGGGAAGCATGTCTTGTGAAGCTTTCAAATGCAGGAGCCAATCACCTGTTCTTTCAGCTCTAATGAACATACACATTGTTGAGACAAAATCCATGAATTGAAGCCATAATTTTGATGTCCTTGACTGTAGGTGTTTTGCCTTTTCTTTGTCAACTTTGCCTAGAATGTTATCCACTGTCTCTTCAAAGTCATCAAATTTTTCCGACTTGAAATATCTTTAGCAATCTGTTCAATATCTGACAAAGAACCACTACCTACAGAATCATTTTCGTGTTAACGATTGTCACCATCTTCATCCATGATGTCTTCATGAGGCTGTTCAAAGAGAAGAATATGTAGTGCTGCGCAAGTCAAAAGACATGCCCTTACAGTTTTGTGGTAAGATTTTCCTTCAAACATTTTTGGAATTGAGTTCTTTGCATACACACATGACCATAGTTCTTCTAATCCAGTATATTGCATTGACTTACATCCAGATCCAAGAAAGGACATCAGCTGATGAAATCCTCCAAGGCGAAGCTGTATGTGTTCGACATCCAAAGGATTTTCTGTTTTGATTTTGTAAGCTTTGGCGTAGAGTGGTTGATCAAACGTGAGGAGTGCACAACACTGTCCAATCTTCTGACGTTGCATGTCTACAAACATCATTGTTGAATAGACTGCTTCATTTGTCTGCGGATTGAGTGGTATCATTGGATGATAAAGTACTTTTGACTGCATATACTCCCCATGTGTCACATCAGACATGAACCCTTGCCATCCTGGGGTGATTTGTGATCTGAAATTGGAGAGCATCCACACTGTGTCTTGGAAGAGGAATTGCTTCAGTTTTGGAACTATAACTTCGACCACCGGATTAAATTTTACCTTTGCCATGGCGTTTGTATGATGATTTCTGTAGGGTTGTATGTTGCTGAAATCACCAGCAGCAAGAATGTCTGTAGCATAGTTTTTTTGTCTTCTCACTGACAGTTTCTGTGTTGATGCAGGTGTCTGACATGTGATAATTCCCATGACATGTGTGCTATTGTGGCCACTTATTGTGTCCTCATTGTAATCAAAATTATCAGCTATCCACTGACAAAATCCTTCTGTGCCATCTTCATTGACACCAATGCCTGGGTGAAGGTCATCAATGTTTCTACTTGTAACAGCAGATCTTTCAAAATCCAAAATAGTGTCATATGACACTGTCATTCCTAAGGATGAAAGGAGATTGAGTACAAGTTTTGACCTTGTAGTCTGGTGGATGAATAAACCAGTAGAGAACAGCAACAGAGACTGGTATGGATTTGGGGCAACAGCATTCATCAAGATATGACATAGAGATATCATTTGCAGTGTATTTCTATCTGAAGATTTTGAAGATAATCCTAAAAGACTCTTCATGAAAACCAGTAGAGCTTCAGGAACTTGACTCTCTAAAGCGTTGATGTTTACTTCATCTGGCGAGGGAAAGTGTTCAGTGTCAAATTTGATGTTAGATAAAAGATTCCTGAGCTTTTTTCCCAATTGGCGTGACTTGGCAATCAATTCATCACAATCCTCCTGGTCATCAGTAAGAAAAGCTTGGTGTAAAATCTCTGAAGCTGTATGTCTAAATTGGAATACATTTTTCTTTCCTCCTAGTTCAGTTATACTCAGTTTATTGCCAAAATGATCTTGCAGTTTGCGTTTCAAATGTTTAACACTGTAAGGTTCAACATCCTCTGGAAGAAATGAAGACAGTTTTACCTGTAGATCTGATATAGTAAACTGACTCCCAGTTTGTGATGACAACCAGGTGCACAAGTTACTGAAACCTTCAGAATTTGTTGAATTTAGATTTCTTTCATTCGAATCACAGTCTTGTTTACAGCGTAAAAAAGTTTGCAAACATTGGCGATGGTAGATTGCCTCTGCTGCTCTTATGTCTCCAGCACATATGATTCTTGACTTGACATCCAGAGCCTGCTTATCTGAACGCTTGGAGCATAGTTCCAATAATGTATTCTGCAAAGTGCTACATTTATCCAATTTGTCAACAATTTCAACTGAACCTATGCTTTGTCTTTTAGGATTCTTTTCAACATTAGGAAAGTTAATACATTCTGCACAAATAAGACAGTGAGTCTTGAAATCAAAATTGATTTGTAATGTGCGAAGATTTCTTGGCGGTAAAGTATCAAGTTCATAATTTCTTTTCTTCAAGAAATAATGTATGTTTTTTTATGAAGTATATGACTTCCTGCATTGTTCATGCACAACAAATGCTTGTTTATTAGATATAAGAGGCAGCAGTTGTTCATGTTTTCCATCTTGTCTTTTCTAAGACGAAGAAATAATTGATAGGAAGCCCTTTGTTGATAAGTTAGCATCCCATCCTGCTTGATCACAAATGATGCAGTGACCATCATTCTCACCTGAAAATAGTAAGAATTCAAATCAAACATATATTTCAATATATTGTAGTTTTAGTATGATTTATAAGAAATTAACATTATTGAATAATTGAATTCATTGTCTCAAAAAGTAACTTTATTTCTTGAGTTATTATGCTTTGGACAATTAATTGACTCCCATGAATAAAGGTAAACAAATATATGTCTCTTTCTATTTTGTTCTAATCATCTAATTTCTTCAAAACATTTTAAGTAAAGAACATAAGTTTCTTTTTGATATAGGTTGTGGCTATTTGTGGCATAATCATATTAGATGAACAATGAAATTAGTGATCTAATAAGAATCTCACTCTGTATCCTTTAGAATGAACAGAAAAATAACTTATTAATAACACTTATGTTTTCTTTGTTAAAATGAGTAATTGATACAAACATATTCTTGAAAATTCAACAGATCCATGTAAAGATTATATTCAGGTTATTTGCTGCATATCTTTTCTCATACATATTACATTACAAAAACAAATCAGGTTTGGTAAGATGTTCTCAGAGAAAAGAAGTCTGATGGA
Source organism: Haliotis rufescens (assembly GCF_023055435.1). NCBI lineage: Eukaryota > Metazoa > Mollusca > Gastropoda > Lepetellida > Haliotidae > Haliotis > Haliotis rufescens. The sequence goes on from NW_025963979.1 coordinate 2,427,835, forward strand.
AAATAGTATTACTTCAACTAACAGCTAATTTGCAAGGTATGGAATTGAAGATTACATTCAGGGGGTTTCATGTAGATTTTCTACAGTAAATAGTTAAAAACCAATAATTAAAAATTGGGTTCATTTGACGTTCCAAGATTGAAAATTAGTATGTTGGAAAATAGTATCACTGCAACCAACACTTGATATATATATATAGGGTATAAATTTAACCATGATTAAGGACTGAGTTGTCTATGAAACGCATATATTTCATTATTCCTAAACAATGTTTGTTTACATAGAAATCAATGGGAACATGATACTAATATTTGATGAAATATCTAGCATACATCAAATATAAAAGTTGCCTAATTGACCATTGACTAGCCTAACATTAGAGTGCATTTGAATCATAAATAGTAAAATGATCAACATAGTAATTCATTTGTAACAAATGTTGTACACAGAAAGTAACTTTTACTCACCATTTAGATGATTTTCACTCTCAGTCATGACAGCAACAAAGTAGAAAATGAATATTATTCCACTGTAAAGCAGACGACATGGAGGCTGACATCTTGTTTATGGTAGCAACAGGTAGTACTTTCGTACAACTATAAACACTGGGAAACTGAATGGGGAGTGATTTGGAGCAAACTTTGACATGGCATTGTAGATTCTCCTCAAGTCTGATTTTGTCTGGGTTTTTTATATAACATCTCCTATACCTAATTTATGATTTGTGATAGAAATTTGGTTGTTCCTTAAAATGTCCGGGTTGAATTAATTTTAGGGATTTTTCTACTGGCCTACCTGTGCCGTATGCAGTTGTTTGAGGATGATCTCAATGATATCAAGCAGAATGTCCCAGGTGATGTGCTGTTGATCCTTGCCATATTTTCTCACAAGTCTCTGAACAGACTTGGTAACTTCATAGGCGACCAGCCAGTCTGAGGTGGATAAAACCTAGGTGAAATAAGAAAACCAGGTGACACACAGTTAGTACCTTAACTTTGTACCTCTTTACATTGACCATTTTCTTATTCATTATTGACTTAATGACTGTCACTTAATGTTTCAGTCAAGAAATATGAGGTGAGGTGAAATGGGGTTTAATGTTGCATTCAAGATTATTGCACTTATGTTGGTTGGTTGGTTGGTTGGTTTGTTGTTTAACGACGCTCTCAGCAATATTCCAGCTATATGACGGCGGTCTGTAAATAATCGAGTCTTGACCAGACAATCCAGTGATTGATATCATGAGCATCGATCCACGCAATTGGGATCGATGACATCCATCAACCAAGTCAGCAAGCCTGACCACCCGATCCCGTTAGTCGCCTTTTACGACAAGCATAGTCGCCTTTTACAGCAAGCATGGGTTGCTGAAGACCTATTCTACCCCGGAATCTTCACGGGTCTGCACTTATGTAGAGACATGTATTTTGCTGCTTGTACTAGCTTGTAATAGTCCAGACTATTGCTGAAATTATAATGCTAGCCCGCTGAGATACCATGCCACAGTTATATATGAATACCCCACTCAGACTTAACTGACTCTGAGTTGACCAGTCCTTGTTTTAGCCCCTTAATGCTGAGCGCCAGGCAGGGTAGCAACAAGTACTAACTTTTAATGTCTTTTGGTATGACACGGTTGGGAATCGAACCCCCAACCTTCTGCTCTCCAGGCAGACACTCTACTACGAGACCATGGAGGCGGTCTCAAGTAATATGAAGTTATTATACAGCTAACATGTGATCATGCAGGACCAGCACTATAGACAGTATGTGGGCATGCAGGGCCAGCACTATGTACCGCATGTGGACATGTAGGGCCAGCACTATGGTAAGTATGTGGACATGCAGTATAGTAAGTATGTGGACATGCAGGGCCAGTACATGGTCAGTATGTGGACATGCAGAGCCAGCACTATGGTAAGAATGTGGACATGCAGGGCCAGCACTGTGGTCAGTATGTGGACATGCAGGGCCAGCACTGTGGTCAGTATGTGGGCATGCAGGGCTCGTACTATGGTCAGTATGTGGGCATGCAGGGCCAGTACTATGGACAGTATGTGGGCATGCAGGGCCAGCACTATGGTCAGTATTAGGCCATGCAGGGCCAGCACTAAGGTCAGTATGGTGGCATGCAGGGCCAGCACTGTGGTCATTATGTGGACGTGCAGGGCCAGCACTATGGTCAGAATGTGGGCATGCAGGGCCAGCACTATGGTCAGTATGTGGGCTTGCAGGGCCAGCACTCTGGTCAGTATGTGGGCATGTAGGGCCAGCAGTATGGTCATTATGGTGGCATGTAGGGCCAGCACTATAGTCAGTATGTGGGCATGTAGGCCAGAACTATGGTCAGTATGGGGGCATGCAGGGCCAGCACAGTGGTCAGTATGTGGGCGTGGAGGGCCAGCACTATGGTCAGAATGTGGGAATGGATGGCCAGCACTATGGTCAGTATGTGGGCATGCAGGGCCAGCACTGTGGTCAGTATGTGAGTATGCAGGGCCCAGCACTATGGTCAGTATGGTGACATGCAGGGCCAGCAGTATGGTCAGTATGGTGGCATCCAGGGCCAGCACTTTGGTCAATATGTGGGCATGTAGGGCCAGCACTATGGTCAGTATGGTGGCATGCAGGGCCAGCACTATGGTCAGTATGGTGGCATGCAGGGCCAGCACTATGGTCAGTATGGTGGCATGCAGGGCCAGCAGTATGGTCAGTATGGTGGCATGCAGGGCCAGCACTATGGTCAGTATTGTGGCATGCAGGGCCAGCACTATGGTCAGTATGGTGGCATGCAGGGCCAGCACTGTGGTCAGTATGTGGGCATGTAGGGCCAGCACTTTGGTCAGTATGTGGGCATGTAGGGCCAGCACTATGGTCGGTATGGTGGCATGTAGGGCCAGCACTGTGGTAAGTATGTTGGCATGCAGGGCCAGCACTATAGTCAGTATTTGGGCATGTAGGGCCAGAACTATGGTCAGTATGGGGGCATGCAGGGCCAGCACAGTGGTCAGTATGTGGGTGTGGAGGGCCAGCACTATGGTCAGAATGTGGGAATGGAGGGCCAGCACTATGGTCAGTATGGTGGCATGCAGGGCCAGCACTATGGTCAGTATGGTGGCATGTAGGGCCAGCACTATGGTCAGAATGTGGGAATGGAGGGCCAGCACTATGGTCAGTATGGTGGCATGCAGGGCCAGCACTATGGTCAGTATGGTGGCATGTAGGGCCAGCACTATGGTCAGAATGTGGGAATGGAGGGCCAGCACTATGGTCAGTATGGTGGCATGCAGGGCCAGCACTATGGTCAGTATGGTGGCATGTAGGGCCAGCACTATGGTCAGAATGTGGGAATGGAGGGCCAGCACTATGGTCAGTATGGGGGCATGCAGGGCCAGCACTATGGTCAGTATGGTGGCATGTAGGGCCAGCACTATGGTCAGAATGTGGGAATGGAGGGCCAGCACTATGGTCAGTATGGTGGCATGCAGGGCCAGCACTATGGTCAGTATGGTGGCATGTAGGGCCAGCACTATGGTCAGTATGGTGGCATGCAGGGCCAGCACTATGGTCAGTATGGTGGCATGCAGGGCCAGCACTGTGGTCAGTATGTGGGCATGTAGGGCCAGCACTATGGTCAGCATGTGGGCATGCAGGGCTGGCACTATGGTCAGTATGGTGGCATGCAGGGCCAGCACTGTGGACAGTATGTGGGCATACAGCGCTAGTACTACATGGAGCAGTGCCTGACCTGTCTGAAGGAGGGTAGAACCGAAGTGGGGGTGTTCCTGAGGCTGCTGACACGGTGAGCTCCCCACAGAGCCATGCCAACAAAAAACACAGCTCCTCGCAGCAATAGGCAGTCTGCTAAGAGCTTGCTGAAACATATCCAACATATTCCGAATAGCATGCTGGCAGTGTATTGGTAGAGAGAGTCAAATCTTGATGAACAAACACCATTTGTAAACCATGTACTTCTTAAGAAAGACTAAAAGAAAATAAAGAATGTCTTGTTTCAAGAATGTTGATGAAGATACACCCTGCCAGTTCAACATCTCACACATTTATAACTTGCCATTTTAGTGAGATGTATAAAAGCAAAAATTGTCACTTGCATAAAGTATTAAGTAAAAACTAACCTGTCCTGTAACATACAACACATGGTGTAGACCGCACTGTGCCCCAGGTGAGTGCCCAGCAGTTTCCGCATCAGCTGAAATACATGTGAAAGGGGGATTGTTACTTACTTAGTTATTGACTGTTCTGACTTCATCTTGTCCAGTGCTTCAGGTAGCACTTTACCACAACAATCTCTTGCCTGAGTGGATGACCTAGCCCTGTCTATCCCCTACAACTCTGTCTGATCCAGCCCTGTCGATCCCCTACAACAGTGTGTCTGATCCAGCCCTGTCGATCCCCTACAACAGTGTGTCTGATCAAGCCCTGACTATCAATTACAACACTTTTTCTGATCCAGCCCTGACTATCCCTTACAACACTGTGTCTGATCCAGCCCTGACTATCCTCTATAACATTGTGTCTGATCCAGCCCTGACTATCCCTTACAACACTGTGTCTGATCCAGCCCTGACTATCCCCTACAACATTGTGTCTGGTCCAGCCCTGACTATCCCTTACAACACTGTGTCTGATCCAGCCCTGACTATCCCCTACAACAGTGTGTCTGATCCAGCCCTGACTATCCCTTACAACACTGTCTGATCCAGCCCTGACTATCCTCTATAACACTGTGTCTGATCCAGCCCTGACTATCCTCTATAACATTGTGTCTGATCCAGCCCTGTCCATCCCCTACAACAGTGTGTCTGATCCAGCCCTGTCGATCCCCTACAACAGTGTGTCTGATCAAGCCCTGTTGATCCCCTACAACTGTGTGTCTCATCCAGCCCTGACTATCCCTTACAACAGTGTGTCTGGTCCAGCCCTGACTATCCTCTATAACAGTGTGTCTGATCCAGCCCTGTCTATCCCTTACAACACTGTGTCTGATCCAGCCCTGACTATCCCTTACAACACTGTGTCTGGTCCAGCCTTGTCGATCCCCTACAACATTGTGTCTGATCCAGTCCTGTCGATCCCCTCCAACATTGTGTCTGATCCAGCCCTGTCGATCCCCTACAACATTGTGTCTGATCCAGCCCTGACTATCCCTTACAACATTGTGTCTGATCCAGCCCTGACTATCCCCTACAACAGTGTGTCTGACCCAGCCCTGACTGTCCTCTACAGTACTGTGTGTCTGACCCAGCCCTGTCTGACACCTACAGCACTGTGTGTCTGATGTTGCCCTATCTGTCACCTACAACATTGTGTCCAATCCAGCCCTGTCTGACACCTACAGCACTGTGTGTCTGATCTAGCCCTGTCTGTCCCCAACATCCATGTGTCTGACCCATCCCTGACTGTCCTCTACAGCACCGTTTGTCTGATGTTGCCCTGTCTGTCACCTACAACATTGTGTCTGATCCAGCCCTGTCTGACACCTACAGCACTATGTCTCAAATCTTGCCCTGTCAGTTACCTACAGTATTGTGTCTGATCCAGCCCTGTCTGACACCTACAGCACTATGTCTCAAATCTTGCCCTGTCAGTTTCCTACAGTATTGTGTCTGATCAAGCCCTGTCTGTCCCCTACTGCACTGTGTCTGATTCAGCTCTGACTGTCCTCTACAACACTGTGTCTGATCCAGCTGTGTCTGTCCTGTACAACAGTGTGTCTGATCTAACCCTGCATGTCCCCTCCAGCACTGTGTCTGGTCAAGGCCTGTTTATCCTCTCCCTTGTTCCCTCCTGCTGTCCCCGGGATCATGTATTTGGATGCTGCCAACTTGCCAAGGACGATGTACAGTTACCTCCCAGCTGTCGTCACAGAACTTGGGTTTGTTGACCATGTGGCACAGAGCAGCTACAGAGTGGTAGAGAGCTGAGGTGGGTAGATAGCTGTAGCTGACCACAGAGTCAAGGACAGCCAGACACATCTGAAAATATGGGTTTTTCAGATTAAAAACGATGTTTTATTGGTCTGTTTTCAGTCGTACAAATGGGTATCTCTCATACCCTTACATCTAGTCGCACGTTTAAAAGGAAGCCAGAAGCTGGAATGTAAACATTAAACTTGTTTCCGTCCGGTTGCGCACGCACCTCCTTATGACATGTCACAAATCTCGAAGAATAAGCCATCAAGCATGACTGGACTGGATAACTTCCCTGTGGGGATGGCTGGGTGCGAACGTACGACTGAAAACAGACCAATAAAACATCGTTTTTAATCTAAAAAAACCATGTTTTAGTCTGTTTTCAGTCGTACAAATGGGTAGAATTCGACCGAACACTGGAAGGAGGGTCGGGAAAGTAATCAGGAAGTGACCTCTTTCACGTCGAATGTACCAAGTTCCTCACCCCTGTAGTGACAATAGCACATTCAACCAGATGCAGGGACGAGACAAGTTGTTTATCACGAACGCACAGCATGGTTAATGCTCTTCGACACACAACTAATTATCGATGCGACAGGACAACTGCACGCGTCAGTTGAACTGCAATCGAAGTGTGGTCGACGTATAGTTTAGTTACAGAGCAACTCGCAGTATACAAGGTAACTAAAACAGCATGGTTAATGCTCTTCGACACACAACTAATTATCGATGCGACAGGACAACTGCACGCGTCAGTTGAACTGTGATCGAAGTGTGGTCGACGTATAGTTTAGTTACAGAGCAACTCGCAGTATACAAGGTAACTAAAACAGCATGGTCAATGCTCTTCGACCCACAAGTAACTATCGATGCGACAGGACAACTGCACACGTCAGTTGAATTGCGATCGAAGTGTGGTCGGCGTATAATTTAGTTACAGAACAACTCGCTGTAGTTCTGCACACAACAAAAAACCATAAGAATGCGTACATTCACCAACAGTTTTTATTGTAACCTGTTATCTGGCACGAAGTGTCGAGCAAAAAGTCCAAAGTGAATAAAGCACAAATTCACTGTCTTTTCTGGGAGATCTTTGAGTCCTTCAACATCTTCTGTTGAGATATCTCTGAGATAATGCGAAGCAAACACTGAAGTAGATCTCCAAAAGCAGCCCTCCAAAATAGCTTGCAGCGAACAATTACTGTGGAGTGCTAATGTTGAAGCTATGGCTCGAACTTCGTGCGGATGAGAGGAGGTGGGAGGTCACAAGTGGAACCAGGAAATTGGGAAACTCCAGGTGGGGGTACAGCCATCTCTGCAGCGGACGAAGTTGAAGACGACCTCGGCGAGTCAGGTCTTGGGCCGATGTCAACAGACCGAGGACTTCCTGCCACTTGTGCACCGAGGCCGGGGCATGTAGAAGTCTCGGAACGCTGCTGACAAGCTTGTCCCAACGGACTTGAGGTACCTTGACCAGATTGACCCCCGTCTGGAAGCGTATCCCGATGTACTGTAGATCCCGAGTTGGTACCAAGTCCGACTGTTGAAGGTTGACGATCCACCCGAGGTACCGTAGTAGATTCAGGGTGGTCGCTAACTCTTCTTGAAGGGCTTCTGTGAACTAGTGAGCTTGGAGCAAGTCGTCTAGGTAGAAGGCGCCTGCCGATGGAGACATTCTACGACCGTCTTCATGAAAATGCACAGGGCCGTAGAAATTTCAAACGGGAGGGCCGCCCACTGGTAATGAATGCCTTGGTATACAAATCGGAGGTACTTCTGGAACTCGAGATATCATGGAGATACGCGTCCTGAAGGTCTATCAAGACGAGGAAGTCGTTCAGTAATATCATCCGATGCAGAGAGCTGAGGGATAACATGGTGAATGTGTTGGGTTGTCAAGGAGGTATGTTGCGTTGAACTTTTTGAGATTGAAAATAAGCCGCATCTTTGTGGAGTTTTTCTTGGGTACTAGAAAAATGGGCAGGAGGTACCCCGATGATGTCCCTAGGCGAAGTACTGCCGCCTTTTCCACCAACGAATCGATGGCCTCCGTCAGCCAATCTGTTGGTGGAGTGTGGCATGTCAGGGATGACGTCAGTGGTGGCGTCGATCTCAGGCGTGGGGCGTAGCCTGTTGTCAAAATGTTCTGAACGTAAAGGTCGTTGAGGAAAGCCCACCTGTGGGCATAGTGATGAAGTCTCCCCACTACTGGTAGCACGTCTAAAGGTAGTGTCACCAGGGAAGACTGCTATGACGGTGACGGCGGGGGAAGGGTCCTCACTTCTTCCCCCGCTGGCTCTTTCCCCCTCTGGGATACTTGGAAAAGGAGACCTGGCGACATTTCCTGTCCGAATCTCTCTTGCGGGACGGCTGTCGAGGCATGTCCCTACGAAAGGCCCGTTGCACATTCTTGAATCTTGGCCAGGAAGTTGATTTTTCGCTAAAAAATCCCATCTGAGACCAAGATGGACGTTGCCATGGTTACGCTGATCGAACGTAATCCGACCGATGTCAATGGCATGTACTTCCGATACTCTCCCTGCTGTAGCCAGCGAGAGAAGGAAAGCTATTTTCTGAGACCATAAGTTGAACGCGACCTGATCTAGAGGCTCGTAAGTCTGACTAGACAGGTTGTGCAGAACGACATCGAGGTCCCAGCCTGGTGGTTGCAATTTACGTGACTGATCTTCAACCATGAAGGCACGTACATTCTTGTCTGAAACGTCGTCGTGGGGCGTTGGACAGGTTGTATGAAGCCGAAATGATGATGTCACGCTCGGCTTCCCTGGAGTACTTGTCCAGAACTTCGTTGGTACGACCGTCAAACAACTGTTGCGATGACCACGGGGCCCGTAAGAGTGTACTGCCATGACGATCAGGTAGTTCAGTGCAGTCGATGTAACCATGGCGACGTGCCGTAGTAATCTGGCCCGATACATATCGGGACTAGGCGAGGACATCCGAGAGGCTGTCGTCACAATCCATCGCCGACGTCGATTGTTGAGGCGTAGATGAAGGAGCTGGTGTACTGGTTGACGGTCCATGGACCCCCGACGCAGTCGAATCCTTCTTGGTCGACGCCGTCGAGGCGTCGAGGCGAAGACCGCCGCCGTGATCTGGGCTATCAAAGCCGGGTCGATATGAAAGTGAGATGAGGGCGTCGTACTGTCATTATCTTCACTACGACGCTGAACTCCTAGAAACTCCCTGCGAGAACGTTGCACGTCCCCTTGGGGACAAAGGCTACGATCTCTAACTGTAGAAGTACTATGATCCCCATCGTAGTTATCGTCCGAATCGTACACCCGATGACCACGAAGGCGATGAACGCCCTCGTGTCGTGTACTGTCTCTCGACGAGGCACTCGACCTGTCGTCCAGACTTCAAGGGGAACGACTTCTGTGTCCACTGTCGTCCCGCACAACGTCCCCATCGCCATTGGTAAAACGAGATACGGACCGACTGGGGACCGTAGTCCCCTCATGGTCCTCGTCACCACCCGGTCACATCGTAACTGGGGAGGCTGAGTGACGCTCTCGATCAACTGATTGACGAAGATCAGTCGTGCGGGTAGTATCATCAGCAGGTGAACGGTCACGTGTCTTGTTAAAAACAGAAGTTGACTGAGGCGGGTCTTTATCAACTGATTTCTTGGGTGTGTCCGACTCGCCACCCCCAGGGCCTGATGTGGAGGGTGCAGAGTCCAAGGATCCACCCGATGACCTTCTGTGCTTGTAGCGGTGGTCAGCAGTCCGCTTCGCAAACGCACGAAGATACAAGTTAAAGTTAATAGAAGAGCTCACATTCTTTACAACGTTTATCCCACGAACACGTTGAAAACCCGTCCTTAATGATGCAGGAAGGACAATACTTGTGAGGGTCTCCTTTAAAAAGTTTTCTTTGAAACGAGGCACCAATGCCCGACATGTTGCCACGTGTATAATCAATCAAGTCAAACAGTGAAACACGTGTTGAACACAAACAATGGGTTACCAAGGATTACATTCCAGGAGTCTACAGGGAAGACATATTTATTATTATTATTACTTTATTAGAACAACAACTGTAGACAAGAGATAAATACTAGTAGAATACAAACAAGCAGTCTACCGCGAAAGACTTTCTCGAGCGACCAGCTCAGAGGCGCGCTGAGAGATTTGTGACATGTCATAGGGAGGTGCGTGCGCAACTGGACGGAAACAAGTTTAATGTTTACATTCCAGCTTCTGGCTTCCTTTTAAACGTGCGACTAGATGTGAGGGTATGAGAGATACCCATTTGTACGACTGAAAACAAACTAAAACATATATGTTTTGTCCATTGGAACTATTTTCTCTGAGCCAACAGATACTCTGGAAGTTGGTTGCTGAGGTTACTTTTCAGGAATTTATCTAAGCATTCTACAGACCTACAAGACAATATAAACATCAATACGTACAAATAAAAAGCACACCAAGTGTACTATGACCATGCAATACGATAAGTTAGGAAGCATATCTTAGAGCTAAAAAAGACGAGATTGCACACTTTTCAACAGAATAGTACTTATTTGATTAATTTCAATAAATTAGTTTTGCAAAAATTTGTAACTAGAATTATAGGACTTTCCCAAAACTAGTAAAATCCCCCAAATTTTTTATATTTGTATACTAATCCTGCATTACTCCTTAATGCTTTAACTGCTTGTTCTTGACAGAGAAAGAGCTTGTGAGAGGTCTTGCTGAAGAAGAAGTTGTTCCAATTGGTTGTGTGGCTAATCCTATCACACAGCTCCCATGTGACTGCGGAAGTGGTGACATCACTGAATATCGAGGGTAGATACCTTCCGCAATGGGTGGGCTACTTCAGACATAATGCAGGATAAGTATACAAACATAAAAAATATCTACAACCTTTTTAACTTATTATGCATTCCTCCTTAATGCATCTGCATCAAACAGTACGGCAGAGGGCATAACTTCAGATGAGATCTTCTGACTGACAGACTGATCAATCAGAAATAGCGATGTCTGGCGTTAAGCGAACATTCATGTCGGCAGGGAGGGAGAGAGTCAGGTATGCGGGATATCCGGGTAAAAGACACGAGTAGTAAAAGCAGAAAAAGAATTAAATGGGGTTAAAATCTAATACTGACAAACCAAGCCAAAGCGGCCAGCATGTAACCTCCTACTCTGGGGTGTGCACACCAAAGAGGTCAATAGAATGTCTCTGGAAGCGTCAGTGGTGCCTTGTGGTGGTGACCACCAAAGGGACAAACAACTGCGGACTCCTTCCACGTCTTCAAGGGCAACATCTTGTGGACAGTGGCTGTCAAAGACAGTGTTTGATCACCAGGAGCAGCCTTCCATATCTTGTGAGGGTTGCTGGCCCTCGGAGGATTCAATCCTGCGGCCTCATAGGCCTGAAGGATGAGGGCACAACTTCAACCTGCGATGTTGGAGCTATTGGTATGAAGAGGCGATGATTTTCCCCGATGATTTTTGGAGTGTCGGATAAAACATCGCAGTGCCTGTATGGGACACAGTAGTCGCTAACGTTCGTCCTCAATCCCAAGAGTCAGGATGGTGAAGGATCTATCTGGTTGTCCTGTCCTTTGCAATGATCCCAGCAATCCCTTAGTTGAATGACTCCATGCGCTCTGCGCTCAAATCTGGCACGAGTGATGTCTAATGCATATTGTTCACTCACTGTCGCTAGAGCCAAAAGGAAGATGGTCTTTTTGGTGAGGTTGGAAAATGACGCTGAGTGAGGTGGTTCACAAACCGCCCCTCAGTAAAGTCAGGACCACGTTCAGATCCCAGGCAGGGGGTCTGAACTTGGTCTTCTGATCTTCCAGACAGTCTAAGAGCACCTGTAGTTCCGGAGCTGGTCATTTTTCATCTTCCAGAACTGCCAGGACGGAATTAAGGTAAGCCGTGAGAGTACAACCCTTCAGATGGCATTAGATATTCTGCCAAGAGTTGGGGCGATGCAGAGGCAGGATCCTGGTGTTTCTCCTTGCAGAAACTCTCAAGGGAGCGCCACTTGTCATAGAGGCCCCTAGTAGAAGGTCTGTGTGCCAAGGTATGGCTTTTACAGCCCATGCTGAGTAGCCCTTGGCGCATAAAGCTCTTTGTAAATGGACCAGGCGTGAAGAAGTAACCGATCTGGTGCCAAGTGTGATAGTCTGCTGTGAGGGTGGATCAGCAGGTTTGGCTAGTTTGATGGGGTTGGTGGAGAACATTACTCTGAGGGCCACGAACCAGCCTCTCGCTGGCCGAGGCTCCAGGTCAATCTGATCTTCTGAAGGACCTTGGAAAGGAGCCCTGGCGGAGGAAAAGCATACACTTTTAGTCCTTCCCAGGGTATGCTGAAGACATTGACTGTCACTGGTGAGCTGAAGGTCCGAACCTGGAAATTCTGGCTGGTGGCAAATAGGTCTATGTTTCGATAGCCGAGGTGTTGACAGACAAGACCGAAGGCATCCAGATGGAGTTTTTGCTCTGTGGGGACAACCCTGCCAGGACTGGACCAGGCAGGAGAGGATGTCCGCAAGAATGTTGCAACAATCTTGAATGTGTCTGATCAAACTGGATGTCCACTTGATCAATCAGGTGGAATAGTCTAAATGTCTGCCGTAACAGGTATGAGTAGTGAGTCGTTCCTCATTTACTGAGGCACCAACTCAAGGTGATATTGTCAGTGGATATGGTGATCTGGGCGTGTTAAAGCATCTGCTTCCAGTGAGACAGAGCCAGGATAAGCGCTTCCAGTTCTAGGTTGTTGATATGCCACTGTTGTTGAGTGGTTGACCACACCCTCGGGGCAACCTGAGATGCCGTCTAAGACATTAGACTCCACCGTCTACCATCTCAGATGTCGCCAGATGTGACAGCGAGGAACATTTGGAGCTGTCCTCTGGACGTCAGGTACTGCACCTACGTGATGAGACCCAGGAGCGCCTGCCATTGGTGGAGAGTGCGGGGTTGTTGCCCTGTGGCGTGGGTGTGTCCTGGTGGTTGAGGATGCAATCGTCTATAAACGTCTTAAACTGGACACTTAAGATGGAGGGAAGTGGCTATTGGCTTCATGAGGCATGCAAATAGCCACAGGGCCAAAGAAATGGGAGGACCGCCCATTGATAGTGGAGTCTCTCTGGAAGAAGCAGAAAAATTTCCTGTAGTTTGGGTGGATAGGTACATGCAAGTACGCGTCCTGGATGTTTGGCTTATCAAAGGCGTCTTGGGCCTGGATTTTGGATTTAAGTAGCCTGACAGTGGACATCGGCAACTATTGTGGATGCTCTGAGGAGCGCTTGTTGAAAGTCACCAAGTTGTGTATCATTAAATATTGGTCGGAGTCCTTTTTGGGGACGAGGAATATCTTTGAACAGAAGCCTGGTGTTAGTGCCAGCGTGTGTACGATCTCTATGGCCTCTTTGGCCAGCAGCATGTTGATGTTGAAATGCAGAAGGGGTGTAAGTGTCTACTAAGGGTGACGCTGCCAATGGAAGGTTGTCTTTCAGAGTGAGTTGGTACCCCCTATGCAGTATGTTTATGACGTATCGTCCCCAAGGATACCAGTAGCGCCCTTATCTCCCACCTACTGGGGTCTCGAAGACTGAGGAGTTCCCAGTCATTGGCGTTCACCACATCAATACTTGGGCTTGTGATCACTGCTCCCACCACGGGAACGGTCATGGAATGGCTGGTAAGTGCCGGATGCCTTGCCTTTGGCTTGGCCTCTGCTCTGAAAAGCCATAGAGTCACATCCTCATTTCGCCTGGAGGGAGTTTCTCTGAGGCTGATATGTGCCCGAGGCTGATATGTGCCCGAGGCTTGGGAGTGTTGGCGTGAGACACATGTGCCCGGGCCTTGAGGGCAGTCTTGTGCATGTGTGGTGAAAACCTGGCCAATGAAGAGGGAAGTAGGAGACCTGGGTTTGCGAAGCAGTCCCACTCAGTCAGTGCTAGGTAGCCAAAGCAGTGAGTAGTAGTGAGTATGGCTAACGCCGCCACACATAACCTGCATGTGGTCAATCTCACGCTGTTGGTATGCCATGACCTTGGTCAGGTGGTCAAGCCAGTAAGGGTTGTCCTCTAACAAATCTTGAAGAATGGCTCTCGAGGTGGAGGCCATGACGGAGACAGGCTTAATGGAGCACCGGATCTCGGTTTCAATAAAGGCCAGCCGATTGTCTGGGACATGGAAGTGGTAGCGTGGTTTGAACCGGTCATGCGGTGGAGGGTCTCATCTGAGATGTGAGCCGTGTCCACGATGTCAAAAGCTTGGATAGGAAAATCCTCCTTGCTATATTTAGGTGCTTTGAAGGAAGGTGTCAATAAGAGCCTGGCAAAGTCCTCATTTAACGCCGAGACCATGTCCTTAATCATGGGGTCAGAGGATATAGATGTGGGATGAGGCCATATAACATCCTATCTGTTTACGTCTGAGTCAGACAGTCTACCAACCAATCTGGAACCAGGTTGAGGCCAAGGTGAGAATCAATATATAAGCGATGGCACCATCACAAGATGGGGTGAAGGAGCCCTCTGGGGAGTCCCAAGTAGTACTACGGGATCAATGCCTAGATGGGGAGGATCTACTTCCACTACCCCTTGAGGCAAGAGAGGTTGAGCTGAAGGAGGATGAAGGATGTGTCATAAAGGCGTGTCATAGAGGCCCCACCTAAGTCCACTGGAGGAGCCGTGAACCAGAGGCACCGAGAAGACAAGAGGTGGCTGACAGCGTGGCAGACGCTGTAGCCGTGTATCTAGGCATAGGTTGTTGAAACCTCATGGACTGCATGATGCTTTGGAACCAAGATGCATCCATGTAGGGCATCTGAGGTGGCTGGAGAGGCGCCGAGTACTGTCCGAATCCTGGAGGCGCCTTGAGCATCGGCGCCACTGGCGCTATGGAGACTGCTACAACGCTGACAGAGAGAAGTTAGTGAGTGCCATGCCCGGCATCGCTGTGGATGATGAGGACGTGAAATTCAACGACGAGAGCGTGGATAACAGCACTAGAGACGCCTCAATGGTGTCAGGATGAGATTGTAACGGTAGGGGAGGAAGCGATCATCCCTGCCGAAGATACAGGCGTGGTGGTGAACGCTAGGGGGATTCTGCCTGGATTGGAGGAGGTAACACTAGGTGATGGAATGGTAGGTTCTAATGGGTCGAACATTCTTAATAAAGATAGGCACAGCTTCCGAGTCTGCTGAGTCTGCCTTTTCCTGGTCACCTGTAGGTATTTGGAGAAAGCAGTTGGAAAGAGGAGCAGACAATCTTTGCACCTATCAGTCTGGGTGCAGATGGTGGTGCAATTGAGACATACAGGGTGTGGGTCCCACACTGATTTATTCCTGTGACACGGGATACATGATACAATGAGTGCAATAAAAATGCGTTCCCACCTGATTATGTAAGCAACAATCATTACCCCCGTCATGTGGGTTTATGAATAACAAGTTGACGCAAGCAACACAAAAAAACACCAGTTTAGCAACAATAATATCGCTAGGGTACGACAATAAATTGCAATACCAAGCAATACAATGAAAACAGAATGCATGACACAACAATACATGACAACGAAGTGAAATCAATATGGACAATAGGAACAACAATATGCCTGATAATTACTGTGGTAAATAAAGCATTGATAAATATTTGTCACAAACCGTAGGCACAATAATAAATCACAAGTAGCAAACACTCAAAGGATTCAAGTATCAAATGAGACACAAAAGCAGGTCTTGTCTCTGGGATTGACAGCAGTGATGTGCTGCTCAGTGATGTCACTACTGGGAGCTGTGTGATAGGGTTAGCCATACAACCAGTTGGAACAACTTCAGCAAGATCTCTCACAAGCTCTTTCTCTCTGTGAAGAACAAGCAGTAAATGCATTAAGGAGTAAACAACAACACTTTCCCAAATCTACACACCACGACATGATGTTAAACATCCCAGACAAATCCCTGCTCAGTCAGTACCTTTAGATTATACTCTTCATCAAGACGTGTGCTGTTGGGAATCATGCAGGTCTGTCTGGAATCAAAACAAGAGTTACAAATGTAAAGATAGTGAGATATGTTTTGTGAACATGTGGTAAAAACATCAACATTGACCCTTAATGATGCAGTCACCTTTTCACTGGGAATGATATATACACCTCGTCATAAATATCGCACCACACATTTTAAAGTAAAAGTAGAAAATATAATTTTTGTTTTTTTAAACTACAAGTACATATTTCATATACTACACCATCTGTGAACATAATATCACAAACACACCCTGTTCCGAGCTGCACGTGCATGCTTGCATTGAGCATGCTTGTACCGGGGGTCGATTTGCTAAAAATGCAGTATGCACATAGTCTCTTTTGGCGTATGTTATGTTGGCAGACACAGGTAAAATTTGGTTTTAGGCATAAATTAAGCTTTATTTTGACCAACCAGTGAAATGCCCAAGCTTCCAGTGCCTCTGAACCAAAGATGGCAAATTATTGGTATGCACCAGACTGGTATGTCATGTCGTGCTATTGGAGCACAACTGAACATTAATCACACTGTCATCAGCAGGATAATACGTAAGCATACTGTTTCCGGTGAAGTGAAGGATGCACCGATGTCTGGACGTCCCAGAAAAACCAAGATCGTGCTCTCGTACGCCAAGCCAGACGAAGCCCAAAGTCTACTTGTACACAGCTGCGACATGGATGCCATCCATACAACAGAGTGTCCATCAGCACCATCAGACGACGCCTAAATTCTGCAGGATTGAGAGCAAGACGACCTATCAGACGTCTACTCCTCACAAAAATCAGCACTGCCATGCCCAAGCACGTGCTCGCTGGAACCCGAGGACCTGGAGAAGGATCCACTGGTCCTATGAAAGCAGATTTTTGCTGATCACACAGAAGGGAGGGCACGAGTTTGGAGGCAGAGAGGCACAGCATATGATCAGAGGAACATTCAAGCTGATGTTCCATTTGGCGGTGGATCCTTCATGGTGTGGGGGTGTTGTTCCTACGATTGTAAACTTGACCTCATCACAGTTCCAGGAACACTGAATGGACAGAGGTACCAGAACTTGATCCTGGACAGTGCTGTTGTGCCTCATTTCGATAACCATGCTCTTGCCATACGTCCAGTCTTCATGGACGAAAATGCCAGACCTCATCGTGCTTGAGCTGTTGTTCAGCATCTCCAACACAACGCCATTGAGACACTACCCTGGCCTGCCAGAAGTCCAGACATTAATCCTATTGAGAATTTGTGGGACATTTTGGGACGTAGGGTGAGAGCAAGGGATCCTCCAGTTCAGAACCTACAGGAATTGACCCATGCATTGCATGATGAGTGGCAGCAGATCCCCCAAGAGAGATTCAGTCGTCTGGTGACCAGTATGAGATGGCATGTGTAGAACATGTTATCCAAGTAGGAGGCGGTTACACCAGATACTGATTTAGCCAGTCATTGTGGACCTTATTAGTGTGTTCGACATTAATGAAATGTGAACTGTGTTGTGTGTCTGTTGTAACGACTCCGGCAGCCATACTTAGTCTTGACTGTCAATCACAGTGGATAGCTATGACTGCCAAAAATGTGGCAATAGTACCAGCCTTAAGTTGATAAGGAGTGCGTAGATAGTTGAGGAAATCAGCAATCTGTGGAGGCATTGGAGACAGTGCAGGGGAGAGCTTGTGGTATTTCAGTATTTCCCCAACTAAGGCCACTTATCATTATGATAAGCAAGAGTGATTGCCCAGGCAACACAAGCTGTCTAACCCTTAGACCTAGATATCTGCATACGATCCAGATGTGCAGATAGAACATATCTGGGGTTGGAGGTGAGGTGAGGTGAAATTGGGTTTAACGTCGTGTCCAAGATTATTGCACTTATATAGTGACGTGCATGCACGTGTATGTGTGTGTGTGGCTGCTTGTACTAGTCCGGACTGATGCCGATTTATAGTGCTAGCTCACTGAGATACCATGCCGCAGTTTAACATGAATACCCTACTCAGACACAGTATACTGACTCCGAGCCGACCAGTCCTTGTTTTAGCCCCTTAATGCTGAGCGCCAGACAGGGTAACAACAAGTACCATCTTTTAACGTCTTTTTGTATGACGCGGCCCGGGATCGAACCCTGGACCTTCCGCTCTCCGGGCGGACACTCTACCACGAGACCACGGAGGCGGTCATCTGGGGTTGGATGATGCTTTTGAGTGTAAGGTGATGGTGGAGTGTAAGGTGAAGGTGGAGGGGAGATGAATGTGATACGCTTGAACTGTGATCTGGAACGTGTCATGAGTTGGAAGAGGCGGAATACTTGTTGAAGCAGAGATGGCGACCTCGTGGTACCCTGGCTGTTGATCTGCCACACTGCTGTGGTGTTGTCTGTCTTGATCATGAGGCACGAATTCTAAAGGAGCAACCTCAAGTGAGTTATCCCCAGAATTACGTCCTCAAACTCATAATTGTTGACGTGCCACTAGCAGTGGTCATCTGACGGAATCAAGTTGCACTTTGCCTAGTTGAATGGACAACCTAGGCGGTGGAGAACGCGGTGAAGAAGGCGAGGAGTGAAGGACAGCTGCTGTAGAAGTACATTCTGCTGGAAGTGGGATTGTAAACAATATTGCAGATACACTTCGAATCTGATACCGGCTTCGAGATTCTGGCGAAAAATATGGGGTGGTGAAAATTGCAAATAGAAATCATCAGACAATCCTGGTGGTTGACTGAGAACATCAATAACTGTGGAGGATGTTCTAGGTACAGCAAGTTGAAATGCGCTCATGCAGACTTATGTTGAGCCCTTCTTCAGCACTTCAAATATCAGTGAATAGAAGCCAGGGATGAAGGTGGACAGATCCATGACTTGAATGGCATTCTTATTGATCAGAATCTCTTTGGCTTCTCAGTGGATCAGCAGAACGGCAGGTGGATAACAGTTGATGAGTGGTGACAATGTCAGATTGTTATGAGCAGCCGATCAGGTCTGATGTGTTGATTTCTGTTATGACTCACCAGTGACTTACTGCACAAGGTCTGATGTGTTGATGTCTGTGATGACCCACTAGAGACTTACTGCACAAGGTCTAATGTGTTAATGTCTGTGATGACCCACTAGAGACTTACTGCACAAGGTCTAATGTGTTGATGTCTGTGATGACCCACTAGAGACTGCACAAGGTCTAATGAGTTGATGTCTGTGATGACCCACTTGTGACTTACTGCACAAGGTCTGATGTGTTAGTGTCTGTTATGACTCACCAGTGACTTACTGCACAAGGTCTGATGTGTTAATGTCTGTTATGACCCACTAGAGACTTACTGCACAAGGTCTAATGTGTTGATGTCTGTGATGACCCACTTGTGACTTACTGCACAAGGTCTGATGTGTTGATGTCTGTTATGACCCACTAGTGACTTACTGCACAAGGTCTGATGTCTTGATGTCTGTGATGACCCACTAGAGACTTACTGCACAAGGTCTAATGTGTTGATGTCTGTGATGACCCACTAGAGACTTACTGCACAAGGTCTGATGTGTTGATGTCTGTTATGAACCACTAGAGACTCCACAATGTCTGATCTCTTGATGTCTGTGATGACCCACTAGAGACTTACTGCACAAGGTCTGATGTGTTCATGTCTGTTATGACCCACTAGAGATTTACTGCACAAGGTCTGATGTGTTGATGTCTGTGATGACCCACTAGAGACTTACTGCACAAGGTCTAACGTGTTAATGTCTGTGATGACCCACTAGAGACTTACTGCACAAGGTCTAATGTGTTGATGTCTGTGATGACCCACTAGAGACTGCACAAGGTCTAATGAGTTGATGTCTGTGATGACCCACTAGTGACTTACTGCACAAGGTCTGATGTGTTGATGTTTGTTATGACCCACTAAGATACTGCACAAGGTCTAATGTGTTGATGTCTGTGATGACCCACTAGAGACTTACTGCACAAGGTCTAATGTGTTGATGTCTGTGATGACCCACTAGAGACTGCAGAAGGTCTGATGTGTTGATGTCTGTTATGACCCACTAGTGACTTACTGCACAAGGTCTGATGTGTTGATGTCTGTTATGACCAACTAGAGACTTACTGCACAAGGTCTGATGTGTTGATGTCTGTGATGACCCACTAGAGACTGCACAAGGTCTGATGTGTTGATGTCTGTTATGACCCACTTGTGACTTACTGCACAAGGTTTGATGTGTTAATGTCTGTTATGACCCACTAGTGACTTACTGCACAAGGTCTGATGTGTTGATGTCTGTTATGACCCACTAGGGACTTACTGCACAAGGTCTGATGTGTTGATGTCTGTGATGACCCACTAGAGACTGCACAAGGTCTGATGTGTTCATGTCTGTTATGACCCACTAGAGACTGCACAAGGTCTGATGTGTTGATGTCTGTTATGACCCACTTGTGACTTACTCCACAAGGTTTGATGTGTTAATGTCTGTTATGACCCACTAGTGACTTACTGCACAAGGTCTGATGTCTTGATGTCTGTGATGACCCACTAGAGACTTACTGCACAAGGTCTAATGTGTTGATGTCTGTGATGACCCACTAGAGACTTACTGCACAAGGTCTGATGTGTTGATGTCTGTTATGACCCACTAGAGACTCCACAATGTCTGATCTCTTGATGTCTGTGATGACCCACTAGAGACTTACTGCACAAGGTCTGATGTGTTCATGTCTGTTATGACCCACTAGAGATTTACTGCACAAGGTCTGATGTGTTGATGTCTGTGATGACCCACTAGAGACTTACTGCACAAGGTCTAACGTGTTAATGTCTGTGATGACCCACTAGAGACTTACTGCACAAGGTCTAATGTGTTGATGTCTGTGATGACCCACTAGAGACTGCACAAGGTCTAATGAGTTGATGTCTGTGATGACCCACTAGTGACTTACTGCACAAGGTCTGATGTGTTGATGTTTGTTATGACCCACTAAGATACTGCACAAGGTCTAATGTGTTGATGTCTGTGATGACCCACTAGAGACTTACTGCACAAGGTCTAATGTGTTGATGTCTGTGATGACCCACTAGAGACTGCAGAAGGTCTGATGTGTTGATGTCTGTTATGACCCACTAGTGACTTACTGCACAAGGTCTGATGTGTTGATGTCTGTGATGACCCACTAGAGACTGCACAAGGTCTGATGTGTTGATGTCTGTTATGACCCACTTGTGACTTACTGCACAAGGTTTGATGTGTTAATGTCTGTTATGACCCACTAGTGACTTACTGCACAAGGTCTGATGTGTTGATGTCTGTTATGACCCACTAGAGACTTACTGCACAAGGTCTGATGTGTTGATGTCTGTTATGACCCACTAGAGACTGCACAAGGTCTGATGTGTTCATGTCTGTTATGACCTACTAGAGACTTACTGCACAAGGTCTGATGTGTTGATGTCTGTGATGACCCACTAGTGACTTACTGCACAAGGTCTGATGTGTTGATGTTTGTTATGACCCACTAGAGACTTACTGCACAAGGTCTAATGTGTTGATGTCTGTGATGACCAACTAGAAACTTACTGCACAAGGTCTGATGTGTTGATGTTTGTTATGACCCACTAAGATACTGCACAAGGTCTGATGTGTTGATGTCTGTGATGACCCACTAGAGACTGCAGAAGGTCTGATGTGTTGATGTCTGTTATGACCCACTAGTGACTTACTGCACAAGGTCTGATGTGTTGATGTCTGTTATGACCAACTAGAGACTTACTGCACAAGGTCTGATGTGTTGATGTCTGTGATGACCCACTAGAGACTGCACAAGGTCTGATGTGTTGATGTCTGTTATGACCCACTAGAGACTTACTGCACAAGGTCTGATGTGTTAATGTCTGTTATGACCCACTAGTGACTTACTGCACAAGGTCTGATGTGTTGATGTCTGTTATGACCAACTAGTGACTTACTGCACAAGGTCTGATGTGTTGATGTCTGTTATGACCCACTAGAGACTTACTGCACAAGGTCTGATGTGTTGATGTATGTTATGACCCACTAGAGACTTACTGCACAAGGTCTGATGTGTTGATGTCTGTGATGACCAACTAGAAACTTACTGCACAAGGTCTGATGTGTTGATGTTTGTTATGACCCACTAGAGACTTACTGCACAAGGTCTAATGTGTTGATGTCTGTGATGACCAACTAGAAACTTACTGCACAAGGTCTGATGTGTTGATGTTTGTTATGACCCACTAAGATACTGCACAAGGTCTGATGTGTTGATGTCTGTGATGACCCACTAGAGACTGCAGAAGGTCTGATGTGTTGATGTCTGTTATGACCAACTAGTGACTTACTGCACAAGGTCTGATGTGTTGATGTTTGTTATGACCAACTAGAGACTTACTGCACAAGGTCTGATGTGTTGATGTCTGTGATGACCCACTAGAGACTGCACAAGGTCTGATGTGTTGATGTCTGTTATGACCCACTAGAGACTTACTGCACAAGGTCTGATGTGTTGATGTCTGTGATGACCCACTAGAGACTGCACAAGGTCTGATGTGTTCATGTCTGTTATGACCAACTAGAGACTTACTGCACAAGGTCTGATGTGTTGATGTCTGTGATGACCCACTAGTGACTTACTGCACAAGGTCTGATGTGTTGATGTTTTTTATGACCCACTAGAGACTTACTGCACAAGGTCTAATGTGTTGATGTCTGTGATGACCAACTAGAAACTTACTGCAGAAGGTCTGATGTGTTGATGTTTGTTATGACCCACTAAGATACTGCACAAGGTCTGATGTGTTGATGTCTGTGATGACCCACTAGAGACTGCAGAAGGTCTGATGTGTTGATGTCTGTTATGACCCACTAGTGACTTACTGCACAAGGTCTGATGTGTTGATGTCTGTTATGACCAACTAGAGACTTACTGCACAAGGTCTGATGTGTTGATGTCTGTGATGACCCACTAGAGACTGCACAAGGTCTGATGTGTTGATGTCTGTTATGACCCACTAGAGACTTACTGCACAAGGTCTGATGTGTTAATGTCTGTTATGACCCACTAGTGACTTACTGCACAAGGTCTGATGTGTTGATGTCTGTTATGACCAACTAGTGACTTACTGCACAAGGTCTGATGTGTTGATGTCTGTTATGACCCACTAGAGACTTACTGCACAAGGTCTGATGTGTTGATGTATGTTATGACCCACTAGAGACTTACTGCACAAGGTATGATGTGTTGATGTCTGTGATGACCCACTAGAAACTTACTGCACAAGGTCTGATGTGTTGATGTTTGTTATGACCCACTAAGATACTGCACAAGGTCTGATGTGTTGATGTCTGTGATGACCCACTAGAGACTGCACAAGGTCTGATGTGTTGATGTCTGTTATGACCCACTAGTGACTTACTGCACAAGGTCTGATGTGTTGATGTCTGTTATGACCAACTAGAGGCTTACTGCACAAGGTCTGATGTGTTGATGTCTGTGATGACCCACTAGAGACTGCACAAGGTCTGATGTGTTGATGTCTGTTATGACCCACTTGTGACTTACTGCACAAGGTCTGATGTGTTAATGTCTGTTATGACCCACTAGTGACTTACTGCACAAGGTCTGATGTGTTGATGTCTGTTATGACCCACTAGAGACTTACTGCACAAGGTCTGATGTGTTGATGTCTGTGATGACCCACTAGAGACTGCACAAGGTCTGATGTGTAGATGTCTGTTTTGACCAACTAGAGACTTACTGCACAAGGTCTGATGTGTTGATGTCTGTGATGACCCACTAGGGACTGCACAAGGTCTGATGTGTTGATGTCTGTTATGACCCACTAGAGACTTACTGCACAAGGTATGATGTGTTGATGCCTGTGATGACCCACTTGTGACTTACTGTACAAGGTCTGATGTGTTGATGTCTGTTATGACCCACTAGTAACTTACTGCACAAGGTCTAATGTGTTGCTGTCTGTGATGAACCACTAGAGACTGCACAATGTCTGATCTCTTGATGTCTGTGATGACCCACTAGAGACTTAATGCACAAGGTCTGATGTGTTCATGTCTGTTATGACCCACTAGAGACTTACTGCACAAGGTCTGATGTGTTGATGTCTGTGATGACCCACTAGAGACTGCACAAGGTCTGATGTGTTGATGTCTGTTATGACCAACTAGTGACTTACTGCACAAGGTCTGATGTGTTGATGTCTGTTATGACCCACTAGAGACTTACTGCACAAGATCTGATGTGTTGATGTCTGTTATGACCCACTAGAGACTTACTGCACAAGGTCTGATGTGTTGATGTCTGTGATGACCCACTAGAAACTTACTGCACAAGGTCTGATGTGTTGATGTTTGTTATGACCCACTAGAGACTTACTGCACAAGGTCTAATGTGTTGATGTCTGTGATGACCAACTAGAAACTTACTGCACAAGGTCTGATGTGTTGATGTTTGTTATGACCCACTAAGATACTGCACAAGGTCTGATGTGTTGATGTCTGTGATGACCCACTAGAGACTGCAGAAGGTCTGATGTGTTGATGTCTGTTATGACCCACTAGTGACTTACTGCACAAGGTCTGATGTGTTGATGTCTGTTATGACCCACTAGAGACTTACTGCACAAGGTCTGATGTGTTGATGTCTGTGATGACCCACTAGAGACTGCACAAGGTCTGATGTGTTGATGTCTGTTATGACCCACTTGTGACTTACTGCACAAGGTCTAATGTGTTAATGTCTGTTATGACCCACTAGGGACTTACTGCACAAGGTCTGATGTGTTGATGTCTGTTATGACCCACTAGAGACTTACTGCACAAGGTCTGATGTGTTGATGTCTGTGATGACCCACTAGAGACTGCACAAGGTCTGATGTGTTGATGTCTGTTATGACC
Source organism: Haliotis rufescens (assembly GCF_023055435.1). NCBI lineage: Eukaryota > Metazoa > Mollusca > Gastropoda > Lepetellida > Haliotidae > Haliotis > Haliotis rufescens. Next base: position 2,452,705 of record NW_025963979.1, read on the forward strand.
CACTTGTGACTTACTGCACAAGGTCTGATGTGTTGATGTTTGTTATGACCCACTAGAGACTTACTGCACAAGGTCTAATGTGTTGATGTTTGTGATGACCAACTAGAAACTTACTGCACAAGGTCTGATGTGTTGATGTTTGTTATGACCCACTAAGATACTGCACAAGGTCTGATGTGTTGATGTCTGTGATGACCCACTAGAGACTGCAGAAGGTCTGATGTGTTGATGTCTGTTATGACCCACTAGTGACTTACTGCACAAGGTCTGATGTGTTGATGTCTGTTATGACCAACTAGAGACTTACTGCACAAGGTCTGATGTGTTGATGTCTGTGATGACCCACTAGAGACTGCACAAGGTCTGATGTGTTGATGTCTGTTATGAGCCACTTGTGACTTACTGCACAAGGTCTGATGTGTTAATGTCTGTTATGACCCACTAGTGACTTACTGCACAAGGTCTGATGTGTTGATGTCTGTTATGACCCACTAGAGACTTACTGCACAAGGTCTGATGTGTTGATGTCTGTGATGACCCACTAGAGACTGCACAAGGTCTGATGTGTTGATGTCTGTTATGACCCACTAGAGACTTACTGCACAAGGTATGATGTGTTGATGCCTGTGATGACCCACTTGTGACTTACTGTACAAGGTCTGATGTGTTGATGTCTGTTATGACCCACTAGTAACTTACTGCACAAGGTCTAATGTGTTGCTGTCTGTGATGAACCACTAGAGACTGCACAATGTCTGATCTCTTGATGTCTGTGATGACCCACTAGAGACTTAATGCACAAGGTCTGATGTGTTCATGTCTGTTATGACCCACTAGAGACTTACTGCACAAGGTCTGATGTGTTGATGTCTGTGATGACCCACTAGAGACTGCACAAGGTCTGATGTGTTGATGTCTGTTATGACCAACTAGTGACTTACTGCACAAGGTCTGATGTGTTGATGTCTGTTATGACCCACTAGAGACTTACTGCACAAGGTCTGATGTGTTGATGTCTGTGATGACCCACTAGAAACTTACTGCACAAGGTCTGATGTGTTGATGTTTGTTATGACCCACTAGAGACTTACTGCACAAGGTCTAATGTGTTGATGTCTGTGATGACCAACTAGAAACTTACTGCACAAGGTCTGATGTGTTGATGTTTGTTATGACCCACTAAGATACTGCACAAGGTCTGATGTGTTGATGTCTGTTATGACCCACTAGAGACTTACTGCACAAGGTCTGATGTGTTGATGTCTGTTATGACCCACTAGAGACTTACTGCACAAGGTCTGATGTGTTGATGTCTGTGATGACCCACTAGAAACTTACTGCACAAGGTCTGATGTGTTGATGTTTGTTATGACCCACTAGAGACTTACTGCACAAGGTCTAATGTGTTGATGTCTGTGATGACCCACTTGTGAATTACTGCAGAAGGTCTGATGTGCTGATGTCTGATATGACACACCAGTGACTTACTGCACAAGGTCTGATGTATTGATGTCTGTGATGACCCACTAGAGACTGCACAAGGTGTGATGTGTTGATGTCTGTTATGACCAACTAGTGACTTACTGCACAAGGTCTGATGTGTTGATGTCTGTTATGACCCACTAGAGACTTACTTCACAAGGTCTGATGTGTTGATGTCTGTGATGACCCACTAGAGACTTACTGCACAAGGTCTGATGTGTTGATGTCTGTTATGACCCACTAGAGACTTACTGCACAAGGTCTGATGTGTTAATGTCTGTTATGACCCACTAGTGACTTACTGCACAAGGTCTGATGTGTTGATGTCTGTTATGACCAACTAGTGACTTACTGCACAAGGTCTGATGTGTTGATGTCTGTTATGACCCACTAGAGACTTACTGCACAAGGTCTGATGTGTTGATGTATGTTATGACCCACTAGAGACTTACTGCACAAGGTATGATGTGTTGATGTCCGTGATGACCCACTAGAAACTTACTGCACAAGGTCTGATGTGTTGATGTTTGTTATGACCCACTAAGATACTGCACAAGGTCTGATGTGTTGATGTCTGTGATGACCCACTAGAGACTGCACAAGGTCTGATGTGTTGATGTCTGTTATGACCCACTAGTGACTTACTGCACAAGGTCTGATGTGTTGATGTCTGTTATGACCAACTAGAGGCTTACTGCACAAGGTCTGATGTGTTGATGTCTGTGATGACCCACTAGAGACTGCACAAGGTCTGATGTGTTGATGTCTGTTATGACCCACTTGTGACTTACTGCACAAGGTCTGATGTGTTAATGTCTGTTATGACCCACTAGTGACTTACTGCACAAGGTCTGATGTGTTGATGTCTGTGATGACCCACTAGAGACTGCACAAGGTCTGATGTGTAGATGTCTGTTATGACCAACTAGAGACTTACTGCACAAGGTCTGATGTGTTGATGTCTGTGATGACCCACTAGGGACTGCACAAGGTCTGATGTGTTGATGTCTGTTATGACCCACTAGAGACTTACTGCACAAGGTATGATGTGTTGATGCCTGTGATGACCCACTTGTGACTTACTGTACAAGGTCTGATGTGTTGATGTCTGTTATGACCCACTAGTAACTTACTGCACAAGGTCTAATGTGTTGCTGTCTGTGATGAACCACTAGAGACTGCACAATGTCTGATCTCTTGATGTCTGTGATGACCCACTAGAGACTTAATGCACAAGGTCTGATGTGTTCATGTCTGTTATGACCCACTAGAGACTTACTGCACAAGGTCTGATGTGTTGATGTCTGTGATGACCCACTAGAGACTGCAGAAGGTCTGATGTGTTGATGTCTGTTATGACCAACTAGTGACTTACTGCACAAGGTCTGATGTGTAGATGTCTGTTATGACCCACTAGAGACTTACTGCACAAGATCTGATGTGTTGATGTCTGTTATGACCCACTAGAGACTTACTGCACAAGGTCTGATGTGTTGATGTCTGTGATGACCCACTAGAAACTTACTGCACAAGGTCTGATGTGTTGATGTTTGTTATGACCCACTAGAGACTTACTGCACAAGGTCTAATGTGTTGATGTCTGTGATGACCAACTAGAAACTTACTGCACAAGGTCTGATGTGTTGATGTTTGTTATGACCCACTAAGATACTGCACAAGGTCTGATGTGTTGATGTCTGTTATGACCCACTAGAGACTGCAGAAGGTCTGATGTGTTGATGTCTGTTATGACCCACTAGTGACTTACTGCACAAGGTCTGATGTGTTGATGTCTGTTATGACCCACTAGAGACTTACTGCACAAGGTCTGATGTGTTGATGTCTGTGATGACCCACTAGAGACTGCACAAGGTCTGATGTGTTGATGTCTGTTATGACCCACTTGTGACTTACTGCACAAGGTCTAATGTGTTAATGTCTGTTATGACCCACTAGTGACTTACTGCACAAGGTCTGATGTGTTGATGTCTGTTATGACCCACTAGAGACTTACTGCACAAGGTCTGATGTGTTGATGTCTGTGATGACCCACTAGAGACTGCAGAAGGTCTGATGTGTTGATGTCTGTTATGACCCACTTGTGACTTACTGCACAAGGTCTGATGTGTTGATGTTTGTTATGACCCACTAGAGACTTACTGCACAAGGTCTAATGTGTTGATGTTTGTGATGACCAACTAGAAACTTACTGCACAAGGTCTGATGTGTTGATGTTTGTTATGACCCACTAAGATACTGCACAAGGTCTGATGTGTTGATGTCTGTGATGACCCACTAGAGACTGCAGAAGGTCTGATGTGTTGATGTCTGTTATGACCCACTAGTGACTTACTGCACAAGGTCTGATGTGTTGATGTCTGTTATGACCAACTAGAGACTTACTGCACAAGGTCTGATGTGTTGATGTCTGTGATGACCCACTAGAGACTGCACAAGGTTTGATGTGTTGATGTCTGTTATGAGCCACTTGTGACTTACTGCACAAGGTCTGATGTGTTAATGTCTGTTATGACCCACTAGTGACTTACTGCACAAGGTCTGATGTGTTGATGTCTGTTATGACCCACTAGAGACTTACTGCACAAGGTCTGATGTGTTGATGTCTGTGATGACCCACTAGAGACTGCACAAGGTCTGATGTGTTGATGTCTGTTATGACCCACTAGAGACTTACTGCACAAGGTATGATGTGTTGATGCCTGTGATGACCCACTTGTGACTTACTGTACAAGGTCTGATGTGTTGATGTCTGTTATGACCCACTAGTAACTTACTGCACAAGGTCTAATGTGTTGCTGTCTGTGATGAACCACTAGAGACTGCACAATGTCTGATCTCTTGATGTCTGTTATGACCCACTAGTGACTTACTGCACAAGGTCTGATGTGTTCATGTCTGTTATGACCCACTAGAGACTTACTGCACAAGGTCTGATGTGTTGATGTCTGTGATGACCCACTAGAGACTGCACAAGGTCTGATGTGTTGATGTCTGTTATGACCCACTAGAGACTTACTGCACAAGGTATGATGTGTTGATGCCTGTGATGACCCACTTGTGACTTACTGTACAAGGTCTGATGTGTTAATGTCTGTTATGACCCACTAGTGACTTACTGCACAAGGTCTGATGTGTTGATGTCTGTTATGACCAACTAGTGACTTACTGCACAAGGTCTGATGTGTTGATGTCTGTTATGACCCACTAGAGACTTACTGCACAAGGTCTGATGTGTTGATGTATGTTATGACCCACTAGAGACTTACTGCACAAGGTATGATGTGTTGATGTCTGTGATGACCCACTAGAAACTTACTGCACAAGGTCTGATGTGTTGATGTTTGTTATGACCCACTAAGATACTGCACAAGGTCTGATGTGTTGATGTCTGTGATGACCCACTAGAGACTGCACAAGGTCTGATGTGTTGATGTCTGTTATGAGCCACTTGTGACTTACTGCACAAGGTCTGATGTGTTAATGTCTGTTATGACCCACTAGTGACTTACTGCACAAGGTCTGATGTGTTGATGTCTGTTATGACCCACTAGAGACTTACTGCACAAGGTCTGATGTGTTGATGTCTGTGATGACCCACTAGAGACTGCACAAGGTCTGATGTGTAGATGTCTGTTATGACCAACTAGAGACTTACTGCACAAGGTCTGATGTGTTGATGTCTGTGATGACCCACTAGGGACTGCACAAGGTCTGATGTGTTGATGTCTGTTATGACCCACTAGAGACTTACTGCACAAGGTATGATGTGTTGATGCCTGTGATGACCCACTTGTGACTTACTGTACAAGGTCTGATGTGTTGATGTCTGTTATGACCCACTAGTAACTTACTGCACAAGGTCTAATGTGTTGCTGTCTGTGATGAACCACTAGAGACTGCACAATGTCTGATCTCTTGATGTCTGTGATGACCCACTAGAGACTTAATGCACAAGGTCTGATGTGTTCATGTCTGTTATGACCCACTAGAGACTTACTGCACAAGGTCTGATGTGTTGATGTCTGTGATGACCCACTAGAGACTGCAGAAGGTCTGATGTGTTGATGTCTGTTATGACCAACTAGTGACTTACTGCACAAGGTCTGATGTGTTGATGTCTGTTATGACCCACTAGAGACTTACTGCACAAGATCTGATGTGTTGATGTCTGTTATGACCCACTAGAGACTTACTGCACAAGGTCTGATGTGTTGATGTCTGTGATGACCCACTAGAAACTTACTGCACAAGGTCTGATGTGTTGATGTTTGTTATGACCCACTAGAGACTTACTGCACAAGGTCTAATGTGTTGATGTCTGTGATGACCAACTAGAAACTTACTGCACAAGGTCTGATGTGTTGATGTTTGTTATGACCCACTAAGATACTGCACAAGGTCTGATGTGTTAATGTCTGTGATGACCCACTAGAGACTGCAGAAGGTCTGATGTGTTGATGTCTGTTATGACCCACTAGTGACTTACTGCACAAGGTCTGATGTGTTGATGTCTGTTATGACCCACTAGAGACTTACTGCACAAGGTCTGATGTGTTGATGTCTGTGATGACCCACTAGAGACTGCACAAGGTCTGATGTGTTGATGTCTGTTATGACCCACTTGTGACTTACTGCACAAGGTCTAATGTGTTAATGTCTGTTATGACCCACTAGTGACTTACTGCACAAGGTCTGATGTGTTGATGTCTGTTATGACCCACTAGAGACTTACTGCACAAGGTCTGATGTGTTGATGTCTGTGATGACCCACTAGAGACTGCAGAAGGTCTGATGTGTTGATGTCTGTTATGACCCACTTGTGACTTACTGCACAAGGTCTGATGTGTTGATGTTTGTTATGACCCACTAGAGACTTACTGCACAAGGTCTAATGTGTTGATGTTTGTGATGACCAACTAGAAACTTACTGCACAAGGTCTGATGTGTTGATGTTTGTTATGACCCACTAAGATACTGCACAAGGTCTGATGTGTTGATGTCTGTGATGACCCACTAGAGACTGCAGAAGGTCTGATGTGTTGATGTCTGTTATGACCCACTAGTGACTTACTGCACAAGGTCTGATGTGTTGATGTCTGTTATGACCAACTAGAGACTTACTGCACAAGGTCTGATGTGTTGATGTCTGTGATGACCCACTAGAGACTGCACAAGGTTTGATGTGTTGATGTCTGTTATGAGCCACTTGTGACTTACTGCACAAGGTCTGATGTGTTAATGTCTGTTATGACCCACTAGTGACTTACTGCACAAGGTCTGATGTGTTGATGTCTGTTATGACCCACTAGAGACTTACTGCACAAGGTCTGATGTGTTGATGTCTGTGATGACCCACTAGAGACTGCACAAGGTCTGATGTGTTGATGTCTGTTATGACCCACTAGAGACTTACTGCACAAGGTATGATGTGTTGATGCCTGTGATGACCCACTGTGACTTACTGTACAAGGTCTGATGTGTTGATGTCTGTTATGACCCACTAGTAACTTACTGCACAAGGTCTAATGTGTTGCTGTCTGTGATGAACCACTAGAGACTGCACAATGTCTGATCTCTTGATGTCTGTGATGACCCACTAGAGACTTAATGCACAAGGTCTGATGTGTTCATGTCTGTTATGACCCACTAGAGACTTACTGCACAAGGTCTGATGTGTTGATGTCTGTGATGACCCACTAGAGACTGCACAAGGTCTGATGTGTTGATGTCTGTTATGACCAACTAGTGACTTACTGCACAAGGTCTGATGTGTTGATGTCTGTTATGACCCACTAGAGACTTACTGCACAAGGTCTGATGTGTTGATGTCTGTTATGACCCACTAGAGACTTACTGCACAAGGTCTGATGTGTTGATGTCTGTGATGACCAACTAGAAACTTACTGCACAAGGTCTGATGTGTTGATGTTTGTTATGACCCACTAGAGACTTACTGCACAAGGTCTAATGTGTTGATGTCTGTGATGACCAACTAGAAACTTACTGCACAAGGTCTGATGTGTTGATGTTTGTTATGACCCACTAAGATACTGCACAAGGTCTGATGTGTTGATGTCTGTTATGACCCACTAGAGACTTACTGCACAAGGTCTGATGTGTTGATGTCTGTTATGACCCACTAGAGACTTACTGCACAAGGTCTGATGTGTTCATGTCTGTGATGACCCACTAGAAACTTACTGCACAAGGTCTGATGTGTTGATGTCTGTGATGACCCACTAGAGACTGCACAAGGTCTGATGTGTTGATGTCTGTTATGACCCACTAGAGACTTACTGCACAAGGTATGATGTGTTGATGCCTGTGATGACCCACTTGTGACTTACTGTACAAGGTCTGATGTGTTAATGTCTGTTATGACCCACTAGTGACTTACTGCACAAGGTCTGATGTGTTGATGTCTGTTATGACCAACTAGTGACTTACTGCACAAGGTCTGATGTGTTGATGTCTGTTATGACCCACTAGAGACTTACTGCACAAGGTCTGATGTGTTGATGTATGTTATGACCCACTAGAGACTTACTGCACAAGGTATGATGTGTTGATGTCTGTGATGACCCACTAGAAACTTACTGCACAAGGTCTGATGTGTTGATGTTTGTTATGACCCACTAAGATACTGCACAAGGTCTGATGTGTTGATGTCTGTGATGACCCACTAGAGACTGCACAAGGTCTGATGTGTTGATGTCTGTTATGAGCCACTTGTGACTTACTGCACAAGGTCTGATGTGTTAATGTCTGTTATGACCCACTAGTGACTTACTGCACAAGGTCTGATGTGTTGATGTCTGTTATGACCCACTAGAGACTTACTGCACAAGGTCTGATGTGTTGATGTCTGTGATGACCCACTAGAGACTGCACAAGGTCTGATGTGTAGATGTCTGTTATGACCAACTAGAGACTTACTGCACAAGGTCTGATGTGTTGATGTCTGTGATGACCCACTAGGGACTGCACAAGGTCTGATGTGTTGATGTCTGTTATGACCCACTAGAGACTTACTGCACAAGGTATGATGTGTTGATGCCTGTGATGACCCACTTGTGACTTACTGTACAAGGTCTGATGTGTTGATGTCTGTTATGACCCACTAGTAACTTACTGCACAAGGTCTAATGTGTTGCTGTCTGTGATGAACCACTAGAGACTGCACAATGTCTGATCTCTTGATGTCTGTGATGACCCACTAGAGACTTAATGCACAAGGTCTGATGTGTTCATGTCTGTTATGACCCACTAGAGACTTACTGCACAAGGTCTGATGTGTTGATGTCTGTGATGACCCACTAGAGACTGCAGAAGGTCTGATGTGTTGATGTCTGTTATGACCAACTAGTGACTTACTGCACAAGGTCTGATGTGTTGATGTCTGTTATGACCCACTAGAGACTTACTGCACAAGATCTGATGTGTTGATGTCTGTTATGACCCACTAGAGACTTACTGCACAAGGTCTGATGTGTTGATGTCTGTGATGACCCACTAGAAACTTACTGCACAAGGTCTGATGTGTTGATGTTTGTTATGACCCACTAGAGACTTACTGCACAAGGTCTAATGTGTTGATGTCTGTGATGACCAACTAGAAACTTACTGCACAAGGTCTGATGTGTTGATGTTTGTTATGACCCACTAAGATACTGCACAAGGTCTGATGTGTTAATGTCTGTGATGACCCACTAGAGACTGCAGAAGGTCTGATGTGTTGATGTCTGTTATGACCCACTAGTGACTTACTGCACAAGGTCTGATGTGTTGATGTCTGTTATGACCCACTAGAGACTTACTGCACAAGGTCTGATGTGTTGATGTCTGTGATGACCCACTAGAGACTGCACAAGGTCTGATGTGTTGATGTCTGTTATGACCCACTTGTGACTTACTGCACAAGGTCTAATGTGTTAATGTCTGTTATGACCCACTAGTGACTTACTGCACAAGGTCTGATGTGTTGATGTCTGTTATGACCCACTAGAGACTTACTGCACAAGGTCTGATGTGTTGATGTCTGTGATGACCCACTAGAAACTGCAGAAGGTCTGATGTGTTGATGTCTGTTATGACCCACTTGTGACTTACTGCACAAGGTCTGATGTGTTGATGTTTGTTATGACCCACTAGAGACTTACTGCACAAGGTCTAATGTGTTGATGTTTGTGATGACCAACTAGAAACTTACTGCACAAGGTCTGATGTGTTGATGTTTGTTATGACCCACTAAGATACTGCACAAGGTCTGATGTGTTGATGTCTGTGATGACCCACTAGAGACTGCAGAAGGTCTGATGTGTTGATGTCTGTTATGACCCACTAGTGACTTACTGCACAAGGTCTGATGTGTTGATGTCTGTTATGACCAACTAGAGACTTACTGCACAAGGTCTGATGTGTTGATGTCTGTGATGACCCACTAGAGACTGCACAAGGTTTGATGTGTTGATGTCTGTTATGAGCCACTTGTGACTTACTGCACAAGGTCTGATGTGTTAATGTCTGTTATGACCCACTAGTGACTTACTGCACAAGGTCTGATGTGTTGATGTCTGTTATGACCCACTAGAGACTTACTGCACAAGGTCTGATGTGTTGATGTCTGTGATGACCCACTAGAGACTGCACAAGGTCTGATGTGTTGATGTCTGTTATGACCCACTAGAGACTTACTGCACAAGGTATGATGTGTTGATGCCTGTGATGACCCACTGTGACTTACTGTACAAGGTCTGATGTGTTGATGTCTGTTATGACCCACTAGTAACTTACTGCACAAGGTCTAATGTGTTGCTGTCTGTGATGAACCACTAGAGACTGCACAATGTCTGATCTCTTGATGTCTGTGATGACCCACTAGAGACTTAATGCACAAGGTCTGATGTGTTCATGTCTGTTATGACCCACTAGAGACTTACTGCACAAGGTCTGATGTGTTGATGTCTGTGATGACCCACTAGAGACTGCACAAGGTCTGATGTGTTGATGTCTGTTATGACCAACTAGTGACTTACTGCACAAGGTCTGATGTGTTGATGTCTGTTATGACCCACTAGAGACTTACTGCACAAGGTCTGATGTGTTGATGTCTGTTATGACCCACTAGAGACTTACTGCACAAGGTCTGATGTGTTGATGTCTGTGATGACCAACTAGAAACTTACTGCACAAGGTCTGATGTGTTGATGTTTGTTATGACCCACTAGAGACTTACTGCACAAGGTCTAATGTGTTGATGTCTGTGATGACCAACTAGAAACTTACTGCACAAGGTCTGATGTGTTGATGTTTGTTATGACCCACTAAGATACTGCACAAGGTCTGATGTGTTGATGTCTGTTATGACCCACTAGAGACTTACTGCACAAGGTCTGATGTGTTGATGTCTGTTATGACCCACTAGAGACTTACTGCACAAGGTCTGATGTGTTGATGTCTGTGATGACCCACTAGAAACTTACTGCACAAGGTCTGATGTGTTGATGTTTGTTATGACCCACTAGAGACTTACTGCACAAGGTCTAATGTGTTGATGTCTGTGATGACCCACTTGTGAATTACTGCAGAAGGTCTGATGTGCTGATGTCTGATATGACACACCAGTGACTTACTGCACAAGGTCTGATGTATTGATGTCTGTGATGACCCACTAGAGACTGCACAAGGTGTGATGTGTTGATGTCTGTTATGACCAACTAGTGACTTACTGCACAAGGTCTGATGTGTTCATGTCTGTTATGACCCACTAGAGACTTACTTCACAAGGTCTGATGTGTTGATGTCTGTGATGACCCACTAGAGACTTACTGCACAAGGTCTGATGTGTTGATGTCTGTTATGACCCACTAGTGACTTACTGCACAAGATCTGATGTGTTGATGTCTGTTATGACCAACTAGAGACTTACTGCACAAGGTCTGATGTGTTGATGTCTGTGATGACCCACTAGAGACTGCACAAGGTCTGATGTGTTGATGTCTGTTATGACCCACTAGAGACTTACTGCACAAGGTCTGATGTGTTAATGTCTGTTATGACCCACTAGTGACTTACTGCACAAGGTCTGATGTGTTGATGTCTGTTATGACCAACTAGTGACTTACTGCACAAGGTCTGATGTGTTGATGTCTGTTATGACCCACTAGAGACTTACTGCACAAGGTCTGATGTGTTGATGTATGTTATGACCCACTAGAGACTTACTGCACAAGGTATGATGTGTTGATGTCTGTGATGACCCACTAGAAACTTACTGCACAAGGTCTGATGTGTTGATGTTTGTTATGACCCACTAAGATACTGCACAAGGTCTGATGTGTTGATGTCCGTGATGACCCACTAGAGACTGCACAAGGTCTGATGTGTTGATGTCTGTTATGACCCACTAGTGACTTACTGCACAAGGTCTGATGTGTTGATGTCTGTTATGACCAACTAGAGGCTTACTGCACAAGGTCTGATGTGTTGATGTCTGTGATGACCCACTAGAGACTGCACAAGGTCTGATGTGTTGATGTCTGTTATGACCCACTTGTGACTTACTGCACAAGGTCTGATGTGTTAATGTCTGTTATGACCCACTAGTGACTTACTGCACAAGGTCTGATGTGTTCATGTCTGTTATGACCCACTAGAGACTTACTGCACAAGGTCTGATGTGTTGATGTCTGTGATGACCCACTAGAGACTGCACAAGGTCTGATGTGTAGATGTCTGTTATGACCAACTAGAGACTTACTGCACAAGGTCTGATGTGTTGATGTCTGTGATGACCCACTAGGGACTGCACAAGGTCTGATGTGTTGATGTCTGTTATGACCCACTAGAGACTTACTGCACAAGGTATGATGTGTTGATGTCTGTGATGACCCACTTGTGACTTACTGTACAAGGTCTGATGTGTTGATGTCTGTTATGACCCACTAGTAACTTACTGCACAAGGTCTAATGTGTTGCTGTCTGTGATGAACCACTAGAGACTGCACAATGTCTGATCTCTTGATGTCTGTGATGACCCACTAGAGACTTAATGCACAAGGTCTGATGTGTTCATGTCTGTTATGACCCACTAGAGACTTACTGCACAAGGTCTGATGTGTTGATGTCTGTGATGACCCACTAGAGACTGCAGAAGGTCTGATGTGTTGATGTCTGTTATGACCAACTAGTGACTTACTGCACAAGGTCTGATGTGTTGATGTCTGTTATGACCCACTAGAGACTTACTGCACAAGATCTGATGTGTTGATGTCTGTTATGACCCACTAGAGACTTACTGCACAAGGTCTGATGTGTTGATGTCTGTGATGACCCACTAGAAACTTACTGCACAAGGTCTGATGTGTTGATGTTTGTTATGACCCACTAGAGACTTACTGCACAAGGTCTAATGTGTTGATGTCTGTGATGACATACTAGAAACTTACTGCACAAGGTCTGATGTGTTGATGTTTGTTATGACCCACTAAGATACTGCACAAGGTCTGATGTGTTGATGTCTGTGATGACCCACTAGAGACTGCAGAAGGTCTGATGTGTTGATGTCTGTTATGACCCACTAGTGACTTACTGCACAAGGTCTGATGTGTTGATGTCTGTTATGACCCACTAGAGACTTACTGCACAAGGTCTGATGTGTTGATGTCTGTGATGACCCACTAGAGACTGCACAAGGTCTGATGTGTTGATGTCTGTTATGACCCACTAGAGACTTACTGCACAAGGTCTGATGTGTTGATGTCTGTGATGACCCACTAGAGACTGCACAAGGTCTGATGTGTTGATGTCTGTTATGACCCACTTGTGACTTACTGCACAAGGTCTGATGTGTTGATGTTTGTTATGACCCACTAGAGACTTACTGCACAAGGTCTAATGTGTTGATGTTTGTGATGACCAACTAGAAACTTACTGCACAAGGTCTGATGTGTTGATGTTTGTTATGACCCACTAAGATACTGCACAAGGTCTGATGTGTTGATGTCTGTGATGACCCACTAGAGACTGCAGAAGGTCTGATGTGTTGATGTCTGTTATGACCCACTAGTGACTTACTGCACAAGGTCTGATGTGTTGATGTCTGTTATGACCAACTAGAGACTTACTGCACAAGGTCTGATGTGTTGATGTCTGTGATGACCCACTAGAGACTGCACAAGGTCTGATGTGTTGATGTCTGTTATGAGCCACTTGTGACTTACTGCACAAGGTCTGATGTGTTAATGTCTGTTATGACCCACTAGTGACTTACTGCACAAGGTCTGATGTGTTGATGTCTGTTATGACCCACTAGAGACTTACTGCACAAGGTCTGATGTGTTGATGTCTGTGATGACCCACTAGAGACTGCACAAGGTCTGATGTGTTGATGTCTGTTATGACCCACTAGAGACTTACTGCACAAGGTATGATGTGTTGATGCCTGTGATGACCCACTTGTGACTTACTGTACAAGGTCTGATGTGTTGATGTCTGTTATGACCCACTAGTAACTTACTGCACAAGGTCTAATGTGTTGCTGTCTGTGATGAACCACTAGAGACTGCACAATGTCTGATCTCTTGATGTCTGTTATGACCCACTAGAGACTTAATGCACAAGGTCTGATGTGTTCATGTCTGTTATGACCCACTAGAGACTTACTGCACAAGGTCTGATGTGTTGATGTCTGTGATGACCCACTAGAGACTGCACAAGGTCTGATGTGTTGATGTCTGTTATGACCAACTAGTGACTTACTGCACAAGGTCTGATGTGTTGATGTCTGTTATGACCCACTAGAGACTTACTGCACAAGGTCTGATGTGTTGATGTCTGTTATGACCAACTAGAGACTTACTGCACAAGGTCTGATGTGTTGATGTCTGTGATGACCCACTAGAAACTTACTGCACAAGGTCTGATGTGTTGATGTTTGTTATGACCCACTAGAGACTTACTGCACAAGGTCTAATGTGTTGATGTCTGTGATGACCAACTAGAAACTTACTGCACAAGGTCTGATGTGTTGATGTTTGTTATGACCCACTAAGATACTGCACAAGGTCTGATGTGTTGATGTCTGTTATGACCCACTAGAGACTTACTGCACAAGGTCTGATGTGTTGATGTCTGTTATGACCCACTAGAGACTTACTGCACAAGGTCTGATGTGTTGATGTCTGTGATGACCCACTAGAAACTTACTGCACAAGGTCTGATGTGTTGATGTTTGTTATGACCCACTAGAGACTTACTGCACAAGGTCTAATGTGTTGATGTCTGTGATGACCCACTTGTGAATTACTGCACAAGGTCTGATGTGCTGATGTCTGATATGACACACCAGTGACTTACTGCACAAGGTCTGATGTATTGATGTCTGTGATGACCCACTAGAGACTGCACAAGGTGTGATGTGTTGATGTCTGTTATGACCAACTAGTGACTTACTGCACAAGGTCTGATGTGTTCATGTCTGTTATGACCCACTAGAGACTTACTTCACAAGGTCTGATGTGTTGATGTCTGTGATGACCCACTAGAGACTTACTGCACAAGGTCTGATGTGTTGATGTCTGTGATGACCCACTAGTGACTTACTGCACAAGGTCTGATGTGTTGATGTCTGTGATGACCCACTAGAGACTTACTGCACAAAGTCTGATGTGTTGATGTCTGTTATGACCCACAAGAGACTTACTGCACAAGGTCTAATGTGTTGATGTCTGTGATGACCCACTTGTGACTTACTGCACAAGGTCTGATGTGTTGATGTCTGTGATGATCCACTAGTGACTTACTTCACAAGGTCTGATGTGCTGATGTCTGATATGACACACCAGTGACTTACTGCACAAGGTCTGATGTGTTGATGTCTGTGATGACCCACTAGAGACTGCACAAGGTCTGATGTGTTGATGTTTGTTATGACCAACTAGTGACTTACTGCACAAGGTCTGATGTGTTGATGTCTGTTATGACCCACTAGAGACTTACTGCACAAGGTCTGATGTGTTGATGTCTGTGATGACCCACTAGTGACTTACTGCACAAGGTCTGATGTGTTGATGTCTGTGATGACCCACTAGAGACTTACTGCACAAGGTCTGATGTGTTGATGTCTGTTATGACCCACTAGAGACTTACTGCACAAGGTCTGATGTGTTGATGTCTGTGATGACCCACTAGAAACTTACTGCACAAGGTCTAATGTGTTGATGTCTGTTATGACCCACTAGAGACTTACTGCACAAGGTCTAATGTGTTGATGTCTGTGATGACCCACTTGTGACTTACTGCACAAGGTCTGATGTGTTGATGTCTGTGATGACCCACTAGTGACTTACTTCACAAGGTCTGATGTGCTGATGTCTGATATGACACACCAGTGACTTACTGCACAAGGTCTGATGTGTTGATGTCTGTGATGACCCACTAGAGACTGCACAAGATCTGATGTGTTGATGTCTGTTATGACCAACTAGTGACTTACTGCACAAGGTCTGATGTGTTGATGTCTGTTATGACCCACTAGAGACTTACTGCACAAGGTCTGATGTGTTGATGTCTGTGATGACCCACTAGAGACTTACTGCACAAGGTCTGATGTGTTGATGTCTGTGATGACCCACTAGTGACTTACTGCACAAGGTCTGATGTGTTGATGTCTGTGATGACCCACTAGAGACTTACTGCACAAGGTCTGATGTGTTGATGTCTGTTATGACCCACTAGAGACTTACTGCACAAGGCCGGCCACTTCATCCTCATACAAGTAGGCTGCATTGTATTTGATGACGTTGATAAGCAGAGACAGGAAGTTGCTGATGTAACCAGCTGATATCACCTCCGACATCCACTTCAATAGGAAAGGACCTGCAAGTATATAATTGTGCTACAAATAATACTACCAATATGAGAAATAAAGTCACAATGTTTCAGATCAACTTAGTTTGGGTTTGTGCCTGATGTTGTTCCAAACAGAAGAGGCGACACCCTTGTATCGGGTATCAGGGTATCGTCGGTGTCAACATCTACAAACATTCCTGTCATCAGGAAACGAGAGTCAATGCAAAAAGGAAAACCTGAATAGGTGACAGAAATAGACTGATGCAGGTAGCCAAAAACTAGAACTGACCTAAAAGCAAATGCGGAATGCAGTAGAGCCCTCTAGTATTGGGTGATTAACACCAGAGAGGGGGACAGGGCCCGCTCAAGGTATCAGAGAATCAATGGTGTTAGGGATTGGTGACCTGTTGGGCTACAACCAGGGGATCAAAACTGTGAACACCGATATCTTCCAAGGGCTACATCACAGAGGTAGTGGCTGACAAAGATGCTGTCAGATTGCCAATAATGGCCTTCCATGATCGACTTGGGGTTTCAATCCAGCAGCTTTATAAGCTTGGAGGATGACCGACCGGAGCCACAAGGAAATAATATTGTAACGGAACGGCCAAAGACTGATTGATAATTACTTGTGGACAAATTACTGCCAGAGGCGGAAATGCATATGCGGATAAACCTCCCCTGGGAACGCTGAGAGCGTTGACTGCCATATCTGACTGATCCGGCACCAGTGAGATGTCCGGCCTGGACAGAGCATGTGCCAAAACATGCCATGGGAGGCCATGGTAGATGAGGTTGTCTACAACAGGGGTATCCGATTGTGTCCTGTCGGGACAATATGTGGAAAAGTGTGTTCACCTGCGAACCAATACCAAACCCCATGTAGACGAAATATACCCGCTCCACAACCGATCGCCAAGGCATCGACTTAACCAGTAAGTTGGAAGTCAAAGCAATGTCCATAAGGTTAGGTGAAAATCTGGAAAACTGTGGTTCTGGAAAGTTGCACTGTACTGCACAAAGTAATGTGATCATTTCCATCCCTTGAGCGTAGTATAAGGGCTCACGTTCTTATTTTGAGATGACGATGAAGGAAGGCAACATGATACTTGGCATGTAGTTAACAGGGATTGATGGAACAGTCGTGGGAAGAATAAGAAAATTGACACTGTATCTGGTACCCAAGGCTGAAGATATAAAAATGTCGTTGTCTAAAAGATCATACCATACAAAGTAAGGCAATCTTTTCCATCCCTTGAACGCCGTATAAGGGCTACCATTGATATAGCGAGGGGGCGATGAAACGTGGTGCCTCGCAACTGCCGTATTGGTAGCAGAGGACTACCGTTTCCATCCACTTCACATGGATGTAAAACAACAGGCGTCTGGTTGAGTGGTTGTGTTAAGTATGCTAACCAATCTCTAGAAATATTTTGCACTGCTCCCAATAGGTCAGTAGACCTAATTCGGGTCGCATTGTTTACAGTCGGAGTACTCGACATGTGACATGTAAATGAACCTGTGCAGTAGCAGAGAAAAACGCATTGTAGATGGAAATGAGGTGCAATGTCCACACACAGACAATTCCGAATGAGTTCTGCAAAAAATTGAGGGACCAATGGGAGTGCCATGGAAAAAACGGGACCGTCGTGGAAGAGCCTCTTTGAGGAACGCTGGCTCTAAGGCAGGGTAGAGGAGCGTTGGTGCTGGCGATGTCAACAAAGAAGACAGTGGATGTCGTCGTCGAATGGCAAGGCCGGTGTAGAGCAAATATGAACACCGTGATATGAGAGACGCCTTGTCCTGACCAGTCAACGATTATCCCGAGAAGTGGGTACCTGTGGCCTTTGACCATGGGGTCAAACAGGCTAAATGAGCGTGAACAGTGAAAATCTGCAAGTTCTGATACAGACACTGTCCACCAGAAGCCATGTTTAGCAGGGAAACCCAGCATCAGCATCGGATCGTAGGAGGCTTTGAAGAAACAGCTTCAACAAACATGTGAGCTCCTTCAGCTTCATCCAAGGAGTGAACCTGCAGGTCATCTCTCCTAAAGCATGGTGCTTTGAATTACGGGGTTAAGAAGAATGTCGCAAAACAAAACTTAGTCCTGACAACCAGTTGGCAAGTTGAATCAGACCAAAACCTACTGGTTTGAAAAGATTCCTCCGAAGAGGTTGAAAGATAGTCACGATCCCGACGATGTACAGGAGAGCAGCTACAGGAGCGGCGACGATAAAAAAAGACCTGGTTTCACCTTGACGCTCCATCGTGACGATCTAGACTGATGAGAGTCGAAGGAGGTGCCAGTGCCATCGCCGCCGTTGGAGCAGTGGAAGCCAAGGTCCGGTGATGATGAAGTAGAGTAGAGGATGGGAGGTGCCTGAGGGACCGAAGCTAAGATACCTAGATGCTGTTGGAAGAAAAACCAAGGTGCCGACGGCGCCGCCTTTCTTGAGCGCTAGTGGTGCTGCTTTTGTTGATGTAGATAGCAGGGCGTCACCGGAGGAGGGAACGATGTTGTCGATAAAGGTCACGGCAAGTGTGGCATAGAAGACAGCAAAAGGGAGTTGTAAGCCATATCATTGTGTTGACAAGCAAGTTGAGTGAGGTGTGTCCTCGATACTTGTATGAGTTGAAGGAGCACAGTGACGAAGGACCGCAATATAGGCATTGCGCTGTGAAAGTACAGGGCGTCGTACAATCAACGCAGAAGGAGAGGGCCCCAATCAGATTTGTTCCCGCAGCAGCAAGTGTGGCAAGACATAAAGTCTGGAATTTAAGCCAAAACATAATGATGTGGCAAAACCACAACGGGAAGCACAATGTAACTCAAAACTCTTTATTTTATTTAAGTTTATGAGAGCAAACAATTATGCTAAAAGGTAGTCACAAATTAAAGCTTTTAAACACGCCAACACAAAATAAACAAGCGTATAGTCGACGAAGTCATCTATATCCCTCGCCCATTTTAA
Source organism: Haliotis rufescens (assembly GCF_023055435.1). Classification (NCBI taxonomy): domain Eukaryota; kingdom Metazoa; phylum Mollusca; class Gastropoda; order Lepetellida; family Haliotidae; genus Haliotis; species Haliotis rufescens. The sequence goes on from NW_025963979.1 coordinate 2,472,033, forward strand.
CACGTTATGGTGCCAAACCAGGTAACTGACCCAACATTTCTCTTAGCCCATGTCAAAATAGCTGCAATGGAAATTCTAAAATAAACATTCCAAAACTAGTTAATATCAAATGGCACCAGTTCAGTATGTGCTTTATATATAGACATGCAATGTTTGCCAAGGAAATATTTAACAGTTTATTTGTTATACTCCATAAGTGAACCCACCCCATATTAAAAACTTAAATCCAACTTGTTGCCATGGAAGCGTAAAAATTAAAAGTGTCTAAAATTCTTAAATAGCAAAAGGCACCAGTTCAGTATGTGTCTGGTAAACATGCAAAGTTTGTTAGAAAGTATTGAATGGCTTTTGAGTTACGCTCCGGAAACAAACTCTACCCTTATAGAACCTAAGTCCAACTTGTTGCCATGGAAATGTAAAAAAAAAAAATGTCTAAAATTCTTAAATAGCAAAAGGCACCAGTTCAGTATGTGTCTGGTAAACATGCAAAGTTTTGTTAGAAAGTATTGAATGGCTTTTGAGTTACGCTCCGGAAACAAACTCTACCCTTATAGAACCTAAGTCCAACTTGTTGCCATGGAAATGTAAAAAATAAAAATTTCTAAAATTCCTTAATAGCAAAAGGCACCAGTTCAGCATGATTCTGATAGGCATTCAAAGTTTCAGAGAGAAATATTTAACGGTTTTTGAGTTATGCTCCGGAAATGATTTTGGGACGCACTGACGCATGGACTCACAGACGGATGTATGGATGGAGCCCAATTCAATATATGTAGTGTATTACCCAAACAAAATAAAGAATTCACAATGCAATACACGAAAGTACTGAAAGCCACGTGGTGAATCGCAAAAATGGCAGGAACAACAATATGCCTGTAAATTACTGTGACTACAAATTACGAATGGGAAGACCCCAAAGGTAACAGACCATAAACAGGTAACAATATAGCAGCATACGCTGAATGCAGAAACATGCAAAGTATAGAAACAATAAGCTTTATTTTCCACAAGGGATACAAAGTACGTCCGTCCGTGGAGGTGATAAAGCAGTTATGTGTTTTGTGTGATGTCATGAGTTCCAGGTCACGCGCCGACTGTGTGAGGGTGCTGCCTCTACTGGTTGGAACAACTTTTCTTCAGCAGCTGGATCTTACACAGTTCATCTCTCTGTCAGAAAAACAGCAGTAAATGCGTTAAGGAGTAATGCAGGCTCCTTAATGCAGGATAAGTTAAAAAATTCATTATCTTTGAAAACATGGGCATAAGCTCACATGCCACGCAAACATGGGGGTTGGTTCAGAACACATGACATATTTCTTTGTGTATGACCTTGTGAATGACTTTCACCTTCAATATCATTTGCAAGTATTTTCAAGAACAGTCCAAAGAGCTATCTGGCTTATTAACAAAATATGCCCCAAAGTTGAATTCAGTGTAATAATGAAAACATAGCATATGCCACTTGCTGAAAGTAGGCCACTGTGACTTGTGACCTGTCATCACTGTCATAGGTAAGTATCCACATAACAGGGATATTATGGTAGAGCATTCGCCTAGAGAGAGAAAGGTCGAGGTTCCATCTCCTGCCACGTCATACCAAAAGACGTTAAAAGATGGTACTTGTAGTTACCCTGCCTGGCCTGTGGCATTATGGGGCTAAAACAAGGACTGGTCGGTTCGGAGTCAGTATACTGTGTTTGAATGGGGTATTCATGTTAAACTGTGGCATGGTATCTCAGAGGGCTAGCACTATAAAATCTGCATCAGTCCGGACAAGAACAAGCAACCATACACACGTGCATGCATGTAGCAATAGAAGTGGAACAATCTTGGCCGCGACATTAAACCCCATTTCACCTTAAGTTACCAAATAACAGGATAGCTACATGCAAAAGGGTTTGAACAAACCAAAAAAAGAAAAAAAGACAAAAAAAAGACACCAACCGCCCGCACTATATTTTCAAAAACAATTGCCTGAGAAGCAATTCTCTTATTTTATTAAGCCTTATGAATGACGTTCATCGTGACTTTCCCTTATACATATATCACAATGACAATAGGTCATGTGACATAAGTTGCTGTCAGCACTGACATACACTGGTATCACAAGACTGTCATCAATTATCATGCATAGGCATTCAAATGAGATAACCACTTCATGCATAAAACAAAGTCTGCAGAAAAAACTCAATCGAGTGAAAATGGCAATCTTACTTTATCAATGTGCCAACAAGATTTGCCAGGATTGTTAAGGAGATACACATGACAAAGTAGACACAATTTATGGAAAACAACTTCTTCTTTTTTTACTGTTATGGTGACGTTTCAGTATAGATCCTCATATCATTGTCAAGCAAGGCTGAATAATGAACATGGTACAGCATATATATGGTAGGTGGAGGATTAACAGAAACAACAATTGCATATATGAGAGAGATTAACATGAGTAGGTTAAATAATAATAACAGAAGGATAATACCATAACAACATGATGGGGAGAGAACAACATGATGTGGAGAGAACAACATGATGTGGAGAGAACAACATGATGGGGAGAGAACAACATGATGGGGAGAGAACAACATGATGGGGAGAGAACAACATGATGGGGAGAGAACACATGGTGAGGAAGCCAGTTAAACGGGATTAAGTATACATAGGTGGGGTGGTTATTGCTTAATGAGTGCATAGTAGGCGGATGGGATGAAATAGCTTAATGGATAAAGTGTTCGTTCGTCACATTCAATTCCTCACATGGGCACAATGTGTGAAGCCCATTTCTGGTGTCCCCTGCCAGGATATTGCTGGACAAGCCTCAAAGTTGCTACTAAATTGGTCGCCAATGCGACCTAATATTCAATTTGTCTACTGTTTAAAATTCAGACGTAGCCAAATGACTACCTTGAAAATATCTTGTGGCGACTACATTCTATTGGTACAATATTATGAAGACACAAAACAAGTAAAATCCTAGATATTTTTCATATTTGTATTCTTATCCTGCATTACTCCTTAATGCATATTACTGCTTGTTCTTGACAGAGAAAAGAGCTGTGTGAAGGTCTTTGCTTGAAGAAGTTGTTCCAACTAGATGAGAGGCCAACCCTGTCACACAGCTCCCACGTGACCAAAGGAAGTGACGTCACGGATCCTCACATTACTCTGTAGTCCGAAACATCGGAAGGTATCGTGGGGAGGGAGCTCTGCGATGGGTGGGTCCCTTTAGACGCAGTAATGCAGGATAAGTATACAAACATAAAAAATATCTAGGATTTTGCTAGATTTTTTACTTATCCTGCATTACTCCTGAATGCATCTTTATCGGACAGAACCGGAGGCGGGCATACCTTCAGGTGTCAACTTTCATCTTTTATTTCCAGACTCTGTTCTATAGCCAATCCTAGGCTGTGTGGTCGGCTTCGGGTGATCACTCCATGTATGGGAAACTCCGATTCCCTCAGCCCGTCTTCGGCTGTGTGGTCGGCATAAGGTGACCACTCCATGTATGGGAAACTCCGATTCCCTCAGCCCGACTGTATGGTCTGCCTGGATGACCATTACATGGAAGGGAAGAGTCAGGTATGCGTTGTGTCCTGGTACTGTGCAGCCTGACAATAACTCTCGGTTAGGTCGAGACTGGAGTACCAAGCCGTATGCAAGTGGGGCATGAACCATCTAGTCCAGGGCTTACGCCAGGGGAGGACAAAAGGCCAGCTCTGGACTTGGAGGCGTGGTCAGTGACGTGTAGTAGTGGTGACCTGCTGGGCCACTACTAACGGACCAAAGCTGTGCGTGCCTTGCACAACCTCCAGTGCGACATCTCACATATGGTGACTGGCGATGAATGTGTTTGATCGCCAGAACACCTCTCCCTGATGGCAAGTAGAGCTTCAATCGTCTGATAAAGCAACAGAGCGCTCTAACTGGAAAAAAACGGAGCTCTAGTTCATCTTCCGTGCCCACAAGTGGAGATAGGGGAGGGATGAGGAACGATCTATCTGGCTGTCATGGGAATTGATTCTTGGCGAAGCAGTCTCAGCACAGTCCAAGATGCTCCATGCTCAAAACGGACGCGTGTGACGTAAAAGGCATGTAGATCACTGACATGGGCTGCTGTGGCGGACGCCAGTAGGAAGACCATGTTTTCATCAGATTTTAGGATGACGTCGCTTCGAGTGGCTCGAAGGGCACGTCTCTCAGCGAGGTGTGAATGACATTCAAGCCCCAAGCTCGTGTACGAGATTTCGCCTTTTGGTCTTCCAGCCTGAATGAACGGAGCAGAGCCTGTAGTTCTGGGATTTACGTCATGCACCGATCTTCCGCAATTGCCAGGACGGAGTTGAGTGCCACAAGGTAGGTCATGATGGTACTGCCCTTGAGCTTATGCTTGTGATGCAGATGGAGCATGAACTCGGCCTTGAGGCGATGCAGATGCAGATGTGGGGTCTTGATGCTTGCCCCTGCAAAAGCTCTCTAGGGATTGCCACCAGCTGGTATGAGCCAGACTGGGACGCCTCAGCGAAGGCTGGCTGTGACATCCTAGCAAGGGTCTTGAGAGCTGTCTTGTCTCAGGCGAAGGACGAGAGTTGGGATTGAGTCATTGATGTACAGTGACAGGCATCTGGTCAAGTGGTTGCAGTGTTACGCCTAAGCGATCATGCAAGCCAGTCTGTACAAATACACTACACGGATCCCATAAGGTCAGTTGACCTGATTATGGTGGACGATGTTTACAGTTGTAGTTCTTGACACGTGACATGTATGTCGCCCTGCGCAGTAAACTGTAACCCCGTATGCTGAGCGGACAAGTTCAAGCTCCACACACGGCCAATCCCCTGTGAACCCTGTGGTTGTCAGGCCAGTGGTGTGTCCGAGTTCTGAGTAGGAACTGTGACGTTGCCGGTGTAGGGGCATGTTGATCCCCATGATAAGAGTGACGATTGATCTGATGTTGTGAATGATGACCGTGTTGGGTACCCGGAAGCATATGACGATTCTGTTGAATACCGAATCAGTCATGGGGTTGTGATCGTCAACTGTGGTGCAGATAATATCTACCAGACGCCGTAGGTAGGGAAATCTTTGAGGGTATGTTCGCTTTCTCCGAGGAAACATTTAACCAACGTTGATAGACGAGGAGAATTGGCGGGAGATTTCCACAGAACCGTCACCACGAGGTTAGGCACTTCCAGGATCTTCGGAAGTGTTGGAGCGCCGCTGTATGGAAGCCAATCAAGTGTCCGTGTTGGAGCGCCGTTGTACGGATGCCAATCAAGTGTCCAGCGACCGCTCTGGTCTCCGTAAGGTAGTTGGCCCTGGGGATCCGACGATCTCATAGGCCTGTAGAATGACAGCACTTAGTCACAAGGATATCGTGAAATGGCTAATCGTCTGTCTGCGCGGGTTGTCCCGGGTGTGCTTCTGTAGAGGCACACTTAGGAGAGGCAGAAGGATAGGCGCAACCAGAGACACTAGGATAGACGCTTTTATCGACGCTGTAGACGGTGCTTTTGTAAACGCGTCTATAGGTGTCCGACAAGGCACTGGCGTCTGTATAGGCGTCCGATGAGGCAGTGGGGCAATAGGCGTTGGCGTCTGTTGCATGGCTCACAAGTACTGGATGTACTGGAGTAGAGGGGCGTCCATCATAGGGGTCTGGGTGCCTGTTGGGTGCCATGTGTCTGTCCGGTGGACTAGATAGGCACCATTAAGATAGACGCAGCTGTGGTCGTCAGGGAGCTCTGGGTAGAGACTGAGACCATGGGGCCCGACATCATGGTAGTAATGAAGGTCGGGGAGTTGTCATTCGAGATAGCCGATCTGGTTGTGGGCGAATACTTGGAAAAGTCAGACATCTGGCGCCGGTGTTTTCCTGGCCTGTTGCGTTCTGTTTCCTGGACATACGGAGGTACCGTCTGAAAGCTGTGGGGGGGGGAAGCGGAGACATTCTGTACATCTATGACCCTTGGGACATTTAGATGTACAATTAAGGCACAGGGGTTGGGGATTCAACGCTGACATTTTACGCTGGCACTTTGAGCATGAGGGCAGGATATCTGCAATGAAGCAGTGTAAAATCACAATGGGTTTATAAAACATTTATTACAACAAACGGAAGACAACATACAAAACGAAGACAAAATACTTGCGAGGGTACGCCAATGGTGGGGTACAAAGCAAGGAGAATATAGAACGCAAGCCAGTTAATAACTGGCCACGTAAAATATTCAAGATGGCTACTTGAAACAACAAGACACCTCGGCTTACCATTTATTGTTTTCTTTCTTAAGAAAATGTCAGCATGTGTACAAAAGTTATGCACATGTTAAAACATACAATGTTTCACAAGATACAAACTGTGTGCACAACACAAACACAATGAACATTAACTCAAGAAGCAAAACACATAAGGGTTTATGCTACAGATCAAAAACAGGTCTTCTCTCAGCAAGTGACAAGAGTAATGTGTGGATCTGTGACGTCACCTCCTTTGGTCATGTGGGAGCTGCGTGATAGCGTTGGCCTCTCCGCTAGTTGGAACAACTTCTTCAAGCAAAGACCTTCACACAGCTCTTTTCTCTGTCAAGAACAAGCAGTAATATGCATTAAGGAGTAATGCAGGATAAGTAAAAAATATAAATAAAAAGTGATCTTGGAAAACACGTCCTGCTAATAATTGTACTCGCAAATAATTCCTCCTAAAGTCGACAATGAACCAAAATACATAAATATTAATGTAATTAGTACATACCTATATAATCTATTAACATAAATTGCATCTTTGTTCGAGTCAGATTCAGCTACAATATTATAAGTGCATTGTATATGCAAACACTACAGTTACAATATTAACCAATGACCAACCTACCCGTTTCATCTTCAAAGTCATGCAGGCTCTTGCCATTTTCACTTAGAATCCTGAAGAGATCCAGCCTAGAGAATGAAAGAAACATAAGGCAGATTGATGGTACTTCAAGACAAAGAGTTTCAATAACTGACTTCTTTAAACATCAAACCAAATTGACATATGCGCTCAAATGATCTGCCACACATTTAGTTTAAACAGAATGTACTGAAACAGGGACCAGACTGAACTGACATATTCACCAGAATGAATTGAAATACTGTAAATTATAAAAATAATGCATCACCAAATTAATGCAAGTGTCGACACCAGTCTCAAAATGGGTAATGAAATTAATGCAAGTAGTACTGCTTTGAACCATAAAAACTCCTCAGTAAATGTTAACACCAAGACCGTTAACATTCCAGAGATGTCCAAGGACTATATGGTTTCCACTTACGTTGTAATATACACGATATATGTTTTGTGTCTGCCCACGTACAGTGGATCTGACACGCCAATATACTCCAATGTGTCCAGACAAAAATATGTCACTTTATTAATGCGAGCAAGGGACACTCACATTTTCTGAATTGATTTCATGTTCACATTAATTTTCTCAATTCCTAGTATTCAACAGACTGATATGACACATTGTACTGACTGAACTCACATATTCACAAGACTGAACTGAACTGAGATGTATTTACATAAGCTAGTTTTCTTTGATGCCTGATCCAGATTTCTTTTGAAATAAAAATATCTTTAAACCATAAATTCAAAAGATTAAACTGACACATTCTCCAGACTGAACTGACATATTCCTCTGACTGAACTGACGTATTCACCAGACAAAATTACATATTCACCAACCAGAAATGACATATTCACCAGACTGAACTGACATATTCAATCGGCTGGACTGACGTATTCACCAGACTGAACTGACATATTCAATCGGCTGGACTGACGTATTCACCAGACAAAAATGACATTCATCTGACTGAACTAACAAATTCACCCACCAGAAATGACATATTCACCAAATTGATATATTCACCACTTAAAGGGGCACTGATCTCTGACAATTCACTGGGACTGGTTGTTGTCTTTGTTTTTGTTTTTTCCCCATGGATGCCCGGATGGTATCCCAGAAAACACATATACAGGTTCTACTACACCAAATCAGAACCAGTTGTGACAGTGTGGTTATTGTAGGGAGCCTTCAGTGCAGATCGAGGGATATCTGCAGGCTGTGATTAGATGATATTGTGTAAGATTTTTATGTCTTTTAAATGTACATCCATCCAGTTATTAAAACGTGTTTTTTCTATATTTAGTACTGTCTTTTTCAACATGATGACTTATGCTGAATGTGACCACAGATATTTTCAAGTAGGTGACATTTGGCGATAAACTGGGGGTGGTGTGTTAACTTCCTGTACTTGGAAAAGGAGCTGGCTGAGGTAGGCATTTTTTTAGTTTTTATTGCTGCTCTAAGGCCAAACTGTGCACACATGTACAGGTAATAGCTGTTAAACGGTTAATTATTTATTAAAAAGATATAATGTTACTATAGAAGTCTATGGGGAAAACATTTGGTTGTGTGTAACCTAAACACCTACTTTTGACAAATCCACTGTGCATGATAAGAGTGATTAATCAATCAATGATCCTTTGATGGATGCTTTTTTGTAATTCAACTGATCATTCCTCTCTAGCTGCGCTGACACATACATATTACATAACATATATTTCCCAATTTCAGACCTGGATTTAGACTGAATAAGTACCCCTGACAAGAAATGCCAAATGGGAACCTTTGTCAGATAATCTGAGTGTTGCTACCATTTATTACACCTGTAATTAAGTGATTAACTGCAGTAATCGTATTATCCATGCAATCCAAAATCGTAAATGCTTTCACTGCAGGGATACTTTTATTTATTAAACTGTAACCATCCAGGGTATTTCTAAATAAAAACATCCGATGAGCTTCCACCGTTCTTTTTGTCTTCTTGTTTTGGTTAAAGAAATGAATTAATATGCGCCCTTTGTTACTTCAAAATCTTAAGAGAGTGTCTTCAGAAATGTGTATAGATATTGCCTCAAAGCTTGTCATGCAAAGTTGTGTTAGCAAACAAATCGACACACAGCAGTGGGCAGTGTCAGATAGCTGGAAAGAAGCCAGAGATTAGTGCCCCTATAACTGACACATTCCCCAGACAAAAAGACATATTCACCTGACTGATCTGATGTATTCACCAGACTGAACTGACATATTTACCAGATTGAACTGACAAAAAGATTTCTTTAAACTGTGTGACAATCAAACATCGATCCGCATTGTATATTTAATTCCCGGGGTATTTATCTGAGCAGAAATTCTGTGTGTTGTTTGTAGGATACACACATACATAAGAAAGGAGGAGAAAATCTTTTTCAAATGAAAGTAATCCCTCTCTGTATGGTAGGGATGCCTTATGTGACAATGATTCTATTGTTTTGTTATTTCCTAACTGTTCCTCAGTGATTTTGTAACTTACTTCTAAATTTGTACACTACTAGTGGGGCGGTTAAGGCTAAAATTGTGCACTTTGGGTTAAAAGCACCAAACTTGGCACACTTATACATTGAACCATTCCAAAGATTTTTGGATATGGATCCACCTCAGCAGAGGCCCCTGGTGATAGAAAATCCAAGATGGCCACCAACATGGCTGAACTCTCTAATGGTATCAATATATACTCAATATATCATACTTATTTGATCCATTTATACATATATCCACACTAATGCATGCGGTATGAATTGCAGCAGAGCTGTATATAATTCAAATATAGTTTGCAGCGCCCCCTGGTGGTAGAAATTCCAAGAAGGCCGCCAACATGGCTGAAATCTCTAATGATATCAATCAATACTCAACACATCATAGTTATCTGGCCAATTCATACAAATTATCATTGTAATGTATTTAGGAGTTATCACAACAATCCTGTATATAATTCAAACCTAGTATGCAGCACCCCCTGATGGTGATGACAGTCCAAGATGGCCGTCGACATGGTTGAAATCTCTAATGACTTTAGTCTATACTCATTTATCATAATTATCTGGTCAATTCATTCAATTTATCACAATACCTTTTCAGGATCAATTGCACCAAGTCTTTATATAATTCATATCTGGTATGCAGCGCCCCCTGGTGATGACAAATATCCCAGATTGCCTCCAATATGTTTTAGTTTTCAGAAATTGTCTATTTCTACAGCTGATATAGATATCATTTGATATCTTTGGACTAAGGATAAGTTGATAAGTTTTGATTTGATGAAACATTTTGAAGTGACATTGTATCAATTAATATGCATTGTCTATGATCTATTCTCAACATATTATTTTATAAATTGTCAACTGAGAAATGTTCCACCTAGTTTACATCAGATCACCCCAAAACCACTCATCTGGGAATGGATTCATATCTTAAAAACAGGAATGTATGTAAAAGTATTAGTGACATTTTTGCCATGAACCTTTGACATTAACTTACTTCCTACTTAAGTAGGACCAGGAATATCAGTTCAATGTATGTGTTTACGGTTCAATAATTCACTTACAGAGAACACTTTCCTTCAAAGTATCACATAGCACTGTACTCAAAACAGGCCGTGTGAAGTTTACAAAGGCTTGCAATATTTCTTACAGGTGTAGTGTTAGTTTATAACACTTCTTTGTGCCTGACCAAGTGTTGTCCATTTGGGTATCTATATATTACTGCATGTCCTCTCCTAACCCCTAACTACAAGATTCTGTAGTGTGGGACATTTGTCAAGCACCTGTCCCCATATATGCATTGGTGCTTTCTCAGAGCTGCTTCTTTGGGTTGAAATGTCAATTGTCTGAGATCTTCATGAACAGAGATTTTGCCTTTCATTGACCTTTCAAATAAACCAGTGAGAACGACAAACCGCTCAAGAATCTGCATTGTGTTGTCAGAGATATCAGCTGATGATGGGAAAGCATTGATGACTTCAGGAAATATTTGACACGTATCCCAAGCATATGAACCGGTGAAGGCTTGAAATAGTGACAATGTCTTTGAATTCTGTGGGCCCCTAGAAGAAAACTCTCGGCTGTTTCAGTCAATCCACTGCACCTCCATCTTCTTTCATACGGCTATTGAATTGTTCATGTGTCTGACCTTGTGACACACAAGAGAATGTCCGTTTAGTCTTGTGTGTCACGAATCCACCGGAAAAATATTCGAGGTACAGCGGTGCTCGTGCTCTACTGTAAGTGGGACATATCTGTGAAATGCAAGCCATTAATATAACAGCGATGCTGCAAAAATCTGGGAAATCTGCTTTTTGAATTGCACCCACCGGGCACAATATGCAAAGTTCTTGTTCAAGAACAAGGGGCCAGTAGTGAAACGGGCTGAGCAGCTTACTTCAGTGCACACCAGTTTCTGAAAGGATCTTCTGTGTTCGCTTCTGTTTCCTTATATCGCACATATGTCTGATGTTGGTAAGGTGGGTACACATGATGAAGGAATCAGCAAATCTGCCTGAGGCAATTCCAGCAGCACAGATTGCAGTTTTCCATCTACTTCCTTCGGGACAGTTTCTGAGAATCCTGTAAGCAACTATTTCAATAAGCAAATCTACCAAACATGATAAGGAAGTTCATCATATAATTCAGGACAGTTCCACTGGATTGTTTTAGCAAGTGTGTATAGTGGTTCATCCAAGGCAAGCACATGCATCTGATCAGGATTCAAATGCTCAATACCCTTTTTACCACATTAATCATGTTAATTGAATGCTGTATCATAGCAACAGAGTGTGCACATTCTAGAACATTGGCATTTGCGCAATTGGTTTTGGAGGCTATGTTTGTCTTGTTTTCCCAGTACTTCCTTCATGCGATATAACCAGTTTTACTCATGGTCAGGCATTGTGTTAACACTATCTACATCCTGGGTGAAAGGTCCTTTCAATTGAAGCATATCATTACCCATCTTGCTAAAACAGGATGGGGGTACATTAGTATATACTATGGGCTGTTTGGAAATGGTTTTCCTTGTTTTTTGTGCTTTCTTCAGCCAAAAGAACAACATGTGATGTTCCTTCCTCTTCAGCTATGAGTGAGTGAGTGAGTTGGGTTTAACGCCGCTTTTTAACAGTATTCCAGTTATATCGCGGCGTGTCAGCTTAATGTGGGAGGAAAGCCCGAAGTGATGCAGGTCTCAGACGTTTACCACTTTGGTGAAACCCACGAGCACGGGTATGGTGCTGACAAACCTAGAAACATAATCGGGGCGAACCGGGATTCGAACCCACGATCATAGGTTTCTGGCGTGCCCAAGGGATGCAACTCTGCACAGCGAATCGCGGCGCCTTAGACGACTGGGCCACCCGTGCCCCCTCTTCAGCTATGAACGCTGCTGCAATAGTGAAATGTTGGTACCATGAAGTGGATATGTTGCTGTTGTAGAACAGGGATTATGATAGATGTTATCTTTTGAGAATGTTGGTGGGTATACCACACCTTCATCTTCATAAACACCACAAACTGTGCTATATCTGTTCAAATACACCATATTTTGAAATGTGTCAACAAGATCACGTTTTCTTGTTTGATACCAAGTAAACTGGGACTTGTATTTCTCGGTCTCAGTTGTGTCTTTGTGTTGATGAGCTGGTGTACCGAGATTTCACACTTTGAAGACAAGATGTTCTGAGATACAGTAAACTATGTTTATTAGGAACACTCTTATAATGAACTGGCTGATATAACTAACTGGTTTTATTGGTCCAAGTCATTCGCTGTATATACGGTGTATATATGTTTATAACGAACTACGGTTACAACGAACTAAATTTGGTGGTCCCTTTGAGTTCGTTATTACCGTAGTTTACTGTAGTTTGGAATGCTTGAAGATTGTTTTTATCATACCTGGTCCTACAGATTTCATACTAACTAGAGCTTTCAAAGAGGCAGGTACATACTGTTTATGGCAGTCAGAAGGAAATGTTCCTCTGAAAGTTTGTTTCAACCTTGAATCACGTCAGCGGATAAGTGTTGCTAGTTTAGTTAGCCTCAATGATTCAGAATCAAAAAGGCATATTTCAGTGCTGGTCCAATATCTTTATCACATTCCAAGTTCAGTTACAGAATTTTAACCATGTTCATGCAGTCTAATATATTCCCCAGATCTGCCTTACTGAATACAGATATTGCTTCAAATGAATGAATTTTAGTACCAAAAGCTTATACATTCAGTAAAACATCACTTGGAATTGTTTTAAAGCCAGATTTGATTGAAATGATTGAAATGAGCAAATGATACTGGTATTGCAGACAAACATTTGACATTTTTTGAAAATTAAGTCATTTTGGCGGCCATCTTGGATTTTATATAAATGACTAAAATTGACAAAATAATGATGATATATTGAATATACATGACGTCAAAAGAGATTTTAACCATTTTGGCGGCCATCTTGGATTTTCTACCACCAGGTGGCGCTGTTGAGATGGATCCATATCCAGAAATGTTCGGAATGTTTCAATGTATAAGTGTGCCAAGTTTGGTGCTTTTAACCCAAAGTGCACAATTTTGACTAAAATCCAGCCTTAACCGCCCTACTATACTGTCTTACACTGTACCTGTGTGAGAGATCGTCAGGACCTGTCAAGGCTTTGATGACCTTAAAGAAATGTCCTCTAAGGATGCCAAGATTCTGTAGCTGGAAGGTAACATTTTAGAAAATCAGCAAAACACCTGCATGAAGAGACTCATGCAGTGGTATCATGAACTAATCTTATCAAACATATCAGATCAGATCTGCTTGACTGCAAATATTAAACAACAAAAAAGAGGATAGGAGACACTATACAGGACCAGCCTACATCCACCTGTCCCTCTAAGAGACACTACAGGACCAGCCTACAATTACCTGTCCCTCTAGGAGACACTACGACTAACTGTCCCTCTAGGAGACACTACAACTTACCTGTCCCTCTAGGAGACACTACAACTTACCTGTCCCTCTAGGATACACTACAACTTACCTGTCCCTCTAGGAGACACTACAACTTACCTGTCCCTCTAGGAGACACTACAACTTACCTGTCCCTCTAGGAGACACTACAACTTACCTGTCCCTCTAGGAGACACTACAACTTACCTGTCCCTCTAGGAGACACTACAACTTACCTGTCCCTCTAGGAGACACTATAACTTACCTGTCCCTCTAGGAGACACTACAACTTACCTGTCCCTCTAGGATACACTACAACTTACCTGTCCCTCTAGGAGACACTACAACTTACCTGTCCCTCTAGGATACACTACAACTTACCTGTCCCTCTAGGAGACACTATAACTTACCTGTCCCTCCAGGATACACTATAACTTACCTGTCCCTCCAGGATACACTACAGCTTACCTCTCACTCCAGGGGACACTACAACTTACCTGTCCCTCTAGGATACACTATGACTTACCTGTCCCTCTAGGAGACACTACGACTTACCTGTCCCTCTAGGAGACACTACAACTTACCTGTCCCTCCAGGATACACTATAACTTACCTGTCCCTCCAGGATACACTACAGCTTACCTCTCACTCCAGGATACACTACAGCTTACCTGTCCCTCCAGGATACACTACAGCTTACCTCTCACTCCAGGAGACACTATAACTTACCTGTCCCTCCAGGATACACTATAACTTACCTGTCCCTCCAGGATACACTACAACTTACCTCTCACTCCAGGATACACTACAGCTTACCTCTCACTCCAGGGGACACTATAACTTACCTGTCCCTCCAGGATACACTACAGCTTACCTCTCACTCCAGGAGACACTACAACTTACCTGTCCCTCCAGGATACACTACAGCTTTCCTGTCCCTCCAGGAGACACTACAACTTACCTGTCCCTCTAGGATACACTACAACTTACCTGTCCCTCTAGGAGACACTATAACTTACCTGTCCCTCCAGGATACACTACAGCTTACCTCTCACTCGAGGAGACACTACAACTAACCTGTCCCTCTAGGATACACTACGACTTACCTGTCCCTCTAGGATACACTACGACTTACCTGTCCCTCTAGGAGACACTACGACTTACCTGTCCCTCTAGGAGACACTATAACTTACCTGTCCCTCCAGGATACACTATAACTTACCTGTCCCTCCAGGATACACTACAGCTTACCTCTCACTCCAGGAGACACTACAACTTACCTGTCCCTCCAGGATATACTACAGCTTACCTCTCACCCTAGAAGACACTTTATAAACCTATTCATTGGGATCTCTATTAAGTAAGAGAGTTCTTTCTATAGGCATTAAAACCTATTGTGAGGTTTTACTTTCAAAGTAAAACCTATCATGAGGTTTTATTTTTGTTCTTTGTACTTTGTACTTTGAATGTAAAACCTCAAATCCCAGGTTTAACCAAGTAACTGAAAAAATGACTACAAGTAGCAATTCTTAATTTTAATTCAATTAAAATTGAATGTCATGTGTACAGTGAATGAAGACTGGGTAACAAAATGAAAGTCGTCGTCGCTCATCTTTCCACTTCAGAGTCTCTGGTGAAAGGACAGCGAGGTTTCAAAACACGTGCTTTTTAAACAAGTGCTTATCAATGCTGCACAATTTGCATGTGAAGTAATTGCTAGCCGTTACGTCACAACTACCTCTATGTAACAGTTGGATTGTTTAAAGTCGTAAAATGTGTAAAGCAAAAGACACCTTTTAAATTTGCGAATTTTCGTTTTGAAAAGTTTAAAAGAAGTGGAATATTGCAACACAAACATTTAGAGACCGAAGATTTCACTTTCATTTAAAAGTAAGTATTTTAGTTGTGTTTTGTTGTTGACACATCAAAGTGCTCTTGACCGCCTGGCAAGTCAGCGAATTTCACGTGCAAGTTATGATATCACGTCTTCAAGAAGCGCTCAAATGATGCGCCTCATTTATAGATGCTCGTTATAACATTTAATCAATTTATACGGTTTATAAGTATGGAAAAACACTTTCCCTCGGTTTTGGAAGACAGAGCATGCACGCAGGGCCTTCGCCCCCTTGGTTTTTCCCTCTCCCCAGGGCATGCTCTGTCTACCAAAACCTCGTAAGCGTGTTTTCTCCAATCCATAACTACCTGTCCCTCTAGGAGACACTTCAGGACCAGACTACAACTTACCTGTCCCTCCAGGAGACACTTCAGGAAGTGTAAAGCAACAAGCCGACTTTCTGTGTTTACTTGGGGTTGGAGGAGGTCACTAATGTTCTTCCATAGTGCCTCTATTGCATTCTGGAACAAACAGTATGGAGTCAGAAAAACTCTTTATCTTCTGACAATAAAGTATTGGAAATTTTAGTATAAATTGTATATATATATATTCTTATCCTATCTCACAGTTTGCATCCTTTGCATATCTTCATCTTCTTCGATCCTAAGTGGAAACGAGTTTGAACCATGTTTCCAGCTTCAAAAACAAAAACATTCATCCGAACACACCCCAGCATCTCCATGGTTTCGACTAACAACTGGGTCAATTACGTGCTCCCATGCATGGTTAGCTTGCTCAAGCTGACCACGTGGGTACCTCTGCCAAACCATTCTCTTTTGCAGAGAAGGGTAGAGAAAGTGAGATACGGGGATCATCGGGTGGGCATATCATGTGTAAGATAGGTTAAGTATATAAATATATAATTTAAACTAAAATTTCCAAATTTTTATACATATCCTATCTCACACTTTGCATTGATCCCACGGTTGGATGGTGGGCCGTAGATACCCTATCCTGCATAGACTACAACCGTGAGATATACACGAGGAAGCAGGATCTAGACCGTGTTTATTTTGAATTGTTGATCAAATTGTTTAGTGTCTTAAAAACAGGAACTTGTGAGCGGCAAAAAACACACAATCAACTGGTGTTAACAATGATCCTGATACGTTTTGCTCAAACGAAACAGCATGAGATTGGGAATAAATGTTGAATGCTTTTTCGCGTATGTCATCCTGAACAGGCATCGATCTTCAAACAAAACACAACACTATATCTCCCTAGGACAATAGGGTGTGCTAGGTTTGGTAATTCTTAACGCTTCATCAAGATAATCAAACACATTCAAGTGCATGAAGCAAACCAAGACCTTCAAACCAAACCCTACATCAATACCCAAGGCAGGGGTGAGCGGAATAAAGGTTCAGGACACTGTTCTTAGTTTATGAAGGACTGCGCCTAGTGGTGACTTCGCAGGTAAAGACTAAAAAAGTCTCTTTAGACAAGCTAATCCAGCCTACAAAAGGGACCTGGCATGGTTTTGAGTGTGTCTCGAAGTCCTTCTCTGCCAGTGGCTCATAATCACAGGAAACCAGATGTTGCAGAATATAGTTCAGGATGTTATGAGTGGTTGAGTGAGTGAGTGAGTATTGTTTTACGCCGCTTTTAGCAATATTCCAGCAATATCACGGCGGGGGACACCAGAAATGGGTTATGAGTGGTTGAAGCTGAGGTAGAGTTGAAATGTCATGAACAGGACAAAAGGTCTCGAAGGCTGTCCACTTTTGATCGTAAAGGCTTGTGGTAGATGAACGATGAGCTGCAGAGATGGTCTTTGCTACTGGCTTGGCGCAAGACGCAGAGATGGAGTGTTGCTAGGGACGGATGGAGCCACTGAGGTTGAGACTGAAGGAGTAGGTTGATGCGGAGCGGAAGAGGATGGAATCGTTCATGGGTGAGACTGGGAACCAATTGCGTGTTGGCCAATAGGGTGCGAGACAGGTGACTGGTGGCCGCTAAATTCTGCAGGACTTGGAGAAGGATCCCTGTTGGCGGAAAGGCGTAGACTTTGAGACCCTCCCAGGAAATTGCCAACACATCATGATCCCAAGCTAGAAGCAGGATAGCTGAGCTTTGAAGCGGGTGGCGAAGAGGTTTACTTCTTGGGGCCAATAAAGTTGGCAAATCCAATGAAACAGTGTTGGGTGAAGAGACCACTTGGTCGGTGATGGTCTGTCTGGCATAGGATGACACTCTGAACAACGGAGTCCAACAAGAACTACCGTGACAATCACAACACAAGGAGTGAGGGTCCGACATAGAGTATGTCGGATATTGTCTATCCTTTTTGGCCATAGTTTAGGCAATGTTAATTCACTGAAACTTGGCAAAAGACAAAAACAAAGAACTCCTCAAAGTTGTCAAAACACTTCACCACATGAAAAAACGATGCGAAAGAAGCGATGAGAAACAGAAAGAATTGGCAGAGGTACACACGTGGTCAGCTCACGCAAGCTTAACGTGCACTGGAGCACGGAATTGACCCAGTTGTTGGTTGTAACCATGGAGATGCTGGGGTGTGTTCGGTTGAATGTTTTTGTTTCAGAAGCTGGAAACATGGTTGTAGCACGGTTAAATATAGGATCTAAGAAGTTGAAGATATGCAAAGGATGCAAATTGTGAGATAGCATAAGTTTAAAAGTTTGATTGTATCATGCCTCATGCCCACACCCTACGGATGATTTGTCATCTTGTTATAGCACTATGCAAGGCTGGAATCAATAAATGCTATAACATATGTGTGGCATAAGTGTACATCAATGAACTGGAACATGACATGCATGCTCCTTACATTAAGTGTACAATGACAGTATTGTTCTCCATTATAAATTTTTAGGCCACGCTAAGTGCTATTGCGCTGGTGTGGATAATGTCACTTGTTTCCAATAACCAACATCACCTAGCTTCAGATAATTTGTGGAGGTGAGTGACTGCTCCTTATGTAATAGAGGTTGTATTCTTAGAATTATTCACAAAGAGAACTATTGTTTGATAATACCTTTGAATACTAAGGGTACAACAATACACCAATATTCCAATGCATCGCGATACTTGACCCACGATATGATACATGATACACGTGGGCCTATTTATTGATACGCCATGATACAGAATGCAAATCTTAAGTCGTGTTCCCTCGCCATTGCCCTCTTCAATAAAGAGCTAACTCGGTATTAGCGCACGGTAATATGGTTCCCAGATCTTACTTACATTTTTAATAAGCATAAGTTTTACACAGACACCATGTTCTTCCCCATCTAAAAAAACATTATCAGCTGATCACCGTGAGCAAGAAACACAGGAAATACCAGTCAACAAATTCGGACTGAAGAACGCAATTCAATCCCATTATTATATTATCTGGTTATAATAAAAGCATGTTCATTGTATATCTGGACTTATGTTTGTAATAAATTTAAATGATTTTATTCAAAATTTTGTTTAATATTTACATCAATTTTTCTTTTAATCGTGTGTGAAGTGATCGATACATCGTACAACTCACCGTTTTTTACAGCAACCACTGTCAGATTACTGTTATTGACGCCTTGAAACAAACTTTAGTTGCCAGAGAATGGATACACATATCATAAATGCCATATTTTGACACGTTAAAATTCATATTTGTGGCAATTTGTCTATTTTATGTCAACACAACGTTTTCACAAAAGAAATACATGTAGTGCGGTAAGTCCCAACGATGACTGGTCAAATTGTTCCATACATAAAAATATCCTGCAATAGCAATCACCTGAACCAAAGTGCTACGCTTATCATGTGCTTATGGTTTTTATAATTTTAAATATATATATTCAAAGCTGCAACTAAAGTAACACAATACTGGTATATATTATTCCTGATAAAACAGTAATTTCTGATACAAATTCTTCTGACCATTTCATAAAAATTCTTTGAAATTGTATCATTGGGTACTTTTTAACTGAATAACTGGTAGATTGGGAGAACACATGTGTACAGCCGATTGCTATTTCCGGGTTAGTTTACAAGAAAATACACACAGTAATCTTAATCTCTGCATATAAACCAATGCCTATGAGTGCAGGAAATATAATATTAATGGTAAATCATTGTGTCTGGTGATGTTTTATATGAAATTTCATATTATTATTGACCTAGTCTGTAATACCCATTCGTTCACCTAAATTCTCTGAAGGGGTACGATGTGTTTCTTTAAAGCGCATGACACTCGATAAATGTTTTTTACACTATGAAACATAAACAACTAATATTCTAATTTTTTTCCAAATTCTGACACGTACATCGAAGATTGTGTTAGGTAGGCAGAGCATGTACTGATGTGTTGGTCATCTTCCCCCCATGACTCCACCTCCATTTAGACTCAACAAACAGAAGACATTGTCAGTGTCCAGAGGGCATCACTGTCCCCACAGTGTTGACATTTCAATTTTTTTTAAAAAGAACCTGAAGTTGAACTATTCAGACTGTGAAGTACATTGATTATTTTCTGATGTTTTGAAATTTGAATTGTTTTGAAAGAAGGTTAGAGAAAGTTCCACTTTGAAGCTTTACAACTTCAGTAGTCTTGTAATTATAAAACAAGCATGAAATACTCATGTCCCCCGCCAAAATGACATGTCCGGTTGTGTTCAATGCATTAGCTCCTGTGAACTATGTTCACTGGGCATTTTTGTAAATGGCCTAATTGCAGCACTAAAAAAAGTTATTACTGGTGTTGTTTTGCCATCTGCAGTTTATGATAGAATATGTAACTGTATTTGTAATGAGTAAGGATGAGACATATGGACGAACAACTTCTTTATTACAATTATTAGCGATGGTTTCGGTGTAGGTTCTAACGCCCTTATAAAGCAAGTGAAGTACAGAGTATGGTTGACAAGAATATATACAGGATAGGAGGCAGTGTTTATACAGTTGAGTAGGTTTAAGATCAGTTACACTATTGTATTTGTAATGAGTTGTGTTTCTGCATGAAGTTAGTCAGTGAATGCAACAACCGTGTCCATGACACTTTTGGAGGAACATTCACACAAGCAATGCAGAAGGAAACTCGAATGCAAACTCGAAAAATAACTTTTTTTTAAATCCCAAACCATCAAAAGGCACCAGTTCACCACTAGACCTATCTATGTGCCAAGTTTAGTGAAGAAATATGATACGGTTTTCAAGATCTGCTCTGGAAACGAGGACTACCGTCATTTTCAGTCTAAATCAAAGTTGTTGCCACGGAAACTCAAAAAGAATATTTTTTTTAAATCCCAAACTATCAAAAGGCACCAGTTCACCACTAGACCTATCTATTTGCCAAGTTTGGTGAAGAAATATGGTATGGTTTTCAAGATCTGCTCTGGAAACAAAATGTGACGGACAGATGGACGGAAGGATGGAAGTACGGAAGGACGGACGGCACCCATTCCTATATCTCCGTTCCACTTCGTGGCGGGGGATAATAATGTTGACTGTTCCAAACTCATGAAAGGTCCAATCTTGACATGTCTTGAAACTTAACAAATGCTGGAGTACTGGAGTACTGATATCTGTTTTTATGTATTCTTGTGTATCAAGATACGTAGCGTATCGTGATTGGAATATCAAGATACGTATCCTATCATGACCTGCATGTATTGTTGCAGCCCTATTGAATACCCTAACTCTAAATACCATTGCCCAGAATACACCAGAGAGAAAGTGAGTGAGTGAGTGAGTGAGTGAGTGAGTGAGTGAGTATGGTTTTACGCCGCTTTTAGCAATATTCCAGCACGGCAGGGGACACCAGAAATGGGCTTCACACACCAGAGAGAAAGATGGGATCTGGTATTTAGTAATCCTGAATAGCGGACAGCAGTGAAATATATACATACAGAAATGACAAGGAAAATGAATACGACCTGACTCTTTGTCAGAGAGTACAGGTTTTTTTTTCATTTCTTTGACATCACTTCTGGTATTATGATGTCACGTCTAAGGTTAAACTGATGTCACTTCCATTTCTGTGGGTGATCCCTTCCGGTTCCAATGATGTCACTTCTGGTAATCTGATGTCATATCTATTTTTGATGAAACTCCATCCCAGCATCAATTCTGTTGAACGCCTCAAGATCTCATAATATGAGTACAGCCGATAACCAGTGATCTGTGCAACCTTGTCTGACAAATTACCTAAAGCCTCACTTACCTTGTAAGTTTGTATTTGCTGGAATCTTCAAATCCCCCTCCTCCCCCTCTTCAAATTTCTCAAAAGAAAAGGGGGACAGAGCTACTGAGAAACTCTAACCTGGGATGCCACTAATTGTCCAGTGAATATAGCCCTCCCAGAGCAGGTTGGATATCAACAAAAATTTAAGTTTGAGAATGTATTGTGAGATTTCCATTGACAACTTGAAACGACTTCTTCAACAGAGTTCCAAGATGCTAAACTAGTTGGTGGGGCTTGGCAGGTCCCCAGTGTTGACGTGGATAGATGTGCATGATGGTAGCTGTTATTTATAGTGGTCTTTAGCGATCCTTATGATAGCCTCTGTGATGTCTTTATAGGACGATGGCTAGCAGGAGATGAACAATCGTTTTCTTTGTCTTCTAAGCATTTCAGTAGCTGTTAGGAGTTGCTGCAGAGCTCTAATTGGACACAGGAGTCTTTCCAATTCAGGTATATCCTAGCAGTCAAAGTGCCTCAGACTGGTATCAGCAATAAACTCTGTCCATAACTGTGAGTCATAATGCTCCAATCCAATGAGTGGGTGAGGAGAAACTGATTGCATGTGACTCTGACCTTAGCAGCCATGGGAAGGAGGAAAGCAGTCTTCCTTGAAACCTGTAGGAGTGCAGCTTTTGTCAGAGGCTCATATGGTGTCATATGGATGACAGGACGATGGACAAACTTAATTTTGGGAAAGTTTGGGGTTTAGATATCCTCTCGTAGGAAAGACTTCCTAAGTTGATTGAGTACTGGGTGCGTACCTATGGAGACACCATTATGCTAGAGAAATGAGGGCTGGGACGAGTCCAAATTTACTACCCCGGTACCCGCCCCTCTATAACCTGGCCCTACCAAGGAACCTGCTGTAGCTCTTAAGTTTGGCACAAAATGTTCATTTAGAATTGAATTGAGCCCTGTCAAAAAGTGTTTAGATATAGTATAAAATGATCTGATTGTGTATACACTGAAGTTGACTGAAGCTTTGTCTTTACTCAATCACATAAAAAGTCAGAAGGAATGTGCCCATAGTCAGAATGAAATGCGAACACCAGTGACTTGTACTTGTGTAACCATGGAATTTATTGTTATTGTCATGTTACCCGTCTCAGTCTTAGTCTAAATGTCTTATCCTGTCTCAATGAAATCTGCTACAATAGGTAAGGTAATGTCCACGTTTCCCAATCTTCTTCCTCTCTGCCACTGACAGAACTTATTACATCTGGTGTCACATATGGCAGAAGTAGGTCTCCATGAGAGTGCCACTACTTCAGAGACAGGGGACTCAGAGAAACAGGATAGTCCATCCAATTCATGGATAGGGCATCCACCTGGTACTGGACTGACATATCACCAGAAGGATAATGAGAAAGGGGCAGAGATCAAGATCATTCTGTTGTTATTGTCTTGTTCTTCCGGGAAAGACAATCTGCCAGTATGTTAACTTTTCTGGTACATGACGAGCTTTGCAAATCTGAATAAACGTATAGTCTCCCTAAAAAAAATTGTGTCAGGAAACTGGTGTTTTGCTGGATTTGAGCTTGATCCTGATCTGCAGGGAGAAAGTCGTTGATGTAGCTGTGTAGCCTGACTGGACATACGTGTGCAAAGCCTATAATCGGTGTGGTTACTCAAGTGAAGAGTCATGGCTATAGATATGCCAAATGAGAGAACTAGAAACTCGGATCTCCATCTGTTGACCAAAACTGGAGTGGATAGCAGCATGAAGATTTGCATCCTGTAGATCTAGGCTGATTCATAAGGTTTGAGTGAGCAAGTGGCACTTCGAAAAAGTTAGGTACATTCAACCCCCGTGCCTCTGAAAACAGGCTTGCCTCTTCGCCTATGGCATTGTTGAAAATAAGAGCAACTCTACACAGTGAATTATGGCGCCTTAGACGACTGGGCCACCCGTGCACCCTCCAGCAATGTGATTGACTGAGAGGCAACAACTTTCTTGACGAGCTCAGATATCTGTGAGCGAAGTTGGTTGAGGAAATAACGCCTCTGAGTAAGGACAAGTTTGCCTGACATTCACATTTGGGGAGACAGAAGATTATGCTGCATCTTCCAAATGCTACCCATGGCACAATGGATGAACCAACTTGATCCTATCTCACCTGTATCTCCTGGCAAGTCCTTAAAATCCTTGTGAAGGGGAGGTAACATGTGGTGTATTCCTGACAAAAACCAACTGATGTAAGCTCCGATATTCATCATTTGCCTGTTGACTGTGAAGGACAGCCACAGTGAAGTGTTGAACTTAACCCCAGTAGAAACCGGTTCTAGCATGTGAGGTGTAGAAACATTCATGTCATTGGGTTGTACCCTAGGCATTAATTGATAAAGCCCCTTTTAATTTCATTGAAACAGTTTGGGACAGGTGCCAGATTCTCACCCTAAGAACCATACCTGGGACTTTCGTAATCATAACCCAGTGCATCATGATGATGAGAAATATAAGGCTGAGGTAAACAAAGTAGACAGGAGGATCAGAAGGCGCACTTCTGGACACCTTCAAGCATGGGTTAGACACAGTGGCAGCAGGCTTTCCCACCTCAGAGCATGACACCTTCAAGCATGGGTTAGACACAGTGGCAGCAGGCTTTCCCACCTCAGAGCATGACACCTTCAAGCATGGGTTAGACACAGTGGCAGCAGGCTTTCTCGCCTCAGAGCATGACACCTTCAAGCATGGGTAAGACACTGGCAGCATGCTTTCCCACCTCACGGCATGACACCTTCAAGCATGGGTAAGACACAGTGGCAGCATGCTTTCCCACCTCACGGCATGACACCTTCAAGCATGGGTTAGACACAGTGGCAGCAGGCTTTCCCACCTCAGAGCATGACACCTTCAAGCATGGGTTAGACACAGTGGCAGCAGGCTTTCTCGCCTCAGAGCATGACACCTTCAAGCATGGGTAAGACACTGGCAGCATGCTTTCCCACCTCACGGCATGACACCTTCAAGCATGGGTAAGACACAGTGGCAGCAGGCTTTCCCACCTCAGAGCATGACACCTTCAAGCATGGGTTTAGACACAGTGGCAGCAGGCTTTCCCACCTCACCGCATGACACCTTCAAGCATGGGTCAGACACAGTGGCAGCAGGCTTTCCTGCCTCAGAGCATGACACCTTCAAGCATGGCCATGACACCTTCAAGCATGGGTCAGACACAGTGGCAGCAGGCTTTCCCGCCTCAGAGCACAACACCTTCAAGCATGGGTTAGACACAGTGGCAGCAGGCTTTCCCATCTAAGAGCACGACACCTTCAAACATGGGTTAGACACAGTGGCAGCTGGCTTTCCAACCTCACCGCATGACACCTTCAAGCATGGGTTAGATACAGTGGCAGCAGGCTTTCCTGCCTCAGAGCATGACACCTTCAAGCATGGGTTAGACAGAGTGGCAGCTGGCTTTCCCGCCTCAGAGCACGACAACTTCAAGCATGGGTTAGACAGAGTGTTAGACAGAGTGGCAGCTGGCTTTCCCGCCTCAGAGCATGACACCTTCAAGCATGGGTTAGACAGAGTGGCAGCTGGCTTTCCCGCCTCAGAGCACAACACCTTTAAGCATGGGTTAGACACAGTGGCAGCAGGCTTTCCCGCCTCAGAGCACAACACCTTCAAGCATGGGTTAGACACAGTGGCAGCAGGCTTTCCCATCTAAGAGCATGACACCTTCAAACATGGGTTAGACACAGTGGCAGCTGGCTTTCCCACCTCACCGCATGACACCTTCAAGCATGGGTTAGACACAGTGGCAGCAGGCTTTCCCGCTCAGAGCATGACACCTTCAAGCATGGGTTAGACAGAGTGGCAGCTGGCTTTCCCGCCTCAGAGCACGACACCTTCAAGCATGGGTTAGACAGAGTGGCAGCTGGCTTTCTCACCTCAGAGCATGACACCTTCAAGCATGGGTTAGACAAAGTGGCGGCTGGCTTTCCCCCCTCTGAGCACGACACCCTCAAGCATGGGTTAGACAGAGTGGCAGCTGGCTTTCCCGCCTCAGAGCACGACACCTTCAAGCATGGGTTAGACAGAGTGTTAGACAGAGTGGCAGCTGGCTTTCCCACCTCACCGCATGACACCTTCAAGCATGGGTTATACACAGTGGCAGCAGGCTTTCCTGCCTCTGAGCATGACACCTTCAAGCATGGGTTAGACACAGTGGCAGCAGGCTTTCCTGCCTCTGAGCATGACACCTTCAAGCATGGGTTAGACACAGTGGCAGCAGGCTTTCCCACCTCTGAGCATGACACCTTCAAGCATGGGTTAGACAGAGTGTTAGACAGAGTGGCAGCTGGCTTTCCCACCTCACCGCATAACACCTTCAAGCATGGGTTAGACACAGTGGCAGCAGGCTTTCCTGCCGCTGAGCATGACACCTTCAAGCATGGGTTAGACACAGTGGCAGCAGGCTTTCCCACCTCTGAGCATGACACTTTCAAGCATGGGTTAGACTGAGTGGCAGCTGGCTTTCCCACCACAGAGTGCTTCATCCTACCCGGGTAGGAAGTGGAACGGCATTCCTTCCCTGCCTTACCTTATCCTGGCATTAGGATGAAGGTCACAAGCAGACGATGGGTTGATGCATGAGGGGGAGAGTCCATCTTTACAATTTGCTCAACAAAACAATCTACTTTTGTGATTATATTTTCTTTAGAAAAAACCCAGAGGAATAGTACTAATAGGTTTCGGTTTAACTTTGAAAACCGTACAACAAATAAGTTGAAAACAAACTAAACGTGTGCTAACTTCTCTGAAAATGTCTTCTGTTGACTGTATGCACGGAAAGAACACAGGCACAGGCCCCACCACACATGTGCAGTAGCAATGGGAGTGAGATAAGGTTTTCCTAAAGGCTAATTAAGAAAAGCCGACAGTGAAGAGGACATCTATTTAAAATATGAAGGATTTCATAGTGTGATGATATCCAAACTATGGGATTTATGGCTATGATGTAATAGAGGTAGGGTATACCATACTTTGGAAATTGAGAATGGACGTCATAATAAAATCCCAAGAAATTTAAGAAAATGCAAACTTTGTAAATTAGACTGTGTTGAAACCGAGTACCACTTCCTGCTTATTTGTCCATCATATGTCAAGTTACAGCAACTATATCTCAAAGCAAAGTTCTATTGTCATCCTAACATTCATAAATTTAATATGCTTCTGTCATCACCAGATACATATATTATTACAAATCTAGCCAAATATCTATATTATGCAAATGAAGTAAGAAATGCGAAACTGAAAGCTTAAAACCTGTCTGTACTCACCTTTTGTACACAAAGGCCTGTGGCCTATATGTATTGGAAATAAAATGATTGAGAGGTAGGGTATACAAAGAAATGCTTACTTTTACTTGACAAGCAGGATAGTTTGGGCTTTAGTAAGGGACTTGCTGATTCAGCCTTACCTCCTCTAACCTCTTCTTCTTCACTGTGTCACTGAGGTCACGGATGGTCCGGATTCGATTGTTGGCAGGACTCTCAGGACAGATCTCCTAAACATGGAGTACAATGATAGGTCAAAAACAATGCTCTATACACTCTATACAACATGATTGGACATGATGACAGACAAACTTATTTTCAGGATGCCAGTAATGCTGTAATGTATATAACCAAAATTTCCATTTCATTTCACTTTCTATATTAAACATTAATCTCAGATGACATCTCTTGGTATTAGTGTTACATGTTGACAGGTCTTTTGTTCATGATATGTTGATTTCAGAATACTTTTCAGAATATTGTCTGGATGGTGTCTTGAATTGTGTTTGCTTTAGAGCTCTATATCATTTACAAAAGTTGCAAGTTTCATAATTCAAATGTTTTGAAAGAATTTAATCAGGTTAATAAAAAAAGCAAAAATATTATTTTCATATTTTTTTGTGAAAGAAATATATATTAAAAGCAGTAGTCATTGTGCTATATCATTCGTATCAATATTTTTATTAATCTACTTCTTCAAATATCATGATTAGTCTCACTTTTATAAAAACAATTACTGTTGTTCCTAGTTCTGAATACTATAATCTTACTTTCATCTTGTAAATTAGCAATCTATAGTCTGGAAGTTAATTTAAGGTACCAATGTTTACTACAATATCTGAAAAACTATTGGACCTACTCCAGTCAAAGTTGGTATGAGATTATTAAACAGTCATACATAACTGGATATTACATTTAAAGACAATCGGTGCATGAATAACAAATTTCTCTATTTAGCTATCACTATATTTCATCAACAACCAGACCTGTTCATCACGGGTGGAACAAGCATTCATTGTAACAGCCATCTGCATAATGCTATCCCTGCGTCACAGGGCCATATGACACATTTGAACCAATCAACTCAACTCGAAAGGTTGCACGGGAATCACGCCTCACGAATACGTTGTTAGCATTAGATTTCAAGATGTCTCAGCGCAAGCATATTTTTCCGCTGATGCGAAAGGTTTCGTTGTTAAAATATTTGAATACTTTAAGGCTGAAAGTGAAAGACGTTCGCCCTTCTTTGACATTTCAAAGTACATGAAAAAGAACAATTCATGCGTTACAGCTTCCCAAACAAACCGTAGTTAAGATTTTGAACTCTCATAAAAACACATTCTCCCCTGCACATCCCTTAGGGGGGATCTCAAAACAGGATAGGAAATTAAAGTTAGATTCCTTTGATAAGAAAGTTGTCAGGGATGTGATTCGGCGGTTAACACGAGAAAATGAATTTATTTCAACACGAAAACTAAAAGAAATTCTCCTTACAGAGCATGACTTAGATATTTCCAAAGGACCATTTGTAAACTCCTTTCCAAATTTGGATATCAGTACAAAAAGACGAAAGGGTCGAAACTAGCAATGTGTGAACAACCAGATATCATTCGTTTGCGTATCAATTATTTGCGCACTATTAAAAAGAAACGAGAAGTGGGCTATGAGCCTGTCTATTTGGACGAAACCTGGGTTAACGCCTGCCACACAGTGGCTTACCAATGGTCTCACCCAGATACCAGAGAGCCACAGCGCAAGATCCCGCCTGGTAAAGAGGAGCGCCTGATTGTCCTCCATGCAGGCTCCCACAGAGGTTTCCTCCCTGGGTGTGATCTAGTGTTCAGATCCAGATCTACAGATGGCAGAGACTACCATACCGAGATGAATAGTCAGGTTTTCACTGCGTATGTTGAGGAGCAACTCCTCTTAGCAGTGCCTGACAAATCCTTGGTGGTTACATACAAGATCCTATTAACCGTTGTCCAACCTCAAATTCCACCAAAGGTGAGATATGTCAGTGGTTGGACAACAACCGCATTGCTCGGCCCACGAAAGCCAAAAAAAACTGACTACTACCAACTGGTTCTTCAGAACAAACCCCCGCCCTCTTATTTGATTGACATGTTGAGAGAACACAGTCACGAAGCGCTAAGACTTCCTCCTTACCACTGTGACTTGAATCCCATCGAACTAACCTGGGGTGATTTGAAAAATATGGTCGAACGGCAAAATAAGACCTTCAAGCTTGCCGACGTCAAGCAGATTGTCTGGAAAGGGATGGGAGAAATTACAGATGTACGTTGGGCAAACTGTGTCCAACACGTTATCAAAGTTGAGGAAGAGTATTGGAAACAAGACTGTATTCGACCAGATACTGTCCAGCCTGTTGTTGTTCATTTAGGTGACAGCACAGGCTCTGAATCTGACGATGAGGGCATTTCGTGGGACCAAGATTAGTGCAATACATATACCCCTGTTTCACTACGACATGTAATAGCCCGAATTACCACGGATATGAATTCTTACATAATCGTACATATTCTTAATCATTTCTTAAGAATCTTAAATTTATCTTATTTGATTCCCAAACATTCTTGTAGTTCGTGGGATTTGTGAGAAAAAATTTGTTTATCAAAGAATTTCTAGGAATCGTCTACGAATTTCAAGTTCGTGCTTTGTAGTACATGTCGTAATCGGATCTTGTCCACTTTGTGCAATTCTTGGCTCAGAATTTGATTCTCTTTAACTTCCAGACTATAATCGCCAAGGCCTACAATATTAATTAAAATATGATTGTATCATCTGCACACAGCAAGGCACCAATATTCCTACGGAAATTAAATATTTCCTTGTATATATAATTTCAATACCAGTACACATTTTTCTGATTGTGAGTCTTAATCATGTTCATGATCTATGTTTAATATTGGCACCCTGAATAGAACTAAAAACTGTCTTTGTTATATATACTCTTCAAAAAAGGTTGGGGAAACTCGAAAATAACTTAAAACTTCCAAAATTGTAAGAGATACTTGTTTCTAGTAATAGTTGTATTATATTAATAAACAAATTTTGAACACATTACAACTGGTATGACAGAAGCCAACGATCTTGATGAATGACAGGGGTAAGATGGGAAATTTCAAAGTTGATGTTTTTGGATAAGTAATGTGTAATACTGCCACAATTTGTCAAACCTAGTAAAATCCTAGATATTTTTTATATTTGTATACTTATCCTGCATTACTCCTTAATGCATATTACTGCTTGTTCTTGACAGAGAAAAAGAGCTGTGAGGGTCTTTGCTTGAAGAAGTTGCTCCAACTAGCTGAGATGCCAGCCCATCATGCAGCTCTCGCGTGACTAAAGGAATTGACGTCAAGGATCATCACATTACTCTGTAGTCCGAAACATCTGAAAGTATCGTGGGGAGGTAGATCTGCGATGGGCGGGTCCCTTTAGACGCTTTAATGCAGGATAAGTATACAAATATAAAAAATATCTAGGATTTTACTAGATTTTTTACTTATACTGCACTACTCCTTAATGCATCTTTATCGGACGGAACCGGAGGTGGGCATACCTTCAGATGTGGACTTTCCATCTGTTATTTCCAGACTCTGTTCTATAGCCAATCCTAGGCTGTGTGGTCAGCATCGGTTGACCACTCCATGTGTGGGAACCTCCCATACCCTCAGCCTGTCCTCGGCTGTGTGGTCGGCATCGGCTTGGTAAGCCGTGTGAATAGCCACGGGTCGAAGAAATTCCAAACTGGAGGACCGCCCATTGATAATGGACTCCCATTATCTGGTCGTCCGGATGTATAGGGAGGCGTCCTCGATGTCCAGGCTGATGAGCGCCTCCTGCGCCTGGATCCAGGATCGCAGTAGCCTGAGCGTGGTCATCCTGAAGTAAGGTGGACGCGCCAGGTAGAGTTAGTTGAAGGCGGTGAGGTTGTGGATCATCCTGTGCAGTCCGAGTCCTTCTAGGGGACCAGGAAGACAGGTGAATAGGAGCCCGGTGTTATGGCTGGGGCGTGTACAACCTCTATAGCTTTCTTGTATAGCAGCGCCGTGATGTTCCGGCTCAGAAGCTGCTGTTGGGTTGGGGGGTATGCGTCCACTATGAGTGATGATGTCAGTGGCGGGTCGTCTACAAGCGTCAGCTTGTACCCGTGTTGGATGATGTTGGAGACGTATGGGTCCCCCAGGATCTCCCAATTCCGCCAGAAGTGAGTCAGTCTCCCACCTACTGGGGAGTCGACAACTTGGACGACTGGGGTCGGGAGGTCCCAGTCGTGCCTGTCCGGTGGTTCACTGGAGGTCCCTGCGGCTGGCGTTACCCCTCTTGGGGTAGCCGCGACGGGGCTGGTATGAGCCTGAAGACTTTCCTTTCCCCTTGCCTCTGCCTCGAGAGGTTGAGGTGGCACCCCGCCCTCGAGCCCGGAGAGAGTTGCAAAGTGGTTGGTATGAGCCTGCCTGGGACGCCTTAGCAAAGTCTGGCCGTGACACCCTGGCAAGGGCCTTGAGAGCCGTCTCATCACAGGCGAATCTGTCCATTAAAGAGGTCAGCACCGGACCAGGGTTGATGCAAAAGGTCTCTCTTGAACTCTGCGCGCATGTGGGAGCGCATCTGTTCCACCTGTTGTTGGAGGCAGGATACGACGGTAGTTAGATGGTCAATCCTATTGGGGTTGTCCTCCGCTAAGTCCTGCAGTATGGCCCTGGAGGACGACGCCATCAGTGAGAGGGGTTTGAGTGAGTGGCGAATCTCGGTCTCCACGTTGGCGAGTTTGTTGTCGGAGATTCGGACTGAGGTGGAGCGGTTCGATCCCGTCATGTGGTGCATGTCCTCATCTAAGGAGTGATCGTGGTCCGCAACTTGAAGAGAGTTGACTGGGAAGGCATCTTGTTTATAACGTGGGGCCCTGAAGGACGGAGTCAGTGACAGCTTACTGAAGTCCTCGTCCAGAGCTGAGATCATGTCTCTGATCAGTGGATCAGGAGGGATCGAAGTGGGGTCCGCACGAATGACCGTCTTGCTATCGACGACTAGGCAGGGCGAGGGAGCAATAGCCTCCAATCTGTCTGCCAACCAGTCTGCGACCTGGTCAAAACCAAGATGGGATCCACTGTCCATAGGGGTGTCGTCATAACAAGGGATGAAGGCGCCCTCCGAGGAGTCGGATCAATATCCACTGGAGCGCCTGCTAACCGGGGAGCGGCTCCTAGATCTATGACCTTGTCTAGAAGATCTGCTGTCACTCCGCCTTGAGGACGTACTTGGCAAGGGCGCGGGTGTCTGTATGGACGCCGTGCAGATAGGCGCCATCTGAAAGGCCGCTAAAGGAGGCGTTTGCAGAGGCACTATGGGAGGCACTTGTAGAGGCGTCTGTAAAGGCGCTGGCGTTGATGGCTGTCTCGCCTGTAAGTACTGAAAGTACTGGAGGAGGGGGCGCCTGAAGGAGACCGAGCGTCTGTGCCGTAGGCGGGGGCGCCTGTGGGAGATCGAGCGTCTGTCCGAAGGATGGTATAGGCGCTGTCTAGTACGTGAGCGCCACGCCGGGCGTCACAGAGATCATCGCTGTAAAGATAGACGCTGTCGTGCTTGTCAGAGTGCTCTGGGTAGAGACTTCAACCATGGGGTCCGACATCAAGGTAGCAGTTGAGGTCGGGTCATCCGAGATGGCCGATCTGGAAGGCGAAACCTCGGAGTGGTCTGACATCGTGTGCCGGTGTTTCCTGGCCTGCTGTGTTCTGCGTTTATTACACACCAAGAGGTACTGTCTGAAAGCTGTGGGTAAAAGCAGTAAACAGTCTTTACATCGGTGACCTTGGCATGATATCTGCAACGAAGCAGTGTAAAATCACAATGCGTCCCCGCCCGATTATGTATGCTATAATTTTTTTATCCCACTGTGTGGGTTTATGAAACAAATATTACGACAAACGTAAGACAACATACAACAAACAAACAATACGTGCGATGATACGCCAATCGTGGGGTACCAAGCAAAGAATATGGAACGCAAACCAGTTCATTCCAACGGCTGGCTACGCAAAATATTCAAGATGGCTTCTCTCATCAAGTGACAAGAGTAATGTGATGATCTGTGACGTCACTTCCTTTGGTCACGTTGGAGCTGCGTGATGGGCTGGCCTCTCAGCTAGTTGGGGCAACTTCTTCAAGCAAGGACCCTCACAGAGCTCTTTTCTCTGTCAAGAACAAGCAGTAATATGCATTAAGGAGTAATGCAAGATAAGTAAAAACTATTCATTCTTTGTCTCCCAACGGCGATTTAAGGGAATCTGTCCTACTCCTTTTGCAGCGCCTGGCCAAGTTCAGCCATCATGGTCAGCGGCCTGTGATGTTGACGCTCCTGTCTCCCTACCATGTCCCGGACATGTTCAGTGGGGGAAAGGTCTGGGCTCCATGGAAAGATCTATGGAATTCTGTGGATGTTGTGCTGCTCGAGGTGAGGATTTGTGAACTATCTAAGCAAGTTCCTCCCACATCTAAGCAGTGCCTGTGAACCGCTAAGGTAGCTGACTGAAGGATGTTCAATGGCACTGGGAAAAGAATTTATGATGACACAATCGATGATGATATCAAGAGGTTCGTCAGCAAGCATCCAGTGCTCTTCGACACAAATAGTCAGGTCACGATTCAGTGTGATGTATCTGTGTCATTTTCGGGGTCAGCTCTTCTCCAAGATGGCCAACCTGTGGCCTATGCCAGTAGGGCATTGACAGACGCCGAAACCATGTATGCCCAAATCGAGATGGAGTTGTTGGCAGTTGTATATGGGCTGGAAAAGTTCAACCAATACACGACAGGAAAGGCCAATTGATGTGTTCAATCTGACCACAAGCCACTCGAGACTATAGTTAGAAGCCACTACACAGTGCACACGAGCGTCTGCAGAGAATGGTTCTAAGACTGTAACAGTATGACATACAACTTGCCTACAGGCCTGGAAAACAGATGCTGTGAGCCGACACATTAAGCTGAGCACCACTGCCGGAAGTCACAGATACAGGAATGGACCAGGAATTCATCAACGACAGCGTCCCAATTGCTAAACCAAGAATGGAAGAGATACAGGAGAAAGTTAAGTTGGACGCATACAACTGTATGACATCATTTGGAAGGGCTGGCTGGATCAGTTGAAAGATAAATGTATTCCTCACGCCACAAATTAAGACCATACTTCCACTGTCGAGATGAGTTGAAAAGATGGCATTATCTACCAAGGTCAAAGAGTGGTGATTCCCCAAGCCGTGAGAAGAGACTTGTTAGTGCATCTTCACTCTTCACACATTGGAGCAAGAGGATGTCTCTGACACATTCAAGGGAATGTATTTACTGGCCTGGGATGAGTGAGTGAGTGAGTGAGTATGATTTTAAGCCGCTTTTAGCAATATTCCAGTACTATCACGGCGGGGGACACCAGAAATGGGCTTCACACATTGTACCAATGTCAGGAATCGAACCCAGGTCTTCGGCGTGACGAGCGAACGCTTTAACCAATAGGCTACCTGACCGCCCCGGCATGGGATGAACAGGGCAGTCAAAGATTATGTCGCAAAATGTGACATCTGCTGTAGAAGTGGCAGGGAGCAAGCTAAGGAAGCCATGTTGTCACACTCAGTAGCAGACCGCCCCAGGCTTAAAGTTGGAGCAGACTTGTTCATACTAAATGGCAACAACTACCTAATCACAGTAGATTACTTCTCGAACTATTGGGAAATTGATTACCTTGCAGATACCATTCAGCCACAGTAGTGAACAAGCTAAAGGGACAGTATGCACGACATGGCATACCAGACACTTGCATATCTGAGAACGGTCCACAGTTCTCAGCAGAGGAATTCAAGAAATTAGCTCATGACTGGGGCTTTAATCATGTAACATCGTCTCCAGCCTAACCTCAGAGCAACGGAAAGACAGAACAGCCAGTGAAAACTGCAAAACAATTACTGAAGAAAGCCAAACAGGCCAAGAGTGACCCTTACTTGGCCATACTGAACTTTTGCAACACACCGACACAGGGTCTCAAATCACTTTCTGCTCAAAGGCTCAAGAGCAGGCGAACATGAACATTGCTACCTTTGTCTGAAAATCTGCTGATTCTGGAGACTGTTTCAGGAACCACTGAAAAGATGAAAAACCTCTCGCACAAGGCAGCTCAATACTACAACCAGGGAACTAAACAGCTTTCTTTTCTGCAGAGGTGATGTGTGAGCATCTCACCCAAAACTATTGTCGACAAACTGTGGCAGAAAGCAGAAGTCTTGGGACCAACCAAAGACAGACCCTGTTCTTACGAGGTTATTACATCTGAATCTCCAAGTAGTGCAACACTCGAGGTTACAAGGAAATCTCCAAAGCTGACAGACACCAGCTCACCTGAGACGACAAGTGTAATCGTACCTTCCAGAGGTGTGCAATACAGTCCTGCACACACACCCTCGAAGTCACAGCCAGAACATGGGTCCCAAGCCCATAAACCCCAGTAGCGTGTTCTCAAGGACTACTCAGAATAGGCTGTATCAAGCTAAAGTGTTCAAACTAAGTTAAACATGTTAGCAATTAAACTTAAAGGTAACTCCATTTAAGTGGGTTGACTAACCGACTTTCAGTCTTTTCCGTTGTCCATTCTCAGTTAAAGTTAATGTTTCTCAGTGTAAAGTTACTGTTGAACTCGACATTGTTATGTTGGACAGTCACCAGAGATGTGAGGGTGTTCATAATCTTCCCCACTGTGCTTCACATGAGTGCCATGAAGATTGACTCTTGAGCAAGTCAAAGTAAACAACAGTGACATACAGTCAAAATATTTGCCACACGATCCTTGTTACTTATGACTTCAGTCATCCATCAATACTCCCTACATTCCATGCAGACTTAAATTTGTTATTGAAAGGGAGATGTGACAAGTAGTCTCACTACTACCAGCATAACTGATCCACTGCCAAATCTATCATGAGGTCTCATGTTGACTTTGGCTTGATTTCATTTCAACTCATCATGACACATCACCAGCGGCCCCACTGGCGTCTGTTGGCAACATGGGAGACAAGGAAGTGGTTATTGTTGTATTATTTGAAATTCGCCTGAAAAATAAGGGTCGTTGCTGTTTTGAGTATATGAACTGAACTTAATTGTTGCAAAAATAATACATACACATATTTGCTGTATTCTAAATTACATGATTGTACATACACTTTTACCCACGCAGATGGATTTTGCAAGGTGAAAGGTTAATGTAAGCATCATCCAATCAAAACCGAGGATTCAAGGGGATTCTCCCTTGTTGTCAACAAAGTCCCCTAAATGACATGCATCAACCAAGTCAGCGAGGCTGACCACCCGATCCCGTTTGTTGTGTATGCTAATTACTTCCACATCCTCACGTGGCCTTTCGCGGTTGGCTTAGAGTAATTAAGTCAATCATGATATTCCAATCATACCTCAGATCAGTGTAGGTACAAAACTTTCCAATGCCATTCATGTGGTAAGACAGGACTTTTAATGTCAGAATGTAGATCACCAAACAAGAATAGCATGAAACATATTGATGAAGCGGAATGCCATGAAAAATACTACGATTACCACGATAGTAAAAATGTCCTTGGAATGTTTCACAACACTTCATCAAAATGCAAAGCTGTAAAAGTGAACGTTATTGTGAATGGAAAACGAATCTGCATGGAAATCGACACTGGTTCTGGAGCAACAAATATTCCACGAAAAGAATATGAAGAGATGCTGGCTGATGTCAAATTAAAACCAATATCAACAGTTTTCAAGACATTCCTCACTAACGTGAGAAGAGTCTTGTTAGTGCATCTTCACTCTTCACACATTGGAGCAAGAGGATGTCTCTGACACATTCAAGGGAATGTATTTACTGGCCTGGCCTGGGATGAGTGAGTGAGTGAGTATGATTTTAAGCCGCTTTTAGCAATATTCCAGCACTATCACGGCGGGGGACACAAGAAATGGGCTTCAAATTAAAACCAACATCAACAGTTTTCAAGACATTCCTCAGAAACAATTCCTTTGCTGGAAATTGCCGACTTTGAAGTTGGATGTGACAGCGATGGAAACGTTCAGATCTTGTCATTGCATGCAGCTGATGTACAAGGTACCCCATTAATTCTTGGCCGGAAATGGATACAAGCATTGAAACTAGACTTGGGATCTCTTTTTCAAGTAAATCTAGTGTCAAACAACTCAAACGATGAACTGTCCAGCATACACAAGAAACATTCATCACTATTTGAAAGCAAGTTAGGAACCATTAAGAACATTGAGGCAAGAATTGTACTGAAACTGTTATGTTAGTTATGTTCATTATGTTCCTTTAAAATCAGGACGGAGGCAGGAGTGTGTTTGAGACACGTTTATTGGTGAGGGCTACATCATGACAATTCTAGTTGTCCTAGCTTTCCAGGAGAAAGCAAGTTAACAATACTGTTAACTTTCAACTGTGCCTGAACAATGAAACATTATAATGCATATAAACAAAACAAATCAAGACTCACTCACACAACATTGTGAACAGAGCTTTAGCATACCCATGACCTTAGGGTTACAGAATAATAAAAATCTCAACCATACACAATGAATAATGATTCACTTGTCAAACATTAAATGAGAGAAAGTCTTAGTGTCTATCTGGCTTTCTTGAGACTCTGCCAGATCATGTTATGTAAACTTGGGAGTCATTTGTTTGTTTCAGACATGGTTGAGGATTTAGTTCAGGTGAGTGTTCTTTTTCAGGCACATTAGGAACTTGCTTTTCAGGAACATTTGGTAACAAGTTAATGTCACATCTATTCAGCCTATAGGTTCCATCGTCAGTCTTTACGAGGTAAGACCGAGGACTTAGCTGTTTGAGCACAGTACCTGTTTCTTTCCTGTCTGGTACCCCATGTATTATCTCCCCTTTGGAGAACAGGAAGTGAGCGCACAGCATGGCGACAATTGAAGTTATATTCCTGCTTATGCTGTTGATGTTTTGTGCGCAGTTTCCATGACATCAGCAGTTCAGCTGGGCTGTAACCACAACTGAGTTGGGTTGATCGGTAGCTGAGAAGAGTTGAATATGGATCTTCTGCTGAATGCCACAGTCTTTATAGTGCGCACAGCACGTGCAGCTTCTCCATTCCCAGATGCATGTCTAGGACTGCTGGTAACATGAGAGAAACCATAGTCTCATCTGAAGTTGTCAAACTCTGAAGCACTGTACTGAGGACCATTGTCAGAAACTAGAGTCTCTGGCACACCATGTCTTGCAAAGATACTTTTGAGCGAGTAGATTACTTCTTTTGAAGATGTACTCGACAGTCGGACAATTTCTATGACACGGGAGTAATAGGCCACCACGAGAACATACTGGTTCTTTTTATACTCGAAGAGATCTGAGGCAACTTTTTGCCAAGGTCTTTCAGGAGTTTAAGAAGTTATCAATGGTTCAGGGTGGTAGTCCATTTTATTACAGCACACATGACACTTAGACACAAATTCAGCGATCTGTTTGCTTAAATTTGGCCACCAAACACATTGCTTTGCACGTTCATGGGTCTTTATGATGCCTTGATGTCCATTATGAATCTTTTCCAGGATGGTTGGCCTTAGTGTTTCAGGAATCACAAGCCTTTCACCACAAAGCAAGAGATCATCTTGAATGGTAAGTTCAGCTTGATAGGGCCAATAGTGTTTAGCAATGCCTTTGATCATGTGTTTTTCAGGCCATCCTTCCAGACAATATCGAGTGATCTCCCTGCAGATGTCATCCTCTTTCTGATGAAGTCTGATTTCTTCCAGTCTCCTATCTGAAGCTGGAAACGAGTGGAGAATGTGTTCAACATACACTTGTCCATCTGCTTCAAGAGTCTTGTCTGAACTAGATTGAGATGCTACTGGAGCTTGAGATAGAGCATCAGCTGTATAGAGATCACGACCAGGCACATGTTCAACCGTATAGGAGAACCTCATTAGTCTCATCCTGAATCCTCGGAGGAAGTTGATCAAGATCCTTCAGACCTAGCAGAGGGACGAGAGGTTTGTGATCTGTTTCGAGAAGAAAGTCTATACCAACAAGAAAGTCCTGAAATCTTTCACACTCCCAAGTCAGCTCCAATGCTTCCTTTTCTATCTGCTCATAGCGTGATTCGGTTTCAGAGAGGGACCTTGATGCATATATGACTGGTCTCCAGCCACTTGTAGTCTTCTGAGTGAGGATTGCACCAAGACCAAATGAAGATGCATCAGCTGTAACCTTGGTTGGTAAGTTCGGATTGAAGAGTGCTAGCACTGGACTGCTGCTGAGAGCTTGCTTGATCTGAGAGAATGATTCTTGTTGAGGCTTATCCCATGTCCAGACAGATTTCTTGTTGAGAAGATCTCTGAGTGGCTTTGTCATATCAGCAAGATTGACCACAACTTTCCAAGCTGACTGACCATTCCAAGAAAGGGTCTGACATCGCCTACATTCTTAGGTTCTGGCATGTCTTTTATTGCTGAGACTTTGTCTTCACTGACTTTGATTCCCTTGGCACTCAAAGTTTGTCCTAGGAACTGGATCTGTGACTTTCTAAATTCACACTTATCCTGGTTGAGTGTGATGCCAGCTTCACGAAAAGCTGTCAGAGTGTTCTTTAAACGTTTATCATGCTCCTCTCCAGGAGCACCATATATTATCACATCATCCATGATGCCAGCTGTTCCATCTAAACCATCTAGAGTTTTCATCACTTGCTTCTGGTAGTATTCTGGAGAGCGGAAGTTATTCCGAATGGGAGCCTTCTATAGCAATATCTCCCGAAAGGAGTCATGAAGGTTGTCAACAGTGCGGATCTCTGAGTCAGCTTCACTTGATGAAATCCTGAGTTTGCGTCTATCTTCAAAAAGATCTTAACCCCAGCTAACTGACCTTGAGTGTGATCCACTGTGCGAAGCATGTGATGTTCCCGTTGCACAGACTGATTCAAACGACGTAAGTCCACACATATCCTGACATCCCCTCGAGGCTTAGGCACTACTACCATAGGAGCACAACAGTCTGTAGACACATCGACTTTCGTAATGACACCCAATTCTTCCAATTTCTGCAGATTTTCCTTGACCTTAGGAAGAACTGGAGTTGGAACACGCCTTGGTGTGGTGACTGCGTAAGGTATGGCACCTTCACCTAGTTTGATGTTGTACTCGCCCTTCATTTCGCCTACACCTCGGAAGAGTTCTGGGAACTTAAGACTTCACCTCTTCAGTTGTGATACTGCTACAAAACTTCACTAGAACCAGCTGTTCACTTGCATTGCAGCTGAGAAGTGAGTGTGTCTCTCCAGAGAGAACATACACCTTGTCCTCTAAGGTCTTGTCTCACCACTCGAGCTGGACACTGAAGTAACCAAGAACGTCAAGTTCACTCTGGATTCCATGAAGGATCCTCTTGGTTTGCATTAGAGGTTTGTCGGGGAAGTACTTGTTATATACTTGTTCAGATACAACGTTCACGTCAGCACCTGTATCCACTTTGACTGTGACCTTTGTTTTGTCCATGAGTATATCAACAAAGTGGTTTTCTCTTCGGTTTGAACTGCACACTGATGAGTAGTGTCCATACTTCTTGCACGAGTTGCAGATAGCATTCCTAGCTGGACAGGCTCTTCTGTCATGTGCGTCTTTGCCACAATATGAACAGCTGTCATTTCGTCGCCTATCATTCCGGTTAGGAGCCTGGCGAGCATGACTAGGCGGTTGACGAGAGGGCTTATCTCTATTGGTTGCCTTTGACTTGTGACCTTGGGAATGGCCTGTAGTCTTCTTTTTGAGATAGCCAACAGCAGCAGGAGTTTCTTCTTGTAGAGATTTAGCATGTAGCTCAGTGTAGAAAGTATCAAATTTCTCTCCTGGAGCCTGGTTTCAACTTCCAAACACAAATCTTTCATATGTAATGTTCTTTCTTGGATAACATTAATCCGTGAATTTCTGGCGAAGAATTCTGACTGATTCATGATCTGTCTCGTTTTCAAATTCAAACGTATTACACACTTGTCTGGCTTCTTTTCTAATAACATGTAGAAATGTATTAGCTTGAATTTTCTCAGGTTTCTTATCCAATGCGGTAGCAACTGAATAAATTTCAAATTCTTGTTTAAATGTTCTGAAGTTTTCAGCAATATTTCTAGTCAATTCAAGTTCACAAGGCGGTTTCAAATTATTCATTATAACTCAGTCAACAGTAAACAGTTTATACAAATGCGTGGTGGGAGAGCACTTCAAAGAGAATGCCAGACGCCGAGTGAAACGAGTTGTAAACAATGTTGGAAGTCTAGGACCGTTAGGTCCTGTTGTGACACAATCCCACTTCTGACACCATGTTACGTTAGTTATTCCTTCAAAATCAGGACGGATGCAGGAGTGTGTTTGAGACACTTATTCGTGAGGGCTACATCATGACAACTCTAGTTGTCTCCCTTTGTGCATACCACTACAGAAACCAAATACGAAACCAAAGTTCATGAAGGCAAGACCTGAGCTAAAGTTGAAGAGAAGAAGAACTGGATAAATAAGAAGAAGAAAGGTGATATCCAAAGTTACAACAAGTGAATGGGCTACACCAATTGTAGTTGTACCTAAAAAGTCAAATGAAGTTAGAATCTGTGGGGACTGTTACTGTAAAAGTAACAGTCAATCCAAATATTGAAGTAGATAAATACCCCCTGCCAAAGCCAGCTGACCTGTTTGCAACATTTGCTGGAAGTACTGTGTTCAGCAAGGTTGACTTGACTAAAGCTTTTCACCAGTTGAAAGTTGATGAAGAAACTGGAAAGTTCAAGATTCAAGATTCTTTATTCAGTATTTTGGGCCATGTGGCCTAGATTACAATTACAATAATTGCTGCGTCACGTGGTGTCAGGAAAATAAATACAAGTAGTCTTATTTCACATTAAATACATTAAGTATAAGGCCAAAGTCTTTACAATGTTGATATTTTTGGAGTGGAGTAGATTACATAAACTGTGATTATCATGATGGACAATGGATAACCAAGGCAAATAGTGGTTTCTGACAGAAGAATATTTTGAACATATAAACAAAACATGAAATTCATCCTCTATTTGCCTCCCTTTACAGTGGGTACATAGATATGGACTCAAGACTTCATTTGTATGTTTTAACTTTCGTAGCATGTGAATCTTAAAACCGTGTAGCGATATTCTGAATTTACAATATGCTCTCCTGAGTGATTTATTCGTGAGATTACTGATGTAAAATTCTGGCTGTAAAAGTGATTTCAAATTTGCATAATGTGACAGATATTTTGATGAAGAAATAGAGTCATGCCACTCTTGAGAATACATATCAATCAGCCTTTGTTTTATTTTTAGTAAAAATAGATTTTCATCGCCAATATGTTGAGAGATCCATACAAATGAAAAGCCTGAAGAAAACAAAATATATCTTACATAAGACACCCAGGTGTGTTTATCATTATCATCTAACTGTTTAAGTAGATTGTAACATTGTTTTGGATATTGACATGGATTCATACGTAGCAATCTCAACCAGTATTTAAGTACCCTTATTTTGCTAAACATGAACATATTTAATCGCCCAGTTTCACCAAGAATAGCTTTATTAGAGGCATATTTTCCGATACAAAGATAATTTTAAAAATAGGACGTATGTACTTTTTCTATACATTCATAATATTTTGCCCCCCAAATTTCAGCCCCATAAAGTAATATAGGAGCAATCTTACAATCAAACATTGTACAAGCTGTTTTGAATGTTATATAGCGATTTCTTTTGAAAGCATGATAAATGGCTCTAGTGGCTTTAGAAGCCTGTGATGCTAGGCTTTTACAGGCCATTGACCAGATTAGCCTTGAGGAGAAAATTACTCCAAGATACTTGTAGTTGGTGACAAGTTTTACCTTTATAGAACCATAGAACCATTTTTCTTTTTCTCATATAATACCACCATTTCGGAATACAATTATTTTTGTTTTATCAAGATTCCCACTTAGGCCCCAGGTAATGCAAAATTTTCTTAAGATATCTAATTGTCTTTGTAGACCAATAACTGTATATGAGAACATGGTCACATCGTCAGCAAAAAGTAGAAGCATAATATCTTCAATACTTTCTGAAACAAACACACCATGACAGCACGTTTAATAAATGTCAGTTACAAGCTCATTAATAAAGAAGATAATTAGAAGTGGGCTTAAGATACAGCCTTGTCTTACACTGGAGCTAGTTGTAAACAAATCTGTTCTGCCTTTGTCTGTTTTTACACAAGCCTTAACAGCAGAATACATACTAGCTAAGACATTATACAACTTGCCATGGCAACCTTTTTGTAACAGCATATATAATAATGTTTTCCTATCCACAAACTCAAAGGCTTTCTTGAAATCAATGAAAGCACAATAAAATCGCCCCCCTCGCTTTGTTAAATATTTAGTACAAAGGGCCTGGAGTGTGAAATTGTTGTCTGTTACTGAATAGTTGGATCTGAATCCAGATTGTGCTTCATGTATTAAATCGTTTATATCCATCCATGATTGTAGTCTTTTTTCAAGTATTGATGTGAATAATTTCCCAGTAGCATTTAGCAGGGATATTCCTCTATAACTGTTGGGGTCAGAGGTAACACCAGATTTATGTATAGGTATTATAAGTCCAATGTTCCATGCTTCAGGAAATATACCGGTATCTAATATTTTATTAAATAAAGGTCTCAAGTATTTAATAAGAATTGTTTCTGAAAGTTTAAAAATTCTGGAGGGATTCCATCTTCACCAGGAGATTTCCGGAGTTTTAATCTTTTTAACGCCTCAGCTACTTCTTCATCAGTAATAATGTCTGATAACAACTCATCTGTAATGGGTAAGCTATCACAATTATCACAAGAGTGACTGTCAATGAATTCATTTACAAGTACATTAAAATCTTCATTCACTTCTGTTTTGTTAGAGTTTTAACAAATCTTTAAAATATAACTGAAGAGCATCAGGAGATATTGCACATTTAGAGTGTTTGCTACATAAAACCCGTTTAAGGGTGTTCCAAAATGTTTTACAATTACCATGTTTTGCAGCATCTTTCAAATCTTCAACTATTTTACCATCAAATTGTTTCTTTTTCTGACCACAGCATATTTTGAATTTTCTTTTGGCTGTAACATATTTTTGCAAATTTTCATTACATTTAAACTGCTTAAATAAATTAAGATGCCTATATTTTTCCTTTTTCAGTTGAGTACATTCATGGTCAAACCAAATTGGTTGACTTCTGGATTTATTGTTAAATAATGTACAAAAACCTCCAGAAGAACAAGCAATGTGGATCAGTATATCTCCCAATGTCTTGACTGCAGTATTTACATCTGTTTGTAAAGCTATGTAAAATTCTTCAAATATATCAGTAGACTGTAGTAATTGTTTATATTTCAAAGCATGTTGATTGCTTAATTTGTATCTAGGAATAGGTGATACTGTTGTTATATGGTCAGTAT
This sequence comes from Haliotis rufescens, assembly GCF_023055435.1. Taxonomy (NCBI): domain Eukaryota; kingdom Metazoa; phylum Mollusca; class Gastropoda; order Lepetellida; family Haliotidae; genus Haliotis; species Haliotis rufescens. Next base: position 2,516,775 of record NW_025963979.1, read on the forward strand.
TAGTAATCACATTATCAAACATGTGAGATATAGTACAGATCAGAGGCATGTGGTCTGATTCTGTTCTTGAACACACTTTGAGATCTACTAGTTTGGGGAATATGTCTGTTGACACAAGGAAATAGTCTACAACACTTGTGCCTAGATGCGAGACAAAAGTGAAATTGCTTGGAATGTCAGACTTCATTCTACCATTAACAATATGAATACCAAATAACTTGCATTATTCAAGTAGACAAATTCCATAAGTATTTACATCTTTATCACAAACATCCCTTGGAAGGTTAAATGAGTCGCTAGTATAATCTTCAGGAAGAGGGAGGTAATTTGTACTGTCATCTCGAATAAAATCCTCTCCATGTCCTACTCTCGCATTTAAGTCCCCACATCATATGTATTTACACTCATCACCATAATCATAATTTATATGTAATAATTGTTTCTCGATTATATCAATGCCATTATCATCTGAGTCAGTATACAATTGTGGTTGGTTGGTTGGTTAATTGTTTAACGCCGCACTCAGCGATATTCCAGCTATATGACGGCGGTCTGTAAATAATCCGAGTCTGGACCAGACAATCCAGTGATTGATATCATTAGCATCGATCCATGCAATTGGGATCGATGACATGCTTCAACCAAGTCAGCGAGCCTGACCACCCGATCCTGTTAGTCGCCTTTTACGACAAGCATAGTCACCTTTTACGGCAAGCATGGGTTGCTGAAGACCTATTCTACCCCAGAATCTTCACGGGTCGTATACAATTGTGACATATTTGGATGAACATACACAAAACCAAGTATAAGTGGGAATTTCTCTCAGTATCAAGCATATTAAAGAAAACACAATTTGTCCAGTATGTGTATATCCTACTAAATTGGGCAGTGATGTTATGACTTATGTATACAGCTACACCTCCTGAGTAACGCCCATACCCTGATAATCTTGATGGGGGACTCACAAAGCAATCATGAGAATCAAATAATGAGTATAGTTTATTTTCATCAACACACCAAGTTTCAGTGAAGCAGAGCACATCAAATTGTGAACAAAATGAAATAAAATCAGGATACATCAACTTTGATAAAAGTCCATGGATATTCCAAGAACATATTGTGTACACTGGTTTTGTGAATTTACCATCCTTAACATTGTAAGAGTCATTTTGTGCTTTTCTGTAATTGGGACCACTGCCAAGATCCTATGTTGTATTGTTGATTGTACTGTCCATTCTGTAGGTGACCTTGGTCGCCAATTCCTCCTTTGTCCCACTTTCTGGACACTGTCACATTCCTGGTTATACACAAACACATCACCATCAATAATCAACTTGTCATAGTTCATGTAAGCAACAGAACCATCATCTCTCGCTTTCTTCATGTGAGGAAAAAGTTTAGATCTAATGTCTGGTACACGTTATGTGAAATCTTCTGAAATTCGGTAGTCACTGCTTTCTCTTAGTACCCTTTTAGCTGTTTGCAGAATGTTGGTTTTGTCTTTAAATGCCGTAAATTTCACGATGATAGGCCGATTTCCAGATTTACATTTCGACGGGAGTCGATGACATCTTTCAATCCCAATCTTATCAAACATGTCAAGCTGTAATACATTGTTAATAAAGTTTCATACCTTATCTTCAGTAGACGCCCATGTCTCCCCCTTTTCCTCCGTAATTCCATGGACGATGAGGTTATTTCGTCGTGACTGTGCCTCGATGTTATCCATTCTCAGGTTCATATGATGTAGTTTGAATCTAAGATCTCTGTTCTCAGTCTCGAGTGCGTTCATCTTCTGATTGAAGTCGAATGTAAACAAATCCACTTTCCTGTCAAGGGAGGTAATTTGGTCCTGTATTGAGAACAGCGTTTTGGCAAGGTCTACCAGCGTCGTTGATCTCTCACATTCTATGCTGCTGCTGATATTCCTGGATGAAAGACGAGTTTGTACCTGGTCACTTTGTTGGGGTTTAGGTGGTCCTGGGTTCAACTCCACATCTACAGCTGCTATCAATAACGTAAGTGTCAGAACTGCAGGGCGTACACATACCCAGTAACCCGTTTGGTGTTCTTATACCGGGGTGCACAGAGCACCTTCGCTTGCTTCTCGGGCAGAAAGTTCCAATTTTCTGCCTCCACACCTCAGTAGTGACTCCCATCTTGTTCAAGAGCCTTCTGTGTGTCCTTATCCACTTGCTCAACCTCAAAACCCAACTTAATTTGTATTATATCAATTATAAACTGATTTTCGTCCCAGCTCTAATTCATGGCTGCCACCACCGGTAGATCACGTGACTCTGTTAACTAGAAAGTTACTGGTAATCAACACACACAAAGGACTCTACAATAGATTACCCTTTGGAATAGCAAATTGCCCAGCAATATTTCAAGAAACAATGAAAACGATTCTGCATGGTCTACAAAGTACAGTCACATTTCAAGACGATATTGAGGTAAAGAGGGAAAGGATCACTTAAGAAAGTTGGACGAAGTTCTATCACGACTTGAAGAATATGGCATCAAAATCAAAGCTGAGAATTCTCAGTTTATGCAAGAAAGCATTGAATATTTGGACAAGATTGACAAGAATGGACTCCATCCTCTGACAAACAAAGTTCAAGCAATTGGGTGGATGCTCCTGTTCCAAAGGATCAAAGTCAACTCAGGTCATTTCTTGGAATGCTACAATATTACTGACGTTTTAATGGCAACCTATCAACAATGATTCATCCACTGAATAATCTACTGAAAGATGCTGTTCCTTGGGAGTGGACTACCTCATGTGATAAAGCTTTCAACAGTGCTAAGTCTGCTCTCATATCTGCCAAAGTGTTGATACATTACGACAATGAACTTCCGGTGAAACTAGCATGTGATGCCTCAAACTACGGACTCCGAGCTGTGATTTGCATACGCCTCACGAACACTAGAAAAGAGTGAACAAAACTATGCACAAGTTGAAAAAGAAGCACTTGCCTTAGTCTATGGAGTCAAAATGTTCCATGAATATCTTTATGGAAGACATTTCACCCTAGTCACAGACCACAAACCCCTACAAACCATTGTAGGACCAAAGAAGGCTGTTCCTACGCTTGCTGCAGCAAGAATGCAGAGATGGGCCCTAATTTTCTCTCTGCATACACATACGACATTGAATTTTAAAGGACTGAAGATCATGCTAACGCTGACCTACTGTCATGTCTCCCATTACAAAACAAAGATTGAATACCTGATGTACTAGTATCTGACAATTGCCCCCAGTTCACATCAGACAAATTTTCTAGATTCATGACAATGAATGGCATTCAACACAAGAGAAGTCCTCCATATAATCCTCAAATCAATGGTGCTGCTGAACAGTTTGCTCAAATCCTGAAAAACAATCTCAAAACGTCGGAAGGAAATGATGTACAGACACAGTTGACAAGAATGTTGATCAAATACAGTTCTACACCCCTTTCAACGACAGGAAGATCCCCGGCAGAGCTACTGATGTCACGACAAATCAAAACTAGATTACATCTTCTACAACCTAGTCTACAAAGAAATATCATGGAAAGAAAAAAAGAACAACACAAAAATAGCAAGAAGAAATTAAGACACTTTGTTCCTGGTGATTTTGTTGCTGTAAGAAGATTCCGAGGGAATGACAAGTTGGTAACAGGAATCATAATGCAGAAAACAGGCCCAGTGAGTTACATTGTGGATGTAATTGTAATTGGACATTCAATTCATGTGCACATTGATCACCTTATCAATGCATCAAATGAAACTGTTCAACAACCTGTGGTCATGAACAATGACATTCCAACAAAAATTATTCCTGAAATCAAAAATAAATCTTTGGATATCTTTCCAGAGATTTCTGATGATAAACCTATTTCCAAGGCTGAGAAATCAACTACGTTGCAGTCTGAGGGACCTCAAACTCCAGCAGCAGAGCAGTGTGAGCAGAGACGCTACCCCAGGTGAGAGAGACGACCCCCATAACGCCTGGACCTGTGATGTGAAAATAAACTGTTGCAGTGTGACATAAATTGTTCCTGTGTGATAAAGAACCTTAAAGAGTTAACAAACTTTGATCTTAAAACTGTTTGTGTTATTAAACCTTTATCGTTACTCCTTCACGTTTGCACTAATAGTTTATTTCATAATTGGGTTGTACATTAAAAGGGAAGGAGTGTTGTGTATGCTAATTACTTCCACATCCTCACATGGCCTTTCGCGGTTGGCTCAGAGTAATGACATCAACTTATGTTGAGTGACGTCACATGTCGTGCTCTTGAATTCACTTAGGTAAGCTTGTCAACAACTAAAGATGGAACCCAAGCTGTATGATCTTGTTCAAGTTGTTGTTTATAAAAATGAGGCAAAAACATAACACCATTAGTCGCCTATATATAATATATATATATATATATATATATATAACACCTCATGTTAATATAGGTCTTCAGCAACCCATGCTCACCATAAAATGCAACTTTGTTCGTCATAAGAGGCAACTAATGGTGTTGTTTTTATTAACATGAGGTGTTAGCGCAAAAGCCCCGATACTGCACTGCACTGTTGCCTTGGCCGTTTTAGCCTGCACTCGTTAGCCAAATAAAACATTTACGAACCCTCAATACATCAGGAGTGAGGACGATATCTTTTGTTTGAGTTCTATGCGCTGTCAAAGGTGCTGGAGCTCTGCTGAATTTGAAGAGGTTTCTCAATCTTTCTTTGAGGTCAGATTCCGGTTTCGACATCTTTAAAGAAATAGAATATATCCGTATAAGTCGGTCCCAAGGTCTAGTCACAAGTGCACTTGTCTAAAATCATGTTTAAGTTTTGGCCCTGTTCCCTTGACCTGTGATGCTGAAATAAATGTGGTGGTCTTGAAGGGTCTGACAACTATGACGGGTCTCCACTAACAAGTAAAAACATTTCGCATATTTCAAAAGAAAGTATTAATCTTACATTATCGTTTTGTAATTATCTTATCGAAATAAATTGACATGTCCATAGTGTTGGCATGTACTGTGTCAACTTTTGGTGCTTTCGGATATTTGTATATTGATGTATGCGATCTAATCAGCCTGAACTGGTTCTGCTGTTGGGGTTGGCACGCGACGCAGGTTAGCAAGCTCCTCACAGCGATAGCCCTTCCGCGAAGCTCTCTCTCACCCGTCGAATCCAGTTTATGTTACAAAAGACAACACCAACAGCGGAATAATAAATATCCGAGTGGGCTAACATGTTGTAAACATGAGTGTTATTGTAAAACCAAAATTAAATTATTAAGTAGTATTTAGAATCATGTATAAAATCCATCTAGATGCGAAGTTACGTTAATAAAAACGTTTACCATAATGGTATTCTGAAATCGTTTTTGTTCAAATAGGCCCTATATGTTAACTCTCTCCTGTGCGAGAAGGCATGTAAGTAAATCGGGAAAAGATATGTTATAATTTCGGAATACATCGATAATACACTTAATTGAAACGGCAATATTCTCAGTATAAATCATGGATCGTGTAATGGCATTAGTTTCTACAAAGTGGTTGGCAGATAGCATAATATCCAACTCTAAATGTATCAGAATTATTGATGCTTCTTGGCATCTCCCAACGTCAGGGAGAAACGGGAAACTTGAATTTGAGCAAAAACATATCCCTGGCGCTCAGTTTTTCGACATTGATGAGTGCGCTAACAAAAGTTCACCCTTTGGACATATGCTACCGGGCCCATTCGAGTTCGAAGCATATGTTGGAGATCTCGGCATTGGTAACAATACACACGTTATAGTGTATGATAATAATGAACTTTTTGGGCTCTTTTCTGCTCAACGTGTGTGGTGGACATTTCGAGTTTTTGGCCATGCCAAAGTTTCTGTATTAGATGGAGGATTCCCAAAGTGGTGCAGAGAAAACAACCTTACTTCATCTGAATCACGGTCGGTTTCTATCAACCGTTTTAAGGCCAACTTTAATCCTGCGTTTGTGAAATCTTTTGGAGATGTGAAAAGAAACATAGATGACAAACAATTCCAGCTAGTTGATGCGAGGGCCCCTGGTCGCTTCCAAGGAATATCTCCTGAACCTAGACAAAGTAAGACATTTTGTTTATTGTGTACCGGGTATGTATACATAGCTTGGGCACATAAGCATAAAAAGTACTCCCTTCTCAATATGTCTCTACGACATGAACAAGCCAAATGAGTGAATAAACAAATCAATGAGTAGTATAGGGAATGGGAATTCCATGCTCCATCCTGCGGAAATGGAGCACTAATTTCTTTAAGTATACGTCTAATCTGATAGTACACGTGAAATGATAAAACAGACTTATTCAGTTCAAATCCTGGGGCATAAAGATATACACCACATCCTGTTGTGGCACATCATATGGCAAAGTTTAACTGGTTTTGCCAAAATTGCATTGGATTTTGGAACCAGTCATGCACCATTTTATCGCTGGTTGCCGTGACCCTGTATTTTTCAAAGATATCGGGAAATTTAACGAAAAAGAGGCACTTACTAAAATTGACTTATTCGTAATGTAAGTTGATTTCATATTTAAGTTATGATATAGTATCTTTGTATATTTAATATGTATGTTACACTCCCAGGAATAACAAATGGCCAGTCTATTCAACTGCTTCATACTATAGATAACTCAGCTGGGCAACTTGAAGTCGCTCTATGCAATGTAACATATTACTCGAGTAGTATAGGTAATGATGGTTCTGGACCACTTCCACTGGAGCCGGATTCATATACCTATACTGCTACTACAGGTGGCATTTTTTATGCCAAAATGATTATGTGATTCAACGATAGTCATGAGATTAAGTTAAATTGGCCCTAGCTCACCACCACCTGGAGCCAATGATATAAATTTTTATAGGTAATGATGGTTCTGGACCACTTCCACTGGAGCCGGATTTATATTAAACGAAATATCAATATTAATTAATAATGAATAAAATTTACTATAGCCCACGAGGATATTGGAAAGGTGTAGGAGCAATAAAAAAATTAGCCATCGCGACTAAGGTATCTAAAGATGTGGCCAAGGATTGGTTAAAGAAACAAGCGATGTGGCAGATATATTTACCGGCACCGCGTTATATACCGAGGAAGAAGTTTGATATTTTTACGACGAATGAAGTTCATCAGGCTGACCTCTTGTTTCTTCCCCACGATAAGGTAAAACGCAAAACGTATAAATACGCTTTAACGGTAGTGGATGTGGCTAGTCGATACAAAGAGGCTGAGCCATTAACCTCGAAAGAATCAACAGAAGTAGCTAATGCACTGAGCCGCATGTATAAACGCGGACCGCTAAAATGGCCTAAGCTATTTCAAGTAGATCCCGGTCGCGAGTTTATGGGATCGGTAACTAAACTGTTAACAAAGAACGATGTCGAAATAGTCCGTGGTGAAAGAGAGGCCCACTGCAGTCAAGCTATCTTCGAAAGATTTAACAGGACATTAGCGGAACGTTTTTTTGGCTATCAGTATGGGATCGAAATGAAATCGGAACGATTGAGATCAACCGAATGGGTGACACGATTATCAACCGTTGTATCAGCGCTGAATAATGAAGTAACGAGATTAATAGGGAAGAAACCATCTGATGCTATTAAAATGAAATCCGTGACTTCCGAATCTTCAGCACCGAGGAGAGGCAAAGAACGAAAACTTCTGGATAGAGTAAGGGTAAGATATTTATACCAGGCCGGTGAACTCGGAGGCCTACGTCGCGCAACCGATCCCATATGGTCCCTTAAGACGTATAACATTAGTCGATTGGTTACGAAAGAAGGAGAGCCTATTCTTTATTATCTTCAAGATGGACCGGGTAGGGCATTTGTACGAGAAGAGTTGTTCATAGTTCCCAACAGTACGGTATTACCACCATAACCATAAGCATAGGTATTTACACCATCATTATCAATCCATCTCTTTGTATCTAAGGGGGATAATGATGTCTTGTTCATTCTTAATCCATATATCCTATGATTGTAACTTCTTAAAGAGTTCAACTGGCTATAAGTTTCCTTAATCTTTCTTCCTCATTAGATCTGACTAATTTAACATCAACACGCTTCCTTAGATTCTCCATAGTTTTACCAAATACTGAGTTATTCATGAGCTTATACAGATTCTTTTCGAAATCGCTGGTAGCTATCTTTCTTAAATCTGTGTTCAACCTTATATAGGGTTCCATCCAAGGGCTTTGATCGAACTTTAGAACTCTGTGTATTTTCTTAAGTTTCATACCTAACGATAGATACAACTGGAGATTTCTGTAGTGAACTATATATTTTGTCTTATCCATCAAATTTGGTACGAGTTTTTCTGCGTTAGCTAACCTACTATTTCCCATCAATGAGCGTTGATATTCCGACATCCAATCTTTATTAACCATTAATCTTTCGGGAGCTAGCGGATAACTGTTATGATCTTTATGTAACGAACTTGGATATTCCAAGTCAACTTCTAGTATGTACCCTTTATTCACATCATTCACATTGATATTAATAACATTGATATTATCGATATCATCGACCCATTCAAAACCACCCGTAGGTAAAGGTTGACTCATAGCCCATCCGTACAAATTGTTGGCGTCGAGATATAATATGTGCGTGTCGGGTTTACTAGGATCGTATCCTTCCACTAATTTATTATTAGCCTTAGAATACCTTTTAGCTGCCATCGATATACCACCTCTTAATCCTTTCTCAATAAACAAGTGCATATCGTAATCTGTTAGTAATTTTAGTTCTATGCCGGTCTTCTTCAACAATGCATCCCACGATAGTCCGGGACTGGAATAGTACCATGCCGGATCCAAGCCGTATTGTTTCAAACATGTCTTTCTAAATATCTCGAATATATCGGCGAGTAACAGTACATCGGTTTTTAAGTACAGATTGTGATAAACGCCTAAATTCATACAACCTAATTTATCCCAGACCGTCAGAGCGTGTTCATAATCGGCATCTGTTATTTTAGATTCTGTTAAGTTACTATAGAATGATTCGAGGGGTGGTAATTCAGTTTCTTCGAATCTAGACCAATCATCCATATATTCGTAAGGATATACACCTTTTCTCAGCAACAAATGACGAGTTATCTTATCGGTATATTTATTTGTTATCGCGAAGTCATCGGGATTGTTCGCATTAGCTAAATTGTCCAGGGAAGATAACAGAAACTGTACGGAGTCTATGAATCTAAGCCCATTACTTTGCTTTGTTCTAGATTTCCCATCCTTGTCCCTATAATGTATAGGTTTAGTCAACGAGAACGATATGTATTTTTCCATATTATTAGGAATGCACGTTAAACCGCCGTCGGTCTTCGAGATAGCTTGCATAATGAGATGTGAATCGTATCCCCTAAGGTTATGAAACACAACGGGGATGGGTATTGTTTGAGAGTTCATTTTTAGTTTCAAGTTACACTCGTTATGCGCGGCTCCCCGATATTTACCCGTGACGTGGCAATGATCTCTTACGGAATCCCCATCCAGGGGTTTATTACAAACGTGACAACTCGTTGACTTCTTATGGGCCCTCCAATCATCCCTACTCATACGCATGGGTTTCTTACACGATAATTTTTCCCTGATTATTCTCTCTTCATTTTGTAGATATTCTAGGAACTTTCCCGCTGCATCGGGACCTCTGTAAATCACGGGCGGGTTTGTTTTCCCATCATACCTTACAACTATATATCCAAACCCACAAGGAATATGTTCTTGAGTTTTGTACGTAAAACTATTATCAGTATTGCTACGGTTGGTATTTTCTATGGGTTTGATAAGCGCTTCGAAGTCGGCGTAAATTACGTACGGTACTGGCATTTGATTACAATAATGTTCAAATTTTAATATATTTTTTCCTTCTTTAGGCATATCGATCCTGATAGCATTCTGTCCAACACCTCTACAGTCTTCTTTATGCGCTTCTAATAGATCTTGTCTGCTGTACCCATGCAGGCATCTTTCACAGAAATATTTCTTTTCCTTATGTTTTGTTTGATCGTATAATAGCCTGTTTAAACTCTTTATCCACGTATAATGATATTTACCATCTTTTTCGATCAGAAATGAATTGATTCTGGGGATACTTTCCGGAGCGGAGCTTATCCTGTGTACAACAATTCCTTTAGAATGTCCGAAAACATTTATAGCTAAATTATTTTGCTTTTCCACCTTATCAATTTGTGATATTGGTGTAGGTTCGTCTATACCATCGAAGTTGAGTCCATCGTTTTGGGGATAGCTAGAAGGTCTATCCGGATGCTTGTCTACGGGGAACAATGCAGATCTTATCATCATTCTTAAACAGTCATCGGATTTATTTTTTACGTTAATTATGGCTTTTTTCTTCTTATAATACAGGGGGTAAATCTATATAAGATCCACCTTTGAAAGGCATATAATTTGCTATATCTAAATATAAACTATCGATTTTATCCACACCCCAACCAGAACCTCTATTAGTCCAGCGTTCTCAAGTTTCCTGTATCCTCTGAATTGATGTATCTAATGATGTGTTTATAGTATCGGATTCGGTTATAACTTCTTCATTGCTCCGAAAATAAGGTTCAGTATATTCAGTGCTATCGTCTGTGTTACTTTTACTCAATGACATTTTAACCGCTAGCTGGTATTTTATACTATTTAAATCATCTAATTCCTCGTTAATTTTGCTCAATACGATGGGCTACACATCATTAACATCCATGTTCCAACCGCTTAGATATTTACCAACGCCGGCGGATGTGGGTACAAATATTAATTCTTGATGTTGATTATCATTATCATTATTATGTTGATTATCAACATTATTAGGTTGAATATCATTATCAATAGGTTGATTATTATCTAGTAAAGCGATCAATTCAGCTCTTCTCATTCGAGAATAACCTCTCAGCCCACCGTTTCTCGCTCGAGCTTTGAGTTCTCTAACAGTCTGGGGTCTGTTGTATTCCAAACCGAGTAAATCCATCAATTCAGCTTTTCTCATTCGAGAATATCCACGCAGTCCACTTTGCTTTGCCATAGCTTTTAATTCTCTGACAAAAACCATTGTGGTTGAATGGTATATGCAAAATGAGACAAATGTCTAATTGGTTGTTTTCATATATCTAAATACATATTCTCCCCAACCTATTCCTCTCATTGATGTAATCTCTCTTCCTAGCATAAATAATCTGGTTCCTGACCCTATCAGCACCGTGTTCCTTACATAAACAGTAACGACCTTTGACCCCAATCCCGCATACAGAACACGTATAGTTAATGTTTCCGCGCCTGATGTAATAATTGTGTATGCCGCAGTAAAAAAAATCAACACAGCGTCGGTTACAAATAGTAGTCTTACCCATGAGTGTAAACTTGCAGTTATTCATGGTATATACATCTATCATATCATTTGTCTAAATGCAAATCACAGCTACACTGTGAGATATTGATTAGGCTATTTATAGATCATAGCCACAGCTGTCACTCTGACTTATGCATGGTATAGCTGAAAATCAATAGAGAAGTCAATCCAATAATAATAAATGTGACCTCTCGGTTCTTTTGTTCCTCTGACGGTGTATAAAACTGACTCATTGTTGGTCTCGGTATTGGGTCTAGTTTTTTTCCATAAACGAGGAAGTATTCGTGCATGGCAGATTCGACATCCTTAAACGTTTGAATTGAATGTCCTTCCTTAAGCAGTTGTTCATGAATAAAGTCTAATCTCTTCATTCTCTGCTGTGTATATTGTAACTGGGCTGCTTGGTATTGTTCTAAAGATTCGTTATGTCGTTTACGCTCCTCTTCAACTTCTTTAGCGTTTGATTCCCTCATACTGGAAAATAAATAATTACTCCCCGAAAAAGCTAGAGCATTAACAACAGCTCCACCGACCATCATCGCAATTGTTGCCATATTCAAATCTTTATATGAATATAAATATTCAAATGTTTAATTACTTCATTATGTCTTCCGGGATAAGTCCTTGTTTGATGAGCATATCCTTCGTTGCCATAGCAAATCCAATATCCAGAACCATCATTGGTATGTCATATCTATTAAAATCTAGCTTGGGAGGTGTGGCTTTAGTAATCATTTTAGCCATACGGGCATAGCCAATGGCCAAGCCGGTGACCACCGCTGAATGATACATCGCGTTTACCAACATTTTACCGTCTGTAGCTGGAGTAGTCATGCTTCTTATAGCATTATATGAGGACTAACCTCTAATTGAACTTGTTGTTGCGGTGGGGGTGACGTTTTATCTTCTCCGGTCTTGTAAAAGAACCATACAGCCGCTATACCAGCAACTCCTACTAGTGCCCATGTTTTAATCGGATTTGAATTATTTATTAATTTCGCTTTCCTCGCCAGCCCTCCCTTTCTTCCTGCGGCTATTTTCAAAGGATTCTTAGTAACTCTGGGTTGTTTTTATGTTTTCTCATTCACATGTGGTGGCTCCTCATTCACTTGTTGTTCCGCAATCTGTTGTGTGTTCACAATCTGTTGTTCCTCGTTCACAATCTGTGGTGTCACCTGTGTCTCCATTATTATTAAGTGGGCACGTATGTTTAAATTGACAATACCTAGCCGTTATTAAAGCTGTGGTGAACGGAGCTAAGAACATTCCGAATCTATGATAAAACTCACAGCTCACTGCGCTTATAGCGTGTTCGATGAATGGGTCTTTCTCTAGAGATTCGCATAAATACATGCGATGTTCTGCCGGGATAGGGAGAAACGTACTAGCTACGGCTGTGTATAGTTGTAATATAGAAGACCCTATCGTTTTAGTCATGGTAGCTCCCAGTCTAGACTCGTAACGCGCGTACAGTTTTTTAATCTCTTCGTCGGTCATGTTATCGATTTTTTCGATGGTATAATTTTCTCCCAAATATTGGGAACATTTTCCACCGGCTACCAAAGCGGCAAGTCTTTCTCTATGTTTATCTAAAGATTTATCTGTAACATTTTGATCTGCATCAGATTCTTTGAGCATTTGTTCGATGAGTTCGTCGCATTCCATAATGTAATACCTAAGGAGATATTTAAGTCTAACATAATATAATATGACATATCCAATACATCCCGTAATAATGAACCGTTGCGAAAGAATGAGGATTTCGAACCACATTTTATGTAATATTAACCGCTAATGTTCAATTTGCTACATTTTGCTATAATTTTTGCTTGATTTGCTACATTTTGCTATAATTTTGCTAAGCAGTTGCTACAATTTGCTATAATTTGCTATAATTTGCTAAGCAATTGCATAAGCAGCTGGTTGATCGGTTTTTAATACGAGTTTACAGTGCTTCGTTGCCGCTAACACTTTTCTGACTTTGTCTCGTTCGCCCTTGGTATAAATGACATCATTTTCGCGTAAACATTCCTCGAATGAATCTCGATCTTTGCAATGAAAAAGCGCTACCCATTTCGTCTGCTCTCTGAGATCTTTCAGGACAGAGTTGTATTTTTGAGTAAGTACCCAAACGCTATGTTGAGTATGCCCTCCGGAGAATGCTAAATACGAAAGCATATCTTTCTTTTTTGTGAGTTCTTTACTCGCGCTGCAGTCGTCTATTACGAAAAGGGTCGATTCTCCTTTGTATTTCTCGTGACATACTCGGAGGCAGTCTTGTAATCGATCGCCCGGATCGACTCTGTGTACTCCGTCGTCATTCATTACCCAATCTCTCGATAGGTATGTTTTATTAACGCTTATAGTCGGGCACAGAATAATAATATGGTCGAAAACGTCCCGATAATTACTTTCTAAAATATCTAGAATAAAAGCTGTTTTTCCGCAGCCCGTTTGCCCGCATATGATAGCGCAGTGCGGATCTTGAGGTAAAAGATTATCAATAGATTGCTTGCACGAATCGTCCATTCTGTATATTAAGTTGGGCATCCATAATCACGTACAAATATATGTTTAATTTACCAGCCGCTTCCTGGAGCTTCGTTATCTGTATGGTGGCACCCTCACTAGCATTTTCTATTCTCCTCCCACTGCCGTGTAATTGGTCATCGTCCGTTGTTCGCATGTCGAGCCATAGCGCGTACTTCGTGGTGAGGTATTCACCCATCGATACACTCCCGAGAGAAAGATCTTTCACGACCGCGTTAACTTCCGGAGAACGTTTTATAGAAGGAAGTTTTTTAATCTCATCCCACTGGTGATACGCTAGCATTCCTTGGCTATATAGTTGATTAGGAACGCCCTCGATAGTCAATTCTACTTTTGTAATCTTGGGATTGTAGAACTTCTCGGTATTTCTTTTAAACGCATCGGAGGGGTCCTCGAACAACATTAAAATACCCTTCAACGACCTCGTGGGGACGTTTAGATTGATATTCCACATCGTATCTTTTTTGTCCCTCGTGATCTTTCGATGTCGCAGCACACGATCGTACAAAATGGCTAAACTTCAGGTATACTGGTTACGAATTTGTCTGGCTAATTGGGGATCCGTTATCATATCGTACTCCAGAGAGATATTGTCAATGGAATATCTAGCATCTTCATTAGCAGATCTGATTACTCTACCGTAGTCATTAAAAGTGAGTTCGTATTCTAACCTATCGCCTTGGGATGCTTGATAAAAGGGCATGTGGGAATCTAGTAATTCAAAGTCTAGGGGAACATAGAATCTGTTACCTAATGCGTCGGCAACGGCCTTATCTTTTTCGTTGGTATCAACACCATTTTCAGCACCCACGCGCAGTCTCAATGTGTTCTTATTACAAATACCTTGGTACTGAAAGTTTTCCCGCTCTTTATCCGTTCTCCAGAGATCCATGTAGCAATAGTATACATCGCTATTGTCGATACTCAAAACCTCATTACCGCTAATTTTAATGGCGATTTTCTTAACGATAGCACGACCTATGTTCTGAACGGGCTCCCTGTTAACGTCTGTAGAAGTCAAACTAATCGTAAATGCTAGTCGGACAATTCCCGGAACTAACACATCGTGTGCGCCGAGATTAGGAAAGCGAACCAGAAGCGTTTGATTCTGATCTATGGTACTAGGGTTATTAGTTATAGTTACAGACTGACGAATTGCTTTGACCCCTAATGGATCTCGAAGTCTACATTGTGGGTTTAACTTGCGTCAGTATTGCGAAGACATTGTTTATATTGAAATTATGTACCCTATGTTTAATATAAAAATGGCTAATTTTAAACATAATGACTTTGATCTAAGTACCTTTGATGACTTTGATAACCCAAACGAAGAGGGTACTGATGAAACCAACTTTGGTGGCACGAATCTTAACGATGAACTTTTACAATCGTCCGTCAATGATTATTACGATGCCTTAAAAGAAGATACCCCAATAGGCCGTGACTATTCAAAGTTTACGATAGATAGTAAAGGAATATTGCGACTGCGTGACTCTCCGGATATTGATCTTATGCATTCTCGTACTCGTAAGCCCCTAGCCTTGTCTACGATAGCTGCTAAACACGGCATCAGCACTGTTCGTGATAAATTAGGTTTTGTGGACTACCGACGACTTTCCGCGAAGACTACTAAGGTTCTTCGAACCGTGCGTACTGAACTCAGTAACACAGATAATTTGGAAGAAGCCTCTAACGTGGCCTCGAACGGACTCGGAGAAATCTTAGATACCTATTACGATAATTCCACATTACAGGTATCGGAGTTTAGTATTAGGGAATTAAGAGGTCTTGACAAGGCAATGCGAACAATGCGGGGAGAACTCATCAATAATATAGCCAAGATATCCGAAATCGACAAGCATATAGTTTACGAGAAAACAAAACTCGAATAGGCGGGTGATGAGTTCAGAAGACGCCGCATAGCGGAAAGATTGCGTAACTTAGAAGACGAAAGATCGGCCCGCCTCTAAGCAGCTTCCAGTAATAGAAAGGCACTTCGTTCGCAAATCAGTCGTATTCGAGAAACTATCGATTAAGTCCTCAACGATTACACTACACTGGCCGATAAAATTAAAACATTGTTCAGAGAACAGGGAATAACCATTGCCAGTATTTTAACCGCGTTGGGATTTATTACATCGACTTTGACTCTCTCGTTAACAGGTGGCAGTACAGGTGGAGGCGGATCACCTCGTAGCGATAAAAATGGTATAAAAGAGTGGATAAAAAAGCATTTAAAAGCATTAGGTTCAGCACTGGGAAAGCTCGCTGAGAAAGCCGTGGCCGCACTTCCCGGTATAATAGGGAGTGTTGTTTCCTGGCTATTGAATTTATTAGCTAAGACCACCACTTGGCTTAGTCAAAACTTGTGGGGGCTGATCGTAGCAATTGCAGGGCTGTTGTACGTATCCGCTAAGAACTATTTAACCACCAAATCTTGAGTAAGCCAACCGAGACTCCACCAACTACAAGCGCTGTTTTTTCATCGATATGTTGTTGATTTTTAGCCTCAATATGCGGTGGTACTTGTGCGTGTGCATTAGTAGATGGTTGAGCGATAGTTGGTGTTTGCGGCTTGACTATTCCCTTTTCACCCGTGATCGTTTGAGTTATTAATTCGACGTTAATATCTGAATTTATACCTGTTTTTTGTTGATCGGTAGCGATAACAATTTTATTATTATAGCCTATCACTTGACCGATCTTAAGTTCCATATTACTCGGAGACATGTATAGTCCCGGCGCATAAACGAAGTCCACTTTGGATTGAGCGTACTGTAATGCATCTTGAAAACGCTTTATAGACGATGGTATGTCAACTGGTGAATTAATGGCGTCCTCCACGTTTGAGACAAACTGTTTTTGCCGTCCCAGTATAATGGACGTTCGTGTTTGCGATTGTGCTCCGAGAATTGCCCACACATAAGTTCTTATCGATTCATTAACTCTTTCAAATCCTGGGTTAGTAAAATTATTTTCCGTTTTATCATTAAGAAATTCATTCCAAGCGTCTGTTGTATCGTTTGGATGCACAAACTTTGTTACAATATAAGGCAAGCCACTCTTAAAACTCATAATATCTTCCCTCCAATCATTATTAAAAAGTTGCCAGTTGTTATCCCAATTATGAGTTTTTAAGAAAATATTATGTAATCTTACATAAAGTTTGCTTCTATGCGACCACCTAAGTGTATCTACTGGTTTTTTTACCATTTCTTTAGCTAAAATATCACTTTCTTCTTTAACAGTTTTTTGTCCACTGTATGGAATACCTAGACCATGGCTAGGTCCTTTAATGCGCCAATCTTTACTCGTAGAAACATTAAATTCATTACAAATACGTTCGAAGGCCCTCTTATCATAATTATTATTTGCGTGATTCCATGCTGGATCCATCGGTAATGGAGCACTAATTTCTTTAAGTATACGTCTAATCTGATAGTACACGTGAAATAATATAACAGACTTATATAGTTTAAATCCTGGGGCATTAACAGATACGCCACATCCCGTTGTGGCACACCATACGGCAAAGTTTAACTGATTCTGCCAAAATTGCATCGGACGGTTAAACCAATCGTCAATCATTTTATCGTTAGTTGCCGTGAAACTGTATTTTTCAAAGATATCGTGGAATTTAACGGTAAACTCAGCACCGGAGGCAGTTACTATAATCGATTGATTAGTAATGTGAGTCGATTTCATATTTAAGTTATGATATAGTATCATTGTATATTTAATATGTATGTTACACTCCAGGGAATAACAAATGGTCAGTCTATTAAACTGCTTCATACAATCGATAACTCGGATGGTCAACTCGAAGTGGCCCTATGCGATGTAACGTATTACCCGCGGTGGACCAATATAAGTGCTGTGAGAGATAATAATGAGTTGTCTGTAACAGACAAACAAAATATTATTGAAAAAAACATTAATATACCTGATGGGTATTACAGTATATGCTCACTCAATGATATCATTTTTAAGCCTAATGGAATTAGTATCACACAAAATGAGTCGAATGGGATAGTGAAAATCGGCACTGGAGAAAAAGGTATATGGATTCATGAGAACTTAGCAATTACACTTGGATTTACACAGGTAGAAAGATCAAGAAACTTTATATTATCAATATACAGGACAACATCTGATGGAGATGCAATACCCGATTTAGTTCCCTATAAAGAGTTGTGCATCCATCTTGATCAGATCAGTACGACGGATAATATTCAACAAGAAAGTCCTTCAACTCTACTCAGATGTGTTCCAGTTAAAGATGAAAAATACAATAGTGGTAGAACGGAATCTTTCTCAACATTACAATATAAAAAATTGAAGCGGGGTATTATTTCAGACCTCAAAATTTCTGTATTAGATGTAAAACATCAACCTGTACATATAGGATACTTAAGTGTAACACTCCATATTATAAATAATGGTTGATTCCATATTTAAGTTATGATATAGTATCATTGTATATTTGATATGTATGTTACACTCCTGGGAATAACAAATGGTCAGTCTATTCAACTGCTTCGTACTATCGATAACTTGGATGGACAACTCGAAGTCGCACTATGCGATGTAATGTAACGTATTACCCGAGGTGGACCAATATAAATGCTGCAAAAAATAATAATAGGATAAATATATTATCCATACTTGGTACTAGCAAATCCATTACTATACCTGATGGGTATTACAGCGTAAGCTCACTCAATGATGAAATTTTAAAGCCTAATGGAATTAGTCTCTCACAAAATGAGGCGACTGGGACAGTGAAATACAACCATGGTCCAAATATAATTGTATTGAGCCAACCAGGTAGAGAGGAATTTAGTCGCTTAGATGGTGCACATCCTTATATTAAATTACCCGATTTAGTTCCCTATAAAGAGTTGTTCATCCATCTTGATCAAATAAGCACGACGGATAATATTCAACTAGAAAGTCCTTCAACTCTACTCAGATCTATTCCAGTGAAAAAAGAAAAATATAATAGCGGTAGAACGGAATCTTTCTCGTCATTACAATAAAAAAAATTGAAGCGTGGTATTATTTCAGACCTCAAAATTTCTATATTAGATGTAAAACACCAACCTGTACATATAGGATACTTAAGTGTAACACTCCATATTAAAAATAATGGTTGATGCATCAGGCCCTGGAACAGTAAGACAATGTAATACAATTGCGCTTTCCGATCTCGGAGACACAGAAGGATTTGGTAAACCCGGTACCGATGGTAAGTTATACGCTTTACACTTACACGATAATGTATACAATCGGAAAGAAGTTACATTCACGGGTAATCTAGGAGATTTAAGCGATGTCGATGTTAGTAGACTCCTTAAAAACACTTCGTACAATATTACTCGCAACGACGATAATAAATGGACTATGATCGAAGCAAACATCGAGTGGCTACTGAATATCGTCATTACCCCAGCTTATGTGATGATGGGTAAGGGACATAATTTAACTAAGATAATAAATAGTGGCATCGTACTCGCGGCTTATATCCCGTCAAAACGAAAAAGTGTGTTAGTTACCCCCCTGCCAGAAAACCCAGGTCATATGTTATATAGTCGTCCGGCCTTAAAAAATGTTACTTTAAATTTGGTTACTGAATTCGAAGATATTAAAGTTAACCTGAGTCTAGTTCGGAGATGCACCGGAAGATGCCTTCGATATATTACCAGGTCTATCGATTAAATGGCTCAAGAAACACGAGCGTCAACGTTGCAGTATTATTCATATCGGAGCATCGCCCGTTGCAACCCTCGAGGGGGTCCAAATTATTAAAAGTGACAGTATTTCTCTTTCTCAGATATTCTTGCCGTATAATATACATTTGATAAGATTGATGTATAGTCTCAAAACATTTAAGCAAGACCAATTAAAGACTATTATATGATCGTAATATACACTATGAGTTTATATCCGACGCTCGGTGAAGCATTTGAAAAGATGGAAACTGTTGATGGATTTCGATTACATCAAATAAGCGACATAAAACATCGAATAGGGAAGGATAGGGAGTTGAGACTTGGATTGTATAAAAAGTATCGCAGAGCCGTGAATGCTCTGGACGGAGTTGACACCGTGCTTTTAGTATCTGGCATGGGACTCGGTGTAGCGGGTATCGGTTTACTATCAACTATAATCGCCGCGCCTATCGTGCTCGGCATGGAAATAACCGCTGGAGTCTCGGGACTGGCAGGAATAGCGATAAAATTCATTTCTCGTAGGTTACAAAAGAAAGCATTAAAACACGATAGTATTCGGATACTGGCCGAAGCAAAGTTGAACAGCATTGAGGATCATATTTCGACAGCAATGGTCGATTGTAAGATATCCGAGGATGAGTTTCGTTTAGTGCTGTCGGAACTCACCAAATACAACGAAATGAAGCAGGAGATTGGATCAAAATCTCGTAAGACCAGTGGTATTAGCGAAGACGAGAAAAAAAAGTTCATAGAACAGGGGAGGCAACAAGCGCGTCAATTATTCCGTGCCA
Source organism: Haliotis rufescens (assembly GCF_023055435.1). NCBI lineage: Eukaryota > Metazoa > Mollusca > Gastropoda > Lepetellida > Haliotidae > Haliotis > Haliotis rufescens. The sequence goes on from NW_025963979.1 coordinate 2,537,237, forward strand.
AAACCAAAGAACTGGTTGGAGATTAAAAATAGATTGCTTACTATCGTTTGATCACATTTAGACAAATGCTTACATACATATATATAATAATGGAGAAAGCTATTAAATGGAGAGAATTACCACAAGGTTTTTATTATATCAGTGATGTCAAACCAACCAAATACGGTTATCAATTGTTTCTTATCAATTTACAAAAAGAGTGTAGTTATATAGTCTGGTCTCCTAGTAAAATGAACGAAGAACTTAATAAAAATGTTGAATATCGCTTTATCGATAAAAATAATAAAGAATATTTTTATTACCATTTAGACTCATCTAAAGCAATGATTGGCCCCAGGTATTGGTGAGCTAGGGCCAATCTCATGACTATCATTAAATCACATAATCATTTTGGCATAAAAAATGCCACCTGTTGTAGCAGTATAGGTATATGAATACGGCTCCAATGGAAGTGGTCCAGAACCATCATTACCTATACTACTTACTCGCGTTGGACCAATATAAGTGATGCGAGAGAAAATAATAAGTTATTTTTAGATGGAGGCTTTTACACTATATCTGACTGGTATTACAGCGTATGCTCACTCAATGATGAAATTTTTAAGCCTTTTGGAAATAGTCTTACACAAAATGAGTCGAATGGGATGCTGATTTTAAGCGCTGGAGAAAGGGGTGTAATTCATCTCCCGTACTTATCAGATACACTTGGATTTTCTTGACAAAAAGAAGTAACACAACCCAACGGAACATCGCATGGAGTTAAATTACCCGATTTATTTCCATATAAAGAGTTATGCATCCATCTTGATCAGATCAGTACAACATATAATATTCAACTCAAATCCCTCAACTCTGCTAAGAGCTATTCCAGTCAAAGATGAAAAATACAATAGCGGTAGAACGGAATCTTTCTCATCATTACAGTATAAAAAGTTAAAGCGGGGCATTATTTCAGATCTCAAAATTTCTGTATTAGATGTAAAACATCAACCTGTACATATAGGATACTTGAGTGTAACACTCCATATTATAAATGATGGTTGATTCATCGGGCCCTGGAGCGCATAACCTTAGACAATGTAATACAATTGTGCTTTCCGATCTTGGAGACACAGAAGTATTCAGTAAACCCGGTACCAATGGCAAGTTATACGCTTTACACTTACAAGATAATGTATACAAGCGGAAAGAACTTGTATTCACAGGTAATCTAGGAGATTTAAGTGATGTCAACGTTAGCATGGTAAGTAGACTCAATAAAAACACTTCATACAATCTTACTCGCAATGATGATAATAAATGGACTATGGTCGAAGAAGAAATCGAGTGGCTACTGAATATCATCATTGCCCCACCATATGTGATGATCATGGTAAGGGACATCAATTAACTTAGATAATGAATAGTGGGATCGTACTCGGGACTTATATCCCCTCAAAACGAAAAAGTGTGTTAGTGGCCCCCCTGCCAGAAAACCCAGGTCATATGTTATTGATTCGTCTGGCAGTAAAAAATGTTAGTTTAAATTTGGTTACTGAATTCAGTGATATAAAACAGAACTTGAGTGCTATACCTGATCCTTCTAACCTTATTATTAAAGTCTTGTTTGGGGATGCACCAGAAGATGCCTTCGAGATATTACCAGGTCTATCTATTAAATGGCTCAAGAAACACGAGCGTCAATGTTGTAGTATTATTTATGTGGAAGTATCACCCGTTGAGGGGGTCCAAGTTAATAAAAGTGAAAGCATTTCTCTTACTAAGATATTTATACCGCATAATATACATTTAATAAGGTTGATGTATACTCTCAAAACATTTAAGCAAGATCAATTAAAGACTATTATATGATATAATAATATACATTATGAGTTTATATCCGGTGCCCGATGAAGCATCCGAAAAGATGGATACTGTTGATGGATTTCGATTCCTTCAAATAACCGACATAAAACATCGAATAGAGAAGGAGAGGCAGTTTAGACTTGGATTGTATAAAAAGTATCGCAGAGCTGTGAATGTTCTCGACGGAGTTGACACTGCGCTTGTAACGGCTAGTATGGGACTCAGTGTAGCTGGTGTTGGTTTATTATCAACTATAATCGCCGCGCCTATCCTACTTGGTATGGAAGTAGCGGCCGGAGTATCAGGACAGGCAGGAATAGCGATAAAAATTATTTCTCGTAAGTTGCAAAGGAAAGCATTAAAACATTATAATATTCGGATACTCGCCCAAGCAAAGTTGAACAGCATTGAGGATCATATTTCAACAGCACTGGCTGATTGTAAGATATCCGAGGAAGAGTTTCGTTTAATGTTGTCAGAACTAACCAAATACAATACAATGAAGCAGGAGATTCGATCCAATTCTCGTAAGACCAGTGGTATTAGCAAAGACGAGAAAAAAAAGTTCATAGCACAGGGGAGACAAGAAGCACGTCAATTATTCCGTGCCAAAACCAAAGAACTGGTTTGAGATTAAAAATAGATTGTTTCCTATCGTTGGATCACATTTAAATGAATGCTTACACAAGTCTATAATAATGGAGAATTACAAGCCAATCAAATGGCGAGAATTACCACAGGGTATATATTATATCAGTGATGTCATACCAACCAAATACGGTCATCAATTGTTTCTTTCCAATTTCGAAAAAGAGTATATAGTCTGGTCTCCTAGTAAAATGAATGAAGAACTCAGTAAAAATATCAAACTTAGCTTGTTTCTTTAGCCAATCCTTGGCCACATCTATAGATACCTTTTTTTTGTATTGCTCCTATACCTTTCCAATATCCTCGTGGGCTATAGTAAATTTTATCCATTATTAATTAATATTGATGTTTCTTTTAATACGAGTCATGACGATCGTTGAATTGCATCATCATTTTTGCATAAAAAATTCCCTTTGTAGTAGTGGTATAGGTATATAAATTGTAAAATTAAGATTTAGGGGGGCACCTTTCAGCATAGATGTAGGGCGATATGAGAATGTACCATAAGAACCTAGGTATTGTATTAATATGCATATTCTTGTGTTATGTCCCTTGTATAAAGATATTAGGTTAGAACTTTTTTTACCCCTTTGTGTAAAGAAATTAGCAAACTTTATGCCAAAGTTTATATATACATTATCCAACCTTGATCTTACCTATTAAGCTTCCAAGGCCTGCAATGACATTACGTTAAAAAGAAGTCAACTTATACATGTTTAAGTATCTAAATATGTGTGTCTGTGTCTGTCTTTGCAAGATGTTTCAAGGTTATTTATTTTATTATTAGTACTTTATGTTAAACATTAAGGGGTGTGCCATTAATATCGCCGACTTGCCCGACCGGTGAAAATATATTGCCAGGAAAGTGTGAAAATATATATTTGCCCTCTGACAAGTATTAATATCTGCAACTTAAACGAAAAATACATTATGTGGTTTGCCAACTTTAGATAAAGTACCTAATGGATGTGTTATATGTTAGAAGACAGTCAGGAAAAACCAACATGCTGTATCCTCTGATCAGTGTTCCCATTTACCGCTAATTACCATTTTGTTTTCGGTAAAATTAGGCTTGGACCAGTAATTCATGTAACTGCCAGTCACTGTGGACAAACAAACAAAGTACCTTATAAATCTTTGTTGTTGAATGAAACATCAACAGTATATTTTTCAAATGAAGTCAGCTTGTCTGTTACCATCAGGGTTTCTTCTTGTCATATTTATAGTGCAAGGAAATAACATTTCACTTTGCTTCGAGGTTAAATATATATATTTGTAGTGATTTAGTCTTGATGTATTAAAAAGAAAAGAAAATTGTGACTGGACTTTGTGTGAATGACGTGTAGATCTAACTAAGTTACTTCAATGATGACGTCATTGCATTGAACATGATCATGATGATGTTGAAAGTATTTAAACCAGGTATTTTTCATATGTTTTTTTCATTTATTGAAAATTGGGACGGATATAAGTTGGGGTTGACTGGTAAATTTTAGAGTTGCCAGTCCAACAGGACTGAGAGTTTCAAAAGCCAGCAGGAACACTACTGTGATGAATGTGACCAGAGGACACATCATGTTTTGTGGCACTGGACTTTCTATGGCTAGGTATAGGGAAATAAGCAGGAATGTTGAAGGCTTTCCCTCCCGCTATGTAAGATGCATGGGCCCGTGATAGAAGGTATGATTGATAACATGAAATTTACCAATTGTTTAAGGCTTTAAGCATATGTATACACAAGTACATCAATCCTTCTCGTCTATTTATATGTGTGAGATAAGTTTTTCCTGAGTTGCTGTTTTAGCATGCACCCAGTTTTCCTTTGGTATTGACCAGGAATAGGCTATAGTGGTGCATTTCTTAGTATGCAAGCACCAGTTTATGAAATCATCATATTTATCATTTTCTTTTTTCAGTTTGATTCATCCCGCCATGATATTGCTGGAATATTGCTAAAAGTCATGTTAAACCATACTCAGTCACTCACTGAGTTTGACTCATGGGGTTAATGGAAACTAATATACATTGTTGCATTTATTATTTCAATTCTATAATTTTCAGTATTTAGGCAGTTTAGCAGGAATATTATTATCCCCCGCCCCAAAAACAAAAGATGCATGTGCTGTGAATGAGACACAAATAGTAGTATAGGTAAGGGGGTTCTGCCGCAACTCCACTGGCGCTGGATTTATATACCTATACCGCTACTACAGGTGGCATTTTTTATGCCAAAATGATTATGCGATTCAGTGATAGTCATGAGTTGTATTAAACGAAACATCAATATTAATTAATAATGGATAAAATTTACTATAGCCTACGAGGATATTGGAAAGGTGTAGGAGCAATAAAAAAATTAGCCACCGCGGCTAAGGTATCTAAAGATGTGGCCAAGGATTGGTTAAAGAAACAAGCAATGTGGCAAATATATTTACCGGCACCGCGTTATATACCGAGGAAGAAGTTTGATATTTTTACAACGAATGAAGTTCATCAGGCTGACCTCTTGTTTCTTCCCCACGATAAGGTAAAACGCAAAACGTATAAATACGCTTTAACAGTAGTGGATGTGGCTAGTCGATACAAAGAGGCTGAGCCATTAACCTCGAAAGAATCAACAGAGGTAGCTAATGCACTGAGTCGCATATACAGTGGTCCCTCGACTTAACGCTCCTCGATGTACCGCTACTCCGGATGCACCGCGGGGTAAACCATGGCTCCCAAAAATGCATGAAGAATTTTCCCCTAAAAGCGCGTTAACGCGCGTTAAAGCAAATAAAGTTACAAATAAACTGATGAAATTTAATTCCAAGTCGATGTACACGTGTGTGTATTTGTAAAACAATTACGTTCATTGTATCCGGCTGAATGTGATCGAAACCATTCTGCCTTTTGTTCTGGTTGTGAAAAAACATATCGTACACAGATCTGGCATTAAACTCACATAAAATCAAATCACAGCAGCAACAAACATAAGCTGCATTGTTTGATTTAATACTCATCTCAGCTTGTTGTGATTGGTAAGACAACATGTGAGATGTCTTCGAACTTCAAACCGGCCGCGTGTCATGCAATAACAACAATCGAAACAATGGCTTCCGGTATTTAATCCGGACTTGAGTAACCGTGAGAGACCTATAAAAAACATTGGAACTTCATTGTTTAAATAGCGTAATTTCGAAGGGTATAAAATAAATCTTAGTTCATTAGTCAAACTGTCCCAAGATATTCATGGCCCTGACGATTTTCCCTTTGCATAATTATCATTATTAACAGAACTAAATATATCTCTTATCCACTCAAATCTACGTTTGTGTTTGATTTTTATAAACGCGGACCGCTAAAATGGCCTAAGCTATTTCAAGTAGATCCCGGTCGCGAGTTTATGGGATCGATAACTAAACTGTTAACAAAGCACGATGTCGAAATCGTCCGTGGTGAAAGAGAGGCCCACCGCAGTCAAGCTATTGTCGAAAGATTTAACAGGACATTAGCAGAACGTTCGTTTGGCTATCAGTATGGGATCGAAATGAAATCCGAGCGATTGAGATCAACCGAATGGGTGACACGATTATCAGCCGTTGTATCAGCGCTGAATAATGAAGTAACGAGATTAATAGGGAAGAAACCATCCGATGCTATTAAAATGAAATCCGTGACTTCTGAATCTTCAGCACCGAGGAGAGGCAAAGAACGAAAACTTCCGGATAGAGTAAGGGTAAGATATTTATACCAGCCTGGTGAACTCGAATGAGGCCTACGTCGCGCAACCGATCCCATATGGTCCCTTAAGACATATAACATTAGTCGATTGGTTACGAAAGAAGGAGAGCCTATTCTTTATTATCTACAAGATGGACCGGGTAGGGCATTTGTACGAGAAGAGTTGTTCATAGTTCCCGACGGTACGGTATTACCACCATAACCATAAGCATAGGTAGTTACACCATCATTATCAATCCATCTCCTTGTATCTAAGGGGGATAATGATGTCTTGTTCATTCTTAATCCATATATCCTATGACTGTAACTTCTTAAAGAGTTCATCTCGTGTTTGAATGTTCTACCATTGAATAATGATTCTTTATACTGTTCCTGTTTGATATGCTTTTTTACAACATACTTCTTAACGCCCTTAGCTTTTCTTATCTCTCCATTATCAGACTTTTTTATAGAATACATCTTAGGTCTTAATCCTACATACTCCGCTATAGGGGTCCCAGCACATTCATCCTTCATCTTACCTAACACCTTTTTATTTACTACGCTGTGCAGTGGATTATCTTTTGGGTAATCGCTCGTGTCGTACATATCTATTTTTTCTGCCATATCTTTATACACATCCTCGGTTTGTATTTCCATCAACAAAGAATCTGTGTCGGTATATAACACCTCGCATCTATCGCCGTATTGCTTGTAATAAAAGTCATACATTAAGTGTTTTGACAAGTCGAGAATACTCATACCGACGTACACCGGTCTGTTGAATTTTATATTACTCTTCTGCATATGCAACGCGGCTAAGTCGTTATCGAATATCTTGCTTTTGTTAAAAGCCGGACTGGCTATAAGTTTCCTGAGTCTTTCTTCCTCATTAGATCTGACTAATTTAACATCAACACGCTTCCTTAGATTCTCCATAGTTTTACCGAATACTGAGTTATTCATGAGCTTATACAGATTCTTTTCGAAATCGCTGGTAGCTATCTTTCTTAAATCTGTGTTCAACCTTATATAGGGCTCCATCCAAGGGCTTTGATCAAACTTTAGAACTCTGTGTATTTTCTTAAGTTTCATACCTAACGATAGATACAACTGGAGATTTCTGTAGTGAACTATATATTTTGTCTCAAATTTGGTACGAGTTTTTCTGCGTTAGCTAACCTACTATTACCCATCAAGGAGCGTTGATATTCCGACATCCAATCTTTATTAACCATTAATCTTTCGGGAGCTAGCGGATAACTGTTATGGTCTTTATGTAACGAACTTGGATATTCCAAGTCAACTTCTAGTATGTACCCTTTATTCGCATCATTATTATCGATATCATTGACCCACTCAAAACCACCCGTAGGTAAAGGTTGACTCATAGCCCATCCGTACAAATTGTTGGCGTCGAGATATAATATGTGCGTGTCGGGTTTACTCGGATCGTATCCTTCCACTAATTTATTATTAGCCTTAGAATACCTTTTCGCTGCCATCGATATACCACCTCTTAATCCTTTCTCTATAAACAAGTGCATATCGTAATCTGTGAGTAGTTTTAGTTCTATGCCAGTCTTCTTCAACAATGCATCCCACGATAGTCCGGGACTGGAATAGTACCATGCCGGGTCCAAGCCGTATTGTTTTAAACATGTCTTTCTAAATATCTCGAATATATCGGCGAGTAACAGCACATCGGTTTTTAAGTACAGATCGTGATAATCGCCTAAATTCTTACAACCTAATTTATCCCAGACTGTCAGAGCGTGTTCATAATCGGCATCTGTTATTTTAGATTCTGTTAAGTTACTATAGAATGATTCGAGGGGTGGTAATTCAGTTTCGTCGAATCTAGACCAATCATCCATATATTCGTAAGGATATACACCTTTTCTCAGCAACAAATGACGAGTTATCTTATCGGTATATTTATTTGTTATCGCGAAGTCATCGGGATTGTTCGCATTAGCTAAATTGTCCAGGGAAGATAACAGAAACTGTACAGAGTCTATGAATCTAAGCCCATTACTTTGCTTTATTCTGGATTTCCCATCTTTGTCCCTATAATGTATAGGTTTAGTCAACGAGAACGATATGTATTTTTCCATATTATTAGGAATGCACGTTAAACCGCTGTCGGTCTTTGAGATAGCTTGCATAATGAGATGTGAATCGTATCCCGTAAGGTTATGAAACACAACGGGGATGGGTATTGTTTGAGAATTCATTTTTAGTTTCAAGTTACACTCGTTATGTGCGGCTCCCCGATAATTACCCGTGACGTGACAATGATCTCTTACGGACGTGACAACTCGTTGACTTCTTATGGGCCCTCCAATCATCCCTACTCATACGCATGGGTTTCTTACACGATAAATTTTCCCTGATTATTCTCTCTTCATTTTGTAGATATTCTAGGAACTTTCCCGCTGCATCGGGACCTCTGTAAATCACGGGCGGGTTTGTTTTCCCATCATACCTTACAACTATATATCCAAACCCACAAGGAATATGTTCTTGAGTTTTGTACGTAAAACTATCTTGAATATCTTGATTGCTATGGTTGGTATTTTCTATGGGCTTGATAAGCGCTTCGAAGTCGGCGTAAATTACGTACGGTACTGGCATTTGATTACAATAATGTTCAAATTTAAATATATTTTTTCCCTCTTTAGGCATATCGATCCTGATAGCATTCTGTCCAACACCTCTACAGTCTTCTTTATGCGCTTCTAATAGATCTTGTCTGCTGTACCCATGCAGGCATCTTTCGCAGAAATATTTCTTTTCCTTATGTTTTGTTTGATCGTATAATAGCCTGTTTAAACTCTTTATCCACGTATAATGATATTTACCATCTTTTTCGATCAGAAATGAATTGATTCTGGGGATATGTTCCGGAGCGGAACTTATCCTGTGTACAACAATTCCTTTAGAATGTCCGAAAACATTTATAGCTAAATTAATTTGCTTTTCCACCTTATCAATTTGTGATATTTGTGTAGGTTCGTCTATACCATCGAAGTTGAGTCCATCGTTTTGGGGATAGCTAGAAGGTCTATTTGCAATTTTAGAATCTACGGGGAACAATGCAGATCTTATCATCATTCTTAAATCTATATAAGATCCACCTTTAAATCTATATAAGATCCACCTTTGAAAGGCATATAATTTGCTATATCTAAATATAAACTATCGATTTTATCCACACCCCAACCCGAACCTCTATTAATCCAGCGTTCTAAAGTTTCCTGTATCCTCTGAATTGATGTATCTAATGATGCGTTTATAGTATCGGATTCGGTTATAACTTCTTGATTGCTTCGGAAATATGGTTCGGTATATTCAGTATATTCGGTGCTATCGTCTGTGTTACTTTTACTCAATAACATTTTAATCGTCAGCTGGTATTTTATACTATGTAAATCATCTAACTCCTCGTTAATTTTACTCGATATGATGGGCTTAATATCGTTAACATCCATGTTGGAATTAATATCCATCTTCCAACCTCTTAGATATTTACCAACGTCGGAGGATGTGGGTACAAATACTAATTCTTGTTGTTGTTGATCATTATCAACATCATTATCATCATCATTATGTTGAATATCATTATTATCTAGTAAAGCGATCAATTCAGCTCTTCTCATTCGAGAATAACCTCTCAGCCCACTGTTTCTCGCTCGAGCTTTGAGTTCCCTAACAGTCTGGGGTTTGTTGTATTCAAAACCGAGTAAGGTAATCAATTCAGCTTTTCTCATTCGAGAATATCCACGTAGGCCACTTTGCTTTGCCATAGCCTTCAACTCTCTGACAAAAACCATTGTGGTTGAATGGTATATGCAAAATGAGACAAATGTCTAATTGGTTGTTTTCATATATCTAAATACGTATTCTCCCCAACCTATTCCTCTCATTGATGTAATCTCTCTTCCTAGCATAAATAATCTGGTTCCTGACCCTATCAGCACCGTGTTCCTTACATAAACAATAACGACCTTTGACCCCTATCCCGCATACAGAACACGTATAGTTTATGTTTCCGTGCCTGATGTAATAATTGTGTATACCGCAGTAAATTTCAACACAGCGTCGGTTACATAGAGTCGTTTACCCATGAGTGTAAATATGCAATTATTCATGGTTTATACATCTATCATATCATTTGTCTAAATGCAAATCACATCTACACTGGTGAGATATTGATTATGCATAGCCACAGCTGTGGTTATTTATGCGTAATTGTATAGCTGAAAATCAATACAGAAGTCAATCCCATAATCACAAATGCGACCTCTCGGTTCTTTTGAGCCTCTGACGGTGTATAAAACTGACTCATTGTTGGTCTCGGTATTGGGTCGAGTTTTTTCCCATAAACGAGGTAGTATTCGTGCATGGCAGATTCGACATCCTTAAACATTTGAATTGAATGTCCTTCCTTAAGCAGTTTTTCATGAATAAAGTCTAATCTCTTCATTCTCTGCCGCGTATATTGTGACTGGGCTGCTTGGAGTTGTTCTAAAGCTTCGTTATGTCGTTTACGTTCCTCTTCAACTTCTTTAGCGTTTGATTCCCTCATACTAGAAAATAAAAAATTACTCCCCGAAAAAGCTAGAGCATTAACAACAGCTCCACCGACCATCATCGCAATTGTTGCCATATAAAATATTCAAATCTTTATATGAATATAATATATTCAAATGTTTAATTACTTCATTATGTCTTCCGGAATAAGCCCTTGTTTGATGAGCATATCCTTCGTTGCCATTGCTAATCCAATATCCAGAATCATCATACCTATATCAAATCCATTAAAATCTAGCTTGGGAGGTGTGGCTTTAGTAATCATTTTAGCCATACGGGCATAGCCAATGGCCAAGCCGGTGACCACTGCTGAATGATACGTCGCGTTTACCAACATTTTACCGTCTGTAACTGGAGTAGTCATGCTTATTATAGCATTATATGCGGGCTAACCTCTAATTGAACTTGTTGTTGCGGCGGGGGTGATGTTTTCTCTTCTCCGGTCTTATAAAAGAACCATACAGCCGCTATACCAGCAACTCCTACTAGTGCCCATGTTTTAATCGGATTAATATTTGAATTATTTATTAATTTCGCTTTGCGCGCCAGTCCTCCCTTTCTTCCTGCGGCTATTTTTTGGGGGTTCTCAGTAACTCTGGGTTTTAGTATTTTCTCATTCACATGTGGTGCAATCGCTGGTGGTGGTTCCTCATTCACTTGTTGTTCCTCGTTCACTTCTTGTTGTGTGTTCACAATCTGTTGTGGTGTCACCTGTTGAGTCTCAATTATTATTAAGTGGGCACGTATGTTTAAATTGACAATACCTAGCCGTTATTAAAGCTGTGGTGAACGGAGCTAAGAACATTCCGTATCTATGATAAAACTCACAGCTCACTGCGCTTATAGCGTGTTCGATGAATGGGTCTTTCTCTAGAGATTCGCATAAATACATGCGATGTTCTGCCGGGATGGGGAGAAACGTACTAGCTACGACTGTGTATAGTTGTAATATAGAAGACCCTATCGTTTTAGTCATGGTAGCTCCCAGTCTAGACTCGTAACGCGCGTACAGTTTTTTAATTTCTTCATTGGTCATGTTATCAATTTTTTCGATGGTATAATTTTCTCCCAAATATTGAGAACATTTTCCACAAGTGGCGAGTCTTTCTCTTCGTTTATCTAAAGATTTATCTACATTTTGATCAGGCTCAGATTCTTTGAGCATTTGTTCGATGAGTTCGTCGCATTCCATAATGTATATTTAAGTCTAACATAATATAATATGGCATATCCAATACAACCCGTAATAATGAACTGTTGCGAAAGAATGATGATTTTGAACCACATTTTATGTCATATTAACCGCTAATGTTCAATTTGCTACATTTTGCTATATTTGCTATAATTTTGCTATAATTTTGCTATATTTGCTATAATTTTGCTACATTTTGCTAAGCAATTGCATAAGCAGCTGGTTGATCGGTTTTTAATACGAGTTTACAGTGCTTCGTTGCTGCTAACAGTTTTCTGACTTTATCTCGTTCGGGCTTGGTATAAATAAACGTAAACATTCCTCGAATGAATCTCGGTCTTTTCAATGAAACAGTGCTACCCATTTGGTCTGCTCTCTGAGATCTTTCAGGACAGAGTTGTATTTTTGAGTATGTACCCAAACGCTATGTTGAGTATGCCGACCAGAGAATGCTAAATACGAAAGCATATCTTTCTTTTTTGTGAGTTCTTTACTCGTGCTGCAATCGTCTATTACGAAAAGGGTTGATTCTCCTTTGTATTTTTCGTGACATACTCGGAGGCAGTCTTGTAAACGATCGCCCGGATCGACTCTGGGTAATGAATGACGACGGGGTACACAATCTCTCGATAGGTAGGTTTTATTAACGCTTATAGACGGGCACAGAATAATAATATGATCGAAAACGTCCCGATAATGACTTTGTAAAATATCTAGAATAAAAGCTGTTTTTCCGCAGCCCGTTTGCCCGCATATGATAGCGCAGTGCGGATCTTTAGGTAAAAGATTATTAATAGATTGCTTGCACGAATCGTCCATTCTGTATATTAAGTTGCGCATCAATAATCACGTACAAATATATGTTTAATTTACCAGCCAATTCCTGGAGCTTCGTTATCTGTATGGTGGCACCCTCACTAGCATTTTCTATACTCCTCCCACTGCCGTGTAGTTGGTCATCGTCTGTTGTTCGCATTTCGAGCCATAGCGCGTACTTCGTGGTGAGGTATTCACCCATCGATACACTCCAGAGAGACAGATCTTTCACGACCACGTTAACTTCCGGGGAATGTTTTATAGAAGGAAGTTTTTTAATCTCATCCCACTGGTTATACGCTAGCATTCCTTGGCTATATAGTTGATTAGGAACGCCCTCGATAGTCAATTCTACTTTTGTAATCTTGGGATTGTAAAACTTCTCGGTATTTCTTTTAAACGCATCGGAGGGGTTCTCGAACAACATTAAAATACCCTTCAACGACCTCGTGGGGACGTTTAGATTGATATTCCACATCGTATCTTTTTTGTCCCTCGTGATCTTTTTGTGTCGCAGCACGCAATCGTACAAAATGGCTAAACTTCCCGTATAATGGTTACGAATTTGTCTGGCTAATTCGGGATCCCTTATCATATCGTACTCCAGCGAGATATTGTCAATGGAATAGCTAGCATCTTCAGCAGCTCTGATTACTCTACCGTAGTCATTAAAAGTGAGTTCGTATTCTAACCTATCGCCTTGGGATGCTTGATAAAAGGGCATGTGGGAATCTAGTAATTCAAAGTCTAGGGGAATATAGAATCGGTTACCTAATGCGTCGGCAATGGCCTTATCTTTTACGTCGGAACCATCACCATTTTCAGCACCAATGTCTCAATGTGTTCTTATTACAAATACCTTGGTACTGTAAGTTTTCCGGCTCTTTATCCGTTCTCCAGAGATCCATGTAGCAATAGTATACATCTCTATCGTCGATACTCAAAACCTCATTACCGCTAATTTTAATCACGATTTTCTTAACGATAGCACGACCTATGTTCTGAACGGGCTCCCTGTTAACGTCGGCAGAAGTCAAATTAATCGTAAATGCTAGTCGGACAATTCCCGGAACTAACACATCGTGTGCGCCGAGATTAGGAAAGCGAACCAGAAGCGTTTGATTCTGAACGATGGTACTAGGGTTATTAGTTATAGTCTGACGAATTGCTTTGACCCCTAATGGATCTCGAAGTCTACGTTGTGGGTTTAACTTGCGTCCGTATTGCGAAGACATTGTTATATTGAAAACATGTACCCTATGTTTAATATAAAAATGACTAATTTTGAACATAATGACTTAGATCTAAGTCACTTTGATGACTTTGATAACCAGAATCCAATCGAAGATACTGATGAAACCAGCTTTATGAATCTTAACGATGAACTTTTGAACCCAACCGTAAATGATGAACTTTTGAAACCAGCCGTGGATGATTATTACGATACCTTTAAAGATACCCCAATAGGTCGTGACTATTCAAAGTTTGAGATAGATAGTAAAGGAATATTGCGACTGCGTGGCGCTCCGGATATTGATCTTATGCATTCTCGTACTCGTAAGCCCCTAGCCTTGTCTACGATAGCCACTAAACACGGTATCGGCACTGTTCGTGATAAATTAGGTTTTGTGGACTACCGACAACTTTCCGCGAAGACTACTAAGGTTCTTCGAACCGTGCGTGATGAACTCGGTAATACAGATGATTTGGAAGCTTCCTCGAAGGTGGCCTCGGACGGACTCGGAGAAATCTTAGATACCTATTACGATAATTCAACGTTACAGGTACCATCCTCGGAGTTCAGTATTAGGGAATTAAGAGGTCTTGACAAGGCAATGCGAACAATGCGGGGAGAACTGATAAATAATATAGCCAAGATATCCGAAATCGACAAGCATATAGCTGAAAAAAAAAAAAACTTGAACAGGCGGGTGATAATGAGTTCAATAGACGCCGCGTAGCGGAAAGATTGCGTAACTTAGAAGACGAAAGATCGGCCCGCCTCGAAGCAGCTTCCACTAATAGTGAGGCACTTCGTTCGCAAATCAGTCGTATTCGAGAAACTATCGATCAAGTCCTCAACGATGACACTACACTGGCCGATAAAATTAAAACATTGTTCAGAGAACAGGGAATAACAATTGCCAGTATTTTAACCGCGTTGATACAGCGACTCCACCCACTACAAGCGCTGTTTTTTCATCGATATGTTGTTGATTTTTAACCTCAATATGTGGTGGCACTTGTGCTTGTGCGTTAGTAGATGTGTTAGCGATAGTTGGTGTTTGCGGCTTGACTATTCCCTTTTCGCCCGTGATTGTTTGCGTTATTAATTCGACGTTAATATCTGAATTTATACCTGTTTTTTGTTGAGTGGTAGCGATAACAATTTTATTATTATAACCTATCACTTGACCGATCTTAAGTTCCATATTACTCGGAGACATGTATAGTTCCGGCGCATAAACGTAGTCCACTTTGGATTGAGCGTACTGTAATACATCTTGAAAACGCTTTATAGACGATGGTATGTCAACTGGTGAATTAATGGCGTCCTCCACGTTTGTGACAAACTGTTTTTGCGCATCGAACGCCGTCCCAGTACCGATGATTCCCGTTCGTGTTTGCGATTGTGCACCGAGAATTGCCCATACATAAGTTCTTATCGATTCATTAAATCTTACAAATCCTGGGTTAGTAAAATTATTTTCCGTTTTATCATTAAGAAATTCATTCCAAGGGTCATCGTTCAGTTGTACAAATTTTTTAACAATATAAATAAACCCACTCTTAAAAATCATAATATCCCCTCTCCAATCGTTACTATAAAGTTCCCAGCCTTTATACCAATGACCGGATTTTAGATGATGATCATACATTCTTGCGTAAAGTTTGCTGTCCTGCCGCAACTTACCAAAATAAACTGGAAGTTTATTAAGTGTTTTATATACATAATCGCTTTCTTCTTTGACGGATATATTTTCCTCTGTGTAAGGAGCACCTAGACCATGGTTTGCTCCTTTAATACGCCAATCTTTACTCATAGAAACATTAAATTCCTGACAAATACGCTCATACGCAGACCTATCATTATTATTATTTGTGGAATTCCACGCTCGATCCTGCGGTAATGGAGCACTAATTTCTTTAAGTATACGTCTAATCTGATAATACACGTGAAATAATAAAACAGACTTATTCAGCATATATCCTGGGGCATTTACAGATACGCCACATCCCGTTGTGGCACACCATACGGCAAAGTTTAACTGATTCTGCCAAAATTGCATCGGTTTGTGAAACCAATCGTGGATCATTTTATCGCTAGTTGCCGTGACCCTGTACTTTTCAAAGATATCGTGGAATTTAACGAAAAAATCAGTACCATAGGAATTTACCATAATCGATAGATTAGTAATCTGTCTCGATTTCATATTTAAGTTATGATATAGTATCATTGTATATTTAATATGTATGTCACACTCCCGGGAATAACAAATGGTCAGTCTATTGAACTGCTTCATACTATCGATAACTCGGATGGTCAGCTCGAAGTCGCTCCATGCGATGTAACGTATTACCCGCTGTGGACCAATATAAGTGCTGCGAGAGGTAATAATAAGATAAGGTTAATTGAAAACGAATATATTAGAGGCTACACTATTATACCTGATGGGTATTACAGCGTATGCTCACTCAATGATGAATTTTTTAAGCCTCATAGAATTAGTCTCACACAAAATGAGTCGAATGGGACAGTGAAAATCAGCACTGGAGATCCAGGTGTACGGATTGAAATGAACTTATCAGCTACACTTGGATTTACACGCGGAATTATAATGATACACAGGACAACATCTGATGGAGATACATTACCCGATTTAGTTCCCTATAAGGAGTTGTGCATCCATCTTGTTCAAATAAGCACGACATATAATATTCAACTAGAAAGTCCTTCAACTCTGCTCAGAAGTGTTCCAGTTAAAGATGAAAAATACAATAGTGGTAGAACGGAATCTTTCTCAACATTACAATATAAAAAATTAAAGCGGGGTATTATTTCAGACCTCAAAATTTCTGTATTAGATGTAAAACACCAACCTGTACATATAGGATACTTAAGTGTAACACTCCATATTATAAATAATGGTTGATTCCATATTTAAGTATTGATATAGTATCATTGTATATTTAATATGTATGTTACACTCCCGGGAATAACAAATGGTCAGTCTATTCAACTGCTTCATACTATCGATAACTCGGATGGACAACTCGAAGTCGCTCTATGCGATGTAACGTATTACCCACGGTGGACCAATATAAATGCTGTGAGAGGTAATAATAAGATATGGATATTAGGTAAAAACTTTAGTATTGTTGAACCCAAATTTATACCTGATGGGTATTACAGCGTTTGCTCAGAGTTGTGCATCCATCTTGATCAGATCAGTACGACGGATAATATTCAACAAGAAAGTCCTTCAACTCTGCTCAGATCTGTTCCAGTTAAAGATGAAAAAATTGCAGAACGGAATCTTTCTCACCATTACAATATAAAAAATTAAAGCAGGGTATTATTTCAGACCCTAAAATTTCTGTATTAGATGTAAAACACCAACCTGTACATATAGGATACTTAAGTGTAACACTCCATATTAAAAATAATGGTTGATGCATCAGGCCCAGGAACGCTCAGACAATGTAATACAATTGCGCTTTCCGATCTCGGAGACACGGAAGAATTTGATAAACCCGGTTACAGTGGTAAGTTATATGCTTTACACTTACACGATAATGTATACAATCGGAAAGAAGTTACATTCACTGGTAATCTAGAAGATTTAAGCGATGTCGACGTTAGTAGACTCATTAAAAACACTTCGTACAATATTATTCTCAACGGCGAGAATAAATGGACTATGGTTGAAGCAAACATCGAGTGGCTACTGAATATCGTCATTACCCCACCGTATGTGATGATGGGTAAGGGACATAATTTAACTAAGATAATAAATAGTGGCATCGTACTCGCGGCTTATATCCCATCAAAACGAAAAAGTGTGTTAGTCACTCCCCTGCCAGAAAACCCAGGTCATATGTTATATAGTCGTCCGGCAATCCAAAACGTTAGTTTACATTTGGTTACTGAATTCGATGATATTAAACAGAACTTGAGTGCAATACCTAATATTTCTACGCTTATTATTGAAGTCTTGTTCGGAGATGCACCGGAAAATGCCTTCGAAATATTACCAGGTCTATCGATTAAATGGCTAAAGAAACACCAATGTCGACGTTGCAGTATTATTCATATCGGAGCATCACCCGTTGCAACCCTCGAGGGGGTCCAAATTATTAAAAGTGACAGCATTTCTCTTTCTAAGATATTCTTGCCGTATAATATACATTTGATAAGGTTGATGTATAGTCTCAAAACATTTAAGCAAGACCAATTAAAGACTATTATATGATCGTAATATACACTATGAGTTTATATCCAGCGCTCGATGAAGCATTTGAAAAGATGGATACTGTTGATGGATTTCGATTACATCAAATAAGCGACATAAAACATCGAATAGAGAAGGATAGGGAGTTGAGACTTGGATTGTATAAAAAGTATCGCAGAGCCGTGAATGCTCTGGACGGAGTTGACACCGCGCTTTTAGTATCTGGCATGGGACTCGGTGTAGCCGGTGTCGGTTTACTATCAACTATAATCGCCGCGCCTATCGTGCTCGGTATGGAAATAGCCGCTTGAGTCTCGGGACTGGCAGGAATATCGATAAAATTTATTCCTCGTAGGTTACAAAAGAAAGCATTAAAACACGATAGTATTCGGATACTCGCCGAAGCAAAGTTGAACAGCATTGAGGATCATATTTCGACAGCAATGGTCGATTGTAAGATATCCGAGGATGAGTTTCGTTTAGTGCTGTCGGAACTCACCAAATACAACGAAATGAAGCAGGAGATTGGATCAAAATCTCGTAAGACCAGTGGTATTAGCGAAGACGAGAAAAAAAAGTTCATAGAACAGGGGAGGCAACAAGCGCGTCAATTATTCCGTGCCAAAACCAAAGAACTGGTTGGAGATTAAAAATAGATTGCTTACTATCGTTTGATCACATTTAGACAAATGCTTACATACATATATATAATAATGGAGATCGAAAAAGCTATTAAATGAAGAGAATTACCACAAGGTTTTTATTATATCAGTGATGTCAAACCAACCAAATACGGTTATCAATTGTTTCTTATCAATTTACAAGAAGAGTGTAGTTATATAGTCTGGTCTCCTAGTAAAATGAACGAAGAACTTAATAAAAATGTTGAATATCGCTTTATCGATAAAAATAATGAAGAATATTTTTATTACCATTTAGGCTCATCTAAAGCAATGATTGGCACCAGGTATTGGTGAGCTAGAGCCAATTTAACTTAATCTCATGACTATCATTGAATCGCATAATCATTTTGGCATAAAAAATGCCACCTGTAGTAGCAGTATAGGTATATGAATCTGGCTCCAGTGGAGTTGTGGCAGAACCCCCATTACCTATACTACTGAAATACATTTTCAAATAAATGTGTGAAGTATTGCTTTCTGTTTCTGTTTATTATTATTTTGTCATTATTGCTGTTCAAACAGGATTGATGTTGTACTGATTACATGAAGTATGGCTTATGCAAACACAGTAATAAAAAGTCATTTGGCAAAAGGAATAGAAATCATGAGTAAATTCAATAAGAGCTCTTCTATAGCCTAATAGTAATTATATAACTAGGATGTGAGAGAAACAATTTGTCCTTCCTGATTTTCACTCGTACTACAGTAGTCTTGGGACTAACAGACAAGTGGCTGTGTCTAACCCTGGGTAGTTTTGACTTTGAAATCCATGTCTCTTTTGATGCGTGGTTAGTTGTCACATGCTCCCCTCATCACCCCAATCATTTCACATCTACAAGTTGAAGTTTCTCCTTTCACCTTTGGTACATCACGTGTTGTATTTGTCTGCTGCAGTTGAGTCTGAGCTGACTAACATCTACTTCTTGTACCCTTGTCAGCCAACTCCACTTGGACTTCCCTTATCTAGGTTTACATCACAATCTGCCTTATTCAAATTAAATACTGTTGGGCATTTGGACTCCCTTTTACACATGTAAGTGTAAGGTCAGATGCCAGCTAGCTGTTGATTGGCCCTTTGATCTTTTTCTCATAGCTTCCATTCTCACCTGCCCTCTACAAGCACTTTGCTTGACTGATAATCGGTACATGTCAGGTTTATGTAGAAACAAACATGCTTTTTGTTCATTTCAGACATCAAGCCTGGTCACATTCCCGGTTCAATAAACATACCCTTTATGGATGTGCTTGATCCTGACAAGAAGACCATGAAGACTGCGACTGAACTGAAGCAGTTGTTTGCCTCTGCAAACGTAGACCTTTCAGAACCTGTGACTGTGTCCTGTGGATCTGGTAACTCCTGTTGTTGCTTTAGTGTTTAGAGGTCGCCTTCTGCCTTAGCAATTTCGCTGACCTGTCCCTCTTTGGGACTCGTGTGTGTGAGTAGGGTACACATATCTATTGTGAGTTTGGTATTCACATAATTTCTGTTTTTGTATTGATATGATTTCTAATTTCGTATATTGATATAATTTTATTTTTATCTTTGCCTGCTCTTTTTATATACGTTTGAGCAGCTGTCCATCTCTCAGAAATAGAGTTAGTTTGGCCTTCGCTATTGCATCTCTTGGCTTTAGGAGATCTATGACAGATAGCAAATCTAACTGCAATTCTTGTTTTAACCAATACCGGGCTGGGGCGTGGTCTTGACATTCCAGTAACGTGACCAATGGATTCAGGTTGATTGCAAGATGGACCAACCTTGTCATAGTGCTTTTTGTGACCGAGTCTGAGATGTGAGATGGCAATTTCAACTTTCCTTTCATTTGAGTATGAGTTTGGCTTTTGTTGGATCTTGGGTTGAATTTTGCGTCCCACTGGGCTTGCCATATTTGGGCTATAGAGGCTTGGATTTTTCTTATTATTTCTAGTTTACTGAAGGGAATAGGCTGTATCTCCACTTCGTCTAGCTTTGCCAGTGTGTCTGTTTTTTCATTTCCATGAATATCTATGTGAGACGGGATCCAAACAGCTCCACCTGTTGACCTTGGTCCGATAGTTTTGTATATTCGTATAGAATATTATTGACTGTGTTTGGCCTGGAGTTTGAGTTTCTGTCGCTGATGGTTTGAAGTGCACTAAGCAAGTCTGATAGGACGACTGTCTTTGCTTCCGGTAGTTCCGTTATGAGTTTGAGTGCATGATGAATTGGCTCCAATTCAGCTGTGAATACTGACTGACCACCCGGCAGACAAACCGAATGTGCTTGGGGTTTGGAGCTGTGGATATGGATCCCGTAACCAGCACTGTTGTTGATAGGATTCTTGGATCCATCTGTGTATGTATGGGCCCAGCTGTCCCAGGTAGTTTGAATTTTAGTGATAGCTACTGATCGTAGTAGGGTTGGGTTCTCTTTTTTAGTGACTTCTGATGTTAAAGCAGTGTCAACTTTGGGAGTTTTTAAAGTCCAGGAAGGGTGTAACCCTTTGTAGTGACTTTCTGGTGGCTGAATGTCATCACAATTGTGACATCCTATGAGTTCATATACTAATATACCAGAAGACTTTAGTGAGGGATTTTTTCAAGTTCGAGCTTCATCTCGAGTGTTTTTGTCTTGCCATATCTTTTTAACCAAAGGGTTTGATGTTCGTCCCCAGAACAATAATATTGCCTGCTCTCTTCTTAGTTTCAATGGGAGTTCTCCCGTTTCTACTTGTAGTGCTTCTAGTGAGGTGCCTGTTGCTGCTCCTGTGAGTTAAGTGAGTTAAAATTTAACTTCGCATCAGCATTTTTTCAGCCAATAGCGCGCTGCGCCTGTGGCCAGCATTTGGGCGTTGTTTTCTGTCGATGCTGCTCAAGACAATATTTAGTGCTTAGTGGAAGGCCTTACAACCATATCTGATAAGTGATTTGTAGAGGTCCAGCTGAGTGTCCCTTGATGTGCCCCAAGATGTGCCTGAAATTGTCTGTAATACGTTCAGGTCTTTTTGACATCTGTTTTCCACAGAATCTGGTAATGTTCTGTAACTCATAATGTATTGCCCCTACATCTGTCAGTGTGACCCGTCTTACCTAACCATTGCCCCTACATATGTCAGTGTGACTGGCCTTACTTAACCATTGCCCCTACATCTGTCAGTGTGACTGGTCATACTTAACCATTGCACCTACATCTGTCAGTGTGACTGGTCTTACTTAACCATTGCCCCTACATCTGTCAGTGTGACTGGTCATACTTAACCATTGCCCCTACATCTGTCAGTGTGACTGGTCTTACTTAACCATTGCCCCTACATCTGTCAGTGTGACTGGTCATACTTAACCATTGCCCCTACATCTGTCAGTGTGACTGGTCTTACTTAACCATTGCCCCTACATCTGTCAGTGTGACTGGTCTTACTTAACCATTGCACCTACATCTGTCAGTGTGACTGGTCATACTTAACCATTGCACCTACATCTGTCAGTGTGACTGGTCTTACTTAACCATTGCCCCTACATCTGTCAGTGTGACTGGTCATACTTAACCATTGCCCCTACATCTGTCAGTGTGACTGGTCATACTTAACCATTGCACCTACATCTGTCAGTGTGACTGGTCTTACTTAACCATTGCACCTACATCTGTCAGTGTGACTGGTCTTACTTAACCATTGCACCTACATCTGTCAGTGTGACTGGTCATACTTAACCATTGCACCTACATCTGTCAGTGTGACTGGTCATACTTAACCATTGCACCTACATCTGTCAGTGTGACTGGTCTTACTTAACCATTGCCCCTACATCTGTCAGTGTGACTGGTCATACTTAACCGTTGCCCCTACATCTGTCAGTGTGACTGGTCTTACTTAACCATTGCACCTACATCTGTCAGTGTGACTGGTCTTACTTAACCATTGCACCTACATCTGTCAGTGTGACTGGTCATACTTAACCATTGCACCTACATCTGTCAGTGTGACTGGTCTTACTTAACCATTGCACCTACATCTGTCAGTGTGACTGGTCTTACTTAACCATTGCACCTACATCTGTCAGTGTGACTGGTCTTACTTAACCATTGCACCTACATCTGTCAGTGTGACTGGTCATACTTAACCATTGCACCTACATCTGTCAGTGTGACTGGTCTTACTTAACCATTGCCCCTACATCTGTCAGTGTGACTGGTCATACTTAACCATTGCACCTACATCTGTCAGTGTGACTGGTCTTACTTAACCATTGCACCTACATCTGTCAGTGTGACTGGTCTTACTTAACCATTGCACCTACATCTGTCAGTGTGACTGGTCATACTTAACCATTGCCCCTACATCTGTCAGTGTGACTGGTCATACTTAACCATTGCACCTACATCTGTCAGTGTGACTGGTCATACTTAACCATTGCACCTACATCTGTCAGTGTGACTGGTCTTACTTAACCATTGCCCCTGGTCTTACAAAATCTATTTAAAGTTTCTTGTTTGATTTAACACAAATGTATATTGTTTGTTGCAATATCTTAAATTTATATACTTATACTGCATTACGCCTTAATGCGTCTACTGCTTACCTTACGACAAAGAAAGATGGCGCTTCACGTTGGTCCTGGGTGAAGAAACATGTTGGACCAATTACTGCTGTCATTTGACAGATCGTGACGTCACAACCAATTCACATTCCTGCTCGTCGTGTTACTGGAAGTTGTGCTACGTTTGGTCCTCCAATTTTTGGCTTAATTTTTGTAGCGTTCTGCTACCACGTAAAATGTCATCTTTGATGTGTGATGTATTACTCTTCATATTACGTTCACCTTAATGTGTGTTAATATGTAGGTATTTTCAATGTGAAAGGACTTTGTCTTTTTCCTGCCACGTGGCTAGTTGTGTCCACCATTTTGAATTTGCTTTAGATTGTTAACCTCCGTGTGGGGTAGTTATTATTGTTTGTGATTCTCGGCTAGGTATTAACATTTCATGTATATTTAAGTATCTTTTCACACTTGTATTTTGAAACTTGTAAATGTTTGTAAATGTTAAAACTTTGAGTTTATCATCGGTATGTACAAGTCAACTTCAACTACAATTTCAAGTTTAGCTTAACTTTCTCGTGGCAAGAAATCTTCTAAAGATCTTCTTCCATGTTGCTTGGACTGCACTCAAGTATGCGCTCCAGATTTCAAATGTAATTTTTGCCAAACCTCTCTCTCCATTGAGTTTCTCCATTTCTAGACAGGTTACTCACAAAAGTATTTTACAGCAGTCCTAATCAAAATCTGCTATCTGACTTCAGTAGTCCATTACACAGCTCCTGGTTCTGCTCACCTGACGACCAAGGGTTGGTGGCACTTGCACCTGATCCAACAGTTCTGTGCAACCTACATCAGAGAGCTTGTCATTTCACCTCAGGACTCACCTCATTTGGTGGACGATCGAGTCAAATATTTTAGGAGGTGTGTCAGAATGTGCTGGCAGACGCCCTATCCAGGCCAGAGAGAGTGTCGCCCACAGAGTGGAAGGTCCACCCAGAGGCATTGCATCTTGTATGTCAGAGCCTAGGTCAACCCTACATCGTCACAACTGCCAGATCCAATCGTAACATCTCTCCTGTACTGGATCCGCAGGTATGGGCGGTTGTTGCACTTAGCATTCCTTTGGTGGAGTTAAGAGCGTACACTATCCACCCCAGGGCCCCGTTCCTCAAAGCGATCTTAGCACTAAGGTGATCGTAAGTCCCATACTTTAAAATAGGCTTACGATCATCGTAGCGCTAAGATCGCTTTGAGGAACGGGGCCCAGTACTTCTTCCCAAGGTGATACAAAATATAAGGGCAAACAGTAGCCTTGCTCTGATTTTGATCGCGCCTTGGTGGCTAGCGATAGGGTGTTTTGTGGACCTAAAAAACCTTCAGGAAGCGATCCACTACCTCTGCCAGGGTGGCCCAACCTGCTAGTACATTCACACAGCATGCGACTACACCCCACGCCAGGCAGGTTTCATCGGCACCACCTGGTTCATTTACAAAGAGAAAGGCTATGTGGCATGAGCGGCTAAGGCCATTGCTATGGCACATAGGCCTTTGAATTGAGCCATTTGTGATGATAAGTGACTATCATTTGAGACCTATTGTAAAGAAAAGGCTCAAGATCCCACTATAACCTCGCCTCAATTCTTGGCCAAGTACCGGAACTGCAAGCTCTATTACTCCTTTAGGCTTGACGATAAGTAGGTCAATCTTCATTCCCTTGAGTGGGATCTGAATGTGGTACTTCAATGGTTGTGGGGAACTCCGTTCGAGCCACTCCACGCAACATTGCTTTTCAACCTCACCAAGATGACAATATTTTCTCTTGGCACTACCCACGGCGGCACTTGTGTTCGCTTTGAACGACAAGTGGCAATCATTTGAAACCATTTGTAAGGCAAAAAAATCAAGATTGTCTCATTTCTTAGCCAAATACCTCCGACACTTGCGCACCAAAATAGACTTGGAGGGTCACACCATTACAACATATTTGGTAGTGCTTAATTCAGTATTGGCTGTCAAGAGGATCACCACCAAGATCTCGGAACTACAGGCCCTTTTGCGCTCTTTCTGGCTTAAGGATAAGAAAGCCAACTTTCGTCCTCTGTGTGGGATTGCGTGGACCCCCATTCGAGCCCCTCAGTGCATCCTCATTTTATGACCTGACAAAGAAAACAATTTTTCTCTTGGCTTTAGTCACAGCAGGGGTGTTTGAGTTACATGCACTTGACATCACCTGTGTCCGTTTTGAGCATGGTACGCAGGGAGCGGTACACCTCGGGTTGAGCTAGGATTTCACAGCGAAAAATTCAACTACCAGGCCAACCGGACCGTTCCTTCACAATTCCACAAATCTCTATGTTTGTGGGGGTCGAAGATGAGGGTGAACTCCTCTTGTGCCTTCTCTTCTCCATTTCTAGACAGGTTACTCACAAAAGTATTTTACAGCAGTCCCGTCATGTTGTGAGGAAGATGTTGCAGTTGCAGGGCACTCCCAGCCACCATTACCCAGTCATCCCCACTCAATCTTCGTCATCGGGTGGAACGACATTTATTTTCCACCGCGTACTATGGCATCGGACTCTATTGTGAGTATTGCACTTGTCTGTAATTTTCAGGCGTCCCTGGCCTCCATAGTGACGGTTCCAGTGTCAATATCAACTTAAACCTCATATATGTTTCATGCCATGGATTCAGATCTATAGATTAGTATTATATCTAACTATATACCACTTCATAGTGTCTCAGATATTTACAGAAAACAAGGTGCTCAAAGTGAAGCCCTTTTCCCTCTACATTCTCAACATAGTCTCTATCAGAAGTGTTTGGCTTGTGTTGGGTCCGACTTGGCTCGGGCTGTCAAAATCAACTTAAACATCACAGATGTAACATCAAATGTGTTTACATCTATAGACAAGTATTATGTCTACCTAAATACCACTTTATAGTGTCTCAGATCGCGGTATTTAAAGAAAACGAGGAGCTCAAAGTGAAGCTTCTGTGTGTAATCGGTTTAATTGTACGGTATACATTGTAGACAGACAGACAATAATTTATTAATGTCTCACTTCTGTACACACATAAAATAGCTTTGTACAAATAAACATTGATAGAATGTACAGAACCATTGACAGCTAGTGATTGAGCCGTGATTGCTGCCAAGGGCGGTCACACGAGATACTGAGTTCAGCGCACCCTTGTGGCCTTATGTGACGTGACAATGAACAGTTTTCAATGCCTTTGTATAACGACAACATGTGACTATCGAGCTCCAAAGTTTCATATTTGTATCTATGATATTAAATTAAATATATCGACTCTATTAGGTTCAATAAATTTACTAACAAATCTACCTTTTGCGCACTGTATGTGTAGTATAGAGCTTTATCAAGCTTGATCTTGCAATGCTGTACATCGTATCTTATTCAAGCTGTATCACTGAGAGTGAGTGATTATCTCCCTTACCCGAATAGCTCTTTTGCGCACTACCTTTGTAATGTATCGTATGTTATTCAGGCAGCCAGCGAGAATGGTTCCAGGGAGGAATTAAGGTCAAGCATGTAACGCGCACTCAGTCGTTCTCCCTTCACACTGCTATTGCAAATTATTGTTCAACACGATTAAATACCAGGCTTCTATGAAGCATGACTTTGTTCAATAAACAACACATGTAAAACAACGGGTTTGATATCAGATATTTGTAATAAGTTGTCTTCACAATCACATGTATGGTGCTTGCTGTGCAGATTTGAGCACAGTTTCAAGTAGTTCACTGTATGTAAAATATGATTCATACCGTTTCATACGGCGGTTTATGGTTCTGCATGGTTGATTGTATTGACAGTTGTTTTAACTTCCTGCAGAGATTATACACCTGTATAATATCTTTGCTTCTGGATACATTGGAAATCAACATGTTGGCCCTTAGTTTTCAATTATTCTCCTGAAAAATAATTCGGTTGCATGATATATTCACTATGTTTGGCTTGAACATAGTAACATTCTTCTAAACATACTTCAAATTTAAGCCGGCAGTAATCACAACACCAACCCAGTTAACCAAACGGAACCGTACACAAGAGTAGTGAGTGAGTGAGTTGGGTTTAACGCTGCTTTGAATAGTATAATTCCAGTTATATCACGGCCTGTCAGCTTGATGTGGAAGGAAAGCCCGAAGTGATGCAGGTATTAGACATTCACCACTTTGGTGAAACCCATGACCACGGGTATAGTGCTGACAACATAATTGGGGCGAACCAGGATTCGAACACACTGTCATAGGTTTCTGGCGTGCCCAAGGGACACTACTCTGCATAGCAAATTGCAGCGCAAACGACGACTTTGGCCAACCTTGCCCTCGTACACAACTGTAACAAACTATCATACAACAAAGATGTTGAAGATGAGATATGTATTGCGTAACTGCCCGACTTTTAGGCAATCCCGTTTACAAGCTGTGATACCGTCAGCTGCTTCACTGGAAGAGGAAAGGTTTCAGCCCTCCGGCTCCTCACCAGCGACGTACACAGCAACATATTGACTTGCGTAGGCACAAGCTGGAACGTTTCACCACAGCTGTTCAAGGCACTAGAGTCACAAATGTGCTGCCTATACAGCACAAGGACACTTATTGAGAAGTGAATTGCGGTTCAACCTGTTTTGCGCAAAGAAAAAGGAAGCTGCCAAGATTTAACTTCCATTTTCTTTGCGCAAAACAGGTTGAACCTTACGCCTCTTCACCACAGAACCATTGCAAGAGGGACAATTATCAAGTATGGAAAAGGAGCATGGAGGCTTTTCCTGTTGGTCATTGTTGGAAGGAGGAGGGTTGGGCCTTGGTTATTGACTGGGGGGGGGGGGGATGCACCACCTGCTCCTGCGACAGTGTTGGAATTGGTTGCTGCATGTAACTGTTTAAAGAAGGGCTGAGAGGAGAGCTGTACCTGCCTTCAGTATAACATGAAATAAACATACCTTTACAAATTACAGACATGTAGCAATCAGCAAGTTAAGGACGAGGTTGAATTTGAAGCGAGTGATGTTGATGATGAGTAATCAACAGTGTACAATGAAGACTCATATGTGACCACCCTTGTTTCGGTCTACAATAATCAAGACATAAGTTTCTAATGCTAATGTGATAAAAATAGTTTTTGTGTCTAATTGTTTGATCTTATCAAATATTAATATTCATTATGCAACAGATAACTGCATTTTATGTTATTGCGGTTAGCATATCAAATTTGACCCCAATTTGACCTTCAGTTTAATCTTGTGAGCCCAAAAAACAGAACAATGTATCTTCAAAACAACTTCTGACTACATCCAGCACATGGCCTTTATAATTTGGAGTTGAGAGTTATAAATTCATGTGAACTTATTTCAAGCAGCCCAACCTCATACAATTTTACATCTTTTTAGCGCATGATGACATTCGTTTTAAAATGTACCAAAAACCGTTCTGTACCACACCATAAAAGATAATAGAGTTCCTTTTATCAGACTTTAAACAGAATAAGGTACTGCTTGGCTTCTATCATAGCCGATTTGGGTTAAGAAAGTCCCATTGGTGTGGCATCTGCAATATATTTTCTGGTAGGTGATAATATTTTAAGCTGAGGTCAAATGTTGTGACCTTTTGACCTCCGGTGACCTACAATTTTACTGTATTAGTCCTATATTACATACCAACATGTAGACATCAGGCTACCAACATTTTGAGTGGTCATACTTCACCATATGACTATTGTTTGTAAAGTTATTCCACTTTCTGGTTTCCCCTACCCTGAAATCTAGTCCCGTGGATTCGACTCTGGGGTCCCCCTTTATCTGGTGATTACTACCACTTAGCTGTAAGTTCTGGATTGCTTTCAAAGGGTTTTTTCATCTATGGATATATGACTTTCAAAAAATCATACTGAGATTTTGCCACCCCAGGTGGTACCAATATCTGGTCTGGCTCATGGACTAAGAGGATCCTATGCTTAAAGATATGGTTAGGGCGCTAGATGAAGACTTTTCCAGGTTGACATATGCACTGTCGTTCAAAGCGCAAAAGTTCAACTGTATCTCTACGTTTGTGGGGGTCGAAGATGAGGGTGAACATCTCTTGTGCCTTGTACGTGAACTACAAGTTTTCATCCAGCACTCCAAGATTAGGCATGGTTCACGGGAACAGTTATTCATACCAAAGACATTTGCAGCTCCATTCTGGGGTTACTCGCAGTCATCCTGCAGGCTTCTGAGATCACTAACCTTGATCCACCGAGAGCGAACAGTCCTCAACCATGGCTCTACACAGCAACTGTTCTGTTAAAGCAATCGTGGAAGGATGTTTTTGGAGGTCCGACACAGTTTTCGCCAGCCATTATCTTTGGGACGTGTCACTCAAAGACGTTGAAGGACTTCGTAGCTCTTGCCCTCTGATTGTGGCCCAGCAGGTCACCAACCCCAACAGAAATAATGAACTCTTCCTGTCCAGAGCCAGTCTTACCCAACCCGTGCAGTCTGACACGCCCAAGAGGGAGACTTTAAGCTTTGGCTTTGTAAAGATTTTAGCTTATGCTGATCTTCCAATTCACCACTTGTTTACTTGGACTTTTGCTCAATTCTCATACACATGCTCTGAATAGAATAAGATTAGACCAGCCCTACTGTACGATGTTTTGTGATATTCGCAATACAGTTTCCTTGACAACTTGTCGTTTTCAAGAAGATTTTATAATTATTGAGGTTTTTTACATCTGAAGGAATACCCACCAACATACTGTCTTATACAGATGCATTGAGGATTAATACAGGACAAATAAAAAAAATTGTAAAATCTAAATATCTTTTTACATTTGTACTTATGTAGCGGCCATAAAATTTCTGAGTCCCGTGATGGGATTCGAACCACGGACCTTCTGACCGACAAGGTAAGTATGTCATCTGTGGGATGACTCCACACCCTGCCACATACTCCCCCATCAATAGAAGGCACCTCCCGGGCCGCAAAGTAGTGTACTGAGGCTTATTTTTGCTCAAATTTAATATGAACATGCTCAGCCCCTTGTTGGGCGCCAATGTAGCTGCCATAAAATTTCCGAGTCCCGTGATGGGATTCGAACCACGGACCTTCTGACCGAGGTCAGACGCCTTGTCCACATGACCAAAGAGGTTAACCCCGATGCAAGCTGCCAAGGTAAGGATGTCATCTGTGGGATGACTACACGCCCTGCCACACTTATCCTGCATAACTACGTCTAAGGGCCCACTTGTCGCAGACTTGCCTTCCCACTCTGGCTTCAGAAAAATCATTTTGATAGGGTAATGAGCAGGAATGTGAATTGGTTGTGAAGTCAAGATCTGTAACATGACAGTGGCGAAGGGTCCTGCAAAAAGTAGACTGAAGATGGAAACAACATTCTTCTTCAGGACCATCACGAAGCACTGTCTTTCTTTGTCATAAGGTAAGCCATAGATGCATTAAGGAGTAATGCAGGATAAGTATACAAATGTAGAAGATATTTTAGATTTTACAAATTTTGACCTTGTTTTGTTGTACTCTTCAGTTCTCTCAAAATGCTGGACAGAGGTAACTGAGGGCATGTATGTTTCTCCTGATCATGACCTATATTATGAATATTTTTACAGTTTAGTATTTATGCAGAAAATATTTCAACATTAATGTTGACAGCAACATTTGTTAACTGTCTGTCTTTGTTGAAATTGTATTCTGTTGACAATATGTCCTGGAGAGCTACAGTGCCTTGCCTCTATTTTTTTGTTTCTTCTTTGTAGCAAACCTAATGACATTTCTTTTTTTTTCAGGAGTGTCTGCATGTTGTATTGCACTAGCAGCTTATCAGTGTGGCAAGGAGGATGTGTCTATCTACGATGGGTCGTGGACAGAGTGGTATCTACGTGCCCTGCCCAGCGACAGAGCCAACTGTCCACAGGAGTAGTCAGTGTCTTAGCTTCACGACAAAAGACTGAGTATCAAGTGGCCATCCGTCAGCCTCGACTGAACATGGTTGCAAGACGGTTTTATCACTCATATGATGTTTAGTACACAAAAAGGAAACTGACAAAATCATAGTGTCATAGTGTCTATCAGTCTGTTTTATGGTTTGGGGTGAATTAGTCATCTTTACAGCAGGCTAAGACACAGTTGGTGCTGATATACTATTTATTTTGTTCAAGTTACAATGGTGAACAAACAGATATACATTGGAAACACAGAGAGTCTGTACATCATCCTGGGTGGTTCGAGAATGAATCTGTGATCCATTCCTTAGTTGAGACGGCAGGGCTCAAGATAATTTTTCAGCATCAGGAGTTCGTACTCCTCATTATTTCAATAAAGGAGTACTGGCAAAACTGAAGAGTACACTTGGAATACTGAATGGTATTTAATGGATTAATCTTATATTTTTTATTTTAGATAGGCACCACAGCATTGCCACTCTCGTGTAAACAGGTCAATAAACAATAAATAATACTTATTTTCGTGGATGGTTAATATATAATGTGCTCCCAACTCTAGGGTATTCAGTATTATTTTTTGGGGAAAAAACAAGTATTATGAGCAGAAATTGTTTACACCGTATCCCTTCAACAAAGTCAGGTAAACGAACAGGTAATATCAAACTTAGTCAATACAAATTTGAAATTTGAGATAAAACATCACTAGAAATGAAGATTTACTGTTTAAATTGTATTTGCAGTTCTACTAGGTATTGTTTTGTATTTAGAGATTAGGATTACCGTGTGTACTTTCTCCTAAACTAAGCCGGAAACAAACCTTTTCTCACAATGTACCGGTGACTCGGTCCAAAATTTCCCAATAATATACTTTAAAGAATTTTAATGCAATGATCGGAAGAATTACTTTATCATGAATGATATATTCCAATGTCGTGTTATTTTAATTGCAGTTTTACTATATATACTTAAAATGATATTAACCAACTTTGGTACAGCTGATTGCTATTGCCGGATATTTTTTACGTACGGAACAATATAACCAGTCACCGTTGAGGCTCTCGCATTCGTACTCACAAAAACTCTATGTTGACATATAACAGGCAATTTAATTTTTTTTATGTATACTGCATTACTCCTTAATGCATTTACTGCCTACCTTACCTTACCTGTGATGTATTCCTTTCATATTACTATCACTGTTGTGTGTATTAATAAGTAGGTGATTTTCATGTGAAAAGACGTCTTTTTTCCCACCATGTGGCTCGTTGTTTCTGCAATTTTGAATTTGTTAACCTTCCAAGGTAGTAAAGTTGTTTGCAATTCGTAGCTAGGTATTTTTAACATGCTTATGTTTATTTAAGATACCTGTAGCTTTTGCGTTGCATGAAGTTTTCTGTGTATCTTTTCTGTGTATATACTTTCAAACTCATAATTTTTTTGCCGATCAATACATGTAACATTTCATCGGCAATCTATCCAATCTGTATTTATCACAACTCTCTATTTGCGTAACACTCACAAATGTATTTTGCAGCAGTCTCGTCATGTTGCAAGGAGGATGTCTCGGTCGCAGGACGCGATCGACTCACAATCTTCGGTTATTACCACCCAACATTTATCTTCGGGTGGAGCTATGTCTGTGTGATAGTGACTGCCGACATTCTCTCTCCTCCAGTTTCTATGATATCGGGCGCTACTGTGAGTATTGCACCTTCTTCAAATTTTGAGGCATCCATGGCTTCCACTGTGACGGTTCCAGCAACACCGGCGCATGCGTCTTATGACGCTTCTACTGGGCTAGCACACACACAAACCACGATCCAGCCAACATATATGGGCGTCTCTTCACAAGGGCTTGTGCCTAGCCCCCAGGCACTTCTACAAATTACATCAGCCTCAGGGCTTGCAGCGTACCCCATTATGTCCGCAACACGTGATAAGCTTAGCGCTGTACCACCTGCCTTCCTGGCAGCGCAGCAGATGTGCGCTCAACCATCTGCCTATGTACCAGACTCCAGTGTCAGGAACAACATGTACGCAGCAGACTACTCATGCCTCAATGTCTACACCGGCGTCTAACGTTTACCAAATGCCAGATGCGTGATCAGTCTTAACGCATATGCCTTCAGTCGGCGCCAATACCCCATCTCTACGTGGAAATCGTTGCACGAGTCTCTTTCACCAACAGCAGAAGTCATTCACCTATGAGGAGAGTGCGTCACCATCATTCCCTTTCTTCGGACTGATCAATTGGCCAGGATGGAGATTTTTCATTGAATGGAATACTCACCTTAGCCTAGTGCAAATGTGTCTTGTGTCAGTAGCGCCCTCCCCTGGTGATGGGGTTGATAAGAAAGATACCATATGGTAACATCCCTCATCGGTTCCTGTGTATCCTTTGTTGAAGGATATGTTTAGAGCATTGGACGAAGACTCTATAAAACTTATGTTTGCGCCTTCATTCAAGACAGCAAAATTTAGGAAAGATGATTTTCCTACACATGCACACATTTTGGACGAGGATTTACAGACGATGACTGAGTTTTCAAGACCAACCATGCTCAAAGTCCAAGAGGCCAGATTTGCGTTCATTGAAACGGAAATCAGGCGCATATTCAAACCTTCGTCAGCACTGGCATCTTCAACCCATGCAATGGATCAAGATAGTCAACCCGAAACGTTTAGACCATTTTCAGATTGGTAGACTTCCAACAACGTCAGAGTGACCACATTAGCAACCACCTCCGAGCTGCACTAGCGGAGGTTACCATTACGTGCCTGGTTATTTAGCACTTTCCAGCTGGGAATCCGAGTTTATGCACAGGCTCCTAAGTCAACCTTGGTCAGCTAGCGGATTGTTCAATGATGCACGCTAAGGTCTCCAATTACCTTAGGGACAAGACCCCGCTCAAGGCATTGGAGCATGTATCTCAGAGTTTCTCCCAGCAGGCATGCAGGTTGGGCAACTATAAACCAAGTCGCTCTTCTCTCAAAGAAGGTCAAGGCCAGGATTCTTTTTGAGGCAGAGAGTGTGGCAGAGGTAAACCTCAAGACTCTTATTAATCCCGCCGTGGTAAATTGCAGGGCCAGGGACAGCCATGACTGTGAACTCCCAAACCCAGTCGTCCCAGTCGTCAACACCCTAGGATGTGGGAGACTGAACCAGTTCTGGGAGAACTGGGCCATACTAAAGGACGTCTTCGTACTCAACATACCACATTACTGCCTCCGATTGACCTTTCAGGCAGTTCCACGGTTAACCACAGCTTGAGAATCTTGAGAATACCCAAGGAAGCAACATCTGCTACTAAAATCCAACAGACATCTTGTTGAAGAAAAGAACTGTAGAGATTATAAACGCCAGCAGCGCTAACACCAGGGTTTTACTCTCCCATGTTCCCATTACCCAAGAAGGACTCAGACAAGATGCAAATGATTCACAATCTCTCCATGTTCAACGAACATAATCTGGAATATCCACCATATTACCACCTCATAACGTTGAGACTGCTCAGAGGCAGCATCAATGTGTTCGACTCCTTGATCAGTCTCGACTTGCAGGATGTATACCTGCATAAATCTATCCATCCCTCCGACTGCAGATTCATCAGATTCCAGTTCAGTGTGGTTCACTACCAATGGGCAGTCCTGCCATGTGGCATTTCAGTGGCCCTGTGGCTATTTACACAGATAATCAAGCCTCTAACTGTGTTTCTACACCTGAGGAACATTTGGTTTGAGTCGTACATAGACAACTGTCTCCTGTTTCATCAAGACACACTCACGCTAGTATGCCACCAGGATTTTACTAAACAGCTACTATCCTAGTTGGATTGATAATCAACAAGACCTGTCTCCTCTGCATCAATCACACACACTTTGCCAACGGCAAGTGTTACTGTGGTTACTAACTTCAGCGCAAGATTTAACAAGCAGAGGCCACCTACCACTATGTCCAATCCAACAATTCCTGAATCCTTACATCAGGCGACAGGATCCACTCAAAGCCATCACTCTACCAGTCCATCTAACGCCATACCTCAATTGGTGGACGATAGTCTTAGGTGGAGACTCCTTATCCGGGTTAACCCCGAAACCACATCTGTTTGTAGACGCCTCCCTTCAGGGGTGGGGTACTCACTTACAGGGCCAGACAACCTCAGGGCTGTGTTCCAGCGCTCAACAAACATGACACAAAAACAATCTGGAGTTGGAAGCACTCATTCTGGCCATTTCACATTGGCAGAAACAGTTACAGTCCACACAACACAAACAACACAGACAATCAGGGGACTGCACACTCCCACTCCCAACAGACATTCAGATTCTTCCATCTAATGGATCGTCTGAAACTACAATTTATAGTTCTGCATATCCCCAGATGTCAGAACATACTGGTCGTTGCCTTATCCCAACCAGACAGGGTGGCTCCCAATAAGTGGAAACTTCACACAGGCATCTGCAGGCTTTGGTGGTAGTCATATTCAGCATCCCCTTGGTGATACAAAAGATTAAAGAGACAAGCAACCTTGCTCTGACTTTGATCGCCCCATGATGGCCAGCGAGGGGGTGGTTTGTCAACCACAGAAATCGTGCAGAAAACGATCCTCTGTCCCTCCCAGATTAGTCCAACCTACTCATCCACCCTCACAGCCTAATTGCATCACCCAGGGCCAGTCAGATTTCATCTTCATGCTTGGTTCGTCTTTAAAAGACGTTAAGTTCTAAGGGGTATTTGGCGCAGGCTGCCAAGGCTGTTGCATTAGCGCATGTTCCTTCTACCAGGGATTTATATGATGACAAGTGGGGATCATTTGAAACATCATCATCAAGATCCTACGACAGCGTCACCACAATTCTTAGCCGAATACCTCCTACACTTGCATACCAAAAGACACTTGAAGGGTAACACCATTACTATGTATTTGGTTGCACTCAATTCAGTGTTGGTCGTTCCAGAGAATCCTAAGATGACCAAGGTCGTTTAGGCTTTAAGAGTAATGCAGGATAAATATACAAATGTAATTTTTTATTTTATTTTACTAATTGTAACAAATATGACTTTTAACGAGGCAAAGTATGGTATTTATGATATATGTTTCCATTCTCTGTCAACTAAAGTTTGTTTCAAGGCGTCAATAACGGTTATCTGACTGTGGTTGCTGTAAATCACGGTGAGTTGTGCAATCTACCGATCCCTTCACAAATGAGTTCTCCAAAATTAATGTGAGAATATTGAAATCAAATGTTGAATATAATTATTAAAATATGTTGCAAACATAAGTCCAGATAAACAATAAAACCTTTTGTAACCAGGC
Organism: Haliotis rufescens; assembly: GCF_023055435.1. NCBI lineage: Eukaryota > Metazoa > Mollusca > Gastropoda > Lepetellida > Haliotidae > Haliotis > Haliotis rufescens. Next base: position 2,573,967 of record NW_025963979.1, read on the forward strand.
AGTGTAATTACCTGATGCTTGTGGGTTTCACCGAAGTGGTAAACGTCTGAGACCTGCATCACTTAGGGCTCTCCTCCCACATTAAGCTTACACGCCGTGATATAACTGGAATAATGTTAAAAGCGGCATTAAACCCAACTCACTCACTCACTTACTATTGACAGGACACATATGCCTCAGTTGTTAGCTAAAGGGGCGTTCATGCTATACAACTAGTTGGTACAACTTGTATGCAATGAGTTGTTCGAAATTAATTTGTATTTCAATGCAGCACTGCGACATCATGTGAGAAGCTTGGGAAATAGTGATTCAGTACATTACTGCTTGAACCCTGACTGCCGAGTTAATTTAAGATTCTCATAATTCCCACGAATACAAAACCTGTGTCACATCATTGACAAAAATCCTGTATTTCGGCTGTCTTCACACTATAACAATCTTCAGTATTTCACCAGAAGTCCTCTTCACTGTCAACTATTCAAAAATTGTTGAGATAATAATAGTATCTCCCTTCCCAAGCCTCTTGCGCATGCATAACATGGGAATTATCATAGTTTTTATCCCCCATCACAAAGTGGAAGGGGGATATTGGAATGGGTGCCGTCTGTCCGTCCTTCATCCCTCCATCCATCCGTCCGTCCTTCGTCACATTTCGTTTCCGGAGCAGATCTTCAAAACCGTACCATATTTCTTCACCAAACTTGGCACATAGATAGGTCTAGTGGTGAACTGGTGCCTTTTGATAGTTTGGGATTTTAATTTTTTAAATTTTTCGAGTTTCCATGGCAACGACTTTGACTTAGGCTGAAAATGGCGGTAGTCCTCTTTTCGGAGCAGATCTTGAAAGCCATACCATATTTCTTCACCAAACTTGGCACATAGATAGGTCTAGTGGTGAACTGGTGTCTTTTGATAGTTTGGGATTTAAAAAAAAAATATTTTTCGATTTTCCATGGCAACGACTTTGATTTAGACTGAAAATGGCGGTAGTCCTTGTTTCCAGAGCAGATCTTGAAAACCGTACAATATTTCTTCACCAAACTTGGCACATAATGTCATCTCGCAGTATTGAATACATTTACTTTCTTGTTGGTAAGTTCTGCATTGCTTGAGTGTATGTTCCTCCAAAAGTGTCATGGACACGGTTGTTGCATTCACTGACTAACTTCACGCAGAAACACAACTCATTACAAATACAACAGTGTAACTGATCTTAAACCTACTCAACTGTATAAATACTGCCTCCTATCCTGTATATATTCTTGTCAACCATACTCTGTACTTCACTTGCTTGATAACAGTGTTAGAACATACACCGAAACCATCCTCTTAATTGTAATAAAGAAGTTGTTCGTCCATATGTGTCATCCTTACTATTTACAAATTTAGTTACATATTCTATCATAAACTGCAGATGGCAAAACAACACCAGTAATAACTTTTTTAGGTGCTGCAATTAGGCCATTAACAAAAAGGAGCTAATACATTGAACACAACTGGACATGTCATATTGGCAGCGGATATGAGTATTTCATGCTTGTTTTATTGGTAGTTGTAACACTATATTATTAAAGCTTGTATCTTCAGTACCCATGAAGATCCCGGTTAGAATTGGTCTTCCCATGGTCAACCCATGCTTGCTGTAAGAGGCGACTACCGGGATCGGGTGGTCAAGCTCGCTGACTTGGTTGGTTGCTGATGCAAGTCATCGTTTCCCAATTGCGTAGATCGATGCTCATGATATCAATCACTGGATTGTCTGGTCTAGACTCGATTATTTACAGACCGCCGTCATATAGCTGGAATATTCCTGAGTGTGGCGTTAAACAACAAACCAACCAGCCTGTTTAAAGGTGAACTTTTAATTGTAATTTGCATTTTAGTTTGTCCCATGTTTAACCGAGTCTACCGAGCAGACCCGTCCTTGTTTTAGCCCCTTCATGCCGAACCTATGGCAGGGTAAATGCAAGTACTATCTTTTACCGCCTTTTGGTTTTACGCGACCAGGGGTCAAACCCCAGACCTTCCGCTCTACGGGTGAAGGCTCTTCCACTAGAGGGGGCACGGGTGGCCCAGTCGTCTAAGGCGCCGCGATTCGCTGTGCAGAGTTGCGTCCCTTGGTCACGCCAGAAACCTATGATTGTGGTTTCGAATCCCGGTTCGCCCCGACTATGTTTCTAGGTTTGTCAGCACCATACCCGTGCTCTTGGGTTTCACCGGTATGACTTAGGGCTTTCCTCCCACATTAAGCTGACACGCCGTGATATAACTGGAATACTGTTAAAAGCGGCGCTAAACCCAACTCACTCACTCACTCACTTTTCCACTAGACCACGGAGGCGGCCAGGAAATATAAACATGCTGTGGATAATATTTGAGATCCCATTCCAGCCACAACTTCTAACACACTGGAGTTCATCTTCTCGGTGTATTTTTCGAAGTCGTTCAAATTAAAGATAAGATGCTGTGTGGTATGATGTGCGACGCATCACGCCGACCTGTTTGTCCCAGTTTTCAGGAGGCCGTATCTTTCCATCCACGTCCGGCATGTCATTATGTCACTGTCTTTGAGACGTGACAGCTGATGTATCACATTATGTAGGGGTACTTGTAGATTACACACAGACGAAGTGCACTATATACAGTGGCGTGAGGAGCGTCCAGCCGACGCCATGTTGTAACATGACATTGTGAAAAATTGAAAGACGTTTGGTTATGCCCATGAAAATAACAATTTATTCTGAAGAGACACCGTCGTTGGGTAGAATCATGACCCACCTCGATAACATAACTCTCTTGTTCAAGACAATGGTAAATCGACTGAATACGAACAGCATGTGAGCCTGGTTTGATCACTGATATGTTATATGGGACAAGGTGGAAGGGGGTTCTTGTACCAACAACAGGCACCAGTAGTATGATAGACATTCCTAAACATGAGATCAATGTGGTATGTAGTTGGGGATATATGAAACAGAAGTAGTTCGTCTAACGTTTTACTCCTACGCAGACCCGTGAAGATTCCGGGGTAAAATAGGTCTTCAGCAACCCATGCTTGCCGTAAAAAGGCGACTATGCTTGTCGTAAGAGGTGACTAACGGGATCAGGTGGTCAGACTCGCTGACTTGGTTGAAGCATGTCATCGATCCCAATTGCGTCGATCGATGCTCATGATATCAGTCACTGGATTGTCTGGTCTAGACTCGATTATTTACAGACCGCCGTCATATAGCTGGAATATTGCTGAGTGTGGCGTTAAACAACAAACCAACCAACCAACTCATACGCAATTCTACATGTCTGTTACCTCCCGTGAAGGCGCTTTATAACTCGGGCCATGTACCTTTAAACCTGCCAACAAGGGTATCCCTTCTTCGATCATCTTGACAATTCAAGTATGGATGTTTTGTTACCGTCACTTTGTGTCGATTGAATCCATGCTCACTCTGAGACAATATAACAGGAACCGACTGAATCACCCGCCCACAGATACAAACAGAACACATGTACAGTCGGAGTAGCCAGAGAACAGTCACATGCCATTCCACTCAATAATAATAAGTCTTCGCTACCGAAGTCTTCATTTCAATAAACCACAACCACTATGTCCAACATCCCATTTTAACAAACCGCAACCATATCTCCAATACTGTATTATATCAAGCAATCGATTATTTGCTTTTATTGAAAGGCTCATAGTATACAATATTTTCAAAACTGATGGGTGGTCTCGGGGTTATTAATTACATCTGTTCTGTTCAACATTGCATGAGGTCAAACAGATATATGGATAGAGTACATTAATGCTATATATCTATTCATCTTCAGGTTTACAAAGAAGTATTTGCCGATGTATTTACGACGGATAGTATCGTATTTGGGGCAAATTAGAAGGAAATACTTCTGTTCGATACATCCTTTCTTTTCTATCCATTCCTATTTCGTACAAACGTTTATGGGAACTACATCTAAACTAGGCTTATGCGACGTGTTTATCCAAACGTACTATGGTAAGATAGGCTTCAGTACAGATATATAACTTATTTGGGAATAAGAGAGGCATTTCCTTGAAACCATCAGGGATGCTGTCCACTTTTGCAAGTACATTTATTATAATGTCTGCAGTATTGTGGACATGAAAATATTTGGATTTTATACAGACTTATCATTGTAAACATATCCATAGCCACAATTTAGTTTTGAAGTAATTCTTTAGTGCGATGCGCCCAGTTGCAGTTACCTTGTTTTTCATATATCATAACATTTCCTTGGTGGCCTATTACATGGTATTTTTATAAGCTTAAAAAAATATCCAGTAGCCAGGATCACCCATCCACAAAGCGATCTTAGCCTTCGAAGACCGTAAGCCTTCCTTAAAGTAAGTGAGTTACGATCAAATTAGCGCTTGGTCGATTTGTGGAACGGGCCCAGGCGTGCCTGGAAGCAAACGTGGAAGCAAACTTGGACGTATGTCTGTCTGGTCGTTGGGGTCGGGTGTTGTGCTCCCTCAACCGGTTGCGTACGCCTCTGCCACTAATTGGTCTCAACCCAGGATTTGTCCAAGCCCTTAATGTGTCAGTTTGGTATCAATTCCGTTGATGCAGCAACCTAATGTGGTTGTCTCGTTGGCGTGACGTGACGTCAATCGTGGACGTCATGAGTGCTGCCCTGCTATAGATAATGTCACCAAAGAGATGATCTTTAGTTTCGATCACCATCAAAATGTCTGGCAATTTCGTTTTGCGTCATTCCTGTTCACAGCTTAACCAAGGCGCGTAGACGTTTATTTTCTCTTTTTTTAGATCACATGGTAGCTTATCAGTCATTGTGTGCTGTTCACATAAAAAATAACACGTGTGTGAGTATCATGCTCCCAAACAAACACGCAAAAATCCAAATTGTGCGCAGAGCTTGAACATGCGGGTTCAAATTGTGAATAATGGCGAGATGTCTTCATGAATATGTATTGAAAGCTACATTATTTAAATTCAGAACAAATTATTTTTTATTGAACTTTATATATATTCCGTTAGAAAATATGAGTATATATACATAGGAAATCGTCCACACTCTCCATTTACCACAATGTTTGGAGTACTTGCTACAAGCAAGAAATACTGCGTTTATAGGGGGTTTCAAAATCACTAATGCATCTGAGTTGAGCTAACTCTTAAAAATGCCTCCGAGACAGTATCTCAATGAACAGACAAAATTTTCGAATTGTGGGTACGATAGAGGCTAGGACGTCCATATCCAAGTTGCCCGAATGTTTGGCGAATCAAAAAGTGGACTTTCTGGACTGGGACAAGTACCGTCAAACGGGTGGGGTTGCAATGAGACCTGGGCGTGGCAGGCCTTAAAACCGTCACCCAGACTAGATCGTCTTATTACATTAATTGCGCTACGCAATAGCTTCAAATCTGCTCAAGGGGCACGGGTGGCCCAGTCGTCTAAGGCGCCGCGATTCGCTGTGCCGAGTTGCGTCCATTGGGCTCGCCAGAAACCTATGATTGTGGGTTCGAATCCCGGTTCGCCCAGATTATGGTTCTAGGTTTGTCAGCACCATACCCGTGCTCTTGGGTTTCACCGAAGTGGTAAACGTCTTAGACCTGCATTACTTCGGGCTTTCCTCCCACATTAAGCTGACACGCCGTGCTATAACTGGAATACTGTTAAAAGCGGCGTGAAACACAACTCACTCACTCACTCAAATCTGCTCATGTTATCAATGGAGAATTCCAGGAAGACGAATTTCCACATCTACGCCTAAAAACTGGTTTTATGCAGCCCGCCTGAACGCAAGGCTTCCTGTGAAGAGTGTGACCCTAACAGCTTACCACAGATAGCAAAGATTGGGGTTGACAGGGCAAAACCAGGGACAGGATGTGCGCCAGTGGCGTTACACCATGTTGACAGACGAATCACACACATATCTCACGCACGCCATTATAACATACCACAACCCCTATCTCACGCACGCCATTATAACATACCACAACCCCTATCTCTCACACGTCATTATAATATACCACAACCCCTATCTCTCACACACCATTATAACATACCCAAACCCTATCTCACACACGCCCTTATAACATACCACAACCCCTGTCTCACATACACCATTATAACATACCCAAACCCTATCTCACACACGCCCTTATAACATACCACAACCCCTATCTCACGCATGCCATTATAACAAACCACAACCCCTATCTCCCACACGCCCTTATAACAAACCACAACCCCTGTCTCACATACACCATTATAACATACCCAAACCCTATCTCACACACGCCCTTATAACATACCACAACCCCTATCTCACGCATGCCATTATAACATACCACAACCCCTGTCTCACACACCATTATAACATACCCAAACCCTATCTCACACACGCCCTTATAACATACCACAACCCCTATCTCACACATGCCATTATAACAAACCACAACCCCTATCTCACACACGCCCTTATAACATACCACAACCCCTATCTCACGCATGCCATTATAACAAACCACAACCCCTATCTCACACACGCCCTTATAACAAACCACAACCCCTATCTCACATACACCATTATAACATACCACAACCCCTATCTCTCACAAATCATTATAACATACCCAAACCCCTATCTCACACACGCCCTTATAACAAACCACAACCCCTATTTCCCACACGCCATTATAACATACCACAACCCCTATCTCTCACACACCATTATAACATACCCAAACCCTATCTCACACACGCCCTTATAACATACCAAAACCCCTATTTCCCACACGCCATTATAATATACCACAACCCCTATCTCTCACACACCATTATAACATACCCAAACCCTATCTCACACACGCCCTTATAACATACCACAACCCCTGTCTCACATACACCATTATAACATACCACAACCCCTATCTCACGCATGCCATTATAACAAACCACAACCCCTATCTCTCACAAATCATTATAACATACCACAACCCCTATCTCTCACACGCCATTATAACATACCCAAACCCTATCTCACACACGACATTATATTATACCACAACCCCTATCTCACATACACCATTATAACATACCACAACCCCTGTCTCACATACACCATTATAACACACCCAAACCCTATCTCACACACGCCCTTATAACAAACAACAACCCCTATTTCCCACACGCCATTATAACATACCACAACCCCTATCTCCCACACGCCATTATAACATACCACAACCCCTGTCTCACACACGCCCTTATAACAAACCACAACCCCTATTTCCCACACGCCATTATAACATACCACAACCCCTATCTCCCACACGCCATTATAACATACCACAACCCCTGTCTCACATACACCATTATAACATACCCAAACCCTATCTCACACACGCCCTTATAATAAACCACAACCCCTATTTCCCACACGCCATTATAACATACCACAACCCCTATCTCCCACACGCCATTATAACATACCACATCCCCTATCTCACACACGCCCTTATAACATACCACAACCCCTGTCTCACATACACCATTATAACATACCCAAATCCTATCTCACACACGCCCTTATAACAAACCACAACCCCTATTTCCCACACGCCATTATAACATACCACAACCCCTATCTCCCACACGCCATTATAACATACCACAAACCCTATCTCCCACACGCCATTATAACATACCACACCCTATATCACCCACACGCCATTATAACATACCACAACCCCTATCTCCCACACGCCTATATAACATACCACAACCCCTATCTCCAACACGCCATTATAACATACCACAACCCCTATCTCACGAACGCCATTATAACATACCACAACCCCCATCTCCCACACGCCATTATAACATACCACAACCCCTATCTCACACACGCCATTATAACATACCAAAACCCCTATCTCACGCACGCCATTATAACATACCACAACCCCCATTTCACACACGCCCTTATAACATACCAAAACCCCTATCTCACACACGCCATTATAACATACCACAACCCCTATCTCACGCACGCCATTATAACATACCACAACCCCTATCTCAGGCACACCATAATAACATACCACAACCCCTATCTCCCACACGCCATTATACCACAACTCCTTTCTCACACACACCCTTATAACATATCACAACCCCTATCTCCCACAGGCCATTATAACAAACCACAACCCTATCTCACACACGCCCTTATAACATACCACAACCCCTATCTCACGCACGCCATTATAACATACCACAACCCCTATCTCACACAAGCCATTATAACATACCACAACCCCTATCTCACACAGGCCATTATAACAAACCACAACCCCTATTTCCCACACGCCATTATAACATACCACAACCCCTATCTCCCACACGCCCTTATAACATACCACAAACCCTATCTCCCACACGCCATTATAACAAACCACAACCCCTATCTCACACACGCCATTATAACATACCACAACCCCTATCTCCCACACGCTATTATAACATACCACAACCCCTATCTCACACACGCCATTATAACATACCACAACCCCTATCTCACACACGCCATTTTAACATACCACAACCCCTATCTCCCACACGCCATTATAACAAACCACAACCCCTATCTCACACATGGCATTATAACATACCACAACCCCCAATCTCATTAAAATCAGATCTTAGTTCTCGCTACCGCTTAACAAAGATCTGAAGACATCCCATTACAGGTCACGTCAGACCTACCTTGCGCAAACTTTGACCGATCAATGGAATGACTGACAAGAAGTCGACATTAGCCAATCAGAAGGCAGCTTTCTCGTGCTTTACGGCACTAATTTCAAATTGGCGACTACGCCTCGAAACATATTTTGACAAATTCTAAATTTAAAATTTGAAACCTGAACAAAAGAACATTCTCGAATGGCTAATAGATGGTCTAGATTGTATGGATTCAGTGGTTAAGCCCGTAAATATCGTTCGGAATACCCCGTGTTAAAATTTTCGAGGCTGCATGATGAGAAATCACATTCCGACTGTCACTTTCATGATCTGGTAAGTGACGCTCTGATTGGTCGGATGAAAGGTCGTTCTGACATGACCCCTAATGGGATGTCCTCAGATCTTTGTTTAGCGGTAGCAAGAACTAAGATCTGATTTTCTTTGTTTAGCAGTAGCGAGAACTAAGATCTGATTTTAATGAGATTGCCACAACCCTTATCTCACACACGCCATTATAACATACCACAACCCCTATCTCCCACACGCCCTTATAACATACCACAACCCCTATCTCACACACGCCCTTATAACATACCACAACCCCTATCTCCCACACGCCCTTATAACATACCACAACCCCTATCTCACACACGCCATTATAACATACCACAACCCCTATCTCCCACACGCCCTTATAACATACCACAACCCCTATCTCACACACGCCCTTATAACATACCACAACCCCTATCTCTCACACGCCCTTATAACATACCACAACCCCTATCTCACACACGCCATTATCACTGATAATATTTCTTATGATATTAAGACCCGTGAAGACCCGGGTTAGAATAGGTCTTAAGCAACCCATGCTTGCCATAACAGGCGACTACATGTATGCTTGTCGAAAGAGGCGACTAACAGGATCGGGTCGTCAGGCTTGCTGACTTGGTTGATGCATGTCATTGTATCCCAATTGCGTAGATCAATGCTCATAATATCAATCACTGGATTGTCTGGTCCAGACTCGATTACTTACAGACCGCCGTCATATAGCTGGAATAAAACAACAAACAAACAAACAAATATGATAGTAAGTGTCAAATTGATTGAGGTGCTCCTATAATGTTAACCTCGGTAGAGACCTTGATGTGGAGTGACCTCCCTTTGTTGTTCTTGATCAAACTCCGACCCAGCCATGACACCTTCCTTAGCCTTCTGGTATAATGGGCTCTGATGTGAGGAGATTGTCTACAGCCTGTTTTCACTTCTGGAAATGACGACCTGGTTCTCGATGAAGAAAACTCTAGAATGCTGGCTGTACCTTTAAACGTGCGAGATAAGGCGATTCGAGGCCTTTCTTCTGCGACCTGACTTGAGTCTATCTATTTGCACAATTCAGACAGGATAGCTATTGGAAAACACAGACTTTTCGGCCTGCTTCCAACACTCATTCCTGGATTTAAAGACAAAGCACATGCTTGACTCAAGACATTCAAATGTGACAAATGCCGACTATATTACTAAGCCCTGATATATATTATTGTATATTGTTGCTGCGACAATAGTGACCATTGTATTGCCTTTTGATAATGTAATCCGTATCCTGTGTATTTATATATAATTTGTTGTTGTTCATTGAGCTTGTGTGGTTATTTACTGATTTCACAATCTAATTCTGTATGTACTCATTTCTGGGTTAACCTTCGCGCTTCAGTTTTGGAATAAACTGGTAAGAGCACACAATGAGCAAGAGGATACTAGAGTTTGGGTCGTGTGTTGTACCAGGCGATGATCCTGTTGGCCTCCCTCAAACCAGAGGATCTGGCGCCGTGCATGGTAGAGAAGAAGGACGGATGAGTTGCCTCCCCTGCAAACAGGATCCGGGGAACTTGGTCTGAAGTACACACTGGCTGCAGAAGGTGTGGGACGAGGCTCCAGGGATCGGATGTTGTGGGGTAGCTGTAAGAGCCACATATGTAGGGGTTGTCGCTCCACCCTGACCGACACACCCGGGTGGGGGAAGGCAGACATGGATTACCTAAAAATGATTTCAAGATGTTTGAGCAAACGTCGGCTACTTCTTGTAACGGCAAACGTTCCATGTAGGCCACCTCGGCCCCCGACAACCAAGCCACCAGCACACCAGGGTTATTGAGCACCTCATCAAAAGCGAATATTTTCTTGTACCATTCCTCCTTTCCCTTAAGTCGTGATTCATGTCCTTGCCAGCACAACTTGATACCCCCGTGTCCTCGTACCCAGAAAGGTGTTTTGTAGTACAGGAATATTTTGCCAACAATACCGAAGCCGATATTTTCAATGGCATGGACCTTGTGACGAGGTAGCGGTGGTGAGAAGAGAGTGTGGTGCTGGCGCTTGAGGAAGCCTAGAGAGCAGGTTACTATCACATGGTCTGCCACAACCTGACTTCCATTCCTACACGTGACTTCCACATTAGGTGTCAGTCCTGATGTGTTCAGACGAATGTTGGTCACTTCTGTGTTACACTGCACTGTGCCTTGGGGCAGGGTGTGGAGCATGGCATTTAGGATGGATGCACATCCACGAGGCAGTTTCACTTCGCCACCTGGCAGCTCTTCGTACAGGGATATCAAGTGTGTATCTGTGTCATCCAAGAAGCCGCCGTTATGAAACCGCACCAGGTTTAACAGACAGTTCATGACCGCCCGAGCATCTTCTTGCTCTTGTGTTTCAAACAAGACCATAGCCTTCTCCAATTTGTTGTTGAACCAGGATTCCAGGGGGAGCCCAAGTCCGTCACTACCTCGACTAGACAATCCTTGCAAGTCTCTTTCTATAGCTTGGTATACGGTCCAAACTCGATTGGTCAGGTGAGGGTCAATGACACGGCCATCTGACGTGTAACAGTAGCCTTCCATCCTGCAACACACAAGAACAGAATGCTAGGCTTGTTACATTGACCATGGTTATGCAAAAACATACATTGATATACTTTTTTATTACTTGCCCGTGAAGAGATCACCTGTTTAATAAACATACAGCTGTATTACACATTGTATAATACCAAAACGCGTGCTTATGTACTCTCGGAACACATGTGTTTGATGTGGGAGGTGGTGTGTTTGACTTGGGTGGTGGTGTGTTTGATGAGGGAGGAGGTGTGTTTGATGTGGGAGGTGGTGTGTTAGATGTGCGAGGTGGTGTGTTAGATGTGGGAGGTGGTGTGTTAGATGTGGGAGGTGATGTGTTTGATGTGGGAAGTGATGTGTTTGATGTGGGAAGTGATATGTTTGATGTGGGAGGTGCTGTGTTTGATGTGGGAGGTGCTGTGTTTGATGAGGGAGGAGGTGTGTTTCATGTGGGAGGTGGTGTGTTTGATGTGGGAGGTGCTGTGTTTGATGAGGGAGGAGGTGTGTTTGATGTGGGAAGTGATGTGTTTGATGTGGGAAGTGATGTTTTTGATGTGGGAAGTGATATGTTTGATGTGGGAGGTGCTGCGTTTGATGTGGGAGGTGCTGTGTTTGATGAGGGAGGAGGTGTGTTTCATGTGGGAGGTGGTGTGTTTGATGTGGGAGGTGCTGTGTTTGATGAGGGAGGTGATGTGTTTGATGTGGGAAGTGATGTGTTCCATGTGGAAAGTGATGTGGGAGGTGCTGTGTTTGATGAGGGAGGAGGTGTGTTTCATGTGGGAGGTGGTGTGTTTGATGTGGGAGGTGCTGTGTTTGATGAGGGAGGTGGTGTGTTAGATGTGGGAGGTGCTGTGTTTGATGAGGGAGGTGGTGTGTTTGATGTGGGAGGAGGTGTGTTTGATGTGGGAAATAATGTGTTTGATGTGGGAGGTGATGTGTTTGATGTGGGAGGTGATGTGTTTGATGTAGCAGGTGGTGTGTTAGATGTATGAGGTGGTGTGTTTGATGTGGGAGGTGCTGTGTTTGATGAGGGAGGTGGTGTGTTTGATGTGGGAGGAGGTGTGTTTGATGTGGGAAAAAATATGTTTGATGTGGGAGGTGATGTGTTTGATGTGGGAGGTGATGTGTTTGATGTAGCAGGTGGTGTGTTAGATGTATGAGGTGGTGTGTTTGATGTGGGAGATGGTGTGTTTGATGTTAGAGGTGGTGTGTTTGATGTGGGAGGTGATGTGTTTGATGTAGCAGGTGGTGTGTTAGATGTGTGAGGTGGTGTGTTTGATGTGTGAGGTGGTGTGTTTAATGTGTGAGGTGGTGTGTTTGATGAGGGAGGAGGTGTGTTTGATGTGGGAAGTGATGTGTTTGATGTGGAAGGTAGTGTGTTGGATGTGGGAGGTAGTGTGTTTGATGTGGGAGGTGGTGTGCTTGATCTTTGAGCTGGTGTGTTAGATGTGGGAGATGGTGTTGTATATGTGGGAAGTGATGTGTTTGATGTGAGAAGCAATGTGTTTGATGTGGGAGGTGATGTGTTTCATGTGTGAGGTGGTGTGTTTGATGTGGGAGGTGGTGTTGTTGACGTGGGAGGTGGTGTGTTTGATGTGGGAGTTTATGTGTTTGATGTGGGAGATGGTCTGTTTGATGTGGGAGGTGGTGTATTTGATGTGGGAGGTGGTGTTGTATATGTTGGAGGTGGTGTGTTTGATGAGGGAGATGGTGTGTTTGATGTTGGAGGTAGTGTGTATGATGTGGGAGGTGGTGTGTTTGATTAGGGAGGAGGTGTGTTTGATGTGGAAGGTGGTGTGTTTGATGTGGGAGGTGGTGTTGTTGATGTGGGAGGTGGTGTGTTTGATGTGGAAGGTGGTGTGTTTGATGTGGGAGATGGTGTTGTATATGTTGGAGGTGGTGTGTTTGATGAGGGAGGTGGTGTGTTTGATGTTGGAGGTAGTGTGTTTGATGTGGGAGGTGGTGTGTTTGATGAGGGAGGAGGTGTGTTTGATGTGGGAGATGGTGTGTTTGATGTGGAAGGTGGTGTGTTTGATGTGGGAGGTGGTGTTGAAACCTGTCCTTTGTTTAATTGTCATACCTGTCAAGCAACACATATGGGTACAGTAAATTGTTTTGCGCAGCCAATGTAAAGACGGAGTTGGAAAGCGTTGCTCCATGGATCCAGTTCGCTCCAAGTTCCACAATGCCCTCCCCAAATACCATGGTCTTCATACGCCCTCCACATCTACAACATCAGTAAACACATGCATAACGTCTAGTCACTCAGTTTCAAGCTGTGACTGCTATAGTTTATTTCCAAAACATGTGATAGTAGGTATAGAGCACAGATCGACAAAGTGTTGAATATATTGCATGCTAGTCTGTTGACTATACTTACTCGTCCAAAGAGTGTCCGAAAACAAACTTTGATCTTGATGACCTGGTCATCACGTATATACTCAGACATGGAGAAGAAATGGAAGGAGTTTTGTTCAGTGTTTGAAGGCACACTCAACTGTATGAAGGCGGCATATAAGAAATCAAGTCTCTACAAGACAAACCAGTGATAAAAAGTATGAGCAGTGCCATCCGAGTATGATGACATGCAATCAATCAAGTCACCGAGCCTGCCCACACGATCCACTGAACTGCCTTGTACGACAAGCACAGGTGGTAACCCGGAATTACCACGGCATGAACAGAGGGCGTACTTGGCGGCTTTACATAGCAGGACGACAGTCGTACACAGCTGACGGGACAACAGCCGTACACAACAGACAGGGCCACGACCTAATACAATAGACAGGGTGACAGCCTTACACAACAGACAGGGTGACAGCATTATACAACAGACAGGGTGACGACCTTATACAACAGACAGGGTGACTGCCTTATACAACAGACAGGGTGACAGCATTGTACAACAGACAGGGTGACGGCCTCATACAACGGACAGGGTGACAGGCCTATACAACGGACAGGGTGACGGCCTTAATACAACAGACAGGGTGACGGCCTTAATACAACAGACAGGGGGACAGCCTTATACAACAGACGGGATGGCAGCCTTAATACAACAGACAGGGTGACAGCCTTATACAACAGACAGGGTGAGGACCTTATACAACAGACAGGGTGACAGCCTTATACAACAGACAGGGTGACAGCCATATACAACAGACAGGGTGACAGCCGTATACAACAGACAGGGTGACAGCCATATACAACAGACAGGGTGACAGCCGTATACAACAGACAGGGTGACAGCCTTATACAACAGACAGGGTGACAGCCTTATACAACAGACAGGGTGACATCCTTATACAACAGACAGGGTGACAGCCATATACAACAGACAGGGTGACAGCCTTATACAACAGACAGGGTGACAGCCGTATACAACAGACAGGGTGAGGACCTTATACAACAGACAGGGTGACAGCCTTATACAACAGACAGGGTGAGGACCTTATACAACAGACAGGGTGACAGCCATATACAACAGACAGGGTGACAGCCTTATACAACAGACAGGGTGACAGCCATATACAACAGACAGGCAGACAGCCTTATACAACAGACAGGGTGACAGCCATATACAACAGACAGGGTGACAGCCGTATACAACAGACAGGGTGACAGCCATATACAACAGACAGGGTGACAGCCTTATACAACAGACAGGGTGACAGCCATATTCAACAGACAGGGTGACAGCCTTATACAACAGACAGGGTGACAGCCTTATACAACAGACAGGGTGAGAGCCATATACAACAGACAGGGTGACAGCCGTATACAACAGACAGGGTGACAGCCATATACAACAGACAGGGTGACAGCCATATACAACAGACAGGGTGACAGCCGTATACAACAGACAGAGTGGGGCCTTATACAACAGACAGGGTGACAGCCTTATACAACAGACAGAGTGGGGCCTTATACAACAGACAGGGTGAAAGCCTTAATACAACAGACAGGGTGACAGCCTTATACAACAGACAGGGTTAGGACCTTATACAACAGACAGGGTGACAGCCTTATACAACAGACAGAGTGGGGCCTTATACAACAGACAGGGTGACAGCCTTATACAACAGACAGGGTGAAAGCCTTATACAACAGACAGGGTGACAGCCTTATACAACAGACAGAGTGACAGCCTTATACAACAGACAGGTTGACAGCCGTATACAACAGACAGGGTGACAGCCTTATACAACAGACAGGGTGACAGCCTTATACAACAGACAGGTTGACAGCCGTATACAACAGACAGGTTGACAGCCTTATACAACAGACAGGGTGACAGCCATATACAACAGACAGGGTGACAGCCTTATACAACAGACAGGGTGACAGCCGTATACAACAGACAGGGTGACAGCCTTATACAACAGACATGGTGACAGCCATATACAACAGACAGGATGACAGCCATATACAACAGACAGGGTGACAGCCTTATACAACAGACAGGGTGACAGCCGTATACAACAGACAGGGTGACAGCCTTATACAACAGACAGGGTGACAGCCATATACAACAGACAGGGTGACAGCCTTATACAACAGACAGGGTGACAGCCTTATACAACAGACAGGATGACAGCCATATACAACAGACAGGGTGACAGCCTTATACAACAGACAGGGTGACAGCCTTATACAACAGACAGGGTGACAGCCTTATACAACAGACAGAGTGGGGCCTTATACAACAGACAGGGTGAAAGCCTTATACAACAGACAGGGTGACAGTCTTATACAACAGACAGGGTGACAGCCTTATACAACAGACAGGGTGACGGCCTTAATACAACAGACAGGGTGACTGCCTTATACAACAGACAGGGTGACTGCATTATACAACAGACAGGGTGACAGCCTGATACAACAGACAGGGTGACAGCCGTATACAACAGAGTGGGGCCTTATACAACAGACAGGGTGACAGCCTTATACAACAGACAGGGTGACAGCCTTATACAACAGACAGGGTGACAAACTTATACAACAGACAGGGTGCCAGCCTTCTATAACAGACAGGGTGGGGCCTTATACAACAGACGGGATGGCAGCCTTTCACAACGGACAGGATGGCGGCCTTATACAACAGACAGGGTGACAGCCTTATACAACAGACAGGGTGACAGCCGTATACAACAGACAGGGTGACAGCTTTATACAACAGACAGGGGGAGAGCCTTATACAACAGACATGATGGCAGCCTTATACAACAGACAGGGTGACAGCCTTATACAACAGACAGGGTGACATCCTTATACAACAGACAGGGTGACAGCCGTATACAACAGACAGGGTGACAGCCTCATACAACAGACAGGGTGACAGCCTTATACAACAGACAGGGTGACAGCCGTATACAACAGACAGAGTGGGGCCTTATACAACAGACAGGGTGACAGCCTTATACAACAGACAGGGTGACAGCCTTATACAACAGACAGGGTGACAGCCGTATACAACAGACAGGGTGACAACCTTATACAACAGACAGGGGGACAGCCGTATTCAACAGACAGGGTGATAGCCTTATACAATAGACAGGGGGAGAGCCTTATACAACAGACAGGGGGACAGCCGTATTCAATAGACAGGGTGACAAACTTATACAACAGACAGAGTGCCAGCCTTATATAACAGACAGGGTGGGGCCTTATACAACAGACGGGATGGCAGCCTTTTACAACGGACAGGGTGGCGGCCTTATACAACAGACAGGGTGACAGCCTTATACAACAGACAGGGTGACAGCCTTATACAACAGACAGGGTGACAGCCTTATACAACAGACAGGGTGACATCCTTATACAACAGACAGGGTGACAGCCATATACAACAGACAGGGTGACAGCCTTATACAACAGACAGGGTGACAGCCGTATACAACAGACAGGGTGAGGACCTTATACAACAGACAGGGTGACAGCCTTATACAACAGACAGGGTGAGGACCTTATACAACAGACAGGGTGACAGCCATATACAACAGACAGGGTGACAGCCTTATACAACAGACAGGGTGACAGCCATATACAACAGACAGGGTGACAGCCTTATACAACAGACAGGGTGACAGCCATATACAACAGACAGGGTGACAGCCGTAAACAACAGACAGGGTGACAGCCATATACAACAGACAGGGTGACAGCCTTATACAACAGACAGGGTGACAGCCATATTCAACAGACAGGGTGACAGCCTTATACAACAGACAGGGTGACAGCCTTATACAACAGACAGGGTGACAGCCTTATACAACAGACAGGGTGACAGCCGTATACAACAGACAGGGTGACAGCCATATACAACAGACAGGGTGACAGCCATATACAACAGACAGGGTGACAGCCGTATACAACAGACAGAGTGGGGCCTTATACAACAGACAGGGTGACAGCCTTATACAACAGACAGAGTGGGGCCTTATACAACAGACAGGGTGAAAGCCTTAATACAACAGACAGGGTGACAGGCTTATACAACAGACAGGGTTAGGACCTTATACAACAGACAGGGTGACAGCCTTATACAACAGACAGAGTGGGGCCTTATACAACAGACAGGGTGACAGCCTTATACAACAGACAGGGTGAAAGCCTTAATACAACAGACAGGGTGACAGCCTTATACAACAGACAGAGTGGGGCCTTATACAACAGACAGGGTGACAGCCTTATACAACAGACAGGGTGAAAGCCTTATACAACAGACAGGGTGACAGCCTTATACAACAGACAGAGTGACAGCCTTATACAACAGACAGGTTGACAGCCGTATACAACAGACAGGGTGACAGCCTTATACAACAGACAGGGTGACAGCCTTATACAACAGACAGGTTGACAGCCGTATACAACAGACAGGTTGACAGCCTTATACAACAGACAGGGTGACAGCCATATACAACAGACAGGGTGACAGCCTTATACAACAGACAGGGTGACAGCCGTATACAACAGACAGGGTGACAGCCTTATACAACAGACAGGGTGACAGCCATATACAACAGACAGGATGAATGCCATATACAACAGACAGGGTGACAGCCTTATACAACAGACAGGGTGACAGCCGTATACAACAGACAGGGTGACAGCCTTATACAACAGACAGGGTGACAGCCATATACAACAGACAGGGTGAAAGCCTTATACAACAGACAGGGTGACAGCCTTATACAACAGACAGGGTGACAGCCTTATACAACAGACAGGATGACAGCCATATACAACAGACAGGGTGACAGCCTTATACAACAGACAGGGTGACAGCCTTATACAACAGACAGGGTGACAGCCTTATACAACAGACAGAGTGGGGCCTTATACAACAGACAGGGTGAAAGCCTTATACAACAGACAGGGTGACAGTCTTATACAACAGACAGGGTGACAGCCTTATACAACAGACAGGGTGACGGCCTTAATACAACAGACAGGGTGACTGCCTTATACAACAGACAGGGTGACTGCATTATACAACAGACAGGGTGACAGCCTGATACAACAGACAGGGTGACAGCCGTATACAACAGAGTGGGGCCTTATACAACAGACAGGGTGACAGCCTTATACAACAGACAGGGTGACAGCCTTATACAACAGACAGGGTGACAAACTTATACAACAGACAGGGTGCCAGCCTTCTATAACAGACAGGGTGGGGCCTTATACAACAGACGGGATGGCAGCCTTTCACAACGGACAGGATGGCGGCCTTATACAACAGACAGGGTGACAGCCTTATACAACAGACAGGGTGACAGCCGTATACAACAGACAGGGTGACAGCTTTATACAACAGACAGGGGGAGAGCCTTATACAACAGACATGATGGCAGCCTTATACAACAGACAGGGTGACAGCCTTATACAACAGACAGGGTGACATCCTTATACAACAGACAGGGTGACAGCCGTATACAACAGACAGGGCGACAGCCTCATACAACAGACAGGGTGACAGCCTTATACAACAGACAGGGTGACAGCCGTATACAACAGACAGAGTGGGGCCTTATACAACAGACAGGGTGACAGCCTTATACAACAGACAGGGTGACAGCCTTATACAACAGACAGGGTGACAGCCGTATACAACAGACAGGGTGACAACCTTATACAACAGACAGGGGGACAGCCGTATTCAACAGACAGGGTGATAGCCTTATACAATAGACAGGGGGAGAGCCTTATACAACAGACAGGGGGACAGCCGTATTCAATAGACAGGGTGACAAACTTATACAACAGACAGAGTGCCAGCCTTATATAACAGACAGGGTGGGGCCTTATACAACAGACGGGATGGCAGCCTTTTACAACGGACAGGGTGGCGGCCTTATACAACAGACAGGGTGACAGCCTTATACAACAGACAGGGTGACAGCCTTATACAACAGACAGGGTGACAGCCGTATACAACAGACAGGGTGACAAACTTATACAACAGACAGGGTGCCAGCCTTCTATAACAGACAGGGTTGGGCCTTATACAACAGACGGGATGGCAGCCTTTCACAACGGACAGGGTGGCGGCCTTATACAACAGACAGGGTGACAGCCTTATACAACAGACAGGGTGACAGCCTTATACAACAGACAGGGTGACAGCTTTATACAACAGACATGATGGCAGCCTTATACAACAGACAGGGTGACATCCTTATACAACAGACAGGGTGACATCCTTATACAACAGATAGGGTGACAGCCGTATACAACAGACAGGGTGACAGCCTCATACAACAGACAGGGTGACAGCCATATTCAACAGACAGGGTGACAGCCTTATACAACAGACAGGGTGACAGCCTTATACAACAGACAGGGTGAGAGCCATATACAACAGACAGGGTGACAGCCGTATACAACAGACAGGATGACAGCCATATACAACAGACAGGGTGACAGCCATATACAACAGACAGGGTGACAGCCGTATACAACAGACAGAGTGGGGCCTTATACAACAGACAGGGTGACAGCCTTATACAACAGACAGAGTGGGGCCTTATACAACAGACAGGGTGAAAGCCTTAATACAACAGACAGGGTGACAGCCTTATACAACAGACAGGGTTAGGACCTTATACAACAGACAGGGTGACAGCCTTATACAACAGACAGAGTGGGGCCTTATACAACAGACAGGGTGACAGCCTTATACAACAGACAGGGTGAAAGCCTTATACAACAGACAGGGTGACAGCCTTATACAACAGACAGAGTGACAGCCTTATACAACAGACAGGTTGACAGCCGTATACAACAGACAGGGTGACAGCCTTATACAACAGACAGGGTGACAGCCTTATACAACAGACAGGTTGACAGCCGTATACAACAGACAGGTTGACAGCCTTATACAACAGACAGGGTGACAGCCATATACAACAGACAGGGTGACAGCCTTATACAACAGACAGGGTGACAGCCGTATACAACAGACAGGGTGACAGCCTTATACAACAGACATGGTGACAGCCATATACAACAGACAGGATGACAGCCATATACAACAGACAGGGTGACAGCCTTATACAACAGACAGGGTGACAGCCGTATACAACAGACAGGGTGACAGCCTTATACAACAGACAGGGTGACAGCCATATACAACAGACAGGGTGACAGCCTTATACAACAGACAGGGTGACAGCCTTATACAACAGACAGGATGACAGCCATATACAACAGACAGGGTGACAGCCTTATACAACAGACAGGGTGACAGCCTTATACAACAGACAGGGTGACAGCCTTATACAACAGACAGAGTGGGGCCTTATACAACAGACAGGGTGAAAGCCTTATACAACAGACAGGGTGACAGTCTTATACAACAGACAGGGTGACAGCCTTATACAACAGACAGGGTGACGGCCTTAATACAACAGACAGGGTGACTGCCTTATACAACAGACAGGGTGACTGCATTATACAACAGACAGGGTGACAGCCTGATACAACAGACAGGGTGACAGCCGTATACAACAGAGTGGGGCCTTATACAACAGACAGGGTGACAGCCTTATACAACAGACAGGGTGACAGCCTTATACAACAGACAGGGTGACAAACTTATACAACAGACAGGGTGCCAGCCTTCTATAACAGACAGGGTGGGGCCTTATACAACAGACGGGATGGCAGCCTTTCACAACGGACAGGATGGCGGCCTTATACAACAGACAGGGTGACAGCCTTATACAACAGACAGGGTGACAGCCGTATACAACAGACAGGGTGACAGCTTTATACAACAGACAGGGGGAGAGCCTTATACAACAGACATGATGGCAGCCTTATACAACAGACAGGGTGACAGCCTTATACAACAGACAGGGTGACATCCTTATACAACAGACAGGGTGACAGCCGTATACAACAGACAGGGTGACAGCCTCATACAACAGACAGGGTGACAGCCTTATACAACAGACAGGGTGACAGCCGTATACAACAGACAGAGTGGGGCCTTATACAACAGACAGGGTGACAGCCTTATACAACAGACAGGGTGACAGCCTTATACAACAGACAGGGTGACAGCCGTATACAACAGACAGGGTGACAACCTTATACAACAGACAGGGGGACAGCCGTATTCAACAGACAGGGTGATAGCCTTATACAATAGACAGGGGGAGAGCCTTATACAACAGACAGGGGGACAGCCGTATTCAATAGACAGGGTGACAAACTTATACAACAGACAGAGTGCCAGCCTTATATAACAGACAGGGTGGGGCCTTATACAACAGACGGGATGGCAGCCTTTTACAACGGACAGGGTGGCGGCCTTATACAACAGACAGGGTGACAGCCTTATACAACAGACAGGGTGACAGCCTTATACAACAGACAGGGTGACAGCCTTATACAACAGACAGGGTGACATCCTTATACAACAGACAGGGTGACAGCCATATACAACAGACAGGGTGACAGCCTTATACAACAGACAGGGTGACAGCCGTATACAACAGACAGGGTGAGGACCTTATACAACAGACAGGGTGACAGCCTTATACAACAGACAGGGTGAGGACCTTATACAACAGACAGGGTGACAGCCATATACAACAGACAGGGTGACAGCCTTATACAACAGACAGGGTGACAGCCATATACAACAGACAGGGTGACAGCCTTATACAACAGACAGGGTGACAGCCATATACAACAGACAGGGTGACAGCCGTAAACAACAGACAGGGTGACAGCCATATACAACAGACAGGGTGACAGCCTTATACAACAGACAGGGTGACAGCCATATTCAACAGACAGGGTGACAGCCTTATACAACAGACAGGGTGACAGCCTTATACAACAGACAGGGTGACAGCCTTATACAACAGACAGGGTGACAGCCGTATACAACAGACAGGGTGACAGCCATATACAACAGACAGGGTGACAGCCATATACAACAGACAGGGTGACAGCCGTATACAACAGACAGAGTGGGGCCTTATACAACAGACAGGGTGACAGCCTTATACAACAGACAGAGTGGGGCCTTATACAACAGACAGGGTGAAAGCCTTAATACAACAGACAGGGTGACAGGCTTATACAACAGACAGGGTTAGGACCTTATACAACAGACAGGGTGACAGCCTTATACAACAGACAGAGTGGGGCCTTATACAACAGACAGGGTGACAGCCTTATACAACAGACAGGGTGAAAGCCTTAATACAACAGACAGGGTGACAGCCTTATACAACAGACAGAGTGGGGCCTTATACAACAGACAGGGTGACAGCCTTATACAACAGACAGGGTGAAAGCCTTATACAACAGACAGGGTGACAGCCTTATACAACAGACAGAGTGACAGCCTTATACAACAGACAGGTTGACAGCCGTATACAACAGACAGGGTGACAGCCTTATACAACAGACAGGGTGACAGCCTTATACAACAGACAGGTTGACAGCCGTATACAACAGACAGGTTGACAGCCTTATACAACAGACAGGGTGACAGCCATATACAACAGACAGGGTGACAGCCTTATACAACAGACAGGGTGACAGCCGTATACAACAGACAGGGTGACAGCCTTATACAACAGACAGGGTGACAGCCATATACAACAGACAGGATGAATGCCATATACAACAGACAGGGTGACAGCCTTATACAACAGACAGGGTGACAGCCGTATACAACAGACAGGGTGACAGCCTTATACAACAGACAGGGTGACAGCCATATACAACAGACAGGGTGAAAGCCTTATACAACAGACAGGGTGACAGCCTTATACAACAGACAGGGTGACAGCCTTATACAACAGACAGGATGACAGCCATATACAACAGACAGGGTGACAGCCTTATACAACAGACAGGGTGACAGCCTTATACAACAGACAGGGTGACAGCCTTATACAACAGACAGAGTGGGGCCTTATACAACAGACAGGGTGAAAGCCTTATACAACAGACAGGGTGACAGTCTTATACAACAGACAGGGTGACAGCCTTATACAACAGACAGGGTGACGGCCTTAATACAACAGACAGGGTGACTGCCTTATACAACAGACAGGGTGACTGCATTATACAACAGACAGGGTGACAGCCTGATACAACAGACAGGGTGACAGCCGTATACAACAGAGTGGGGCCTTATACAACAGACAGGGTGACAGCCTTATACAACAGACAGGGTGACAGCCTTATACAACAGACAGGGTGACAAACTTATACAACAGACAGGGTGCCAGCCTTCTATAACAGACAGGGTGGGGCCTTATACAACAGACGGGATGGCAGCCTTTCACAACGGACAGGATGGCGGCCTTATACAACAGACAGGGTGACAGCCTTATACAACAGACAGGGTGACAGCCGTATACAACAGACAGGGTGACAGCTTTATACAACAGACAGGGGGAGAGCCTTATACAACAGACATGATGGCAGCCTTATACAACAGACAGGGTGACAGCCTTATACAACAGACAGGGTGACATCCTTATACAACAGACAGGGTGACAGCCGTATACAACAGACAGGGCGACAGCCTCATACAACAGACAGGGTGACAGCCTTATACAACAGACAGGGTGACAGCCGTATACAACAGACAGAGTGGGGCCTTATACAACAGACAGGGTGACAGCCTTATACAACAGACAGGGTGACAGCCTTATACAACAGACAGGGTGACAGCCGTATACAACAGACAGGGTGACAACCTTATACAACAGACAGGGGGACAGCCGTATTCAACAGACAGGGTGATAGCCTTATACAATAGACAGGGGGAGAGCCTTATACAACAGACAGGGGGACAGCCGTATTCAATAGACAGGGTGACAAACTTATACAACAGACAGAGTGCCAGCCTTATATAACAGACAGGGTGGGGCCTTATACAACAGACGGGATGGCAGCCTTTTACAACGGACAGGGTGGCGGCCTTATACAACAGACAGGGTGACAGCCTTATACAACAGACAGGGTGACAGCCTTATACAACAGACAGGGTGACAGCCGTATACAACAGACAGGGTGACAAACTTATACAACAGACAGGGTGCCAGCCTTCTATAACAGACAGGGTTGGGCCTTATACAACAGACGGGATGGCAGCCTTTCACAACGGACAGGGTGGCGGCCTTATACAACAGACAGGGTGACAGCCTTATACAACAGACAGGGTGACAGCCTTATACAACAGACAGGGTGACAGCTTTATACAACAGACATGATGGCAGCCTTATACAACAGACAGGGTGACATCCTTATACAACAGACAGGGTGACATCCTTATACAACAGATAGGGTGACAGCCGTATACAACAGACAGGGTGACAGCCTCATACAACAGACAGGGTGACAGCCTTATACAACAGACAGGGTGACAGCCGTATACAACAGACAGAGTGCGGCCTTATACAACAGACATGGTGACAGCCTTATACAACAGACAGGGTGACAGCCTTATACAACAGACAGGGTGACAGCCGTATACAACAGACAGGGTGACAACCTTATACAACAGACAGGGGGACAGCCGTATTCAACAGACAGGGTGTTAGCCTTATACAACAGACAGGGGGAGAGCCTTATACAACAGACAGGGGGGCAGCCGTATTCAATAGACAGGGTGACAAACTTATACAACAGACAGAGTGCCAGCCTTATATAACAGACAGGATGGGGCCTTATACAACAGACGGGATGGCAGCCTTTTACAACGGACAGGGTGGCGGCCTTATACAACAGACAGGGTGACAGCCTTATAAACAGACAGGGTGACAGCCGTATACAACAGACAGGGTGACAGCCGTATACAACAGACAGGGTGACAGCCTTATACAACAGACAGGGTGCCAGCCTTATACAACAGACAGGGTGACAGCCTTATACAACAGACAGGGGGAGAGCCTTATACAACAGACGTGATGGCAGCCTTATACAACAGACAGGGTGACAGCCTTATACAACAGACAGGGTGACAGCCTTAT
The DNA here is from genome assembly GCF_023055435.1 of Haliotis rufescens. Taxonomy (NCBI): domain Eukaryota; kingdom Metazoa; phylum Mollusca; class Gastropoda; order Lepetellida; family Haliotidae; genus Haliotis; species Haliotis rufescens. The sequence continues at coordinate 2,600,119 of NW_025963979.1, forward strand.
ACAACAGACAGGGTGACAGCCTTATACAACAGACAGGGTGACAGCCGTATACAACAGACAGGGTGACAAACTTATACAACAGACAGGGTGACAGCCTTCTATAACAGACAGGGTGGGGCCTTATACAACAGACGGGATGGCAGCCTTTCACAACGGACAGGGTGGCGGCCTTATACAACAGACAGGGTGACAGCCTTATACAACAGACAGGGTGACAGCCTTATACAACAGACAGGGTGACAGCTGTATACAACAGACATGATGGCAGCCTTATACAACAGACAGGGTGACATCCTTATACAACAGACAGGGTGACATCCTTATACAACAGACAGGGTGACAGCCGTATACAACAGACAGGGTGACAGCCTCATACAACAGACAGGGTGACAGCCTTATACAACAGACAGGGTGACAGCCGTATACAACAGACAGAGTGGGGCCTTATACAACAGACATGGTGACAGCCTTATACAACAGACAGGGTGACAGCCTTATACAACAGACAGGGTGACAGCCGTATACAACAGACAGGGTGACAACCTTATACAACAGACAGGGGGACAGCCGTATTCAACAGACAGGGTGATAGCCTTATACAACAGACAGGGGGAGAGCCTTATACAACAGACAGGGGGGCAGCCGTATTCAATAGACAGGGTGACAAACTTATACAACAGACAGAGTGCCAGCCTTATATAACAGACAGGGTGGGGCCTTATACAACAGACGGGATCGCAGCCTTTTACAACGGACAGGGTGGCGGCCTTATACAACAGACAGGGTGACAGCCTTATACAACAGACAGGGTGACAGCCGTATACAACAGACAGGGTGACAGCCGTATACAACAGACAGGGTGACAGCCTTATACAACAGACAGGGTGACAGCCTTATACAACAGACAGGGTGACAGCCTTATACAACAGACAGGGGGAGAGCCTTATACAACAGACGTGATGGCAGCCTTATACAACAGACAGGGTGACAGCCTTATACAATAGACAGGGGGACATCCTTATACAACAGACAGGGTGACAGTGTTATACAACGGACAGGGTGACAGCCGTATACAACAGACAGGGTGACAGCCTTATTCAACAGACAGAGTGGGGCCTTATACAACAGACAGGGGGACAGCCTTATACAACAGACGTGATGGTAGCCTTATACAATAGACAGTATGACAGCCTTATTAGAAAGTAGGTGAATATTACTCAACATGCTGAACGCGACAATAACTATATTACTGCTTCAACATTTATTCACTCTACTCACTTACTTGTACATAATACTGGAAGACAAACTACTAGATTTTACACAAAATTCCACCATCCACACCATCCATATACCTGATATCAGTCCCGTGAAGATACGGGTTAAAATAGGTCTTTAGCAACCCCTGCTTGTCGTAAGAGTCGACTAACGGGATCGGGTGGTCAGACTAGCCGACTTGGTATCCAAATTGTGTAGATCGATGCTCATGGTGCCAATCACTGGATTGTGTGGTCCAGACTCGATTATTTACAGACCGCTGTCATATAGCTGGACTATTGCTATTAACAAACAAACAAAACCAAAATATCGAAAGACTAACCTCGAGATTATACCCAACAATACACACTACACACGCCGTCAATATACATAATTTGCACGACAAACCACGAGAATATAACCAATATTATACATTTCACCCCTTCAATATACATAATAATGCACAAAAAGAACAAGATTGTACCCAATATTACACACCATGAGCTGTCAATGTACATTATACTGTATGAAAAAACCAAAGACTAGACCCAATATTACACACCACGAGCTGTCAATGTACATTATATTGTATGAGAAACCATAAGACTGGACGCAATATTACACACCACGAGCTGTCAATGTTCATTATACTGTATGAGAAACCACAAGACTGGACCCAATATTTACACACCACGAGCTGTCAATGTACATTATACTGTATGAGAAACCACAAGACTGGACCCAATATTACACACCACGAGCTGTCAATGTACATTATACTGTATGAGAAACCACAAGACTGGACCCAATATTACATATCACGAGCTGTCTATGTACATTATACTGTATGAGAGACCACAAGACTTGATTAAATATTACACACCACGGGCTGTCAATGTTCATTATACTGCATGAGAAACCACAAGACTGGACCAAATATTACACATCACGAGCTGTCTATGTACATTATACTGTATGAGAAACAACAAGACTGGACCAAATATTACACATCACGAGCTGTCTATGTACATTATACTGTATGAGAAACAACAAGACTGGACCCAATATTACACACCACGAGCTGTCAATGTACATTATACTGTATGAGAAACAACAAGACTTGACCCAATATTACACACCACAATCTGTCAATGTACATTATACTGTATGAGAAACCACAAGACTGGACCCAATATTACACACCACAAACTGTCAATGTACATTATACTGAATGAGAAACCACATGGCTGGACCAAATATTACACACCACGAGCAGTCTATGTACATTATACTGTATGAGAAACCATAAGACTGGATTAAATAGTACACACCACAAACTGTCAATGTACATTACACTGTATGAGAAACCACAAGACTGGACCCAATATTACACATCACGAGCTGTCAATGTACATTATACTGTATGAGAAACCACAAGACTGGACCAAATATTACACATCACAAGCTGTCAATGTACATTATACTGTATGAGAAACCACAAGACTGGACTCAATATTACACACGACGAGCTGTCAATGTACATTAAAATGTATGAGAAACCATAAGACTAGACCAAACATGACACATCACGAGCTGTCTATGTACATTATACTGTATGAGAAACCACAAGACTGGACCCAATATTACACACCACGAGCTGTCAATGTACATTAAAATGTATGAGAAACAACAAGACTGGACCCAATATTACACACCACAAGCTGTCTATGTACATTATACTGTATGAGAAACAACAAGACTGGATTAAATATTACACACCACAAACTGTCAATGTACATTATACTGAATGAGAAACCACATGGCTGGACCAAATATTACACACCACGTGCTGTCTATGTACATTATACTGTATGAGAAACCATAAGACTGGATTAAATGGTACTACCACAAACTGTCAATGTACATTACACTGTATGAGAAACCACAAGACTGGACCAAATATTACACACCACGAGCTGTCAATGTACATTATAATGTATGAGAAACCACAAGACTGGACCCAATATTACACACCACGAGCTGTCAATGTGCATTATACTGTATGAGAAACCACAAGACTGGACCCAATATTACACACCACAATCTGTCAATGTACATTATACTGTATGAGAAACCACAAGACTTGACCAAATATTACACATCACAATCTGTCAATGTAAATTATACTGTATGAGAAACCACAAGACTGGACCCAATATTACACACCACGAGCTGTCAATGTACATTATACTGTATGAGAAACCACAAGACTGGACCCAATATTACACACCACGAGCTGTCTATGTACATTATACTGAATGAGAAACCACAAGACTGGACCCAATATTACACACCACAAACTGTCAATGTACATTATACTGTATGAGAAACAACAAGACTGGACCCAATATTACACACCACGGGCTGTCAATGTACATTATACTGTATGAGAAACCACAAGACTGGACCAAATATGACAAACTACCAGCTGTCTATGTACATTATACTGTATGAGAAACCACAAGACTGGACCCAATATTACACACCACGAGCTGTCTATGTACATTATAATGTATGAGAAACCACAAGACTGGATTAAATAGTACACACCACAAACTGACAATGTACATTATACTGTATGAGAAACCACAAGACTGGACCAAATATGACAAACTACAAGCTGTCTATGTACATTATACTGTATGAGAAACAACAAGACTGGACCAAATATTACAAACTACGAGCTGTCTATGTACATTATACTGTATGAGAAACCACAAGACTGGACACAATATTACACACCACGAGCTGTCTATGTACATTATAATGTATGAGAAACCACAAGACTGGATTAAATAGTACACACCACAAACCGACAATGTACATTATACTGTATGAGAAACCACAAGACTGGACCAAATATGACAAACTACAAGCTGTCTATGTACATTATACTGTATGAGAAACAACAAGACTGGACACAAAAGTACACACCACGAGCTGTCAGTGTACATTATAATGTATGAGAAACCACAAGACTGGACCCAATATTACACACCACAATCTGTCAATGTACATTATACTGTATGAGAAACCACAAGACTTGACCAAATATTACACACCACAATCTGTCAATGTACATTATACTGTATGAGAAACCGCAAGATTGGACCCAATATTACACACCACGAGCTGTCAAAGTACATTATACTGTATGAGAAACCATAAGACTGGACACAATATTACACATCACGAGCTGTCAATGTACATTATACTGTATGAGAAACCACAAGACTGGACCCAATATTACACATCACGAGCTGTCTATGTACATTATACTGAATGAGAAACCACAAGACTGGACCCAATATTACACACCACGAGCTGTCTATGTACATTATACTGTATGAGAAACCACAAGACTGGATTAAATAGTACACACCACAAACTGACAATGTACATTATACTGTGTGAGAAACCACAAGACTGGACCAAATATGACAAACTACGAGCTGTCTATGTACATTATACTGTATGAGAAACCACAAGACTGGACACAATATTACACACCACGAGCTGTCTATGTACATTAAAATGTATGAGAAACAAGAAGACTGGACACAATATTACACACCACGAGCTGTCTATGTACGTTAAAATGTATGGGAAACCACAAGACTGGACCAAACATGACACATCACGAGCTGTCTATGTACATTATACTGTATGAGAAACCACAAGACTGGACCCAATATTACACACCACGAGCTGTCAATTTACATTATACTGTATGAGAAACCACAAGACTGGACCCAATATTACACATCAAGAACTGTCTATGTACATTATATTGTATGAGAAACCATAAGACTGGACCCAATATTACACATCACGAGCTGTCGATGTACATTATACTGTATGAGAAACAACAAGACTGGACCCAATATTACACACCACGAGCTGTCAATTTACATTATACTGTATGAGAAACCACAAGACTAGACCAAATATGACAAACTACGAGCTGTCTATGTACATTATACTGTATGAGAAACCACAAGACTGGACACAATATTACACACCACGAGCTGTCTATGTACATTATACTGTATGAGAAACCACAAGACTGGACCAAATATGACACATCATGAGCTGTCTATGTACATTATACTGTATGAGAAACCACAAGACTGGACCCAATATTACACACCACGAGCTGTCAATGTACATTATACTGTATGAGAAACCACAAGACTGGACACAATATTACACACCACGAGCTGTCTATGTACATTATAATGTTTGGGAAACATCAAGATTGGATTAAATAGTACACACCACAAACTGACAATGTACATTATACTGTATGAGAAACCACAAGACTACACACAATATTACACATCACGAGCTGTCTATGTACATTATACTGTATGAGAAACCATAAGACTGGACCCAATATTACACATCACGAGCTGTCGATGTACATTATACTGTATGAGAAACCACAAGACTGGACCCAATATTACACACCACGAGCTGTCTATGTACATTATACTGAATGAGAAACCACAAGACTGGACACAATATTACACACCACGAGCTGTCAATGTACATTATACTGTATGAGAAACCACAAGACTGGACCCAATATTACACACCACGAGCTGTCAATGTACATTATACTGTATGAGAAACCACAAGACTGGACCAAATATGACAAACTACGAGCTGTCTATGTACATTATACTGTATGAGAAACAACAAGACTGGACACAATATTACACACCACGAGCTGTCAATGTACATTATACTGTATGAGAAACCACAAGACTGGACCCAATATTACATATCACGAGCTGTCTATGTACATTATCATGTTTGAGAAACAACAAGACTGGATTAAATAGTACACACCACAAACTGACAATGTACATTATACTGTATGAGAAACCACAAGACTGGACACAATATTACACACCACGAGCTGTCTATGTACATTATAATGTATGAGAAACCACAAGACTGGATTAAATAGTACACACCACAAACTGACAATGTAAATTATACTGTATGAGGAACCACAAGACTGGACCAAATATGACAAACTACGAGCTGTCAATGTACATTATACTGTATGAGAAACAACAAGACTGGACACAATATTACACACCACGAGCTGTCTATGTACATTATAATGTATGAGAAACCACAAGACTGGATTAAATAGTACACACCACAAACTGACAATGTACATTATACTGTATGAGAAACCACAAGACTGGACCAAATATGACAAACTACAAGCTGTCTATGTACATTATACTGTATGAGAAACAACAAGACTGGACACAATATTACACACCACGAGCTGTCAATGTACATTATAATGTATGAGAAACCACAAGACTGGACCCAATATTACACACCACAATCTGTCAATGTACATTATACTGTATGAGAAACCACAAGACTTGACCAAATATTACACACCACAATCTGTCAATGTACATTATACTGTATGAGAAACCATAAGACTGGACACAATATTTCACATCACGAGCTGTCAATGTACATTATACTGTATGAGAAACCACAAGACTGGACCCAATATTACACATCACGAGCTGTCTATGTACATTATACTGAATGAGAAACCACAAGACTGGACCAAATATTACACACCACGATCTGTCAATGTACATTATACTGTATGAGAAACCACAAGACTGGACACAATATTACACACCACGAGCTGTCTATGTACATTATAATGTATGAGAAACCACAAGACTGGATTAAATAGTACACACCACAAACTGACAATGTAAATTATACTGTATGAGGAACCACAAGACTGGACCAAATATGACAAACTACAAGCTGTCTATGTACATTATACTGTATGAGAAACAACAAGACTGGACACAATATTACACACCACGAGCTGTCAATGTACATTATAATGTATGAGAAACCACAAGACTGGACCCAATATTACACACCACAATCTGTCAATGTACATTATACTGTATGAGAAACCACAAGACTTGACCAAATATTACACACCACAATCTGTCAATGTACATTATACTGTATGAGAAACCATAAGACTGGACACAATATTTCACATCACGAGCTGTCAATGTACATTATACTGTATGAGAAACCACAAGACTGGACCCAATATTACACATCACGAGCTGTCTATGTACATTATACTGAATGAGAAACCACAAGACTGGACCAAATATGACAAACTACGAGCTGTCTATGTACATTATACTGTATGAGAAACCACAAGACTGGACACAATATTACACACCACGAGCTGTCTATGTACAATATAATGTATGAGAGACCACAAGACTGGATTAAATAGTACACACCACAAACTGACAATGTACATTATACTGTATGAGAAACCATAAGACTGGACCAAATATGACAAACTACGAGCTGTCAATGTGCATTATACTGTATGAGAAACCACAAGACTGGACACAATATTACACACCACGAGCTGTCTATGTACATTAAAATGTATGAGAAACAAGAAGACTGGACACAATATTACACACCACGAGCTGTCTATGTAAGTTAAAATGTATGGGAAACCACAAAACTGGACCAAACATGACACATCACGAGCTGTCGATGTACATTATACTGTATGAGAAACCACAAGACTGGACCCAATATTACACACCACGAGCTGTCAATGTACATTAAAATGTATGAGAAACAACAAGACTGGACCCAATATTACACACCACAAGCTGTCTATGTACATTATACTGTATGAGAAACAACAAGACTGGATTAAATATTACACACCACAAACTGTCAATGTACATTATACTGAATGAGAAACCACATGGCTGGACCAAATATTACACACCACGTGCTGTCTATGTACATTATACTGTATGAGAAACCATAAGACTGGATTAAATGGTACTACCACAAACTGTCAATGTACATTACACTGTATGAGAAACCACAAGACTGGACCAAATATTACACACCACGAGCTGTCAATGTACATTATAATGTATGAGAAACCACAAGACTGGACCCAATATTACACACCACGAGCTGTCAATGTGCATTATACTGTATGAGAAACCACAAGACTGGACCCAATATTACACACCACAATCTGTCAATGTACATTATACTGTATGAGAAACCACAAGACTTGACCAAATATTACACATCACAATCTGTCAATGTAAATTATACTGTATGAGAAACCACAAGACTGGACCCAATATTACACACCACAATCTGTCAATGTACATTATACTGTATGAGAAACCACAAGACTGGACCCAATATTACACACCATGAGCTGTCTATGTACATTATACTGAATGAGAAACCACAAGACTGGACCCAATATTACACACCACAAACTGTCAATGTACATTATACTGTATGAGAAACCACAAGACTGGACCCAATATTACACATCACGAGCTGTCAATGTACATTATACTGTATGAGAAACCACAAGACTGGACCAAATATGACAAACTACCAGCTGTCTATGTACATTATACTGTATGAGAAACCACAAGACTGGACCCAATATTACACACCACGAGCTGTCTATGTACATTATAATGTATGAGAAACCACAAGACTGGATTAAATAGTACACACCACAAACTGACAATGTACATTATACTGTATGAGAAACCACAAGACTGGACCAAATATGACAAACTACAAGCTGTCTATGTACATTATACTGTATGAGAAACAACAAGACTGGACCAAATATGACAAACTACGAGCTGTCTATGTACATTATACTGTATGAGAAACCACAAGACTGGACACAATATTACACACCACGAGCTGTCTATGTACATTATAATGTATGAGAAACCACAAGACTGGATTAAATAGTACACACCACAAACCGACAATGTACATTATACTGTATGAGAAACCACAAGACTGGACCAAATATGACAAACTACAAGCTGTCTATGTACATTATACTGTATGAGAAACAACAAGACTGGACACAAAAGTACACACCACGAGCTGTCAGTGTACATTATAATGTATGAGAAACCACAAGACTGGACCCAATATTACACACCACAATCTGTCAATGTACATTACACTGTATGAGAAACCACAAGACTTGACCAAATATTACACACCACAATCTGTCAATGTACATTATACTGTATGAGAAACCGCAAGATTGGACCCAATATTACACACCACGAGCTGTCAAAGTACATTATACTGTATGAGAAACCATAAGACTGGACACAATATTACACATCACGAGCTGTCAATGTACATTATACTGTATGAGAAACCACAAGACTGGACCCAATATTACACATCACGAGCTGTCTATGTACATTATACTGAATGAGAAACCACAAGACTGGACCCAATATTACACACCACGAGCTGTCTATGTACATTATACTGTATGAGAAACCACAAGACTGGATTAAATAGTACACACCACAAACTGACAATGTACATTATACTGTGTGAGAAACCACAAGACTGGACCAAATATGACAAACTACGAGCTGTCTATGTACATTATACTGTATGAGAAACCACAAGACTGGACACAATATTACACACCACGAGCTGTCTATGTACATTAAAATGTATGAGAAACAAGAAGACTGGACACAATATTACACACCACGAGCTGTCTATGTACGTTAAAATGTATGGGAAACCACAAGACTGGACCAAACATGACACATCACAAGCTGTCTATGTACATTATACTGTATGAGAAACCACAAGACTGGACCCAATATTACACACCACGAGCTGTCAATTTACATTATACTGTATGAGAAACCACAAGACTGGACCCAATATTACACATCAAGAACTGTCTATGTACATTATATTGTATGAGAAACCATAAGACTGGACCCAATATTACACATCACGAGCTGTCGATGTACATTATACTGTATGAGAAACAACAAGACTGGACCCAATATTACACACCACGAGCTGTCAATTTACATTATACTGTATGAGAAACCACAAGACCAGACCAAATATGACAAACTACGAGCTGTCGATGTACATTATACTGTATGAGAAACCACAAGACTGGACCCAATATTACACACCACGAGCTGTCTATGTACATTATAATGTATGAGAAACCACAAGACTGGATTAAATAGTACACACCACAAACTGAGAATGTACATTATACTGTATGAGAAACCACAAGACTGGACCAAATATGACAAACTACAAGCTGTCTATGTACATTATACTGTATGAGAAACAACAAGACTGGACCAAATATGACAAACTACGAGCTGTCTATGTACATTATACTGTATGAGAAACCACAAGACTGGACACAATATTACACACCACGAGCTGTCTATGTACATTATAATGTATGAGAAACCACAAGACTGGATTAAATAGTACACACCACAAACCGACAATGTACATTATACTGTATGAGAAACCACAAGACTGGACCAAATATGACAAACTACAAGCTGTCTATGTACATTATACTGTATGAGAAACAACAAGACTGGACACAAAAGTACACACCACGAGCTGTCAATGTACATTATAATGTATGAGAAACCACAAGACTGGACCCAATATTACACACCACAATCTGTCAATGTACATTATACTGTATGAGAAACCACAAGACTTGACCAAATATTACACACCACAATCTGTCAATGTACATTATACTGTATGAGAAACCGCAAGATTGGACCCAATATTACACACCACGAGCTGTCAAAGTACATTATACTGTATGAGAAACCATAAGACTGGACACAATATTACACATCACGAGCTGTCAATGTACATTATACTGTATGAGAAACCACAAGACTGGACCCAATATTACACATCACGAGCTGTCTATGTACATTATACTGAATGAGAAACCACAAGACTGGACCCAATATTACACACCACGAGCTGTCTATGTACATTATACTGTATGAGAAACCACAAGACTGGATTAAATAGTACACACCACAAACTGACAATGTACATTATACTGTGTGAGAAACCACAAGACTGGACCAAATATGACAAACTACGAGCTGTCTATGTACATTATACTGTATGAGAAACCACAAGACTGGACACAATATTACACACCACGAGCTGTCTATGTACATTAAAATGTATGAGAAACAAGAAGACTGGACACAATATTACACACCACGAGCTGTCTATGTACGTTAAAATGTATGGGAAACCACAAGACTGGACCAAACATGACACATCACAAGCTGTCTATGTACATTATACTGTATGAGAAACCACAAGACTGGACCCAATATTACACACCACGAGCTGTCAATTTACATTATACTGTATGAGAAACCACAAGACTGGACCCAATATTACACATCAAGAACTGTCTATGTACATTATATTGTATGAGAAACCATAAGACTGGACCCAATATTACACATCACGAGCTGTCGATGTACATTATACTGTATGAGAAACAACAAGACTGGACCCAATATTACACACCACGAGCTGTCAATTTACATTATACTGTATGAGAAACCACAAGACTAGACCAAATATGACAAACTACGAGCTGTCTATGTACATTATACTGTATGAGAAACCACAAGACTGGACACAATATTACACACCACGAGCTGTCTATGTACATTATACTGTATGAGAAACCACAAGACTGGACCAAATATGACACATCATGAGCTGTCTATGTACATTATACTGTATGAGAAACCACAAGACTGGACCCAATATTACACACCACGAGCTGTCAATGTACATTATACTGTATGAGAAACCACAAGACTGGACACAATATTACACACCACGAGCTGTCTATGTACATTATAATGTTTGAGAAACATCAAGACTGGATTAAATAGTACACACCACAAACTGACAATGTACATTATACTGTATGAGAAACCACAAGACTACACACAATATTACACATCACGAGCTGTCTATGTACATTATACTGTATGAGAAACCATAAGACTGGACCCAATATTACACATCACGAGCTGTCGATGTACATTATACTGTATGAGAAACCACAAGACTGGACCCAATATTACACACCACGAGCTGTCTATGTACATTATACTGAATGAGAAACCACAAGACTGGACACAATATTACACACCACGAGCTGTCAATGTACATTATACTGTATGAGAAACCACAAGACTGGAACCAATATTACACACCACGAGCTGTCAATGTACATTATACTGTATGAGGAACCACAAGACTGGACCAAATATGACAAACTACGAGCTGTCTATGTACATTATACTGTATGAGAAACAACAAGACTGGACACAATATTACACACCACGAGCTGTCAATGTACATTATACTGTATGAGAAACCACAAGACTGGACCCAATATTACATATCACGAGCTGTCTATGTACATTATCATGTTTGAGAAACAACAAGACTGGATTAAATAGTACACACCACAAACTGACAATGTACATTATACTGTATGAGAAACCACAAGACTGGACACAATATTACACACCACGAGCTGTCTATGTACATTATAATGTATGAGAAACCACAAGACTGGATTAAATAGTACACACCACAAACTGACAATGTAAATTATACTGTATGAGGAACCACAAGACTGGACCAAATATGACAAACTACGAGCTGTCTATGTACATTATACTGTATGAGAAACAACAAGACTGGACACAATATTACACACCACGAGCTGTCTATGTACATTATAATGTATGAGAAACCACAAGACTGGATTAAATAGTACACACCACAAACTGACAATGTACATTATACTGTATGAGAAACCACAAGACTGGACCAAATATGACAAACTACAAGCTGTCTATGTACATTATACTGTATGAGAAACAACAAGACTGGACACAATATTACACACCACGAGCTGTCAATGTACATTATAATGTATGAGAAACCACAAGACTGGACCCAATATTACACACCACAATCTGTCAATGTACATTATACTGTATGAGAAACCACAAGACTTGACCAAATATTACACACCACAATCTGTCAATGTACATTATACTGTATGAGAAACCATAAGACTGGACACAATATTTCACATCACGAGCTGTCAATGTACATTATACTGTATGAGAAACCACAAGACTGGACCCAATATTACACATCACGAGCTGTCTATGTACATTATACTGAATGAGAAACCACAAGACTGGACCAAATATTACACACCACGATCTGTCAATGTACATTATACTGTATGAGAAACCACAAGACTGGACCAAATATGACAAACTACGAGCTGTCTATGTACATTATACTGTATGAGAAACCACAAGACTGGACACAATATTACACACCACGAGCTGTCTATGTACAATATAATGTATGAGAGACCACAAGACTGGATTAAATAGTACACACCACAAACTGACAATGTACATTATACTGTATGAGAAACCATAAGACTGGACCAAATATGACAAACTACGAGCTGTCTATGTACATTATACTGTATGAGAAACCACAAGACTGGACACAATATTACACACCACGAGCTGTCTATGTACATTAAAATGTATGAGAAACAAGAAGACTGGACACAATATTACACACCACGAGCTGTCTATGTACGTTAAAATGTATGGGAAACCACAAAACTGGACCAAACATGACACATCACGAGCTGTCGATGTACATTATACTGTATGAGAAACCACAAGACTGGACCCAATATTACACACCACGAGCTTCTATGTACATTATACTGAATGAGAAACCACAAGACTGGACACAATATTACACACCACGAGCTGTCAATGTACATTATACTGTATGAGAAACCACAAGACTGGACCCAATATTACACACCACGAGCTGTCAATGTACATTATACTGTATGAGGAACCACAAGACTGGACCAAATATGACAAACTACGAGCTGTCTATGTACATTATACTGTATGAGAAACAACAAGACTGGACACAATATTACACACCACGAGCTGTCAATGTACATTATACTGTATGAGAAACCACAAGACTGGACCCAATATTACATATCACGAGCTGTCTATGTACATTATCATGTTTGAGAAACAACAAGACTGGATTAAATAGTACACACCACAAACTGACAATGTACATTATACTGTATGAGAAACCACAAGACTGGACACAATATTACACACCACGAGCTGTCTATGTACATTATAATGTATGAGAAACCACAAGACTGGATTAAATAGTACACACCACAAACTGACAATGTAAATTATACTGTATGAGGAACCACAAGACTGGACCAAATATGACAAACTACGAGCTGTCTATGTACATTATACTGTATGAGAAACAACAAGACTGGACACAATATTACACACCACGAGCTGTCAATGTACATTATAATGTATGAGAAACCACAAGACTGGACCCAATATTACACACCACAATCTGTCAATGTACATTATACTGTATGAGAAACCACAAGACTTGACCAAATATTACACACCACAATCTGTCAATGTACATTATACTGTATGAGAAACCATAAGACTGGACACAATATTTCACATCACGAGCTGTCAATGTACATTATACTGTATGAGAAACCACAAGACTGGACCCAATATTACACACCACGAGCTGTCTATGTACATTATACTGAATGAGAAACCACAAGACTGGACCAAATATTACACACCACGATCTGTCAATGTACATTATACTGTAGGAGAAACCACAAGACTGGACCAAATATGACAAACTACGAGCTGTCTATGTACATTATACTGTATGAGAAACCACAAGACTGGACACAATATTACACACCACGAGCTGTCTATGTACAATATAATGTATGAGAGACCACAAGACTGGATTAAATAGTACACACCACAAACTGACAATGTACATTATACTGTATGAGAAACCATAAGACTGGACCAAATATGACAAACTACGAGCTGTCTATGTACATTATACTGTATGAGAAACCACAAGACTGGACACAATATTACACACCACGAGCTGTCTATGTACATTAAAATGTATGAGAAACAAGAAGACTGGACACAATATTACACACCACGAGCTGTCTATGTACGTTAAAATGTATGGGAAACCACAAAACTGGACCAAACATGACACATCACGAGCTGTCTATGTACATTATACTGTATGAGAAACCACAAGAGTGGACCCAATATTACACACCACGAGCTGTCAATTTACATTATACTGTATGAGAAACCACAAGACTGGACCCAATATTACACATCAAGAACTGTCTATGTACATTATATTGTATGAGAAACCATAAGACTGGACCCAATATTACACATCACGAGCTGTCAATGTACATTATACTGTATGAGAAACCACAAGACTGGACCAAATATGACAAACTACGAGCTGTCTATGTACATTATACCCAATGAGAAACAACAAGACTTGACACAATATTACACACCACGAGCTGTCAATGTACATTATACTGTATGAGAAACCACAAGACTGGACCCAATATTACATATCACGAGCTGTCTATGTACATTATCATGTTTGAGAAACAACAAGACTGGATTAAATAGTACACACCACAAACTGACAATGTACATTATACTGTATGAGAAACCACAAGACTGGACACAATATTACATATCACGAGCTGTCTATGTACATTATAATGTTTGAGAAACAACAAGACTGGATTAAATAGTACACACCACAAACGGACAATGTACATTATACTGTATGAGAAACCACAAGACTGGACACAATATTACACACCACGAGCTGTTTATGCACAATATAATGTATGAGAAACCACAAGACTAGATTAAATAGTACACACCACAAACTGACAATGTACATTATACTGTATGAGAAACCACAAGACTGGACCAAATATGACAAACTACAAGCTGTCTATGTACATTATACTGTATGAGAAACAACAAGACTGGACCAAATATGACAAACTACCAGCTGTCTATGTACATTATACTGTATGAGAAACCACAAGACTGGACACAATATTACACACCACGAGCTGTCTATGTACATTATAATGTATGAGAAACCACAAGACTGGATTAAATAGTACACACCACAAACTGACAATGTACATTATACTGTATGAGAAACCACAAGACTGGACCAAATATGACAAACTACAAGCTGTCTATGTACATTATACTGTATGAGAAACAACAAGACTGGACACAATATTACACACCACGAGCTGTCAATGTACATTATAATGTATGAGAAACCACAAGACTGGACCCAATAGTACACACCACAATCTGTCAATGTACATTATACTGTATGAGAAACCACAAGACTTGACCAAATATTACACACCACAATCTGTCAATGTACATTATACTGTATGAGAAACCGCAAGATTGGACCCAATATTACACACCACGAGCTGTCAATGTACATTATACTGTATGAGAAACCATAAGACTGGACACAATATTACACATCACGAGCTGTCAATGTACATTATACTGTATGAGAAACCACAAGACTGGACCCAATATTACACATCACGAGCTGTCAATGTACATTATACTGAATGAGAAACCACAAGACTGGACCCAATATTACACACCACGAGCTGTCAATGTACATTATACTGTATGAGAAACCACAAGACTGGACCAAATATGACAAACTACGAGCTGTCTATGTACATTATACTGTATGAGAAACCACAAGACTGGACCCAATATTACACACTACGAGCTGCCTATGTACAATATAATGTATGAGAGACCACAAGACTGGATTAAATAGTACACACCACAAACTGACAATGTACATTATACTGTATGAGAAACCATAAGACTGGACCAAATATGACAAACTACGAGCTGTCTATGTACATTATACTGTATGAGAAACCACAAGACTGGACACAATATTACACACCACGAGCTGTCTATGTACATTAAAATGTATGAGAAACAAGAAGACTGGACACAATATTACACACCACGAGCTGTCTATGTACGTTAAAATGTATGGGAAACCACAAAACTGGACCAAACATGACACATCACGAGCTGTCTATGTACATTATACTGTATGAGAAACCACAAGACTGGACCCAATATTACACACCACGAGTTGTCAATTTACATTATACTGTATGAGAAACCACAAGACTGGACCCAATATTACACATCAAGAACTGTCTATGTACATTATATTGTATGAGAAACCATAAGACTGGACCCAATATTACACATCACGAGCTGTCGATGTACATTATATTGTATGAGAAACAACAAGACTGGACCCAATATTACACACCACGAGCTGTCAATTTACATTATACTGTATGAGAAACCACAAGACTAGACCAAATATGACAAACTACGAGCTGTCTATGTACATTATACTGTATGAGAAACCACAAGACTGGACACAATATTACACACCACGAGCTGTCTATGTACATTATACTGTATGAGAAACAACAAGACTGGACCAAATATGACACATCATGAGCTGTCTATGTACATTATACTGTATGAGAAACCACAAGACTGGACCAAATATTACACACCACGAGCTGTCAATGTACATTATACTGTATGAGAAACCACAAGACTGGACACAATATTACACACCACGAGCTGTCTATGTACATTATAATGTTTGAGAAACAACAAGACTGGATTAAATAGTACACACCACAAACTGACAATGTACATTATACTGTATGAGAAACCACAAGACTACACACAATATTACACATCACGAGCTGTCTATGTACATTATACTGTATGAGAAACCATAAGACTGGACCCAATATTACACATCACGAGCTGTCGATGTACATTATACTGTATGAGAAACCACAAGACTGGACCCAATATTACACACCACGAGCTGTCAATGTACATTATACTGTATGAGAAACCACAAGACTGGACCAAATATTACACACCACGAGCTGTCAATGTACATTATACTGTATGAGGAACCACAAGACTGGACCAAATATGACAAACTACGAGCTGTCTATGTACATTATACTGTATGAGAAACAACAAGACTGGACACAATATTACACACCACGAGCTGTCAATGTACATTATACTGTATGAGAAACCACAAGACTGGACCCAATATTACATATCACGAGCTGTCTATGTACATTATAATGTTTGAGAAACAACAAGACTGGATTAAATAGTACACACCACAAACTGACAATGTACATTATACTGTATGAGAAACCACAAGACTGGACACAATATTACACATCACGAGCTGTCTATGTACATTATACTGTATGAGAAACCACAAGACTGGACCCAATATTACACATCACGAGCTGTCGATGTACATTATACTGTATGAGAAACCACAAGACTGGACACAATATTACACACCACGAGCTGTCTATGTACATTATACTGAATGAGAAACCACAAGACTGGACCCAATATTACACATCACGAGCTGTCAATGTACATTATACTGTATGAGAAACCACAAGACTGGACCCAATATTACACACCACGAGCTGTCAATGTACATTATACTGTATGAGAAACCACAAGACTGGACCAAATATGACAAACCACGAGCTGTCTATGTACATTATACTGTATGAGAAACAACAAGACTGGACACAATATTACACACCACGAGCTGTCAATGTACATTATACTGTATGAGAAACCACAAGACTGGACCCAATATTACATATCACGAGCTGTCTATGTACATTATACTGTATGAGAGACCACAAGACTTGATTAAATATTACACACCACGGGCTGTCAATGTTCATTATACTGCATGAGAAACCACAAAACTGGACCAAATATTACACACCACGAGCTGTCTATGTACATTATACTGTATGAGAAACCACAAGACTGGACCAAATATTACACATCACGAGCTGTCTATGTACATTATACTGTATGAGAAACCACAAGACTGGACCCAATATTACACACGACGAGCTGTCAATGTACATTAAAATGTATGACAAACAACAAGACTGGACCCAATATTACACACCACAAACTGACAATGTACATTAAAATATATGAGAAACAACAAGACTGGACCAAATATTACACATCACGAGCTGTCAATGTACATTATACTGTATGAGAAACCACAAGACTGGACCCAATATTACACACCATGAGCTGTCAATGTACATTATACTGTATGAGAAACCATAAGACTGGACCCAATATTACACATCACGAGCTGTCTATGTACATTATATTGCATGAGAAACCACAAGACTGGACCAAATATGACAAACTACGAGCTGTCTATGTACATTATACTGTATGAGAAACCACAAGACTGGACCCAATATTACACACCACGAGCTGTCTATGAACATTATAATGTATGAGAAACCACAAGACTGGATTAAATAGTACACACCACAAACTAACAATGTACATTATACTGTATGAGAAACCACAAGACTGGACCAAATATGACAAACTACAAGCTGTCTATGTACATTATACTGTATGAGGAACAACAAGACTGGACCCAATATTACACACCACGAGCTGTCAATGTACATTATAATGTATGAGAAACCACAAGACTTGACCAAATATTACACACCACAATCTGTCAATGTACATTATACTGTATGAGAAACCGCAATATTGGACCCAATATTACACACCACGAGCTGTCAATGTACATTATACTGTATGAGAAACCATAAGACTGGACCCAATATTACACACCACAAGCTGTCTATGTACATTATAGTGAATGAGAAACAACAAGACTGGATTAAATATTACACACCACAAACTGTCAATGTACATTATACTGAATCAGAAACCACATGGCTGGACCAAATATTACACACCACGATCTGTCTATGTACATTATACTGTATGAGAAACCATAAGACTGGATTAAATAGTACTACCACAAACTGTCAATGTACATTACACTGTATGAGAAACCACAAGACTGGACCAAACATTACACACCACAATCTGTCAATGTACATTATACTGTATGAGAAACCACAAGACTGGACCAAAAATGACACATCACGAGCTGTCTATGTACATTATATTGTATGAGAAACCATAAGACTAGACCAAACATGACACATCACGAGCTGTCTATGTACATTATACTGTGTGAGAAACCACAAGACTGGACCCAATATTACACACCACGAGCTGTCAATGTACATTAAAATGTATGAGAAACAACAAGACTGGACCCAATATTACACACCACAAGCTGTCTATGTACATTATACTGTATGAGAAACAACAAGACTGGATTAAATAATACACACCAGAAACTGTCAATGTACATTATACTGAATGAGAAACCACATGGCTGGACCCAATATTACACAGCACGAGCAGTCTATGTACATTATACTGTATGAGAAACCATCAGACTGGATTAAATGGTACTACCACAAACTGTCAATGTACATTACACTGTATGAGAAACCACAAGACTGGACCAAATATTACACACCACGAGCTGTCAATGTACATTATACTGTATGAGAAACCACAAGACTGGACCCAATATTACACACCACGAACTGTCAATGTGCATTATACTGTATGAGAAACCACAAGACTGGACCCAATATTACACACCACAATCTGTCAATGTACATTATACTGTATGAGAAACCACAAGACTGGACCAAATATTACACACCACAATCTGTCAATGTACATTATACTGTATGAGAAACCACAAGACTGGACCCAATATTACACACCACGAGCTGTCAATGTACATTATACTGTATGAGAAACCACAAGACTGGACCCAATATTACACACCACGAGCTGTCTATGTACATTATACTGAATGAGAAACCACAAGACTGGACCCAATATTACACACCACAAACTGTCAATGTACATTATACTGTATGAGAAACAACAAGACTGGACCCAATATTACACACCACGAGCTGTCAATGTACATTATACTGTATGAGAAACCACAAGACTGGACCAAATATGACAAACTATGAGCTGTCTATGTACATTATACTGTATGAGAAACAACAAGACTGGACCCAATATTACACACCACGAGCTGTCTATGAACATTATAATGTATGAGAAACCACAAGACTGGATTAAATAGTACTACCACAAACTGACAATGTACATTATACTGTATGAGAAACCACAAGACTGGACCAAATATGACAAACTACAAGCTGTCTATGTACATTATACTGTATGAGGAACAACAAGACTGGACACAATATTACACACCACGAGCTGTCAATGTACATTATAATGTATGAGAAACCACAAGACTGGACCCAATATTACACACCACAATCTGTCAATGTACATTATACTGTATGAGAAACCACAAGACTTGACCAAATATTACACACCACAATCTGTCAATGTACATTATAATGTATGAGAAACCGCAATATTGGACCCAATATTACACACCACGAGCTGTCAATGTACATTATACTGTATGAGAAACCATAAGACCGGACCCAATATTACACATCACGAGCTGTCAATGTACTTTATACTGTATGAGAAACCACAAGACTGGACCCAATATTACACACCACGAGCTGTCTATGTACATTATACTGAATGAGAAACCACAAGACTGGACCCAATATTACACACCACGAGCTGTCAATGTACATTATACTGTATGAGAAACCACAAGACTGGACCCAATATTACACACCACGAGCTGTCAATGTACATTATACTGTATGAGAAACCACAAGACTGGACCCAATATTACACACCACGAGCTGTCTATGTACATTATACTGAATGAGAAACCACAAGACTGGACCCAATATTACACACCACAAACTGTCAATGTACATTATACTGTATGAGAAACAACAAGACTGGACCCAATATTACACACCACGAGCTGTCAATGTACATTATACTGTATGAGAAACCACAAGACTGGACCAAATATGACAAACTATGAGCTGTCTATGTACATTATACTGTATGAGAAACCACAAGACTGGACCCAATATTACACACCACGAGCTGTCTATGAACATTATAATGTATGAGAAACCACAAGACTGGATTAAATAGTACACACCACAAACTGACAATGTACATTATACTGTATGAGAAACCACAAGACTGGACCAAATATGACAAACTACAAGCTGTCTATGTACATTATACTGTATGAGGAACAACAAGACTGGACACAATATTACACACCACGAGCTGTCAATGTACATTATAATGTATGAGAAACCACAAGACTGGACCCAATATTACACACCACAATCTGTCAATGTACATTATACTGTATGAGAAACCACAAGACTTGACCAAATATTACACACCACAATCTGTCAAAGTACATTATAATGTATGAGAAACCGCAATATTGGACCCAATATTACACACCACGAGCTGTCAATGTACATTATACTGTATGAGAAACCATAAGACTGGACCCAATATTACACATCACGAGCTGTCAATGTACTTTATACTGTATGAGAAACCACAAGACTGGACCCAATATTACACACCACGAGCTGTCTATGTACATTATACTGAATGAGAAACCACAAGACTGGACCCAATATTACACACCACGAGCTGTCAATGTACATTATACTGTATGAGAAACCACAAGACTGGACCAAATATGACAAACTACGAGCTGTCTATTTACATTATACTGTATGAGAAACCACAAGACTAGACCCAATATTACACACCACGAGCTGTCTATGTACATTATAATGTATGAGAGACCACAACACTGGATTAGATAGTACACACCACAAACTGACAATGTACATTATACTGTATGAGAAACCACAAGACTGGACCAAATATGACAAACTACGAGCTGTCTATGTACATTATACTGTATGAGAAACCGCAAGACTGGACACAATATTACACACCACGAGCTGTCTATGTACATTAAAATGTATGAGAAACAAGAAGACTGGACACAATATTACACACCACGAGCTGTCTATGTACGTTAAAATGTATGGGAAACCACAAGACTGGACCAAACATGACACATCACGAGCTGTCAATTTACATTATACTGTATGAAAAACCACAAGACTGGACCAAATATGACAAACTACGAGCTGTCTATGTACATTATACTGTATGAGAAACCACAAGACTGGACACAATATTACACACCACGAGCTGTCTATGTACATTATACTGTATGAGAAACCACAAGACTGGACCAAATATTACACATCATGAGCTGTCTATGTACATTATACTTTATGAGAAACCACAAGACTGGACCCAATATTACACACCACGAGCTGTCAATGTACATTATACTGTATGAGAAACCACAAGACTGGACCAAATATGACAAACTACGAGCTGTCTATTTACATTATACTGTATGAGAAACCACAAGACTAGACCCAATATTACACACCACGAGCTGTCTATGTACATTATAATGTATGAGAGACCACAAGACTGGATTAGATAGTACACACCACAAACTGACAATGTACATTATACTGTATGAGAAACCACAAGACTGGACCAAATATGACAAACTACGAGCTGTCTATGTACATTATACTGTATGAGAAACCGCAAGACTGGACACAATATTACACACCACGAGCTGTCTATGTACATTAAAATGTATGAGAAACAAGAAGACTGGACACAATATTACACACCACGAGCTGTCTATGTACGTTAAAATGTATGGGAAACCACAAGACTGGACCAAACATGACACATCACGAGCTGTCAATTTACATTATACTGTATGAAAAACCACAAGACTGGACCAAATATGACAAACTACGAGCTGTCTATGTACATTATACTGTATGAGAAACAACAAGACTGGACACAATATTACACACCACGAGCTGTCAATGTACATTATACTGTATGAGAAACCACAAGACTGGACCCAATATTACATATCACGAGCTGTCCATGTACATTATACTGTATGAGAGACCACAAGACTTGATTAAATATTACACATCACGAGCTGTCAATGTACATTATACTGTATGAGAAACCACAAGACTGGACCCAATATTACACACCATGAGCTGTCAATGTACATTATACTGTATGAGAAACCATAAGACTGGACCCAATATTACACATCACGAGCTGTCTATGTACATTATATTGTATGAGAAACCACAAGACTTGACGAAACATGACACATCACGAGCTGTCTATGTACATTATACTGTATGAGAAACCACAAGACTGGACACAATATTACACATCACGAGCTGTCAATGTAGATTAAAATGTATGAGAAACAACAAGACTGGACACAATATTACACACCACAAGCTGTCTATGTACATTATACTATATGAGAAACAACAAGACTGGATTAAATATTACACACCACAAACTGTCAATGTACATTATACTGAATGAGAAACCACACGGCTGGACCAAATATTACACACCACGAGCTGTCTATGTACATTATACTGTATGAGAAACCATAAAACTGGATTAAATAGTACTACCACAAACTGTCAATGTACATTACACTGTATGAGAAACCACAAGACTGGACCAAACATTACACACCACGAGCTGTCAATGTACATTATACTGTATGAGAAACCACAAGACTTGACCAAATATTACACACCACAATCTGTCAATGTACATTATACTGTATGAGAAACCACAAGACTGGACCCAATATTACACACCACGAGCTGTCAATGTACATTATACTGTATGAGAAACAAGAAGACTGGACCCAATATTACACACCACGAGCTGTCAATGTACATTATACTGTATGAGAAACCACAAGACTGGACCAAATATGACAAACTACGAGCTGTCTATGTACATTATACTGTATGAGAAACCACAAGACTGGACCCAATATTACACACCACGAGCTGTCAATGTACATTATACTGTATGAGAAACCACAAGACTGGACCCAATATTACACACCACGAGCTGTCAATGTACATTATACTGTATGAGAAACCTGAAGACTGGACCAAATATGACAAACTACGAGCTGTCTATGTACATTATACTGTATGAGAAACCACAAGACTGGACCCAATATTACACACCACGAGCTGTCTATGTACATTATACTGTATGAGAAACAACAAGACTGGATTAAATATTACACACCACAAACTGTCAATGTACATTATACTGTATGAGAAACCACAAGACTGGACCCAATATTACACACCACGAGCTGTCTATGTACATTATACTGAATGAGAAACCACAAGACTGGACCAAATATTACACACCACGAGCTGTCAATGTACATTATAATGTATGAGAAACCACAAGACTGGACCCAATATTACACACCACGAGCTGTCAATGTACATTATACTGTATGAGAAACCATAAGACTGGACACAATATTACACACCACGAGCTGTCTATGTACATTATACTGTATGAGAGACCACAAGACTTGATTAAATATTACACATCACGAGCTGTCAATGTACATTATACTGTATGAGAAACCACAAGACTGGACCCAATATTACACACCATGAGCTGTCAATGTACATTATACTGTATGAGAAACCATAAGACTGGACCCAATATTACACATCACGAGCTGTCTATGTACATTATATTGTATGAGAAACCACAAGACTTGACGAAACATGACACATCACGAGCTGTCTATGTACATTATACTGTATGAGAAACCACAAGACTGGACACAATATTACACATCACGAGCTGTCAATGTACATTAAAATGTATGAGAAACAACAAGACTGGACACAATATTACACACCACAAGCTGTCTATGTACATTATACTATATGAGAAACAACAAGACTGGATTAAATATTACACACCACAAACTGTCAATGTACATTATACTGAATGAGAAACCACACGGCTGGACCAAATATTACACACCACGAGCTGTCTATGTACATTATACTGTATGAGAAACCATAAGACTGGATTAAATAGTACTACCACAAACTGTCAATGTACATTACACTGTATGAGAAACCACAAGACTGGACCAAATATTATACACCACGAGCTGTCTATGTACATTATACTGTATGAGAAACAACAAGACTGGATTAAATATTACACACCACAAACTGTCAATGTACATTATACTGAATGAGAAACCACATGGCTGGACCAAATATTACACACCGCGAGCTGTCTATGTACATTATACTGTATGAGAAACCATAAAACTGGATTAAATAGTACTACCACAAACTGTCAATGTACATTACACTGTATGAGAAACCACAAGACTGGACCAAACATTACACACCACGAGCTGTCAATGTACATTATACTGTATGAGAAACCACAAGACTTGACCTAATATTACACACCACAATCTGTCAATGTACATTATACTGTATGAGAAACCACAAGACTGGACACAATATTACACACCACGAGCTGTCAATGTACATTATACTGTATGAGAAACAAGAAGACTGGACCCAATATTACACACCACGAGCTGTCAATGTACATTATACTGTATGAGAAACCACAAGACTGGACCAAATATGACAAACTACGAGCTGTCTATGTACATTATACTGTATGAGAAACCACAAGACTGGACCCAATATTACACACCACGAGCTGTCAATGTACATTATACTGTATGAGAAACCACAAGACTGGACCCAATATTACACACCACGAGCTGTCAATGTACATTATACTGTATGAGAAACCTCAAGACTGGACCAAATATGACAAACTACGAGCTGTCTATGTACATTATACTGTATGAGAAACCACAAGACTGGACCCAATATTACACACCACGAGCTGTCTATGTACATTATACTGTATGAGAAACAACAAGACTGGATTAAATATTACACACCACAAACTGTCAATGTACATTATACTGTATGAGAAACCACAAGACTGGACCCAATATTACACACCACGAGCTGTCTATGTACATTATACTGAATGAGAAACCACAAGACTGGACCAAATATTACACACCACGAGCTGTCAATGTACATTATAATGTATGAGAAACCACAAGACTGGACCCAATATTACACACCACGAGCTGTCAATGTACATTATACTGTATGAGAAACCACAAGACTGGACCCAATATTACACACCACGAGCTGTCTATGTACATTATACTGAATGAGAAACCACAAGACTGGACCAAATATTACACACCAAGAGCTGTCAATGTACATTATAATGTATGAGAAACCACAAGACTGGACCCAATATTACACACCACGAGCTGTCAATGTACATTATACTGTATGAGAAACCACAAGACTGGACCCAATATTACACACCACAATCTGTCAATGTACATTATACTGTATGAGAAACCACAAGACTTGACCAAATATTACACACCACAATCTGTCAATGTACATTATACTGTATGAGAAACCACAAGACTGGACCCAATATTACACACCACGAGCTGTCAATGTACATTATACTGTATGAGAAACCACAAGACTGGACCCAATATTACACACAACGAGCTGTCAATGTACATTATACTGTATGAGAAACCACAAGACTGGACCAAATATGACAAACTACGAGCTGTCTATGTACATTATACTGTATGAGAAACCACAAGACTGGACCCAATATTACACACCATGAGCTGTCAATGTACATTACACTGTATGAGAAACCACAAGACTGGACCCAATATTACACACCACGAGCTGTCAATGTACATTATACTGTATGAGAAACCACAAGACTGGACCCAATATTACACACCATGAGCTGTCAATGTACATTACACTGTATGAGAAACCACATGACTGGACCAAATATTACACACCACGAGCTGTCTATGTACATTATACTGTATGAGAAACCATAAGACTGGATTAAATAGTACTACCACAAACTGTCAATGTACATTACACTGTATGAGAAACCACAAGACTGGACCAAATATTATACACCACGAGCTGTCTATGTACATTATACTGTATGAGAAACAACAAGACTGGATTAAATATTACACACCACAAACTGTCAATGTACATTATACTGAATGAGAAACCACATGGCTGGACCAAATATTACACAACGCGAGCTGTCTATGTACATTATACTGTATGAGAAACCATAAAACTGGATTAAATAGTACTACCACAAACTGTCAATGTACATTACACTGTATGAGAAACCACAAGACTGGACCAAACATTACACACCACGAGCTGTCAATGTACATTATACTGTATGAGAAACCACAAGACTTGACCTAATATTACACACCACAATCTGTCAATGTACATTATACTGTATGAGAAACCACAAGACTGGACCCAATATTACACACCACGAGCTGTCAATGTACATTATACTGTATGAGAAACAAGAAGACTGGACCCAATATTACACACCACGAGCTGTCAATGTACATTATACTGTATGAGAAACCACAAGACTGGACCAAATATGACAAACTACGAGCTGTCTATGTACATTATACTGTATGAGAAACCACAAGACTGGACCCAATATTACACACCACGAGCTGTCAATGTACATTATACTGTATGAGAAACCACAAGACTGGACCCAATATTACACACCACGAGCTGTCAATGTACATTATACTGTATGAGAAACCTCAAGACTGGACCAAATATGACAAACTACGAGCTGTCTATGTACATTATACTGTATGAGAAACCACAAGACTGGACCCAATATTACACACCACGAGCTGTCTATGTACATTATACTGTATGAGAAACAACAAGACTGGATTAAATATTACACACCACAAACTGTCAATGTACATTATACTGTATGAGAAACCACAAGACTGGACCCAATATTACACACCACGAGCTGTCTATGTACATTATACTGAATGAGAAACCACAAGACTGGACCAAATATTACACACCACGAGCTGTCAATGTACATTATAATGTATGAGAAACCACAAGACTGGACCCAATATTACACACCACGAGCTGTCAATGTACATTATACTGTATGAGAAACCACAAGACTGGACCCAATATTACACACCACGAGCTGTCTATGTACATTATACTGAATGAGAAACCACAAGACTGGACCAAATATTACACACCAAGAGCTGTCAATGTACATTATAATGTATGAGAAACCACAAGACTGGACCCAATATTACACACCACGAGCTGTCAATGTACATTATACTGTATGAGAAACCACAAGACTGGACCCAATATTACACACCACAATCTGTCAATGTACATTATACTGTATGAGAAACCACAAGACTTGACCAAATATTACACACCACAATCTGTCAATGTACATTATACTGTATGAGAAACCACAAGACTGGACCCAATATTACACACCACGAGCTGTCAATGTACATTATACTGTATGAGAAACCACAAGACTGGACCCAATATTACACACAACGAGCTGTCAATGTACATTATACTGTATGAGAAACCACAAGACTGGACCAAATATGACAAACTACGAGCTGTCTATGTACATTATACTGTATGAGAAACCACAAGACTGGACCCAATATTACACACCATGAGCTGTCAATGTACATTACACTGTATGAGAAACCACAAGACTGGACCCAATATTACACACCACGAGCTGTCAATGTACATTATACTGTATGAGAAACCACAAGACTGGACCAAATATGACAAACTACGAGCTGTCTATGTACATTATACTGTATGAGAAACCACAAGACTGGACACAATATTAC
The DNA here is from genome assembly GCF_023055435.1 of Haliotis rufescens. Classification (NCBI taxonomy): domain Eukaryota; kingdom Metazoa; phylum Mollusca; class Gastropoda; order Lepetellida; family Haliotidae; genus Haliotis; species Haliotis rufescens. Next base: position 2,630,209 of record NW_025963979.1, read on the forward strand.
ACACCATGAGCTGTCTATGTACATTATACTGTATGAGAAACAACAAGACTGGATTAAATAGTACACACCACAATCTGTCAATGTACATTATACTGTATGAGAAACCACAAGACTGGACCCAATATTACACACCACGAGCTGTCAATGTACATTATACTGTATGAGAAACCACAAGACTGGACCCAATATTACACACCACGAGCTGTCAATGTACATTATACTGTATGAGAAACCACAAGACTGGACCAAATATGACAAACTTCGAGCTGTCTATGTACATTATACTGTATGAGAAACCACAAGACTGGACACAATATTACACACCACGAGCTGTCTATGTACATTAAAATGTATGAGACACAAGAAGACTGGACACAATATTACACACCACGAGCTGTCTATGTACATTAAAATGTATGGGAACCACAAGACTGGACCAAACATGACACATCACGAGCTGTCTATGTACATTATACTGTATGAGAAACCACAAGACTGGACACAATATTACACACCACGAGCTGTCAATTTACATTATACTGTATGAGAAACCAGAAGACTGGACCAAATATGACAAACTACGAGCTGTCTATGTACATTATACTGTATGAGAAACCACAAGACTGGACACAATATTACACACCACGAGCTGTCAATGTACATTAAAATGTATGAGAAACAACAAGACTGGACCAAATATTACACACCACAAGCTGTTTATGTACATTATACTGTATGAGAAACAACAAGACTGGATTAAATATTACACAACAAACTGTCAATGTACATTATACTGAATGAGAAACCACACGGCTGGACCAAATATTACACACCACGAGCTGTCTATGTACATTATACTGTATGAGAAACCATAAGACTGGATTAAATAGTACTACCACAAACTGTCAATGTACATTACACTGTATGAGAAACCACAAGACTGGACCAAATATTATACACCACGAGCTGTCTATGTACATTATACTGTATGAGAAACAACAAGACTGGATTAAATATTACACACCACAAACTGTCAATGTACATTATACTGAATGAGAAACCACATGGCTGGACCAAATATTACACACCACGAGCTGTCTATGTACATTATACTGTATGAGAAACCATAAAACTGGATTAAATAGTACTACCACAAACTGTCAATGTACATTACACTGTATGAGAAACCACAAGACTGGACCAAACATTACACACCACGAGCTGTCAATGTACATTATACTGTATGAGAAACCACAAGACTTGACCAAATATTACACACCACAATCTGTCAATGTACATTATACTGTATGAGAAACCACAAGACTGGACCCAATATTACACACCACGAGCTGTCAATGTACATTATACTGTATGAGAAACCACAAGACTGGACCCAATATTACACACCACGAGCTGTCAATGTACATTATACTGTATGAGAAACCACAAGACTGGACCAAATATGACAAACTACGAGCTGTCTATGTACATTATACTGTATGAGAAACCACAAGACTGGACCCAATATTACACACGACGAGCTGTCTATGTACATTATACTGTATGAGAAACCACAAGACTGGACCCAATATTACACACCACGAGCTGTCAATGTACATTATACTGTATGAGAAACCACAAGACTGGACCAAATATGACAAACTACGAGCTGTCTATGTACATTATACTGTATGAGAAACCACAAGACTGGACCCAATATTACACACCACGAGCTGTCAATGTACATTATACTGTATGAGAAACAACAAGACTGGATTAAATAGTACACACCACAAACTGTCAATGTACATTATATTGTATGAGAAACCACAAGACTGGACCCAATATTACACACCACGAGCTGTCTATGTACATTATACTGAATGAGAAACCACAAGACTGGACCAAATATTACACACCACGAGCTGTCAATGTACATTATAATGTATGAGAAACCACAAGACTGGACCCAATATTACACACCACGAGCTGTCAATGTACATTATACTGTATGAGAAACCACAAGACTGGACCCAATATTACACACCACAATCTGTCAATGTACATTATACTGTATGAGAAACCACAAGACTTGACAAAATATTACACACCACAATCTGTCAATGTACATTATACTGTATGAGAAACCACAAGACTGGACCCAATATTACACACCACGAGCTGTCAATGTACATTATACTGTATGAGAAACCACAAGACTGGACCCAATATTACACACCACAAACTGACAATGTACATTATACTGTATGAGAAACCACAAGACTGGACCAAATATGACAAACTTCGAGCTGTCTATGTACATTATACTGTATGAGAAACCACAAGACTGGACACAATATTACACACCACGAGCTGTCTATGTACATTAAAATGTATGAGAAACAAGAAGACTGGACACAATATTACACACCACGAGCTGTCTATGTACATTAAAATGTATGGGAACCACAAGACTGGACCAAACATGACACATCACGAGCTGTCTATGTACATTATACTGTATGAGAAACCACAAGACTGGACACAATATTACACACCACGAGCTGTCAATGTACATTAAAATGTATGAGAAACAACAAGACTGGACCAAATATTACACACCACAAGCTGTTTATGTACATTATACTGTATGAGAAACAACAAGACTGGATTAAATATTACACACCACAAACTGTCAATGTACATTATACTGAATGAGAAACCACACGGCTGGACCAAATATTACACACCACGAGCTGTCTATGTACATTATACTGTATGAGAAACCATAAGACTGGATTAAATAGTACTACCACAAACTGTCAATGTACATTACACTGTATGAGAAACCACAAGACTGGACCAAATATTATACACCACGAGCTGTCTATGTACATTATACTGTATGAGAAACAACAAGACTGGATTAAATATTACACACCACAAACTGTCAATGTACATTATACTGAATGAGAAACCACATGGCTGGACCAAATATTACACACCACGAGCTGTCTATGTACATTATACTGTATGAGAAACCATAAAACTGGATTAAATAGTACTACCACAAACTGTCAATGTACATTACACTGTATGAGAAACCACAAGACTGGACCAAACATTACACACCACGAGCTGTCAATGTACATTATACTGTATGAGAAACCACAAGACTGGACCAAATATTACACACCACAATCTGTCAATGTACATTATACTGTATGAGAAACCACAAGACTGGACCCAATATTACACACCACGAGCTGTCAATGTACATTATACTGTATGAGAAACCACAAGACTGGACCCAATATTACACACCACGAGCTGTCAATGTACATTATACTGTATGAGAAACCACAAGACTGGACCAAATATGACAAACTACGAGCTGTCTATGTACATTATACTGTATGAGAAACCACAAGACTGGACCCAATATTACACACGACGAGCTGTCTATGTACATTATACTGTATGAGAAACCACAAGACTGGACCCAATATTACACACCACGAGCTGTCAATGTACATTATACTGTATGAGAAACCACAAGACTGGACCCAATATTACACACCACGAGCTGTCAATGTACATTATACTGTATGAGAAACCACAAGACTGGACCAAATATGACAAACTACGAGCTGTCTATGTACATTATACTGTATGAGAAACCACAAGACTGGACCCAATATTACACACCACGAGCTGTCAATGTACATTATACTGTATGAGAAACCACAAGACTGGACCAAATATTACACACCACGAGCTGTCAATGTACATTATAATGTATGAGAAACCACAAGACTGGACCCAATATTACACACCACGAGCTGTCAATGTACATTATACTGTATGAGAAACCACAAGACTGGACCCAATATTACACACCACAATCTGTCAATGTACATTATACTGTATGAGAAACCACAAGACTTGACAAAATATTACACACCACAATCTGTCAATGTACATTATACTGTATGAGAAACCACAAGGCTGGACCCAATATTACACACCACGAGCTGTCAATGTACATTATACTGTATGAGAAACCACAAGACTGGACCCAATATTACACACCACGAGCTGTCTATGTACATTATACTGAATGAGAAACCACAAGACTGGACCCAATATTACACACCACGAGCTGTCAATGTACATTATAATGTATGAGAAACCACAAGACTGGACCCAATATTACACACCACGAGCTGTCAATGTACATTATACTGTATGAGAAACCACAAGACTGGACCCAATATTACACACCACAATCTGTCAATGTACATTATACTGTATGAGAAACCACAAGACTTGACCAAATATTACACACCACAATCTGTCAATGTACATTATACTGTATGAGAAACCACAAGACTGGACCCAATATTACACACCACGAGCTGTCAATGTACATTATACTGTATGAGAAACCACAAGACTGGACCCAATATTACACACCACGAGCTGTCAATGTACATTATACTGTATGAGAAACCACAAGACTGGACCCAATATGACAAACGACGAGCTGTCTATGTACATTATACTGTATGAGAAACCACAAGACTGGACCCAATATTACACACCACGAGCTGTCAATGTACATTATACTGTATGAGAAACCACAAGACTGGACCCAATATTACACACCACGAGCTGTCAATGTACATTATACTGTATGAGAAACCACAAGACTGGACCAAATATGACAAACTACGAGCTGTCTATGTACATTATACTGTATGAGAAACCACAAGACTGGACACAATATTACACACCATGAGCTGTCTATGTACATTATACTGTATGAGAAACAAGAAGACTGGATTAAATATTACACACCACAAACTGTCAATGTCCATAATACTGTATGAGAAACCGCAAGACTGGACCCAATATTACACACCACGAGCTGTCAATGTACATTATACTGTATGAGAAACCATAAGACTGGACCCAATATTACACATCACGAGCTGTCAATGTACATTATACTGTATGAGAAACCACAAGACTGGACCCAATATTACACACCACGAGCTGTCTATGTTCATTATACTGAATGAGAAACCACAAGACTGGACCCACTATTACACACCACGAGCTGTCAATGTACATTATACTGTATGAGAAACCACAAGACTGGACCCAATATTACACACCACGAGCTGTCAATGTACATTATACTGTATGAGAAACCACAAGACTGGACCAAATATGACAAACTTCGAGCTGTCTATGTACATTATACTGTATGAGAAACCACAAGACTGGACACAATATTACACACCACGAGCTGTCTATGTACATTAAAATGTATGAGAAACAATAAGACTGGACACAATATTACACACCACGAGCTGTCTATGTACATTAAAATGTATGGGAACCACAAGACTGGACCAAACATGACACATCACGAGCTGTCTATGTACATTATACTGTATGAGAAACCACAAGACTGGACACAATATTACACACAACGAGCTGTCAATTTACATTATACTGTATGAGAAACCAGAAGACTGGACCAAATATGACAAACTACGAGCTGTCTATGTACATTATACTGTATGAGAAACAACAAGACTGGACACAATATTACACATCACGAGCTGTCTATGTACATTATACTGTATGAGAAACAACAAGACTGGACCAAATATGACACATCATGAGCTGTCTGTGTACATTATACTGTATGAGAAACCACAAGACTGGACCGAATATTACACACCACGAGCTGTCAATGTACATTATACTGTATGAGAAACCACAAGACTGGACACAATATTACACACCACGAGCTGTCTATGTACATTATAATGTTTGAGAAACAACAAGACTGGATTAAATAGTACACACCACAAACTGACAATGTACATTATACTGTATGAGAAACCACAAGACTGGACCCAATATTACACATCACGAGCTGTCTATGTACATTATACTGTATGAGAAACCATAAGACTGGACCCAATATTACACATCACGAGCTGTCAATGTACATTATACTGTATGAGAAACCACAAGACTGGACCCAATATTACACACCACGAGCTGTCTATGTACATTATACTGAATGAGAAACCACAAGACTGGACCCAATATTACACACCACGAGCTGTCAATGTACATTATACTGTATGAGAAACCACAAGACTGGACCCAATATTACACACCACGAGCTGTCAGTGTACATTATACTGTATGAGAAACCACAAGACTGGACCAAATATGACAAACTACGAGCTGTCTATGTACATAATACTGTATGAGAAACCACAAGACTGGACACAATATTACACACCACGAGCTGTCTATGTACATTATAATGTATGAGAAACCACAAGACTGGATTAAATAGTACACACCACAAACTGACAATGTACATTATACTGTATGAGAAACCACAAGACTGGACCAAATATGACAAACTACGAGCTGTCTATGTACATTATACTGTATGAGAAACCACAAGACTGGACACAATATTACACACCACGAGCTGTCTATGTACATTAAAATGTATGAGAAACAAGAAGACTGGACACAATATTACACACCACGAGCTGTCTATGTACATTATACTGTATGGGAAACCACAAGACTGGACCAAATATGACACATCACGAGCTGTCTATGTACATTATACTGAATGAGAAACCACAAGACTGGACCCAATATTACACACCACGATCTGTCTTTGTACATTATACTGTATGAGAAACCACAAGACTGGATTAAATAGTACACACCACAAACTGACAATGTACATTATAATGTATGAGAAACAACAAGACTGGACCCAATATTACACATCACGAGCTGTCTATGTACATTATACTGTATGAGAAACCACAAGACTGGACCCAATATTACACACCACCCCATTTTTATTTCGAAAAAAATTAATTACCACCAAAGACAATGAATAGATCTTAATTGTGCACCCCCCCCCCCCCCCCTTTTCAAAAAGCTGTATCCGCCCTTGCATACTGTCAATATGCATAATACTGCACAACAAAGCACCCGAATGGAAGACTGCTTTGTGGGTGGGATCCACACTGACCCATGTACCACCAACCTGTGTGATGCCTCCAGTATGCAGATACCGGTCACTCCAGCCTTCTTGAGATGCTCCGCTGCCGAGAGTCCGGCTAGACCGCCCCCAATCACCACCACACGACAGGCGACGCTTGCCATCAGTCAGCTGTAGATTTGTAGATTTTCAACTGTCATATGAAAACATCGTTAATATATATATATATATATATATATATATATATATATATATATATATATATATATATATATATATATATATATTCACTTGCGTTTCCTTGTTCCTTTTCTGATAAACGGCGCCCCAGTACGTGGATCCAACACTTTTGTACCGATACTAGCGCCATGCCAAGACTAACGAAGAATCAGAGAAACCAGGCTTTATGACGACTGCACGCTGCCCAGGCTGCACGAATGGTTGCTAATGAGAACCGGCAACAGATTACAGCAATGATACTAGGTTACCAACAGCATGCAGTCGTCATAAAGCCTGATTTCTCTGATTTTTCTATTACATTACAACCGGACGTTGTACGATTGATGAAAACAACTCTGTATGCAAACAGAAAGATATCTCAGTCCCAAAATCCTAATGAAAACAAAACATGACCGCGTCCATTAAGTTATATATATAACGTCAGAAACAAGACACTTGCAAAAACGCATTGATACTTCACTGGGAAAATTTCATGAAGTGACCCTTCTTTTGAGGTTCAGTATATATTGTTTAAATACATATTCAAGGGTACATATACCAACTACATTTTTTATCTTATATAACAAAAAACAACATATTCAATTTTCAATCGCTATAATGATGTTTGTCTTAACATTGCAGTCTACATCCAGTTTGCCTTGACAATGATCAGATGATTGTAATTGATAAAGCTCATTCTAAATTTCATTAGACCCTGCTTTATATGTTTCCTTATTCTAAACTGATGTTTCAAATTCCAACATAGACAAATTAAGAATGCTGGTCTTTTTTCCCTTTACATCAGTAGATATCTGCATTGCACAATGTTATGATTTTATTTTATTTCTTTGTGTACTTGTGCACGTGTATTGGTGTTAGATTACATGCATATCTATAAAATCATATAAAAGTATAATCTGTTATATGTAAAAACATACATAAATGCATATAGGCATTTACATGGAATGATTGTGGGTTTAAATTTTTATTTATGTCATGATTAAAATATTTGATTATAAACTTATCAAAATCATATTTGCTATAACATAATAATATAGACGTAATACTAGTAGTGGAGCCGTTTCGTTAAAACTTGTGCACTTTGTGATAAAAGCATTAAACTTGGCACAGTTGTAGGTAATGACATTCCAAATATTTTCAGACATGAGGCCACCCAAACAAATCCAATATGCCCGCCATGAAGGAATGAAAAAACTTGAAGCACGGCAAACAGGTTCTATTGAACAAAGGGTCAGATTTTGTCAATCAACTGCACCCATGTTCAATTTAAGAAGCAAACAGAAGACTCTTTTTGCATACGTCTAATGCTGCAAGACAAGGTCATGATAGGATTTTGATTTGCACAGTTGATACTGAACGCATTGCCCTGGCCACTGCATTGTTTGACAGAATAGATACCTTTTGGATCTGGCAAACAATTAAGATGTTTGGCTGTTCATGTCCTTGCCGGATTCCATGGACCAGAGGAAGCGTGTTCACTGTTTTACTGGCTGTGACCTAACATCATTCTTTGCTGGAAAAGGCAAACAAAGCCACCCCAAAAACAGCGGTGAAAACATCTAATGTGCATGATGAAGCAACAGAGGCTTTTAATCTCATTGGTGATGTACCAGCCAAACAGGATGTGATGAACATGATACCAGTCATTCAGCATTTTGTGGTATTAATGAATGATTGGGCCAGTATCTGTACAAGAGTTGATGAGGCAACCAACGACTTATTCATTACGACAGGTAGATCAATTGATTTCGTTCTTCCACATCAGCTGCATTGTACCAACATATCAATAAAGTTTATTTCAAGCTGGCCACTGTTGGCGACGAAATCTGGAGGCCAAACAGACCTTTCCACACCAACTGAGAGAGGATGGGATATATCAGTAGCACATGCCTTTGAACTCTCGTGGACTACGCTACCATAAGCTTCTACGACATGCCAAGAGCTTCTGAGATGAAGTTGTAAGTCTGAGAAGGGCGCAGAGCAAGGTGTGACTGTGTTGTGGCACCTTTAATTGGTACACCATGTGGTGGCAACTGTGATCGCATTTAATTTACACTAACGTACCAAAACCACTTGCCATTTACTGCATATTTCAATTGATACAAATTGTGTTCTTAAAATATTCTGTTGTTGCCATTGTATTCACCATATGACTATACAATATTGGTATGTCTTAAAGATATAATGCCGAAAAAGTTTGTTTGTTTGTTAGTTGTTTACCGCCGCACTCCAATATTCCAGCTATATGACGGCGGTCTGTAAATAATCGATTCTGGACAAGACAATCCAGAGAGTGACATCATGAGCATCGATCCACGCAATTGGGATACAATGACATGCATGAACCAAGTCAGCGAGCCTGACTACCCGACCGCGTTAGGCGCCCATTACGACAAGCATAGTCGCCGAAAAAGCAGAAATGCATATGTTTATTTTTTTTTCACACTTTAGATTACCTAAATCAACATGAATAGTCTATTGTGATAAAATTACAGATGTAGTTTTGGGTAAATATCTTCATTTTTCTTTTTATATTTAGGTTTTGGGGTCATGTTAACATGAGATATCGTAGAATTTCATTCCTCCATAGCGGCCATATTGGAATTTTGGGTGACCCCATATCTGAAAATATTTGGAATGTCATTAACTCAACCGGCAAAGTTTCTTGCTTTTTTCACAAAGTGCACAACTGACCCTATATCTGTCACGAAACGGCTCCAGTGTACAAGGTGTTTTGAAGTATTGTTGAATGAAAATCAGGATATGTAGCTAATGCAGGATAGTGCATGGGTTGTAAGGGAAATAACTTGTCAACATAATATATGTTGTCAAAACTATCGTTTACCTAGATTTATTAATCATAATCATCTTGTGGGGTAGTCAGTATGATTTATTGTTTGTTACAAATCTCCGTAATTTACTACTATTTTAAGAGAATGAGTATCAGAATTTGGAAAGAAATGGATGAATAAATTAACACCTGCGATGACTCAAACGCCTAATTATGGGACACATTTTATAAAGGGGAGAATAATATGGGCAAATCTCTTATTTCAAAGTATGATGACTCGTATGTATAGTTCAACTGAGTAACTGATTGGTTGATAGACGCATGGTAGATTTTCATTTGGTATTTTCCTTAAAGATCTTGTGAGAATAAAAAGCCATAAATCAGATGTAAGAGAAAATGTTGATATAAAAGTTAAATTCGAAAATCAGATACTTTATTCTGAAGATTATTTCTTCTTCAATCATAAGTAAAGAACGGATGTATAATAATTATAGAGCCGTGGTAGAGGCCTGTCAAAGATGTCCGTGTGTTGCAAATGTAGGCGTTCCTGTCTAAAATGTCGGTGTGCTGCAAATGTAGGCGTTTCTATCAAAGATGTCCGGGTGTTGCGAATGTAGGCCTTTCTGTCAAAGATGTCTGTGTGCTGCAAATGTAGGCGTTTCTCCAATTTTATTACATTGCAGTCCATCCTAGTATGAAAACTATTTCTTAAGATTTGAATGCTACACTTGTTTAGGACTTGTCGTGTGAAATAAAAGAAAGGCTGATAAATAAGATTAGCTTGCATTATTTCATTGCTTCAACAGTTTACCCCCGACTGACAGAATGCCTCACTGTTTTCTGATGCTGAAAATGGTTCATAATTCTATTTAAATAAAACACTCAGCCTCCAACACTCAGCCTCCATCTGTTCGAAAAACAAATCTCACCCCCCGCCCCAAAATGTATTGACCGCAATATGGCCATCCTCTTCAATATTATTTTGTATATAATCTTTGACATCGAGACCTGAGCATGATAGACAGTATGGACGACAGTATGCCTGTTACACTTATCTAGTAATAATCATTTCAAATCTTCCTTTGCAAGATGCCATATCATGCAAGCAACTGTATCTTATCCTTGGGCAAGGTTATTGACTCCACTTGACTGAAACAGCTGTTGACTGTGATGTGAAATGCCTATTTAGCATGATTCAATGTTACTGGGACAAAAACATAAACATACCTGTATTGTCCAAAGACATGAATTATATATCAACATCATTACAAGTTATGCCATGAACTAGGACAAAAAACAAGGTATTATGTCCAGGGTTTACAGGATGGGGTCAGTTGTTCAGTATTCGATCAAGCATCAATACTGAAATCAACACATGAAACGCCCTTTAATCCTTCAGAATGTCTGATTATCAGTCAGTATTGTGTATGCCCACCACGAGAATCAATGCACGCCCGAAGTCGACCATGAGAAGAATATGTAATACGAATGATCACAAGAAATAGGATTCAACACCATTCTTCTCAGAGGGACCGTGCTAACTGATCCTTGTTCAAAGGGCGCCCTGGGCGTGCTCTAATTTGATGGTCAATATGATCCCACAGAGTTCTATAGATGATAAGTCTGGTGATTGTGCTGGCCAAGGCGCAATGCTATATTGCTGAGACAGGGTATGTCCTGTTCTGTTGCAAGAACGGCACAACAACAGGACAGAGTGATTGGTCAATGTCATGATGTCCAGTGATGTTTCCTTCCAAAATCACCAGATCTGTCTTGACTCGGCTACAGATGCTGAATTGATAGGACTAATGATGCCTCATTGACAGGGCTACTAATGATACCGCATTGACAGAGCTACAGATGCCGACACCCACAAACGGTCTGACATCTTGATTGCAACAATGTTCTCCTCGTCGGAGGTTGACACAAATTCTTCCATCTGCTAGGATAAGCTTGAATCTTCTCTCTCCTGTGAACATGACTCTTTGCCAGTTTCTGTTCTACCAGCGTTGCAGTGTCAGCATGACGTCTGGTCGTGTCCAGCGACTGACAGGATGACTGCCTCAGATGATGCCGAGACAGTGACATTATCGTTCCTGAGATGGCGGATACACATGTAAAGTTCCCTGAATGGTTGTGACGGGAGGTCTGCCACCATCACCGTAGGGTTAATTTTAGCATGATACTGTTCAACGGTTTGGGTGTGAAAGAACAGTAAATCGTTGCTTGTATACCCATATCTCCGTGGGTTGGCATGCTGGCTATTTTCTCTTACTGCTTATGTGATTTAAGAAACCTCCCCAGTATGTACACCACAGCCTTATGTGATATGACATACCTCCCCAGTATGTACACCACAGCCTTATGTGATATGACAAACCTCCCCAGTATGTACATCACAACCTTATGTGATTTAAGAAACCTCCCCCGTGTGTACACCACAGCCTTAAGTGACATGACATACCTCCCCCGTGTGTACAGCACACCCTTATGTGATATGATATACCTCCCCCGTGTGTACACCACAACCTTATGTGATATGACAAACCTTCCCAGTATGTACACCACAGCCTTATGTGATATGACATGCCTCCCCCGTGTGTACACAACAGCCTTAAGTGACTTGACATTACTCCCCCGTGTGTACAGCACACCCTTATGTGATATGACATGCCTCCCCCGTGTGTACACCATAGACTTTAGTGATATGACATACCTCCACCGTGTGTACAGCAGAGCCTTATCTGATTTATGAAACCTCCCCAGTGTGTACATCTACCTGTTAATTTCTTTAACACATCTATCTGTTTCTATATGTTACATATCTATATGTGACTATAAGGAACACATCTATCTGTTACTATATGTTACACATCTATATGTTACTCTTTGTTACACATATACCTGTCACAACTATATTTTACACATCTGTTACAATATGAAACACATCTACCTGTTACTTTATGTAGCACATCCATGTGTTACTATATGTTACACATTTACCTGTTACTATATCTTATACATCTGTTACTATATGTAACACATCTATCTGTTACTATATGTAACACATCTATCTCTTACTATATGCCACACATCTGTCTGTAACAATATGCAAAACCTCTCTATGTTACTATATATAACACATTTGTTTGTTAGTATATGTAACACATATATCTGTTACTATATGGTAAACATCTATCTGTTACTCTGTTACACATATTTCTGTTACTATATGTTACACATCTGTTACTATATGTTACACATCAATCTGTTACTACATGCGACACATCTGTCTGTTACAGTATGTAACACATCTATCTGTTACTATATGTGACACATCTATCTGTTTCTATATGTAACACATCTATCTGTTACTATATGGAACAGAACTATCTGTCACTATATGTAACGCATATATCTGTTACTATATATAACACATCTATATGTTACTATATGTTACACTTCTGTCTGTTGCTATATGTAACACATCTATCTGTAACTATATGTAACACATCTGTCTGTTATTATGTGTAACACATACATCTGTTACTATATGTTAAACATCTATCTGTTACTATGTTAAACATATTTCTGTTACTATATGTTACCAACTCTTACTACATGTTACACATCCATCTGTTTGTGGGTTCGAATCCCGGTTCGCCTCGATTATGTTTCTAGGTTTGTCAGCACCATACCCGTGCTCGCGGGTTTCACCGAAGTGGTAAACGTCTGAGACCTGCATCACTTCGGGCCTTCCTCCCACATTAAGCTGACACGCCGCGATATAACTGGAATACTGTTAAAAGCGGCGTTAAACATAACTCACTCCATCTGTTTCTATATGTGACACACCTATCTGTTATTATATATAACACATCTACTTGTTACTATATGTGACACATCTATCTGTTACTATATATAACACATCTATCTGTTACTACATAGAACACATTTATCTGTTACTATGTGTTACACATCTATCTGTTACCATGTGTTACACATATACCTGTCACTACCTCAAAGGTTGATACAAAGGCAGAAACGCTATTTTGTTAAACACTTATCCAGTTTTCGTTCAAGTGGGATTGTTTCTGGGGTGGAACAACATTTTAAGCAATACCGCAGACACTAGCCTCTTATTTTCATTTTCTATAATACACAAGATAGGTCAGTATAATTTACAAGTATAATTTATTTCAGGATTTTGTTTTTCTTGTTTCATAAAAGTGAAAATGAAAAGAAATATCAAGATTTTCATGGTGAGTCACAAAAACAGAGCAAAAAAATGAACGTTATGCAATATCCCGATCACCTAGCTAGCGTAATACCTATGTCTGAGGCAGACATTGTTTTTTTTATACCCACACATAATATTTTCTGACCACTTTCATAGAACTATGCATTTTCCTCCTACATGTTGCATTTGTTACTCCCTGACAAGTAACCCACACAAGTGTAAGCTGACAAGCGGTCAGAGAGTGCGCGCAGAGGATCCCACTGTGTAATAGAGAAGGTTATGGGGGGAAAGGTGGTTACCAAAACAATAAATAAACCACTGACTAATATTTCGGTTGTTCTCACAAACACAACACTGAAGTCTGTCGCCAGTGCTATCTGACCCGATATCCGTGGCAGAGCACAGAAGTTCGACTTTGAACTCATGTCAACATAATTATAATTGGGTTATACCACCGCGAACAGGGTTTTCCCGTGGTTGTCACTGGATATAAAGTTCAACACACTGCGTTGTATGTATAGTCAGTCAACTGCAGATCTCTGGCCCGTCTTTACTGTCCGTCGGAGCTCTATCACCCTCGCACAAACTTATAGTCCGACTTCATTTCACAGCTTGGATCAGACTAGGTAAGTCTGAAAAAAAAACACATTTTTATGTTCGATCTGGTAAACATTAGGCCTTATTGCCTCCCGATGCCTATTTCATGTTTAAACTCACTCTATCGAATTTGATTACCATGCCCCGAACACCTGTATTGTCCGACTATCCCAGTCCCCAACACCTGTATTGTCCGACTATCCCAGTCCCCAACACCTGTATTGTCCGACTATCCCTGTCCCCAACACCTGTATTGTCCGACTATCCCAGCCCCCAACACCTGTATCGTCCGACTATCCCAGTCCCCAACACCTGTATTGTCCGACTATCCCAGTCCCCAACACCTGTATCGTCCGACTATCCCAGTCCCCAACACCTGTATTGTCCGACTATCCCAGTCCCCAACACCTGTATTGTCCGACTATCCCAGTCCCCAACACCTGTATTGTTCGACTATCCCAGTCCCCAACACCTGTATTGTCCGACTATCCCAGCCCCCAACACCTGTATCGTCCGACTATCCTAGTCCCCAACACCTGTATTGTCCGACTATCCTAGTCCCCAACACCTGTATTGTCCGACTATCCCAGTCCCCAACACCTGTATTGTCCGACTATCCCAGTCCCCAACACCTGTATTGTCCGACTATCCCCGCCCCAACACCTGTATTGTCCGACTATCCCAGTCCCCAACACCTGTATTGTTCGACTATCCTAGTCCCCAACACCTGTATTGTCCGACTATCCCAGTCCCCAACACCTGTATCGTCCGACTATCCTAGTCCCCAACACCTGTATTGTCCGACTATCCCAGCCCCCAACACCTGTATTGTCCGACTATCCCAGTCCCCAACACCTGTATTGTCCGACTATCCTAGTCCCCAACACCTGTATTGTCCGACTATCCCAGTCCCCAAAACCTGTATTGTCCGACTATCCCAGTCCCCAACACCTGTATTGTAAGACGGATTTGAAGTGTAACGCGGCGAACGGGTAGACAGATCATATGATACGTCGCTAGCCCATCACTGCCTTGACGTAGTAGTGGGCTGTTGTGGTGGAGGCTCTCGCGTCGGTTTACAAGTCCAAAGTCGAATATCACTTTACTCCATCAAGCTGTCCGCATACAGAGTATGATGCTGACGCATGACCAACTCACACGCTCTGATGTCGGCAGAGCACTTAGATGACCAGTCGTACTGCATGGCTAGGGCATGCATGCGGGGACTGGTGGGCTGCTCTAACTGGTTTCAGCTTCACATCGTTCAAGCATGGCATGCCCGTATCAGGCATTTTGTCTTTTCGGGGAGGGTCATGAAAAAATGTACAAGGACATGGGGAGGGTCATAAAAAATGACAAGCATTAGTGAAGGGGAATTAATTTCAGTACCTAGGTGCATAAAAACCTCTGACCCACCAACCCCTGTAATAAATGACCGGCCCCTTAGTGTTTAGTGGCGAGAACGTTCTTCCAAACAAGACATTCCTTCAGGGCGCTTTCTCAAGAAAGTAAAGAAAAAAATGTTTGAACTGTCGGGGCGGTGGAAACATATGCCTCTGTTAGAAAATGTGAGAAAATGTTTCTTATGCGAATCTAATGATATTGGAGACAAGTATCACTAGATATTTGTTTGCAATACTTTGTAGATTTTAAAGGGTGACAAATCAATAACATATACAACTAGCATTGTAGCAGAAAAACAAGTACTTACACCTAAAATAAGCACATTTTATAAAGAAATAAGTTAACCTTAATTTGCCATCTATACAGTAAATTATGAATTCAAACTGTATTGGGTTTAACATGATATGTACTGTCTAACTTGAAAACCGGAATCTTTACGCACTTTAGGATTTTCGTGGTAGATGGTTTATCAAGTTGTATAAGTTATGTCTCCTATAGACGACACGTTGCAGTTTTTTTTAATGTAGACCGTCAACAAAGATTGAAAGGCTATTTGTCACAAACACTTCAACGTTAATTCGTAAATCAAGATTCTGCGATTCTGTCAATGACTTGGTGACTTTATATTTAATAAGTATTTCATTGTTGTGACCAAGGTCTCAAGGTGAGGTCAGTGTTCATTTCAAAGTTGAATTTAAAAAGTACCAAAAAAACCCAAATCATTTGTTGTATTTTCAGTTCAGTATCAGTACATATCAGTAACGAAGTAACGAAACCTTTAGGACATAAATTGAAGAAATACTCGTAAGTATAGTTGTATGAAAATTTGTATGAAATAGTTGTATGCCTGCATCGAAATTCAGATTGGTGTGGTGTGTACAAACACATAAAGTAATATCGATTCGGCAGCATATGCCACCAAACCCTCGATCCCTTGCGCGTTTGGAAAATTGGTTTTGCTTACACTTACAATTAACCTAGTTGTGCCCCTGACATTCTATGTGAAAATTAGAATCTAGTTTACTTGTTGGCACCCTCTGTAGAGTTGCATCTATTTCGAAACTGTTCGTACGGTGATAAGTGTTACCATAAATATAGAACATGGATTTCCCCAAATCTCACCTTGACCCTTCGAGGTCACATCAGGATCATTGCATGGGGTGGTTCACAAGATGGGTGCATGATCGGATAAAGGTTACTATTCTATTAATAACTTTTGACCGCAATCTGATGTCTGCACAGTTTAAAAACATATTTTTTCCAAATAAGAACCGAACCAATACCCAATTTAAAACGATCCATATGGTTACGAAAAACATTTTACGCGATTATTAGGCCTATCCAGTATCGCTATCTGCAATGAACTTGCAAATGGTTGTTCCACAAACATATAAAAATATCATCTTAGAAAGCAAAGCGTTTCTGTTTCCTTTTAAAAACCGCTGATAAGAGTTCTTCTGACTTAAATCGATCGCGATAGAGACATGTTTAAAATAGGAAGCAAACGTGCAATTGTACCTGAGTTCTCAACTCCTTACGGTGCCCCAACTACGTCACACCATGAGATCACGCCATTAACAAATGTCATCAGCTGACACTGCGCCTGTAAACACGCCGCACGATCTTACCGGTACGCCACGTGACAATCGTGGGTAGCACATGCCTTCGCTCAGATTAATATTTTTCCTTGGTGAACATATCAACACTAACAAATTGCTAGTGAGTACTGGACGGAGGAAGAACTACATTTGACCTCTTTGTGCAGAAGGGGAGAATCGGATGTAGACAGGCTCCTACTGTCCATGAAGACATACTCGCTAACATTGCCTAACCAGATACAACGCTTGCATAAATAGGTAATTATCTCCTTCCATTATTGTTTTATAGCTTGTTATTTGAAACAGACTGTCCCTAACTCACATCTCTCTTCCTCATTGTCATGTTGCCTGCATCGAGATTTAGATTGGTGTGGATATTAGCATATTATTACAAGGCGAGCCTGTGTGCTAATACACCGAGCCGACTAACACAAAGTACCAGCGGACGGACTCCAGCCCGTGTTTCTGACCGCTTCGAAGTAAGATTTCCTGCAAACATCTGGACGTGGAATGGCGATACGCACACGAGAATATCTCATTGGGAAACAAAAGGCAGATTCTCTAGTGTGGAGCGTGCATTCGTTATCCGGTTCAGCATGCTTCTCTGCTAAAACTGGTTACGTGCTTTTAAGTGTCTGTAGGATGAGTTAAATTGATATATATATATATATATATAGGCTAATTCATTTCATTGAGGTTGGAAATGTTAATAATGTTCTGTCCGACTGTCCTAATGATATTTTGATATGATGAATTAGATCGACTTGACATAGACAAGCACCATGCACTGTCAGTTTGTGTTTGGTACACATTGAAGCATTTGCTCACATCCTGATTGGACTTTGTACTTGCTGGCCTAGAATGCCAACTACCAATTGCTGTTATGGCTGGGATGAGTCAAAATTTACCACCTGGGTGACAACCCCCCTATTGACCAACCCCCTATTAATTAACCAACCTCTTACTGAGTGCCAGCTGTAAGTCTCATTGGAGAGATGGGTGCAAAATGTCAAGTTGTTTGACTGGAGTACTGGCAGAAAGTATTTAGATACACATATAAAACGATCTGGTCATGCATACACTGAAGATGACTGAATCTTTATCTATTCAAAGATATAAAAGTTAGAAGGAATGTATGCACAGTCAGAAAGAAATGGGAAGATTAGTGACTTGTAGTGTAACCATGGAGTTATAGTGAATTTTTGTCATTAAACGGTATATCATGGTATAACGGTAAACGGTATAAACCATGGGTCCTGGTACTCCTGTGGATACCCAGGTCCTACTCAGAACCAACCCGACCTGAGTTACCCATCCCAGCTCTAGTAGGTGCATAATAATTTGACTAGGATAAGGGCTAGGACGGGTAACTCACGGAATATACTGTTTAATGACAAAAATTATCTAGAACTCTATGGTTACACCACAAGTCACTAATGTTTGCATTTCTTTCTGACTATGCACCCATTCTTTCTGACTTTTCATGTTTGAATAAAGATAAAACTTAGACACCTTCAGTGTATGCATGACCAGATTGTTTAATATGTGTATCTAAATACATTTTGCCAGGGCTACAGTCAACATATTCCCAATCAGACATTTTGTACCTATCTCTTGAGACCTACGATGGGTAGGGTTGGGTAATAGGGGATTGGGTACCCAGGTAGTAAATTTGGACTTGTCCCAGCCCAAACTATAATATAATATAGTGCTTCATTTTTGGTTTCTTTTAAATTTTTTTTTATTCTTCTAATTTATATAATAGGGAAAGTGACCCTGTTTCAGGATTACTCTATTTTTGGGGCAGGTAGAACGTAGTGTTGTATTACCTTCACTTACATTTGAAGTACGGAAAATGAACCAGGGAGAATAGGTTGCCACAGCTGTCATTGGTGATGGTGCACTGGTGGTGAAGCTGTGTAGTGTTGTCCCTTATCTGTGCCAGGATGTGCTGGTGAAGCTGTGTAGTGTTGTCCCTTTTATAGCTATGCAAGGGTGTGCTGGTGAAGCTGTGTAGTGTTGTCCCTTATCTGTGCCAGGATGTGCTGGTGAAGCTGTGTAGTGTTGTCCCTTTTATAGCTATGCAAGGGTGTGCTGGTGAAGCTGTGTAGTGTTGTCCCTTATCTGTGCCAGGATGTGCTGGTGAAGCTGTGTAGTGTTGTCCCTTTTATAGCTATGCAAGGATGTGCTGGTGAAGCTGTGTAGTGTTGTCCCTTATCTGTGCCAGGGTGTGCTGGTGAAGCTGTGTAGTGTTGTCCCTTAGCTGTGCCAGGATGTGCTGGTGAAGCTGTGTAGTGTTGTCCTTTAGCTGTGCCAGGATGTGTTGGTGGTGATCTGATCTGTAGGTACTTACTTTTTATCTTGGCATTCTCAGAAGCCTATATTTAACTGTCTGCAACAAATGTCTCTACAAATTCCCAAATTGAATTTACAGCTTGTGGTATTTTAATTCTGACTAATGTTATATATTTTCAAAGGCAACTTATATTTCATTGACAGCAGGACAAAAAAGCAGAGGAAAGGATTTAATAGTTGATTTTAAATTCTTGCATTGAATGTTTGGAGAGATGCTTTTCTTGATTCGCCTGGTACAGGCACCTCGCTTGGAATCCTGGATAATTCTATGCTGGTAGTGTTTTATATTGTAACTAACATGATCGGTCAACACACTGATCTATGTGCCTCGAATAAAACACCAACTTTTGTGATATTCCTGTTTTATAAATGTGAAAATGATGCACTGAGAAAGATAAAAGAAAGTTATTTTATTAATACTTCCATACCAAAATTAAATGACCTCAAACAATTGAAGTATTTCATACGATTATTGTACATTTTCCTGCCACTACATACTTATTTCTGAATTTCTATTTGTGTCATACGCATGACCCACACAATGTTATGCGTCTTATTGTGACGTCACAATGTTGGATTGCAATGTGACATTGGTATAAATGTTCACTTGAAAATCACATTTGTGAAACCGGTTGACTAAATTATACAGCTCATCTTTGGACTTTTGTATTTTAACCGAACATGCTGAATTACCTACCAGTATTCCAACCATGTAATCAGTGACGGTGGCCTGAGACAGTGAGCTAATTGCAGTTGTTTATTCTGCACATGACCCACGAGGAAAGAAAAACTGTGTCAAGTACATTAGGATTGTCCCTTGCATGTCACCTTTTTGCAGATATATCTCTGGACCTTTTAGGGACCTGTTCAAAAGTTTGATGTCAGATAAAAACTTTATTCCTACTGTTTAATGGCCCTGCAAACTGTCCATCTGACATAATCAAGGAAATGATTTCTCAATGTTGTATATTGTAACTAAACTAATAAAACAGTTTGATCCTACTTTTAACCACAAGAAAGTTTTCACTGTCAGGGCAAATTTAGACAAAAAGCAGGTAACTCGGACTGCCATGACACACTTGGATTTGCCAGGCATATGTCTCAACACATAAAGATTAAGTTTAGTATCCTACATTAAACTTTTGAACTAGTACTGGTGAATTGGGGACAGTCATTGTTTGCTTCATGAAGACTCAAGCTGTTTTAGTTGTACTAGTAATGAGACATGTAGTACAATATTACTACCTTCTTTACATGTGGTCCAGCTGCTGGCTGTTGCACCTACAACTGCCTTCATCTAAACAGTAGGAAGGAGCTACATTATTAGACATCACTTTATCATTTGCTAACATCAGCAAAATATAGTGACGTGTGGACACCTGTGAAGTTTCATTTTCTGCAATTGTAGAATTTGACTGGGAGTTTGCCATCCATGCACTCATTTCATACTGATTAGTGTTACTTTTTAACCATTGAAGTCTTTACCATACACTCAATTCTAATAGTTTTGCAGAGGCAACAGGGTTTAAAAATTCTATGTGTCTAACTCTGTATTGCTTATCATCCCCCACCACGAGGTGGGAGGGGGATAAAGAAATGGCTGCTGTCCCTTTTCTGAACATAACTCGGAAACCTTTAAATTCATTATGAAACTTTGCACATGTGTCAAACACATGCCGAACTGGTGCCTTTTGATGTTTTTGTATTTCCCTGAACATACTTTGGCTGTTTCCATGGCAGCAAACTGGAGTTACCTTCCCTTTTTCTGTGTATATTTACAACTGTATGAACAAACAAATTTCTAATGTGCCCCATGGCGGGGGATGGTGACAAAACTGTTTTCTTGTTTTGTTTGATTGTAAATATTGCTTGTCCCATTCAAACCATTTATGGCTTTCTTTCCGCAGGTTTTTTAAATATTGATATTTGTGGGTATTATCCTGATTATGTGATGCACATGTCAACATTAGGGGTCGGGAAACCGTCATATGCGCCGGACATGTCCGATTGGGAATCTCAAATGTCCGGGTTAATATATTGCTTACTGGACATTTAAATTTTTCTGTCCGGACATTTTAAAAAGTATTGTCCGGACATTCTTAAATTTTGACCGGACATGATCAACAGTTAGGACTGAGCAGTTTCTGTCTGCAGTTGTAAGATTGTAAGATTATCTACACTGACAAGCTTTGTTTGTTTTGATTGCTGTAAATACATCGTACCTACATGATAGTCCAAGCGGTCAATCACTGTAATAGGCAATAAACTGAGTTGACACTAATTAATCGACGACTAATTACTGAGAACATCTTGTTAATTTGAGTGAAAGGTGTTTACAACTGTACATAAATACCTTGCATCGTCGATGTACCTTGTTCGCCCCTTTTGGAAACACATTAAATGGCCTGGCCGGGCCCGTGTGCGAAATACGCATCAGTCGGAAAGCGCACGTTAAATCTCCAAAGTAAGTAAGTAATGTACCTCATTATCCTCAAAATGCTATGATACGTAACTTCAGACAAGAAGCGAAAGCGTGACGACAGCCAGTCGACCGATGCAGATTATTCGAGCGGATCTGCCAAACCCTCAAAGTCTGGACGATCATTTTGTAAGTCGTGGCTAACGACTTTCACTTGGTTGACATACAATGAGGATTTGCAGATTTTATTGTTTTCAGTAGCTAGTCGTATATTGAATCTTGATTGACTGCCATTTCATCATGTCAAAACTTTGCATTAGTTAGATATTTTTAGCCACATTATTTACTATAAATGCTGACATTATCAGTTGTTGATGTTTACTACCAACAGCTTTCATATAACTGTCTGCCTATTGCTGCACACATTGTCACAGATTGAGCATGATGAATACTTGGAGAAATCAGGGTGGCCACAACTTTACACAGGGCTCTATGCTTTTGTAGGAACTAAATTTTTTGTTGTGTAAATGCAGTGTGTAGATATAGATGTGGGTGAAAGTGTGAAAAGAATTGTGATTGGTCAATAGGGAAGAACGCTACTGTTAGTTGTATTGTGATTGGTTGAAGTGAAAGGGAGGTAACTTAGGATACTTTCACAGTGGTTTTCTAAACATTTCTTAAAAAAAGCAATTTCAACAATAATATGGCAAATATTTAACAAGTCTTTGACTGAACACGCTGACTGAGTCCTAACATACGTGCTCAATTTACCCTGATATGATGCCTTATCTGTGTGATAATTTGACAAGCCCTTTATATGTCACATCAGGTGCACTTTCCAATCACCCAAATTGCTGATGCTTTGTAATTCTGGATACAAGCAAGTGATACAATAAGAGCAGTATATCTGATTTCTGTATCTTGAAACAAACATAAACAAGAAGTTCCAAATGGAAAATATTAAAGCTTCTCTGTGTGTGTTTTTGATATTTGATACGCCCTGTCATTTTTGTGTTTTGTATCATTGTTCTTTTGTTAAAAGTGCAATTACAGAATCTGAAAGAAACTGAATTGCTTGAGAGTGCTGACATCTGATTAATTAAAAAATTCATGCATCCTATTTAAGTTGCACAGTCAAAGTTTGCTAGGGGTTTACCTGATTCAGTCTCCTTCAGTGGGTTGGGCAGATCATGCAGAGAGGAATTGTTCAGGAGTAAGATCAGGTTTTAATGAGATTTAAATTATTCTGGAGTAATTTGAAAGTCTGAGACACTTGTTTGTGAAAATACACTTGAGGATGTCATAGTTATGATTGTGTTTTGTACTGAAAACTTTTACTATTGAAACACTGCTTAAAATGTTGTAAAAAGTGTCAGAGGAATGGTGCAGCAAAGTTAATGAGATGTTTTAATGTTACTTCATTTTTTACATGTTTGATGACATGATTTACAATTAAACCATTATGGAAAAATATTACAAATTTGACAGTAAGGAAGTCTGTTGTGAAGTTAGCATGGTGAATCATGTTCCTGTGTTGACTGCTGGTAAGGAATGTATTATCAATCATGCCAAGTAAATTCATGTCAGCACAGGTTTATAATACAGCACAAGCATTTCAGCAGTGCATTGAAATGCTCTTTGTTAAGTATCTTTGAAGGGGCTTTTGTACATAGGCCACCTTGTAATGGGGACAGCGAGACATGACGCAGCTCACATGCTGTGCCATCAGCAATACTGCTGCATATTGTCGGGTGAGATGTATTGAATTTGAAGTGGCTGTGTGGACATAGACGGGATATACCTGCTATTCAGCATGCCATGGACAGTAGCTTATATCATGTACATGTCAGGAGATTTCATTAGCAGACTATGATTAAGTTGGAAGCACCCAAAATTCGTGTGGGTAATTGCCAGCCTGTTGGTGTGAGTATTTGTGGACCATGATAATCTTGACAATGGATTGGCCTAATTTAGCATTTAGTCATAGAGCCTCATTGAAACAAAGGTGGTGATTGGTTAATTCATGGAGTGCCATTATGTGTTACATAAACATACAGATGTTGAAGTGAAATAAACTCAACCTAAAGTCAGTTATTACATTGTTATGGAAGCAAATACAGATAGCTTATGCAGACATAATTCTCATTTACATTTTAAGAATAATGGGACTTGGCAGATTGTGGTTTCAGGTATTTCTTTTATTGGCAAATTTTGAGTTTTGTGGAATAACGTCTCACAAGCTGAACTTGTTATTTTCAGAATATGAATAGGTATTTAATAACTAATTCGTCATGCTTCCCTGTTTCTTATGTATGAGCAAGTTGACTGCCTGTTTCCTTGTGTCAGTGCATGTTGGTGGTCACAGTCAGATGGACAGGGGTGTTCTGTTCAGTGAGGCCAACTGGATATATTTATGCTAAAGTAACAAATTACCTTGGGTTGGTTGAAATTACAAAATGAATAAGTTTGCATAACTCAAGGTTTTATGCGACGCAGAGATGCCAATTTTTTTGGGTCAAGGTAAAACCTTGGCGTAACTGAATTTATTTAATACTTCAGTGTGAAAGTCTGAATTTTCTCTCAGTGTTCAACGAACGTTATCTGTTGCATCCGCCTTACTTCCCCCTCACAACGTTGAGACTGCTCAGAACCAGCATCAGTGCGTGTGCGTGCGTGTGCGTGCGTCCCGAAATCGTTTCCGGAGCATAACTCAGAAACCGTTAAATATTTCTCTACGAAACTTTGCATGTCTATCAGACTCATGCTGAACTGGTGCCTTTTGCTATTTAGGAATTTTATAAATTTTTATTTTTTACGTTTCCATGGCAACAAGTTGGACTTAGGTTCTATGAGGGTGCTGTTCGTTTCCGGAGCGTAACTCAAAAACCGTTAAATATTTTCTTACAAAACTTTGCATGTTTACCAGATACATACTGAACTGGTGCCTTTTGATATTTAGCACTTTTAGAAATTTTATTGTTTGTTTCCATGACAACAAGTTGGACTTAGGTTCTATTATAGGGTGGGTTCACTTATGGAGTATAACAAATAAACTGTTAAATATTTCCTTGCCAAACATTGCATGTCTATATATAAAGCACATACTGAACTGGTGCCATTTGATATTAAGGAGTTTTAGACATGTATATTTTAGAATTTCCTTTACAGCTATTTTGACATGGGCTAAGAGAAATGTTGGGTCAGTTACCTGGTTTGGGACCATAACGTGTTAAAATGGGCGGGGGATATAGATGACTTTGTCGACTATACACTTGTTTGCATATCCCTATCCATCCCTCCGACTGACTGCAGATTCCTCAGATTCCAGTTCAATGGGGAACACTACCAATGGGCAGCTCTCCCATTTAGCATTTCAGTGGCCCCGTGACTATTTACACGAATAATGATGCCAATAACTGCGTTTCTAGACAGACCAGGACCTCCTATCAGTACTGAGGGAAAGATGGCTAAAACTTTAATGCCACCTGTCTCCCTTCTGTGCCAATCACGCACACTTCACCAATTGCAATTGTTGCTAGGGTTGCAGAGGCCACTTACAACTGCGTCCAGTTCAACAATTCCTGAATCCTTACATCAGGCAACAGGATCCACTCAAAGCCATCACTCTACCAGTCCCATCTAATGCCATACCTCAATTGGTGGACGATAGTTGAATGTCTTAGAGGAGTCTCCTCATCCGGGTTAACCCCGAAACTACATCTGTTTGTAGATGCCTCCCTGCAGGGGTGGGGTGCTCGCTTACAGATAGCCTCATCAAAAGTGGCACATAAACAACTTGGAGTTGGTAGCGTTAATTCTGGCCATCTCACAAAGTCTACAGTCTGCCCAACTCACAATATCAGCAGACAACAGCACTGTGGTGTGGTGCCTGCGCAATCAGGGGACAACGCACTCCCACTCCCTGCTTCAACATACATTCAGGTTCTTCCATCAAGTGGATCGGCTTTAACTACAATTCATAGTTCAGCACATCCCCGGATGTCGGAACATATTGGCTGATGCCTTATCCCGACCAGACAGGGTGGCTCCGACCGAGTGGAAACTTCACACAGAGGCATTTCAATTCCTGCATCAGAGGCAACCAAACATCGACCTGTTTGCAACTTGCCCAAACCACCAAATTATGACGTACCGTATGTCTCCCCGTTACCGGATCCGCAGGCTTGGGCAGTGGATGCATTCAGCATTTCTTGGGAAGGGCTAAAAGCGTATGCATAGAGAATCTCACCCGAGTGTCTTTTGATATCAAATATATCAACACGAGTTGATAAAGGTGGAAAAATTCCGAGGCTTGCCGAGGATTTTTGCCACTTTTATCAACGAGTGTTGATATATTTGATATCAAAAGACACTCGGGTGAGATTTATTTATCATCCAACATCATTCTTCCAAGTTTTTTAATTTGTAGACTAATTAGCAGTGTCTTCAGTGTAAAAAGTACTGCTAATGGCTTCAGTGGCAGAGCCATTAGTGATGTCATTTGATTGTGACGTCATGGTAATCAGTGACGTCACAATGGTCTGCAAAGCATTGTGATGTAATTTCATTGCAGCGATATCTACAGTGTAGATATCGCTTGATCTAATCCAAGCCATATCTCCTGTGGGAGCCAGTTTTGGATGATAAAAAAGATCAAAGAGACAAGGAATCTTGCTCTGACTTTGGTCATGCCCTGGTGGCTAGTGAGAGGGTGGTTCTTTGGGCCCAGAAATCTAGCAGAAGACAATCCACTACCCCTCCCACATTTGTCAACCCTACTCATCCACCCTCACAGCAAATTGCTTCACCCAATGCCAGACAGATTTTGTCTGCACTCTTGGTTCGTCTTGAAAAGGCATTAAGTGCCAAAGGTTTTTCGGCATGGGCAGCTAAAGCTATCGCCTTAGCTCATCGTCCTTCTACCAAGTGGAGATCTTTTGAAACTTTTTGCAAAGCAAAAAATCAAGACCCTATAACAGCGTTACCACCAAAACACTTGAAAGGTAGCGCCATAACTACGTATTTGGTAGCCCTTAACTCAGCGTTGGACATTCGAGAGAATCGCAAAATGACCAAGGCCCCAGAATTGCAGGCCCTATTACTCATTGAGGCTTGAGGATCAGAAGGCCAAATTCCATACCACTGCTTGATACTTGAATGTGGTATCTCCAGGTTTGCAAGAGAGCCCCCCTTTGTGCCCCTCTACGCATACTCTTTTTATAACCTCACCAAGAAAACAATATTTCTCTTGGCATTAGCCCCTGCGGCACGGATGAGCAAGTTACATGTAATCGCCATCACATCTGTTTTGAGCATTGTATGCATGGAGCAGTACATCTCGGGTTATGGTGGGATTTTATAGCAAAAAATCATCTACCAGGCCAACCTGATCGTTCTTTCACTATCCCACCAATTTCTACGATTGTGGGGGTTGAAGATGAGGGTGAACTCCTCTTGTGCCTGGTGTGCCTACTACGAGCTTTCATCCGCTGCACCAAAACTAGGTGTAGTTCAAGGAAACGGTTATTCATACCCGTATCTCCTGCATCCACGACCGAAGTTAGTCACAACACCATATCTCTATGGTTACGCGCAGTCATCCTTCGGGCTAATGAGATCGTCAAACTTGATCTGCCAAAAGGGAATAATCCCCATAAGATCGGGGCGTTAGCCTCTACCATGGCATTACATGGTTACTGTGCTATTAAAACAATCATGGAAGGATGTTTTATGGATGCCCGACACAGATTTGAGTAGCATTTTCCAATTTTCATAAATTTATTTATACATAATTTTTTAAAGTATGAGAATATTATACATACATATTCCACTTGTTGTGTTAATTCATTCACATACAAAGACATACACATGTACAGGCCACCTAAATGGCATCAGCATAGTCATTTTTTCTTTCACTTCAAATTTTTTAGTCATGGTTGCAGTACTTTCTTCTCTTTGGTGCCAGTCTGCCACCAGACTGGACCTGGAGCAGAACAGTTGTGGCATGAGACTGCTCCTCCTTGATAATGTCCTCGAATTTGAAGATGTTTGGATGGTTGGGACCTGGAACCGATGGTGTCAAGTAGTTCCATACACTAACCCATCAGTTCCTCTTGATAGATTGCTGGAATAGGCTTGCTCTCACTGCGAATTTTAGTTTTCAGGTAGATCAGAATTCCTGAATGACAACATCATCTCCAGGAGAGTTGTGAATATCACGATACGTTGTGATGAAGCTGATGGAAGTGTTCACTGTGGACGGGCAGTTCTTTCTACAGCAACGCCATTGTACAGTGGTGTTGCTTCTGTTCTTATTTCTAAATCTGTGACCATTATGAACTAAATTCTGTCCATCTTTGGAGTCGGCAACAAATATTTACATGAACATTTGCCATTTTGCAACGACCAGTGTGACCAGTGTTACCAGTTCAGGCAATTTATATACATGGCAACACTGGTACCTATCACTCGCAAAGGATTACTTATAAAAATATGAATTTATACAATGAAATTCATGTTAAGTGTTCAGTTATCAGGTACCCATATTATCAGACATTAATTAAACAGTGTCCACTCTGAGAGAACAGTTCACCAGAACATTCCCACTTTAAATACAGACATACAAATGCAGTGAGCTGTAGCCCTTAATACAGGCTGAGGGCACAGTGAGGTTAAACCTTTGTAGTAATGCTGTTTATTGTGATAATGCAAACTGTGATATGTATGGGGATGAACTTCTCAGAAGACTTTCATCTCCTTAATGAGTTTGTAGTGGGGTCAGAGAATTTTTTTGTATATACCATACTTTTGATCAGTTGCTCTTTAGAAAGTTAACTACCTTTAGATATTTTAGCTGTGTTTCTGTAATCTACGCAAGAAAGTTTTAATTTCTGATGGTATGTTTTTTTACTCCTGTAACTCAAATAGTGACTTGGTTGATTGTGTGACATTGTTCCTGACATGAAATGTTGCTCATAAGATAAAACATTGAATTGGCTGGTTCACACTTGATTACTTTTACCCCACTCAAGTCACTCATATTTTCTGTTGTAGCAGCATCGGGAAAACATCAATATGGCTCCCAAGAATGTAATAATGGAAACCACTCCATCGGAGGACATGTTAACTGGATCCTCTGAAGTGGAGCCAGTCATCACAGCAGAAACACATGCTCAGAAACGTCCCCCTATGAAGATAGTATGGAAGAATGTAGTGCTGTTTGCCATGCTGCACCTGGCTGCAGTGTACTCGCTGGTACTCATCCCCCAGGCCCACCTCTACACCTTGCTGTGGAGTAAGTACATGCAGCAGCACACTGTCCTCTACAGTAGGCTGTCACACTGCCATCAGATGGTTTATCAGCTCCCTTGCTGTTTTACCAAGGATGCATGATGCTGTAGAACAGTGTGGATTATAAAGCAGGATGCTAACATTAAATATCTATGGTGCCAAAAAGTGTGTACTAACGACACCCTTGTCCTCAGCTATGTTATTTAAAAGTTTATCAATGATCATTATTAGCATGTAGTAGTTCCTTAGGTAGTTGAATTATCAACTGTGGTATCCCCATCAGTTTGCTGTGGGAGGAACCAGAACAATGTCATCCTCAGCATGCTCCCGAGGCAAGCGTGTCAACTAAATTATATAAAAAATCTAGTTTCCACCCTTGCCATTTCATACATACTTTTCTGTGCTAAAATAATGAGGGGACTATCGCACATGTCTCCAATCTTTTCGTTACCTGATGGACCAGGTCGTCTATTGAACTCATCTTTGTGGAGCCATTCAAAATAAGAACAGCAATCTGACACAACTCGTTTTGTAAATGGGGTGGCGCCACAATTGAGCCAACAAAGTAGACTTGAAAAGGCACAGGCAGAATCTAGGCTTTGATATAGGCTACTGGACATATGGACATAGGCTTCGGTACATATGCTTCTGGTTAGACAGGATTGACAGTCCTGATGAAATGATCATATCTGATACAGGTGCTTTCATGTACGTATTTGCGGCCCTGGGCATCACAGCAGGGGCACATCGTTTATGGGCACACCGTTCCTACAAGGCCAGAATGCCAGTGCGTATCCTGCTAGCTATCATGGATTCTACTGCCTTTCAAGTAAGTAACTCATTTGGGACACAAATTAAAGTCAAGTTGAAAATATAGTTCCTATTACTTACAGCCTGTCGGGGAATAGTGAAATATTCATTGCTACTTGCCTCTAATGGTAGATGGAATAGTAGTTATAGCCTAGTTAGAACCATCACATCATTCTCCCCACCCCATAGAACCATCACATCATTCTCTCCACCCCATAGAACCATCACATCATTCTCCCCACCCCATAGAACCATCACATCATTTTCCCCCACCCCATAGAACCATCACATCATTCTCCCCCACCCCATAGAACCATCACATCATTCTCCCCCACCACATAGAACCATCACATCAATCTCCCCGACCACATAGAACCATCACATCAATCTCCCCCACCACATAGAACCATCACATCAATCTCCCCGACCACATAGAACCATCACATCAATCTTCCCACCACATAGAACCATTATATAAATCCCCCCACCACATAGAACCATCACATCATTCTCCCCACCACATAGAACCATCACATCAATCTCTCCACCCCATAGAACCATCACATCAATCCCCCCCACCACATAGAACCATCACATCATTCTCCCCACCACATAGAACCATCACATCAATCTCTCCACCACATAGAACCATCACATCAATCTCCCCGACCACATAGAACCATCACATCATTCTCCCCACCACATAGAACCATCACATCAATGTCCCCCACCCATAGAACCATCACATCAATCTCTCCACCCCATAGAACCATCACATCATTCTCCCCACCCCATAGAACCATCACATCTTTTTCCCCCACCCCATAGAACCATCACATCATTCTCCCCCACCCCATAGAACCATTACATCATTCTCCCCCATCCCATAGAACCATCACATCAATCTCCCCCACCACAAAGAAACAACACATCAATCTCCCCCACCCCATAGAACCATCACATCATTCTCCCCACCACATAGAACCATCACATCAATCTCCCCCACCACATAGAACGATCACATCAATCCCCCCCACCACATAGAACCATCACATCAATCTCCCCAACCACATAGAACCATCACATCAATCTCCCCAACCACATAGAACCATCACATCAATCTCCCCAACCACATAGAACCATCACATCAATCTCCCCCACCACATAGAACCATCACATCAATCTTCCCACCACATGGAACCATCACATCAATCTCCCCCACCACATAGAACCATTACATCATTCTCCCCACCCCATAGAACCATCACATCAATCTCCCCCACCACATAGAACCATCACATCAATCTTCCCACCACATAGAACCATCACATCATTCTCCCCACCACATCAATCTCTCCACCCCATAGAACCATCACATCAATCTCCCCGACCACATAGAACCATCACATCATTCTCCCCCACCACATAGAACCATCACATCAATCTCCCCCACCCCATAGAACCATCACATCAATCTTCCCACCACATAGAACCATCACATCATTCTCCCCACCACATAGAACCATCACATCAATCTCCCCGACCACATAGAACCATCACATCATTCTCCCCACCACATAGAACCATCACATCATTCTCCCCACCACATAGAACCATCACATCAATCTCCCCCACCACATAGAACCATCACATCAATCTCCCCCACCACATAGAACCATCACATCAATCTCCCCGACCACACAGAACCATCACATCAATCTCCCCGACCACATAGAACCATCACATCAATCTCCCCCACCACATAGAACCATCACATCATTCTCCCCACCACATAGAACCATCACATCAATCTCCCCCACCACATAGAACCATCACATCAATCTCCCCCACCACATAGAACCATCACATCAATCTTCCCACCACATAGAACCATTATATAAATCCCCCCACAACATAGAACCATCATATCAATGTCCCCCACCCCATAGAACCATTACATCAATCTCCCCAACACATAGAACCATTATATAAATCCCCCCACCACATAGAACCATCATATCAATGTCCCCCACCCCATAGAACCATTACATCAATCTCCCCAACACATAGAACCATCACATCAATCTCCCCCACCACATAGAACCATCACATCAATCTCCCCACCACATAGAACCATCACATCAATCTCCCCCACCACATAGAACCATCACATCAATCCCCCCACCACATAGAACCATCACATCAATCTCCCCCACCACATGGAACCATCACATCAATCTCCCCATCCACATAGAACCATCACATCAATCTCCCCAACCACATATAACCATCACATCAATCCCCCCACCACATTTAACTTTCACATCCTCCTTTATATCCTTCAAAAATAAAAAAGGGAGATGCATTGGGTTTGTTTATTTTCCAGAACTCTATATTTGAGTGGAGTCGTGACCACCGGTGTCATCACAAGTATTCGGAGACAGATGCAGACCCCCATAATGCTAAGCGAGGGTTCTTCTTTTCCCACATGGGATGGTTGTTGGTGAAAAAACACCCTGATGTCATAGCCAAGGGAAAACAGCTGGAGATGGCCGACCTTAAAGCTGATCCTGTTGTCAGAGTCCAGGAAAAGTAACTGCATTTGTTTTTGTTACTTGTAATTAACTTGCATTAACATAAGCAGGGAACACAACCTCCTCCCAAATAAGAACATCCAGGCATCTGAGAATGTTTGCTGCAAGTGGATGACGAACTAAAATGACTAGATACAGGTGTATATCAGAGAGATATGTACACAGAGCTCCAGATAAGCTTTTGGTGTTGTGGGTATTTTACCCATGCATTTTAAAATCATTGGGTATTAGTAATTCTATTTGCGTATTCAAATTTCTGTTACCCACTAGTTTTTACACATGTGGGTATTTAAGTTAAATATTTAAGAACACTATTCATCTAGTCCCTACAAACTGGTGTCGTGTTGGTTCGAGAGCTTTATAGGACTAAAAAATACCACGATACTTCCACAAGAAAGTGTGATGGCAAATGATCATGATGTAACTGTCATCGTGGAGTTTGGCATGGTTGATGGAATGCCCGTTATAATTTCAAAATAAGTTGCTGATTTGCTAATCAAATACGCAGGGTTACTTCATAATATTTTGATGATACGCACAAGTTTGATTTTTGTAGCGTATCTGTAATGTTCGTTGCGTATTTGATACGCTTAGATTATATTTTACTGTGTGTTTCTGCATTTCTGATGTGTATTTCACGCAGATACGCAGCTTATCTGGAGCTCTGGTACAGAAGTATATCAGAGATATGTACAGAAGTATAAATGCATTTCTGATGTGTATTTCACGCAGATATGCAGCTTATCTGGAGCTCTGGTACAGAAGTGGGGCGGTAGGGTAGCCTAGTGGTTAAAGCGTTGGCTCGTCACGCCGAAGACCCGGGTTCGATTCCCGTCATGGGTACAATGTGTGAAGCCCATTTCTGGTGTCCCCCGCCGTGATATTGCTGGAATATTGCTAAAAGCGGCGTTAAACCATACTCACTCACTCACTCTGGTACAGAAGTATATCAGAGATATGTACAGAAGTATATCAGACAGATATGCACAGGAGTTTATCAGACAGATATGTACAGGAGTATATCAAGGTTAGATATGTACAGGAGTATATCAGACAGATATGTACAGGAGTATATCAAGGTTAGATGTGTACAGGAGTATATCAGACATGTACAGGAGTATATCAGAGATATGTACAGGAGTATATCAGACATGTGTACAGGAGTATATCAAGGTTAGATGTGTACAGGAGTATATCAAGGTTAGATGTGTACAGGAGTATATCAGATATGTACAGAAGTATATCAGACAGATATGTACAGGAGTATATCAAGGTTAGATGTGTACAGGAGTATATCGGGCAGATATGTACAGCAGTATATCGAACAGATATGTACAGGAGTATATCTGACAGATATGTACAGGAGTATATCAAGGATAGATATGTACAGGAGTATATCAAGGATAGATATTTTCAGGATTATATCAAGGATAGATATTTTCAGGATTATATCAAGGATAGATATTTTCAGGAGTATATCAAGGATAGATATTTTCAGGAGTATATCAAGGATAGATATGTACAGGAGTATATCAATGATAGATATATACAGGAGTATATCAAGGATATATACAGGAGTATATCAATGATAGATATATGCAAGAGTATATGAATGATAGATATATACAGGAGTATACCAATGATAGATGTATACAGGGGTATATCAATGATAGATGTATACAGGAGTATATCAATGATAGATGTATACAGGAGTATATCAATGATAGATGTATCCAGGAATATATCAATGATAGATGTATACAGGAGTATATGAATGATAGATATATCCAGGAGTATATCAATGATAGATGTATACAGGAGTATATCAATGATAGATGTATACAGGAGTATATCAATGATAGATGTATACAGGAGTATATCAATGATAGATGTATACAGGAGTATATCAATGATAGATGTATACAGGAGTATATCAATGATAGATGTATACAGGAGTATATGAATGATAGATATATCCAGGAGTATATCAATGATAGATGTATACAGGGGTATATCAATGATAGATGTATACAGGGGTATATCAATGATAGATGTATACA
Source organism: Haliotis rufescens (assembly GCF_023055435.1). Taxonomy (NCBI): domain Eukaryota; kingdom Metazoa; phylum Mollusca; class Gastropoda; order Lepetellida; family Haliotidae; genus Haliotis; species Haliotis rufescens. Next base: position 2,665,670 of record NW_025963979.1, read on the forward strand.
GGAGTATATCAATGATAGATGTATACAGGAGTATATCAATGATAGATGTATACAGGAGTATATCAATGATAGATGTATACAGGAGTATATCAATGATAGATGTATACAGGAGTATATCAATGATAGATGTATACAGGAGTATGTCAATGATAGATGTATACAGGAGTATATGAATGAGAGATATATCCAGGAGTGTATCAAGGATAGATGTATACAGGAGTATTTTAGATAAATATGTACAGGAATATATCAAGGATAGATACATGTATACAGGAGTATATCAATGATACATATATACAGGCGTGTATCAAGGATAGATATATACAGGAGTATATCAGAAGCATGCCCATAATGTAGCCTCTTTGTCCATCATAACTCAACCTTAATTTGCATCTGTTTCCTTTTTCAGATTATATGTTCCATCTGTGCTGCTATTCTGTTTCATTGTGCCAAGCATGGTACCGTGGTGTTTCTGGGGGGAGAGTCTGTTTGTATCCTTCTACCTTGCTGCCATCTTGCGTTACTGCCTGGGACTGAATGCAACCTGGCTAGTGAACAGTGCTGCACACATGTGGGGCATGAGGCCCTACGACAAGCGCATCAACCCGGCAGAGAACATGATGGTGGCACTGAGTGCTGTAGGGGAGGGATTCCACAACTACCACCATACCTTTCCTCAGGACTATGCAACCAGTGAATTTGGGTGGAAAATCAACTTAACCACTTTCTTTATTGACACCATGGCGTATCTAGGACAAGCTTATGACCGACGCAAGATTCCTGCAGATGTTATCAAGGCAAGGAAACTGAGGACAGGGGAAGGTAGCCCTTGATTGAAGACTATGGAGATAGATTGCTGGGTTTTGGTAGGAGTGGACACACAAGCTGCAACAATGGTAGAAATTCACTTGTATTATGTAAAAAAAAAAAGTGCACTATTAGTTCACCTTTCTTGACCTGACTACTGCCATAACAGTGACTGTGAATTGAGCTTGTCATTGAGACATGAGCTTGCTGTATGTTGGAAAGTCACTTTGCCAGAAACAATCAAACATGCCAAATTGATAATTATCACATGTAGTTCTAAATGTAATCAAACCATCGAGTATCAAAACTAATGTGGATGATTTTCAAATTCACTTTGTGACCATGAAAAGAGCTTGCTTTCCATGTCAGGTCCTTTTTGAACAGTGAGGTTTTATGAATGTCATGTCAACCAAGTTATTTTCTTTTGATCCTGTTCAAGCCAATATGCCACTAGTTCAGCCTAGTGGGTTGACCAAACTGGTAGGTTGTAAGTGGAACCTCTGTCACAGTATTGATGGTTTGAGGCCCATTGTATATATGGTTGGTATACTGGAGGAGACTGTCGCTAGTCGGACTGAGCAGGAACTATTCTTGCCACTTTTGAGGACCATTTGTTCAAAACTGAATTAAGAATTTATTTCATCAGATGAAGTACAACTGTTAGAAGGAGGATGTTGCCAGCAAGGACTTGAACTGCCATGCTTGAATCTGGATATATATATGTAACCTTGATCAAGGCTGTTTTTCTTGAATCTGTTTTGTTTTTTCTAGTGATATGATATGCAGTTAATCATGTTGATTACAGCTGCAGACAGTCCCAAGTAATCCACCTAGGCTGTTTTTGAGGAACATAAATGATGTTATCCTTCTCCATGTGTATAGCTATCATGAACACTGATGATGCTATGTGGAATATGCCTCAGACACCAAGATCAAGTATCGCCAGCAGTCACAAAGTGACTTGGCCGAGGGCGGGCAGTTTTCAAGTTATAATGGACACAATCTTGAATGAACAGATATTGATAATACACAATAGTATTGTATGAGTATTAGTCCGAGAACAAATGGCAGAATTATCAACCAACATTATACAAAATTACAATGTCAAAATGTCCTGCATCCGGTCCAAGCATCTGCAGATATTCTGCATCTAAATATGTCACAACTAGTGGTTGTCTGTAGGTTCTGTGTTGTAGGTGACTTTCAGGTTCTGTACATTATAGTTTTGTTTTGGACTGCTGTCCTTGGTTGTCATTGTCCAGCAGGGGCACATGTGCCTGAAGCTACCTGCATATGTGGTTCTCATTACATCAAGTTACCCTTAGGTCCATCCTGCTTGTATTGCTACAGGATTAGCAAAATTTGGGTGTTTCAATGTAAATTTCCAACTGTCATGTGTTCTTAGTTTGCTTATGTAGTAAGAACCACATAAGAGCATATTTTGTTGTTTGAGTTGTCTGTATCTTTGAAAGATTTTCATGCCTTTGTTTTATTTATTTCATTGACATACTTACGCCATTTTGTTTATTAAATGATGATTTCATTCAGTTTCAGAAAACAATCCTGGGTATGACAAAATAAATCGACCAAAAGTTGACCTTTTGTTGTCAATTGCACACCTGTGTTGAATGTCACACTGAACAGAATTAGTTACATCCCAGTGCATAACCTTAATCAAGCACACATGCAGCTCTTCGGAAGGAGTGCACTTAATTTAGGCAACAGTTAGTGTTAGCTTTTTTGGCTATCACAAATGATTTAGTTTCTTTTTAATACATCATGTTCAGTATGCTTAAGAAAAGGGTGGCATGTACCCCTTCACCACCTCTCTGAACTCATTAGTGTTGGAGGAAAGCCAAAGTATGTCATATCTCCCTTCTCATACATATACTGGACTCTTCTGCTGCTATTGCTTCATTTTGAATTTGGTTCGAAGAACACATATAGTTGTTCAATCAAATTACAAATTCTTTCAAGGACTGAAACTAGTGCATACTGTCTCCTGTACAACTAGGAATCTTTTTCCAGCAAACAGTTCATTGATGCTCTGCAGTCTCATCAAAATCAGACCTTAGTTCTCGCTACCGCTAAACAAAGATCTGAAGACATCCCATTAGGGGTCACGTCAGAACGACCTTTCATCCGACCAATGAGAGCGCCACTTACCAGATCATGAAATTAAAGTGACAGTCGGAATGTGATTTCTAATCTTACAACCTCGAAAAATATAACACGGGGGTATTCCTAATGATAGTTACAGGTTTAACGACTGAATCCATTCAATCTAGACCATCTATTAGCCATTCCATTCTTTTGTTTCAAATTTGTAATCGAGAATTTGTCCAAATATGTTTCGAAGCGTAGTCGCCAATTTGAAATTAGTGCTGTAAAGCATGAGAAAGTTACCTTCTGATTGTTCTGACGTGACCCGTAATGGGATGTCCTCAGATCTTTGTTTAGTGGTAGTGAGAACTAATGTCTGATTTTAATGAGATTGTGATGCTCTGTGGATTTGATTAAAAATATCGAGGGCTTTCTTGAGTGAATTACAATGAGAATGTAATGTTGCATCGGCATTATTTCAGCCATATAGTGACGGCTCGCTAGAACAACCCAGCAGTTTTGAATGTGGAACTATGCCTTCAGACTAAAACTGTCACTTTGAGTTCATTGGAGTATGAACCTTGATAGTATGAGGGCCAATGAACTCAGCCAGTACTTCTGTATATATCTGTGCTAGGGAACTCCCAGGAATGTCGAAGTAGTCCGTCGGTGTTTACGTTTCAAGAATGCAGTCTTGTGAAAAATGTATGAATGTCAAATTGTGTCTTTCATAGACTTATGACTGTCAATTTCGTGGTCATGTGACCAACCGCTCATCCAATGGAAAAAGACATATATTGTGTAAATTCACATTAAAAAATTATTCATACTTTGTATAAATGTCCGATAGCCATAATACACTCAACTCTAAAAGAAACGGGAATTTAAAGTGGTGAAAGTATCATGCTACAAAAATGAGTTTTCAACAGAAATAAATCAAAAGTGGTAGGGTTATAGCAACATATTTAATTTCACTTAGCATTACATGAACTTCATGTAGGTCACGTTGATGTTTAAATGTCGTTTTGAATCACCTTCAGTGACAGGTAGGTCATTCGAGCAGTTGTTGCATGTGGGATGTGATGTTCCGATCTTGTCTATCTGATGTCACACGCGGTCAGCCACTTAACTGATGATATTCCTGAAGCCTGTAAGTTGTGGATGATGGACATCAAGGTGTCTGGCAACTCGTGACATGCTCCATCCAGCTTCAGCAAGACCGACTGCCCTCGTCCGGTTTTCCTCGAGTTAGCTAGGACATGGTGTTATGGTTATATCAAACTACAAAAAAATAAATAACACCATGTCCTATGTAACTACAAAACCAACAGCTATTGTTGGATCCCTGATGAATCGACAAAAACCTTCTGGTAAAAAGGAATGTTCCATGTTTATGCATTTATCGCAAGTTGCGGGTTGGAGAATTATGTGAAATAAAATGGAACATTGTCTAATTAAAAATGCAGTTACTGTATTTTATTTTTCACTTCTGTTTGAAGATATCGCCCATCGAACATCTTTGCATTTCTTTTGGAGTTGAGTATCTGCTCATCCAACACATTCTACAGTGATACTGTCTTTATTCTCTCAATTCTCAACACATTGGAGTTGCATGTCTTTGTGGATCCTAGGAATACATCTAAGGCACAAAGTTATCTGTTCACATTACTCCTTTAACTTCTTCAACTGTCAGTCTTTAGACTTAAGTCGGTTAAATTGAGAGCAATATTGTCTGGTCCCTGAGTGTAGAAAGAGTCACAAAACTCCTGGTATGTGGTGTACACATGGGTAGCCTGCCACGATGGGTTTGTTTCTGACACGAAGTAGTCTGGAGCAGTGATGTCCAGAGGCTGTGGCTTCAACGGAACATGTATTCTATAAGAATGCAGCATCATGCGAGGTGGCTGGGTATCAGTGCGGTCACTGTACATGTAGTCGCCGATGATACGGTGACCAATATGACAGCAGTGCACACGCAGTTGATGGGTTCGACCTGCAGATCAAGAAAGAAATAGCACTCTCAGTATAAAAACAAGGTCATTTATACTGCACAAATATGTTTTAGCTAAACCTTGGACGAATATATTAACTGACATATGAACTTTTTAATGCAAAGAATAAGAAAACATCAAGATCCCTTATTGTGAACCAATACAGCAGTTGTGGTAAAAAAACAAATTTAATGACTGCAGGCGAGAGAAAGATCACATGCAGCATGCAGACAACTGAAGTCCTGACGTGAAATTAAACACCTTTTCATCACCTGCCTTTGTGGTTCAATGGCAAAACTGTTTTAGAATACTAAACATAATTCGTGAGGCTGCAGGTTCGATTCACTTCAGGGAATTGGAACAAGTCAAAGATCAACATTAGATGCACATTAAAAAGGCTGTGTATGCAATTCAAATGTAAAACGTCAAAGCAGGTCTTACAATTCAAAAGTAAAACCCCTGAGCAGGTCTCACAAGGTTACTATGAGATAACATATTTATAATGCTATAGGCAAAAGTGGCTGTAGGTTTATAATTGCACACCAAACATTAGACTAACATCTAGTCTCTGAAATGAACATATCGTACAGAAAAATATAATAAAAGGGAGCCCCGTGACTCTCCATGCAGAGGGCTGTATTTGATATATATTTGTATCAGGGTCTGTAAGACAGACTAACCAAACATGGTTATGCTTTTATTGCTACATTATTATTGCCCCGGTCAATGGATCAGTGTTCACTCAATTTTCACCCTCAGATGGGGAGAAAACAGACCCCCCAACCCCCCCTTTTGAAAACCAAATGTAGTATGAAAAGTTGACAGAGATTTTGATATTTTGGACCCCTCCCATTTTAAAAATGCTGGATCAGCCCTTTGTCATGTAAATGGGGGAATAGTGTTAACAGCAGCGTAAAACCCAACTCACAACGGGGTAGAGATGAAAAATCAACAGTCAAATGATGGGGTTCATGTGAAAGGCATCTTCATACACAGCCCAAACTAACTTGTCTTGCATACCACATACAAAGTAATTAGGGTACGTGATCCTGTGCACTGTGCAGAGGTCACAAACCAGGTGAAATTGAGCAACGTAGGTCGAGGGGAATAGTTGGATGGGTCTGTAACAGTGTGACCCCTGAGAGTTTCAAGGGCTTTGGTCCTGCCCAACACTGAAGCACATGTCGCAGATGTGGTGGCTTCTTAGACAGGTGACTTTGTTCAAAATATGCCTCTCTTCACCCAGCAGTAAAAATGGGTTCCAGGCAGGGTGAGATGGTATTGTGACTGTTAACCTTCTAGTGCCTGACAAGGCAGCTTGAATACTCAAGAGACCCATCGACTGGGGTAATCATGTTGGTGCTTACAGCATAGACCTCGTGTATGGAGTCCAGTGCAATACAAGTACACAACTTACTACATACACAATGCATATCAAATTTCACAATGATGGAAACATGAGAACAAAAATCTCAATTACAACATGTTACATATTGCCTAAATCCAGTCTTTTGGCTGTCATCACACTAACACATCTTTAGATATTTCAACAAAAGACCTTCACGGAAAACTATCTATAATTAGATGTGCCACTAATAGTACCTCCCTTCCTAAACCTCTTGCACATGCACCAGGCTGGGAAACTACATCTTTCCTGTGTGTGCTAATGACAACAGCAAACAATTTTTGGTTTTGTCTCTCCGCACAAAAGTTTTCAATTCACACTATAATTTTCTCAGAATTATCCAGATTAACATAGTTTAAGTTATTTCTTCTATCTATTTCGGACATCATAAAAGTAACAAGAGTTTGCCACTAACGTGGCTATATCCCCCGCCCCTTTTGCAGAATTTATGACAAAATTTAACCTAAACAAACCCTAACCTTTTTTAACCAAGGTGGAACTTGTCATGGAAATTGTAAAAAAAAAGAGAGTTTGGAACCAAAGTCCATCTTGTTGCCATGGAAACGTAAAAAATAAAAATATCTAAAATTTCTTTATAGCAAAAGGCACCAGTTCAGCATGTACCTGACAGACCTGCAAAGTTTCATGAAAAAATATGGAACGGTTTATGAGTTATGCTCCGGAAACTAACCCTACCCTCACAGAACCAAAGTCCATCTTGTTGCCATGGAAACGTAAAAAATAAAAATATCTACAATTTCTAAATAGCAAAAGGCACCAGCTCAGCATGTACTCGACAGACCTGCAAAGTTTCATGAAAAAATATTGAATGGTTTATGAGTTATGCCCCGGAAACGAAACGTGACGGACGGAGCCCATTTCTATATCCTCCGCCAACTTTGTGTATACCCATATATAAGATAGCTATGGGATTAATCGTATAAAACAACGAAGAACAAAGTGTGGTTTATTTCATGATGAAACATTGTTCTATCATGACATCATTTCGGGATATTCAAACATGTGCTAGCAACTTGATGATGTTGTATATTGAAGGACATTATTTTAGTGAGGGGAGTGTCCAGTGAGTTGTTCCCAAAGATGTAGCTGGGCAACGCAGATAAATGCGAAGGCTGAACGATCGCATCAAAGGTACAGGTAATCGACATTGGGAGAATATGAGGGAAATACCCACCTGTGCCTAAAATGGACTGTCAGACATTGCCGAGGTCAGCTTCCATTGAGGGAGTTATTATTTAAATACGGGTAAATATTGTGAAAGCTTGCACACTTTATCATTGTCCTTAAAGAGGCTGTACATAATAGTTGATATCTCATATAAAGGAAATAAACGATTTGTGGTTGTTAAATAAAATATACAAAAGTTCCATTTCTCCTGGTCCTTCTTTTTGAAAAATATATCATTGGATTTGGATTTGGATCGCCAGAAATCAGTTATAACTGAACACTATATGCTCTTTAGATAACATGTACATGTAAAATCGTTTCACTTATTTTCAAAAGTCTTACAGTTACATATGTCGTCTGTCAAAAGTATTCATGTTTCAAATAACATTATCTAAACATGGCAAAAAATTGAGCATGGCTCACTGATACACCCGACCTCAAGTCAAATGAATCCCAACATGCAGTAGTCAAAAACAAAAAACAGTATTCTTCTCAGAAAATCAACCGACAGGACGGAAATTAGTTGTCATGAAAAACTCTCTGAAATGCTTTTGAATGTGCAACAGTACATATATTCAATAGTACATTTGAAAAAGAGAAAGTAACATTTGACACTTCTTCCATCACGCATATCTTGGCACTGCACCTCTCTCAATAGCATACAGAATGTTCCATCCTGTTAAGACAATCCATGCAGTAGTTGTCAACTAAAAAGGATGTACAATTTTACAGGCCAAAAGTCACAAACATAAACAACACTGTATTTTTTTCAGAAAATCAACTGACAGATGGACAGTTGGAAGCAATATTTTATCAGTAAATGAAACTTTGCACTGCACGTCTCCTATTGGTATAGAAACTGTTACCCCAATAGGAAAAGAATCCATTAAGTAGTTTTCAAGTCATAGGGCACACAAGTGTTTAAGTAAAAAAGTAAAAAAATGAATAGTAGCTGTATTTTTTCAGAAAATCCAAATATTGAAATCAAACTTAGCACTGCACCTCTCCTCATAGTAAAGAAACTGTTCACCAAGTTTGAAAACAATCTATGCAGTAGTTTTCAAGTTTCCTTGGAAGGACAGAAAGACAGACGTACAAAATTCCTTGATATAACTATATACATCCACCCTATTAGGTTATTTAGGTTATTTTAAAGGGAGATATAAATACTTACCTGTTTGTTTAGGTAATTCTAATTATTGTTTCCAGACTAAATATTTTTTTAAAGCACATTAGCTTACCTCTTGCTGAAATGTGTGGCCTGGACAATATCTAATATCCATGTCAAACAAACCCCAGACATAACAGGCATACCAACATTTCATTTGGTATTATGTATGTATCACCAGATGTTGTTAACAGCCATTACTCATGTCGTAAACAACCACTGTTGTAAACATATAAAAAGTCAATACAAGGGAATAACCAGTCTTGATTTTCCAACGAAACAGATTCCATTGGGTGTTAAAGGCAAAACATAGTGGTGAAAATGATACGAAAATGGATCACTGAAAATCAGTGATGACTCCAGGTGTTAGCAAAAAGGTTAATCCTTCGCCTCAGATGAATATACAAAGTTATGCCCAAACCATCAGCTCTTAGAATTCTTATCTGTAAATTGAGACCTTGTCAATGTGTAAAATGTATCTTCATGTAGAAAATGTTGATAGCTGAAACATTTTCTACACACGAAGTAGACATTAGATTCCATTATACACATGAAGTTGTTTCATTTTTAAAGTTTGTCTGTGTTTGTTTGAAGGGAACATGCACTTTTACCAACTATTATCAACCCAACACAACCAAATGCTAGGAAAGGTATCATATATCATAAAATCATTTCCATGTAGAAATAAAACATAAATAAAATAATCAATAAACATTAAAAACACACACCAAAATACATAACTGGTTCAACAATGTTTTTATACAGTATCTTAATAGAAACAACGAAACATTTTCAACAACCAGAACAATTATCTGCTAAATGCAGTGTCCATAGTTCAGTTCCCACTGTATCATAAGCATGTGTCTTTGGATCACTATGAGATAGGTTTCATCAGTCCAAATTAAGATATTTCTGATGTAAAATTATTGATTTTTTTCATAAGTTTGTAAAAAGTGGACAACTAAATATGTTGTGATATAGATCCTCTAAATTGTGACCACTTTTGCAGGGCTGATCAGGGGGAAGATGTATTTATACATTTATACACATACATACCAGAACATACAATCAAACGATGACATCTGAAATGGTAAGGGGTAGACCTGGAACTAGTCCACTACTACCCGGGTACCCGACACCCTATTGTCCGACCCTACCCGGCTACCCGCTGTAGGTCTCAAGTTGGGGTAAACGTCTGAGACCTGCATCACTTCGGGCTTTCCTCCCACATTAAGCTGACACGCCGTGATATAACTGGAATACTGTTAAAAGCTGTGTTAAACCTAAACTCACCCACTCACTCAAGAGTTGGGCACAAAATGTCCGATTGGGAATTGTATTACCAGAGCCCTGGCATAAACTATTTAGATACCTATATAAAACAATCCGATCATGCATAACTGAAGTTGACTGTAGCTTTATCTTTACTGAAACATAGGACAGTCAGAAGGAAAGTGTGTATAGTCATACAGAAATGCCAACATCAGAGAAAATATATCACATGAGTAACCACGGTTGTGGGTAGTCCTGTGGGTACCCGGGTCCTACTGAGGGCCCATGTGCACCTGACCTGCGTACTGCCCTAGTGAGGGGAGTCATCTTCCCACGTGAGGGTGGAGAGGTCGGAGCCGAGGAGAAGTGATCTGAGCCTTGGCCTAACTCATGCTAGGGTAATATGGGCTAATGGATAAAATCATAATATGACAAAGGGCTTGAGTTGGGCCTTCTACACTTGTAGTGTTAACCTTATTATCAACTACAAATTACCTGATCCAATTTCACCTGTACAAATAAGCACAAACTGGCTTAGTTAGGCTTTTTATCGGGCTAACGGCAACACGACTGTTGTACGAGAGTGTGTTGTTGACCAAGATATCTGCTCTATATGCAAATGTTTATGAAGTAGATTGAAATATGTGATTGTGACAAGCTAGATGATAATTCCATGATTTAGTACCCGGTAATACTTTCTTACATAATGTTACTGTAGTACTAACATCCTAAATTCTGTGTTGCAGCTGCAGGCATCTAACAGATAGAGTTGCCTCCCTTGTAGTAGTCATTACTGTTTACAAAGATCATACATGCAGCTGAATACAGTAAGATATGAGGCAATAACTCAAAATGGCTGTATATTGTAAGCAAGTTAATGAAAGTATGTGATTAATATTGCATGATTAATATGAATCTTTGTAATAAACAAGTCTGTTTGTATTTAAAAAAAGTTAAAGGCATCAACACATGTATAGAAAGTATTTATTTAAATTCATGTAATCAACTTTGCACCCAAAAGATATTACTTAAATAATGTATTTTAATTACTTTAATTTATTTATTTGAGAATTTACAACAATATGTTATGATTATTGTGTGAGTGAGTGAGTTGGGTTTAACGCCGCTTTTAACAGTATTCCAGTTATATCACGGCGTGTCAGCTTAATGTGGGAGGAAAGCCCCAAGTGATGCAGGTCTAAGACGTTTACCACTTCGGTGAAACCCACGAGCACGGGTATGGTGCTGACAAACCTAGAAACATAATCGGGGCGAACCGGGATTCGAACCCACAATCATAGGTTTCTGGCGTGCCCAAGGGACGCAACTCTGCACAGCGATATGATTATTGACATGGCCAGGAATTAAATAATTATCCAATATTAAAAAAACGCTAATGTGGGGGAATTTTGAAAAAGATCAAATGACAATGTGTACATTAATTACGTAATAGAATTTAGTTTAGTCAAAATATATATATTAAAAAAAAAGCAGCAGAAAGATGATAGCACTCCCAAGCAAATAAATTGTGACAAAACAATTCTGTGCTTTTTACGTGAAACTGATATATGATGTTCATATCTCACATTGTGTATTTATCCCACGGTTTGAATGCGGGTGCAGATACTCAAGCCTGAAATACAGACAGACGTCAACTGTGAGATGTACATGAGGAAGCTGGTCCTGGAACTATGATCCAATCAAGAGATCGTCACATTATCTAGGCTCATTATGACGAGAACTTGTGTATGGTTTGCTTCTGAAAAACCCTTAGTGCTACTAGGATGAACAATCATGAGGTCGGGTAATTCATGTGTTTTTGTGTCTCCTCGCACAGGACACCGTTCTAAAGAATTGTCGGCCACGACTTACAACATCCCCCTGATTCCAGACAGAACTACCAGTCCTTGGTTCATCTCTGATCCACCAGTGACTTTCTTCAAACTGCCCCAGCATACATCATACAAACATAAGGCGGAACAGTTTGGCATCTCTTTGACTCCTTTGCAGACATTCAACTCCTGAAGCTACCACTGAAGGTGCAAGATGTTGGGAATCTTGCTCTTGCAGTCATCGTTCTGCAGAAATGGTTTCAGATATGTCTGTAATGGCCAGAGCTGCACTTGACTTCTATCTGTTAGGGCGGAAGTTAGGAGATCTAACACTTCTTGCCACTGATGAAGTGTCCGAGATTGTTTGAATGCCAACATTATTTGTGATTGAATCTTCACCCATCTGTCCTGTGGAATGAACATCTTGCCTGCTTGGGGGTTGAGCAACGCTCCTATGACCTGGAGTTGTGTGGTGATCATCTCAAATTTCTTTGTATTGACGAGCTGCCTTGATGGTGTAACAATCTCATGACAAACTGCAGTTGATTCTCTAACTTCTGAAAGGACGTTCAAAGGAGAATTGGCAATAATGCTTCTTCATGAAAGACAAGGAAGTGGACTCTATTATGTTGAAGCTGTCAGCAGTGTTTAAACTACCCGCCTGCCCGACAGCCAAAGAAGGTAAATTTTGCTGACGGATGGTCACTTTTGTAAAGTTGCACGCCCGATGGTCGGGGGTTAAAGTTACTAAGTTGACAATCCACCAGTGTTGTGCTGTTACAGCGCAACAGTTTTCCGCAATGTATGCTCCCTGGCTGTCCGAACTCTCCTGTGCATGAGTCAAATTTGTCGTTGCGTAAAGGTAAGCGAGACAAACCACGCCGTTTGCTCTCGCAATAAGGAAAATTAGGTTTTGACCACTCGTGACACACCACAGTGTGAGTATTGGCAGTATATTTATCATAGTATGGTTAAGATTGTTTGTGTACAGTTTAATTGGGCTGTCATAGGATGATATGTCATGAATTCACTTTGACAAGCCTTGTAATGTGACTAAGTTTTCGCGCGTTTTTCTAATATGCTGACGCATTCAATTTATGTGTTCGATTTCCCTTTTAATTTATTGTCGCATAAGGTTATATGTAAAAGGATATTTCTTACGTTGTTTAGGTGTGTCTTTAAACTCTGTTTTAAGGCATTTTGGACTAAAAGTTGTTATTTTTGTTGTTTATGCTAGCGACCAGGTTAAGTAATCATTTGTGTTTGTATTTCTTACAGCCTTTTACCCTTTATGAGAACCTCCATCTACAGAATAAACACCTTCAACTCTGATGACACTTGTACCATCATTTCTTGAATGGAAGATGTTCGGGGTTATCTGACTTGTAGCTCGCAAGGGTGACGCATTGTATTGTATTGTATTGTTATTTTTTTAGAACTAACATTGATCTGTACTGATCTTATGGTTACCCTTTTGTTACTCTTTGTTCGAAAATTCTGGACTGGCAATATTTCATCTGGTTTGGTAACTTTGCAAAGTTGCGAGTCTGGTTGTTTGGCTGGCATTCGGGGAGATAGACGATCTAGCAGCGTCTTCTTCGAGGTGTAGCATGATAATGCTACTGTCCAAACCCCGCTGGTGTAGGTTTGAGATTCCCTGATCTAGGCCTCAGCAAAGACGTTTGCCGTTAGGAGCGCTTCCTGTGTCCAGCAAACGACTCTTCCTGAGAGCCATATACATAACTTGTATAGAGCTTGAATATCTGCAGGTGAAAAACGTGATGGATGGGATCGATTGTCAGATGTAAGTAACTGCGAAGTATGCACTCAACGATCCTGTCAACTATCTAATTGCTCATGCTGTTGGTGACCTGGTATCATTGCTGTAATCTGAAGGTGATTCTCACGTGGACATGAATAACATTGGCAACAATTCATGCAGTCTGGCCAGTATGGCCATTTTCATGGAAAGTATTCAGGACTTTGTACCATGGTTGTTTGTTAAAAGTAACGCCTGGGATGTGGTTGGGTGAGGTGTTTTTTGAAGATGAACAGGTTCAAGGTTGTATCCACTCGTGGATCAGCTGGGGAAACAGAGAAATGCAGTGTGAGATGGGATGAGTTTTAACGTTTTGTACCAATTTAGAGCATGTGGACGGATCATGAAAGAGATCTTCACATCAACTGTCTAAAGATGAGAACGATCCTGTAAGCTGCAGAAAACACCACAGTAGTATCTTACATACAGAGACAGGGAGGAACCCAGTCGAGTGGATTGATGCACAAGACTATACGTTTGTTCGACTTGGTGGATTTGATTCATTGCAGGACGAATGCCTGACACATACCAGGGAAACAGTTTGTCTCAACCTGGTGGTATTTTGTTGGATGACATCAGTATGTCACACCACATCTGGATTTGTTCACCACATGTCTCAACAACAAACTCCCCAGTGTATGTCAATCTGGTGCCGGATCCCCCAAAAGAGGATGCGCTGTCCACAGACTGAATGGGGATCTGCGCTTACACTTTCCCACATTGGTCTCTCCAAAAAAGTTATTTTGAAGATCGAGGATACAAGCTGCACGATTATTCTCATAGCACCGGTACTGTTACTGTTAATCATGGAAGAACAATTCTGACAACCAGAACGTCAAATTTTCTTTCTCAGAATTGGTTCCCAAGACTGTTACTGTTAATCATGGAAGAACCACTCCGACAACCAGAACGTCAAATTTTCTTTCTCAGAATTGGTTCCCAAGACTGTTACTGTTAATCATGGAAGAACCACTCCAACAACCAGAACGTCAGAGTTGTATCTCTTTGCTGCACCTGGATCTGCTGTCAGCAGCATACTAATAATGTTTGTGGATTTCACCAAAGTGACAATCACTGACCACCTGCACAACTCTGGACTTTCCTCAAGAAGCTGACATGCATGATCAAAAACCTGCTCAAAGCCATGTTGAACCCAACTCACTCACTAAAGTCATTTAATTCAAATCAGCAACCTACCAAATTAATATTACATGTTATTTCACCTGCCCCGGGTTTTAAACGAAGCACAAATGTGCGTCCAGTATGCACAAATGTAGAAAACAGACGCAGAGTTTTTTTATACTCATTGTACCTACAGCGCATCAAAAGCAGCAATGGGTGTCTGTTTTTTCATCCATCAGTCATGACCACAGTCCACATGATCATTGATTCATTCCTGTAATTATCTGAACATACAGTACACTACACCATTTCTGACCTTTACAGGACTGTCATATTGCCTGCAGGGGCCCTTACAATCAACTATTGGGGGTCCCCTGGCCCCTACTTTTGAAAGTTTGGATTCTTTGGATACTTCTCCAGAACTAGGTGTCGACATTCAGACACTCAACCCCAAGAGAACCGGTCAGAGTAAAACCCTGCCCGCCACTTACATAGCGGTACTGCTTAAGTTCTTAACAGAAAAACAATGGTGCACATGAATTGAATGGTGAATTCAACATTAATCACTTGCATAGCTATGTAACATCAATTATAATATTGACTGTGAACCCATCATGCTCCTTGAGATGCTGAAGGACCTCTATCTAGTGGCCCTTGGGATCTGGAGCCACTTCTCCTACAGAGTTGCAAAGAGTTGGTTTAAATGTAAGGTGCTATATCGGATGTTGGAGCACTCAATGTCCTTGTCCGTCCCACAAGTGTTCAATGGGGTTGAGGTCAAGACTTATAGCTGACCAAGGCAGGTTCAGGATTTTCCCATTTTTAAAGAATCCATATGATCTGTGTGTTGCTGTTATATTGGAATTCAAACTAACAAACAAACGAACAAGCAACAGGTACCACTCATTGAATATGAATATGAAACATTTCTCACCACACCTCATGTGATCCCTGATTGTTTTACATAGGTATACAGGATACATGCAGCAATGGGCAAGGAATGAAAAACAATGACAGTTTCTGTTAGGCTGCCACCATGTCAAAGTCAGATGAGAATCGTGTAGGCTCCTGTTAGCAACAATTGCTGGGGTCATTCATGCTGAGTTATATATCAGCATGGATAATAAACATCTCATTAAATATATGTGTATGTTGGGCTACATGCAGGGATCTTCAATGAAATCAAAATGGGTAGCATCTCAAATTTCCATATTTTCATTGCACATTTTAAGCCTTTGACATATCTGTATTATTAGATAAATAAATGTTAGTTTTATCTGCTTTTTCATCAGAGTTGGAATACAGGTACCATACTTTACCTGTCAGAGGTATCAACAGTAGTTTAGATGCAGCTGCCCCATCATATAGACCAGTCTCCAGACGCACTGCAACAGTGCTGCATCTCTTCACAGGCTGGATGCAATGTGGGGAGCTGGACACACACATTCTATAGATGTCAGTATGGATGGAGCTCTGGCCAATAGGAACATCAATAAACAAGCACTTGTCTTCCACATGACCATGTACCTGGCAAACAAACACAGGTTGTTACTCCAAGGTTAAATTCTTCTCTAGTTTTATTCACAGAATACCAGAAATCCTCAGACCCTCAACTGTTGGCATGATTGTGGCTTCTGACCACCTAAATGTTGCCCAACTTAGCTGGCCAATTCATATATTTTCTGCATAAATACCAAGGACTAAAATCTGAACCTAAAATCAATGATTTGAACAAGATGTGATCAAAAGCAGAGCCATTCAAAGTTCAGCTCCCCCAATCTGGCAGTTTCGCAGCAGAAAAAGATTACAATGATTTTACACTGCTTTTAGCAATATTCCAGCAATATCACAGCGGGGGACACCAGAAATGGATCAATCAACCAGGTCACAAAGCCTGACCACCCTGTCCCTATTTTAGTGGCTAGCATGAGGTTCTTGGAGCCTTTTTTGACCTGGAAAAAAAACCCATCTGTAACCTGAAACAAGTATAAGAATGGTTATTTTTAACAATTTTAAGTCACAAATACTTGATTTCTCATAAACGGAAGTGATGTTCATCAGGAAACATTAGAGCAGACGTCAACTTACGAGAGCCAGATAATGCTTCAGTATCTTCCTATGGCTGAAACACTTCTGGAAGGTTCCTGCTGTGGTTTTATTTAAAGCAATACACAGAACACCACTGGTTGCATAGTCCAAACGATGTGCAAATCTGAAACAACAACAACCTGATCAACTCTGTAACCTAGACATCTGATCAACTCTGTAACCTAGACATCTGATCAACTCTGTAACCTAGACATCTGATCAACTCTGTAACCTATACATCTGATCAACTCTGTAACCTAGACATCTGATCAACTCTGTAACCTAGACATCTGATCAACTCTGTAACCTAGACATCTGATCAACTCTGTAACCTATACATCTGATCAACTCTGTAACCTATACATCTGATCAACTCTGTAACCTAGACATCTGATCAACTCTGTAACCTAGACATCTGATCAACTCTGTAACCTATACATCTGATCAACTCTGTAACCTAGACATCTGATCAACTCTGTAACCTAGACATCTGATCAACTCTGTAACCTATACATCTGATCAACTCTGTAACCTAGACATCTGATCAACTCTGTAACCTAGACATCTGATCAACTCTGTAACCTAGACATCTGATCAACTCTGTAACCTAGACATCTGATCAACTCTATAAACTATAAACTAATCAACTCTGTGAACTTGAAACTGATAAAGTCAGTAACCTTGACAAGTGATCTCCTTCTGTAACCAGGACAACTGATGAACTATGTGACCTTGACAACTGAAAACTCTATTACCTAGACAACTGATCAACTCTGTGACCTTGACAACTGGAAACTCTATTACCTAGACAATTGATCAACTATGTGACCTTGACAACTGAAAACTCTATTACCTAGACAATTGATCAACTCTTTAACCTCCAGAACTGAACAACTCTGTATCCTTGACAACTGATCAACTCTGTGAACTAGACAACTGATAAACTCTGTTGTGAACTAGACAACTTATAAATACATAGAGACATATGGTCCCACTTAATCTTTGTGTATTTGCCACACCGTCATCAAGTTAAGACGACTGCCAGTCAGCTCAGTCATAACCTCCAAATGGAAAGCAGAAGTTTATGTGTACATGTCAGATATACTTTATTTATTTCCTTCTGTATCAATAAAATATTATGTGTTCATCGAAATGTGGTGCAATTTTTGCCAGATGTTTGATTTTAATGTTGCATTTAGCAATAATTCCAGTTACATGACCATGGCAAATAAACAATCCAGTCTGGACCAGGCTAGTCAGTGGTGGATGCGAGCAACAATGACATGATGACATGCAATAGATATTGTGCCCTTTTCGCCAGTTCTTTGTTTCTTTTTTAACGCCACACTCAGCAATAATACCACATAGAAACAATCTATATGATGGCAGCCTGTAAATAATCAAGTCTGGACCAGACAATCCAGTGGTTGATGTCGTAAGCAACGATCCATGCCATTGGGTACAATGACACACAATCAACCAAGTCACCGATCTTGACCACCCGATCCATTATGTCGACTAATATGACCAGTGTAGGTTCCTGGGAACCTTTTCTAACCTTGAAATTCGCAAGGGGCATTTTCGCCAGTGAAGTTGGGAGACATTTGAGGCGTTGCCGTTATAGCCTGATTCGGAGCACCTTTAGTGAGTGAGTGAGTGAGTTAATATCTAACGTCACATCAGCAATATTTCAGCCATATTGTAACGTGACCAATTTATATATCAAGAGTAAATACATTAAGAGTTTATAAAAATCTGTTGACCGTTGACAGTAAAACAACTAGAGTATCACAGATTTGTTTTTAAAAATAGCATTCATCCTTAAAAAATTACATACTATAAATGAGCAATAGATCCCCAGCAACCAAAGTTAGGTCACAATACTATGGACCATGGGGACTTACGCTACTTCTGTTACCTACATAGTACCCCAGCAGGAATTACACTATCCCTCTGGCTACTAGCAATTGTCAGAAAGTGAACAGTAAATCAACAAAAATACTACGATTAAAATCACAGAGAAATGAAAAATACTTCGGGACCACCTTTAGAATACAGTACCACAACTTCTCCTGAGAATGATCTCTGCCATAGGTCAAGTGTCTCAAAGAGAAGCAACCAGTTTTTGTGAGAATCTGTTGGACGCGAACTCACAACCTTCGGATTGTTAGCCCGACAGCTAACCGACTGAGCTACGTCCACACTGTAAAACTATGTGCAAATTTACCTAGTCATGCCTACACTGTTACGGAACTGAACGAAAATGGTTGACTAGGTGACAGACACTTACAAAGGTCACAGGTGGGCATGGTGTCTTATGACAGATGACACTCGTCCCATTCCGTAATCTACACGATACCAAGTGGTGAGGAATGAGCCGATATTGGGGGAACTGAAAACGGTAACAGGCGTAAGGCATCAAAGTGGCGGGTATGCATGAATGACATGGTATTTAATCATTTGTTGGGTAATTTTTGTGACAGAAAAGTGTGGTAGGGAACACTGTAAGGATAATGTGGATCATAGTAAGGAACGAGGGAGGCATAAGCATGGTAATGAAGCAACAAGGGTGAGTCCGCTTTGTAATGATAAGTGTTAATGTCAACAGAAGTCCATTAATCTATATTAAGTAGTCATACCCAAGCAGTATCTAGCAGTTAAGCCAACGAGAGTGCTCTCCCTTGAGCTGTAACAAGATGGCCACCATGCTGACCACATGGTCTGAATAAAAGGGCTTTTTAACACGAAGTACCTTTCTTCAGTTATTGTTACAAACCACTATATGGTGTCAGAACTAAGTCTACCCATCAAAGAAGTTACTGACAACGATAATGAATAACTTGGGTCTTCCCAAACCTTTGGAACTTGCTGGAAATGTGAGTGAAAACTGGCGCCGTTTCAAGCAAGCATGGGAATGCTACTACACCATTACTGTTGATGGTAAAAACAAACCTGATGTCTACAAGTCATCTTTATTGCTGCATTTCATTGGAGAAAATGCCAGAGAAGTATTTAATTCTTTTGAATGGGCTGAAGAGGAAGATGAACAGAAAGTTGAAAAAAACTTAGAAAAATTTGAGCAGTACTGTGTTACTAGAAAAAAATTGATAGATACAAATTTTTTACATGTTCACAAAAGGCAGACAATAGATCAGTATGTTAGTGAAGCTAAATCTTGTGAATTTGGACAACTCAAAGACAGTTTGGTTAGAGACAGAATAGTGTGTGGCGTGTACAACAGTGCTTATCGAGAGAAATTACTGCGTGATGATAGATTAACTCTTTCAAAAGCAATAGACTCATGTCGTGCTGCAGAAATGGCAAGTTGTCAAGCTAAAGAAGTATGTGAAGATTGTGCAGTTCATTACATAAAATCCAAACCAAAGTCAAAACCAAAACAGAAAATGAACTACAAGCAAACAAGTAAACAAGAAACAGTAAAACAAGAGCTTTGTGGACGGTGTGGAAGAAATCATACCCCAAAACAGAAATGTCCAGCATCTGGTCAAAAGTGTTTGAAATGTGATCTTCTCGGACATTTTGCTACACAATGTAGATCTCATTCAGGTCAATCCCGACGTGTCTATGATATTGATGCAGAAGCATGTGATTATCCACCAGAAGATGCAGAATTCTTCGTTGATGTTGTGGATACAGACAGTCAGAGGGTCTCTAACTCAAAGGCTTGGATGATGTCACTTGACATAAATGGAACACAGGTACCCCTCAAACTTGACAGCGGCTCAGACATGAACCTCATCAGCTTGTCACAGTGGAATAAACTAAAATACCAGCCACCATTAGAACCTCCTAAGATGAGCCTAAAAGCTTATGGTGGAATTGACATACCTGTTGAAGGACAGGCAGAGCTCACAGTCACCTACAAAGGTAAACCATACAAGACTGTATTCATGGTAACGCCAGACAACAATAGATGTATCCTTGGTGTGGAGGATTGTGAGAGACTGAACTTGGTTCGTAGAGTTTACGAAATCAATGTTGATGAGAAAAATTTGAACAGCCAGAATTCTACAAAGCCAGAAGATATTCTTAGTGAATATCAAGATGTATTCACAGGGCTTGGATGCTTGCCTGGTGAACATACCATAACAGTTGACAAAGAAGTCACACCAGTCATAGAAGCTTGTAGAAAAGTGCTGTTTGCTCTCCATGATCAACTTAAAGAAGAGTTGAACAGAATGAAATCACATGGAGTGATCACAGAGGTTACAGAACCTACGGCATGGGTTAGTTCGATGGTGATTTTACACAAGAAACAAGAGAAATTGAGAATATGCCTAGATCCTCGCAATTTGAATCTAGCAGTTCAGAGAGAACACTAAAAAATCCCAACTCGTGAAGAAGCAGTTTGCTGGTGCTAAAGTGTTTAGCAAGCTGGACGCCTCCTCAGGCTTTTGGC
Organism: Haliotis rufescens; assembly: GCF_023055435.1. Taxonomy (NCBI): domain Eukaryota; kingdom Metazoa; phylum Mollusca; class Gastropoda; order Lepetellida; family Haliotidae; genus Haliotis; species Haliotis rufescens. Next base: position 2,686,885 of record NW_025963979.1, read on the forward strand.
AAATGAAGCTAGATCATGTCAGCTCAATGCTGACAGCATTCAACACACCATTTGGGAGATACCGTTATCTCAGACTCCCATTTGGTATTTCAAGTGCGCCAGAAGTGTATCATCGAACCATGCATCAACTCTTCGAGCACATTAGAGGTGTAGACACCAGTATGGATGACATGATCATCTTTGGTAAAGACACCAGAGAGCATAACGAGCGACTGAAAGCAGTACTTCAGAAGTGTAGAGACAGTGGTCTGAAATTGAATAGAGAGAAATGTGAAGTGGGTGTCACAGAGCTTACCTTCCTGGGAGATAGAATTTCTACTGATGGACTCAAACCAGACCCTAACAAGGTGAAAGCCATCATGGATCTTCAGAAACCCACAGAAAAGAAGGAACTGCAACGGTTCCTTGGGATGGTTAATTACCTAGGAAGGTACATTCAAGACCTCTCAACAAAATCAGCACCACTTAGGCAGCTGTTGGAAAAAGACAGTCATTGGTCTTGGTCTCATGAACAGGACAAATCATGGGAAGAACTTCGAAACCTCATCTCACAAAGACCGGTTCTTCAATTCTATGATACCAAGAAACCCATCAAAGTGTCTACAGATGCATCAAAACATGGACTTGGTGCCATACTGCTGCAACAACATGAAAATGCATGGATGCCAGTAGCGTCAAGGGCGATGACCACTGCAGAGACTCACTACGCACAGATCGAGAAGGAAGCACTAGCAATGTGTTTTGGAGCTGAACGGTTCCATCAATATATGTATGGGAGAAAGTTTCTCGCAGAAACTGACCATAAACCACTGATTCCCATCTTCAAGAAAGCTCTGAATGACTGTCCTCCACGCATTCAACGTTTCCGTCTTCGCATGCAGAAATATGACATGGAGGTAATGTACACTCCTGGTCGAGAGATGTATGCAGCAGATACCCTGTCAAGGAACTTTCCTAGTGATCAATCACCCACCAGTACAACTGAAGCAGATGTACAAATGTATGTTGACAGTATCTTGTCAACAGTGCAGGTGTCAACTGACAGATTCGCACAGATCAGAGCAGAAAGCAACATAGATCCAGAAATGACAGCTCTAAAAGCAATCATCTTGACAGGTTGGCCTAATGAACATTCACAGTGCCCAAGAAACCTGGATGATTTCTGGAATTATCGAGATGAACTTTCATGTATTGACGGAGTAGTCTTCAAAGGCAACCGCATCGTCGTGCCCAAAGGTATGCGGAAACTGATGTTGCAGAAAATACATGCAGGACATCTGGGTCAAGAAAAATGCAAGCAGAGAGCCAGAAAAGTTCTATTCTGGCCTCGAATGAATCATGACATAGATGTCATGGTAAGTGGATGTGAGACGTGCTTGAACTATCGTCATCGTCATCAACCTGAACCACTATCACCTCACCCAGTAGCTACTCAGCCATGGCAGTATGTCTCCACTGATCTTTTTGAACTCTACTGAAAAGACTATCTATTAGTTGTGGACACATACTCTAACTTCCCAGAAGTCATTGCTTTGCCAAAACAGTCCAGCCAAGCCGTCATCAAAGCACTACGATCCATATTTGCCAGACATGGTTCACCAGTTGAACTGTTCTGTGATAACGGACCATGTTATGCGAGTGCAGAATTTGCAGATTTTGCTGTTGAATGGGACTTTAAACACTCTACATCTAGTCCTAAATACCCCCAGTCAAACGGTCTTGCAGAACGTACAGTCCAGACTGTCAAAAACATCATGAAAAAGTGCATTGACAGTGGTGAAGATCCTCATCTAGGACTGCTCGCCTATCGTACCACACCTCTAGCTGGTAGTTTCTCCCCGTCACAGCTGTTAATGAATCGGACAATCAGGTCCAATCTCCCACTGAAGAAAGATCTCCTTCAGTCAAGTACACCTGATCCAGATCAAGTCATCAAACACAAGCTGGTTTCTAAAGAGGAACAAAAGTACTACTTCGACCAGAAAGCATCTCCTCTACCTCTACCCCAGTTAGAACCAGGTAGCAGTGTGAGAGTGTATCAAGACACAAGAAATGACTGGAAAACAAAAGGTAAAATAGTGCGAAAGGTAGCACCAAGATCCTACCTTGTGCAAACAGAGGGAGGTGGAAGACAGATGAAATCGCCGTGATCTCCTCCTTACTCCTCATGACAACACACCTCGCATTACAACTAACCAGCCTGCAACAACAACAACAACAACAACAACTACAACTTGCTTGACAACTCCCAAAGAACAGCAGAGTGGTACTACAACACGATCTGGACGAGTCATCAACAAGCCATCTCGTCTGATCGAAACCGAGTGATGTGTGAATTCTGAACTGTTAAAGTTTCATGTTTCGGAAGTTGATTTTCAGTAGACTAGGTTTTTGTCAGAGACTTTAATTGAGTTTAGTTTAAGTTCTAAAGTTAGAGAATGGCAAGCCATCATAAATGTGCAAACTGAATGACAAGAAGAGACACTCATCAGGAAGGAACTGAACATGATCAATTTGACATGATGTGTCATTTCAAGCACTCATTGATAAAAAAAAAGAAAAGAAATTAAACTTATCTATTGTTGATGTGCTTAGCCAGGCTTTTAAGTGTTAACATTGTTACCAGTTTAATTCAGAGTTGATATAATGTTAATTTCAACTTAGAAAGGGAGATGTAATGATAAGTGTTAATGTCAACAGAAGTCCATTAATCTATATTAAGTAGTCATACCCAAGCAGTATCTAGCAGCTAAGCCAACGAGAGTGCTCTCCCTTGAGCTGTAACAAGATGGCCACCATGCTGACCACATGGGGGTCTGAATAAAAGGGCTTTTTAACACGAAGTACCTTTCTTCAGTTATTGTTACAAACCACTACAAGCTTTTGAATCATTACTGAAAAAACGTAGCGGGTGAAAGTGGCTTGTATGAATATTCCAGGACAGTTTCAAGTGGCCAAAATGTTTTACACTAAACTATTTCATGCTGCTTTCTCGACGTTTTTGTGTGAAGAATATTAGGAACCACTATTGAATCAAGAATAGCCACTAAACGGGTACCTAACCCTAATGATTGTAAAGCTAGGGTTGATAGATCGTAAAGGGGATCCAAGAGCTGAGGATAGAGTTCGGGTAATCCAATAGCCCCTAAACGGGTACCTAACCCTAATGATTGTAAAGCTAGGGTTGATAGATCGTAAAGGGGATCCAAGAGCTGAGGATAGAGTTCGGGTAATCTAATAGCCACTAAACGGGTACCTAACCCTAATGATTGTAAAGCTAGGGTTGATAGATCGTAAAGGGGATCCAAGAGCTGAGGATAGAGTTCGGGTAATCTAATAGCCACTAAATGGGTACCTAACACTAATGATCATAAAGGGGATCCAAGGGCTAAGGATAGCCTACCCTTACACTTGCGACATGTGGATGTGTTGAGTGCCAATATAATATACCTAATAAACTGCATTCCTGAGCATAATCATGATAATAATGAAAATTAATGAATTGAAAAAATAATCTTTGTATATTAGTTCCCATTATAATCATTTTAGCCATTTGAATTAAGAAAAAACAAATAAAAAATATATTGAAAATATAAGTGCTTTAAGAAACTAATGCTTGTTATAAAATGTGCCGCCGCAGGCTATATTTAGTAAACAAATATTTAAAACTGTCAACATTGCTGGACTTATTCAACAACATTGCGTGTGGAGATGATAGATTACTGAGACGAGCTAATGCACACTCGATGACCCCTGACGTCACAGCATTGTTTCACCGGTGTGACTGGCAACAAAATACATAGAAGATATTATATAGAGAATCTCACCCATGTGTCTTTTGATATCAAATATATCAACACAAGTTGATAAAAGTAGAAATACTTTGAGGCTTGCCGAGGAGTTTTTCCACTTTTATCAACAAGTGTTGATATATTTGATATCAAAAGACCTGAGTGTGAGATTTTATTTATCATCCAACATCACTCTTCCAACGATTTTAGTTTGTAGATGAGTGTTCCTGTCATACTATGTTTACAACATGAGTGTTTAAATTCTGGTATTTCCTGAGCAAGAGCGAGTGAAATACTGGAATATAGGCACGAGTGTCGTAAACATAGTATGACATGAACACTCATTTAATGTTCTATTTATTACCGAAGAAGATGTCTACATATAGAGACGAATTTTAGTGTTTACCTACAAGGACAGCAAGTCACAACAGCAGCAGAACCACAATTTGTCGAGTGTCGTCAACAATCTTCAGTATGACGTTGTTTCTAGTATGACATCATTCCGACCTCACGTCACAGTAAGATTCAAATGTCGTCAACAATGCCGTCCAGATGACGGAAAACGTACATTGTTGTCTCATGACGTGATATGACCCTAGGACACATAGGATTATAATGTCCTCATAGTTAATAATGCAACTTACATCATAGGGTATTGTGACATGTTTGAAAAGTTTCTGGTACTGTATTCTAAAGGGAGGTTCCATATGTATGCAGGCTTTAACGGCACGTCAGCAAAACGTCACCTCTATTTATAAAAAAAGATAATAGCGATTTATGTAGTAGTATATATCCTTTATTTACATGCTTTATTATGTTAAGTTGAAGTATATATGCTTTATTTACATTGCCATTGTCTTATCTTCCACAGTTATTCAGTTTCATAATAAAATTATAAATAATGCATATTATATTATCATATGAACTTGTTTTAACACTTCACAATTATTTCTTTTTGCAAGTGACCATGTGAGTTTAGTTTTATTTATTTCAGTACCAAGGATAAACAAATATAAGGTGCCGTTTTCGGCAGGCAATAATAGTTGCCGTTTTCGACTTAGACGAGGTACCGTTTTCGCCAATCGGTGCCGTTTTTGCTCTAACCCCTCCATATTACACATTGGTAACGGAAAGGGGCGAATGCTGACGATCATGGTTGCACTCTTTCAGTGTGGATATTTTTTATCACCCCAGTATTAAGAAAACACTTATCTCTATGGTCCGATTCCCAACCTCACCTGAATCCGAATTCAACCGTGTTATCTATTAGCTCGGGGAAGTTACTGGCTAGCTGTTTTGCAACTGTGACTTCGTTGATACTTTCATCGTTTGAATTAATTTTAGTATCAATATTTTTGTCAACAACCAACACATCTTTACTTCGATAAAGTATCTTTAACTGATCACTCATTGTTCGTCCTAAACGCACACTCCTTCCGCTGCCAGCAACACAAACCATTGGCTTGTCGTGTACGAGAAGGGTTAGTAGTTAAAACGTCACCGAGTCAAAACGGCACCAAGCGAAAATGGCATTGTTTATTATATATACTTCTGGGGAAGACTGATTTTTAGCTCACCGGGTCCGAAGGACCAAGGTGAACTTATGGGATACCGTGGCGTCCGTCGTCCGCCCGTCGTCCGCCCGTCCGTCAACAATTTATTCAAACGACCTTTTTTCGGAACCACTATTTGGAAATTAACGAAACTTGACTGGAAGCATCCCCAGGTGGTGGGGATTCAAAATTGTACAATTGGTGGGGCTGAGGGGCGGGGCCAAATAGGGGTAATTTGACGTTATTGCTTTAAACGACTTCTTGTCTGGAACTTAGAGTTAGTTATCAACCTTATTTGGTTGGAAGCATTCTCCAATGGTTGGGATTCCAACTGGAAAAAATGGAAGGGTTGAACCCTTCCCTCACCCCCGGAGACTAAAAAGAGTTTATAACTTGGACACAGTTAAGATCCCCACCGCATAACCAAATGTTGATTGGTTGGTTTGTTGTTGAACGCCGCACTCAGCAATATTCCAGCTATATGACGGCGGCCTGTAAATAATCGAGTCTGGACTAGACAATCCAGTGATTGATATCACGAGCATCGATCCACGTGTAGCTGGCCACAGATGACATCCTTACCTTGTCAGCTTGCTCAATTGGAATCGATGACATGCATCAACTTAGTCAGCGAGCCTGACCACCCGATCCCGTTAGTCGCCTCTTAGGACAAGCAAAGTCATCTTTTACGGCAAGCATGGGTTGCTGAAGACCTATTCTACCCCGGATCTTCACGGGTCAATAAATATATGTACAATTGAGAGTATAATGAGAGGAATGCACAGATGCTACCAGGACTGTCCCTTCTGTTCATCTGTCCGGCACTCCCAAAGGAGTTAGAACCTTGACCATAACATGCAAACCGGGCGATATTATCCCCATCCTATAATAAACAGATACATTGTATACATTTGTTTGTTATGAAGAGAATAATACCTTTGATATGATCGATCCTGGATCATAACATGGAAACGGTTCAGATCTTTATGCTACATTTGTTTCTTGAAAAATACACGTTCATGTTGTCAGATATGCCATCCACCCATTTTAAATGCTGACAGAGTCAAAATTACGAAATATTTGCAGTATTATATACATGTACAATGCAAATGTATATTTTGTCATGATTGCGTAAATATCCAGGTGAGCGATACAGGCCCAATGGGCCTCTTGTTCTGAAGTTGAAAAACAAAGATATTTTTATTGCAGTGACCATAACACTTGATATTTCACTGCTGTGAACATAACACTTGGACAAAACTATTGCCATACAAGAGCTACCTCCCCGCAAATTGTCTCCTTTCATCATAAGTGTCCGTTAAACCTAAACTTTACAACGATTTTATTGTCTGAATGGTCTCAAGTATCTATATATTTTTTAACATAAAACGGGTATGGGTACACTTAAATATTAAAAAGACCAAAATTAATTATTATTTTAAAATCGGTTCATGGAATGCAAAATTCAAAGATTATTGTGTTGAAACAGTCTATTATATACATCTTCCCGAGGCAAGAAAGTTAACTGACTTTAAAAGTCCAGTTTCCATCCTTGCCGAACTAGGCTGGAATTACTGGGCTCGATCGTAGCGCCACCAGTGGCTATTACCAGTTATGTCCCTTCTAAGCCTCCCCTATGGACCAATCAGATTCCACCTCTCGTATCACACAGAATGGTGGCGCCCAGTCAGGACGATCTGATCGATAATCAAGATATATATTGTGATAAAACTTACATCGCGAAATGCATCAAATCACGTGAGCACCTTGATTAAAAACATGAAAAGATTCGGAAAATATCTGCTGACAACGAGTTGGCGGTGCACATGTTTTGCAAATCCTGCAATGGACCGAAATCTGCACGACAATTTACGAACCGGATTTCGATTTCGGTGCGCGATTTTGATTGGACTGTGCATAGACTCGTTAGTCCAGCCAAAATGTAATTCCATAATACCAGCCTAGTTCGGCAAGGGTGGAAACTGGACTTTTATAGTTAGTTAACTATCTTGCCTTGGGAAGATGATTATATATTGATCAGTAAACTTCATTCAATAAACGTTTCCTGCAAACATATGTTGGAAAGTGAAATTTGGACAATGTTCAAACTATTCTACTTTTTGACGACATTTCAAACCCGAACGAGCATGGGAACCAATTCTTTATTTGATTTTTCGATACGAAAATCTGTGCTTAACTTTTGCTGTCAAAATTTCAATAAATTGTTATATTAAATGAAATACATCTAAACTGACGGCCAAAAGAAACATTACCAACATTAACTGATTTGCCACTTTGAAACAAAGATGCCAACCTGTTCCAAAACAGTAAAGAACACATCTCACGAATACAGCCTTCATGTTCTCTGTCGTTCTTGGCACGTGCTTTGAGGATTTTGGGAGATATTGGTGTTTTCAGCAATTTTTTAAAACATTTTTTCCCAAATTATCGTGCAATTTCCGGGTATAAATTACGCACTGATCTGTTCCCTATCATTGGTTGCGATGATTAACACCAACGAACATGCCAAGACTGACCGCTGTCCAGAGGGAGAGAGCCATGGGTATGCTGCAGATGGGAGCGACACAGAGAGCGGTTGCCATTAACATGAACTGCTCCAAGATGACCATTACCAGACTGGTCGCACGTCTCCGACAGACTGGCAGACCAAAGGTCACGACCCCGCAGGATGACCGCTATTTACGGGTACTTCATCTGAGGAACAGATTTCTTACTGTGACGTCATCAGCTGCCAACAGCTTAAGACATCCGGTCAGCAGACAAACAGTGACCAGACGACTACGACATTATGGTCTCCGGTATCAACATCGACGTGCCAGATTGACGTGGTGCAGGGAAACTCAGCGATGGCAACAAAGGCAATGGCGGCGAGTGCTGTTTGGTGACGAGAGCAGGTTCCAACTATTTAAACCTGATGGGCGGACGCGAGTCGACGACGTGGTGAACGTACGGCTCCTTGTTGTGTCCAGGAGGTGGAACCTTACGGGGGCGGAAGTGTGATGGTCTGGGACGGCATTTGCGGGGACGAGAAGACGGAACTTGTCATCATCGAAGGCAATCTGACAGCACAACGCTACATTGACAATATCTTACGGCCAGTGGTTCTTCCTTTCATCCAGCGTCAACAACGGACGGTGTTCCAACAAGATAACACCACACCCCTAAAGCCCGTATTACAAGAGACTTCCTCAACGCCAACAACGTGACTGTCCTGCCGTGGCCAGCTCGATCACCAGATCTGTCACCCATAGAACATCTCTGGGACCAGCTGGGGCGTCGTCTTCGGATACCTCAACATCCTCCCTTCACGAGACAAGCGTTGATCGTTGCCCTCCGTGAGGAATGGAATCGGATACCTGCAGTCAATGTGAGGACGCTTGTCTACTCAGTTCGACGCCGCATTCGAAGATGCATTGCCGCTCATGGAGGTCATATCCCGTATTGAACGGTCTGGGCCGTCGTCACCTTAAAGTTGTAACCAATGTTGTTGATCGAATACTGGACGAATGACCCCTTGTCAAGAAATGTCCCTGTTGGAGTTCAAGGACTTTGTTGTTGAATTAGTAAATTCGCATTTTACTGTTCTGAATGATGAATTTCTACAATACAATTGTTATTGCTGCTTCAAATTGTGTTGGTCATATTTTATCCTAGAAATATCGTTGGTAACGTTTCTTTTGGCCGTCAGTTTATATACCGTTCAATCACCTGTTTATAAAGAATGCAATTGTTCAACAGACAGTTTTTAATCACTTGATATCAAATATTTGTCTTTCAATAGTATAGATAACCTAGGTATTGTATTTAAAACGAAACAAAATACAATTACTTTTGCGAGAAAAAATATTAAATATACAATTCCAATATTTGATCACATGTATTTCCTTGTTATAATTGTTAAAACCGCTCGTCCCACACGATTTTAGATGTAAAAACTGATGCGAAACCTTTATTTATTATTTTTACATATGTAGAATGATATAATTTTATAAATTGCGAAAATAAAGACTAAAGCATTGACACAAATGCGATCCAGAAAATATAACAGCGGAACTCTGCGCTTTATGAAAACTGTAACATTGAGCAAAGTCTCGCCGGGCGACTACAAACGGAAACCACTCTCAACTAGAGTATATATGAACTAAGATTAGCTGTCCCTAAGAACATTTCTGACGTGAATTCGTTGATGCGATCGTTGTGTTTTGGAAGTGTCAAAAACAAAAACGAAAATGTCAAAAACAAAAGCGAAAATGTCAAAACTATAATGAAAATACAGAAAACTATTTCCTCCGCGGTGGGAATATTATCACCGCGGTGGAAATAAAATAAGCGGCAAAAGAAAGTATAGGTTGGCAATTTGTAATTTTCCTAAAAACAGCGATAACTAGTGGAAAGTGGGTATTGGGAATATGACTGCTCAGGAACAGGTACCAAAAAACACCTCACCCGAACGCGCCACCTTTGACGGGACTCGTGCGATGACAAATAATGGTGAAACAGGTTTCCCGCCTATGGCATAAACTGCACGTGCATGTTAGCTGTATAAATGCGTTCGTCTGCAGGGTATAACCACACGTGAGAGCAGAGTGAGAGAGAGATCCATCGGTATGGCCGAAATGGGGGCAACACAGGTCCAAATTGCCAGAAGGTTTGGTTGTACACCATTGACAGTAGCCAGGCTGATTAAACGGTACAGGCAGACAGGGAGGACACAGGACAGGCCTAGAACCGGACGACCCCGAGTGACAACACACCACTGGAAGACGGTCAGGTATGGCTCATTCACCTGCAAAACAGATTCGTAACGGCGACGGCGACGGCAGCAACAGCGTTGGGACATCCCATTAGCCAACGACAATACTACGACGACTTCGTGCTGCTGGAATCCGAGCGTATCGTCCTTTCCAAGGAATGGTACTGACTGCTCAACATCGACGCCTGAGAACGTGATGGGTGAGGCAGGTTCGACGCTGGCAAGTCAGTAATTGGCGTCGAGTGCTGTTTACTGATGAAAGTCGGTTTAACGTGTTTCGAAATGACGGCAGAGAACGAATTTATCGACGCAGAGGCGACCTTTTGCTCCGGCGTGTATTCGAGAGGTCCATCCATTCGGCGGGGGAGTTGTCATGGTTTGGGGCGGTATTTGTGGAGATCAGAAGACTGATTTGGTGATTATACAGGGAAACCTGAACGCTGTGCAGTACAGAGACCAAGTGTTGCAGCCAGTTGTGCTTCCGTTCTTACAAAACCTACAGCAGGGGACATTGTTTCAACACGACAATGCCAGGCCCCATACTGCAAGACTGACTCGGAACTTTCTTAACCAGCAGAACGTTGACGTTTTGCCCTGGCCTGCCCACTCACCCTATATGAATCCTATTGAACATCTGTGGGACCATCTTGATAGACAGATTAGAGCACGCCATCAGCCTCCCGTCAACAGACAAGAATTGCAGCAGGCCTAGTTTAGTTTTTGACATTTTCGTTTTTTGACATTTTTGCTTCACTTTTCAGCGATTCAATATCTTCTTTATACATGATTTATCACATATTTGTATGACAAATCGTGTAAATTTGTAAAAAGGTTACGATAACAGTAAGTGAAATATCAAAATATTGAAAAACAGACTCCATGAACCCTTATGGGCCACCGTACCTTTTCGTTTTTGTTTTTGACATTTCCATTTTAGTTTTTGACATTTTTGCTTCATATTTCAACGGGTCAATAGCCACTTGAAAGTACATTTTCCATGTTTTCGGTTGTTTTTAATACATGATTTATCACATATTTGTATGACAAATTGTGTTAATTTGCAAAAGGTTACGATAAAAGTAAGCGAAATATGAAAATATTGAAAAACAGACTCCTTGTCCCTTATGGGCCACCGTACAAAACGTATATAATATATAGAATACTAAACTCGCCCCCGTGTAATACCAATTTTATGAAACGAGTGAATAGTTGTGGTATCTGACGAGCGAAAGCAAGTAAATTGATGAGATTGGTTTAAACAACACGTAAACTCTGTAGGAAGGTAATACATCGTAATAACACATCCCGCTCACATTGGACATTCATGTGTTATTAATAACAACGTCTAACATGTCTACTCTGTACACATCCTGCTCACATATAATTATTTTGTTGTGGCTGTTTTGACTTTTTCTTGGTGGCACTTATGACTTTTTTGTGGCCGTTTTGACTATGGGTTTGAGGTCGTTTTGACTTTTGAGTTTTGAGGCCGTTCCGTATGTGTTTTTTGTTTTATGTTATTTAAAAAACCAACACACACCCTCTCTCCCAGAATTGCGGTTAGCAGACGAATTTGAGATGATGGAGCTTTTGTGCATTTGATGAGTATATATTACTTGAATGCATAGACTCAATAAAATTAAAGTGATCAACATAAATGATTGAACAGATGTATGTTTGCATTTTTACCCTAAACGTTTATGTATTAAACAAAAAAGAGATTGTGTTTCTGTTAAGGCAGGCTGGATCTACGGTAGCAGTCCTTATATCAAAGTGTCATTGTCAATATCCTTTTTTGATTTTATATATTCAATTTTTAATTTTTAGGCCATTGAACAGTAGAATTATTTGCAAATTGATAAAAATATAAGTATTTTAGGGGAGAAATCATTATTTCCTGCATACAAGTGCCTCAATTAAATCCCTTTTAATAATTTCAAAGTGTATATATATCTCAAATCGTTTTTAAATCGTTCACTCAATATTATCTTTGAAATAAAATAAATAAATATACTCTTCAAAAAAGAAACTTGACACTGACTTTCAAAATGTAATATAATGCGATTGTTTCAAAATAGGACACAGAAACCATAATTGAAACACTGTTTGAAGATCAATGTACACAATGTTCAAAACATTAATCGTTTCACCTTGACAGACACAGGTACACGATACAGTTAATGTCACAGGGGTACAGAAAATGTCAGTATCGGTTGTGCCCACCACGTGCATCAATCACCGCTTGACACCGACGACCCATAGATGCAATCAAGTTGTCAATAACACTTTGTTGGATGTGCTGCCATTCATGCTGAAGTGTCACAGGGGTACAGAAAATGTCAGTATCGGTTGTGCCCACCACGTGCATCAATCACCGCTTGACACCGACGACCCATAGATGCAATCAAGTTGTCAATAACACTTTGTTGGATGTGCTGCCATTCATGCTGAAGTGCATCAAGAAGCGCCGAAGGGTTTGGGGGGGGGGGGGTGGATTCCTTCTGCGAACGCGTCGATCCAACTCGTCCCACAGATGCTCAATCGGGGACAAATCTGGTGACCGGGTTGGCCAAGGTAATGTCTGGATGTTGTTGTGCTGTAAGAAGTCCTGACAAACACGTGCAATATGCGGTCGAGCGTTGTCCTGCTGGAACTGTCCGCCATGAACGTTGACGTGAGGAAGAACGTAAGGCTGTAGGATCAAGTCTCTGTAACGCACACCTGTCAATGCACCTGCCACATGCACGATAGGCGTCCTACCACCGTGATGAATTCCGGCCCATACCATGACACTCCCGCCGCCATTTGGGACAACCTGCTGCACACAGTTGGGGGCGTAACGTTCACCCCGACGTCTGTAGACACGTGCGCGCCCATCAGCACGTGTGAGTAGGAAACGGGACTCGTGAGTAAACAGTACATTTCTCCACCTTGCACGTGCCCATCTAACCCTCTGTTGGCACCAAAGCAGGCGGTCCGCCAGATGACGTGGGGTCAATACATGACGTCGAACAGGTCTTCGTGCAAAAAGTCCAGCCTCCCTCAGTCTGTTGCGTACCGTTTGATCTGATATTCTGCGTACCCCAGGGATCTGTGTGGTTGTAGACGTGGCTGTGGTAGTGTGGTCTCGGAGGTGTCGCAGCCGGATGTATCGATCTTGTGCTTGGGTTGTCACCCTAGGTCTTCCTGACCTTGGTCTGTCGTCAACTCTGTTGGTGTTGTTGTATCGGGTCCACAGTGCGGAGATTGTCTGTCTGCATACGCCAAAATGCCTGGCCACTTCTTGCCGAGTTGCTCCAGCTTGTAATCTCCCAATGGCGTTGTTCCGTTGAGCTGCATTCAGTCTTGGCATTCTGTCACCGCCTCTACTGCCGTTATAAGGATTACTGTCACTAAACACGCCATGCTAGGGGTCCAACTGTTTGTTTGTTGTTTAACGCTGCACTCATCAACATTCCAGCTATATGACGGCAGTCTGTAAAAAATCAAGTCTGGACCAGACAATTCAGCAAGTGACATCATGAGCATCGATCCACGTGTAGCAGGGCATGGAGTCATCCCACAGGTGACATCCTTACCTTGTCAGTTTGCTGTCGGGGTTAACCTCTTTGGTCATGTGGACAAGGCGTCCAACCTCTGATCAGAAGGTCTGTGGTTCAAATCCTATCACGGGACTCGATAATTTACGGACACTTCACACGCAACCGGGATCGATGACATGCATCAACCAAGTCGGCGAGCCTGACCACTGGTATCCTCCCATCAGTCATACAGTCCATTAACAAAATATGATATGCATGACTGTTCCACACAGATCATTAACACCAGGATTATAATTATGAATGATCTTGTGCTAATTCATTCGCAGATTGTAAGAAAACAAATTGTAAAGCAGAAAAGTAATTAATAAATTAGTATGGTTTATTCAACATAATATTATAAATATGAACCATGTTTAACAAGAATTAATAACATAATTCAACATTGAAAGCATCATAATGGCGGATAATGGCTATCCAAGCTTCAATAGGTGACCTGCAGCATCAAGGAACTGGATTGGACTCTTCCTTCCTTCAGTCAGTTGATCTTTCAGTCTCTGGAGTCTATTGTCAACCTCACGGTAGACCCGCTTTCTACTTGGTTCAGGTGCACCGAGGTTGATCTGCGCCAATTTCACCTTGACAGCTTTCTCAATCATTCGGAAGACTTCTATCAGACGGTAGATGTTGGGGTGTTGGTGAGGAAGACTTCTATTCAGCTTGTTGTGGAAGCCTTCCAGGTTGTTGTTGGTCCTCGGGCCAGTGGTGTCGTTGTGATTCCATAGGAGAATCGGAAAGCGAGCATCATAATCTACCCAAGTCAATACCATGTAGTCTTTCAAGATCTCAGCTCAGGGTAGATCAGGTGCGTGCTGCATCGCTTCTAGCCAGGCACCTTGGACATCATCTGCAGGGAGAAGCGCTAGATCTGCTGCCCTTCTAATCCACTGTTGCACTGCTTGATCTTCTTTATAGGCTACAGCCAACCCGAGGTCTTGTGTCTTCCTCCATATGGCTTGGCTGTAATGGAAGAAGCAGCACTTGACTTCAGCATTGGGGAACTCCAACTGGATGGCAGGGATTGCTGCTTGTTCAAAATCTGTCTGCAGGCGAGTGGGGGCAAGTTCTCTGTTCAGGGTGTCTGCAACATGGGTCTTCAAAAGGCTGAACAGTCTTCTGTACGTTGCCATCTAGCGGTCGGGTAGCAAAGCATATACTACAGGATAGCTGGCAGATCCACTTCTGACGTGAAGTATGTACACTTGATCCCAAAGGGCAGGACAGGCGGTAAAGGTACCATCCATGTATATCGTCTCAGCACCTTGTAGGATCTGTAGCTGCCCATCTGTGGCAAAGGCAAGGATAATATTTTCTTCTCCATCGCTGAAAAGGAGGAAGCAGTCCCCATCTGATGTATGGCTCCAGGCATCATCTAGGTCCACTTGGGCTCTGGTTTGGGGCAGGACGGGTATGGTCTTCCTTCTGTGGCGGTAAAGGGCACTGCTCATGCTGGGGAAGGCAGGGAGGGCTTGGGCTTGGTCATCATCTTCTTCAGCGATCTGTTGGTTGTAAAGCTGCTGTATCGGGGTTGTTTCCTCTCTTGCTCTCTTCCTCATGTTGCTGACAAAACGAACTCGGTTTGAAGTCTCTGGGGGGTGGTTGTGCTCTGACACATTCCTCACAAAATCACCAACAGTAGTGCACTTGCCGGAGCAAGATTTAATTGCACAACGCCAGGGTTGTGTTGTCTGTCTTGTTGAACAAGTATCCTTCAAAGAGAACCTGCCTGGTACCACGGGCTGACGTAACGTATTCTACAAGTCGCAGAGCCAGAATGTGAATGATGTAAAAGCGATTGATACAGTATTTATACATATGTGTGTGATCACAAAATACATCTCATCAGTTAAACAGTTTCTCATCTCAAACATCTCTAGTCTCCTTTCATAGGATTACATGAATTACATTTATTAACCTCACAGGGCAAAGTATTTATTAAAACAACATATTAATTATTTGTTAGTAAAAGAACTTACAGTGACTTTGATCACTTAATACCCCCTTCTCACAAGATAACCAGATCACAACTCACCCTTTATGAATTTAACATTGTTGTTGTAACAAAGACCTTAACTCAGCTTAAGGTGAGTGCTCTGATTACCCCCTACTCAACTATATGACGATTGGCAATAACAAGGTGTATGACAAATAGCCTGTCTGACTGATGGGAGGGAACCTGATAACCCGATCCCGTTACTCGCCTCTTACAACAAACATATATAGTCACCTTTTACGACAAGCATGGGTTGCTGAAGATCTATTTACGCGAAAGCCTGGCGACAAAACACACCAACATGACATGCACATGCAACATCACTTGTTGGGCTATAAAGACGACGGGTTTTTATTTGCATATATTTCCAAATTCTATCAAAAAGGAAAAAATCTCCACATCCAAATTCGCAGACGACATCTCCCTATGGACATCATCATCATCAATTAATCTATTAAAAAACAAAATGCAGTCTGCTCTTAACAGTATTCAAAATTGGGCTTCCAAAAGGGGGTTCAAAATTAACACCGAAAAAAACATAGGATTACTGTTAAAAAAAACCATATGCAAAACTACTCACCCAAAGTTCACCTGAATCACGAAGAAATTACGTTCCAAAAAGAAGCAAAATTTAAGGAGTCACATTTGACCAACACCTAACATGGGGCCCCCATATATCAAATCTGGTCACCTCTTGTGAAAAAGATCTTAACCTAATGAGAGCAATTAAAGGTAATGACTGGGGGTCTGACAAACAAACCCTCCTCAACATATACAAAACGCAAATACAATCCAAATTGGACTACGCCGCGCCGGTCCTTAGTGGCATCTCTATCCCAAACTATAATAAGCTCAAATCCATCCAATATAAGGCCCTTAAAATAGCAACCGGCACCAGAACGTGTACCTCCCACCTCGCCCTTCTACTCATGACCAACACGCTTTCCATAACAAACAGAATACACCAGACAATACTTAACTACTTGGCTTGGGGCCCAACACAACCCAATCTTCAAAATACTCAAACAAAAATACTCAAATATTAGCAAACAAACAGCACACAAGTTTAAAAATCAACCAAACCAAGCACCCTACATCACCCATCTACACAAACTACTGCAAACCCACACACTCCCCCTACTCAACACTATATAGCCGACATCAAACCCCCACAAGTTGATTCATCCCAAGACAACCTATTTCTAGAACAGACAAACATCACAACCGCCAAAAAAACCGAAATTACACTCCAACACATACAAACTACCTGGTCATCACACACACACACATCTACACTGATGCCTCACAAAACGCAAACCAAAAAACAGGGAAAGGTATTTATATTGACCAATCTACTCCCATCAAAACGAACTTCCACTATAAAAACCACAATAACAACAATACAGGGGAATTACTAGCCGTACTCACCGCAATCCACTTAGTTAAAACACTCAAACAAAAATACTTCCTTATTCTATCAGACTCACTAAGTGCACTCAAACAAATCAATAATAAACATTCCACATGCCGCCCAGACCTAATTAACAACATTACTCACCTCACAAACGAACTTCAACATAACAACAAACACATCAGCTTATTATGGATACCAGGACACACCAACATACCAGGTAACAACACAGCCTATCTTGCAGCAAAAATCGCCACTACACAGCCTTCCCTTGAAATCACTTCCACACCTCCAAAACAACTCAAAAACAAAATTAAAAAATCAAAACAAAACTTCAACCACATAATACAAACCACTAACTCAGCATGGCCCAGAAATCTCTTCAGTAGACATAACTTTAAATGCCACAATTACAACCAATCCACTTACATCGACCAAATCATCTCTAGAATAATTAGCGGAACCACAAACCAAAATCACAACCTCTACAAACAAAACAGACACCCCAACGGAAACTGCAACCACTGTAATAACCCTGAAGATCTTAACCATGTTTTTAACAACTGTCCTTTCTAAAGCACCCTTCACTCCGAACTTTATCACACTATCCCCTCTCACTATAAACACAACATCTCTCAACTTTTCAGTCCATACAACCCTACAAACATCTTCAATGCCATTGCACAATTCATTATCAAAGCCGACCTCATCAAACGATTTTAGAACCTCCCTAACAAAGTCTGACATAAAACTACTTTAGGTTAACACACAAATCCATTCACCCATACAAACAGGTGAGAATAAACATGATTCATTAAATGTGAAATGCCGAGAAAGTGATAAAGAAAATGAAGAAAAGATTGAAAGAATAGCGGATGTATTGAGGGCAATCAATAACTTGACTGAACATTTTGATAAACGCATGAACATTTTAGAAGATAGACAATATAAGCTTCTTGACACAGTAAACTCAATGGTAAGAGAAGAAATAAGTGAGGTGAGAGAAGAAATGAAAGAAAAATTTCACGATGTAAACATTGAGGTGACCCAGATAAAAGACTCTCAGACGAAAATGTATAAGAACATTCAAAACGATATTGCTGAAATAAAGCGTTCTCGCAGTTATGCAACAACGGTGGCAGGTGAGACCAGTGTGCATGTTAATGTTGTACTAATGAACCTGCCGGAGTCATCGAATGAAAACGTTGCACAAAAAGTGAATGGTGTTATCAAAGACGGTCTCAAGCTCAATGACATAAAGGTGGATATAGCAGAGAGAAAGGAATCTCGTGGGACAAGAAATCCTGGAATGGTGATTGCTAAGTGTAAATTGCTCGATGACAAGAAAAAAATCCTTTTAAACAAAAAGAGACTCGGGGACAGCAGAAACTATAGGAATGTTTACATTTCAAGTGATAAGCCATTACAACAACGACTTTTTGAGTCGAATATGCATTTCTGGCAGACACTGTAGGTAATGGCCAGCTGAGAATAGAAGGAGGAAGACTGTATCGTGTTGAAGAAAACAAAAGATGCAGAGAAGATGCTGGCGATGGTCAGCGGTATCCCGTGAAAACCCAGGTGAAGGACGACATTTTGACAACATAAACGCACGTGGTGATATTTACCAACAAAAGCCACGTGATCGTGAAAGGTCACCCAATCAGAGAGAAATAGGTCATTCACAAGATCGTCGCATACGAAGGAGTAGGGATCCAAGTAGATCTCCAGCCAATCGTTCGCGACATCGCCTCCACTAGGTAAAATGCGGGTGCTGGAATGTAAAAGGTTGGTCAAGGGATTCTTTGTCACAAAACGCAATATTACGACAAATATGTGTGACGCAATCGAATTGTGAAATAATTGGTATAACAGAAACCCATCTAAAAAATAGTGACGTGATTGAAGTTGATGGTTATAAATGGTTTGGCTATAACCGGACAGAACTGCATAGGCATGCCCCCCGAGGATCAGGAGGGGTGGGCTTCCTAATAAAGAATGAACTTCTAAGGTATTTTGATATTGACATTAAAGATAAAACCCATCAGGATATTTTATGGATGTCAGTTAAGAATAGAAAAACAGGTGTGTGTTTGCTATTTACCGCCAGGTGGTTCATCAAGATATGTATGTGCAGAAAGTTTTTATGACACTTTGCTGTCACAAGTGTTTGAATACAGGTCTGTTAGTTTTATTTGCGGGGACTTTAACAGCTGGTGTGGTGATGAGAGTGACTATATAGAGGGAGTTGACCGTCTCCCAGAAAGACATGTTATTGATTTTACACAAAATAACCATGGTAAATTATGTGTAGACTTTCTAATTGGTGCCAACTACTGTATGTTGAACGGTAGAAACAGTCTGCAAAACGATTTTACATATGTGTCAAGGCAAGGTTTGTCAGTAGTTGACTATTGTTTTTTACCCTACGAAAGTATTGCTTCATTTAGTGATTTTACTGTTATGCGCCCCACAGTTTTAGTTAACAATGCAGAATGCATGTCTAAAGTAGACGGAGATGTGCTCCTAAAAATAGACCATTCCATGCTTACATGGGATTTAACTTTCGATGACAATATCACAACTGAGGAATTAAGGGAAGATAACTCTGACACAATAATCTATGACAAATATTTAACAAGATCACCCCGCCCCCCAGGACTTTCTTCAATCTGATGACATTCAAGAAAAGCTAAACAAGATAATTGAAAGTCTTGAACTGTCGGAGAGAGATCAAGGTAGTCTAGATGAGGCTTACACTGCATGTGTTGATATTATTAAAAATGAAATGAGAGATAAACTTCCTGTTATCCGTGTGAACCTATCAGCCGGAAAAAGTAATAAGAAAAGAATACAACGACACCCCTGGTGGCACGAACAGTTATCTCACAAGTGGAACGACATGTGTGCAGCAGAGAAGGCAAGGTGTAGAGCTAGTGGTCAGTGTAAAAGGCAGTTAAAGCATGAGTTTATTTTGCTGAGGAAAGATTTCGATAAATGTGCTCAGAAGCAGAAAAGACATTACAGGAGTTCAGTTCATAAGAAACTGGAACTTATGTGTGATGATAACAACGAGGATTTCTGGAGACAAATCGGTAAGATAGGAGTAGGAACCGAAAGGCAGAAAACTATTCCATTAGAAATTCTGCATGAAGACGGTAATACGTGTCGTAACAAAGTGTGTGTTCTAAACAAGTGGGAAAGGTGCTTTAAAGAACTCTTAAACGGCAATACAGAGTCAGCGGACACTGAAACTCAAGTAAATGACGATATCTCACCACTGATATCATTTAACAAGGACATCACTCTAGAGGAAGTACGCCGGTCAATGTGCACAAGAAAGCTCCAGGAGTAGATGAAATTCAGACAGTTACTAAGAGGAGAAAGAACAATTCAAACGCTGCATAGATTCTTTAATGTATGTTTTTCAACATCACGCACACCACAAATGTGGTCAAAAGGCATAATCAATCCTATTCCAAAATCCTCAAGTGACCCAAGAGACCCTCTCACGTACAGGGGAATAACTCCAGCTCCAGTAATTTACAAGATATACTGTGGAGTATTGAACACTCGCCTAGTTGAATGGTCGGAAAAGAACAACATAATATGTGATGAACAGAATGGCTTTAGATGTGGAAGATCAACAATCGATCACGTAATCTCAATAACTAGTATAGTCGAAACTAGGAAGTTAATGCGAAAATCTACCTTTGCTGCTTTCATTGACTTCAGAAAGGCCCAGACGGAATTAACAGGAGTCTGCTATGGAGAAAACTTTCGCAGTATGGTGTGAAGGGAAGCAATCAAATCACTGTATCAGAATGTACAGTGCTCCGTCCGGATAAACCGAGTACACAACACACCATGGTTTACAGTGAACAGAGGTCTGAAACAGGGGTGCCCGCTCTCCACCCTACTCTTCAACTTGTATATTGACGACCTAATCAAGGCAGTAAATGCAACTGTAAATTAAAGGGTGTCAAAATAGGAGAAGAAACTGTTGGTATTCTGGCCTACGCTGATGATATTGTACTCCTAGCTGAAACAGAGGAAGACCTCAAATTTCTCCTATCTACCCTAGATATGTGGTGTCAAGATAACAAGATGTCAATAAATCAAGAAAAGTCAAAAGTGATACATTTCCGATGCATTTCCACTCCAAGATCAGAAACATTTTTTTCATTTGGTGAAACTAAGTTAGATATAAGTGACAGCTATCATTATCTGGGTTTATTACTAACTGAACACTTAAACTGTAACTTAATGGCCAAAAATGCAGTGAAATCGGCTAACAGAGCTCTCGGACTTCTTATATCAAAATATAAAGCACTAGGTGGTATGCCATTTAATGTATATACCAAACTTTATGATACAATGGTATGGTCGGTGCTGAGCTACGGAGCGGCAATATGGGGAACAGCAGAGTATTCAGCAGTAAACACTCTACACCACAGAGCTTTACGTTTCTTTTTGGAACTCGGAAAGTATGCCCCAAATGTAGCAGTAAATGGTGAAAGTGGCTGGGTACCTCCAATAGTGAGACAGTGGGCAGCTGTGTGTAGACACTGGGCCAGAATGTGTAACACATCACAGAGGCGTTTAAACAATAGAATATTCAGGTGGACGGAACAGTGTAAAAGGAAAAGTTGGAACTTCAGGGTAACATCCCGTCTACGTAACATGGACCTAGGTCACTTTTGTAATGTAGAGATGCCTATTGAAACCCGGCTATTTGTAAAAACAGTGAAGATGTCAGTCTTTGAAGAATATATAACAAAATGGAAAAATCTGCTTTTAAAAGATACATCTGCACGAAACAACGGAAGGAATAAACTAATAATTTATAAACAATACAAAAAAGAGTATTCCTCAGAACAATATCTAAAATACCCATTCTCCCATGGCCACAGAAGTGCCTATGTCAAGTTCCTTTGTGGGGAGGCTCCTTTACGTGTAGAAACGGGGCGCTACGAAAATATACCTTTTAGTCAACGTTATTGTTTTAACTGTACAGATAAAGTTGAAGGGGAAATACATGTTCTTTTATCTTGCCCCTTATACAAAGATGTCAGAGATTTACTTTTTAAACAGTGTATTCGTACTCTGCAGGATTTTATAAGTAAACAACCCAGTGAGCAGTTTTTCCAGCAGCTTTCAATCCATCTACCACACTCAAAGTCTGATCAATCTTCAAAATACTCAAACAAAAATACTCAAATATTAGCAAACAAACAGCACACAAGTTTAAAAATCAACCAAACCAAGCACCCTACATCACCCATCTACACAAACTACTGCAAACCCACACACTCCCCCTACTCAACACTATATAGCCGACATCAAACCCCCACAAGTTGATTCATCCCAAGACAACCTATTTCTAGAACAGACAAACATCACAACCGCCAAAAAAACCGAAATTACACTCCAACACATACAAACTACCTGGTCATCACACACACACACATCTACACTGATGCCTCACAAAACGCAAACCAAAAAACAGGGAAAGGTATTTATATTGACCAATCTACTCCCATCAAAACGAACTTCCACTATAAAAACCACAATAACAACAATACAGGGGAATTACTAGCCGTACTCACCGCAATCCACTTAGTTAAAACACTCAAACAAAAATACTTCCTTATTCTATCAGACTCACTAAGTGCACTCAAACAAATCAATAATAAACATTCCACATGCCGCCCAGACCTAATTAACAACATTACTCACCTCACAAACGAACTTCAACATAACAACAAACACATCAGCTTATTATGGATACCAGGACACACCAACATACCAGGTAACAACACAGCCTATCTTGCAGCAAAAATCGCCACTACACAGCCTTCCCTTGAAATCACTTCCACACCTCCAAAACAACTCAAAAACAAAATTAAAAAATCAAAACAAAACTTCAACCACATAATACAAACCACTAACTCAGCATGGCCCAGAAATCTCTTCAGTAGACATAACTTTAAATGCCACAATTACAACCAATCCACTTACATCGACCAAATCATCTCTAGAATAATTAGCGGAACCACAAACCAAAATCACAACCTCTACAAACAAAACAGACACCCCAACGGAAACTGCAACCACTGTAATAACCCTGAAGATCTTAACCATGTTTTTAACAACTGTCCTTTCTAAAGCACCCTTCACTCCGAACTTTATCACACTATCCCCTCTCACTATAAACACAACATCTCTCAACTTTTCAGTCCATACAACCCTACAAACATCTTCAATGCCATTGCACAATTCATTATCAAAGCCGACCTCATCAAACGATTTTAGAACCTCCCTAACAAAGTCTGACATAAAACTACTTTAGGTTAACACACAAATCCATTCACCCATACAAACAGGTGAGAATAAACATGATTCATTAAATGTGAAATGCCGAGAAAGTGATAAAGAAAATGAAGAAAAGATTGAAAGAATAGCGGATGTATTGAGGGCAATCAATAACTTGACTGAACATTTTGATAAACGCATGAACATTTTAGAAGATAGACAATATAAGCTTCTTGACACAGTAAACTCAATGGTAAGAGAAGAAATAAGTGAGGTGAGAGAAGAAATGAAAGAAAAATTTCACGATGTAAACATTGAGGTGACCCAGATAAAAGACTCTCAGACGAAAATGTATAAGAACATTCAAAATGATATTGCTGAAATAAAGCGTTCTCGCAGTTATGCAACAACGGTGGCAGGTGAGACCAGTGTGCATGTTAATGTTGTACTAATGAACCTGCCGGAGTCATCGAATGAAAACGTTGCACAAAAAGTGAATGGTGTTATCAAAGACGGTCTCAAGCTCAATGACATAAAGGTGGATATAGCAGAGAGAAAGGAATCTCGTGGGACAAGAAATCCTGGAATGGTGATTGCTAAGTGTAAATTGCTCGATGACAAGAAAAAAATCCTTTTAAACAAAAAGAGACTCGGGGACAGCAGAAACTATAGGAATGTTTACATTTCAAGTGATAAGCCATTACAACAACGACTTTTTGAGTCGAATATGCATTTCTGGCAGACACTGTAGGTAATGGCCAGCTGAGAATAGAAGGAGGAAGACTGTATCGTGTTGAAGAAAACAAAAGATGCAGAGAAGATGCTGGCGATGGTCAGCGGTATCCCGTGAAAACCCAGGTGAAGGACGACATTTTGACAACATAAACGCACGTGGGGATATTTACCAACAAAAGCCACGTGATCGTGAAAGGTCACCCAATCAGAGAGAAATAGGTCATTCACAAGATCGTCGCATACGAAGGAGTAGGGATCCAAGTAGATCTCCAGCCAATCGTTCGCGACATCGCCTCCACTAGGTAAAATGCGGGTGCTGGAATGTAAAAGGTTGGTCAAGGGATTCTTTGTCACAAAACGCAATATTACGACAAATATGTGTGACGCAATCGAATTGTGATATAATTGGTATAACAGAAACCCATCTAAAAAATAGTGACGTGATTGAAGTTGATGGTTATAAATGGTTTGGCTATAACCGGACAGAACTGCATAGGCATGCCCCCCGAGGATCAGGAGGGGTGGGCTTCCTAATAAAGAATGAACTTCTAAGGTATTTTGATATTGACATTAAAGATAAAACCCATCAGGATATTTTATGGATGTCAGTTAAGAATAGAAAAACAGGTGTGTGTTTGCTATTTACCGCCAGGTGGTTCATCAAGATATGTATGTGCAGAAAGTTTTTATGACACTTTGCTGTCACAAGTGTTTGAATACAGGTCTGTTAGTTTTATTTGCGGGGACTTTAACAGCTGGTGTGGTGATGAGAGTGACTAGAAAGACATGTTATTGATTTTACACAAAATAACCATGGTAACTTATGTGTAGACTTTCTAATTGGTGCCAACTACTGTATGTTGAACGGTAGAAACAGTCTGCAAAACGATTTTACATATGTGTCAAGGCAAGGTTTGTCAGTAGTTGACTATTGTTTTTTACCCTACGAAAGTATTGCTTCATTTAGTGATTTTACTGTTATGCGCCCCACAGTTTTAGTTAACAATGCAGAATGTATGTCTAAAGTAGACGGAGATGTGCTCCTAAAAATAGACCATTCCATGCTTACATGGGATTTAACTTTCGATGACAATATCACAACTGAGGAATTAAGGGAAGATAACTCTGACACAATAATCTATGACAAATATTTAACAAGATCACCCCGCCCCCCAGGACTTTCTTCAATCTGATGACATTCAAGAAAAGCTAAACAAGATAATTGAAAGTCTTGAACTGTCGGAGAGAGATCAAGGTAGTCTAGATGAGGCTTACACTGCATGTGTTGATATTATTAAAAATGAAATGAGAGATAAACTTCCTGTTATCCGTGTGAACCTATCAGCCGGAAAAAGTAATAAGAAAAGAATACAACGACACCCCTGGTGGCACGAACAGTTATCTCACAAGTGGAACGACATGTGTGCAGCAGAGAAGGCAAGGTGTAGAGCTAGTGGTCAGTGTAAAAGGCAGTTAAAGCATGAGTTTATTTTGCTGAGGAAAGATTTCGATAAATGTGCTCAGAAGCAGAAAAGACATTACAGGAGTTCAGTTCATAAGAAACTGGAACTTATGTGTGATGATAACAACGAGGATTTCTGGAGACAAATCGGTAAGATAGGAGTAGGAACCGAAAGGCAGAAAACTATTCCATTAGAAATTCTGCATGAAGACGGTAATACGTGTCGTAACAAAGTGTGTGTTCTAAACAAGTGGGAAAGGTGCTTTAAAGAACTCTTAAACGGCAATACAGAGTCAGCGGACACTGAAACTCAAGTAAATGACGATATCTCACCACTGATATCATTTAACAAGGACATCACTCTAGAGGAAGTACGCCGGTCAATGTGCACAAGAAAGCTCCAGGAGTAGATGAAATTCAGACAGTTACTAAGAGGAGAAAGAACAATTCAAACGCTGCATAGATTCTTTAATGTATGTTTTTCAACATCACGCACACCACAAATGTGGTCAAAAGGCATAATCAATCCTATTCCAAAATCCTCAAGTGACCCAAGAGACCCTCTCACGTACAGGGGAATAACTCCAGCTCCAGTAATTTACAAGATATACTGTGGAGTATTGAACACTCGCCTAGTTGAATGGTCGGAAAAGAACAACATAATATGTGATGAACAGAATGGCTTTAGATGTGGAAGATCAACAATCGATCACGTAATCTCAATAACTAGTATAGTCGAAACTAGGAAGTTAATGCGAAAATCTACCTTTGCTGCTTTCATTGACTTCAGAAAGGCCCAGACGGAATTAACAGGAGTCTGCTATGGAGAAAACTTTCGCAGTATGGTGTGAAGGGAAGCAATCAAATCACTGTATCAGAATGTACAGTGCTCCGTCCGGATAAACCGAGTACACAACACACCATGGTTTACAGTGAACAGAGGTCTGAAACAGGGGTGCCCGCTCTCCACCCTACTCTTCAACTTGTATATTGACGACCTAATCAAGGCAGTAAATGCAACTGTAAATTAAAGGGTGTCAAAATAGGAGAAGAAACTGTTGGTATTCTGGCCTACGCTGATGATATTGTACTCCTAGCTGAAACAGAGGAAGACCTCAAATTTCTCCTATCTACCCTAGATATGTGGTGTCAAGATAACAAGATGTCAATAAATCAAGAAAAGTCAAAAGTGATACATTTCCGATGCATTTCCACTCCAAGATCAGAAACATTTTTTTCATTTGGTGAAACTAAGTTAGATATAAGTGACAGCTATCATTATCTGGGTTTATTACTAACTGAACACTTAAACTGTAACTTAATGGCCAAAAATGCAGTGAAATCGGCTAACAGAGCTCTCGGACTTCTTATATCAAAATATAAAGCACTAGGTGGTATGCCATTTAATGTATATACCAAACTTTATGATACAATGGTATGGTCGGTGCTGAGCTACGGAGCGGCAATATGGGGAACAGCAGAGTATTCAGCAGTAAACACTCTACACCACAGAGCTTTACGTTTCTTTTTGGAACTCGGAAAGTATGCCCCAAATGTAGCAGTAAATGGTGAAAGTGGCTGGGTACCTCCAATAGTGAGACAGTGGGCAGCTGTGTGTAGACACTGGGCCAGAATGTGTAACACATCACAGAGGCGTTTAAACAATAGAATATTCAGGTGGACGGAACAGTGTAAAAGGAAAAGTTGGAACTTCAGGGTAACATCCCGTCTACGTAACATGGACCTAGGTCACTTTTGTAATGTAGAGATGCCTATTGAAACCCGGCTATTTGTAAAAACAGTGAAGAATTTGAAGAATATATAACAAAATGGAAAAATCTGCTTTTAAAAGATACATCTGCACGAAACAACGGAAGGAATAAACTAATAATTTATAAACAATACAAAAAAGAGTATTCCTCAGAACAATTTCTAAAATACCCATTCTCCCATGGCCACAGAAGTGCCTATGTCAAGTTCCTTTGTGGGGAGGCTCCTAACGGGGCGCTACGAAAATATACCTTTTAGTCAACGTTATTGTTTTAACTGTACAGATAAAGTTGAAGGGGAAATACATGTTCTTTTATCTTGCCCCTTATACAAAGATGTCAGAGATTTACTTTTTAAACAGTGTATTCGTACTCTGCAGGATTTTATAAGTAAACAACCCAGTGAGCAGTTTTTCCAGCAGCTTTCAATCCATCTACCACACTCAAAGTCTGATCAGTACAGGATGGGGACAACAGTTACAATGTCATCTATACCACGTAATCCGCTATGTCCGGTAGTCGCCATCAAGCACTACCTGGAGGCGCGCCCCTCCGGCCCACAACATGCATTCGTTCATTTCGACCATTCCCCCGTTACAAGGTACCAATTCCAGGCACTCCTAAAAAAGGCCTTAGCACACAGCAACATAAACACGGCTTGCTATTCTTTGCACTCCTTCCGCATTGGGGCAGCCACATCAGCAGCCATGAACGGGGTGCCAGAACACCTCATACAACAATACGGCAGGTGGAAATCAGATTGCTACAATGCTTACATACGCTTACCAACAAATTTAATGTTGCACAATTAATTCAAATAGTCTTTCATGGTACTTACTACACTTCTTATTGTTTACAGTTTGGATGGTGGGATCCAGCTACATGGCCAGGGCACAGCAGTACTTGCTCCTGAAGGGCACCAGCCCGAACCAACCGAGGATGCTATGGCTGGCACGAGGGGGGATGAGGTGGAAGGAGCTGGACACCATTCTAGATGCACAGGTCAAGGCGACACGGCGCAGCCCCAGAGCCCTCATCATTCACCTGGGCTCCAACGACCTGTGCTCGGTCAAGGGCAGCCAACTCTACCTTGACATGGTGGCATCAATCCTTCGGATACAACTCCAGCTTCCTGACACCAAGATCATCGTATCCTCAATTCTGCCCAGGCGCTACGGGCACGATGCCAGGGATCCACTAAAGATCGAGGGGGTGCGGAAGAATATCAACCGCCGACTGGCCAACAGAGTCAAAGAGCTCGGCGGTACAATAGTGCCACATCCCCAGATCCTGGCATCAGACAAGACATGGTACTCCTGGGAGGGCGTCGACCTCAGTAACAAAGGACTGTGTGTGTTTACGGACAATTTATTGCAAGCCCTGGCGCTTGTTTTGCGCCAGTAAGGATGTTATCTCCACAGGTTAGTGTTTCTTTTCAGTACATAGGCAAGCTGGGCAACAATGCTATCTCCGCGTATCGCGTGGCCATGGGTGCGGGGTAGCACTCTGGTGCTTTGTGGCGGGGTTCTTGTGGGCTACACTGCTAGTAACAAATCAACTTGCTTTCAAATTAATACTCGTGCTTAAGGCTACCTGCTTTTCAGCGGGAACCTTTCCGGGGTTACCTGCTTCTCAGTGGGAACCTTGTCTTTCCCGACTTTTCAGCCGAGGAATCGTAAAATGACATACGTTGGGGTAAACAATTGCCACGTATATGGGCCCGGCGGCGGAAGTCATCTTGTCAAGCGGTAATGGGGCCAGGCAGTGGGATCTGCTTTGGCCGGCTACCTGGTGCCGGGCAGCGGTAGTCTGACTTAGACCAGCAGCGGGAGCTGCTTTTGGCAGCGTGGTAGTTGCCAAGCAATAGTAGCGTTTAAATATGCTACTGTGGGGGCCGGACAGCGGTAGCAGTCTCAGGCCAGCAGCGCTAGCTGCGAATCGCTGTTGGCCACGCTAGTGGCCATGGCAACGGTAGCATTTTGGTATACACAATTAGCAGCTTAGTAACCCACCTGCACACCCTCGGCCATTTAACCCAATCTCATCTTCTGTTTTTATTATAGGCACGGGCATCCACGGCTCGGTGGCCGTGCCTCTCTCTTTGGTATATTGCGGGATAATTATGTGTTATATCCAGCCCGGACCTTAGCTTTTATTCTTCCAAAGCCTGCCATGATATTTTAAGAAAGAGACGCCAGCTTTTACATCAATAGTGTTTCATGTGTGTACATATGTGTTTTAATGTATTGCATTGTTGTATATATTTTACTTAAGTTTTAAAGTGTCTCTCATAAATCGCTAAGCGATTGGTCGTGTTCAATACATGTCTTAATTCTTGATTTTATATGCATGTATCCCCACGAGTGAGATGTAAATAAAATCTTCTGTCTGTCTGTCTACAACTTAACAATAACGCCGTTCGTCCAGCCAGCAACAAAGGTCAACACACACCACGCTCACATTCTTCAACACACGATGACGCCGCACCCCCTCCCCTCCCGGCCCAACCACTTCATACGTAGATTAGGCACTTACCCCCTTTTTCTTTCTTTAAAGGCAGCTTAACTGCATATCATCCATCACCCAATATGCTATAACCCATAACCCAACTAAATATCATAAATAAGGCCGGGTGGGATAGTGTTAGCAGATTCCTCCCCTCCCCCCTTCTAACCCACATTAAACAATAACATCGTACTTTTCCTTGTAATTCACTTGATGTATGATTTATACTGTAGGTTATAGTAGGTTACGACCTCTCCCCTTTCAGTTTTTTGGGTATGGTGATTTTCTCATATTCAATACATATTCATTTTTATATTCCCCACCTACCCCGTCCGCGAAATACAGTAAATGTGAAGCGGACGTTAAACATATAAACCATCCACAACAATCTTACAGCAAGTGAACAGCGAAAACATGCCCCGACTGACAAGCCATACGCGAAAACGGCATTGGCCAACTGCCAACTCGAGAATCATCTTCAGCTGTAGCCAGGATTTGCAGCTGCATTGAGGAACCGTTAACGCGCTGAAGGTATTCGCGCTGGACGACCAGTTCGAGGTGTCATTTTGACGGACATGCATTGTCGGCTGCGACGTCAATGGTGTCAAGGTCACAGTTTGTCCACAACTGCGATGGAGACACGTTTGGTTTAGTGAGGACTCACGTTTTATGCTTCGCTGTACATATGGTAGATGTGCTTACAGGCGTCGTGGGGAACGTTGTGAGTATGGTTTTAACGCCGCTTTTAGCACTATTCCAGCAATATCACGGGAGGGAATACCAGAATGCTATATTTATATGCTTGAGTGGTGTGTAAGCTTCCGGTATACTGTGGACTGATGTAGAATATCCTGTACTCGTGAGGGAACTGTGTAGAAATTTCCAGTAGCTTGTTAGACTGCATATATATAGTGGGACAAGAGTCTGCCTGTCTCATCTCTCACATTTCATTACATCAAGACCAGCTTTCGTGTGAAGATCAGTTTACAGATCCCTCCCTAGGCCCGTTTTGGAAGCTTGACAGTTGCCACTGGCCGGATATATATTATTATCACTGACTTTTGCTGTCACCACTTGTTTTTGATAGGGACCACTGCCATCATATACTGTCATTGAATACTGTACTACCACTCTATTGTGTACTGCCATTGTAATTGCTGTGCAGTAATTTGTGTTGATTTGTGAACCTTGTTAATTTGTTGATTGTATACCACTTGTTGGTTGTTTGTTGGTTTCACACAAAGTTCTTTTACGTACAGATTTCTGGTTTAACATATTGTGCAATTTGGAAATTGACACCTAACAGGGCTAACAGGGCTGAATTACAATGTTCCTTAGCACAACTATTCACTCAAGTACTTTCTTTGTCTGAAGGCTTTGGATGATTAATAAGCCTTTGTCCCTTTTTGTTTTGGCTTGGGTAGTGCACACATGTTTGGGTGTTGTTTTGAAGGTTAGCTGTGTTAGGGCACTCCTCGCCCTATTGTTTTGAACTTTTGTACCAATCTGTGTGCCTACATTTTAGTATTTCGTTGCATCATTTGAAAGTTGCAATATAAAATAAATAAGAATTAAACATTTCATATTATGTACATAGTTATATATCCTAATGATCCTGTACAAGTTATAGTGATGGGTCCCATGCATTGGTCTCCAGCAACCCATGTTCTGTGTAAGAAGTGACTAACAGGATCAGGTGGAAAAGCTCACTGACTTGGTTGATGCATGTCATTGTATCCCAGTTGTGTCGATTGATGCCTATGATGTAAAGTTTGTGAGTTACAACAGTAATCATTTTACTGGTACACTTTATTATTTCTCATTTTCTTTGAACAGTAACAACATTACAATGAGTACGTATTGCACAAAGTTCAATGCATCACACAACAAAGAACCACAGCGCAAAGTCTTAAGTCCAGTCAGAGACATCCACACCTCACATTAACTGTTGACACAAAAGAGTCTCACTACACTTCATGTGATTTACCCATCTCTGGGGAAGGACTACATCATAGAGTCATGGCTGTGGTAGTCTCCCCTGAAGAGAAATTGTCAGATTTACAAGACTCAAAAGCAATGAATGTGACGCACATGTCAACACGGCGCATGGTGCATACATAGGATGTGTACATGCTCAGACGACATGTCCTATGTGCTGCCTGTAAAATAATCATTCATGGAATGCCATATGTGGAATGCGAAAGAAAATGTGGGAAAACCAACAACTACATGAATCCATTCCCTACCCATTCACCTGTACAACAGCTGTGTGACCAGGATATAGTGGACACTAGGTCTACAGTGTTTGCATACACAAACTATCAATCCAAATTATTTTTTGAAATCACTGTCATAGTGATTTATTCACTTCAGATAAATATCACTTTGAGTTGATAACCTTTGTAAAGTATGTCATAAATAGTATAAATTAGGTGAAACTTTTATTAGGTGTATCATCTCATGTCAGCTTAACCTCAACTGCTTCACTTGGGTTCAACTTAATGGGTAAGAAGCAAAAGCCTGTCTTCGTGTGACTACATCAAGTCAGTACAGCCTTCGAGTCAAATGAAATATACAATGAATGGAGAAGTTCTTCAAGCTTGCAAATCCTGATGGTTGGGTCAGGAAATCTGGGACAGGAGGCCCACATGCTGAATGTCCGCTGTGAAATTAGTCAGTACAGATGAGATTCCCAGTCTCCCCAAAGCTGAGTGTGTCCGCATCACCTCGTGTTGCCCCTGTGTCATCTCCCTCCTCCTCCACAGCTTCCTCTCCATCATCATCCTCTCCATCATTGAAGGTATTGTCCATGTCATATGTGAAGGTGCCTCGTGAGAGGTCCACCTCAATGGGAAAGACTACAGCATCTTTCATAACACTGTGACAGTCATTGTGATACTTGGCCATAGCTGTCACAAACTTCTGCAGCTGGAACACGATGTCTTGAACTGCAACAGACAAAACAGAGCCATTTGAACCATTTCTCAGAAAGGAAACATCAGAATGATGGGCTATTGTGTTAATAGATTGCTATAGCCACGTGTGATATGCATTCATATTTCTACAAACCTCAATGTTTAGTTGCAGGTATATCATGTAGTTTATGTCACTCACCTGAAAGTTCTGACATGTCAAACAATAGCTCCCAGCATGCTCCTGCACTACTTATCACTTTTTCCAAGAAAGGTCGGTGACAGGTGGATCCAACATTGAGGGGACAGATGGGTGGGCAGTCATGACCTGTTGTTTTAGGATAGGTATACAAATAAGGGGAATACTCTGATTTCCTATAGGTTTTAACTTATCACTCCACAACAGTATGCAATTATCCCATGGTAGGACGGCGGGTTCAATCAACTGCATTTCCCTTGCGATTAAGTGGTCGGGCCAGAGCACGGACTAGACTACTCTGCCATTTTGTCTTCCACCCATGGGTGTGTTCAATACATTACCACCATGCCTGATTACAGGAAAGGCTGGGTTTGAAATTACGTTGCAACTGGAGGTACTCGAAAGATCGGGAACCATAGTTACCCTCATGATACGAAGTACAATCAGTACGGAGTATAATGCAATCATTCCATAGAAAGAAAGAACAAACATGCAGGCATACTGGTTTGGGTGTCCAAAATGGCAGGCGCTCCAGTCCAAAGGGTCAACGGCAATGGGGAGGGGCGACCAGTTGCTGCGCAAAGACAAGAGAACCCAACTGGTGCACTCCCTTGACATCCTCAACAGACAGATCTCGGAGGTAGAAGTTGGCGAAAGTAGAGTGGGTAGGACAAAAACAACCTTGGACGATGTCTGACGGAGCAGTTGGTGTGGAGAGCCATTGTGGATGGGAAGCTAGGATTGAAACCTGAAAAATGGTATTCTTTGAAATATTCTCTCGGCCCTCCTCAGTGGTTGGGAGGAAAAGATGTTTACGGACGGACAAGTGACTTCAACATACCGCCTTCACGCACAAATAGAATATAGGGAGATGTTCTCTGTATCATTAGACCCAATGATGTTAGTTTCACCTGACAAGGCAATTTTTCATCAAGCCAAGATGTACCTCAGCACAAATTTGATTTGGGTTATGTCGAGAGTTTGGAGTTCACTGACACTTGCCACAGTGGCTAAGGATCGAAGAAAGGCAGTTTTCTGCGCAAGAGGCACCAATTCCCCATCAGTATGGTTCCGAGAGAGAAATGAGAAGGTGACATAAACCAGTCCCAAGTCCCAGGCTGGAGGTCGAAATTTTATTGCTGATCAGCCTTACAGTAACCTCGCAGGATGGCGGCTAGTTCAGAAGCAGTGGTGATGGCAATGGTACCGCCAGACAAATGTTTGATCTCACGTAAAAAGACAAAGAAATCAGCTATGAATGGAGTATAAGCCAAAGTAGGATCAATATCCCGTTGATGACAATAAACCTCGAAGGATAACCATTTCTGATCATACAAGAAGGCAGCAGAAGGGCGCTTAGTCTGAAGAATAGAATAAGCCGCCTTAGAGAAACCCCTAGCCGTCAATGCGTTCTGCAAATGGACCACATGTGTTGATCCCACGCCTCTGAGCATGGGTGTGGTTGATGAGTGTTGATTTCTGAGCAGATCGGGAAACACAGGAGTTTAAGTCTGGCTCTCCATCTTGGTAAGTAAGGCTCAACCAAAAGAATGGAGATGTTCCCTGTGGAGGCCATTTTTTGGAGAACACAGGGAAGGAGCGCTAGAGGTGGAAACACTTACGCGTGTAGACCATTCCACGCAATGGCAAGTGAGTCCTGATCCCAAGCCAGGGATACAAACGTCTGAAGCTGGTTCTTGTAATGTGTGGCGAAAAGGTCAACGTTTATAGTCAGTTAACACTAGGGCCAACTGTGCGATCCGATACATATTGTGATACCTTGCTCACGATCCGATACATATCACGATACTTGTATGTGCTTGTACCTGTAGTGCGTAACCAACATTTTTCATAGACAGGATATTCAAATACCTGGCACACTGACAATTTACAGTTGGCAGTGTCAGGTATGGCGCAATGGATGAAAATATTTACTTTTTCACTACTAATTAGAGTTTGGTGTAACAAGAAGACATTTAACATAAGAATCAATACTTTTTACTTAGTGTGTAACTGTGATCGATACTTGTATCGGGAAGTGAAACATCGCAATCCACGATGCATCTGTGTATTGTCCCACCACCCTTGCCTCAGGAAGATGTGCTGCCAGTGGCATACGATCTATTCATGGCACGATATGGCTCTACATCCCTGTTACATTACGTGATTACTCTCATGAGTCAATCCGTCCAATGTGCATTGCCCTTGGCAAGCTTATAGGTAATGTAACACTGGCCTGACTACCCATTTCACCTAAAAGTGCCCATGAAGTGGGCCCATTGTGTTGAGCTTCCTAACTAACTTGAAGTAATCTTCATTGATGATCAGATGATCTGGCACAGGACAATTTTGTAAATACACTGTTTCATCGGGGAATGTGGTAGCCTGTCTTCACTGTTAAGCCTCTTGAATATCTCAATGGCCTGGTTGACAACTTGCAAAGTGTAGCTCAGCCAAGGAAGAGTAGGGCGTTATTGTGTCAATATAAGAGGGGTTGCGCTATCCTGCACACTCCATCATCTGCAATAAAATCTTCTCAACTTTAGGTCGCAGGTCGTGTAATGTTTGTCATGTACATGTTTGTTTCACTGTGATGGATCTGCTATAGTTGTCGTGTAATGTTTGTCATGTACATGTTTGTTTCACTGTGGAGGATCTGTTACAGTTGTCATGTAATGTTTGTCATGTACATGTTTGTTTCACTGTAAAGGATCTGCTACAGTTGTTGTGTAATGTTTGTCATGTGCATGTTTGTTTCACTGTGGAGGATCTGTTACAGTTGTCGTGTAATGTTTGTCATGTACATGTTTGTTTCACTGTGGAGGATCTGTTACAGTTGTCATGTAATGTTTGTCATGTACATGTCTGTTTCACTGTGAAGGATCTGCTACAGTTGTTGTGTAATGTTTGTCATGTGCATGTTTGTTTCACTGTGGAGGATCTGTTACAGTTGTCGTGTAATGTTTGTCATGTACATGTTTGTTTCACTGTGGAGGATCTGCTACAGTTGTCGTGTAATGTTTGTCATGTGCATGTTTGTTTCATTGTGGAGGATCTGCTACAGTTGTCGTGTAATGTTTGTCATGTGCATGTTTGTTTCACTGTGGAGGATCTGCTACAGTTGTCGCGTAATGTTTGTCATGTACATGTTTGTTTCACTGTGGAGGATCTGCTACAGTTGTCGTGTAATGTTTGACATGTGCATGTTTGTTTCCCTCTTGGGGATCTGCTACAGTTGTCACGTAATGTTTGTAATGTGCATGTTTGTTTCACTGTGATGTATCTGCTACAGATGTCTTGTAGTGTTTGACATGTGCATGTTTCACTGTTGAGGATCTGCTACAGTTGTCGTGTAATGTTTGTTTCACTGTGGAGGATCTGCTACAGTTGTCGCGTAATGTTTGTCATGTACATGTTTGTTTCACTGTGGAGGATCTGCTACAGTTGTCGTGTAATGTTTAACATGTGCATGTTTGTTTCACTGTGGAGGATCTGCTACAGTTGTCGTGTAATGTTTGTCATGTGCATGTTTGTATTACTGTGATGGATCTGCTACAGTTGTCATGTAATGTTTGACATGTACATGTTTCACTGTGGAGGATCTGCTACAGTTGTCGTGTAATGTTTGGCATGTGCATGTTTGTTTCATAGTGAAGGATCTGCTACAGTTGTCGCGTAATGTTTGTCATGTGCATGTTTGTTTCATAGTGAAGGATCTGCTACAGTTGTCGCGTAATGTTTGACATGTGCATGTTTGTTTCATTGTGGAGGATCTGCTACAGTTGTCGCGTAATGTTTGACATGTGCATGTTTGTTTCATAGTGAAGGATCTGCTACAGTTGTCGTGTAATGTTTGGCATGTGCATGTTTGTTTCATTGTGGAGGATCTGCTACAGTTGTCATGTAAAGTTTGTTTCATAGTGAAGGATCTGCTACAGTTGTTGCGTAATGTTTGTCATGTGCATGTTTGTTTCATAGTGAAGGATCTGCTACAGTTGTCGTGTTATGTTTGTCATGTACATGTTTGTTTCACTGTGGAGGATCTGCTACAGTTGTCATGTGCATGTTTGTTTCATAGTGAAGGATCTGCTACAGTTGTCGTGTAATGTTTGTCATGTACATGTTGGTTTCACTGTGGAGGATCTGCTACAGTTGTCGTGTAATGTTTGTCATGTGCATGTTTGTTTCATTGTGAAGGATATGCTACAGTTCTTGTGTAATGTTTGACATGTACATGTTTGATTCACTGTGGAGGATATGCTACAGTTGTCGTGTAATGTTTAACATGTGCATGTTTGTTTCACTGTGGAGGATCTGCTACAGTTGTCGTGTAATGTTTGTCATGTGCATGTTTGTATTACTGTGATGGATCTGCTACAGTTGTCATGTAATGTTTGACATGTACATGTTTCACTGTGGAGGATCTGCTACAGTTGTCGTGTAATGTTTGGCATGTGCATGTTTGTTTCATAGTGAAGGATCTGCTACAGTTGTCGCGTAATGTTTGTCATGTGCATGTTTGTTTCATAGTGAAGGATCTGCTACAGTTGTCGCGTAATGTTTGACATGTGCATGTTTGTTTCATTGTGGAGGATCTGCTACAGTTGTCGCGTAATGTTTGACATGTGCATGTTTGTTTCATAGTGAAGGATCTGCTACAGTTGTCGTGTAATGTTTGGCATGTGCATGTTTGTTTCATTGTGGAGGATCTGCTACAGTTGTCATGTAAAGTTTGTTTCATAGTGAAGGATCTGCTACAGTTGTTGCGTAATGTTTGTCATGTGCATGTTTGTTTCATAGTGAAGGATCTGCTACAGTTGTCGTGTTATGTTTGTCATGTACATGTTTGTTTCACTGTGGAGGATCTGCTACAGTTGTCATGTGCATGTTTGTTTCATAGTGAAGGATCTGCTACAGTTGTCGTGTAATGTTTGTCATGTACATGTTGGTTTCACTGTGGAGGATCTGCTACAGTTGTCGTGTAATGTTTGTCATGTGCATGTTTGTTTCATTGTGAAGGATATGCTACAGTTCTTGTGTAATGTTTGACATGTGCATGTTTGTTTTACTGTGGAGGATATGCTACAGTTGTTGTGTAATGTTTGTCATGTGAATGTTTGTGTCACTGTGGAGGATCTGCTACAGTTGTCGTGTAATGTTTGTCATGTGCATGTTTGTTTCACTGTGGAGGATCTGCTACAGTTGTCATGTACATGTTTGATTCACTGTGGAGGATCTGCTACAGTTGTCATGTACATGTTTGTTTCACCGTGTAGTACATGTATTTGCTTCAAAAGACTTGTACATCTCACCATGTTTCTGATCCAGTAACTCCATTTTGACAAGGACATCGGACCTCATCTTGGCAAACCTGGTACGAGCCTCCTGGCGACATCGTAATACAAGCCTACAACACAATCACAACTTAATAAGTATTGTCAACATACATAAAATATAAACATGACAGTGTAATCACTGGTATGATATGAATTTTGGTTGTTGAAAGTGCTTTCTTGTAACCAGTATAGTGTTTGTATCACATGACAAAACTGAAGCAGCCCTGTCCTCACCTTTTCCCCATGCAGTACAATTTTGAAAGTCCTACGCCTCTCGCTACCTTAACAACAAAATAAAAAAAAACTTCCAGATCAACAACATCACTCCCTGGTTTAGAAATATGTATATGTAATGCAAGACCTCTTAAGCTACAATAATAAAAATGTTTCATGCACTTTTTGCTTAATGACCTTGACTCTCAATTTCAGCCATGCCTTGTTATCTCCAGTTTAAAACATCGGTGCTTGCTCTCACTAGCATCTCCTACAAACACAGAGGGTTGCTTCAGTACGCAAAAGATGCATAACTACCTTTTGAATTACCATTCCAGTGACCTTGACCTTAAATGAAGGGCCCTCAAAAGCTTACCTATTCAATGCCCCACCGCAAGGATGATGCATGGACAGTTTCATCCCATTACAGTGACTTTACATGAACAAAATAAATTTTTAGTGTATGACCTTGAGAGTGAATTTGTGACTTTCAATATCTGTGAGAAATATTTCAAGACCATTCCAAAAGGCTATTCAGCATATAACCCAAATATGATGTCCCTTGGTGGAATTTGTGTTGGTTTCGTTGTTTAACGCCGCACTAAGCAATGGCAGCAGGCTGTAGATAATGGTCTGGACATCATGAGCATCGTTTCATGCATTTGGGATAGGAAGACCAATTAACCAAGACACCCAGTCTGACCATCTAAGCCATGTGTTCTTCTCTAATGACAGGAATAGGTTGCTGGGGTCACATATTCCAACCTGGAATCCCCATAGGGTTGGTCAATGTAACAAAAAAATAAAAATAGCATATGCATCTCATTAAAAGTAAATCTTTAAGTTGTCATTACCTGTCTTGCATAAGTATTCAAACTTTCATTGATCTACAGTAAATCCTTCTTGCGTAAACTGTTTTCTTTCAAGCTATGAACTAGAGGATGACCTTTATCTTTGACAGGACATATCAATGAGCCAAAATGATTTCCCTGGTGTATAAACAAGATATTAGTCAAATCTAAATATTTTTTACATTTGTATACTTATCCTGCATTACTCCGTATTGCTTTTACTGCTGTGTTTGACAGAGAGACGAACTGTGTGAGATCCAGCTGCTGAAGAAAGTTGTCCCAACCAGCTCAGGAGGCAGCGCCCTCTCACAGTCGGCACGTGACCCGGAAGTCATGACGTCACACCAAAACACATAACTGCTTTAAACATAACATCTGAAACTTCGTGGGGAGGTAGCGTAGCGAAAGGGAGGACACTTAGACTTCGTAATGCAGGATAAGTATACAAATTTAAAAAATATTTAGATTTTACTAAATTTTTTAACTTATCCTGCATTACTCCGTATTGCATCTTTATCAGACGGCATGGCCGGTGGGCATACCTGCAGATGTGAACCATAATAAACCCTCGTCAAGGTCCGATGAATCCGCACCGCATACAAGTGATGACCGGAACATCTACGACCATTCCTGTCTTCAGGAAACAAGAGTCGATGCAAAAACGAAATGCCCGAATAGGTAACTGAAATACAATGAGGCGTGTAGCGAAAATATAGAACTTACCGAAGAGCGAGAGCGAAACGCAGTAGAGCCCTCAGAGCCCTGAGGCGATAAACACCAGAGAGTTCGACGGGCCCAGCTCGGGGAATCGAAGAATCAGCGGCGTTGGCGGCAAAATCTACGACCAATCCCAAGAGCGAATGCGAAACGCAGGAGAGCCCTCTAGGCTGGAGGCAAGGAACACCGGTGAGGTCGACGGGCACCGCTCAGGTATCAGAGAAGCAGCGGCGTTGGCGTCGCGCAGGTGTCCACATCTACTACCATTCCAGTCGTCAGGAAACGAGAGTTGATGCAAAAAGTAAAACCCGGATAGGTGACAGCAATAGAATGAGTCGGGTAACCCAAAACTAAAACTGACCTAAGAGCGAATGCGGAACGCAAGAGAGCCGTCTCGTCTGGGGTGATAAACACCAGAGAGGTCGACGGGCCCCGCTCAGGGTATGGGAGAATCAGTGGCGTCGGAGATAGATGACCTGTTGGGCTACAACCAGGGACCAAAACTGTGAACGCCGGCGACAACTTTCAAGGCTACATCCTGGAAGTAGTGGTTGGTGAAGGCGGTGTCCGATCGCCACGAACAGGCTTCCCTGAACAACTGGATGGAACAGTATACCGTGAAGAACCAGTGCAAATACGATCGCCCTGATCTCGTTTTATTTCAGGTGATAGCCTTTTGGGGGAGGGTCCAATCCGGCGGCTTCATCAGCTTTAAGGATGACCGCCCGGAGCCACAGGGAAAAGTATTCCGGCTGACCAACGACTGCGACGAAGGGGAGACCGGCAGAAAAAGGTGTTTCCTAGACTTGCGGCAGTCTTTAGATCGTCGTAGAATAACCTTCAGTGCCCTTACTGGGCATAATGACGCTCTTCCTCATCCTCTGCACCCTCAATGGACGAGGGGGGAGGGGACAAAGAATGATCTATCAGGCTGTCCTGGAAGTTGAGTCTTTACGCTGACGTCCCAGTACGGTCCATGATGAACGGCGCCCTGGGTACCGCATTCGAACCGGGCACGGACGTCGAGGGCGTGCTGTACATGGACTCGAGGGGCAGTAGTCAAAACCAGTAGAAACACCCGTCTTCTACTTAAGGTCGTAGAAGGAAGACGAGGGGAGTGGTTCGAAGGGCGTTGAAAACCACATTCAGATCCAACGCAGGCGGTCTGAACTTGGCCTTCAGGTCTTCAAGACTGAACGAGCGCAGCCAGGCCCGTAGGTCGGGAATTTTCGTCTTTCTCCGATCGTCCGGGATGGCCAGAACGGAGTAGATGGTGACCAGGTACGTGGGGGTGGTAAGCCCTTCAACCGACGGGTGCTACGCAAGTACAGAAGGAACTGATCCAGGATCTGCGGTGACGCTGTCATCGGATCCTGGTGTTCGTCAGAACAAAATGCCTGGAACGAGCATCATTTATCAGCATACAGTCCCCCTGAAGATGGACGGTGGGCTGAAGCAATAGCCTTGGTCGCTCTAGCCGAATAGCCCTTGGTTTTCTGCAGTTGTGTCAGGCGTGCATACGATAACATGCGGGTATTAGGGTGTGGCAACAGACCGTGTGGATGGAGCAGAAGGTTGGACCACACCGGAAGTTCCAGGGGTTGTCTCTGGCTATGTTTCGGAGGTCAATTACCCAACTTCTGGCTGGCCAATAAGGCGAGACCAAAGTCAATGGCAGGG
Source organism: Haliotis rufescens (assembly GCF_023055435.1). Taxonomy (NCBI): domain Eukaryota; kingdom Metazoa; phylum Mollusca; class Gastropoda; order Lepetellida; family Haliotidae; genus Haliotis; species Haliotis rufescens. The sequence goes on from NW_025963979.1 coordinate 2,728,700, forward strand.
GTCGAGTGGCCTGGATCTCTGAAGAACCGTGGGAGGGAGAACCGGAGTCGGAAAAGCGTACGCGCGTAGTCCTTCTCAGGAACGACTGAAGGCTTCGACTGCCACAGCGGTCGTATCCGGCACAGGTGGAATGGAAGACGACAGCTGGCAACATTCAGATATGAGGCAAACAGATCTAGGGTTTGGGTGTCGACCGTATGACATAGTCTGGCCAGAGGCGCTGGAGATCGTGAGGTGTCGGAGATCTTGAGGCGCCTGGAACGCCGGAGATGGTGATTCTCGGGGGCACCGGTCGAGTTTGTAGCGCCGGGAGAGGGGCGAGTACTCTGGGTCCGCAAACACCACACTACGGTGACGTCGTCAGTGGACACGATCAACAGGGCGTGACCGAGAATGCACTGTCAGCAAGTGACGTCCCGGATAAGCCTTTATCTCGAGGCTGTTGCTGTGCCAATGGTGTTGATCTCTGGATCACAGGTGGTCACAATGTGGGCTGGTGTGGGCCACTAGCCACTGACAAGGTGGCAGGGGAGGTAGTCAGCAACAGGGGTCTGCGATTGCGTACCGTCGGTGCGATTCGGAAAAAGGTGTGATCGCCTGCGAACCAACCTCAAGTAGACGAAGTAAACCAGCTTCACAATCGACCGCCGGGGCATCGACGTAACCGGGTAGTAGGAAGTCGAGGCAATATGTCCATTGCACGAAGTAATGAGATCGTTTTCATCCCTGAAGCGGCGTATAAGTACTCCTGTTCTTATATCGAGGTGACGATGGAGGACAGGGGTCAGTGGGACGGCCGAGGGTCTTTAAGTATCAAATTGACACTGTGTCCGGTAGTCAAGGCGGAAGATAGGAAGGTGTCGTAGTCGAAAAGATCAAACCGGACGAAGGAAGGCGATCTTTTCGATCCCTTGAACGCCTATAGGCGCTATCGTTCTTATAGTGAAGGGTTGATGAAACAAGGTTCCTCGTGAAAGCCGTGTTGGTAGAGGAGGCCTATTGTTTCCAACATCCATGCATGGATGGACTGCGACAGGCGCCTGGTTGAGTGGTTGCACCAAGCGTACAGGTAGACATGGAAACCAATCTGTAGAAATACATGGCACCCCTTGCCATGGTAAATTGACCTAATTCCGGTCGGAGTTGTTGACAGTCCGAGTACTTGACACGTGACATGTAAATCACTCTGCGCAGTAGCCGAGAAAGCCGCATTGGAGTCTGAACTGAGGTGCAAACTCCACACACAGACAATCCTCAATGAACTGTGTGAGAGACGAACAAGTGGTGCACCCAAAGGGCGTCGTGGAAAACTCAGGGAGCGCTGAGGAAGATTCTCTTTCAGGAACACTGGCGCTAGGGTAGGGTAGAACAGCGTTGGTGTCGGCGAGTCGACGAAGTAAACTCTTTATAAGTGGATGTCGTCGTCGAATCTGATACAGACGCTGTTCACATGACGCTCTGTTTCGATGGAAACCCGCAGGTCATCTCTCCGGAATCATAGCGCTTTAAACGACGGGATTATGGATAACGTCTCAGTGGGAAAGTTGAATCAAACCAACTGTCTATTGGTTGAAAAGATTCCACCCAGGAAGTAGAACGATAGTCCCGATCCCGAAGACCGACGGGAGAGTAGCGACAGGAGCGGCGACAGTTGTTTCACCATGCTTCTCCGTGTGACGATGAGACGGCAGCAAGAGAAGAAGAGGGCAGTGGCGCCGGGGAGGCGATTGCCGATGGTGCACCTTAAGCCGAAGTAGATCGGATACCCGGCTCGTTGATCTGAGCTTGATAAAGCTTGTTGATCTGGGCGCCGGAGGTCATCTAGGGCGCCGGATATATCATAGGCGCCAGAACTCTGGAGGCGCCGGGAGCGCTGTAACTCTGGAGTAGGAGTTGTCAGAGGCGCCAGAGACATTAGAGGCGTCGAAGATCTTGAGATCAGAGACCTCAGAGGCGCCGCAGACCTCAGATGCGCCGGGAGCGCCTAAGACATCAGAGGATGCGGAGGCGCCGAGACATCAGAGGATGCGGAGACATCAGAGGATGCGGAGACATCAGAGGATGCAGAGACATCAGAGGATGCGGAGGCACCGGGAGCGCCAAGACATCAGAGGCGCCAGGAACGCCAGGACATCAGAGGGAGCGCGGGGAGCGCCGGGACATCAGAGGCGCCGAGGGCGCCGGGAGGGCCGAGACATCGGAGGTGCCAGGGGGGGCTGGGGGGGCTGGGAGCGCCGGAGGCATCAGAGGCTCCGAGAGCGCCGAAGACATCAGAGGATGCGGAGGCGCCAAGATATCAGAGGCGCCGAGACATCAGAGGATGCGGAGGCGCCGGGAGCGCCGAGACATCAGAGGCGCCGGGAGTGCCGGGACATCAGAGGGAGCGCGGGGAGCGCAGGGAGCGCAGGGAGCGCCGAGACATCAGAGGCGCCGAGACATCGGAGGCGCCAGGGGGGGCTGGGGGGGCCGGGAGCGCCGAAGACATCAGAGGATGCGGAGGCGCCGAGACATCAGAGGATGCGGAGGCGCCGAGACATCCGAGGCGCCGGGAGCGCCGGGACATCAGAGGCGCCGAGACATCAGAGGATGCGGAGGCACCGGGAGCGCCGAGACATCAGAGCAACGGGAGCGCCGGGACATCAGAGGGAGCCGGGGAGCGCCGGGACATCAGAGGCGCCGAGACATCGGAGGCGCCAGGGGGGGCTGGGGGGGCCGGGAGCACCGGGAGCGCCGCGACATCGGAGGTGCTGGGAGCGTCGGAGACATCAGTGTTGATGTGGTGGTGTTGGAGACGGTGAACGGTCGTATGTCGTGCCATGGGAGGCAGACTCTACGTTGGGTGCGCTGGAGCCGCCGGTGGTGTTGGGAGCACTGCGAAGCTCCGCTGAGCGCTGCTGCCGTCAACGTAGATGGGGGTGGACGAGCACGTTGAGCGAGGTGTGTCCTGGATACTCGCATGAGCTGAAGGATCACAGCGACGAATGACTGCAACATCGGCACTGCCTTGTGAAAGTACAGGGCGTCGTACAATCACGGCAGAAAGGGGCGGCCCCGACCAGATTTGTTCCCGCGGCAACAAGTGCAGCGAGGGAGAAAATCTGGAATTTAAGCAAAACATAACTATGTGGCAAAGCCACAAAGTGCGGGAAGCATAATGTGATTCAGAAACTTTGTATTTCAATGAAGTTTATGAGATCAAACAATGACGCTAAAAGGTAGCGAAAAGGCATAGCTTTAAGCAAACACATAACCATGTGGCCAAATCACAAAGTATGGGAAGCATAAAGTAACTCAAAAACAGTATATTTTATTGAAGTTTATGAGATAAACAATTAAGCTAAAAGGTAGCGAAAAGGCATAGCCTTAAGCAAACAAGTAACCATGTGGCAAAACCACAGAAATCATAATGTAACTCAAAAACTTTGTATTATATTGAAGTTAATGAGAAGAAACAATTACGCTGAAAGGTAGCGAAAAGTCAAGGCTTTAAGCACACCAAAACAACATACATAAATGTAATGTATTACCCAAGCCAAAGAGAGAATTCAAAACGCAGAACACGAAATTACATGGCCATTGGTGAATGGCCAAAATGGCGGGAAAGAAAACAAAATGGCGGGAACAACATTGCGCCCGTAAATAACTGTGACGTGAGCCACAAACGAGCGATAAACGTTACAATTTACGAATGGGAAGACCCTAAGGTCACGGCCCATAACAGGTAACAATGTAGCAGCATATAATGAATGTAGAAACACGCAAAATATAAAAAACAAACAATAAGCTTTAATTTCCACAAGGGATACAAAGTACGTCCGTCCGTGGAGGTGACAAAGCAGTTATGTGTTTTGGTGTGACGTCATGACTTCCGGGTCACGTGCCGACTGTGAGAGGGCGCTGCCTCCTGAGCTGGTTGGGACAACTTTCTTCAGCAGCTGGATCTCACACAGTTCGTCTCTCTGTCAAAGACAGCAGTAAATGCAATACGGAGTAATGCAGGATAAGTTAAAAAATTACACAATATGGGATCCCTGAGAGCATGACATGGTATTACAAATGGAAGTGCACATTCTCGTCATTGAAAGTAGATCACCATGACCTACTTCTGAGATCAAAAGATAACCAGTCATACATAGATATTCAAACAACACAAATGCATGAAACAGTCTACAAAAAAAAAAGAAATCAAACTATAGTTATCATTGTAAACAAGACTCATCAGAAGATGACAAATTCCCCAGCCCCCACAATGGCAAAAGGCACCACTTCAGCCCCTGATTAATACATGTACCAAGATGGGAGTTATGAGGGCTGGCTGAAAAGTTCTAAGCCTTACTGTGAAAGACCCATACCAAGTCGATGGTTTTCATTTATTTCTCCACATAGTCCCCTTCCAGGTTTACACACTTTTGCCAGCGATGCGGCAAGGCCTGGATGCCGGTCAAGAAGATATTGTCTTCAGCCACCCTAAAAAAAGTCATTGACAGCGGAAATGACGTCATCATTACTAGGAAAATGCCGACTGGCTAGTTCCTTTTTCATTTTGGGAAACAGGTGGAAGTCTGACGGGGCCAAATCGGGTGAATAAGGGGGATGGTCAATGAGTTCGAAGCCACAATCATGGATCGCTGACATAGCAACCATCGATTTGTGAACAGGAGCATTGTCTTGGTGGAACAGGACTCCTTTAGTGAGCATTCCCCGTTGCTTAGCTTTGATAGCTTCACGCAACTATCTCAGTAGGTCAGTATAATATCTTCCATTGATAGTCTGGCCTTTTTCAAGATGGTCAATCAGCAGAATACCCTTGGAATCCCAAAAGACTGAAGCCATCACCTTTCCAGCAGAAGGAACCGACTTGACTTTTTTGGGGGGGCTGGTGATTCCGGATGCTTCCATTGTTTAGACTGAATTTTGGTTTCTGGTTGAAAGTGATGAATCCAAGTCTCATCCATGGTTACAAATCGGGCCAAAAAATCATCGGGATCTGCTTCAAAACAGCATAAATTGTCACGGGATGTCAGGAATCGGACACATTTCTGATCCGCTGCCAAGAGCTTTGGCACCAATCTTGCAGAAACCTTTGTCATTCCCAACTTGTTGGTGATAATGTGCTCAACCCTCTCATGAGAGATGCCCACAACACTGGCAATATGTTGAGTGGTCAATCGTCGATCAGCCATCACAATGTCATACACCCGGGTAAATGTTTCCGGAATGGTTGCTGTTGAAGGCCTTCCTTGACGCGGGTCATCGTCAAGGCTCTCTCTGCCACGCTTGAATTCCGCAGCCCACTTCTTTACAGTGGAAAAGGAAGGGGCATCATCCCCTAAAGTGGAGACCATGTCAGCATGTATCTGTGTTGGAGTTAAGCCTTTCAGTTGCAGGTACTTGATGACTGCCCTATAGCAAGTTTTGTCCATTTCTGGTGATTTCAATGGTTAGGTTCACAAGATGGTCTGGTACAAAGACAATAATAACACTACAGTTGCAGTTCTTATGTCTATGATTCATTAAATGATTATACTTGTTGGTGGCAAAAGTTTGTTTCAATCCGATTGAGAGATCCCACTTAGGCTTAGAACTTTTCAGCCAGCCCTCGTATGCTCCGGAAATAAAATACAAATGGATGTATGGACAGACAGACCTGATGAAGACTATATCCCCCCCCCCCGCAATATATGCTGCGGGATAATAATTCAAACACTACTATCTCTATTACATCATTGACAGAAATACTGGATTTTGGGTGTCATCACACTTTAAGTCCTCTTCACTGTCAACTATCCATACCGAGTTAAGATGATAATAGTGTATCACCTCCGAAGCCTCTTATGTCCAATAAAGACACAATGCTGTTGTGCCCTGTCACCAAGGTTTATTCCTATATACCAAATGCTTCATGAGTAATCGTCTAAAAGAAGTTTCTTCAGGCAATGACCTTGAGGATGACATTGAGTTTTGACATGACTGGCAAGAGCATGAGTCGAGTGAATGTAGAATGAAGGTAAGAAATGGGCCGAGTGTGGATAGAGTGGGTAGAACATATGTAAGTGATCGTATTGACAGTTGGTGGAGTGTGGTAACTGACCTGTACTCATAGTTGCCAGTCTCTACTCGGTAGAGAGGCTCTTGCAGGGCAGCATAACTGTACTCCTCATCGTCCATCTCCTTCACCTTCAGGCAGTAGGACTGAAACACACACACACAAACTTAGCACTGAGTCCTTGTTAAAAATAAAACAATTACAAAAAGGCTTGAGCCATTCATAAAGTTGAATGCCATCATAGGACATAAAGAGTAAATATACAGGCTTGATCGATATTGATAAGCTTTTAGCCTCACACAGAAGAACTTGACCTAAAAACTTAATATTATACTTTTTTCAACAAAGACTTTTGCCAACAGTGTTGGAGGGATTTTATCCCAATTTCTTAGAAGCCCCCAAACTTCTCCACAGCTGCTGGGAGTAAGATGTAATCATGGATTTGAAAAGGATTTCAGCTAGAGCCACGCTCGAGGATTGTAACCATGGCATGACTCATCTGTGCACTGGCGCATTGCATGGGAAACCACGATGGAAAAGCACACCTTTTCTCAGTTTCAATCATCTTTGTGAGATCTCGACTCATACACTTTGCTGAAACATATTAAGTGCGATGCAGATCTGCATGGGGGATCTATTAGGAAAACACAATGGGACAGTTAGTAGCTCACAAAACAAGGCTGCTTGTGTACATAACTCACCAGGTATTCAAACTTCGCATCCAGGTATTTCTTGATAGTAAGCCTTGTGTCTGGCACAGCCTTGTTTAGGAAGGTGTTGAGATCACTAATCATCTGAAAGTAAGCACAGTGTTCTACAGGTTCTGTGCACACTGACCTGTCAGTGCCTTCTTAATGAAAGGACTACTTTGCATGTGCCATACAGTGAACTGACAAAATTAGTAAAATCTAATTATTTTTTTCCCATTTGTATACTGAATGCATTTACTGCTGTTTTTTGACAGTTCCATGCAAATTGAAATGCACATGCGTTCCCCCAGTTTCTTGCCCTATAAAAATCCATCCAGATTTGATAACATTCATTCTTTATTGAATTGCAACCACATCCCAAGACTGACAAGAAATCAGCGACACCTAGCCCTTGGACGATTGCAAGCTGGACAAACCGCCCGGCAAGTAGCCAATGCATTTCAAGTCCACGTAAGGACCATATACAATCTCGGTACCAGACCACCAACACCACAGATGACGGAACACGCAGTGGAAGACCAAGGGTCACCACCCGACGTCTTCAAGATGGCTTTGTTACTGCTGCGGAAACTGCTCGACAGACCATGGGGACACACCAGCAACACATTAGTGCGGACATCGTGCGTCAATGATTGACTAGCAGACACCTCCACCGTCACAGGCCACACCGAGGACCCATTCTGACACCACGTCTTTGCCGGGACCGTTTTCAGTAGGTAACACAGCACCAGGATTGGTGCCACCAGCAGTGGAGAAGAGTCCTCTTCTCAGACGAGAGCCGTTACTGTATCTCAACAGCAGATGGCAGTGAGAGAGTCTGGCGACGCCGTGAGGAACGTTATTCAGATGCTTGTGTTGTTGAGAGAAACTCGTGGCCACACTGCGAAAGCAACAACAGAGGTCCAAATAACCATTACAGTATCTTGAGCGATGACCGGAAACAATGACCATTCCTGTCAAAAGGAAAACGAGAGTGTGAAGACAATGGGAAACCCATGTAAAGGAACAGTGATAGAAAAGGCATGTGAGCCCTTTAATCAGGGGTGTCAAAATCCAGAGGGTCGATGGGCCAACTTGTGGGTCTGAGAGAATCAATGATACCGGTGGTTAGTGACCTGTTGAGCCACTACCAAGGGACCAAAACTATGAATGCCAGCAACATCCTCTAAGGCCAAAATGGCTGGCAAAGATGGTATCGGAGGGCCAAAACACAATTCCATAGTAGACTTGAAGGAGCAGCTGCTAAGGAGATCTCATAAGGGTTGTTGGCTTTGGAGTGGTTCAAACCCGCTGCTTCGTATGCCTGGAGAATGACTGCTCAAAGCCATAGGGAGATGCCATTACAGTTAACCTCTTGTCTGCGAAGTAGGAGAAACCGGTATAAAAAGGTGTTTTCTGGACTTGTGTTGTGTTTTAGAACGTCTGAGGTACATCGCAAAGCACTGGGCATAAAATATGATCTCCTTCATTTTCTGCTCCCATGAGTGATGAGAGTTGACTCTTGGCAATGAACGCCCCCACAAATTCTGCGTTCAAACCGGATGCAAGAGACGTCTTGGGGTGTGTAGCTCACTGATCCCAGCTGCCAAAAGAAAAAACAATTTCTTGGTGAGGACATAAAATGATGATGAATGCAATCTCTCGAAGGGAGCCGCCCATAACAACTCCAATACCACATTCCGATCTTCCAGTTGAAACGAGCGCAGCAAGGCTTGTAATTCCGGTATCTTCGTCATTCTACAATCTTCAAGAATGGCTTGCACCGAATTAATGGCAACCAGGTATGTTGAAATAGTCCTTGAGGTGACATCTGTTGTATAAAAATTCAGCCTAGAATTGTGGGAAAGCAGAGGTGGGATCCTGACGCCTGTCTTTACAAAAAGACTTAAAGGAACTCACCTTGTCATTGTATAGACCCCGTGTGGAAGGTCTGTGTGCCAAATCTATGGTCTTAACCACCCTCAATCCCTCGATGAGTAGCCCTTGTCACTTAAGGCACCCTACAAATGTAGCAGGTGTGCAGAAGACCTGTTGGGGGGCGGATGCGATAATTTGATGTGTGGTTGGATCAGTAGATTTGGCCAAACTTGAAGTTGACATGGATTGTCCCTGGCGAGATTTCTGAGCTCGATGAACCAACTTCTCACAAGCCACCAAGGCGCAACCAAAATCAGAACTAGGTTCCTAGTGTCTCTGATCTTTGGAGAATTCTGGGAAGTAATAATTCTTGGGGGACGCTGAGGGCGTCAACTACCAATGCTTGCGGACCCGGGACTGAAGAGATGTAGGTCCGCAGCTGGGAGTTCTGACCGGTGGCAAATAGGTCGGATGGTCCATCTGTCGGCAAATCACTTTGGGATGTAACTCCCATTCAGTGGGAGCCACTGTCTGATCTGGACAGCGAATCTGTTAAGCGACAGGGAAGGTGTCGCTAGGAAGTGCAAGTCGAGACGGTCTACTAGTCTGAAGAAGCAGAATGTCTGTGACAGCAGAGATGAAGAGTGGAGAGTTCCCGAATGCGTGACCGCCAGAATGAGCGCTTCTAATTCTAGTTTGTTGCTGTGCCAGTGATGCTGGCTACAGCCCTGAGGTCGTCTGAGCCTTCAGATGAGCTCCCCATCCTGGTTTGGAGGGGTCTACGAATAGATGTAACGCAGGTTTGAGTGTGGTCAAGGAGACACCACCGAAAGCATTTGACTCAACTGTCCGCCAACGAAGAAATGGTTGCAGGTGGACCGGGAGTATGATAAAGATAAAGAGGACAATGATTGGATCTGGCGCCTGATGAAGGGGGCGAGGAACTGCTGAGTTGGACATAGCTGGAGTTGTCCACTGGAAGTCAGGTCCTGCGCCGAAGTGCGTTGGCGGAGTGTCCGGGCTTGATGAAAAGCTGGGAGTAGGTGGTGGAGTATCTTATATATATCACCTGTCCCTGGGTACCTGTAAGAGGTCGGAAGTTGCCGAGAAACAGGTCTCCGAAAAAATGAAGAGGCAATGAAAGACTAGGAGTTGATGTTCCTTAGGTGCAAATAGGCGGCCATGGGCTTTGTGTGAAAAGCCATGGGCCATGGAAATTCCAAATGGTAGGACCACCCACTGGTAATGGATACCATTGAAGAACCTGAGGAATATCATGTCACTGGGATGGATGGGCACATGGAGATGCGCATCCTGGACATCAGGCTAATCAGGGAATAGTTGGCGTTGATTTTAGTCCTGAGCAGCCTCAACGTGGACATGAATGTGGATGTGGATGTGGATGTGGACTTGGATGTGGACGTGGACATTCCAGGTAGTGTCGATTGAAATCAGTGAGATTGTGTATCATGCAAAGTTTGTCTGACCCCTTCTTTGGGACCAGAAATACGGTGGAGTAGAATCCCAGATGTCTGACCAGCTCATGAACAATCTTGAAAGCCTCCTTGTGTAGCAGAATATTCCTTTATGTTGTCGCACAGGAGTTGGCACTGATGGTGGGTGTAGGTGTCTTGCGGAGGACATTGGTGACATACGGGTCCTCTGGTATGGCTCAATTTATCAAAAACCTGTCGAGTCTCTACAGCGGTGACTGGAATGACTGGGGGTGTGAGGTCCCAGTCATTGTTGTCCAACAGTTCAGCACTTGCCCTTCTGATCGGCACCCTTGCCTTGGTGTCGATCACGGTGAGGCTGGTAATTGCCCGGCGACTTGCTGCAGCATCGCCCTCTGTCCTGAAAGCTGGAGGAAGTCTAGAGTGGTCCTTAAGGGCGAGGCAGATAATTCCCCTTGGAATACTTAGCTGAAGCATGTTGAGTGTAGTGTTCCAGGGCTTTCTGGACCATTTAAATAAAGGGTGCTGTATTTATTTGTGTATAATACAAACTCGTGTATGATACGCACCCCTAATTATGGGCAATTAAATCCTGGAAAAATTTGTTCTCGTGTATGATAAGCACAGACATCGGAAATAGCATATCAACAAATCTGTTTTGAATTATGCAAAATAATCCTCTTGTTACATCATCTGGTAATAAAAATGTGTTCACAGTACATCTAACTAATTTTATTTAAAATTTCATTCAATGTTTACCTACATTTCGGCGACATGGTTTGTCTGTGCGATACTTACAACTTCCATTTACCCCGTTCCATAGGGTCCGCTTAACCACATACTGTGGCAGCGCCAAATCACATTATTTACAGCAACAATGATAATATTTTCATTTTTGATGAGTCTACACATCTAGATAAACATGTGTCATGGTTAACTTTCAATGAGAAAATATGCCAAAATGTGAAAAACTATTTCCATTTGCATATTTTTCCTTTGTTTACATCACATGCTGTCATCGAAGCCACACGGAGTGCGAGAGTTACTGTCACTTATATGAATAAATATATTTTGTTGTGCACCTAACAGTAACAGTTTTAGTAGCATATCTATATAATTATGCAAAACAATATGTAAAGCCTTAGTCTGTTCTGATCTTAGCGTTTGTTAAAAGACGAGAGAAAAGTCTGGTCATGTGATAGGCCATGCACATTAGCCCGTGGCAGTGATTTTATACGAAGTTATGTTACTTCTAAAAACGACAATTAATTAAAAACTAGACGTAACATTTTAGACCTTCGCATATAGTCTTCAGAAAATGTTTATAAATGAAGTTCAGGTGGTAGTTGTAATACCTTCATTCCAAAGTTGGATATATCGATTGTTCAACTAATGACATTTACAAACATGTTTTAATTTTCAAATTAATTCACAAACAAGTAGCTGAAACAAATAAGTGGTAATAAAAATTAAATATATCATTATTATCACAGAAAGATAAAGGTATGTGTTGTGATTCCTGCTTATACATCAGAGGCGGTATTCAAAAAGAAACTAAGATTTTTCTTAAGTCTAAACTTAAGTTTTAGAAATCTGACTTAGCTAAGTCTGAGACTTAACTTGATATTCATAAAGATGCTAAGTCCGAAACTTAGCTAAGTATCAAAAGAAAAACTAAGTCAGTTTCGTAGTACCTACCCGCGTGATCACTAGGGGGAATCCCGGCTATTTTTAAACTTCCGGTGGAACTCTTTAAAAAAAAAGTGTGAACGTCTTTTTCGGTGGGATTTCCTGGTTGCTATTTACGGCAGACGACACACACAGCGAAACTTTGTCCACATTGCCAACGTCATGTCAGAGGCAGATATGAAGAAGAGGAAGCCTAACTGGACGAAAGAGGAGGAAATGGTGGGCTGGGTGACACCTTGATCATCTGCATTACACAACTGAAACTTTCCCGTTGCAAAGTACCTTAATGTGATCAGCGTCTTTTGTATCTCGTCAAGTGCGTGGTCACGGTTGGTTGCAGGCTCCACGTCAGCTGCTATTAAATTAGCTACGTACCTAATGCCATTTCCATCTAAACGATATCGCCGTATCAACTCCTCATCGTTGTATTCAACAAGACTTTGTCTTCTTTGATGAAACGAACGACGACCTAGCGGTACGGCAGCCATTTTGTTTACTGACTTAAGTCAAACACCTTGTAGTTAAGCCTACCCCTACCCAGTCTTAAGATTTAAGTCAGAAATTGGTAAAAATTAAGCCTAAGTCGCTTCATGAATATGACCTAAGTAAAATCTTAAAACTTAAGTCAGAAAAGGTAAAAAACTTAGTTTTTTTCAAGACTTAAATTTTTTTCAGACTTAGTTCTTTTATGAATACCGCCCCAGTGGAATTAACTACCAGTAATTTCTGGTCATAAAGTTCCATTGGTCGTCTTCCGTTGTATGGCTGGGGAAAAGGGGGTAACATTTAGTTCTCGTGTATAATATGCACCCCTAAGTTTGGAGTCTAAAATTGTGAAAAAACCAGTGTGTATTATACACAAATATATCGGTAATGAATTACCAATACAATAAAAAAAATTAACAACACAAAAGCGTGGCCACGTAGTGAATTCAAAATGGCAGAATAGAACAACAATACACCCATATTTACCATGACTGAGCCACAAACAAGAGGAAATATACTATAAATTATGTATGGATAAGACCAAAAAGGCACAAACCATAAACAACAACGCAATAGCATGGGAAAATGATTAATTAATAACAAGCAAAGGATGCTGGAAAACTGCAGAGGCTTTAATCTCAAAACATGTCTGTCCGTGTTGACTGACAAAGCAGTAATGTGCTCTTATGTGACGTCACCACATTCAGGTCATGTGGAGGCTGTGTGAGGGTACTGCTACACCACTGGTTCGAACAACTTCTTCTGCAGCTGGACCTCTCACAGCTTAGTCTTTCTGTCAAAAAATACAGCAGTAAATGCATTAAGGAGTAATGCAGGATAAGTTAAAAAATTTAATTCATATGGATGATTGTAGCAGATCCATTCTTGCCATTAGTTTCACTTAGATTGTAATCATGGTGACGTCCATCATAGTTTACTGCTAGTGCATAAATTACCGTGAGGACAGCCATTACAAAAACGAAGCATGGAAGCATGACCAAAATGATTTACAAGCCTCTACCGTATTTTCTTGTGTAGAAGGGGGTAGAAGGGGGTGCACATTAAACATGCAATAATGAGTTTTGATGTTTTTTTCCCCCAACAGAAAGACATTACCGTGAGCACGCAACACCGGAAATACCATGTCAACAAATCCATACTGAAGTACGCAAATTAATCATGTAATTACACAGTCTGGCTATAAAAAGTGTTCTTTGTATATCTGGACTTATGTTCATAAATTTTATATTTTATATTTTATAAATTTTATTAAAAATTCCTTTTAATATTGATTGAATTAATTTCGGCAAAATCAGGTGTAAAGCGATCGGAAGATTGCACAACTCACCGTTATTAACAGCAACCACGGTCAGATTACTGCTATTGATGCCTTGAAACAAACTTTAGTTGACAGAGAATGGATACATTTATCATAAATGCCATACATTGACTCGTTAAAGGTCATATTTGTTATAGTTTGACAATTCTATGTCAACATGTAGTTCTCGCGAACATGCGCTGGGGCCTCGACGGTGACTGGTCAAACTGGTTCCATGTGAAAAATAACAATAGCGATAGCAATCAGCTGCTTCGCTTAGGGTCATAATTATTTTAAATATAATTAGTTACAGCTAAAATAACAAGATATTTGAATATATTATTAAAAAAAAAAGTTTCAGATACAAGTTTTGCCGATCCTTGCATTAAAACCCTGTAAAGTATTGGGTGTGTCTTGACCGAATCACCGATAGATTCCATGAAAATGTGTGAACAGCTGATCGCTATTTCTGGTTTAGTTTACGAGAAATTACACAAGGTAATCTTTATCCCTGGATATTAAACAAAGCCTAGCAGAACAAAAAATACAATTTCAATGGTACATCAACATGTCTGCTGATTTTTTTATCTTTAATTTCAAATTTGTACTGACCAAGTTTCTCATCACCAGTTCGTTTACTGGAATTCGCTGAAGGGGTACGGTGTAATTTTTTCTGTGCATAATATTATTAAAAAAAAATATTTCAAAATACTGAATCTGCTAGAGGGGGGTGCGCATTGTACTCGAGTGCGCACTATACTCAAGAAAATACGGTACTGATGAAGTACGATACGATTTCAAACTGTCTTTATGAACTGTTTTTGATGCACTGAAATACACAGAAAAATTTAAAATGCAATGGGCAAGTCATGAATACTTAAGACCCACTGACATAGTATGCCTGTCTGTCCCACTGCTACTTACTGGCTTTACAGTCTTCAGCATTTTTATGGCAAACTTTTCCATGTTCTTGTGAGCTTCTCCAAACTTAGTGAAGGCCTCCCCAGCAGCAGGCTGTGGCTCCCTCATCCCAATACAGTTGAACACCTCACCAAAGGCTGTGAATTTAACCACACACATACTTCAGTGCTACAAACAAATAACACAGACAACATAATCTGGATAATTCGAAAACTTACAGCTAGCATAAGTTTACAATCAAAGGTAAACCTTCCATATACCATGACATGTTCGTCTCCCAGACCTTAAAGAGATTAAATAAAAAAAATATCAGTCTACATGACATGAATGTACTACAAAAAAGAGAAAGAGAAAAAAATATCCTTCATTTTGCACAAATGATATTCAAACCATTTCAAGCTTTGCCTAATATAGACTGTCCGACAAACTTATGTAAATAGATACTGATAATGTTGCTTTTAACAACAAATACCTTTATGAGATTTGGACAGGTCAAAGGTGGCCTTCAACAGCCTTTTGGTCTGGTCAATGAGCCCCTGGTACATGCCACCTGTGTTCTCCAGCTCCTCCAACTTCTTGACCAGCCCATCTATAACATACACCTGCATCTAAGCCTTGTACATACATCTACATTGTAGTTCTGGACATACACCTACATCTTAGTCTTGTAGACACACCCACATCTAAGCCTTGTAGATACACCTACATCTTAGTCTTGTACATACACCTGCATCTAAGCCTTGGACATACACCTACATCTCAGTCTTGTAGACACACCTACATCTCATTCTCAGTCTTGTATATACACCTACATCTCATTCTCAGTCTTGTACATACACCTGCATCTAAGCCTTGTACATACACCTACATCTTAGTCTTGTACATACACCTACATCTCAGTCTTGTAGACACACCTACATCTCATTCTCAGTCTTGTACATACACCTGCATCTAAGCCTTGTACATACACCTACATCTCAGTCTTGTACACACACCTACATCTCAGTCTTGTACACACACCTACATCTCAGTCTTGTACACACACCTACATCTCAGTCTTGTACACACACCTACATCTCAGTCTTGTACATACACCTACATCTCAGTCTTGTACATACACCTACATCTCAGTCTTGTACATACACCTACATCTCAGTCTTGTACATACACCTACATCTCAGTCTTGTAGACACACCTACATCTCAGTCTTGTACACACACCTACATCTCAGTCTTGTACACACACCTACATCTCAGTCTTGTACATACACCTACATCCCAGTCTTGTACACACACCTACATCTTAGTCTTGTACATACACCTACATCTCAGTCTTGTACACACACCTACATCTCAGTCTTGTAGACACACCTACATCTCAGTCTTGTACATACACCTACATCTCAGTCTTGTACATACACCTACATCCCAGTCTTGTACATACACCTACATCTCAGTCTTGTACATACACCTACATCTCAGTCTTGTACATACACCTACATCTCAGTCTTGTAGACACACCTACATCTCAGTCTTGTACATACACCTACATCCCAGTCTTGTACATACACCTACATCTCAGTCTTGTACATACACCTACATCTCAGTCTTGTACACACACCTACATCTCAGTCTTGTACACACACCTACATCTCAGTATTGTACACACACCTACATCTCAGTCTTGTACATACACCTACATCTCAGTATTGTAGACACACCTACATCTCAGTCTTGTACATACACCTACATCCCAGTCTTGTACATACACCTACATCCCAGTCTTGTACACACACCTACATCTCAGTCTTGTACATACACCTACATCTCAGTCTTGTAGACACACCTACATCTCAGTCTTGTACACACACCTACATCTCAGTCTTGTACATACACCTACATCTTAGTCTTGTACATACACCTACATCTCAGTCTTGTACACACACCTACATCTTAGTCTTGTACATACACCTACATCTCAGTCTTGTACACACACCTACATCTTAGTCTTGTACATACACCTACATCTCAGTCTTGTAGACACACCTACATCTCAGTCTTGTAGACACACCTACATCTCAGTCTTGTACACACACCTACATCTCAGTCTTGTACATACACCTACATCTTAGTCTTGTACATACACCTACATCTCAGTCTTGTACACACACCTACATCTTAGTCTTGTACATACACCTACATCTCAGTCTTGTACACATACCTACATCTCAGACTTGTACATACACCTACATCTCAGACTTGTACATACACCTACATCTCAGTCTTGTACATACACCTACATCTCAGTCTTGTACACACACCTACATCTCAGTCTTGTACACACACCTACATCTCAGTCTTGTACATACACCTACATCTCAGTCTTGTACACACACCTACATCTCAGTCTTGTACATACACCTACATCTCAGTCTTGTACATACACCTACATCTCAGTCTTGTACACACACCTACATCTCAGTCTTGTACATACACCTACATCTCAGTCTTGTACACACACCTACATCTCAGTCTTGTACACATACCTACATCTCAGTCTTGTACACACACCTACATCTCAGTCTTGTACACACACCTACATCTCAGTCTTGTACACACACCTACATCTCAGTCTTGTACATACACCTACATCTCAGTCTTGTACATACACCTACATCTCAGTCTTGTACACACACCTACATCTCAGTCTTGTAGACACACCTACATCTCAGTCTTGTACATACACCTACATCTCAGTCTTGTACACACACCTACATCTCAGTCTTGTACATACACCTACATCTCAGTCTTGTACATACACCTACATCTCAGTCTTGTACACACACCTACATCTCAGTCTTGTACATACACCTACATCTCAGTCTTGTACACACACCTACATCTCAGTCTTGTACACATACCTACATCTCAGTCTTGTACACACACCTACATCTCAGTCTTGTACACACACCTACATCTCAGTCTTGTACACACACCTACATCTCAGTCTTGTACATACACCTACATCTCAGTCTTGTACATACACCTACATCTCAGTCTTGTACACATACCTACATCTCAGTCTTGTACACACACCTACATCTCAGTCTTGTACATACACCTACATCTCAGTCTTGTACATACACCTACATCTCAGTCTTGTACATACACCTACATCTCAGTCTTGTAGACACACCTACATCTCAGTCTTGTACACATACCTACATCTCAGTCTTGTACACACACCTACATCTCAGTCTTGTAGACACACCTACATCTCAGTCTTGTACATACACCTACATCTCAGTCTTGTACACATACCTACATCTCAGTCTTGTAGACACACCTACATCTCAGTCTTGTAGACACACCTACATCTCAGTCTTGTAGACACACCTACATCTCAGTCTTGTACATACACCTATATCTCAGTCTTGTACACACACCTACATCTCAGTCTTGTACACACACCTACATCTCAGTCTTGTACATACACCTACATCTCAGTCTTGTACACACACCTACATCTCAGTCTTGTACACACACCTACATCTCAGTCTTGTACACACACCTACATCTCAGTCTTGTACATACACCTACATCTCAGTCTTGTACACATACCTACATCTCAGTCTTGTACACACACCTACATCTCAGTCTTGTACATACACCTACATCTCAGTCTTGTACACATACCTACATCTCAGTCTTGTACATACACCTACATCTCAGTCTTGTACACACACCTACATCTCAGTCTTGTACACACACCTAGATCTCAGTCTTGTACACACACCCACATCTCAGTCTTGTACATACACCTACATCTCAGTCTTGTAGACACACCTACATCTCAGTCTTGTACATACACCTACATCTCAGTCTTGTACATACACCTACATCTCAGTCTTGTACATACACCTACATCTCAGTCTTGTAGACACACCTACATCTCAGTCTTGTACATACACCTACATCTCAGTCTTGTACATACACCTACATCTCAGTCTTGTACACACACCTACATCTCAGTCTTGTACATACACCTACATCTCAGTCTTGTACATACACCTACATCTCATTCTCAGTCTTGTACATACACCTACATCTCAGTCTTGTACATACACCTACATCTCAGTCTTGTACATACACCTACATCTCATTCTCAGTCTTGTACATACACCTACATCTCAGTCTTGTACACACACCTACATCTCAGTCTTGTACATACACCTACATCTCATTCTCAGTCTTGTACATACACCTACATCTCAGTCTTGTACATACACCTACATCTCAGTCTTGTACATACACCTACATCTCAGTCTTGTACATACACCTACATCTCAGACTTGTACATACACCTACATCCCAGTCTTGTACATACACCTACATCTCAGTCTTGTACATACACCTACATCTCAGTCTTGTACACACACCTACATCTCAGTCTTGTAGACACACCTACATCTCAGTCTTGTACATACACCTACATATCAGTCTTGTAGACACACCTACATCTCAGTCTTGTACACACACCTACATCTTAGTCTTGTACACACACCTACATCTCAGTCTTGTACATACACCTACATCTCAGTCTTGTACATACACCTACATCTCAGTCTTGTACATACACCTACATCTCAGTCTTGTACATACACCTACATCTCAGTCTTGTACATACACCTACATCTCAGTCTTGTACATACACCTACATCTCAGTCTTGTACACACACCTACATCTCAGTCTTGTAGACACACCTACATCTCAGTCTTGTACACATACCTACATCTCAGTCTTGTAGACACATCTACATCTCAGTCTTGTACACATACCTACATCTCAGTCTTGTACATACACCTACATCTCAGTCTTGTAGACACACCTACATCTCAGTCTTGTACACACACCTACATCTCAGTCTTGTAAATCTCAATTTCAGTCACATCTTTGTATACTCAGCTGCACCTCTAGAAATTACGTATCAGATAAGATAGCCAATGGTTGTAAGGCCTTTAAACCTAATAAACCAGCTAATTATAGACCAATATCCCTAACTTCAAACTTATGTTAAGTAATGGAATCAATGGCTAAAAAATAGATTACAACATTACTTAACCCAAAATAACATCATAAACCCAGATCAAAGCGGTTTCACTCCTGGCCGATCAACCCTAGATAACCTTGCCCGACTAGAACAAGATATTAAGACAGGACAACTAAATAAACAATATACCACAGGCATCTTCTTAGACTTCTCTAAAGCTTTCGACATGGTATGGCACGATGGGCTAATACAAAAACTTAAAAAAATAGGACTCAAAGGTCACATAATAAACTACATCCAGGACTTCCTAAACAATCGTAAAATAACCGTGGGTATAGACCAAACACTATCGGACCAATGTCCCCTAGAAAATGGCACTCCACAGGGCAGTATCCTCAGCCCCACCCTCTTCAATATAATGATAAACGATCTATTCGAGGGCCTATCCCCTAAAGTAAACACATCAAAATTCGCGGATGATGGAGCCATCTGGATCCGCACTAAAAGCATGAAAATGGTCCAAAATTTACTCCAAAAATCTCTTAATAAAATACAACAAAGGGCTGACAAATGGGGCTTCTCCCTTAACTCAGAAAAAACAACTGGAATAGTATTCAAACATAATCCTCCAGCTAAACAATCAAACAATCAAATTTCAAAAACAAACCAAATTCTTAGGACTTATTTTCGATGAACATCTCACCTGGGATGCTCACATCCAAAACCTAAGAACTAAATGCAGTTAAGACCTAAACACCCTAAGATGCCTAACTGGCTCTAACTGGGGAGCCTCCAAAGATACCCTCCTCTCTCTCTACATATCACTAATTAGATCAAAACTAGACTACGGCTGTGCCATATACAACACCCTAAACAACTCTCTATCTAAAAAACTTGACTCAATACAATATCAGGCTCTCAAACTAATTACACGCACCCAACATGGCACCTCCTACACCTCACTTCAGGCCTTAACAGGAGAAATGCCACTAAGTCAAAATCACATAAACAAACAAACATCCACCATACCTAGCTCCCTTAGTTCTCCTCCCCAACCCCATCGACATATATTCCAAATCTCAAAATTCCCAAATTCTATATAAGCAGCCCCTAAACCCCCCCTCTTGGGTTGCACAGACCACTTTCGCCCCTTTCGGAAACACATTAAATGGCCTGGCCGGGCCCGTGTGCGAAATGCGCATCAGTCTGAAAGCGCACGTTAAATCTCCAAAGTAAGTAAGTAAGTAAGGCCTTTCACACAGAATCAAATACTGTCCACAGATGCAGCAACAGTTACCTCACTAGAACGAGAAGCACTACAAGTAAATACACGAGAACACCCACTGAAACTTAGAAGAGATCAGGCAAAATTATAGTTCTGGGGATGCTAACACTTTTTTGAAAAAATATGGCATGACTAAAATATCCAAGAAGAAACCATAACTTGGAAAAATCCCTTACTGAAGCTATCTGGGATAATAGTATGTATTCTCATCTGTATTGACTGTTATGACATTCAGACACCAGGGAGTCACTTTAAAGGGTTACACAATTCTTCGCCTTTTTAATATCCCAAAGTTGACACTGCCTTTACATCAGAAGTCAATAAGAAGGAAAACCCAACCCGACTACGATCAGTAGCCATTACAAAAATTCAAACGACAGAGAGAGAGAGAGATTTAAAGATTTTTTACGACCGCTTCTACCTCAGGCAATTTCGCAGTCGGGGTAGGTGGGTTAATAACTTTAAATATATAACAAATAAAAAGATAAACACCATACCCAAAAAACTGTAAATGAAGGGGGCATAAACCTAAAGTAGGGAAAGGGAGAGATAAGAATTGATCTTATTGTCTAAACTATACTAATAAATGTAAGGCATAGTGGGTGAGATGATTACAGTTAGGCTGTAATTTAATTATAATGGGAGTTAATAAAGAAAGAAAAAAGGGAATAGAATGGCTGGGAAGGGGAGAGGGGGCATGGCTGGAGTTGGCGTGTGTGCGTTGGTGCATGTCGAGTGGCTGGTTAATTGGCTACCTAAGTTAGTGGTATGGATAAGTGAAAGTTTTTTGCGCGGACGTCGTAGAAGACGGTCCACTGTGATATTTCGATCCCGATCCGAAATGGAAGAAGTTTGTTTACATTGACCATCATTGAGTGACTTTGTTTTATTTGGAAGGTTCTAAATATTTTTACAGTGGTGAGTGTGGCGATTAGTGATTTGGATGACGGGGATGGCGAAGGTGGATAGGAGGGCACGTGGAGGGCTATGTGTAACAGTGTTAGAGGCAAGGGAGCCGCTTAGCAGAAATTTAGTTAGTTTGTAGTCATGAAGGGAGAGCTGGAGGTAGGATTTTTTTATAAAATGGGCTGTTGTATTTGTGATAAACTGGGAAGTTAGTTGAATGCCCTGTTCTTGAATGTCAATGAGGAAGGAATTTAATCTTGGATGGTGGAAATTTCATGTTCAAAGCGCTCTTGATTTAAATATTGGATAATGGTGAGTTTTGATCTGTCATGGGTACTTTTATAAATGCGTATGCCAGGGGCTTCAAGTGTTGGGGTGTTGGGAGGAGGTAATGAGATGAGAGGATTTGATCTGCATGCTGCGTGAGGTCAGAGGTTAGCTGGGTTTCTGTGACAAATGTTTTTTGAAAGGGGTCGGTTTGAGTGGGGATGGTCAAGAACTCAGGGGCCTTGATGGGTGAGGTGTGGGAGTCTATGGTGGTGGCTTTGGGTGAGGGGGGGGGGAGGGGGTTTCAATTTCCAGAGTTTGTGTAGTTTGGCCTAGACAGTGGGTTTGGGGGATAGGTGTTATTTTAGTCTGGGTAGCATGGGTCTAGTAGGGGGGGTGGGGTGGGGGTACTAATTCCTTTCCTTTTTTTCTCCTGGGTGGGAGCGCCAGAGGGGGTGGAGTCAGAGGTGGGGGTGGGGGGTAGGGGTGAAATAGGACTGGAGGGGGGAGGGTCCATAGACTGGTTAGATGAGATTGATACAGGCAAAGTTTGAGAAGAAATAGTCACATGAGTCCCAGGGACTTGGGCTTGGGCTTGATTGGTTTCATGCATGTCGGTATCCCGGGCTGAGGCTGTGTCCGAGACAGGGTCGTGAATAGGCTGTTGAGGTTGATTAGGTTGTCTCCTGTGTCAGGGCTGTTTGCGCTGGTTGCCATTAAAAGTAATGGTAAGCGCTTTTGTACCCGCCGAGAGGTCGGCGTTGAGGGTATAGTGGGCTACCCTAAAAGAGAGGAGAGGGAGTATAACTCCTACAAGTTCCCTAGGGAGGGACTTGTTGCTTGATTTCTCAGAGTAGGCCATGATGACTGTATGGCACGATGACTAACGAGCGACCACGAACCACGACGACGACCACCACGACCTCAAACTACAAAGGACAGCTAGATTAATATATACACTGATGGATCCAAGAATCCTATCAACAATAATCCATAGCTCCAAACCCTAAGCACATTCGATTTGCCTACCTGACCAAGACATTCTCTGAACAGACATGTTGCTGTATCATCTTCACAAGCTCCAGCCCATATGACAGATCCATGACTACCTGTCCTAATACACCACAGACATACACCATTCAGCAATGTTATTGATGCCAAGTCCCACCTACCATTACACAGGATAGCTCTGCTCAGGCCAAGAGCATCTGCAGTGTTGGAGTTCATTGTTTCCACCACACGGTGCTTCACTTTCTTTAGTACTGGAAAAGGAAGGTTTTACACAGATCAACATGATCAAGATACACTGGGCACATCTCCACTGGGGATATGGCACTTTTTGTTTATGGATATCAAATCTACAGCCCCTAGAAAGTGAACAAAGACAGAAAAAGTTCATTATTTAAATTGTTTGGCCACCTACTCTTGCAGACAGATGCTGTACACCTCTGTTCACACGTATGATTGAGTATCTTTGCATAGTTTGAATTTGGTTCAAAAAGATACCTTAGTTACATATTTGTAGTATCCTTTACAATGACAACCTTTTCAGAAATAGTAATGTAACAACCTTATTTTTTGTTCGTGGAAACAACAACAATCACAAAAGGATAAACTTAGAATAAAACAAATATCTGTCCTAGCATTAAACCTTGTGCAATCAAGAAGCCACATGGGCAACAGAGCACAGAGTTACCACGTACAGGACAGTATGAGAACTTGAACTTTTAATTATGTTTCTATGGGTAAATATTACTATGACTTGACCAATACAAATATGTAATCAATAAATACATAATCACATATTATCTTGTTTACTCAAAGATTTTCATCTGCAAATATTTTTTCAAACGGTTCCATACACATACCTATATCTAAAGTCTTTCCTTGTTTAGGATCTGCATGAAGCTTGTTGTAGTTGATGGTCACCTCTGCCTGCAGCATGACCATGGATACATGATAATTACATGATAATTACACACATCACATCACACATAGTGCATTATACACAGACAGTGCATGATACACAGACATAGTGCATTATACACAGACACAGTGCATGATACACAGACAGTGCATGATACACAGACACAGTGCATGATACACAGACACAGTGCATGATACACACACAGTGCATGATAAACAGACACAGTGCATGATACACAGACACAGTGCATAATACAGACACAGTGCATAATACACAGACACAGTGCATGATACACAGACAGTGCATGATATACAGACAGTGCATGATACACAGACAGTGCATTATACACAGACATAGTGCATGATACACAGACAGTGCATGATTCACACACACCGTGCATGATATACAGACACAGTGCATGATACACAGATACAATGCATGATACAGACACAGTGCATGATACACAGACACAGTGCATGATATACAGACACAGTGCATGATACTTAGACAGTGCATGATTCACACACACTGTGCATGATATACAGACACAGTGCATGATATACAGACACAATGCATGATACACAGACACAGTGCATGATACACAGACACAGTGCATGATACACAGACACAGTGCAGGATACACAGACACAGTGCATGATACACAGACACAGTGCATGATACAAAGACAGTACATGATACATAGACACAGTGCATGATATATAGACACAGTGCGTGATACACAGTACATGATACACGGACAGTGCATGATAAACAGGCACAGTGCATGATACTTAGACACAGTACATGATACACAGACACAGTGCATTATACACAGACATAGTGCACGATACACAGACACAGTGCATGATTCACACACACCGTGCATGATATACAGACACAGTGCATGATACACAGACACAATGCATGATACACAGACACAGTGCATGATACACACACAGTGCATGATTCACACTCCGTGCATGATATACAGACATGATACATAAACTCATCACATGTCAAATAGACACAGTGCATGATATATAGCCAGATCACATGTCAAATAGACACAGTGCATGATACAGAGACAGTGCATGATACACACACAGTGCATGATACACACACACAGTGCATGATACATAGACAGTGCATGATACATAAACAGATCACATGTCAAACAGACACATTACATATTTGAAGTACCCTTTACAATAGACACATCACATGTCAAATAGACACAATGCATGATATATAGACACATCATAAAGACACAGTGCAGGTTAGAAAGACATATGATATGTCAAATAGACACAGTATTTCATGAACTGCACAATAATATCATATAGATAAAGTCTTTGATGCACAGACAAATACAGACAGTGGAAGATACATAAACCCTTACATTACCTCTCTGCATGAAGAACGGTAAGAGGTATGCAGTCATGGGCTTGGTGAGCTTGAAAGCCTGTGTTTGGGTGTATCGTGACAGAATTGTACATCATTATCAGAGAGCACCACAATGACGGAAGAATTAGGCAGATGCATAGGCATGCTTGAAACTGGGTCAACACAACGTCACATTGCAAATGTTTTTGGTATCAGCCAAAGTGTGATCAGCAGGGCATAGAATCGATACTAGACGTTTTGATCATCTACCCAGCGACATGCAGGTGGTCGAAAGTGTTCCACCACGCAACATGAAGACAGGTTTCTCCTGATTGCAGCAAGACATCATCACCTCTTGACTGCCTCCATGACCTGCGTAACGGTAGTGCGAAATCATCTCCGTGAGGCTCAATCATGATTTGGGGTGGGATCAGTAGCTGTGTGATACAGGGATGACATTTTGGGTGTGTACTGTGCCAGTGTCGTTGATGCCTATTTAGGGCAGGAGAGTGAGGAGACCATTGTCTGCATTGATAGGCCAGCCTGGTCATTAGACCTCAACAATATCGAACACATTTGGAATGAGCTGCAGATCACATTGATCACATGCATGCTAATGAGGTTGTTTTTTTTGTACAATGAAATTGTTTTCGTTAATTTTTTTATGTTTCAGTTTGGTCTGATACTCTCATTTTGACGGGAGATCTGACTGATTATTGGTCACATTTTGTTTGTTGGCATAGTTTGGCACATGACAAGAGACCTTTGTCCATTCAACATGTCTTCACATAATATTGTCTCTGGCTCTGACACTTTGACGTATTACATTTTAAAGCGGTGATCCTTACCAAACTTTGAGTAGTCCACACTGTGTTTTTATGACATGTGATCTTTCTATATAGCATGCACTGTGTCTATGTTACGTGTTGTGATGTGTCTAAATATTGTGGTTCCCAGAGCAAACAAAGATCTCAGGAAACCCGGTCATGGAGCAGACATGCAGGACTGAATGATTCACACATTCCTTCTAAGAATTTAGAAGCCTTGGCATTGATTGGCTGGTTAGAAAGTTCATCTTACGCGACCTTCTATGGAGGTGTCCTCAGATCTTCATGCAGAGAGGTACCCGTTATTGTATTGGAGGAAAACATCCTACTTTAATAAGATTGGAAGGAATATATGCTAGTTAAGTATATGGGCTAGTATTTTATTATCAATTTTATGATATTATGATTGGATCAAATTTATGCATACAAACAATCAACAAAGAGGAGTTTCGTATGTGTAAACAATTTCTTTATTACAGCATGAATGGTGGTTGCACCACTTCACTCAATTATATAAAACTGACTGACATAAACCTGATTATTGGAACTTGTTCGATAACTGATTTCCTGGTGGATTCCTTGTTTGGAAACTGAAACAAACCTATCATAAAAGATTTCAAACAATTGGAACACCACACACATCACACTTTTGTCACATATCACAAAAACACAGATAGACACATACATGCCCATCAACATTAAATAAAACTAATTTAATCATTTAAACCATTGAGCAGTTAAAGTTGATCAATGTTCACAAATAAACAAAGCAGAAATTACAAGCTATTACTGGGAATACCTTTATAGATTGTATAGCTCGGGCTACTTCCACCTTGGTGCGTCCTTTGACAGACTGTCCGTTAACGCCAACGATTTCATCCCCCGCAGCCAGTGAGCCCTCCTTGGAAGCCGGTGTGTTGTCAAACACCTGCACCACATATAGACATGGACAGAGTGGGGCGCCACCACCGATGCTGATCCCAATCAAGTTCTGAGTGTCTTTCTGCAGCACCACACTGCCTGATGTCACAGTCATACCCCTGTGGAAACAAGAGCACCTCAGTAAGGACCTACAGTAACAGCCAGCTACAAGCTAATATTCTTCTAATGGAGAGAACACTTTCAGAACAGTCTGAACAGTTCTTACTAGACCTGTATAGCTAGTGTATTGGTTTTTTATCACCACATAGTGGAGTGACATCGATTTGAACATGTTGAAATGTTATATTGGTAACACAAAATTCAAATGTGCGTTCATAGTGTTCTGTCAGTCGGCTCAAAGTCACTAGCTCTCATCTCATGACTACAAAAGGAAAACTACACTTTTGTCAGTCTGCACATCTCAGCAACACATAACTGTGTAAACTGATTCAACAACAAGTAACGATTATTTGACAGACTCTTTCAAGTGAGCATATGTTTTACTTGTTTAAATAAAAGTCAAGTCATGGTCTTTAGATCTCTTTCCAGTTGAATTTGTTTTATACCGTGACTATGCTATTATTTCCCCATAAAATTATCCTGATTTTTGTTTACTTCCTGGTATATACATATCTTGCATTAAGCCTAAAACAAGGGACTTGTCGCTGAACCAGAAGTTCAACTGTTAAATCGCTATATTATATTCACTTTTCTTCCAACCAAATTTCCGTCAATCTTTACAAGACTGCAAGACGCAGGTCTGAAGCGCTTTATAAGCGCCCTTTAACATAGCTGTGATTTCTGGCACTGTGCTGATCTCGAAGCTGCCAGAACTGTATAAATGGCTGCCACATAAGTAGAATTCCTGTGAGCCCACACAATAGCCTATCCGTCTCTCACAGAAACACCAGGAGTCATCCATGCCTTCTGCAAATGCTCCACATGTGCAGAGCCAATGAGCTATGACTCAGGTGATCCTGCTTCATGAGGGGTTTGATTAGTTGCTTCAGCCACAGAGGGTGCTCCATGACCGGGTTTCCTGAGATCTTTGTTTGCTCTGGGAACCACAATCTTCTGGGCTAATCAATAAGCCACTTCCAAAAGCAGACATATCTGCCTCTTTTATACCTCAACTTCTGCAGGACTCTGGGTAGCACTGCCACTGGTAGGAACACATACACATGGAAGTTGTATGCAGACTGGGAACTGATGGTTGTACCTTGTTGCGAAGAGCTCATTGTTAGGTGTGGTCAATTGTTGACACACAATCAGTTCTATTGTTGAACCACAATCAATTCTCAGGGTTTGCCACAGCCTCTTAAAACTGGGGGTCATTA
Organism: Haliotis rufescens; assembly: GCF_023055435.1. NCBI lineage: Eukaryota > Metazoa > Mollusca > Gastropoda > Lepetellida > Haliotidae > Haliotis > Haliotis rufescens. Next base: position 2,757,084 of record NW_025963979.1, read on the forward strand.
TGACTTCTTAGATGTACTACAGGTCATAGGTCTTTTGTAGGGGATCATTTCAACGAAATATTAACTGATGTTAAATTTCGGAAAGAATGTTATTTTTTCAAGTCTTTGAAAGGCATTTAGAAGTGATACACACTTTATTATGAGCCATTGGCTTTAAGATGGGTCTTGATGGACTTGCCGCTAGAAAAGGTGACACCTATGTCCCTCAACAGTTACCCTGCCCACCTAGTCTCCAAAACCATCCACAAGACCCTCAAGAACTCTGATCCGAGACCCAAACCTGCCCCATCACCCATCAGAATCACCATACCCTACCATGGCCCTGTCACTCATCAGATTTCCCTCCTCATCAAGAACAAAGCTAACATAGATGTCCCCTTTTCTAGTGGCAAGTCCATCAAGACCTATATCTACCAACCAATTGCAGAGGCACAAGCAGTGTAAGTCTCAACCCCCGAGGATGTATAAACCAGATCCCCTGCAACTGTGGCCGCCAATACATTGGAGAAACCCTCAGAGTCCTCAACACCAGACTTAAAGAACATCAGATCTCTGTCAACATACCTGAAATCTGCTATTTCCGAACACATCTTCAAGAACCAAGACCATAACATTAAATGAGAAGCCAACAAAGTCCTGTCTACCAACAATAAAGAAAACTACAAGAAGCCATTGACATCAGGTGACACCAGCCAGCCATGAACCGTGACCAGGGTACCTGTCTGCCTTGTGCTTGGGATTTATTGCTTTGATCTTTGTCAGTGCTAATTATCTAGCTGGCTTCCATTTGGCCATTGCTATTTCCATTCTTTTATCTATCTGTTTTAATTACCCTCCACCTCCCGTTTGCCCATTGTCCATTGCCAATTACCACTCAGTGATAATATAAAGGGGCAGTAATCCCTGGCTTCTTCTCGGCTGTCTGACACTGGCTGCTAGGGCTCATTAGCTGCCGTGAGTCCATTTGCTCGCTAACGCAACTGAGCGTGTCAAGACTGGGCTACCATCTGCAACGACAGCTAAATAAACTTGGATGCAATATTTGTTTACGCATTTTTGAACACTGATTGGTTAACCATGATCTATGAAGATTTTGACAAAGGGTGCATGTTAATTAATTTCTTCAGCCTAAACAAACAGACAAAAAGAACGATGGAAGATCATCAGATGTCGTTATTTGGACGGTATTGATGATACAGTTTGATAAAAAAAAAAGGATCCCTGCAGTGAAAGCATTTTTGGATTTTCGGATTGCTTGGATAATACAATTACTACTCCCTTGTTGTCATCCATGTTTTCTGGTATAACCATACACTTGTGTATGTAATATACATGTGGCAGCCCAGGAAGAGATGAACGATCAGTTGATTTACTTTTATGTCATCAACGGATCATTCCTCCATTTATGTCCTAGCCATCAGAGGATCAACAGAAAATATGTTGATTGATTAATCACTGTTATCTTGCTCAGTGGTAAGTAAGTGTCGCTGCCTCAGAATTATTTTGTTCCAACTCACTTTTTCCTACTTTGCGGGAAATCAAGTTTGAAAGTTTGTGGTGTTCCCATCAAAGCACTCCATACTGTGTGACATGTAACATGGTGCCAAATGTGTGTTATTCTTTAATTATTTAGTAGAAACGACACAATGGTGACAAAATATGTCCCAAATGGCTTCAAAATTGATAAAATGAAGAGATAGAACAGTTCACCACAATGATTTGGATTTTGTCTGATTATTTAAGTGTTCTATCTAAATTTGTATAGAAAACTCCATTGCCCATTCGGTAAGTCACATCATCAAAGTAAATATTCAATTTTTTTAATATTACAGATTAATCTGTGTTGACAAGCATCTCATTTGGATTTGCAACAACAAATCTTTTCTTAAACTCATGTTCCTAACATATCAAAGTAAAGTCTGATAACCTTTTCATACAAAATAGTTGAACAACTTTTAGAACTCATTCCCTTAGTAAAATACAAATCTTTCAGCCACACGGTAACATAAACTTCAGCAATAACTTTAATTTAATCCAGATAGTGTTTAAGAACAAAATGGTATGTGCTCAAACCATGTGTCCAATTGCTACAGAACAAATCATCTTGTTTTCAGCACAAATAATCTATGATCAATGTTAACCTTTGTGAAGTTGGAGATCGATCACTTGAACCTGAGTACAAACTGTACTTCACTTGGAGCAAAGAGATAGTTTATTGACCTTGACAGACCGTAAGCATATACGCCTTATCATCTTGAGGCAAACATTTGAGCATAGATCTGAGGTCTTTGATCTTATCTTTGCTCAAGGAAGGTGCTTCTTTGAGCACTGATAGACTGAAAGGTGCAAACGCATATCTGTTCACAGAACTTTTGCTTGATGCTTTGGATTTCAGACCTTGCAAGAAACTCCTTTAGGGCTGTGCACATGATGGAATTTCGATTTTGGGGGACGCTGACAACACCAGGTGCTTTATTTCAGGATGATCTTGCACAAACCTCTCCAAAATTGCAATTAAGGCACTTGCTATTTCATTCCTATTCCTTGCTATTTCTTCTGCAATATCTGTCACCCCGGTAGATGAAAGATTGTTGAAGGATACATACAGTTGATCCAAACTACCACATTGTCTAATAACAGCAAATTCCTCTTCAGTCAGGCTGATGCAATTTGATACATCTAAAAGCTGCAAACATTTTAGGTCTTTCAAGAACTTGAGTGATGAAATATTCGATATTGCTAGAAACAACCTTGTGACATTAGTTGCCTTTGGTAGTGAGTGTAGGAGTGCAGAATCTAGGGCTGATGTGAATTGAAATTCGAATATCCAACATCTAACGTCTTAAATTTGTGTGAGTGAAGCAACAGTCTCAAACTGCTCACTTGAAAAGTTTAAGTGGTTCACAAATTTAAGTTTCTCCACAGTATGCTTGTATTTGCAATGATATAATGAAGCTCCAACAGACCCTGTTAGTTGACTGAAGTAGTTCTTCCAAAGCAATGAACTTAAAAATTTCTATTAAAACAACTGTTGATAGATCAATCAGGTTCATTTCTTAATATCTGTCAATGCAAGAAAGAATTAAAGACAATGTTGGATACTTTATCACATTCGTTTTGTTTTATAATGTTCTATGTTCTTCATACACCATTATAATCTCAGTGATACATTCACATCAATTTATAAGGATACTTTTATCTTAGTATTATAGTGTTCTATCTTTGAAATAAACTTAAATTTGATTTTAGTCCAAGAATTAGTCAACGTATAGAGACTAAACTTTACACACATGATTTTGACAATATACACTTTCATAAAAACTAAAAATTGTTTTGCTTTGAACTTGATACATACATAATTAAAGTGGATAAAGATGACCCCATATGCTCTGCCATGACATCAAAGGAAAAACTGATCACATGGTATATAGTAAGAATGTGATTGGTCAGGAAACATGGTACACTTTAAGACTAAATTTAAGTGTCATGCTCTTGATAGAACAAAATAATTCTGTGAATTGTGGCTTTACTATTGATCAAATGAGAACAATTTTAGCACAGCCGGAAAGATCAGAACCTGCGCTTTCCAACAGTACCAATAACTCAATTTGACCCAATTCAGTCGATAGAACAGTATAATTCTGATGCTGCGATGTGTAGGTTTACTAAAGGATACATTCCTCGAACAAGGTAGCTGCCTAAAATTATACATATAACTTTGGTAGGTTGTAATTATGATATGTGCATTTTGTTGTCATTCGTTTGCGGGAGCATTGAACAGAATCATTCTTGTTCCTCTCCATCTTGGTTGGGAAGTTCTTCGAGGTGCGATAGATGTTGTTTTCACAAATCTTTTCCTTTGTAAACGTGTATATGTTACAGTCAATGTGTAAAATGTGATTCACTCAGGCAATTTATAAAATGTCTAAATATTTCAGGCATTTTACAAATTGACTGAAAAATCTGTCCATTTATTTAACAGATTCACTAAAAATGATTAAGACGGTCAAAAGGGCTTAAAAACATCACAATAGATTAATCATGCTAAGATTAGAAGCAAAACAATATAGAAATGTACTTTTAATCCAAACATTTTCAGTCACTTGGTGATGATATTAAACATTAAAATGATTGGAATTCGTTATTATAGTAATTCAGACGGACACATTTTTCAATCAATTTGTAAAATAACCGAATATTTAGGCATTCAATAAATTTCCTAAGTGAAAATTTTGCACATTTTGACTAAAAAAATATAAACACAATAAAATAAGCAATGCTCTGGTGAAATATTTACTTTGTGTTGCAAGTCAAAATAGTGTAAACAAAAATCGCACAATTGCGAAGCAAGTAACTTATCAAAACTTTGTCACCATTACCGATGCTACCCACAAAGATACCTATATTTCCTTATTATTTCCTAAACTGTATTTCATTTTGTTGATCAATGTGACCATACGCCCTTATACTATCAATGGAAATGACACATGTGCTTACTAATTGCACAGCACAGGTCGCGAACTAGCTTACATTTCTGCTGAATTGCTTTAGATCAGTGCCCCTTTAAGTCCTGGCTTCCAGTTGTCCATAACTAGCAACTATCAGCGCTAATTACTGTAAAGTGTTGGCTTCCACTGTCTATTGCTAATCACCTAGCTATATCAATATTCCAGCTATAGGACAGCGGTCTGTAAATAATCGAGTCTTGGCCAAGCGAGCAACACTTCCCAAGCCAGCACAGAGCATTGCCTGATAGCCAGCCAAGGAAACTCCATCATCGGTAATTATCACGTTATCCTTTCATCCTTATTCACCTACATCACTCTCACCGAATTAATCACAGTTCCTAAATCCTTAAAAACAACAACACTCAACTCTTATGAATAACCAACACCTTATCCTACCCCATCTCCCTAACACAGCTCGCACTCATTTCTACTCACTACCCACGCCCACCACTCAAACACACCCTTTGACCCAACTCCTAAAAACAAAAAAACACCTAATCCCCCCTTCTCCTTAACACAACGCACGCTCTTTCCTACTCACCACCCACGCCCACCACTCACATACCTCCACTCCTTCGACTAAATATCTCCTAACCCCCGCTTTCCACTTGTCTCACCTAATCCCAGCCTTCCAGCAACAAAACAAATCTTTAATAATTAATCCATTTCCCAAACCCTCCTACTAAAACCAACAACAAATAACCACCGCAAATTCCCCCGCCTCCTAAACACAACTCACCAAGTAAAAACAACAAACCAACTCACCTCCCCAAAACACCACTCCCACTCCACCACCACTCACCACAACACACGCTCTCCAACTCTCCAACACAACACCCAAACAACATGACTGACACCCACAACGCCACACTCGCAGACATTCCAGCTCCTTACTCACCCACGCCTGCGGAAGCGCACAACACTTCCGGGAGGTCACTCGAAAACATCGTCCCGACCGAGTATGGCGAAAACACGACACACACCACCCCCACCAAACCAGCTAACTCGCCACCTCAAAACACCAAAAACGCAAACTCGACACATCCACTCCACCTCCATCGCCCACACCCTCCCCGGCCGCCTTCCTCACCACCTTCGCCCTCTACTTCTTCTCAGCAGGCTCAGGCACCACTCTCTCACTAGAACTTTCGTCAGATAGAATAGGACTTTGGTTTAAAAGAGAAAAAATAAATTACAACAATATTAAAAAAGCTAACAAAGGATACCAGATAATCTTCCCTAACCGAGAATCTTACAACGCAGCAAATAAAATAACTCAAATATTCCACGTCACAGTAATCAAACAAACACCTAATTGGCAACAATATACACAAGGCGTAATTAGGGTTAACCCAAGGGAAACAACTGAGGACTTACAATTATACTCTCTAGAAGCTAACATAAACCAAGACCAAAACCCTCAACCCCTAATCACCAGCACGCGTAGAATAACCTCAACTAGAAACGGAAAAACGGTCCCAACCTCCATTGTCATAATCAACTTCAAAAAGACCGCTAAATTCCCTGAAGCCCCCAAACACATATCCTTCGGAGCCCACACCAACTTAGAAGTCAAACCCTATATAAAGCAGGTTAAGCAATGTACAAAGTGCCTCAACCACACTGCCTCCCAATGCACATACCGTAAAACTAAATGTAAAAAATGCGCACAAACAGACTGCCCAGGCACATGCACACCCTGGTGCATCCACTGCAAATCCACCCAACACACTTTACTCTCAAACCAATGCCCATACAGACACACACTCACCCAGCAGGCCAACAAACACATAAACATAGACACGGCTAAAATCCAAACACGAAAATTTGCTACACCTGCATCTAAACCACTCCTCCCTACACCACACCCAAACACCATCCCACAAACAAACACCACACCCATAACCGACAGCTCTGTCTGGGGCCCCTACCGAGAAACCGCACCCACCTCACACACACAAGCAGCCACTCAACCAACCACGAACCCTCCCACATCTCACATAGCCAAAACATCAACCCCCGCATGCAAAACAAACCTCAAAATGACCACCACAACACGACCCTCATCCAAGCACCCTACAGCCCATATGGTAACAACACTCTCCAACAAGCAAGCACAACAACAAAACACAAACACTAAGAAATCATCAGCTACTCCCATCCCACAAACACCTTCACAATCCTCCACATCACATGCCTCCCCCATGGAAACTCAATCAGCTAAACCTAATCTAACCGATGACGAAGATTTCTCCACTACTGAGGAAACAATAGACACTACTCCAACTAAAACAAACCAAACTCCCCAACCAGCCAACACCCAAAACTTAAATAACCTCACCTTACTCCTAGCATACATGCATAGTCAAAACTCACCAAAAGCTAGCATGAAATCCTTCTACAAAGTAGCTTTCAATCTAAAATTAACCGATCTTCCCTTCTTCCTCTTTAACCTCCATCTAAAAGAACTCACAGAATAAAATAAAAACTAAAAACTAAATCACCAATCACCCGAACCCAATATTCGAAGGACTAAATATTTTTCAGCGGAACGCCAACGGACTCACCTCCCACGGCCATGAACTAAAAACTAAATTTAAACTAAATAAAGGCCCTCACATTGCTTGTATACAGGAAACCAAATTCTCAAAAAAATCCAAATTCACACTACCTAACTACAACTCAGATAGAACTGACAGAGCTAAACCGAAAACAAGAAGAGCCGCAGGAGGACTAATCATATTTATCAGGGAAGATATAAATTACGAAGAAATAAAAATAGACACGCCAAACCTAGAAGCCAACGGCATTAAAATCACATTAAATAACCGAAACATAAACATCATAAATATTTACCACTGGGCGGAACAAAAAGTCCAACCTGAGGATCTAAACAAACTACTCCAAATAAGCGATAAATCTACTATATTCCTAGGAGACTTTAACGCTCACCATCCCACATGGAGCATAGATGATAAAATAGATAATCATGGCAAATTAATCTCCGAATGGATAGAAACAAACGACCTAGTACTCCTTAATAGCAACCAACCCACGAGGTACGATAAGATAAACCAAAAAATGTCGGCTATCGACCTAACCATATGCACCGCAGATCTAGCCCAAAGTACTCAATGGGAAGTGCACGACGTCCCGCTAGGTAGTGACCACTTCCCAATAAACATAACCATAGGAAATACAAACGTACCAATCCAAACAGAAAACCAAGAACCAAAATTCCATTACAATAAAGCTAACTTGGACCAATTCCAAGATATCTGCAACGAAGCTAACTTAAACGAAATAGAAAATAATGATCCAGAAACCTATTGTAAAAACCTAACAGACAATATAATAAACGCAGCCAAAACCTCCATCCCCTTCAAAACATCTAAGACAGGCAAACCGACGGTACCATGGTGGAATGAGGAAATAGAACAGACTAGACGAAAACGTAAATCAGCCTTCAATAAAGCAAAACGCGACTACAAGTATTTAAACATAGCCCACGATCTAAACCACCAGGTTCAAAAACTAGTCCAAATTGCCAAAAGTAGAGACTGGAAAAAATTCTGCGAAGGTATAAATAACCGTACAGATGCCAGAATGGTCTGGCACAAAATCCACGCCATCAGAGGCTTAAAACGACACAAAAAAAACCCTAACATTGACAACTCAACCAACCCCGCCCAAAAAGCAAATAATCTCGCCAACCACTTTTCGGCCGTAACACCAACTTCAGTAAAATATTCCAAGATAAACTTAAAACAGAAAACAAACCCACAAAAGAACCAAACAATAACAATCTAGAAACAAGTATTTGTCACAGAAGTGACGAAATGTCCCCCGCCTGTATATACACCATAGTACCAAATATGAAGACAATCCAGCGATTACTTCTTGAGATATCGCGGCAACACCGTTTTCCAACTCCAAAAGCAGATTTACCTGCTGTGACCTTGAAAATGGGGTCAAGGTCACCAAAACCGACTGGTGTCTGCGGAGTCTGTATATACACCATAGTTCCAAATATGAAAACAATCCAGTGTTTAGTTCTTGAGATATCGCGGCAACACCGTTTTCAAACTCAAAAAGCAGATTTGCCTGCTGTGACCTTGAAAATGGGGTCAAGGTCACCAAAACCGACTGGTGTCTGCGGTGTCTGTATATACACCATAGTTCCAAATATGAAGACAATCCAGCGATTACTTCTTGAGATATCGCGGCAACACCGTTTTCCAACTCCAAAAGCAGATTTACCTGCTGTGACCTTGAAAATGGGGTCAAGGTCACCAAAACCGACTGGTGTCTGCGGTGTCTGTATATACACCATAGTTCCAAATATGAAGACAATCCAGCGATTACTTCTTGAGATATCGCGGCAACACCGTTTTCCAACTCCAAAAGCAGATTTACCTGCTGTGACCTTGAAAATGGGGTCAAGGTCACCAAAACCAACTGGTGTCTGCGGAGTCTGTATATACACCATAGTTCAAAATATGAAGACAATTCAGTGTTTAGTTCTTGAGATATCGCGGCAACAAACAGGTGGGACGTACGGACGGACGGTCGTGAATACTATATCCCCCGCTTCGCGCTTTCGCTACACAATGGAGGAGCTCCTCTACGTAATCCAAAACAGGAAAAAAGGCACAGCCCCAGGATTAGACCTAACTTCTTACCAAATAATTAAAAAACTCCCCCTAAAACTACTCCAGGCACTACTCAAACTATACAATCTCATCTACCTAAACAGGCAGGTTCCTACTCCCTGGAAACAGGCCCTAGTCATACCAATCCCTAAACCTAATAAACCAGCTAATCAAGCTAACTCATATAGACCAATACTTCAGACTTATGTAAAGTAATGGAATCAATGGCTAAAAATAGATTACAACATTACTTAACCCAAAATAACATCATAAACCCAGATCAAAGCGGTTTCACTCCTGGCCGATCAACCCTAGATAACCTCGCCCGACTAGAACAAGATATTAAGACAGGACAACTAAATAAACAATATACCACAGGCATCTTTTTAGACTTCTCTAAAGCTTTCGACATGGTATGGCACGATGGGCTAATACAAAAACTTAAAAAAATAGGACTCAAAGGTCAGATAATAAACTACATCCAGGACTTCCTAAACAATCGTAAAATAACCGTGGGTATAGACCAAACTCTATCGGACCAATGTCCCCTAGAAAATGGTACTCCACAGGGCAGTATCCTCAGCCCCACCCTCTTTAATATAATGATAAACGATCTATTCGAGGGCCTATCCCCTAAAGTAAACACATCAAAATTCGCGGATGATGGAGCCATCTGGATCCGCACTAAAAGCATGAACATGGTCCAAAATTTACTCCAAAAATCTCTTAAAAAATACAACAATGGGCTGACAAATGGGGCTTCTCCCTTAACTCAGAAAAAACAACAGGAATAGTATTCAAACATAAAAACATGAAACCCGCCTCCCCAATCCTCCAGCTAAACAATCAAACAATTAAATTTCAAAAACAAACCAAATTCTTAGGACTTATTTTCGATGAACATCTCACCTGGGATGCTCACATCCAAAACCTAACAACTAAATGCAGTAAAGACCTAAACACCCTAAGATGCCTAACTGGCTCTAACTGGGGAGCATCCAAAGATACCCTCCTCTCTCTCTACATATCACTAATTAGATCAAAACTAGACTACGGCTGCGCCATATACAACACCCTAAACAACTCTCTATCTAAAAAACTTGACTCAATACAATATCAGGCTCTCAAACTAATTACACGCACCCAACATGGCACCTCCTACACCTCACTTCAGGCCTTAACAGGAGAAATGCCACTAAGTCTACGCAGGGAACAGCTAAGCTTAAATTTCTGGGCCGCGTCCCAATCAAACCCTCTCATCGAAAACTTAATAAACCAAAACATCAGCCCCAAAAACCAAGCTCTAGCTCGTAAACACCCCTTACTTACCCCAATATCCCAAAGAATAACAAACTACCTAAATGAACACCAAATTAAAAATCTTAAACAAAACTGCAAACAATCAAATATCTTCACCCCTAAACTTAAAATACCCAAAATAGACACAACACTAGCTAGCCAAATAAATAAACAAACCGACCCAAACATAGCTAAAACTACCACACTAGCATACATACACGAAAATTGGCCAAATTGGTGTCACATTTACACGGACGGATCCTCAGATCCGACCTCCAAACACACAGGTTTCGGAGTCCATACCACACAACCAACTAAAACCACTCAATCCTTCCGACTCCCAAACAACCAATCAATATTCACGGCAGAACTAATGGGCATGGCCTCAAGCCCTCCATAATCAAGAATCCAAAAAACACAAAAAAATCCTAATACTTACCGACTCCCTAAGTGGACTGCAAGCCCTCCAAAACAAAAATACCAAAAACCGACCTAAATTAATAAATCAAATACTTTAAAGCTCCAACGACCTAACTAAGGCAGGCAAACAAATAACCTTCTTGTGGATACCCGCCCACGTAGGAATATACGGTAATGAAAATGCCGATAAAGCAGCTAAACTATCCCTCAAAATCCCAGAAATAAGCTTAAACTTACCCATCTCAAAATCAGAAATTAAAAGTGTAAACAAGCAAAAAATCACAAAAAAATGGTATAACCTATATCTAAACTCAAATAGCCAAATCAAAAAAGTGCTCAGCAAACCACTAACCAAACCAAAAATTCTCCATCCATCCAAAAAAATCGACAAAGTAATCACTAAACTCCAAACAGGACACACCAACCTAAATAACCACCTAAAAAAAATTAAAAAACACACTACAGGTAACTGCCCACACTGCAAACAACCAGAAACCCCAGAACACGCACTCATCCACTGCACACACTACCTAGCACATCGAACCGCATTACAAACCACCCTCAATCTAAACAAGGCTCTAACTCTAGAAGCAATACTAAACCCACAAAATAAACTAGAAAACTTCAAGGCCTTAGGCGTATTCTTAATAAAAACGGAACTAATAAAACGCATCTAAAAACACAATAACCTACCAAATCAAAATCACATAAACAAACAAACATCCACCATACCCAGCTCCCTTAGTTCTCCTCCCCAATCCCATCGGCATCTATTCCAAATCTCAAAATTCCCAAATTCTATATAAGCAACCCCTAAAACCCCCCTCTTGGGTTGCACAGACCACTTTCGCCCCTTTCGGAAACACATTAAATGGCCTGGCCGGGCCCGTGTGCGAAATACGCATCAGTCGGAAAGCGCACGTTAAATCTCCAAAGAAAGTAAGTAAGTAAGTAAGCATTCATTCATTCACCTGATGAAGGAGTAAGTATATATTGCGAAACATGTTTTCATATGTCATAATAAAGTTGACATCCATAAATTCTCTTCCTAAATTTTATTTTTAATCTAAAAAATAATATCTTGTTTCTCTAACCCTGCTAATTAAATCATGTTTTAGGTATTTATCTACTCTCTATGCAGTTGTGAATCTAATTAAATGGTAGTGTCTAATATTTGTTATTATATATGCAGATAACAGATTGATATAGACTGCTAAGGTAACTGTTATATAATATTGTAACATGTTATTTTAACACAAAACATTATCCAGAACAGTAACGAATCTCAACTGACATGCAAAACCTATTTCATTCTCAAGTCAAGTAGCAAGTGGTAGCCTGGTTGAGGTACTATAATGCATGTACTCATTCTTACAGTCAAAAACCAACCATTTGTTTTGCTTGAGCAATTCTTCCCATCAAATCCACTATTAATATGGTTGTGATTGGCTGCCAGTGAAAGCTTGCTAGTGAGGCTGTTCAAATTGTATACATAAGATTGTCAAGCATGAAACAAAGCTGATATTGGTCGTATTTTAATGACAAGGGATACGTCTGTTTTAAAATTTTAATGTTCCGACGTGTATCGCAATTAATTGCTTTGGAAAGTCTGGATGATATTCATCATGACTGATGCAATGGAGAAGTTAAATTGCTTACTTTCTACTTAGACTGCTTCAAATACGCAGGTTTTCTGCTTGTTACCAGTACTTGTCAATTCTACAAAACAAGCAATACGGTAAGTAAGGGTGAGATATATGGATGGACAACTTTATTATAACCAGGAGAGACGTTTTCAGTGTAGGTTCTAACACGGTTATCAAGCAGTGTTAAAACCTACACAAAACAACACTCCTAATTGTAATAAAGAAGTTGTTCTCTATCATTTCCATAAGACTTACCCTTAATAGTACTCAAACTTCTAAATACTTCTCAAAGGAGCAATGCGGAACTTATTGGCTTGGTACTAGTCAGTTCTAATAATGACCAGTACAGTACTCACATCTGGAGTACTGTTAAACTTTTCATAAGAAAGAGGCACATCTTGGGTTCTGTTCAAGGATTGAAATCTAGAAGGAAATTACTATTTGTTTGTCAGGATAAGAAATAATCTTGTTACCAACCATTGCCAGGCATAATGTTTTGGACTTACTTGATAATTGTGAACCCATAAGCACAGGTTACTGACAAACCAAAGACCACATTAAATCTTGGATTCAAACAAGTGACCAACAGATCCTGGCACTCTTGTGCTGCTTTCATCCAAAAGGCTGAATGAAATACCAACAGACTCTGATGAATAAACACTATACCTGCCAGATCATGTCCATGTGAGATGAATAAACACTATACCTGCCAGATCATGTCCATGTGAGATGAATAAACACTATACCTGCCAGACCATGTCCATGTGAGATGAATAAACACTATAACTGCCAGATCATGTCCATGTGAGATGAATAAACACTATACCTGCCAGATCATGTCCATGTGAGATGAATAAACACTATACCTGCCAGATCATGTCAATGTGAGATGAATAAACACTAAACCTGCCAGATCATGTCCATGTGAGATGAATAAACACTATACCTGCCAGATCATGTCCATGTGAGATGAATAAACACTATACCTGCCAGATCATGTCCATGTGAGATGAATAAACACTATACCTGCCAGATCATGTCCATGTGAGATGAATAAACACTATACCTGCCAGATCATGTCCATGTGAGATGAATAAACACTATACCCTGCCATATCCATCATGGCCTTAGTAAACACTATACCCTGCCATATCCATCATGCCCTTAAAAAACACTATACCCTGCCAGATCCATCCTGTCCTTAATAAACACTATACCCTGCCAGATCCATCATGCCCTTTATAAACACTATACCCTGCCATATCCATCCTGTCCTTGATAAACACTTTGACCAGCCATATCCATCATGGCCTTAATAAACACTACACCCTGCCACATCCATCATGCTCTTAATAAACACTATACCCTGCCAGATCCATCCTGTCCTTAATAAACGCTATACCCTGCCAGATCCATCCTGTCCTTCATAAACACTATACCCTGCCAGATCCATCCTGTCCTTCATAAACACTATACACTGCCAGATCCATCATGTCCTTATTAAACGCCATACCCTGCCATATCCATCCTGTCCTTATTAAACACTATACCCTGCCATATCCATCATGGCCTTAGTAAACACTATACCCTGCCATATCCATCCTGTCCTTATTAAACACTATACTATGCCATATCCATCCTGTCCTTAATAAACACTATACCCTGCCAAATCCATCATGATCTTAATAAACACTATACCCTGCCATATCCATCATGGCCTTAGTAAACACTATACCCTGCCATATCCATCATGGCCTTAATAAACACTATACCCTGCCAGATCCATCATGGCCTTAATAAACACTATACCCTGCCATATCCATCATGGTCTTAATAAACATTATACCCTGCCAGATCCATTATGGCCTTAATAAACACGATACCCTGCCAGATCATGTCCATGTGAGATGAATAAACACTATACCTGCCAGATCATGTTCATGTGAGATGAATAAACACTATACCCTGCCAGATCATGTCCATGTGAGATGAATAAACACTATACCTGCCAGATCATGTCAATGTGAGATGAATAAACACTATACCTGCTAGATCATGTCAATGTGAGATGAATAAACACTATACCTGCCAGATCTTGTCAATGTGAGATGAATAATCACTATACCCTGCCAGATCCATTATGGCCTTAATAAACACTATACCCTGCCAGATCATGTCCATGTGAGATGAATAAACACTATACCTGCCAGATCCATCCTGTCCTTAATAAACGCTATACCCTGCCAGATCCATCCTGTCCTTAATAAACACTATACTCTGCCATATCCATCATGGCCTTAATAAACATGATACCCTGCCATATACATCATGCCCTTAATAAACACTATACCCTGCCATATCCATCCTGTCTTTAATAAACACTATACCCTGCCAGATCCATCATGTCCTTAATAAACACTATACCCTGCCATATCCATCATGGCCTTAATAAACATGATACCCTGCCAGATCATGTCCATGTGAGATGAATAAACACTATACCTGCCAGATCATGTTCATGTGAGATGAATAAACACTATACCCTGCCAGATCATGTCCATGTGAAATGAATAAACACTATACCTGCCAGATCATGTCAATGTGAGATGAATAAACACTATACCTGCTAGATCATGTCAATGTGAGATGAATAAACACTATACCTGCCAGATCTTGTCAATGTGAGATGAATAATCACTATACCCTGCCTGATCCATTATGGCCTTAATAAACATGATACCCTGCCAGATCATGTCCATGTGAGATGAATAAACACTATACCTGCCAAATCCATCCTGTCCTTAATAAACGCTATACCCTGCCAGATCCATCCTGTCCTTAATAAACACTATACCCTGCCATATCCATCATGGCCTTAATAAACATGATACCCTGCCATATCCATCATGCCCTTAATAAACACTATACCCTGCCATATCCATCCTGTCTTTAATAAACACTATACCCTGCCAGATCCATCATGGCCTTAATAAACACTATACCCTGCCATATCATTCATGGCCTTAATAAACACTGTACCCTGCGAGAGCCATCATGGGCTTAATAAACATGATACCCTGCCAGATCCATTATGGCCTTAATAAACATGATACCCTGCCAGATCATGTCCATGTGAGATGAATAAACACTATACCTGCCATATCCATCCTGTCTTTAATAAACACTGTACCCTGCCAGATCCATCATGGCCTTAATAAACACTATACCAAGCCATATCCATCATGGCCTTAATAAACACTACACCCTGCCATATCCATCATGCTCTTAATAAACACTATACCCTGCCAGCTCCATCCTGTCCTTAATAAACACTTTACCCGGCCATATCCATCCTGTCCTTAATAAACACTATACCCTGCCATATCCATCCTGTCCTTAATAAACACTATACCCTGCCAGATCCATCATGGCCTTCATAAACACCCTGTCAGATCCATCCTGTCCTTAATAAACATGATACCCTGCCATATCCATCATGCCCTTAATAAACACTATACCCTGCCATATCGATCCTGTCCTTAATAAACGCTATACCCTGCCAGATCCATCCTGTCCTTAATAAACACTATACCCTGCCAGATCCATTATGGCCTTAATAAACATGATACCCTGCCAGATCATGTCAATGTGAGATGAATAAACACTATACCCTGCCATATCCATCATGTCCTTAATAAACACTATACCCTGCCAGATCCATCCTGTCCTTCATAAACACTATACCCTGTCAGATCCATCCTGGCCTTAATAAACACTATACCCTGCCATATCTATCATGGCCTTAATAAACATGATACCCTGCCATATCCATCATGCCCTTTATAAACACTATACCCGGCCATATCCATCCTGTCTTTAATAAACACTATACCCTGCCAGATCCATCATGGCCTAAATAAACACTATACCCTGCCATATCCATCATGGCCTTAATAAACACTATACCCTGCGAGAGCCATCATGGCCTTAATAAACATGATACCCTACCATATCCATCATGCCCTTAAAAAACACTATACCCTGCCATATCCATCATGCCCTTAAAAAACACTATACCCTGCCATATCCATCCTGTCCTTGATAAACACTATGCCCAGCCATATCCATCATGGCCTTAATAAAAACTTTACCCTGCCATATCCATCATGCCCTTTATAAACACTATACCCTGCCAGATCCATCCTGTCTTTAATAAACACTATACCCTGCCATATCTATCCTGTCCTTAATAAACACTATACCCTGCCAGATCCATCCTGTCCTTAATAACACTATACCCTGCCATATCTATCCTGTCCTTAATAAACACTATACCCTGCCATATCTATCCTGTCCTTAATAACACTATACCCTGCCATATCTATCCTGTCCTTAATAAACACTATACCCTGCCATATCCATCCTGTCCTCAATAAACACTATACCCTGCCATATTCATCCTGTCCTTAATAAACTTAAAAAGTAGTTTCATGGTTTTATTTTTCAATCTTAAAGGGGCACTGATCTAACGGACTGGTTGTTGCCTTTGTTATTGTTTTTCCCCCGTGAGTACCCGGATGATACGCAACGCAACTGAGCGTGACCAGAGACTGGGGTACCGTCTGGAAGGACAGCTAAATAAACTTGGAGGCTGGAGGCAATATTTGTTTTACGCATTTTTGAACACTGGTTGGTTAACTGTGATCTATAAAGATTTCGACAAAGGGCGCATGTTAATTCATTTCTTCAGCCTAAACAAACAGACAAAAAGAACAAGGGAGCTCATCGGACGTCGTCATTTGGAAATACCCCAGATGGTTATAGTTTAATACTAAAAACAGTATCCATGCAGTGAAAGCATTTTCGGATTTCGGCTTGCGTCGATAATACGATTACTACTCCTTTGTTGTCATCCACGTTTTCTCGTATAACCCTACACTTGTGTATTTGTCGTCATTCACTTGATGCTCAGTTAATGAATTTATTACAGGTACAATTAGTGGTAGCACCACTTATATTACCTGACAAAGGTTGCCATTTGGCATTTATTGTGTCTGGGGTAATTATTCAATCTAAATCCAGGTTTGAAGTAAGGTGAAATGTGTGTTATGTAATATGCACGTGGCAGCCCAGCAAGAGATGAATGATCACTTGATTTACTTTTTTTTGTAAATCAACGGATCGTTCCTAGTCATCAAAGGATTAACAGAAAATACGTTGATTGATTAATCACTGTTATCTTGCACAGTGGATATGTCAAGAGTGAGTGTTTACATGTCTAGGTTTACTAAAACAAAGGGAATACACTCATATCATGGCGCGAAGTGCCGATGTAAAAACAACATACTTTGTTCAAAGGGTTAACTGATAATACGTTGATTGATTGATCATTGTTATCTATCACTCAATGGAATTTTTAGGAACCGTGATCGCTATGAAAATAGTTGTCACGTGGGCTTTCTCAGCCGACCATTGAGACTTGACACCTATGTAAAACACCTGAAACAATCCAAGCGATCAGTTGAGAAACGAACACGGGTTATAATATCCCGAAACGATATATATCTTTTAAAATATTTGATTGTTACTGAGACACGTGACATCGAATAAGTTTCTTTGTACAGCTGCAGACGAGTGGGATATTGTTCCTTTGTGTGGATATTCACGGACACATTCCTCGAACAAGGAAGCTGCCTAAAACTTATACACATAAATTTGGTAGGTTGTAATTATGATATCTGCATTTTGTTTTCCTTCATTGGCTGTAGCATTGAACAGATTCGTTCTTGTTCCTCTACGTCTTGGTTGGGAAATTCTTCAGATTGACTAAAATTGATTAAGACAACCAAAAGGGCCTAACAACATCACAACAGATTATTATGTTGGATTAGAAGCCAAACAACATAGAAATGTACTTTTCAACGTAACATTTTCAGTCTCTTGGTGATGACATTAAACATCAAAATGTTTGGAATTCGTTATCATAATAATACAGATGGAAATGTTTTTCAGTCACTTTGTAAAATAACTGAATATTTAGACGTTTAATAAATTTGTTACACATTTGACAGTAACAAAATATACACACTTTAAAAAAGCATATGCTCAGGTGAAATATATACTTTGTGTTGCAAGTCAAAATAGTGTAAACGAAAATCGCAAAATTACCAAGCTAGTGACTTATCAAAACTTCGTCACCATTACCGATGCTACTCACAAAGATACCTACATTTCCTTATTATCTCGAAAACTGTATTTCATTTTGTTGATCAATGTGACCATACGCCCTTATTACTACCCATAAAAGTGACTAATGCGCTTACGAATGGCGCATCAGAGGTCGCGAACTAGTCTAGATTTCTGCTATACATCCGGGTACTCACTGGGAAAAAACAATAACAAAGGCAACAACCAGTCCCGGGGAATTGCGTTAGATCAGTGCCCCTTTAACAATATAAACAAAAGTATAAAAAAATATTTGAGGTTACGAAAATTCTTTACCATACATTTAGATATGATTGTGTACAAAATCAGCTTTAACAAAATATATTCTGGAAAACTAGGCGACTGCTGTTGGAAATGAAATGCAATGAAATGAAATGCTGCTGGTCAAGTAACAAAAATGGCGCTTTGCAAAACGAAAATCTCTATTGATGAGTTAAATGAGAAATTTACTGTTTATAACGAAACATTTTCAAACGAATAACAAATGGCAAGAAGTGATTTTAACTCCATAAGTGACCATCTGTTATTAAGTACACTGCAACAGCCATTATGTCCATACCCCACACATTCCCATTGAAAGAATCACATGCTTTACAATGATGCCAAATTATCTAAATTTGAGGGATTTTTCATCGTCAAAGTATGACAAACACTATATTTTTAGAAGTAAAATTCCAGTTGTAGTTTTATTTGTTTATTGAAAAGATAAATGCATGATACATCGTAGTCATTCTGTATATGGTTCAACAAGTTCTGAAACGAATGGACCGAAATTTTCAATGATATGATACTTTTTAGGGTTGGTTGCAAAAGGAACAGCACAACATTGTAAATATAGATACATTTAGCAGATACAATTCAAATTTGTACAATACAGGTTTTAGCAAAAATAAAACTGTACAGGTGGGGGTACTTAAGGTTTGAATATGCACAGCAGTCGAAGGATTAAAACAACATGCACAACACATGCCAGGTCACACTCATGGTAGTGGAGCACCTCCCTGTAGCAACCATGGCAAGTGCATGGTCAACAAACCCCTTTTGTAAAACATGCTTCATTAGTCTTGAAAATATAGCTAGAACATTCCCGGAGCATGCCAAGTGCTAAAAATCAGTCATTCAGCGCATAGTAACTATAGTCAAGGACACAGTGTAGTCTTTCAATGTCAAATGGAGGCATTTATTGCTTTTGGTGATCCTAATAATCATTCTAACATGATCAAAACAAGTATTTTTGACACGTTTGACTTGTTCAAGAGCTGACAAAACAATGATTTGGTGTGAAGTATTTAGTACAGTGCCTACCATGATTATAGCCCGGGACATGTCATGCCAGTGTCACTTTCAGTGGCAGGAGGTAAGCAGCTGCAACATGTGGTATGTGTTGTCTCATATAGTGACACAACTCCAGCAAACTTTTGCCATTTAGGGCTAAGAAAACTGAATCACTCCTCAACAAGTTATTTCCCTACTTCATCCACATGAACCTACTAAAAACATCATATCACTATGATGACTATTAGCATGATTAGTGCACAGTGGGATCTGTTTCAAGTATGCCATGTTATTATGAAGGATCAATTTCCGGCAACAACTTGCTGTTATTCCTACAAACCTGTGACCTGTGACTGTTGACCCAATGTACTCACATGAAATCCTCCCAGGGTAGAGGCACATGTTTGTTTTGGTCACCAAAGAACTCATCTGGATCTGTGGTGGAAAGCTGAGCGTACTGAAAGTCTGGATCATCATGTCCACTCATAGTTTGAAGTTGTCAGCTCCTGCAGTAGCTCCTACTCCAGTATGTTGCCTATCAAGCTATCACAGACATAAATGATGCCAGTGTATGACCCTTGCTTAGTGGCCCACCCAGACTATCACAGCCACACAACCTGTATAATTATCTCAAACACTCAGGCAATTTTCCTGAGTTGGCTGCATCCATCGGCACACAGACCGTAGTGACATACATACACGCATGTGTCTGTCCTGCCTGTGCATTGTGTAGGCTGGCAACAGCTGTGCCAGCACATCACAACATGAATAAATAGTCACCACAGTTAGAGCTACAACAACTGACATTCACCATGTTCACTTGTACTAGTAAGATATAAATCCATAATCTGAAAATGTGAATAATGTACATGTGCTAGCTGCTGGAACATGCTACCAGCATCAGTTGTACAGTCTGTTGTAGTATATAATATACCCACAAAGTCATGCACATTTGGCTTGCTGTCGAGCTCAGCATGTTTAATATGATCTAATTTAATATATTTTGTTTTCTCATTTGGCTTTCGTTCTCATTAGTTTGTGTACTGATCTATTATCTCAAAACCTTTCAACGGCTGAAATATACATCAAAATTAAACTAGACAACTTATATATTTTGTATGTCAATATATTGGGTTGGAATGATGAGAACAAAATTGAAATTGCCATTTTTTCAAAATATGACAGGAATGTTAAAACTGTATAGTGCTACACTTGGGAACAAAGCCACAACGCAACATGTGTTCTCATCCCCTGTCCTTGCGAATACACCAACAAAGTAAAGCATATCTATGTATATCAGGCATGTCATGATACGACAGACAGGCTTGACACTTCCTGAACATCTGCTCTCATATTTGAAATAAAAATGTCTCATTTTAATCACTACTTTATTTCAGATACAACTGGAGTGTCAACATAAGTATTTTCTATCATTAAACAAAACAGCAAATTCCCTGTTCGCAAAATACCTTAGATATGCACCCAAAATTAAAGGAATTAAACATGAATGATAAGATCCATGTATGAAATGATAGGGGATTAAAATGTGTATCGATACAGGCAAGTGAGTATTGCATATCAAATTGTTTGAGAAACCTATTGATGCATCAACATGATCAACGTATTGGTTAATCATGACATCCCTAATTCATATATCATATTTTTTATTCATTTAATCAAAACTGAAGTGAGTCCAAAAGCTCATGTACATGTGACATTATCATGGACCCTGGCCAAATCCCCTGTCCATGATAAGACTACACTAGGATTTCTAAACCGTCCATGTGAATTAGCAGGATAAATTGTGGTACCTACCAAATCCTCTCATTTTGAAGAAATTGATAGTAATGTTACACAGCAAATTATTTTTCCCAACTCTACATCATGACATTTCAGTAAGAAAACACAAACAAAACAATTTAAATTTTCCTGAATTGATGTATGATTGCATAAAAAGTATAAAGATGAAGTCAACATTAGCCCCTTACATTCCAGACTTGGCTTTGAAACTATCAAAGTTCTCAATTCAAAATTTG
The DNA here is from genome assembly GCF_023055435.1 of Haliotis rufescens. Lineage (NCBI taxonomy): Eukaryota > Metazoa > Mollusca > Gastropoda > Lepetellida > Haliotidae > Haliotis > Haliotis rufescens. The sequence continues at coordinate 2,779,145 of NW_025963979.1, forward strand.
AAAACTGAAAAAAAAGAGTATTTAGAAGATAAATACTATGTGTGTGTCTATTTCCGGGATTTTATCGAGTATTTGCATCTTGGAAATTCATCTCGAGACCCGAAAGCGTTAGCTTGAGGGGCCCGAATGAAAATTTCCAAGATGCAAATACTCGATAAAATCCCGGAAATAGACACACACATAGTATTTATCGATATTGTAAACCTATTGTTTTATTTAGAAAAAAACATGCATACTCTTTAACACCTCGTACTTACTCGGTTGTGAGGCGTCAACATCGAACGTTCTGTCGCTGCTATGGTGATTGTGATTTTGGTAATTAACGTACACCGGTAATGAGACGCAAATACCATCACGTATATTCCAGCTGCGATACCTACATCCTTGAATTCCTCATACATTTTAGAATCATCACGTATATTTCAGCTGCAATACCTACATCCTTGAATTCCTCATACATTTAGAATCAAATGCCAAATGGTCTTTGTCACAAATACAAATTGTCTAGATGTAATGAAGCAAAATAAATGAGGTGTGAAAACGAACGCTGAAAAAACTGCACTTGTTGGAAATGTAAACAAAGCCATTCGTCTATTCATTGAGTACATTGGCTCGAGATCTGCATTTTCAGAATATACACGGGAAGAGAATCGTAGGAAGAATTAGGGAATTAAACATATACATTGCAATAATTTGCTATTTTCAACAGAACTTGTCGAAGTTCCCGTCCTGTGTGACGCCATGACTGACGCAAAATCACGCACAACGACAACGGTATTTATCAGAATTTCTGACTAATTTCGTTGTTTTCAATGAAAAATACAACAACAAAAAACAGTACACAGATTGTCAGAATGTTTCTGATTACTTACATGTCACATTTATGTATATACGAACCCTGAATCAACGAAAGTCCCCTCGTAAAATCCCGCGCACTGTTGACAGTCAACACGCCATTTTGTAAAATTCGGTCACCGGTAGTGATGTCAAACTTCAACATATTTGTTGTACATATTTGGTAATTTCTCTGAGGTGAAGGTCCTTGAATGAAAGTACACACGATCATTGTTAACTGCTTTTTACTGTTTCATGATATAGATCTTGCATATCTTTTGTACATTTTTTTCACACAATTAATTTCACTTTGGATATTAATCAATGTTCAATATGATATCATACGTAGATATAGGCCACAACATATATGAACGTTTGATAATCTCCTGTTTGTTTGAACAATGTTCACATATGAAGTTGATAAGTTTATAGTGTCGTATACAATATTTCTTTAATTTGAACAAGTGTACATGTGACAGGTACATTTACATTTCATCTTGTATGTATTTCTAGGGAGTGTAATAGTGAATATTATAAGTTCATATAAATAGTATAACTGAAACTGACGATATAACTTAACCAAAATCGATATTATTTTTCGTTAAATTATATGCACACATTTCTTGAAGAATTGGCTTGGTCTTGGAATTTTTTTATGCCGTTTGATATACAGAACAGTGATATCTGAGGATTCGCCAGGAGCACGTTAGTCGCTATGGTGATTGTGTATTTTGGTAATTATTTCATTATAAATTTTTTTTTAATTAAACATTTAAAATCCCAATAATTCCCGTGAATAGAGAAAATCTAAATATTTGTTATGAATGTTAATTAGTATGCAAAAAATTATGTATTCCTACACAGTGATTCGGTTGCTTGCTTCAGGGAATGCAAATCATATTTTCACCCTTTGACATTTGGTCATGTGACCCAAATTAGCCAATAACAACACAGAACACACTTTCTATAGGTTTACAATCTTGAATGTCTGATGGAAGGCCAAGATTGTACTCATGGGAATACGATATTGCCTACAGGCTGTGTGAAGTCTCTTCTGTTTCAAATCTTTGTCTCATTGAAGCAAGAGACAAACAATGACTTTGACTGTTTGAGAGAATTAGTCGTACAGCCCGTAACTGTTGTTCGATTGTCTCCTGATACCCTTTTCAATGTTGCACTTTTGCAATCTGTTATCAATGCTCTGAAAAGCCCTTCTTACTACACCTGTAAAGCAATGTCCTCAGATCTATGTGTAGCAGAAGCGACCATTAAGATCTGATTATAATGAGATTGAAATATCATTCTGCCAGTCTGTCTTGTAGAAGATCTCACCACTTATGTGGTCAGTGTAAACTTACTGTATCACAAAAAAAACTTTCTATACTGCAAATTGCTACCGAATTTCATTCATGGTTAACATGGTTAACACTGCCCGTTTACGGAATTTTAGAATTGAGGTGCAGGGTATGATTGATAAATTCCCTCTACCAAAATGGCAATATGGTATTATTATTTCTTAAGCATGACAATTTGTCTATTATTTACTTTAGCATGTATACTAACAGATAAAAGTAACTGAGCTTTGTATAAAGTACAATAAAAATAATTTTAAGGGGAAAATAATCCCATTATTTGTTTTAAACCTTTCAAGGAGAGGTAATCTACAGCCTACAGCAATGGGAGAAAACTCTGGTTGGACCAGCCTTTCTAGTTTGTGTATGCTACAACAAGGAGCAGTGTCATTTTTATATTTGTTGTAGGTGGCATCATGCTGATAACCGCCATGTTTGCCGTCGTGAAGGTTACAGAATGTGCTTGAATCAGTTTTATACGCACCCTCCCTTTCACGTGGGATTAATTGTTAGTCATGTGGTCAAGTTCATGCCAATTAATAAACTTGACCTTGTTAACCCCAAAGGCTTTTTGCGTTATGTTATTCGAGTTGGTATCTATAGCTAAATTTTAAAACCTGTGACAACAAAGGTTTTATCTGAAATAGTGAGCATGGTTTTACGCCGCTTTGGAAATATTCCAGCAATATCACGGAGGTGGACACCAGAAATGGGCTTCACACATTGTACCCATGTCGGGAATCGAACCCTAGTATTCGGCGTGACGAACGAACACTTCAACCACTAGGCTACCCGAACACCCTGTCATCTAAATGTTATAATCAATAAGTGTAGTGTTACCACGCTTTAGCTATTAGAATTGAAATAATGTGCGAAAAGATACTTCACTATTTTCCCTTCAAAAGGTCCTCCCGTGAGCGCGCAGAACTGTATGATATAAACACATCGCGTACAAAGTCAAGGACGAAAGTAAGGGACGTTATTCTAAATGACAATGAAACCTTTGATCGAACTGCATATGCGTTCAGCATTTAACATGCGTGTTCAAGTCTGATGTTAGGTGATGTATACTGTATATTTTTGTGTTTATGTCAAAAGTCAAGTTTATATTAGTGTAAACACCAACATTATACGTGGAAACACTCAAAACAAAAATCGTTCAGGAAGCAGCGCACCCACAAGCAAGTTTTTATAACAATCTAAGCTTGTTAAGTTTGTTTTGTTATTTATGTATCCAATATATTTCACGAATTAACCAAGGACTTAAATACAATATCAAGCTATTAGTAAATATTTTTTTATCTATCTAGATCCATAATAATTTACAAAATTTAAAAGTGACACTAATTTTCATTCGCAAAGAGAGATAATTTAGGAATTGTCAAGTTATGTTGTCTCATGGAATGCCACAAGATTATTGTGTTGAAAATGTGTATTTTATATTGATCAGTAAATTTCATTCAATAAACTTTTTTCTGCGAACATATATTGGAAAGTGAATTTTGGACAATGTGCAAACTATGCTATATTTTGACAAGATCCAAACAGGCATGGGAACCCATTTTTTATTTGATTTGTTGATACGAAAATCTGTGCTTAACTCAAAGTTTCAGTATATTGTTATATTTAATGGACTACATATATATGCCGTTAATCACCTGTTTTTAAAGAATGCAATTGTTCAACAGACAGTTTTTAATCACTTTTTATCAAATATTTGTCTTTCAAGAGGATATAGATAACATAGGTATTGAATTTAAAACGAAACCAATTACTTTTGCAAGAAAAATATCAAATATTGTATACAAATATTTGATCACATGTATTTCCTTGTTAAAGGGGCACTGATCTAACGCAATTCCCCGGACTGGTTGTTGCCTTTGTTATTGTTTTTTCCCCCGTGAGTACCCGGATGATACGCAACGCAACTGAGCGTGACCAGAGACTGGGCTACCGTCTGCAAGGACAGTTAAATAAACTTGGAGGCTGCAGGCAATATTTGTTTTACGCATTTTTGCATAAACACTGATTGGTTAACTGTGATCTATAAAGATTTCGACAAAGGTCGCATGCTAATTAATTTCTTCAGCCTAAACAAACAGATAAAAAGAACGACGGAGCTCATCGGATGTCGTCATTTGGAAATACCCCAGATGGTTATAGTTTAATACTAAAAAAAGGATCCATGCAGTGAAAGCATTTTCGGATTTCGGATTGCGTCGATAATACGATTACTACTCCTTTGTTGTCATCCACGTTTTCTCGTATAACCCTACACTTGTGTATTTGTCGTCATTCACTTGATGCTCAGTTAATGAATTTATTAGAAGTACAATTAGTGGTAGCACCACTTAGATTACCTGACAAAGGTTGCCATTTGGCATTTATTGTGTCTGGGGTAATTATTCAATCTAAATCCAGGTTTGAAGTGAGGTGAAATGTGTGTTATGTAATATGCACGTGGCAGCCCAGCAAGAGATGAATGATCACTTGATTTACTTTTTTTTGTAAATCAACGGATCGTTCCTAGTCATCAAAGGATTAACAGAAAATACGTTGATTGATTAACCACTGTTATCTTGCACAGTGGATATGTCAAAAGTGAGTGTTTACATGTCTAGGTTTACTAAAACAAAGGGAATACACTCATATCATGGCGTGAAGTGCCGATGTAAAAACAACATACTTTGTTCAAAGGGTTAACTGATAATACGTTGATTGATTGATCATTGTTATCTATCACTCAATGGATTTTTTAGGAACCGTGGACGTTATGAAAATAGTTGTCACGTGGGCTTTCTCAGCCGACCCTTGAGACTTGACACCTATGTGAAACACCTGAAATAATCCAAGTGATCAGTTGAGAAACGAACACGGGTTATAATATCCCGAAACGATATATATCTTTTAAAATATTTGATTGTTACAGAGACACGTGACATCGAATAAGTATCTTTGTACAGCTGCAGACGAGTGGGATATTGTTCCTTTGTGTGGATATTCACGGATACATTCATCGAACAAGGAAGCTGCCTAAAATTTATACACATAAATTTGGTAGGTTGTAATTATGGTATTTGCATTTTTTTTTCCTTCATTTGAACTGATAATTCGTTCTTGTTTCTCTACGTCTTGGTTGGGAAATTCTTCAATGCGCGATAGACGTTGTTTTCACAGGTCTTTTCCTTTGTAAGGGTGTATATATTACCGTCAATTTGTAAAATGTGATTCTCTCAGGCAATTTATAAAATGTGTAAATATTTCAGTCATTTTGACTAAAAAACCTGTCCAGATTGATTAAGACTATCAAAAGGGCCTACAGACATCACAACAGATTATTATGTAGGATTAGAAGGCAAACAACATAGAAATGTACTTTTCAACGTAACATTTTCAGTCTCTTGATTATGACATTAAACATCAAAATGTTTGGAATTCGTTATCATAATAATAGAGATGGAAATGTTTTTCAGTCAATTTGTAAAATAACTGAATATTTAGACATTTAATAAATATGTTACACATTTTGACAGTAAAATAATATACACACTATAAAAAAGCAATGCTCAGGTGAAATATTTACTTTATGTTGCAAGTCAAAATAGTGTAAACGAAAATCGCAAAATTACCAAGCAAGTGACTTATCAAAACTTCGTCACCATTACCGATGCTACCCACAAAGATACCTACATTTCCTTATTATCTCGAAAACTGTATTTCATTTTGTTGATCAATGTGACCATACGCCCTTATTACTACCGGTATCCATAAAAGTGACTAATCCGCTTACGAATGGCGCAGCAGAGGTCGCGAACTAGTCTAGATTTCTGCTGTATTTCCGGGTACTCACTGGGAAAAAACAATAACAAAGGCAACAACCAGTCCCGGGGAATTGCGTTAGATCAGTGCACCTTTAAGTCAATAAATACTACACTGTATAGTTAAAATTCAATTATTTAAACCACCCGTCCCACACGATTTTAGATGTAAAAACTTATGCGAAACCTTTATGGTTTTTTTTTACATATGTAGATTGATATAATTTTATAAAATGCGAAAATATAGACTAAAGCATTGACACAAATGCGATCCAGAAAATATAACAGCGGAACTCTGTGCTTTATGAAAACTGTAACATTGAGCAAGGTGTCCCGGGCGAATACAAAGGGAAACCACTCTCAACTAGAGTTTGAACTAAGATTAGCTCCCCCTGAGTTATCAATAAGGTCACGGTCATTACTGTAGCCTGCCGACACCTTCCGTTTTTATCCTTCCCAAATTATCGAAAAGGTATGTTGTTTCACTCTTCTTCAGCATAGACTTGGATAGAAATATATTGTAAGCTACCGACAGCTATCGCTGTCGTGATTAAGAACATTTTTGACGTGAAATCCTTGATGCATTCTTCGTGTTTTTGAAATGTCAATTTGAATCACTCAGTTTTACAAAATGAAATGTCAATGTTTGAACGTAAAGCAGACTAATTATTTGGCAAAATATGTATGGAAAAGTATGCCGCCATCTTGAATGAAGATAAAATAAACTTATGACAGGTATGGGGCTATCTTAGATTTACGACAATCTTAAGATATCTTAGGGCTACGATAGTTTCGAAAATATGCTACGATAGCCTACGATTTCCTTACGATAAATTTACGATAATTTTAGGGCTACGATCGTTTCGAAAATCTAGGCCCTGGGCCATACACATGATACAGCAATAGTAGTTTTAGTGATTTTGGAATCTAAAGTTTTAGGACAAGGTATCAACCAACGACTTCTAGATTTTCTAAAGTTCTATGTTGTTCTATGAAGATACCACCTCAAAGCCCTTGTTTGTCTGCTCTAGGGAACTTGGCTGATAAAGATGGAAGTCCAACCTTTGTCATGAGTGAGCGGTGTATGATCCAAGGCATGTAATTCTGAGACTCTGGAAGCTGTAGCCATAGATAACAAGAAGGCTGTTCTATGTGACAAGAAAGTAATATGAGTATCTTGTGTCAGCTCATAAGGTGGTTTAGTGAGGGCTAACAAAACCACACATAAATCCCACTTGGAAATATTGATGAATGAGACATGTCCTCAATCTGAAAAGATTGTAAAAAGTCGATTGAGAGCTATACTAGCTCCAATTTCTAATCTTTGTAGATCGCATACTGACGCAATAGCCGATCTGTTGCGCTCTAAAGTACCATGTTTCAGTACTAGTTCTTTACGAAGGTACAGTAGAAAGTTTGCAATGATTGGAAATGTCAAAGGTTGAGACTGGATCTCGAGAGTTGGAATCTGTTCGACTTAGAATTGTAGAGTGCGGAAGTGGAAGGCTTGATGGATTTTGAAATATTCATCCCGAGATAGAGATCATTTGATAATTTCCAAACGTGAAGATGGAGATATTTCACGTTGAGGTGGAAATGGTCTGATATTGGTTGACACAGAAGATGCTTCCGATTCAGTAGTTGCAGTGGCTGATCCACCATTAGGCTCTAAGCAATCAGTACCCAAGATTTTACTGGCCCAGCTGGAGCTACTAGGAATATAGTGCAACGATGCAGTTGAATTTTCCTGAGAACTCCTGGAATTAGGATGACTGGCGGGTAAGCATATCCCAGGACTCCGTCCCATGATATCGATAAAGCTTCTACAACCCAAGCTTCTGGATCCGGCACTGGACTGACTGGTGGGTAGTCTCTTCTTGAGGCGGGTCACAAATAAGTCCACCATCGGTAATTCCCAAACCTGACTGATAAGTTGAAAGGGCAACGGATGCACAGTCCATTCTGTGACGACTACTCTGTTCTTTCTGGAAAGATTGTCTGCCAGAAAATTTAAATTTCCCGGAATATGATGAGCTTGGATTCTGCACTGTAAGCTGTCTGTCATTTGGAATGATTTCCTGGTTTTCTCCATCAGAGAACAGGATTTCATTCCTCCTTGCTTGTTGATAAACGCCACTACTGTTGCAATGAGGATAGCTGAATTTACGATTAGATGTTTCTAAAGATGTAGAGCTAATATCACTGCTCTCATTTCTAACTTATTGATATGAAGAGATGTTTCTTGTAACATTATTTGACAAGGTTACCAAGAACAAAGACACCATCATATAAGGTTGATGTAATGTCGAGATACCTTGACCTATACCTATTAGCATATTATATGACATCATCACTTTATGTGCACAAGCCTCACTATCAGTCGAATGTATCATGACAGCAATACAGGTCAATGTCATCTGGATTCATAAAAACCACAGTTGGATACTGTCATTCATTACTGCTTGAAGAACTTGATTAAACAAACTGTTTCTTATATAATCATGATAATATATGTCTCAAAACGGCTTGAGGCTTGATGTGACCTACAAACCATCTTTGTCTTATCTGTGATGCATACGCCATCATTTTCCTAGACAGGATGGAACTGCCACTCGGATTATTTACAATTGGCAGTTCTTTTAAGACTGACCAACTTGACATCATCCACCATATGCCTGCCGACACACTATTACAGCAGACCTGCCTATGCTTCAACTTTATGGGACCAGGGTGCAACCTGATTTTGTCTGGTGCAGCTTGATTATCCTGGTGCAAGTTAAATCAAGTTCTTCAAATCTAGCCCTGCTTTGATCGATACTTGTATCTGGAATTAAAAAAATGATTGTGATCCACTGATGTCACTGCCAGTTGAGAGCATGAATTCAGAGGCAGTTAGAAAAGCGGTTTTCTTGGTCTTTTGTAACAGCAAGGCAGAGGTAAAGGTTTGAATGGCTTCTCTCCGCTTGGCGAATGTTTTTGAGGGGTTTTCGTCCTCCAACAAGAAAGACCTCTTGATCTTGCTCAGGACAGGGTGATCTTCGATAGATAGCCCATCGTGATGGAGAACTGATGTTAAGTGGAAGGAACTCCACCACCATGGGTACAGTAACAGGTCCCAATCCAGAAAGAGATTTGGGGTATCCGGAAGCCTGCATCTTCTGTGTTGGAACCAGCAAGTGTGCTTGTAGGCTGCATGGTGTCTCATCTGGGGTGGAGGTCATGGTGTTCCGAAAGTCTGAGGACTTTGACGAGGAGTAACAGAAAAATTAAGCTCAATGGGAATGATTGTACTGTCCATGTGCTATGCTCTATCTTCCGAAGTACTGTCTTGGAGAGACCTGTTAAAGGGCAAACTGCATATGTGTAGAACCCTGTCCAATCCATGAACAACACGTCTACTTGTTGGGCTTGGGGATCTGAGACCAGGCTGACATACAAAGGGAGCTTGTTTGTGAGGAATGTGGCAAACAAGTCGAGATGTTATGTGTCCCACACCGACGCTAGCGATCAAAATACCTCTGTATGGAGAGATTATTTTCTCCACTGTCAAAATAAGTTGTTTGCCAAAATGAGCTTCCCCTGCATGTTGCAGGCTTCCATTCTGCAACTGATCGAATCTACCAAGGCAAATAAACTGTAGTCTTGCTCAAACCAATCAACTTGGTTCATCCATCTCCAGGGTGAAGCCCATTTCTAGTGTCCCCCCAATCATGACATTGCTCACTCATTCATTCACTCCTCCATCTCTGGATGTAAGCCACAACCATTGTGTTGTCTGTGGTCACAAGTACTGGGGATATATGATGCTTCTATGAGTCAAGTGCATAAAACACTTTTCTTGTTTTGTTTTACACTGCATTTAGGAACATCCAAGCAATATCACATTTGAGGACAGCGGTAGAAACTTACATTTTTAGTCCACTCGTCCTTATAATGATATCATATAGCAAAACCCTTAAAAATGGCAAATTTCTACTAGTCATTATGATACCTTAACTATTGGGCAGTTTAGCAAGGACTATAGGACCAGTGCCAATTTCTATCCCTGGAGGACCCGTCTGACCCCCTGGCTATCAAGCTGAGTGCTGATGAGGGATCAAGGACAGATGGTAGCCAATGGTGTAGGGGGCAATTGCCATGTGTTGTGTCCGAATAATGTAGCCAATGACCCCCATTAACAAAATAGCCAAAAAAATAATTTCCCCAAGATTAAGTCAGGTTGTTTGTTTAAATGGTGTTTGATGAGATGCTTCTAGGTCACACTTAAATCTGCTTTTTGCACTAAATATCCAGGTTATCGACAGTTTGTACTGGACTACACACCATTATTCTGAATAATCTAAAATAACATATCCTGACATACACCACAGTCACTTACCAGGGCAAGATTCTTCTACAAAACATTGTCAAAACATTGTCCTGACGCCTCAGACCTGTTAATGGGTTAGAATAGGTCTTCAGCAACCCATGCTTGCCGTAAAAGGTGACTATGCTTGTCGTAACGGGATCGGGTGGTCAGGCTCGCTGACATGGTTGATGCATGTCATCGATCCCAATTGCGTGGATCGATGCTCATGACATTAATCACTGGATTGTCTGGTCCAGACTCAATTATTTACAGACCGCCGTGATGTAGCTGGAATATTGCTAAGTGCGGCGTCAACAACAAACCAACAACCAAACCAACCTGACGCCTCACACAAGTCAAGTCCTTATTGTCATAATGGATGGTGTGTTTTTTTAACACTTTCAAAGATATTCCAAAATGAGTGCCACAAATGGCAGCACCTGCATGGTGGAACTGTATAAAAGTACACCTTCTGTACCACTGTATGCAAGACTTGCTGTACAGCATTGTCCTAGGCCAAACTGAGGAGCTTATTCCAGAAGTATGGAATATTCCCATTGGATCCTTAAGTCCTCGTACCATTAAACTACATGTGTATCATTGTATGCGAAGAAATTTGAGGATGCCACAAGAGGGCAAGAAATAGCTGCCTTTACTGATCAAGTGAAACAAGTTCACCTGGAACTGTGCCATCGATGGGTTATTACAATGTTCATCAGCGAACACAAACTGGAATGCGACAGTGGTTTTCTGTTTTTGTCATAAATTGCCACGTAAGCAGGAGGTTCTACTTTTATAATTCAAGAATATGAACTTCAACTTTCACCGTGTTACACAGTATTTCATTATGAATTGACTTTCACTTTGTGTGAGTTCATTGGAGTATGAACCTTCATATAGAGTGAGGGCCAAACTGTATGAACGTTGGAGCTTGTGACGATGTTAATACAATGGTGAAGACGGTGTCAAATCGCCAAAAGCAGGAAAGGAAAGGTGTTTTCTCGACTTGAAAACCCTCAATGCCTGCACTGGGATCGTCAGCACCCACAATATACAAAAAAGGATATTCTAGGCAATGAAGTCTCAGCACAGTCGATGAGTACAGCGTTTGAACCAGACATGGGGGATGTCGAAGCCGTGTAGCTCATTGACCCATGCAGCAGTAGCCAAAACAAGTAAGAACACCATCTTGTTTATAAGGTCATAGAAGGAAGACAAGCGGAGTGGTTCGAAGGGAGCCGTCCGAAGAGCCTGTAATACCACGTTAAGATCCCAAGGTCAGGAGCTCGGTCTGGGTTCTTCCGGGGCAGCAAGAATAGAATTAATGGCGACCAAGTACGTAGAAATGATAGAGCCTTTCAACCGACAAGTGCCGTAAAGGTGAATCTCAGCCAGGAACTGGTGTTTGAAACTGCCTGAGCAGAAGGCCTAAAAAGAGCATGACTTGTTGTCATACAGTCTCTGTGCAGACGGACGATGGGCAAAAGCAATAGCCTTGGCCGCTCTAGCCGAATCGCCCTAGGCTCCTAAGGCTTTCTGCAGATGTGCTAGGCTTGCAGATGAAAATTGGCAGAGTTCAGTTGCGGCAACTGGCTGTGTGGGTGTAACAGGAGGTTAGGCCACACCGGAAGTTCCAGGTTGTTGTCTCTGGCAAGGTCTCAGAGGTCGACCAAATAACTTCTCGCCAGCCACCAGGGCACGACAAAAATCAGTGTCAGGGTCTAAGTGTCAGTGAATATGGTCAACTGGGTGTGATGTAGAGTGCTCTGCCAGGATAAGGGCTTCTAGCTCGAGGTTGTTGCTGTGCCAATGGAGTTGATCTCCCTACCACAGCCCTGCAACCGTCTGAGTTGCCAGGTGAGCTCCCCAACCCTGTTTTAATGTGTTGACAAACTGGTGGAGCGTGGGCTGTAGTGCGGTCAAGGAGATGCCAGAGAAGACATTTGATTCCACCGTCCAACACTGGAGGTAAGGCTGTAGGTAAATCAGGAGGACGATGGGAATCTCTGGATCCTGACGCCGAATGAAGGGGGTGTAACAGATTGATATTAATATACCAATAATAATATATGATCCATAATTATCCGTCAGGATACTAGCATTTTAGACTATTGGTATTGTACGTCTATACGCATGCGCGGCGTGAGTCCCAGTAAGCTGTCAGCCTGTACAGACGTCTCTGAGTATCTCAGTAAACAGTGATTAACCAAACCCAGCGTTCGTTATGCAGTTCTCAGCTGATACGACAATCTGAGAATATTACATGGTGGCAGCGAGTGAGAAACGTATCTCTCCGACTTTAGAACTGTGAATTGTGAATATTTACAGCTGAAACAACGTTGGAAGAGATGTGTACATCGAACATTTTGGACACTGAACAAAGAAAACGAAAAATCATCTGTGAAATTCGGCTTCATCACCCTGTGTGTTTGATCATTTAGGATAAGTGATGGTGCTGAAATTGCAGAATTTTCGTCGTTTGGAAAAACAGACAAAATTAGGGGACTCACAACTGAGGCGTTGGGCTGACAGGCGAACGGAACAGATCTATCAAATATCATAAATCATATATCAGTGAGTGCTTTGAAATTGTGTGCGAGTGTGAAATATTATATTCTTAGGCATTCATAAGGATATTCATTGATTGGAATAACACTGTATCGCAGTAAGTAAGAAATGTATGTACTCTGAACATGAACTGTTGTCTGTAACGACGCACCGCCATTTTGAAGAATCTGTCAACGGAACTGTAATCAAAATCATTCAATCTACCGGTATATGTGAATACTTCTCATAACAAATATCATCGTTCACTAGAACTGGATATTGGGAACACTTTTCTTGAATTGAAGATGTATTATTTGACATTATTGGAACTTTCATGATATCTCAGAACGTTGGCTGAAAAACCCGCGAAAAGTAACAAGCATCACAGTAAAATGACGTCACAAGATTGCCGGATATGACGTACCGGACATAAGTTCTTCTTCAGGAAAAAAGTAAACAAACACACATATTCATTGGGAAACTTCATAATAGTGACATTTTATAACCTTTTGAACTTTTGACTTGATCATTGACAACAATATGGATTCTGGACCTAAGATGGACTGGTCTAACCCAGACCAAGTGGGAGCTTTCAGATTATTTCGTCAGAAATGTAAACTTTATTTTTCCGTGAAAGAAACCAAAGTTGAAAAACAAGTTGACTATATTTTACTGCATACTGGTGATGAATGTTTGAAGATGTTCAACTCATGGTGTTTGTCAGAAGAAGAAAAGAATAATCCAGAAATAGTTTGGAACAAATTTCATAGTCAGATAGAGCCTAAGATAAACTTTCGTGGTCAACGATTTTATCTACAGAAACACAGACAAGGAGAAAATGAGAGTATTGATGATTTTGTAATAAGATGTAAACTACAAGCATTCAAGTGCAGATTTACAGAAGCAGAGTTGGGTGAATGGCTTATTGAACAGTTAATTATTTGCACTAGGTATCCTGAATTACAGAAGGAATTGCTAGGGAAGGAACATACCCTTACATTAGAAAATGCCATTGAATGTGGACGTACTCATGGAGTATCAATTCAACACATGGCACAGTTACAGGATGTTCACACTCAACAGAATGGAATTCATGCCATACAGAGAGATAGACAGCAATGTGGATCATGCCGAGGATCGCACCACATCAAACAGAAATGCCCTGCCATAGGAACAACTTGTTCTAGTTGTGGAGGCAAGAATCACTGGAAATATGTTTGTAGATCAAAATACAGAGGATCACAGAGAGACAGAGGACGTGGAAGAAATGGATATAACCACAGATCCCAATCAAGGCCTGGAAGAAAGGAGTTTGGAAAAGATAATCATCCTAAAAGAAGAGTGAGTGAGTGAGTGAGTTTGGTTTTACGCCGCTTTTAGCAATATTCCAGCAATATCACGGCGGGGGACACCAGAAATGGGCTTCACACATTGTACCCATGTCGGGATTCGAACCCGGGTCTTCGGCGTGACGAGCGAACGCTTTAACCACTAGGCTACCCGACCGCCCCCCTAAAAGAAGAAACGTTGATACAGTCTGAAATGAATGGACTGATGATTATGCTGAACTCAGTGAAGAATTTGAAAACTTATGCCTTGAACAAATCAGAATCTCGTCAGTGCACACTGAAGATGACAGAGACGAAGTATTTGCAAGACTGGACATTGAACTTGAAAATAGAAGAATAAAATGAAGACAGAATTGAAAGTAAAAGTGGACACAGGTGCACAAGGAAATATTCTTCCACTACGGATATTCAGACGCTTGTTCCCAGAGAAAATAGATACAGTAGGATACCCTATACCTGGATCAGTACAAGCAAAACCTGGAACAATCCTCACAGCATATAACGGAACAAGGATTCCACAGTTTGGAATGATCACATTACCATGTTGCTACATGAATGGAAACTGGATGCATGCCAAGTTCTACGTAGCAGAAACTGATGGCCCAGCAATCTTAGGATTGAAAGACTGTAAAAATATGAAACTGATAACCATAAACTGTGCCATTGACAAGAAAACGGAAGACAATGCTCCTGAGCAGAAGATAAGAGAAAACAGCATCAAGAAAGATGACAGAACTACAAAGAATCTAACAAACATCAAATCAATAGAAGATTTGAAATCACAGTACCCAGACAGATTTGAAACCATAGGCAACTTTCCCGGAACATATCATATTGTTACGGATCCAGATGTTAGTCCAGTAGTTCACTCGCCGAGAAAATGCCCAATTCAGTTGAAAGATGAAATCAAAGAAGAGTTGACAAAGATGGAAAACCAAGGGGTAATTAAAAGAGTTACAGAACCAACAGACTGGGTATCAAGCCTTGTATATTCAGGCAAACAAAGTGGTGGATTAAGGATCTGTTTGGACCCGAAAGACTTGAATCTAGCCATAAAAAGGTGTCATCATAAAACACCCACACTAGAAGAGATTACCCATAAATTTGCTGGATCTACTATATTTTCAAAGATGGATGCAAAGAATGGATATTGGTCCGTACAACTTGATGAGGAGAGCAGCATGCTGACAACATTTCATAGCCCCTTTGGGAGATACAGATTCCTATGAATGCCATTCAGACTTGTTATGTCACAAGACGTGTTACAACAGAAAATGGATATCATACTAGAGAAATGCCCAGGAACACTTGGAATATCAGATGATGTCGCCGTTCACAGCAAAACAGAAGAAGAGCATGATGCCAATCTTGACAAGCTCATGAAGACAGCTAAAGAACATGGACTTGTATTCAACAGCCAAAAGTGTTAAATCAAAGTAAAGCAGATCAGCTTTTTTGGCATGGTATATGATGAGAGAGGAGCTCACCCAGACCCAAAGAAAGTTGAAGACATAAAGTCAATCAAGACACCACAGACCCCAAAAAAATTACAAGGATTCCTTGGCATAGTAAATTACATGGGACCATTTGTACCAAAATTGTCACAACACACAGCTTCACTTCGCGACTTAATCAAGAAGGACTCAGAATTCTGCTGGTCCGAATCCCATGACAAAGACTTCGAGAGAATAAAATCTCTCATATGCGAAGAAGGCACCCTGAGCTACTTTGATCCAAGCAAAGAGACAGTGATCCAAGTTGATGCATCCTTACGTGGACTTGGAGCAGCATTAACACAAGACGGAAAACCAATAGCATTCGCATCAAAGAGTCTGACTGACACTGAACAACGATATGCCAACATTGAAAAGGAATTACTGACAGTTGTATTTGGATGTGAAAGATTCCATACATATGTGTATGGAAAGCCATTTATTATAGAGACAGACCACAAACCCTTAGAAATGATCAAGCTGAATAACTTGACTGTAGCCCCACCAAGATTACAGAGAATGCTTCTACGTCTCCAAAACTATGATGTCAAAATCAGATACAGACTTCAAGACTACCAAACAATAAGAATACAAGAGAAACTCACTTGGACATCAAGGTTAGCCCAGTACAGTTTTCATCAGACAAGCTAACAACGCCAAAGTCATGCACAAGTCAAGACCAAATGCTCAGCGAACTACGTGACATGATTGTTGAAGGATGGCCTAGCACATTCAAAGAAATACCAGGACCAATCCGCCCGTACTGGTGTTACAGAGACGAATGATAAGTTGAAGATGTACTCATCCTTAGAGAGAGTCATAATTCCCCAAGAAATGCAACATGAAGTACTACAGAAGATACATGCAGGTCACCAAGGTGCAACCAAGTACAAGTTGAGAGCCAGATTATGTGTATTCTGGGATGGAATAAACAAAGATATTGATCAAGCTGTAAAATCATGCCCTACATGCCAAAGCCATCAAGAAACCCTGATGCCTCATGAGATCCCAACAAGACCATGGCAGATAGTAGGTACAGACCTATTTCACCATGATAACAACGAATTTCTTATTGTTGCAGACTACTACTCAAAGTTTCCGGTCATAAGAAAGTTACCAAAGCCCTGCACAAGTATTGCTGTAATCACAGCTACTAAGAGTATATTTGCAGAACATGGAGTACCAGACAAAATAATCAGCGATAATGGCAGACACTTTGATAGCAAAGATTACAGAAAGTTTGCTGAAGAGTGGTGTTTCGATCACACAACCAGTTCACAACATTACCCCCAGTCAAATGGCTTCATAGAAAGGTCTATCAAGACAGTGAAGAGTACCCTAATAAAGTCTAAAGAAGACCATATGGATCCTGATATGGCGCTGCTGTGCCTAAGGACCACACCTATAGATAATTACCTGCCATCACCAGGAGAATTACTCAGCGGTAGAAGGTTGAAGAGTAACCTACCATGCAACAAACAAGACATAGACAACATCCAAGCTAACCTGAAAATGCATCAAGACTCACAGAGAATGTTTTCATGACAGGCAAGCCCACGACTTGCCACCATTAGCAACTGGACATAGAGTCCGTATTCAAGATCAAACAACAGGACTGTGGACTCCAGGTACTGTCAAGCAGACGTGCACAGAGCCAAGGTCATACTTAATAGAAACTCCAAATGGCCATGTATTAAGAAGAAATCGACGACACATCTTAGACTTAATTTCTCCAAGAAAGAAAGTAACCTTTAGAGAAGAGGAAACTAATAGACATAATGAGACTATAACACCAAATGAACACAGAGAAGTAATAGCTGACACAGGAAACAAGAACCAGCTGAACAACAAAGAGTTCCTGATAGAACCCCACAATGTAGAAGACCATGTGAGAGATGTCTTCCAATGACATTAAGTGAAAGTGTCAGTGATTGTGATAGATATCAGTATCAAGCCAGATCAGGCAGAGCTATTCGCAAACCTGATAAATTAAATCTGTGACTGTGTTGATACTCTAAGATCAAGAGTGACTGTTTAAAGTTGATGTTGATAATTTACAAGTTAATGATAAAGTTAGAGTTGTCTTAAAAGTTACAAAGTGATTAAGCTGAAAGTTGTTACTCCCTGTGAAGATATCTTGAAGAAGAGGGATGTAACAGATTGACATTAATATACCTATAATAATATATGATCTATAACTATCCGTCAGGATACTAGCATCTTAGACTATTGGTACATCTATACGCATGCACGACGTGAGTCCCAGTAAGACGTCAGCCCGACAGACGTCTCTTAGTTTCTCAGTAAACAGTGATTAACCAAACCCAGCGTTCGTTATGCAGTTCTCAGCTGATACGACAACCTGAGAATATTACAGGGGGCAAGGAACCATTTGATGGGAAGGAGTTGGAGTCGACCCATGGCAGTCAGGTCATGAGCTGAGGTGAGGAGACCCAAGAGCACCTGCCATAGTTTAAGAGTTCGAGAATGATGGAGGGCAGGAAGGAGATGGGTGAGATTTTTCAACACCTGTCCCAGGGAACTTGAAGGAGGTTCTGGTTTGTGAGAAACAGGATGAATTGTATGACAGTAGTGGCGAACATATTCCATAAAAATCGGCTCACTCAGACAATGTAGAAAAAAAACCGGCCGACATACCTCGGACATGTGCCAGGCCCCTGAAGCAGGATAGTAATATTACTGAAACACCGGACCCATATATATAAATTACAACACTAAAATGCTCGACAATATTTAAAGAAAACTGATGATGCCATATTTTCCTTACATACATTCTTGAATTTGGAATATCCTTTCAGATGACAATCTATTTCCGGACATTTGACAAGCCCAAACTCGCTCTTCGAACATATGTATTCGTCAATATACAGGGGAATACTACTATCAGACCATACTCTTGTATTGGCAGTAACATACTGGTACTTGATATAGGTATGTTACTTACAACTTGTCTTCTTCTATCTCGTAGTCCATTGTTATTGATTGCACAGAAGGAGACGGAAGTGGTGCAGATGATAACATAATTTGTACATGCGCATTAAACGTTGATTGGAGTTATCTCCCCCTATTTCCCAAGTTCCTACAAGGCCGGTCACTGCGAGGAATTTGCCTGTTTCCAAGTATCAGTTTCAGATGATTGCAAGAACAGAGACCATAAAATAAATGTTATTGTCTTTGATGCGAATCATCAAAACGGCTGCATTTAATTATCATGTATTTATTAAAATGACAAACAAATTCAACTGACGATAATTAATTTTCCGAAAATGTTTAACCAGGGAGTCTATATAGACTCCCTGCTTTAATCAACACAGGCCTGTTTAAAACAACATGAAAAATTCATTCCCTGTTTTGCGCCTTACACCTTGTTTTTGAAAACTATGCGATTACCTCAATTACACATTAAATTTGATAAACACGGATCTTTGAACGGTAAATGAGCGCTGTACACAGCATCGTTGGAGTGGGGTGGCATTGCCCCACGTCCAGTCCCCAACTTGTGAAGTATGATAAAATGATTTCCTTCGTTTGAAATTGTATCCAAGAAGTATAAAAACGTATTTATTTATGAGCTTCACCAATAATTTCATACATCACCAGTTAGTTTGTTTTCAATGCCGTGATTTTAGAGACACAATTAATTATGACTTGGAAGCCGCAGGTGTACTGTAAATGCCCCAGGATGTCAACAATTCGTTAAACATATAGATCTAGTGTTTATAAAAGCACATACTTTACTTTTTTAAAACCAGCTGGTAGTGACAAATAGTTAAAATATACCCACACTCAGGCTCAGTGATTATTTACCATTAATTTAAGATTGGATTGTAAATTAAATGAATAAGGAATTTCAATATTTTTACTCTGTGCCAGTGTCGGGCATGGCAACCAGCTGTATGCAGTATACAAACAAGTGAAATATGCGTAAATTTATCTCAAACTATTCAGATAAAGGTTCATAAAGTTGTAAAACGTCATTTTAAGAAGAAAAAATTAAATGAATGAATGAATGAATTCTGTGTAATGTAAATAAAAAAATGTGGTTTCGGGATCAAAACTGTACAGATTAGTGGAATTTGACCGTTTTCGACAAATTTCTTCAAAGGACTGAAATTGCATATATTATTGCAGCACAAAATTTCCGAATACGACGAACTATAGTGAACTCAAAAAAGTAATTGTCGGAAATGCTAGGGAAATGCTTTTCTGGCTTCATTTAATAAATACGAATTATAGAGCAATAAAAATAGCAAAAATCAAAATAAGGCAAATCTACCTAATCTATCGTATCCTAACTGACACTGTGATTAGCCCAAAAGCTTATTTTACAGGCAAATCAAGGATAAACTTTTAAAATGTTCGTGTGTTGTCATGCACGTATGAAACGGCCCATAGACTGAGGTAATTTCCTTACACCGGCCCGTACATTCTCACAATGCAAATGTTGTTCTACAGATCATTTCTTTAGCCAGCATGAGACTCAACTGATGACGTATCTGAATCTGTACTGTCACCCAAAGGTGTGATAACTGGTGCAACAAGGCTGATATCTACGCCGTCACGTTGGCGGTACTGACGCTCAGTTTCAAGAACGAGATCTTCAGCCTTTGTCAAACCTCAGGTGTGTTTCTAGCAAAAACTGTGTTGATCAACCCTTTGACATGTGTGAGTTTCGTTATGTCTTGCCACGAACCCTTTATAGTTAGCCCACATAACCTCAATAGGGTTGACCTCACACTGTCTGACTGGCGTACTTAAGACAGCGTGACCATGCTGTGCTACCAGGACATCTATCTTGTACATCACTGGTTTCTTATTCAGACGAATTTTCTTCATGAGTTGAACTTTCGTTTCGGATGGTCTGAAGTCGACATTGCAAGATGTCAGATATTCCTGCATCGACGCCTTCAGACTACTCATGGTTGACACGACTGGCGTTATCCATGACAGTGACAAAGGGGTTGTACAGATTGGGCAGTAGCTGATTTTCGAACAGTTGAAAGGCAAGGTATTTCTGGAGTGGGTGAACCATAAATTGTCACTGCTTTGCCTGCTAAATCCCCTATGATCATGGACAATGCATCATTTCACAGTATGCAGGATCCAGACGTCTTATAGCCTTAAGGAGGTATGGTGACGTGGCTGCAAGCGGACGAATATGACCTTTCCCTTCCAGGGCTAATTAAATCAATTAATTCTAACAAACCTGAGTCCGTATGAATGGTTGACAATTACATCAAAGGTCAAGGTCACACCGTGTTACGACGTCCCCCCTTACTACTGCGATCTGAAGACACGAGTGAATATGGGGTATCGTCAAAACTGACGTTGGACGATTGGACACAACGTT
Source organism: Haliotis rufescens (assembly GCF_023055435.1). Lineage (NCBI taxonomy): Eukaryota > Metazoa > Mollusca > Gastropoda > Lepetellida > Haliotidae > Haliotis > Haliotis rufescens. The sequence goes on from NW_025963979.1 coordinate 2,800,257, forward strand.
TAAATTGCGGGATGTTGAAACCCTTGGCCTGGTAATATAGGTAATGCGTTACTAAAATCGTCAAGGAGATAGAGTCAAGATACTTGTCACGTGACGGACTTCAGCAAGTAAGTCCCACCTTTAGTTGTGACCATCAGTAGTGACACAAGTAACTCCGACCACGAGGGCTGTGACATGAGCGAGTTAGATTGCGATTAAAATTATCAAGAGACTATCCCTCTTATGCTGTCAGTCCTTGCACGTTGTGTAGCTCGCGCATTACGCTTTGGTACGGAACCGTAGAGGGGACATCGGATGAGAAAATAAATATCAATAGTAAGGCGTGGCCACGAGATAATAAGTCGAGGCCACGAGATAATAAGGCGTGGCCACGAGATAACAAGTCGTGGCCACGATATAATAAGTCGAGACCACGAGATAAATAAGGCGTGACCACGATATAATAAGTCGAGGCCACGAGATAAATAAGGCGACATAATTTAGCCAATGAAAACTCAGGTTACGTATTTTCGAATTTTAGGATGGAGGACCTCGAGCGTTTTCTCACAGACAGGGGAGTTCCTAGCGAAAACGTTCAGCTACTTGTTGCTGACAAGGTAAAAAGACGATAAGGTTTTCGTGTAAAACGTACTCTTCAGGTTTGCATGTAAAAATCACATTTATTACTGTATTTTCACGGTAAACGGTTGACTTGGCCAAGGTGTATGTATCATTAGGCGATGAAGAAGTAAGCTTTGCTTTTAAACGATTTTGTACCATATTTATGAATCTTGACCATTTCCAACGAAGACCTAGAGACGAAGTTCAGTGTTTTCGTGCAACTCAAGTTTTGAACGGGCGAATCTTGAATATTACTGATATACATGGCAATAATCATTGTAATGCTATCCTACATACAAAATCATTTTGACATCATCAGACAACCAAATATATTGCTGTTCTCTTTGAGTTTTGTTTTTAAAAAAACCCAATAAACAAATATAGAAATATAATGAAACAAACAAACTATTAAACAAAATTGGATATGCTTCAATAGTTTCATAGCCTAAATGTAATAATGTGCACAACATGCTTTGGCAACATTTATCAGTAAAGAGCGAAGTAATAAGATATATCGTGAATATTGAAATAATCATTTGTGCTGACAATTAGCATCGATTTTCGTAGCTTATTTTCGATTTTGAACAGGCTTAAAGTTCTGGGATACAGTCCTTACCATTAGATTGTTAAATGATTTAGAATTAAATTATAAGATAAATAACAGGTAACATTAAGATGAGTTGAGAATTATTACTATTATTCATGTGATTTAAAATATAAGCTTTGATGTGATTAAACCACTGACGAGATACAAATATTTATGTTAAGATCGATCCAAGCCTTATCCTTGAGATGAAGGATGAAGAGCTTTCTAGATATATTCCTACATACGGGGACAGGCTTGCGACGGTAGTCTGGTGCAAGTCAAGGCAATTGGAAAACCCAGAAAAACAGACCAAATCAAGCGGATTGTTCGACAGAATTCGAGAAAAAATGTCAAATCGAAGAAAGAGGGGTCAGAAAGATTTTGACTTTCTGCAAGGTAACAAAAACGCAAGAAAAACATCTCGTCGAATTAAAGTTGGGTGGATGGATTTTGACACGAAGGTTAATGCCTTTAAGCAAGTGCGGAGTCAAAACGGGGGTGGGACAAGACATTTATCAGTTTATAGGGATGCTGGACAAGCAGATATTCTGGCAGTAGCCAAACAACTGTTCTTTACCGATGGTGAAAGCAAAAGGGGAAACGAGGCGCAATTCACTTTCTCCATCAAAGATTTTAAAGGGGAAGAAATGGGCCAAAAAACAGTGGCTAATGTATATGAGGAAACTAAAGTAAAGATTATTCGTTTCTACATGAACACAAAGAAAAAAGAGAATGAGCAAGATCTGTCAACTGACGTGGTCCAACACCAGTCTAACAATGAATCGGCGAGTCAAAAAAAGGTAAAACCATATTTTGATATCAGGTAAAAGTAAAATTGAATTTTTTGCCATGCAACATAACACCGTCACTTTAACTTTCCATTTACTTTATGAACATATAATTACAAACTGTACACATAATGGTCAACATTTTACATTTGTGTTATTTTCCACAAATTCAACAAACACTATATTAACATGTAATCTGATTGCATTAAAGTTAATTTAGCGACCACAAATAATCTATACAAAAATATGACTGAATACAGGATAGAGCCCTACATAAATTAAATGGGATGGCATGAAATTACGAAAAAGTATTTTTTGAGTTAAAAAGAGCTTTGGTATGATTGTTAGATCCGATCAGTAAGAAACAGTCTACCATTTTCATAAGCCATTCTGTATGCATACATACATACATACATACATACATACATAAATACGTTGTGTCGACATCTGAGTTGGAATAAACCTTCTCTGAGATGTCTAGTTTCTAGAAGCCTCACACCTCAGCGCCATAAAATAACATTGGTAATACCATCACATCGAACGCTTTCATCAAACAGTCAAGTGGAGAATGGACTTTTCTTGCATATACATACAGACGAATATACATGCATCTTTCACAGTGTAAAGGCAGGGGTCAATATTGTTGGATGCAAAATCTGCGAGAAGGAGCGTCACACTTAAACATACGAAAATATGTGTATTGCATGCGATTAGAAATTTGATTTATCTTAATATATGCAGTTGTATGAAATCTCTTAGATTTGTTCTATTGGAGATTATAGACATTGTTGTTTTTACCCCTAAATAATCTGGACAATGGAGATTGATGACGGCACTCCAATTGCTTCTACGGGAACGCCTACTGCTTCTCCTGGGACGCCTACTATTTCTACTGGGATGCCCACTGCTTCTACCAGGACGCCCACTGCTTCTACCGGGACGTTTACTGCTTCTACCGGGACGTCTACTGCTTCTACCGGGACGTCTACTGCTTCTACGGGAACGCCTACTGCTTCTCCTGGGACGCCTACTATTTCTACTGGGATGCCCACTGCTTCTACCAGGACGCCCACTGCTTCTACCGGGACGTTTACTGCTTCTACCGGGACGTCTACTGCTTCTACCGGGACGTCTACTGCTTCTACCGGGACGTCTACTGCTTCTACCGGGACGTTTACTGCTTCTACCGGGACGTTTACTGCTTCTACCGGGACGTCTACTGCTTCTACGGGAACGCCTACTGCTTCTCCTGGGACGCCTACTATTTCTACTGGGATGCCCACTGCTTCTACCAGGACGCCCACTGCTTCTACCGGGACGTTTACTGCTTCTACCGGGACGTCTACTGCTTCTACCGGGACGTCTACTGCTTCTGCTGGGACGTCTACTGCTTCTACCGGGACGTCTACTGCTTCTACCGGGACGACTACTGCTTCTACGGGGACGCCGACTGTTGTTTTCAACTCGGGCAGTGTACGTATAACATTTACGAAAAAGCATTAAACACGTGGAGTATCATAATTACAGACCCGTGAAGATCCGGGATAGAATTGGTCTTCAGTAACCCATGCGTGTCGTAAGAGGCGACTAACGGGATTGGGTGGTCAGGCTCGCTGACTTGGTTGACACATGTCATCGTATCCCAATTGCGTTGACCGATGCTCATGCTGTTGATCCCTGGATGGTCTTGTCCAGACTCGATTATTTACAGACTGCCGCCTTATAGTTGGAATATTGCTGACTGATGCGTAAAAATAAACTCACTCACTCACTCACTCACTCACTCATAATTACTATTGAAATGAATGCCTAGACTTCTTGACACCGTAGTGCTTTGTTTTAAATCAACTCCTGACGAAAACAAGTGATGTGTTCCAACAAATGGGTTATACATTTCTTGGGTTTACAATAGAAAAAAAGCAATATGATGAATAATGACGTCATCCTTGTACGGTCATTCGGTAGAGATAAACGAGATTTCACAGTATATTGTCAAATAAAGCGTACAAGAAATAACATATTATATGATACAGTCAGTATAATCAAATATCTTGTAAAGTGAAAAAAATAGATATTTCACTCATCGCTATGCTACTTGGGAAAATATCTCCACTCGATAAGAGACAATTGCTATGTCATTGCAAACATCTAGTATCCACTATTACTATTTTCACAATGTCTCTTGTAAACGTCACAAGACATGACGTCAAACGTCACACAATCGATGATATACCTCTTCTGAACATTGTGATTTGAGTTTTGGTTGGGAAAAATTAAGGTCAATGTCAATTGGATATTTATTACTTTTATCAACTTGTGTGGATATATTTTATATCGGAAGGCACTCGGTTGTGGTTCTTTATATTTTATACTTCATTGTTTCGTCTCCTTGCAGGCAATGCAGTCAATTTCAACTGATGATTCACTACCAGATCTAGACACTGTTTCATCAGAAGGCGGGGAAGCCGAACTTGGTGTTGAAGACCAAAATGGTGAAACTGTAGACAGCACGGTCACATACAATGACGTGGATTCAAGTGAAGGAAGTGACTTGGCAGTATTTGACATACCAAGGCAGTCCAACAGGAACCTTGTGTATACTCGGAGTGACCAGCCACTCCCCCTTCAGCCTCCACCCCTTAGACTTGAGGCCGTGCGGTGAGAGAATTATTTATGTGATTCAAACATAAGGGAAAACACAGTTTCATCAGTAAATTGAAATAACCTAAATCAGCCATGCATAAAACGTTTGTCATTTTCCAATTTGAGTTGCAGCTTATTAAAAATTCAAGTAGATATCGTCAATTTGTATCTTGAAAGTACTTTGCAATTATTTGTCATATGTTTATGCAAACATAAATCTTAGATGTAAAGTATAAGGTCAATTGTATCTCCTATAGGTCTTATCGAGTGGATTCTTTCATATCCATAACAAAACGGAAAAAGTAACATTAAAGTTATGTTACAAACTGTTAAAATAATTTGGTCTGAGTTCAGAATTGAAGTAAGACGAGTTCTATGGATGAACAACTTCTTTATTACATTTAGTGCGACGTTTCGGTGTAGATCCTAACACCTTTTTCATGCAAGTGATGAATTGTTTTCTTGTTTTATAGACATTCAGAAAATCTTCACGAGATTTTGACCAGACTCGCGTCAGTGATCAATAAAGAACGACGGAACATTGTTAATGTCACAAGACGTAATGTAATGTCAGGTGGCATCAGAGCTTTCAACAGGCCATCTTTCAACCCTGAAAATGGCTTGTCTGTTAAGTTTGCTGGGGAATATGCAACAGACGATGGCGGGCCAAGCAGGGAGTTTTTAAGATTGCTCATGAAAGAAATATCTTCTCTCCCCATATTTACCGGTGACGAGACAAAAAAGATGCTGGATTTGAATTACACTGGTAAGAACTTGCATGTTTTGTGAAGTGTATTGATTTTTGCATAACCATTTGTTTACCTTGAACTGAAGTTTACTGATAGACCTTGGGGGTATTTGACTTGAACTGGACGGGATTATAGTGCTATTCAATATTTTGTATAATGATAGATTTAGCTCTTTGACATATTCATACCATTTGAGTATCATCACTAGATATATTGATACATATGTCAAGCTGTATCCCAAAAGGTAAAAGGTAGAATACACCCATAAAGTAGTATCGAAACAAATTATGTTTAAAGGTTTCAGGTGTCAGGAAATATAGCTACATGTACATCACAATTTTTATTGGTTCTGGTCAGTTTGCAACAGCTGACAGTAAACCTTTAAAGAAATATTCCGAGATCCAGATATGTGGGTGCTGGACTTCCTCATTGACAATAATTTTGTCAAGTTTGGGGATAGAACATTTCGCCAAACGGTTGGAATCCCCATGGGTAGTAACTGTGCTCCACTTCTAGCTGACCTTTTTCTCTTTGCATATGAGTCTGAGTGTTTAACAAATCTTGTTAAATCCAAGAAACGTTACCTTGCTAAAAAGTTTAATCTCAGTTTCAGGTACATTGATGACATTATTTCACACCAAGATAAATGAATTTCTGGATTTGATATATCCACCAGAATTAGAAATTAAAGAAACCACTGAGAGCCAATGCTGGGTTTCCTATCTCGACTTATGCATTGAGATTGACAATAATGACAGCATTTCTACTAAGCTATATATGACAAGAGGGATGATTTTAATTTTGCCATCGTCAACTTTCCTTACTTGTGTAGCAACATCCCCTCAGCTCCCGCCTATGGTGTCTGCATTTCACAATTGCTTCTGTACTTAAGAGCATGTACCTTTTACTCAGACTTCAAAAAAAGACATGCGCTACTAACAAATAAACTCTTCAAGCAAGGTTACACTATCCAGGGCCTTGTCAGGTCTTTCCAAAAATTATATGGCAGACATTCGGAAGCCTGCACTAAATATGACAAGTCACACTTCATATGATGTGATGCCATCCCATTTAATGACATTCATGTTGAGTTTTCTAAACTCACGGCAAATTGGCATTTAATATTTTCTTGAAATTTTGTGAACGACGGGTGCTACCGGTAGGGCAGGAGAAGCTTACCATTTCGCGAACACCTTATCTCATCACAAGTCGGTGATTCATTCAAAATCTTTCAACACGATTTTGCCTTTCATGTCCAATGGAATCTGTTTCGGCAGATATCGAGTTTGATTGTTCTTTGGCGTTGACGTTATTAATTTATCCATTCACTGATGTAAGTTTTCTTGTTTTAGCTCTACAAAGCGGTCTCTACTTGACAGCGGGGAAGATGATAGCATATTCTGTCGTACACAATGGACCTCTTCCACGGTTTTTCAGTCCACTGCTGTTCAGTACGCTTGTTGGCGACAGCCAAATTCAGCCAAAGATTGATGACATCCAAGATGTCGCACAGAGGGAAAGTCTACTGAAGGTCGATTCAAACTCAATTCCCTAATTAGGTTTACATGATGCGTTACAAGATGCGGAACTGCCTTATCAACATTTGTGTGGTCCTTTAGTGTCATATATGTTTAATATATTCAAAAGCAAATGTATCAACTAGAATTATACTTCAGAAATATGTACTGTTTCAACACTGCTATATTTGGGATAGCACTATATGTAATAGAAACGATTCTAGTACTTTGTGGTTGAGTGCCATTCGGGCTTTGAACCCACACCATAAGAATCAGGCACCAATTTGCCAGCATTGAAACTTCCACCATGTACCACCTCAACCACTTGGCATCGAAGCGATTTGTTATAAAAAAACTAACATGTTTGCCTTTGTTCATCAATTAAATTGCATGAATTAACTGTTTGTATTAATTCTATAACTTCTTTTGTCTGAATTGTTAAAACTATAGAAATATGTAATGTTTTCCAGATACGAAATGCAGAGGATATGTCTTCGTTCCTGGATGCCGTAGGTGGTGCTGATCAACTTATCCAACTTGCTGGATGTTACTCTCTTACTCTCTCCTTAGCAAAGAAGGAAGAACTTTGTGATGCCTTGATCCATTTTATTGTGCTTGGCAGAATCAAAGAGTGTCTAGATCAGTATGTACTGCTACCAAGCTTTTCAACGAATGTTTGACCGTTCACTGTCTTGTTAAATCCTTCCAAATGTTTTATGGTAGACAGAATGATATTTCTACCAAATATGACAGGCCGCTTGCAATATATGTGCATGGTGGGTGCTACAGGTAGAGCAGGACACGTTCCCCCTTTTCGCGAACACCTGGTGTCATTCCGATTTGTAATCAGTAATCCATGTATATATTGTTCTCTTTACATCGCCACAAATGCCCCATTGAATCTGTTTCGGCAGATATGATAAATCACAGCCCTAAGGCGTTGACGTTTACTATTAAATATCATTAATAAGTGCAATCGGGTTCGTTAGTGTTGCTGTTGCTGAATGGTGTCATAGTGCAGTAATGGTTAAAGTAATTTTAGTATCTGCCACAATTTAATACGCAAGAGTTAATAAAAAACAACAACATACACTCTCTCAAAAAAGAAACGCAACCCCTATATTTTCAAGATGTTTATCTCAATATGCAAGTTATTATAACACATTTAATATTGAAGACAACAATATGACATTTGGCATGGTGGCAGTACAGTTATGCATCTTTAAGTCCAGACTTCGACAGTTCTCTCACTAAGATTGACTTGACGCAATGGGGCGTCTCTGATCTTTGGTTGTAAGATATGGCTCCCCACATCATGACGTTCCCTCCTCCAAATCTGTCGACCTGCCGAACACAGTTCGGGGCAAAACGTTCGTTTCCTCTTCTATAGACACGCTGTCTTCCGTCACGGCGTTGTAAGAGAAAACGTGATTCGTCACTAAACCAGACGCGCCTCCAGTTTCTCAGGGTCCATATCCGAACGTTGGTGCACCACCTGATGTTGGTGGCGTAAAACAGGTCCAATAAGTGGTCTTCTTGCACGTAGACCGGCCTCTAGTAGACGGTTCCTAATTGTTTGTGCGGACACTCTTCTCAAACCTGGCACCTGTGTTGCAGTGACGGTAGGTGTGGCTAGCCGATTACGTAGGTGGGTGACCCGGATGAATCGATCCTGAGGTTGTGTGGTAACCCTTGGCCTACCATTTCTGGGGCGATCGACAGTTGCATGAAACTGGGTGTATCGGCTCCAAAGTCGGGAAATCGTTGTTTTATGAACATTGAGGTGCCGGGCAACGTTTCCAAAGCTTTGTCCGGCCTCAATACGACCAATGGCGATATTTCGATCTGCAGCCCTCAACCGTAGCATATTCGACCTTGTCTTTCGGTGAAAATGATAGAGTGAATCTCTAACCAACGCGTGCTTTTATAAACCCATACTTCTACTGCTCTTTCCATGAATTGCACGTGCATGAGGCTTTTAGCATGGGCCACGTGAAAATTGTGCTCACTATGATGAAAGAAACAATAAAATGCCCTTGTGCACGAAAATTGGTGTGTTTGGGCGCTTACGTTAATAAACAGTGTACATGGTATAAGTGCATATCAGAAAAATTGTATTTACAATCAATATTTTTCTTCTAGGGGTTTTCTCACATTTTCAGACTGGAGTTGCGTTTCTTTTTTGAGAGAGTGTATTTGGAATGTTTTCACAGTTAATTCTGTTATTATTCATAACAACGATCTGACCGATGCACAATTATACACATGAATTTTGACATCTGAGAATTGATCGTTAATGGGATAAAGTATGAAACCGTCTTTAGGAGAACGTTCCAATGAAACAAACACATGCAACAAAAAATTTATCAAACTCAAATTTATTTTATAAAGTGGGTATTGTTCGAGTTAAGGTGCATAGTCTTATCTGTTTCCTTACACAAACTACTTTAAGATAACTAAAGTAAATGTCTTCTGGGTTTTATGACATCCATGTCTATTGCATATTAGCACAAGATATTTTCAATTCTAGATTCCAAAAAGGACTGGCCACTTTGGGAGTGCTTGCAGAAATGCGTGTTCACATCAAAGAAGTAAGGGAACTTTTCTGTTTCGATGAAAAGTATAAATTGAACGCTTCCGTGCTTGAAATGGTGTTCAGTGAACCATCCTTCTCCGAACCTGGGAGCAACAGGCGCAGAATGGAAGAAGAGACAGTCAGTTATTGGATGGACTATCTTCTGGACGTGGCAGGTAATGAGATAAGAAAAACAGTCGGACGTTAGTGTGTTTATAATAACTGTCATGGTGAACAAAGAATATTTATAACAGCAAATTACATGGGGATATCCATATGTAAAGCTAGAACGTGTTTGAGAGTCCAGATAACCAGACACGATCAGGACTGAGAACATGGTCCCTCTTGTGTGTGTCTCTATCACCTGTTAAGATCTAACTGCATTCGCAAATATGTGTCATGATGTATTGTCAAATGAGTGAATATGGTCGGTGAGTTAATGTGGTTGGGTACATATTGTTTAGTGAGTTCATATGTTTGGGTACTTTCTTTATTTGACAAAACTGTATTTTCAGAGGGCACAGAATCAGTCACCCTGAGTGACATATTGGTTTTTGCGACTGGCGCGGGATCCATTCCTCCCCTTGGTCTCCATCCACAGCCGCAGCTGACATTCCACACTGCAATTGAACTCAACCCTGAGAACAGAGAGAACTTCCCTCGAGCTAACACATGTGCAAATGTATTAGACATTCCAATGATCAGTAATTATAACCTGTTCAAGAAAAACATGAATGCAGCAATCAGTGTGAATATCTTCACTTCCGAGTGAAAAGACGGGCATGACAGTTTGTCATGAATTGTCTTCCCCCTTTAAGTTTTGTTTTGCATTTGTTTCACTTTTACAGAACTGTTCTGCTATAATCGATTGAGCTTTTAGTCTAATTTTATTGAATCTGTTACTACCAAATAGGTTAATTGGTACTGACATCTGATTGTTTAAGAAGATTTTATTTACACCTGGTGTTGAATTTTTAATGGTTTGATGAGGTATGTTATTAAAGTTTAGTTTAAAGGAATTGCATGCTTTGATATCAACATGACAATACCGTGTTCCCTGTAGGGTCAGAAGAGGGGTCGTTTGAATCATTTTACATTTTGTGCTTTTGGTACAAGAGAAACCTTAAATTACTATGACCCTTTTAAATGTGTCTCTTAATGTGAAAATTAAGCGGAATTTGTTTTTGAAGTTTTTGTTGAGACAAAGAAATATTAGCTCATAGGTTTGTGGCATATAGTAAACGTGTTATTTTGTAAACCTGTAAAGAACGTTTATTGTAATGAAACGAAGAAGGATGCAGATATGTTCTTTCTTTAAAACCCCAAATACGTTTAAATGACCATTGTAAGCAAGTTTTTTTGCAGTCAACATGTTTATGTTGTAATGGAAATTAAAAAATATTGATGTTGTTGGTTAAGAATTACTAAGTTTGGGTACAGAAGGTTTAAAACTTACAAATATCGCATCTGTTAACATTTTGATTTATTTGGATTGCATATTATGAACATCTTGTTATGTTTTGAACAGACAGAATAAATCCTGTTTAATTGATAAAAGTTAATGGAAGTCACTCTACCCCAGATATCCTGGTTTTTTCCTGGTGTGGATTACACCGTTAGCATTATAGTTTCTTGAAGTATTGTATTAAATTTGCAGTCATTTTAAAAAAGCTGTCACACAACACAATAAAGAGCCATCAGTTAAAGGCTATTTTATGTCATTCTTTTAATGTTAATTCGTGAACATTCATTTGTTTCATGTATCTACCTAGACTGATAGTTTTGGGGTACAACGTTCAAAGTACATAATTTGCGTTGCGAACTGATATAAAACTTATTATCATAGCAAATAGTCATCTGATAATCTTTACTTATATTACCACCAGGGCTTGTAATTCAACAATTTAAGCAATTGTTCCAAAGGTCTGCGACTACAGAATTATAACATTTTACGAATGACGTGTCAGCTTTCTGTAATTCGGACATTATGTTAATCATGCACTAAACAAGTCAACTAAGCTTATGCAAGTTATTGTATGCACATAAATTTATTGTAGGGTTGCGGCTTTTGTATCAGCAAACATTTGTCAAAAGTGCAATCAGTTGGAAGTTTTGCTTTTACTTCTTGTAAAACATCAGATCTAGAGTGAATCAATGTTAAATTTGGGAAATGGTTTATGTCTGAAACATTAAACGAACGTTTGTACTGGCATTTATACATGCTTTAGCTGCAAAACACTAATGTTAATCATAACCATCAATAAGAATACGTGCCTCGTGGAAGGAGGCAACGAGTTACATTTGGTAGGATCATAAAACAGATGTATATTAGACTTTACTACAGGACTTCGTAGATTTCTTGTCGGAGATGTATATACAGATCAGCTGCTTCTTGAGCATTCGTTGCCGGTTGTAGGTTGTCTCTCCCCATGACTTTAGTACATATTTCATAAACGTCTTCATCACAGGGGATTGTTGAGCGAATCACGGCTTCCTCAAGGCAGGTAGAGACGTCTTCGTCGGACACAACACAGAGTTGATCTTCAGTTTCCCATAGAGCTGGAGCACTGTACATTTGCTCTGGATGACCACTTGCAATATTGTTTCTTGAGGGTCTAATGCAATGGTTGTCCCAAACGGCAGCCACGGAATCCAGATCATCCTAAAAATGTTAATGTTAAAGAATTGTTTCCAACCGATTTATCTGGTGTAGATTAGGACATGAAAACAGCAAAAACCTGTTTTATATTGTATTGATCATTGTAGGTAACAGTAACATATTTTATAGTAAAGAGAAATATAAAATATATGTCGAAGAAAGTTTACATGTATGAAGTCGTTACTTTATGTATGAACAGTTCTACTTGCATGACATAATACAATAAAGTGTACCTGAACAATAGCCATGAAACAAAACTGGATAAGGTTTTTGTCCAAGAAATCTCCCCTGAAATCTCCATTTTCCTCGAGACCTTTGAACGTTTCAATCCAAAACTGTGTACATTCCTTTCTTAGAAATGACCACCAGACTTCGATTCTTTGATTTGATGTACTGGAACCATCAATGAAGCATCTTCCGGCTTGTGGATCTGTATTGCACGTCGAAGATACTGTTGATACTCTCGGACGTGTACATTTTCTGTACCATGGTCAGCCCTTACAATGCGTGGGCAACCTCTGTGGGTCCTAACGGCCTCTAAAAAGTATCCACCAATTACCTTTGGATTGTTGTTGGTATTGTAGACCTTGATCCATATTACTTTTCTTGAAAATCCACAAACACAAGCGTGGATACAAAGTCCAAATGGTTTAAGTTTATCATATCCATCTACATGCCAAACAAAATTTGGTCCTTTGGCATAATAGGAACGCCGACGTAGTCGCCGAACTCTCCTTGATGCAACTCCCACTGGATCTAGATGACGCAAAATAAGTCGAACGTCTTCCATTCTAGCCTTTACACCACTTTGTTGACATCTAGCGTACATGATACGGTAGCCACACAGTTGTCCTGAAGCTGATAGTTGATCCTGTATAAAACTCACAACATCCACGAGAGGGCTGAATCTACGACGACTCAGATTCATAGTCCTCAGAATTCTCTTAAGGTGCCGCACACTTAGTTTGAATCCATAGATGTTGTCAAGAATGTACACAATATCCTTGTAATTGATTCGAAAGATGGAAATAATGTGATATTACTTCACTGCGAAGGTCTTGATTCATAATATGACCAAGTTTCATAGGTAATGGAATGATGAAAAGTATATAAAATGGCCGACCAAAACAGCAATTCTATTGCTTAACTTATCTCATGGCCACGACTTATTATATCGTGGCCACGCCTTATTTATCTCGTGGTCTCGACTTATTATATCGTGGCCACGACTTATTATTTTGTGGCCACGCCTTATTATCTCGTGGCCACGACTTATTATATCGTGGCCTCGACTTATTATCTCGTGGCCACGCCTTACTATTGATATTTATTTTCTCATCCGATGTCCCCTCTACGGTTCCGTACTTTGGCGCTGTTCCCACAACCTTTGTGTCCCTCTCCGTTCAAGATGTCAATTTGTACACATAACATGATAGTTCCCTAAACTACTTTTCCAGAGATTGGAATAAAAATAACAAACATCAGATACTGTTGGGTACAGGGTATTCATTGCCGTGTACCGTAATGTCATTTAATGGACTATTGCCAATTTTGAGTTATCTTGCAATTCATCGTTCTCATTTGAGGCCAACGGACTGCACATGTCGTGTGTCATGGCTATGCAGGTGTAATGCAACATGCATCATGGGAGCAGTGTTGACAAGACAGATGCAGCGTGATCCTGGCACAGTCAGGCTGGTTAGACTCATCCAGCTCAGGACCCTTGCCCCCTCTACACGCAGCCCAGACAGCGAATGCCAGCGAATGGGACTCCTCCCAGGAAGCGCTGCCTAGTCAAACCCACCCAGAACTTTTCGGAGAATGTGAAGATTCCCCAACACTGCAGCCTTCTGCATTACCCAGATTGTCAGAAGGGCTGTATTCCTGGTAGCAAACCTGGGTTCTCTCCCAATGTCAGTCAACAGAATGGGAGGTACCAAACCTAAGGCACCGATAACAATGGGGAGTCGGACAACTTGGTACTTGGGATGCAAGCGTGACATTTCGAAAGCGAGGTCCGCATATTTGCCATGTTTTTCCTCAATCTTGTCAATCATATTAGTGTCAAAGGGGACAGAAAATTCAATGATATAAATGATTTCTTTGGATCCATCAAAAAAGACAAGATCAGTTTTGTTGGCCTGAATACGTCTGAGGCTGTATACGGGCCTATTCCAAAGAATTTTGTATTTATCATTTTCCATGACGCCCTCTACATATTCCGGGTCGTACCATGGGCGGACCTCTGTGTCAAAACCACAAGCATGGCGAAGACGGTAATAAAATGATCGAGCTACACCATCATGTCGTTTAAGATACTGTGTTTGTACCAAAGCTGGGCATCCACTGACAATGTGTTGGACAGTCTCATTAAATTCATTACATAATCTACATTTCATATTTACATTTTGATGCAAAATCACACATTGACGGTTCGAGTGGGAAGTGACTGGTCCTGAGCAGCAAACAGAAAGCCTTCTGTTTCACTTTTCAGGCCAGACGACTTCATCCAAGCGAAGGACTCTGCGGGGTTGCTGATCCTCTCAACACACTGCCCATGAGCTCGATGCAGTGGGCGTTCAGATAGCCTCTCCTTGAAAAACTGAGTCTGGGCCGACTTGATATGGCACTTCGCTTGGTTGACACTCATTTCTGTACCGTCCAGCAGGGCAGAACCATTATTATTATTATTATTATTATTATTATTGCGTCGTCAGTTGCGCATATTTCTACAGTCCGTTTCATACTTCCCTAATTGGACTTAGAATGAAACTGAACTGTTTTCGTTCTTATTTTTCTCCAGTTAAATTGTTGATATCATTCATTGTGACTGAAATACCTCTTCCCATGTATGTAAGATAGCAATAAACAACTCCCACTCGTCGTTTATTTCTTAAATATAAGATAGCTTCGCGATAAATCGCCCAAAACAGTAAAGAACGAAGCGTGGTTTATTTCACGATAAAACATTTCTCTACCATGAAGTCATTTCTGAAGATTCGAACATGCGCTCGCAACATGATGACGTCGTATATTGGACAGCGTTATTTTTCAGAGGGGAGTGTACGGTGAGTTGTTCCCCATAGATACATATAGCTGGGCAACGCAGACAAACGTGATGGCCGAACAATCGGATCCAAAAGCGGGAGAGATATGGCAATCGGTATTTGGAGAAAAGGTACATGTAATGGGCGTGAGGATTGTGAGGAAATGCCGGAAATACTCACCTGTGCATAAAATGCACTTGTCCGACATTGGCGAGGTCGGATTCTATTGATGTAGTCATCATTATTTAAATACCGGTAAATATATCATCCTTAAAGATGCTGTACATAATGTTGATATCTCATATAAGAAATAAACGCCCCTCATGGTTAATTCTCCCTGCAGTGTTTTATTGTACAATAAGCCACGACCACGAGTCGTTTATTTCTTAAATATATATGTCAAGTTCCCCGAAGACTCCAGCTTGATAACGGTGTCAGAATCTACATCGAAACGTCGCTGTATGCAATAAACCAGAAATTGTAGTCCATAAAGTTGTACGTTTTCTTATTTACTCACAACTTCTAGAATGCCAAACAAACAAACAGATATCACGAAAGACATTTATCTTCTGAAGACAATGTTGCAAAACGAATTTCTTGAAACAAATTTGCCGAAGCCAGCTTCAGGGTGTCTCCATAAGCAGGCTGAATTTGTATAAAAATCAATAAAATAGATAATCATATGTTAGTTAAAAAGAAAAGAAAGTGAAGCATTGTTGAAAAGTTGCTATCTATTCATAATTATTACTTAGTCCTCATTATTTATACAT
Organism: Haliotis rufescens; assembly: GCF_023055435.1. Lineage (NCBI taxonomy): Eukaryota > Metazoa > Mollusca > Gastropoda > Lepetellida > Haliotidae > Haliotis > Haliotis rufescens. The sequence goes on from NW_025963979.1 coordinate 2,816,191, forward strand.
GATGTGGGGCGATCGCCATCAAAAAAGGTATTACGTCTCCCTTTGACCAGTAACACGTTGGTCAATATGTGACTGATATTTATCAAGTAATTGAATGGGAAATACATGCATTGTCAATTTGAGTTTTTATCGTTTGGTTTAATATTAAATATACTATGGACACTGAGTTGTGTTGTGCACCCAGAAATATATTTGTAAGGACGCCTGGAAGTCATTTCCTACAATACTGACAGCCATGGATGTACTGTAATTCTATCGTTATAATAGGCATGCCAAGATAAGCGGACGGTACAACGACGCCAGTTTCGTAAGGAACAACTTGTTTATATTATTTATATAATCTAGAAATTATAATTTAAACTAATAATTATTGTCTCAGAGACTTGTGCATGTCTACAATACTGACTGAAATGGAAACATGTCCTCACGAGAGAGCCACTTCTTGCGAGAACAATTACAGTATATTGTACACATGCTTCATTACTGAAGAGTGGATGAATATTGTTTTACGACACTTTCAGCAATATTCCCGCCAGACCACGCCATGTTGATGGAGTTACAGTTAGCCCGGAATGTTCTATGGTCCGGCGGTTTTCGAGACGCGTTGTTTTTGTACACTATTTTTCAATATTGTTTTCAAACGCCGTCTTGGATGGGTTGGTTGAAACACCGTATATTTCAAGATTCACAGTAAGTTTTAAAAAAGGCAGAGTTCGCTTCTGGGGTATAACGTGAAACTTTGCATACACACCAGTAAAGTACCGACAGTGCCTTTCGCCATTCACGAATATTTTTGTTGTCTTCGCGTCCCCAATGCACACGTACAGTCGAACCCATGTGGAAATGAAGATTAACGTTCATTTCCAGAGAATACTTCTTCAGCTGTTACACTTCAGGTGCTAAACTTGTAACTTTTGTTGCGTATTTTTTGTATTGCTTGCGTTTCCATGGTAACGCGTCGGACTAGTGTTCAGAGGGCGTAGGATTAATTCATAAGCTGTCCAATACTATTGTTTAAGGTCGTATAAAAATCAGACAAATGCTGACCTGGTGCCTTCCTCCGGAGACAACCACACATGAGATTTTGAGTTTCAGAGAAAATACATGTAAATGTAGGTAGAGTTGGTTTACGGAACATAACCCACAAACGGTTCAACGTGCTTCGTAGAACTGTTCATATTCATCTTTTGCTATATATTTAAGAACTGACTTTCACTTTGTGTGAGTTCATTGGAGTATGAACTTTCATAGAGTGAGGGCCAAAATCACAAACTCGCAAGCTCCGACGTTCATACAATGTTTGGCCCTCACTCTATGACGTTTACTGACGTTTCTCAATGTATACTTAAACGCCGAGTTCAACATTAAAGGGTCTAAATGACCAGAAAGAACGCTTCTGTACGTATTTGTGCTAGGGAATTAACAGGGTTTTCCACAGGAATGTGGAAGTAGTCCGTCAGTGTTTATGTCATTTCAAGAACACGATCTCGTGAAAAAACGCATGAACGTCAAATTGTGTGGTTCATACACTTATGAACGTCAATTTCGCGGTCATGTGACCGACCTCTCGTCGAAGTGAAAAGGAGTATATCGTGTAAACTTCAAATTTAAAAAAAATATATTTTAAGGATTGACTGTATTTTTTTCGGTTCATTGAGGTATGAATCGAAAAACCGATGTGCAAACTGTATGAATCCGATTAGGTGCTGCTGTGCAAGCATCCACGTCCATTGAATCATAATACACTGATCCATTAAATAAGGCAAGATAAGCTAGCCACCATGCCAAATCGCTCTTAAATTAGTGCGATAATACTGCCTTGTCATATTGATGCTTTAGGCCACAAATCGTGTCCAGAATGCGACGAAGAAAAACATTCCCTCCTCGTATCGCCTGACATGCCCAATTTAATAGCCCTGCTAGACTTTGCAATTGTCGTTTTGATGCTCAAATCTATTTAGTTCTGCATTTAACTTAGACAGCTTCTCAGGCCCTAGTGATAGTGTCTTTGTAACAGTATCGATATCAACACCAAGGAAGGTAAGTTTCTGGGTGGGGCCCACCACCTTCTGCCATCTAACATAGAAACCCAGCTCCCCTAACAGTCCAATAAGTGTATGCAATGCTGCATTACATTGTTCATAAGTAGGAGCCAAAATACAAAAATCATCAATGTACACCGCCAAATGTTTGAAGCCTCTCCCATGCATCATTCTCTTAATGGCCTGAGAAATCCGATGGACCAAACCGGGAACCAAACGGTAAACGTGCATCAAACGGAAAGTTTCTTCTCACTATTAAATTTAAACTTAAAAGCAGTCATGTTATAGTCTGTTGGGTGATTCCCCAATGATCTGTAGGCTGATTTTATGTCAACTTTTGCCATTAAATAATCGGGTTTGGCAAATGCACAAGCATGCTTTATAGATTCAAAGTGTACAGAGTTGAGAGACGCATAATCATTCATTGCTTGTCCGACAGGTCGAATCCATGTATAATCCTAGCACGATTCCCATCTAGGATTCTCATTGGTAACAACATAATGTCCACATTTTATTTGTTCCTTTAATTCTCTCTCCACAATTTCTTTGTGATCTTCACTCACTGCAGATTTATAATTCTGCCTTGACAGGAGTGGATTTGAATCTATGATCTTAAATCCGGATATAATGTCATCTAACAAATAGTTTCAATCATAATCATTCTTCAATTCATTCTTCCATGTTTCCGCTTTTGCAGAAATAGAATTACAGTTTGCAAGGTATTTAGTAGTGAGTGAGTGAGTTGGGTTTAACGCCGCTTTTAACAGTATAACGGTTATATCGCTGCGTGTCAGCTTAATGTGGGAGGAAAGCCCGAAGTGATGCAGGTCTGAGACGTTTACCACTTCGGTGAAACCCACGAGCACGGGTATGGTGCTGACAAACCTAGGAACATAATCGGGGCGAACCGGGATTCGAACCCACGATCATAGGTTTCTGGCGTGCCCAAGGGACGCAACTCTGCACAGCGAATCGCGGCGCCTTTAGACGACTGGGCCACTCGTGCCCCCTATTTAGTAGTGAAAGGGGAGTGGGTCCCAACATTAGATAGGAGAGTGACACTTGGATCCTACTGACTTTTTTCGAACCTTCCGGTGGTATCCCGCCATGTTCAACTTGCGGATGTCCTTTTCCATATACACTGCATACATGGTCAAAATTGCACCTCTGACCATAGCTGCACTTGCCCTTGTTGAACTGCCAAAACACTTCTTTCACTGGGGATCGAACATCACGTTTCACTGGTCTATTATCTCTCTTTGATAAGTTAGCTGCAGCCGTTATCCTTTCTTTCAGATACATTGTACTTAAATGCTGTCCATCTGATCCCCAACAAAACCCTGCCTGGGTCTGCTTATCTCTATAGTCAAAGTCATACCACAGTACTGAAGCCCATGTGTAACGGCAGGCTAATTCTCCAATCTTAGCAGTGTAAGCGAGATAGCCAATGATCTGGTCCCCTTGCAACTTATCCTCCCTTATCAACTCTGCCATTATGCAAGCATTAGAAGCCATCCATTGGGTATACACTATTTGGACCAAGAATATCTCCAAGTAGTCCAACCCCGACCTCCAAGCGGAGTGGTGACTTGGCATAACACCACTGCCACAGGCAAATTTGCATATATCACGTGACAGGACTTTTCTCTTGTTTCTAAACAAACGCGTTTTTTCAGTAATCAGAATAGAACGGACTAATGCAAGTATTTAGGGGCGCTTTACACATTGTTTTGCATAATTATATAAATATGCTACTACACCTGTGACAGTGAGTTGCATCACAATGCATATTTACATATCAAAGTGACCGTATCTCTAGCTCTCCGTAGGGCTTCGATGACAGCACGTGGAGCCGTACAACCAACGTAAACATAGGATAACTACGCAAATGGAAATAGTTTTTCACGATTTAGGATATTTTCTCAATGAAAGTTAACCATTCTATGACATATGTTTATCAAGATATGTAGACTTGTTAAAAATGAAACAGAAGAAAAACATATCCAATATCTTGAATGGACTGTGTAAGATGTGACGAATCGTCACATGGCGCTGGCCTGTGACAGAGGTACTATGCTGGGCGCATGGAACTCTGGGTATCAGCGTGCAAGGGGAGCAACTTTTGTTCTGTAGTTTTGTGACGTGTATGGCCTCCCATTTAGATATATGTACAGCGAATTTGAAGTACAGAAAATATCAAGTGGGAGTTACCTTTTTACCCCAACAATTGTAAATTGAGTAAAGGAGTCTTGGCAGTCCTCAAATACCACTGTTTGATACTTCAATAATGACGCATATCAATCTACCTGTTAATGATTAGGCTATTTTCAGAGATCATATTTTAGTTTGTTTAATTGCAAAGTCTAGAATCATTATCAATACCAAGGAGTCCAGTGTCTCGTTTCAGAACAGCAGGAAGCCAACTTGGTTCTGTGTGCAAAGTGTGAAGATTGTTTGAGCCATAAAGCCACATATACTGAACCGCAAAAGAAACGTCACCATGGATAGATATATGAGAAATCATATTTGTCCAAACACTGTAAACATACTTTGAGACATATTAAAAAGATGAAACTTGGCAAAACTGATAATCAAGGTTCAAATTAAAGTGTCAAATGTTCTTAAAGTGAAACACAACACTAGTCTCTGAGAAAATGGCATCACTAGTCAGTATCTCGTGTGTCCGCCACGTGCATTGATGCCTGTCGTGCAACGTCGATACATGGAATGGATGAGGCGGTTGATGAAGGCCATAGGCACTTGAGCCCACACTCTGAGGAACACCTGACGCAGTTCAGCTGCAGTTGTCGGCCTTGGTCATTCAGCCGTCTATGGATCTCGTCCCACAGATGCTCAGTGGGATTTAAATCGGAACTGTGGGCAGGCCACTGCATGGTTTCGATGCCATTTGTCTGGAGGAAGTCTCTTGTTGCTTTCGCAGTGTGGCCACGAGTTTCTCTCAACAACACAAGCATCCGAATAACTCTCTCACTGCCATCTGCTGTTGAGATACAGTAACGGCCCTCGTCTGAGAAGAGGACTCTTCTCCACTGCTAATGGTGCCAATGCTGGTGCTGTGTTACCCACTGAAGACGGTTCCGGCAAAGACGTGGTGTCAGAATGGGTCCTCGGTGTGGCCTGTGACGGTGGTGGTGTCTGCTAGTCAATCGTCGACGCACGATGTCCGCACTAATGTGTCGCTGGTGTGTCGAGCAGTTTCCGCCGCAGTAACAAAGCGATCTTGAAGATGCTGTCGCACAACCTGACGATCCTGACGTTGGTCTTCCACTACGCGGACGGTCATCTGTAGTGTTGGTGGTATGGTACCGTTGCTGGAGCCTGTATATGGTCCTCACGTGGACTTGAAATGCAATGGCTACTTGCCGGGCGGTTTGTCCAGCTTGCAATCAGCCAAGGGCTTGGTGTCGCTGATTTTTTGTCAATCTTGGCATATGGTAGCAATTCAATAACCAATGAATGTTATCCGATCTAGCTTGATTTTGTATAGGGCAAGATATTGGGTAACGCATGTACATTTCAATTTGCATGGAAGTCACGTGCATCGGGTTACCATGGCCATTGCCGTGATGCGTTTGGGCGATCGGTTTTATTGTCATCTGCTTTGTTTTTTTATCATCAAATTTCATTTTTCCGGACAAGGTAATGTTAAATTTTAGAAACTTTGACAAAAATTACCCAGATATTAAAATGACAACTTTTCATGCAATGTTACGTGGGGTGACGTTTCTTTTGCGGTTCAGTATATACCCTCTTGTGATCATTAATGATCTGTAACATAAAAGAGAAGAATTAGTGAATAAACCATCAATAGCCATCAAATTTCAGTTATCGATGCATTAATAGTAACGTTTGCTTTGAAGATATTGAACTTTGGTTTATGCACTAATTATTCTCTTTTATGTTACAGATCATTAATGATCACAAGAGGGTGAATCTCATTTGCAACCAGTGCGGTCAAATCCAACATTTGTAACAACAAGGACAAACAAACAAACAACGCATTAATTAGAATTTTGTTCGTTTGTGTGTTTGCTTGTTTGTAAGTCAGCAATATTTCAGCTGTATGACGGCGGTCGGTAAGTGTTCGAGTCTGGACCAGACAATCCACTGCTGTACTCAACCTGTCAACATGAAGTATCATGCTGTACTCAACCTGTCAACATGAAGTATCCTGCTGTACTCAACCTGTCAACATGAAGTATCCTGCTGTACTCAACCTGTCAGCATGAAGTATCATTTTGTACTCAACCTGTCAACATGAAGAATCATGCTGTACTCAACCTGTCAACATGAAGTTTCATTTTGTAATCAACCAGTCAACATGAAGAATCATGCTGTACTCAACCTGTCAGCATGACGTATCATTTTGTACTCAACCTGTCAACATGAAGTATCATATGTACTCAACCTGTCAACATGAAGAATCATGCTGTACTCAACCAGTCGACATGAAGTATCATTCTGTACTCAACCTGTCAACATGAAGAATCATGCTGTACTCAACCTGTCAGCATGAAGTATCATTGTGTACTCAACCTGTCAACATGAAGTATCATTCTGTACTCAACCTGCCAACATGAAGAATCATGCTGTACTTAACCTGATAATTTAGCATAAAGTATTTTGCTGTACTCTACCTGTCAATTCAGCATGAAGTATCATGCTGTACTCAACCTGTCAATTTAGCATGAAGTATCATGCTGTACTCAACCTGTCAATTAGCATGAAGTATTCTGCTGTTCTAAACCTGTCAATTTAGCATGAAGTATCTTGCTGAACTCAACCTGTCAATTAAGCATGAAGTATTCTGCTTAACTCAACCTGTCCATTTAGCATGAAGTATCATGCTGTACTCAACCTGTCAATTTAACATGACAAATCATGCTGTACTCAACATGTCAATTTAGCATGAAGTATTCTGCTGTACTCAACCTATCAATTTAGCATGAAGTATTCTGCTGTACTCAACCTGTCAATTTCGCATGAAGTATTCTCCTGAACTCAACCTGTCAATTTAGCGTGGAGTATCATGCTGTAGTCAACCTGTCAATTTTGCATGAAGTATCATGTTGTACTGTACCTGTCAATTTAGCATTAAGTATCATGCTGTACTCAACCTGTCAATTAGCATGAAGTATCATGCTGTACTCAACCTATCAATTTAGCATGAAGTATCTTGCTGTCCTGAACTAGTCAATTCATCATGAAGTATCCTGCTGTACTCAACCTGTCAAATTAACATGATGTATTCTGCTGAACTTAACCTGTCAATTTAGCATGAAGTATCATGCTGTACTCAAGCTGTCAATTCATCATGAAGTATTCTGCTGTACTCAACCTGTCAATTTAGCATGAAGTATTCTGCTGTAGTCAACCTGTCAATTTTTGCATGAAGTATCCTGCTGAACTAAACCTGTCAATTTACTTTGAAGTATCTTGCTGTACATAACCTGTCAATCTAACATGACGTATCATGCTGTAGTCAACCTGTTAATTTAAAATGAATTATCTTGCTGTACTAAACCTGTCATTTTAACATGATGTATGATTCTGTACTCAATCTCTCAAATTAACATGAAGTATTCTGCTGAACTTAACCTGTCCTCTTCACATGAAGTATCCTGCTGTACTAAACCTGTCAAATTAGCATACAGTTTTCTGCTGTTCTCAACCTGTCAATTTAGCATGAAGTATCTTGTTGTCCTGAAGTAGTCAATTCATCACGAAGTATCATGTTGTACTCAACCGGTCATTTTAGCATGAAGTATCCTGCTGTACTCAACCGGTCAATTTAACATGAAGTAACATGCTGTAGCCAACCTACAACATCAACAGCGAGAATCACAATCCCATGCTTGTTGTTAGAAGCGACTATCGAGTTCGGGTGGTCAGGCTCGCTGACTTGGTTGATGCAGGTCTCATATCCCCATGTCAGATTTAACTTACCATTTCAACAACAGGAGAGCTGAGGGCGATGGCTTCAACTTCAACATTTAAATGTGCGATGGAGCTATTACTTGTGTAAAGCAAGGGCTTATTGTCTCGTGTGTCGATATTTGTGTGCGACGCCCCTTCCGGATGAACGTGAAAAACGTTTTCTGCGTTTGACGCACGTGCGCCTGTCTTAGCGAGTTGGGCTTCTGAAAACAAAGCAGGGGCCCCTTCCACAAAGCGATCTTCGCGCTAAGACAATTGTAACTCGCATGCTTTAACACTAAATCAGGATAATCGTGGAGTTAATATCGGTTTGTGGAACGGGCCCAGTGCAGGGCAGGAATATTATTTGTTGTCAGGTTTGGGATTTAAGCCATTAGGGGCGGACCATTTGATTTCTGGGGGGTGACGTTGAAAAAAACCCACAGCTCATAATTTTGTGTAAATAAAAAACTCAACCTTGATAAAATACCTCAACCCCAATAAAACGTCTCGACGGCAATATAGGCATCCTCATCAATTTCCTGAGCAAAGCTATAATCTTTGACAGAGAGAGTGAGTGAGTGAGTTGGGTTTTTTACGCCGCTTTTAACAGTATCCCAGTTATATCACCATGAGTAACAATATGTCTGTCACCCTTGTTTATTAATAATCATTTCAAATCTTCCATTTTAAGAGGCCATATCATACAAGTCACTCTGTTGTATCCTAGGGCAAGATCCTTGTCCCACTGTGATATGACTGAAACAGTTGAAAGGATGTCGTATGGCGTAGTGTACGCCATTCAAATTGCCATTAACAATCATGAGTTGTGTTCTCCCACGAGTTATGATGCCATACCATACCATTACACTTGCACCCAGAAACTGAAGCGTCAGTAAAACGTTCACCTGGACGCCTGCAGGCACTTACACGGCTGTCAGACAGCTACTTTCTATGTATAAAGGAAACGCAAAGTGATGTTAAATGTATATTGTATCTATCATATAAATAATGAACAGATGGTAATCGCTTGTTCAAAACTGCCACACATCATTGTCATTGACCCAGGCTCCATATGCCACACACGGAACAGTAGCTTTTCAAGGTGAAGGTAATCTGTGCTCGATATCCTGCATGGCCATCATGAGAGTCCAAAACTGTCGGGCATCATCGTCTAATGGAATCAATCAGTTCCCGAATTGGGGAATGGGGAATGTTCCTGCAGTGCTTGTGCCAACTGTCGGGGGTTGTGGTTGTTGCTCGCATTCGTTGATCCAGTGCATCCCATAAATGTCCTATTGGGTTTAAATCTGGAGACCTGGAGGGCCATGGCAGGACCTGGATGGATGTTTTGGTCCTGAAAAGGTCTTGCCGTGTGAGGTCGGGCGTTCTCTGTTGGAAAATGACGTTCACTTTTTGCATAATGGGACGTGTGGCCGAAGAATCTAATCCGTGTAACGTTGAACCGTTAAAACCCATTGAACTTGCACCAAGCCTATTCTACTAGTATAGGAGATGGCTGCCCACCTCAAAACTCTACCACCAACGGGCATAACGTCCCCCGCGATACCTGTAAGCTGGAAGCATAAAACGTGACTCATCATAAAACCAAACTTGTATCAATCGCAGTTGTGGTCATATCTTGTGATCTTGACATCATCGACCCCTCGAGCTGGTCGTCTGGCGTGAATACTTTCAGCGCGTAAACGGTTCCTCACTGTCTGGGCTGATGTCCTACGCCATCCTGGTATTGTCGTAGTTGTAGGGGTGGCCGTGGTGGTTCGTTTACGTAAGTGACGTAGCCGTATGAATCTGCCCTGTGCTCTGGAAGTGACACGTGGTCGACCGGATCTGTGAAGGTCACGTGTTGTCCAGTTTGTCTAATAACGGTTCCACAGTCTTGTAATGGTACTTGGTGCTACGTGGAAAACCTAGCTAAAGCCGAAGATGATTCACCTGTATGAAGTCGGCTTCTGCCAGTCGTGGTATGTTGTCACTGTTCACTTGCTATAAGATTGTGATGGCATGAATGAAACCCCAACAAGTGATGTTCGGGTGTTTTGGCGCAAGGCTCTCACGTGGTTGTGTTTTTGCAATTTTTTCATCTTTTCACCAAATTTCTGCAGTACCTCATTTTCTCCCCAGAAATGATAAATTCAATTTTGTATGGATATCGGCAACAGTCTGTCAGATATTTACGATTTCACTACTTTTGCGTTTCTTTTTTTTGAATGAATATTTACAATGTGCAAACAGATTTCCATAACTTATATATTAAAGCAAAAAGAAAGATGAAGTTAGAAGTTAAATCATAATAGTAAAACCGTATTGTCTTGCACAGTTGGGGCACTGACGTCACACAATAAAAGTTTAATTATATAATTAGGAGTCACAGCTTGACTTCTCCGTCATTTGTAATTAAGGACTGGTGACAGCGACAGCGTCAGGCCACCTGTCATGCATTGCAAGTCTCTGCTTCATTATAGAATAGGTAAGCATAAATATCAATCAAGTAAAGTAAAAATTTATTCATTTTCATTCAAATGTTCACATGAAGTATCCTGCTGTACTCAACCTGTCAATTTAACATGAAGTATCTTGCTGTACTTAACCTGTCATTTTAACATGATGTATGATTCTGTACTCAATCTCTCAAATTAACATGAAGTATTCTGCTGAACTTAACCTGTCCTCTTCACGTGAAGTATCCTGCTGTACTCAAGCTGTCATTTTAGCATGAAGTATTCTGCTGTACTCAACCTGTCAATTTAACATGACGTATCCTGCTGAACTCAACCTATCAATTTACTATGAAGTATCTTGCTGTACATAACCTGTCAATTAAACATGAAGTATCAAGCTGTACTCAACCTGTTAATTTAACATGAAGTATCCTGCTAAACTGAACCTGTCAATTTAACATGAAGTATCCTGCTGAACTGAACCTGTCAATTTAACATGAAGTATTCTGCTGTACTCAACCTGTCAATTTAACATGAAGTATCCTGCTGAACTGAACCTGTCAATTTAGCATGAAGTATTCTGCTGTTCTCAACCTGTCAAATTAGCATAAAGTATTCTGCTGTTCTCAACCTGTCAATGTAGCATGAAGTATCTTACTGTCCTGAAGTAGTCAATTCATCACGAAGTATCATGCTGTAGTCTACCTGTCAATTCAGCATGAAGTATCCTGCTGTACTGAACCTGTCATTTTAGCATGAAGTATCCTGCTGTACTCAACCGGTCAATTTAGCATGAAGTATCCTGCTGTACTGAACCTGTCAATTTAACATGAAGTAGTCTGCTGTTCTCAACCTGTCAATTTAACATGAAGTATCCTGCTGAACTGAACTTGTCAATTTAACATGAAGTATTCTGCTGTACTCAACCTGTCAAGTTAGCATGAAGTATCATGCTGTACTCAAGCTGTCAATTTAGTGTAGCAGGGTACCTTATATTCTTCCTATAGTTATATCATTATTCATACATCATCATCATAATCATCTATATGTTCAATGTTTGTCTTGTCTACAGTTGAATATCAGTATCTAACTCTTTAAACAACTCAACACCCTTATTTTCAGTCTCTGGGAATCTCTCACCAGATCTTCCCCTTCAACCTTCTGTCTATCTTTAGACATTTTTCACACCTGTAGGGTTTCCCTCAGTCTATTTATATCTTGCAATAAGCACTTCCTTTGATGCTTAATGCAATCTGTCTTCTAATTGGCCACCCTGGTCCTCTACAGGTAGCTTCCTTCCATACCTGACTTCCTCCTCACTTCATGTGCTGCTGTTGAGGAGGAAGGACATTTTCTTTTCTTCAGGTATGGAATGGCCATATTTCAATCTGTTTTCATCTGCTTCTGTCAGAAATTAATATCTATATTAGGTTGCGGAATTAAATTGAATAATATATATAATATCATTTAAAGTAATATTAGATTAGTAAATGGAATATTGATATTATAAAATTTGCTTGTAAAATAATTAACCACATGGTCCATTTTGGCCCATGTGCTTTTCAAGTATCCTATCGTGAACATACAACAGTAATATAATACTAAAGTTAGTTTTATTATAGTTTATCAATGGCTTTTGTACTTTTATATTTAAGATAAATAATACCTGTAAACTTGCAAATATATGACTTCATGTGCTGCTGTTGAGGAGGAAGGACATTTTCTTTTCTTCAGATAGTTCTTCAACAGCAGCCACCCCCTTGCAATAAATCCATTATCAGTAATATCACCATCAGCCTGTGTCTGTGTTTCCCAACGGCCCGAGCCAGATAAGTACCACTACCCCGGCTACAAATTTGGCGCCCAACGTGGGGCCGTTGGCTGTCACTCTGGACACAGGCTTCATCAACTTCATCGTGTTCTGGGGGTAATCCTTCATCACTGTTGAAGGATTCTTCATTGAAGATTCAGGATGTTTCTTTCATGCAACTTGTGGAAGCCGTGTGTGTAGCTTTGAGCTATAACTCTGACTAAAATTAAATCTTGATCCTCAATCGTCAGTGATACACACTTTGTTATGACGTTGAACTTTTCGTCTGCATCAATGTTTATATTGAGGTGCTTCCTCCGATTCCTGGAAGTGTGACTTTTATTTAAACTGATTTACATGTATTTGTCATTTTGTTCACAAATGAACTTTTGATCTGTGAACTGTGACCATGAACTTTGTCTACTTTCTGAACTAAATTTATCAGAATGTCATTAGTTGACTGTTTCATTGAATATACATGTATGCTTGATATGTTCATCACCATTGCTTGAACATTTTTGAAACTTCACATCTTGTCACACTTGTGATCATCATATTTTCCACTTAGGAAGCATTTTTGACAACTGTAAAGTTGTACAGCTGTGTGACCAACTTGTTGCCATTCTGAGTTATCATTGCAGAATTCTCATTTAATTAAATTCTTATTTAAAATCAACCTATATCTCTACAGAATTTTGATAATTTCTATTTATACTCCCCTTTAACTGTGATAGCTAATTGTGATATATTGTAATTTTCATCCTCATTTAATGAATTTTATTAAATAAATTTGCAGTTTACTGGTATAAGATAAGCCATTTAATTTGTTAAGTCACTTGGATACCTTCTGGCAAAGTAAGTACCCTAAAATAGTTATTTCATATTTCTTACTTTAAATTTCTCACTCTTCTTTCATGTCTGAAATATTATTCACTGCTGGGAAATTCCTTATCTGCTCCACTAACATTTGCCATATCATGTCTTGTCCTTGTGCCGTCCTATTCATTCATACCATTTCATCATCTTAGTTCATCATTCAATCAAAACAAATTCATTACACTTGTGTTGTTGATTACTTCTCTTTCGCAACTTAGTATATTGCTTCATACTTCGTTCTTCCTATATATATTCCTGCTCGCAACATTTTGGTAAGATTGTTGTGATCTTTGCCGTTATTGACTCAGATTATCCTACACATCTGCTTGGTAACCAGATTGTGGTAGCTTAGTCATGTAGTATTTCTTATTACAACAAGTGGTCAGTTGTTCTTACACCTACCTTGCCACTTACCTTTTTCGTATTACTTACCTTAGCAAACTAGAGTTGTATTTTTCCCTTTTGTTCTGGAAACTTGTCAGATACTTAGTATTTGGGTATTTGGTTTCTGCTTTTCCAGTTTAGCTTAGTGAGGACTTTTGGTTCCCTTACTTCTATTTTGGCTAGCTGCAGTTCATTGTTCTTGTACCTTGTGGTGCACTAGATGCTGAACTTCAGATGCATCCATTTTGTATCCTTTGGTGAGGAGATCATAGTTTGTTGAGGTTCAGATGTTTGTTGGATCTTAACTTGTGAGATTCTTGTCGCCTTTTAGGAAGTACTTCAGTTTTGATAGTTGTCATATAGTTCATATTCCTCTCATTTCAAACATCCTTGCACTATAGTTTGTATTACCATGGCTGAATCTAATGTAAGTGGGGACCCGGAGGTCGATGTGGTACTTAGCTGCCTTCAGCATCTGCATCCTTTGGTCCGCACTGGTGTGCTAAATAGACTAGCAGATGATATTGCACATCAGCTGCAGCATCCCAATACGACATATCGTGTTACTGGTACTGGTGCACCAGGTCTTGGGTTGTCCAATACTTACACTATTCCACCTACAATATATACCAGTCCTAGGATGGCATTACCTGCTCACTCCCCTAGGCTGGTACCTCATCTGCTTAGTCATACGCCACCATCAAGGTCACCTATGCCCACAGGTTCTGAGAATCTGTTTCAGATTTCTCCGACAACAGTGAACCTTAATCCTATGATGGACCTACTAGCTTCACTGCCTAGGCCTCATGGTTCAATTTACAACTTTGTTCAGCCTAGGGCAACTTCTACACCTTACATGAATAGTTACCTATCACAACCTTCACACACACCACATGAGTCTTGGCCTAGCCGCACTATTCCAACACCATATCCAGGCCATAATCCAACTACCTTTTATAGCCATAGTGTATGTGCTCCTCCTAGACTTGTCACACCCTTTCAGCCTACTTATATGCCCATTATCAATTCTCCCAGTCCACGGTTGTCATCATTTTCTGGGGATGGGACCAAGGGTGAGGTCAAGTATAAGCAATGGCATTTAGAGATTGTTGGGTGTCGTAGGGAGAATGCATTCTCGGACACTTCAATTCTAAATGCCATGCAGAGGTCCGCCAAGGGTTCAGCTGCTGACCTACTTAGTGGGCTTTCAGAAACTGTTACCCTTGACACTGCTATTGAGCAGTTGGACTTAGTGTTTGGCAATGTGATGCCTGGAGAGACGCTTATGGAGCGTTTTTACACTGCCCGCTAGGAAAAGAATGAGTCTGTTGCTGCGTTGAGTTGCCGCCTCCGGGATTTGATCTCCAAGATAGAGGCATCTGGCACTTTACCACACAATGCTGCGCCTAGCTTGCTTCGAAGTCGGTTTTGGATGGGTCTCACTCGTGATGACCTGAAGCAAGCGACTCGCCATCACTTTGATTCAGGTATGGACTATAACAAGCTGCTGCTTGCTGTCCGTAGGGTTGAGGAGGAGTTAGCCATCCCTGGGGATGCACAATCATGCCAACTAACTACCACTACAACAAGCAATAGACAACTTGATGATGTGCTATCCCGCCTAAAGGCGATTGATAAGAACCTTAGGTCTGTTGGGGATAGGGTTAACACCCTCGAGTATAAATCTCGTAGGCCCTCAAATACAGCCCAGAATCAAGCCAATAAGGCCCAATCTCAGGCTCAGAATCTACCCTCTAGGTCTACCACTACAAATGTAGTTACACAAGGTAGCACACCACGTACACCATATGCTTCTCAATCACAGTTAGCCTCGAAAACTGAGGTACACTGTTATGATTGCGGGAAGATAGGGGTTAGGCGGCGTCACCCACAGTGCCCCGCTTTAAACTCCTAGGAGTCAATGTTATGGGGCGAACATTGAACTCCGACATTAGCTCAAATTCTGGGTTGCCATCAAATTTGATTGGTCCCGCAAATGTCACATCTGGTAGGGTAGAAGGCCACTTGTGTAATGTTCTTGTAGACACAGGTTCCCAGGTGACCACTATGTCCGAGACATTTTACACAAATAACCTCCCTCAACATACACTCCATAGCATAGGTTCACTCTTGAAGTTTAAAGGAGCCGGGGAAGCTAAGCTACCCTACTTGGGGTATGTTGAAGCTGTAATCCTTATCCCTAGTGACTTCTTAGGTCAGGAAGTTGAGGTAACTATACCGATACTTGTAGTGCCCAATACTGACTACCACTTCAAGGTGCCTTTACTATTAGGGACAAATGTCATGACTGCTGCTGAAAGCCTGCATGGTGCACCAATAGCGGCCACTGCATCACCTAGGAGTCAGGCTCAGCAATGGCTCATTAGGCGTCGGGAAGACCTTAACCGGACTGAGTGTGTGAGGACAACCAAGCCAATTGTTATCCCTGCTTCATGTAATCAGATTATTGCAGGTATAAGCAGGGGTAAACCACCTCAGATTGCACTGCAAAAAAAAATCCATATATACAAGCTTGTATATCCTTTGGAAATATGATATTTGTTATGTATTTGTGTATAATTATTATATATATATGCAAATTGAAGTTTTTAAAGTTGAGCACTGTGTTTCTTTGTATATGTTTGTAAAGGAGGATAATTGTTTTGTATGTGCAAAATAGTATCAGCAAGTTACAAAAAAACTGATATAGTGGCGTGTAACATTACTGGAATGTTTAATTAGTACTCCACACTGTTAGCGGGAGTACATACTCTCCTTGCAATGATATTGACGGGTAAGCGATTGAGGCGTCTGGTCCTTTTCCTGGCGCGGTGCGTGGTATGTGAGTAGACGTTATGGTCAAATGCACAGAGAGGATTAGCTTCCGGGGGTGATTGCATTGGCGGTGACTTCTGTTTTGGAAGTGTTGAAATCAATTTGTGCTGAGCTTGGATTCGTTTGTATGGGTAGGCCGCGATGTGATTTGTAACATACTCTCGTGCACATGGCAGATTAGCCAACAGTGTGGATTGCACAGAGGATGAAAACTATTTTATTATTAATTTAAAGTGTCACACAGAAATTGTTAATAATCCAATAATGACTTTTTTATGATAAAGTTGTCTTTATTAAGTGAATGAGATGTTTTACAGTTGTTCATGTTAAAAAACAATGAATGTTTATTCAGCGTCCGAAAACCCATGACACGGGGATATATGTTGTATTAATGTTTTATGTTTAACAAAAGATAATAAGTACAAAGGTATGCTTTTCTCAATATGCTTCAACATGGGGAAAGGGACATTGCACGTTTGTGGCAGTATTGCTCCCAGGTGGCGTCCTCGTCCACTAATGCCTACATCCACTAATGCCTACGGCCTACAATAAACAAAGTAATGCACCAGTGATTTTCAGCGACACCTACTATCAGTGCATCATTTCTGCATCATTGCATTAGTTCTTATAGTATATACACCAGCAGATATTTGATGATTTCAAAGAAATTTCAAAGAGTTCATTCCTAGCATGGGTATGTTGTTTTCATTGTGTAGGATATATTCCACACTGTTTTATTTATTTGTAGGCAAAAGTGGACTTAGGCATTAGTGGCTGGAACCCAGGTGGCCGGGTGCGCAGAAACTATTCCCGATTTTTTAAAAGTACTGATTTAACTCCGAAATTTTACATCCGCCATCTTTGCTTTTTTTACTTTTGCCACTGTTACATTTGTTGGTATGAATATTGTCCAGACGGCACAAAATTGCTTAAAATGCAATCAAATGTTCAAAACATTTCTTGGGGCTCAGTCTAATATTGTTAGCTAAGTCAACAAACTACGACCATAAATGTAATGTACAACAGGCGCAAGAATTTTTTTTTAAATTCTTACAAATACAAATGATTAGAAGTCGAATATGAATACTTATACCTGTACTTTTTAGAACAAGAAATTGACGTATTCAGATTAAATTGATATGTTCTTTACTTATGTAAATGCAAATGATACAAAAATAATTAACAGTGAGATACTATCGCTATTGTGCAAAGCATCCAGTCCCAATGAAAGTGAACAGCATGCCGATGTTATACAAAGCAATCATATAACATATCGCGACTGATAGTTCTAAACAATCAGGCAATCAACATAATGACGGTATCAGTGGGCACATCGTGATATTTGAAGATAAAAAATGATAACACATGTCATCAGTCTGGGAAGTAATACACAGCATCTTGACAATGAACAAAAAGAAGAAGAAGAAGAATACATGTATTTAAACAACCAACCATTTTGGCTTTTGAGACAAAATACGCATCAACACCCCCCCCCCCCCCCCCCCCCCGAACGAACACACACATCCTTAAATTCAGTCACTAACCCACCCACATATATTACGTTACACACACCACACCAGACCACACCACACCACACCACGGGATTCCATACTCAGTATTGACCCATGACATATCCTTCTTCATGTCAGGGAATGGGTTTTTGGATGGTGGTCAACGGACACGTCTTGCCTTAGGGAAAGCTGCTGTACTGTCCAGCTTCTTAATGTATGTCTCATCTGCGAGCCTCTTCGCCATCTGCAGTTCCGTCGACTCGCAGTTCTTTGTTCGTACTGTAAAAAATCTTTATGCCGTCTTCGTCATAGTTACTTTCCTCGGAGGGCATCAACTGAGCTATCTTTAATGCGTCCTCGTACCTCTGTTTCTTCTGGACGGGAAGGTTGCGATGGCGTATCCCGAGGACTCGGTTACAACTCTTCTGAAGAAAAACAACAACTTTATTTACAATTGCATTTCAAATTTATAATGCATATGTATGTATATTCATGTATATGCTCATGAGCAATGGAGGAGAATATGTGAAAATCAAATTCAAATTTATTCCGATAACCCTTAAGCAACGTGTCAGTATTATAGCTTGATGTATTAGAACAACACTATTTGGGAATGCCAGGTGCTACTGGTAGTGTTGGGTATGCTTACCCTTTTTGAAGATTCACTCTTTGTAATTCGACATCAAACGGATTACATCAAACTCTGAGTAAACAATCTCATTTAACCCTTAATAAGTTAATTAATCTGCAGTATATTGTATCACTTAGTATTGCCTTAACGAGGAGTAATCCCTTGTCAGTTGTTGGTGAGTGATCAATTTATGTCTGGAGAAAGGGATTAGCCTTACTCACAATAAATTAACATTTCACACTGCAACAGAAGAGATTATCGATCATTATGCCTTTATAAGAAAGTGAGAAAGATAAAGATTGAATGATACATAACGGGCCGTGCCTGCATTATATAGCCTGCAAGAATCGTCACTGTAAACTAATAGAGGATTAATTTCAATTTTACAGAATATTCAACTGCTAAGTATATGATAAAGTGTTGAAGTAGCATTAGATATGTTTGAGATTACAATTTTCAATTAACTGTATAATGTAGCTTGCTGTCTTTGAGAGAGTCAGTATCTGTAGAGCTGGCTTGGTCTAATTGGTATTCAGTCCCTGGGACACAAATATTGTTTAATAGCATTGTTTTGTGAGCAGCCGGATGCGTAAATGATATGTAATATATTTCCGTATTATATTTTATAGTACTTGTTGTTTTAATATTGTTAACAATAGAGAGAACGAAGATTTGTTTTTGAAAAACCATAACAGCATGCATATGTTCTAGCAAAAGGAAACTTGATAAATATTCATTTTGCTTAATTTCTACTTTGGAAAACTTATTTGGAGCTCTGAAAGTTTGACGCTGTATAATTTGGGACGCGCATGGTTGGATGCAAACTAAAGGTTTAATTCTCGCAAATTAAGACACCGGTATAGGAGCATATATCTAATGTCATTCAATACAGAATAATACATGAAGATGTTTCAATGTTAAGATTAAATATATCTAACGATATGGAAATTAAATCTTGATAACTGTTTTTAATCTTTGATCTTTTGGGAAAATAATAGTGGAACTGGTTGAGTGACTGACGTATTCTACATTAAAAAGTGACAGATACGTGATTTACATCATCAAAATTTAAAGTGATACAGTGATACAATTATAAGTGAGGGTTGTGATTTATTTAGGAACGAAGTCAGTATTTGGGGATTTAACTTGCGCTTTCCGACATTATGCGTATTTCGCACACGATTAAGAAAATAATGTAATTCATTTATTTATATGAAGTACAAATGCATCAATCCTTAATCACCCGACTTGTTGAATGTTATTTCGTGAATACACAAATTGCATAACACATTCCCTGAGGACAAACCCAAATGGCCCGTCCCTTTGTGAAAGGTGTTAATTAGAGAATGTATTGCCACCACATTATGTCCCGGTACTTTTATGACATGTAATGAACCTAGTCGGTCCCTGAATCTGTAACAACAACATTGGGATAACATAATATTGGGAAAATATACTTAAAAGTACATGATTAAAGAATTTCAGAATCAACTGTTTCTTGTATTTATGACCGACTTCACACAAACTGAATAATTAATCATATGTTTATATAGCTATAATTACATGCATGACACCTACATTATCATGAAATAATAATGTTGGTCATGCTTGTTAATTTGTACATTTCGTTGTTATTGGTATCCTGGGGATGTTGTAATTATACACGTGTTCTGATCTTATTTGACGTAGAATACATGAAAAACGATTGGTCAACAGTTTGGTGCGGTCGATGGAAAGGTGTTCAATTACTAAGAAGAGCTATTTAACTGATTAATACTTAATACGTGTCTTAAAATATGAATTAATTCTTAAGTTATAACATTAGTGCAAATTCACCCGAACGTAGGATGTACATGGACCGATTTCAAAATTGCTAAATTGACAAATTGTTTCCCATAAACCACTGAATATAAACTGACTCAGCCTTTAGAATAGGAAGGCGAATCGTTTCTTAATATATTGTCTTTTAAGCCGATGGAAGTTTAAATCACTACAACCGAGTCCGAGGCGATAAAGGATTATGTGACAAAATCTGGTATCATGGCTTAACTGTATATAAGTCACACTGTCCAAGTTTAATAATCCTCTGTATCAGATGACTATTCAAATTATTAATGGTATCAGGTAGGAATAACTTGGCAAAGCATTCTGTTCTACAACATATAGCCTGTATATTGGTTTGATTTCTATAAATGTAATTACTAACAGCAAAGATGTTTTCCATCTTGTAAAAAGGTGTAATGGCTGTGTTAGTTTCTCTATATATTTTCTTGTGGCCTGTACCCCTTATCGCCCCACAAATAGTCCGTATAGTCCGTATTGAGTGAGTGAGTTAAAATTTAACGTCTCATCGGCAATATTTCAGCGTCCGGAATGAATCTTAGTGGAAACATTCTAGGATTAATTCTTGTTCTTGGTACAATTATCCCAAATATGGGCATTATATGCTTGTTCATAACTTCTAACGATTTATGTGAAAGGAGTTATTTAACTGAGTGAGTGAGTATGGTTTACGGCGGTGGACACCAGAAAGGTATCTAAGACTTCTAAGGCAATTAATCATAGGGATTTCCTTTTTAACTCGTCAATATCAGAATCTGACTGAAATATTATTCCCAAAGTCATAAATATTAATTCCTTTCATTTTAAGATTAGGTTTTGCACTTGGGAAGACTTTAATTTAACGTGAAATAGAAAGCTTCTGTTCTCTCTGGATTCAATTTTACTTACTTTCATCCATTTGGTAATTTTCTCCAAATCAGCATTAATATTTTACGCAGTAGTATTTGGAATTGTCCCTCTGGGGAATTGTCTGGACCCCACCGCAAACACAGTAAACAGAAATTCCAATGAGAATAATATGTACAATAGTTTGTTGGCTCGTCATGCAAGACTCCATAATTTAAGTTATAATGTAAAACTCATAGTAATATTAAATTATATTTAAAACAAATAATTAATGTATTTTACATGGGAGACGAAGCGACACACATTGTATTTTATAATAATGCACAATTTTGAATGCTTTAAACCTGTTGCATTAAACAAATACTGGATTTGATGTAGTCATATAGTGAATCAATATGTGTCTAGTCTTCCAAATGTTCTATTGCGAACACATATAGTGTCAGCGCTCATGATCGCCATATCTATGAATGAATAAAAATATCATCATTAATAAACTCACCTGAGCTCACTGTGTGTTCTGAAGACAAATCGCTGTTAGGCATCCTGCACGGCTTCGTTCACGTTCACCCTCAAATGTACCATAGAAATCTGCGATTGTGCGTGTTCAATGTACGAATGCATTTTTGCGACAGGCGTTCGTTTATTTATTAAAATTCCACTAATTCATTAATCACATTGAGGTTGCTCGCCTCTTCTCCAGTTGCTCACACTCTCAACTGATGTAGCTGCCTTGATTAACTGGAGTCCGGATGTACCTAATTACAAACTCTGTTCTAATTATGCTAATCGTGGAAGTGCATTATACTAGATGACAAACTTAGTAATCCTTTCACACTAATGATCCTTGTTTACAATGAACGCATGCCAATTGACTAAACAAACATCCTTAAGTAGAAGTATGACAATGGACGGTGTGTACAACTGTTTGACAAACAATATCAACCAATATTTCATATTTAGAATCACCATTACATGAAATCACAGAAACATATATATTAAATTTTACTTTGAAAACTCCAGAACTAATGTCGTGAACGTAATATAATAGGAATTTATTCCAACGATGTGTTTCCTATATATGTTTCCTTGTACAATTTTAAATTCATGGATTTTTTATCTATTATTTTGCAAGATCGTGACAATCGCTAAAAGGCTACTCTCTTGATATTCCGTTTAGTGGTTATTCTAGTTTAGACAGCGACAGCCTCTCGTTATACAACCAGTGCTTTTCTAACCCCGATTTATTTAAGACATCGTCTGTCATTCGCTATACAAACAGTATTTTTTCTAACCCCGACTTAGTTAAGACAGCGGCAGCCTTTCCCCATACAAACAGTGCTTTTCTAACCCCGACCTAGTTAAGACAGCGGCAGCCTTTCGTTATACAAACAGTGCTTTTCTAACCCCAATTAAGTTTATACAGCGGCAGCCTTTCGTTTAACAAACAGTGCTTTTCTAACTCCGACCTAATTAAAACAGCAGCAGCCTTTCGTTATACAAACAGTGCTTTTTCAAACCGCAATCTAATTAAGACAGCGGTATTATTTACATTATCTGTTACTAAAATCTGCACAAATGTTCTATTTCTTATGTAAAATGCTGTCAACATCAAGAAATAAAAATTATTTCATAACACTCCAAATATAGTTGCCATAATGAAATAGTATTAACGTGTTATTGTCACGTGCAAAAATACTGTTCGGTAACATTAGTTTCAAACACCAAGATAACCTCTTACGAGTTCAAAAAATTCAATGAAGCAGTGGTAAAATCTATCCATATATACAAAATTGTATAGTTTTGGAAATACCAACTATACAAAATTGTATATTTTGGAAATACCAAATATACAAAATTGTATATTTTGTATATATGGGTATTTCTTCTTGTGTTGGCATGCAGTTTTGTGCTACAGCTGCCCCAACACTACCTGGTTCACTTAACCTTGTTAATGGGGTTGTGAATTTTATACCAGGACAGTCTACAAATAGGATTAAGGTTGAGGTTGCCAATCCATCTACCAAGGCTGTCATTATTCCAGCCAAGACAGTACTTTGTTGTTTAGAGCAAGTAGATGTCTTAGATGGTCTCTCCTCTACGGATGAGCCGGCTTTCACATCTGACCCCGAGCCTAAAGACATTTTTAATTTAGAAACCCTGGGTCAGACACATACTCCAGAGGAAATAGCAAAGCTTCGCGCTCTTCTTAGTGAGTTTGATGACATCCTCAGCAAGTCTGATATGGATATGGGCCACACAGACTTAGTCACTCACAGGATTGAGCTAACTGATGAACGTCCTTTTAGGGAAAGACATAGGCGCATTCCACCTTCATTGTATCAAGAGGTTAAAGACCATCTGAAGAACATGTTGGATGCTAAGGTTATTCGTCCTTCTTCTAGTCCTTATGCCTCTCCCGTGGTTCTTGTTCGCAAAAGGGACTCGTCTTTACGTTTCTGTATAGACTATCGCCAACTTAATAGTCGTACAGTTAGAGACTCTTATGCTTTACCACGGATTGAGGAGACCCTTGATGCACTTCATGGCGCCAAGTACTTCACTTGTCTTGACCTGAAGTCTGGCTATTGGCAGGTCGAAGTTGCTGAGGAACATAAAGCCCGTACTGCTTTTACGGTTGGTCCATTAGGATTTTACGAGTGTAACTCGATGCCTTTTGGTCTCACAAATACTCCCGCAACTTTTCAACGTCTTATGGAGAGATGTATGGGCGACATCCATCTCCTAACAGTGTCTCATTTACCTCGATGACATCATTGTGTTTTCAAAGACCTTTGATGAGCATCTGGAGAGATTACATGCAATCTTTCTTCGATTGCGCAAGAATGGCCTCAAACTTAAGCCTTCTAAGTGCCAGTTCTTGCAGACCTCTGTGAAATATCTGGGTCACGTAATCTCTGAGGAGGGTATCACGACAGACCCTGAGAAGATTGAGGCACTGGAGACCTGGCCAGTTCCACAGAATGTGGATGACGTTCGTCGTTTTCTTGGCTTCTCTGGATATTATCGTCGCTTTGTGCCAAATTAAGCCAAAGTCGCAAAGCCCTTGACAAATTTACTTGTTGGTCATTCCGGCAAGAAAAGGAAAAATAGCCAACCCGACCAGAACTGGATATGGGGGAAGGAGCAGCAGCCGGCTTTCAGTGAGCTTGTTGATAAACTTATCAGCGCTCCCATTTTGGCTTTCACAGACTTCACTCAACCATTCGAACTGCACATGGATGCAAGTGGCAATGGCTTAGGCGCGGTACTTTACCAAACCCAAAATAGCCAGAAACGAGTGATAGCCTATGTGAGCCGAGGGCTTTCCAAATCGGAGCGCAACTACCCAGCTCACAAATTAGAGTTTCTAGCTCTGAAATGGGCTGTCACCAGGAAGTTCCATGACTACCTGTATGGCAACCCATTCACCGTTAAGACCGACAACAACACCCTCACTTACGTTTTAACATCAGCGAAATTGGATGCAACTGGACATCTTTGGCTCGCTGACCTTGCTGCTTACGACTTTTCTGTAGAGTATGTACCAGGGGAAAGGAACAAGGATGCTGATGCGTTGTCCAGGTTGCCACGTGAGGTCATGGATATCCAATCTGTGTCTGCGGTTTGCAACAGTCAGCAGTCGTCTAGTGTTGTAGAGACGCTATCACTTTGTCATGAGGTATTGAACTGTGTTTTAGCAGTTGATGATTTCGAGTCTACCAATGTCGGGACTGATCAGCAGATGCTTTCTTGTCAGCAGGCGGACCCCTCAATCTGCACGATTGTGGACCTTCTCCGTAAAGATCAGCGCCCTTCAAAGGAGTCTCTTAGGTCATTTGATCGTGACACAGCTTCAATCCTCAGGCAGTGGGATGCTCTCTCCATCACTAACAATTTCCTTTATAGGAAACAGAAGACTACAGAAGGCGATTATCCCTACTTTCAACTCATTGTCCCACAGCTTCAATGAGAATCCGTCATTACTCATCTTCATGACGGGATGGGGCATCTGGGTAGGGACAGGACTGTGGCTCTCCTACGAACGAGGTTTTATTGGCCAGGAATGATGGGAGATGTCGAGAACCACATTCGTAGCTGCCAGAGGTGCATTCTTCGGAAAGCTCCTAATCAGACTGAGCGCGCACCATTGGTCAACATTCAGACCACTCAACCCATGGAAATGGTGTGTGTTGACTATCTCAGTCTGGAACCTTCATCTGGCGGTTACGAAAATGTTACTGACCACTTCACCAAGTATGCTGTTGCGATTCCAACTCATAATCAAACAGCGCGAACAACAGCGAAGGCCTTGTTTGAGCACTTTATCGTACACTATGGTCTCCCTGAAAGGTTACATTCAGATCAGGGACGGAATTTCGAAAGTGACGTTATCAAACAAATGTGCAGCATACTTGGGATACAGAAAACAAGGACAACTCCCTATCACCCAATGGGGAACGGGTTATGTGAACGGTTTAACCGGACACTTCTTGGAATGCTTGGGACTCTGCAGGACCAGGCACGTTGGAAGGACCATATTGCTCATGTGGTCCATGCCTATAACTGTACCTTGCACGAGTCTTCTGGGTTCACACCCTACTTTCTCATGTTCGGCAGACATCCTAGACTGCCTGTTGATGTTGCCTTTGGCAAGTCTCTTGCCAACACTTCATCGCCATCTTATACGCAGTTTGCTGCTGATTTGAAGCGCAAGTTGACAACTGCGTATGAGCTCGCTACTCAAAACATGGACAAGGCCCGGGCCAAACAGAGGAAGACTTATAATCTGAAGGCCCGTGGTGCTACTGTTAAGGTAGGTGATGTCGTGTTGGTCTGCAATGTCAACATTCGTGGGAAACAGAAGCTTGCCGACCGATGGCAGAAAGATTTCTATGTGGTGGAATCACAGCCGAATTCTAATGTTCCCGTGTTTAAAGTGCGCAAGGAAGGCACTAGGGAGCATCGTGTACTTCACCGCAATTAACTCCTTCCCATTGGTTCGGATGGCCGTCCCATTCCTAAACCTCGGAGCCCTCCACCTTCTCTAGGAGCTTCCGCTGTACCTGGTGATACCTCTAACACCGCTTTGGAGATTTCTACAACCAACCTGGATGTGGAAATTCCTTTATCTCCAGTGCCTGGGGGTTCTCCATTGGGTCAGCCGGTTGAAACTCCTTCGTTTCCAAGGTCACCACCAGCTCAATTATCTGGTGTTCCCTCTTCAATGACGCCATCTATGATGTTGCCGTCACTCGAGTTGCCTGGAGGAATTTCGACTTCCCCAGTGCCTTCTAGCCCTTCCACTTCTGTTGTTCCAGATTTAGTTTCTGTCACCCCACCAGTGGTTACAAGACCTGGCAGGTCACGCCAGAAACCAAAGTGGATGACTGACGGTCAATGGGTGGTGAAACAGAACATGGTTTGGGTATAGTTCTCTATTTAGTCCATTGTATATATGTTTGAGCACATTTTATTGCTTTCTCAGGTATAATTTTCTGCAACCTTTCATTATCCTGCTCTGGCACCATTTCCCAAAAGGGGTGTGCGTGTAGCAGGGTACCTTATATTCTTACTATAGTTATATCATTATTCATACATCATCATCATAATCATCTATATGTTCAATGTTTGTCTTGTCTACAGTTGAATATCAGTATCTAACTCTTTAAACAACTCAACACCCTTATTTTCAGTCTCTGGGAATCTCTCACCAGATCTTCCCCTTCAACCTTCTGTCTATCTTTAGACATTTTTCACACCTGTAGGGTTTCCCTCAGTCTATTTATATCTTGGATTAAGCACTTCCTTTGATGCTTAATGCAATCTGTCTTCTAATTGGCCACCCTGGTCCTCTACAGGTAGCTTCCTTCCATACCTGACTTCCTCCTCACTTCATGTGCTGCTGTTGAGGAGGAAGGACATTTTCTTTTCTTCAGGTATGAAATGGCCATATTTCAATCTGTTTTCATCTGCTTTTGTCAGAAATTAATATCTATATTAGGGTGCTGAATTAAATTGAATAATATATATAATATCATTTAAAGTAATATTAAATTAGTAAATGGAATATTGATATTATAAAATTTGCTTGTAAAATAATTAACCACATGGTCCATTTTGGCCCATGTGCTTTTCAAGTATCCTATCGTGAACATACAACAGTAATATAATACTAAAGTTAGTTTTATTATAGTTTATCAATGGCTTTTGTACTTTTATATTTAAGATAAATAATACCTGTAAACTTGCAAATATATGACTTCATGTGCTGCTGTTGAGGAGGAAGGACATTTTCTTTTCTTCAGATAGTTCTTCAACAGCAGCCACCCCCTTGCAATAAATCCATTATCACCATCAGCCTGTGTCTGTGTTTCCCAACGGCCCGAGCCGGATAAATACCACTACCCCGGCTACATTAGCATGAAGTATTCTGCTGTTCTCAACCTGTCAAATTAGCATAAAGTATTCTGCTGTTCTCAACCTGTCAAATTAGCATAAAGTATTCTGCTGTTCTCAACCTGTCAATGTAGCATGAAGTATCTTGTTGTGCTGAAGTAGTCAATTCATCACGAAGTATCATGCTGTACTCAACCGGTCATTTTAGCATGAAGTATCCTGCTGTACTCAACCGGTCAATTTAACATGAAGTAACATGCTGTAGCCAACCTACAACATCAACAGCGAGAAACACAATCCCATGCTTGTTGTTAGAAGCGACTATCGAGTTCGGGTGGTCAGGCTCGCTGACTTGGTTGATGCAGGTCTCATATCCCCATGTCAGATTTAACTTACCATTTCAGGAGAGCTGAGGGCGATGGCTTCAACTTCAACATTTAAATGTGCGATGGAGCTATTACTTGTGTAAAGCAAGGGCTTATTGTCTCGTGTGTCGTTATTTGTGTGCGACGCCTCTTTGAGATGAACGTGAAAATCGTTTTCTGCGTTTGACGCACGTGCGCCTGTCTTAGCGAGTTGGGCTTCTGAAAACAAAGCAGGGGCCCCTTCCACAAAGCGATCTTCGCGCTAAGACAATTGTAACTCGCATGCTTTAACACTAAATCAGGATAATCGTGGAGTTAATATCGGTTTGTGGAACGGGCCCAGTGCAGGGCAGGAATATTATTTGTTGTCAGGTTTGGGATTTAAGCCATTAGGGGCGGACCATTTGATTTCTGGGGGGTGACGTTGAAAAAAACCCACAGCTCATAATTTTGTGTAAATAAAAAACTCAACCTTGATAAAATACCTCAACCCCAACAAAACGTCTCGACGGCAATATAGGCATCCTCATCAATTTCCTGAGCAAAGCTATAATCTTTGACAGAGAGAGTGAGTGAGTGAGTTGGGTTTTTTACGCCGCTTTTAACAGTATCCCAGTTATATCACCATGAGTAACAATATATCCGTCACCCTTGTTTATTAATAATCATTTCAAATCTTCCATTTTAAGAGGCCATATCATACAAGTCACTCTGTTGTATCCTAGGGCAAGATCCTTGTCCCACTGTGATATGACTGAAACAGTTGAAAGGATGTCGTATGGCGTAGTGTACGCCATTCAAATTGCCATTAACAATCATGAGTTGTGTTCTCCCACGAGTTATGATGCCATACCATACCATTACACTTGCACCCAGAAACTGAAGCGTCAGTAAAACGTTCACCTGGACGCCTGCAGGTACTTACACGGCTGTCAGACAGCTACTTTCTATGTATAAAGGAAACGCAAAGTGATGTTAAATGTATATGTATCTATCATATCAATAATGAACAGATGGTAATCGCTTGTTCAAAACTGCCACACATCATTGTCATTGACCCAGGCTCCATATGCCACACACGGAACAGTAGCTTTTCAAGGTGAAGGTAATCTGTGCTCGATATCCTGCATGGCCATCATGAGAGTCCAAAACTGTCGGGCATCACCGTCTAATGGAATCAATCAGTTCCCGAATTGGGGAATGGGGAATGTTCCTGCAGTGCTTGTGCCAACTGTCGGGGGTTGTGGTTGTTGCTCGCATTCGTTGATCCAGTGCATCCCATAAATGTCCTATTGGGTTTAAATCTGGAGACCTGGAGGGCCATGGCAGGGCCTGGATGGATGTTTTGGTCCTGAAAAGGTCTTGCCGTGTGAGGTCGGGCGTTCTCTGTTGGAAAATGACGTTCACTTTTTGCATAATGGGACGTGTGGCCGAAGAATCTAATCCGTGTAACGTTGAACCGTTAAAACCCATTGAACTTGCACCAAGCCTATTCTACTAGTATAGGAGATGGCTGCCCACCTCAAAACTCTACCACCAACGGGCATAACGTCCCCCGCGATACCTGTAAGCTTGAAGCATAAAACGTGACTCATCATAAAACCAAACTTGTATCAATCGCAGTTGTGGTCATATCTTGTGATCTTGACATCATCGACCCCTCGAGCTGGTCGTCTGGCGTGAATACTTTCAGCGCGTAAACGGTTCCTCACTGTCTGGGCTGATGTCCTACGCCATCCTGGTATTGTCGTAGTTGTAGGGGTGGCCGTGGTGGTTCGTTTACGTAAGTGACGTAGCCGTATGAATCTGCCCTGTGCTCTGGAAGTGACACGTGGTCGACCGGATCTGTGAAGGTCACGTGTTGTCCAGTTTGTCTAATAACGGTTCCACAGTCTTGTAATGGTACTTGGTGCTACGTGGAAAACCTGGCTAAAGCCGAAGATGATTCACCTGTATGAAGTCGGCTTCTGCCAGTCGTGGTATGTTGTCACTGTTCACTTGCTATAAGATTGTGATGGCATGAATGAAACCCCAACAAGTGATGTTCGGGTGTTTTGGCGCAAGGCTCTCACGTGGTTGTGTTTTTGCAATTTTTTCATCTTTTCACCAAATTTCTGCAGTACCTCATTTTCTCCCCAGAAATGATAAATTCAATTTTGTATGGATATCGGCAACAGTCTGTCAGATATTTACGATTTCACTACTTTTGCGTTTCTTTTTTTTGAATGAATATTTACAATGTGCAAACAGATTTCCATAACTTATATATTAAAGCAAAAAGAAAGATGAAGTTAGAAGTTAAATCATAATAGTAAAACCGTATTGTCTTGCACAGTTGGGGCACTGACGTCACACAATAAAAGTTTAATTATATAATTAGGAGTCACAGCTTGACTTCTCCGTCATTTGTAATTAAGGACTGGTGACAGCGACAGCGTCAGGCTACCTGTCATGCATTGCAAGTCTCTGCTTCATTATAGAATAGGTAAGCATAAATATCAATCAAGTAAAGTAAAAATTTATTCATTTTCATTCAAATGAAAATGTATAATATTCAGTGCATGTATTGTCCATTGAGACCGCAGCATTTTATGTTCTAACGATAGCCGATCATTAGCGTATTTCTGTTAATCATGTAATTCTTATCATGTATATAAACAGCGTGTCGACCTGAGTTAGTTACCCTACCAGTGTCCGTGGGCTCTACATACTATAAGACTTATGTCTTATGTTCGATCCCATATTTCAGTCAGTCTGTGACCTTTTTACGCCATTACTTCCTACTACAGATAGGATAAGTACGTGGCATCAGTAACCCGACCATGAGAGCTGTCCAAGTGAAACCTGGACTCATCTGTGCATGTTATACTGCCCCAGTCTTGTCTTGTGAACGTCAGATGCTGTCTCCACAAAGCTAGGCGTGCCTGTCGGTGACGTGGAAGCAGATTAGGCGTACCTCTGGACGTCGGTGCCGGTTGTGGTGCTCTCTCAACTGGTTGCGTACGGTTCTGTCACCTTATTGGTCGCATCGCAGCAATGTGTCAGTTTGGTATCGATTCCGTAAATGCACAAATGACACGTGGACGACCGGTTTCATTTCTACCTGTCATTCAGAAAGGAATCGGTTCTGTTTTCAAAGTTGGAAAATGAACCCAAACTGCTGAATAATGACCCTTATCATTGAAAACTGAACCGGCTTATTTTCCAACTCTTATAGTGCCTTCGGGTCATAATTCAACGCTGAATAATGAACCTAGAATAACAACTGTGAAATCTAATCATGGCCCGCATCACACTTCAACAC
This sequence comes from Haliotis rufescens, assembly GCF_023055435.1. Taxonomy (NCBI): domain Eukaryota; kingdom Metazoa; phylum Mollusca; class Gastropoda; order Lepetellida; family Haliotidae; genus Haliotis; species Haliotis rufescens. The sequence goes on from NW_025963979.1 coordinate 2,847,432, forward strand.
TAGCATGTGGTCGTCTTACAATTCAGCGCTGAAAGAAATATCCATAATTAAACGTTGTTCATACTTTCTGCACTCATTCTTCTTTGCTACTTGGGGGCGTGATAGCGCTTCTGCCAGTGGACCTGGAGGTCCGGAGTTCAGGGGCTCGGTATCTTCTCTGCGGTGAAGAACAGTTCTACACACAGTGAGGATAGTGTGCAATGCTGCAGTGCGACGCAGTACACCCCTGGTTCGCCAGTACCAGCCGATGCTCGCAGGTTTCACTGCAACACATAACCGCCATGGTGTTGCAGGTTTCCCCCTATCCTAACACCGGTCACTGTGGTATGACTGACATACTGTAACAGTTGAAACCGGCGTTAAACCCCAACTCACTCACTCACTCTGCGCTACTTACGGGGTATGGGGTCGTATATAGACCAGTTGTCAGGTCTAAGGTCATGTTTCAAATCTGTTATCCCTTTGAACCGAAAATCCTGGAATTTGCTCACGTAAGGCACTGTCTTCGTCAGCTGATGAACGTCAACAAATGCATATCCTTAACTGATTTGTTTTGAGTTGTGAGGGATTTCATCATTCATCAGTTTGCCGCACACGGCCAGATGATGATAACGTCCCGGGCAGTAGTATCTACTTGTAATGACTGTGTCTACATGTATAATTACACTGCTTGCTTCCTCGTTTATGATCCCACTTAGATCTGCTAAAAATTAAAGCTATAGTTTTCATAGCTAACTGATGCTGAAGGCGTATAGGGTGAACTGTGCTGGCTACAGTTGTCATCATGGGGATGCCGTGATGTGTCGGCATACAATCATGTCTGTCTGGGCACACCTCTCGCATATAGATGGGGTAACTAGGCCTTGTTTCAGTGTCAGGCATTGTGTTCCAAGTAAAGTACACCTTTAAAGAATATCTACAATTTCGTTTCCGTAACAATTCCAGTGGCATCATTTAATCATAATCCTAAAGGGTAAAAGGTATGTTGTCATGCTAGTGATTTATAACCGAAATTTGAAATACGCCTTCGGGGCTGATATCATTTTAGCCCCAGGTTTGTATTGTATTTAATATACATTTCTATTGATTGTACAGATATGTCTCTCACTGCTTTCTATTGAAATCCAGCCATGAAGGTTATGGAATTATATTAAATAAGCGTATTTTCAGCTCTAATAAGTATTAATTTGTCACCGATCCTACTTTGTTCATAATGTGCAACATCTCGACACAGCAGACACCAACGTGGTGAAACTAAGATGATACACCACCATAAGCTTGAAGGGACCGACACACTGACATGGTAAAATTGCACAATAAAATCATATTTGCCTTATTTGTGTTATTGTACATTTATTTTACCCCCAAAAAACAAAAACAGTTCCATGTAACTTTTCAACAGAATATATATATGTTTCACAACTTATGTAAACCTATCTTTTTTCATGTTCTGTTAAAATAAATCTTCGTTTGCTTATTTTCTGTGAAGATAACGGGAGTTTTGTAGTTGGTGAACGGGCAAATATCGCACGTGCAGGACTTCAAAGAAACTTTGTCGGAAGTGATCGTTTGTTGAGCAGAATTCGAAAACCGTTACATATGTTTGAACCAAACTTGGTACACGGATCTCTCAAGTACAGGAGTGGTGCTTTTTGCTATAAGGTTTAATTGGTGTTTTATTTTTTTCAGTTTCCATGCTAACTTGACTTATTTTGGTTATAAGCGTAATTTCGAAAACATGACTTTTAAGTATTTTTCAGTTAAACTTTAAAAATGTATCAGCCAATTTCAAGAAAGGCGCGGTTTGCTATTAAGGATTTCTGAAACACTTATCAAGAGCAGAACTCAAACATCATTTGGTATTTGTGAAGAAACATTTTGACACACACCAACCTAAATTCCCAAGCAGAAAATGAAATTGGTTTATAACACTTGAAAGCCCCAACATCCAAAATCTTTGCCATAACAGTGGTATTACTAGCTTCACAATGATAATACTATCGTCACAATGATAATACATGTGTCAAAATGGTATTTCTAGCTTTACAATGATAATACTATCGTCACAATGTTATACAAGCGGCACGATGATAATACTATCGTCACAATGATAATACCAGCGTCAAAATGGTATTACTAGCTTCACAATGATAAAACTATCGTCACAATGATAAACCCAGCGTCAAAATGTTATTACTAGCTTCACAATGATAATACTAGCGTCACAATGAAAAAACCAGCGTCAAAATGGTATTCCTAGCCTCAAAATGATAATGCTATCGTCACAGTGATAATACAAGCGGCACGATGATAATATTATCGTCACAATGAAAATACCAACGTCACAATGATAATACCAGCGTCAAAAGGATAATACTATCGTCACAATGATAATACTTTCGTCGCAATGGTTAGACAAGCGTCACGATGATTAGACAAGCGACACGATGATAATACTAGCGTCACAATGATAATACAAGCGTCACAATGATAATACTATCGTCACAATGATAATACCGGCGTCACAATGATAATACCAGCGTCACAATGATAATACAATCGTCACAATGATAATACCAGCGTCACAATGATAATACCAGCGTCACAATGATAATACAAGCGGCACGATGATAATACCAGCGTCACAATGATAATACTATCGTCACAATGATAATACAAGCGTCAAAATGGTATTACTAGCTTCACAATGATAATACTATCGTCACAATGATAATACCAGCGTCACAATGATAATACCAACGTCAAAATGATAATACTATCGTCACAATGATAATATTTTCGTCACAATGGTTAGACAAGCGTCACGATGATAATACTAGCGTTACAATGATAATACTATCGTCACAATGATAATACAAGCGTCACAATGATAATACTATCGTCACAATGATAATACCAGCGTCAAAATGATAATACCAGCGTCACAATAATAATACTATCGTCACAATGATAATACCAGCGTCACAATGATAATGCCAGCGTCACAATGATAATACAAGCGGCACGATGATAATACCAGCGTCACAATGATAATACTATCGTCACAATGATAACACCAACGTCAAAATGGTATTACTAGCTTCACAATGATAATGCTATCGTCACAATGATAATAAAAGCGGCACGATGATAATACTATCGTCACAATGATAATACTAGCGTCACAATGATAATACCAGCGTCAAAATGATAATACTATCGTCACAATGATAATACTTTCGTCACAATGGTTAGACAAGCGTCATGATGATAATACCAGCGTTACAATCATAATACCAGCAACACAATGATAATACCAGCGTCACAATGATAATACTATCGTCACAATGACAATACCAGCGTCAAAATGATAATACCAGCGACACAATGATAATACTATCGTCACTATGATAATATCAGCGTCACAATGATAATGCCAGCGTCACAATGATAATACAAGCGGCACGATGATAATACCACCGTCACAATGATAACACCAGCGTCAAAATGGTATTTCTAGCTTCACAATGATAATACTATCGTCCCAATGATAATACAAGCGGCACGATGATAATACTATCGTCACAATGATAATACCAGCGTCAAAATGGTATTACTAGCTTCACAATGATAATACTATCGTCACCATAATAATACCAGCCTCAAAATGGTAGTACTAGCTTCACAATGATAATACAAGCGGCACGATGATAATACCAGCGTCACAATGATAATACCAGCCTCAAAATGTTATTACTAGCTTCACAATGATAATACCAGCGTCACAATGATAATACATGTGTCAAAATTGTATTACTAGCTTCACAATGATAATGCTATCGTCACAATGATAATACAGGCGGCACGATGATAATACTATCGTCACAATGATAATACCAGCGTCACATTGATAATACCAACGTCAAAATGATAATACTATCGTCACAATGATAACACTTTCGTCACAATGGTTAGACAAGCGTCACGATGATAATACTAGCGTTACAATGATAATACTATCGTCACAATGATAATACAAGCGTCACAATGATAATACTATCGTCACAATGATAATACCAGCGTCAAAATGATAATACCAGCGTCACAATAATAATACTATCGTCACAATGATAATACCAGCGTCACAATGATAATGCCAGCGTCACAATGATAATACAAGCGGCACGATGATAATACCAGCGTCACAATGATAATACTATCGTCACAATGATAACACCAACGTCAAAATGGTATTACTAGCTTCACAATGATAATGCTATCGTCACAATGATAATAAAAGCGGCACGATGATAATACTATCGTCACAATGATAATACTAGCGTCACAATGATAATACCAGCGTCAAAATGATAATACTATCGTCACAATGATAATACTTTCGTCACAATGGTTAGACAAGCGTCATGATGATAATACCAGCGTTACAATCATAATACCAGCAACACAATGATAATACAAGCGTCACAATGATAATACTATCGTCACAATGATAATACCAGCGTCAAAATGATAATACCAGCGACACAATGATAATACTATCGTCACTATGATAATATCAGCGTCACAATGATAATGCCAGCGTCACAATGATAATACAAGCGGCACGATGATAATACCACCGTCACAATGATAACACCAGCGTTAAAATGGTATTTCTAGCTTCACAATGATAATACTATCGTCCCAATGATAATACAAGCGGCACGATGATAATACTATCGTCACAATGATAATACCAGCCTCAAAATGGTATTACTAGCTTCACAATGATAATACTATCGTCACCATAATAATACCAGCCTCAAAATGGTAGTACTAGCTTCACAATGATAATACAAGCGGCACGATGATAATACCAGCGTCACAATGATAATACCAGCCTCAAAATGTTATTACTAGCTTCACAATGATAATACCAGCGTCACAATGATAATACATGTGTCAAAATTGTATTACTAGCTTCACAATGATAATGCTATCGTCACAATGATAATACAGGCGGCACGATGATAATACTATCGTCACAATGATAATACCAGCGTCACAATGATAATACCAACGTCAAAATGATAATACTATCGTCACAATGATAATACTTTCGTCACAATGGTTAGACAAGCGTCACGATGATAATACTAGCGTCACAATGATAATACTTTCGTCACAATGGTTAGACAAGCGGCACGATGATAATACCAGCGTCACAATGATAATACCAGCGTCAAAATGGTATTTCTAGCTTCACAATGATAATACTATCGTCACAATGATAACACCAGCGTCAAAGTGGTATTACTAACGGCCCAATGATAATACTATCGTTTCAATGATAATACCGGCGTCGAAATGGTATTACTAGCTTCACAACGCAAGCTGCTCAGACGCAATCCAAATATGCGCTAGGGGTGTACAACTCTATTGATGGTCTCATATTGCCGACAATAAAAAACAATGATGGAAATTCACGTATCACCCTTTTATTAATTTTGAATTTACTGTTATTTTGTTGCTTTGCTATGTTCTTTGTTTCATTTTGCTTGTAGACAAAACCGTACACCCCTTTTTCATTACTTTTGTCGAAGGCAGTGAGCGCATCACGCATCGACGCCGACACATTGAGAGAGTTCCTTATAGAATCGTTCATAAAGTCATCATAGTAGTATGGAGATAAACGTACTTTGTTTTTAATTTAGAGAAAGGCTATCGTCATTTAATAGTTCCAAAGTGTTCATTTAAAACCTCACGCTAACGTGTTCGGTTTAAAATTAAATTTGATGTTTATCTCCTAAACAGTTGCATATGGGCGGCCAGTGTTGGAACGTGCATGGACTGGAATCGAGGGATAAAAGTTGACACTTTGGTTACAATCTCCTCGTTTCACAGACCAGCCTGAGTGTTAAGGTAACCTTATGGTAATGTTAATGAAAAAAGAATGACTTATGATGACAGTAGTGCTAAGGCTACTTTGTGAAACGTGGCCCCGACATTCAGCATTGCATCCACCCTAAACTCTTTTCCACTGCTGAGGAGATACCAAGCCGTACACCTCGGAAATATGTTATCTGTCCCAAGTGAAATGTTTCCTTACAGCTATAAAAGTGTGTGCGATGCACCGTAAAAAAGCAGGGCAATTTTGACATGTCTCAAGTTCATCTGACAAGTAAATAATGTTCCTATATGCAGAGCAGCAGTTAATGAATATGATCTGAAACAGTATGAAAGATTGTACAAATACAGACCAAGAAGTTAGGTGATTTGGGGTAATGCCAACAAACGCAAATCAATCGAGTTTCACAGATCCAATATGTCCAGCAGCAGTTTAAAAAAAGAAAAACAAAAGAAGTTAAGAAAAAATATTTCATTAAAAACAAATCAGAATCATGCAGTGGCATTTTTTGAGTACTGACTAAGCGCAAGTACTATTCATTTAATTGGATACTATGTCTGAGCCTGGAGACACGTGCATATGATAAAATCAACTAAGATGTGTACTTTCTTTTGCCCGTCACTTTAGATATGGACAGGTAAGTAAAAATCGATAGGCATGTTGTATATAATCACCATCCGTGACCTTGATCTTTGACAGATGTGACCCTAAACCAAACCAAATCGAGACTCCTCCCTATCGATGAATTGTAACAAGTTTAAAGGAAACCCGATTAATAGTTTGGCAGTTATTGTGTCGCTATGCTGTTCTGAGGCATTTCTTGTAAACGTTGACCTTGACCTTGCAGGTGACCTTGACCTTGACCCCGGGGCACATGGCAAAGTTTATAGTGAAAGTAAGTTTAATGTTAGTGGAAACCAGTATGATTTAACAGGCGTACAAGAACGACACAGGGATAATCAATTTCTGTTTATCTCGGCTGGCGTTGTAATAATGGTTATAAAATCATCCAGCAATGTCAAAATATCCGTGTTGGCAGAACTGTGTGCTGGCGTTTGAATAACTGTGTTTATTGTTTTGCAACCTGGCAGATAGAGAGGGTGTGAGGGTTGGAATGAACCTGGGTATAACTTGAACATTAAAAATAATAACCTGGTCAAAAAGTAAACATTATTAACTTATGCGCGACAAAGTTCAACGATGAAAAAGCGCCCGGGTCAATACTCAACGTTGAAAAAGTACCCGGGTGAATACTCAACGTTGAAAAAGTACCCGGGTCAATACTCAACGAAGACGTCGATTTTCAGCATGCCGTGGAATTGTGGAAGCGTTATTTACTATTAACAACGGTGCTCTATCAGCACCTGGTACTGAAACAATCAATGTGTGATATCCACATTAAAAAATACACGTCTTTGAGTATCATGCTCTCAACAAACACACAAACATACAAACTATGCGACGTGCATGAACATGCACGGGCAAATTGGGAATCGCGACCTTTAAGTCGAGGAGAAGTCTTTATTTATATGAATTAAAATATGTATTGTTTAAGGTCGTAATAGGTCATAATGGATCATTATAAGATAATTTCGTTTCCACACGCATAGAAACGGTTAAACAATTAGCTTATATGTCAGATGTCTGAAAGGCTCTTAATAAGCCCACTCAAATCATTTTACACAAAATATTTAGTCTTAAAAGTCACTACAGTGTCCTTGAGAAAAGTTAGAGATACATTGTAATATATACATGTTTGTAGATATATAAGCGAGTAAGGTCGAGAATAGCATAGAGACATAGACACTCACATATAGGCTATGTAAAGGTCATATGTTTAAAGTCTGAGGAAAATCAAAAGATTACGAAGAACCAGCTGTTTTACAAGAAGACGATTAGGAACAGTACGCTTCAAGTATAAAGCCTACTTGGTTTATTTTAGTAATTTTATTACCTTATATCACACCCTGTCTTATTTTACATCTACGAGCATGTTCTTATCACAATGAGATGAAGCTAAAAGCTGTACTTGTGCCGGCACGAAATGATCAGTCCTGACGTAAGTATTAGTTTCACTCCGAGAGATTCACCAACTCGTCCTGTTGCATGGACTGATATATTTGTTTGTTTGTTAATTGCTTAACGCCGCCCTCAGCAATATTCCCGTTTTTTATGTCGGCGGTCTGTTAATAACCGAGCCTGAATAAGACAGTCCAGTGATTGACATCATCAACATCGATCTTCGCAGTTGGGATACAATGATATGCATCAACCAAATTAGCCAGTCTGGCCACCCGACCCCGTTAGTCGCCTCTTACGACATGCATGGTTGCTGAAGAACAATTCTATCCCGGAAATTCACGGGTGCATGATTGGTAGCCTTAACCTAGCTGCGAACTGTGAAATATTAGTACCAGACGCCGTCTTGTTTTCTAGCAGACGAGTTAAAAAATTTTACGTGACAGGTCAATACTGATCATGTAAAGAGTCAATATTCGAGATCAGTGCCAGACACATGAGTTTCTTCACGTTGTACGGATTAATCAATAGCATGGTAAGATTCTTAATAGAGGTATAACAACAGATCATGTCATTCCCCCCTGTTAATACTGACCCCTTCCGTACAACAGATCATGTTATTCCCCGGTGTTAATACTGACCCTTCCGTACAACAGATCATGTCATTCCCCACTGTTAATACTGACCCACCTCCGTACAACAGATCATGTCATTCTCCATTGTTAATCCTGAACCTTCCGTACAACAGATCATGTCATTCCCCAGTGTTAATACTGACCCTTCCGTACAACAGATCATGTCATTCTTCACTGTTAAAACTGACCCCTGCCGTACAACAGATCATGTCATTCCCCACTGTTAATACTGACCCACCTCCGTACAACAGATCATGTCATTCTCCATTGTTAATACTGACCCTTCCGTACAACAGATCATGTCATTCCCCAGTGTTAATACTGATCCTTCCGTACAACAGATCATGTCATTCTTCACTGTTAACACTGACCCCTTCCGTACAACAGAACATGTCATTCTCTACTGTTAATACTGACCCTTCCGTACAACAGATCATATCATTCTCCATTGTTAATACTGAACCTTCCGTACAACAGATCATGTCATTCCCCAGTGTTAATACTGACCCTTCCGTACAACAGATCATGTCATTCTTCACTGTTAAAACTGACCCCTGCCGTACAACAGATCATGTCATTCCCCACTGTTAATACTGACCCACCTCCGTACAACAGATCATGTCATTCTCCATTGTTAATACTGACCCTTCCGTACAACAGATCATGTCATTCCCCAGTGTTAATACTGATCCTTCCGTACAACAGATCATGTCATTCTTCACTGTTAACACTGACCCCTTCCGTACAACAGAACATGTCATTCTCTACTGTTAATACTGACCCTTCCGTACAACAGATCATATCATTCTCCATTGTTAATACTGACCCTTCCGTACAACAGATCATGTTATTCCCCAGTGTTAATACTGACCCACCTCCGTACAACAGATCATGTCATTCTCCATTGTTAATACTGACCCTTCCGTACAACAGATCATGTCATTCTTCACTGTTAACACTGACCCCTTCCGTACAACAGAACATGTCATTTCTACTGTTAATACTGACCCCTTCCGTACAACAGATCATGTCATTCCCCACTGTTAATACTGACCCACCTCTGTACAACAGATCATGTCATTCTCCATTGTTAATACTGACCCTTCCGTACAACAGATCATGTCATTCCCCAGTGTTAATACTGACCCCTTCCGTACAACAGATCATGTCATTCTTCACTGTTAACACTGACCCCTTCCGTACAACAGAACATGTCGTTCTCTACTGTTAATACTGACCTCCTCCGTACAACAGATCATGTCATTCTCCATTGTTAATACTGACCCTTCCGTACAACAGATCATATCATTCTCCATTGTTAATACTGACCCTTCGGTACAACAGATAATGCCATTCCCCAGTGATAATACTGACCCTTCCGTACAACAGATCATGTCATTCCCGAGTGTTAATACTGACCCACCTCCGTACAACAGATCATGTCTTTCTTCACTGTTAACACTGACCCCTTCCGTACAACAGAACATGTCATTCTCTACTGTTAATACTGACCCTCCTCCGTACAACAGATCATGTCATTCTCCAGTGTTAATACTGATCCTTCCGTACAACAGATCATATCATTCTCCATTGTTAATACTGACCCTTCCGTACAACAGATCATGCCATTCCCCAGTGTTAATACTGACCCTTCAGTACAACAGATCATGTCATTCCCCGGTGTTAATACTGACCCACCTCCGTACAACAGATCATGTCATTCTCCATTGTTAATACTGACCCTTCCGTACAACAGATCATGTCATTCCCCAGTGTAAATACTGACCCTTCCGTACAACAGATCATGTCATTCTTCACTGTTAACACTGACCCCTTCCGTACAACAGAACATGTCATTCTCTACTGTTAATACTGACCCTCCTCCGTACAACAGATCATGTCATTCTCCATTGTTAATACTGACCTTTCCGTTCAACAGATCATATCATTCTCCATTGTGAATACTGGCCCTTCCGTACAACAGATCATGTCATTCCCCAGTGTTAATACTGACCCTTCCGTACAACAGATCATGTCATTCTCCATTGTTAATACTCACCCTTCGGTACAACAGATAATGCCATTCCCCACTGTTAATACTGACCCTTCCGTACAACAGATCATGTCATTCCCCAGTGTTAATACTGACCCACCTCCGTACAACAGATCATGTCATTCTTCACTGTTAACACTGACCCCTTCCGTACAACAGAACATGTCATTCCCAACTGTTAATACTGACCCTTCCGTACAACAGATCATGTCATTCTGAATTGTTAATACTCACCCTTCGGTACAACAGATAATGCCATTCCCCACTGTTAATACTGACCCTTCCGTACAACAGATCATGTCATTCCCCAGTGTTAATACTGACCCACCTCCGTACAACAGATCATGTCATTCTTCACTGTTAACACTGACCCCTTCCGTACAACAGAACATGTCGTTCTCTACTGTTAATACTGACCCCTTCCGTACAACAGATCATGTCTTTCTTCACTGTTAACACTGACCCCTTCCGTACAACAGAACATGTCATTCTCTACTGTTAATACTGACCCTCCTCCGTACAACAGATCATGTCATTCTCCAATGTTAATACTGATCCTTCCGTACAACAGATCATATCATTCTCCATTGTTAATACTGACCCTTCCGTACAACAGATCATGTCATTCCCCAGTGTTAATACTGACCCTTCCCTACAACAGATAATGTCATTCCCCAGTGTTAATACTGACCCACCTCCGTACAACAGATCATGTCATTCTCCATTGTTAATACTGACCCTTCCGTACAACAGATCATGTCATTCCCCAGTGTAAATACTGACCCTTCCGTACAACAGATCATGTCATTCTTCACTGTTAACACTGACCCCTTCCGTACAACAGAACATGTCATTCTCTACTGTTAATACTGATCCTCCTCCGTACAACAGATCATGTCATTCTCCATTGTTAATACTGACCCTTCCGTTCAACAGATCATATCATTCTCCATTGTTAATACTGGCCCTTCCGTACAACAGATCATGTCATTCCCCAGTGTTAATACTGACCCTTCCGTACAACAGATCATGTCATTAACCAGTGTTAATACTGACCCACCTATGTACAACAGATCATGTCATTCTCCACTGTTAATACTGACCCTTCCGTACAACAGATCATGTCATTCCCCACTGTTAATACTGACCTTTCCGTACAACAGACATGTCATTCCCCAGTGTTAATACTGACCCCTTACGTACAACAGATCATGTCTTTCTTCACTGTTAACACTGACCCCTTCCGTACAACAGAACATGTCATTCTCTACTGTTAATACTGACCCTCCTCCGTACAGCAGATCATGTCATTCTCCATTGTTAATACTGACCCTTCCGTTCAACAGATCATATCATTCTCCATTGTTAATGCTGACCCTTCCGTACAACAGATCATGTCATTCCCCAGTGTTAAATACTGACCCTTCCGTACAACAGATCATGTCATTCCCCAGTGTTAATACTGACCCACCTCCGTACAACAGATCATGTCATTCTCCATTGTTAATACTGACCCTTCCGTACAACAGATCATGTCATTCCCCACTGTTAATACTGACCCTTCCGTACAACAGATCATGTCATTCCCCAGTGTTAATACCGACTCTTCCGTGCAACAGATCATGTCATTCCCCAGTGTTAATACTGACCCACCTCCGTACAACAGATCATGTCATTCTCCATTGTTAATACTGACACTTCCGTACAACAGAACATGTCATTCTTCACTGTTAATACTGACCCTTCCGTACAACAGATCATGTCATTCCCCACTGTTACTACTGACCCCCCTCCTTACAACAGATCATGTCATTCTCCACTGTTAATACTGACCCTACCGTGCAAGAAATCATGTCATTCCCCACTGTTAATACTGGCCCTTCAGTACAACAGATCATGTCATTCTTCACTGTTAACACTGACCACTTCCGTACAACAGAACATGTCATTCCCCACTGTTAATAATGACCCTTCCGTACAACAGATCATGTCATTCCCCACTGTTGATACTGACCCCTTCAGTACAACAGATCATGTCATTCTCCACTGTTAGTACTGACCCTTCCGTAGCACAGATCATGTCATTCCCCACTGATAATACTGACCCTTCCGTACAACAGATCATGTCATTCTTCACTGTTAACACTGACCCCTTCCGTACAACAGAACATGTCGTTCTCTACTGTTAATACTGACCCCTTCCGTACAACAGATCATGTCTTTCTTCACTGTTAACACTGACCCCTTCCGTACCACAGAACATGTCATTCTCTACTGTTAATACTGACCCTCCTCCGTACAACAGATCATGTCATTCTCCACTGTTAATACTGATCCTTCCGTACAACAGATCATATCATTCTCCATTGTTAATACTGACCCTTCCGTACAACAGATCATGCCATTCCCCAGTGTTAATACTGACCCTTCCGTACAACAGATCATGTCATTCCCCGGTGTTAATACTGACCCACCTCCGTACAACAGATCATGTCATTCTCCATTGTTAATACTGACCCTTCCGTACAACAGATCATGTCATTCCCCAGTGTAAATACTGACCCTTCCGTACAACAGATCATGTCATACTTCACTGTTAACACTGACCCCTTCCGTACAACAGATCATGTCATTCTCTACTGTTAATACTGACCCTCCTCCGTACAACAGATCATGTCATTCTCCATTGTTAATACTGACCCTTCCGTTCAACAGATCATATCATTCTCCATTGTTAATACTGGCCCTTCCGTACAACAGATCATGTCATTCCCCAGTGTTAATACTGACCCTTCCGTACAACAGATCATGTCATTAACCAGTGTTAATACTGACCCACCTCCGTACAACAGATCATGTCATTCTCCACTGTTAATACTGACCCTTCCGTACAACAGATCATGTCATTCCCCACTGTTAATAGTGACCCACCTCCGTACAACAGATCATGTCATTCCCCAGTGTTAATACTGACCCCTTCCGTACAACAGATCATGTCTTTCTTCACTGTTTACACTGACCCCTTCCGTACAACAGAACATGTCATTCTCTACTGTTAATACTGACCCTCCTCCGTACAACAGATCATGTCATTCTCCATTGTTAATACTGACCCTTCCGTTCAACAGATAATATCATTCTCCATTGTTAATGCTGACCCTTCCGTACAACAGATCATGTCATTCCCCAGTGTTAAATACTGACCCTTCCGTACAACAGATCATGTCAATCCCCAGTGTTAATACTGACCCACCTCCGTACAACAGATCATGTCATTCTCCATTGTTAATACTGACCCTTCCGTACAACAGATCATGTCATTCCCCACTGTTAATACTGACCCTTCCGTACAACAGATCATGTCATTCCCCAGTGTTAATACCGACTCTTCCGTACAACAGATCATGTCATTCCCCAGTGTTAATACTGACCCTTCCGTACAACAGATCATGTCATTCTTCACTGTTAATACTGACCCCTTCCGTACAACAGATCATGTCATTCCCCACTGTTACTACTGACCCCCCTCCTTACAACAGATCATGTCATTCTCCACTGTTAATACTGACCCTTCCGTACAACAGATCATGTCATTCCCCAGTGTAAATACTGACCCTTCCGTACAACAGATCATGTCATACTTCACTGTTAACACTGACCCCTTCCGTACAACAGATCATGTCATTCTCTACTGTTATTACTGACCCTCCTCCGTACAACAGATCATGTCATTCTCCATTGTTAATACTGACCCTTCCGTTCAACAGATCATATCATTCTCCATTGTTAATACTGGCCCTTCCGTACAACAGATCATGTCATTCCCCAGTGTTAATACTGACCCTTCCGTACAACAGATCATGTCATTAACCAGTGTTAATACTGACCCACCTCCGTACAACAGATCATGTCATTCTCCACTGTTAATACTGACCCTTCCGTACAACAGATCATGTCATTCCCCACTGTTAATACTGACCCTTCCGTACAACAGATCATGTCATTCCCCAGTGTTAATACTGACCCTTCCGTACAACAGATCATGTCATTAACCAGTGTTAATACTGACCCACCTCCGTACAACAGATCATGTCATTCTTCACTGTTTACACTGACCCCTTCCGTACAACAGAACATGTCATTCTCTACTGTTAATACTGACCCTCCTCCGTACAACAGATCATGTCATTCTCCATTGTTAATACTGACCCTTCCGTTCAACAGATAATATCATTCTCCATTGTTAATGCTGACCCTTCCGTACAACAGATCATGTCATTCCCCAGTGTTAAATACTGACCCTTCCGTACAACAGATCATGTCAATCCCCAGTGTTAATACTGACCCACCTCCGTACAACAGATCATGTCATTCCCCAGTGTAAATACTGACCCTTCCGTACAACAGATCATGTCATACTTCACTGTTAACACTGACCCCTTCCGTACAACAGATCATGTCATTCTCTACTGTTAATACTGACCCTCCTCCGTACAACAGATCATGTCATTCTCCATTGTTAATACTGACCCTTCCGTTCAACAGATCATATCATTCTCCATTGTTAATACTGGCCCTTCCGTACAACAGATCATGTCATTCCCCAGTGTTAATACTGACCCTTCCGTACAACAGATCATGTCATTAACCAGTGTTAATACTGACCCACCTCCGTACAACAGATCATGTCATTCTCCACTGTTAATACTGACCCTTCCGTACAACAGATCATGTCATTCCCCACTGTTAATAGTGACCCACCTCCGTACAACAGATCATGTCATTCCCCAGTGTTAATACTGACCCCTTCCGTACAACAGATCATGTCTTTCTTCACTGTTTACACTGACCCCTTCCGTACAACAGAACATGTCATTCTCTACTGTTAATACTGACCCTCCTCCGTACAACAGATCATGTCATTCTCCATTGTTAATACTGACCCTTCCGTTCAACAGATAATATCATTCTCCATTGTTAATGCTGACCCTTCCGTACAACAGATCATGTCATTCCCCAGTGTTAAATACTGACCCTTCCGTACAACAGATCATGTCAATCCCCAGTGTTAATACTGACCCACCTCCGTACAACAGATCATGTCATTCTCCATTGTTAATACTGACCCTTCCGTACAACAGATCATGTCATTCCCCACTGTTAATACTGACCCTTCCGTACAACAGATCATGTCATTCCCCAGTGTTAATACCGACTCTTCCGTACAACAGATCATGTCATTCCCCAGTGTTAATACTGACCCTTCCGTACAACAGATCATGTCATTCTTCACTGTTAATACTGACCCCTTCCGTACAACAGATCATGTCATTCCCCACTGTTACTACTGACCCCCCTCCTTACAACAGATCATGTCATTCTCCACTGTTAATACTGACCCTTCCGTACAACAGATCATGTCATTCCCCAGTGTAAATACTGACCCTTCCGTACAACAGATCATGTCATACTTCACTGTTAACACTGACCCCTTCCGTACAACAGATCATGTCATTCTCTACTGTTATTACTGACCCTCCTCCGTACAACAGATCATGTCATTCTCCATTGTTAATACTGACCCTTCCGTTCAACAGATCATATCATTCTCCATTGTTAATACTGGCCCTTCCGTACAACAGATCATGTCATTCCCCAGTGTTAATACTGACCCTTCCGTACAACAGATCATGTCATTAACCAGTGTTAATACTGACCCACCTCCGTACAACAGATCATGTCATTCTCCACTGTTAATACTGACCCTTCCGTACAACAGATCATGTCATTCCCCACTGTTAATACTGACCCTTCCGTACAACAGATCATGTCATTCCCCAGTGTTAATACTGACCCTTCCGTACAACAGATCATGTCATTAACCAGTGTTAATACTGACCCACCTCCGTACAACAGATCATGTCATTCTTCACTGTTTACACTGACCCCTTCCGTACAACAGAACATGTCATTCTCTACTGTTAATACTGACCCTCCTCCGTACAACAGATCATGTCATTCTCCATTGTTAATACTGACCCTTCCGTTCAACAGATAATATCATTCTCCATTGTTAATGCTGACCCTTCCGTACAACAGATCATGTCATTCCCCAGTGTTAAATACTGACCCTTCCGTACAACAGATCATGTCAATCCCCAGTGTTAATACTGACCCACCTCCGTACAACAGATCATGTCATTCTCCATTGTTAATACTGACCCTTCCGTACAACAGATCATGTCATTCCCCACTGTTAATACTGACCCTTCCGTACAACAGATCATGTCACTCCCCAGTGTTAATACCGACTCTTCCGTACAACAGATCATGTCATTCCCCAGTGTTAATACTGACCCTTCCGTACAACAGATCATGTCATTCTTCACTGTTAATACTGACCCCTTCCGTACAACAGATCATGTCATTCCCCACTGTTACTACTGACCCCCCTCCTTACAACAGATCATGTCATTCTCCACTGTTAATACTGACCCTACCGTGCAAGAAATCATGTCATTCCCCACTGTTAATACTGGCCCTTCAGTACAACAGATCATGTCATTCTTCACTGTTAACACTGACCACTTCCGTACAACAGAACATGTCATTCCCCACTGTTAATAATGACCCTTCCGTACAACAGATCATGTCATTCCCCACTGTTGATACTGACCCCTTCCGTACAACAGATCATGTCATTCTCCACTGTTAATACTGACCCTTCCGTAGCACAGATCATGTCATTCCCCACTGATAATACTGACCCTTCCGTACAACAGATCATGTCATTCCCCAGTGTTAATACCGACTATTCCGTACAACAGATCATGTCATTCCCCTGTGTTAATACTGACCCTTCCGTACAACAGATCATGTCATTCTCCATTGTTAATACTGACCCTTCCGTTCAAGAGATCATATCATTCTCCATTGTTAATACTGGCCCTTCCGTACAACAGATCATGTCATTCCCCAGTGTTAATACTGACCCTTCCGTACAACAGATCATGTCATTAACCAGTGTTAATACTGACCCACCTCCGTACAACAGATCATGTCATTCTCCACTGTTAATACTGACCCTTCCGTACAACAGATCATATCATTCCCCACTGTTTATAGTGACCCACCTCCGTACAACAGATCATGTCATTCCCCAGTGTTAATACTGACCCTTCCGTACAACAGATCATGTCATTCCCCAGTGTTAATACTGACCCCTTCCGTACAACAGATCATGTCTTTCTTCACTGTTTACACTGACCCCTTCCGTACAACAGAACATGTCATTCTCTACTGTTAATACTGACGCTCCTCCGTACAACAGATCATGTCATTCTCCATTGTTAATACTGACCCTTCCGTTCAACAGATAATATCATTCTCCATTGTTAATGCTGACCCTTCCGTACAACAGATCATGTCATTCCCCAGTGTTAAATACTGACCCTTCCGTACAACAGATCATGTCAATCCCCAGTGTTAATACTGACCCTTCCGTACAACAGATCATGTCATTCTCCATTGTTAATACTGACCCTTCCGTACAACAGATCATGTCATTCCCCACTGTTAATACTGACCCTTCCGTACAACAGATCATGTCATTCCCCAGTGTTAATACCGACTCTTCCGTACAACAGATCATGTCATTCCCCAGTGTTAATACTGACCCTTCCGTACAACAGATCATGTCATTCCCCAGTGTTAATACTGACCCTTCCGTACAACAGATCATGTCATTCCCCACTGTTACTACTGACCCCCCTCCTTACAACAGATCATGTCATTCTCCACTGTTAATACTGACCCTACCGTGCAAGAAATCATGTCATTCCCCACTGTTAATACTGGCCCTTCAGTACAACAGATCATGTCATTCTTCACTGTTAACACTGACCACTTCCGTACAACAGAACATGTCATTCCCCACTGTTAATAATGACCCTTCCGTACAACAGATCATGTCATTCCCCACTGTTGATACTGACCCCTTCCGTACAACAGATCATGTCATTCTCCACTGTTAATACTGACCCTTCCGTAGCACAGATCATGTCATTCCCCACTGATAATACTGACCCTTCCGTACAACAGATCATGTCATTCCCCAGTGTTAATACCGACTATTCCGTACAACAGATCATGTCATTCCCCTGTGTTAATACTGACCCTTCCGTACAACAGATCATGTCATTCTTCACTGTTAATACTGACCCTTCCGTACAACAGATCATGTCATTCCCCAGTGTTAATACTGACCCTTCCGTACAACAGATCATGTCATTATTCACTGTTAATACTGAACCCTTCCGTAAAACAGATCATGTCATTCCCCATTGTTACTACTGACCCCCCGCCGTACAACAGATCATGTCATTCTCCACTGTTAATACTGACCCTACCTTGCAAGAAATCATGTCATTCTCCATTGTTAATACTGACCCTTCCGTTCAACAGATGATATCATTCTCCATTGTTAATGCTGACCCTTCCGTACAACAGATCATGTCATTCCCCAGTGTTAAATACTGACCCTTCCGTACAACAGATCATGTCAATCCCCAGTGTTAATACTGACCCACCTCCGTACAACAGATCATGTCATTCCCCACTGTTAATACTGACCCTTCAGTACAACAGATCATGTCATTCCCCAGTGTTAATACCGACTCTTCCGTACAACAGATCATGTCATTCCCCAGTGTTAATACTGACCCTTCCGTACAACAGATCATGTCATTCTTCACTGTTAATACTGACCCCTTCCGTACAACAGATCATGTCATTCCCCACTGTTACTACTGACCCCCCTCCTTACAACAGATCATGTCATTCTCCACTGTTAATACTGACCCTACCGTGCAAGAAATCATGTCATTCTCCACTGTTAATACTGGCCCTTCAGTACAACAGATCATGTCATTCTTCACTGTTAACACTGACCACTTCCGTACAACAGAACATGTCATTCCCCACTGTTAATAATGACCCTTCCGTACAACAGATCATGTCATTCCCCACTGTTGATACTGACCCCTTCCGTACAACAGATCATGTCATTCTCCACTGTTAATACTGACCCTTCCGTAGCACAGATCATGTCATTCCCCACTGATAATACTGACCCTTCCGTACAACAGATCATGTCATTCCCCACTGTTAATACCGACTATTCCGTACAACAGATCATGTCATTCTCCAGTGTTAATACTGACCCTTCCGTACAACAGATCATGTCATTCTTCACTGTTAATACTGACCCTTCCGTACAACAGATCATGTCATTCCCCAGTGTTAATACTGACCCTTCCGTACAACAGATCATGTCATTCTTCACTGTTAATACTGACTCCTTCCGTAAAACAGATCATGTCATTCCCCAGTGTTACTACTGACCCCCCTCCGTACAAGAGATCATGTCATTCTCCACTGTTAATACTGACCCTACCGTGCAAGAAATCATGTCATTCCCCACTGTTAATACTGGCCCTTCCGTACAAAAGATCATGTCATTCCCCAGTGTTAATACTGACCCACTTCCGTACAACAGATCATGTCATTCTCCATTGTTAATACTGACCCTTCCGTACAACAGATCATGTCATTCCCCAGTGTTAATACTGACCCCTTCCGTACAACAGATCATGTCATTCTTCACTGTTAACACTGACCCCTTCCGTACAACAGAACATGTCATTCTCTACTGTTAATACTGACCCTCCTCCGTACAACAGATCATGTCATTCTCCATTGTTAATACTGACCCTTCCGTACAACAGATCATATCATTTTCCATTGTTAATACTGACCCTTCCGTACAACAGATCATGTCATTCCCCAGTGTTAATACTGACCCTTCCGTACAACAGATCATGTCATTCCCCAGTGTTAATACTGACCCTTCCGTACAACAGATCATGTCATTCCCCACTGTTAATACTGACCCCTTCCGTACAACAGATTATGTCATTCTCCACTGTTAATACTGACCCTTCCCTACAACAGATCATTTCATTCCCCACTGTTAATGCTGACCCTTCCGTACAGTAGATCATGTCATTCCCCACTGTTAATACTGACCCCTATCCGTACAAAAGATCATGTCATTCTCCACTGTTAATACTGACCCTTCCGTACAACAGATTATGTCATTCTATACAGTTAATACTGACCACCCTCGGTACAACAGATCATGTCATTCTCCACTGTTAATACTGACCCTTCCGTACAACACATCATGTTATTCTCCACTTTTAATACTGACCTCTTCCGTACAACAGATTATGTCATTCTCCAGTGTTAATACTGACTCCCTCCGAACAACAGATCATGTCATTCCCCACTGTTAATACTGACCCCTTCCGTACAACAGATCATGTCATTCCCCACTGTTAATACTGACCCTTCTGTACAACAGATCATGTCATTCTCCACTGTTAATACTGACGCCTTCCGAAAAACAGATCATGTCATTCTCTACTGTTAATACTGACTCCTTCAGTAGAACAGATCATGTCATTTCCCAGTGTTAATACTGTCCCTTCTGTACAACAGATCATGTCATTCCCCACTGTTACTACTGACCCCTTCCGTACAACAGATCATGTCATTCTCCACTTTTAATACTGACCCTTCCGTACAAAAGATCATGTCATTCTACACTGTTAATACTGACCCTTTCGGTACAACAGATTAAGTAATTCTATACAGTTAATACTGACCCCCCTCGGTACAACAGATCATGTCATTCCCCACTGTTAATACTGACCCCTTCCGTCAACAGATCATGCCATTGCCCACTGTTTATACTGACCCCCCTCCGTACAACAGGTAATGTCATTCTCCTTTGTTAATACTGACCCTTCCATACAACAGATCATTTCATTCCCCACTGTTAATACTGACCCTTCGGTACAAAAGATCATGTCATTCCCCACTGTTAATACTGACCCTTCTGTACAACAGATCATGTCATTCCCCACTGGTAATACAGACCCTTCCGTACAACAGATCATGTCATTCTCCACTGTTAATACTTACCCCTTCCGTACAACAGATCATATCATTTTCCGCTGTTATTACAGACCCGTTCGTACAACAGATCATGTCGTTCCCCACTGTTAATACTGACCACCCTTCGTACAACAGATCATGTCATTCCCCACTGTTAATTCTGACCTTTCCGTACAACAGATCATGTCATTCTCCACTGTTAATACTGACCCCTTTCGTACAACAGATCATATAATTTTCCGCTGTTAATACTGACCCTTCTGTAAACAGATCATGTCATTCTCCGCTGTTAATACTGACCCCACTCCGTACAACAGATCATATCATTTTCTGCTGTTTATACAGATCCTTTCGTACAACAGATCATGTCATTGCTCCACTGGTTATACCGACCGTTTCCGTACAACAGATCATGTCATTCCCCACTGTTAATATGGATCCTTCAGTACAACAGATCATGTCATTCTCCACTGTTAATACTGACCCTTCCATACAACATATCATTTCATTCCCCACTGTTAATGCTGACCCTTCCGTACAGTAGATCATGTCATTCTCCACTGTTAAAACTGACCCTTCCGTACAACAGATTATGTCATTCTATACAGTTAATACTGACCCCCCCTTCCGTACAACAGATCATGTCATTCTCTACTGTTAATAATGACCCCTTCCGTACAACGGATCATGTCATTTCCCAGTGTTAATACTGACCACCCTCGGTACAACAGATCATGTCATTCCTCACTGTTAATACTTACCCCTTCCGTACAACAGATCATGCCATTCTCCACTGTAAATACTGACCCCTTCCGTACAACAGATCATGTCATTCTCCTCTGTTAATACTGATCCTTCCATACAACAGATCATGTCATTCTCCACTGTTAATACTGACACTTCCGGTGAACAGATCATGCCATTCTCCACTGTTAATACTGACCCCTTCCGTACAACAGATCATGTCATTCTCCACTGTTAATACTGACACTTCCGGTCAACAGATCATGTCATTCCACACTGTTAATACTGACCGCCCTCCGTACATGTCATTGTCCACTGTTTATATTGACCCCTTCCGTACAACAGATCATGTCATTCTCCACTGTTAATACTGACCCCACTCCGTACAACAGATCATATCATTTTCCGCTGTTTATACAGATCCTTTCGTACAACAGATCATGTCATTCTCCACTGTTTATACCGACCCTTTCCGTACAACAGATCATGTCATTCCCCACTGTTAATACTGACCCTTCCGTACAACAGGTCATGTCATTACCCGCTGTTAATACTGACCCCCTCCGTACAACAGATCATATCATTTTCCGCTGTTTAAACAGACCCTTTCGTACAACAGATCATGTCGTTCCCCAGTGTTAATACTGACCCCTTCCGTACAACAGATCATGTCATTCTCCATTGTTAATACCAACCCCTTCCGTACAACAGATCATGTCATTCTCCACTGTTAATACCGACCCCTTCCGTACAACAGATCATGTCATTCTCCACTTTTAATAATGACCTTTCCGTACAACAGATCATGTCATTTCCCAGTGTTAATACTGACCCTTCTGTACAACAGATCATGTTATTCCCCAATGTTACTACTCACCCCTTCCGTACAACAGATCATTGCATTCTCCACTGTTAATGCTGACCCTTCTGTAACACAGGTCATGTCATTCCCAACTGTTAATACTGAACCTTACGTACAAAAGATCATGTCATTCTCCACTGTTAATACTGACCCATTCCGTACAACAGATCATGTCATTCCCAACTGTTAATACTGACCCTTCAGTACAACAGATCATGTCATTCCCCACTGTTAATACTGACCCTTTCCGTACAACAGATCATGTCATTCCCCAGTGTTAATACTGACAACTTCCGTACAAGAGATCATGTCATTCCCCAGTGTTAATACTGACGACTTCCGTACAAGAGATCATTTCATTCCCCACTGTTAATACTGACCCTTCCGTACAACAGATCGTGTCATTCCCCACTGTTAATACTGACCCTTCTGTATAAGAGTTCATGTCATTCTCCACTGTTAATACTGACCCTTCCGTACAACAGATTATGTCATTCTATACAGTTAATACTGACCCCCCTCAGTACAACAGATCATGTCATTTTCCGCTGTTTATACAGACCCTTTCGTACAACAGATCATGTCGTTCCCCACTGTTAATACTGACCACTTCCGTACAACAGATCATGTCATTCTCCATTGTTAATACCGACCCTTTCCGTACAACAGATCATGTCATTCTCAATTGTTAATAACGACCCTTTCCGTACAACAGATCATGTCATTCTCTACTGTTAATACTGACCCCTTCAGTACAACAGATCATGTCATTTCCCAGTGTTAATTCTGTCCCTTCTGTACAACAGATCATGTCATTCCCCACTGTTAATACTGACCCCTTCCGTACAACAGATCATGTCATTCTCCACTTTAAATACTGACACTTCCGTAGAAAAGATCATGTCATTCTGCACTGTTAATACTGACCCTTCCGTACAACAGATCATGTCATTCTTCACTGTTAATACTGACCCCTTCCGTACAACAGATTATGTAATTCTATACAGTTAATACTGACCCCCGTCGGTACAACAGATCATGTCATTCCCCACTGTTAATACTGACTCCTTCCGTCAACAGATCATGCCATTGCCCACTGTTCATACTGACTCCCCTCCGTACAACAGGTAATGTCATTCCCCACTGTTAATACTGACCCTTCCGTACAAATGATCATGTCATGCACCACTGTTAATACTGACCCTTCCGTACAACAGATCATGTCATTCCCCACTGGTAATACAGACCCTTCCGTATAACAGATGATGTCATTCTCCACTGTTAATACTTACCCCTCCGTACAACAGATCATATCATTTTCCGCTGTTATTAAGACCTTTTCGTACAACAGATCATGTCGTTCCCCACTGTTAATACTGACCCCTTCCGTACAACAGATCATGTCATTCCCCACTGTTAATACTGACCCTTCCGTACACCAGATCATGTCATTCTCCATTGTAAATACTGACCCCTTTCGTACAACAGATCATATAATTTTCCGCTGTTAATACTGACCCTTCTGTAAACAGATCATGTCATTCTCCACTGTTAATACTGACCCCACTCCGTACAACAGATCATATCATTTTCCGCTGTTTATACAGATCCTTTCGTACAACAGATCATGTCATTCTCCACTGTTTATACCGACCGTTTCCGTACAACAGATCATGTCATTCCCCACTGTTAATACTGATCCTTCAGTACAACAGATCATGTCATTCTCCACTGTTAATACTGACCCTTCCCTACAACAGATCATTTCATTCCCCACTGTTAATGCTGACCCTTCCGTACAGTAGATCATGTCATTCCCCACTGTTAATACTGACCCCTATCCGTACAAAAGATCATGTCATTCTCCATTGTTAATACTGACCTTTCCGTACAACAGATTATGTCATTCTATACAGTTAATACTGACCACCCTCCGTACAACAGATCATGTCATTCTCCACTGTTAATACTGACCCTTCCGTACAACACATCATGTCATTCTCCACTTTTAATACTGACCTCTTCCGTACAACAGATTATGTCATTCTCCAGTGTTAATACTGACTCCCTCCGAACAACAGATCATGTCATTCCCCACTGTTAATACTGACCCCTTCCGTACAACAGATCATGTCATTCCCCACTGTTAATACTGACCCTTCTGTACAACAGATCATGTCATTCTCCACTGTTAATACTGACGCCTTCCGAAAAACAGATCATGTCATTCTCTACTGTTAATACTGACCCCTTCAGTACAACAGATCATGTCATTTCCCAGTGTTAATACTGTCCCTTCTGTACAACAGATCATGTCATTCCCCACTGTTACTACTGACCCCTTCCGTACAACAGATCATGTCATTCTCCACTTTTAATACTGACCCTTCCGTACAAAAGATCATATCATTCTACACTGTTAATACTGACCCCTTCCCTACAACAGATCATGTCATTCTTCACTGTTAATACTGACCCCTTCGGTACAACAGATTATGTAATTCTATACAGTTAATACTGACCCCTCTCGGTACAACAGATCATGTCATTCCCCACTGTTAATACTGACCCCTTCCGTCAACAGATCATGCCATTGCCCACTGTTTATACTGACCCCCCTCCGTACAACAGGTAATGTCATTCTCCTTTGTTAATACTGACCTTTCCATACAACAGATCATGTCATTCCCCACTGTTAATACTGACCCTTCCGTACAAAAGATCATGTCATTCCCCACTGTTAATACTGACCCTTCTGTACAACAGATCATGTCATTCCCCACTGTTAATACTGACCCCTTCCGTCAACAGATCATGCCATTGCCCACTGTTTATACTGACCCCCCTCCGTACAACAGGTAATGTCATTCTCCTTTGTTAATACTGACCCTTCCATACAACAGATCATGTCATTCCCCACTGTTAATACTGACCCTTCCGTACAAAAGATCATGTCATTCCCCACTGTTAATACTGAACCTTCTGTACAACAGATCATGTCATTCCCCAATGGTAATACAGGCCCTTCAGTACAACAGATCATGTCATTCTCCACTGTTAATACTTACCCCTTCCGTACAACAGATCATATCATTTTCCGCTGTTATTACAGACCCGTTCTCAAACAGATCATGTCGTTCCCCACTGTTAATACTGACCCCTTCCGTACAACAGATCATGTCATTCCCCACTGTTAATACTGACCTTTCCGTACAACAGATCATGTCATTCTCCACTGTTAATACTGATCCCTTTCGTACAACAGATCATATAATTTTCCGCTGTTAATACTGACCTGTTAACAGATCATGTCATTCTCCACTGTCAATACTGACCCCACTCCGTACAACAGATCATATGATTTTCCGCTGTTTATACAGATCCTTTCGTACAACAGTTCATGTCATTCTCCACTGTTTATACCGACCCTTTCCGTACAACAGATCATGTCATTCCCCACTGTTAATACTGATCCTTCCGTACAACAGATCATGTCATTCTCCACTGTTAATACTGACCCTTCCATACAACATATCATTTCATTCCCCACTGTTAATGCTGACCCTTCCGTACAGTAGATCATTTCATTCCCCACTGTTAAAACTGACCCCTATCCGTACAAAAGATCATGTCATTCTCCACTGTTAAAACTGACCCTTCCGTACAACAGATTATGTCAATCTATACAGTTAATACTGACCCCCCCTCGGTACAACAGATCATGTCATTCTCCACTGTTAATACTGACCCTTCCGTAGAACACATCATGTCATTCTCCACTTTTAATACTGACCTCCTCCGTACAACAGATCATGTCATTCTCCAGTGTTAATACTGACTCCCTCCGAACAACAGATCATGTCATTCCCAACTGTTAATACTGACCCTTCCGTACAACAGATCATGTCATTCCCCACTGTTAATACTGACCCTTCTGTACAACAGATCATGTCATTCTCCTTTGTTAATACTGACCCTTCCATACAACAGATCAAGTCATTCCCCAATGTTAATACTGACCCTTCCGTACAAATGATCATGTCATGCACCACTGTTAATACTGACCCTTCCGTACAACAGATCATGTCATTCCCCACTGGTAATACAGACCCTTCCGTATAACAGATGATGTCATTCTCCACTGTTAATACTTACCCCTTCCGTACAACAGATCATATCATTTTCCGCTGTTATTAAGACCTTTTCGTACAACAGATCATGTCGTTCCCCACTGTTAATACTGACCCCTTCCGTACAACAGATCATGTCATTCCCCACTGTTAATACTGACCCTTCCGTACAACAGATCATGTCATTCTCCACTGTAAATACTGACCCCTTTCGTACAACAGATCATATAATTTTCCGCTGTTAATACTGACCCTTCTGTAAACAGATCATGTCATTCTCCACTGTTAATACTGACCCCACTCCGTACAACAGATCATATCATTTTCCGCTGTTTATACAGATCCTTTCGTACAACAGATCATGTCATTCCCCACTGTTAATACTGACCCTTCCGTACAACAGTCCATGTTGTTCCCCAGTGTTAATACTGACCCCGTCCGTACAACAGATGATGTCATTCTCCACTGTTTATACCGACAGTTTCCGTACAACAGATCATGTCATTCCCCACTGTTAATACTGATCCTTCCGTACAACAGATCATGTCATTCTCCACTGTTAATACTGACCCTTCCCTACAACAGATCATTTCATTCCCCACTGTTAATGCTGACCCTTCCGTACAGTAGATCATGTCATTCCCCACTGTTAATACTGACCCCTATCCGTACAAAAGATCATGTCATTCTCCAGTGTTAATACTGACCCTTCCGTACAACAGATCATGTCATTCTATACAGTTAATACTGACCACCCTCGGTACAACAGATCATGTCATTCTCCACTTTTAATACTGACCTCTTCCGTACAACAGATTATGTCATTCTATACAGTTAATACTGACCCCCCCTCGGTACAACAGATCATGTCATTCTCCACTGTTAATACTGACCCTTCCATACAACACATCATGTCATTCTCCACTTTTAATACTGACCTCTTCCGTACAACAGATTATGTCATTCTCCAGTGTTAATACTGACTCCCTCCGAACAACAGATCATGTCATTCCCCACTGTTAATACTGACCCCTTCCGTACAACAGATCATGTTATTCCCCACTGTTAATACTGACCCTTCTGTACAACAGCTCATGTCATTCTCCACTGTTAATACTGACGCCTTCCGTACAACAGATCATGTCATTCTCTACTGTTAATACTGACCCCTTCAGTACAACAGATCATGTCATTTCCCAGTGTTAATACTGTCCCTTCTGTACAACAGATCATGTCATTCCCCACTGTTACTACTGACCCCTTCCGTACAACAGATCATGTCATTCTCCACTTTTAATACTGACCCTTCCGTACAAAAGATCATGTCATTCTACACTGTTAATACTGACCCTTCCGTACAACAGATCATGTCATTCTTCACTGTTAATACTGACCCCTTCGGTACAACAGATTATGTAATTCTATAGAGTTAATACTGACCCCCCTCGGTACAACAGATCATGTCATTCCCCACTGTTAATACTGACCCCTTCCGTCAACAGATCATGCCATTGCCCACTGTTTATACTGACCCCCCTCCGTACAACAGGTAATGTCATTCTCCTTTGTTAATACTGACCCTTCCATACAACAGATCATGTCATTCCCCACTGTTAATACTGACCCTTCCGTACAAAAGATCATGTCATTCCCCACTGTTAATACTGACCCTTCTGTACAACAGATCATGTCATTCCCCACTGGTAATACAGACCCTTCCGTACAACAGATCATGTCATTCTCCACTGTTAATACTTACCCCTTCCGTACAACAGATCATATCATTTTCCGCTGTTATTACAGACCCGTTCGTACAACAGATCATGTCATTCCCCACTGTTAATACTGACCTTTCCGTACAACAGATCATGTCATTCTCCACTGTTAATACTGACCCCTTTCGTACAACAGATCATATAATTTTCCGCTGTTAATACTGACCCTTCTGTAAACAGATCATGTCATTCTCCACTGTTAATACAGACCCCACTCCGTACAACAGATCATATCATTTTCCGCTGTTTATACAGATCCTTTCGTACAACAGATCATGTCATTCTCCACTGTTTATACCGACCCTTTCCGTACAACAGATCATGTCATTCCCCACTGTTAATACTGATCCTTCCGTACAACAGATCATGTCATTCTCCACTGTTAATACTGACCCTTCCATACAACATATCATTTCATTCCCCACTGTTAATGCTGACCCTTCCGTACAGTAGATCATTTCATTCCCCACTGTTAAAACTGACCCCTATCCGTTCAAAAGATCATGTCATTCTCCACTGTTAAAACTGACCCTTCCGTACAACAGATTATGTCATTCTATACAGTTAATACTGACCCCCCCTCGGTACAACAGATCATGTCATTCTCCACTGTTAATACTGACCCTTCCGTACAACACATCATGTCATTCTCCACTTTTAATACTGACCTCTTCCGTACAACAGATCATGTCATTCTCCAGTGTTGATACTGACTCCCTCCGAACAACAGATCATGTCATTCCCCACTGTTAATACTGACCCTTCCGTACAACAGATCATGTCATTCCCCACTGTTAATACTGACCCTTCTGTACAACAGATCATGTCATTCTCCACTGTTAATACTGAACCCTTCCGTACAACAGATTATGTCATTCTCCAGTGTTAAAACTGACCCCTTCCGAACAACAGATCATGTAATTCCCCACTGTTAATACTGACCCCCTCCGTACAACAGATCATGTCATTCCCCACTGTTAATACTGACCTTTCCGTACAACAGATCATGTCATTCTCCACTGTTAATACTGACCCCTTTCGTACAACAGATCATATAATTTTCCGCTGTTAATACTGACCCTTCTGTAAACAGATCATGTCATTCTCCACTGTTAATACAGACCCCACTCCGTACAACAGATCATATCATTTTCCGCTGTTTATACAGATCCTTTCGTACAACAGATCATGTCATTCCCCACTGTTAATACTGATCCTTCCGTACAACAGATCATTTCATTCCCCACTGTTAATGCTGACCCTTCCGTACAGTAGATCATTTCATTCCCCACTGTTAATACTGACCCCTATCCGTACAAAAGATCATGTCATTCTCCACTGTTAAAACTGACCCTTCCGTACAACACATCGTGTAATTCCCCACTGTTAATACTGACCCCCTCCGAACAACAGATCATGTCATTCCCCTCTGTTAATACTGACCCTTCCATACAACAGATCATGTCATTCCCCACTGTTAATACTGACCCTTCCGTACAAAAGATCATGTCATTCCCCACTGTTAATACTGACCCTTCTGTACAACAGATCATGTCATTCCCCACTGGTAATACAGACCCTTCCGTACAACAGATCATGTCATTCTCCACTGTTAATACTTACCCCTTCCGTACAACAGATCATATCATTTTCCGCTGTTATTACAGACCCGTTCGTACAACAGATCATGTCATTCCCCACTGTTAATACTGACCTTTCCGTACAACAGATCATGTCATTCTCCACTGTTAATACTGACCCCTTTCGTACAACAGATCATATAATTTTCCGCTGTTAATACTGACCCTTCTGTAAACAGATCATGTCATTCTCCACTGTTAATACAGACCCCACCCTGTACAACAGATCATATCATTTTCCGCTGTTTATACAGATCCTTTAGTACAACAGATCATGTCATTCTCCACTGTTTATACCGACCCTTTCAGTACAACAGATCATGTCATTCCCCACTGTTAATACTGATCCTTCCGTACAACAGATCATGTCATTCTCCACTGTTAATACTGACCCTTCCATACAACATATCATTTCATTCCCCACTGTTAATGCTGACCCTTCCGTACAGTAGATCATTTCATTCCCCACTGTTAAAACTGACCCCTATTCGTACAAAAGATCATGTCATTCTCCACTGTTAAAACTGACCCTTCCGTACAACAGATTATGTCATTCTATACAGTTAATACTGACCCCCCCTCGGTACAACAGATCATGTCATTCTCCACTGTTAATACTGACCCTTCCGTACAACACATCATGTCATTCTCCACTTTTAATACTGACCTCTTCCGTACAACAGATCATGTCATTCTCCAGTGTTAATACTGACTCCCTCCGAACAACAGATCATGTCATTCCCCACTGTTAATACTGACCCTTCCGTACAACAGATCATGTCATTCCCCACTGTTAATACTGACCTTTCCGTACAACAGATCATGTCATTCTCCACTGTTAATACTGACCCCTTTCGTACAACAGATCATATAATTTTCCGCTGTTAATACTGACCCTTCTGTAAACAGATCATGTCATTCTCCACTGTTAATACAGACCCCACTCCGTACAACAGATCATATCATTTTCCGCTGTTTATACAGATCCTTTCGTACAACAGATCATGTCATTCTCCACTGTTTATACCGACCCTTTCCGTAGAACAGATCATGTCATTCCCCACTGTTAATACTGATCCTTCCGTACAACAGATCATGTCATTCTCCACTGTTAATACTGACCCTTCCATACAACATATCATTTCATTCCCCACTGTTAATGCTGACCCTTCCGTACAGTAGATCATTTCATTCCCCACTGTTAATACTGACCCCTATCCGTACAAAAGATCATGTCATTCTCCACTGTTAAAACTGACCCTTCCGTACAACACATCATGTAATTCCCCACTGTTAATACTGACCCCCTCCGAACAACAGATCATGTCATTCCCCTCTGTTAATACTGACCCTTCCGTACAACAGATCATGTCATTCCCCACTGTTAATACTGACCCTTCTGTACAACAGATCATGTCATTCTCCACTGTTAATACTGACCCCTTCCCTACAACAGATCATGTCATTCTCCACTGTTAATACTGACCTCTTACCTACAACAGATCATATCATTTTTACGCTGTTAATACTGATCTCTTACCTACAGGAGATCATGTATTTCCCTACTGTTAATACTGACCCTTCCGTACAACAGATCATGTGATTCCCAACTGTTAATACTGACCCTTCCGTACAACAGATCATGTCATTCCCCAGTGTTAATACTGACCACTTCCGTACAAGAGATCATTTCATTCCCAACTGTTAATACTGACCCTTCCGTACGACAGATCATGTCATTCCCCACTGTTAATATACTGATCCCTTCCGTACAATAGATCATATCATTCCCCACTGTTAATACTGACCCTTCTGTATAAGAGTTCATGTCATTCTCCACTGTTAATACTGACCCTTCCGTACAACAGATGATATCATTGTCCACTGTTAATACTGACCCCTTCCGTACAACAGATCATATCATTTTACGCTGTTAATACTGACCCCTTCAGTACAACAGATTTTACGCTGTTAATACTGACCCCTTCAGTACAACAGATTATGTCATTCCCTACTGCTAATACTGACCCCCTCACTACAACAGATCATGTCATTCTTCACTGTTAATACTGACCCTTCCGTACAACAGATCATGTCATTCCCCACTGTTAATACTGACCCCGTCCGTACAACAGATCATGTCATTCTCTATTGTTAATACTGACCCCTTCTGTACAACAGATCATGTCATTCTCTACTGTTAACAATGACCCCTTCGGTACAACAGATCATGTCATTTCCCACTGTTAATACTGACCTTTCCGTACAACAGATCATGTCATTCCCCAGTGTTAATGCAGACCCTTCCGTACAACAGATCATGTCATTCCCCACTGTTAATACTGACCCCGTCCGTACAACAGATCATGTCATTCTCTATTGTTAATACTGACCCCTTCTGTACAACAGATCATGTCATTCTCTACTGTTAATAATGACCCCTTCCGTACAACAGATCACGTCATTCCCTAGAGTTAATACTGACCACTTCCGTACAAGAGATCATGTCATTCCCCACTGTTAATACTGACCCTTCCGTACAACAGATCAGGTCATTCCCCACTGTTAATGCTGACCCTTCCGTACAGTAGATCATTTCATTCCCCACTGTTAATACTGACCCCTATCCGTACAAAAGATCATGTCATTCTCCACTGTTAAAACTGACCCTTCCGTACAACACATCATGTAATTCCCCACTGTTAATACTGACCCCCTCCGAACAACAGATCCTGTCATTCACCTCTGTTAATACTGACCCTTCCGTACAACAGATCATGTCATTCCCCACTGTTAATACTGACCCTTCTGTACAACAGATCATGTCATTCTCCAATGTTAATACTGACCCCTTCCCTACAACAGATCATGTCATTCTCCACTGTTAATACTGACCTCTTACCTACAACAGATCATATCATTTTTACGCTGTTAATACTGATCTCTTACCTACAGGAGATCATGTAATTCCCCACTGTTAATACTGACCCCCTCCGAACAACAGATCATGTCATTCCCCACTGTTAATACTGACCCTTCCGTACAACAGATCATGTGATTCCCAACTGTTAATACTGACCCTTCCGTACAACAGATCATGTCATTCCCCAGTGTTAATACTGACCACTTCCGTACAAGAGATCATTTCATTCCCAACTGTTAATACTGACCCTTCCGTACGACAGATCATGTCATTCCCCACTGTTAATATACTGATCCCTTCCGTACACTAGATCATATCATTCCCCACTGTTAATACTGACCATTCTGTATAAGAGTTCATGTCATTCTCCACTGTTAATACTGACCCTTCCGTACAACAGATGATATCATTGTCCACTGTTAATACTGACCCCTTCCGTACAACAGATCATATCATTTTACGCTGTTAATACTGACCCCTTCAGTACAACAGATTTTACGCTGTTAATACTGACCACTTCAGTACAACAGATTATGTCATTCCCCACTGTTAATACTGACCCCTTCCGTACAACAGATCATATCATTCCCCACTGTTAATACTGACCCTTCCGTACAACAGATCATGTCATTCCCCACTGTTAATACTGACCCCTTCCCTACAATAGATCATGTCATTCCCCCCTGTTAATACTGACCCACCCTCGTAGAAGAGATCATGTCATTCTCAATTGTTAATACAGACCCTTCCGGTTAACAGATCAGGTTATTCTCTATTGTTAATACTGACCCCCCTCCGTACAACAGATCATGTCATTATCCACTGTTAATACTGACCCTTCCGAACAACACATCATGTCATTCCCCACTGTTAATACTGACCCCTTCCGTACAACAGATTATGTCATTTTCCATTGTTAATACTGACCCTTCAGTACACCAGATCATGTCATTCCCCACTGTTAATATTGACCCCTTCCGTACAACAGATCATGTAATTCTTCACTGTTAATACTGACCACTTCCGTACAACAGATCATGTCATTCCCCATTGTTAATACTGACCCTTCCGTACAACAGATCATGTCATTCTCCACTGTTAATACTGACCTCTTCCGTACAACAGATCATATCATTTTCTGCTGTTAATACTGACCGTTCCCTACAACAGATCATGTCATTCTCCACTGTTGATACTGACCCCTTCCGTACAACAGATCATGTCATTCTCCTCTGTTAATACTGACCCTTCCGTACAACAGGTCATGTCATTACCCACTGTTAATACTGACCCCCCTCCGTACAACAGATCATATCATTTTCCATTGTTAATACCGACCCCTTCCGTACAACAGATCATGTCATTCTCCATTGTTAATACCGACCCCTTCCGTACAACAGATCATGTCATTCTCTACTGTTAATAATGACCCTTTCCGAACAACAGATCATGTCATTCTCTACTGTTAATAATGACCCTTTCTGTACAAGGGATCATGTCATTTCCCAGTGTTAATACTGACCCTTCTGTACAACAGATCGTGTCATTCCCCTTTGTTAATACTGACCCTTCCGTACAACAGATCATGTCATTCCCCACTGTTAACACTGACCCTTCTGTACAACAGATCATGTCATTCTCAACTGTTAATACTGACCCCTTCCCTACAACAGATCATGTCAATCTCCACTGTTAATACTGACCTCTTACCTACAACAGATCATATCATTTTCCGCTGTTAATAGTGACCTCTTACCTACAGCAGATCATGTCATTCTCCACCGTTAATACTGACCCTTCCGCAAACAGATCATGTCATTCCCCACTGTTAATACCGACCCCGTCCGTGCAACAGATCATGTCATTCTCTATTGTAGATACTGACCCCTTCCGTACAACAGATAATGTCATTCTCTACTGTTAATAATGACCCCTTCCGTCAACAGATCATGCCATTGCCGACTGTTAATACTGACCCCTTCCGTACAACAGATAATGTCATTCTCCTTTGTTAATACTGACCCCTTCCGTACAACAGATCATGTCATTCCCCACTGTTAATACTGACCCTTCCGTACAACAGATCATGTCATTCCCCAGTGTTAATACAGACCCTTCCGTACAACAGATCATGTCATTCTCCACTGTTAATACTTATCCCTTCCGTACAACAGATCATATCATTTTCCGCCACTAATACTGACCCTTCCGTACAACAGATCAGGTCATTCCCCACTGTTAACACTGACCCTTCCGTACAACAGATCATGTCATTCCCCAGTGTTAATACAGACCCTTCCGTACAACAGATCATGTCATTCTCCACTCTTAATACTTATCCCTTCCGTACAACAGATCATATCATTTTCCGCTGTTTATACAGATCCTTTCGTACAACAGATGAGGTCATTCTACACTGTTAATACTGACACTTCCGTACAACAGTCCATGTCGTTCCTCAGTGTTAATACTGACCCCGACCGTACAACAGATCATGTAATTCTCCACTGTTTATACTGACCCATTCCGTACAACAGATCATGTCATTCCCCACTGTTAATACTGATGCTTCCGTACAACAGAAGATGTCATTCTCTACTGTTAATAATGACCCCTTCCGTACAACAGATCGTGTCATTTCCCAGTGTTAATACTGACCCTTCTGTACAACAGATAATGTCATTCTCCACTGTTAATACTGACCCTTCCCTACAACAGATCATGTCATTCCCCACTGTTAATGCTGACCCCTTTCGTACAGTAGATCATGTCATTCCCCACTGTTAATAATGACCCCTTCGGTACAACATATCATGTCATTTCCCACTGTTAATACTTACCCTTCCGTACAACAGATCATGTCATTCCCCAGTGTTAATACTGACCCTTCCGTACAACAGATCATGTCATTCTTCACTGTTAATACTGACCCCTTCCGTACAACAGATTATGTCATTCTATACGGTTAATACTGACCCCCCTCAGTACAACAGATCATGTTATTTTCCGCTGTTTATACAGACCCTTTCGTACAACAGATCATGTCGTTCCCCAGTGTTAATTCTGACCACTTCCGTACAACAGATCATGTCATTCTCCATTGTTAATACCGACCCCTTCCGTACAACAGATCATGTCATTCTCCATTGTTAATAACGACCCCTTCCGTACAACAGATCATGTCATTCTCTACTGTTAATACTGACCCCTTCAGTACAACAGATCATGTCATTTCCCAGTGTTAATACTGTCCGTTCTCTCCACTGTTAATACTGACCCTTCCGTACAAAAGACCATGTCATTCAACACTGTTAATACTGACCCTTCCGTAGAACAGTTCATGTCATTCTTCACTGTTAATACTGACCCCTTCCGTACAACAGATTATGTAATTCTATACAGTTAATACTGATCCCCCTCGGTACAACAGATCATGTCATTCCCCACTGTTAATACTGACACCTTCCGTCAACAGATCATGCCATAGCTCACTGTTAATACTGACCCCTTCCGTACAACAGATAATTTCATTCTCCTTTGTTAATACTGACCCCTTCCGTACAACAGATCATGTCATTCCCCACTGTTAACACTGACCCTTCCGTACAACAGATCATGTCATTCCCCAGTGTTAATACAGACCCTTCCGTACAACAGATCATGTCATTCTCCACTGTTAATACTTATCCCTTCCGTACAACAGATCGTATCATTTTCCGCTGTTAATACTGACCCTTCCGTACAACAGATCATGTCATTCCCCACTGTTAACACTGACTCTTCCGTACAATAGATCATGTCATTCTCCACTGTTAATACTGACCCCTTTCGTACAACAGATCATATCATTTTCCGCTGTTAATACTGACCCTTCTGTAAACAGATCATGTCATTCTCCACTGTTAATACTGACCCCACTCCGTACAACAGATCGTTTCATTTTCCGCTGTTTATACAGATCATTTCGTACAACAGATCATGTCATTCTCCACTATTAATACTGACCCTTCCGTACAACACATCATGTCATTCTCCACTGTTAATACTGACCCCTTCCGTACAACAGATTATGTCATTCTCCAGTGTGAATACTCACCCCCTCCGAACAACAGATCATGTCATTCCCCACTGTTAATACTGACCCTTCCGTACAACAGATCATGTCATTCCCCACTGTTAATACTGACCCTTCTGTACAACAGATCATGTCATTCTCCACTGTTAATACTGACCCCTTCCCTACAACAGATCATGTCATTCTCCACTGTTAATACTGACCTCTTACCGACAACAGATCATGTCATTTTCCGCTGTTAATACTGACCTCTTACCTACAGGAGATCATGTGATTCTCGATTGTTAATACTGACCCTTCCGTACAACAGATCATGTCATTCCCCAGTGTTAATACTGACCCTTCCGTACAACAGATCATGTCGTTCCCCTTTGTTAATACTGACCCTTCCGTACAACAGATCATGTCATTCCCCACTGTTAACACTGACCCTTCTGTACAACAGGTCATGTCATTCTCCACTGTTAATACTGACCCCTTCCCTACAACAGATCATGTCATTCTCCACTGTTAATACTGACCTCTTACCTACAACAGATCATATCATTTTCCGCTGTTAATACTGACCTTTTACCTACAGCAGATCATGTCATTCTCCACCGTTAATACTGACCCTTCCGTACAACAGATCATGTCATTCCCCACTGTTAATACTGACCCCGTCCGTACAACAGATCATGTCATTCTCTATTGTAGATACTGACCCCTTCCGTACAACAGATAATGTCATTCTCTACTGTTAATAATGACCCCTTCGGTACAACATATCATGTCATTTCCCACTGTTAATACTGAC
Organism: Haliotis rufescens; assembly: GCF_023055435.1. Lineage (NCBI taxonomy): Eukaryota > Metazoa > Mollusca > Gastropoda > Lepetellida > Haliotidae > Haliotis > Haliotis rufescens. The sequence continues at coordinate 2,886,011 of NW_025963979.1, forward strand.
CCTTCCGTACAACAGATCATGTCATTCCCCAGTGTTAATACTGACCCTTCCGTACAACAGATCATGTCATTCTTCACTGTTAATACTGACCCCTTCAGTACAACAGATTATGTCATTCTATACGGTTAATACTGACCCCCCTCAGTACAACAGATCATGTCATTTTCCGCTGTTGATAGAGACCCTTTCCGTACAACAGATCATGTCGTTCCCCAGTGTTAATACTGACCACTTCCGTACAACAGATCATGTCATTCTCCATTGTTAATCCCGACCCCTTCCGTACAACAGATCATGTCATTCTCCATTGTTAATAACGACCCCTTCCGTACAACAGATCATGTCATTCTCTACTGTTAATACTGACCCCTTCAGTACAACAGATCATGTCATTTCCCAGTGTTAATACTGTCTCTTCTGTACCACAGATCATTTCATTCCCCACTGTTACTACTGACCCTTCCCTACAACAGATCATGTCATTCTCCACTGTTAATACTGACCCTTCCGTACAAAAGACCATGTCATTCTCCACTGTTAATACTGACCCTTCCGTACAAAAGACCATGTCATTCAACACTGTTAATACTGACCCTTCCGTACAACAGTTCATGTCATTCTTCACTGTTAATACTGACCCCTTCCGTACAACAGATTATGTAATTCTATACAGTTAATACTGACCCCCCTCGGTACAACAGATCATGTCATTCCCCACTGTTAATACTGACCCCTTCTGTCAACAGATCGTGCTATTGCCCACTGTTAATACTGACCCCTTCCGTACAACAGATCATGTCATTTCCCAGTGTTAATACTGTCCCTTCTGTACAACAGATCATGTCATTCCCCACTGTTACTACTGACCCATTCCGTACAACAGATCATGTCATTCTCCACTGTTAATACTGACCCTTCCGTACAAAAGACCATGTCATTCAACACTGTTAATACTGACCCTTCCGTACAACAGTTCATGTCATTCTTCACTGTTAATACTGACCCCTTCCGTACAACAGATTATGTAATTCTGTACAGTTAATACTGATCCCCCTCGGTACAACAGATCATGCCATTGCCCACTGTTAATACTGACCCCTTCCGTACAACAGATAATGTCATTCTCCTTTGTTAATACTGACCCCTTCCGTACAACAGATCATGTCATTCCCCACTGTTAACACTGACCCTTCCGTACAACAGATCATGTCATTCCCCAGTGTTAATACAGACCCTTCCGTACAACAGATCATGTCATTCTCCACTGTTAATACTTATCCCTTCCGTACAACAGATCGTATCATTTTCCGCTGTTAATACTGACCCTTCCGTACAACAGATCATGTCATTCCCAACTGTTAACACTGACCCTTCCGTACAATAGATCATGTCATTCTCAACTGTTAATACTGACCCCTTTCGTACAACAGATCATATCATTTTCCGCTGTTAATACTGACCCTTCTGTAAACAGATCATGTCATTCTCCACTGTTAATACTGACCCCACTCCGTACAACAGATCATTTCATTTTCTGCTGTTTATACAGATCGTTTCGTACAACAGATCAGGTCATTCTCCACTGTTAATACTGACCCTTCCGTACAACAGTCCATGTCGTTCCTCAGTGTTAATACTGACCCCGTCCGTACAACAGATCATCTCATTCTCCACTGTTTATACTGACCCATTCCGTACAACAGATCATGTCATTCCCCACTGTTAATACTGATGCTTCCGTACAACAGATCATGTCATTCTCTACTGTTAATAATGACCCCTTCCGTACAACAGATCGTGTCATTTCCCAGTGTTAATACTGACCCTTCTGTACAACAGATAATGTCATTCTCCACTGTTAATACTGACCCTTCCCTACAACAGATCATGTCATTCCCCACTGTTAATGCTGACCCCTTTCGTACAGTAGATCATGTCATTCCCCACTGGTAATACTGACCCATTCCGTACAACAGATCATGTCATTCCCCACTGTTAATACTGATGCTTCCGTACAACAGATCATGTCATTCTCTACTGTTAATAATGACCCCTTCCGTACAACAGATCGTGTCATTTCCCAGTGTTAATACTGACCCTTCTGTACAACAGATAATGTCATTCTCCACTGTTAATACTGACCCTTCCCTACAACAGATCATGTCATTCCCCACTGTTAATGCTGACCCCTTTCGTACAGTAGATCATGTCATTCCCCACTGTTAATACTGACCCCTTCCGTACAAAAGATCATGTCATTCTACACTGTTAATACTGACCCTTCCGTACAACAGATTATGTCATTCTATACAGTTAATACTGACCCCCCTCAGTACAACAGATCATGTCATTCTCCACTGTTAATACTGACCCTTCCGTACAACACATCATGTCATTCTCCACTGTTAATACTGACCCCTTCCGTACAACAGATTATGTCATTCTCCAGTGTGAATACTCACCCCCTCCGAACAACAGATCATGTCATTCCCCACTGTTAATACTGACCCTTCCGTACAACAGATCATGTCATTCCCCACTGTTAATACTGACCCTTCTGTACAACAGATCATGTCATTCTCCACTGTTAATACTGACCCCTTCCCTACAACAGATCATGTCATTCTCCACTGTTAATACTGACCTCTTACCGACAACAGATCATGTCATTTTCCGCTGTTAATACTGACCTCTTACCTACAGGAGATCATGTGATTCTCGATTGTTAATACTGACCCTTCCGTACAACAGATCATGTCATTCCCCAGTGTTAATACTGACCCTTCCGTACAACAGATCATGTCATTCCCCTTTGTTAATACTGACCCTTCCGTACAACAGATCATGTCATTCTCCACTGTTAACACTGACCCTTCTGTACAACAGATCATGTCATTCTCCACTGTTAATACTGACCCCTTCCCTACAACAGATTATGTCATTCTCCACTGTTAATACTGACCTCTTACCTACAACAGATCATATCATTTTCCGCTGTTAATACTGACCTTTTACCTACAGCAGATCATGTCATTCTCCACCGTTAATACTGACCCTTCCGTACAACAGATCATGTCATTCCCCACTGTTAATACTGACCCCGTCCGTACAACAGATCATGTCATTCTCTATTGTTAATACTGACCCCTTCCGTACAACAGATAATGTCATTCTCTACTGTTAATAATGACCCCTTCGGTACAACATATCATGTCATTTCCCACTGTTAATACTGACCCTTCCGTACAACAGATCATGTCATTCCCCAGTGTTAATACTGACCCTTCCGTACAACAGATCATGTCATTCTTCACTGTTAATACTGACCCCTTCCCTACAACAGATTATGTCATTCTATACGGTTAATACTGACCCCCCTCAGTACAACAGATCATGTCATTTTCCGCTGTTGATAGAGACCCTTTCCGTACAACAGATCATGTCGTTCCCCAGTGTTAATACTGACCCTTCCCTACAACAGATCATGTCATTCCCCACTGTTAATGCTGACCCTTTCCGTACAGTAGATCATGTCATTCCCCACTGTTAATACTGACCCCTTCCGTACAAAAGATCATGTCATTCTACACTGTTAATACTGACCCTTCCGTACAAAAGATTATGTCATTCTATACAGTTAATACTGACCCCCCTCAGTACAACAGATCATGTCATTCTCCACTGTTAATACTGACCCTTCCGTACAACACATCATGTCATTCTCCACTGTTAATACTGACCCCTTCCGTACAACAGATTATGTCATTCTCCAGTGTGAATACTCACCCCCTCCGAACAACAGATCATGTCATTCAACACTGTTAATACTGACCCTTCCGTACAACAGATCATGTCATTCCCCACTGTTAATACTGACCCTTCTGTACAACAGATCATGTCATTCTCCACTGTTAATATTGACCCCTTCCCTACAACAGATCATGTCATTCTCCACTATTAATACTGACCTCTTACCGACAACAGATCATGTCATTTTCCGCTGTTAATACTGACCTCTTACCTACAGGAGATCATGTGATTCTCGATTGTTAATACTGACCCTTCCGTACAACAGATCATGTCATTCCCCACTGTTAATACTGACCCTTCCGTACAACAGATCATGTCATTCCCCTTTGTTAATACTGACCCTTCCGTACAACAGATTATGTCATTCCCCACTGTTAACACTGACCCTTCTGTACAACAGATCATGTCATTCTTCACTGTTAATACTGACCCCTTCCCTACAACAGATCATGTCATTCTCCACTGTTAATACTGACCTCTTACCTACAACAGATCATATCATTTTCCGCTGTTAATACTGACCTTTTACCTACAGCAGATCATGTCATTCTCCACCGTTAATACTGACCCTTCCGTACAACAGATCATGTCATTCCCCACTGTTAATACTGACCCCGTCCGTACAACAGATCATGTCATTCTCTATTCTAGATACTGACCCCTTCCGTACAACAGATAATGTCATTCTCTACTGTTAATAATGACCCCTTCGGTACAACATATCATGTCATTTCCCACTGTTAATACTGACCCTTCCGTGCAACAGATCATGTCATTCTCCATTGTTAATACCGACCCCTTCCGTACAACAGATCATGTCATTGTCCATTGTTAATAACGACCCCTTCCGTACAACAGATCATGTCATTCTCTACTGTTAATACTGACCCCTTCAGTACAACAGATCATGTCATTTCCCACTGTTACTACTGACCCCTTCCGTACAACAGATCATGTCATTCTCCACTGTTAATACTGACCCTTCCGTACAAAAGACCATGTCATTCAACACTGTTAATACTGACCCTTCCGTACAACAGTTCATGTCATTCTTCACTGTTAATACTGACCCCTTCCGTACAACAGATTATGTAATTCTATACAGTTAATACTGACCCCCCTCGGTACAACAGATCATGTCATTCCCCACTGTTAATACTGACCCCTTCCGTCAACAGATCATGCCATTGCCCACTGTTAATACTGACCCCTTCCGTACAAGAGATAATGTCATTCTCCTTTGTTAATACTGACCCATTCCGTACAACAGATCATGTCATTCCCCACTGTTAATACTGACCCTTCCGTACAACAGATCATGTCATTCCCCAGTGTTAATACAGACCCTTCCGTACAACAGATCATGTCATTCCCCACTGTTAATACTGACCCTTCTGTACAACAGATCATGTCATTCTCCACTGTTAATATTGACCCCTTCCCTACAACAGATCATGTCATTCTCCATTGTTAATACTGACCTCTTACCGACAACAGATCATGTCATTTTCCGCTGTTAATACTGACCTCATACCTACAGGAGATCATGTGATTCTCGATTGTTAATACTGACCCTTCCGTACAACAGATCATGTCATTCCCCACTGTTAATACTGACCCTTCCGTACAACAGATCATGTCATTCCCCTTTGTTAATACTGACCCTTCCGTACAACAGATTATGTCATTCCCCACTGTTAACACTGACCCTTCTGTACAACAGATCATGTCATTCTCCACTGTTAATACTGACCCCTTCCCTACAACAGATCATGTCATTCTCCACTGTTAATACTGACCTCTTACCTACAACAGATCATATCATTTTCCGCTGTTAATACTGACCTTTTACCTACAGCAGATCATGTCATTCTCCACCGTTAATACTGACCCTTCCGTACAACAGATCATGTCATTCCCCACTGTTAATACTGACCCCGTCCGTACAACAGATCATGTCATTCTCTATTGTAGATACTGACCCCTTCCGTACAACAGATAATGTCATTCTCTACTGTTAATAATGACCCCTTCGGTACAACATATCATGTCATTTCCCACTGTTAATACTGACCCTTCCGTGCAACAGATCATGTCATTCTCCATTGTTAATACCGACCCCTTCCGTACAACAGATCATGTCATTCTCTACTGTTAATACTGACCCCTTCAGTACAACAGATCATGTCATTTCCCACTGTTACTACTGAGCCCTTCCGTACAACAGATCATGTCATTCTCCACTGTTAATACTGACCCTTCCGTACAAAAGACCATGTCATTCAACACTGTTAATACTGACCCTTCCGTACAACAGTTCATGTCATTCTTCACTGTTAATACTGACCCCTTCCGTACAACAGATTATGTAATTCTATACAGTTAATACTGACCCCCCTCGGTACAACAGATCATGTCATTCCCCACTGTTAATACTGACCCCTTCCGTCAACAGATCATGCCATTGCCCACTGTTAATACTGACCCCTTCCGTACAAGAGATAATGTCATTCTCCTTTGTTAATACTGACCCATTCCGTACAACAGATCATGTCATTCCCCACTGTTAATACTGACCCTTCCGTACAACAGATCATGTCATTCCCCAGTGTTAATACAGACCCTTCCGTACAACAGATCATGTCATTCTCCACTGTTAATACTTATCCCTTCCGTACAACAGATCATATCATTTTCCGCTGTTAATACTGACCCTTCCGTACAACAGATCATGTCATTCCCCACTGTTAACACTGAACCTTCCGTACAATAGATTATGTCATTCTCCACTGTTAATACTGACCCCTTTCGTACAACAGATCATATCATTTTCCGCTGTTAATACTGACACTTCTGTAAACAGATCATGTCATTCTCCACTGTTAATACTTACCCCACTCCGTACAACAGATCATATCATTTTCCGCTGTTTATACAGATCCTTTCGTACAACAGATCATGTCATTCTCCACTGTTAATACTGACCCTTCCGTACAACAGTCCATGTCGTTCCCCAGTGTTAATACTGACCCCGTCCGTACAACAGATCATGTCATTCTCCACTGTTTATAATGACCCATTCCGTACAACAGATCCTGTCATTCCCCACTGTTAATACTGATGCTTCCGTACAACAGATTGTGTCATTTCCCAGTGTTAATACTGACCCTTCTGTACAACAGATAATGTCATTCTCCACTGTTAATACTGACCCTTCCCTACAACAGATCATTTCATTCCCCACTGTTAATGCTGACCCCTTCCGTACAGTAGATCATGTCGTTCCCCACTGTTAATACTGACCCCTTCCGTACAAAAGATCATGTCATTCTACACTGTTAATACTGACCCTTCCGTACAACAGATTATGTCATTCTATACAGTTAATACTGACCCCCCTCAGTAGAACAGATCATGTCATTCTCCACTGTTAATACTGACCCTTCCGTACAACACATCATGTCATTCTCCACTGTTAATACTGACCCCTTCCGTACAACAGATTATGTCATTCTCCAGTGTGAATACTCACCCCCTCCGAACAACAGATCATGTCATTCCCCACTGTTGATACTGACCCTTCCGTACAACAGATCATGTCATTCCCCACTGTTAATACTGACCCTTCTGTACAACAGATCATGTCATTCTCCACTGTTAATACTGACCCCTTCCCTACAACAGATCATGTCATTCTCCACTGTTAATACTGACCTCTTACCGACAACAGATCATGTCATTTTCCGCTGTTAATACTGACCTCTTACCTACAGGAGATCATGTGATTCTCCATTGTTAATACTGACCCTTCCGTACAACAGATCATGTCATTCCCCAGTGTTAATACTGACCCTTCCGTACAACAGATCATGTCATTCTTCACTGTTAATACTGACCCCTTCCGTACAACAGATTATGTCATTCTATACAGTTAATACTGACCCCCCTCAGTACAACAGATTATGTCATTCCCCACTGTTAATACTGACCCTTCTGTACAACAGATCATGTCATTCCCCACTGTTAATACTGACCCTTCTGTACAACAGATCATGTCATTCTCCACTGTTAATACTGACCCCTTCCCTACAACAGATCATGTCATTTAACTGTTAATACTGACCCCTTACCGACAACAGATTATATCATTTTCCGCTGTTAATACTGACCTCTTACCTACAGGAGATCATGTGATTCTCGATTGTTAATACTGAGCCTTCCGTACAACAGATCATGTCATTCCCCACTGTTAATACTGACCCCGTCCTTACAACAGATCATGTCATTCTCTATTGTTAATACTCACCCCTTCCGTACAACAGATCATGTCATTCTCTACTGTTAATAATGACCCTTCCGAACAACAGATCATGTCATTCCCCACTGTTAATACTGACCTCGTCCGTACAACAGATCATGTCATTCTCCACTGTTAATACTTACACTTCCGGTCAACAGATCATGTCATTACACACTGTTAATACTGACCGCCCGCCGTACATGTCATTCTCCACTGTTAATATTGACCCCTTCCGTATAACAGATCATGTCATTCTCCACTGTTAATACTGACCCTTCCGTACAACAGGTCATGTCATTACCCACTGTTAATACTGACCCCCCTCCGTACAACAGATCATATCATTTTCCGCTGTTTATACAGACCCTTTCGTACAACAGATCATGTCGTTCCCCAGTGTTAATACTGAACCTTCCGTACAACAGATCATGTCATTTTCAATTGTTAATACCGACCCCTTCCGTACAACAGATCATGTCATTCTCTACTGTTAATAATGACCCTTTCCGTACAACAGATCATGTCATTTCCCAGTGTTAATACTAACCCTTCTGTACAACAGATCATGTCATTCCACACTGTTACTACTCACCCCTTCCGTACAACAGATCATGTCATTCTCCACTGTTAATGCTGACCCTTCTGTAACACAGGTCATGTCATTCCCAACTGTTAATACTGAACCTTCCGTACAACAGATCATGTCATTCCCCACTGTTAATACTGACCCCTTCCGTACAACAGATCATGTCATTCCCCACTGTTAATACTGACCCTTCCGTACAACAGATCATGTCATTCCCCACTGTTAATACTGACCCTCTCCGTACAACAGATCATGTCATTCCCCACTGTTAATACTGACCACTTCCGTACAACAGATCATGTCATTCCCCAGTGTTAATACTGACCACTTCCGTACAAAAGATCATTTCATTCCCCAGTGTTAATACTGACCACTTCAGTAAAACAGATCATTTCATTCCCCACTGTTAATACTGACCCTTTCGTACAACAGACCATGTCATTCCCCACTGTTAATACTGACCCCTTCCGTACAACAGATCATGTCATTCCCCAGTGTTAATACTGACCACTTCCGTACAACAGATCATTTCATTCCCCACTGTTAATACTGACCCTTCCGTACAACAGATCATGTCATTCCCCAATGTTAATACTGACCCTCTCCGTACAACAGATCATGTCATTCCCAACTGTTAATACTGATCCCTTCCGTACAACAGATCATGTCATTCCCAACTGTTAATACTGATCCCTTCCTGTCAACAGATCATATCAATCCCCACTGTTAATACTGACCCTTCTGTATAACAGATCATGTCATTCTCCACTGTTAATAATGATCCTTTCGTACAACATATGATATCATTGTCCACTGTTAATACTGACCCCTTCCGTACAACAAATCATATTATTTTCCGCTGTTAATACTGACCCCTTCAGTACAACAGATTATGTCATTCCCTACTGTTAATACTGACCCCTTCCCTACAAGAGATCATGTCATTCTCCACTGTTAATACTGACCCCTTCCGTACAACAGATGATGTCATTCCCCACTGTTAAAACCTACCCTTCCGTACAACAGATCATGTCATTCCCCACTGTTAATACTGACCCCTTCCCTACAATAGATCATGTCATTCCCCCCTGTTAATACTGGCCCACCCCCGTAGAAGAGATCATGTCATTCTCCATTGTTAATACAGACCTTTCCGGTTAACAGATCAGGTTATTCTCTATTGTTAATACTGACCCCCCCTCCGTACAACAGATCATGTCATTCTCCACTGTTAATACTGACCCTTCCGTACAACAGATCATGTCATTCTCCACTGTTAATACTGACCCCTTCCGTACAACAGATTACGTCATTCTCCAGTGTCATTACTGACCCCTTCCGAACAACAGATCTTGTCATTCCCCATTGTTAATACTGACCCTTCCGTACACCAGATCATGTCATTCCCCACGGTTAATACTCACCCTTCCGTACACCAGATCATGTCATTCCCCACTGTTAATACTGACCCTTCCGTACAACAGATCATGTCATTCTCCACTGTTAATACTGACCCCTTCCGTACAACAGATCATATCATTTTCTGCTGTTAATACTGACCCTTCCGTAAACAGATCATGTCATTCTCCACTGTTGATACTGAACCCCCTCCGTACAACAGATCATATCATTTTCCGCTGTTAATACTGACCCTTCCGTACAACAGATCATGTCATTACACACTGTTAATACTGACCCCTTCCGTTCAACAGATCATATCACTTTCCGCTGTTAATACTGACCCTTCCGTACAACAGATCATGTCATTCTCTACTGTTAATAATGACCCTCTCCGTACAACAGATCATGTCATTCCCCACTGTTAATACTGACCTCGTCCGTACAACAGATCATGTCATTCTCCACTGTTAATACTTACACTTCCGGTCAACAGATCATGTCATTACACACTGTTAATACTGACCGCCCGCCGTACATGTCATTCTCCACTGTTAATATTGACCCCTTCCGTACAACAGGTCATGTCATTACCCACTGTTAATACTGACCCCCCTCCGTACAACAGATCATATCATTTTCCGCTGTTTATACAGACCCTTTCGTACAACAGATCATGTCGTTCCCCAGTGTTAATACTGAACCTTCCGTACAACAGATCATGTCATTTTCCATTGTTAATACCGACCTCTTCCGTACAACAGATGATGTCATTGTCTACTGTTAATAATGACCCTTTCCGTACAACAGATCATGTCATTTCCCAGTGTTAATACTAACCCTTCGTACAACAGATCATGTCATTCCACACTGTTACTACTCACCCCTTCCGTACAACAGATCATGTCATTCTCCACTGTTAATACTGACCCTTCTGTAACACAGGTCATGTCATTCCCAACTGTTAATACTGAACCTTCCGTACAACAGATCATGTCATTCCCCACTGTTAATACTGACCCCTTCCGTACAACAGATCATGTCATTCCCCACTGTTAATACTGACCCTTCCGTACAACAGATCATGTCATTCCCCACTGTTAATACTGACCCTTCCGCACAACAGATCATGTCATTCCCCACTGTTAATACTGACCACTTCCGTACAACAGATCATGTCATTCCCCAGTGTTAATACTGACCACTTCCGTACAAAAGATCATTTCATTCCCCAGTGTTAATACTGACCACTTCAGTAAAACAGATCATTTCATTCCCCACTGTTAATACTGACCCTTTCGTACAACAGACCATGTCATTCCCCACTGTTAATACTGACCCCCTCCGTACAACAGATCATGTCATTCCCAACTGTTAATATACTGATCCCTTCCGTACAACAGATCATGTCATTCCCAACAGTTAATTCTGATCCCTTCCGTACAACAGATCATATCATTCCCCACTGTTAATACTGACCCTTCTGTATAACAGATCATGTCATTCTCCACTGTTAATACTGACCCTTCCGTACAACAGATAATAACATTGTCCACTGTTAATACTGACCCCTTCCGTACAACAGATCATATCATTTTACGCTGTTAATACTGACCCCTTCAGTACAACAGATTATGTCATTCCCTTCTGTTAATACTGACCCCTTCCCTACAACAGATCATGTCATTCTTCACTGTTAATACTGACCGCTTTCGTACAATAGATGATGTCATTCCCCACTGTTAATACTGACCCTTCCGTACAACAGATCATGTCATTCTCCATTGTTAATACCGACCCCTTCAGTACAACGGATCATGTCATTCTCCATTGTTAATACCGACCCCTTCCGTACAACAGATAATGTCATTCTCTACAGTTAATAATGACCCTTTCCGTACAACAGATCATGTCATTTCCCAGTGTTAATACTGACCCTTGTGTACAACAGATCATGTCATTCTCCACTGTTAATATTGACCCCTTCCGTACAACAGATCATGTCATTCTCCACTGTTAATGCTGACCCTTCTGTAACACAGGTCATGTCATTCCCAACTGTTAATACTGAACCTTACGTACAAAAGATCATGTCATTCTCCACTGTTAATACTGACCCCTTCCGTACAACATATCATGTCATTCCCCACTATTTATACTGACCCTTCCGTACAACAGATCATGTCATTCTCCACTGTTAATACTGACCCCTTCCCTACAATAGATCATGTCATTCCCCCCTGTTAATACTGACCCATCCCCGTACAAGAGATCATGTCATTCTCCATTGTTAATACACACCCTTCCGGTTAACAGATCAGATTATTCTCTATTGTTAATACTGACCCCCCTCCGAACAACAGATCATGTCATTCTCTACTGTTAATACTGACCCTTCCGTACAACAAGTCATGTCATTCTCCACTGTTAATACTGACCCCACTCCGTACAACAGATCATATCATTTTCCACTGTTTATACAGGCCCTTTCGTACAACAGATTATGTCGTTCCCCACTGTTAATACTGACCCCTTCCGTACGACAGATCATGTCATTCTCCATTGTTAATACCGACCCCTTCAGTACAACAGATCATGTCATTCTCCATTGTTAATACCGACCCCTTCCGTACAACAGATAATGTCATTCTCTACTGTTAATAATGACCCTTTCCGTACAACAGATCATGTCATTTCCCAGTGTTAATACTGACCCTTCTGTACAACAGGTCATGTCATTCTCCACTGTTAATATTGACCCTTCCGTACAACAGATCATGTCATTCTCCACTGTTAATGCAGACCCTTCTGTAACACAGGTCATGTCATTCCCAACTGTTAATACTGAACCTTACGTACAAAAGATCATGTCATTCCCCACTGTTAATACTGACCCATTCCGTACAACAGATCATGTCATTCCCAACTGTTAATACTGACCGTTCCGTACAACAGATCATGTCATTCCCCACTGTTAATACTGACCCCTTCCGTACAACAGATTATGTAATTCTATACAGTTAATACTGACCCCCCTCGGTACAACAGATCATGTCATTCCCCACTGTTAATACTGACCCCTTCCGTCAACAGATCATGCCATTCCCCACTGTTAATACTGACCACTTCCGTACAAGAGATCATGTCATTCCCCAGTGTTAATAGTGACCACTTCCGTACAACAGATCATTTCATTCCCCACTGTTAATACTGACCCTTCCGTACAACAGATCATGTCATTCCCCAGTGTTAATACTGACCCTCTCCGTACAACAGATCATGTCATTCCCAACTGTTAATACTGATCCCTTCCGTACAACAGATCATGTCATTCCCAACTGTTAATACTGATCCCTTCCTGTCAACAGATCATATCAATCCCCACTGTTAATACTGACCCTTCTGTATAACAGATCATGTCATTCTCCACTGTTAATACTGATCCTTTCGTACAACATATGATATCATTGTCCACTGTTAATACTGACCCCTTCCGTACAACAAATCATATTATTTTCCGCTGTTAATACTGACCCCTTCAGTACAACAGATTATGTCATTCCCTACTGTTAATACTGACCCCTTCCCTACAAGAGATCATGTCATTCTCCACTGTTAATACTGACCCCTTCCGTACAACAGATCATGTCATTCCCCACTGTTAAAACCTACCCTTCCGTACAACAGATCATGTCATTCCCCACTGTTAATACTGACCCCTTCCCTACAATAGATCATGTCATTCCCCCATGTTAATACTGGCCCACCCCCGTAGAAGAGATCATGTCATTCTCCATTGTTAATACAGACCTTTCCGGTTAACAGATCAGGTTATTCTCTATTGTTAATACTGACCCCCCCTCCGTACAACAGATCATGTCATTCTCCACTGTTAATACTGACCCTTCCGTACAACACATCATGTCATTCTCCAGTGTTAATACTGACCCCTTCCGTACAACAGATTACGTCATTCTCCAGTGTCATTACTGACCCCTTCTGAACAACAGATCTTGTCATTCCCCATTGTTAATACTGACCCTTCCGTACAACAGATCATGTCATTCCCCACTGTTAATACTGACCCTTCCGTACACCAGATCATGTCATTCTCCACTGTTAATACTGACCCCTTCCGTACAACAGATCATATCATTTTCTGCTGTTAATACTGACCCTTCCGTAAACAGATCATGTCATTCTCCACTGTTGATACTGAACCCCCTCCGTACAACAGATCATATCATTTTCCGCTGTTAATACTGACCCTTCCGTACAACAGATCATGTCATTCTCCACTGTTAATACTGACCCCTTCCGTTCAACAGATCATATCACTTTCCGCTGTTAATACTGACCCCTTCCCTACAATAGATCATGTCATTCCCCCCTGTTAATACTGGCCCACCCCCGTAGAAGAGATCATGTCATTCTTCACTGTTAATACTGACCCCTTCCGTACAACAGATTATGTCATTCTACACAGTTAATATTGACCCCCCTCGGTACAACAGATCATGTCATTCCCCAGTGTAAATACTGACCCCTTCCCTTCAACAGATCATGTCATTCTCAACTGTTAATACTGACCTCTTACCTACAACAGATCATATCATTTTCCGCTGTTAATACTGACCTTTCCGTACACGTATCATATCATTTTCCGCTGTTAATACTGACCCCTTCCGTACAGCAGATCATGTCATTCTCCACTGTTAATGCTGACCCTTCCGTAACACAGGTCATGTCATTCCCAACTGTTAATACTGACCCTTGCGTACAAAAGATCATGTCATTCTCCACTGTTAATACTGACCCATTCCGTACAACAGATCATGTCATTCCCCACTGTTAAAACCTACCCTTCCGTACAACAGATCGTGTCATTCCCCACTGTTAATACTGACCCCTTCCCTACAATAGATCATGTCATTCACCCCTGTTAATACTGGGGCACCCCCGTAGAAGAGATCATGTCATTCTCCATTGTTAATACAGACCCTTCCGGTTAACAGATCATGTACTTCTCCATTGTTAATACTGACCCTTCCGTAACACAGGTCATGTCATTCCCAACTGTTAATACTGAACCTTACGTACAAAAGATCATGTCATTCTCCACTGTTAATACTGACCCATTCCGTACAAGAGATCATGTCATTCCCCAGTGTTAATACTGACCCTCTCCGTACAACAGATCATGTCATTCCCAACTGTTAATACTGATCCCTTCCGTACAACAGATCATGTCATTCCCAACTGTTAATACTGATCCCTTCCTGTCAACAGATCATATCAATCCCCACTGTTAATACTGACCCTTCTGTATAACAGATCATGTCATTCTCCACTGTTAATACTGATCCTTTCGTACAACATATGATATCATTGTCCACTGTTAATACTGACCCCTTCCGTACAAGAAATCATATTATTTTCCGCTGTTAATACTGACCCCTTCAGTACAACAGATTATGTCATTCCCTACTGTTAATACTGACCCCTTCCCTACAAGAGATCATGTCATTCTCCACTGTTAATACTGACCCCTTCCGTACAACAGATCATGTCATTCCCCGCTGTTAAAACCTACCCTTCCGTACAACAGATCATGTCATTCCCCACTGTTAACACTGACCCCTTCCCTACAATAGATCATGTCATTCCCCCATGTTAATACTGGCCCACCCCCGTAGAAGAGATCATGTCATTCTCCATTGTTAATACAGACCTTTCCGGTTAACAGATCAGGTTATTCTCTATTGTTAATACTGACCCCCCCTCCGTACAACAGATCATGTCATTCTCCACTGTAAATACTGACCCTTCCGTACAACACATCATGTCATTCTCCACTGTTAATACTGACCCCTTCCGTACAACAGATTACGTCATTCTCCAGTGTCATTACTGACCCCTTCCGAACAACAGATCTTGTCATTCCCCATTGTTAATACTGACCCTTCCGTACAACAGATCATGTCATTCCCCACTGTAAATACTGACCCTTCCGTACACCAGATCATGTCATTCTCCACTGTTAATACTGACCCCTTCCGTACAACAGATCATATCATTTTCTGCTGTTAATACTGACCCTTCCGTAAACAGATCATGTCATTCTCCACTGTTGATACTGAACCCCCTCCGTACAACAGATCATATCATTTTCCGCTGTTAATACTGACCCTTCCGTACAACAGATCATGTCATTCTCCACTGTTAATACTGACCCCTTCCGTTCAACAGATCATATCACTTTCCGCTGTTAATACTGACCCTTCCGTACAACAGATCATGTCATTCTTCACTGTTAATACTGACCCCTCCGTACAAAATATGATGTCATTGTACACTGTTAATACTGACCCTTCCGTACAACAGATCATGTCATTCTTCACTGTTAATACTGACCCCTTCCGTACAACAGATTATGTCATTCTACACAGTTAATATTGACCCCCCTCGGTACAACAGATCATGTCATTCCCCAGTGTAAATACTGACCCCTTCCCTTCAACAGATCATGTCATTCTCAACTGTTAATACTGACCTCTTACCTACAACAGATCATATCATTTTCCGCTGTTAATACTGACCTTTCCGTACACGTATCATATCATTTTCCGCTGTTAATACTGACCCCTTCCGTACAGCAGATCATGTCATTCTCCACTGTTAATGCTGACCCTTCCGTAACACAGGTCATGTCATTCCCAACTGTTAATACTGAACCTTACGTACAAAAGATCATGTCATTCTCCACTGTTAATACTGACCCATTCCGTACAACAGATCATGTCATTCCCCACTGTTAAAACCTACCCTTCCGTACAACAGATCGTGTCATTCCCCACTGTTAATACTGACCCCTTCCCTACAATAGATCATGTCATTCACCCCTGTTAATACTGGGGCACCCCCGTAGAAGAGATCATGTCATTCTCCATTGTTAATACAGACCCTTCCGGTTAACAGATCATGTACTTCTCCATTGTTAATACTGACCCTTCCGTAACACAGGTCATGTCATTCCCAACTGTTAAAACCTACCCTTCCGTTCAACAGATCGTGTCATTCTCCACTGTTAATACTGACCCTTCCGTACAACACATCATGTCATTCTCCACTGTTAATACTGACCCCTTCCGTACAACACATCATGTCATTCTCCAGTGTTAATACTGACCCCTTCCGAACAACAGATCTTGTCATTCCCCATTGTTAATACTGACCCTTCCGTACAACAGATCATGTCATTCCCCACTGTTAATACTCACCCTTCCCTACACCAGATCATGTCATTCCCCACTGTAAATACTGACCCTTCCGTACAAAAGATCATGTCATTCTCCACTGTTAATACTGACCCCTTCCGTACAACAGATCATGTCATTCCCCACTGTTAAAACCTACCCTTCCGTACAACAGATGGTGTCATTCCCCACTGTTAATACTGACCCCTTCCCTACAATAGATCATGTCATTCCCCCCTGTTAATACTAGCCCAACCCCGTAGAAGAGATCATGTCATTCTCCATTGTTAATACAGACCCTTCGGGTTAACAGATCAGGTTATTCTCTATTGTTAATACTGACCCCCCCCGCCCCCTCCGTACAACAGATCATGTCATTCTCCACTGTTAATACTGACCCTTCCGTACAACACATCATGTCATTCTCCACTGTTAATACTGACCCCTTCCGTACAACAGATTACGTCATTCTCCAGTGTTAATACTGACCCCTTCCGAACAACAGATCTTGTCATTCCCCATTGTTAATACTGACCCTTCTGTACAACAGATCATGTCATTCCCCAGTGTTAATACTGACCCTTCCGTACACCAGATCATGTCATTCCCCACTGTTAATACTGACCCCTTCCGTACAACAGATCATATCAATTTCTGCTGTTAATACTGACCCTTTCGTAAACAGATCATGTCATTCTCCACTGTTGATACTGAACCCCCTCCGAACAACAGATCATATCATTTTCTGCTGTAAATACTGACCCTTCCGTACACCAGATCATGTCATTCCCCACTGTTAATACTGAACCTTCCGTACAACAGATCATGTCATTCTCCACTGTTAATACTGTCCCCTTCCGTACAACAGATCATATCATTTTCCGCTGTTAATACTGACCCTTCCGTAAACAGATCATGTCATTCTCCACTGTTGATACTGAACCCCCTCCGTACAACAGATCATATCATTTTCCGCTGTTAATACTGACCCTTCCGTACAACAGATCATGTCATTCTCCACTGTTAATACTGACCCCTTCCGTACAACAGATCATATCATTTTCCGCTGTTAATACTGACCCTTCCGTGCAACAGATCATTTCATTCTTCACTGTTAATACTGACCCTTGCGTACAACAGATCATGTCATTCTCCACTGTTAATACTGACCCCTTCCGTACAACAGATCATATCATTTTCTGCTGTTATTACTGACCCTTCCGTAAACAGATCATGTCATTCTCCACTGTTAATATTGACCCCCCTCGGTACAACAGATCATGTCATTCCCCAGTGTTAATACTGAACCCTTCCCTTCAAGAGATCATGCCATTGCCCACTGTTAATACTGACCCCTTCCGTACAACAGATCATGTCATTCGCAACTGTTAATACTGACCTCTTACCTACAACAGATCATATCAATTTCCGCTGTTAATACTGACCTTTCCGTACACGTATCATATCATTTTCCGCTGTTAATACTGACCCCTTCCGTACAGCAGATCATGTCATTCTCCACTGTTAATGCTGACCCTTCCGGACAACAGATCATGTAATTCTCCATTGTTAATACTGACCCTTCCGTAACACAGGTCATGTCATTCCCAACTGTTAATACTGAACCTTACGTACAAAAGATCATGTCATTCTCCACTGTTAATACTGACCCAATTCCGTACAACAGATCATGTCATTCCCCACTGTTAAAACCTACCCTTCCGTACAACAGATCGTGTCATTCCCCACTGTTAATACTGACCCTTCGGTGCAACAGATCATTTCATTCTCAAATTTTAATGCTGACCCCTTCCGTACAACAGATCATATCATTCCCAACTGTTAATACTGACCCTTCCGTTCAACAGATCATATCATTTTCCGCTGTTAATACTGACCCTGCCGTACAAGAGATCATGTCAATCCACACTGGTAATACTGACCTACCTCCGTACAACAGATCATGTCATTCTCAACTGTTAATACTGACCCTTCCAGTCAACAGATCATGTCATTCTCAATTGTTAATAGTGACCCCCCTCCGTACAACAGATCATGTCATTCTCCACTGTTAATACTGACCCCTTCCGTACAACAGATCATGTCATTCCCAACTGTTAATACTGACCCCTTCCGTTCAACAGATCATGCCATTGCAAACTGTTAATACTGACCCCTTCCGTACAACAGATTATGTCATTCCCCACTGTTAATACTGACCCCCCTCTGTACAACAGATCATGTCATTCCCAACTGTTAATACTGACCCCTTCCGTACAACAAATCATGTCATTCCCCACTGTTAATACTGACCCTTCCGTAAAACAGATCATGTAAAACCCCATTGTTAATACTGACCCCTTCAATACAATAGATCATGTCATTCCCCACTGTTAATACTGACCCCTTCCCTACAATAGATCATGTCATTCCCCACTGTTAATACTGACCCCCCGTTCCGTACAACAGATCTTGCCATTCTCTACTGTTAATACTGACCCTTCCTTACAACAGATCATATCTTTCCCCACTGTTAATACTGACCCCCCTCCGTACAACAAATCATGTCATTCTTCACTGTTAATACTGACCCCTCCGTACAAAAGATCATATCATTCTCCGCTGTTAATAGTGACCCTTCGGTACAACAGATCATGTCAATCTCCACTGTTAATACTGACCCTTCCTTACAACAGATCATGTCATTCTCTATTGTTAATACTGACCCCCCTCCGTACAACAGATCATGCCATTCTCTACTGTTAATACTGACCCTTTCCGTACAACAAATTATGTCATTCCCTAGTGTTAATACTGACCCCATCCCAACAACAGATCATGTCATTCTGCACTGTTAATACTGACCTCCCGTACAACAAATCATGTCATTATCCACTGTTAATACTGACCCTTCCGTACAACATATCATGTCATTCTCCACTGTTAATACTGACCCCTTCCGTACAACAGATCATGTCATTCCTCACTGTTAATACTGACCCTTCCTTACAACAGATCATTTCATTCCCCACTTTTAATACTGACCCTTCCGTACAACAGATCATGTCATTCCCCTCTGTTAATACTGACCCCTTCCCTACAATAGATCATGTCATTCCTCTCTGTTAATACTGACCCCCCTTCGTACAACAGATGATGTCATTCCCCACTGTTAATACTGACCCCTTCCGTATAACAGATCATGTAATTCCCCACTGTTAATACTGACCCTTCCGTACAACAGATTATTTCATTCCCCACTTTTAATACTGACCCTTCCGTACAACAGATCTTGTCATTCTCCACTGTTAATACTGACCCCTTCCCTACAATAGATCATGTCATTCCACTCTGTTAATACTGACCCCCCGTTCCGTACAACAGATCATGCCATTCTCTACTGTTAATACTGACCCTTCCTTACAACAGATCATATCTTTCCCCACTGTTAATACTGACCCCCCTCCGTACAACAAATCATGTCATTCTTCACTGTTAATACTGACCCCTTCCGTACAACAGATCATGCTATTCCCAACTGTTAATACTGACCCTTCCGTAGAACAGATCATGTCTTTCCCCAGTGTTTATACTGATCCCTTCCGTACAACAGATCATGCCATTCCCCACTGTTAATACTGACCCTTCCATACAACAGATCATGTCATTCCCCACTGTTAATACTGACCCTTCCGTACAACAGATCATGTCATTCTCCACTGTTAATACTGACCCTTCCGTATAACAGATCATGTCATTCTCCACTGTTAATACTGACTCCTTCCGTACAACAGATCATGTCATTCCCCGCTGTTAATACTGACCCTTCCGTACAACAGATCATGTCATTCTCCACTGTTAATACTGACCCTTCCGTACAACAGATCATATCATTCTCCGCTGTTAATAGTGACCCTTCGGTACAACAGATCATGTCAATCTCCACTGTTAATACTGACCCTTCCTTACAACAGATCATGTCATTCTCTATTGTTAATACTGACCCCCCTCCGTACAACAGATAATGCCATTCTCTACTGTTAATACTGACCCCTTCCGTACAACAAATTATGTCATTCCCTTGTGTTAATACTGACCCCATCCCAACAACAGATCATGTCATTCTGCACTGTTAATACTGACCTCCCGTACAACAAATCATGTCATTATCCACTGTTAATACTGACCCTTCCGTACAACATATCATGTCATTCTCCACTGTTAATACTGACCCCTTCCGTACAACAGATGATGTCATTCCTCACTGTTGATACTGACCTTTCCGTACAACAGATCACATCATTCCCCACTGTTAATACTGACCCCTTCCGTACAACAGATCACATCATTCCCCACTGTTAATACTGACCCTTGCATACAACCGATCATGTTATTCCTCACTGTTAACACTGACCTCTTCCGTACAACAGAAGATGTCATTCCCCACTGTTGATACTGACCCCTTCCGTACAACAGATCATGTCATCTCCAAATGTTAATACTGACCCCTCCGTACTACAGATCATGTAATTCCCCACTGTTAATACTGACACCTTCCGTACAACAGATCATGTAAAACCCAACTGTGAATACTGACCCCTTCCCTACAATAGATCATGTCATTCCCCAGTGTTAATACTGAACCCTTCCCTACAATAGATCATGTCATTCTTCACTGTTAATACTGACCCCTTCCCTACAATAGATCATGTCATTCCACTCTGTTAATACTGACCCCCCTTCGTACAACAGATGATGTCATTCCCCATTGTTAATACTGACCCCTTCCGTATAACAGATCATGTAATTCCCCACTGCTAATACTGACCCTTCCGTACAACAGATCATGTCATTCGTCACTGTTAATACTGACCCCTTCCGTAAAACAGGTCATGTCGTTCTAAACTGTTAATACTGACCCCATCTTCCATACAACAAATCATGTCATTCTTCACTGTTAATACTGACCCCTTCCGTACAACAGATCATGTTATTCCCAACTGTTAATACTGACCCTTCCGTACAAGAAGATCATGTCATTCCCCACTGTTAATACTGACCTTTCCGTACAACAGATCATGTCTTTTCCCAGTGTTTATACTGATCCCTTCCGTACAACAGATCATGCCATTCCCCACTGTTAATACTGACCCTTCCGTACAAAAGATCATGTCATTCCCCACTGTTAATACTGACCCTTCCGTACAACAGATCATTTCATTCTCCACTGTTAATACTGACCCTTCCGTATAACAGATCATGTCATTCTCCACTGTTAATACTGACTCCTTCCGTACAACAGATCATTTCATTCCCCACTGTTAATACTGACCCTTTCGTACAACAAATCATGTCATTCCCCACTGTTAATACTGACCCTTCCGTACAACAGATCATGTCATTTTCCACTATTAATACTGACCCTTCCATATAACAGATGATGTCATTCCCCACTGTTAATACTGACCCTTCCGTACAACAGATCATGTCATTCTCCACTGTTAATACTGACCCTTCCGTATAACAGATCATGTCATTCTCCACTGTTAATACTGACCCTTCCGTACAACAGATCATGTCATTCTCTATTGTTAATACTGACCCTTAAGTACAACAGATCATGTCATTCTCCACTTTTAATACTGACCCTTCCGTAGAACAGATCATGCCCTTCTCTACTGTTAATACTGATCCCTTCCGTACAACATATCATGTCATTCTCCACTATAAATACTGACCCCCCTCCGTACAACAGATCATGCCTTTCTGTACTGTTAATACTGACCCCTTCCTTCCGTGCAACAAATTATGTCATTCCCCACTGTTAATACTGACCCCATCCCAACAACAGATCATGTCATTCTCCACTGTAAATACAGACCCCCCTTCCGTACAACAGATCATGCCCTTCTCTACTGTTAATACTGACCTCCCGTACAACAGATCATGTCATTATCCACTGTTAATACTGACCCTTCCGTACAACAGATCATGTCATTCTCCACTGTTAATACTGACCCCTTCCGTACAACAGATGATGTCATTCCTCACTGTTGATACTGACCTTTCCGTACAACAGATCACATCATTCCCCACTGTTAATACTGACCCCTTCCGTACAACAAATCACAGCATTCCCCACTGTTAATACTGACATTTCCGCACAACAGATCATTTTATTCCTCACTGTTAATACTGACCCCTTCCGTACAACAGAAGATGTCATTCCCCACTGTTGATACTGACCCCTTCCGTACAACAGATCATGTCATCTCCAAATGTTAATACTGACCCCTCCGTACTACAGATCATGTAATTCCCAACTGTTAATACTGACACCTTCTGTACAACAGATCATGTAAAACCCCATTGTGAATACTGACCCCTTCCCTACAATAGATTATGTCATTCCCCAGTGTTAATACTGAACCCTTCCCTACAATAGATCATGTCATTCCCCACTGTTAATACTGACACCTTCCCTACAATAGATCATGTCATTCCACTCTGTTAATACTGACACCTTCCGCATAACAGGTCATGTAGTTCCCCAATGTTAATACTGACCCTTCCGTACAACAGATCATTTCATTCCCCACTTTTAATACTGACCCCTTCCGTACAACAGATCATGCCCTTCTCTACTGTTAATACTGATCCCTTCCGTAAAACAGATCATGTCGTTCTCAACTGTTAATACTGACCCCCCCCCCCCCCCCCCCCCCCCCCCTTCCGTACAACAGATCATGTCATTCTCCACTGTTAATACTGACCCCTTCCGTACAACAGATCATGTCATTCCCCAGTGTTAATACTGAACCCTTCCCTACAATAGATCATGCCATTCCCCATTGTGAATAATGACCCCTTCCCTACAATAGATCATGTCATTCCCCCGTGTTAATACTGACCCCTCCCGTACAACAAATGATGTCATTCCTCACTGTTGATACTGACCTTTCCGTACAACAGATCACATCATTCCCCACTGTTAATACTGACCCCTTCCGTACAACAGATCACATCATTCCCCACTGTTAATACTGACCCTTCCGCACAACAGATCATTTTATTCCTCACTGTTAACACTGACCCCTTCCGTACAACAGAAGATGTCATTCCCCACTGTTGATACTGACCCCTTCCGTACAACAGATCATGTCATCTCCAAATGTTAATACTGACCCCTCCGTACATTAGGTCATGTAATTCCCCACTGTTAATACTGACACCTTCCGTACAACAGATCATGTAAAACCCCATTGTGAATACTGACCCCTTCCCTACAATAGATCATGTCATTCCCCACTGTTAATACTGACACCTTCCCTACAATAGATCATGTAATTCCCTACTGTTAATACTGACCTTTCCGTACAACAGATCATTTCATTCCCCACTTTTAATACTGACCCATCCGTACAACAGATCATGCCCTTCTCTACTGTTAATACTGATCCCTTCTGTAAAACAGATCATGTCGTTCTCAACTGTTAATACTGACCCCCCCTTCCGTACAACAGATCATGTCATTCTCCACTGTTAAAACTGACCCCTTCCGTACAACAGATCATGTCTTTCTCCATTGTTAATACTGACCCCCCTCCGTACAACAGAAGATGTCATTCCCCACTGTTGATACTGACCCCTTCCGTACAACAGATCATGTCATCTCCAAATGTTAATACTGACCCCTCCGTACTACAGATCATGTAATTCCCCACTGTTAATACTGACACCTTCCGTACAACAGATCATGTAAAACCCCATTGTGAATACTGACCCCTTCCCTACAATAGATCATGTCATTCCCCATTGTGAATACTGACCCCTTCCCTACAATAGATCATGTCATTCCCCAGTGTTTAATACTGAACCCTTCCCTAAAATAGATCATGTCATTCCCCACTGTTAATACTGACCCTTTCCCTACAATAGATCATGTCATTCCACTCTGTTAATACTGACCCCCCTTCGTACAACAGATGATGTTATTCTCCACTGTTAATACTGACCCCTTCCGTATAACAGATCATGTAATTCCCCACTGTTAATACTGACCCCTTCCGTACAACAGATCATGTCATTCCCCACTGTTAATACTGACCCCTTCCGTACAACAGATGATGTGATTTCCACTGTTAACACTGACCCCTTCAGTTCAAGAAATCATGTCATTCTCCACTGTTAATACTGACCCTTCCGTACATTAGATCATGTCATTCCCCAGTGTTAATACTTTCCCCTTCTGTACAACAGATCATGTCATCCCCCACTGTTAATACTGACCCCTTCCGTATAACAGATCATGTCATTCCCCACTGTTAATACTGACCCTTCCGTACAACAGATCATGTCATTCTCCACTGTTAATACTGACCCCTTCCGTACAACAGATCATGTCATTCCCCAGTGTTAATACTGACCCTTCCGTACAACAGATCATGTGTTTCCCCAGTGTTAATACTGACCCCTGCCGTACAACAGATCATGTCATTCCCCACTGTTAATACTGACCCCTTCCGTACAACAGATCATGTCATTCCCCACTGTTAATACTGACCCCCCTCCGTACAACAGATCATGTCATTCTCCACTGTTAATACTGACCCCTTCCGTACAACAGATCATGTCATTCTCCATTATTAATACTGACCCCCCTCCGTGCAACAGATCATGTCATTCTCAAATGTTAATACTGACCCTTCCGTACAACAGATCTTGTCACTCTCCACTGTTAATACTGACCCTTCCGTACAACAGATCATGTGTTTCCCCAGTGTTAATACTGACCCCTTCCGTACAACAGATCATGTCATTCCCCACTGTTAATACTGACCCCCCTCCGTACAACAGATCATGTCATTCTCCACTGTTAATACTGAACCCTTCCGTACAACAGATCATGTCATTCTCCATTATTAATACTGACCCCCCTCCGTGCAACAGATCATGTCATTCTCAAATGTTAATACTGACCCTTCCGTACAACAGATCTTGTCACTCTCCACTGTTAATACTGACCCTTCCGTACAACAGATCATGTTATTTCCACTGTTAACACTGACCCCTTCAGTTCAAGAAATCATGTCATTCTCCACTGTTCATACTGACCCTTCCGTACAATAGATCATGTCATTCCCCACTGTTAATACTGACCCCTTCCGTACAACAGATCATGTCATTCCCCACTGTTAATACTGACCCTTCCGGAGAACAGATCATGTCAATCCCCGCTGTTAATACTGACCCTTCCGTACAACAGATCATGTCATTCTTCACTGTTAATACTGACCCTTCCGTACAATAGATCATGTCATTCCCCAGTGTTAATACTGACCCCTTCCGTACAACAGATGATGTCATCCCCCACTGTTAGTGCTGACCCCTCCGTACAACAGATCATGCCATTGTCTACTGTTAATACTGATCCTTCCGTACAACAGATCATGTCATTCTCCACTGTTAATACTGACCCCCCTCCGTACAACAGATCATGTCTTTCTTCACTGTTAATACTGACCATTCCGGACAACAGATCATGTGATTCCCCAGTGTTAATACTGACCCCTTCCGTACAACAGATCATGCCATCCTCTACTGTTAATACTGATCCTTCCGTACAACAGATCATATCATTCTCCGCTGTTAATACTGACCCCCTTGTACTTCATTATGTACAGCAGTTGGGTATATGATAGACATTGAAACTTGATCTTTTCATTGCATCCTCCCTCCCCATGGACTGCAGGCGACAACAACTGGCACGTGATCATGACAGTGTCTCTGACCAACCCACAGCCCTGCAATGGAGCTGAACTGTGGGAGTTGACCGACTTATTTCCGGTATTCAATACTGGATATCGTTCAAGGTCGAAAACATAATATTTACAGCGTGTGAGATTTGAGGAGGTGTGTTCCCCTCAGCCAATCAGGTCAACAGAAAGCAAAATACGCCACTCCCACTGTACTACGCTATTCCATCTTCCACCCTCACGTTGTAGTTGGAGGAAGACCACGCTCTGGACGCCTACTATAACATGTAAAATATCATCATCAAGTCCATTGTCAATACATTATTATCTGACTAACTGGTGATGAGATGTGTAAGACGACGCGAAGTCACACAGTGTAAATTAATGTAACTGCAGCAAACACATTTCGTTCAAGAATGCTGGCGATGTGGTCTGTCCTCCAGTGTATGTATCAAGTCGGTCACGTCATGTGTCTCTCTGAACACTGACACGTTTACCGCTATCACGTTGCATACTGAAGTCGGTATTAAGCTTTTATCTCTGGTATCCCGGCCATGTCAACAGGCTGTTTATCTCACACGTACCCAAATATTACCGTCTACATTCAAATAGCCTCCGATTCTTAAAGCTGAAATGCCAAACTGTTTTGTACAAAACGCACTCTCATTTGTTTGCAACGACACAAGTGTCACGAGGCAAGCGGGGTAAGGTAAGCGTAGGGTGCACGTACTAAGCTGAAACATAGAGAGTTGTCGAATATCTGTGACACGGTGTTTCCAGGGTGTACTACGACCTTATTATCAACTTGTTAACTCGATTCCCGCTCAAGCAGTCCACCTGAAACCAGCTGCGTCCAGTTTGTTGTTGACAGCACAAGAACGTGGGCTGTAGTCAGCTGGTCTCCTCGTCTTGTGATACTGCCCAAAACATCTATATTGCTGCTACCAGGAAGGCTACCACAGGTATGTAGACCTAGGGCGTCTTTAATAGGATGGAATTCTAAACTGGAAAGTAACGTTTCATATGATATTGCTTTCTCCTGTTGTGATGTGATCATGTAAAACACGGCATACGAACGGCACAAGACACATGTTGTAATGAATCATGTTAAACTGGCAGATGAATGATACAAGACACATGTTGTAATGAATCATGTTAAACTGGGCAGATGAATGATACAAGACACATGTTGTAATGAATCATGTTAAACTGGGCAGATGAACAACACAAGACACATGTTGTAATGAATCATGTTAAACTGGGCAGATGAACGACACAAGACACATGTTGTAATGAATCATGTTTAACTAGGCAGATGAACGACACAAGACAGAGGACACATGTTGTAATGAATCATGTTTAACTAGGCAGATGAATGATACAAGACACATGTTGTAATGAATCATGTTAAACTAGGCAGATGAATGATACAAGACACATGTTGTAATGAATCATGTTAAACTGGGCAGATGAACAACACAAGACACATGTTGTAATGAATCATGTTTAACTAGGCAGATGAACGACACAAGACAGAGGACACATGTTGTAATGAATCATGTTTAACTAGGCAGATGAATGATACAAGACACATGTTGTAATGAATCATGTTTAACTTGACAGATGAATGATACAAGACACATGTTGTAATGAATCATGTTTAACTAGGCAGATGAATGATACAAGACACATGTTGTAATGAATCATGTTAAACTGGGCAGATGAACGACACAAGACACATGTTGTAATGAATTATGTTTAACTAGGCAGATGAACGACACAAGACACGTGTTGTAATGAATCACGTTAAACTGGGCAGATGAATGACACAAGACACATGTAATGAATCATGTTAAATTGGGCAGATGAACGACACAGGACACAAGACACATGTTGTAATGAATCATGTTTAACTAGGCAGATGAATGATACAAGACACATGTTGTAATGAATCATGTTAAACTTGGCAGATGAACGACACAAGACACATGTTGTAATGAATCATGTTAAACTGGGCAGATGAACAACACAAGACACATGTTGTAATGAATCATGTTTAACTAGGCAGATGAACGACAAAAGACACATGTTGTAATGAATCATGTTAAACTGGGCAGATGAACGACACAAGACACATGTAATGAATCATGTTAAACTGGGCAGATGAACGACACAAGACACATGTTGTAATGAATCATGTTTAACTAGGCAGATGAATGATACAAGACACATGTTGTAATGAATCATGTTGAACTGGGCAGATGAATGAAACAAGACACATGTTTTAATGAATCACGTTAAACTAGGCAGATGAACGACACAGGACACATGTTGTAATGAATCATGTTTAACTAGGCAGATGAATGATACAAGACACATGTTGTAATGAATCATGTTAAACTGGGCAGATGTATAACACAAGACACAGGACACATGTTGTAATGAATCATGTTAAACTGGGCAGATGAATGATACAAGACACATGTTGTAATGAATCATGTTAAACTTGGCAGATGAATGATACAAGACACATGTTGTAATGAATCATGTTAAACTTGGCAGATGAATGATACAAGACACATGTTGTAATGAATCATGTTAAACTGGGCAGATGAACGACACAAGACACATGTTGTAATGAATCATGTTTAACTAGGCAGATGAACGACACAAGACAGAGGACACATGTTGTAATGAATCATGTTTAACTGGGCAGATGAATGATACAAGACACATGTTGTAATGAATCATGTTAAACTGGGCAGATGAACAACACAAGACACATGTTGTAATGAATCATGTTTAACTAGGCAGATGAACGACACAAGACAGAGGACACATGTTGTAATGAATCATGTTTAACTAGGCAGATGAATGATACAAGACACATGTTGTAATGAATCATGTTTAACTTGACAGATGAATGATACAAGACACATGTTGTAATGAATCATGTTTAACTAGGCAGATGAATGATACAAGACACATGTTGGAATGAATCATGTTAAACCTGGCAGATGAACGACACAAGACACATGTTGTAATGAATTATGTTTAACTAGGCAGATGAACGACACAAGACACGTGTTGTAATGAATCATGTTAAACTGGGCAGATGAATGACACAAGACACATGTAATGAATCATGTTAAATTGGGCAGATGAACGACACAGGACACAAGACACATGTTGTAATGAATCATGTTTAACTAGGCAGATGAATGATACAAGACACATGTTGTAATGAATCATGTTAAACTTGGCAGATGAACGACACAAGACACATGTTGTAATGAATCATGTTAAACTAGGCAGATGAACGACACAAGACACATGTTGTAATGAATCATGTTAAACTGGGCAGATGAACGACACAAGACACATGTAATGAATCATGTTAAACTGGGCAGATGAACGACACAGGACACATGTTGTAATGAATCATGTTTAACTAGGCAGATGAATGATACAAGACACATGTTGTAATGAATCATGTTGAACTGGGCAGATGAATGATACAAGACACATGTTTTAATAAATCACGTTAAACTAGGCAGATGAACGACACAGGACACATGTTGTAATGAATCATGTTTAACTAGGCAGATGAATGATACAAGACACATGTTGTAAGGAATCATGTTAAACTGGGCAGATGTATAACACAAGACACAGGACACATGTTGTAATGAATCATGTTAAACTGGGCAGATGAATAACACAAGACACAGGACACATGTTGTAATGAATCATGTTAAACTGGACAGATGAATGATACAAGACACATGTTGTAATGAATCATGTTAAACTTGGCAGATGAATGATACAAGACACATGTTGTAATGAATCATGTTAAACTGGGCAGATGAATGATACAATACACATGTTGTAATGAATCATGTTAAACTAGGCAGATGAATGATACAAGACACATGTTGTAATGAATCATGTTAAACTGGACAGATGAATGATACAAGACACATGTTGTAATGAATCATGTTAAACTAGGCAGATGAATGATACAAGACACATGTTGTAATGAATCATGTTAAACTAGGCAGATGAACGACACAAGACACAGGACACATGTTGTAATTAATCATGTTAAACTGGGCAGATGAATGATACGAGACACATGTTGTAATGAATCATGTTAAACTGGGCAGATGAATGATACAAGACACATGTTGTAATGAATAATGTTAAACTGGGCAGATGAATGATACACGACACATGTTGTAATGAATCATGTTAAACTGGACAGATGAACGACACAAGACACATGTTGTAATGAATCATGTTAAACTGGACAGATGAACGACACAAGACACATGTTGTAATGAATCATGTTAAACTGGACAGATGAACGACACAAGACTCAAAATACAAGACAGAAGACACGTGTTTTAATTTCATTATAAGAGGCACGGCAGACACATGCTGTGTTCTGATCATTTGGACCAGGGGGGTCAGAAGACCAACAAACAAAAGCTGTATTGGTTATTGTAAATCCACAGGCAACGAACGAGTATATGCACTGGTTTCCTTGCATTTCAGGTGACTTTGAAGAACACATATCCGAAACTGGTGTAGAAGTGACTCCCATAGATACATGGGTAGGTACTTACTGACTAAATGTGTTTTGTAAACAATGTGTTTTGTAAACGTTATTGTCAGAGTGTTGTTATTATCAGACATGTTGCATCTTGTCATTTTATGATGATGGTGGTGTTGTCTGTTTGTACAGCAGCAACTCTCTGGCCGGTATGTGTGCAGCGCGAGTATCTCAATGACAACTGGGTGTGGGACTATCACACCAAACCCCCCGAAGTCTTGCTGTCACCTGATCTTGAGGACGCCTACTTTCACACAGATCCGGTCGACCAGAGCACAGGAACAGCCGGTAAGCATAACAACAGCTCCCCCTAGATACACTCGCAGGAAGCTAACATCTATTTCAGTTTGAAGCAGTTTCGTGGTAGTGTCCCCCGTTGCCATGTTAAAGTTGTCTCGGGGGAAGCAGGTTCTGTCTCTGTGTTGTACCTTGTTTTTTTTGGTATACATATACCGTTATTATTCCTACAGGCGTCCGCGGCAGCAAAGGTTTCCTAGATGGGGAACATTTCTGGGAGATCATTTTCCTGGAGCCGCCAGCAGGCACTTCCGTGATGGTGGGAGTCGGGACCAAGAAGGCCCTGCTTCACACCAACAACTACCAGTATGTGGATCTCATAGGTACGACTGCTTTCTATTTGGACATACCTACTATTGTATGTGGTGTTTTCCCTACCACGTTGTTCACAAACATACGTAACGAGGAACACATAAAACCAAATTACCCCGAGTGATAATACTACAGCGAATTATCCTGCAGGACATATTTTAATTGAACGAAGTAAAAGAAATAAAACAAATTCAAAATTGATAGAAACCATCTGTTCGTTTGAGCTGAAGTTAGCTTGTGACATGTCATGCAACGCTCATTGACTCGAAAAAAGGTATTTATTCTCCCGCTCGGAAATCCAGGTGCAGCCTGTCTTCTTCGTGGCGGAGTATGAGGGATTTATTCCCCCGCTCAGAAATTTATTTCCCTTCAAGGCGGGATCTATGATTATCATAGTATTTTATCAAGATTACGTAAACCAATTAGATATGATTCTGACATGGAGGTGTGCTAATAATATATTTTAGAATATACAAGAACATACTTTGACACATTCAATGATTATAGACAGATGTATTTCCCCTGTAAACAGAAGGGGCCGCCTCCGTGGTCTAGTGGTAGAGCGTCCGCCCGGAGGTGACGGTCCGGGGTGCGATCCCCGGCCGCGTCAAACAAAAGACGTTAAAATGGTACTTGTTGTTACCCTGTCTAGCACTCGACATTAAGGGGCTAAAACAAGGACTGGTCGGCTCGGAGTCAGTATACTGTGTCTGAGTGGGGTATTCATGTTAAACTGCGGCATGGTATCTCAGTGAGCTAGCACTATAAATCGGCATCAGTCCGGACTAGTACAAGCAGACACACACACACACGCACGCACGCACGCACGCGCGCTATTTTAGTGCAATTACCTTGGACGCGACGTTAAACTCCATTTCACCTCACCTTTAACAAAAGGAGAATGGCACATTTAACAATGTATGTATACTGTATACTTGCTTCTACAGGTATGGATGGGGAGAGCTGGGGCCTATCCCACAAAGGGAGGGTGTGGCACCGTGGTGTCCCACGAATGTACTGTGACCCAATATATGACCGCACTACTGTTATCGGATGCTATCTCAACCTATACAAAGGTACTCTCAGCTTCTACAAAAACGGCATGGACCTAGGGGTAGCTTTTAGCGGCCTTGACACTGTGAGAGAGCCCCTGTACCCACTTATCTCCTCCACAGCAACAGAGACTGAGCTTGGTCTGGGGGTGAGGTCATGCCGCTACCTCTCTCTACAAGAGAAGTGCTGTGCAATCATCAAGAACAATCTCGTGTGTGCGGACTCAGTTGAAAACCTGCCTCTGCCAAATGCGATCAAAAACCACATCAGGCAATTCTAACTTTTTTCTTATCACCAGGTAGAGTGTTTTAATGATGACGGGATTGTCGCCCTTAATGTCATACTATAAATCATGTCAAGCGTGT
The DNA here is from genome assembly GCF_023055435.1 of Haliotis rufescens. Classification (NCBI taxonomy): domain Eukaryota; kingdom Metazoa; phylum Mollusca; class Gastropoda; order Lepetellida; family Haliotidae; genus Haliotis; species Haliotis rufescens. The sequence continues at coordinate 2,919,758 of NW_025963979.1, forward strand.
GAATGTGCGTGATCAGGATTTTGTGTAGGTGCGTATAGGTGTACTTGAACATGTTCGTGTTGTTGTGCGTTGGCAGTTGCGTGATTACCTCAGATATGACCAATTTGTGGAGTGAGTGTATACAGTTTACACATGACTGATCGTATCCGGTGACATTCAGGTTGTGTAAAGTGACCTGATCCCGCCGTCATATAGCTGTAATATTGCTGCGGGCGGCGTTAAACAACAAACAAACAAAACATTATTTATTACTCATATATGACTGATTTTGTTATTACCTCAGACCCTCGAGGATTATATTTTTGCTGAGGTTTTGTAATAAATATTTACACACCTACGTGTTTGTTCGATCAGCTCGCTGACATGACAATGAAATGAAAAAAATCGTTTTAATTTGCAATATTGTCTGTAATATGGAGAACTGCCCACGCTCGAAGAGAAGAAGACACTGATGGTTCGTACTCGACCCTAAACCTGGCTGTATTTGTGTAGCATCGATCCCGAACCATAATCCGGTTGTCTCAGCGTAGCACTGTACCCCACTCAGAACCTGGTTGTCTCCGCGTAGCATCGTACTCCGCCCATAACCTGATTGTCATAGTACCCGAACCTAGGGCTGGATATTTTATCGAAACACGGTACCCTAATCATGACTAGACTGTCTTAATGTACAATCGTACCCAAAGCCTGAAGTGGCTGTATCATTGTAGTAATATCGCCTGCCACAGTGTAGCATAGTACTCGAACCATCCCCTGGCTGTCTTAGCACAGCATTGTTCCCGATCAGTTGCCTAGTAGTGTAGCCTTCTACTCAAACCATGTCCCGATTGCACCCGAATTATGATCTGGCGGTCTTAGTGTAGCAACATATCTGAAGTATGACCTTATTTGCATATGCAAGCATTGAACTCGCTGTCATTGTGCAGTACTAAGCCTGAAACGAGGCCCGACTATGTTATGATTGTGACCGAACTACGCGCTGGATATGTGACAAAACCCTTTCCATATTCATAAGAAATATATGCCAAGAAACGATTGTACGATTTCGACTGTATCATGAGCATGTGTTTATGAATCACTATCAAATAGTGATGTTCGCGAAAAGGTGAGCCTGTACTTCTCAACTGATGGCACCTGTCATAAACACATACAAAGGCAAGTCAACTGTTCACCTGAAATAAAAACCACGGAAACATATGGTACGAGTCAAAATAGGGAATTGCATCGGACATCATTTTGTCAGTGATGCGTCAGATTTGGAAATGTCCTCCACATGTCTACAATAAAACATTTTGAAAGCTTCACTGGGGCCTTTACTGTTGAAACCTTGATCAAACAACTTCTGAACAAGAGTTATTTGACGTTCTTTGAAATCTTGGTAGAATGCTCGATTGTACCTTAAAAGTTGTGAAATGTAGACACCATGGTCTGGAGCTTCGGGAAATTGCTCGACATAAAGGTTTCTAAAATTTAGCATTACCTTGTCCGGAAGAATGAAACTTGATGATAAAAAACCAAAGCAGATGACAATAAAACCGATCGCCCAACGCATCACAGCAACGGCCATGGTAACCCGATGCACGTGAGTTCCGTGCAAATTGAAATGCACATGCGTTCCCCAATTTCTTGCCCTATAAAAATCCACCCAGATCGGATAACATTCATTCGTTTTTGAATTGCTACCACATGCCGAGATTGACAAGAAATCAGCGACACCAAGCCCTTTTGACGATTGCAAGCTGGACAAACCGCCCGGCAGGTAGCCAATGCATTTTCAAGTCCGTGTAAGGGCTATATACAGGCTCCAGCAACGGTACCAGACCACAAACACTACAGATGACCGACCACGTAGTGGAAGACCAAGGGTCACCACCCGACGTCAGGACCGTCAGATAGTGCGACAGCATCTTCAAGATAGCTTTGTTACTGCTGCGGAAACTGCTCGACAGACACATGGTGACACACCAGCGACACATTAGTGCGGACACCGTGCGTCGACGATTGACGAGCAGACACCTCCACTGTCACAGGCCACACCGAGGACATATTCTGACACCACGTCAACGCCGGGACCGTCTTCAGTGGGCACCACAGCACCAGCATTGGTGCTACCAGCAGGGGAGAAGAAGAAGGGGTGGGGGTGGGGGGTCTAAACATCATGGTGTGGGGTGGAATTGGTCTTGCACAGAGGGTCGGCCCTGTGGTCTTCCAGAACATCGGTCCAGGGAGAGGCAATGATGTCACAGCAGCTCGGTACATCTTGAGACCACACGCCATACCTCATTTGGCACGTCGCCGCAACCACGAGTTTCAGCATTATAACGCCCGTTTGAGCACCTGTGGGACGAGATTCATAGACGGCTGAATGACGTCCGACCAAGGCCGACAACTGCAGCTGAACTGCGTCAGGCGTTCCTCAAGAGTGTGGGCTCAAGTGCCTATGGCCTTCATCAACCGCCTCATCCATTCCATGTATTGACGTTGCACGGCAGTCATCAAAGCACATGGCGGACTCACGAGATACTGACTTGTGATGCCATTTTCTCAGAAACTAGTGTTGTGTTTCACTTTACCTTGATGATCAGTTTTGCCAAGTTTCATCTTTTTAATATGTCTCAAAGTATGTTTCCAGTGTTTGGACAAATAAGGTTTCTCATATATCTATCCATGGTGACGTTTCTTTTGCGGTTCAGTATACATAGATCTAAATATGAAACATATCAAGCGGTCTCAGTGGCCGCTTTTATTTCTAGTTCAGATGGGTGAATCAGTGGAAGGGAATTGGCTATTTGATGGTTATTGGACAAAATCAGATCAGCGATGAAGCTTAAGTTAAACTTTTTAACCAAATTACCTTGTTTTGACTTTGCCGATCCGAGCAGAAATTCTGATTTATATATACACATGCACAAAAATTAACCGCCACCATATTCATAGTCTCTTGATTTCACGTGTGGGAATCAGAAATACGAAATATGATGATGTTTCATGAACCCAAATTTGTCCAGATACCACAAGGAAAGCGTGCTTTACGTGTTGCTGCAGTTCCCCTACCCTATAAATAGTGAAATTCAAGTTTCAGACACGTGGTTGCATTTTGCTCCTGTGTGAGATTCCCCACCCAATAGAGGTTGAAAATCAGCCATGGTGAGGAGAAAGTTAACGAACGCTGAAAGATGGCAAGTGATAGGCAAGAAAAATGCTTGCATGTCATGCAGGGCCATTGCAAGACAAATGGGTCGTCATCATAGTGTTAACACTCGTTTGATTGTCAAACATGGTCAAACCAATGATGTCAATGACAGGCATAGGTCTGGTAGGCCACGAAAGACCTCTAACAGAGAGGATAGACGTCTTTTCAGGATAGTCACAGGAAATCCATTTGCCACTTCAACAGATTTAAGACTGCAGTGGATTACCCATCAGAGACTCTCGACGATGACCGTAAGGCGTCGCCTCAGAGCGGCTGGTCATAACGCCAGAAGACCAGTAAAACGTCCTCAACTGACTGAGAGGCACATGCGGAATCGTCTGATATGGTGTCGTGCCCGTAGTCGATGGAACTTGGCCAACTGGAGAAGGATCCATTGGTCTGACGAGTGTCGAATGCTGCAACGAACTGTTGATGGTCGAATACGTGTTTGGAGGCAACGTAACACTCGTTTTGCACGAAGGAACATCCAAAAGACCATAGCATGTGTCGGGGGGTCTGTCATGATATGGGGTTGTCTTCCTTCGGCTGCAAACTTCCGCTGGTGACAATTCGTGGAAACCTGAATGGCGAACAATACCAAGATGCCGTTCTTCATCCAGTGGTAGTCCCTCATTTTGACAATCATCCTCTTCAGACCTGTTTACATGGACGACAATGCTAGACCACACAGATCTCGGGCAGTTTTGGCTTATTTGCGTCAAGAAGCTATTGCCACTCTTCCTTGGCCGGCCTGTAGTCCGGATTTTAATCCGATTGAGCATCTCTGGGACATTCTTGGCCGGAAAATCAGACATCGTGATCCCCCAGTTCAAAATCTCGCTGGACTTGAAGCCGCACTTCATGAAGAATGGATCCGTTTGCCTCAGAGAAGCATTCAACGACTTGTAATGAGTATGAGGCGTAGGGTTGAAGTTGTGGTCAATGTCCGTGGATCATACACATGTTACTGACTTTTCTGTATTGCAATAGAGGTATGTCTATGTGACACCTGATATGGTCTGCTGATATCATGACAGGTACATGACAAAAACAGTTTTTCAATGTTTTCTAATCCTTCAATTTCTGGTCTTCGGTAAAATTCCTTTCTGCTCATATTCTTTTGGAACGCAAGAAAAATTTGCTTTGGGACAACTTTTGCATCACATGAGGTTTACATATACGGCTTATAACAATCGTACATCTCGTTATAATAGTCATCATTAAGTGCCAAAAGTAACAGCTCACAAATATGGTGGGTGGCGCTTAACTTGTACTAGTCCGGACTGATGCCGATTTATAGTGCTTGCTCACTGAGACAGCATGCCGCAGTTGTAACATGAATACCCCACTTAATACCGAGCGCCAGACAGGGTAAAAACAAGTACCAGCTTTTAACGTCTTTTGGTATGACGCGGCCGGGGATCGAACCCCGGACCTCCGCTCTCCGGGCGGACGCTCTACCACTACACCACGGAGGCGGTCTGCACACCATAGAAACATATAGAAAAGTATGTACGTTAAGTGATGTTTCCAATGTGTACCAATAACTGGCACACTAACAAGCAGTCAAGTGTCTTTATTGTTATCACGATATGCTGCACATGATTTCCAAACTTTACACGCGAATCCTGCACGAGACAAATGGTGCATCCTGTGTCATTGCCAATGACATCACATGTGATGCGTTCATGAGCGTTGGTTCACACATCATACCAGTACGTTCGTTTGTGCGTCTAACCAATCTAATATCTCTTGTAAATGAGTAGTTCTTCATATATTAACCAACATGTATGGTATTCGCGTTTCTTTTTGCGGTGAATATAAATATGTTTCCGTGTTCTTTTCAGGTGAACAATACGTGTTTGTGACTACTCCTCATAAATATGGAAACGGTTTTGTCGCTTGTATTTGTATGCCCCGACTTGCGTCCATCTACTTGCCTGGTGCGGACGGCATGCCCGGAAAACACCGACTTTTCTGCCTGTGGGGCAAGAACGGAGCACGTGCTTCTTTCAAGTTATTCAACTGTCACATATACAGGACATTCGTGAAATAGGACCTTACATATAGATATATTGCTGCAGCCACGTATGTTTACCAATCGTATTGCCTCTTATGAAAGTAAACCCCTTATCTTGTGTATTTCAATAGACCATGTTGATTGTTCATAGATGTTGTGTGGTTATTTACCGATTTCACAATTTAGGTCTGTTTTATACCAATTCTGGGTCTAGCTTCGTGTATCGATCTGGGAATCAACACATGTTGTAATGTCCTTCCCTACCGGTATCCACGCCGCTCATGCTGATGGCTTAGTCGGAATCGTACAATGGACTCTTCTTTCATAATACTTTTAGCAGAGATTGCTTATTATTATGGAAATGACTGTGACACTTTCATTGAAGGGAAATATGATATCGTTACAGATATCTGTAGGTTCTTTTGGCCGAGCGCAGCTGAGTCAGCTCGTTGCCTCGCCTGCAGATACCACTTCTTGCTTTTTTCTAAAACATTGACTTTGAACTCATCTCATTTCAGGGAAAGCAAAAGTGTTAGTTTTAAATTATCAAAAAACATAAACTGTTTTTTCTCTCATCAACTTTCCTCGCAATCTGCATCGAAGAATTCTGCCAGGTTCCTAACTATTATGAAAGTCACTCAACACATCTTAAAATAATTGTATTAATTTTTATCAGCAATAGTTGATTTTTCTTGTTATCTAGGTTATTTCAATATAAAGTCTGCACAGGTGGTATTTCGCTTTCTTGAGAGACGGTAACCCCACGCAGTGAGACAGATTTGGCAACTCAGAATCAGTTGCTGGGGTCAATGACGATTTTGCACGCTTTACCACTAAACAGGGCCGTGAAGGCCTCCTCATATTTGGACATTGGAAATTTATGAGAGATAATCTTGTTGACATCGATCTTGCCGTCTGCAACTAAGTTCTCTATCTCGCCCCAGGTATGATAGATCATCCGCCCGTGCACAGTCTTCAGTGTGAGCGACTTGAATACTGCAACCAAAAGTCACGTTCAGAATATCACAGGAAGGGCCGAACATTTGTTTAGATGAGTGACTATTTTCGACCCTTTTATAAAATCCTTGACTGATTTTTTCCAATTTGTATTTCATTTAAGGAGTAACATTTGTACAGTGACAAAGTGCGCCGGGTGTTCCAAGTTATCAAAACCAAATGAGGTGCCCGTATAATAGCCTACATAACATTCACCACGTACATATATTCCTGATGTGATCCTGCAGAACATTCTCCACGTGGAGCTATATATATAGTGGCATTGCCTTCTATATCTTGCAGTATATTCTCCTTGTGAAACCATACATAGTGGCATTGCCTACCTATATCCTGTAGTACACTCTCGACGTGGAGCTATATATAGTGGTATTACCAACCAATATCCTGTTGTACATTCTCCACGTGGAGCTATATATAGTGGCATTACCTACCAATATCCTGTTGTACATTCTCCACGTGGAGCTATATATAGTGGCATTGCCTACCTATATCCTGTAGTACACTCTCGAATTGGAGCTATATACAGTGGTATTACCTACCAATATCCTGTTGTACATTCTCCACGTGGAGCTATATATAGTGGCATTACCTACCTATATCCCGTTGTACATTCTCCATGTGGAGCTATATATAGTGGCATTACCTACCTATATCCTGTAGTACATTCTCCATGTGGTGAGGTGAGGTGAAATTGGGTTTAACGTGTCCAAGATTATTGCACTTCTATAGCGACGCGTATGCACGTGTATGTGTGGCTGCTTGTACTAGTCCGGACGAATGCCTATTTATAGTGCTAGCTCACTGAGATACCATGCCGCAGTTTAACATGACTACCCAACTCAGACACAGTATACTGACTCCGAGCCGACCAGTCCTTGTTTTAGCCCCTTTATGCCGAGCGCCAGACAGGGTAACAACAAGTACCATCTTTTAACGTCTTTTGGTATGACGCGGCCGGGGATCGAACCCCGGACCTTCCGCTCTACGGGCGGACGCTCTACCACTAGATCACGGAGGCGGTCCTTCTCCACGTGGAGCTATATATAGTGGCATTACCTACCTATATCCTGTTGTACATTCTCCACGTGGAGCTATACATAGTGGCATTGCCTGCCTATATTCTGTAGTACATTCTCCACGTGGAGCTAAAGATTGGTGGTGTTGCCTACCTTTATCATGAAGTACATTCTCCACGTGGAGCTAAAGATTGGTGGTGTTGCCTACCTTTATCATGTAGTACATTCTCCACGTGGAGCTATATATAGTGGCATTGCCTACCTATATCCTGTAGTCCATTCTCCACGTGGAGCTATATATAGCGGCATTACCTACCTATATCCTGCAGTATATTCTCCACGTGGAACCATACATAGTGGCATTGCCTACCTATATCCTGTAGTACATTCTCCACGTAGAGCTATATACAGTGGCATTGCCTACCTTTATCCTGTAGTACATTCTCCACGTGGAGCTATACATAGTGGCATTGCCTGCCTATATCCTGAAGTACATTCTCCACGTGGAGCTATATATAGTGGCATTACCTACCTATATCCTGCAGTAAATTCTCCACGTGGAGCTATATATAGTGGCATTACCTACCTATATCCTGTTGTACATTCTCCGCGTGGAGCTATATATAGTGCCACTGTGATATTACCTAACTATATCCTGTTGTACATTCTCCACGTGGAGCTATATATAGTGCCACTGTGATATTACCTACCTATATCCTGTTGTACATTCTCCACGTGGAGCTATATATGGTGCCACTGTGGTATTACCTAACTATATCCTGTTGTACATTCTCCACGTGGAGCTATAGATAGTTGTGTTGCCTACCAATATCCTGCAGTACATTCTCCACGTGGAGAGGCTGTTTGGGCAGACCAACCATCACAATACGACCGCCCTTCCTGAGCAGAGAGAAGCTGATGTTGACCATAGGTGGCGCCCCACTACATTCACACACTCGCCCTATGCCCAGGCCGTCAGTGAAGCTCTCTATAAACTGATAAAAGGATTACGTTAGTTCATAGAAATATATGTTGCACTTGTTATAACTGCAAACTAACTAATTAAAAAGAAGTAAACTGCACACTGAATAATTTCAATGAATTATGTTTCATTGACGTTAAACACGTTCCAGTCAGTCCAGCTGTATAACGTGCTTACCTGTTTGATAGACTTGTTGAGGGTGTTAACGGTGACCTCGGCTCCCATCTTTTTAGCTAGTTCTAGTCTGGAGTCGTCAATATCAGCCCCAATCACCCTAATGATATAACGAATAATTAGTATAAGCAAACTATGAAACATAACATGAGGTACAGAGACAGAGTGCGATCGGATGCACTACCACATCAATCAACCAACCAACCAATCAATCAATCTTTATTTCTAAATACTGAGAAGGCCTGAGTGAGTGAGTATGGTTTTACGCCGCTTTGAGCACTAATCCAGCAATATCACGGTGGGGGACACCAGAAATGAGCTTCACATATTGTACCCACATGGGGAATCGAACCCGAGTCTTCGGCGTGACGAGCGAACGCATTAACCACTAGGTTACCCCACCGCCCCTGAGAAGGTCAGAGGCCTGTAGTACATTATACAAAGTAGTTGAGGGTACATTTATACAATAGAATATATATCCATACCCATGAAAAGTGTTAAAATACATTATGTCGTTGAGTAGGTGCATGCTTACTAAGATTCTTGGCATGGAAATGAACATTGACAGACTTTTAAGTGTGACAGTATTTTTAGTCTTAATTACTAAGTAAAATTTACACAAGTGAAGATTCTTGCTTGAAAAAATTATCATTAATGAATTGGTTATTAATGTCCACATAAAATAGACAAATAAGTAAAAATGATATTCATCTTCTCAATTATTATAACTACACAGTTGACAGATTGTGTTTTCTCTTTGAATGCTGCAGTGTCTACCTGCTTCAGTAAGGAGATCGTGCGAGCTGCATCTAAATCGGGCTAACGTCACTCGGAATTTCCTTCAATCTATTTCAAATACACAGTGCTCTTTACTTAGGTTTATTTTGATATCCAAATAGTGATGTAATTCATTGGACAAAAGTAGAGAAGATAACTATTTTTTGAAGTACATGCTTTTTAAAGTCTGTGAAAGGTCAATAATAAATCGCTCTGGCAGACATATTTTTTTCAGTCCACACAAAAATTTGAATTTGGCATATTTAATAATGTTAACCAGCATTTATTATCCTTTATATGTACCGTCTATGTACAATGGGTATCTTCCACATTCACCATCTATATTTGGAGTGCTAGGTTTAAGAGCGAGACGGTTCTTACAAGCTTATAAATGAATCTTTTCAATAGTATTTATATTTCTGAATCTCCACATTTCGGCTCCATACATTAAAATTGGGCTACTTTTAGTGTCAAAGATTTTAAAAAAATGTATTACATTAACAAGTTGCTAAAGGTTTTGAAAAATGTCACTTCTTAGCTTGTAAAGCAGCCTTATTAATATGCACAGAGCATGACAATATGTTAGTAAAATACCATCTGTGCAATTTTCCTTGATTTGCTCTGATAATTCATTTATAAAGAAAGAAAAGAGAAAAGTACTTAAAATACACCTTTGGCTAACACCCCTATTACAACCAAACGTATCTGAAACAGTATTGTTATTACACACACTTTTCATTGTGATAGATACAGCACAATGATTTCCCCATTTTGCGACTAAGTCCATGCGTTCTAAATAGCTCCCAGAGTTTATCTCTATGACAGAGTCAAATGCTTTCGCAAAATCTACAAATAAGGCATATAATTTGCCACCCTATGTTGTTAGATATCTTTGTATAATACAGTAAAATAGAAACGTTATCAATTGTGCTATATTCTTGTCAAAACCCAGATTGTCTGCCCAAAGCATCACACTGTATTAATGATATATGTAAAAACTGTATTGAATACACTAAGAATCACAATTCCTCAAAAGTTCTTTGTATCAGTCAGAGTTACTTGTTAGTGAAGCCGAAGCCGAATAATAAAGCCAAGTGACCAATTTACAGGAAAGTAATAATTCTCTAATATAAAATTGAAGATCAGTTTAAGATAAAGAACCAATATGTCTGATGAAGTTTTTATGTTTTTGGAAATATCTTTATCCGCACCTGATGCCTTAGTATTCTTTAAGTGATTAATATTTCTTTCTTGGTGATTGGAGAATCGAAAATGTCTGTTGTCACATCGTTAGAATGATTATCATCCAAATTGAACTTCCCCAAATCGTCTTCGTTTCTATCATTAGGATTAGAGAATAATTCTTGAAAATGTAAGAAAATGTAAAAAACCGATTTTAAGCTTGTTCTGAGGCTGAGATTTTTTACAGTAGACCAAAACTCCAGAATATCTCGTTTACGTTTGTAATATTCCTCTTTCTATTCCTACACAAACCATGGTATTCGTTCCTTGCATACCTGCGAAACTTATTCAAACATCTACATCGTTCTTTCTTCAGGAATTGGCATTCACTATCAAGCCATTACTGATGTGAGTTTTTGTTTGCAATTACTGTTTTCCATACATGAAGCAGCAGTGCATAACGCAGCTGTGATATATCTAATGCTATCATCAATGTTATCATATATTGTGTCAACTCCCTTTTCCAGTATATCTTGGACAGTGTTAGAAAATATGTTATCTCTAAATTGGTCACCCGTATTGTCTATCCAAACACATTTGAATGAAGTGTTGCTGTTTGAAATGTGATAACCCGTTGAGTTTCACAAGCCATGCGTCTCGAACGTTTCATTGATTGGTGCTGCCCTAGGAAGCAGGACATTGTTTTATGTCTTTTGGTGCATACAGACTACGATAGGCGTGCATAGGTTAGGCCAGTTCTAATAGTATTTACTTGGACCATATATAATTATCATTAATGAGAAACCCTGGGGAACGCAAACGGCAAGTAATGATTTGTATTCCATGTAACTTTCACATTTGGATGTGAGATTACTATCAACAATAGGAGATATATACTTCTAATACTCCTTCAAGTTTATTACTCCTTTAAAGCAATTGTCTACAAAATATGGTGGATCAATGACGTCTCTCAGGCAAATGTAGGTGCTACATATTTGTGTGTTCTGGCCTTGAACACAAAAATAGGCTTCCATTGATATTGGTATACATTCTAATGAAGGCTAAATACGGGTATTTCTAGGGGTTACTCGAGTTATTTACGTACTATGCCCCAAACCAATAATATAGTCTTCTTTGAAAGATGTACATTAAGTGGGCATGTACCTAGTATTTCGTACAACGTAAAGTTCGGAGAGGACTTTCTGACTGAAGCTGCACATTAATTAAATTAACACTGGTACCATGACTGGGTATGACGAGGGCGATAGTAACACAGGACGCCATGACTAGGTGTGAGGAGAGCGATAGTAACACCGAACGCCATCACTGGGTGTGAGGAGGGTGATAGTACGAGGACGCTATTACTGTGTGTTGAGGAGAGTGATAGTAACACTGGACGCCATTACTGTGTGTTGAGGAGAGTGATAGTAACACTGGACGACATCACGGGGTGTGAGGAGAGCGATAGTAACACTGGACGCCATCACTGGGTGTAAGGAGGGCGATAGTAACACTGGACGCCATCACTGTGTGTTGAGGAGAGTGATAGTAACATTGGACGCCATCACTGGGTGTGAGCAGAGTGATAGGAACACTGGACGCCATCAGTGGGTGTTGAGGAGGGCGATAGTAACACCGAACGCCATCACTGGGTGTGAGGAGAGTGATAGTAACACTGGACGCCATCACTGGTTGTGAGGAGAGTGATAGTAACACTGGACGCCATCACTAGGTGTGAGGAGAGTGATAGTAACACTGGACGCCATCAGTGGGTGTTGAGGAGGGCGATAGTAACACCGAACGCTATCACTGGTTGTGAGGAGAGCGATAGTAACACTGGACGCCATCAGTGGGTGTTGAGGAGGGCGATAGTAACACCGAACGCCATCACTGGGTGTGAGGAGGGTGATAGTTACACTGGTGGCCATCAGTGGGTGTTGAGGAGAGCGATAGTACGAGGACGCTATTACAGGGTGTGAGGAGAGTGATAGTAACACCGGACGCCATCACTGGGTGTGAGGAGAGCGATAGTACGAGGACGCTATTACAGGGTGTGAGGAGAGTGATAGTAACACCGGACGCCATCACTGGGTGTGAGGAGAGCGATAGTACGAGGACGCTATTGCAGGGTGTGAGGAGAGTGATAGTAACACCGGACGCCATCACTTGGTGTGAGGAGAGCGATAGTACGAGGACGCTATTACTGGGTGTAAGGAGGGCGATAGTAACACTGGACGCCATCACTGTGTGTTGAGGAGAGTGATAGTAACATTGGACGCCATCACTGGGTGTGAGCAGAGTGATAGGAACACTGGACGCCATCAGTGGGTGTTGAGGAGGGCGATAGTAACACCGAACGCCATCACTGGGTGTGAGGAGAGTGATAGTAACACTGGACGCCATCACTGGTTGTGAGGAGAGTGATAGTAACACTGGACGCCATCACTAGGTGTGAGGAGAGTGATAGTAACACTGGACGCCATCAGTGGGTGTTGAGGAGGGCGATAGTAACACCGAACGCCATCACTGGTTGTGAGGAGAGCGATAGTAACACTGGACGCCATCAGTGGGTGTTGAGGAGGGCGATAGTAACACCGAACGCCATCACTGGGTGTGAGGAGGGTGATAGTTACACTGGTGGCCATCAGTGGGTGTTGAGGAGAGCGATAGTACGAGGACGCTATTACAGGGTGTGAGGAGAGTGATAGTAACACCGGACGCCATCACAGGGTGTGAGGAGAGCGATAGTACGAGGACGCTATTACAGGGTGTGAGGAGAGTGATAGTAACACCGGACGCCATCACTGGGTGTGAGGAGAGCGATAGTACGACGACGCTATTGCAGGGTGTGAGGAGAGTGATAGTAACACCGGACGCCATCACTTGGTGTGAGGAGAGCGATAGTACGAGGACGCTATTACAGGGTGTGAGGAGAGCTATAGTACGAGGACGCTATTACAGGGTGTGAGGAGGGCCATGGTAACACTGGACGCCACTGTGTGTGAGGGGGCGATTTGCGTTTATGTCACCTGTTAGCACCAAGAGCCTTGGCTGAAGCAATAGCAAGGAGTCCGACAGGCCCACAGCCAATGACGAGTACATCTTCTCCTTTCACCTCCAGCTTCTCTATTGCATTATGGGATACGCCTAAGGGTTCCAGCAGGGCGATCTCATCAGCAGCTGGTTTAAAGGAACAAAAAGACACCAAGTCACTTGACTGCTAAAATGTTTAGAAAACGGTTTCATGTCAATCAAAGGCTTTCCGGGAATCGAGTACTATTTGCTCTTCGTCTTTACACTTGCTAAATCAGTATTATACATGTTATTTTGTATCTGTATGTGACAGAATAAGTAAAACAGATTGTTTCAGGCACATGGCAGTATGGCAGTCAATAACCTTGAGTTGACTCCATTTCATATATTGATGTGAATTATACACAGCATCCTTACAATAACCCTGAATATATTACAATGATAGTTTGTATAAATTGACCAGAAAAGTATGATACACTCAACAGCAAAAGAAACACAAGTTGCATTTAAATACTTGAAACCACAAGACATAAAAATATCCATACATTTTAATTTCTTTTTCTGACATGTCAAACAGCTGTTAACAACTTTGAGGGCGTGTGTTTGATTACCACATGAATGTTTACTAGAAATCGTCACGCTCAAAAAGTACCCCTTGGTGTCATATCTGGTGACAGAGAATGCCATATTGTAGAAACTCCATGGGAACTCTATCTGTGTGGGGCGAACCTGGCGGAAGACTTGGACCTGATGCTGAACATTACTGATACACATTGACAACGTAATCACGTGACATACTGACGTTCATCGAGAAATGAACGACAGTCAGCTTGGTAGTGTTCACCTAGTCGAGGTCACCCGCTACTGTCAATATTGCAAATTATATATTTTATCAACCATAATCTACACTTGCGTTTCTTTTGTTGTTCATTATATATTGACAATAGATTGATATCATTTGAGATTTCAGCTATATTGGCGGCATCCTTGGATTTTCTACCACCAGAGGGAGCTACTATGCTGGATCCATAACCAGAAATGTTCGGTGCTTTGGACCAGAAGTGCACTATTTTCATCTTAACCTTCCCGGCCACTATATAGGCGTCCTGAGAGGTCAATGTTTTCTTAACATTTTCATAACACAGTCAAAGTGTCAATATAGTCAACAACATTTGATAGTATAAAAGAGTCACTTGACCCTTATTTGAATCTTGTTTGAATGTTTAAAAACAGTAGATCTATCTATTCTCGAGTTTAAAGGGGCACTGATCTAACGCAATTCCCCGGGACTGGTTGTTGCCTTTGTTATTGTTTTTTCCCAGTGAGTACCCGGATGTATAGCAGAAATCTAGACTAGTTCGCGACCTCTGCTGCGCAATTCGTAAGCGCATCAGTCACTTTTATGGGTAGTAATAAGGCGTATGGTCACATTGATCAACAAAATGAAATACAGTTTTCGAGAAAATGAGGAAATGTAGGTATCTTTGTAGGTGAGGTGAGGTGAAATTGAGTTTAACGTCGCGTCCAAGATTATTGCACTTATATAGCGACGTGCATGCACGTGTATGTGTGTGTGTGGCTGCTTGTACTAGTCCGGACTGATGCCGATTTATAGTGCTAGCTCACTGAGATACCATGCCGCAGTTTAACATGAATACCCCACTCAGACACAGTATACTGACTCCGAGCCGACCAGTCCTTGTTTTAGCCCCTTAATGCCGAGCGCCAGACAGGGTAACAACAAGTACAATCTTTTAACGTCTTTTTGTATGACGCGGCCCGGGATCGAACCCTGGACCTTCCGCTCTCCGGGCGGACGCTCTACCACAAGACCACGGAGGCGGTCAGGTATCTTTGTAGGTAGCATCGGTAATGGTGACGAAGATTTGATAAGTCACTTGCTTGGTAATTTTGCGATTTTCGCTAACACTATTTTGACTTGCAACACAAAGTAAACATTTCACCTGAGCATTGCTTTTTTATAGTGTGTATATTTTTTTAATGTCAAAATGTGTAACATTTTCAAATTTATTAAAACTGACTAAAAAACATTTCCATTTGTATTATTATGATAACGAATTCCCAACATTTTGATGTTTAATGTCATCACCAAGAGACTGAAAATGTTACGTTGAAAAGTACATTTCTATGTTGTTTGGCTTCTAATCCTACATAATAATCTGTTGTGATGTTTGTAGGCCCTTTTGATCATCTCAATCAATATGGACAGATTTTTGAGTCAAAATGACTGAAATATTTACACATTTTATAAATTGCCTGAGAGAATCACATTTTACAAATTGACGGTAATATATACACGCTTACAAAGGAAAAGACCTGTGAAAACAACGTCTATCGTGCATTGAAGAATTTCCCAACCAAGACGTAGAGAAACAAGAACGAATCGGTTCCAATGAAGGAAAACAAAATGCAAATACCATAATTGCAACCTACCAAATTTATGTGTATAAATTTTAGGAGCTTCCTTGTTCGAGGAATGTATCCGTGAATATCCACACAAAGGAACAATATCCCACTCGTCTGCAGCTGTACAAAGAAACTTATTCTGTGTCACGTGTCTCCGTAACAATCAAATATTTTAAAAGATATATATCGTTTCGGGATATTATAACCCGTGTTCGTTTCTCAACTGATCACTTGGATTGTTTCAGGTGTTTCACATAGGTGTCAAGTCTCAAGGGTCGGCTGAGAAAGCCCAAGTGACAACTATTTTCATAACGTCCACGGTTCCTAAAAAATCCATTGAGTGACAGATAACAGTGATCAATCAATCAACGTATTATCAGTTAACCGTTTGAACAAAGTATGTTGTTTTTACATCGGCACTTCACGCCATGATATGAGTGTATTCCCTTTGTTTTAGTAAACCTAGACATGTAAACACTCACTCTTGACTTATCCACTGTGCAAGATAACAGTAATTAATCAATCAGCGTATTTTCTGTAAATCCTTTGATGACTTGGAACGAAAAGTAAATCAACTGATCATTCACCTCTTGCTGGTCTGCCACGTGCATATTACATAACACACATTTCACCTCACTTCAAACCTGGATTTAGATTGAATAATTACCCCAGACACAATAAATGCCATATGGGAACCTTTGTCAGGTAATCTAAGGGGTGCTACCACTAATTGTACCTGTAATAAATTCATTAACTGAGCATCAAGTGAATGACGACAAATACACAAGTGTAGGGTTATACAAGAAAACGTGGATGACAACAAGGGAGTAGTAATCGTATTATCGACGCAATCCGAAATCCGAAAATGCTTTCACTGCATAGATACTTTTTTTAATATTAAACTTTAACCATTTGGGGTATTTCCAAATCTGATGAGCTCCGCTGTTCTTTTTGTCTGTTTGTTTAGGCTGAAGAAATTTATTTACATGCGCCCTTTGTCGAAATCTTTATAGATCACAGTTAACCAATCAGTGTTTATGCAAAAATTCGTAAAACAAATATTGCCTCCAGCCTCCAAGTTTATTTAGCTGCCCTTGCAGACGGTAGCCCAGTCTCTGGTCACGCTCAGTTGCGTTGCGTATCATCCGGGTACTCACGGGGGAAAAAACAATAACAAAGGCAACAACCAGTCCGGGGAATTGCGTTAGATCAGTGCCCCTTTAAGTTTATTCGATATTAAAAGACAACCACTAAAATATCTTCATGATTTTGCCATTGAATAGATTCTTCTTCTACTTCCAAACTAAGTTTGTCGATTAAACGAGATCATCTTTTACACGCATAGCGCTACAACAATCAAACGGATGATTTCTGCAAAATCATTTCCGGACATTCACAAGATTAGAACAGACGGAGTTACCCCCCTTGGACTACTCACACAAATTTCTTTTCAAGACGTACAGGTAGCGGGCTGGCACAATCGTGTACTCAGAGCACCCCCCATGCTGGGTCTGTTTGCCGTGGCCGAACTGGCCCATATTCCTGCATATCGCCCTGTTGTCATACTTGCACTGGTGACATGACCCGCAGTAGTAGTGATTCTCCACCCCGACTTTGGCCCCAACTGTGAGCTGGGCTTCAGGTCCGCACTTGACCACAGTCCCTGCACACTCGTGACCTGGGACAAAGGGAATGGTGGCGATCACACGTGCCACGTCATTCCATTTGTACAGGTTGATGTCGGAGCCACAGATTGCCACAGAATCTACTTTGATGAGCACCTCATCTCCCGTTGGATCGGGCACAGGAATGCTTTCATAGACATACGACTCTTCTTCGTTCTTCTTGACAAGTGCCTTCATGATTTTAGGGATGTTGGAAGCCATGTTTCCGCTGGTGCAACTAGCAGTGTGTTACTGGGCTGAGAGGAGAGCATGTACTGCCTTCGTGACAGACGGTTGGACGCTGGAAGATAAGAGTCGAAACCTCACCTGCTCAATGCCGAGCAAAGTAGAACAAGGTCGTTTCCTATGGTAGACTGAAAGGGACAAAATCGCTATATATTATAAGAGGCGCCGTTTTACTCTTTATTCCCACTTTTATTATATCAATACGCCATTTATTTATATAACAAATTCGATTATTAAATGTCAACAGAAATGATGTAATTTTAGATATAATAAATGGAACAAGCGACACCGTAAAATGAACTATCGATATCACGAATTGGACTTTTAGACATCACTAAATATTTTTAGACAAATTCGAAGCCTATCTATTGACAACTAAAACTTGTGGTAAACGTAATTCACTTCTTGGTTCATGAAATTAATGAACCCTCCTTTAAAGTAGCAGAAAATAAGCTATACGTTAATATTGTCTGTCACGTTTGTAACTCTGTAACTGGTAATTTATGCATTGTTTTTCGTGAATTATTCGCGCTAGGTTTCAAAACTGTTTGCCATGCCATTTAACCCCCTAGTGCCCACAACCTGATCCAAGTGTCTAAACATAAAATACTTGTTTATGTTAATGCTTTCTGTTATATTTGAACATCTCAGGTGAAATGTTGGTGACATTTTGAAAAGTAACCGAGAAAACAAATGTAGCATTTGTGCTGCATAATCATATAATGAACTCAAACAAAGTGTTTCTTCTATCAAACTATTACTATTCAATAACAAAATTCAATATTAATTCAACATTGCAGAGAACAAGACTGTAACAAGTCAAAATCACTCAAGATAAAATTCATCCACATCTATCCAAGTTTTGGACGGAATTGAAGACTGTCAGTGGTTGGATTGTTCAGATATGGAATGTAAGGAAGCAATTTCTGTCTGTGTTCTGACAGAAAGGGAGTCCACGTTTTAAGCATTCGATGAATGTGAAGCCACTGCATTTCGCAAACTTCCACCTCAGGTGAGTTGTATCCAAGACGTAATTTCTTCTAGGACGTAAGCTCATTTTGCGAAAAAAAGGCTTTCCAAAACATTTTATTGCAAAGTAAATTTAAGTTTCACTTCAATAAATTATTTAAAGATTATTTTACTGATAATTTAACACAAAATTAACGTTTCTTTTAATTTAAAACAAACAAACAAATAAAACACTTGAGAGTTATCTCCCCTTTTCATTTCTTATGCCACAGTGGGATTTAACGCCAAATTACAAAAGATCAAAATACATTAACACCACACACTCATCAAAAAATGCTGTGTATATATCCAATGAAGATGAAGAAACGGTTTGCGAAACGAGTTGTTTCCCGAAAGAATGTATACTACTCTGGCATTACACTGCTGAAGAGAAGCAAATCTTCTACAAGGAGGCCGCCATCTTTGATGATCTAGGGGATCGTCACATACTGAGTCGGCAATTAGTACGAAACTACACGATGACTTGCGAAATGTAGAAATTTACGGTCATTGGGGGGAGACAACTCCTAAAGACAGTATACATGTACATCCCCACTGGTTAAAGTGTTATGTAACATAAAAGCCACAATGGGCTCCAGAGGGCTAAGATGCTAAAGTGACATTCTGCAAATAACCTTAGCTCTTCAGACTCCTAATCCTCACAGTCAAGGGAGCAGTTATTATCAAAATGTTGAAAAATGAAACTATATACAGACAACATATTCAGTAACAGGACACTACATTATTGATATAGCGTACTACATCACGCCATCTGGAGTTATGTATATAAAAAATCATTCATGAAAAAAATGTATGTACATGTAGGTATTTGCTAATACTATTAACATGGGGTAAATGGACAAAGTTTTACAAATGTTTTATCAAGTTGGAAATTGTGAAATAAGAAATTATTACAACTAACTGACAACGTTCCATTATCTTTAGACTGCAAAGGGTCAACCCGACAACGCATGTCAGACAGGACCGCATCTCTCATTGTGCTTGTCAGATAGAGTTAGGCAAACAAATGTAACCTTTATCTGTAGTTGCAGCTGTTTATCATCCACCCTTATCAAATCACAAGCACCACGTATACATTCGTTGTATACTAGCAACTGGTAAGCTATTATACTTACTGAACTTCACACATAAACACCTATATCAGCAATATCTCGGTCAAACTAAATTATACAGAAAGACGACATAAAAACTACAACTATGTTTGCATTCCATGTGGGTTTTGAATCAGTGATTGTGCCAAGATATTTATGCCTGTCTACAACTTCTATTACCATTTTATCAATACCAACTGGATTAAAACATGAGTTATTTCTTAAATGCTGTGACCATTTCCTGTGTTACTATCGTCCGCCTCACATCCAGGCTGTATGGTATTGAAAGCGGATGCAAATTCGAAGAACACTATACTCACATGCAATTTACCGTTATTTGTTGATGGCTTTAATTGTTATGCTAGAAATAGTATGTTTTAACTGATGTAAACTATGTCACTATGTCCAACATAATGGGTGAGAGTCAAGATGAAAAAGTGTGCACAAATATTTTCATACAGACAGACTGCAGATAGAGTCTACCACACATGCCAAGTAAAATACCATTAGGTGTATTCTTCGAGATACGAAGATACGTTTACAGAAGGATATTTGTACATTTTCAATTTCTGTACGATGTTCACCAAACCTCAGCTCTATAACACAAGATCGCAACGACAACACTGTCAAATGTTTTAAAGGCGAAGTGGAATGATGGTTATCAATCATTCTTTTGATAGTATTTGATAGATAACTGATTGATTGGTTTTTCTTTAGCTAAAAGACCACGACGGAATGTTTTGCTCCTCGACAACTTTGGAGAGAAAACCGTTCCCAAATATTTATAAAAATTCACAGCTTCAATTCTTTCTTTTTTTAAATACCATTCTTCGTAGCTTTTTAATCTCCAGCGTTGTCGAAACACAATAATTTCAGTTTTATTAAAATGTACTTCAATTCCACTGGATTTACAGATATTTTCAAGAACGTATGCTTTCTTTTGCTGCTGTAAAACACTGTTCGCAACAGACAATACATCGTCTGCGTACAATAATGCAAATAGATTTGGTATCTCTAAACAAATAAATATGCCTTGACCACCATTTTGTTCCAACATCACTGGTGGTTCATTTGAAAAGATAATGATAATGGACTGAAAACACATCCCTTACCATAGAATGATCATCCTCTATATCTCCACGACTCGCATTTCGGTAACCCACACTAACCCCTGGAATCACTCTCGTAGTCCTCTCGATATCAAATTACCCGTCCTGCAAGGCAGGCAAGGGAATCCCGATCAGCTGTACCCAGGGTTTTCAATGTAGCGCCCAGCACCATCACAAGGCTATGGGATCAGTTTCAACAGCATGGGTCAACACGTGATCAGCCAAGGTCGGGACGACTGAGAATAGCAACCCCCGCCCAAGATCGCTACATCCGACTGCGCCACCTACGTTAAAGGACTAACACAGCCACCTCAACTGTATCCGAAATACCCGGACTGCGCAGAATCTCTGACCAGATCGTACGAAAGCGTTTAAGAGCAGCAGGTCTACGAGCAAGACGTCCTGTTCGACGCGTCATATTGAGTCGACAACATCGCCAACAATGACTGCATTGGTATCGTCAACACAGGGTAGGCCTCAACTGCGATGGAGACATGTCTGGTTCAGCGACGAATCAAGATTTGTCCTCCGTCGAGGAGATGGAAAAGCACGGGTCGTTACATTAGTTACGCCGGAAACTGCATACAGGAAGTGAACAGGTTTGGTGGGGGTAGCGTTATGATGTAGGCGGATATCTCTCATCATGGCAGGACCGGTTTGGTCCATATCCAGGGCAATCTTACTGCTCAACGATACATCAACGAAATTCTCCAACCACACGTCCTCACAATTGTAACCAACGGCAACGGTGTATTCAAGCAGGACAACGTTAGACCGCATACAGCAGAGCCTGTCTACAGAGCAACAACGTTGATGTTCTCCAGATCCCCGGGTTTGAACCCGATAGAGCACCTGTGGGAGGAATTGGGTAGATGGCTACGCCGACGTCAACTACAACCCCAGACGTTGCAGCAGTTGGCTTTTGCGTTGCAGGCCGAATGGGCTACTATTCCCCAGGATGTGATTCGCATGCTCGTCTCTTCCACGGGCAGGAGATGTCAGGCCGCTATCGATTCCAAAGAGGGACATACGCGTTCTTTATAGTAGCTGACCTTCACCTTGGACTTTTCCTATGTACCAATAACTGAGATGACTACAATCGCCAAGTGTTCCCTCCACAACATTTTGGATCAATACCTTGTACGGTTCCTCGTATAAATCTATTTTCCTACCTCACACAAATCTGGCCTTTGCATTTCTTTTTTTGAAGACTATATTTATGATATATCAATTGTTTCACTGATAGATAAAACATAAATATTCCTCTAAATATATCACCTATAATGAAACAACAAAAAGATTTAAAAAAATTGAATGTTATTTATCAATATTGAAAGAATCGGTGTAATCGGTGACAAATACTAATATTTGTTTTTTTGCCCTATATTTGATTGTCAACTCATATCTTCATCAACCAAAGTTCTGTTCTGCTAGAGCAGCTGACTTCTAATTGACGTCATTTCTGGTGTCCCCCGCCGTGATATTGCTGGAATATTGCTAAAAGCGGCGTAAAACCATACTCACTCACTCTAATTGACGTAATATGCCATACATAATGGCTGCATTAACGTGAACGCAACGGAAAATACATTCACAATAGTTTATTATTATATATTTAGTGAATATAAAACTTACATTCGTGTTTTGTTTATTGTAAATTAGAGTGTCTGGCGAATTATTCTTATGTAACAGTTCTCTTAACTGAACAAAAAATAACAACGGGATTATACTCTTTCCATCTATATGCTCAGTTTATTTTGTACCGCAAGTCAAGTCGAGTTTTTTCTACAGCTACATGTATTTACCAAGAGTAAGAATCTACGTCTGTACTTCATAAGACATTAACGTATTGATCATTTCCGTTCGAATTAAAACAACTGAACAAAAAAAGCTGAGGATATAAGAACATTTATGATATCGCCTTAATACAATTATTTAACAATTTGTGTGTGTTCGTGTCGTCTATAACACAGTATAATAAGCAACCACGTAGTTCTCATATGTTAATTATCTTAACAGACAACATGCAATTGTGAAATAAGGTACGGTGATACCCCGCCGATTCGTCTTGTCCACATGCAGACCCATGTGAAGATGTTAAACCTTTTATGCTCGAATGTACATTATTTCCAATTTTCAGAACTGATGCTTACATCAGTCATGATTGTTCAATTGAGTCATCCGTTATGGTATAAAGGACAAATTAAGCATTCTTATGTTAGTTATCTTGTTACATTAAAAGAACACCAAGATGTTCAGATTAAATATTTTAATATTATTAACCTGGTTAGATTAGTTTTGATACCTATATATGGTTTTCGATATGAGTGAGTGAGTGAGTGCTTACGTCACATCGGCAATATTAATATTTCAGCCATTTCGTAACGATTTTCGATATGAATAGTACCTTATATTATAAAAAGATAACACAATAACATGATGTCATAGATCCATATCTGAACAACAGTATTATTGATAAATCATGTTCTTTCATTACCTCCTTTCAATGTCCCTCCCGCCGCTGCTTTGAGGCAATTAACTAAGATGTACATTTGTGAAAACACTGGTCATAGTTCGTTCCACAAGAGGCTGTAATCTATCCAAGTAAGAGGTTGGGCCTTGTCATAAAACGTTCTGATTCTAAGCAATGATGATAAAAACAATGTAATTATTGGCCAGAGACAAGATAACTATTTTTACAAAATTTACATCAATGGGGACTACTAGTATTTAAATGGATAAAAGATGCAAACTTTCATTCTGTCCTTAGATAGTTTATTAATTAACTGTAACTGTGAAGTGTTCCGCCGTAGGCCTAACGGCCTTTCTACGGATAAATTACTTGTCTGTATGATAGGAATATACATCAATATAAAAGGAATGATATGAAACTTTAGCTAACTAACTACTTCTCTACAATGTGATTGTAGTCGTCTGTGGGAATTTTGGGTATCTAGCCGGTGGCCACTAACTATAGTGATATAGTTAAAATTGGATTAATTTCTTATGTAAGGTCTCCTTCTCTCTGATCAGCGGCTGACTGTGATCGGGCCCCTAACAACAATGGTGCTGTGTCCAAATCTATATTTTGCACACTCTCACATTCTTTTACACCCTGTAACACCCCACCTCTCTCTGTGTCTCTCCCACTGTCTCTCTGTGTGTGTGTGTCTCTCTCTCTCTCTCTTATCGTCCCCGATATCAACGATTTTGATATATTATCTCGATCGCAGCATCTACCTGTATATTGGGGCATTAAAAGAAGCTGCTGCACAAAGTCAGACACCTTAAGTATCCGTACAAAATACAGTTATACGAGAAAACAGTTTTTGTCCACAATATGGAGTACACTCCGACAACAGACTTTTCACAGAATGCAGCACTGTGCTCTCTTACAGACGTGTCTGGTGCAGTCGCATTATAACTGATGTTATTTTCAAAATATTAAGGATATAATTTCATCTAAAAAAACTGAGATTGATACAAAGAGTAAATGATTGACAACCAGAGTGGAGTTTTTTGCTATCAAATAGTGAGGCCAATTCGAAGTTATTATGGCTTGCAGATAGTTAATACATTAATGAAACTAGAACTCCATCATTAACAAAAAAATATTTTGAAAAGATGTGCTTAAAGCTTGGACAGACTTTATTGTGATAAGAAAAACTCAATACGTAACAGAAGCAGAACTGCAAGCTCAGTGTTTACGGAACAATGAATTGACAAGAGACCAATTATATATAGTAGTTGGTGTGATAAAGGTGTTATTGTTGTTAACGATCTTACGCACCAGGAAGGTAGATTCTTGACTTCACCACAACATATTCTTTAGCAACCAATTTTTTAACTTACGAAGGTGTTAAACGGAATAAGGAATATGTTAAAGGAATATGCGCATCAATTAAATCTAATAAAATTTAAGTATGTTTTATGTAACCCTGTATATCCTTTTTTATCTTAGACACACTGACAATATCTTGGGAAGCAAACATTTGTACAATCACGTTCTAAATTCCGAATTTGTAAAATTACCTTGCAATACCAAATGAGAATAAATACTTGGTTGTCACTATATTGAAAGCGATTCGACAATTTTAAATATAATTTCAAATGAGTGCACCCAAAGTATTAATCTGAACTGGCTGCAGTGTATTAGAATAATACATAACATACTACCAGTTAGAAATTATTTATTTAAAATAGGATATATTGATTCCCCTTTATGCGAATTCTGTCAAAAAGAAGATGGAAGTGTAGATCATTTATTCTGTAAGTGAGAAATTGTTTCTAATATATGATTCTCCTAATACAAGTACCAAAACAATTTAAAATAAAAATATCATATTAGGCATAAAAGGTGAAAACAATAATCCTATTAATGCAATCATATTATTGGTTAAGAAAATTATTTATAGATGTAGCCATAACAAGAATATACCAAATGTTGAACACATAAAGAAAGAGATCATGAAATATTATGGCCTTATTAAATTTATTCATTTTTCTAGTGGAGAAAAAGTTCTTTTCCTTCTGGTCATCTCTTCACTTACTGTTTAAAGTTAAGTAAAACCTGTATCAACGATCCATAATGTTTCTAAATCAAATCAAAACCTATACTCGTTGTATATTGTGATGTACTTATTAGCTATCATTTTATATGTACATGTTTATGAAGTATGCATCAATATATACACAGCTAGCTTGTATAGTTTTCCATGACAATTTCAGCAATATGTAATGATGCATAGTAAATGTATTTGTTTATATTAAGTCAAATATATTATGCGTACTGTAACAATAATGTAACATTTGTTGCTTGCCTGTACCTGAAAATATGGAAATAAAACAACACACGACACGAGTGAGAGATAACTATAGACGTTCACCTTGGTACGATGATGTATGTCTCTGTAAAAAACATGAACGGTGCCATTATTTAAATGGGTTCAGAAAAACTAAAGATAACTCATACCTTATTAAGTATAACGAAGCTTGCAATATATACAGATCACTATGTAGAATCAGGAAGGACCAGTATGCACAATGTAAAAGGAGTGACCCAGAAAATGCAGCAGCGGGAGACTCAAAACGTTTCTGGGGTATGCGTATCAGAACGACCGCAACGCGCCGACTATTTCTCGTCGCTTTATTCCGAACAGATGGGTGTTCAGGATGATCGTGGTGAGGTGGAGGACATAGTGACATGTCCAGGTTATGTGCAAGAACTGACAATTGACATATTAGATTTCCCGATCACCAGATCTGAACTTTTTGAAAGCACCAGTGCCTTGAAAAATAATAAATCAGCGGGTCTTGACGACATTCTTAGTGAATATCTAAAATATTCGTCTGCTGTTACAATATCTTATTCAGAAATCATATTTAACAGCATTTATCAAAATGGTGTTTTCCCTGAAATCTGGGCTACTAGGATGAAGGGGGCGCCTCTGCTCCTGATAATTTTCGGGATATCAAAAGACACGAGGGTGAGATTTTATTTATCATCCAACTTTTTCAATTTGTAGACAGTAATTAGCAGGGTCTTCAGTGTAAAAAGTACTACTATCAGCTTCAGTAGCAGAGACATTAGTGATGTCATTTGATTGTGACGTCATGGTAACCAGTGACATCACAATGGTCTGCAAAGCATTGTGATGTAATTTCATTGCAGCGATATCTACAGTGTAGATATCGCTTGATCTAATCCAAGCGATATCTCCTGTGGAAGCCAGTTTGGGATGATAAAATATCTTATTTAGAAATCATATTTAACAGCATTTATCAAAATGGTGTTTTCCCAGAAATCTGGGCTACTGGGATGAAGGGGGCGCCTCTGCTCCTGATAATTTTCGGGCTATAAGCCTCTTGAGTATCCTTAGTAAAGTTTTTACATCTTTTTTAAACAAAAGACAACTGGTATATTTAGCTGTAACACTTGACAAAATATCTGAATGTCAGTCGGGGTTTCGAAAAGGTTATTAAACTATTGATAACTGTTTAGTTTTAAATTCAGCGTTATCTTTCACGTAAAGCAGGTAGACTTTAAGTAGCATTTATTGATTTCTCTAAAGCATTCGACTCCATTCAGCGTCATCTTCTATGGAAGCTTTTGTACAAAGATGGTTTAAGTGCCAAAATTCGTGCCAAATGTGTTCGTTCAAACAACAGAGCATCTGTTGCATTTGATTGCTTAATGGGTGTGAGACAAGGCTGTTTGCTTAGTCCCTTTTTGTTTTTTTATAAACGAATTGGTTACAGAAACGGAACAAAATTGTCGTTTTGGTTAGACGCATATTTTTCTACTTCTGATGACCTTATTGTGTTGGCAATACTGTCAACAACTTACAAATGAAGTTAAATATCTTACATGATCACTGTTATAAATTGGAAATCAGTGATTCTATCGAAAACAAAAATGTTGGAGGTTTATCCCACCAATAAGGGGCTGAAATTTGGGGTTCAGAGACATAGGACCATTAGAAAAAGTTCAGTTGTAACCTTGTAAACGTCTTTTAAATGTAAAATTATCTACTTCAAATAATGGGGTGTTCGGCGAGAGTGGTAGATATTCTATTCAGTCGCTTGCTGTTTTGGAATGTGTCAAATATTGGCTGTTTACCCAAAACATGTTGCGGTTGTACGATGAGCAAGGTCACGTAAATTGTGTAACAAAACTTAAAACTGTTATCTTTAGATAAGAATTAGGTGATGTCTGGCACTTTTAAACCTATGGTAATGGAACCTTTTTTAAATATGTTACGTCAGCGTTGAAAAGACAATTTATTTTCAGGTTTGGTATAGTGATTTTTCCGAAAGCCCCGAAATGACTGATTATGCACGGTTCAAAACATCCATTTTATGTCAGAACTATTTGAGTAGTATTACTGAAAATACATTCAGGACCACATTGACTTGTTTTCGGTTTAGTTCTCACAATTTAGAAAATGAAAAGTTTGTAACTTACACCATTTCGAAAATGAATATAACTTTTGGTTAATTTGTCTAAGGTACATAAAATCTTAATTTTAGATCTTTCCAAATATTCTGAAGTTTAATACACTACTGTCATCGCAAGAACCGATTATCAATATGAATACAGCAAAGTACTTGTTTTAATGCAATGCTGTTAAAACTGTTTTTGTTTGAAAAAAAGCAAAGACACGTGTTGTATTTTATACAAAATTGCAACTTAATTGTATTTCGTTTGTACAGAAAAGCCCTTGGCCTACAAGTAGTGAAAATGTGAAGAGGAACGTGGATACAAATCCACGTTAACAACTTACAAACACACCGAAACCACAGTTGCTGACATGGATTACCTTTCGTATATTTGGCTAACAAATCTTTGTGTCCTCATAAAATATCTGTGTATCATATTCATTATTTTGGAAACAACATCTAGTGAAATACGTCTTGTTCTCTTGATAGTATTCTACAACAGATATCCACCCCTCGAGAAGAACCTGACAGCTCTGTTGATGATAAACTTGTTAATTTACAAGATAACGTGGCACTAACAGCGGCTGAAATTCAGGAAGTTAAAACTGAGTTTCAGTATAATTTCAGTCACAGACCGTTGAAAGTTTGAAGCAAATGAAATGTGCTGTTTCTTACTCAAAATTGGACTATTTGCAAGATCTTCTTTGCGCGGAGGTCTCACACATTGAGCGTAGAACTATGCTGATTAAGCTAGCCAACTCATCAGATTGGGAGGTTGGGAGACGGTCCGCCAATATGATTGTAATGATCTTGCTGATGCTTCTGGAGATGATGTCTTCAGCGAAACCAGAGCTGTCAAGAAACTTGCAAGAAGATATGCCCCTATACAAGTTTTCAAGACCTACAGCAACTGTCACACAAGCTACGGTTGGGGGCGGGGCTTATCTCATGCAAAGTAAATACCTGGGCGAGTGACACAGGGGAAGCCATATTGTGTGTTTGTTGTTTATCTGGCTTGACAAGGTTTTGGAAGAAAACACCTCTTGCTCCCTACTGTATAACCCTTCACCATGCCTGACAGGATACATATATTTCAGTCTCCTTCATTTACAGCCAGAACATAGACTTGTACGTAAGTTATGTCTGTGGTGTTGTTTGAAATTACATTAGTTTAACTATTTGCGCACATATAAGTTGACGACGTTTCATATTTTGACATACATTTGGGAAGAGGGTAAACATTTTGTCAAAAGCGAGCAGAATTATTTTCTTTGAATTCAGCTGTAGGCATTCCACTGTCGGGAACACTGTGGGTGATTTACAATTGATGATTACGTGTTACCAGATGGCCTTTGCTGGGCTAGCAGACCACACACTATTCTAAGATGAATAAAGAGCTATTGAAATCTTACATATAAACATGGGGACTACACATTTTATTATCACTTTTATAAAGTCTCTGCAACCATTTCAAAACAATACAGATTTAATAATATAAACTAAATTTAAATATGTGCATGTTGTAATATCCTCCAGAATTAAGAATTGTATTAACAATTCCAATGTTAGAAAGAATCTCTATATAACCCCATACCACTCTCTATCATTAATATGAAATGATTATCAAACTGTTTTTTTGTAATAATCTGAAGGTATAATAAATGACAGTTATATCATAATTAAAAGGGTATTACTAATCCTAAACTGAACTAGTCCTCTATATTATACATTACGAAACCTAGGAACATATTAAGTATTTAACATACTATCATGTCCTCATCAATATTGTGCAACCAATTCAGGAAACAGTGGAACATCAAGTACATCACAATGATATCTACTTGGGACACGATACACAAGCAAAACAAGAACACTTGTCACTACTTCCAGCTGAGGGATGAATCACCTTAAAGACTAGTCAAAGTGTCACATAGGCAAGAACATTTCCATTCAATGCATGAACATGTTGCTCTTTCATGTTATATTTCAGAAAAGATGAGGATACATTTTTGCTGCTTTTAAATTTCATAGGAGTTAGATCAATATCTGAAGTTAAGTTTCCGAAGATAGCAAATGAACTTCCATCAGCCAATATCACATCTTGGAAGATTAAGTCTTCGTTTGTTCATTAGTTTTTACAGTTCAGAGGCAGGGAAAATCTGCTTAATCTTATGACGCATTTTAGGTCAGCGGTCTCAACTCGAATTAATTTGGTGACAAATGTCAACAGTTACATTATTCGTGAAGAATATTTAATGTGGGATCAACAGCATGAGGAGCAGAGCTGAAGGGGTCGTTGTCGTCACGGGTACTACAGATATGTACCCCAGGTACCTTTCAATATACAGAATTGTACCTTAGCCAAAACCAGAGCCTTCAGCGAGTGTAGAGGGAATTATGAGCATAGACTTGCAAAGTATTTATTTTTATATTCATGACAGATCAAAAGAAACTTTGATTTGTTTTTGTAGTATCCCCCCAAAAAGTAGGATTCAACTGATTTGTTAAGCTGACATAAAACTGAATTATATTTGCTGTTTACATATCAGAGTTTGCTCCATTGTTAAAAATATGCTTAAAGCCACAGCAAGGCTACTCATTCTCTACATGCCAGGCACAATATAACTGGACATAGGGGACCTTCCCTTCGCTCATCAGTTAACAGTAACCATATATTATAGTCCCTTATTGCGAGGACAGGCTTGGTATGGATTGTAGGAGAACTGTAGGAGGCTGAGGGCATTAAGTTGATGGTACAGACAGATAAGAGAGATCATTTTACAACTGAAAGCCCTTATTCCCCAAAGTAGACATACATCATTGTGACTTGCAGTTCACACAGAAATATTATTCCAGATATGATTCTTAAATGCTTGCTACACGAACATGTAGCGGTAGAAACATATGTACACAAGTTGCCCTTCAGGGGCCAAGGCATATCAGTTCCGCTCTTTACAGAGACAGCTGGTGTTACTCGTTAACCAAGGATTGTCTCCGTGTATATGGTCTTCATATGACCACGTGAGATTTATCTATTGTGGCCTGATTAGCCAAAGTCTGTACAGTATATTGATGTGGTCGTCCCACTTTATAGGACAACATACTTAAAGAAACTGTTAAAAGGTAAATGAGCTAAAATGGCGCTCCAGTTGTTTCTGGTCATACTGAGGTCAGTAAGACCCCAGCAAGGATAGTCCTTACAGCACATGTCTCACATCGCCTTGAAGGTTACATAATGTCCTGACCTCTATGTGTTGATGTTAGTCTCGGAGACTACTGCTTCCATTCGACAACAATCAGTGAAACATAGTGATTCGTGGACCGACATAAAAAGGATAAGCAAGCTTTCATTATATTAATATATGTTGTATCGGTTATTTCTACAACTTGGAGTACATAAAACAACCCTGATAAACCAGATTGTTTGTACAGACTTGGGGGGCACAAGTGAACGAT
This sequence comes from Haliotis rufescens, assembly GCF_023055435.1. NCBI lineage: Eukaryota > Metazoa > Mollusca > Gastropoda > Lepetellida > Haliotidae > Haliotis > Haliotis rufescens. The sequence goes on from NW_025963979.1 coordinate 2,951,113, forward strand.
CGCGTATGTGGCCGTGATCATTATCCTTTACTTGGAATTGACAATGTGAAGAAAATAACTGTTTGAGTATATAAACGATTATTGATACAAAGAATGTGCCTGCCTATTTGACATATAATAAATGTACATAATGTAGAGTTTTAATATTGACGTATGCGTCTTCTTGGTGCCCGCTGTATGGGCGGATTGTTTGTAGATTTTAATCTCAGAATGTATATATTTGAGATCTGCTGCCACTGATCCTGTAAGAACAACAATGGTTTAACTGTCATATGGCGTAATAACGAATCAATGGTACAGTTTCCAAGCCACACCCCGCTATGTCGATCATGTCTTCTAGATAACCTAGATAACACAATATTTCTGACACCTAGAATGTGTCTGGCTGTAAGCTTAAAACCGTGTACAGTGGCTAACCAAAACAGTTCCCGATTATACTTCAAAAACACAGGATTTGTTGACGTGTCCCTTTTGATGCAGTAACGGTATTGTCCTATAAGCAACGATATGGCGCAGGCCAAGTTTTGGCCCCAATCTTTGCACAAGTGCTCTATCGGGTTCAAATCGGGGCATCTGGAGGGCCAGGGGGGAACATCAACGTTGTTGTTGTGTAGACAGGCTCTTGTGATCCGTGCTGTATCGAGCGTTGTCCTGCTGGAATTACACCGTTGCCGTTGGCTGAAATTGGGAGGACGTGTGGTTGGAGAATTTCGTTGATGTATCGTTGAGCAGTAAGATTGCCCTGGATATGGACCAGACCTGTCCTGCCATGATGAGAGATATCTGCCCACATCATAACGCTATCCCCACCAAAACTGCCCACTTCCTGTATGCAGTTTCCGGCGTAACGTCTGTAGACCCGTGCGCTTCCATCTTGATTCGTTGCTGAACAAGAACTGTCTCCATCGCAGTTAAGGGCTACCCTGTGTTGACGACACCAATGCAGTCGTTGTTGACGATGTTGTCGACTCAATATGACGCGTCGAACAGGACGTCTTGCTCGTAGACCTGCTGCTCCTAAACGGTTTCGTACGGTCTGGTCAGAGATTCTGCGCAGATGCGGGTGAGGTGGCTGTGTTAGTCCTTAAACGTAGGTGGCGCAGTCTTGTATTGGATATAGGGATCTTGGGCGGGGGTGATTATTCTTAGTTTTTCCGACCTTGGCCAATCACACGTTAACCCATGCTGTTGAAACCGATCTTATAGCCTTGTAATGGTGCTAGGCGCTACATTAAAAACTCTGGCTACAGCTGATCTGGATTCCCTGCATGCGGCCTATGACGTTTTTTCTTTGCAATTCTGTGAATCTTGGCATTTTGTTGAACTATCACTGTTCGATTGACGCAGATGCCAGGCAATAAAAAATCCTGCACTTTAATACCGTTCCTAGTGCTGCTGCACGTGCAGTGCGTGCAGCTCCATAATTTTTTTTGTTAATGGACTGGGTGCGTTTTCCCGACATATGGTTTGCATTTCCTTGTTGTGATCATTTTGATCCGGGAAATTTGTCACTGACACTATAACACATTAAACCTCTTCATTTTGCACCTCTTGGTCCCCAATTGTTGCTTTTATGGCCAAAAATATCCGTATTGCGTTTCTTTGTTTGAAGAGTATATGTAATACAATCATTTACGCCTGTTTCTTTGTTGTTAAACGCCACACTCAGTAATATTCCAACTATACGACGGCAATGTGTAAATAATCGAGTCTGAACCAGACAATCCAGTGACTGACATCATGCGCATTGATCATTAACGACATCAATAGCTAAATTATGTTTGTTCTTAGTCTTTATGAGATGAGATGTTGATTCAGAGGCATTTCTGAGCATTGGAGAGCTGAAACTAGAATAGTAAACCTGTATTTTTCTCAAAATCTTAGCTTGAATGCTCTTAAGGTTCGGCTCGTGGTAAACGCGGGATGCCTAAAACCACATGTACTCCTCGTGATACTTCTACGAATTATATTAATGCCACTGGTACTAATAATTTTTGACCTGTGAATCTATCTATTCCTGGAATATGTGTACCACAGCTAGAACGGTTAGCACATAGACGTCCTTGTGTTGGTGTGATGGACAGGAGAACAAGGAGAGGAGACGTCCTTGTGTTGGTGTGATGGACAGGAGAACAGGTAGAGGAGATGTCCTTGTATCAGGTGTGATGGACAGGAGAACAAGAAGAGGAGACGTCCTTTTGTTGGTGTGATGGACAGGAAAACAAGGAGAGGAGACGTCCTTGTATCAGGTGTGATGGACAGGAGAACAAGGAAAGGAGACGTCCTTGTGTCCGTATGATGGACAGGAGAACAGGTAGAGGAGCCGTCCTTGTGTCGGTGTGATGGACAGGAGAACAGGTAGAGGAGACGTCCTTGTATCAGGTGTGATGGACAGGAGAACAAGGAGAGGAGACGTCCTTGTATCAGGTGTGATGGACAGGAAAAAAAAAGGTAGAGGAGACGTCCTTGTGTCCGTATGATGGACAGGAGAACAGGTAGAGGAGACGTCCTTGTGTCGGTGTGATGGACAGGAGAACAGGTAGAGGAGACGTCCTTGTGTTGGTGTGATGGACAGGAGAACAGGTAGAGGAGACGTCCTTGTGTCCGTATGATGGACAGGAGAACAGGTAGAGGAGACGTCCTTGTGTCGGTGTGATGGACAGGAGAACAGGTAGAGGAGACGTCCTTGTGTTGGTGTGATGGACAGGAGAACAAGGAGAGGGGACGTCCTTGTATCAGGTGTGATGGACAGGAGAACAAGGAAAGGAGACGACCTTGTGTCGGTGTGATGGACAGGAGAACAAGAAGAGGAGACGTCCTTTTGTTGGAGTGATGGACAGGAGAACAAGGAGAGGAGACGTCCTTGTATCAGGTGTGATGGACAGGAGAACAAGGAAAGGAGACGACCTTGTGTCGGTGTGATGGACAGGAGAACAAGGAGAGGAGACGTCCTTGTGTCGGTGTGATGGACAGGAGAACAAGGAGAGGAGACGTCCTTGTGTCGGGTATGATGGACAGGAGAACAAGGAGATAAGATGTCTTTGTATCAGGTGTGATGGACAGAAGAACAAGGAAAGGAGACGTCCTTGTGTCGGTGTGATGGACAGGAGAACAAGGAGATGAGATGTCCTTGTTTTGGTGTGATGGACAGGAGAACAAGGAGAGGAGACGTTCTTGTGTCGGTGTGACGGGAAGGAGAACAGGTAGAGGAGATGTCCTTGTATCAGGTGTGATGGACAGGAGAACAAGGAGATGAGATGTCCTTGTATCCGGTGTGATGGACAGGAGAACAAGGAGAGGAGACATCCTTGTATCAGGTGTGATGGACATGAGAACAAGGAAAGGAGACGACCTTGTGTTGGTGTGATGGACAGGAAAACGGGGAAAGGAGACGACCTTGTGTTGGTTTGATGGACAGGAGAACAAGGAGAGGAGACGTCCTTGTATCAGGTTTGATGGACAGGAGAACAAGGAAAGGAGACGACCTTGTGTTGGTGTGATGGACAGGAGAACAAGGAGAGGAGACGTCCTTGTGTCGGTGTGATGGACAGGAGAACAAGGAGAGGAGACGTCCTTGTGTCGGGTATGATGGACAGGAGAACAAGGAGATAAGATGTCTTTGTATCAGGTGTGATGGACAGAAGAACAAGGAAAGGAGACGTCCTTGTGTCGGTGTGATGGACAGGAGAACAAGGAGATGAGATGTCCTTGTTTTGGTGTGATGGACAGGAGAACAAGGAGAGGAGACGTTCTTGTGTCGGTGTGACGGGAAGGAGAACAGGTAGAGGAGATGTCCTTGTATCAGGTGTGATGGACAGGAGAACAAGGAGATGAGATGTCCTTGTATCCGGTGTGATGGACAGGAGAACAAGGAGAGGAGACATCCTTGTATCAGGTGTGATGGACATGAGAACAAGGAAAGGAGACGACCTTGTGTTGGTGTGATGGACAGGAAAACGGGGAAAGGAGACGACCTTGTGTTGGTTTGATGGACAGGAGAACAAGGAGAGGAGACGTCCTTGTATCAGGTTTGATGGACAGGAGAACAAGGAAAGGAGACGACCTTGTGTCGGTGTGATGGACAGGAGAACAAGGAGAGGAGACGTCCTTGTGTTCGTGTGATGGACAGGAGAACAAGGAGAGGAGACGTCCTTGTGTCAGGTATGATGGACAGGAGAACAAGGAGATAAGATGTCCTTGTATCAGGTGTGATGGACAGAAGAACAAGGAAAGGAGACGTCCTTGTGTCGGTGTGATGGACAGGAGAACAATGAGATGAGATGTCCTTGTTTTGGTGTGATGGACAGGAGAACAAGGAGAGGAGACGTTCTTGTGTCGGTGTGACGGGAAGGAGAACAGGTAGAGGAGATGTCCTTGTATCAGGTGTGATGGACAGGAGAACAAGGAGAGGAGACATCCTTGTATCAGGTGTGATGGACATGAGAACAAGGAAAGGAGACGACCTTGTGTTGGTGTGATGGACAGGAAAACGGGGAAAGGAGACGACCTTGTGTTGGTGTGATGGACAGGAGAACAAGGAGAGGAGACGTCCGTGTGTCGGTGTGATGGACAGGAGAACAAGGAAAGGAGACGCCCTTGTGTTGGTGTGATGGACAGGAGAACAAGGAGAGGAATCGTCATGGTGTTGGAGTGATGGACAGGAGAACAGGTAAAGGAGATGTCCTTGTGTCGGTGTGATGGACAGGAGAACAGGGAGAGGAGACGTCCTTGTATCAGGTGTGATGGACAGGAGTATAAGGAGAGTAAACGACCTTGTGTCGGTGTGATGGACAGGAGAACAAGGAGAGGAGACGACCTTATGCGGTGTGATGGACAGGAGAACAAGGAAAGGAGACGACCTTGTGTCGGTGTGATGGACAGGAGAACAAGGAGAGGAGACGTCCTTGTGTCGGTGTGATGGACAGGAGAACAAGGAGAGGAGACGTCCTTGTGTCGGGTATGATGGACAGGAGAACAAGGAGATAAGATGTCTTTGTATCAGGTGTGATGGACAGAAGAACAAGGAAAGGAGACGTCCTTGTGTCGGTGTGATGGACAGGAGAACAAGGAGATGAGATGTCCTTGTTTTGGTGTGATGGACAGGAGAACAAGGAGAGGAGACGTTCTTGTGTCGGTGTGACGGGAAGGAGAACAGGTAGAGGAGATGTCCTTGTATCAGGTGTGATGGACAGGAGAACAAGGAGATGAGATGTCCTTGTATCCGGTGTGATGGACAGGAGAACAAGGAGAGGAGACATCCTTGTATCAGGTGTGATGGACATGAGAACAAGGAAAGGAGACGACCTTGTGTTGGTGTGATGGACAGGAAAACGGGGAAAGGAGACGACCTTGTGTTGGTTTGATGGACAGGAGAACAAGGAGAGGAGACGTCCTTGTATCAGGTTTGATGGACAGGAGAACAAGGAAAGGAGACGACCTTGTGTTGGTGTGATGGACAGGAGAACAAGGAGAGGAGACGTCCTTGTGTCGGTGTGATGGACAGGAGAACAAGGAGAGGAGACGTCCTTGTGTCGGGTATGATGGACAGGAGAACAAGGAGATAAGATGTCTTTGTATCAGGTGTGATGGACAGAAGAACAAGGAAAGGAGACGTCCTTGTGTCGGTGTGATGGACAGGAGAACAAGGAGATGAGATGTCCTTGTTTTGGTGTGATGGACAGGAGAACAAGGAGAGGAGACGTTCTTGTGTCGGTGTGACGGGAAGGAGAACAGGTAGAGGAGATGTCCTTGTATCAGGTGTGATGGACAGGAGAACAAGGAGATGAGATGTCCTTGTATCCGGTGTGATGGACAGGAGAACAAGGAGAGGAGACATCCTTGTATCAGGTGTGATGGACATGAGAACAAGGAAAGGAGACGACCTTGTGTTGGTGTGATGGACAGGAAAACGGGGAAAGGAGACGACCTTGTGTTGGTTTGATGGACAGGAGAACAAGGAGAGGAGACGTCCTTGTATCAGGTTTGATGGACAGGAGAACAAGGAAAGGAGACGACCTTGTGTCGGTGTGATGGACAGGAGAACAAGGAGAGGAGACGTCCTTGTGTTCGTGTGATGGACAGGAGAACAAGGAGAGGAGACGTCCTTGTGTCAGGTATGATGGACAGGAGAACAAGGAGATAAGATGTCCTTGTATCAGGTGTGATGGACAGAAGAACAAGGAAAGGAGACGTCCTTGTGTCGGTGTGATGGACAGGAGAACAATGAGATGAGATGTCCTTGTTTTGGTGTGATGGACAGGAGAACAAGGAGAGGAGACGTTCTTGTGTCGGTGTGACGGGAAGGAGAACAGGTAGAGGAGATGTCCTTGTATCAGGTGTGATGGACAGGAGAACAAGGAGAGGAGACATCCTTGTATCAGGTGTGATGGACATGAGAACAAGGAAAGGAGACGACCTTGTGTTGGTGTGATGGACAGGAAAACGGGGAAAGGAGACGACCTTGTGTTGGTGTGATGGACAGGAGAACAAGGAGAGGAGACGTCCGTGTGTCGGTGTGATGGACAGGAGAACAAGGAAAGGAGACGCCCTTGTGTTGGTGTGATGGACAGGAGAACAAGGAGAGGAATCGTCATGGTGTTGGAGTGATGGACAGGAGAACAGGTAAAGGAGATGTCCTTGTGTCGGTGTGATGGACAGGAGAACAGGGAGAGGAGACGTCCTTGTATCAGGTGTGATGGACAGGAGTATAAGGAGAGTAAACGACCTTGTGTCGGTGTGATGGACAGGAGAACAAGGAGAGGAGACGACCTTATGCGGTGTGATGGACAGGAGAACAAGGAGAGGAGACGTCCTGGTGTCGGTGTGATGGACAGGATAACAAGGAGAGGAGACGTCCTTGTGTTGTTGTGATGGACAGGATAACAAGGAGAGGAGACGTCCTTGTATCAGGTGTGATGGACAAGATAAGAAGGAGATAAGATGTCCTTGTATCAGGTGTGATGGACAGGAGAACAAGGAAAGGAGACGTCCTTGTGTCGGTGTGATGGGCAGGAGAACAAGGAGAGGAGATGTCCTTGTGTTGGTGTGATGGACAGGAGAAATGGGGGTGGGGGGGGACGTTCTTGTATCAGATGTGATGGACAGGAGAACTAGAAGAGGAGACGTCCTTTTGTTGGTGTGATTGACAGGAGAAAAGGAGAGGAGACGTCCTTGTATCAGGTGTGATGGACATGAGAACAGGGAAAGGAGACGACCTTGTGTTGGTGTGATGGACAGGAAAACAGGGAAAGGAGACGTCCTTATGTTGGTGTGATGGACAGGAGAACAATGAGAGGAGACGTCCTTCTATCAGGTGTGATGGACAGGAGAACAAGGAGATGAGATGTCCTTGTATCAGGTGTGATGGACAGGAGAACAAGGAAAGGAGACGTCCTTGTGTTGGTGTGATGGACAGGAGAACAAGGAGAGTCAAGTCAAGTCAAAGATGTTTATTGTATCAAAGGCCATCGGCCCATATACAAGTTCAGATAAATACAGTGGGTGAGAATTTACAGATTGGGAGATACAACAAAAATTATATAAATATAACATTCATTTAACAATCGGTGATAATCATGAGGACTTTCTAGGGTGAGGTAATTAAAATTATGAATTTCCACTCAACATGTTATTTCGTAGTTCCATCCCATGTTTTACAAATAAAGACAGTTTAAACATTACATCGGCATCATTCGATGACAAAATAGAAACAAAAGCTATTCTACTCGTCTTAGATAAGAAACATTCTGGTATATATTTAGTACGTAATTCTGCATAATAAGGACATTCAAAGGTAAAATGTATTTCGTCTTCTATTGCAGAGTTACAGAATGGACAAATTCTTTGTATTCTTTCAAGTGATATATTCCGTCCATAGTTAATCATAAGTTTTGACAAGCCAAGTCTGTATTTAATATATCCATTTCTTAGGTGACTATTTGTTAAAACTGATAGATATTTTTCTGGCTCTAATAGAGTCTTAAATGTTCTGTACAAATCATAACGTGAACTATTTTCCAAGTTGCATTGCCACCCTTGATAGAACATATTTATTGCTATTTTACGAAAATCATTTAGAAATAAATGTTGATCACCAACAGATTGGTTAAGCCATATATACCCATATCCATGTGAGAATAATAGTGTCCTAATATGCGATACCCATGTAACCTTACCGATACTATCTAAATGAAAGAGCATGTTATAAGCTTTTTTCGGAAGCCGATGTTCTGGCATACGGATGATATTAAACCAATATTTTAAACACTTTATTTGTGAATTAATGTAAAGTGGGTATCTTCCGCATTCTCCATATATCATATTATTTGGTGTTGCTATTCCAACGCGAAGAAACTTTTTACATGCCAGTAGGTGAATTCTTTCTAAACATTCATATCTTCGGTAACCCCACACTTCAGATCCATACAATAAAATTGGCTGTATTTGAGTATCAAATAATTTGAAAAATACTTTTGGAGTAATAACTCCAAGTTTATGTGAAACAGACATTATATTAAGTAAAGCTCGTTTCCCTCGCAGTGATAAGTCAGATACACATTTGTTCATATACTTATAACCATTAACTACATTAATTTGTTGTCCATTTAAGTACCATCTTTCCCTAAAATTTAAAGGACCCCCTTTTCTGAATACTATAATTTCTGTCTTATCTAAATTTACAGATAAATTCCATTCCTTAGTATATTTATCTAATACATCCAACTGATTCTGTAGACCAATAACAGTGTCAGATAGTAAAATAACATCATCGGCAAAAAGGAGTATAAGAAGTTAAAGGATGTCAGGATACATCTGTATACCATGCTTGCCGTTACTTGGATTTCATAATATAATTCGCTTATGAAAAACGAAAATAACAGAGGACTCAGTATACATCCCTGACGTAAACCAGATGGGCAATCGATAAAATCAGTAACACCATAATCACTACGTACACATGACTTGATATTTGAATACATTGATTGTAGTATATTAAACATCTTCCCTTGTAGTCCAGCTTTTCTTAAACAACACCATAATTTATAACGATCAACTGTATCAAATGCCTTTTTAAAATCAATAAAAGCAACGTAAACCTTGTGTTTACGACGTGTAAGACATTTTTGAATTGCAGCATATAATGTAAAAATATGATCTATGGTTGAATATTTTTTTCTAAAACCAGCTTGAACTTCCGGTATCTTATCTCTCATATTCGCCCAGTTAGTAAGCCTGTTATTCAAAACAGAGGTAAACATTTTCCCCAGAACACTCATTAATGAGATCCCCCTGTAGTTGTCAGGGTTTCTCGGATCGCCTTTTTTATGTAGAGGGACTATTTCTGAACAAGACCAACTGTTTGGAAATATTTGATTATCAAAGAGTTTGTTGAAACATTTATGAAGAAATGGCATAATATCTAATTGGGAACATTTAAGCATTTCTATCAGCACTTGATCGGGCCCGGCGGATTTTCCTTTTTTTAACTTATTTATTGATGATGTAATTTCATGTTCAGTTATCGTAGAATTTAGTATGAATGCATCAATATCTGTAAACTGATTAGAACTGAGTTCATTTTCATCATCTAAGTGAGGGAAAAAACCATTGTCATTTGCAAAAACCTCTCTAAAATGGCACAGCCATTCTGCTTTCGTTATATGATTCTTCTGTCTGGGTTTGTTTTGTAATGATCTTATCTGTTTCCAAAAGATAGATTGACTATTTATGCTTCTATGCAATCTTTCAACTGATTTCTTACGTGAAATGGATTTAAATTTTCTGCAACAAAATTTATAATGATTTCTTTGTCTACAGTACACAATTCTGTTAGCGACTGTTCTTTGTGTTCTATATCTCCTAAGTGCCCTACGTGTTTCTCGTTTCGCTTGTCTACATTCTAGACTTAGTGGTTTGTGATTGGCAAATTGTGGATTATGTCGTATTGTCTTTTTCATGCAGCTAGCAGAGTCTAATACAATGTCGACATAGTGGCTAATTGCGTTTTCAATAGCATTATCAATTTCTTTAAGGACCATTTCTTTGTTTTCAGTAAAATTATATCTCAGGTTATCAAGAAACAAACTGGAGTAATGATCATTCCATACAATTTTCTCTGATGCTTGTGGATCCATACATGAATCATTGTTGCACCTCTTACCCATATTTGGAAATCTACACATCAATTCTAATGGAAAGTGATCAGAATCAGATCGATCACCGACAGTGAACATATTGATAAACTGAAAAAAATCTGGTGAACTTATAAAATAATCGTTCACACTAGATCCATGTTGGCTACAATAAGTAAATTCCCCATTAGTATCACCATATACACGTCCATTTACGATGTAAAGTTTAAAAACATAGCATAAATCCAACAACATTTGACCAAATCTATTTACAACTGTATCCTGTGAAGTACGATCCTCAACAGGGTCATCCTCCTCCTCAAGGGAAAGGGGAGGTATGATTGAAGCTATCATCATTATTGCTAATATCAGAGAGGAGACGTTCTTGTATCAGGTGTGATGGACAGGAGAACTAGAAGAGGAGACGTCCTTTTTTGGTGTGATGGACAGGAGAAAGGGAGAGGAGACGTCCTTGTATCAGGTGTGATGGACATGACAACAGGGAAAGGAGACGACCTTGTGTTGGTGTGATAGACAGGAGAACAATAAGAGGAGACGTCCGTGTGTTGGTGGGATGGACAGGAGAACAAGGAGAGGAGACGTCCTTGTGTTGGTGTGATGGACAGGAGAACAGGTAGAGGAGACGTTCTTGTGTTGGTGTGATGGACAGGAGAACAAGGAGATGAGATGTCCTTGTATCAGGTGTGATGGACAGGAGAACAAGGAAAGGAGACGTCCTTGTGTTGGTGTGATGGACAGGAGAACAAGGAGAGGAGACGTTCTTGTATCAGGTGTGATGGACAGGAGAACTAGAAGAGGAGACGTCCTTTTTTGGTGTGATGGACAGGAGAAAGGGAGAAGAGGCGTCCTTGTATCAGGTGTGATGGACATGAGAACAGGGAAAGGAGACGACCTTGTGTTGGTGTGATGGACAGGAAAACATGGAAAGGAGACGACCTTATGTTGGTGTGATGGACAAGAGAACAAGGACAGCAGACGTCCTTGTGTTGGTGGGATGGACAGGAGAACAAGGAGAGGAGACGTCCTTTTGTTGGTGTGATGGACAGGAGAACAAGGAGATGAGATGTCCTTGTATCAGGTGTGATGGACAGGAGAACAAGGAAAGGAGACGTCCTTGTGTCCGTGTGATGGACAGGAGAACAGGTAGAGGAGACGTCTTTGTGTCAGGTGTGATGGACAGGAGAACAGGTAGAGGAGACGTCCTTGTGTCCGTGTGATGGACAGGAGAACAAGGAAAGGAGACGACCTTGTGTTGGTGTGATGGACAGGAGAACAAGGAGAGGGGACGTCCTTGTGTCAGGTATGACGGACAGGAAAACAAGGAGATGAGATGTCCTTGTATCAGGTGTGATGGACAGGAGAACAAGGAAAGGAGACGTCCTTGTGTCGGTGTGCTGGACAGGAGAACAATGAGAGGAGACGTCCTTGTGTTGGTGTGATGGACAGGAGAACACGTAGAGGAGATGTCCTTGTATCAGGTGTGATGGACAGGAGAACAAGGAGAGGAGACGTCCTTGTGTCCGTATGATGGACAGGAGAAAAAGTAAAGGAGACGTCCTTGTGTCAGGTGTGGATGACAGGAGAACAAGGAGAGGAGACGTCCTTGTGTCCGTGTGATGGACAGGAGAACAGGTAGAGGAGACGTCCTAGTGTCAGGTGTGATGGACATGAGAACAGGTAGAGGAGACGTCCTTGTGTTGGTGTGATGGACGAGGAACAGGTAGAGGAGACGTCCTTGTGTTGTTGTGATGGACAGGAGAACAAGGAGAGGAGACGTCCTTGTATCAGGTGTGATGGACAGGAGAACAAGAAGAGGAGACGTCCTTTTGTTGGTGTGATGGAGAGGAGAACAAGGAGAGGAGACGTCCTTGTATCAGGTGTGATGGACAGGAGAACAAGGAAAGGAGACGACCTTGTGTTGGTGTGATGGACAGGAGAACAAGGAGAGGAGACGTCCTTGTGTCGGTGTGATGGACAGGAGAACAAGGAGAGGAGTCGTCTTTGTGTCAGGTATGATGGACAGGAGAACAAGGAGATGAGATGTCCTTGTATCAGGTGTGATGGACAGGAGAACAAGGAAAGGAGATGTCCTTGTATCAGGTGTGATGGACAGGAGAACAGGTAGAGGAGACGTCCTTGTGTTGGTGTGATGGAGAGGAGAACAATGAGAGGAGACGTCCTTGTGTTGGTGTGATGGACATGAGAACACGTAGAGGAGATGTCCTTGTACCAGGCGTGATGGACAGGAGAACAAGGAGAGGAGACGTCCTTTTGTTGGTGTGATGGTCAGGAGAAAAAGTAAAGGAGACGTCCTTGTGTCAGGTGTGATGGACAGGAGAACAAGGAGAGGAGACGTCCTTGTGTCAGGTATGATGGACAGGAGAACAAGGAGATGAGATGTCCTTGTATCAGGTGTAATGGACAGGAGAACAAGGAAAGGAGACGTCCTTGTGTTGGTGTGATGGACAGGAGAACAAGGAGATGAGATGTCCTTGTGTCGGTGTGATGGACATGAGAACAAGGAGAGGAGACGTCCTTGTGTCAGGTATGATGGACAGGAGAACAGGTAGAGGAGACGTCCTTGTGTTGGTGTGATGGACAAGTGAACACGGAGAGGAGACGTCCTTGTGTTGGTGTGATGGAAAGGAGAACAAGGAGAGGAGACGTCCTTGTGTCCGTGTGATGGACAGGAGAAAAAGTAAAGGAGACGTCCTTGTGTCAGGTGTGATGGACAGGAGAACAAGGAGAGGAGACGTCCTTGTGTCCGTGTGATGGACAGGAGAACAGGTAGAGGAGACGTCCTTGTGTCAGGTGTGATGGACAGGAGAACAGGTAGAGGAGACGTCCTAGTGTTGGTGTGATGGACAGGAGAACAGGTAGAGGAGACGTCCTTGTGTTGTTGTGATGGACAGGAGAACAAGGAGAGGAGACGTCATTGTAGCAGGTGTGATGGACAGGAGAACAAGGAGATGAGATGTCCTTGTATCAGGTGTGTTGGACAGGAGAACAAGGAAAGGAGACGTCCTTGTGTTGGTGTGATGGACAGGAGAACCGGTAGAGGAGACGTCCTTGTATCTGGTTTGATGGACAGGAGAACAAGGAGAGGAGACGTCCTTGTGTCAGGTATGATGGACAGGGGAACAAGGAGACGAGATGTTCTTGTATCAGGTGCGATGGACAGGAGAACAAGGAAAGGAGACGTCCTTGTGTCCGTGTGATGTACAGGAGAACAGGTAGAGGAGACAACCTTGTGTCAGGTGTGATGGTCAGGAGAACAGGTAGAGGGGACGTCCTTGTGTCGGCTTTATGGACAGGAGAACAGGTAGAGGAGAAGTATTTGTGTTGGTGTGATGGACAGGAGAACAAGGAGAGGAGACGTCCTTGTTTCAGGTATGATGGACAGGTAAACAAGGAGATGAGATGTCCTTGTATCAGGTGTGATGGACAGGAGAACAAGGAAAGGAGACGTCCTTGTGTCGGTGTGATGGACATGAGAACAAGGAGAGGAGATGTCCTTGTGTTGGTGTGATGGACAGGAGAAATGGGGGTGGGGGGGGGGGGGGGGGGGGGGCGTTCTTGTATCAGATGTGATGGACAGGAGAACTAGAAGAGGAGACGTCCTTTTGTTGGTGTGATTGACAGGAGAAAAGGAGAGGAGACGTCCTTGTATCAGGTGTGATGGACATGAGAACAGGGAAAGGAGACGACCTTGTGTTGGAGTGATGGACGGGAAAACAGGGAAAGGAGAGGACCGTGTGTTGGTTTGATAGACAGGAGAACAAGGAGAGGAGACGTCCGTGTGTTGGTGGGATGGACAAGAGAACAAGGAGAGGAGACGTCCTTGTGTTGGTGTGATGGACAGGAGAACAGGTAGAGGAGACGTCCTTGTGTCAGGTGTGATCGACAGGAGAACAGGTAGAGGAGACGTCCTTGTGTCCGTGTGATGGACAGGAGAACAAGGAAAGGAGACGACCTTGTGTTGGTGTGATGGACAGGAGAACAAGGAGAGGAGACGTCCTTGTGTCGGTGTGATGGACAGGAGAACAAGGAGAGGGGACGTCCTTGTGTCAGGTATGATGGACAGGAAAACAAGGAGATGAGATGTCCTTGTATCAGGTGTGATGGACAGGAGAACAATGAGAGGAGACGTCCTTGTGTTGGTGTGATGGACAGGAGAACACGTAGAGGAGATGTCCTTGTATCAGGTGTGATGGACAGGAGAACAAGGAGAGGAGACGTCCTTGTGTTGGTGTGATGGACAGGAGAAAAAGTAAAGGAGACGTCCTTGTGTCAGGAGTGATGGACAGGAGAACAAGGAGAGGAGACGTCCTTGTGTCCGTGTGATGGACAGGAGAACAGGTAGAGGAGACGTCCTAGTGTCAGGTGTGATGGACAGGAGAACAGGTAGAGGAGACGTCCTTGTGTTTGTGTGATGGACGAGGAACAGGTAGAGGAAACGTCCTTGTGTTGTTGTGATGGACAGGAGAACAAGGAGAGGAGACGTCCTTGTATCAGGTGTGATGGACAGGAGAACAAGAAGAGGAGACGTCCTTTTGTTGGTGTGATGGAGAGGAGAACAAGGAGAGGAGACGTCCTTGTGTCAGGTGTGATGGACAGGAGAACAAGGAGAGGAGACGTCCTTGTGTCAGGTATGATGGACAGGAGAACAAGGAGATGAGATGTCCTTGTATCAGGTGTAATGGACAGGAGAACAAGGAAAGGAGACGTCCTTGTGTTGGTGTGATGGACAGGAGAACAAGGAGAGGAGACGTCCTTGTGTCAGGTATGATGGACAGGAGAACAGGTAGAGGAGACGTCCTTGTGTTGTTGTGATGGACAGGAGAACAAGGAGAGGAGACGTCCTTGTATCAGGTGTGATGGACAGGAGAACAAGAAGAGGAGACGTCCTTTTGTTGGTGTGATGGAGAGGAGAACAAGGAGAGGAGACGTCCTTGTATCAGGTGTGATGGACAGGAGAACAAGGAGAGGAGACGACCTTGTGTTGGTGTGATGGACAGGAGAACAAGGAGAGGAGACGTCCTTGTGTCGGTGTGATGGACAGGAGAACAAGGAGAGGAGTCGTCTTTGTGTCAGGTATGATGGACAGGAGAACAAGGAGATGAGATGTCCTTGTATCAGGTGTGATGGACAGGAGAACAAGGAAAGGAGATGTCCTTGTGTTGGTGTGATGGAGAGGAGAACAATGAGAGGAGACTTCCTTGTGTTGGTGTGATGGACATGAGAACACGTAGAGGAGATGTCCTTGTACCAGGCGTGATGGACAGGAGAACAAGAAGAGGAGACGTCCTTTTGTTGGTGTGATGGTCAGGAGAAAAAGTAAAGGAGACGTCCTTGTGTCAGGTGTGATGGACAGGAGAACAAGGAGAGTAGACGTCCTTGTGTCAGGTATGAAGGACAGGAGAACAAGGAGATGAGATGTCCTTGTATCAGGTGTGATGGACAGGAGAACAAGGAAAGGAGACGTCCTTGTGTTGGTGTGATGGACAGGAGAACAAGGAGAGGAGACGTTCTTGTGTTGGTGTGATGGACAGGAGAACAAGGAGAGGAGACGTCCTTGTATCAGGTGTGATGGACAAGAGAACAAGGAGAGGAGACGTCCTTGTATCAGGTGTGATAGACAGGAGAACAAGGAAGAAGACGACCTTGTGTTGGTGTGATGGACAGGAGAACAAGGAGAGCAGAAGTCCTTGTGTTGGTGTGATGGAGAGGAGAACAATGAGAGGAGACGTCCTTGTGTTGGTGTGATGGACAGGAGAACAAGGAGAGGAGATGTCCTTGTATCAGGTGTGATGGACAGGAGAACAAGGAGAGGAGACGTCCTTGTGTTGGTGTGATGGTCAGGAGAAAAAGTAAAGGAGACGTCCTTGTGTCAGGTGTGATGGACAGGAGAACAAGGAGAGGAGACGTCCTTGTGTCCGTGTGATGGACAGGAGAACAGGTAGAGGAGACGTCCTTGTGTTGGTGTGATGGACAGGAGAAGAAGGAGAGGAGACGTCCTTGTATCAGGTGTGATGGACAGGAGAACAAGGAGAGGAGATGTCCTTGTATCAGGTGTGATGGACAGGAGAACAAGGAAAGGAGACGACCCTGTGTTGGTGTGATGGACAGGAGAACAAGGAGAGGAGACGTTCTTGTATCAGGTGTGATGGACAGGAGAACTAGAAGAGGAGACGTCCTTTTTTGGTGTGATGGACAGGAGAACGGGAGAGGAGACGACCTTGTGTTGGTGTGATGGACAGGAAAACAGGGAAAGGAGACGACCTTGTGTTGGTGTGATGGACAGGAGAACAAGGAGAGGAGACGTCCTTGTGATGGTGGGATGGACAGGAGAACAAGGAGAGGAGACGTCCTTGTGTTGGTGTGATGGACAGGAGAACAAGGAGATGAGATGTCCTTGTATCAGGTGTGATGGACAGGAGAACAAGGAAAGGAGACGTCCTTGTGTCCGTGTGATGGACAGGAAAACAGGGAAAGGAGACGACCTTGTGTTGGTGTGATGGAGAGGAGAACAATGAGAGGAGACGTCCTTGTGTTGGTGTGATGGACAGGAGAACACGTAGAGGAGATGTCCTTGTATCAGGTGTGATGGACAGGAGAAGAAGGAGAGGAGACGTCCTTGTGTTGGTGTGATGGTCAGGAGAAAAAGTAAAGGAGACGTCCTTGTGTTGGTGTGATGGACAGGAGAACAGGTAGAGGAGACGTCCTTGTGTCAGGTGTGATGGACAGGGGAACAGGTAGAGGAGACGTCCTTGTGTCCGTGTGATGGACAGGAGAACAGGTAGAGGAGACGTCCTTGTGTTGGTGTGATGGACAGGAGAACAAGGAGAGGAGAAGTCCTTGTGTCAGGTATGATGGACAGGAAAACAAGGAGATGAGATGTCCTTGTATCAGGTGTGATGGACAGGAGAACAAGGAAAGGAGACGTCCTTGTGTTGGTGTGATGGACAGGAGAACAAGGAGAGGAGACGTTCTTGTATCAGGTGTGATGGACAGGAGAACTAGAAGAGGAGACGTCCTTTTTTGGTATGATGGACAGGAGAAAGGGAGAGGAGACGTCCTTGTATCAGGTGTGATGGACATGAGAACAGGGAGAGGAGACGACCTTGTGTTGGTGTGATGGACAGGAAAACAGGGAAAGGAGACGACCTTGTGTTGGTGTGATTGACAGGAGAACAAGGAGAGGAGACGTCCTTGTGTTGGTGTGATGGGCAGGAGAACAAGGAGAGGAGATGTCCTTTTGTTGGTGTGATGGACAGGAGAACAAGGAGAGGAGACGTCCTTGTATCAGGTGTGATGGACAGGAGAACAAGGAAAGGAGACGACCTTGTGTTGGTGTGATGGACAGGAGAACAAGGAGAGGAGACGTCCTTGTGTCGGTGTGATGGACAGGAGAACAAGGAGAGGAGACGTCCTTGTGTCAGTAATGATGGACAGGAGAACAAGGAGTTGAGATGTCCTTGTAACAGGTGTGATGGACAGGAGAACAAGGAAAGGAGAGGTCCTTTTGTCGGTGTGACGGGTAGGAGAACAGGTAGAGGAGACGTCCTTGTGTTGGTGTGATGGAGAGGAGAACAATGAGAGGAGACGTCCTTGTGTTGGTGTGATGGACAGGAGAACATGAAGAGGAGATGTCCTTGTATCAGGTGTGATGGACAGGAGAACAAGGAGAGGAGACGTCCTTGTGTCGGTGTGATGGTCAGGAGAAAAAGTAAAGGAGACGTCCTTGTATCAGGTGTGATGGACAGGAGAACAAGGAGAGGAGACGTCCTTGTGTCAGGTATGATGGACAGGAGAACAAGGAGATGAGATGTCCTTGTGTCAGGTGTGATGGACAGGAGAACAGGGAAAGGAGACGACCTTGTGTCGGTGTGATGGAGAGGAGAACAAGGAGAGGAGACGTCCTTGTGTTGGTGTGATGGACAGGAGAACAAGGAGAGGAATCGTCATGGTGTCGGTGTGATGGACAGGAGAAAAGGGAAAGGAGACGCCCTTGTGTTGGTGTGATGGACAGGAGAACAATGAGAGGAATCGTCATGGTGTTGGAGTGATGGACAGGAGAACAGGTAAAGGAGACGTCCTTGTGTTGGTGTGATGGACAGGAGAACAAGGAGAGGAGACGTCCTTGTATCAGGTTGGATGGACAGGAGAACAAGGAGAGGAGACGTCATTGTGTCAGGTGTGATGGACAGGAGAACATGGAGAGGAGACGTCCTTGTGTTGGTGTGATGGACAGGAGAACAGGGAGAGGAGGGTAGGAGTAGTGAATACGTGGAAGAGAATCTAAATCCCTTTGTTACTGTATCATGCGCCTGTAAAATATCTATTATGTAGCCGAGATACTGCTCGCATGCTTCCATATCATAGTGAAAGATAAAAGGCGCCTGCACGATTTCTGTTAATATTGAAGAAATGAGGGAGAGGGAATGTCTTTATACCGTCTCGTGTTTACTTTTTGAACGAAATTCGAGGTGAAGTGTTTTTTTCAAACTTATAAACCGTCTAAATGCAAGAAATACCATAATGAATGATGAAACACAGGGATAGCTGACAGTCAAACAATAGCGCTGTGACTTTATAAACGAATTCGATGACAGAACGAAATAGAGATCAAGTGCAGCATGCAGACAAGTGAAGTCAGTTAGTGTAAGATTGGACATACTTTCATCATCGATCCCATAGTATGTGCCCAACACACTTTCTATGAAGCAAAAAAGAAGGTTTGCTGGGGGGCATGTACTTAAAAATATATATTTTTTTAAATTGTTTTTTTTTGCCAGCCTCTCTCTAGTCTAGCGGCTCCCCCAAAAGGCTATACACACGAAGGTTCGATCACACTGATCGATAAGTAGCATATGTCGTTACATAATTCCACAATTTTGCTTAGGTTATAAATTTAATGTAATAGCAGTGTAGTGCCATGCATATAGAATTGCAGCGGCATAGCACTATTAGCTTTATTTGGAAATGTTTTAATTCAGCAATATGCCTCTGTGTGTGTGTATGTGCGTGTCTTTGTGCGCGTGTGTGAGTGCGTGCGTGCGTGCGTGCGTGCGTGCGTGCGTGCGTGGGTGCCTGCCTGCGAAGAAGCAGTATTGCGATTAAAGAAAACTCAAGAAGATTTTTAATATCCACGCTGTGGATCTGGACTATCTATAACGTGCACCTTAAATATCCATGTTCTGCATTTTGAATATCTTCGGTGTGTATCTTGAATATCTCATTGTGCATCTTGAATATCTACGTCGAAAATGTTTAATTTCTACGTTGGGCTGATAGAATATCTACGGTGTGCATCTCGAATATCTACACTGTGCATCTTGAATATCTATGATGTATATCTTGAATATCTACGTTGTATATCTTGAATATCTACGTTGTGCATCTTGAATATCTATGATGTATATCTTGAATATCTACGTTGTATATCTAGAATATCTACGACGTGCGTTGAATATCTATGATATGCAACTTACACAATCAAGAATAATGCACATTTCATGCTGGTAGAAATTGCTTTTACTTTTTCAAATGATTCTTGCAAGGAAATTGCTTAGCATAGCCGTGGCCCCCGGGAAGCTGACCTTTCTTGTAGTTGACTAGAAGAAGCAGTAGGTCATCTGAAGATGAGCAGCGGATAACATATTGGGAGAGAAGGTCGCCGCTACAGCGGATACAGATAAAGATCGATGCTGCCGCTAAAGGGATGCATCGCCATATCTGAAAGAAAGTATACACAAAATTTGATTTGACCAAACAATTAAAAATGTTATCAAAACCTTAATAGGTTGAACTCCGTCACCGTAACACGGCAAACGTAACATCAAAAAGACAACCATGATAACCGTGTCAAATACATAACCATCGAATAACCGTACATAGGTTATATGTGGCTGTATATATGCAAGGTATACGTGTGCGTGCGCGTGTGCGTGTGCGTGTGCGTGTGCGTGTGCGTGGTTTTGACAATTTAAGTCATTGTTTCCCCTAGCATACAGTTCGCCAGAATATGTTATTTACAATGAATCATGTGTTATGTGTTTTATCGCAACCATTGTTTGAGACAAATGATACAAAACAAATGATAAAAGTCAGGTTCTGACTTAAGTTTTAATGCCGAGTCTAAATCACATCAACTTCTATATTATATTACTATTGTAAAGAGTATTACAAAGTATTATGAAGAGTGAACAAGTCTATATTAAAGGCTTCTGGGTTGGTTCCCGAGGAATATAGGCAAAGATTTAGGCATACGGATAAGAGGGCTTGTTTGGATGAACGCAAGGTAGATCAGTCACGCCAGGCTTCAGCCAGGGCAGATAATTCGGTTACCCATAAAAGTAATGTTAGGCAGTGTGGTTACTTTCTCTGGAATTGTCAGTGAAATTTAGGACACCTCCATCATGTAATTCAGGCCATGAAATGTTAGCTGCATCTGTTCAGTTCATTCCCTGGAAAAATAGCTACCCAATTGCAAGTTGCTTCCAAACAGGATTCGGGTTTGTCGTCATGTGTCAGATATATATATTATCACAAGCCAGGTCATCTGACTTCGGATTGTCGTATACTCAAGGCCAAACTCAGTCACAAACCTCACCCCATGCTCAATGTCAAGGCTATCTCTTATGGCATTATCACTGACGATGAATACTTACATGTGTGGCGTTCAGCGTATATTTTAAACGCTTTTGTATCACTCATTTGTGATGCATACGCATTCCGACCGACTATTCTGAGGACACAGGAGCACATAAGCCTTTGCTGTTAGAGGGCGTCAGTTTTGGAAATGTCAGGTTTAGTGAAAGTTGGTGTCAAGAAAACTTTTACCTGCTTGATGATACTGATTTTGCAGGGTCAAATATTTTGTCTGATCCATGTGTTAGTAGTGAGCCAGAGAGAACTGAAATTCTCAAGGAATAAATTTGTGGTATATTTCCTTCATATGCTAGGACTCGTTCTTTGGCCAAGAAGAACTCCCAGGAGACCCCAAGAAGAATTTTGAGCTTGTTGGTTCTTCAATGGATAATTCTCTTCAGGCTACCTTTTCCTTATACTAGAGCACTGACCCTGTACTCTCTCGGACGCAGCTCATTTCTTTGAAGGGTGACGATTATGAAATCCTAGTACTCGCTGAGGCTCCCAACGTCCCTGTTTGTTCCCACCTCCAAGACAGTTGTTTGATGACAAAAATGGAGACCCCTAGAAGTTTCTCCTCAAGATCAGATTGGGTTCCAGAGAGATGAGTTTGGCCAACCATACCCCTATGATATTCTGGTGTGGGTGTGGATGTGTGGGTCGGGGCAAACACCTAATACATTACTCTACAATTGAGAAAGAAAACTCTTTCTTTATATTTGTCATTGCAACATTTTCAGTTGGGTTGGAAACTACGATGCATCGCATTGAAATGTCATTGATAGCATTTCGCTGAATTTTGAAGAGCACAACCAGAGATTGATGAGGTGGAGTTGAAGAATTTTAACTTGAAATCAAACATATCAAGGGCTAATGCGGGTACTCTTTCTAGAGTCAGTTGATTGGATCAGTACACAGATGCACTTTTGCTAATTATACAGGTGGCATGCATTACTATTTTCTTTTAACAGAGTGTGTTAGGTAAACTTGAAGATATCCATTGTAAAGAAGGTTTTACTGCATTCAAACTTTCATCTGTTGAAGGGGGTACGGGTAGCCTAGTCGTCTTAGGCGCCGCGATTGGTTGTGCAGAATTGCTTCCTTTGGGCACGCCAGAAGCCTTTGATTGTGGGTTCGAATCCCGTGTCGCCCCGTTTTTGTTTCTAGGTTTGTCAGCACCATACCCATGCTCGTGGGTTTCACCCAAGTGGTAAACGTCTGAGACCTGCATCACTTCGGGCTTTCTCCCACCTTAAGCTGACACGCCGCGGTATAACTGGAATACTGTTAAAAGCAGCATTAAACCAAACTCACTCACTTACTCTTCTGTTGAAGGGGAGGAGCGTTATGGAGTAGCATGGTGGTTGTGAATTTATTTGTAGTAATTGTCAGTGGCAGCAGATGATTGCAGTGCTAGCAAAAGGTCGAGAGTTATCTGCTCAGGAATTTTAGTCACCAACATGAATCGAGTAGTTTCGGGATTGGTTTGAATGTTCGAGAAGTTTAGGGATGGTAAAGCTGAGTGTACATGTATATAAAATCGACACGAGGGCGTCTTTCGAGGCCTTTGTCTACCTGACTAGCGTCTTACATACCTGCCAAGTGGGGAAAGGATAGTTAGTTGTAAACATCGAAATCCCGGAACATTCCAACAATATTCCGGAAGTGCTGTGCGAGCATACTCCTAAGTTAACCTTTTCGTTTCGATTTTGAAAACCCTTCGCAACAGTACATATACGAATGTACCACAGGTCGATTTTGTGGAATACACGCGCATTTTGAGAAAATTTACCTTTATTTGACTTGTTTCCATAAGATTGTTGTTTGGGAGTCCGAGGGTTTGACTAAACCAAGGAAATCACCTCTGTTACTTTCAAACACTCCTCTCTTTTTATATATACATACCCTATAAATAGATTGGCGTGGTTGGTAGAAAAACATGACACACAATTTCATTATTGTATTTAGACTACATAGTCAAAGAAAAGAGAAATCAATGCCTTGCTTGTAATGACGAGAATACTAATATTTATTAGTTCATAACCGATAGACAGGATTTAGAAGTCTGTCAAGAAAAAACAGTTTGCGTTACAATAACTCCAGCGAATATGAACAAAACATTCGAAAGGACAAATGAGTGACTTTCATAAGTCGTGACAACTATCGACATCGCGCTGTACTCACTGAGCGTGACAACATGGGTTCTCATCGGTGACAATAGCGCAAGGGTGGAACATATACGATCCACTAACCATGATGGCAGTACACCCCCTCCCCTCCCACCATGGCAGTACACCCCCTCCCCTCCCACCATGGCAGTACACACCCTCCCCTCCCATCTTGGCAGTACACCCCTCTCCACCCATCATAGCAGTACGCCCCCTCCCTTCACATCATAGCAGTACACCCCTCCCCTCCCACCATGACAGTGCACCCCCTCCCCTCCCACCATGGCAGTACACACCCTCCCCTCCCACCATGACAGTGCACCCCCTCCCATCATGGCTGTACACCCCCTCCCTTAATATCATAGCAGTACACCCCTCCCCTCCCACCATGACAGTGCACCCCCTCCCATCATGGCAGTACACCCCCTCCCTTAATATCATAGCAGTACACCCCTCCCCTCCCACCATGACAGTGCACCCCCTCCCATCATGGCTGTACACCCCCTCCCTTAATATCATAGCAGTACACCCCTCCCCTCCCACCATGACAGTGCACCCCCTCCCATCATGGCTGTACACCCCCTCCCTTAATATCATAGCAGTACACCCCTCCCCTCCCACCATGACAGTGCACCCCCTCCCATCATGGCTGTACACCCCCTCCCTTAATATCATAGCAGTACACCCCTCCCCTACCACCATGACAGTGCACCCCCTCCCATCATGGCTGTACACCCCCTCCCTTAATATCATAGCAGTACACCCCTCCCCTCCCACCATGACAGTACACCCCCTCCCATCACAGCAGTACACCCCTCCCCTCCCATCATGGCAGTACACCCCCTCCCCAAACCATCATAGCAGTACACCCCTCCCCTCCCATCATGGCAGTACACCCCATCCCCCAATCAAAGTAGTACACCCCCTCCCCTCCCATCATAGCAGTACACCCCCTCCCCCAATCAAAGTAGTACATCCCCTCCCCTCCCGTCATAGCAGTACACCCCCTCCCCTCCCATCATAGTAGTACACCCCCTCCCCTCCCATCATGGCAGTACACCCCCTCCCCTCCCATCTTGGCAGTACACCCCATCCCCCCATCATAGTATTACACCCCCTCCCTTCTTGGCAGTACACCCCCTCCCCTCCCATCTTGGCAGTACACCCCTTCCCCTCTCATCTTGGCAGTACACCCCCTCCCCTCCCATCTTGGCAGTACACCCCTTCCCCTCTCATCTTGGCAGTACACCCCCTCTCTTCCCATCATAGCAGTACACCCCCTCCCCTCCCATCTTGGCAGTACACCCCCTCCCTTCCCATCAGGACAGTACACCCCTCCCTTCTGATCACGGCAGTACACTCCCTCCCTTCCTATCATAGCAGTACACCCCCTCCCCTCCCACCATGACAGTACACCTCCTCCATTCCCATCGTGGCAGTACGCCCCCTCCCTTCCCACCCATCATTGCAGTACACATCCTCCCCTCCCATCTTGGCAGTACACCCCCTCCCCCCATCATAGCAGTACACCCCCTCCCCTCCCATCTTGGCAGTACACCCCCTCCCCTCCCATCTTGGCAGTACACCCCCTCCCCTCCCATCTTGGCAGTACACCCCCTCCCCTCCCATCTTGGCAGTACACCCCCTCCCTTTCCCATCATGGCAGTACACCCCATCCCCCCATCATTGTAGTACAACCCCTCCCCTCCCATCTTGGCAGTACACCCCCTCCCGTCCCATCTTGGCAGTACACCCCCTCCCCTCCCACCATGGCAGTACACCCCCTCCCCCCATCATAGCAGTACACCCCCTCCCCTCCCATCTTGGCAGTACACCCCCTCCCCTCCCATCTTGGCAGTACACCCCCTCCCCTCCCATCATGGCAGTACACCCCATCCCCCCATCATAGCAGTACACCCCCTCCCCAAACCATCATGGCAGTACACCCCATCCCCCCATCATAGCAGTACACCCCCTCCCTTTCCCATCATGGCAGTACACCCCATCCCCCCATCATAGTAGTACAACCCCTCCCCTCCCATCTTGGCAGTACACCCCCTCCCGTCCCATCTTGGCAGTACACCCCCTCCCCTCCCATCATGGCAGTACACCCCATCCCCCCATCATAGCAGTACACCCCCTCCCCTCCCATCATGGCAGTACACCCCCTCCCCCCATCATAGCAGTACCCCCCCCCCCCCCCTCCCATCATGGCAGTACACCCCATCCCCCCATCATAGCAGTACACCCCCTCCCCTCCCATCATGGCAGTACACCCCATCCCCCCATCATAGCAGTACACCCCATCCCCCCCATCATAGCAGTACACCCCCTCCCCTCCAATCATGGCAGTACACCCCATCCCCCCATCATAGCAGTACCCCCCCCCCCCCCCCCCTCCCCCTTCCCATCATGGCAGTACATAGCCTCCCCTCCCATCTTGGCAGTACACCCCCTCCCCTCCCATCTTGGCAGTACACCCCCTCCCCTCCTATCTTGGCAGTACACCCCTTCCCCTCCCATCTTGGCAGTACACCCCGTCTCTTCCCATCATAGCAGTACACCCCCTCCCCTCCCATCTTGGCAGTACACCCCTCCCTTCCGATCACGGCAGTACACTCCCTCCCTTCCTATCATAGCAGTACACCCCCTCCCCTCCCACCATGACAGTACACTTCCTCCCTTCCCATCGTAGCAGTACGCCCCCTCCCTTCCCACCCATCATTGCAGTACATATCCTCCCCTCCCATCTAGGCAGTACACCCCCTCCCCCCATCATAGCAGTACACCTCTCCCCTCCCATCTTGGCAGTACACCCCCTCCCCTCCCATCTTGGCAGTACACCCCCTCCCCTCCCATCTTGGCAGTACACCCCATCCCCCCATCATAGTAGTACAACCCCTCCTCTCCCATCTTGGCAGTACACCCCCTCCCGTCCCATCTTGGCAGTACACCCCCTCCCTTTCCCATCATGGCAGTACACCCCCTCCCCCCATCATAGCAGTACACACCCCTCCCCCTTCCCATCATGGCAATACACCCCCTCCCCTCCCATCTTGGCAGTACACCCCCTCCCCCCATCATAGCAGTACCCCCCCCCCCCCCCCCCCCCCCCCCAATCATAGCAGTACGACCCCTCCCCTCCCATCTAGGCAGTACACGCCCTCCCCCAATCATAGCAGTACACCCCCTCCACTCCCATCTTGGCAGTACACCCTCTCCCTTCCCATCTTGGCAGTACACCCCCTCCCCCCATCATAGCAGTACACCCCCTCCCCTCCCATCTAGGCAGTACACCCCCTCCCGTCCCATCATGGCAGTACACCCCACCCCTACCATTATAGCAGTTCATCCCCTATCCTCCAAAGAGGTTGGGCTACTACATTCTCTCCAGAGATGGCAGAACACCCCAAGCGTCCCATGATAGTAGTACACAAACTTCCCTCCATAGATTCACTAGATGGCGGAGCACAACCTCCCTTCCTTTAGGTCCAAGTGACCAATGATAAAAACTGATACGTCCGCACAGACTACACAATTACACAATGGACATATTTATGTTAGCGTGTTTAGAGTAGACAATTTCATCAACGAGAGCACACCTAGGCTGGAATGTCGAATTTGAATATTTCCGCTCTCTCATTTAATGAAAATATACAAGAAACATATCGCAGGTGTAAACCACAGTTTCTAAATACCCACTTCCTTGACCACATTGTGGCATTGTCCTACACCTGCAATACTGCTACAGATGCAGCTGCATGATAACACATTTGACACTATGTGGTTGTGCCAGATACAGGATGACGCCACTTCGTGCCTTGTCCCTGCTCGCGTTACTCCCAGTGATATACTCTGGCGATCTAGGGGCACGTCAAGTGCAGGCTCACAGGGCCACAGAGATAAAACAAAATAAACAGATATATGTGGATAAGACACGAGAAACAACACCCTAAACATAATCATATGGCACTATTTACGTCGTGTTAGAACCTTAATCAAACAACATTCATTTCATAAACGGCGTGATAGATCTCACAATAAATTCTTTGAGACAGATGCAATACCTGTAAATATCCAAAGGTGGCCACAAAAGCAAAAGAATAGTGATGTAATCTCCATTGGAAAGGAAATTAACGTAATACATATTGCTTGACGAACGTTAAGGAGTCAGGCGGGGACTACCAACACACTGTTGTCCCTCCACGGCTCGAAACTGTATGCTTCCGTTGTGTCCTGTACACAGCCGCTGTACACTCCTCTCAAACAGTCGGTCATGGGCTGGCGGCACTCACTTTCACAGACTAACTCTCAAGAATACCCATGCCCCAACTATTTGTCGTAGTATGTCTCCAAGGTTGTTTGCTCGTGGTTCAGGTCGTTGACGTTGGTCAGCTCGTAGCCGTTACTGGTGACTGCAGTTCTGCTGATGCTCATAGAACGAGAGTGTTTGTAAAGCTTGTGGAATATACGCAGCAGCACCTTGCGGAACTTTCGACCGAACGCAGTGTAGATGAGAAAGTTGACAGCAGAGTTCAGGACAAACAGGAAGTTGCTCACAGCCAGCCATTTATGAAACAGATGAACTTCAAAGATATCGAATTGCGCTAGGAGGCCTGGTGTCTGACAGAAAATAAACACCACAACTATCAGCACCAGCACCAGA